>NW_026712328.1:18847308-21419808 GCF_030504385.1 Musca domestica | reverse complement strand
TAGCTAACATAATCAAAATACCGAATATCAGGAGGTACCGTTATATTGGGGCTATACAAAAACGTGGATCTGTACAAACAATTTTCTGTCTTAGGTTGTAGTATCCATTACTAACTTCATATACCAGATTTGAAACAATTCCGATGAAAACTGTCCTCAAAATATCGAATATGGGGAGGTACCGTTATATGGGGACTATAAGAAGACGTGGACCTACATGGTCCATTTTCAATACCAAAAGCCCTGCAGACATAGTATTTTTTGAGTAAATTTTATCATTCTACTTAATTTCGTTTGGAAGCTAGAGTAATTTCCAATGATGGGCAGACGGACGGACATCGCTACATCGACATAGAATTTTATGCTGATCAAGAATATAGTTATTATGGGGTCTAAAATATTTATTTGGAGGTGTTACAAACGGAATGACAAACTTAATATACTCTCCATACTGTGGAGGAGGCTATAAAAATTGTAGGACACATTCCTAGTTCTATTAAGACAAACTTTGTGAGTAGTTCGTTTGTTTGCCTCTATGACAATACGTATTGAAATTGGTGGCAGTCAGTTCAAATTTAATTTAATCTGACTTCGTATTTATTGTGCACCAACTTTTACAAAAAAAAAAGAAAAAAAAAATGGTTCATATGCTCAGATATAGCTACATTTTATTAGATGTGATATATAATGCCTTCTCAAGTTTAAATAAAAAATTCAATGACTATGTCCTAAATAGACATGCCTTGAGTGTGATTGTTACTTTCTCCAAATTTGTATTTTTCAATACAACTAACAGGCTTTTTATTAGTATGCCACAACCACACGTTAAAAAATTGAGTCTTAGTGGTAATAACGACAAAGATTTTTTTACGAAAACCCCCTTTTGAATGGATAAATAATAATTAGTATTTTTCATGGTCAAGGTATTATTTTTTTTACAATTTAAATTAATTTCGGTCGAAATATTTTTAGAATTCGATTTTATGTATACATTTTCTGACAGTATCAGTTATAGTTTTCTATGCCTAATTAATTACCTTACATGGAAAAATCAGGATAGTACTATATTTGTTATAGTTTGATGATATTACATTATTTTATTTAATATTGTAAATTGCGCAATTTTTTTTTTTTTTTTTTTTGAAATCATAAATTTACATTATCCCTGATCATTAACTTTTTACAGACTTCACTGGGACATTTGGATTTTTTTGAAATAGAAATTAATATAAGATTCAATTTGCTATTTATGTTAATCCGATTCGCTTATTTAAATATTGCAATGAATATTCATACATGGCGGCTAACTCAATCGCATATCACACCAAATCGAATATTAGCTTTTAATAATAATTGTTCCTATAATATTAGATCATTAATGGCAAATCATTGGAATTAATTAATTAATTAAAAAAGAATCGCAAACATGTGAAAATGCAAATAATTTTTTATAGTTTTTCTTATACACTTTTATTGCATTTTAACCAAAAATGCTGTGTCAACAAGCCGATATTTAGCAATTTACTGCTATTAATAGAAATAAGACCAACGATAATGATTTCGAATTTATTTCAGGGTCTAATATCTTTTTGTCAGTTTAAAAGTTTTTTTGGGTAATTGAAATGAAATTTAAGCTAATATCCATTGTGGACAATTTATGCAATATTCAGATATTATAAATTATTAGTCTGGGCTTTCATTATGAGGTTGATACAACAATAATATGCTCATGAATATCACTTTCAACAAACATCCTGTCAATTTGCACTGCGATATAAATTTTATTAATCTAAAAATAATCACATTTAGTCAGGGTATGTTAAAAAAAAAAACAACCGTTATTATTGATTCACAATTATTATTGTCTCTAACAGATATGACAAAATTTTAGAAAATATTTTTCGCTTCAGTGAGATTTTCAATATTCTCAGAGTTCAAACTGTCAATATGGAAAACTATTCCCTATATTTTGTACATAATATCTACTATAACTTTATCTAAAATCCATTTTTTCCTACAGTTACATACGATAGATCAATATAATCAACCACAAAACCATGTGGTATGTAAACATTTTCCCGCACATATAATTATTTGTCTAGCACTGCAGTGTATTGATTCCAGCAAAGCTTTTTACGTAATTAAATGTAATTTAATAGCCACGGGAATTTTCACAAAACCACTGGAGAGCATTGGATGATAGCAAATGGAGCAACGTCCAGTCCAAATGTTCAAATAAAAATGCTAGACACACAGGGAAAGAATGATCGACAAGAAAATAACCAATGACTGTTGCCTTACAGAGCGAGAAAAAAATATCCAGAACAGGAAATACAAGTCGGATCGTTAAGAGGGCGGTGTACTCACTAAATATTTATTTCATTTAGTTTTATTTAGTTTTTTGTTACAGAATGCCACTAATTGTGTTTAATAGAGTGGGATGCTTTTGTACATCTCGCTAGATTTTAAAATAGAATCAATTACTATTATTATTATACGCTACAACACTATGTGTTTGGGGTATTATAAGTTTGATTGGGCCAAAAATTATGTAACACTTCGAAATAATGGTTCCCGACATAGAAAACTATATATAGATCTTCCTATCTCGCTGATCTGAGTCGATCTAGCTATGTATGTCCGTCTGTCCATATTAATTTATAATCAAGCTCCAGGTCGCAATTATGGCCCAATCCTCACGAAATTGAAAATGGAGGTGGAATTAGGGTCAGACTAGAAGTCTATTTTTTGGATATAATCACAGAATATTTAGGGGTTGAAATGCACTAAAAAGAGGAACTTTTTCTTATTTTAGTTACAGGGTAGGGCTGGCTAGAAGTCTATCAATTTACGTGTTATCGGACAATATATAGCGGGTGAAATAAACCCTTTTTTAATTTTATGTAAGAAAATACGAAAATTGTCAATTAACCGTGAATATCTCGCTGAAACCAGAAACACACGAAGATATCACTTCTGTCAATTATATCGATGCTGATAGCCGAGATATCGGATATATAGCAAAATAGTTACAATTTATAAGTAACAGAATTTGATCCGCTTAAAAGTCATAGACGGTTGGACTAATTTTTACAATTCTCATCATTCGGAATGGTTTCTTTTTTTAATTTTTTGTCATATTTTATCGCATGCGATTTTTTCAATTTGACTTTCAATAGCTAATTGTACATTTTCTAAAGTTTTTCTACACTCTGCAATACTATGAGATGAGGATATCACATACAGATCGCATTTATCGTCCGATCCTCACGAAGGTTTGCATGGGGGTAGGGTTAGTGTCAGAACTAAATCCTATTGTTATGAAGATGTACATTTACGGTTACAAATGGACCAAAAAATTAAAACTGTCCTGCTTTTGCAGTCCGTCAATAGGACACAATTGAAAACGAATCTCTTCTTCTTCTTCTTCTATATCTATAAAAGAGGAAAATGTTTGTATGTTTGTTTGTTTGTTTGTTTGTTTGTAATTTATGGACTCGAAAACCGCTTAATAGATTTTCCTCAAAATTTCCATATATACTGCAAAATCGCCTGAAAGTAACATAGGCTATATAAATTTTTGAATTTCCACTTCGAACTGGAGATATAGCATTAGAATCGGAGGTACCTCCCAAAAATTTAGATTTTATATGCACATATCTATTGATTGGTTGAAGATACAGTCTCCAAATTTGGAATACGTAACGGTATTTGGAACAAAAATAAGTTTGCCAAATTATATTGTAATCGGTTCAGATTTGGATATAGCTCCCATATATATTTTCGACCGATTTCGTTCATTTGATGCCTCAAACACAATATGAATGTTCGATTCCAATGAAATTTGGAATGTGTGACGGGATTTGATCCGAAAATAAATTTGTCAAATTAAATTGGAATCGGTTCAGATTTGAATATAGCTCCCATATATATTTTCGGCCGATTTCAAGCATTTGATGCACCAAACACGCTATGTATCCCCAATTTCAATGAAATTTGAAACGTGTGATAGATTTTATCTAAATAATTGATTTCCCAAATTATATTGAAATCGGTTCAGATTTGGATATAGCTCCCATATACAAGTTAATGTTAGAAGTTAAAGTTTATTTCACACTGCTATGGTGTTTCTTTATTTTGTTACTAACATTTATGTTGCGGTGCTATGCACCTCTCTTGTTGGATTTACAATTATGAATCCCTTCAACTTAAAACTAATATTATACTGCAGCCTGGTCGTGCTCGTTATTACGCTGAGTCATCACTTGCGGTGCGCTGGTATTAGTGCGCGTGTTTGTGGCGGATGACTGCCCTGGTGTCATATTCCTGTTGATTTGTCGGACTGCTTGCGCAGCATAATGATGGGAATGTTTACTAGTTGGTTTGCATATTTAGTTTGATGTTTATTAGGGTGAGCCGTTAACTCCTCCCTCTCGAATTATCAAGCGTCTCGATTGATGTGTTTAGAAATATGGCAGATTATAAAGACTGCCGCGTTGATTCAAGTTAATATTGTGGTTTGCTAGTTGTTTTGTTTTGATAACAGATTCTGTTGTGCCGGCTGCCAATTGGCTTTCTGACACAGTCATTTCTATTTGAGGTCTAGACATTCCTTCATGTGGGGTCATTTTTATAATTTTCATACTAGTTTTGCGCCTTTGCCTCATTTTTACTGCCATCAGGAGGATGACCAATGCTAATATGAGACTGATGTTAAAACATAAACTGGTCTTGAATTCAGTATTTAGACGCTCGATTCTTTTATTACTTTTCACGTGCAACGTTTTTAGTAGTTGTAGAGATAGTATTTCTTCGGTGTAGTTGTTTCTAGCTGAGTGTTTTAGCAGCGCAGGCAACGGTTTGGAGTAAGCAGCTTCTTCGACGGTGAAATTTTTGTTGCCTATCCTAATTGTAGAATTACTAAATCTTATTAAATAAGTTCCTGTTACATTTTTTTCGTTTCCATTTATGACAATATTTTCTTTTATGTTATTTATCAAAATTAATCCAGGTTCTATTTCCTCTAAATTATTAATGTGATCTGCATTTACTATTGAACAATTATGTGGGCTATTAGTTACTAATTTAGGAATACATGTATTGTTTGTTATATTGGCTACATTAGATTCTAGACATAATTCAATACCATTTATTTTTTGACAAGGACTTTTAATTCCAAATGTTGCTCTTTCACATTTTACAATTTTCTTATAATCAAGATTTAAAACAGTATTTTGATTTTTTACAGGTCTTATGGTTATGACATTACAAATTTCTTTTACAGTTTTGGGAATGCTTATAATGTAAATTATATTAGTACTATTGTTTACAATTTTTATTCGTGCGAAATTTAAAGCTTGTTCAATGTTTTGAAACGGGATTTCATCTTGATTAAATATTTCTTCTATTTTCCTAATTTCTATTTCCGATAAAATAAATGTGTTTACAATGTTGGATTTTGTTAAATGAATGGCCGAATTAATATTCGTTATTTCCTCCTTTAAAATTTCAACTTTGTACTTTGCCTGCAATATGAGGGTATTACGGAAGTCCTCACTAGTCTTTAAAATTTTTGAAATACTATTTGTCGCATTCGTTATCTCCTGCATTCTTTCTATTAGATCTCTGTTGATTATTAACTGGTTATTGCTGTTGTCTGTTAACTCATTGATTTTGTTTTTCAAAAGCATAAGGTCATCATGGTCTGGACTACCTGCCAGCCATTTCCACGCCGTTCCAATCTCATCAAGAGATCTTTTAGATCTCTCTTCAGGCATTAGCCGATTTATAAGGTGAGATAGGGTAGTGATGTCATTATGTAGGAAGGGGAGTAGTGGGTGGTTGTCTGGAATTCCTTTGGCCAAGTCGTCCTTGATCCTCTCTAGAGTGTCATGATATTCCTTGATGTTAATAACATGCAAAATTTTGAATGTCCCTGTTTGTATTTTTCCTATTCCACTCTCTATAAGAACCACTTCTGATTGAGAGTAGTCCAATATTTCTGTGACCCCTAGGCAACCTGTAATTAAGAACTGGAAACCCGGTAAATAAGTAAGTCAGTTTCTGATATGACTCTTATGGACTATTCTCCCTGATTGAGTCAGGACAGTTGAGTGCCTATTCTCCTTTACAACTTCTTCTTTGAAACGTTTAGATAATTTGGTTCCTAATCTCTTGTTCTGTTTGACAAATATTTTCTGACCTTCTTGATATTCTTTTGGTTCTTCCCTAACACGATTATGATTTGCCAAATCATTTTCCTGTTTCCTCAAGAGTCTTTCGTAGTTGTTAAGGCGAGTCCTTTCGTAGTCCTCTGGTCCAAAGGTCGTCGGTCGTCCAAAAAATAGATCTACGGGTTTCTTTCCAATTGACGAATGTATTGTGTGATTGTACTTGTTAACGCTATCTTGCAATAGCTCCTCAAAAGAGTAATCGGGTCGCTCACACTTACTGCAACGCATAATTTCCGATAAGGTCGAATGGAATCTCTCTATTTGCCCATTAACCTCGCTCTTATAAGGCGGTGCCGTAAAAATTTCCATGCCAAGTTCGTCTTCCAACATAAACCGAATGGTCTGAGAATTGAAAGATCGCTCGTTATCAAATACAATTGACTTCGGGACCCCAAAGTAGAAAATTATTTCTCTCAATGGTTTCCTAATGTCTTCAATGCCTTTGCCATTTATCATTCTGGTTACTGCGAATTTTGTAAATTTGTCTATTGCGGTTAAAACTCGAAACTTGTCTGTAGAGAAGATATCTATGTGGATTGTATGCCCAGGATAAGTTGGCATAGGTGTCTTATTAAGTTTGGGAGCGTTCGGATGTCGCTCATACTTATTTTCTTTACATACTTTACAGATATTGATCACATTCTTTATTTTCCTAGTCATGGAAGGGAAGTAATAGCTCTCTAGAATTTGTCTCCTATTCTCGGCATTATTCCTATGTGCTCTGTTGTGAGTCTCAATAATGATTTGTTTTTGTCTCTCCTCATCAGTAACATCTTCAACCATTGTTCGAGCGAATCGTACTTTAATGTTTCTGAAGTGATGAGGGTACAGTGCTTGAATCATAAGCATAACTGGCTCTGAGGTCTTGATGCCGTTGACTACTGTAGGATTTAAGTATCTCTTTAATATGACTTTCAGATCTGATTCCGCTAGACTGGTTTCTTTAATGATATGTCTATGGTAGGAGGGAAATACAATGTTAAATTCATATGAGGAAGCTGATGATTCCTCAATAATGATCTGATTTTTGAAGGTATTTATTGGCACCTCAGCGGAAGGAATTAGGTCTTCCGATGAGTCCTCGGCACTGTGAACCGTGGGCGTTAGGGAGTTAACATCTGTCACTGGTGGTCTCGATAGCGTGTCCGCGACTACATTCGTGCTACCTGGTTTATAAATTAACTCGTAATTATATTCTTCTAACTGTGCCTTCCGCTTCTTCATCTTCACATTTGTGTTCTTGTTGCTTAGCGCAAATGTCAAAGGTTGATGGTCGGTAAATATCTTTATGCTTCTTGCTCCATACAAGTAACAATTCAATTCCTTTAAAGCCCAAATTATCGCCAGCATTTCTTTCTCATTTGTCGCATATTCCTCTTCTGCCCTACTGAGAGTTCTAGAAAGGTATGTGATAGGTCTATTGCCTTGAGATAAAACTGCTCCTAAAGCGTATTTCGAGGCGTCAGTAGTGAGTTCAAAGGGCTTATCAAAGTCGGGATAGTTCAGAACGACTTCCTCCGATACCAAACAGTTCTTGAGCTGTTTGAAACTTTCAATCTGTTCGGAATTCAAATTGACACTGATTTTTTTTGACTGGTTTCTCGGGGTTTTCCCTATATCGCCTCTCATCATGGAAGTTAATGGTTTGGCTATTTGAGCATAGCCCCTTATGAATCTCCGATAATGTCCGGTCAAACCCAGGAACGATCGCAAGTCATGAACTGTTCTAGGTTGAGGGAAATTAACTATGGCCTTAAGTCTGTCTGGGTTTGCAGAAAAACCTCCTTCCTTTACATTGAACCCTAAGAAGTCAATTTCTTCCTTTAAGAATTCACTCTTGTCCAAATGAACTTTCAGATTAGAGTCTTCCAAAGTGCGGAATATTATCCTCAAATTTTCAATGTGTTCCTTTTTAGTCCTACCAAATATCAAAATGTCATCAATGTAGACGTAGCACCGTTTCCCTATATGCTCTCTAAGAATATCATCTAGAGCTCTTTGGAATATTGCAGACGCGTTACGTAGTCCAAATGGTAGTCTTGTGAACTCGAACTTTCCATTCTTGACGGAAAAAGCTGTTTTCTCAATATCGGATTCCCTAAGTGGAATCTGATGGAATCCGCTCTTTAAATCTATGGTGGAAAAGTATTTCTGTTCGCCTAAGTTAGCCAAGATTTCTGTAATTTCAGGTATGGGGTATCTGTCAGGTCTAGTTATCTCATTAAGTTTCCTATAGTCAATAACCATGCGGTATTTTTTCACACCTGAAGCATCTGGTTTTTTTGGTACTATCCAAACTGGAGCATTATATGCGGACCTGGAAGGGCGAATTATCCCGTCCCTTAATAGTTCTTCTATCTGTTTGTCAATTTCGGATTTCAGTGCCATTGGATACGGATAGGATTTTGAATAAACTGGACTATCACTACTCGTATTAATTTCAGCTTGTACGATTGTTGAATAAGTGAGTTTTTTATTGGGATCTGCAAAAAGGTTTGGATGGTCATCCAAAATATTCCTGACTTCTTTTTCATCTTCGGGATTTAGATGATTTAAACGTAGATTCATGTTATTAATCTCATCAATTTGCAGCTCTTTCAAAGGAAATTTCTTTCCATCCAGAATTGTGAGATAGGATCTCCAAGTGTAAATCACTGCATTCAAAGATTTCAGGGTATCATTCCCTATTATCCCATCAAAGGTCTCTAGACCAGGAAGGATGTAAAATTCTAACTTTCCGATCCCGCAATTAAAAATGTCAATAAAACTATGGGTCTCTATACTAACTATGCCGCCTACGGACTTAACATGAAAAGGTTTCTGGTTCTTTAGAGGGTTTCTAATAAATTTGCCATTAATATAATTTTTGTTCGAACCGGTGTCTATAAGAAATTTAAGTTCGTTGCCATTTTTCATTCTGAAAGGGAGGTATGGCAACGTTGAAGCTAGTCTAAAAAATTAACGTCATCTACAATTGCCAACTGATCGTCTAGATCCTCCTCGTACGCTTCGTCATAGGAAACCTCATATTCCTGTTCATCAGAACCATTCATTTCATCCGGCTCTGCATCCTCACGTATTTGGGCCTCAACATTAAACATTCTCTGCTGCTTTTGCGGCTGATGAATATTTCCTGAATTATTTCTCTTAAAGTTAGGCTGAACATTGTTAAAAGCATTACTCAACTGTGGCCTATTCTGATAGTTTACCTGCCTAGTCTGTATTGATTGATCCACGTCCATTGGTACAGCAGGTTTAGGAGGAAGTGGGGGTCTGTATCCTCCGTATTGGGGGTGTCCAAAATTATTCACTACTGGAGGTCGATTCGAAAAGTTCGCCGGCCCTCCGTATTGTTGTTCTCCACTTCGGAAATTCCGATAACGATATTGAGTAGGGCCTCTGTACCTTTGGTCACCTTGAAAATTCCTATCACCAATCGTCAGCTGTGGGTAAAAATGTCTAGGAGGGTTAGTTTGGGGGATCCTGTTTGGTCTAGATCCTTTCTCGGTAGCGTGCTGAATACGCACACCTAGATTACCTAATTTTAAACAGGCATTTAGAGCCTGAGGCAAACTTGTCGGGTTTGTAACACTCATTAAGCTTGGAAGATTACCATTAAGTCCTCGAATAAAGGTGTCCAAAGCCTTGTCCCTATATGTTTGGGTCAATACATCCAAAGCCTCGTTCCCTATATCCAGACAATCAATCTTGTCCAGAATCAAAGACAAATGGTGGTAAACCTTCTGGTAAAAATCTGTTATGGTTTGCCCACCCTGAGATAGGACGGTCATTTGATACTCTAAGGTCGAAATATCTCTCTTATCTGAAAAATGAAGCACTAAACACTTTCTTATCGCTTTCCAATTTAATGGGGTCCGATAAGACTCCAAAGCCGTGTCGGCCTCACCAACAATTTTATGCCTAACAGTGTGTAGAATTGTGAAGTATTTGGTTGTTCCCCTTTGTGACTCATAAATGTTCATGATCCTATCAACAGCTTTCCTCCACGAACTAAATTCTCCTGGCTTGCCCGAGAATTCCCTTAACGTCTTCACTATGTCTGGTATTCTCTCTCCTTCTGAGATATCCCCAGATCCTTCTATGTCGACATCTTTAGTGGCGGTAACATCCTCCCCCTGTTTGAGAAGGTTTGCCACCGTCTCACTTATTATTCGTTTCACCTCATTAGTCTGACTTTCCGTAAAGGGATTAAACCTTACGGGAGCTGCCCCAGAAGGCGAAGATGTCTGTCCTGAAACACTCATAGCTTCGACCCTTGTTATTAAGTTGTTTAAATCTTCCGGCATTGGCCGCTCGAAAAAAAGGAGAAAAAGAAACACCAAATCCTAGTTCTCGTCACAAATCTATTATCAAAATTTCTTTAAACTTATTTCAGCACGGATATGACTCTTTAAATTTGGATGCCACACTCTATTTTTTTGTTTAACTTAATCTAACATTTCATATTTCTTACATTTGTTAATTTCGCACAAATATGATTTTTTTTTTGTAAATTTAGATGTCACACTTTATTTTTTGTTTTACCTTACTCTAACATTTCTTTCTTCTTACTTTGTTATTTTTGTTAAACGTATTCTAGCACAAATATGATTTTTTGTAAATTAGACTTCACACTTTCACTTTCTGTGTTATTCCTTATTTTGTTTAATTTTATTTTAACATTTCTTCTTTTTTACTTTTGTTAAATTTATAATAACTTACTAATAATAATTTGATCATTTTCCTTATATCCCGGTAGTCCGCTAGTTCTTACGTAACATCCTTTTCGTACTCCTACTCAGGAACGGTTCTCGTACCGGCTGTTGGGATGTTTTAATCCTTGTGGTTGTTGGGTTCTAGGATGTGTTGATCCTTGTAGTTGTTGGGCGCCAGTTAATGTTAGAAGTTAAAGTTTATTTCACACTGCTATGGTGTTTCTTTATTTTGTTACTAACATTTATGTTGCGGTGCTATGCACCTCTCTTGTTGGATTTACAATTATGAATCCCTTCAACTTAAAACTAATATTATACTGCAGCCTGGTCGTGCTCGTTATTACGCTGAGTCATCACTTGCGGTGCGCTGGTATTAGTGCGCGTGTTTGTGGCGGATGACTGCCCTGGTGTCATATTCCTGTTGATTTGTCGGACTGCTTGCGCAGCATAATGATGGGAATGTTTACTAGTTGGTTTGCATATTTAGTTTGATGTTTATTAGGGTGAGCCGTTAACTTACATTTTCGGCCGATTTCATGTATTTGATGCACCATACACGATAAGTATGTTCGATTCCAAAGAAATTTGGAATATGTAACGGGATTTTGATTAGGAAATAAATTAGTCAAATTATATTAAAATCCGTTCAGATTTGGATATAGCTCTCATATATATTTTCGACCGATTTCATGTATTGTATTCACAAAACACGATACGTATTTCCGATTCCAATGAAATTCGGCATGAGTGGCTAAATTTGGTACAAAAATAAATTTGACAAATTATATTCAAATACGCTCAGATTTGATTATAGCTCCCGTATATATACTCAGCCGATTTCACATATTTAATGTACCCAAAGCGAGAGAGACGAAATCTGGCACCAGAAAAAAATTGCCAAATTATATTGACATCAGTTGAGGTTTGGGTATAGCTAACATATATATTTCGGGCGATTTCCTACACGTTATGCACCAAACATGATATATATGACCGATACCAATGAAATTCAGAATGCGTGACGGAATTTGGTTACAATAATAAATGTGACAAATTAATTGGAAATTAGTTTAGATTTGGATATAGCTCCCATATATATATATATATTCTTGGCCGATTTCTCATATTAGACGCACCAATTTCAATGAAATATGAAAAGTGTGGCGGAATTTGGTGTAAAAGTAATTTTTTTTATATTATATTTAAATCGTATCAGATTGGGATATGATTTTAATAAGAACTTTTGACCCACAACGCCTTAGGCTAACAATAAAAAACAACACAACAATTAATTTGAAATACGCTTATTACGACGAAGTACGTTGCTATCCCGAATTCACTAATTGCAATAGAAATGCCACTCAACTTCAAAAGATTGCAATTTACTGCACGCTTGATATTTGCTATGAAATAAATAAATCCGAAGGACAAACCCTTCGTGTATGTATGTCATGTTACTGCTTTTCTAATGGTTTTGTTTATTTACG
The DNA here is from genome assembly GCF_030504385.1 of Musca domestica. Classification (NCBI taxonomy): domain Eukaryota; kingdom Metazoa; phylum Arthropoda; class Insecta; order Diptera; family Muscidae; genus Musca; species Musca domestica. The sequence goes on along the minus strand of NW_026712328.1, from coordinate 21,407,373 downwards.
CATCAAAGTAGTGCAATAATTTTTTTTTTAATTTTTAAATTTTTTTTAACCAACATATATTCGTAAATAAAATTTTGAATGCATATAAAATCAAAAGGGGTAGCGAAGCGCACCGGGTTCAGCTATTTAGCTATAAAATGGACCACAATTTTTGTTGAATTTATTTGGAATACCTAAGAACACGGCGGAGTACGAAAATAAGGATAACATCTGGGAAGGTCCTATGACGTTATTTCAAAAACAAAATCTTCCAAAATAGGTTTGGACATAAGAGGACTTTCAATAAATTGTATTGACTTTCAATAAATTGTATTATTATTATTATTATTATTATTATTATTATTATTATTATTATTATTATTATTATTATTATTATTATTATTATTATTATTATTATTATTATTATTATTATTATTATTATTATTATTATTATTATTCTTATTATTCTTATTCTTATTTTATTATTATTATTATTATTATTATTATTATTATTATTATTATTATTATTATTATTATTATTATTATTATTATTATTATTATCATTATTATTATTATTATTATTATTATTATTATTATTATTATTATTATTATTATTATTATTATTATTATTATTATTATTATTATTATTATTATTATTATTATTATTATTATTATTATATTATTATTATTATTATTATTATTATATTATTATTATTATTATTGTTATTATTATTATTACTATTATTTTATTATTACAAAAAAAATCCAGTAACTGATTTTACCAAAAAAAAAACATTTGAAAAGTTAAAATACCTCCAACAACTATTTTAATTTTATATTTGTAAATAAATATTCAACCCACTTCAATATATTTATATCTGTTGGATTGCACATTTTATCCGTTCGTTGATTCCATTTTAGGGACTTTGGTCGATGCAATTAAATTTATGTGGATAACAATACTGCTTCCTAAAGTCTTTTATATATCATAGAAGAACAGTGGTTAAAATCTACTTCTCAGCCTAACAATATGGAAAATTTTGATTTAAAAATGTTATTAATTAAAAAATTATATTATGCAAAACTAGATCAAAAAACAACAAGTAAAAAACTTTTGACACCTTCCACCTTTGGTTAAAGGAAACATTTTGTTATAAAAATTATCTGAATTCAAACGTGTTCCACTATGAACTACAAATATTATTAAGACTGTTTGGGTAATTTTCGAATTGGTCACCTTTGACACGAATTATGGCTTTCAAACGGCCAATTAAACCGTTGCTCAGCGGTATTTGGCCCATTCCCGGCGAAGCGCTTGAGGTGATCGTCATTTTGGTATTTTTAGTGCCAACCTTGCTCCAGACACAATAATCCAATGGATTGGTATCCAGAGATTTTGCTTGCCATTGTGCGCTGGAAATAAAGCGAGGAAACTCATTTTCTAACCATTCTTGGGTGGCGCGTGCTGAGTGTGATGGTGCCGAGACCTGTTGGAATGTCCAAGGTCTGCGACCAAAATGTTTGCGTGCCCAAGGTGCCTTGCGATGGTGCCGAGTCCTGTTGGAATGTCCAAGGTCTGCAGCCGGAATGTTTGCGTATTCGGCATTTATTCTGATGCCACGGTCGATTAATACGAGCGGAGAGCGATGGCTGTTGAGTTGAGTGTTGGCACTTGAGTTCTGGTGGCCAACCGAAGGTGCACATTTTCAGCTGGCCTCTTTGCAAGTAAACACGATCATTTTGTTTGTTTAAAAATTGCTGGCCAATGAATGTTTTCTCATCGGAAAACAATAAATTCTTCAGTTTACCACTCTCGGCCAAGCGAAGCAACTCTTTAGCTCTTTTGAGTCTATTTTCTTTCTGTTGCGGTGTAAGTACTTACACTCTTTGGAATTTCAATTGTTTTACCCCGAGCTCATTTTTCATTACACGCGGGTTGCGATCAAGTCGCTTCTTTGCTTTTCGAACCATTTCTGGTGATGTTGCTGTTTTCTTCCGTCCACTTCCTGGACGTCGGGCTACGCTACCAGTATCACGGTAACGAGCGATAGTACGAGACACAAAAGATTTATTCACATTTAAATGCTGGAGTGCTCTAACGATAGCCACTTGTGGTTTTCAGCCAAATATAAAGAAATCAGGCTTGAATGCCAATACGAATAACTTTTTTCTGGAAAATTCTCACCAAAATGCTTTAATACGCTTGTAAACAATATAATAAGCTGTCACTGGAATAATTTTAACAGCTGTCGGACGGGTGCCTGAAGTTGGTTGCCGTTTTTTTATCTCGCCCCGTAAATATATTTTGACATTTTGTACCTTTTAACACTTTCGTACCCTTTAAGTGTAAATTTCCCAACACCCGCCTTACCTTATTCCCTTGAACCAATAGTAAACCCAATTTAAAGTTCTAACTCTTACTGACTCCTCTGTAACCACGTTGTACCATTTTGAAACTTAAACTTTCCGTACCCTTAAATTTAGTATTTTGTGGAATTCCGTTAAAATTTCAAATTTATAGTTTTCTTCGGTTGCTCGGAACCAAAGTATATTTTTATATCCTGAAGCTGGATCAACCTGTCACATTTTAGTTTTATTCATATACATTATTTGCAATCCAATAACAGGTGTTTTAATATTTTGTTAACTATTACAATTTTCATAAAAAATAAATAAATGTATCAATACTTAATCCACTGTTCAATGCAAAAAATCCCTAATGCCGTGGCGAATGTGTTATAGTTAATAAGGCATATACTCGGCCATCAACAACAACAAACAGCGAACACAACTACCAATTAATGGTGCAATTAAATGTTTACTGAAAATGTTACACAAATGTTTATTTAATGGCATTTAAATGTTTCTTATTTCCCACTTAGCTAAGGCCTTTCGAACTCGCGTCGTATAAAACATATTCATTTAAAGTAAACAAATTTCTTACATATACTCGTACGTAGATATACATACATATTTGGTCTGTATCAACTCTCTTGGAATTGAAAAGAGAACTGTGCAACAACCTAAGTATCCAACCAAGCATAACGACATGAACCTGAATCGAACTGAACTAAAAAGGCACAAACTAAATGCAGACTCTTTAACATTCAGATTTGAATTTGTTCCCACACAAAATAAAAAATAGTGCTGACTTGACTTCCACACCTATTTTTAAAACGATCAAACGAGGAATGGACTAAGTCTTCTCGGCAACAAAACATTGTAACAAATTTTATTGTTGCTGCAGGCAACACCTCAGCCTCACCCAGCCTAGACCGGGCAACCTCAAAACATGGAACAAATGCTAATGGCTTTCTTCACATTCTCGCTTTCGTCCAGACCATTTCACATTGAATACAATTTAGAAATGTTAATGTTAGTGTGTTTGTAATTAAATTGTTTGTTGGAAATTTATAGTATGAATTTACTTGGCATTTAGATGGGGCCACTTAATAATATTAATGAAATAAGCACTAAGAATGAATTGCAACAGCAGCAATATGTATTTGAATATAAATTACAAATTTGGTTATTTTAATTAAATGCCTTGCTGTATGTTGTGGAAGTTTATTTCAGTATTTTTATTCGCACAAATATCAATTTCACAATTTCTTATTTTTTTAACGTTTTACAATTAATTGCATATTCTATAAATTATTTTATTTATTTTATGAAAATTAGTGTTAATAAATTGTATGTATTATGGTGAAGTCGTGTTGGTATAGGTGCTAGTTTTAGTTAATGGGAGGGGGCAATTTTTTCTATTTAATATGAAGATACTCATGGTCTTTTTCTTTCCACTAATTCTACAAATACTAAACTTCAACCTATGATGGTTTGGTCAAGGCACAATTGACAATTGCAAAAATTGGTTGTATTGAGCCCTTTTTGATATTGCAGAACCCAATTTAAAATATGTTCCGAACAAAATCAACGGTAATTTTATATGGCGATAACAATTTTTCTTTTAATGGTCTAAGTCTAAGATCGGAATATTATGTTTTTTACTCACCTTCCAACAGAGATTAGCATATTGGCAAAGAAAATGTTTTACTGCATATTGGCGAATAAAAAAAATCCACTTTAATGTATTTTTTTATAATTTTAATATTCAGCAAATATTCTTTATACCCTCCACCATACATAGTATGGAGGATATATTAAGTTCGCCATTCCGTTTGTAACTCATCGAAATAATAATTTTAGACCCAACAAAGTATACATATTCTTGATCAGCGTAAAATTCTAAGCCGATTTAGCCCTGTCCGAATTAGGATAGCAAACTAAAATTTGGCACAGATCAGTCTTTTGTGTGCAGGCAAGTCATTTCGAAGATGGACTATATCGGTCCACGATATCGAAAGGCCCTCATATAACGGTATCAACTCCCGATATTCGGTATTTTAATGATTTTAGACACATTTTTCAATGGAACTGTGTGAAGTTCTACATAAGGAGTTCTTTGTGGGTACTTTACCCCCTCGAAGAGAATTGTCTATACAGATCCACGAAATCGTATAGCCCCAATACAATAGTGCCCCGATATTGGGTATTTTAAATCCAAACAAGGAGTTCCTTCGGAGTTCACGATATCGTATATCCGCCATAAAACTGTACCTCCCGATATTCGGTATTTTGATGAATTTAGTCACATTTTCAATGAATAGTTTAAAAAGCCACACAAGGCAATTTTTCTGAGTACTTTACCCCCTGGGAGAGAATTGTCTATATAGATGAACGTTTTAGTATAGCACCCATAATACGCTACCCCGAGATATTCGGTATATCCAAGATTTTCGCAACATTATTCGCCGCAATTGCTTCAAATTTCGCATTTGAAGTTCGTAGTGGGTACTACAACCTATGACGGAATATTGTCTATGCAAGTCCACGTCTTAGTATAGCCCCCATACAACGATACCTCCCGATATAGATATTAGAGACATTATTCGCCGAAATTGTTTCGAACTTTGTATTTGAAGTTCGAAATCGGTACTACAGCCTATGACAGGAAATTACTTATCCAGCACCATGTCTTCGTATATCCCCAACATAATTGTTTTTTTGAGCGGTATTTTCGACGGATTTTTTTTTTAAATTTTCATGTCATGGTGGAGTTCGGCCCTTTTTACGTGTCATCATTGGTATGTCACAGAAGGTAAGTACTTACCAAGCTGCCACCAAGAGACAAAACGTTTTTGGTTTGTTTGTCCGATGCTTTGTATGCGATGGACACATCATGAACTTAGTAATGATAAAAATAGGTTATTTTACTTCATATTTTTCAGGAATATCTCATTATATTTCATTTTATTTTATTCGTAATTCAGAGGGTGTTTAGTTCTCAATGCTTGCAGTGGTAAAGGCGACACATGTACTTACCAACATTTTGCTGGCAAGTGAAGAGATTTGAAAGAATCGAACACCCGCCGTAGCACAGTTTTGAACATTAAGGGTTGTTTAAGATATGATTTAGAGATTGCTAAATTTATATGTCAACCTACTAGTAACCCAATAGATTTTTCGAAAACCTTACCGAGTAATATTCTGATTCAAAATTGTTTCCGGAGATAGATATTCAAAAACTTAAACTAAGCATTTTCCACCCTTTCTGCTCAGATTATCTAGAATAGATATATGTTTATTAAGCTTGATTTTTTATTGTATCATGAAATGGAAAAAATAATACAATATATCATGGGCCTCATATATAGATACAACCAGATTATTTAATTATGCAATTAGTCAAATGTAACCACTTGATAGGCCAAAAAGTGCTTTATCAAAATTAGTGTTTTAGACCCTAATTCTCTTTGTCAATTCTAATAGTTGTATCAATGCTATGTCACGTGGAAAAATGGACAATATAGGTTCACTCCTTCTAGTTCCTCCCCGCAAAGGTTCAACATTTTGAACAATTATAACGCTCATAGCATGCGAAACAAGTCAACGATTCTTTTCAGAGATTTGATGCGATATGGAATTTATCGGTCTGCTCCTTCTGTTACCACGCACACAAGCGGTCAACATGTTGAATAATTAAAAGAATCATCATATGCAATACAAGTCAGCGGTTGTCTTCAAACATCGTCGTTTCGGTATCTCTGTCAACCAAAGTTCGGTTCACTCCTTCTGGTACCTCCCCTATAAAAGGTTTGCATTTTGATTAACAATTATTCCAATAAAATTTGGAAATAAGTGTTCGATACCTTTTAAATTTTCAAACTAAAAGTGAATGAAGTACTCGATATAACCGAAATCTGCCACGTTGTAATGAATATGTCAGACCTTGGTAAGATAGAAGTTTCTTATCTTGAAATAAAGAATTTTTGGTGAAAATAAACTTAAACCATATTTCAACTCAATCAGTACCATGTTACGAACCATTCCCAAAATAAGCCACTCCCAAAAGAAATTTTTCCGAAAAAAAGTTAGCCTCATTTATTCCGACATTCATCCTGAATATTCTTTCTTTGGATATTCGACAGCCTAATAAGAAATACAATTTATGACATTTTTATTCATTCGTTCGGTTGAGACAAGTGATCACAATTGCATACTAAGTAAACGGCCACCGAAGTCCACCCATGTTGTGTATTTAAATCATAAATTACGATTTAAAAACTAAAATAAGACAGAAAAAAATCTTCGTCACCAAAAAAAGACCAAAACTTTTTCTTTTTTAAGGTATTGCAGCACGAAACAAAACTCATTTACTGGTTATCCTCTTCATTGTCTTGTCATGATTCTGTTGGTGAATTATATTCACGACGTTCTGGGTTGGCTCCAATTCGGTTCCATTTTTTTTTTGTTTCTTTCTTCTTTATTTTCTGTTAAATATGGAGATTACATTTGTATTATTTTCTTAGGATTCGTTCATGCATTCCTTAATACGCTTCTTGGGGTCTGAAGCGATACGTATATACATATATTTGTACATATAAATATATTGTTTTGTCAGCTCAATGTTTCCATAAGTTGTGACATATTTATGAGCCAATTGGAAAGCAACCACTGTTGCAGTACAATGAATTTCAATTATTTATTTATGTTTGCTCACAATGACGTTTGCTTTAAGCTGCAACCTGACTGCAGAGTATATATTGATGGACAAATTTAAAGTAATAATCAACATGTCTTTTTAAAATGTCTGAGTAATCTTTTCATTTTTTCCTTCCAGATATAATGATCGATTGTATTGCAATGAAAGGTTTGTCATTATTAATTATTTATTTGTTGATATATGTTGTTATGAACGTTTCAAATAATTTGCATAAGGTAATAAATTAGATGTTTAAATGGTTAAAAATATATAATGATATATATGCTATAGACAAACTATTTTTGTAATAACTTAGTGTACATGTAACCAAGCAATTTTTGTCCGTCCTTTCTTTCTAAATGGCATAATGTTTCATATTGAGAATAACAACTGAACAGAAGTTTATGATCATATTTTTTGTTCGACTAAATTTGAATAACATACATTTTTGTAAAATAAAGTCATTGACCACAATTTTTTTCACAACAAATCTATAAATGAAACTCAATACTAGTTTTTTTGTATTTATATATGAGATGAGATGTTCTATCTCATGACATTGTACTGTTTTAGTCAAGCTGTCAAAGACACGTGAACCTTTAAGATAAGAATATGTATATTTTATTCTAAGTCAGAGCGAAGTAGACAACGTGAAAAAAAAACGCGTTACCATTGGGTTATAATTAAAATATTTGTTTACTTATATTTATATATATTTTATTTTAAATACCAAAAAAATACCTTACGAAATTTTTCATTCCAATAAATGTAAAACAGGAAGAGAAAACTGAAATTATTAGGTTCCAGGCCAAAACTGACGAGGCGTTATCATGGTTATAAGAGATAGGAGCAGTCAATTAATGCAATTAGTAAATAGATATGAGTCCCCCAAAATGAGGACAAGAAACTCCAAATAATTAAGACTAGTTTTAAGTTCATGAGGACAAGATATTTACATCTTGTAGGATTTTGTCAGAGTTACTCCTAAAATAAATCCGAAAATGGAAAGTTCAGGGGCCAAACTGATTTGATAATAAAGAAAAAATGACTGCTCTGCATGCTGTACAGGAGTACACAACTTAACTTCAAACCACAACCATATTAGCAGAGCAATTTCGTTGATATATAAATATCCAGCAGCCAAGAAATGCAATGGACAAAGTATTGAGTCGAAGTAGGTTCATTTTAAATTCAATTTGCTGATTTAAGATTTTAAATCATAATCAAAATCAATCTTTATTTAATACAAAAAAAAAAAAAAAATAAAAATAATTGAAACAGAAACTAAGGGTAAGTGTACCTGTAGTCGGTGCTTTTAGGAAATTTGCTTCTTCAATGTTTCACCGTACTGAGTGAAAAAAGTTCGAATCATTTTTTATTAAGCTTGTAACACACCAAAACATTGTCTACCAAATTTTGCCGACTTGGCAAGAACATCCTGAATAATCGATTGATTCATTTATATATATATATATTTTTTTTTTTTTTGTAAAATTAGTTTTTCTTTGCTTAAAACAAATTGTAATAAATATTAAACAAGTAAAAAAGCTGTAACTTCGGCCAGGCCGAACTTAGAATACCCTCCACCATTTGAAACAAATTTAGCAATTTTCAAAATATAAAATCCGTTAAAAATTCTGCTAAAATCTTAACAATAATAATACAGCCATTATATTAAGGTCTATGAGACGACGTGGGCCTGCATAGGCAACTTTTGTCATAAGTCACTACAATATTCAAATGCGAAAGTTGAAAAAATATTGGGGGCTATACCAAAACATGAACCGGCACAGACACTTTTCTGTCATAGGCAGTAATATCCATTACGAACTTGAAATACCACATTTAAAACAAGTTCGGTGAATAATGTCGCTAAAATCATCAAAGTACCGGAAGGTATCGTTATATGGTACAAAGACGTGAACCTGCAAAAACAATTTTCTGTTTTAGGCTGTAGTATCCATTACGAACTTCAAATACCAAATTTGAAACAATTCGGTGAATAATGAGGCTTAAATCACCAAAATACCGAAAATAGGGAGATGCAATTATATGGGGGCTATATCAAAATGTGGACCTATATGGCCCATTTTCAATACCAAAAGTCCTGCAGACATAATATACATTTTAGTAAAATTTTGTCAATCTACTTCATGTAGTTCGGAAGCTAGAGTGATTTCCACAGACGAACAGCGGATAGACGGACGGACATCGCTAAATCGACATAAAATGTTATTCTGATCAAGAATATATATTCTTTGTGGTGTCTAAAATGTATATTTCGAGGTGTTACAAACGGAGTGACAAACTTAATTTACCTATGGTGGAGGGTATAAAAAATAAATAATTAAAACAGAAATTAGGGTAAGTTTACCAGTAGTCGGTACTTTTAGGATTTTTGCTCCTTCAATCCTTGACCGTACTGAGTGGAAGTTTTCAATTTTACTTTTGAATTATAAAACAAAGTTTGAATCATTTTTATTAACTTTGTAAAAGTTGAAATGTGAATAAAATAATGATTTTTGCCAGTGTCTTCTCAATTGTCGGCGTAACATATTCCTACAATCGGCTTATGTTTTTTTCCACTTGTAAGGAAAATATGTTATATATTTTTTAATAAAACGTAGACAAATTAAACAATTAAATATATAAACAAAAACATTTTTAAGATGTCAAATCCCTACCTAACTTAGAACAGCTGTTATTGTATAGTCAACAGGTCAACAATGAGGTAGCTTGGTATCAGTGCTAGACATATTAATGTCGAATTATAAGGAAAAAACGACGGCAGATTTCCAGTGCGGCCCTGGCACCCCCTTATGATTTGTTACAAAATATGCCACCTTTACCCTACAACCTTCAAAAGGACGCGTGACGTAACCGAACATGGCCAGTTATAACAAAAGCCAGTAGTAATTGTAAAAATAATTCACGACGGTAACTTTAATGAAACTGAAAATACATAACAGCTCGCGGGAATTATTGGCTTTATTTTTCAATGAATTCAAAATTGTGAGCAAGCGTTATCGGGCATATCTGTGAGATTTGTCAGATCTGTCAACAAGTTCAAACAGCTCCAAACATCAGATAATTTTTAAAATAATCAAGAATTTTGAAATAATGAAGAAAATCACATGTCACTTTATTAAAGTCCGTGAGGAATTCTGTGCAATTTTACAATCAAACAACTCTATATTTATTTACTGGTAACATAACTTCCTTAAGAAAATATTTTTATAAAAGTTTACATTATAAAATTAGAAGGTGCCTATACCAATTCTCTTTAGCACTTTAAAAATCTAAATTCAGTGCAACCGACGTATGTATCTATTTTTTCTTCAAAACCCAAAATAAAGCAAAAAAATATTTTTTAATCGCTAGGTGAAGAATTTTAAAAATAAACGTGGGTAGTTTTTTCATTCATTGAAACACCACCTCTTGTGACGTCGGCAACAGTACGACATACCAAAAGAAAAAAAACAAACACAACAACAATACTAAACAAACGTGGTGGTTCCAAAATCAAATATGGCCGAATAAAATGCTCTTCATTTCTCCCATTGTGTTTAGTTATTCTGTTGTTGTTGCTTATCAATAGTCTCTGAGAGAGAACAAGAGCGGGCAACCATCATGTTGCCTTATCGACGTACTGGGAATACAAAAACAACATACAGGCAATCATGATGGCCGTACAAACACAAACATCAGTACAAACGTTGGAGTCTTGCTGTATACATACTAATTCCTGTCTTGCACTTATTTAAAAAATTGAATGAATGCAAACAAAACAATTGGTTTGAAGTTGCATGCAGTCTAGCCACAATCTGTGTATGATACCAAGAATAGATTTTCTGGAAAAACATGTTTGTTAGTTTAGAAAATGTTAAATATTTTGTCACTATACATCTGTTGGTTAAAAGGGGTGTTGTTCTGTGTGAGAGGGTAAGCGAGAGAGAGAGAGAGTAATGCAACAACCAACAAAAATTTTATTTAGAGAGAGAGTGAGAGAGCTCTTAGTGAAACATGTAATTATCCAGAGTTGGAAGTTGTAAATAATACATTTCCTATAATATTTGAATATTGGTTATTAAATTTATTAAGGCACACATACGATGTCTCGTAATAATTTTTCATGGTACTTTTTTATTTTAATACTAAAACACTACTAGTTTCCCCCACATTGCGATCATATTGATTTAAAGGTAATATTTTAACTCCGCTTTGCAATGAGGGTTTATTTTTATACCCCCCACATTAAAAAGGAGGGTATATTAATTTGTCATTCCGTTTGTAACATCCATAAATATTCCTCTTACATCCTATCAAGTATATATATCCATGATCAGCATAAAATTCTAAGTCGATATGGCAGAACAATTTGTATTGTGTTTAGGATGGTTGGCATTGAAAATGATATACATATATCGGTCTACGTTTTGGTGTAGCCATATATCCGTACCTCCCGATATTCGGTATTTTTATGATTTTTACCATATTTTCCACGGATATATTTAAAAGTTGGTATTTTGTCAAAATGGGTTCTAGCTAGAAAAGTTTAACAGCATTATCCAAACGGCCTTACTGGTATTTGTAGTTTAAAGTGGAACACGTTTATATAAAAAAGTTTTCTTTACCCAATGGTGAAGGGTATTAAAAGTTCGGCCGGCTGAACCTAATATTTTTTCCTTGTTTTGCGGTTGTACTGTTAGATAGGGTTTTATAAGCTTAACAGAAAAAAATTTTTTTTTCGAAATTAATACCATTCATAACTTGATTTGAAGAATTTTTAATGTTTTTTACAATACCAAATTGGATTTACATGAACTTCTGTGCAAATATTATTAGTGTAGCTATAGATAAGATATTTGAAATCATCTGTTATATCCGAGCTGTCTAATAGAATCTAATAGATTATACAAAACAGGTAAAAATGCCCATATGGACTCAAAAAGAACTTCCAATTAATCTGTGATATATCTAAATGGTATTTTGTTCTTCGAACAGCTAGATTCTTAATAGCTGCCGAGTAAAGGGTACAGTAATAAACTATGCAGTCTCCTAAAGAAAGTTTTTATATATGCCAAGCAAGATATTTAACTCATTATTGGTAACAGTTCTCAAAATATAATTATTTATGTTATCAGAAATCTACAATAATAAAAAAATTGAAAAAAACTGTACACAATTAAAAAATACGAGAAATCATTTGATCATTCAATTTGGCATTCACAGATTGATATAGCCATAATACGCACTCTTTATTATTTTCTACCTACTCAGGTGGGGACTACTACCCAACTGGTTCAAAAATTAATGTACCGCTCATTTACTCAAACCATGTTCTATCTCGCATAGATATTTGGCATTCATAGCTGGTGACTTATTTGCCAATAATTGTGTATGTATTTATCTTAACTTTGTCACTCCGTTTGTAACTTCCCAAAATATTCGTCATGGACCCCATAATTCATGATCAGCAAAAAATTCTAAGTTTAACGATATCCGTCTACCTGTCTGTTGAAATTACGAAACAGTACACATTATTTGACATAGAGCATCAAAGTTTAGCACAATAATTTTTATTGGGTTAGCATAGTTGGTTTCGAAAATGAGATATATCGGTCCACGTTTTTGTATAGCCTCTATATATTGTGCGCCTATTTTTAACTATTTTCAATTAAATTTATTTGGTTTGATTAAAAAAAAAATAAAAATAATAAATAATATAATATTATTTTTTTATATTTACAAAAATAGATCTATTTATAAAAATGTTGATATCTAGAAATCAACAGCAGAAACATTTGTCAAAATTTATGAATTTTTTCCTGTTTTCTTTTTTTGTAGAACCTCGAACTCATAGCGTACCTCATATGATGAAGAAAACAAAATGTACTTTCGAATTAATCATCATTGTTAGAAGTTATTTCCATAAATGCTTACTTTTGTAGTCAATGGCATATATATCACCGTAGGTTTGCGAGTTTTTAGAACAAGAAATAAAAATTGTTGCACGCTTTGAAACATTTTTAACAACAATAATAATAAATTTACCCAAAATATAATTAAAACAACGTTCATATTGTAAGAAAGTTCCTATATTTTTTGCGTAGTCTCAAGTATTTGCGAAATGTAAAACTTTCGAACATTTTTTTGAATTTTTTCATAATTTTCTTACTACTTTGTCACAAAATTAACTAATAATAATATTTTTGGAATATTTATATATTATTGAACCCCAATAACGATTTGCTGTTAAATAATATATAGTAAAAAAAGTAAACATGAATAAACACTGAATGCTCTCTGTGACCGCAATACTCTGTGATTTTGTAATGTACATCCCTGACTATTACTCATGGCTTGGTATCGGGTTATCCCTTTTACACTTTCATATGCTGCTCTCATTTCTTATCGGCAATTCAAAGGAAGCAGACGCTTGAGCGCTCTAAGGAAAAATATTTTATTCAAATCACTTTGTGACTGTCTAGTTCAAAAATACACACGCATTTTTTTTTCTTGTTCAGTGAAATTGCTAATTGAATTTATATAAATAAAATAATAATGAAATACCCTTTTTTAATTTGACACAAATTTCCCTTTTTTCCTCAGCAGAGAATGTGTTAACACAAAGAAATATCCCAATTGGTTATACATACACACAAACATGCCGCCGTATGTAACATTGCGTGTTTTACTCAATGATTCGGGAACATTTCCCAGCTAATCAGACGAACGCATCCGTTTTAACTATTCCCCGCCAGGTGGCGCTCATTGAACACAGAGGAGTTTGTTATGCAACTCTGTTGTCTACCTCAATGATTTTGTATTCTTTGTGTCCTCTATAACTGATTTGTCTGTTACAACACAGAGGGGTTGTTGAGCAATTGAGTCGAATCAAAAATGGACTTGCTATATTTTTGATGAAACTATTAATAAAAATTCAATAACCTCATTAGTTGTTTTTGAAAAAAATTTTTACATTTTCCACCTTTCCTTCCATAGCACGATCAATATCGTCCGTGGTTGAACTCCTGCAAAATTATTATTTTTTTCAAAACCTACTAGAAATCACAAACTTTTTATATATATTAAAACATCTTAAAAATATATTAATATTTTATAAATATATTAAAAAATTAAAAAAAATATTAAATAAATATTCACTGAGATAATTGTACAACATTTTTCAAATGAATAGCTCTGATTCTAAATAAAATTCTTATATTTGGATGGAAGGTCTCTTTGGAAGAAAATTCTATTATATACTGTTATTGTGTACCTATTTAGGCAATTTAATGAATTGTTGTATACAATTTTTCGAAAGGGAAAATTTAATGGAAAATTTAAATTTGAGTTAATATTAAGGAGGAAAAGCGTAGTTTTTATTTTTTGTTCGTGAAAGGTCCTTGTTGTTAAGTTGCTATTACAGCATTTATATGAAGCTAAAAAATCAGGACATTAAAAAAACTAATGATGAAGAACCTAAAAAGCAAAAATCCGTGAATGAAAAAAAAAATACGGAAATTTCTAGCTTGAACTAGATTTTAATGAAACTAGAAAAATGATGAAAATTTGAGTCTGAGTTTTTCTGAAAAATAATAAAAGTATTATCAAATCGTCTTATGAGTGCGTAGCAATAGCACATGCTGGTTATTAAATGCGGGTTTAAATCTGTTACAAAAATTCCTCTATATAGGTCTAGAGTTTTGTGTATATCATAAATGAATATTTTTAAGTTATTCATAATATTTTACAGATAAAACACCTATTTGTTTTGTATGCCCTTCCTTTCTGTGCAAGCGATAACTCTCGAAACGAGTATCCGAGTTTTTATTAACTAGGTACATCGTAATTTTTTTTACCAAACTTAGATCAAATTCGGATATGGGCTATATCGTTACCATACTTCAAAATTAAAAAAAAAACATATATCATAGAAACTCGGTACATTGTAATATTTAGATCAGGTGAAAAAAATTAACAATACTGATCCACTCAAGTTCTAACTCGCATAAACACCTTATACACGTTATTTTGGTCTAGGTTACAGAAAATGTGAAAATAGATTATATCGGCTTATACGTGCTGGTTAGTGCCCCACAAAAAGCATAAAATATTCGATATATATGACAAGAATTGTATACAAAAGGTCAACATTTTGTTTGGTAATAACTCTCAGAAAATGTGTACTTAGTGTCCAACTCTTTTCAATCTTTGAATTACCCAGTAACATATCATTATATCTCGCATTGAGATGAGCCGGTGTACTCCTTCTGGTACTACTGCCACAAAGAGCCCCAATTTTTAATAATCTTTTCTAAAATTGAAATTTATTAAAAACGTTCTCCAAAGAGGGTTTACATAAATAAATGGCTAAAATGGCGACTAAAACTTTTTAACGTTTTTGAGTATTTCGGAAGCTCGCTGAGTTTTTCATGTTTTGATGAAGACTCGTTTATTTATTTGGCCTGCATGTGTACGTTTGTGAAAAATATATATATTATATTAAAAATACTTTCCAACCGCAAAAGCCTAATACCTCTTTCAATCGACTTTTTAATATAGCACCCACACAACGAAACGTTTAAACTTGCAATTTTTCTACCATCAGCCATACGGATAGATAGGGTATATATCATTACATATATCAAAGCGTGCCTAGTTGAAATAACGGTTTTACACCCTATTTCTCTTTGGGCCAAATCCGTTTCAGGGCATTTAGAGTCGATCTAGCAATGTCCGTCCGTCCGTCCGTCAGTCTGGCTGGTGCGCACGATAACTCTCGAAGGGAGTATCCGATTTGATCCAAACTTGGTATATCGTAATATTTTTGTCAAACTAACATCGAACTCGGAGATGGGCAAAATCGGCCCACTCCTTCTGGTACCTCCCCCACAAAATGTCAACATTGTCTAAGATAAAAATTTTCTGCACAGAAAGAGAAAGGATAATCCTATTTTGCTCCAACTTTGCAAATCCTTATATTTGCATCAGTGCTAGGTCAGGTGCGAAGTACCTCCTCCACAAAGGGTCAACATTTTGAATAATTACAACCCTTATAAAGTGTGATGTAAGAGTCAGATTGTCTTCAAAATCACACATCCCATTACTTTTATTGACCTAAGGTCTGGTGTTAAGATGGAATATATCGGTCAACTCCATCGGTAACTATCCCACAAAAGGTCGAAATTTTGTATATCTATTAAGCTCATAAAACGAGAAATTAACATGCGCTTCCATTTATACATGGCACATCTGAATATTTCCATCAACGCAGGATATTTTATAAAAAACGGTAGAGATCGGACCATTCTTTCCGGTTCCTCCCCAACAAAGGGTCAAAATTTTGAATATCCATGAAGGTCATAAAACGCGAAATAAGCAACAGGGACTCTTTATACACAAGATCTGTTGTGAAGATGGGATATATAGGTCCACTCCTTCTGGTACCTTCCCCACAAATGTTCACACTTTTTGGTACTTCCCCTACAAAGGCTCAAAATTGTGAATATCCATGAAGCTCATAAAAGCGAAATTAACATCCGATTCCATTCCAGATTTGGTACATCTCAATACTTCCATAAACATAAGATCTGTTATAAAAATGATAGAGATATGACCATTTCTTTTGCTACCTGCCCTACATAGGGTTCAAGATTTCGAAAAACAAAACGCTCAATGAAACCGATTCTAAAGAAAGCTATATCTAAATATTTCTCTCAACCGGAAACATGAGCTGAATATGGAATTTATGATTTCCCATAAATTGGATATAAATGTTCGATTTTCTTGTTGTTTTGCCCATACCAAAATTTATATATGTATTTGATGAAGCATGAAAATGGAATACTTTGCTCGACTATATTTGGTACCTCAAGCACATATCAACATTCTCTAACATTTATCATATATTTTATATACAATTTGAATAATCATAATAAAAGTCAAAATATATTTAAATAATCGAGCCTTGGCTGAGAGTATGCACACTTAAAAAACCCACTGTGAAATATTGTCAGTTAAGATAAATTTATGATATTTATTGGTATAATATAAAAATACTAATCAAGCCAGAGCTGCGAATTCCAGACATTAAAAACCAGATCTTTATACTCAACAATTTTGAATCCAAAGGTTAAATTAGAAATAATTTCTCATTAAACCAAATTACAGTCCATCATAGAATCGGTCAGTACTATTGTATAGTCGCCGCACCTAATACATTTTTTGATACATTAAAAGATCGAAAATACAAAATTGCATATAATTTTGTCGGAATATGTTGCGAAAAAACTTCAAAATATGGTATCGTTTTATGTGGGCTCTAGCAAAAACTAAAATCGGGTGGTTCCATTATATGGGGAATATTTCGATTTCGAAAATTGTTTAAATAGAGTTTGCATTCGAATTGTAAATTTCGTTGGAAAAAATTGGGAAGCCATTCAAAGGTCAAATAATTGGGCGGCACCTATACATAACGTTAAACGATATAGCTCATTTTCGAGCCTGAACTGACTGCAGACAAAAGACAGTTCAGTAGTAATTAGTCTTAACATACTATCTTAATTCATTCCGAGTCCCTAAACCTGATATTTTACGAAGAGAGTGAACAAAAAATGAATGATATTTCGAACTACAATGTTAGTTCTGCGTAAATATGAACGTGTATAAAACCCTTTTTTAAATGGAATATCAGATTTTTGTACTTTTTGCTCCACTGTCCTCGCGATCTACAGGTAGGTACGTTAATAAATGCCTTGAACTATTTCAAAAGTTTTCCTTTGCGTTAAAATGTTAATATAAATTCAGTCCTCTCTTATTACCCTACACTTTGTGCGTTGGGCGGGCAAGTCGATTAAAGTAAAAGAAAAGCTTTGGTGCAAATGTTGGTTCTTATTTAGTTATGCTTCCCTTTATAATTTCCTCTGACTCAAATTTAATTCTCATTAAATTTCATCCGGCTTTTGTTATTTGATTTCTGGTTATAAATTGAAAATTCCAAACTTATTTTGTATTCACCTATTATTTGAACGAATGAAGCAGAGTGGTTTTGCATCAAATTAATTACTATTTTTGATGAATTTTTACTGAGTTTCTGAGCACAAATAATTTGTTTGACCCAAGGACGAACTCTATTGAAATTGGAGATAATCGGTCAAAATTTAGATATAGCTCCCATATATATATAAAGCTTCGTCCAATTTGCCTTTTATTGTGCACCAAATGTGTAATATCAACCCAAAAAGTATCAAATTTTGCACATACGACAAAATTGAGTCTAGAAACACAAAATGCCTCGACAAAATTTAGTAGAAATCGATTCAGAGGAGTATATTCCTTTCATATATTAGTTCCTTTGGACTTTAAATTATTACTATAATCATAGTTTGCATGATTTAATTCTCACAAATTCCCCATAAAAAACTTTTATTTGTTATTTAAAGCTCTACTAAATATGTAAAGTGGTGTAGGGTATCATAAAGTCGGCCCGTCCGACTTTAAGGCTTTCTGGTGTTGATCTATATTACGACAATTTTTCTACATTCAGAAGTTTATGATGATTGAAAATAATACTTAATTTACTTGAAAATATAATCTTCTATTTTTATTAAACACTGTATTCTCTGTAGGTCAAAAAATGAATTTTGAGTGTTGAATTGTTTCTAAATTTTCTCTCATATCTCAAAAAATCGGTTTCTATAAAAACGCTATCGATTGAAATTAAACTTCCCAAATCGAAAAGATTACTAACCAAAAAGTAATAGAATTATATAGACAATTATTTCAAAGAGGTCACCAGATGTTAAGTCTCCATTTTTGCAAATTCAATCATCGTTTTAAGTATTTAAGTGCTTTCATAAACTCAATATTATGTGCTGTTCCTAATTAGAAATGTTATATCTTCTGGGGTACTTCTGATATCATTATGAAAATTTGGTAGAATAATAAGAAAACAATTTTAAGAAAACATAAATTGCTAACTAATATCGCGACTTTGAGCTATGCCACTCTATGAGCAAATGAGCATACATATCATTTCTAGTCAATTCCAAGCTGAAACATTCACATATGTCTTCCCGCGACAATCTAAATTATTTCTATCGGTTGTTGTCATACTTATTTCCACAAAGTGTATGCTAATATTAAATCCATAGCCCCATCAATGTTATGTTTTCTGGTGATTTATTGATCCCATTTTATAGCGTATTTTATGGCAATTTATTGTTTTATTTGCTGAATAAATTATAATCATTATATATTATTTTATTCACATCGCTCGAACTATCTTCGAAACGAAACATCGAGATATAATAGACAACCTCATTTCATATTAATCCATAATGGAGTGAAATAAAAACACACATCAACAGGTTTTTTTTTTGGTTTTTGTAATTATAAAAGTGATATTTATTGTTTAGAAATATGTAAATATTCATATCGCAGTGATTAAAACTAGAAATAAAATAATTAAAAACATAATTTTAAATAAACGTTTAAGTTTATGTGACAAAGTAAAATAAAAAACAACAACAATAACAAAACACAACGAAGTGATATACAACAGCTGCTGGTGAAGGTGGTGGTGAATTTTAGTGAAGTGAAAATCCAACGATGACAGTGTTTCCTCGTGTTACGTATACTGAAGGTATACCGGATAGGATACACTCAGGATACATTCAGTATACGTGTACGAAGTTGCACATATTCAACAATTTATTTCAAAATAGACAATGATTAACACTTTATGCACTCATAACACTGTGAATTAAAAAATATTTATATCGGAGACAAGAGGTATTATTTTTAAATACATTTCGTTGTAAACACCGTAAAATCTACTAATTTTTTATTCATCAACATGACGTAAGTAAGAAAACACGCGAATTGTTTTTATTTTTAATAATTTTATCACTGACGAATATTTATATGATTTTATTCCATCGTAGTGCCTGTGAGATGGCCCATGCCGGTATATCGTATCGACGAAATTTCTGTGAGCGCGTAGTAAATACCAAGTGTTTAATTGTGGTGTTGCTTCGGCAATTGTATATTTGCAACTGAATGCTTAGAACTAGCAAAGAAATAAACGTACAGACAAATAGACATTTGAAGTTTGTTGGTTTTGTTTGAATTACCATTTGTAGCATATATTACGTAGAACTGAACAGCTGCTCGCCATGTTCGCCGTGGTTCGTGGTTGCTTCTTCTGTTTCTCTTTCATTGTTCATTCTTACCTACCGTCATACGAAACGATGTTGTTACGGTCTTTGAAATACGTGAGCAGTCGTTATTATCGTTATAGTTTACCACGTTTTATTCGACCTTATGAACGTCATCATCATCAATGTGCACATCCACATCATTATTACCATGGAACGGTAAGCAACGTCATACCAAACACCACCACAACATTTCATAGATACGACCACACACAGGATACGCAGTGAGCATTTGTTTAGTTTCCGGTATGAGACACGAACACTTATACAAGCCCACCGATACACCACCGTCACTAAACATGAAGAAGAGAGAACATCGGTTTACACGTGTTTTAAGGGCGGAAATGTTTGAGTTTGAAAGGATTTAGCATGACACTCGAGGGTGGTTGAAATAAGTCTCTCTCACACACACACACATCCAAACAAAACTCAGCCACACAACGGACACAACAAAAAGTTGCATAGTTATTTCGTGTTGTTGTCCTTACTCCTGATGATTCCTTTCTAGCCTATGTCCTTGTTGTTGCCTTTGCTCTCTATTTCATTACCAAACAAAAGAAAAAAAGACATTGCAAAATGGGCATAGTTTTTTTGTTGTTACTGTAATATGAAACGCAAAATACAACTACAAATTGCCTGTGCTGAATACATACACACACGCATTCATGTACTTCCATGGCGCTGGGGATGTTTGACAGACCTTGCTCGACTTTCTATTAAAAATATGTGGCAGCACAGTGGTTTCAATCAATGGTTCGGGTATTATGGAGATATTTTTTGGTTTTATCTGCGTTTTTGACCTCGTTGAAATAGTACCAAAATTAGTCTGAAAATTAAAAAAAAGTAAATTAGAATAAATTTATGGACAGCAGCATGTTTTATTGATATTTTAAAGAACATTTTTAAAAATTTAAACATTGATGTGAATACTTAATTTGTCTCCAAAGTATATACTGTAGAAAAGTATCCAAATAATTAAAAGTAGTAATTAAAAGTATATTTATTAATTAATTAATTTGAAAATTTAATATGAATAAACGTCTTTTTAATTGTTTTCCGTTTTTACCTTTTAGTTCGCATATTTACCGATAACAGAAAATGAAAAAATAATTATTTTTATGCTATGCTTTTTGGCCCTCTTTTATGGGCTTCTATTCTAAAATATGAAGAGTGTCGGAATGAAATATTTTGACCGATTTTATAACATTTTTTGTTTGTTTTTTAATATGAATAACTCTATTGTCTGGGACCTGTTTTGACAAACCGTTGAATTTTAAACGTTGAATTGCCGTTGAGGCCAGTGTTGAAGAAGACGGCAATATATCGATTCGTCGTCAAAATTGTGGTCGAAAATGGGACCTCTAGAAAGACCTTTGTGCAAAATAGCCTTGGAAAGATATTAAATTCAGGTCCATTAATTGGTATAGCTCAAATATAATGGTACTTTCAGATTTTTGGTATCTTGAAGGTTTCTACCACAATTTCCAACCAAACTAGTTATTAATGTAGGTTTTTAATAAAACAGATTGATATTTTAAGATTAATTTTTACTATGTAGTAGTTGTAGCTTTGACTATGTAGTTATTATAATCTACACCACAAGGTGGTCAGGTATTATGTCTTTGTGCATTTGTTTGTAACAGGCAAAAGGAAACGAGATAGACCCATAGTTCCTTTTGATGATCTCCATAGAATCAATTCTGAGTCGATTTATGCATGTCCGTCCGTCCGTCTGTCCATGTTATTTTGTAAACAAAGTACACTTCGCATTTATTGCCCTATCCAGATGAAATTTTGCACAATTTTGGCCCAAGGACGAACCCTATTGAAATTGGAGATAATCGGTCAAAATTTAGATATAGCTCCCATATATATCTTCGTCCGATTTGCTTTTTATTGTGCTCCAAACGTGTAATATCAGTCCGAATAGCAGTGATTTTGCACGTACGATCAGATTGGACCTGAAAATAAGTATGCCAAATTTGATCGAAATCGGTTCAGATATGGCTATAGCTCCCATATATATTGTTCATCCGTTTTATTATTTTTGTCCTCCGCAGCCGTAATATGCACTCTTTAACAACAATATTTGGGGAAATATATCAAATGCAGCTCAGAAATACCTTTGCTAAATTTTATCGAGATCGGTTCAGATTTAGATATAGCTCCCATATATAACTTCGTCCGATTTACCATTGATTGTGCACCAAACGTCTAATATTTGGCCAAATTGGATGAAATTTGGCACTTATGACCGAATTGAGTCTAGAAGCTAGTATGTCAAATTTGGTGAAGATTGCTTCAGATATAGCTATAGCTCCCATAATTTAAAAGATACGAATGCTTCGGCATATTTAGTCCTTTGTACCTTAAATTATTATTATATTCATGGCGTGTATGATTGAATTCTCTCATAAAAACTTTTAATTGTTATGCGTAGCTCTATTAAATTAGCAAAGTGGTGTAGGGTATCATAAAGTCGGCCCTGCCCGACTTTAAGACTTTCTTTACTGGTTTTTATTTTGGTGCGGTCCCAATATAACGGTACCGCCCACTAAATGATATTGTGAATTATTTTTTCTGTCGATTTCGTCGATTCACTGGCAAAAAATAATCTCGGTCTTATATAAAAGTCTGATTCTTTTATTTATAGAGATTAAAGGTTTGATTTACCTCATCATAGGGGTATTACAAGGTAACCCTTTTTCTACCCTCCACCATAGTAAGGAAGGTATATTGTCCGTCCTTCTGTGGAAATCACTCTAACTTCCTAACAAAATCAAGCAGGTTGATAAAATTTTACTCAAATGTATATTATGGTATTATTATTTTGGTATTGAAAACGGGCAATGTAGGTCGAAGTTTTGGTATAACCTCCATATAATGGTACCTCCCGATATTCGATATTTTAATGATTTAAGCGACATTTTTAATGGATATTGCAGCCTTTGACAGAAAATTGTCTGTACAGGTTCACGTCTTCGTATAGCCCACATATAATGATACCTCCCGATATTCGATATTTTAATGATTTTTATCTACATTATTCACCGATTTTTTCAAGTTTCGCATTTGAATATTGTAATGGCTTATGACGAAAGTTGCCCATGGAGGTCCATGTCGTCGTATAGACCCTAAAATGCGGCAACATTCGGTATTTTAAAGATTTTTACAGAAATTTTAAAGGATTTTTATTTTTTTGAAAATGGCCAAATTCGTTACAAATGGTGGAGGGTATTCAAACTTCGGCCCGATCGAACATATAGATTTTTTACTTGTTTCTTTTTTATTAGCAAACGTGGTTGTACTCGGAATGTTAAGACTTGGTTTAAAATGTATTTTGGTGTATTGACTAAGAATTGAGTGTAAGATTCTTTTAAATTCTGACTTCATTATGAACCTCAGAAAGAGTCAAAACCCGGAAATGGTTTCACTTTTTTATTTTGATGAGATATTAACTATTTTTTAACTAACGCCAACTCTAAAAGTCATACAGAAGGTGTAGAAATTTTTTTACAAAATAACTGAATTATTATTTTAAGAATTCCCGAATTTAGAGACTTCGTTTGTTAATGCTACTATTGTAAATACGTTTCTACAATGGTAAATACGCTTTTTTGTTTTGTACTTTTAAACATATTTTGAATTTTTAAAATAATTACGTTTATATTTAAATATTTCGCAGATTACAAGAAACTTCTTGGTATGAAACCAAAAATGTCGTTAATAAAAATTAAAGCAAAACAAAAATCTCCACTTCAACCACTGTCTCATTTGAACACAATATAGTCTTGTTAGTATTCTTTATGCTGTTGTTATTGTTTATTTTTAAAGCTAAAACTGCCTGCTCAAAAAGTTATTTGTATTTGACAACATTGAGACGATAATTTAACCACTTGTTCCACACATAAAAACAAAAGCTTATGACTGCTATGGCTGTCATTGATGTCAATGTTCGCTAGCGCTGCTTCGCCTGACTGTCAGCCAGCCTGCCTATTTGCTACCGTTTTTTCTTCGTTCTTGTCCCCGTTTTCCTCTCCGTCCTTGTCCCCATCGTCTTTGTCCTGCTTGTCCTTATGATAATGTTGGGGGTTGTTTAAGCAAATGAAATGATTGCCAGTTGTATGCCGTTCTTCACTGTCAGGTGTTCTATGTACTTACCCAGAATCGTTTAAGTTTTTTCCTTCCACTTCAACAAAACCCTACGAACAGGAATATTGAATGGGAAAATTTTTGTTGCGCACGTACCATAGTTTACTATGATTTTCTGTTTGCTGCCTGCCAGCAGCCAGTAGTGATTCCATCGATTTGTTTTTACCATGTGCTCAATGATAATATTCCGGCAAAACGTGGTTGTGCTTTCTTGATTAACTGTGAAAAAGAAACCGACAAAAATGCCATGCCATGCCAAGTCAGTCACATCCAGCCACATAGAATGTGTGCAATGTGTTGTTGTTGTTGTTGTTGTTCATACTGTTGACTGGGTGGGTGGAATACATAGAGCTTGTGGTTAGGGCCTTCTCAAATACTTTTCCTTAGATGGCTTGTTTTTTTTTTTGCATTTGGCAGCATCTGAAACGAATGAAAATTCTAAATATGAACATTAACTTTAATAAGTTATGGTTTTCGATAACAGGGTGTAAAACTAGTGTGTGCTGTTCTATTTCCATACTGTTTACGGTTGCTAAACGAAGACGACAGGGTGTAGTGTATTGTGTATTAACGGAGGAGAAAAAATGCAAAAGAAACTGTTTCCGAAAATTTATGATTATATTTTTAGGGGGTGAAGTGGAAGTTAGCTTAGACTTACATACGCACACATATCCAAACAAATCTATATTAATATGCATGAAATGAAAATTGCCAAATAATTTTAATATTTTATTATAAAGGATTTGATGAGATTTTTTGCTTTGTTCGCAGTTTATTTGCTAGCGTTTTGAAGAAACTGGGTATTGACAAATAATACAATCAGTTGTTTGATATTAACAAAAGGGGAATATTTGCAATGGTTGAAAACTATCGAAAATAGGGTATCAGGTGCTTGATAGTTTATATTACTAAAAGAAGAAAATAGGATAACAAACAATCGGAGAGGTAGGAAATACCAACATTCATACAAACCAATGCATTGAACGATGGCTAACATTAAAATAGTGAGGAAGGAGTTAAAGCCGATCGACTTTGACTTTATAATGTCATGCATTAGTGTAGATGTAAACAGATGAGTTTTCCGTAACAATTTTATACGTATATTTTCCAGGGCCCTATACAGAAATGTATTTCGAAACCATTACTGGGGGAAACTAACAAAAAGTAACGTTTCCTTATCAAATATACAAAAAATGTCCAAAAGTAGCTATTTCCATCATGCTGGGTCAGAACAGAAGCCTATTGTTTTATCAGATGTTCGCAAAATTAGTATATAGTGTTGAAAATGGATCAAAAACCTAATGACTAATAGACAAGAAATTGTTTATGAATTAGAGTTTAGGACAACTCTGAAGCCAAGCATTTTGGATGGTCATCGGATACTATTTAGCTAGTAAAAGCAATGGACCACAATTTTGTGTAAAACAAGTAAAAAAGCTGTAAGTTCGGTCGGGCCGAACTTTGAATACCCTCCACTATTTAGAATAAATTTGGCAATTTTCAAAAAATATAAAATCCATTAAAAATGCTGTTAAAATTTTTAAAATACCGAATGTGGCCGTTATATTAGGGTTTATACGACGACGTGGACCTGCATCATCAAAATACCGAATATCGGCAGGTACCTTTTTATAGGGGCTATATAGCCCCTTTATATAGGGGCTATATCAATACAAACTTCAAATACAAAGTTTGAAATAATTCCCGTGAATAATGTCACTAAAATCTTCAAAATACCAAATATCGGGAGGTAACGGTATATGGGGGCTATACGATGACGTGGACCTGCACAGACAATTTTCAGTCATAGGCTGTAGTATCCATTATGAACATCAAATACCAAATTTGAAACAATTTCGGTAAATAATATCGCTAAAATCATCAAAGTACCGAATCGGGAGGTACTGGTATACGGTGGCTATACCAAAACGTGGACCTACGTGGGCCTACTTGACCCATTTTCAATATTAAAAGTCCTACAGACATAATATACATTTGAGTGCAATTATATCAACCCACTTCATCGCTAAGTCGACATAAAATCAAGAATATACATTGTGGGGTCTAAAATGTATATTTCGAGGTGCTACAAACGGAATGACAAACTTAATATACACTCCATACTATGGAGGATGGTATAAAAATTTCTGTTGAGATAGTACCCATTATGAATATTTAACATATTTTCAACTAAATAGACTACCATTCAATACTTTTACAGGATTTATCAAGTCACAGGTACCAAGTTTTATGTTTTTTTAGCAATGCAGCTTGATTCTCAATTGGAATAATACAGGAAAACAACGGTATACCCACATTTTCTTTTGAATTCCATTTTTTCCCTGAATAAAACCAGTCGAGTTTTAAAAATACAATAGACTTTCCTCATTGCGTTTGGGAACTATGAATACTTAATACTCAAACAAAATAAAAAAATCTCCTTTCTTTAGTTAAATGAAGATGCGATAAGATAAAATAAGACTATTTTTGATTCTCTGGCTAAAATTAAAGGTACAAAAGCTTTCTGTTATCCCCACAGTAATTTCATGCAAAACCATCAGACACCAAAATAGTCATTAAGGGCAGTCACTCGCAGCAGTCCCCGAAGGAACAGATGTAAAGGTACAAAACTACCAAAAACAAAAAAAAAACTAAATGCGGATACAACACACACTGACAATTCACAGTATTAATACAGACAAATTTATACGAAACCATGCTAAAAGTCTCTATAGTTTGTTTCTAATTTGAAGACAAAAAAGCAAAGAGAATTGTAGCTTAGCAAGGCACAAAATTTAATTTACATCTGCAACAAATTCTTTTCTCATTAGAAAAACATGGAATACCATTACAAGATGGCAAAGCGGAATTAGAAAACATTGAGTTTTCAAACTCCAGACGCTTGATAATCACCGAAAGTACACATCAACGGCAAAATGGAGATTTGCTGGTAATAAAGACACAACTAATTTCCATTACCAATGGTTTTACAAGTCAACGCCATAATGAAAGTGAGAGAGAATACAGTCGAAATATTCACTATCCTTTGTTAATTGTCCCTGGCAACTGGATAAGCTCAAATTCAAAAAGCTATGCATTTTTTTTTTGGAACATTGAAATTGGTTTTTGAAACAAAAGCACAGCAAAGAACAATGGACAAACATAAAAGTTATTCGATAATATGGTGTGGTGTAAGCAAAAGATCAATTTAGCGATAAAATGCAATTGTTCACAAACTGTACATGGGTAGGTGGAAGAAGCATTTGCTTTATATCACCAACAAACGATGGTAACAAAGATGCTATTGTCAAAATGATTTTTCAATATTGTCACGTTTTTGCTTTAAGATTAGGGGATTTAGATTTAGAAGAAAATACTGTTTTTATTGTGTAAGCTTTCTCGGTGTTTCTGCTGGTTTCTTTAGTTTAAGTTGTGTAACTCTTAGAATATTGCTGACTTGTAAACAATTTTGAAAAGACTCATTTCATGGATATTACATGGAAAAGATTAAATGAAGGTGTGGTTCATATCATCTCGTCACTTAATGGTATTTTTTTAAATCGTTGAATGAAGATTATGTATCTAATCCATTTAGATGTGACTGCATAAATAAATTTGGTCTGAAGGTGATATACATTAATTTTTTTACCAGAATTGTTCCTATGTCTATCAATGCGTCTCAAGATGTATTTCTAAATGCTTAGCCTATTGAACACCTTGATTGAAGTCTATAGTTTTTTTTTCCGAAAAATATATACACATCAAAGCCGTTAATTCATTTTCAATGTCTTTATATAAGTTATTATTTTGTAATAAAAATTTTAACATATATTCATAAATTGTGCTTCTTTTCAGGATAATGTACATTAATTTCTTCAGAACACAGGTATGTACCTATTGTCCATATATTTTTGTTTCTATATTGTCCTTATCTATATACTCTCTATTAGACCAGTCTCTTTGGATTAAATTCGTTTCAGGACATTTGGAGTCAACGAAGTGGGTCCATCTATTTGACTCTCAAAGGGAGTATCCTATTTTTCAAGACATGTCCAAGTCTCACAATGCTATTGTCTAACTTAAATCAAATTCGGAGTAGGGCAATATTGGAAAAAGATACTATCGGTCTCCATCAAGTACATCCCACACAAAGGTGCAAAATTTTGAATGAAAATGTGAAATAAGAGTCCGACTATCTTCAAATTTCACACACCTTTATATTTTTACTGGGCCTCCCATACAACGGGTCAACATTTTGAATAATCTTTAAGCTTATAAAACGCGAAATAAGCATCTGTTTAATTTCAAACTCGGCGCATCTCAATATTTCCATCAACACAAGATTTGGTGTGAACATGGAATATATTGGCCCACTCCTTCTTGTGCCTCTCCCACAAGAGCTTCAATATTAAAACTCACCTAAAATGGGAAATAAACATCCAATTTCATGCATTCCAATATTTTTATTAACACAAAATCTGCTATGATGAACGGGTATAATGGACAACTCCTTCTAGTAGCTCCCCTCAACAGGTCAACATTTTTGAATAACCATAAAGCTTATAAAACGCGAAATTAGTATGTAGTTACTTGAAACTAGACACATCCCATTTTTTTATGATCGGGTGTAACTATGGAATATATAGGTCAACACCTTGTGGTACCTCCCCCACAAAGGCGTTACAATAACCAAATGCTGATTCTTTATAAACTGCACACATTCCGAACCTTGTGGAACCTCTTCCAGAAAGGGTCATAATTACCAATCTCTATATCTCTATTAACTTGCGAAACGAGTCAGCGATTCTTTTCCAACTTTGTATATGTAAATGTTTCTCTCAGCCAGAAATCTGATACGAATATGGAAGGTGAAAGCTTTTCGAATAATTAAACGCATAAAATTTAAAATTTAAAACCAATATCTTTACCCGTATTAGATGAAGTGGGATACTTTGGTCCCCTATATCTGGTAACTCCTGCACATTCCAGCTTTGCAATATTTGCTGATTGATTTTTTCAATTTCATGAGTTATTCCGGTGAAGGGAATGACCACATGGCTTTTTTCAGCTTTGTGATATGATAACTTTCGTGATAAGCAAGCTCTATAAGTGTCGAGCATTCAAAAGTGAATGAGATTCACACTCACTTTTAGGATTTCCCAAAAATTTAACAAATTTATTTAATCTTGACTGATTTTGACTCAAACCTTGGAAGTAGGGGACCATAAGATTCATCTTCGACAATTTTGAATTTGGCTAAACAATCAAATTCTTTTTTCGGGAGTTATCGTATGTCCATGAAACGATCATAGTTAAATTAAATTAATATTTTTTAATTTTATGTACTAATTATATATGAATATGTAAAATGGAACATTTCACAAAATTGTGTATATCTCTTTCAATTTTATTCTAACGAAGTTTCCTATTTAGACGCTAGGTCTTCGCCAAATTCTGTAGTTCCCCAATTTTGCAATTACAATTTTTTTCTCTAGTTTAAGGTTCCATTTGTTCCTTATAAACACTGTCCATTCTCCCTCTATGGCGCATGGAATGTGAATGTTACGCAGATACACACACACACACACATACATGAATATACATTCCAAAGGACTTCTGTTTTTCTAATTTCGCCCCTATACCAACGCATAAAGAAATTATGTTTATGATGGCTTTGACAGTTGAATTTTTGCAAATGTTTGTGTGCTTGTGTATGTTTGTAATAGCCGGCTTTTCTTCTGGCAGATTAACTGAGACTTAAACGACATCTTAAAAAACCAAACAAAGGAGCACAATCAAAATCCTCCAGAAAATGGTCTACTGAGAATGTAAGCGAAATTTGTGTATGTACGTATATATTTAAAAAGTAATGAGAAAGAGGATGGAGGTGAGGAGAAATAGGTTTTGGTGGCTTTGGAGTTCACACATATTACACGCACAACTTACCTTCGCATTAACTGGAAATATTTGGAACAATTTGGTGTCTGAAAATATTTGAATGAATTTGGTTGGTCCCCATGCACGTGCTTTCCTCCCACTCTCTAGGTCTCCCTTTCCTCTATTGCCGTTTTCTTTCGCCATACATTTAGGCCGTTAACCAAAACAATTGCCTTGGCTCTCGTCCTTAGAGTGTTCGGCGAATGAGTGTGTAATTTCAGTATTCTGCTCTGTTTTGTGTTTGTTTTTATTTAATATGTACATTCTTCGCATCTTAGCGCCGCCAAGAGACTCGTAACAAATATGGCACGTACAAGTCGAACCCATAAGTTTACGTTTTATATCGCTTAAACTGTGCAATATTATAAATTTTGCATTTTATCTTAGACATTAGTTGCTCTTGTTGTTGCTGCTGCGGCAGTTCTATCAGTTGGTAGGAGAAAAAAATGAAACTAAAGGCAAACACAACAGCCAACCACATTGTTAAAATGGCCATTTAATATCGTATGAAATTTGTTGGCTTTTGTTGTACTATCATTTTTTTCCTCCTTTTCTATTACAGAGAACAGAATCTGAGCTCATTTTTCAGTTCCATCTAAAGGGTGCAAATGCCTTGACTTGCCGAACTGACTGGCAAACATTGGGCGTTGGTGTTTGTTTAAGTCCCTCAAGTATTAGAAATTAAATGCCCGAACGTGAGTAAACTTTAGACCGCATCATTTAGAGTCCTTTGGCTTCTCTTTTTTCCTTTTTTTGTGAGTACACAAATATTTATGGACACATCCACATGCGTATATGAAGGGGTAAATGATTGTCAACTGATAAGATATCATTCACTGATTCGTGCATATTATATGTATATTTGCATTTAGTTTTGTAAATATTACTATGTATTTGTATTAAATATTATTAGTTTGAGAATGTGTTTTCGAAACGAATTTTTGAACGAATTATGAAAAGGAGTAGAAGATTGGTATTTTTGGTTAGAAATGAAAGGGTTTTTTTGGAAGCATTATTATAAAGAAGGTCGCATACGATACACACATAGAAATACTGGTGCTGCTCAAATCGAGATCTTCTAACCAATCCACATTTTCTTAGTTTTTTTATCATCAACAAGCCGATACCGAATATCGGGTGGTACCGTTATATGAGGGGTATACGAAGACATGAACGTGCGCCTACAATTTTCTGTCTTAGGCTGTAGTATCCATTACGAATTTTAAACAACAAATTTGAAACAATTCCGGTGAATACTGCCGCTAAATATCCAAACCAAATATCGGGAGATATCGTTGTATGGAGGTTATACGAAGACATGAACCTGCGCAAACAATTTTCTGTCTTAGGCTGTAGTATGCGTTACTAACTTCAAATTCCAAATTTGAAACAATTCCGGTGAATAATGTCGCTAAAATAATCAAAATATCGAATATCGGGAGGTACCGTTATATGGGCGCTATACGAAGACGTGGACCTACATGGCCCATTTTCAATACCAAAAGTCCTACACGTTTGAGTAATATTTTATCAACCTTTTTCATTTCGTTCGGAACCTAGAGGGATTTCCACAGACGTATAGAGGGACGGACATCGCTAAATCGACATAGTATTTTATGCTGATCAAGAATATATACTTCGTGGGGTATACAATGTATATTTCGAGGTGTTTCAAACGGAGTGACAAACTTAATATACCCTCCATGCTATGGTGGAGGCTAAAAATAAATAAAGGAAAATATAATTTTTGTTTCTGATCTGTTTGTGCCAGTCACGGGTTTGGGCCAGGCTGAGGTATACCCTTAATTGTACCGATTCGATATTCTCCGGATTGTGAGATGATTTTATTCTGGATAAAGATTGCCCTTTCATCAATTTTTGTTCGTGGTTGTGAGGTTATGTGGGCCAGCTTTGAAGTATAAGTAATATAAGTAGGTATTAGGTATTTTTGGGCTATATCAAATACCTTGTACCAAATATTACGGTTTGTGACCCACTTTTCACTAAATTTGAGATACTCGCTTTTAGACTAAATTCGGTTGTATGTGCGAACATTCACTTCTTTGGGCTAGCATTACACAGATATAATGTATAATAAAGTTAAAATTGGACGAAGATATATGTATATTGAAGGTATATCCAAATATGGGCTGATCTCGACGACATTGAGCAGATGTATTTGATGTGGGACTTGTATATCAAATCGGACGAAATGTATATGTGAGCTCTAGATATATCTTATCTGATTTTCACCAATTTGATATACTTTAGCGTATTTTGGCTGATCTTATATTTTGTGCAGAATAAACTTTAATAAATAAAGAATAAAGAAATTTATTGGAGATATATCTGAATGCGATCCGATTAACACCAATTCGTTCTTTGCGCAAAAAAAATATCTCAATCGATAAACTATTTGTTTATTCTCAAGGAAATGCCCCCGCATTTGCGCAGGACATAAAAAACACAACTCTGTAGCATTCTCTAATATTGAATTAAATCATGCAGCAGAAATTTCAAAAATTAAAATAGTTTTAATTTTCATAGGAAGAAGTTGTGCAAAATTCGCCAGGACTTCATTAACGTTGTATTCACTTGATTTAACTAACTACTTTTTTCTTGTCAGTCTTCCTTAATTTGTTTTGATATTTTTGTAGGACTATAGTTAAATTGTCATATCCGTCAGATCATCTTGAAGTTTCAATGTTAAAAGTCGATATGGCAAAACATATAAGCATAACAAGACCTTAAGGTTGTTATATATATTTATACCCTACAACACTATGTGTTGGGGGTATTATAAGTTTGATTGGGCCAAAAATTATGTAACACCTCGAAATATTGGTTTCCCACATAGGAAAGTATATATGGATCTTCCTAGCTCGCCGAGCTGAGTCGATCTAGCTATGTATGTCCGTCCGTCCGTCTGTCCGTCTGTCCGTCTGTCCATGTTAATTTGTAATCACTCTACAGGTCGCAATTATGGCCCGATCTTCACGAAATTTTGCACGAAGGTGGGGTTTGGGTCAGAATAGAAGCCTATTTCTTTTGGAGATGATCGCCAAATGTTTAGGGGTTGAAATGGACCAAATACTGAAAAAATGTCGGATTTTGCAGTAGCTATACAGGTCGCAATTAAAGACCAATCGACGCGGAATTTCGCATGTAGCTAGAGTTTATGGCAGGGAAGAAGCCTACTAATTTGGGTGGTCATCGGATAATATTTAGCGGGTAAAATAGACCATATCTTTTGTGTTGAAAAAATTCAAAAATTTTTATTAAACCGCGAATATTTTAAATCCTGGCGAAATCACAAAGCCATGACAAGGTTACTCCTGATCTTTACATTGATGTTAACATCCAACAAAACGGATATATTGCAAAATATGTGCGATATATATGTCTATCAAAGAAGATATGCTTGAAAGATCTCTTATATGTCGAGAACGGCTGAACTGATTTCGACAGTTCTCATTAATTCAAAATGGCCTCTTAGCAGGAAAGAAAAAACGTCTAAAAAATCGCATAAAAATATCTCTAAAGATCAAAATATTGATTTTGTAAAATTTTCTCATATTTTTTTCAATTTTGTCATATTTTTGGCATATTTTCATTTTGAATTAAACATTTGGTAATATTTCTACAGCTAACAAAACTAAGTAGTTAGGATAGCAGGATATCATATACAGATCGTATTTATGGCCCGATCCTTAAAACATTTTACATGGGGATAAGATGAGGGTCAGAATAGAAGCCTACTCTTTTTGGAGATGATCGCCATATATTTAGGGGTTGAAATGGACCAGAAAACTGCAAAATTGTCGGCAGGTCGTAATTATCGCCCGATCCTCACGCACATTTGAATGGGGGTTACCGGACATTACAAAAACCAAGCAGTTTTGGATGGCCATCCAAAAATATTCAATGTGTGAAATAGTTTGCCAACTTTTGTAGACAAAATACGAAAATGTCCATTCCAGTGACTTTTTGGAGAATTCACAAATACAGAAAAGACGCACTTCTGACTATTTCGTTAAGGCTGATTTCGTTGAAGAATATAGTCAAATGGCTGTATCTCATATAGATGTGTTTCAGTCAAAAACTAATAATAAATGTTAATCTTTTGCCACTTCTGAGAGGTTATAGGTCTTTGGGAAATATTGGTTCCAGTTCTAAGAAAACCATTTAAGTGCAACATCTACCAATAAATTGGAAATGAGCAAATTAGTTTAAGTTGCTATTATTCGAAAATTAGAGAACGAAACCTGATGGCTTTCTTTTATTATTTGTCACAATATCTTGTGGAATTCTGTCGAGTATTTCACCTATATAAACTGTATGGTTTATTATAGTGTTGTAGGGTATTCAACGGTCGGCCCCGCTCGACTGTAGCCTTTGCTTACTTGTTTTATATTATGTACGTAAATACAGAGCTTTTACATAATTCCTATGGCCATCCCCAATAGCAATCTCTTGTCCGAAACCATTATTTTTTCCTTTATTCTAGATTAGTTGATAAATTATCCTCTTAACTATATAACTGGGATTTCAGGTCATCTCGCTTTTGAATTCTCTTCGAATGAAATACAAAAAACACGATCCTTTTTGATGATTAAACACCCCTTTAAACACTTTTAAACTAATTTTTCGGACATCTCTTAAGAAATTGTAGCAAAATAGCTTCAAACAAAAAATAATAATAATAAAAATAAATATTATTACCTTATTCCCACAGGAAAGTATTTTGAATGTATATGTGTGTATCTACGTTTGTAAACCAATTGTGATTATTAGAAACTCACACCTTCTGCAAATTTTTTTATTAACGAAATCACAAAAAGCTGAAATTTTTGCGCGCACATGCGGCGTACGTAGTGTGGAGTATCATTTATATAGAAATCACATGTATATGTATATACATAGATAAGCTAGGTAAATTGATATGGTCACATATAATCACCCCTTATTTATGACTAGAAAGTAGGGCAAAAACATACGGTCTAAACACACGCACACTATTACACATGATATAAACATCGACATTTGCAGATGCGTCCCTCTGTAATCATCCGTCCCTTTTTAAGGGTGAAATAATGAAGTGCAAAAAATCTCCAATTTAGCATTTAATTATTACGCTCAGCATACTCTTCCCCATAAGAAATTACATTATATTAGAAATGTATGTACGTATGTATGGCTGTTAAGCATTCTTGTGGATCTATGGAGTGAAATGACCAGTTTAATTTATTGTGCCATCATTGTCCACTACAGAATGGTCCTTTCATTTTTATTGCCGCATGAACATGCAAATTTTTGTGTATATTTACCATAGAAATGTATTTTTTTGGTTTGTAATTATTTTCGGAATTTTTCTCTTTCGGCACAGCTATGTCCAAAAGTTTCATCTCCGTGTCATTGCCTTGGCTACAATTATTTCCAAATTTTTGTTGATTTTTTTTTTTTTTTTTGTTTGGAAGAACTTTTATTTTTTATGACTTTCTGTGTGTCTGTCAACAATGGCATTTATTATCATTTTGCCTTTTGTTAAGTTGTCAACTCACACTCGGTAGACATCATTTTGTTTGTGGGGTCCCACTTAATTTCATTACAATGCCAAAATGTTTTCTTTCACAGCATAGTCCGGTATACTCTATATTTGGCAGTTCAGATGGTATGTGACATGTTTTAACAATGTCCAGAATTGTTTGTATATGCAAATACATATATTTATACAAAATAAATAATTTTAATTATGATGTATAACCAAAATTTAATTGGTGTGTAAACAAAAATTTAGCAGGGTTAATTAAAATTAGAGGGAATTTGTATATTATATGTGAAAATCCATTAGGATTTTTTTTTATTTTGACCATAATAGTGTTTGATACGTATTTCTCAGGTCTATCAAAAATTTTATTTTAGAATAATATTTATTGAAATAGAGTTTAGTGAGTGAATTTATAAAAGAGCATCAATATAATTGAGGTATAAATATGAAAAATTAAAATTTTTCTCCAAGAATGGCTGTATGAAATATAATGATGTTCAAATGCTTCTTTCTAAAATGTTTAGACATACAACATGTAATTAATTTTGCCAATTTCATCTCACAACTCAGCATCAATGGTTAAAAATTTTGAATAATGAAATTCTATGTTGATTTAGCGATGTCTAGCTTCTAAATTGTCTGTGCAGGTCCACGACTTCGTTTAGCCTCCATATAACGGTAGCTCCCTATATTCGGTACTTTGATGATTTTAGCGACATTATTCACCGGAATTGTTTCAAACTTGGTATTTGCAGTTCATAATGAATACTACAAAGTAAAACCGAAAATTGTCTGTGCAGGTTAACGTATTTGTATAGCTCCGATGTAACGGTAACTCCCGATATTCTGCACTTTATTCAGCGGAATAATTTCAAATTTGGTATTTGAAAATTAAAGAAAATTGTCTGTGCACGTGTACCTCCTTATAACAGTACCTCCGCATATTCGGTATTTTGGTATTCAAAGTTCGGCACGGTCGAACTTACAGCTTTTTAACTATATATATTAATAAATTTCGTTAGGCTACATTACTTCTATAATGTAGCCACTTCGTTCGGAAATGCTTTATTAGACTTATGCCAAACGACGGTTTTTATGGCCTCCACCATGGTGTGGTGGGATATTAAATTTTTCATTCCGTTTGTAACATCTCGAAAAATAAATTTTAGACCCCACAAAATATATATATTTTTGATCAGCATAAAATTCTTTAATTTTCTGTAAATTCGTAGCATGTGTTTCCAGTATGTAGGAAAGAAATGTTTCCTATTGTTTCTTGCAGAGAACTGTACATATAGGTTCAAGTTTTGGTATAGACACCATATAACTGTACCTCCATACATTCGGTATTTTGATGATTTGTGACACAGTTTTGACTGAAATTGTTTCAAATTTTGGTATTTGGAGTTCGGAAAATTGCTTATACAGGTTCACATCTACGTATATCACTCATTCGTCGGAATTATTTCAAGTTCGGAGTTCGCAGTATTTGCGGCTTGACAATAACAGAAAATTGCTCCCAAATACTTAATTTCTATGATATGATCATGTTTAAATAAGAGCTTAGGATGTTTTTATCCTGGTGCAGAAGTGTACCTAATAAACCTATTGTATTGTAATGCTATTTCTGTTCGGAAATGTAGTCTCTTTATTTGTTATGGGGCTTTTCGCCTCGTGTGCCTCACAAATTTTGCGGGTATGTTTTGAACCAAATTGTCTGTCAATTTGCACTTTGCGATCCCCCTCCCAATCTAACATAGTCCTTATATGATTTTACCTCCTGAATTAAACATTTTTCGCCATGCCGAATCGGCCCTTTCATTTTCATGTCGGCCCGGCAGCAGTAAGTCCCGATTTATTCAACATTTTTATTATAAAGTACACTTTGAATAATTCGATTTGACTTTATTCAGAACCAGAACAGCAAATAGACATAATTTGTGAAATTAATTGGCATAATTTGTTTAATATATTCTGCTTATCAATGGCACATAATATCACTTGTAGAAAATGATGCCGAACAGAGAATAGTTTTAAAATATAGTTGACGTCATCAAGTGTTATATGCAAATAATGTTAAAATTTAAATTATTTATACTAGAATTCAGATCAATACTCAGTTAAATTGGGGTCTGTCTTTTCATGTTATTATAATTTTTAATAAAATTCAAATGCCAATACCTTTAATATAGTTTCACCCCCTTTCCTGCTGAAAAAGTTCCGATGATTACAAATCACATCTTAGAATTCCATTGCACAGCTAAGGGAAAGAACACATCCAGCTGGCTGTCCATGAAGGTGGCTGGTTGGTTAGCTGGCTGGATGACTGTCAATAACAGCAGCAGTTTTAATTTAAAAACTTTTTCGATTACAATTCCAGCATTACGAAATGATAACGATTCCAACTCTGCTTTTGCCAACAGAGTGCATGTGTTACCTTACCAAAGTTGCCATGTTAAATTCAGTATTTACTGGAGGGAGGAGAGAAGCTATATTAAATTGAAGATTTCTTCTTCAGTTGTTGGTCACAGCAGACAAAGAACAAAAGAAGAAAATATGCTTCTTTTAGAATTGCTTTGAATTGCAGGGGACGGTGCAGGCGAAAATCTCTCAAAGAGTTTGGTAAATTGCATTTTCATTCAGAGCTCGTTTAATTAAAAACTTTAAAATGGAAATATTACAAAATTAAAGTACCTTAAGCAAAATTTTAGAAACTTGATTTAAACTAAAAGATTTTGGTTTAAACGAAGGCTTAGAAAGGGCATAACTCATAAAATGTTGATTTACATACATAGTTAATATTTTGCATAGAATTTAAGTGATTTTTTAACATTTTAACAATTTTATGCTAATTTGGTAATTTTGAAAGTTTTTTATTAATTTTATATTATGCTTCCCATTGAACACATTAAATGCCATTTGTTCTACTTTCAAAGCAAAAATTTGTAATGCAGGGTGAGAAAAAAAAACAGCAACAATGTCAAACGTCATAATTTTTACATTTTTTTAGATATTATTGAATGAAAGCAAAAATGTCGGAAATAGCATCAAATTTTATAATAAGTTCAGATTTGTTCGAATTGGTCACTTTTGGCACGAATAATGGCCTTCAAACGGCCGTCACACGCTGCTCGAATGTTGCTCTGCGGTATTTTGGCCCATTCCCGGCGAAGCGCTTGTTAGAGGTGATCGACATTTTGGTATTTTTAGTGTCAACCTTGCTTTCCAAAATACTCCAGACACAATGATCCAACGGATTGGTATCTCGAGATTTTGTTGGTCATGGTGCGCTAGAAATGAAGCGAGGAACCTCATTTTGTAACCATTCTTGGGTGGCGCGTGCTGAGTGCGATTGTGCTGAGTTCTGTAGGAATGTCCAAGGTCTGCGGCCAAAATGCTTGCGCGCCCAAGGCTTTAATACACCCTCCAGAATATTTTCGCGATAATATTCGGCATTTATTCCGATGACACGGTCGATTAATACGAGCGGAGAGTGACCATCGGCTGTTATGGCGGCTCACACCATCACCATGCCTGGCGGCTAAGTTCTGGTGGCCAACCGAAGGTGCATATTTTCAGCAGACCTCTTTGGCAAGAAAACATGATCATATTGTTTGTTTACAAACTGCTGGACAACGAATGTTTTCTTATCGGAGAAAACCAAATTCGGCAGTTTACCACTTTCGGTCAAGCGAAGTAACTCTTTAGCTCTTTTGAGTCTAATTTCTTTCTATTGCGGTGTAAGTTCTTGCAATTTTTGGAATTCCAATGGCTTGACCCCGACCTCATATTTCAATATTTGCGAATGGAATATTGCGGCCACTGCGAAGCGGCTTTCGATCAAGTCGCTTCTTTACTTTTCGAACCATTTCTGCTGATGTTGCTGTTTCCTTCCGTCCACTTCGTTGGCGTCGGGCTACGCTACTGGTATCACGGTAACGAGCGATGGTACGAGACACAATAGTATAGTTTTATTCACATTTAAATGCTGGAGTGCTCTAACGATAGACGATAGACTTTTGTTTTTTAATTATACCATATTATGGGATATGGAATCATCGACTGGCTTAGAAATGGCAGCAGTCTGAAGTTGGTTGCAGTTTTTTCATCTCACCCTGTATACTATACTTAAAAATAGGTCACTTCGTTACCTTTACATTAAGCCCAGAACTTCTCGCTTCTTTTACTACAGTGGACACGAAATAGAAAAAAAATGTTTAAATACACTTTCATTTAACTTCTTGAAATTTCCAATTCCAAAAAACACCAAATTTCTTTGCAACATTTCCATTCCACTTTTTTGTACGTAGGAATTACTTTTCCTTATCACGCTACTAACCCAATTTCCTGAAATGTTCCCCCTCACAACGATTCCTAAAAACACAACTTACAACTCAATACAATCAATTCGGTCATTGTAGACAGACTAATCTTATGATGTAATAATCTTTAGCATTACACTTTAGCCAAGCCTTTATTGTCGTTAATGAGCACTAAATCGTTCGTAGTCTGAGCGAACTTGAGCCGCACAAAAACAGAAGAAAATAAAGACCCGGCAGAAAAAAAAGGCAAGCAACAACTCAACTCAACTGTATATAAACTTAATAAGAACCATAAAGCAGTAATTCAAATCCCAAAAAATGACGTCTACGATGAGTTAAATCTACAATAACCTTACCCAACAGAACATAAATAAAGCACAGCACACACTACTGTGGACGATGGAAGAGGAATCAAAAGAAGAATGTCAAAAAATAGAAACAAACAAAACAATCGAAACAAAAAAAAAAAAAAAAAAACTGCTCGGCAAATGTACAACAGCAGCACAAACAGCCAAATGAGCATGAATGAAATGATGGAAATGTTTATGAGAATGATTATGACAAGACGGCAGTCTGTCATTATTGTTGTCGGAGAGCTATTCAACCCTGCGGTATACATGGGGTATGTTTGTATGTACATACATTCCATCATCACATATTTTGGCCTCCCCAATAGCTTAGATAGGGAAAAGCATTCTCTCAAAGTTTAGCCTAGAAATTTGTTGTTAGTCTTTTTCACAGCAGTAGAGAGCGCGTCATGACAGAGCGACACGCCAAAATTACCTAATAAAACTTAACGCCAGTCAAGCAAAAACCAGACGATGCTTACTACATTGGAATAGTACATCAACAACAATCAGCCTATACAGACGGCTGGCAGGCATATCAGCTTTAGGGGTTTTGTTTATATTTTAAGGTGATACCAGTTTTGGAAATTTAACTTTGGAATTAATTTTACGAATCGACAAAAGAAAACGAGCAACGAAATTCCGTACAACAAATCTAATTTGCGTTAAATTTGAAAAGTCCACAATATAAGTAACAAATAGTAAAGGCACCGACATAGTTAGGGGTGCCCGGGTCATCTCCATTTTTCCGACACTTTTCTTAAAAAGTCTCACCGAAAGGGGTTCGTGGTTTAAATGCTCGATTTTTTTCTTGCAAGGAATGTTAAGTATTATTATTTTGTTGTTGCAAAATTGTTAGGCTTAATACCATTATTGTTGTTTTTATATAAACAACGTTTGTTTATTAGTGGAGAACGACTTTGATGTTCACCAGGGGATAAGACAGGGAATGCCTAGGTTTCGGAAAGGGCCACCAACCACCAACCGGAAAGAGCCGCCACCAAATAACTCCTGTGGCAAAAAACTTTTATTTACCCAAGTCCATTTAGCGATATTCGTCTGTCTGTTATAATCACGCTACCTTTCGAACGTATTTAGATAAAAGGCTAAAATTTTGCACACATGTGTATTTTGTCAGTAGGCAGGATAAGTTCGTGAATGAGCCATGTGGGCTAACGTTTTCATATAGCCCCCATATAACGGTACCTCCCAATATTCGATACATTGATGATTTTAGCGATATTTTTACCGGAACTACTTCAAACTTTGTATTTAAAGTTATAGGTACTACATCCTGTGACAAAAAATCGCGTATGCAGGTCGTATAGCTATAGCGTATATAGATTATAGAGACTTTATCAACCAAGGAAGAGTTCTCGTCCATGAAATTGTCTTGTCTTTTGTCTGATTTTGTGTATTAGTCGATTTACCTAAATTTTGGAATTCTGGTTTCATAATGGAATAATCCCAACTTGTGTCAATTTTTTGTAAAGTTTTGTTCAATTTGCTATAGATTTGTTAATAACTTAACAGAGGGACATATCATTCGCAACTATATCGGGGCGCTCCAAACAAATTAAAAAAACGACACATTTCGGAGGGGCATTGGACCACAGTGTATTCTCTCCTAGGATCACTTCCTTTATTTGACATCATGATGGTTATACCTAAAGGTCCACAGTAATATATGACCTCCAACTGTATTTTGAGAATTTAGGACGGACTCCAACACAATATCCTAAATATCCACCTAGACGAAACGACTAAAGTCAGACGTCATTCCGTTTGTAACTCATCGAAATAATCATTTTAGACCCAACAAAGTGTATATATTCTTGATCAGCGTAAAATTCTAAGACGATTTAGCCCTTTCCGTCCGTCTGTCCGTCTGTTGTAATCACGCTACAGTCTAAACGAATTAAGACAGGAAGCTAAAATTTTGCACAGATCTCTCTTTTGTCTGCAGGCAGGTCAAGTTCGAAGATGGGCTATGTCGGTCCACGATATCGTATAGCCCCCATATAACGGTACCCCCGATATTCGGTATTTTGATGATTTTAGCCACATTTTTCAATGGAATTGTCTGAAAAT
Organism: Musca domestica; assembly: GCF_030504385.1. Classification (NCBI taxonomy): domain Eukaryota; kingdom Metazoa; phylum Arthropoda; class Insecta; order Diptera; family Muscidae; genus Musca; species Musca domestica. Next base: position 21,364,732 of record NW_026712328.1, on the reverse strand, counting down.
CAACACAAGTAGTTCCTTGTGGGTACTTTATACCTCGGCAGAGAATTATCTAAATAGGTCCACAATATCGTATAGCCCCCATATAACGGTACCCCCACGGTATTCGGTATTTTTATGATTTTACCCACCTTTTCATCGGAATTGTCTGAAAATCCACACAAGGAGTTCCTTGTGGGCACTTTATACCTCAACAGAGAATTATCTATATAGGTCCACGATATCGTATAGTCCTCATATAACGGTACCCCCGATATTCGGTATTTTGATGATGTCAGCCACATTTTTCAATGGAATAGTCTTAAAATCCATACAAGTAGTTCCTGGTGAGTACTTTACCCCCTAAGAGAGAATTGTCTATACAGGTCCACGATATCGTATATACCCCATATAACGGTACCCCCCACGGTATTCGGTATTTTTATGATTTTACCCACATTTTTCATCGGAATTGTCTGAAAATCCACACAAGGAGTTCCTTGTGGGCATTTTATACCTCGGCAGAGAATTATCTATATAGGTCCACGATATCGTATAGTCCTCATATAATTGTACCCCCGATATTCGGTATTTTGATGTTTTTAGTCATATTTTTCAACGGAGAGAGAATTCTCTATATAGGTTAACGATAACGTATAGCTCCCATATAACGATACCCCGCGATATTCGGTATTTTGAAAATCCATACAAGGAGTTCCTTGTGAGTACTTTACACGCAGATTGTCTTTATAGGTCCACAATATCGTATCGGCACCTTCCTATATTAGATACTTTGAAGATTTTAAAAGAATTTTTAATGGATTTTATTTTTTTTTTTTAAATTTTCTAATTCGTTCTAAATGGTGGAGGGTATTTAAAGTTCGGCCCGTTCGAACTTACTGCTTTTTTACTTGTTTTAATTTTAATCTCTACTCAAAATATAATAATTTTCTAGCAAATTTGATTTTCCTTTTATAACTAAAAATTATAACTTACCTTTGGAAAATATTAATATATAGTTGATTAAAATATATAAATAAAATAACACTTTATTATAATTATACTTTATATCCGGTATTTTTACAATTATTAATATCCATAAACCAAAATGTAAAAAAAGTGAAATAATGTCAACTATTTAATAATCTTCTCAATAAAATATTAATTCATAAATTAAACCAGTAAAGAAAGTCTTAAAGTCGGGCGGCGCCGACTTTATGATACCCTACACCACTTTGCTAATTAAGTAGAGCTCCACATAACAATTAAAAGTTTCTATGGGAGAATTCAATCATACACGCTATGATTATAATTATAATTTAAAGTTCAAAGGACTAAATTCGGAATTGTATTGCCCATTTGGTGCACAATTAACTTGAAATCGGATAAAGATATATATGGGAGTTATATCCAAATCTGAACCGATCTCGATAAACTTTGGCAACGATATTTCTGAGCTGTATTTGATATATTTCCCTGAATATCGTTGTTACAGAGTGCATATTACGGTTGTGGGTACCAAATATAACAAATCGGATGAATAATATATATGGAAGCTATAACTATATCTGAACCGATCTGAACCAAATTTGACATACTAGCTACTAGACTCAATTCGGTCGTAAGTGCCAAATTCCATCCCATTTGGACAAATATTAGACGTTTGGTGCACAATAAAAGGTAAATCGGACGATGTTATATATGGGAGCTATATCCAAATCTGAACCGATCTCGATAAAATTTAGCAAATGTATTTCTGAGCTGTATTTGATATATTTCCCCGAATATTGTTGTTGCATAGTGCATATTACGGTGGCGGTGGACAAAAATAACAAATCGGATGAACAATATATATGGGAGCTATAGCTATATCTGAACCGATTTCGATAAAATTTGGCATACATATTTTCAGGCCTAATATGGGTGTATGTGCAAAATTCCATACAATTCGGGCTGATATTACACGTTTGGTGCACAATAAAAGTCAAATCGGACGAAGATATATATGGGAGCTATATCCAAATTTTGACCGATTATCTCCAATTTCAATAGGGTTCGTCCTTAGGCCAAACAAAAGACCTTTGCAAAATTTCATCTGGATCGGGCAATAAATGCGACCTGTACTTTGTTTACAAAAATACATGGACAGACGGACGGACGGACGGACAGACGGACGGACGGACGGACAGACGGACGGACGGACATGCATAAATCGACTCAGAATGTGATTCTATGCAGATCATCAAAAGGAACTATGGGTCTATCTCGTTTCCTTCTGCCTGTTACAAACAAATGCACAAAGACATAATACCCTGACCACCTTGTGGTGTAGGGTATAAAAACACTAAAATTATTAACAATAGAAGGTTGTCTGATATTTAAATAACAATCAATGAATATAAAATAACAAAAACTCAGCCGGTTCAAGCAAGAATGTAGATAATTTGTTGAGCCGTCTTAATTGCAATTTCACAAAAAGCAAGATATATAACATATTATTACAAAATTGTGAAAGCATATCACTCAATATTAAAAACTACCAAAATGTTCATATGCAAAATGCATTCTTAGAATTTGTCCGACTGCCACACTATTTTGCTACCCATTTCATTTAATATATACGTTACATTTCCACGGTAAACATTTCAGAACAGAACCTCAAACACTTTAAATAAACGTCCAACAAAACCCCAACCTAAATCATGTTACTAATGAGAATCATGATTTAGGTTGGGGTACGTATAATCGTTATGGAAAGTGAAGTTAAGTAGCTAAACAACTATAAACGATGTATTGCATGGAATGCCAAGTTAAAAAACCAGTTTTCGTTCGACAAAACCAAAAGTGCAAATCATGGACAAACTTTGTTGCTAATAATCATCTGATTTGTTTTTGATGACGACAGTAAACAAAATAAAATGCACTCACAGTGGATGGTGTTGGGTTTAGTCGACTATCATTGGGCTCTATATTTAATGTAGTAAATTGGTATACGACACCGTAGATTGTATGATTTAGTCGATTAAAATTTGATGTAAATCTTGGGAATTAACATAAAGTTACGAAAATGCAATTAAAAAAATTGGTGTACATATAATGTATAATGTATAAATTATTATGTGGCATATCATTTCTTATGAAATTTCTCTGAAGTAAGTAAGAAAAATTCCTTTCCGCACCTAATATTTTATACCCACGATATTGTAAAAACTAGACTCATAGCCAAATTGGGATAAAGAGCCCAAATTAATTAATTACAGCCTACATTGGGCCAAAATTTCTGAAATTTGCGAAAGTGAAAAGGAAAGTATAACAATGGAAGAAAAAATTAGGAAATTTAGATTTAGTTTCCATCAAGAAAAAAAAATAAATAAATACATAAATAAAAAATAAAAATAGTAAATAAAGAAAAATGTGGTTCCTGACTGAGCTTAAACTCTTTCCACTTGCTAATAGAACATAATTATTTCATTGTCATTTTTGCAGAAAACTCATTATCTTGTCAGGCACATATTTGGCAAACTGTGTGGAATTTTGACATCAACATTACATCTCTGAGGCAAAGTTGTAGCTTCTGTCATAAGCCCTTATCATTGTATTTCAAAATGATTAAAGCCACCATTATAGGGAGTTACTATTATATGAGAGCTATACCAAAACGTGGACATGCACAGACAATTTTCTGTCATAGGCTGTAGTATCCATTACGAATTTCAAATACTATTTTTGAAACAATTTCCGTGAATAATGTCGCTTAAAACACCAAAATATCATTATATGAGGGCTATAGCAAAATGTGGACGTACATGGCCCATAATATGCATTTCAGTAAATTTTTATAACCTACTACAGACGAACGGACATCGCTAAGTCGACATAGAATTTTATGCTGATCACTACAAACTACAGAAAAAGTTAAAGTTTCTATAATGTATGATATCTTCGTTGATTTTTAATACCTTTATGACAGAAGCTAGACATTTGACCTATGAGTCAAAATTATGAACATTTCACGAGTTAATCCTGTGTAAAATATCACTTTTACAAAACTGGCCGTTCTATTTGAGTGTACTAATTGTTATGGGCATATTAAATTTGTCCATCCGTCCTCATTCGTCGCAGAACCCATAAAGTATATATATTAATGATCAGCATAAAATTCTAAGTCTATTGTAATTCTAAGTAATCACGATGCAGTCCATATTCTACGATGGTTAGCATTGAAAAAGAGGCATATCGGCCTACGTTTTCTTTTAGCCCCCATATATATATATATATATATATATAATTCTAAGTAAAATTCTATGTCTGTCTTTTGAAATCACAATACAGTCCATATTCTACGATGGTTAGCACTGAAAATGAGGCATATCGGCCTACGTTTTCTTTTAGCGCCCATATAACGGTATTTTAATGGCTTTCCATTCCATGGATTATATGAACATGTTGAACACCCAAAAGCCTTCATTGAGCTCTGAACTTGTTGATTTGTAGGTCGAAATTATAGTTAACATCCTGCGATTGCGAAATTTCTTTTGGGAATGTATATATATCTATACCTTCAATGCCCCATTCGTCTTTTTCCCGGGAACAGTAGCAAGAATGCCACTAGATGAGATATTTGGACATTCAAATATTCTACTTAAAATCGATATCTTCATAAATCTACATTGAAATACCGAAAACATTGATTTCATGACAAAAATCGGTCGATACATGTCCACGTACTCTTTTAACACCCAAACACCACCTAATATTTAACATGTTACAACCTATTCGGCTAATATTTGGACCGACATTTTGGTATGGCAGAATATTGCCGATATTTTTTCAGTTCTTTATGAATTTTGTTACATTTTTAAGCAGATTTGACTGCAGTTCGATAATTTGTTACATAAAGGTCCAGTATTAAAAGTCGACCCAGCAGAACTTAAGGCTGTTTTTTGACTAATTATTTATTATTTATCAAAAAATTGTTGAAAATATCTTATGATTTCAAAAAAATAGATGATTTTTAAGACTTTGGAGAGGATCTTGACATTCACTACTAGGTTCTCAGTATTTTATGCATAACATTTTGAGTAGAGGTTATGTGTTCAAAAACAAGGAGCTTAAATAAATTTAAAATTTTGTATATAAAACAAGGAGCTTAAATAAATTTAAAATTTTGTATATTTTCTAATACAATCCCTAAAAATCAAATATATTATTTCATATTATTTTTACAATTTTCATATATTATTATTATTTTTTTTAATAATTAATAGTTAACAGCTCAGTAGGTAATTGTAAAAAATTTTCAACAATTATGAAGACGTTTTTTGAATATCGAGGTACGAATTGTGCACATTCTGTTTCGTAGTTTCTATAGAATAGATGTTGCAAATCAACTAATAAATACAGTATGCCAACATTCAAGAAGAAGCGTACAATATGAACTTTAAAACAAATACATAAATGCAGAAAGGCAACACTCCTACACCATAGCAGAATTCACACATACACATACATTTTCAGTCACAACATTAACACGCACATGTGTCAAATAGGAGATTGACAATAATATTTATTAAGAAGCGTTGCGAAAAAAATCTTAAATAAAACACAATATCTTTTTTAAATAAAATATTTAATAAAAATCGATAATACAAGTTTTTATGCAAACAATTAAAAGAAACAGTTAGTCAAGCATATTAAAATAGAATATTTTCAATTTTCTTATACCTGTTTATTGCAGCTGGATTAATTTTTGGTTCATAAACACTTTTTTGCAAACAAACACTATGCAATTTAAAATTTTTTTTAATAACATTTTTACTGATATTTTAAAACAAAAAATTATTTTTTATTTCTTTACTTTTATTTTTTGCGGATGTGTGCTTTCCAACGTTTTGTGTTCATTTGAGTTAGTCTACGCGTGCTTGTGAGACTGTTGGCAACCAACCAACATTCGACCGGCTGTTTTGTTATATTCCAAACCGAGTATCTGAACGCCACTCACAGATAGTGTAAACAATGCACCACTACACATGCGGTCTATTCTCACACAGATATCTCTCTTCGCACACCCCATTTATGAAGATTGTGGTGTAACGACAGTGTACGTTGAGGTCGGTCGTTCGGTCTTTGCTCTCCATTGTATCTGTGTGTGTTCAGTGAAAGTGTACGAGCGAGGAGAATAGGCGAGAGTCACAGCTAGAGTCAACCATTATTATTATTCTTGTATCCATGAGTATCTATGGGATTTTTTTTTGTGTGGTGCGGTTTTATCTTCACATTATCTACACCATAGCCCATGGTTTTTGACTTTTTTGCCTCTCGAGCTCGTCATACTTTAGATACTTTTGTGGGTATCTGAAAGGGGAAAGTGTGAATCTTCAATGGGTAGTTGTGCGTTCATTCACACTGTGCCACCAAGTACGTGTCAGAGTCGTTTGTGGCCATTGATAGTTTCGTGTCTTTGCCCGGCAAAGAATTTCCCAAATGGGAATTTCCCAAAAAAGGAAATTGACATGTTGTTGGTGCTGTCTCGTTGTTACATCGGTTAGAGAGGGAAATTTTGAACATTTCTGTTTTCGTTACAGTCCATTGAGCTTTCCAGTGATTTGTCTGTCAATTGTGCAGATTCAAAGTTTAGTGTTAAAGGAACTTTTTCGCCACCCTTAAGGGCAAGGTACAAAAAAGAAAAGCTTCGAGATTTTCTATATACAATTGCTGTATATAAACCTCACTTCGAATGACAACAATCGTGCACCACCTTGCTGCTATACCAACTGTATTTTCGACATTGTAAATTGTGTGGCATTTCAGACGTCATTGTTCGTTCTTTCGTTTGGTCCCTTCCTGTAAAGATGTTGGAGGAGGGGAACCGTATTTATGGCCTTTCTACATAGACTTTAATATATAAATACGAAAAAGTGATGCTGTTCGCTCTTTACATAATATTCTCTATTCAAACAATAAGGCAGGAATGTGTTTTGGTTGCTTGGCAAAATTTCTTTCTTTTGCATGGCTGGCTGCCTGGCTGTCTTAGCAACTGTGACTGTTGTTGGGCAGGGTTAGCTGGACTTGTTCGCCTTTGCCATAGCCTTGTTCATACAATGTCCATTAGTTGTTGTAATTAATGGACATTTGAATTATTTCTGAGCTCGTAAAATTTACAATAATTACATGGCATTGTATTTTGTGCTGTGAACAATATAGAAATTCTTCTACTCTTTTCCATTATAGAAACGTAAAAGAGGAATTTTATTTTCATGAATATATTCTGGTATGGGGTTATGGAATAAGAATGATACAAACAGCTGAATCGCAAGAAACTCAATAATTTCTTGGTATGTTGTAAAAATTGACTCATTGTTGTTTTTAATAATATTATATTATTGCCTTGAACAAAATGCGATTTATGAATCAAAACATGTTGTTATTACGCGATATATTGACAAATAGTAAATGTCTATTTGACTTATTCGTTGGGAATGGTACCTCTGATGGAAGATATTTTGCAATTATGCTCCATACTACGTTTGACCTATTCTTCAAATTATATATTGATAGCGTTCTTCTGTCCTACACCATACGAACTTACTAATATAAGTTCTCAAAATATTGACCCAAATCCCGCATATATGAAGAAGAATATAACGGTTTAGTGTTCGTTTATTTCTCTATTAGAAATAAACTGCAGAGTTTCATATTTCCATATTTTCAGAATTTTTGAGGATTTAGTATTAAGTATATGAGAACTAAATAAGGCTCAAATTCTCCTCTCAACAAATGTTATGTTTGGGTCAAGAATATGCTATGATCCAAATATTTATATCCTACAACACTATGTGTTGGGGATATTATAAGTTTGATTGGGCCAAAAATTATGTAGCACCTCGAAATATTAGTCTGGCACATAGTAAAGTATATATGGATCCTCCGATCTCGCCGAGCTAAGTTGAGTTGATCTAGCGATGTATGTCAGTCTGTCCGTTTATCTATGTTAATTTGTAATCACGCTACAGGTCGCAATTATGGGTCAGAATAGAAGCGGATTTTTGCATGGGGTTAGAGTTTAGTGCTGGGCAGAAGCCTACCAATTTGGATGGTCATCGGACAATATTTAGCGGGTAAAATAGACCATAACTTTTATGTTAAAAAATAATTTTCATTAAACTGCGATTTTTTTTAATCCAGCAAAACCGGAAACCCACGACCATTTTATTGATGCTGATAGCCAAGATATCGGATATAGCAAAATAGGTACACTCATATTTGTAAAAGAAATAATTCTTAGTTATTCCACTTGCAAGACCAGAACCGCTGCAATTCAATTCGAAATGGCCTCTTGCCAGAAAAAGATAAAATCTAAAATATTTGCTATATTTTCAGTTATTGTCATATTTTTTTTTATCGATTTTTTAACTTGACTTACAATTACTATGTATTGATTGTATTATATGCAGGTCATAATTATCGTCCAATCCTCACGAAATGGGGGTAAATTTTGGGGTCAAAACAGAAACCTATTGGTTTTAAAAATGTACATTTAAGGTTTAAAATGGACAAAAAAAAAATAAAATTTTCCTCATCTTGCACTTGTTTTTTTTGTATGTAAAGAGAGAGAGAGAGAGTTACGGACAGGGCAGAAGTCTAACATTTTGGATGGCCATTGGACTTTCGTGTGAAATTGTTTTGAAAGGAAATTGGAGATTAGATATGAGTTATTACCAATTTCAATAGTGTTCGACCTTGGGCCAACCAAAGCAGGTTCGTACGCAGCGGGGCACTGAGACCCAGTCACTCTCTGAAATTGTTCCTATCCTAACATTATTTGTACTTTTTTTTAAAGAAATGTTAATTTTTTACCCGAATAAGTGCAGCGTGATATGCTTAAGTCTTCCATATGACATTTTTCTGTTTTGAAAGAAACGAATTTAAAAGTTTGGATCTTAAATCACTTGGAGCAGGCTGAAAAATAGGTATATAAGCAAATATACCAAAAATTGTCTGTTCTCTGAGATTATGAATTCTAAATAACTGGTCTTTACGTGGATATCTCGAAAACTAGAGCATATTTTCAAACACAAAAAAGAAAGAGCATAGCAAAACCTCTATGCCTCAAATAATAAACAAGTAAAATAGCTGTAAAGTCGGCCGGGCCGAACTTTGAGTACCCTCCACCAATTGGCACGAATTTTGCAATTTTCAAAAAAAAAAAAAAAAAAAAGTTAATAAATAAATACGTAATAAATAAAAACCGTTAAAAATTCTGTTAAAATAGTATAAATGCCGAATAAAGTCGTTATATTAGGGTCTATACGTGCACCATAGCCCGCTTTAGTCATAAGCCATTACAATATTCAAATGCGAAACTTAAAAAACATCGGTAATAATGTAGCCAAAATCATCAAAATACCGAATATAGGGAAGGTACCATTATATGGGAACTACATCAAAACGGGGACTTGCACAGACAATTTTCTGCCATAGGATGTAGAATCCGTTACGAACTTGAAATACCAAATTTTAAACAATTTCGGTGCAAAATGTCGCTAAAATCATCCAAATACAGAATATCGGGAGGTGCCGTTACAGGGAAGTTTAAGTCTCTGTAGTATCCATTACGAAATTCAAATACCAAATTTTAAATAATTCCGGTGGATAATGTCGCTGAAACCATCAACATACCGAATATATGGGGGCTATACCAAAACATGGACCTGCAGGGACAATTTTCCGTCATAGGCTGCAGTATCCATTACGAACTTCAAATACCAAATTTGAAACAATTCCAGTGTATAATGTCGCTAAAATCTGCAAAATATCGAATATATGGAGGTACCATTATATGGGGGCTATGCCAAAAAGTGGACCAGCAGAGACAATTTTCTGCCATAGGCTGTAGTATCCATTATGAACATCAAATACTAAATTTGAAACAAATTCGGTGAATATTGTCGCTAAAATCATCGAAATATCAAATATCGGGAGGTACCGTTATATGGGGGCTGTATGAAGATGGGGACCTGCACAGACAAATTTTAGTCATAGACTGTATTAACCATTACAAACTTCAAATACCAAATTTGAAACATTTCCTGTGAATAATGTCGCTTAAATCGAATATCGGGAGGTACCGTTATACTGGGGCCATATTTCTTTCGATATACACCACTTTCAATACTAACCATCCAAGGCACAATGCAAAAATTATGTGGTATGTATCGTGATTTCAACATATGTAAACCAATCCTCAATCCCACACACATAAGTATCTTTACTTCTATATAATTTAATATATCACAATAATCGGAAAATGTAAATGAAAATATTTTAGCCACATGATGTTTCCATTTAATAACCCTCTATATGCAACAACAATTTCGTTAGCCTTTTTATGGTGTAAGTGTTGGTACCAGCGAAAAAAATGGCAACAGAGGAATGAATCTCTTCATTTTACGACTTTTATTCTTGGATTGAAGTTGTTTTGCCGGCCTGTGTTGGAAGCAGGCATATCTTTTTTTGTTTTCTATTTTCATGCATAGGTTTTTTTTGTTTTAATATGAAATAGCTCCAAGGGATGTGAGTTAGAAGCTGCAATATTTGGTAGTAGGAACACTTCTGTTTTTTCTTCTTTTTAGCCATTTATTGTTGTATGAGTTTTAATGGACCGTTTGTTAGCCATAAATTCAAACTTTGTTGTCGTCGAACACGTTGCTAATGTTATTGGTGTTGTTGTTGTGGTTGCTGTGTTCCATTCTGCAATATATATTTACTTTTTTTAATAAAAATTGTTTTAGGCATTATATTGCAATATTTTATGACTTAATATATAATATCTTGTATAGAGTATAAACAATATGAAGGAACATCAACACTAAAAATGAATCGAATATTAAGACAACATAGTTGTTAGATATTTGCAAATGATAATAGTAACTAGTTTTGAGGGGAATTTGGTGACATTTTAGCCATTCTTTATAGTTTGAACGTTTGTTGTGATATCTATGAAATTGCATTTCTTATACCCTACACTATAATATGGAAGATATTATAAGTTTGTAATTTCTGTTGTTCTGTTGGGTCACTTTGGCATAGGTCCGTGAAATTTTTGATGTGGAATATGTCCAAAACGTGGACCTACGTTATGGACATTATAATTATAAAAAACAGGCACGGAAAAGTCAGAAGTAGGCCGGAGCCGACTTTATGATACCCTACTCCACTATCCATATTTAGTAGATCTAGCGTAGCAAAAGAATTTATTTAAAGTAGATCATACCACCTATCAACATTTGGCTTTCGAGCGGTTATAGTTTGGTTTCATAGGGAACTAATATATTTAAGGCATATCCAATTCTGAATCTATTTTCACTAAATTTGACGGCGACATTTTAATCTTTTATACAAAATAACATTGCCGTAGAGTGCATGAGAAGAATCATATTAAAAAATATATATCGGAGTCGATTTCCACAAACTGAAAATGTACTTCCCGAAATGCACTCCATTTGGGCTGATATTAGCCATTATTTGCACAATAAACCTGAAATCGGATTAGGGTTATTTAGGAGCTATATCCAAATCTTAGCCGATCTCGATAAAATTTGTCAAAAGTATTTCCAAATATCATTGTTGTCGAATGGATATTACGAATTTGAGGGACTTAAACACCAAATCGAATGAAACATATATATGGGAGCTATAGCTATATCTGCTTCTAGACTGCATTTGTCCGGATGTACCAAAAGCTATATCCAAATCTGAACCGATCTTGATAAAATTTGGCAGAGGTATTTCTGGGGCGTATCTGATATCTGGTACCAAATACCATTGTTGTGAAGTGCTTATTACGCATGAGTGGGACTTAAAAACCAAATCGGATGAAACATATATATAGGAGCTATAGCTATATCTGAACCCATTTTCACCAAATTTGATATACTTGCTTCTAGACTGAATTCGGTTGGATGTGCCAAAATACAGGTCATTTGGACTGATATTGGGCATTTGGTGAACAATTAGCCCGAATTGAAGATATTTGGGAGCTATATCTAAATCTGATCCGATTATCAAGAATTTCAATAGGTTTTTGATATTTTGACAGAAAATATGTATATACTTAACCATTTTTCCATGCAGCCTTATTTATAGACTTTTAATAACTGGAAAATAATCACACATTTCGTGCGGCATGCCCTTGTTAAAATATTTGGTTGGTAACCAGATTTGTAGTGAAAATGTTGGCCGTATAATTCATATATTCACAAACTTACTTGCATATACCAAATGTCCCTCTACAGCAAATTCAAGTTGAAAAAATCATGTCTTCCTTTAATTAAACACGTTCAAAGGAAATCTATTCGTTAAACATTTTGCCCATCATTCTTCGGGCTTAAGGGAGGAAAATATACGTGTTTCATAAGAAATTATGAAAGTGCATCGCTTATCTTCATTTCCATGTCACCTTAAGGGAAATTTACCTCTCAAATTTACTACCAATTTGCATGGATATGCAATGCAGGCAAAGAACCTCTCGTAGCTGGTGTATTTGCCTTTGCAGTAATTTGCTTGCGTAGTAGTGTTTTATATATACGTGTGTGCGAGCTGTAAATAATGCAGGCAACTGCATTTTCTGCATAGTTTGAATCCTTTAAGAAATGATGCAATGAACTGATAGACAAAAAATGGAAGGATTCAAGGATGTGCGTACTTACGCACACACACCAATCAACACTGTAGAACAAAAACCTACACACAGCCAGCTAGCTAGTCAGCCAAAAGGATAATAGCTGCCAATACATACTGCATTTGAAGGTAACTGTTTGTCTGAATGTGTACTTAATTGCAAGGCAATAAAAAACTGCAATTTACTTGAAGGACATTTTATCCTTTAAAAAGAATTGAAAAAACGGAAAAGGGTGTAATTTTAAGAAAAAAAAAAAAAAAAAGATTTGAAAATGTAGCGTCGATGGAAACCTTTTTTACACAATAGACTGAATGTAGAAATGAAAACCTGCAAAAAAACGCAATCAATTTCAGTTTGACTACAATTGCCCTACCGCACACAAACAGAGTCACTGTTTGCCTAGCCACCACCAAGACAAACTACAAACGTATACAATTTATAGATACAACAAATTCCAAGATTTTCTACCGACAAGGATATATTTTGTGCGTACTGAACAAAGAAGTGGCAAACGACAGAATAGAAAACTTTTAACCATAGTTTTAGAAGTTTATGATAAAAACATGTCTCACAACTCACTTGAATTAAGAATGCTGCCTTTTGCTTAACTCATTTAGCTACAATGTAGACGACTAGCAAGTTGGTTTGTTTGCGGGTTTGTAAAATATTAGTGAAAAAATTAAAAACACATTGTATGTTTTTAGAAGAATCATTTAGAATCACCAGTTTATAAATATATCTCCAGAAACAAACAAAATGTTTTCTGGGAAAATACAATCATGAAACCAATTGTCTTATTCAAAGGATGTATACCCTTTTTAGTCATATGTCTGAGGGTATAAAAATCTGACTTAAATCATGAAATCGTCGCCTTCAAGTCCGAAATATCAATAATTTCCACTAACAGATTTTAAAATATCAATATAAACTGAGAAAAAAGTAAAATTTCAACGATGTTGAAATTTAGGCTGAAAATATTAAATACCCAATATCAACAGGGATTTAATCAAGGACTAGGAAGTCCTTAAATTACATTTTGCAGAGGTTCTTTTCTCAGCATAGGCAGGTAAAAGTAGCATGAGCCCCATTGGGCTGCACTATTTATAACCACCACCACGAGGAAAATTAAAAAATATTCCTGATCGGTTGAAAATTCATTCAAGGGCTTCAGCACACATTGATAATAATATAAATAGAGGTACCTCACAAACGTCAAAATTAACAAGTAAAAAAAACTTTTATACCCTTTACCACGAGGCAAAAACCTTTATAAATAAAATTATATTCAGTGAATATTCGAACGAGATTCATTTTAGACTAAAATCCTTTAGATAATGCAGTTGAAATCATAGACCATTGTCTGACACAGGGTTTGTTGTCGATTGCTATTTTCAAATGGCGCCTGGACATAATCCCCATTGCAATTATGGGGATTATGGCCGGTTTTTTCTGTCACAACCCCCAAAATAAAGTGGGGAGTATGACCGTTTGCTGTGGAGATTACTTACAAAAACTATTAAGTGTAGTAAACTTATGTTCGGGTTAACTTACAAAATAAAATTAATTCATAAAATTTTAGATCGCGTTAGCCTCTGTTGGATATTTGCAGAGAAGAAAAACTCAAGCCCCGGCCGAAGGCCTTCTTCTTACAAGAAGTTAAAGATTTAAAAAACTTTGGTTCGCGTTGGCCAGACATACCCAGAGGAGAAAATTTTTAAAATTTACAAAAAAAAAAGTTAAAATTTAGAAATCTTGGGCTCACGTTAGTCGAAATTTCAAGCCCCGGCCGAAGGTTACAAAAAGTTTAAAATTTAGAAAACTTTGGTTCGCGATAGCCGTTGCCGGACATACCCGTAGGAGAAAATCGAAATTTTATGGCACAACCGTTTATGTCCGCATTCGTTTTGGACGTATCCATAATGATGGGGATTATGTGCGCTACCTTCTAGGGATTATGACCGATTTTTTTTCTTGAACATAATACCCATTCAATTATGGGGGTTATGACAGAAAAAAGATCATACTCCCCATAATTGTGATTGGGATTATGTTCGTGAAGATTATGACACAGCACCTTTTTAAATACCAGTAGGTCTATTCTGTAAATTTTAACTTATCTTGTTAGTGTTAAAATTTCTTTTATTATTGTAGCAAAAACAAAATAAAATAAAAATACCGAAAATCGGATCTTACATGATCAAAACACAAAGTTAATATACCCTCAATAGCGTAGAAGAGGGTATAAAAAATAGAAAAATTATGGAGTATCCGATTAATTGGATAATATGATGATAATGATAATGATATGATAATATTTGTGTCAGACCTTCAATTGGTCCATATAGTGCCTCTCACAGAAGATTAAAATTTTGAATGATACAGTAAGATTTTTCTCATATTTCAAAATGTTTCTATCATTTTTATGTGAATGCTCGATTTTTTTAATTTTTCAAATAAATAAAGAATATATAAAGAAAATAGACTTATTTTCTAATATAATATATATAACCTATACTAAGCACACTAAGCTCATGTACATGCATCAGCAAAACTGGTACAACTTTCATCAAATTAAGGTCAAGCTCAAAAATTAACAGAACTGGTTCACTTACCATAATAATAAGGACCCTATAGAAATCTCAGGAAACGCTTTGTAATTTAGCTCCTTTCAATGTCGTGTTGCCCACACAAAATCACTACTAATAGAAATGCCCATAGTCACCATGTGCGCTAAATGGCTAACAAGAGTGGAAGTCGCATATTCCAATTGTCCCCAAAAGCACTGTATTTCTAAGTAAAAGATATTCCTTTCAAATAGTGATGACAGCAAAAGTAGCAGCAACAACAACCGAGAGTAGTGATGGGGACGACAGCTGCATCCATTGCATACGCAATGAGAATAATGATGCTACCACCATTGCCAATGGGATGGTAAGCATGAAGCTAGACGACAATGATACGACGATACAGTTGTTAGAGGCAGAATAGAGCTAAGCTTTTCCGTGGAAGCGGTTTGAAGTAGCATACAACAGATGACGTTCCAGATGAGAATTTCATGATGAAAATAAATTTATGTTGGCGAATTATGCTACTGTAATTGTGATTATAATTCGAGAGTTCTCCTGAATTAGATTAAGGATGATATTAACATTGTAGGGCTTAAAGGGAATGAAATTGTAAATGGCGTATATGTGTAAACAGTTGGTTCCATAGTTTGGTTAACCGTTTAACCAGGACGTAATGAAATGTTTTTGATATCTTTAGAGTGTGAATCGATCGAATTGAGCCCGAAGGTAATTAAAATTACTAAGTTTTCAACAAAATCTTGTATATGATGGTATTTTTATTAAAAATACTTTATTGGGTTAAACATCATTAGTAAACGGACCAACTTGCACTCCCATGTTTCCAAACGACGGGATCTAAAAATGAGTTATACATTAAGGGTTGGCATTTTCAAACGTTTAATTTTAACTTTGGTGATATTACAATGAGAAGAACGATATTTTCTATTTTCGTAACCTTAAAATGATAAACATATTACGATGTGCCAGTTTTATTTTTATACCCTATCATAGAGAAGGAAGCTAGATAGAATCACATTCTGAGCCGTCTAATGAATGTCCGTCCGTCTATTCGTCCAAGTATTTTTGTAAACAAGTACAGATCGCATTTAATGTCTGCTTGAAATGAAGCTTTTCGCAAATCGGTTGGTTGTGATAATCGGTCCAAATTTAGATATAGCTCCCATTAATTTTATTGCGCGTCAAATGTGTAATATTCGTCCAAATAGGATGTGTTTCAGCACATCCGACAGAATTCAGTCTAGAAACAAAAATGTTCAATTAGGAGAAAATATGTTCAGATATAGCTGTAGCTCTCTTATACACAGTGTGAGATAAAAAAACTGCAAAAAAGTCAAATGCTATAATTTTTTTTTTTTTTTTTTTTTAATTTTATTGAATGACAGCAAAAAATGTCGGAAATAGCATCAAATTTTACAATAAGTTTAGATTTGTTAGAATTGGTCACCTTTGGCACGAATTATACCCTTCAAACGGCCAATGAAACCGTCATATGCTGCCCGAATGTTGCTCTGCGGTATTTTGGCCCATTCCCGGCGAAGCGCTTGCTTGAGGTGATCGACACTTTGATATTTTTTAGTGTCAACCTTGCTTTCCACAACACTCCAGACACAATAGTCTAATGGATTGGTGTCCGGAGATTTTGGTGGCCATTTGCGATGCGTGCCTAAGGCTTTAATACACCCTCCAGAATATTTTCGCGATAATATTCGGCATTTATTCTGATAACACAGTCGATTAATACGAGCGGATAGCAATCATCAGCTGTTATGGCGGCCCACACAATCACCATGGCCGGCGCTTGAGTTCTGGTGGCCAACCGAAGGTGCACATTATTGGCAAGTAAACATGATCATTTTGTTTGTTCACAAAGTGCTGGACAACGAATGGTTACTCATCGCAATAAACCAAATTCGGCAGTTCACCACTTTTGACCGAACGAAGCAACTCTTTAGCTCTTTTGAGTTTATTTTCTTTCTGTTGCGGTGTAAGTTTTTCATTTTTTGGAATTTCAATGGCTTAAAACCCGAGCTCATTTTTCAATGTTTACCGAATGGAATATTGCGATATGTTCAGCTTAAACGCCATTTTTCAGCGGCTGCGACGCGGGTTTCGATCAAGTTGCTTCTTTACTTTTTGAACCATTTCTGCTGAAGTTGCTGTTTTCTTCCGTCAACTTCCTAGACGTCGATCTACGCTACCAGTATCACGGTTACAAGCGATGGTTCGAGACATAAAAGATTTATTCATATTTAAATGCTGGAGTATAAAGAAATCACATTATCACGCTTGAATTCCATCACGAATGATTTTTTTTGGAAAATTCTCACCAAAATTTTTTTGTACGCTTGTAGGCAATATAATGAATTGTCACTGGACGAGTGGCTTAGAAATGACATCAGTCTGAAGTTGGTTGCAGTTTTTTTTATCTCACCCTGTAAGTTTTATCCGATTTGATGTTTAAGTCCCTCGAATGCGTATTATGCACTTTACGGCAATGATCTTTGGTATCATATATCAGATTCTGCTAGAAAATACATCTGCCAAATTTTACCGAGATCGGTTCAGATTTTTAAAGCTTAATTGAATAGATTTTTCATATTCAACTTAATTTTACCAATTTGTGAAACTCGATCCGGTATATCATTGTTCCAAAAAATATCTAATATAATCCTTATTGAAATCATATCATGCACTATAGAACAATGTTATTTGTTTCATATTTGGTATGATCTACTTCACATAAATTTCCAATATAAACATTATTGCTACGGGAGCTCTACTAAATATGCATAGTGGTGTATGGTATCATATAGTCGGCCCCGTCCGATTTTTACCTTTCCTTACTGGTTTTATAATAAATTCATATTTATTTATTATTCATATTTAAAGCGCATTATTAAAATTGAAATGAATACGAATTATTACAACATTTACTTTAAATCGAATTTATTATAATTTTCTATCAAACAACTTCATTCAATTTATCTAAAACTATATGAGAACAGTTTTGTTGTAGATAAATTACTAAAACCAGGTAGGTATTTATAAGTTTTAAGAAATGCTTTCCCTTTATAGTGTATGCATTGAAATAAACATTAGGTCTCCAGAAGACATTGTCACCTCACAACACATAAAAGGAAACTGTTTGTACAAACCACGTATCGAATGCTAATTCATTTCGTCAAAAAATTCGGTGTCACCTTTCAAACGGTTGATTGATTTATTTCGGATTTACAAATGTTTTCTTGGAATTGACAATAGTGACAACTTTTCACCTTGACATATTAAACAAATTTATTTGATATTCGTCCAGAATTTGAATGTTGGTTTCATTTAGAAGATCACAAACCAATGCAATGGGTTTTGTATCGGTTTTATTCGTCTGTTCGTTTCAGTTTTTTCGTTAATGCAGTTAGAGGCTATTTAAAATATATAAAAATTACTTCCTTGGTTTTTAGTATTCGAATAAATTGTAACCCAAATAGATATACCACCCGCATAATTTAAAGTCAAAAGTTTTGTCTTCAATAAATGGAAGAGTTTTAAATTTGGATCTTAAAAAACCATAGCTTTAAAATATAAATGCAATTATTAGCCGAAATTGTATATATATCATTTTTATAACATATAACACTAACACACCTCAAAATATTGGTTTTCTACATAGGAACGTGTATATGGATCTTCTTATCTCACCGAGCTGAGTCGAACTAGCTATGTATGTCCGTCCGTCTGTTCATGTTAATTTGTAATCACTTTACAGGTCGCAATTATCGACCGATCTTCACGAAATTGAAAATGGAGGTGGCATTATGGTCAGAATAAAAGCCTATTAATACCAAATGTATAACAAAATATTTAGGGGTTGAAATGGACCAAAAACTGAAAACTTTCCTGATTTTGCAGTTGCTCTACAGGTCTCAATTATAGACCAATCGACGCGGAAGTTAGCATGGGGCTAGAGCTTAGGGCCTTCCAATTTTGATGATCATCGGGTAATATTTAGTGGGTGAAATAGACCATAAAATTTGTGTTAAATAAAAGTCATATTTGCCATTAAATCGCGAGTATTTGTAATCCTGGCGAAAGCACAAATAGACGAATAAGTCAATTCTATAGATTCCGACAGTAAATATATCGGATATATATAGCGAAATATGTTCCATGTGTATATACAAAGGAAGGGAATGTTAGCTAGAATGCTTATATCTCAAGAATAGCTGGACCGACTTTGACAAATTTTATCAATTCGGATGCCCTCTTGTCATAAAAGAATAAAATCTAAAAAAATATGCAACTAATGACGCTATTATAGATTTTGTAGTATTTTGTGATTTTTTTCATATTTTTATCGCATGCGAAATGTACATTTCAATTTGACTAATAATATTGAAATGTCCATTTGGTAATATTTTTTCACCATACAACACAGGTTGGGATTTTTATATGCAGATTGCAATTATCGTCCGATCCTCGCGAAAATTTGCATAAAGGTAGTGTTAGGCTCAGAAGGACTACGCCTTTTGTTTTCAAAGATGTCTGCAATATATTGATGGGTTGAAATGGGCCAACAAATAACCAACATGGACCAATATTAAAAATGCAAAAATTTAAACCAAAGGACACGAAATCTCGCATCAAGTTATTGTTTAAGACAGCGAGTAGAATTGACCACTACTTTTGTGCGAAAAAATACCAACATTTCCATTCTACCGAAACGCTGAAAATAACTTGCAGGCGAATACATAAAAATACATAAAAGGCGAACTTCTGAATATTTTAAGCTGATTTCGTTGGCGAATTTAGCAAAATATCGTAGACAAGCAAATCATATATATAAGTTTAAACTTGGAGGTACAGGAGGGGCCTTTTGCTTTTGGAGATGATCGCAAAATATTTAGGGGTAAAAAAAACCATAAATAAAAAATTTTCCTGATCACACAATTGAAACCAATCGACACGGAATTTTGCATGAGAGGAGAGTTAAGGACAGCGAAGAAGTGTAGCATTTTGAATGGCCAATAGATTATACTTAGCTGTAAAATGTAAAATGGACCACAACAACGAACAACACGACGGAGTGCGTAAATATTAGGCAAATGCCTCTAGTCAAAAACAAATGACAAAATTTCAAAAGCGAAATCTTCCAAAATTGATATGGACATAAGGGGGCTTCTAATATACTGTAGTGTTGTAGAAAATCACATGGTCGGCCCCGTAGCATGTTTTTAGTGTACATTTCAGTATAAATCGTGGGTAGTTTATAGCTTTTGAGTAACTATTTATTCAACACTTAAATAATTAGCATTTTCTATACAAAATAAAGTCTTATACCAGAATATTTATCCTTTGGGAATTCCCTTCAGAGAAACAAACTCCTCCATACATAATTCTTTTATGAAAACTTCATGACTTGTCGATTTTTTTTTTTTTTTTTTTTGAACACCATATCTTGCATTTAAAATTGATTATGTGTTATCAATAGAATATTCTTAATAATCGGAACACAACAAAAGCAAATGGATGTTGCATCATTCAATTTGCCTTTCGAGTCCCTCGAGTATATTTGGATGAATAAATTAGAAGATTTATTATGTTCATTAAGTATATGTTACTTTTTATTATTAAAATTTACCTTTCGGATAAGAAAGATAAACTGTCCCTAGAAACATTTATCACTCTTGATTTAGTGATAGAATGCTATATTCTGAATTTTTTCGTTCAACAGAATTTCTACTTCGACCATTCTATATTACATTTTCTTCAACAATCCCCTAGGAATTGCAATTACATAATATCTTTGAATGTTTTAAAATATGGGTTATTTTTTCGCATTTATTTATCGTATAGCAATAGGTAAATAATAATTGTCCACCTTGTAAAAAAATATGTATGTAGGTAAATTAAAAAAATAATTTTCAAATGCAATTATTTTATATTCTACAGGTTTTATCATCTATTACGTTGTAACCTTACAATCAGTATATTAGAGAAATACAGGGTGACATAAAAAACTTCAACAAAGGCAAACGCCATAATTTTTATTTTTTTTTTTTTAATTTTATTGAATGAAAGCAAAATGTTAGAAACAGCATCAAATTTTAGAATTAGTTTAGATTTTTTCGAACTGGTCACCTTTGGCACAAATTATAGCCCAAACGGCCAATATAACCGTCACACGGTGCCCGAATGTTGCTCTGTGGCATTTTGGCCCTTTCCCGACATAGCGCTTGCTTGAGGTGATCGACACTTTGGTATTTTTTAGTGCCAACCTTGCTTTCTAAGATTCTCCAGACACAATAGTCCAACGGATTGGTATCCGGAGATGTTAGCGGCCATTGTGCGCTGGAAATTAAGTGAGGAACCTCATTTTGTAACCATTCTTGGGTGGCGATGGTGCTGAGTCCTGTTGGAATGTCCAAGGTCTGCGGCCAAAATGTTTGTGTGTCCAAGGCTTTAATACACCCTCCTAAATATTTTCCCGATTATATTCGACATTTATTCTGATGCCACGGTCGCCACACCATTACCATGAGCGATGCTGGAGTTCTGGTGGCGACCCGAAGGTGCATATTTTCAGCTAACAAACTGCTGGATAACGAATGTTTTCTCATGGGAGAAAACCAAATTCGGCAGTTCACCACTTTCGGCCAAGCGAAGCAACTCTTTTGAGTATATTTTCTTCTTGTTGCAGTGTAAGTGTATTGCACTTTTTTGAATTTTTAATACTTTTACCCCGAGCTAATTTTTCAATATTTCCCGAATGGAATATTGCGATATTTTCAGCTTATGAGCCATTTTTCGGCCACTGCGACGCGGGTTTCGATCAAGTCGCTTCTTTACTTTTCGAAGTTTATCTGCTGATGTTGCTGTTTTCTTCCGTCCAATTCCTTGACGTCGGGATTTATTCGCATTTAAATGCTGGTCTGCTCTAGCAATAACCACAAGTGACTTAGAAATGAAAGCAGTCTGAAGTTGGTTGCAGTTTTTTCATCTCACCCTGTATATTCTCAAGTTCATATATACATTTGAGTGTTTTTAAGTATTTGCAGAATATTTGTGCTAAGACCTTAGATTATTTTTTTTATTTCGACTTTGATTATAAGACTTTGTCTACAAATGCCTACAGATAGACCCCAATCCATTAGCTGACATTGACTTTTATAGTCGGAAATCTTCGTGTCCTAATTTTTATGGCGATTGTATGAAACACAGTCATGGGTCATATTTTATTCGGAAATTCCTAGTTACTTGACCCGGATCATGCAAATAATTGCTATAAACCGTTCGTTGTCTTTCAAAATGCAGCTTACATGACTTTCACTAGCAGTTGGTCTACTTGTATTTTAGTACATTTTTAGGCAGATGGTGATGTGGGTTTAATTGTAGATCGGTTCGGTTAAATTTAACATAATAACGGTACTTAAAACATTGTAAGTACTGTCATGTTTTTGTGTTTCAATTCCAACTTTTTGTCTTAAAAAGTCTCAATATTGTCTTTAAAACTATGTGGCGCATACTTTAAGTTTCGGGCGATTGCCTTAAAAACTAACTATAACAATTGGAAACTCGCTTTACCTAGGAAAATGTAGTAATAAAAAATATATAAAAGTTAACCTCTCACTTTTAATTTTTTTCAAAAGCAACAGTGCGCGAAATTTGTCTGTCTAGCCGTCTTATAAAATAAAGGTAGATACCTCACTCACCTCTTTAATAATTTGAATTGCCCTGTATTATATCTTGGCTGATTTATAGTTGCTAATGGGCTATAACGGCGAATGCTCAGATATTGTTTCCATACAACGTTTTAAAAATTAGATTCTTTTGAAAATTTTAGCATAGGGCCACTGTCACGATGACCTTACATGCAGATTTCTGTATTTTGAGGATTTAAGATAATTTTTCCATCTTTTTAGCTTCTACTTAACGATTTAAATTCTTCAATACCGATCCGAGATAAGTCAGTGTAGCAAATACTGCCAAATTTGAATGCTTTGAAGGTCTTAGAGGCATTTTCAACACGAGAAGGGTTTCATTTTTATAGTAAACTTAATCCTCACCGAAAACATACAATGATGTTCCACAGTGGGTAGAAAAAAATGAAATTTTAGACTTTTGAGAGTTGTTGACATGTTGTTTGTCCATGTTTTAACATAAAATCTATGTAGTGAATCTGACCAATTACGAAAGCGTTGAGGGTTCCAGAACAATGTTCAATACAAAAAAAAAATTGTATAACAGATTTTGGATAGCTACAATATATATATATTCTTGATCAACGTAAACTCTAATACGATCTAAACATGTCAGTCTGTTGTAATCACTCTTACTTTCGAGGGGTTCGATCTAGAGGCATCAAAAGCTATATCTGAAAAATTTATGGGCTTAAAAATTAGGTATATTGGTCAAAGTTTACGTACAATCCCAATGAAGGGGTACCTCCTGATATTCCGTATTTTGTTGATTTTAGCCAAATTTTCCAATGGAATTTCTCATTTTGTATATGGAGTTTGTAACATGACCTGCCACCACAGTTGTGTTTAGTAAATATTAGAAAGAACAATTACCAATATTGTTTTCCAAGTTCAAAATATGTACTTTTATTTCTAATCTCAACTCCGTTCAATAAAAACTTTTCATTAGCGTAATTTACGACCACCTAATAGGATAGTCTTAAGGTGAAGAGCCGTAAATTAATATTATTCTATATCTTAATGAAATTGTTTTCATTAAAAACCACAATGTTATGTAAACTAAAACAATATTATATAATTTAATTATTTGTCTGCTCTGTCATTGAAAATTTTTAATAATTGAGGTAGTGTAGAACGAGAAAATATGATCAAAGTAAAATCTTCGTTCCAACAGACGTAGTTGGCAATCGTGAATATTGTTATCCCTACACAATAATTAACCAAATTATCCTTGATATCTTTGACTGATTCATATCAATCTGTAATCAATGCGTCGGAAGTTATAATAAGTCTTCGTTTGAAATCCTGATCTTGGATCCTTTAATGTTTTGAACAGACTCCCACAATGTTGTCCAAGCTATAATTTGAAATAATTGATGATACAAATTAATAATCCTAATTTTTGGCTTATTTTTATTTTTAGAGTTTCGCAAGTTTTGTTCAATACGTACATAATTGTATAACATTTTCTTCAACATTACATTCACTTTGTAAACAATTGTATGCACACAATATTGGACAGACCAGCTTTTGGATCCAAAGTGTCTGCTGGGGAAAAACTTAAAGTTTTAAACAAAGTTCCAACTAACCCATAGTCAAACGCGAAAAAAACTTCAACTGCACCCAATCAAGAGGAAATTGCAAATCGAGTAAAACGGCACCATGTACAATCTCCAAAACTTCTTACATACAAACGTATATATAATGCAGAATTTTTTAAAAAACGATATAAGGATTGAGGCGTTTTGGGCGTCGTCCTCTACAACGTTCAAAAAATATACATATATTAGAAAAACTAAGAAAAACAAATTCTAATTTAACAACAACAGCAACAAAAAAAAAATCAAAAAGCGACGGCTGTTCTTAAATACCGGACAAAGAGTAAAATGAAATTGTTATTAGCTAAGCAAAAATCGAGTCGAGAATTATGAAAGCAAACAGAGAAACACACGCACCCTACAGTTTGTGGAAGACAAAAAATACAACAAAATTTCATATTGTGGAGGCGTGCTTCGGTAACACTGAGAAGAAAAACAACATTTCTTTTGACAGAATGAAATAAAAAACAAGAAACGAAGCTAGTGCTGCTTCTTTAGCATGAGAAAATTTGTAAATGTTGTTGGTTGAAATGTACCAAACTGGGTTTCCATATTTGTTTGCCTGCATAATGAATGGCATTATGGCATCCCAACAACATACCACCTTAGAGAATTGCATAGGTAAGAGGGGAATAACTATATATGTAGTTCAAACCATACGTGTGCTTCTATGTGTTAAAAAGGGATGGAAATATTTATTTAACAAATACCTTAACTCGGATTTGAAAACAAAAATATGGTGACGCACACACATTCACTTTGTTTCTGCTGTCGTCGGTCGACGCTATAGTCTCTGCTGTCGCCGACTGCAGTTTTGTAGTTCAAGCAAGCTGTGCTGTCGGCAGTGCAGTTCGCGGGAGAGGGAGATTTCAGATTCCCCCAGTACCATTCTCAAAATTCCTCTGCAAAAATCAAGAACCTCTTCTAATTGTGAGTCTGGGAATTTCGACTTCGTCGCGTGGCACAACGGCGCTCTCAAAAATATTTTCTGAAGAACTTGTAAAACAGTCTTTGCTGAAGAATTTCTATGGATTTTTTCTCTTTTTTTGGTTTTGTTGCTGTTTTTTATTTCTCGATATTGCGATTTAGACCGGAACTATAGCGAGTGGGTAGTCATACACATATTTATTTGAAATTCAAACTCGATTTGCATATTGAGCTAAAATCTAATGGTTTTCCGATAGAAACCCAGCCTTTGAGCGTAACACTATGGGCGGGCGAATAAATCGAACACATTTAATTTTAATTATTATCGCTAATTAAAGAGTTTAATAATTTATTAACAGATCTCGATATGCCTCTGTGCATTTGCTACTTAAGGAAAGACTACAAATAATGCAATGCTTGTTAGACTAAAGATTAATATGATTTTATAAAAACTGTTAGCAATAAAGTGTACTGAAAGTGAAAAGTGAAGGATGGCTCACTAATAACCGAAAGAAATGCCAAGTAAAAGGGAAAACAATATTTGTATTCTTTGGAGAGGGAACAGACGGGAAGCAAAGTTTTACCAAAAATACATTAACAAGTTGAGAGTCATACTTTTGTTGCTTAGTTGTTGTTTTATTAAATATAAGATGAAAAGACTCCTAATTTTTATATAATTGTATTTTTTCCACCTTAAAAGCGAAAATTAAATTTTAAACTCATAAAAAAATTCAAATGTATTGTCAAACTAAATCCTTTACTGAGTAAGCTTTACTGAAATGTGTGATATTAAAATAAACTAAATCGAACTTCTTTAATAGTTCTTTTCCGTCATTTACCCTAATGACGAATGGATTTGATAACTCTACCGAGAACGGAAATATTTTTTATTCAAATGAGTTCTTGTAAAAAAATTACTCAAATTCAGTCAATTTTTGAGTCGTCGAGTGGTACATAGCCGCGATATTATCATACAAAAATTAGGAAAAAACAGAGATAACTGAATATTTAAGCAAATTTAAATTTTTGTGTGCATATTTTACGCAATTTTAGCATTGTTTAAGTTCAAAAAATCACAAAGCAAATCGAAGTCAAACTCTGAAGTTTGAAGGGCACATAATTTATATTACGAAAGGTTGAAACACAGAGAACTAAACTCAATATCTAAGAATTTTGTAAAAATGAAATTAGTATATATGATATTCAAAAGAATGGCGCACTCAGTTTTGTTATAAAACTGCATTTAATATGTTGTTATTGTATTAAAAAAACACCTATCTAAGAGAACTTTTCCAAATACTTAATTTGTTCTACTAGACTTATACAAAATTGTGCAAATATGTCAGAGATTCTGTCATGGCGGTTATTGTCAGAAAAGGATTTAAATTAGTGGCGTTTTTAAAAAAAAGGCCTGAAAATTTTTATCAAATTAAAAAATAAAAAATAAAATTTTTTGTTCTTTGAAAATCGATCGCTATAATAAAATTAATATGAGTGGGAATTCTGAGAAAAACCTTATTGGAACACACAAAGTTGTTTGTTATAAACGTGGTTGCTTATAACGGTCTCCTTTATAACGGAATTCTAAATCAATACAATTGTTAGAAATTAGTTTTAACTATTGTATTTATATAAAATGGAGTAAACGTATTCTCCGAATCTAAAACTCTTGAAAATTTGCGAATATTTGTTGAATATTATATTAAATTTAAAAGTGCGAATGTTTATAATTCTAGGAGTACAAACAATGTTTTTACACAAAGATCTTCTTTAAATATCTCGCTATGAATTATACCTTCAACCTGTAAACATAAAGGAATTGTTAAAACTGAGATCATTTGGTAGAGTCAGTTACTTACTTGACTTTATATTTTCCAATTAGGGAAAATAGTGTTGTCACATTATACCAAAAAAAGGGGTAACATGTGACACAATTCTGTAATAACAAAAAATATGAAACAAATTTAGAAAAAAAAAAAAACTAGGAAAAAAACGAGTAAAAAAGCATCTAAGTTCGGCCGGACCTAACTTTTAATATTCTCAACCATTTGGAAAAAACTTGAAAAATTTCCAAAAATTTCGAAAACTATAACTTCTATAAAAACCGTTATATGTGGGACTACAGGAAGACATGAACCTCCTTAAAATCTCTTAATATAAAATTTGCATCAATTCCCTGGAAAAGTGTGGCTAAAATCATCAAAATAATGAATATAGGAAATCGTGGACCTACATATACAATACCTTTCCACCGGAGCTGGAATCTATTATGAACAAATAACAAATTTTATGCAAATACCATATGTCAGGAGGTACTGTTATATGGATGCTGTTCGAAAACGAGGGCCGATATAATACATTATAAATACCAAACATCCAAGACACAATACAAACTACTGTGCCAAATTTCAAAGGTCTACGTTCATTAATGTTGACTGCATCAGGATTTCAACAAACAGACTGACAGATTGAGAGACATCGTTAAATCGGCTTTAATTTTCATGCTTATCATTAATATATATGTATACTTTATGGGGTTTTCGATGAATATTTAAAGATGTTACCATGGTAGAATTAAGAAGGTAAAGTCATGTAACCATATGTTTACAATTTTTTTTCAAAATTATTTATTTGACAACATCTCATTGTCAAAAGGCTAGGTTTCACTGTTCAAAATACCGAAAATGAGGAGGTACCGTTATATAGGGCTATAGCAAATACTCATGCAGACATTTTTGGGCGGGTAGAATTTTTGCCCAAAGACAACTAAAAAATATCCAATTACAGCTAATTCCGTTGGTATTCGCGAAGAACCGATATCCTTATATATAAAGCTATGACATATAATTAACCTGCTCAAAATGCTTCAATCGGAAGTACTATTGTAGGGAGTTCTAATAAATACTGAACATATATAGAAATGTTAGCGAGCAGAAATCCTATATAATTCGGAATCCGGAATGTCAAACTAGAGGATCAGTTGGAGATTGTTAATAGAAACCTAAAAACGTCTTAAAACGGTAGGCACACTTCTGTTGGGTCAATGCTTAAAGGAGACCTGATAGAGCCCATTTTCAATACCAATAATCCTAGACGCAGCACCACATATTGTGCAAAATATCATAGATCTAAGATAATGTAGGTTCTATATTCATTTCAACGAACAGACATGCAGTGAGAGTAACATTTATTTAAAATTTTATAATGATCACGAATATGTATACATTATGGGGTCTCGAAAATATTTGGAAGTTTTGCAAACGGAATGGTGAATTTAATTTCCACCCATTTTTTGTGGGGATATGGGAAATATTTTCAACACAACATCAAAAATATTCTAAACTTTTTATGTTTCACATATAAAAATAGAGTTTAATATCGTAAATAGAAATATCGACTCACATTTTATATCGAATCAATTGGAATTACATATTTTAAGTTCTCAAAAAATATAACCCAACCTAATATTTTTACGAAAAAAAAAAAAACAGATGTAATTTCATATTTTGAAATCTCAATGTGTAAAACACTTCTTGACAATATATTAAATATCATCTTAACGGGATAGAAAATAATATCGTTTTAATATCATGTCAAATTTTCAGAGGATTCGAATATAAAAAGGTGCACATTGCTAAAATGATAGTTATTAAACTAGTTAGTATTGATGTATTAAGATCTAGGAGCAAATTATGTCGCAACATTATATACTCCAGAAATATAAAATATCTACAAATGACTCAAAAAAAATTTAAATATTTCTATACATTCCGTTATCTGTAGAAAACTTCTACTTAAATGATAGTCTTTGAAAGTTGTTGCACCAATGTTCAATTGCATCACTTTCTTTATCTATTTTCAGGTATGTTGACATGTTTACGATCACACATTTAATGACTTCCACACATTAGTTTAAGGCCAAAGGTAATGTTCAACTACTCGCCACACCGTGTATTGTCACGGTGGCAAACACAACGTCTCTAACGGGAAGAAAGTCTTAAAAAATTTTTATAGTTTTTTAATTGATGTCATTTTTTACCGAAACGAAAAAAAGAAATAAACACTTTCAGATTCTAGCTTCCAAATTACGTCATTGCTTTTTGGAAATTGGAACAACCTTGAAGTATTTGGGTCTATTAGAAGGGAGTGTTAAGGTTGTTTGTATAGCACATAATAACACCCATAAAATTGTTCATAAACTACTGAAGAGTTGAAAATAATTATGAAAATATGATGAGAGTAAAAGTGTTATTTACTTACAACTATGTACAAAACACCGACGGCTTTCAAGAGGTACGAATAGAGTAGTAAATAAATAAAAGATATTAATATGAAAAATGTTGCACTATTTTTTGTGTACGACAATTACAGTTCTTTCTGCATCTTTCTTCAAAAATAAAATATTAATCTCTTTTAAAATGTGCAATATTTATGTGATATGAATATTTAATATAAGATATCATAGTATGCCAAAATTTGAAATCAAATGATTATTTCAATTTTTTTTTGATTCCCAACAATTAGAAAACCGAAGTTAAAAAATAAAAAAGTAAAAGTAAAAAAGCTCTAAGTTCGGCCGGACCGAACTTTGGAAAGAATTTGGCAATTTTCAAAAAAAAAAAAAAAAATAATAAATAAATAAATAAATAAATAAATAAATAAACAAATAAATAAATAAATAAATCTGTTAAAAATTTTGTTAAAATCTTAAAAATGCCGAATGTAGCCGTTATATTAGGGTATATACGACGACCTGAACCTGCATACACAACTTTTGTTATGAGCCATTACGATATACAAATGCGAAACTTGAAAAAAATCGGTGAATAATGTGCTAAAATCATCAAAATTCCGAATATAGGGAGGTACCGTTATATTGGGGCTATACGAAGATGTGGACCCGCACAGACAATATTCTGTCTTAAGCTGTAGTATCTATTACGAACTTCCCCCGTTATATGGGAGCTATACGAAGACGTGGACCTGCATGCAACATTTTTTTGTCATTTTTTGCTGATCAAAAATATATATACTCTGTGGGGTCTCAAATGTATATTTCTAGGTGTTACAAACGAAGTGACTAACTTAATTTGCTTAAGGATATAATAATTAATGATATTATGTTCTTTTTATTCGACTTTTTCCTCATGATTATACCCTCAGCCATATGGCTACAGAGGGCATATATCATTTGATGCGGCCAAAACGTGCCTCATTGAAATGACGGTTTAAGACCTTAGGTCTCTGTGGACCATATCCGTTTCAGGGCATTTGGAGTCGATATAGGACATTTAGAGTCGATATAGAATATTTGGAGTCGATCTAGGGGAGAGTATTCGATTTGGTCCAAACTTGGTAAATCGTAGTATATTTATCAAACTTATATTGCGTTTGGAGATGGGCAACATCGGTTCACTCCTTCTGTAAAATATTTATAGAAAGTAATTTACTTAATAAAACAGGAAAGGATTATCCAATTTACTTCAAACTTTGCAAATCCAAATATTCATAACAGTGCATGGTCAGGTGTAAAAATGGATGGGCTCACTCCATTAAGTACCTCCCCCAGAAAGGGTCACAATTTTAAATAATCCTAAACAATTTGAAATGTAATCGGATTTCTTCAAATTTTACACATCTCAGTATTTTTACGAACTCAGGATCTGGTATGATGATCGGATTTATGGGACTAATCCTTTTGGCACCTCCCCCACATAGTGATCAACATTTTGAATAACATAACGCAAATTATCTTAAACGAAATAAGAATCCGATTCTCCTCAAATTTCACACATCCCAATATTTTTATTAACAAAGATTTGGTACCTCCCCTACAACTGATAAAAATATTGAATAATTATATCCAACATGAAATGCGTTATCAGCATCGCCTTTCTTCCAATTTCAAACATACCAATATTTTTATTATCGAAAGATCTGGTGTGAAGATGGGATATTTCGGCCTTCCCCCTTATGGCACACTCCACAAAGGTCATAATACTTATATCTCTTATAACTTGCAAAACAAGTCAGCGATGACAATTGGTATAATACCTCTCTAAACCAGAGATATGATGTGAATATGGAATCTATCAGCCAACTCCTTCTAGAACCTACTGAACAAAAGTTAAACGTGTTGATTATCATTTATTCGCATAAAATTGGAAATACTTTTAACCAGTATTAGATGAAGTGGAATACTTCGGTCCGCTATATATGGGTCCTCATAAAATGTGAAGGAAGTAGTCGATATAGTCCAAATCTGCCACGTTGTAATATACATATCTTAGGTCAGATACGAAATGGACAATATTGGTCCACTCCTTCGGAACCTTCTTCATAAAATGGTCCACAGTATGAACATTCATAACGCAAGGCTGAGGGCATACATCTTTCGGCGAATCTACGAATATTTTCTAAATTGTTTATTTATATATTTTGTTGATCAGCATAAAATTCTTTGTCGATTTAGCGATGTCCAAACGAATTGAAGTAGGTCGCTAAAATTTAACTCAAATGTGTGTTCGGTCTGCAGGACTTTTGGCATAGGTCCACGTTTAGGAATAGCCCCATATAACTGTACTTCACCATATTCGGTATTTTGACGATTTTAGCGGCATTATTCACCGGAATTGTTTCAAATTTCGTATTCCAAATACATACTACAGCCCGTGCATGTCCAAGTCTTCGTATAACCTCCATATAACGTGCTTCCCTGCTTTCGGTATTTTGCTGATATCAGCGACATTATTCACCGGAATAGTTTAAAATTTCGTACTTGCTCTCCCCGATGGATATTAAAGCCTGTGACATAAAATTGTATGTGCAGTCCCACGTCTGCGTATAGCCCCCATATTACTATACCTCCATATATTCGGTATTTTGATGATTTTAGCAACATTATTCACCGGAATTGTTTAAAATTTCGTCTTTCCTAATGGGTACTACTGTCTATGGCAGAAAATTGTCTATGCAGGTACAGGACTTTGCATAGCCCCAATATAACGGTACCTCTTATATTAGGAATATTGATGTTTTTGCGACATTATTCACCGTAATTGTTTTAAGTTTTTTTTTTTATTTTTAATTCTATAATGGCTGTGAGAAAAATTGCTGTGCACATCCACATTTTCGTATAGACCCAATTATAACAATAACTGTATTTTTTCTGTATTCTTAAGATTTTAAAAGACTTGTTAACAGATTTTTTTTTGATAATTTCAAATTCTTCCCATTTTGTATACGGTATTCAAAATTCGGACCAGCCGAACTCACAGCAGTTTTGCTTGTTTTTGAATTAAGGATTTCTTTTACGATTTTTAAACCACTTCTGCTTTTAATCTAAAACAAGACAATAGGCCAAGAACATCAAATAACTGTGTTATTATTTTTGTTGTAAGTTTTTAATAAAAGTTTATTTAGCTTGGCAAATTACAAAATTATTACAAAACTATCAATCATATCTTTTACAAAAAAATATCAAAAAAATATAGAACTCATTGAGAAATAGCCTATGAATGACTTCATAAATTCGCCTAGCAAATATTCTTCAAAATACGCACACCATCGCCTTGTTTTATCACTGCTCTAATACACGTTCAATACAATACATTTTTACGAGCGATCATAAAATGCTTATTGTAGCAATAGTTATGAATGTTTGAGCGTCTTCGCAGCGCAAAAAATGCTCATATCAGCATAACAATGAAGTAGGACAGACCACCAGTCAGATGTTTGGTCATAAATATCTCAATACCATCAAAATACCAAAACGCGACGCGAAATATAACGGTTGAATACCAAATGCGCAAACCATGCAAAATCGTAAAACCGCAATAATACAAACCAATTTTTTGGGTGTTCATCACTCCAGCTTTCTAAGGGTTTACAGCAAATTATCTTAATCCCCGGTCTTTTGTCTTTCACCTAATCCACAATATCGTATACCTGATGATGATCTATGTACACAAACAAATTTTAAGTTTATGAGTACAGAAATTTGAATAATAACCTTATATGTCAATATAAGGTAGAGATTGCGGCATAATAATGGTATGTTTTGAAATGTTTACGACTCTATCAAAATGCAATAAAAACAAACACAAATACAAAATTGGGTTTTAATTCCTTGCAACCATGTCGTTAATTAAAACTATGTCATTTCATCATATATATGAGCATTTTGAAAGGTATTATTTTTTGAACTTCTGTTAAGCTGTGCTCCACGGTCCAGCTGATCATCAAATGTTAAGAAATTGGAAGTTCATGAAAATTCAAAAAAAAAAAAATATTAAAATCACATTATTGCAGATTTATACAATAAAAATTTTGTTTAAATCTTATTTGATGTTTACGATAATTTCGGAAAATATCACACTCACTTATTTGATTTTAATTTGGTTACCGTGAATTTAAAATCCCATTTAATTTTTATGATTTAATCTCCTTTGCTGTGGTATTGTATATTCATCAAATGGAACACGAGCGTTAGAAATTGCCATAATCATGTCGAATTATAAGCTTATATAATAAAAATATAAATTGATAACATCAATCATTTCGAATTGTCTTACGGGTGTTGTTTAATGCTATAAAATTATAATTATTAAAAAATAATAATTTTATTGTTTTTATCATATTTTTATGGTCATAATCGTGAAAAAGAGAGGCTTCGAAGTCGTCTAATAAAAAATAAATATAATTCATTGGGAGACTATAAAGTCAGTTCCAAATGACGAGTTTTAAAATCTTCAAAAAACAACTCTGAATTATCTTTGCGTTTTTATTTATTTTATTAAAAAATAATAATTATTTCAGGCAGTGTTTATATAGCATTCTTTTTATTATAAATACAAGAAAAATAATGTATTTAACTCAGAAAATAAATAATTCAAAGTACAAACTTTACGGAAATTAAGCTGCAAATTATGAGCAGCAAAACCTAATTATCACGCGGTGATTTAGAACTTGATTTTCCTGTTCAAGGCACATTTTATTTGTCATTACTGATTTTTTAATGTTTGTGGACTTCGAGAGTATCACAACTAAAGTTACCAGAAATATGTTGAATTGATTGTATTTAATCTTTTTAAATTTCGTTTTCATAAAAATTCTGAAAGCTTTTTGTCAATTTTTGAAAATTATGTCTTTATATATCCATGAGCCCCCTACTTCGAAAGCGAAAAGTCTACCTTTTTATATTCGTTCCAATAGTTCATGTTGGGCCTTTTTAGCACTCAAAATACACAATTTGTTCACTTTGACAACATTTTTTTTATCAACACCACCTCCATGTCTTAACCACAGACATCAATATCAAATTTCAGGATTTCAGCTCTCGTCCTTCACCCAATAGCAAATTTATTACTATTAACTATTTTTCGCACAATTATAGTACACAATTCCAAAACACCGCCATATCTCAATTCCAGAAACCAACGGAAACTTAACTTACCTAGTATCCAATTCTAGCCCTACCCCTACACCCAATATCAAATTAAGAGCCATTTAGTATTTCTCATACAAATAAAGGACGCATTTCCAAACCACCGCCAAATCTCAAACACAGATACCATCAAAAATTTAAATATCAAATTTCAGAATTTTATCTCTTTCTCTATCCCGTAACCCAATACCAAATATAATACCATGCAGTAATTTTTGTACAATTATGGTACACATTTCCGAAAACACCTTCGTACGCATAGGCTACACATGAACAGTGACCCAAATGTCAAATATAAACTTTAAAGCACTATCTGTTCACTCAATATCACATTAGTACTTTTCGTGCACTTATAGTTAAACTTTTTCAGGGAACTTTATACTAAATTTCGAAATTTCAGCTTCATCCGTTCACCCTTGAAGCCCATAATTCGTGCCAAAGGTTACCAATTCGAAAAAATCTAAACTTATTTTAAAATTTGATGCTATTTCCGACAGTTTTTGCTTTCATTCAATAAATTTAAATATGTATGGTGAAGGATATAAAAAAACTAATGCTTAAAGTTTAGGAAGCGCCGTTTTGTATAAGGAATTTACAAGTGGATAATATTTGGAATGGAATCAAGAAGTAATCCCAAAGCTCAGGACATTAAAAAATTATAAAAATAATATAATTGTTGTTCGTTTATTTCTCTTTTGAGATGTGGTTAATAATCTGAATTTCGCAGTGGAAAGGAAAGCCAGAGAGATACTATCATACATTCATCACTATGAAAGGCATTTTGCGTTTGGTTAAGCGGTGTGTATGATGGCTTACAAGGGCCGTCCTTTTGGAATTAGTATTTATTTTTAAAGGTATATTATTTCTATTTATTTCCAGAAATCATCCAAGTTCGACTCAAATTCTACCAGCAACGCTTCTTTAACGGCATAGTTTGTATTTGTAGCTATGGGCTTTTTTCCCCCACAACTACTACCTTGGTTCCTGGGCATACACCTGTTATTGTGCTTAGTTGTCGATTTACATATTATTGCCTTGTATAAAATATTCGCTGGTTTTACCTACCAAATATAACCAATGAAAGTATATACTTCCAAGTAACTTTTATCAAAGATTAATAAGTATTCCAGTCATCTCAATATTTTCATTATGACCGTAACTTAATTTTGTACACAATAGCCAATATTATTAATTCTTAACTATGCACTTGAAGGGTTAATTACAATAAAAATAAATGTTAAATGGCTATGAATGCTATTTGCAAGCCGATAAAATCCCACATTCAATGTGTGGCGGTGACCGAGTATTTATAGTTGATAATTGCATTTATTTCTCTAATGGAATATTTTGGTTCTCCTATCTGAGGGAAAATGGCGGGCAGCATACAATATTTTTGGGTTTGATACAACCAAAAACCTTACCAATACAACAAAATACGCTGAACGGGCAGTGTATTAAAATAAAAGAAATGTTTCAACAATTATTTATTGTCAAATAAAATGTATTCATTATTACCATTAAACAGCCATAAATTGGCAAATAAATGTCGTGACGGCATAGAAGTTACCGCTGCTGCTCATCTCGTTCAACCAGTGTCGTCTACCCCCAGATCGTGTAACAGCCGCAGTTACAGTCACAGCGTCAGCGACAACCACGGTGACATTGCATATTTATTGATATGGTTGTGGATGTTCTTATTATCATCATCGGCATGGCGGTTATCTACTTGTTCAGCCAATCCCATATGGTTTTGTCCAATTTCCAATGGTAGTAACCACAACGCTGATGATGATGGTGATGGCCAATGGCTATTTTACTCCAACTCCCGTCCAAGATTTCTTTATACACACTACGAAAACGACAGAAGTTCATTTTCATTGCCCTGTATTAAGGAACGGCTTCGGATGGCGGCGTTGTACGTTATTCCACTTTATAATCTTTATATTAGAATTAAAATTACCACAAACATGGCCCGAAATAACATAATACTCTCGGCCAAGATTGTTGTATTTTACGATCGTTTATGGCAATAATCAAACATTTTTATGGTTTGCGTTTTAAGTTGACACTTTTGGTGGAATGATTTTCGTTATTCAAGTTGGTTGAAGTTTTGTTTTTTTGTTTTTTGTGTTTTTCCATTTTGTGTATTTGTTCTTGCACTTTTCGTGTTACACCACTAACATGTAATGGCACAAACGACCATAAGTCTGGCTTATGTATATTTTTTGGGTAGATTTAACCAACCAGCAGGCAGTTGCCTCGTTTTAATGCGACCTGAGTCTTGTACACAAAAGGTGTTGGATATTAACAATAACAATTTGTTTGTACGGGAGAAAATGAGATGCTTTTGTACGGTGTATTATGTAAGCAAATGAAATTCAATGTAGAAAAATTTACACAGAGAACAGGATTATGGAAATAATAACTTATATGGGTATGGGTAAGTAATTAAGCAGTTTAATCGATGTTATTGAATGAAACCAAAAAATATCGCAAATAGCATCAAATTTTAGAATAAGTTTAGATTTATTCGAATTGATCACCATTGACACGAGTTATGGTCTTCAAATGGCGCCTGAAACAGTCACACGCTGCCCGAATGTTGCTCTGCGGTATTTTGTCTCATTCCCGGCGAACCGACACTTTGGTATTTTTTAGTGCCAAACTTGCTTTCCAGACACAATAGTCCAACGGATTGGTATTCGGAGATTTTGGTGGCCATTGTGCGCTAAAAATGAAGCGAGGAACCTCGTTTTGTAACCATTCTTCGGTAGCGCGTGTTGAGTGCGATGATGCTGAGTCCCGTTAGAATGTCCAAGGTCTGCGGCCAAAATGTTTGCGGGCCGAAGGCTTTAATACACCCTCTAAAATATTTTAGTGATAATATTCGGCATTTATTCTAATGCCACGATCGATTAATACGAGCGGAGAGCGACCATCGACTGTTATGGCGGCCCACACCATCAATATGGCCTGCGCTTGAGTTCTGGTAGCCAACTGAAGGTGCACATTTTCAACTGATCTCTTTGGCAAGTAAACACGATCATTTTGTTTGTTTACAAACTACTGGACAGCTCACGAGCAATTTTTCGGCCACTGCGACGCGGGTTTCTATCAAGTCGCTTCTTTACTTTTCTAACCATTTCTGCTGATGTTGCTGTTTACTTCCGTCTACTTCCTTGACGTCGTGCTACGCTATCAGTATCACGGTAACGAGCGATGGTACGAGATACAAAAGATTGATTGACAAGAAAAATGCTGGAGTGCTCTAACGATAGCCACCTGTGGGTTTCCTGCCAAATATAAAGAAATCACACTATCACGCTTGAATTCCATCACGATTTTTTTCTTGTTCTCACCAAAATGCTTTTGTACGCTTGTAAATAATATAATGCGCTGTCACTCGAATAATTTTAACAGCTGTCGGACGAATGGCATAGAAATGGCAGCAGTCTGAAGTTGGTTGCAGTTTTTTAATTTCACGCTGTAATTTGGGCAAACAAGATTCCGTATTATCTCACGGTAACGCTCACCATTTACAGTTACTAATCGGAGTATCTTTGAAAAAGTAGGGTCCAATTATGCCACTAGTCCATAAGCCACACCTTTCCAAGAACCAATTCACCAAAAATTATGCCTAACTGCAGGTCGTTCGGTTTTTTCAAAATTTTCTATTTATAACATTGATTAGATTTCACCCCACTTAATTCCTTTGGCCCTTGGAGAATTGAATTTCCGGTGATATGATTGGTGACAAAAATATTTTAAAACTTTTAACACGTCGTGAAATACGCTTTACCTTGTATTAAGTTTTGTTTAAAACTAAATTTCGTGACTGATTTGGAAAATACTTGTTCCAGTGAATAATAACTTGTAAAAATCAAAAAAAAAAAAAAAAAAAAACAGTAGGAAATGGAGTTATCCGTTTTAAGATTTATGTTCGATATTGCAATATTCAATGGAATGTTGCGATACGGAATTAATAGAGTCATTAAATGATACAATACGAATTATGTGACACTTTAAGTGGTTTTCATCATTTACTGTTTAATTTCAGGTAACAATATCATAAGATGTGCACATCAAATGAATATCATTACCAATCAAAATAATTAACGATAACATTTATTTAGGGTCATAAAAATACAATGTATACGGTGGCTGCCCTTTGAAAAATTCGTTTTAAAATTGGAATAAAAAATAAATTGTGCACTTGCCTAAATTGTGCCCCGCCTTCCGTGCTGTCTGTAGGCTCGGTTGGTTTAAAGCATATATTTCAAATAGCAGCAGCTTATTTCACATTGATTATCAACTTAACCCAACTTGTCGCTGGCATAAAATATTTGGTCATTATCATATCACGCAATACAGTAAATATTAATCAAATTTACGAT
The DNA here is from genome assembly GCF_030504385.1 of Musca domestica. NCBI lineage: Eukaryota > Metazoa > Arthropoda > Insecta > Diptera > Muscidae > Musca > Musca domestica. Next base: position 21,325,431 of record NW_026712328.1, on the reverse strand, counting down.
GTATGTAGGTCCATTAAGATTTACTTCATCTTTTGTTTGGATATGATTTGTCGTTCATTGTAAACTAAATTGCAATGACTTTGGTATTCAATCGTAATCATAAGATATTTTTTCTTTGCCATTCATACTGATCGCTGAAATAAAGAAAAGTAAATTAAAAGAATAAACACCGAAATTAATGTACAAGTGTACAATCGCTTGTATTTGAATGTACGGATGTGTATTGGCACACATCTATATAAAAGTCCATATTCCACAAATCATGAATGACACAAAAATGTTTTTGATTGTTTATAAATGTCTCAATTTATGAAAAATCCCACTTGTCACTACATTAAGACGACAATTCAAATTCATAAAAAATACATTATAAACGTGCATATGTACACACGACTGCTCGCAGTCGTGTATACGATTTTTTTAATAATAAAATACATTTGTTTTATTGAAGCAATAATTAAAGTGTCATTCGGATGAGAATGAAAATTTGTGTGTTGGGGCGATAACGAAACATAGCAACTAAAGCTAGAAAATGATACCGTATATATATTTTAAAAATGGTTTCGGTGACTTCAATTTCTACATTCCATGTAGAACACAAATAAATAAATACAAACATACATATTATAAAATTGGCTTTCATTTTGGGCATATGGTAGTTATTCCAGTTTTATAAGAGATAAATAAATGTTAATTTTTTTCTGTATCTGTCTGTAGTGTATTGACAATTTATTGCTAGGACATTTTATATTCTGTGTGGTATGGAGGAAACAGAAAAAGTAGACATATAAATATATCATTTGTCAAATGTCAAAACTAGGGGAACACACAAATCGTTTACAAATAGAATTAACATTTTTTTAACTTATATTGTAATTATTTTACGGCTGACCTCAATAAATACGAAAGTAGAGTCAAAAAGAGTAAATAAAAGTCTTGGCTCAGTATTTATAATTAATTTCGAAGGTGATAATGGTACCTGGATTAATTCTCAACTTTAGACTCCAATGCATCTATAGGATATTAATTTTCCTCAACTTAGAAGAATTGTTCGTATTCGACAATCAATGTTCCATGGTGTGATGAAATCGGTGAACTACACCCCTAAACCGGGATACGCTGTGTGACTTTATCACCGTAAGACCATATCTTTATTAGCATTTATGCCTTTCTCTTCAGGTCTAAAGACAAGCTACGAGTTGGTTGCTTTACTTGCAAGTCATAAGGAAGATTTCAACATCAGAGAACCTTCTACGATTTGAAGGCGGCTTTAAAATACATAAACCTCGCAATCATTCAGATTGTTCTTTATACTTAGTTACCTTTTTCCATGTAATAAAAATGCATCAATTAAGTTATTGGAAAAAGTTCACTAATGTCACAGCTATAAGAGAAGTGGGGATTCTCCACAGTAAAAAGTTTCAATATCAAATAATGGCTTTATTACGTAATTTGGGAAAAATCTACATACCTATGCCTTTTTTAAAAATGGGTGATATAATTACTTGCCAAATTGAAACAAACAGTCAATAAGTAAGTCCAAAAAGAATTCGTATATTTTGTTCACCAATAACTACTTGCAAAGGACAAGAAATAAGTTAACAAGTTGAAAATATATGTACACTCACCCTATGTAAGTTTATTAAAATATATTTTGACATGCGTATTGATTATTCAAAATGTTGAAACTTTATAGAAGAGGTTGGCCAATTGTCCATTTCGCATCTCATTTTTCAATATTTGCCGAATGGAATATTGCGATATTTTCAGCTCACGAGCCATTTTTCGTTTAAAAAATGGTTCAACCCTTTGAAATATTCAGAGTATACTGAACATGTCCAAGAGTAAGGAATCTCAAGGTGTACCGATCGGTAACATTGTGCCACAAACTTTAATTTTGCCATGGTATAGTTTAAAGTATAATTACTAAAGTTTTGCAAATAAGGTCCATCATCTGGTATAGATCGATACCTACAGCTTTGTTTAAGGCGTCATCTACATTTTCTAACCGAATTTGACACTTCAAAATATATTTAAAAAATGTACTTATTATTATTTCGATACAACGGACGTGGGTATATTTTTATAACCCTTACTTGATTATTATAATATCGTCAAATCTAAATCTTTGTTATTTTAAAATTAATAGGACAACCATTGTAAAAAATATATTTTGAATAAATATTTTTCTATTTTTAGCATTCCCATTCAATTTGATTTTTTATAAATCTATATGTATATTTTTTAATTTTAGGATTATTTTCAAACACTATAAGCAAATGTAAGTAAAATTGTCTATACATTAGTTATGGCCCAATTTTTCAATAAAATACGTTATTTCTATAATTTGCTTATCATATGGACGACATTTTTCTAATGGAATATTCTTGAATATTCTCCTCCAATTTTGTTAATAAAATATATTTTTATTAGTTTAATTTATTGAACATATGTACATGATGGTGGTCTGATATTTTTGGATTTGTAATCATGGCATTTACTCCACCTCCAAATCCACAACAATTGAATAAATAGGAATTAATTGCTATCAGCTCTTAAATCATAACCAATTATGGATTTCTTTTAAGTACAACACCCCCTTCCGTGGAGGGATGAGGATGAACTGTGTCTGACGTTCTTCATTTTTATAATTTGTTCTCAGTATGTGTATGTGTGCATACAAACTGCAAGAATGGATAGTGTGGAGTGTATAATGTGGCCTCCATCGATTGAATGCATTTATCCACATGGTGGATCAATAAAGAGTATGTTTGCATTTACATTAGTGTGGTTCATGGGAATGTCTGAACATATGAAACTTTAAATGAATTATTCTAATATATAATCTAGTAAATTTTTAAAATACGATACATTTTACTAAAAATAATAATATAATAATGTTGGCATTACCTAATATCATACACAAAAGTTCAGAAATAATATTCATTACTCTATTTCCTTATCCAAACTCATGAATTCTCACCAATCACTGATATATATGTATATATATACAGGGTGAGATGTAAAAACTGCAATCAACTTGAGACTGCTGTCATTTCTAACCCACTCGTCCGACAGCTGTTTAAATTATTCCAGTGACAGCTCATTATATTGTTTACAAGCGTACAAAAGCATTTTGGTCAGAATTTTCCAGAAAAAAAGTTATTCGTGATGGGATTTAAGCGTAAAAGTGTGTTTTCTTTATATTTGGCCGGAAAACCACAAGTGGCTGTTGTAAGAGCACTCCGGCATTTAAATGTGAATAAATCTTTTGTGTCTTGTACCATCATTCTTTATCGTGATGCTGGTAGCGTGGCCCGACGTCAAGGAAGTGGACGGAAGAAAACAACAACATTAGCAGAATTGGTTCGAAAGGTAAAGAAGCGACTTGATCGAAACCCGCGTCGCAGTGACCGAAAAATGGCTCGTGAGCTGAACATATCGCAATTTTCCATTCGACAAATATTGAGAAATGAGATCGGGGTAAAGCCATTGAAAGTCTAAAAAGTGGAAGAACTTACACCGCAACAAAATGAAAATTGACTCAAAAGAGCTAAAGAGATGCTTCGCTTGGCCGAAAGTGGTAAACTGCCGAATTTGGGTTTCTCCGATGAGAAAACATTCGTTGCCCAACCGTTTGTAAACAAACAAAATGATCATGTTTACTTGCCAAACAGGTCAGCTGAAAATGTGCACCTTCGGTTGGCCACCAGAACTCAAGCGTCGACCATGGTGATAGTGTGGGCTGCCATAACAGGCTATGGTCGCTCTCCTCTCGTATTAATCAACCGTGGCATCAGAATAAATGCAGAATATTATCACGAAAATATTCTTGAGGGTGTATTAAAGCCTTGGGCACGCAAACATTTTGGCCGCAGACCTTGGACATTCCAACAGGACTCATCACCATAGCACTCAGTACGCGCCACCCAAGGATGGTTACAAAGTGGGGTTCCTCGCTTCATTTCCAGCGCACAATGGCCACCAAAATCTCCGGATACCAATCCATTGAACTATTGCGTGTGGAGTATTTTGGGAAGCAAGGTTGACACTAAAAAATACCAAAGTGTCGATCACCTCAAGCAAGTGCTTTGCCGAAAGTGGACCAAAATACCGCAGAGCAACATTCGGGGAGCGTGTGACGGTTTCATTGGCCGCTTGAAGACCATAATTCGTGTCAAAGGTGACTAATTCGAACAAATCTAAACTTAATCTAAAATTTGATGCTTTTTTCGACATTTTTTGCTTTTATTCAATAAATTGAAAACAATATAAAAATTATGGCGTTTAACTCTGTTGCAGTTTTTTATCTCAACCTGTAGTTTTTGTTCATTATATGTAGAAAATAAAAGAAAAATGTTATTTGTTACAATAATTATAGGTCATTTGTTCGATGCACCCCAATATAAATATATATTTATATAAAGATGCATTGTTTAATTTTAAATTGAGTATGCCCAAGACAATGCGATTCATTGTATGGCTTGTTTGTTCGATATGTCTGCACAGAAATCCATTCTCCACGAATATTACACAAATTGTTATAAAAACACATAATATTTTAAATTTCAATTATGGCCATGTGCTGAGTGAAGAAGATGGGGAACACGCCATCAGATATGACTCTGTCATCTGTTGTTTGGGGGGTTGTCTGAGATTTCAGAAAAAAATGAATAGAGGCCACCAAAAGTTCAACAAGAACCAAAGCAATTGCAGCCATATCAATCGTGTAGAAATGTTCTGACAGCTCTTTGAGCAGAATGAATGTTCAAATTAAGTTAAAGTAAATATATGGTTAAACTACATTACTTCGTAATAAAGGAAAGAAAAGAAATTTGGGTAAAAAAGTATACATTCGAAAAAATTATACATGCTTATTTGAGTATTGGGAATATATAAGAGTATTTAATATTGGAATATTATTACTCACCGAAAATACTGATTATAAATGAGGTCCAAACTTGGTACATTGTAATATTTTTGTCAAACTTAGATCGAGTTCGGAGATGGGCAATATCGGTCCACTCCTTCTGGTACTTCCCCCACAAAAGGTCGAAATTTTCAAAAAAAATATTTTCTGCATAGAAAGAGAAATGATAACCCGATTTTTCTTCAACTTTGCAAATCCTAATATTTGCATTAGTGCTAGGTCAGGTGCGAAAATGGACAATAGCGGTGAACTCCATCAACAAATTATTCAAAATTTTGAATAATTACAACTCTTATAAAATGTGATCTAAAAGTCTACTTGTCTCAAAATTTCACACATCTCGATAATTTTATTAACCCAAGGTCTGGTGTTAAGACGGAATGTATCGGTCCACTCCTTCTTGAGTATCCATTAAGCTCATAAAATGCGAAATTAACATCCGATTCAATTAAGACTTGGCATAACTCAATATTTCTATAAACACATAAAGACAGTAGAGGTCGGGACATTCCATCTGGTACCTCCCCCACAAAGGGTGAAAGTTTTGAATAACCAAAACGTTTTTAAAATTCGAAATAAGCATCAGGCTCTCTTTATAATTCACACATACAAACATTTTTGCTAACACAATATCTGTTGTGAAGATGGGATATATCGGTCCTCTCCTTCTGATACCTCCCCACAACGGCTCAACATTTTGAATATCCATGAAGCACATAAAAAGCGAAATCAATCATTTCAGACTTGGTACATCTCAATATTTCAATCAACACAATATCTGTTATAAAGATGGTAGAGATCGGACTTGTTTTTGTAAAGTTCAATGGACTTTGATATGAATGATTAAATCGCCCTCCATGATTCTGTAAGGAACAATATTGGCAAGACCCTGGCATTAGCATTTAGTATATTAGTTTTTTTTTTTAATTCTTATGATTTTTTCCAAAAACAAACCTGCTTGACGCCATTCAATAATGTATGAATGGGTGGTCCAGCTAAATATTGAATGAAAATCACGAATTTTCAATACAATAGGAATCACATTTTTATTTTAAATTTTACTGTATTGTTATGCAGTGTCAATGTCAAAATTCAACTTGTCACATAAATTTAATGTTTAGTTTTCGTTTTTTCTCTAATCTTTAAATCTACAATATGAGACATGATCGCGTTAATCAAATACAAAAAAAAAAACATGGTGTCTTTCTTTCATGTCAAATGTTACCTTTTATTCGGTGTCGCCATTGTTATCTCTGATAAGATGTACACAATTGTTCACTCTGCTGCTGTTGTTTTTGGTTTTCCTCAGTTTTTGTTCGGAATCATGTTGTGAGGTAAGAATGAGTTTCTGGATAGAAGCTGATTTCCTACTTTCAATCAATATATAACCAATCACAAATCAAATGGAAATAAATAAGATTTGTGAAATGAATTATATTTCTTCAAATTTATTTATATATTCAAATTAACACAACTATTGTTTTTTAAATTGTATTCTTTATTTAATATTCATGTATAAGCTGAAAAAAATAATATCTGGAGAGGTTTCAAACATTATTCACTTGCGTATGATATAATATTGGAAGTCTCGAAATCTAGTATAAAATTCTGAAATTGTTGAAATGTTTTACTGGGGTTGATTTTACTGCAAACATTTCAGTATAAAGTGTTAAAAAGTCAATTTAGAAAATCTTATGAGATTTTTTTGGCCAGACCAAAAATTATATTACCAAATCTTTTTTAATATATTAAAATATCGCATTATATTCCAAATATTTTGGCAAGGAACAAAAGAATTTGCACGAAATTGTAATGCACCTTCATATAAAGATTTCAAAGTTTATAAATTATAAAAAATACGATTCCAAAAATATTTGGGGTTAAGAAAGTATGATACGAATATTATGACATGGAAGGTTCGAGTGATTCGGTCACTATATTTTTACTCTATACCACACTGTGGTCAGGGCATTGTATATTTGTGCATTTGTTTGTAACATGGGGAAGAAATAACTCCCATATATATCTTCGTCCGATTTGCCCAAATGGAATGATATTTGGCACATACGTACATATACATATTTATCGGGTTTAAAGTTTATTGTGCAACAATTGGTTAATATAAAATAATATCAAATGCGCACGAACTCAGCCTGGAAGAAAGTGTGACAATTTTGGAGAAAATCGGTTGAGATGTAACTATAGGTCTCAATATATATGTAATTATCAATACAGGGTTGCCCATATTCGACGGACCTTTGGGCCCATTCTAATCGTGTATATGTTTTTTTCATTTAATTCCCTCGCACCCGAAAAATGTCATTCACAACAGTACTATTTTTTCCAGATATAAGATATTATTTGTTAGGTGTGTTCGGCCTACCCGATTTATGGTGGTGGTCGGCCTACCGGATTTTTTACTTTACTTTTTGTATGATATACTTGATTTTAGTTCAATACCAAATAGAGTGGACCGAAAATCCTAACTCAAAATTGATAATTTTTTGACCAAAACGGATATATATTGTTTTGTTTGTGGTAAGGTATCAGCCTGAAGGATAAGGCTAAAAATGAATTTGATTTAATAAAATATATTACAATTTCAAAAGGATGAACCAAAATCGAATACCCTATAGGGGAGTTATGGTGTTCTCCTGGCAAACCAAGAAATTGGACAATGGCATGAAAATATCGAAATATCGAAAAATTTCCAAAAATAAATATTTCATCAAAGGTTTCGTTGGGTCTAAAACTATTATTTTGAAAAGAGACATTTTATCAACGAACCAGTAAAATGCTGTAAGTTCGTCCGGGCCGATCTTTGAAGACCCTCCACCATTTGGAACGAATTTGGCAATTTTCAAAAGAAAAAAAATAAAATAAAAATAAAATCCGTTAAAAATTCTGTTAGAATTCAGAAATACCAAATGTAGGAGTCATATTAGGGTCTAAATGACGACGTGGACCTACATAGGCAACTTTTGTCATAAGCCATTACAATATTCAAATGCAAAACTTGAAAATACCAAAATTTGGACCGGCACAGACAATTTTCTGTCTTTGGCTGTAGTATCCATTACGAACTTCAAATACCAAATTTGAAACAATTCCAATGGATAATGCCTATAAAATCATGAAAATACCGAAAATCGAGATGTACCGTTATATGGGGCTCTACGAAGACGTGGAGCTGCACAGACAATTTCCCGTCATAGGCTGTAGTATCCATTACGAACTTCAAATACCAAATTTAAAACAATTCCGGTGTACAATGTCGCTAAAATCATCAAAATACCGAATATCGGGAGGTGGACCCGCACAGAGAATTTTCTGTCATAGGCTGTAATATACATTACGAACTTCAAACACCTAATTTGAAACAATTCCGGTGAATAATGTCGCTAAAACCATCAAAGTACCGAATATCGGGGTGTGCTGTTATATAAGGGTTATACCAAGAAGTAAACCTGCACAGACAATTTTCCGCCTTAGGCTGTAGTATCCATTACGAACTTCAAATACCAAATTTGAAACATTTACGGTGTATAATGTCGCTTAAATCACCAAAGTACCGAAAAAAAGAGAGGTACCATTATATGGGGGCTATACGAAGACGTGGACCTACATGACCCATTTTCAATAGCAATAGTCCTGCATAATATAATACATATTTGAGTAAAATTTTATCAATCTACTTTATTTCGTTCGGAAGCTAAAATGACTTCCACGGACGGACAGACGGACGGACATCGTTAAATCGACATCAAATTTTATGCTGATTAAGAATATATATACATATTTTGTGGGTCCTAAAATGTATATTTCGAGGTGTTACGATGGAGGGTATAACAATTCCAAGGTCATAATGTGAATAATAAATAATTAATTTTCGGGTATAGTATATCTTTGGTTAATAGCGGGATAAATGCGCATAATCATAGTCAACGATAACATAGTTTGTAGTTTTCTCTCGCAGTTATTGCTTAAAACCATAAATAAATTTATTGAACAACTATTTAGAAGCCCTTTAAATAAATGTTGTAAATAAGTGTTTTAGAATCCATGTTACTTTGAATGTTGAAGGAAGTTTCCGATATAGCAGAACGATAGAGAGATATAAGAAATACAAAATCGACTCGTTTTTTCTTGTACATTCCGATTTTTAAAATTAACCGATTTTTTTTTACAAAAAGTAAAACATCTCAATATGTTTTTTTTTTTTAATTAAGAATATACATTTTTGAGGTGCGGCAGCTTCCTTTACTCCTCCCTCACAAAGTGCTTTGCGAAACTATCCCGATTTTTCTGTAATTTTAGTTGAATTTCTAATCTATATATATAAAAGAAAGTTGTGTTAGTTACTACGCTTATAACTTAAGAACCGCTGAACTTATTTTAATGATTCATACAAATTCGGAATTGTCTCCTATCCGAAAAGGATAATATCCAAAAAAATCGCGTAAAAATGTGATATATTAAAATTTTCATTTTGACTTTTGAAATGTACAATAGTAATGTTTTATTTTGCATAATTTTTTTTTCATTTTGAGTTACTTTTTTCTAATGTACATTTGTTGTGGTTTTTATATTTTATTTTTGAATTCAAATATTAATACCAATTTATTTAATTGACTTTATTTCTTGAGAACTGAAATTGATGGCGGATTACATGGAAGTGTAGTACCGAATTATGTGGTGGCGAAACGGAATAGATGATATCGAAATAATTTAACACGATCACATCAAAGTTAAAAGATAATTACTTTTTCAAAATCGCTAAAAAATCACGTAAAAGAGATCTCATTGCAAAAATTCTCAAATCGGGGGAAAAATTTTTCAATGGAATCGAGTTTTAAAATAATAGTACATTCTATTGACAAACTTTTGTAAGAATCTTTAAACAGTTGCTGTGAAAAATCAGCGAACAAGTTGAAGATTTTTTCAATTTGTTATTTTTTTTGTCAATTTTTTTTCAATTTGTATTATCATATTGAATTCACTGAATTTTTTGAACAAAATAATGAATAATTTTTCACTATATACAATTTTTCACCAAAAAAATGAAATAAGTGCGAAATACGATGACAACTGACATCTACCTTGCAACTCCAGAACCTACATCGTGCTTCAGCTGGAAGATGCGCACACATTTAAACAAACAAAAATGACAGAAAAAGACTAATGGGGCTCATTTCAAAGCGTGGACCTACTTCTTTCATGTGACAATGATCCGTCCAATGGGAGCTCAAATTGCAAAATTTTTTGGGAGTACAATCAGTAAAATACAAAATATAAAGGGTGCAAATAGTAGAGTAGAGTAATGGGACTTTTAGTAAGAAAAGGATTTCTATCCCTCCAGAAATTCTTCCCGATCACTCAAGATACCTTAAATCGGTTTTGCAGGTCATGATATCGATCATATATAACCATTGTATGATTTAAGCTATTTTTGGGGTCTTCGCCACTTTCTTCTGTTTTTGGCCCTTATTTGTCATCTTTGTTTCTAAGAGGGTAAAGAACCTCTTCGCGTAAAATTTTCCAAGTAGGGCCCATATTGGTCTTGACCACATTCATCAATTGATTTGGCTAAAAAACGGTATTTATGCTACCCTGGGGTAAGGAACCATCATACAGATAATTGCCACATATAAATTTATTTAATTAAAGTCCGCACATTGGAGTATCCCCAAGTCCACTTTCACATCTAATGCGTGGTCAGAAAAGAAAATTTTGTATTCTATTGAATTTGTAACCCCTAAGAGAATATTGGTTGGGAACGTAGATTTGGGATGTACATCTATATGAAATAAATTGTGAAAACATGAACAAATTACAAATGTAAGAAAGTAGCATGGGACCGAATATTTGTTGAATCGTCATTGAATTATACTATGATGAAAAATATGGACTTTATGGGGTCTCCAATTTACAATTTAAATAACAAATAAAATTAGTTACCATCTTACGGTAATGGGTGTAAAATAGTAATTATATTTGACTATTCTGAAATCAGTCTGCCCTCAATTATGAGGTCGATAAAACTATTTTTACTTATTTAAATCACGTGAATTTTTTTTTCAGTTTTACATGCTAAGTTGTTCTGCTATATTTTTGATTTGGCCTCTATTTGTCATCTTGGATTGAAAGGGGTGAAGAAAGTTTTCAATGTAGGTCGATGTTTCGCAGTAGTGCCCATATAAAGGTACTTCCTGATTTTACTATATTTCTTTAGAATTTTCTCCATGTAATAGTACCCCGCTGATGTCCAGCTTTTGGCGGACAAACAGACCGACATGGTTAGGGGGACTTATGAGGACTCTAATGCACAATCTGAGGTGCTAATGGGTTTAAAAATGTTGTTAACTTTGGCTATTCTTAAATCATTCAGCCCTCAATTATGAGGTGTACAAAATACGGTAAATTCCAAATGACTGCTCATTTGACTAAAAATTAAAAATTAATCGACCAGTACGTGAACACTTATAACAGTCATATCTGTGAATAATTATGCTTTGACAAATATGCATAATAGACAAAAACTACGGCCGGCAACGCGGACCGGGCCAGCTAGTACTCAATAAAAGCAAAAACTGTTTCGTATATTTTTTATTTACCTTGGCTCGAGGTAAAAAAAGTTTGATATTTCTCCCATTTATGATTTGGTAAAACTATGCAGTTTGTTGGTATTTATCGCGAAGATTGTGACATTTAAAGTCACATCTAATTTTACCTGTTTCGCCTTTGATGTACCATTTTAATTTTGTTTGGAATTATTCTTCAAGACGTTGTCCCTTTTAGAACATTCCACAACAATCAGATAATTGCATACCACGTTATTTCATCATGTCTGGGAGAGACTTCTTTGTTTTTTTTCTGTTGCCATATAAATGAGCAAGAAATTAAAAATAATCATTTGTTCCATTCAAATTTCCCTAAAATAACTATAAAACAGTTATGCAGTTGTTTATTTAAAATTTAATATTTATATCACGCTCGACGCCATTCTGTCGACAAATCATTTAAATTTTGCACAAAGCAAAACCCAAATACCAAAGTATTCGAAATAGAATGAACAAACTGTGACAAACACATATTTTTGTCTGAAATCATGGCAAGATGTAGGCAAGCTGAATAAATTTAAATATGATTTTAAAAATAGAAAATTAAAAAAATAGCTACACATAGCCGACAGTATTTGTTTAAAATATGCTCTCCCAATCGTCACACATGTGAGATGAGAACATTTTGTTTATATGTATTTAAAAAAAAAATTTCAGACAAAACGTGAATAAATAAATTCACATTGAATTACAAATTAACATTTTATGGTGAGACCATTCAGCAGAAAAATTGTCAATAATTTTACTTTTTATTATTTATTTTGAAAATGTTAATTATTATTATTTTCATGGTTATTGTTATGATTATTGCCCAATTCCAAAATGGACAACTAAATCATAAATAAATAACAGAAAATACCTAACGGAAGAAAAAAGAGGAACAACAATGGTCAGAAACCATACGTTTTTTGTTCGAAATGACAAAAATTTTAATAAAATCAACGAACCTTATCATTAAAAAATGGAGGAGAAAAGTGACAAAAATGTTGAATGAAATAAATGACAAAAGTCAGCAAATAATAATACAATTAACAATAGTTTAAGCGTCATTTTATTGATAGTAAAAAACATTTTATAATGTCCACAATATGAATTATGTATTGTGGCAAAATAAATGTACATACAAAGAAACATACATACATTTGTAGGTATAGATACACACATATATGAACGATGGGAAGGTCGAATAAATGAATGGATGAACAGACGGTCGAAAAGAACAAGAATCGCGCGATAGATGTGAGAGAATTTCAGATAATATGACGGCAATGTTGTTATAAATGTGATGATAATATAGGTTGATTCTGTCAAACGTTCAAAAAAAGCTTTAGCTTTTTTTCTCGATAAATCTTTCCGCTAGACAAATAAATTCAACGAGTTTATATGTATACCTAAAGTGGAGATATGCCATGGGTATATTAATTATATTAATTCTAAGCATTTAAATTGATTTACGAATTCAAGTTAGTCAAAGTAGCTTAAACCATTTTAAGTAGGCAACATACCTTATTGGGAACAATGTTTGTGAAACATGGCTGATTAATACTTTGGCATAAAAAAGATTTTGCTACATTTTAACTTCAATTATTAGACTAAGTCCTCCTAGGTTCCACAAATAAAATTAATGTGAAAATTACACACATTCGTGTAAAACTTCGTTGGTAAAAGATTTAAATTTAGATTTTGACCGTAAGCGATTGTTCAGAACGAAAGAAACAATTCATATTCATAGGAACAAATTTGTGAAATTAAAAAGAATTGGAAAAAAATTTAACATTTTTGTAGCAGGATTTTTTGAAGACAATAATATTGAAAAATATTTATAATTATTAACTTTTTCCGCTTTCTGGAACAAATAAATTAAGGATTTTCTTAAAAATAATTATTTTGGTTGGAAGTTACTACAAATTGAGAGAAAATGTTATAAAATCATTTTGGTGTATTTAATCACAAATAATCAGCGGATGAAGAATAAATTTATTAAAATACAATGAATTGGTGAAGGAGATGTATGTAACTTTAAACAACCCTTCTCAGCATGGGGGCATATTACACTGAAAGAAAAAGCTTCATACCATAAATGAAATCCTATGTTCCGTCAATGAAATTTGTTATTGATTTTGAACCAACGTAGAGGTTCATTGAATAAATGAAAAAATTTTCATTGAGTTTCATTAATGTAAAATTAACGAAATTGTTCATTGATATAATGAAAATTCATCACTGATTCATTGAAATACATTCATTAATGCAATGACATTTATACAATGAAAGACATTCATTAACGCAGTGAAAAACATTCATTAACAAAGTGAAAAACTTTCATGAATGTAAAGAAACTTCTTCATTTGCTGCAATGAAAAACATTCATTCTTGAAATGAAAAACTTTCATGAATACAGTGGGTTCTTGCTCCGGTGCCGAAACATTGTATACATAGGTCCACGTTTTGGTATAGCACGTCGTTGGGCATTTGTTTGCAACTGGTAGAAATACGCGAGATAAACCCTACTTTTTTGGATGAACTTTATAAAATCACGTTCTGCGTCTGACCGTCTGCCCATGTATTTTTATGAACAAAATGCAGGTCGCCTTTATAGTCCAATTGAGTTGAAATTTTCCATGTATCATTGGTTTGGCCTAAGAACGAACTCCATAACGTAACGTTTCATTCATTCCATGAAACTGCTTCATTAAATTGGAGCACAAATTTAAATATAACAAGTAAGCAAAGGCTACAGTCGAGCGGGGCCAACCGTTGAATACCCTACAACACTATAATGAACCAAACAGTTTATATAGGCGAGATACTCGAAAGAATTCCACAAGATATTGTGACAAATAATAAAAGAAAACATTAGGTTTCGTTCTCTAATTTTCGAATAATAGCAACTTAAACTAATTTGCTCATTTCCAATTTATTTGTAAATGGTCTTCCTAGATCTGGAACCAATATTTCCCAAAGACCTACAATATCTTAGAAGTGGCAAAAGATTAACTTTATTATTGGTTTTTGACTGAAACGCATCTATATGAGATACAGACATTTGACTATATTCTTCAGCGAAATCTTTTTTTTTTTGCTTTTGCAATGTTCGGTAACCCCCATTCAAATGTGCGTGAGGATCGGGCGACAATTACGACCTGCTGACAATTTTGCAGTTTTTTTGGTCCAGTTCAACCCCTAAATATATGGCGATCATCTCCAAAAAGAGTAGGCTTCTATTCTGACCCTCATCTGATCCCCATGCAAAATTTCGTTAGGATCGGGCCATAAATTCGATCTGTATATGATATCCTGATATCCTAACTACTTAGTTTTGTTAGCTGTAGAAATATTACCAAATGTTTAATTCAAAATGAAAATATGCCAAAAATGTGACAAAATTGAAAAAAATATGAAAAAATGTTAGAAAATCAATATTTTTATCTTTAGAGAGATATTTTTATGCGATTTTTTAGACGTTGTTTCTTTCCTGCCAAGAGGCCATTCTAAATTAATGAGAACTGTCGAAATCAGTTCAGCCGTTCTCGACATATAAGAGATCTTTCAAGCATATCTTCTTTGATAGACATATATATCGCACATATTTTGCTATATATCCGTTTTGTTGTATTTTAACATCAATGTAAAGGTCAGGAGTAACCTTGGCATGGATTTCTGATTTCACAGGGATTTAAAAAATTCGCGGTTTAATGAAAAATTTTGAGTTTTTTCAACATAAAAGATATGGTCCATTTTACCCGCTAAATATTATCCGATGACCACCCAAATTGGTAGGCTTCTTCCCCGCCCTAAACTCTAGCCACATGCGAAATTCCGCGTCGATTGGTCTATAATTGCGACCTGTATAGCTACTGCAAAATTCGACATTTTTTCAGTATTTGGTCCATTTCAACCCCTAAATATTATGCGATCATCTTCAAAAGAAATAGGGTTCTATTCTGACCCTAGCCCCACCTCCATTTTAAATTTCGTGAAGATCGGACCATAATTGCGACCTGTAGAGTGATTGCAAATTAACATGGACAGACGGACAGACGGACGGACGGACATACATAGCTAGATCGACTCAGCTCGGCGAGCTAGGAAGATCCATATATACTTTCCTATATGGGAAACCAATATTTCGAGGTGTTACATAAATTCTGGCCCAATCAAACTTATAATACCCCCAACACATAGTGTTGTAGGGTATAACTATTATCACAATTTGCTCTCTAATTATAAATACTTTGGTTGCGTATTTGTTTTTTTTATAAGAAAGCGCTATTATGTTTCATTTCTATATTCACGTTTTTTTTACTGAATTTTGTAAAAATAAGTAGTTTTGTAACATTAATGAAATCCATTTCATATATTCATTGAAACGAAAAATAAAAATTGTAGACCCCACAAAGAAAATATTCTAAATCAGCACTCAATACGCGAATATAGCTATAGCTTTTTATCCCCTTCCCCTTCGTCAATCCGTTTGTAACTCATCGAAATAATAATTTTAGACTCAACAAAGTATATATAATCTTGACCAGCCCTGTCCGTCCGTCCGTCTGCTGTAATCAGGCTACAGTCAAAACTAATTAAGATAGGAAGCTAAAATTTTGCACAAATCTGTCCTTTGTCTGCAGGCAGGTGAAGTCCGAAGATAAGCTATATCACTCCAGGATATCGTATACCCCCATAAGCGGTACCCCCGATATTAGGTATTTTGATGGTTTTGGCCACATTTTTCGATGGAATTGTTTGAAATTCTACACAAAGAGTTTTTTGTAAATACCTTATCCTCTGGAAGAGAATTATCTATATAGGTCCGCGATATCGTATAGCCGCCATATAACGGTACCCACGATATTCGGTATTTTTAAGATTTTAGCAAATTTTTTTAGAGAATTGTCTAAAAATCCACACAAAGAGTTCCTTCTGAGTACTTTACCCCATAGGAGAGAATGGTCTAAATAGGTCCACGTTTTAGTACCCCCAGATATTCGGTATCTTCATGATTTTTGCGACATTATTCACCGGAATTGTTTCAAATTTCGTATATATAGTTCGGACCGTTACTTCAGCCTATGACACAAATTACTTATGCAGGATCACGTCTTCGTATAGCCCCCATAAAATGGTTTTCATTTAATCGGTATTTTTCGACGGAATTTTTGTGAAAATTTTTTACCATGATTTTAATTATTTCAAACTTGATATTTGAAGTTCACAACAGGTAACGCTTCTTATGGCAGACAATTGGCTACACATACGACCATACGAAAGGCCCACATTTGACCGTACCTAACGATTCCACTCATCTTAGTCATTGTACTTTTAAAGTTCTGCATAAAGTAATGTGACCTCTGTCTAGATTTGAACAGGTATTCGAAGAGATATTGTCCGATAGAAAGATGGATATAACTAATTCTACACATTATGGGGTTTCAGATGGATATTTCGAGGAAATGCAAACCAAATGACTATTTGTATATACCGTTAGTCTCATTATAAACCATTGATTCAATAGTATGAAAAAGCTCCATCATACTGTTACAAAATCATACTGACTAGCACCTTTTGTTTTTGTCCTACCATAGATTAGAGATATTGCACCGCTTTATATGTATAACTGACTTTTTTTCACCCTACTTAGGGCAAATCGGTGCTGTAACACATTCAAATCTATTATCACCAATTTTCAAATGTTTTATTAAATTTCCCAACGAAATTGCTTGAAATGTGATTTTAGAGTTAAACTAGGATTAACTACCATTGAAAAAAAAAAAAAATAATTTGTCATTTCATGTTTCAATTTGACATTTCAAGACTCATTGTCATTCTCATAAAAAATTAAATTAAGAAAACTGTCAAAGTAATATATATTTTTAACAAAAAAAATCTTAAAGTTGTAATTTAATTTATAAAAATATTTTATTAAAAGAGTTCACCTTTTAAAAATATCTGAGAATAAACAAAATCAAAACCTTCGTGATAAAAAATTAGAAAAACAGTAAATGTATATCTTTATCTTAAATTTCACAGGATTGGATGCATCGATATTGAAAATGTAGGAAAGAAAGAAAGATTACGATTTTTTTTTGTCAATCCATGACAAAAAAATCGTAATCTTTCCTACATTTTCAATATCGATGCATCCAATCCTGTGAAATTTAAGATAAAGGTATACATTTACTGTTTTTCTAATTTTTTATCACGAGGGTTTTGATTTTGTTTGTTTACATTACAATGACAATCTAAAACTTTAAATTCTGGGCAAACAACGTTTTTGTTTTTTTTTACCTGTTATTGACCTGTTTTCTCGTATCCACATAGATGCTAGTTTGTTTAAACAATTAAACAGTAAGTTTATTATTGTTATATTTACATTAACCTCACATATCAATCGACGCTCTATTTCGACCGACACTGTTGGATATCATATAATACAAAGCAATCAGAAATATCTATATTTATATGTTTTTCTATATTCATTTGGATAGTACTTCTCATCAAATGTTATGTCTGTTTATGGAAATGTTTCACATAAACGTATGAGGTGACTATAAAAATAACACTTGAAATGAATATTTCAAATGTGGCCCATTTTCCCATTCAAAAGAGTATTTAAAATTTAACGCAACATTCAATATTTTTATTATTTGCCATTTCGTAAGAACACTTGGGATACAAATCGAAAACTCACAGGAAAAAATCAAACATTTTGATTTTGAAAAATATTTACGGTTCGAAATATGTATGAAATAGTAAAGAGTTGTTGTTTTACCAAAATTATTTGAAGGTTATTTTATTATTTTTAATCATTTGTTTCATGCAAGGTCTTTTTTTATTGCATTTCTAAATCCTTTACAGCTGCAAATAGTTTCTATCCAAATATTTCGTAGATGACCTTCATAAGAATTATCATTTATGCACAAGGGTTAGGGTATTTTCAAATCAATAAAGTAAACCTTCATATTTCTTACATAATTTTCCAAGACAAGTTTTTTATCATCACTTTTTTAGCGTTTATTTGTCATTAGTCTTGGCCTTCAGCTATTGTCTTGCTCTTTTACTGATTGCATCATAGCCTACTGTTACTCACTCTTAGTTGGGTTTTTCACAAAAGGGCTGCTAGCTGTTGCAGCCATAGTTATTACCTGTTACATAGTTGAATGTACCACCCTCTATTAAGTAACCGCTAGCTTGTAATATTGCGTTATCGCTTTCTTTTGTTTTTTACTCAAGCAATCATTATTTTTATTGCACGATGAAAGGATTTCTTTGAATTGGTCGGTAAGTAACCTTGAATGATGTTTTTTTATTAATAGTCATGAAGGTTATTCACATGAGTTAAGAAATTCTGCAACATGTTTAATTGCAAAGGAAAGGTGTAGGAAAAACTGCATTTTTTTGTGCGAAGCAAATCAAATTGAAATTATGAATCCTTTTTTGAAGGTCAGCGATTAGTCTTTAAATTTAATTTTTTGGTAAAATATTATCTTGGCAAAGTAGACATTCACTATACAACGTTGTGTATTGGACGTACAATGTTATAACGGACATTCATCTACAGGTATCAGGTTAAAAAAAAAAAAAAAACAATTCTCAAAAACAATGAAATATGTTAAAAATTCTGTTAAAATCTAAAAACCTCAAATACAGCTGTTATATAAGGGTCTATACGACAACATGGACCTGCATAAGTCACTTTTGTCATAAGCCATTACAATATTCAAATGTGAAACTTAACCAAAAAAAAAAAAAACAGTAAAGAAAACCTTAAGGTCGGGCAGGGCCGACTTTATTATACCCTACACCACTTTCCTAATTTAGTAGATCTGCGCACGTCTAATATTTGTCCAAATGGGATGGAATTTGGCACATACGACTGAATTGAGTCTAGAAGCTAGTATGTCAAATTTGGTGAAAATTGCTTCAGATATAGCTATAGCTTCCATATATATTATTCATCCGATTTGTTATATTTGTTACCCACAACCGTAATATGCACTCCGTAACAACGATATTCAGGGAAATATATCAAATGCAGCTCAGAAACATCTTTGCCAAATTTTATCGAGATCGGTTCAGCACCAAATGGGCAATACAATTCCGAATTTAAAAGATACAAATGCTTCGGCATATTTAGTCCTTTGAACTTTAAATTATAATCATAGCGTGTATGATTGAATTCTCCCATAAAAACTTTTAATTGTTATGTGGAGCTCTACTAAATTAGCAAAGTGGTGTAGGGTATCATAAAGTCGGCCCCGCCGGACTTTAAGAATTTCTTTACTGTTTTTTTTTTAAATATTTGAATTTGTTTTATTTATTTTTGTTTAAACCAACATAAAATTTTGAATGCATATAAAATCAAAAGCGAAGCGCACCGGGTTCTGCTAGTTATACCCTATATCACAAGGTGGTCAGGGTGTTATGTCTTTGTGCATTTGTTTGTAACAGACAAAAGGAAACGAGATAGATCCATAGTTCCCTTTGATGATCTGCATAGAATCACATTCTGAGTCGATTTATGCATGCCCGTCCGTCCGTCTGTCCATGTATTTTTGTAAACAAAGTACAGGTCGCATTTATTGCCCGATCCAGATGAAATTTTGCACAGATCATTTGTTTGGCCCAAGGACGAACCCTATTGAAATTGGAGATAATCGGTCAAAATTTAGATATAGCTCCCATGTATATCTTCGTCCTATTTGCCTTTTATTGTGCACCAAACGTGTAATATCAGCCCGAATAGTATGCAATTTTGCACATACAACCAAATTCGGTCTGAAAATAAGTATGCCAAATTTTATCGAGATCGGTTCAGCTATTTCTGAAGCTCCCGTATATATTTTTCATCCGATTTGTTATTTTTTCCTCCGAAGCCGTAATATGTAACAACAATGTTCGGGGAAATATACCAAATGCAGCTCAGAAGTGCCTTTGCTAACTTTATTCGAGATCGGTTCAGATTTGGATATAGCTCCCATATATAACTTTGCCCGATTTACTTTTTATTGTGCACCAAACGTCTAATATTTGGCCAAATTGGATGAAATTTGGCACTTACGACCGAATTGAGTCTAGAAGCTATGTCAAATTTGTTGAAGATCGGTTCAGATATAGCTATAGCTCCCATATATACTGTTCATCCGATTTGTCATATTTGCTACCCACAGCCGTAATATGCACTCCGTAACAACGATATTCAGGGAAATATATCAAATACAGCTCAGAAATATCTTTGCCAAATTTTATCGGGATCGGTTCCGATTTGGATATAGCTCCCAGATATATTTTTATCCGATTTCAAATTAATTGTGCACCAAATGGGCAATACAAGTCCGAATTTAAAAGATACGAATGCTTCGGCATATTTAGTCCTTTGAACTTTAAATTATAATTATAATCATAGCGTGTATGATTGAATTCTCCCATAAAAACTTGTAATTGTTATGTGGAGCTCTACTAAATTAGCAAAGTGGTGTAGGGTATCATAAAATCGGCCCCGCCCGACGTTAGGACTTTCTTTACTGGTTTTTATATAAAACGGAAAATACAAATCATTTCGTTTTTAAATCCCTTTACCTTTCCTTCTTATTATCACAGACGTGTCGCAAGTACATTGCGTTTATTAATATTGGAAAATGTATTAATGCATAAATAGATTCTCCAATTGTATCCCATTTAATATTTACATGTACTTCCAAATGTGCGATTATTCAAAGAATAATATAATACCAAAAACCGCGTACTTATTTGTAGAAACGACAAATATGATCAAAACAATAACAATATGCAAACAAACGAACAAATCCATAATATGCAAATGTGAAACTGTCATTCGAACTATTTACATAACGTGGATGTATATAACTGCATTAAAATAACTCTTATACGCAATAGTTTCCATGACCAAACATTCCTGGAATTTTCCAACATATGCACACACCATTATGTTCAACACATTTGAAAGAGAATCCTTTCACTTTTCCAAAGTCGCTACTCCAAGGTAGAAGGGTTTGTCGTTGACTCTATCATATGCCATCTCGTCTGTGACTTACTTTAGGATTTTCTCATATCATAAATCAAATGTTTACTTGTGTTTATTTACAAATTTTACGCCTTAGTTTTTCCTACTACTTCTCTCTTTTTTTAAGACGGTCATAACAAAGGCCATTTTCCTACCTCTCAACATGGAATGGTGGAACTCAACATGGGTGTCTTTTTAAGCAGAAGGGTTAAATTGTCCAACGGTGAAGTGTCATAAAATGCAATGTTGTACACGCAAAACAATGGCCAACCAGATTTTTTCGGAGGAAAAAAATACAATATTTCAAAAGGATTAATAGACACTCCCTATGTGTGGCTTTTTCAAAGCAAACGGTCAAGATATTATTATAAAATATGGCTGAATGCTTCTTTTTTTGAATAATAGTAAAACATATGTTGGTTTTCTCAGGAATGTTGCTGCTATTGCGACGTGCAATATTTTTCCAATACACAGAAGTTTATTGAACAAAGCGCAGATTTTGTGAAGACTTCTATGTACCCTTTAGCCGGTAATATATGTCGTCGGCACAATTGTGTGGCCAAGCTAAAAAGAAACAATGCGATAAACACACAAAAAATACAGTTTTAGCGAAAAACCATGGTGTCAGGATGATTGATTTTATGCGTTAGGGGCATTGAGCATTGCATCGTTTAGTTGATAGATGTTTCTTTTATGTAAACAAAAGAAGGTTTTTTTTCTATTTGTGTTGATGAGCCAACGCCAAGAAAATTCCTATGCATTTACAAATCTGAAAATAAACGTAAGACAACGTGTTACTAAAGTGTGTAGATTTTATAAATAGTTTCAAAATTTTCAAATGTGTAAAAAATAAATAAATAATGTAACAAAATGAGGTCTAGAAATGATTTATTTAATATTCGGTCGCATAGATCCACAAGCATGATTTTAAACTTCGATAATCGGTCAATTAAACTGCACCTTAAGTTGGAGAATATGTCAAAAGCTAATATAACAGACAGATAATAAAAGAGCGTGTACCGTTTTTTTTTGTGAAAACTAGCCTCCTAAAATAAATGAGTCTACCCACTAATAAAAAACTCGAATCTCAAAAATATTTGCAAATGTTAATTTTATGGAATACTGACTGAACCAGGCGCGCTTCGCTACTCCTTTCGCTTTTTATTGTTTATTAAAAAACAAAAAAAAAAAAAAAAAAATATATATATATATATAACAAATTAAAAAAATTAAATAACGTAATTATTGTAATACTTTAATGTGTATACAAAAAAATATCTCGGTCTCCCAATGCGTGAACGTGTCAGGAACAGTTGATCATGAGAAATAGAGGAACATGACAAATTTAGTCCACATATACGAAGGTTTTGTCCTTCGGATTTATTAATTCAAATTGTGTTTTTGGTCAATTTAAATATAATTTGACAAAATTTCATTTTACACCAAATTCCGTCACACTTTCCATATTTGACAAACCAAATTAACCAAATTCCGCTACATATTCTGAATTTCATTGGAATCGGACATACATATCGTGTTTGGTACATAACAAATATGAGATCGGCCGAAATATATATATGGGGTATATACCTAAACCGATTTCAATATAATTTGGCAATTTTTTGCGGTATCAAATCTCGCCTCTCTGCCTGAATTTCATTGAAGTCGAACATATGTATCGCGTTGGGTGCATTAAATATATGAAATCAGCAGAGAATATATATATTCGAGCTATATCCAAATCTGAACCGATTTCAATATAATTTGACCAATTTATTTTCTGATCAAATTAACAAACTTATTTTGATACCAAATTTAGTTACTTATGCCGAATTTCATTAGAATGGGACATACGTATCGTGTTTGGTGAGTCAAATATATTCAAATCTGAACCGATTTCTATATAATTTGGCAAATAATCCCGTAACTCATTCTAAATTTGGAGATTGTATCTGTAATCGATCAATAGATATGGGCATATCAAATCTAAATATTTGGGAGGTACCCCCGTTTTTGATGCTATGTCTCCAGTTCCTAATGGAATTAGCCTATGATACTTTCAGGCGATGTTGTATAAATTACAAACAAACAAATGTACAAACATTTTCCTCTTTTATATACATAAATGACAAATTGAAGATATGCTTTTCTAATTATAGAGAAGCTCTAGCCTTTATCTTTAAACCACATTTTTCCAGCTTTCAATCTTTCTTAATTAGTTTCGACATCACTATCAATAAAACTAGCTACAAAGCGAGTAATCTACATCATTAATCATTCCATGGCAATAAATCGTTTTGTAAGTGCTCTCTGTTATACATTGTTCTATGATTTATGCAATTTACTGCAAATGTAGCGAGTACAGCGTCTAATTTTTATATCAACAGCAGCTACTGCTGGTGGCAACAATCCAACCAGCCAATATCATGTGAAGCTAAAAAACGAGAGGCATGTGTGATTTATTATAAAGAAAGCAAAATATAAAAATGCGGTAATTTGATTGTTATAAATTATGATACACTTGCATGCCCCATGCAAATAACATATGCATTTGAAAGACTCATGAATGTAGATAAACTTTATATAAATGTATATAAAATTGATAATAAATTAAATTACCCATGTAGATTAGTAATTAGCATTTATATTTAGTGATCACAATTATATGATTTAAATTAAAAAAAAAAACTAATAATGGATTTAGTACTGACAACATAATAAGCATAAAATTCTATATCGATTTAGCGATGTCCGTCCATTTGCTCCCATATAACGCTATTTCCCTATATACGGTATTTTATTGTTTCAACGATATTCTTCACCTGAATTGTTTCAAATTTCGTATTTGAAGTTCCTAATGGCTACTGAAAGCTATAACAGAAAATTTATTATGCAGGTCCACGTTTCCGTATAGCCCTCATAAAATGATATTTCCCCACATTCGGTTTTTGATGACTTCAGAGACATAATTCACCGAAATTATTTTGAATTTCGTGTTTGTTATACGTTATGGATAATACAGTCTTTGACAGAAAATTGTCTATGCAGGTCCACGTTCTCGTATAGGACCCATATAACTGTACCTCCAATATTTGATGATTTAGCGAAATTATTGACCGGAATCGTAATAGGTACTACAGCAGGTCCAGATGTTCGTATAGCCCCCATTTAACGGTACCTCCCCATATTCGGTATCTTGATTTTGGATGATTTTGGCGACATTATTAACCGGAATTGTTTCAAGATTGGTATTTCGATATTGTGATGGCCTATGATAAAACTCTAGTACGCAGGTTCACATCTTCGTACAGACTCCAAAATAAAGGTAAATCCCTATATTCGCTATTTTTATGATTTTAACCATATTTTTCAACGTATTTTTTGAAAATTTTCAAATTTTTTCCAAATGGTGAAGGGTATTAAATATTCGGTCTGGCCGTACTTACTGCTTTCTTACTTGTCATACTTCATCTAATACAGTTAAACTATTGGTATCGGCAAAATTACAAGTGAATTGAATATTTATATCATATTTTATGCGAAGGCATAAATTTCATATTCATCTCATGTTTCTGGTTAACAGAAGTATTTAGATATAGAAAGCTGTAAAGAATCGCTGAGTTGATAAAAGTATTGAAAATTGTGACCCTTTGTGGGTGAGGTACCAGAAGGAGTTGGCCGATATTGCCCATCTCCGAACTCCATATAAGTTTGCCAAAAATATTATGATGTACCAAGTTTGGACCAAATTGGATACTCCTTTCGAGAGTTATCGTGCGCATCGACGAACGGACATACATCGCTAGAGCTCCTAATGTCCTGATATATATATACTGGACCTGCATAAACAATTGTCTGTCATAGACTGTAATTCCCATTACGATCTCTAAATACGAAATTTGAAACAAATCCGGGGCATAATGTAGCTAAAATCATCAAAATACCGAATACTGTAATGTACCGTTATATCGAGGCTATACGAAGACATGGTCCTGTATACGCAATTTTTTTTCTAGGTACGAAATTTGAAAC
The DNA here is from genome assembly GCF_030504385.1 of Musca domestica. Classification (NCBI taxonomy): domain Eukaryota; kingdom Metazoa; phylum Arthropoda; class Insecta; order Diptera; family Muscidae; genus Musca; species Musca domestica. The sequence goes on along the minus strand of NW_026712328.1, from coordinate 21,299,828 downwards.
AACTCCGGTGAATAATGTCTCTAAGATCGTCAAAATGTAGTATATCGGGGTTGTAAGGGGGCTATACGATACCGTGGACAATTCTCTTCCAGAGGGTAAAGAACTCATGAAGAACTCCTTGTGTAGTTTTTCAGATAATTCCATTGGAAAATGTGGCTGAAATTATCTAAACACCGAATATCGGGGGTACCGTTGATATACTATATCGTGGACCGATATAGCCCACTTTCGAACTTGACCTGTCTGCAGACAAAAGACTGACGTGTGCAAAATTTTACTTATCCTCATTCGTTTTGACTCTAGCGTGATTACAACAAAGGGAGAGACGGACGGACAGGGATAAATAGAATTTCACGCTGATCAAGAATATATATATTTTGTTGGGTCTAAAATTATTATTTCGATGAGTAACAAATGGAATGACGAACTTAATATACCCTCCATAATATATTTGGTGAAGGGTATAAAAAGTATGCATTAAAAACTTCAAGTACGTGTCGGCAACGCGGGCCAACTAGTACTGTATAAGTGAAAGTACCATGATATAAGAGCCCTAAGAAAACGTCGACATATATAGACAATGTTCCGCCACCACAAGTAGATGTCATTACGAACTCTTACTACCGAATTCTTAACAATTCCGTTAAAAACGTTTCTTTGCTTGTCAAAATACCGAATAGCGGGGGGTGCAACTATGTGCCGGGATATACGATATACATAATTATGTCCCATTTAAAAATATTCTCTCTGAAAATTTGGCTTAAATCTTCAAAATACCAATTACTGCGAGATAGCATAGCAACACATTTTCAGTCGATTTATGTTTGACTGTCAGTCAGCCCATGCATTTTTGGTAAAAATCCGTTCAGACATATATGTTTTATCCGATTTGCTATTGACACCCTTCACAGCCGTAAATGCCCTCCATAACAACGAAATTCGTTAAAATATATCGAATACTGTTCAGAAATACATCTGCCAAATTTTATCGATATTGCATCAGATTTTGAGATAGCTTCCATGTATAGCATAGCATTGTGCTAAGATGATATCTTAAGCTATATAATTTTTTCTATCTGAAAGTTACAACAATTCTGGATGCAGGTCCCTTGACTCATTTACGGCAAAAGTTTCGGTTTTGTTTACGGGTGAGAAATGAATAAATTTTTAATATTTGTCAAAGCATAACTATTCACAGATATGACTGATATAGGTGTTCACGTACTGGCCGATTAAAAGTGTTTTAAAATACCTGTACCCATATTTAAGCCGTGGGCTTCAAAGGTGTGGATGTGCCATACAAATCTATTAAAAAGTATATATCAATCTTATCCCCATGTAAGTTGATCCCTTACACAAATTTTCTAGTCGAATGAGCAGTATTTTGGAATTTACTGTATTTTGTACACCTCATAATTAAGGGCTGATTGATTTAAGAATAGCCAAAGTTAATTACTTTTTTAAACCCATTAGCACCTAAGATTGTGCATTAGAGTCCTCATAAGTCCCCATAACCACGTCGGTCTGTTTGTCCGCCAAAATGTGGACTTGAGGGGGTACTATTACTATTACTATTTTTGTGTAAGATATTCACCCCCCCCAAATACACATTTTTAGCCAAATTCTTTGAAATATGGTAAAATCAGGAGGTACTTTCTTTCTTCTACCCCTTATAATCCAAGATAACAAATAGAAGCCAAATCAAAAATATTGCAGAACAACATAGGAGTAAGTTGGAGACCCCATAAAGTCCATATTTTTTACAATAGTAGAATTCAATGACGATTCGACAAATATTCGGTCCCGTGGTACTTTCTTATATTTTTGTAATTTGTTCATGTTTTCATATAGATGTACATCCCAAATCGATGTTCCCAACCAATATTCTCTTGGGGGTTACAAATTCAATACAATACAAAATTTTCTTTTCTGACCACACATTAGGTGTGAAAGTGGACTTGGGGATACTCCAATGTAGGGACTTTACTTATATAAATTCCTATGTGGAAATTATTTGTATGATGTTTCCCTACCCCAGGGTAGCATAAATACACTTTTTTTTAGCAAAATCAATTGATGGATGTGGTCAAGACCAATATGGGCCCTATTCTGAAAATTTCAAATCTTATGCGAAGAGGTGCCAAATAAGGGCCAAAAATAGAAAAAAAAAGTGGCCAAGACCCCAAAAATAGCTTAAATCATACAATGGTTTTATAAATATGAAATCGGGTTGTACCCTTATCCGTGAATTATGATCGATATCATGACCTGCAAAAGCGATTTAAGGTATCTTGAATGTTCCAGAAGAATTTCTTGAAGGATAGAAATCCTTTTCTTACTAAAAGTCACATTCCCTCTACTATTTTGCACCCTTTATATTTGGTATTTTACCGAATGTACCCCCAAAAAATTTTGCATTTTCAGCTTTCATTGGACGGATTTTTGTTACATGAAAGAAGTAGGCCCACGCTTTGGAATGATCCCCATTAGGCTCTTTCGGTCATTTTTGGTTGTTTAAATGTGTTCGCGTCGTCCATCTGAACCACGATGTAGGCACTGGAGTTGAAAGGTAGATGTTAGTTAACATCGTATTTCGTGAAAAATTATTCATTATTTTGTTCACAAAAAATTCCCTGAATTCAATATGAGGATACAAATTAAAAGAAAAATTGACAAAATGTGGCAATTATCTGTATGATGATTTTGAAAAAGTAATTATCTTTTAATTATCTGGTGTGACCGCGTTAAATTATTTCGATACAATCTATTCCGTTTCGCCACCACATAATTCGGTACTACACTTCCATGTAACCCGCCATCAATTTCAGTTCTCAAGAAATCAAGACAATTAAATAAATTGGTATTAATATTCGAATTCAAAAATAAAATATAAAAAACACTACAAATGTACATTAGAAAAAAGTAAGTCAAAATGGAAAAAATCATGCAAAATTAAACATTACTATTGTACATTTCAAAAGTCAAAATGAAAATGTTAATATTTAACATTTTTACGCGATTTTTTTTTGGATATTATCCTTTTCGGACAGGAGACAATTCCGAATTTGTACGAATCGTTAAAATCAGTCCAGCGGTTCTTAAGTTATAAGCGTAGTAACTAACACAACTTTCTTTTATAAATATAGATTACTAGCTGGCCCGGTCCGCGTTGCCGGCCCGTAGTTTTTGTTTATTATGCACATATGTCAAAACACAATTATTCTCAGATATGACTGATATAAGTGTTCGCGTACTGGTCGATTAAAAGTGTTTTAAATATTTAAACTGTTGGCTTCAAAGGTGTGGATGTGCTATACAAACCTATTAAAAAGTATATATCAATCTTATCCCCATGTAAGGGATCAAATTAATTTTTAGTATAGTAAAAATCGTAGCAAAATTTTGCAGTCAAATGAGCAATAATTTGGAATTTGCTGTATTTTGTACACCTCATAATTGAGAGCTGAATGAATTAAGAATAACCAAAGTTAATTACTTTTTTAAAGCCATTAGCATCACAGATTGTCCATTAAAGATCTTATAGTCCCCCTAACCATGTCGGTCTGTTTGTCCGCCAAAAGGTGGACTTGAGGGGGTACTATTATATGGAAAAAATTCTAAAATTTGTTCAAATTTTTGTGTAAGATTTTCACCCCCCAAATACACATTTTTAGCCAAATCCTTTGAAATATGGTAAAACCAGGAGGTACCTTTATATGGGCACTACTCCGAGACATCGACCTACATTGAAAACATTCTTCTACCCCTTATTATCCAATATGACAAATAGAGACAAAATCAAAAATATAGCAAACTGAAAAAAATTTCGCGTGATTAAAAATGAGTAAAAATAGTTTTATACACCACATTTTTCATCGTAGTATAATTCAATGACGATTCAACAAATATTCGGTCCCGTGCTATTTTCATATACTTGTAACTTGTTCATGTTTCCACAATTTATTTCATATAGATGTATATGAAAAAACTACGTTTCCAACCAATATTCTCTTGGGAGTTACAAATTCAATAGAATACAAAATTTTCTTTTCTGACCACACATTATATGTGAAAGTGGACTTGAGGATACTCCAATGTGAGGACTTTACTTAAATAAATTCCCATGTGGCAATTATCTGTATGATAGTTCCCTAACCCCTTAGAGACAAAGATGCCAAATAAGGGCCAAACAATGAAAAAAGTGCCCCAGACCTCAAAAATAGCTCAAATCATATGATGGTTATATAAATATGAAATCGGGATGTACCCTTATCGTGCGATATCATGATCTGCAAAAGTGATTTAAGGTATCTTGAATGTTTGTGAAGAATTTCTGGAAGGATAGAAATCCTTTTCTTACTAAAAGTCTCATTCGCTCTACTATTTTCTACCCTTTATATTTGGTATTTTACTGCTGTACTCCCAAAGAATTTTGCATTTTGAGCTCTCATTGGACGGATTATTGTCACATGAAAGAATTAGGTTCACGCTTTGAAATGAGCTCCATTAGGTTTTTTCTGTCATTTTTGTTTGTTTAAATGTGTTCGCATCTTCCATCTAAACCACGATGTCGGCCCTGTAGTTGAAAGGTAGATGTCAGTTAACATCGTATTTCGCACTTCTTTAATTTTTTTGGTGAAAAATTGTATATGGTTAAAAATTATTCTTTATTTTGTTCACAAAAAAATCCCCTGAATTCAATATGATAATACAAATTGGAAAAAAAATTACAAAAGAAGAATAACAAATTGAAAAAATCTTCAACTTGTTCGCTGATGTATTACAGCAAATATTTAAAGACCCTTACCATTATTTTAAAATTCGATTCCACTGAAAATTTGTTGGATTTTTTCCCGATTTGAGAATTTTTGCAATGAGATCTCTTCTTCGTGATTTTTAGCTATTTTGAAAAAGTAATTATCTTTTAATTAATAATTATTTTTATTTTGGTGTGACCGCGTTAAATTATATCGATATCATCTATTCCGTTTCGCCACCACATAATTCGGTACTACACTTCCATGTAACCCGCCATCAATTTAAGATCTCAAGAAACCAAGTCAATTAAATAAATTGGTATTAATATTCGAATTCAAAAAAAAAATATATATATATATATAAAAAACACTACAAATGTACATTAGAAGAAAGTAAGTCAAAATGGAAAAAAATCATGCAAAATAAAACATTACTATTGTACATTTGAAAAGTCAGAATGAAAATGTTAATATATCGCATTTTTACGCCATTTTTTTGGATATTATCCTTTTCGGAGAGGAGACAACTCCGAATTTGTGTGAATCGTTAAAATCAGTCCAGCGGTTCGTAAGTTATAAGCGTAGTAACTAACACAACTTACATTTATATATATAGATGTGTGGTGGATATTTTCAAAAATTTTCAAACATAAAGTTAACAGGGGTATTTAAAATTTTTCTATAGACAGTGTACTTTGAAGGAGATATCTTAAGATATTTTGAAATTTTGGTTCTCAGATGATAAAAGCATTTTAATTTTTTATATTGGTCAAACAATTGAATATATTTTATAGGTTTAACCAAATTTTCAAAGTAAATCAAGTACTGTATATCAAAAAGTTTATTGACCTATATACAAAACATTGAGTTTGACTCAGATAAAAAGACTCTGTAAAAGTGTACAAAAACAACATACGCCTTCCTTCTTAGATAGAGAAAGCGCTTTTAATATGGTTATTAAGAAAGTCTTGACAAAATATGTTAAAAATCCTATATTACGTTATCTCTCGAACACTTATCATTGCTAAAGAATGTATACTAAGACTTTGCATAGGAGCTATAGCTATATCAAAACCTTCATTTTATTTGGAACTTAAATATAGGATCCCAAATTTAACTTGATTTAACAAGCAGAGCTAAACACTCTTTGTTTTAAAATGTATCTTCTTCAGGGAAGAAGGTAATAGTTTTGTCTTGTATCTATTATACAATGCGAAGACATGTAGGAAGATCCCACAAATTGTAAGTCTGACAGTAATAAGTCTAACCATAATAACTGAGATGCCACATTTTTCAAATTAAAGGAAATTTGAAGAAGTTAGCCGTTACAAATTATCTCTTTTCTTGCCAAGGTAGGGGGCAATGTCGGTTAAAAATTTTGACAATACTCATTTCCAGATAAAATTTCCAATTGTTAGTTATTATATTACCCATTTTTAAATAAAATTTTCAATTGTAAGTAGGATCTAAATGGATGATTTATTTGTCTGTACTGCGTTTCCTATAAACTACGATTTTATTTAATTCTAATTTGCATTTCTAATCTAGGAAAACAAGAGACAAGTTAGCATACGATAATCATTCATTTATATTCATTTGTACGCACACACGTGTGCACATGTGTTAATATAGTTATGTACATTAAATTATATTGTCGCAGTAGTACATAAATATCGTTTAGACCAAGTGGTCACGTAAAAATGCAATTTAAACCTGGACAAATTGCTTGCAATGTCTAGTGACATTAGTGACGATCGTTTCTTGACCAGTCAACGACCAAACAACAAATCCTCCCCATTGATTGGCAGAGTATTGACGACTTCATTAGTTTCGGCCATATATCATGGTCTCAGACAAGGCTTGACTTGCAATGTAGTATTTTAACTCTTCGTCCCCTTTGCTGCTCAAGAATTATGCCCAGAAGAACATAAGCAACATTCGAGGATTTCCTGTTCGGCTTTGCAACTTGCATAGCTATACAATACTTCCCCCACCACAAAGTTTTTCCATTCTCCAATTCGTACATATTTACATATTTTCCTTTAAATGTATTTTCAGGCACATACATTCCCGGCCATAAATCATATTTATTTAACAAAAGACTGATTTTTGTAAAATTGCCATTAAAAGTTATTTGGCGCAACAATTTAGTTTTATTGCCGAATTTCTCAAGTGCAACGTCGTTGAGTGTTGCAGCCACAATATTTCAAGTTTGCCTCGATTTTATGTTCATTTCTTAAGTCATTAAAATGTCTGAAATGTGCTCGTAATGGCTGCCTTCAGCTATTAGTTCTACTCTCCTTAAAAACAGTTTTACAGAAATTGTATAGATGAACGAATGCATCTGTGTATGGAAATGATAATTATGAAAAGTATACAATAGAGAGGCGTATGAAATTGAAACTTGAGTGGGTTACAAAAAAGATGAGGATATTTTGGAAAAAGAAATGCAAAATCTAACGAAACATTAAAAGCAGTCTGTTAGGCTGGTGTACGCGTTAACTATTGGAGGGAATTTTCAATTTGATCTAAACTGTGTACATCGTAATTTGTTTTATCAAACTTAGGTCGAGTTCAACTTCCGAACAATAGTTCAAATATTAAACCAGTAAAGAAAGTCCTAAAGTCGTGCGTGGCCGATTTTATGATACCCTACACCACTTTGCTAATTTAGTTGAGCTCCACATTACAATTAAAAGCTTTTATGGGGGAATTCAATCATACACCCTATGATTATAATTATAATTTAAAATTCAAAGGACTAAATATGCCGAAGCATTTGTATCTTTTAAATTCGGACTTATATTGCCTATTTGGTGCAAAATTAATTTGACATCAGATAAAGATATATATGGGAACTATATCCAAATCTTAACCGATCTCGATAAAATTTGGCAAAGATATTTCTGAGCTGTATTTGATATATTTCCCTGAATGTCGTTGTTACGGAGTGTATATTACGGCTGTGGGTAACAAATACAACAAATCGGATGGACAGTATATGGGAGCTATATCCAAATCTGAACCGATCTCCATAAAATTTAGCAAAGGTATTTCTGAGCTGTATTTGATATATTTCCCCAAATATTGTTGTTACAGAGTGCATATTACAGCTGCGGAGGACAAAAATAACAAATCGGATGAACAATATATATGGGAGCTATAGCTATATTTGAACCGTTTTCGATCAAATTATTTTCAGGCCTTATTTGGTTGTATGTGCAAAATTCCATGCATTTCGGGCTAATATTAAACGTTTGGTGCACAATAAAAGGTATATCGGACGAAGATATATATGGGAGCTATATCTAAATTTTTACCGATTATCTCCAATTTCAATAGGTATCGTCCTTGGGCCAAACAAATGTTGTTTTGAAAATTTCATCTCAATCGGATAATAAATGCGACCTGCAGTTTGTTCACAAGAATACCTGGACAGACGGACGGACGGACAGACGGACGGACGGACTGACATGCATAAATCAACTCAGAAAGTGATTCTATGGAGATCATCAAAAGGAACTATGGGTCTATCTCGTTTCCTTTTGCCTGTTACAAACAGATGCACAAAGACATAATACCCTGACCGCCTTGTGGTGTAGGGTATAAAAAGTACATCTAATGCCAACGACCATTAGGTTAAGAAAACATTTTTATACAAAAGTATCTGTATTAAAACGTATTCCACTTTAAACTACAAAATCCAGAAAGATCGGTAGTAGAATGCAATTGAGTTTTCAAATACAATATAGTGGTAGGAGCCGTTGTATGGGGCCATAAAAACGGGAGACTATGTAGACAATTTTATACTACAAAACTTGTAATCTATTGCGAGTCTTAAACACCATATTGGACATAATTCCCTGGGTAAGTGTAACTAGGGTCATCAGAAAACCGAATATCGGTCAATACATCAAAAACCGAAGCGTTATATAGAAACCTTTGATCAATATGGACAATGTTTTGGCACCGGCTGTAGAACCCTTTATGAAGTACAAATACCAAATTTCACACAAATCATTAGAGAATGTGGCTTAAATCGTCAAAACACCGAATAGGGTGTTCTGCCACCGGAGCTAGACCCATTATAAACTACCATTTTTAGATAAACCCGTGGAAATAGGTGGCAAAAACTATCAAAATACCGAATAACGGGAGGTACCCTTATATGGGGGCTATACGAAAATCTGGACCTATATATGCAATGTTCCGCCACTGGAGCTAGAACCCATAACGAACGACAAATACCATTTTTTTGACAGATTGCCGGAAAAATCTGGCTAAACCCATTAAAATACCTAAATGTAAACCGATATATCTCATTTTTAATACCAAACATCCTAGACACAATTCAATCAATTACATTTCTTTCAAACTTCGGGCGTAGTAGATCCTCTTTAAAGTTGAGATGTATCGGTTCACTCCAAAACTTTCATGTATCATGCATATCCATGACAATGCCATATCAGTCCGCGTTTTCTAATACCTGTCCCACAAAGGTATCCTATTTTGAAACGCCATAACTCGTTTAGAATATTAATCACTCCACTTTTTGGACAATTACACTTATATGATATGTCTGTCGTTGGAAACTACCTGTACCTTTGTTCCGTTAAAATAAATTGGTTAAAATAAACAAAATACCAAATATCGTGAAGTAGTGTTATATGAATGCCATATGACAACCAGATTTGGATACCCTGTGCGAACTTTTAATACCAAATTTCAGACAATTCATTTAAAAGATCATAAAGAAATTATGATCAAAATATTGAGTTTCAGAAGGTTTTGTTACATGGGTATTTTACGAAAATGAGGACCTACGTGTTAAAGTATACGTGTGACCAAATACGACTTTGAAAACATTCCGACTAAAAATGTCTTCAAAATAATCTAAATATCGAATTTCTGGAGGGGGTCTATATCACAATTTTAACACATATGAACAGTACCTTACAAGGATGTTTTCTCTTAGCTGAAAAAACTGCCGATTTCCTGCTAATTTGGTTGAAGGATTCAGTAGATATATGGGATCTATAACAAATAATGACAAACATGCCCTATTTTTGTACCAAATATGTTAAATACATTTGAATATTTTTGTTCTATTTCATCAGTGCTAAAAGGACGGAGGTGGCTAAATCGACACAGATTATTATGCTGATCAAGTATTACATGTCCTTTGGGAGACCTTAAATGCCTATTTCGAGGATACTTTATACGAAAATCACATTCCAGCCCCATATAGCCCACAAAACTAAATATGTAACAATTAGTTTGTTATATATAACCAAATGAAGAGAAAAAATTGTAAGATTATTCCAAATAGTTTTTTTTTTATTTTGCAATCATTGAAGAAAAAATACAAAACGCCATCTCAAATTCAACATTGGCGCACATTGTTGAACTGGACGCCGCATGCCTAAATTGTTAGCATAACCCTAACGCCAGAAAAATAACGCCCCATTATTAAAAGCAATGCCAATAATGTTGTAGAGCGCATTAAGAAGAATACGAAGTCGAAGCACCCAAAAGATGCCAATTGCGAATGAAATTAGAAGCGAACTTTAATTATTTGTTTCGGCGCATTTTAATGGGACCATAAAAAGAGAAAAAGTGCTCATAAAAATAACAACAACCTACGAGTATGAATTATAAGGCGTCTTTGGTGCTCGTTTTGCCTAAAACAAAACACATACATCACATCCCCAACAATGAAACCCCAAACCATCAAAAATACACATTTTACGCTAAATAAATGAGTTTTGTGTTTTGTTTGGGGGAAGGAAATTCTGTTGCAAATAATTCTATGAAGTCGAAATACAAGAATGCATTTGGAACATGAGAGAATTGAGTTTTTAGATGTATAGTAGGAATGGTATTCAAAAACAAAACAAAAATAATAATAATTATAAGTTAGAAAACTACTTCATGAAACGTGATTTCATACAAAGTGTAAAATTTTTTGTGAAAATTGTGATATAATATGTAAGCCAAATAATTAAACTGGGATGTATGATAAATATGATATTAACTGATTTCAATAAATTTTAACGTATATATTTCTTTGGTACATATGATATTATATATCGTCTGATTATAACCAATTTCGTCCTTAGGCCAAACGAATTAATTTTGTGAATTTTTGAAAAATGTACTTTGTAAAGTAATTACAAACCACATGGTTACGGATATGCATAAAATCGCTATTAATGGTTCTGTCTATGCGATAAAAATAACAGGGATTGTATTGTCTTCCCCTTCTAAAATCCAAATTTCCTGCTCTTGTGATATAAATGTGTGATATAAATTGAATGAATATTGGACAATTATTACATTGGAGTACCGGTTTGAACCGTTTCAGACCCAGTTTGAATGATTTGCATAACTATTCCATTCTACTGCTCAAATATGAAAAAAGGGAAAAAATTAAGTTCGACCTACACTTTCATTACCCTTAAGTAAAAAAAAAAATAATAAAAGTATCTAGATTTAAACGAATATAGGCAGTTTTCAGCTAAAATTATTGTTATATAATGCGGGTTCGTCATCAAAAAACCAAATACACAGCGTTACATGGAAACAGTGGACTATCATGTATAGATACCGGTTTGCAAACCCCGTTACGTACTACCAATTCAACATTTTTTACAAATCCGTTAAAAAATGTCAAAATTCCGAAGGTGCCGTCATATGGGTGCTATAGTCAAACGCGAATCTATTTAGCCAATGTTCTGCAACCAGAACTAAAACCATTTAGAAACTATAAATACAGAATTTGGAAGAATTCCTTTTATTAATTCGCTGTACTACGGTACTGTTTGACTTTAAAAATATTCAGCCGGTGTTGCTGACAGATGTATACCCTCAAACAATGATCGATTATTTAAATATATTATGACTTATGTTATGATTATTCTAATTATTGACCCTCTATGGAGTATCTTCCGAAGGAATGGGTCAATATTGCTAGTATCAGACCTAAATATATATTGCGACGTGACTGGTTTGGACTATATTAGTTACATCCTTCACTTTATATGAGATATGTGAAAATGTTGAAAGGTGCGTGAGGTACCAGATATAGTTGAGCGAAGTATTCCTTTTCCTACATCATATAATACAAATAAAAAAAATTGGTATGGGCAAGTTACAAGAAAATCGAACATTTATATCCCATTTTATGCGAAATCATAAATTCCATATTCATCTCAGGTTTTTGGTTGAAAGAAATATTTATTTAGCAAGCTGTAAAGAGTCGCTGACCCGTTGACCCTTGACTTACCAAAAGGATTCGGATGCTTATTTCACTTTCCTTGAGCGTTTTATATTTCAAAATCTTCAATGCTATGTGGGGGAGGTACAGGAAGAAATGCTCCGATCTCTACCATCTTTATAGCAGATCTCGTGTTTATGAAAATATTAAAACCAAGTCTGAATGGAAACGGATGTTAATTTTTATGAGCTTTATGGTTGTTCAAATTTTTGACCCTTTGTGGAAGAGGTACCAGAAGGAGTGGACCGATATATCCGATCTTCATAGCAATTCTATATAGTGGGAGGAAAACGGATGCTTATTTCGGATTTTATTATCGTTTTGGTTATTCAAAACTTTGTGGGGGAGGTACCAGAAGGAATGGTCCGACCTCAATCACATTTTATAAGATTTATTATTATACAAAATTTTGACACTTTGTGTGTCGGATTATCCTTTCTCTTTTTGTGCAGTAAAAAAAAAATGTCAACCAATTGTGGGGGAGGTACCAGTAGGAGTTGACCGATATTGCCCATCTCCGAACTCGATATAAGTTTGATAATAATAAGTTTGATATTAAGTAAGTTCGGACTCAATTGGATACCATTCGAAAATTATCGTGCGCACCATCCAGCCAGAGACGGAAGGACATCGCTAGATCGACTCCAAATGTCCTGAAACGGATTTGGTCCAAAGAGACCTAGGGTCTAAAGCCGTTATTTCGATGAGGCACGTTTTGGCCGTATCAAATGATATACACCCTCTGTAGCCATATGGCTGAGGGTATAAAAACCTTAAAATGCAAGAGCTTAGTCCAATTCTACCTCTGTAATAAATTTTGCAAAGTCCCATATAAACTAGACCAAACTTTCGGTGTCCTCCGTTTGAAACATACCTTCCATGAACAAATTATAATTTTTATAACTATTAAAGTGAACTAAGGATTTAGAACACATTTGCGTCGATTCATTCAAATAAAAGAATTACGTATATCTAATTGATACGTATGGTGACTTTCAAAGTGAGAATCGGTAAAAAATTTACACTTCGTGATTAGTTATGTTCACTTACAACATTCAATCACTTACAATTTCAAATGGCTAAATTTTACAACATCTTCTGGTTCTGAAATGCCTTCACAAACAAAATTTCCAACTCAACGTTTATTTACAATGTCGATTTAGCGATGTCCGCTTGTCTATGGAAATTTATCTAGCTTTCGAACGAAATAAAGTAGTTTGATAAGTAGTTTTTACTGATATATGTTTTAGGTCTGCAGGACTTTTGATATTGGAAATGGACTTTATAGGTCCACGTTTTTCATGTAGCTCCTTTATAACTGTACCTCTCTATATTCGCTATTTGAACGATTTTGGCCGCACTTTTGACAAGTAATATTTTAAATTCGGAATTTGTAGTTAGCAGTAGGAACTGCTGAATTTGGAGTTCGTTTTGGGTACTGTTTCCTATGACACAAAATTGCTCACACAAATTTACTTCTCAGTTTAGCCCCCATAGAAAGGTTCCTCCCAATATACGGCATATTGATGATTTTAGATGCATTTTCAATCGAATTATTTCAAAGTCAATGTCTCGCTGGCACATAAATGGTTATAGAGATACAAGTTTTTCCAAGTTCCTTCAAAATAGTGGAGAATATGACAGTTCGGTTCAGTCGGCTGCGTTTTTACTTTTTCATGTTAATATCTACTCCAGAAATATCTGCTGCTCCTGGAAGAATTTTTTCATACACAGTACGAAGCTAGTTAACATGACACTTCAATGGATTTTCGGCTAATATAGCACTCAAGTTTTTGCTATTAGTTCATTGAACACTCTGACAGTTATATAATTAATACAGCAATGACAGAAGTCACGGACTTAAGGGCTTGGCCTTTTTCGCAGGAGATTTAATTCTCCACTGGCACATTGCTCCTGGTGCTAATTCACTGTCAAGATGCTGTATTTATTCACTTAGAATTTAGACATGGGAATTTAAAAAGGCCACTCACATAGCTGAGTCACAAAAGAGATGTGCCTCCATGTCTCAAAAACATCTTTCTCTCACTGAGATTCACGAAAAAGGTAAACAAATTATTAAGACAAAGAAACCGATTTGACAATACTCGTTGTAGGTAGGTACATATTTCTTTTTACTTCAAGTCAAAACCGGATCAACCACTTTCTGTGAGTGAGTGAGTGTGTGTGGTAAAGTAACAGAGACAGCAAAGAAAACTGGTCGGTCGGTCAGTTGTTACGAACTGAATGTTGCTACAGAATGCAAAGAAATATCACACAAACATAGTACATCACGAAAAGGTATGAACCGCCTAAATGAAGAGCAACAACCATCTTTGCTTTGATTTCAAATGGCCATTATGATTGGAATGGCTTAAATTTAACACTGCCAGATTGCAAAGTCAATTCCAACAACAAAGGAATTCTGTGGCTTTTGAACTCATTTTCTCACCCAAAAAGTCATTGTTTTGTCCATATGTTTCGTTGTTGTTGCTATAATGTGTTGCTGGTGGGTATGGAAGTGTGTGTTTGCCTTATTTCATCCCCCTTTTCTGCTTGGCTGTGTGCCATTGCTGCCATTAAAGGGATGCGTGTGAAATGGTTTTTACTGCCATTTTGTGTATCTGCTTTTGAGTATTATTAATTTTAGTTCTTTCCTATGATGGTCTAAATGTTTTCATGGAAAGGTATTTTGGGAATTAAAACTAGTTTAAAGAATATCGAAAAGGTTATTAAGAGTAACGGAAGTGTAGCTTTATATATTCCTTTAAAACCTTTAAACTAATCTTATACCATAGTTTTGGTTCCCATATGAATTTAACACTTCGAAATATTGCTTTACCACATAGGAAGGTATATAGGGTATAGGTCAAATAGGAAGATCCATCTATTTGACCGAGCTGAGTCGATCAAGCTATATATGTCCGTCCGTTCGTCTGTCCATGTTAATTTGTAATGAAGGTTTAGGTCACAATTATGGTTCGATCCTTACGAAATTTAAAATTGAGGTTGGGTTAGGGTCAGAATAGAACCCTATTGTTTCTGAAGATGATTGCAAAATATTTAGAGGTTGAAAGGGACCAAAAACACAACATTTTGCTGATTTTGCAGTTGCTCTATAGGCCACAACTATGAACCAACCGACGCGAAAATTTACTTGGAGTTAGAGTTTACGACTGGACAGAAGCCTACCAATATGGCCATAGGACAATATTTAGCATGTAAAACAGACCCTAACTTTTATCTACAAAAATAGGACATTTTCCACTAAAACGCTCATATTTTCAATCCCAGCCAAATCACAAATATATCAAAAAGGTCACTTCTCACCTTTAAAGTGATGCTGATAGCTAAGAAATCGCATTTGCTATATAGTGACAATATTTACTCTGCTTACAAGTCAAGAACCGCTGGGCCGATTTTTACAATTCCCATCAATTCGGAATGACCTCTTGCCAGAAAAGGAAAAAATCTAAAAAAATGGAAAAATATACCAATGAAAAAGTTAATATTTTAGGTCCCTTCTTTTTCAACTTTTGTCATGTATTTTATCGCATGCTGTTTTTTCAATTTAATTTACAATTTTGAATTGTAAATTTTCTGAATTTTTAAACACCACGTTTTGAGGGTATTATATGTGTTTAATTTAGAATTTCATAAAATATTGCTTTTTATTGACCCCTGGTTTGGTCCTTAATTATTCGTTAAAATGTACGCGCTACGGTTTATTGCAACCTTGTGCTAGCGCCTTTGACATTTTAACGAGTAATTATTTGTCACTTGTTTTGCCGCCTCCTTTAGACATCAAGTAGTATTTCGCTGTCAATCGGACAGACAACACCGGCAATATCGTTTGCAGCACATATCGTTGTGCATAGAAGGGCATATTGTTGCCACAGGTAATATCGTTACCACCCACCAAACTAGCAATAAATAGTTCTATATATTAAGAAAAACTATTGTGTTTTATTTCTTTTTATATCCCCCCCCTACGGTCCACTGCTCGACGCATTCGGCGTATTCACTCCCACCGGCGGAGCCCCTCTGAGCTAAACATTGGTCAATTCGAGCCAGATTTGGATCATCGCTTGCGTATGGATACTTGGATCCTCCATAAATATACAGTCCATTACTCCTGCATTACAAGGTACGTATAGTGCAGTGTTGTTTTTAAGTGAGCTCGCGTTATTAAATTACCGCGACACCAACAAAACAATCGGTTTTGTTTGGGTACAAAGGTCGTTTTACAACGTCACCTTTTTCCCTTTTGTTTTGTTTCCCGCCAATCGTCGGCTTCTAATTTGGATGCTTGTATTCTGCAGCATCAAAACAAAACTCCAAAAGAAAATTATTGCAAAAATCGTTTGCTAATATTCTTTTTGTTTTGGTTCATGTATAACAACAAAACATTAAACATCTCGTTTCGTTGATACCAACAAACACGTCGTCGTTGTTAGTTATTAGTTTGGTGTGCTTTACTACCTAAAGCAAAGACCGCAATATTATTCTTTTTGTTTGGTCTGTCCGCTGTAATATTGCAAATTGTTGTTGTTACATTTATTCTTTTCTCTTGTAACAACAGTCACATTTCAAATCGCAAACAACAACAACACTGTTTAAACCCCCACCGCTGTTTGCTTGCTGTGTAGTCGTTCTCTGATCAGCACTTGTTGTTTGTGCTTTGTTAGATCAGTGAACGAACATAACAAACGAAGGAAGAATATTTTTGTTGATTCCTCTTTCTGTCGTGTCCGTTTAGGTTGAGTAGCTACACTACGTGGGTCGGTCACTTTTGTTTGTTACATTGTTTGTTATAGGACATTGGAAAGTTTAAACTAAAATAAAATAATATAGTTAATTTTATTTTTTGTTGTTGTTTTGGAAATTTAAAAATTAATACAACCTATAGACGGTAATTCTGGCAAATTAAATAAATAAAAATAAAATAGTTATTTTATTTATTTTTGTATTTTCCCCAAATTAGTTCAGTGTTTTTTTGCGATAATTATGGCCTTCGCTCCTCTACAAAATTTCATAAGAGACTCAGACGCTCTGATAGAATTTGGTGCACAAATCGGTGCAATAAAAGGTGACGATTTAGATATTAGTATATTAGAGGAAAGGAAGAGCAAGCTAGAAAAATTATGGCAATCGGTCCATAAATCGTTACGAAACTTAGAGAATTCACAAAATGTCACTAAGGAATCTCTGCATTTGGCAGAGAGTAAATATAACGACTCCATTAACATTTATTCAAGTACAATGGCAACAATTAATAGAAAAATTATCAAATGTCGGTGCATAACAAGAAATTCAAATAAAATTGCGGATAAAAATCAAGAGCAATCGGCTCAATTATTTTTGGCTCCTGAATCGCAGGAAAATATGACCGCAAATATTTCTTCTGGTTGTGATATCGTTCACAATATGGCATTGCCCCCTATTGATATTGATATTTTTGAGGGAGATTTTTCTTCTTGGCCTTCCTTTCGGGATTTGTTTAGTGCCGTATATATAAATAATACCAGGTTGAGTGATGTCGAACGCATGTTCTATTTGCTTAATAAAACTGCTGGAGAAGCTCGGGAAATCGTTTCGCAGTTTCCTCTAACTAACCTTGGTTTCGCTTTCGCATGGAAAGCATTAAATGATGAATACAACAATATTCGATTATTGGTTCATCATCAACTAAAGTCGTTGTATAGTCTTCCAATTCTTCGAAAAGAAACTGCAGCGGGTCTTAAGGAGATCCGACGAGGAATAAATGGTTGCATTTTTTCTATGTCGATCTATAACGTTCCCACAGATCAATGGGATCCGATACTTGTCTTTCTTTGCCTGCAACGCTTGCCGGAAGAAACGACAATGCTATGGGAACAAGGTATTAAAAACAAATCGGCCCTTTCTTCGTGGAAAGATTTAGACACATTTCTTTCAGAAAGGATAAACACGCTTGTGTGTTTGGAAAGTTATCGAGAGAAATCGATTCCTTCGACTGATACAAATTCGTTTAATACCGCTACCAAGTCCAACTCTAAATGTTCGTATTCCCCTTCAATTGGAAAATCATGTTCTCTTTGTCGAGAGAAATGCCATCGACTTCAGTTTTGCTCAAAATTTAAGGAATTATTCCCCGCAAATAGATTTGCATTCGTCAAGCGCCACGAACATTGTATAAATTGTTTGGTAAAGGGACATAAACTAGTAAATTGTACTAGTAAAAATAGTTGTTCGAAATGTGGTCAACGTCATCACACGTTATTACATCGCGAGTCATTAAAACCGAATAGTTCGATTCCGGTTTTGACTCCAAAAGCTCAGGCAAGCTCGTCAAAATCGTTGTTGTCAGCTGCAGCCCCAGTTTTTCGTCCCTCAATATGTACATCCTCCACATGGGTTGGAGTCGAAAATTCAAAATCTAAATTTGTTTGTTTGAAATCGCTAGACAAAATGTCGAAGAAGAACCTGATTAAATTCATAAAAACCAATTTATCAGATGGAAATCATAAAGAGAAATTAAAATCTGTAAACAATGTTGTAAAACGACCTCCGCATGAAATCGGCCTAGCGAATATCCTTTCGGGAAAAAACGTAGCTCGACTGAAGTCCGAATCTGTAACTGCAGGTTCATCTGCGGCTTCAAAGTATTATATTTCGTGTAATAAAATAGCTTGACTGAAGTCCGAATCTGTTACTGCAGATTCATCTGCGGCTTCATGTTATCGTTGTAGCGGAGTTGGATCCCGAATCTGTTACTGCAGATTCATCTGCGTTTCCATTCCCTACATTTTGTTCGAACAAAAAGCTCACACTGCACTATGCATCCCGTACCTATTATTGGAACTAAATTAGATTAAGTTTAATTGTGTTGAAACATGCTTTGATGTTTCAAGGGGGTCGGCATGTTTAATTTAGAATTTCATAAAATATTGCTTTTTATTGACCCCTGGTTTGGTCCTTAATTATTCGTTAAAATGTACGCGCTACGGTTTATTGCAACCTTGTGCTAGCGCCTTTGACATTTTAACGAGTAATTATTTGTCACTTGTTTTGCCGCCTCCTTTAGACATCAAGTAGTATTTCGCTGTCAATCGGACAGACAACACCGGCAATATCGTTTGCAGCACATATCGTTGTGCATAGAAGGGCATATTGTTGCCACAGGTAATATCGTTACCACCCACCAAACTAGCAATAAATAGTTCTATATATTAAGAAAAACTATTGTGTTTTATTTCTTTTTATATCCCCCCCCTACGGTCCACTGCTCGACGCATTCGGCGTATTCACTCCCACCGGCGGAGCCCCTCTGAGCTAAACAATATGCATGTCGCAATTATCGTTCGATCCTCACGAAATTTTGCATAAGTGTAGGGTTAGGGTCAGAATTAAAGTCTATTGTTCTTAAGATGTTCATGTAGGGGTTAAATTGATTAAATTAAAATTAAAATTTCCTAATTTTGTAGTCGCTATACAGGCCACAATTAACAACTAATCGACACGGGATTTCGCCTCAGAAAAGAGTTAATGTCACGAATATTATTTTTAACATGGTCGGCCCCGCACGAATATAGCCTTTGCTTACTTGTTTTTATTTAATTTTTAAGAACTGCAATTTTATTAAAATAGTGTTTGTACCACTTTCCAATTGTCGGCAGGAAGTTTTCCGATAAGGAAAATATAACTTATTTAATAAAGTAGTTTATTTGTTATTTAGTAAAACTAATTCGATGTTGTTATTGCAGATTTTTATAATTTATTAAATTTAATTTAAATAGAAAAATTAAATAAAAAAATCTCATATTTTAAAGATGTCGAACTTTTGCCGATCTTAGGACGACTGTTATCTTATAATCTTAAATCGGATCAGCAAAAGTTGGAATATTGAAGTCATTCAAATATAAAATGCTACAATATCAACAACTGTAGGACATTTGTCAGTTGAAAACTATTCCATAATAAAATGTAAGTGTACATTACATGATGAGATCGGTGAATAATCATGTACAATTCTTAAAAACGAATCAGCATCTAGAATATGCAAAATCGTGCTAAGAGCTACCTGGTTAAAAAACTCAAAACGAAAATTCCTTCGTCTATATTTTTTATTTATATACTTTTAGGAGAGGTACAATCTAAGTGTAATAAAAATATTACAATGTGCAAAGTTTGCACAGACAGGCGGACTAATAGACTCCAAATACCTTTAAACTGGTATCAAGTGTTAATAAAATTTTTTGAGGAAAAAAATATAATTGTATTGTCTTTTCGATCCGACATACATAACATCATCCGTCGATCCGACACATCTAAACACTAATTCTTTCAAAGAAATCTAATATTAATTTTAGCTCTATTTTGTTTCTTTTTTTCTACACATCACTGTATTTTCATAACCCTTCAATCACAACCTTCTAAAGGGATGTATAGACAACAAAATCAACGTGTCAGAAATAAACAAATTTAACCTTAATATACTTTTTAAGGACCATGAGTGTATTTATTTAATTTTATTCACAAAACCCTAAACCTGCACTAATGAAAATTTAAAGTTTTTCTCCGCTATAAAAATTCAAATTGATTAACAAGGACGCTATTCTTAGAAAAGTGGAGATTCCATGGGATTGGCTGATTGTTTCTCTTTTTTTATCCCCACATTGTATGTTTGTAGGTGTTTAGCCATATTTTGTTTTTGTTCTGTTATGGTTGTATATAAAACTCGTTATTGTTTGGAATATTAAAATATTTAATTAATACTTGATGGGACCCCAAATAGGTATATTCACACATGCCAATGTGTGTTCGGTATGCTAATGAGGTAATCAACATTTTCATGAGCTGAACTGATTTACTAATTAACAAAAAAATCCAATAATTTGATGTGATTTTAAAAGATAATTTTAAGATAATAAATGCTGTTAATAATCTACTATTTATCAAATTTACAATGCATAATGCGATTACAAGGGGTATTATTTGATTTGTGATTGAATATATTCTGAAGTCCAAAAAACATTTCAAGCAGAAGTTGGAGAGAACCGAAATGTTTGAAATATATTGAAATGTGTGTAAATGTCATATGGTTTTTACACAAAATTGTTCCTTATAGAATTGAAATAAGAAATATATATTTTTTGTTTGAACGCTATTTGTTAACAAAGGGAGCGCCATTGGTCTTGTTGTTTTCTCATAAATTTGCCTTCAAGACTTTCCATTTTTTTAGCTAGATGTCTTTAAGTAATCACAACAAATGTAAATATTCTAATCTCTGAAACAAGCTAAAAATCTCTGTTCGTGAGCCCAGTTTTTTAACAACAGCTAAACATACTCCACAAGAATTTCATTGCTCATTTGGAATTATTTTTCAATATATTTTTTTTTTCAATTCTTATCAACAATTTTTCGAGTGTATTCAATGTGCAAAACTTATCAGTCAGAGCATGCCGCTGAGTATTCTGACAGTTTTCTCTTCATTTCTATATGTGTGATTCGTGCGGTCTTGGGATTTTTAGTTTTATTTTCTTTTCGTTTTCGGACAACATCACAACACCACTTGAATCGACGTCATTTGCTATGGATGGTCGTCTTTGGTCGTGGCCGTACAGACAGACACTCATTCGACCAAATGTCAGAACATACATTCAATTCGAGTGAATGTGATGGCATTCAACGTTTATGGTTTGTTGTTGTTGAAATATATACCACAAAAATCGTTTCTGATGTTGTGTCTGCCATAAAAATGAAATCAAATGTATTACTTGACGATTGAGTAAAATGATAAACCCTCCCCGTACTCATCCCGCTGACGATGACCACCAACAGGATCTTAGAGATGACGAAAAACTAAATCGAGTCACAATGCAAAAACGAAAAAAAATATCACATTTGTTGCAATGAAAGTTATTTATGTGAGTTTCTAGTTGAATTGGATAATCGTCTAAAAACTAAAAGTCTGCATATATTTTCTGAAGAAACTGATAAATCGTTGACGTAATACTATGGTTAGATTTTAGTGCGGCTTATTGGTGGGAAAAATTTCACATATTAATATGGATACAATGAAACAACAGTTAATATGTAACTATGTGCATACTTTCTGAAAAATATATATGTAAAGGTGTAATACATAGGATATCTTACGTCTATATGCGGATAGAGGAAATAATCTAGCTATTATGAAAACAAGCTAATAAAAAAATATTACAGAAATTAATTGAACTCTTATATTGAGAATTATATTAACATAGAACAGACTACGAACAATGTGCACATATCTGGGAATTGTTAAGATTATTATTTACAAACTAAGCACCCACTGGTGCCTCCGCCACAAAAGTTAAATAAATTTCTAAATATATATATAACACGTGAAATAGCAGCGAGTTCGGCCGGGCCGAATTTTTAAGGCCATCCAATATTTGAAAGGAATTTGTAAAATTAAACCAGTAAAGATAGTCCTAAAGTCGGGCGAGGCCGACTTTATGATACCCTACACCACTTTGCTAATTTAGTAGAGCTCGGCATAGCAATTAAAAGTTTGTATGGGAGAATTCAATCCTACACGCTAGGATTATAATTATAATTTAAAGTTCAATGGACTAAATATGCCGAAGCATTTGTATCTCTTAAATTCGGACTTGTATTGCCCATTTGGTACACAATTAATTTGAAATCGTATAAAGATATATATGGGAGCTATATCCAAATCTGAACAGTCGGGCGAGGCCGACTTTATGATACCCTACACCACTTTGCTAATTTAGTAGAGCTCGGCATAGCAATTAAAAGTTTGTATGGGAGAATTCAATCCTACACGCTAGGATTATAATTATAATTTAAAGTTCAATGGACTAAATATGCCGAAGCATTTGTATCTCTTAAATTCGGACTTGTATTGCCCATTTGGTACACAATTAATTTGAAATCGTATAAAGATATATATGGGAGCTATATCCAAATCTGAACAGATCTTGATAAAATTTGGCAAAGATATTTCTGAGCTGTATTTGATATATTTCCCTGAATATCGTTGTTATGGAGTGTATATTACGGCTGTGGGTAAAAAATAAAACAAATCGGATGAACAATATATATAGGAGCTATAGCTATATCTGCACCAAATTTGACATACTACCTTCTAGACTCAATTCGGTCATAAGTGCCAAATTCCATCCCATTTGACGTTTGATGCACAATAAAGGGTAAATCGGACGAAGTTATATATGGGAGCTATATCCAAATCTGTACCGATCTCGATAAAATTTAGCAAAGGTATTTCTGAGCTGTATTTGATATATTTCCCCAAATATTGTTGTTACAGAGTGCATATTACGGCTGCGGAGGACAAAAATAACAAATCGGATGAACAATATATATGGGAGCTATAGCTATATCTGAACCGATTTCGATCAAATTTGGCATACTTATTTTGAGGCCTAATTTGGTTGTATGTGCAAAATTCCATGCATTTCGGGCTAATATTAAACGTTTGGTGCACAATAAAAGGCAAATCGGACGAAGATATATATGGGAGCTATATCTAAATTTTGACCGATTATCTCCAATTTCAATAGGTATCGTCCTTGGGCCAAACAAATGTTGTTTGGAAAATTTCATCTCAATCGGATAAAATTTTTGTTCACAAAAATACATGGACAGACGGACGGACGGACAGACGGACTGACATTCTTAAATCAACTCAGAAAGTGATTCTATGGAGATCCTCAAAAGTATGTTACAAACAAATGCACAAAGACATAATACCCTTACCACTATGTGGTGTAGGGTATAAAAATAAAAAAATTCTTTGTAAAACACTGCTAAGATCATAAGAATACCGTATATATTGGGGACTTACGAAGACTTGTATATGCAATTTTTGGCGAAGGCCACTACGATATTCAAATACGAAAGTTGAATAATGTCGCTAAAAATCTTCAAAATGCCGAACTAATGTCATCAATTCATCAAAATACCGAATATATGGAGGTATCGTAATATGGGGGTTATACCAAAACACAATCCTATGTTTATAGTTCAATGCAAGGAAGTTTATTTCATAATGGGAACACCTACCGCCAAACAGCAAATTCGGGTTAAAATTGTGACAAAAACACTAAAAAAACCATAAATCTGTCGGTACAATTAAATTGTCTCCAACACGTTGACATTTTTAATACTAAACATCTACATTTCATTTCATTCAGATGGTAGAGTGATTTCCACACACTGACGGACATTGTTAAACCGACATAGAATTTTATGCTGATCAAGAATATATATACTTTGCGGGGTTTAAAATTTATATTTCGAGGTGTTAAAAACAGATTAACAAACTTAATATACCCTCCATACTACACAAAAATTTAAAACGATTTATGGCTCATTCCTCAATCAACTACCTATACTCACATTCAATGACATATTCAAGATTTCCGTTTACAGCTCCATGCAATAAAATTATTTATTTTTCGCAAATATTGATTTTAAAACCAGAAAGAGGAAGTCAAAAGTCAGGCGGGGCCGACTATATGATACCCTATACCATTATACATATTTCGTAGAACTCTCGTAAAAAAAGTTTTATATTAGGAATTTCTGAGCTCTATGATATATCTGGTACAAAATATCATTATTGTAGAGGGCGTATTCCGAAAGTGGAAGATTTAAACACTAAATCGGATGAAACATATATGGGAGCAATTTAGAAATACTTGCTTCTAGGATAAATTCGGTTGGAAGTGCAAAAATTCACACCATTTGGACTAATATTAGCCATTTGGTACACAACAAACCTGAAATACATATATATGGGAGCTAAAGCTATATCTGAGCCGATTTTCTTCAAATTTGATGTACTTGCTTCTAAATTGAATTCAGTCGGATGTAACAAAATTCAGGTCATATGGCCTGATATTGGTCATTTAGTGCACAATTTACCCGAAACTTGTAGCATATATATGCTAGCTATATCTAAATTTGAACCGATTCTCACCAATATCAATAGGGCACGTCCATTTTATTCACAAGAATACATGGACGGACGGACGACTAACATGCACAAATCGACTCTGAAAGTGATTCTGTGAAGATTCTCAAAAGTAAATATAGATCTATCTAGCTTCCTTCTCCATGTTACAACCAAATTCACAAAAAGACATAATACCTTTACCACTATGTGGTGTAGGGTATAAGTAGAATGATGAGGGAATTTACAAATAAATTTACGAAGACATTAAATGTAGTGGACTCAAAAACATTTTTCGTTGAAATTACAATTTGAAATATTTCAAATTATTCAATTTCTATTATTTGTATTTACTGTGGCCTGTTTTTCTTATAAATTCTACTGATTGGTCAATCGCTTAATATCCAATGAGAAATATTAAATATATGTGTGTGTGTATAGAATTGTTTTGCAGTCAACAAATAACAATGGGGTGTTAAGTAATTTTTGTGGTCATTTCATTTCTATTGTTATTACACCTCAATTCATTTTACTTATTCGGCCAGTGTCCGTAGGGGCGAATAACAAGAATTCTCTTGTCACACCTATTCACTAATGATAATTGTATCACAGTAGTCAACAAAAATGAATTTGATTAAAATTACATTGGAGACATGTCACCCCCTTTTGAAGGAATACAATGATTGGTGGCTCATTGATTGCTTTGCATCTGTTCATAAAGAAAATTGCTTTGGTGGCTGGCGCATTGGAAATATGCAAACTTAACGATATACATATTTATCAAGGGATGTATTCCGTTACTTATTTACATGTTATGTGCAAAGAGTAAAGAGGATAAAAATGAACATTTGGTTTTTTTTCAGACTTCAAAATTAGTCTTATTCCTAGCAACAGCTTTTCTATTTATAATTGGGTTTTTACCATCGTCGCCTACAACGGTGCAAACATTTGTCATACATGGACGGCAAAACCAACGACATTGAGCTTAACATAATTATGAAAAACTTCCAGACAGTTTTATGGGCTTAACCAATTCTTGCTAGTTTTTACATTCTCACAAATGCAACATTGTTGGGTCTTATGTTGCCTTGTCTGCAGGGGAAATGCAAAAAAATTCTTGTCGCTATGTAAATCCATGAAGACACGAGACATAAATTAGCATTTATTTGAAATAAAAAGATTGTTCATTCCTTCATTCCTAGTAATTACATGGAAAGTAAATTTTGGCCGTAATGCAGACTGATTTTGAAACTGATATGTAAAGTGGAAAACATCCTCCAAATGTGGATAATTTGTAAATGGCTTAAAAAAACAGCGTAGATATTGGTATAAGTTCCATATAAGCCTATTGTCATTTAGTTTTTTTTTTATGGTTTCAATTGAGAAAATCTTGTCAAGTACATATATTGACGTGACGCGAACCGACATGTGTCTTCGAGAGCTCTGTAAATTCTCAAAAGATGCCAAAGTTGAGGTATAGCAAGAACCGTCATATATATATATATATATATATATATATATATATATATATATATATATATATATATATATATATATATATATATATATATATATATATATATATATATATATATATATATATATATATATATATATATATATATATTATAGCGTGTAGCAAAATTTGTAAATGGACTCAAATATTATGTCGCATTATAGATATGTATATATTATAGACTAGCTGAACCGGTCCGCGTTGCCGGCTTGTAGGTTTTGTCAAAGCATAATTTTTCACAGATATTATTGATATAAGTGTTCGCGTACTGGTCGATTAAAAGCGTTTTAAAATACCTGTACCCATATTTAAGCCGTGGGCTTCAAATGTGTGGATCTGCTATACAAATCTATTAAAAAGTATATATCAATTTTATCCCCATGTAAGGAATCAAATTAATTTTTAGTATGGTAAAAATCGTAGCAAAATTTTACAGTCAAAAGAACAGTAATTTGGAATTTACTGTATTTTGAACACCTCATAATTGAGGGCTGAATGATTTAAGAATAGCCAAAGTTAATTTATTTTTTAAACCCATTAACACCCTAGATAAGTCCCCTAACCATGTCGGTCTGTTTGCCCGCCAAAAAGGTGGACTTGAGGGGGTACAATTACATGGACAAAATTCTAAAATTTGTAGATATGTTGAAATTTTTGTCTAAGAATTTCACAACCCTCAACCACAAAAAAAACATTTTTTTAGCCAAATCCTTTGAAATATGGTAAAATTTTTTTATGGTCACTACTTCGAAACATCGACCTACATTGAAAACTTTCTTCTACCCCTTAAAATCCAAGATGACAAATAGAGGCCAAATCAAAAATATAGCAGAACAACATAGCATGTCAAACTAAAAAAAATCGCGTGATTTAAATAAGTAAACCTAGTTTTATCCACCTCCTAATTGAGGACATTTGCCATTTAAACTGTAAGTTGGAGACCCCATAACGTCCATATTTTTCATCATAGTATAATTCAATGAAATGATTCAACAAATATTCGGTCCCGTGCTACTTTCTTATATTTGTAATGTGTTCATGTTTCCACAAATTATTTCATATAGATGTACATCCCAAATCTACGTTCCCAACCAATATTCACTTGGGGGTTAAAAATTTAATAGAATACAAAATTTTCTTTTCTGACCACACATTAAATGTGAAAGTGGACTTGGGGATACTCCAATCTGGGGACTTTACTTAAATAAATTTCTATGTGGCAATTATCTGTATGATGGTTCCCTACCTCAGTGTAGCATAAATACAATTTTTAGCCAAATCAATTGATGAATTTGGTCAAGACCAATATGGGCCCTATTCTGAAAATTTCAAATTTTATGCGAAGAGGTTTTCTACCTCCTATACATGCAATGGACCTATACATGCAATGTTTTGCCACACGCTCAGGGACCCGCTATGACCTACAAATACCAATTTTAAGACAAATCCGTGAAAAAATGTGGCATAAATCATCAAAATACCGAATATCGGGAGGTACCGTTATATGGGGACTATACCAGAACGTGGACCGATATATCTCATTTTCAATACCAACCATCCTAGACACAATGCAAAAAGCTCTGCTAAATTTTGGAGCTCTACGTCAAATAATGTGGGCTGTATCGTGATTTCAACAGACAGACGGACAGACAGACAGACGGACAGACGGACATCGTTAAATCGACTTAGAATTTTATGCTGATTATGAATATATATACTTTATGGGGTCTAAAACGAATATTTAGGGAAGTTACAAACGGAATGACAAAGTTAATATACCCTCCTTTCCAAGGTGGAGGGTATAAAAAGTGGCCAAGGCCACAAAAATAGCTTAAATCATACGATGGTTATATAAATATGAAACGGGTTGTACCCGTATCCGTGAGTTATGATCGATATCATGACCTGCAAAAGCGATTTAAGGTATCTTGAATGTTTAGGGAGAATTTGTGGAAGGATAGAAATCCTTTTCTTACTAAAAGTCCCATTCGCTCTAATATTTTGCACCCTTCAAATTTGGTATTTTACTGATTGTACTCCCAAAGAATTTTGCATTTTGAGCTCTCATTGGACGGATTATTGTCACATGAAAGAAGTAGGCTCACGCTTTGAAATGAGCCCCATTGGGCTTTTTCGGTAATTTTTGTTTGTTTAAATGTGTTCGCATCTTCCAGCTGAAGCACGATGTAGACCCTGGAGTTGAAAGGTAGATGTCAGTTAACATCCTATTTCGCACTTATTTCATTGTTTTGGTGAAAATTTGTATATAGTGAAAAATTATTCTTTATTTTGTTCACAAAAAATCCACTGAATTCAATATGATAATACAAATTGAAAAAAATTGACAAAAAAAGAATAACAAATTGAAAAAATCTTCAACTTGTTCACTGATTTTTTTACAACAAATGTTTAAGGGTCTTACTAAGTTTGTCAATAGAATGTATTATTATTTTAAAATTAGATTCCATTGAACATTTTATTTCGATTTTTTCCCCTATTTGAGAGATTTTTTAGCGATTTTGAAAAAGTAATTATTTTTTAACTTTGGTGTGACCGCGTTAAATTATTAGAAAAAAGTAAGTCAAAATGGAAAAAAAATCATGCAAAATAAAACATTACTATTGTACACTTCAAAAGTCAACATGAAAATGTTAATATATCACATTTTTACGCGATTTATCCTTTTCGGACAGGAGACAATTCAAAATTTGTATGAATCGTTAAAATCAGTCCACCGGTTCTTAAGTTATAAGCGTAGTAACTAACACAACTTTCTTTTATATGTATAGATATGTATATATTTGAAATATTTGGGTATTATATCATTGTATATCAAATATTATGTCGCATTATAGATATCTATGGGAGCTTTAGCTATATCTAAACTGTTTTCCATATTTGAAATATTTGGGTATCGACGTAAAATATCGACTAACACCAAACAGACCTAAATGCCATAATGTTCAATAAATGTTGCCCTCTGCCTACTTTCCTTACATATTCATTTTAGTTTTTGTAAATCATTTGATTTTTTTTAATGATTTTAATTTTTTGGGAACGATTAAGGAATTGCTAATTATAAAAATCAAACTAGAAATTTAAAATACCAACAATATACCAAAAAAAACCATTTTACCAAAATTCATCATTGTTTTAACTCTAAAATTATTTCTTCCCTTTTCAAAAAATACAACACAAATTTAGACAAAAAAACGGTTAGCCGAAAAATGCATTAACAATTTGTGAATTTTCGGTGAAATTTTCCCAATGTTAATGGTAACAGTATATTAACATTAAGGGTTGAAACATGTTAACGCAAATGCTGTGAATGAGCACTGCATTGCCAACATAACATTTTACTGTCTTCCTTGTTAGAACTGTATTATCAACATATAACTGTTTATTACGGTAGTGTTCACTCGTTGACATAGAGGGCGCTGTGCTAATTCCAGTAAGTTCTCATAATTGCAGAAATGGTGATAACTTTCTATCTTCTTGGTAATGTGAGGGCGTGCTTGTAAATTTGCAATGTGGTTGTAATTTATATAATCAAGTATAGTTCTTATGAGAAACAATTGGAAATCGAAAGAAAATAAATTGATATGACAAATGATTCGGTGTGAAAAATTATCTGAATGTATCTTTTCTAGCAAATTAAAATGAATAACTATTTTTTAGGTTTTATAATAAGTCTCATATATGATTTTCGTCATAATGATACAATACCTCCTATTCAATTCAAAACCAAAAATATATTAGAAGTGATTTTTTGATAACCTCTATAACTATATATATATATATATTACCAATAAGTGTATTGTATCATAGCTTTTTGTGGTTATATATTTAATTTAAGTATAAATATTTAATTTATGTTTTGACTTTCAAATCGCAAGTAGTGATGCATGTTTTTATACCCTCCACCATACATAGTATGGAGGGTATATTAAGTTTGTCATTCCGTAATCGAAATAATCATTTTGTTATCGAAATAATCATTATATCACGCAAATAATCATGTTAGACCCAACAAAGTGTAGTGAAACTGAGATTGTGCAAAGAGTTGTCTTTTGTATGCAGGCAGGTGAGGCAATTTTGACGATTTTAGCCATACTTTCAAACGCAATAGTTTAAAATTTTGTATTTAGAGTTCTTAACGGGTTCTGCTCCCTGTAAAAGAATATTGTCTGTATAGGTCCACGTTTTTGTATAAGTCCCATATAATTGTCCCTTCCAATATTTTCTATTTTGACAATTTTGGCTACATTTTCCTAAGCTATTTTCCTATTAATAGAAGTCCACGTTATCCTATAGCCTATATAACTGTACTTTGAGGACTTTCTGAGGTAGTTACTTAAAATTCCGTATTTGGATTTCGTAGGCAGATCAATTTTTAAATATGTCAACGTTTTTTTATAGCCCCCATGATACGGCCAAAACGTGCCACATCGAAATAACGGTTTTAGACCCTAGGTCTCTTTGGACCAAATTCTTGTCAGAACCTTTGGAGTCGATCTAGCCAGGTCCGTCTGTCTGGCATTTAATCCAAACTTGGTACATTGCAATATTATTATCAAACTTAGATCGAGTTCGGAGATGTACTTATGGCACGTCCCCCACAGAAGGTCCAAAGTTCAAAAACAAAAAAATATTTTACTGCACAGAAAGGAATCCAATCTTGCTCCAACGATCTTACCAAAAAGAAAGTTATGTAATAAATATGGTAGAGATCATACGATTAATTCTGGTACCTCCCCCACAATAAACATCCGTTTTTTTATATTTCAAATTCTGTTATTTCTACTAACACCAGATCTGCTATGAAGATGGAATATATCGTTCACTGCTTATGGTACCTCCCACACAAAGGGACAAAATTTTGAATATCCATGAAGCATTTAAACGCGAATTTAATATCGGTTCACATTCAGACTTGGTATATCTCAATATACTAAAATGGGATATATGGGACTATGGATCGAATGGGGTACTTCCCCCCATAGGATGCAAGATGTTGATATACAAACACGCTCAAAGAAAGTGAAATAAGCATCCAACTCTCTTCAAATTTCACATACAAACATTTTTCCGAACACAATATCTATTGTAAAGATGATATATATCTGAGAACTCCATATGGTACCCCATACACAAATGGTCACAATTTTCAATACACTTATCTGTCATAACATGCGAATTGCTATATCCAAATATTTCTCTCAACCAAAAAACTGAGATGAATATGAAAATTACGATTTCGCATAAAATTAGATATAAATGTTCGAATTTCTTGTAATTTGCCCATACCAATTTTTTATCTGTCTTAGATGAAGTATAAAAATATAATACTTCGGTCGACTATATCTGGTACCTCACGCACATTTTAACATTTTCTAAAAAATTATCACGTGTCTCGTATATATAGAAAAAAGTAGCCAATATAGTCCAAACCTTTCACATCGTAATATTTATATCATATTTATTTAGGTCCGATGCGAAATGGGCAATACTGCCCCTTCGGAACCTACTCCATAGAGGGTCAAAATTTTGAATAATCATAAGAAATAGTCTAAATATATTTAAGTAATCAAACATTGGCTGAGGGTATTTAACTGTCGGCAAGACCGACTTATAATTTTAAATTACCTATATAGAGGTCGCTTTAAAATCATATTTGTATTTCTTATTGCGAAACTTGTGATAACATTATTTTCGTGTCGGTACAGTGAGGGTGCTTTGCCAATGGATTTTTTTTTATAAATTGATAGCATTCTTATAAGAAAGAATATACTATTGATGGAATTTGTATAGAGTGGCTTATTTTTGCAGTTTATGATGGATTTAATAAAGAACCTACTTACATAACGTTTTCCAATTGGTTTTGACAAAGGATATGAATTACAAACTCGTTTTCATAAAACTATAATAGCGGATAGTACAAATAACTGTTAAAGAAAAAAATCAAGGAACATACAGAGTGATTTTGTTTCATTGTAAAATATCGTCAGTTTGGTCTATATAATTTAACCATGAATCGATCATTGATTTATTTTTTTTTCAAAATGCGAGCTCTGTTAAGAGAGTGCGTAAAAGAAATATTGTGTTCAATGACGAAGTTAATTTTTGTCTCAATAGGTACGTAAATAAGCAGAATTCCCAAGTTTGGAGTGAAGATCATGCTGAAGTATTGTAAAAACTGTCAATTTGTTTTATGATCAGTTGCCATCATTGAAGCGTTATTCTTCAAAGAAAAATGCCGACCGCTACTGTTTTCAACAATAAGGTGCCACATGTCACACAGCACGTGTAACAATATATTTAAAGTCGAGCGCGATAAACATTTTATACCACATTCGCGTCAATTTACCGTCTAAACCCTTCTGATATCTTCCAAATATGGTTCCAAATTTTCAGAAAAAAAAATATTTTATCCAATTGGAACATTAGAAATATTTTACGATGAATCATTCACTTTAACAATAGGTATAAGCCCAACAACTCTTTGTGAAATGCATACATTATAGCCCTATGCATCACAAATATCATTAAAAAACCCTCTCAAAATTCTAGTGGGCTTAAAAATAAATAAAGAATGCACTTCTTTCTCTAAAATTAGTTCGAAATTCAAAATTATTGCCAGCGTGATAGTAAATGCAAACTGTGCTCATTTCGATAGTGCGTCACTTTGATTACAAATTGTGGTTCTTTTAAAAGACCACAAAGTCATTAACATTGGGCTTTGGGAACTTGTATACGCATCAATTTTTGGATTGCAAGCCAAGTCCATTAAAAAGTCGTAAAAAATTTACGATCTCTCCCTAACAGAGATTCTTTTGGATTTTAATACAAAATCATTTTTATTGGAAACTATGTATGTACAAATGTACATATACATACATGAATGGATGATATTGTTTGTGTAAGTTTGGCAATGTGTTAGGAGTCTATTATAGGGACTGGTGTGTGTCGGTATTTGAGTATTCCCCCTTGAGGCATGAATGCAATAAATTTTAACAGTTGTACGCACAAATTGTTGGTTGAAATAATAGGGAAATGCCGTCACAATTATTAGAGTATGGGCGAATATTGACATAACTAGTTCTGCATGTTATTGTAAGGATACGCAAAAAAATATAGTTATTTCAATACTTTTTTTACGTTTATTAAATTTTAGTGTATTCTGTAAAATACTGATGGAATTCAATATTAAAGCAAAGTTAAGTAAAAAAAATTAAAATATTTCAATGTTCTTAATGTGTTGTATACCTTAACACATTTCTATTGCATTTATTTTATTTTTATGCATATATCTATTTATGTAATTTTTCTTTATTTATATATTTTGCAAACAAAACTAATAAAATTCATGGTTTATAGTCGCATGTGTGTCAGTTGGCTTTGTATTGGGAAGTTGGCAGAATTTACAATTCAATATTTACGATAAATAATGTAATTATTTTAATTACTATATATCATGAATGTGTATCCTAGATCCTCGAATCTAGCCTGGCAGTTGGTGTTGTTTAAAACCAAATCGCGGGGAGAGTGTGTTGCTCGAATGTAGAGTTGCAATATCAACCGCAGAATATTGTATATATAGATCCACGTTTTCCTAAAGTCCACATGTGACGGTACCTCAAGATATACAGTAATTTGAAGAATTAAGCCACATTTTTAAAAGGAAGTGTTTTTGAATTTGAATGTTGATGTACACAATAGCAAGCAATTTACTACATAGTTCACGATTTCTTATATCCCCATCATAACGGTACCTCCTGATAATCGGTATTCTGACGATTTCAACCACTTTTTCTAACGGATTAGTTTAAAATTCAATATTTATATTCTGTAATGGGATCCACTTGTGGTGACGGAACACTGTCTATATAGTTCCACGATTTTCTATATTCTCATATAACGGTACGGTCGTGACACTGAGAACCTCATTTCTAAATACTGTGCTTTTCCGGGTGTGACTAAGTGAGATAAAGTACAATTTTCGGGAAATTCAACTCGAATCAATCATGGTACACTACTGTTATTAAGCGACCGATAAGTGCTACGGCGCTTCACTTGGCCGAAAATGATGAACTGCTGAAATTGGTTTTCTCCGATGAGAAAACATTTGTTGTCAACCAGTTTGTAAACAAACAAAATAATCGTGTTTACTTGCCAAAGAGCTGAAAATGTGCACCTTCGGTTGGCCACCAGAACTCAAGCGCTGGCCATGGTGATGGTTTGTGCCGCCATAAAAGCCGATGGTCGCTCTCCGCTCATATTAATTGACCGTGGCATCAGAATAAATGCCGAATATTATCGCGAAAATATTCTGAATGGTGTATTAAAGCCTTGGGCACGCAAGCATTTTGGCCGCAGACCTTCGACATTCCAACAGGTCTCAGCACCAACGCACTCAGCACTTGCCACCCAAAAATGGTTATAAAATGAGGTTCCTCGCTTCATTTCCAGTGTACAATGGCCACTAAAATCTCGGGATACTAATCCGTTGGACTATTGTGCCTGGAGTATTTTGGAAAGCAAGGTTGACACTAAAAAATACCAAAGTGTCGATCACCTCAAGCAAGCGCTTCGAAGGGAATGGACCAAAATACCGCGGAGCAATATTCGGGCTGCGTGTGACAATCTCACGTTTGAATGCCATTATTCATGCCAAAGGTGACCAATTCGAACATATCTAAACTTATTCTAAAATTTGAATCCATTTCCGACATTTCTTGCTTTCATTCAATAGCATATGAAAAATGTAAAAGTTATGGAGTTTGACTTTGCTGCAGTTTTTGTTATCTCACCCTTTAATTAACTATTTTTATATATTAGTACCGTAAAAGTAAACAAATCCAAAATGATACAACATTATTAGGGAACGATCGGTAAATGATAAGATTTTAAAATTTCACAAAAGGAATAAGTTGTATTTTAGAGCTATAGATACAGGTAAAACTTTGAAATTTTAAAAGAGGAACACTCTTAGGTGAATTGAGACGAATCTTTCAAAATTCATACCTTAAGATGATAGTTTATGGCATTTTGCTGTTGCGAAGCAGTCAGTCTTAATCCCATTATTGTGGTTTTTATAAAACAACGTTTATTTATCAGTAAAAAACTAGGAAACTGATGAGAATTTTTTACTCGTTGGCCGCAAGGGCCAACATAGACAATTTTCAACTACAAAGATTGTTACATTTAATACCAGGATTGATATAATTCAGAGGAAAAAAGTAAAAAAGCAGCTAAGTTCGGCCGGGCTGAACTCTTAATACCCTCCGAAAAAAATCCGAAAACTAACACTTAAATGAAAATCGTTATATGGGGACTATACGAAGACGTGGTCCTGCATACGATTTTTTTGTCATAGGCTGTAGTGCCCCTTACGAACTTCAAATACGAAATTTGTTACAATTACAGTGAATAATGTCGCAAAAATCATGAAACGAAAACCTGATCACAACAGACAGACAGACAGACGTGGCTAGATAGTCTTAGAATTTCACGCTGATCCAGAATACCTATACCTTGTCGGGTCTATTAAGAATATTTCGAGGAGTTACAAACGGAATGACAAATTTAATAAACCCTCCATAGAATGGTGGAGGTATAAAAATTGGCTAGAATCAGTAAAATATAGACCAATATAGATAGTGCTATGAAACTGGCGGTAGTGCCTATCATAGTACCGAAGATATAGAGGTATTATCATATGGTCTGCAAGAAAACGTGGATCTACAAAGACAATCCATCGGACATAAAACCTATTACGACATCTAGGTACCATTTCGTGAAAAATATGGGAGGACAATGATCAGGCGAAACTAGAAACATACCGAATTTTAGATAAGTCCATTAGAAGTGTGACTTTAATCATCAACATATAGACTATAAGGTGGTACTGTTATAAGGGAGCTATACGAAAACGTGGAAATATACAACTCATTCATACAACTGTATCAGATATGCAAGCAATACGTCAAATAATGTGTTCTGCAACGTGATTTCTTTCTTAGAATTTATTGCCAATCATGAATATATATATTTTATGAGGTCTCCGATGAATATTTCGAATTCTTACAAACGGAAAGATAATTTTAATATTTCTCTCCTTTCCGAATAAAATGTATCCAAAGGGTTCTTAAGATTGTAATTTTTATTTTAATTTATTGAAAAACTTTTTAATCGGCAAAAGTCCGTTGGTAACCACAAAACTGTTGAATAACCGAAAACAGTAAATTGCTAGAATTCGGCATTATTCTGTACAAAAAATTCCTACAATTAAGTCTGAGCCCTATAAATCGAACAGAAAATAAAAACACTTAAAATAAATTTTTTAGAATTACAAACATTATTTTTTGGCCACC
Organism: Musca domestica; assembly: GCF_030504385.1. Lineage (NCBI taxonomy): Eukaryota > Metazoa > Arthropoda > Insecta > Diptera > Muscidae > Musca > Musca domestica. The sequence continues at coordinate 21,262,942 of NW_026712328.1, read as the reverse complement.
TTTCCTTGAAAATGGAAACACTGTGGGCTGTGCACTTTGAGGATTATATATTTAGACAGGTAACTGAATGTAAAATTTTAGTTCATTTTATAAAGTTTAGAATAATTTTTTTATAACTGTTTCAAATTTAAACTGCTACTTCAAAACATCAAGATAAGAAATAAGAGTACATTATAATTCAAAATTCAATTGACACTTGGCAAACGGTATTAATTAATGCTATCTTTAAAAATAAAAATAACGGTAACTTTTATTTGCAGATTTGAATCTGTATCACATCTTCTTGGCCACATTCCGCAATAGCAGTGCATACGCACAGAAACAATTTAAAACAATAAAAAATCATTTCCCCGTCTGTGGACTTTGTTTTTCATTTTATATCGTTTGTGAAACAAGCCGTGATTTATCATTTCCATCACACTTAAATTATAATTTACAAAACGGTTGCATCCATAAAGACACTTAAAATGAAATAAAACGGCACATCAACGACGAATACGTCAGCTGGAGTGGGTAGCAAAATAGCTGACTGGATGTTCTTAAAAATTTAATTACTCGTCTTTATTTGTACATTTATGAGATGTATATTTTTTTATTATTTAAACCGTAGCACCATGGTCAACATACGAATGTGAAAAGAAACAAGAATGACGAAAGATAAATGAAATATAAAAAAAATTTTGATGCATAATTTTAATATTAATTTATGTTTTTGTATGTTCTTCACCTGTCACATCGTTTGTCGAATGGTTTCAATGGATGAGAGTGTAGTTATTCTTACTTACTTGGCGGAATTTAAGAATAATGCTAAAAAGGGACAAACTTTGTTTAACTTCTACCATGGGGAATAGGGAAACATCGACAAGATGTCAAATCTGGCGGATCTGTGAAAATGAAAGCTATGTTGCCGGATTTTTTTATAAAGAAATAAAATACCACATTACACCATGATTAACGGGAGAATTCGTTTTATGCCTTTGCGGTAGCAATATAATGACTTTTATTATGTGTCTCTTCTATTGAAAATGACTAATCTTGTGATAAAACATGCAAGTAGCAGTTCACAAAAACAAACCTCACTTTAAACTCAACTGCCGAGAAATTGACTATGTATATTCGCCCGTCTGTCAATGTTAACATTTAATAACTGTACAGATTGCAATTATGGTCCGATCCTCCCGAAATTAGAGTTAGTGTCGAAATAGAAGCCAATTTTTGGTGGAGATATATTAAAACTACCTTTTTTCTGATTTTGCAGTATAGATCACAATTATATACCGATCGAAGCGTAATTTTGCGTTGGGATAGAGTTTAGCAAGGGCAAAAGCCTACTGTTTGGGATGTTCATCGAGTAATATATTACGGGTGAAAAGGACCATAGGGACCTACGTTTGTATTCAAGCAGCAAATATTTTTAATATTGCAAATCAATTTCCACCGAAATGCCTAGTACATAAATGTGGCAAAGATGATCTTTATATTGCTGCCGATTTTGTAGACTTATATAGTCTGAAATCGGAAGTATAGCGAAATATATACATTATTCTAAATTTCAAGTTCCATTTAGCAGAAAATTATTAGCAGAAAATTTCCACGGAATTGGGCATTGTCTTGCAGCTCTGGTTTTCGAACGGAGTTATGTAAAAATTACGACTATGACCTTAAAACAGGAACTTATTGCATTATTTGTAACCCCTTAAGAACCGAACCTGATATTTAGAATGATCTTTTAAGTGGTCCAATTACGCATCTCAATATCTGGATGGATTCGTTCATTTCTGTAGTTTTGGAATACTTTATATATAGTATTCCAAAACTACAGAAACTTTTCCGTAGGGTATTCCATGATCGGCTCCGCAGACTATAGCTTTCACTAATTTGTTTTTAATCCAAATTTGGAACTTTTTGGATCATTACCTATATCTTATCCAAATATCACAATGTGCTAAGCTTCAGGTAAGTCGGATCACCCTTCGCTCAATATGAGATTTTGAGGTTTTATTGGAAAATGAACTAGAGTAGTGAAAAATAAACTCGGTAGTGCATATAATTTTTTTTTGCAAATTTTTGTGGGGGAGTTATTACAAATATTTAACATCACCGATCTCAATCTAAGTTTGTTAAAAATGTTCCGATATAATGACTTTGGAACAAATCGCATACTCCCTTCGAGAGTTATCTTGCGCACATGCAAATGTGTAATATAAGCACCAATGAAGTACATTTTGACACATATTACGAATTAATCTTAAAGCTCCAAAAGCTGCATTTTTAGCATAAGTCTGCAACATTACCATGATTTTAAAAGTAATGTCGTAATATTCCCCAGCCTAGTTTAGGCGTATACACTTAATAATTACGTTCATCGGACATGAGCTTAGTGTTACCATTTACGAAATAAGCACTAATTAAAAAAAATTATATTGCGCTCCCTTTATATATTTTGAAGGATAGCATAAAGTCTGGCCGCCCGATTTTTGTATGAAAAATTGACGTCATTGTGTTGTACATCCAATATAATACTAAGCTAAGATATTTTGAAATATTTCATTAATACTTCGCACATCGTACTAAACTTTTAGACTTTCAAAGGTTTTATATGTTATTCAAGTTTATCCATTTTCTGATAGAAAAATAGCAAAATGTTTAAGTTGTACACCAAAAAGTCTTCAAAATCTTTCCTTTTGAAAGTAATTTTTGATGATATTAGTAAAATCATTGCACAATAAAAAACCAGTAAAGAAAGTCTTAAAGTCGAGCGGACCGACTTTAGGATACCCTACACCACTTTGCTAATTTAGTAGAGCTCCGCATATCTACTAAAATTTTTTATGGGAGAATTCACTCATACACGCTATGATTATAATTATAATTTAAAGTTCAAAGGACTAAATATGACGAAGCATTTATATCTTTTAAATTCGTATTTGTATTACCCATTTAGTGCACAATTAATTTAAAATCGGATAAAAATATATATGGGAACCGATCCCGATAAAATTTGGCAAAGATATTTCTATGCAGTATTTGATATATTTCCCTGAATATCGTTGTTATGGAGTGCATTTTATGGCTGTGGGTAACAAATATAACAAATCGGATGAACAGTATATATGGGAGCTATAGCTATATCTGAACCGATCTTGACCAAATTTGACATACTAGCTTCTAGACTCAATTCGGTTGTAGGTGTCAAATTTCATCCCATTTGGACAAATATTATACGTTTGGTGCTCAATAAAAGGTAAATCGGACGAATTTATATATTGGAGCTATATCCAAATCTGAATCGATCTCGATAAAATTTAGCAAATATATTTATGAGCTGTATATGATATATTTCCCCAAATATTGTCATTACAGAGTGCATATTACGGCAGCGGTTGACAAAAATAATAAATCGGATGAACAAAATATATGGGAGCTATAGCTATATCTGAACCGATTTCGATCAAATTTGGCATATTTATTTTTAGGTCCAATCTGATCGTACGTGCAAAATTCTATACTATTCGGACTGATATTACACGTTTGGTGCACAATAAAAGGCAAATCGGACGAAGATATATATGGGAGCTATATCTAAATTTTGACCGATTATCTCCAATTTCAATAGGGTTCGTCCTTGGGCCAAACAAATGATTTGTGCAAAATTCCATCTGGATAGGGCAATAAATTCGAACTGTACTTTGTTTACAAAAATACATGGACAGACGGACGGACGGACATGCAAAAATCGACTCAGAATGTGATTCTATGCAGATCATCAAAAGCAATTATGGGTCTATCTCGTTTCCTTTTGCCTGTTACAAACAAATGCACAAAGACATAATACCCTGACCACCTTGTGGTGTAGGGTATAAAAACGTCCAATACTTATGTCCAAAAATTTTTCAATGTCTCGATATGTAACCTCTAGAAACACTCACTAATCTCAATATCAAATTCTATATATGTCAATATCAAAATCAATCCTTTAACCCATTTCCAAATTTTGTAAGATTTCAATCTACATCTCACCATCCTAGACACTATAAAACTAGACAATATAAAACGTAGTACTATTTAGTTACGTCCGTACGTATTTTCAAAATTTAGTACTTTTCGAACAAATAATCGAACAAATATCATAAACACAGATACATCAGAAATCAAATTTCAGAATTTATCTATAGTACACAATATATATGTACCCTTTGTACAATTATAGCTGTTCCCGTGGACAGAGTCCCTACTACCAAATTTCAGATTGCAAGCACTATCTGTTCACCAAATACCAAATATAGTACTATTTAGTACTAGTCCAAGACAACCTCTGTATCACAAACCGTACACCAAGAAGGACTCCAATACTAAATATCATAATTTCAGCCTCAACCATTTACCTTAAACAAAACTTTTAGCCCTATTTAGTACACGTACATATACATTTCCAAACCCACCTTCATATATCAAACTTACTTTCCAACTTTGTTCCTAATACCAAATTCCAAGTTTTCAATTCTATCCGCTCAGATAATACCAAATGATACCATTTTAGAAGCTTAGTACCATATTCGAACCTTTCGCGACCTTAAAGTTTAAATCTTCAAAAACTTTTTGGTACATCTATCCTGCACTTCAGAGTCCAATTTTTAGTACATTTTAGTATTTTTCATATCCCTTTAGAACGTATTTCCAAACACCCAGCCTTATGACACGTTCACGCATCAACACTGAACCTTGTGAAAATTTTCAATATTCTAACTTTAGGCCGTAGATTCAGGATCAGTCAGTCAGTTATTTCGATCCTCTTTATGCTTATATTAGACTTGCTAACAGAAGTTGAAAAACATATCAAGAACTAATAACGTTATGAAATTACCAGTTACAAATATTGGCGGTTTTGAGCCATAAAACATGGCAACACTACTTACAATTTTGTGTCGCTCTATGAGTGTTTTTTTATTCTCAACGAGTTTTTTCTTCCATCCCATTTCACTCATTGAGAAATTCTTGGTGTATTGGTAAAATGTACTCACAGTATTTCATCCAACAATGTGTACTTTTTGAGCATTGTTGTGATACTTTTTTATATTTTGTTACTATTGAGAGACAGATCTCATTTCGGTCTGGCAGGCCATAAGCATTTGAATCGGACTCATTTTGTATGGGTGTTGTTTGTCCATTTGTGTATATCCGTGTTTACTTGATAGTTTGTTTGTTTTGAGTTGGCTTTAGCTGAGTGTTATTATTGTCGCCTGCCACTGCTGCTGCTGCCGCCGCCACCATGCCTAGGACGCTTCCTGGCTGAGAACAACACACGTTTGCCATGAATTGGAAGTATGCGCAATATGAGGCATTATGGCACGTTAAGGTTTTAAAATATCGATTGACGGTCGTATAGTAAATGAGAATTGAAGGATTTTCACATGATTCCCTTAACTATTCGAGCAGTAGAATTTTGTATTTCTTACTTTTATTTTCCTATACGAAATTGTTGTATGTTTCCAGGGGTGTGTGTGTATCTGACCGTGTCTTTGTATGTTTGGATGCTTGAGAACTTAACTTTTTATATACAAACATCTTTTGTTAAATTGTCTATCTTTATGTCTGTCTACCAATGCGCCAGATTATGGACTTTTTTCTTGTGCACGGTTTTCTTTGTGCTGACAGGCATCGGATAAAGATTTTCCAAGGCGATTTTCTTCGTAGACAGTCATTGTACTAAATATGTATACTAGAATTGTTGTTTCATTATTCTTTTTTTACCAAAAACATACCCTTCTCTCGTTTGAAATTTCGTACAATAAACGTCAGTTGAATATGAATGAATGGGTGTAGAGAAAATAAAATTAAAATACCTACCCATTTCGTTTTATCGAAAATCAAAATAGGTAGATACCTATTTGAGAGATTTTATTTCTTAGGAAAAATTGTTTTGTTAAATGTTTCAGTTTGTAAACAAAACGTTATGTTTTGTAACTTAGTTTCTAACAAGAATAATTTGATAACTAGAGAATAAATAAATGTATATATTTGTATCAGCGTTCAAGAGTAATACAGTTTGAGAATATGTACTAAAATATACTACAAATTTCAACACTTTTAATTTGACAAACGGAATGAGACATTCACTGATGAAGTGCTCGATAGATGTACCAAAGTGTTTTTGGGAATACGAGCATTAAGGTTACGAAAAGTTCTAAAATGGTACTAAGCTTCAAAAATCGTACAATTTGTTATTATGTGAACGAAAAGTGCTAAAACGCGAAATTTGGTATGTTAATCAAGGTTGAAAAGTAAGTTTGATATATAAAGGTAATTTTGAAAATGTGTACTAAAAGTGTAAACTGTGCTGTAACTGTACTAATTGTTCGTGAAGTACTAAGTAGCATTGAGTTGGGTATTAAATGAACAGATTGTTCTTGAAATGGGTGGGTGAAGGAATAGAGCTGAAATCCTGATATTTGATATGAATGATTCTGCTGGTGTCTGTAGTTGAAGGAAGGAAGTGTTTTGGAAAAGCGTGCTATGAATGTGGAATTCTGAAATTTGGTATCGTGGTCACTGTTATTGTCTAGGGTGGAGAGAAGGAGGTGCTTATGGACATATATAGTATAACTGTTCAAAAAGTATGACAATAAATTTAGGATTGGATCTTATAATATAGTTGGAATTCTGAAATTTGATATAGAGCCGACTGCTGGTATATAGTTTTGAGAGAGGGAGGTGGATTTATACTTACATCTGGTAATAAGCCCTGGTGAGAATAATGATCTTGTAGGTTGATTTGTAAGTTTTTACGGTTGCCAACAATTAGTGAGGAAACTCATTATTTGGGTATGGACAATACTAAAAAACTATAAGTTAAAACCAGCAAAGGAAGACCAAAAATCTAGCGGGGCCGACTATATGATACCCTAACCATATGCATATTTAATAGAGCTACTAGTAACGAATACACTGTTATATTATGAATTGATGTGAAGTATGTACCATATTTTGATTCTGTATTATGGCTTAAGATCATAATTTGGAATCTGATGAAACTTATATGTGGCAGGTATATCCAACTCTGAATCGATTTCCACCACGAAGGAATTTTTATCTCTCGTACGAATTATCATTGCCATAAAATTCATGATATTACTTCGAGATTGATAATATTAAGCAAGTAAAAAAGCTGTATGTTCTGCCGGGTCAAAATTTGTATACCCTCCACCATTTGGTACAAATTTGGCAATTTTCAAAAAATAAAATCCGTTAAAAATCCTGTTAAAATCTTAAAAATACCGAATGTAGCCGTATATTAGGGTCTATACGACGACGTAGACCTGTATAGGCAACTTTTGTCATAAGCTATTACAATATTCAAATGCGAAACTTGAAAAAAATTGTTTATAATGTAGCTAAAATCATCAAAATACCGAATATGGGGAGGTACCATGGGGGTTATAAAATTTGGACCTGCACGGACAATTTTCTGACATAGGCTGTAGTATCCATTACGAACTTCAAATACAAAATTTGAAAAAATTCCGGAACATAATATCGCTAAAATCATCAAAATACCGAATATCGGGGGTACCGTTACATGGGGGCAATACGAAGACGTGGAGCTGCACATACAATTTTCTGTCATAGGCTATAGTATTCATTACGAACTTCAAATACCAAATTTAAAACAATTCCGGTAAATAATGTCGCTAAAATCATCAAAATATCGAATATCGGGAGGTACCGTTATATGGGGGCAATACGAAGACGTGGACCTGCTTGGTCCATTTTCTGTTTTAGGTTGCAGTATCCATTGCGAACTTAAAAAATAATTTTAAAACAATTCCGGTAAATAATGTCGCTAAAATCATCACTCTAGCTTCATTTCTTTCGGAAGCTAGAGTGATTTCCACAGACGGACAAATGGATAGTCGGACAGATGGGCGGACATTGCTAATTCGACATAGAATTTTATGCTGATCAAGAATATATATACTTTGTGGGGTCTAAAATGTATATTTCGAGGTGTTACAAACACCTCAACAAACTTTGGTGGAGGGTATAAAAATGTATATCGGAGCATTAGATATATGGGAAGCGTGTTTCACCAAATGTGGAATATGCTCCTGGAAGCATGTGCAACAAGCCATTCCATTTGAGCTGATATCACATATTTGATGCACAATAAAATTTGGCAGATGTATTTCTGAGCTGTGTCTGATATTAGGTACCAAATATCAAATATCACCAAATCAGATAAACAAATATATGGGAACTATATCTATATCAGAACCGTTATTCATTAAATTTCACGCACGTTCTTTCAGTCAAATTCGGTCGTGTATGGAAATTACCTCAAATTTGGGCTTGTATTTATCACTTGGTACTCAATAAACTTAAAATCTGGTAAAGATATATAGGAGCTTCTTCTAATTCTCAACCGATCTTTATAAAATTTGCAAAAACAATTTTTAGCTACATTTGATATCTTTTCTTGAATACCCTTTGCATGGAGTTTATATTACGGTTGTGAGGGACAAAAATATCAAATCGGACGAGCAATATATATGAGAGATATAGCCATATAGCCATATAGCCTAAACCATTCACCAATTTTTTTTACACTTGCTTTTAGGTTCACTTTCACCCTTAATGGGGTTATATTACTCAGAATAAGATTCTGTACAGATCATTGAAAGGGACTATGGGTCTATCTCGCTTCCCTCTCAGCGTGCACAAACACATAATACCCTGTCCACAGTGTGGTGTAGGTAAATTGTAAATAGTAAATAGGGTTTAAAAATATGCAGGAACTCATGGCAAACACAAATTTGAATCAATTCCGTTGAAAAATGTGGGTAATCATTAAAATACAAGAAGCGGTAGGTTCAAATATATTTCATGCATATTTTGGACAAACTTCCAATTTACAGAAAATTCGGTTGACATCAATGACTAACTTATTATTTTAGGTATAGCCCACATATAAGTTAGTCATGGGTCCGTATTATGGCTCATTCAAAAAACTTGAATTGTCCACATAAAACTTTATGGGTTATCGAATTATCGACACAGTCAACTAAAGGATCTACTTCTTACATTTTTGAAAAATATTAAGGCAATATATTTTGTATTTTGCCTAAAATCTCCTTTCATCTCGTACCTCAGAGATATTGGTCTGATTTTAAGAACTCTCATAATTGCGTGTTCATTTGCTTACAAGCTACGTTTTCCAGAAGCAAGGTGACACAATTTTTATGACATATATGCAGCTTGGCGTGTTATGATTTATAGTTCCACGGTAAATGTGAAATGAATAACTATTGTGTATTATTGTTCTTATACAACACCTGGATTTCTGCATTTTTCATTGATGTCTTCATAAACTATTTTACGATCGAATTCCCATACAGACAATGCATTCCGTAACACTTTTCCCACAACCATTAAATCTTAACCAGCGAAGACAATTAAGACACCTTGTTTTCAATTCAATCACAGTCGTAAAATCATCATCGTCAGTTGTGCGATCCTCTTCATCATCGTCATTTAATACACTTATCCATCCCAAGCACATAAAATACCATTGTTAATTTGTTTGTTGTAATTGTTTGTTTGTTGGCCTTTCCGTACTATTTATATGGCCTTAAAATACAACAATTTTTATAGAACTTTCATTTTATGATTTTCCAAACAGAAGCCAATTTCAGTTCGGCTGTTTATGAAATAATCATCAGCAAGGGGAGGGGGGCCGAGCGGAATACAACCTTTGTACTTTGCACCGCAACAGACACAGTGGCGATGTAAAGGGAATTGCATCTGCTCCGGTTACTGTGCAGCAATACAGAGCTGGAAAATTTTTACGACTTCTTCCGTTTGATGGCTTTTTGTGGGTTCGGAATGTGTTACGTCTGTGATTATAAATCTGGGTACGTTGATGACTATGTCCGCTTGGGTGTGTGTGTGCGTATTTTTATGGATTCTAAATGTTGACAACATAGATACACTCGAGAGCAACTATTATTTGAATGGCATAAAAATTAAATATAAATGAGACAATCAAAGTGTCGACATGCGGAGGCAAACTGAAGAAAGATGACATTAAAAAAAGTCGTAAAAAAATGTAACCCTGACACTAGTGACCTCAAAAATATTGTATTTTATTGTAGATTTTATGATTTGTTCACGTACCCCAGTCAGTCAGTCGGCCATCCAGCCAACCACCAGTCAGACAGCACCCGCCAGTAACATGTTGCACTATATATACAACGTATGCTCATGAATGCGACAGTAGTCAACAGATTTCATAGTGCGGGGTGTTGTTGCATCAATTTGTTTATGCCGGCTTTGACCGAAATTCACACTCTACAGACAGTCATAAAAACGCTGGTACAAATGATTTTTGTTTCTGTATTTTTATTCTAAATAAACAAATAAAGAGATCATCTATCAGACTGTAGATGGACATAAATATAACTGCTGTACATTCATACAAACGGATAATTTGACAGAAGACATATGCAATGCTGTTGCAATTTCTTCATACAGTTTTATTGCAATATTTTTGGGTTGTTGTTAGTTGATAAGACTTGACAATTTTTTGGGTGACAATCAGTAAACAAAATGTATTTAATTGTAACATACGAGGGATGGGGAATAAATTGAATTGCTCATGGTTTTATTTAGCCTCTTATGTCTTAGAGACTGAACCAAGAAATATCTGAACGTCTGAATAGATATTTGATATTCTGTGTGCTCCTAAAAAAAACTATATTTGGGTGTAATTTCTTAATTTTAATTCACAAATTCAAAAATTCGCCAATAACAAACATTTATATTTTTATCCTGCACCATAAAATGTTCCATAAATGTTCCTTTTGTTATATTCGTTGAAGGAATATTCTTGATAGCTTTAAAATTCTTAATAGATTTAATCGTAACGATATTAGTATTGAAAATGGGCTGTATATGTACTCGTTTGGGAATGGACCTGAATCTTCTCCGATACAGCTATACATAGCAGATTTTTAATATCATGGAAAGTGTTTCTGAATATGAGGGCTATGCGCCCTGGTGAACTATTACTAAATAATAATTTCCGGAAGAGATTATAGAATACTTGAAACCTTAACTGTAAAATAAAGGCACATTCGTTCCACAAATGTTAGAATTTAGCAATACATAGGAACTATACCTAAACGTGGACCGATATGTACTATTTGTAATATGCATCATCCGAAGAATAATATGAAATTGTGTGCCACTCTGAAAGACATGTCTTATACATGGCGACCCCTATTGTGATTTTAACTTGCGGGAACGCCAACGAATATATATATATATATATATATATATATATATATATATATATATATATATATATATATATATACATATATATATATATATATATATAACTTGCGGAAGCATATATATATATATATATATATATATATATATATATATATATATATAACTTGCGGAAGATGTTTGCATGGAGGTGATTATAAACCACTGGATCTTTAAAACTCTTAACAAGTTTTCTGAAACATTTAGCCAAGGCCTTTAAAACTGTTAACACATCATATATCTATCTAGAAATTTATTGTGATTTCGTGGACGAATTATTTAATATACCCAAAATATATACCAATAAGGAAATCTTATTGGAGGGCGAAGTGTCCTTAAATAAATGGACTGAGACTGCTGCAATTCAACTTTTTTTACTAAAATTTTAAGCTCTAAACGTTGCAAGATTACAAATTTTAAGAACTACATATCTGTATGTTCCTAAAAATTAGAGTTTAACACAATAACTGTGGGTCAGTATACTAAAGACAAAATAGAAGATAAGTAATTAAATAACTATCGTTGTTAAACGAAATCGTTGTAATCGAAATCAGCATTTACGATTGAGATCAGGGTAGTATAATTAAGGGATGAAACGGGAGATGATGAAAAAATTAATTTTATTATGATCCAATCAAAACAATATTTTGCCGGTGGTAGGTTGCATCTTAGAGGGCAAAACAGTATGAAAATTCAGAAATTGCATTCAATTCTTAATATTTTTAATTCTTAAAGGCACTTAACTGCAAAATCACATATCAATAAAATGGAAACATCCAAGTTACAGCGAACGATCAAAAATATATTTTTGTTTAATTTGCGTGAATTACACTGATTAACTCATACAGGGTGAGATAAAAAAAATTTCAACGATTATTTTATTTTATTATTATTTAGTTCTTTTTCTTTCAAATTTTATTGAAAGAAAGCAAAAAATTTCTAAAATAGCTTCAAATTTTAGAATAAGTTTAGATTTGTTGGAATTGGTCACCATTAGCACGAATTATGGCCATCAAATGGAACGGCCCGCCTTCAGGTAGAGTCCCCCTGTAAAGATACCTCCAAAAGTAGAAGTATTTTTTATACAAATCCCGCTGTAAAGGTACCTCCAAAAATAGAAGTATTATTTATACAAAACAAAATTCCAAATTTGATTATTTTTTGTGTAAACGAAATATACAATTTTTTTTCTGTAAACAAAATAAACGATTTAATATAAAATTAGATGAAAGTTACTAATGGATATTTATAAATTTCAGTGTTATTCAAGTAAATTAAATGCAGATTTTAATAATATAGATTTTTTATTGTTTGGTAACGTTCGCTGTCCCGTTATAAAAGGGTCAGAGCTCAGAAGAAGACGATTAATATTTTTTTCGGGTATGATTTAGTCGAAACTTTTTTATATCTTTGGTTCTAGACTCCACGGCCACCTCCTATAATTCTCCAAGCGATACAATGACAAATTAATATGTATTAAAATTTTATTAGCTGTGGGTGAAAGATAGTGCCATGGATATCTATTTGTTAACTCTTTAGCCGTTTCCAGTGCAAAGGCCTTACATTTTTGGACATTAATATTATACCCAGAAGACAATGCAGGCAACATTATTGAACACCCCTCAATTATATCCTTATCATTCCCAAACAACAAAAACATATTCTATGTCACTAGCACCATAGAACTGACAAAATTGGAGCGAAGTCACTTCAGTATATTGGGCATAACATACAAACTGACAAAATCTGAAAGTTAAATTAGCACTTCTTGAATCTTAGGACCATTACTAATGGCGTGAAAAAATCACATTGGAGGATTCAGGGGGGAAAACAATTAAAACTTTAACTGAAATCCAATTTTATTTTCAAAATTAATCTTAAAGGCAACTCAGAACACTCACATCGTCTTTATTATACACAACTACTAAACACACAAATTACTGCACTAAAAATAAGTCAATACCTTGCTTTTCAATAATTATGCCAAGAATTGTCAATTTAAAATGTATTTTATTTTGTAATACAGATCTATTTTTACTCTTTTTTTTTACTGATCCCACTGAAAAGAGCAACTAACTACATTTTCTCTTTTTTGGTGCAATTTTCGAAGTGTCCCGTTAGAATGAAACCAAGATTATTATGTTTTCTAAAAAGCTTAACCTCTTAAGAGGTCATGTGTACACATTTGACAATAAATATCTGATTTTCATTTTTTGAATTTTGGCCAATGGCAGCGACCACTGTGCATTGGCACGAATAATGGCCATTAAACGGCCAATGAAATCGTCACACGCTGCCAGAATGTTTCTCTGCGGTATCTTGGCCCATTTCCGGCGAAGCGCTTACTTGAGGTGATCGACACTTTGGTATTTTATAGTGCCAACTTTGCTTTCGCAAATACTCCAGACATAATAGTTCAATGGATTGGTATCCGGAGATTTTGGTGGAATATCATTTTGTAACCATTGCTTGGTGGCGCGTGCTGAGTGCGCTGGTGCTGAGTCCTGTTGGAATGTCCAAGGTCTATGGTCACAATGTTTGCGTGCCCAAGGCTTTAATACGCCCTCCAGAATATTTTCGAGATAATATTCGGCATTTATTCTGATAATATGAGCGGAGTGCAAACATCGGCTGTTATGGCGGCCCATACCATCACCAGGGCCGGCGCTTGAGTTCTGGTGGCCAACCGAAGGTGCACATTTTCAGCTGACCTCTTTGGCAAGTAAACACGATCATTTTGTTACGCTACCAGTGTCAAGGTAACGTGCGATGGTACGAGACACAAAAGATTTATTCACATTTGGTTTTCCAAACAAAAATAAAGAAATCACACTATCACGCTTGAATTCCATCACGAATAACTTTTTTCTGGAAAACTCTCACCAAAAAGCAGTCTGAAGTTGGTTGCAGTTGGACACCCTGGTCCATAGGTTGGATTAGAGTCGTTGTGTTAGACGGCATGAAACAAATGTTAGATGCTAGATAAGTTATCTTAAAAAACTGGATGTCCTGGTGCCTTATCGACTAACAAAAGCATTTTTAATTCAAACTGATGGAGGACAATTAAGTTTAATCTCAGGAACCGCACAATTTTCTAAACAATATGTGAAGAGGGTTGCGTTCATTCAAGCTGTTTTATTACATCGTGTACCGGGAGATATGGTTTCTCAGTACTTTTCATGTCTATCTGTGTTTCCACACAAAATAAGTTTTAACCGATCTTTCTTATTTTTTGACGAATAAGTTCTTAGGTTTCCAAAAGACCTGTTTCAATTATGTCTTCTACCTAAATTAAAACTTTGTGGGCTTATAAGAGCTTTATTTTAAGTAATGTCCTTGCTCAATGGAATTATTCAATTATTTTGAACATGTATGCAAGTACAGGTAAGGAACTTCATTATTAATAATGGATATGAATTGTCATAATTAATAATGGATATGCAAAATCTTATAGAATGTCAGTCTTTGATGAAATTATCCTTGGATTAATCGTTATCTTTTTCTCCTTTGGTTAACGATTTTTTATTCGTGGGTTAGTCAATTGCTAAAATTGTATTGTTAAACTTCTATTCAAATGTTAATGAGTGTATTACATAAATTATTATCTCATCATAATTAAGGTCTACAACCTATATTTCTATACAAGACTTCCTCCTTTAAAAAATAAATGTTTTCTGGGTAGTTTAGTCTTACCAACAGACTATCAACTCCGTACTTTTAGTACACTCAATTCATATCATGTGCTAAAACTTTTCACATCCCCCTCGTAAGCCAATGTTGTTCACTCAAAAAATTGCTTCTTTATTCTTTTGGTTTTCTGATTAGAATCCTATGGCGGTGATAGTGTGTACTCAGTCGTTGACAGCACTCTTGGTGTTGTAACATTTTGAAGCCTAAGGTTATAAAAAAATTATGATGATGTGAAATGTCATTATTTTATTATTTGTTTGTTTATTTTTTGCTTATTAAATTATTTATTAATGGTCATGTTGTTTTTGTAGTTTGCTTTAATTTGGTATTGTCTTATTTGTGATTTTTTCTATCTCTTTCTCTTTTATTTCATGCATTTAGGTGGCGTATATGTAAAGCAGCATTAACATGGACGGTAGTTCAAATATGGAGTACCTAAGTGAGCATACGTTTCATACATCCATAAATCCATAAAAGCAAATAAAACTCGAATAAATAACAAGTGGGTCTTGCTTGATTCCCTTTGTGGTCTATCAATTGGTGGGAAAATCAAAGCGTAAAGGTGTTAAATATTAAATCTGCTTTGGGTGTTGTTTACATACAACGCTCTTATATGTCGGACTGACTGGCTGGTGGGTAATAAACCAAAGTGTGGCAAAGCGTTTAATTTGTTATTTATGAGCAATTAATTTTAAATAAGCGACCATTAAATGCACCCAATGTTTTGCTGCCGCTAACGCTCGCATAGGATGTGGATCAATCTATAATTGATGGTTGTTGGATGCACGCACAATTTGGAGAGTGTCAGTGCCATAAAATGCAGGTTGTCGGTTTGTTTTACGATCTTCACCCCCATTAAAAGCGATTGTCCTGCGAGCGTTAAAGATGCCTTCATAAATGATAAACATGTACTGATTATGAAATTAAGGAAGATCAAATAATTGGTGTACTTGTTTGTTTTATATCTCTCGTGACTTACTTCCGTAATTAATATGATTCTCTTTAACTTGTATATGCAAATAAATGAGATAAAATAAAGAACATGAACTGTTGTTGCAGTAGAATACTTTTGTAAATTATGTTTAATTTAATAGTAGATTGATAAAATAATTAATGGTAAGTATTAAATAATTGTTTAAAATATACAAAATAAAATGTGTGAGTTAATCAAAAAAAAAAAAAAAAAACGACTCTTTCATTTTGTAAACTTAAGTGAAACTAACAAATACAAAAATATTTTCTTTATTTTTTAAATAGTTGTTAGAAAAAAGTAAAGTTTTCAAATTACTCTACAGAGAAACTACTTGAAACAATAGATGAACATCCATAAACTACCTTTGTCTGCCTGGTCCAGTTTTATCAAACCAATAACAATGATCATCCTCTTTGGCTAAATAGTCCCCATATCAAACTACAAATTGTAGACCATTATGGGAATTATCATCAAAATTAGATTAGAATTATCTTTACATAGTCTTAGACCCCATTTGAAGTCGATCTAGACATGTCGGTCCGCTGATCTGCACAGCATTTATCGATGTTCTTCCTTTTCTTTCTTCCTTTCATTTCCTCTTTTTTTGATAGATGCCCCCAAAAAGGCACAACATTTAATGTATATACATTGCACGTAAGGCGTGTGGAAAATCAAATTTAGGCCGAACCTTGTGTATTGTAATATTTGCATTAGAGTTTGGCTAACTTCCATCCTTCACCAAATGAATCAAAATTTTAATATGTATAACATCTATAAAATCTGAAATGTTTCGATAACGTGTCGTGTTTTTTTCACTGCCAAACATCTTCAGTTTGGTCCAATGCAGGTGGCATAAGCGGACTCTACTTCTTCAGAATACGGCTGTGAACTGTGTGTAACTGTGAATGCGGCTACCGTGAGATGTATCCAATTTTTTTACCAAAAATACAAGAGCTTGTCCTGTATAACATATTGTTTCTACAAGACGGTGCAAAATGCCACACGGCACTCGTAACAATATACCGGCCAAAATATTAGAAGGAGTATGCCAAAATTTAACTATCGGGTGAATCATTTGAGGCACAGCAATGGTCAACATTTGCCTGAAATAATCTTCAAGCATTAAATTATAGTAAACTTAAATAAGGATTTCAAACATTTTTCAGAATTTGATGTTTTTCTTACTTTGAAAAATTTTCTGTAGCTTTTAAACAATCATCGTGTAGCTCCGATTTATAGTTGTTCTATGTCATTCATTCCTTACTGTGATGGAATTCAAGCGTGATAGTGTGATTTCTTTATATTTTTGGCTGGAAAACCAAAAGTTGTTATCGTTAGAGCACTCCAGCATTTGAATGTGAATAAATCTTTTGTGTCTCGTACCATCGCTCGTTACCGTGATACTGGTAGCGTAGCCCGACGTCAAGGAAGTGAACGGAAGAAAACAGCAACATCAGCAGAAATGGTTCGAAAAGTTAAGAGGCAACTTGATCGAAAATTGAAAGATGAGCTCGGGGTAAAGTCATTAAAATTGCAAAAAGAGCAAGAAAACTTACACCGCAACAGAATGAAAATATACTCAAAAGAGCAAAGGAGTTGCTTCCCTTGGCCGAAAGTGATGAACTGCCTAATTTGGTTTTCTCCGATGAGAAAACATTCGTTGTCCAGCAGTTTGTAAATAAACAAAATGATCGTATTTACTTGCCAAAGAGGTCAGCTGAAATTGTGAACCTTCGGTTGGCCACCAGAACTCAAGCGCCGGCTATGGTGATGGTGTGAGCCGCCATAACAGCCGATGGATGCTCTCCACTCGTATTAATCAAAGTGTAAATTATGAAGTGTAAATAATTTTTAATTTTATTAATAGTCAACTTATTTCTACAGAATTTATTTGAGGCCTATACACTTTATATATTACTAGGGTATTAGTTGGTCTTACATGTTCGGTCGGTCCAATGTTAGCCCTTCGTATATGTAAGAGAGAATGTAAATTTCATAATTAAGATGTTTGAATTTTCTTTTAGTTATCCTAAAAACAAAAAGTTTACTATGTGTTTCAAATGGTCGGTGTTTTTTGTCTTAGATCAAAATCCCAACCAATAGGTCATATCCCAATTGAAAGCCTTACAAAAAAAAAAAAACTCATATCCTAAAATTTCTCACTTCATTTTAGTTACGATACGAATGAATGTAATTGAGTGAACATCCCCAGATGAACATGACAACTTATAATTTACACTTCACAAAAATTAAATAATAAACAATTTCCAAAATCTCATTTGTATACAAAACATAATTTATATTATTATTATTATTAAGTTTCGTCTTATTAGAGCAAAAACAAAAATATTAAACATTTGTAGGTATTTTATATAATTTATTTTATTGTTACGGCGCGTCGGCATTGGCGAAATTGCTCATAAAACACAAAATAAATCAACTCAATTGAGTGCTAAACGAGCTGGCTCTCTGAGAGCACAATTCCAACATAACAATCACTCGTGGAGCGTAGATGTAGAGCGCGAACACAAAGAAGGAAACAAGAAAAGCAACAACCCACAAAAACAGGAAACAAAGCAGCAGCCATCATTGCGTTCACCACTACACAAAAAACAAAAACGCTCTCCCGCCTCTTTGGGCATATTGCTGCTGCCAGCCATCATGTGTGTTCTGTGAGTCAACCATCACAATATCGTAGAGTAAAAGAGAACAATAGAGATCATTCGTTTGGTAAGAACTTCATGTCTGCAGTAGAAGAGTAAATGAATACACCCTATAAAGAGGATTTCAATTGTGTGCTTGTGTTTTTCCCTTTGGCGAGATGAATGAATGTTTTTTTGTAAAATATTCTTATTGACAATGCTGCTTGCTGTGGCGTTGTTGCTTTTCGAAAACGAAAGAGTGGTTGGAGAGCCCAGTGTGAGCTTGTGTGTGTGTATTTTGATGGGATTCGAGTTGTGAACGACGGATGGCATGTTGCTGCGAGTTAAGGGCCTCAGAGTCATAAACGCAGGTCTCACAAACGGTTGTTCTACCAAAAACATACACACAAAATTTTTATGGTTTTACAATTAATTAATCATAAAACAGAAGAGGAGTAATTAAATTTTGTAAAAACAAATCATTAACTGGGCGTTCTGTTATTGTTTCATTAGCCACATGCAACAAAACAAAACAACGGATTAAAAATCACGTGCGAAAAAGCCAATGAAGCTAAATTATTTTCAAAAAGAAAGAATAGAAATAGTTTTTTGTGAGGCAAACTAAGCTGAGAAATTCCATTAAGTTTGTGCTCAGTTCCAAGCTGAGAGGGCCACCTAACAACAGCTGAATTCTTATTGAGAGAGTGAGAATTATGAATAAAACTGCAGGCAAATATAAGAAAACAAATGGAGAATGAGTCTTCCAACTGCAAAAGAATGAGAATAAGCGTATAACCCAAAACAAAGAGCGAACCAGCGAGCTCCCCAATACATTAGCAAAAGTGGCAGCAACAGCAGCATTTTAGATTAACGTTGGCGCTCTGTTTGCGTCAAAGCCTGTGAAAACACTACACTGCCCAACAACAAAGCATTACGTCGCCGGCATCGCCAAGCTGACAGCTATTCAGTTTACCATCCAAAATACTCGTTTTATTTGTTCGTTTATGTAGAAGCTATAGCTGCAGATATTACCAATTACACGAATTTTATACTCTTTTAAAAATTTCGTTTTATTATAATATTTATTATCGTAGAGCGCACAACTGTCTGCGGAGAATTTTTGCGCCAAATATAGAAAACCCCAACATTAAACATTAAAACCGAAACTGAAACCGAAACGATAAAACATTGTGAGATCTGCTAGAAATAGAAAATTTATTTGTGTGTATTAAATAGTAAAACTTGACAAACTATAAATCGAAAACTAAAACTGCAAGAGTCCATGCAAATGTTGATTTCTAAAGGAAAAAATAGCTTCTTAACTGTAAAATAACAACTAAGTGCAACGGAGACATTGTAAAATTTCAAAATTTCTCCAACAAAACGGAAAAATCATTGTCTTATTGTTCTTTTAAGTGTTGCAGCACTTGATTACAATACCGCAATCGCCAACACCACCACCACCATTCTCATAGTCTATGTTTCCGCCGTCGCCGCCACCGTGCCATCAAGATTTGAGACCAAAACACCATAACCAAAACGTCGCCACACACCATTCCACATCGCACCAGACACCACCATTGAGTAAATGCAGCACCAACAGCAGCATCCATAGTTTCTGGCTCTGCCCGCTCCGTCGACGACATACTCTACTCTATGCTCAATGGTAACGCGCTGCCGTTGTCGTCCGCTATAACCATCCAAATCATTTTATACATTTTGTTAGTAATATAGTCAAAGTCATCAAATCAACACAACACACAACAATTGCCAATGCTTGGGCTATTAAAAAAATAAAAATAATAAAAATCGAGAAGAGAAGAAATCATAATTTCCTTCTTTCAATGCCGCTTTATAGTGCAAGCAAATAATCAAGCCCCCCGAAAAATAAAAAAATTGTCCAGCACAGATGTGTTTGTTGTGTATAAATAGTAATAACAATAATAAAAATTTTATATAAAACACAAATAAAAAGCAACAACGGCAAATTTAAGTGAAATTAATTGAAAAGAAGAAGAATCAAAAAATATTGAAATAATTTTGCATACACAGCCAAGAAAAGAGAATGTTATAAAAATATTTAAATGTCTTTTAAAACATCGTAAAAAATCGTACGTGTCTAACCTTAAGCGGCGGAAAAGTGATAGTTTGAAGATTTTATTACTTTTCAAATAACAAAAAACACCGAGAATAATTTTACGACTTTTTAAACGCGTGTGTTTGTGTTTTTGACAACAACTTCAGTAATACCACCCACATTCAACCACAACCCAAACAAACGAAATAACATTTAGCTCATAAAAGCCATAAAACCACAAAGCAAAAATCAATAAAAAATTTTAATGCAATAGAAACGGACAAAAGTGTCAAACCCCCATAAAACATTAAAAACCGGCGCTAAACGAAAATCCACACCGATTTTGTCTAGAGCGACGGCACAACAAGTGAAACAAAAATCTTAATATATAAAATTTGATTTGGTTGCTATATTTTTATCACCTAATTCAAATTCAATACAAAAAGTGTTTTAAAAATTTTTAAAGTGAGTTAATGTCAAAGTTAAGCAAAAATTGTTGTCTTGTTTGAAATTTTTGCAAATCGTCATCAACTACAACCACCACAACCAATCACACACAAGTCATAGCCACACAACAGCCACAAGGTAAACCTCTTTTTATTCACAAGTTTTTTTCTTTTAATTTAGTTTTTAAGTTTTTATTTTAATTAGGTTTATAGTTGAACAAACGTCATTTAGTTTCAATTTAATTTTCTAGAGAAAATATTATTCTATGTCGTTAACAATAGAAAAAATGCAGTTTCATTTACTCTCAATGCCGTCGTCAAAATGAAAACTTTGTGCAGAGAAATATTTGTTACTCGAAAAGTTTTATAAATAATACTAATAGATTTTTTGTCACAAAAATTGTTATAATTTTTATTTAAATTGGCAAATATTAACTTACATTTTTATTTCACTCAAAACTAAATAAAAATCAAAACATAACATACATGGTTCTAGATTTCTTCCTTTAGCATTCGATTTTGAATCGACATACAATAAACAAACTCTGAATTTTCAGTAAAACGAAGTCGCTTTATATAAAAATGTTTTAATTTTGATAATTGTTCGTATATTATAATTTTACCTGAAGTTTCCGCCTTTTTTGGAATTCCTGTAGGAATAAAAATATTTGCCGATATCTTTAGGAGACGAGTTACTGTAACACTTTATTTAGAAATTAGTTTAATATCATATGAAGAATCTAACTACAATTCGAAAATCATATTCAATCACAAGCATTTGACAACCCAAATTCGAAGATAGAAAAACACGTATCCACAGGGAAAATCTATATTTTAAATATATATATTACAAAAATATTGAAACTTTTTCATGTCAGAATTAATAATACAAAGTTTGAAAAGATCTTGATAGAACCCAGCTTAAATTTTTATTCCAAAAAATGACACAACATATTTTCGCAAAGAATAAATCATTATTCTCCATAGGCGTGACAGAACTAAAAACTTTTATTTTGAACAAAAAAATAGCAATCCCTGTCATATTATTTTCGAAAAAAAGTTCTAGTTCAATTTTATTTAGCTCAGAAGTAATTTATCGGCTGATAAGGTTATTGACATTAAAAATTAAAATTCACTGGGAATACCTAGAATGAATTGTACAAAATTTGTAGCTTCTTCTTCTTTATATATGCCTTCAATTTCATTAAGAAATTCAAACTTTCAATTATTTATGTAAATAATAGAAGCCAATAAAATTTGCCTTATTTAAATTCTTATTTCTAACCATATAAATGAACTAAATGTTTTTTTACTTCCAAGTAAGATATCGCAATTTCGTTGGTGTCATGCGTAAGTGTTCCATACGCCATTTGCCTGTTTTAGAGAAACCGTATTTCAAAGTTTCCATCTCGAATGGCTTGGAACTGACTTAAAAATTTATTCATATATGCCCCCTTAATTGTTACGAGTAATATACGAAATACTCCAGGAGAATTTGACATAAGTTTTCCTGCAATAAAAAAAACACTTGTACTTAATATTTTAGAAATCATTTTTCTCAAATTTGTTTTATATCCACGATTTGACACAATTATGAAAAATTGTATATTGAAAAGAACAAATGTATTTCACTCCATGAAATTCATGACATTTCTAAATTAAAAAATGTTCAGGTTTTTAAAATGCAGCATAACTATTTTATATCTAATTTTCAAAATAATAGTAATGGTGTATGTAACACTTAAGCATGACTCCAACGACATTTTGACTAAAAGATCCCACAGTCGAAGTTTCACCTATCAATATTTAATATTTTATTATGAAAATTACTAATTTCTCTCTCAACAAATGTTACATTGAACACTTTTCGGCACGCATAAGATTTTGTATTAAGAACTTTTCTAAACAGGTTTTTTTTCAAAAATTATATAGTCAATTATATTCTTTACTAAGTATATAACTTAGACCCCATTACTAATTGGGAAGTATTCCACACTTCATTTATCTGCTATGAAGAAAGAAGAAGAATATTTTTGAGATGATGTCAAAATTTGTTTCATTTTTATAAATGTATTTTCAAAATTTGAAGAGAAGAAAGAGCTTTGAGAATTTTCTTGGATGCAACTTTCATCTCAAAACCATAAAGTGACAATATTTTATAGATATTTCTAATTTAAAGCAAATTTCAATGAAATGATGATGAAATAACTGACTTTTCACCTTAACATGTTTCTCCAACAATTTTCAGTAATACACCTATTTTGAGATGCTATAATGATTTTCTTATTTTATTCGGTTTTCACGAATTATACACTTAAATGTAGCATATGAAACAATTGTTAATTGTTATATTTTTATTGTTAACGACACTATGCTATCAGGTCAATTTCGTATTTTTTGTTCAGTTAAATATATTATTCTTAAAAGATAATTTTAAAAACTTTTCTTAAAAAAAATCAATAAATCTTTTCTCAATCCTTGTAATTAGACTGGCTTTTATATCAACTAATATATATCATGAAATTGGCCTACAGCATTTTATAATATTTTCTATAGCTTGTCAATTTCTTTAGGTTTTTGTTAATTTCAGTCACATATTTTTATTTAATTAATTTTAATTACAAAATTATGAACTATTAAAGAATTATGTATTTTTATTATCATTTTATTATCCATTTATATAAATTATTTGATTAATATTTTATTTGAAATGTGGTTTACTTTTGGGCAGTAGTTAAAAACATTAAGAGAGTATTTATTTGTAGAACAAAATTAAGCAAATACATTTAAATGGAGATGAATACGCAAAAGCAAAACTATCTAGGGTTTATTTTTAACTAATTACAAATAACTATATTTCTACTCTAGAAGAAATTGAACAAAATGTGTATATCGCCGGGAATAGTACCTTACTTGTCTTGGTTTATATATTTGTTTAATATATGAGAAATGACTAATATTAAATTCAACATTTATAAAAAACAAATTTATAAACCGGAAGGGATGTAAAAATATTTTTGCCTTTGCTAGGAAAATTTCTATTTACTTTGTTCTAAGTTAAAAAAAACAAACATTTTATATTTTTTTCTTTTCTGAGTCCCGAAAATTTTTTTATCTATTTCTACCAGGGATGAATTTTCGATCTATGAAAATATGCACATATTTTCTTTTTTTATAAATTTTGTGATTTGATATTTTCATAGGGCACGAATTAAACTCTCAATGAAAGCACTCCATTTAATTCTAACTTATTGAGCCTAGATAATTATCCATCTTTAAAATAAATTTAATATTCGTTCGTTTCGTTGTTCTCAAAAAATTTAAAATCTCCATTCAAATGAAATATATATTTGCTTGATTTTGATTTACAAATAAAATACTCTCTACATTACCAACATGATTTGTTAAATATTTCAATCAAAGTACATAGAAACCATAACCGTCTACAATATGAACTTTAATATTTGAACTCTGATTTAACCTCTCAACAATATTCAAAAATAATACATTAAAAATAAACAAAACCACAGTCATATTTATATACAGTTCTATTCTAAATATCTCTCATCTCATCCATAACACAACAACTAACTCTTCACCAAAAAAAAAAAAAAAACTATAAATCCCCAAATCAAACCAAATTACTACAATAGTCGTCCCCTCATAAAAACTATGTGCAATGTCAAAATTTGTTTTCGATAGTATGCTACCAAAGTATCCACAGTTTCAACCATTTATAAGTTCACATTTAACTACAACATCACAAAATTCATCATCAGCAGCTGTTGCCGCCGCCCTAGCCGTTGCCGCTGCCACCTCGTCAACGTCCAACACCAACAACAGCAGCAACAATCCAAATAGCAATAGCAACAACCAAAGTAACAACAGCATTAACAGCATTTCGAATAATTTAACAGGAGGCCATACGAACAACGTTTCTTCATCTTTGCTATCACCCAACACGTCCGGGCATTTGAATCAATCGTCCAATTCACCTGTGTCATCTTCATCGCCCAGCTCTTCGACGCCATTTGGCAGTTCCCTGGGTCAACACTCGTCCGTGCATCAAACGTCACATTTTGCCAGTGGACAACATCATCAGTATTCGCTGACAGCAGCATTGCAATTGCAACAGCAACAACAACAATTGCACATTAATAAATTAGCAGCCGCTGTTGCAGCTTCCACACAACATCAACAGCAGCAGCAACATCAACAGAGCAACGGTAGCAGTTCCTCCTCGTCGTTGCAACACCACCAACAACAACACCAGCAGCAACAACAGCAGTTGTTGTTAACACCACCCTCCGTACATAATTCGCATACCGGTGATAGCAGTTGTTCACCTTCGCCGTCGGCATCATCATCGCTGCATCGCAGCTTAAACGATTCATCGCCCTCGTCATCGGCTCAGGTCGTTAGTGCCGCAAGTTCAGTGGCCGCTGCAGCAGCTGCCGCCGCCGCTGCTGCTTCTTCATCGTTTGCCATACCGACAAGCAAAATGTATCCCTACGTCTCGAATCATCCCAGTTCACATGGCGGCCTCTCCGGCATGCCGGGTTTCACAGGTCTCGAGGATAAAACATGCAGGTAAGTCTTATGAAGATAATATTATATGGGGAATTTAGTGGGGGATGGGGGTTAGTATATAGAGTTCAAATTTTTTTAATGGAGAATTATAAAATTAAATTTTTATTGATTTTGGAGAATTGAAAGTCCTCCTTATCTGCAGATCCGGATGTAGGCATACATTTCTTGGTACTTAATTTTTGGGGGTACATTTACAATAATTTTGAAACACTCAAAAGGATAGATAATATCGTTGCAAAAAAGGTTCGAATATTCCAAGAATAAAATCCCACGACATGAACTGCATAACTCACTACAATGTAATGTACTCCAATTACCTTGGTTGAAGAATAATCGGTTATGATTTGAACATTTGAAACGGTCCTCTGAAAATATTGTAAATATTGTTTGTAATATTGAAAATATTGAGTTTGTAAGCGAATTTGAAAGTAGTTACAACAGTTAAAAATCTTTTAAGAAACTCATTATTTTGTAATGATTTTTTGCTATGTGGCATTCTGTTGATGTGTAATCGAAGCTCAGATCTACTTGTTTACGGCTGCGCACATATATCCGAATTAAGAAAAACAGTAAAACAAGTCCTAAAAGAGTACTAGGCCGGAGTAGAATCTGCTCGATTTCGAGCACACGAGAACGAGCGAAGCATATTCGCTCCCATTCGATTTCCATAGATAAATAGAGTATACACAACTTCTTGTCTTTTATTCGCCGGGGTACTCCCGATAGAATTCGAATAGAGAGTGATTCTCGCTCGAAGTCGAAGCATTTCGGAGCTAAGTGTTTAATTTGTTGGGCATATCAATATTTTCAACCGAAATTTGGAATTATGTGTTAAAATTCCCCAACGAAAATATTACTTGGAATATATAGAGCTTTCCTACCAACTGAGGAAATATTCTGTTTCGCCGAAGCAGTCAGTTGGGTCAAAAAGTCCAAGTTATTCAGACGGAGTTTTTATTCGGATTTCAAGTGAAAAAGTTTAATGAACGATTTTGGTCTTATTTTCTTTTTCATATAGGATATTAAATGGAACAAATACGAAAGGTCAAATATAGAAAAACATTAATAATAATAATAATAATAATAATAATAATAATAATAATAATAATAATAATAATAATAATAATAAGTAACCTGTTTATTCCTCTTATCTTCAGAGTCAATTTTCACAAAAATCTTAACATTATAGGTATGAAAATCCTAATCCTTGTGAAATGATATAATTTTAATCTGATGAGAGATAGTATTTAGAAAAATAGTCATAATTAGATTTATTGATTTGTTATTTAAATAAATCTCTCACAAATACTTCCTTGTCACACGCCAAATTATTGGTGTGAAAACCACAATCCACACAAAGCAATCTACCATTCATGTCGGAGGATAATACATTTTAAGATTGGATTTGTAATCCCTCCTGCATTTTCCAAGGTCTCAAAATTTTACATATCCTTCTTCCACCTCTCTCAAGATACTCATTTAATTGGCATAGAAACCACAATCCGCCGCAGCTCAATCTGCTCTAATTAACAGATTATCCCAAGAGATTATACAACATAACCACAAAGGTCATTTCTTGAGCCCTGTTAATGCTTTACGGCCATTCAATACTCTAACTTGCTTTAGTGTTAAAACAAATGACCAATACTGTTAACATTAATGCATTTGGGATGTCATAAAAATTAGAGCACACATGCCGAGTATTACAAAGCTAATACCAACAGGATATTACAAGGACTTGGGTTTTTGTTTCGATAGCAAATGGCATGTGCTCACCCACCCAATGTCATTTGGTGATTTATTTTACTATTCATAAATTTGAATTGGTAGTTAAATTGACCAGAACTTAACGATAAGTAGGCCACAAATCTGTTGAAAAATAGCATTGGCAAAATAAATTTGCACGCCTATTTGTTATTCTAAGTACACAATTTGCATATTAGCCGTTGTTTGGGTTGTTGTGGGTGGATTATAGGCTAAGCCTCATTTAGTACAGGATTAGCATGTCATATCCTTTTGTCCTTGAATTTTTTGCACAAAAGTCAAGGTTATTTACATCTTGTTTTGACAACAATTCTAATTTCTTTCGTTTCTTTTTCTTTGTTTTCATTTTTCACCATTTCTTCTCAGCAGGTACTCAGACTCAGTTATGAACAGCTATCAATCAATGAGCGTACCTGGCTCTGCGTCAGCCAGTTTTGCACAATTCTATCAGCAGGCAGCTGCTGCTTCAGCAGTATCAGCTGCCTCCGCCGGTGCCATTGGTGTTGATTCGCTGGGCAATCCATGTACACAACCGTCATCGGGTGTTGTACCCACTGGTGGAGCTGGTCAAGGTATTGCCGATTTACCCCGATATCCATGGATGACTTTAACAGGTGAGTTTGTGATTTATTTTGAAAACGTATGACTAAGTGTATCAAAAACAAATTAACATTAAAAATCGTTAAAGTTTAATCAATTGTAATAAAATTAAACACGGAAGAACTGCAATTATGTGGTAGTTTATGGCTGTGCAGGGTAATAAATAAGTAAAGTAACCAGTAATCAGTTAATAAATGAATGCAAGTTGTGGATAATTAAAAAAAGGGTGTCAAGGGACATAAAATAACGTTCAAAGAAAGCAAATTACGAAAATTTCGATGAAAGGTTGGCCTCAGAAAAAAGTAATCGATAACCGGTTGATAAAAGGATTAAGTATTGATCATTTATTTTTCCGAATAACCGTGTAAAATACCAATACGAAAAATTTGACCGAGTGATTAACAGTTGAAGTGTGTTTGGCACAGTTGACACAATAAATAACATTTGATTAGATATTTGGCACAAGATATACAAGCGATAAGCTAGAAGAAAAGACATATCGCAACAGAATTGTATAAATATTATGTTGGGGTAGAGGGTTTTACATCAAAGTGTAACCAAATTTCTTTGTGCAAAAATTACAAAATGAACGTTATTCTAATAACAATTTTAATGGCGTATAGCCTTGAAATCGACGATATTAATATCCTCAGCGAAAAGACTAGTCTGGGCCATTTTATTTTCAATGAAATATCTGGAAAAAATAAAAATAGTAATAACATTTTTTTTTTTTTTGGCTATAATAGTTTACTATAATTCAGATTTTTCTGATCTAAATTATTAATGCCTACAAAAAGAGGTTTTATTTCGAACTTTGAAAATGTTTGTCTTCTCAAAAATTATTATTTTTTGTATAGTTTTCTGTACACCATTGTCCCGCGAGTTATCGAAACCCCATGGATCTACTAATTTATTAAACATTCTGATTTGCCTAATGACATTTTAAAAATAAAAGAATGGGAATAAGAATAATACCCCACCAAGATTTATTTTCCCTTTATATTTTACCTTTGTCTTTCAAAAATATGGCTCACATGAAGTTCAAAAATATTGTCGTAGGTTTCTTTTTTGTTTATTTTCTATTTATGATATTAATATAAATAGAGAAAGAAAAAGAACAACAACAAAGCATAACGACAAATATTGTTAATGAAAAAAAAAAATCGAATTTGTATATAAACCACTCGACCAAAAAAGAAAAACAACCACAACAACAATAACCATGCCAACTAATAATATCAACTAGCTGGCTAGAAGCTAACTCAAGTCATTGAACGTATGATGGCCTAACATGCAGCTACAAAGGCAACAAAAACAACTACAAAAACAGACACAATACCGGCAATAGTGAACAAGGCAGTCACACCGGTGAATGCTCATTGCCCTTAAAGTGAAAAAAACGTCTTGCAACAACAAAAATCAAGATTTTTTTAATTTCATTTTTTAGAATTTGAATTTCCAGACACGCATCATTATCATCATCAGCACCAGCGTTTGCTTTAGTTCTGCGTTTGGTTTAGATTTGAGTTTTTGTGTGCATGTGTATATCATTCCCACCTCATTGTCGTTCTGGTGTCCATGTTTGCTCCTCCGTTTTTTTTTTTAGTTTTTTGTTGTTGTTTTTTATTCACTAAAGATTCCTTGCCTTTGATAGATATCAAAAGGTAAAATATAACGCCTTCACACAAAATTCCAACTGAGCCAAATGGAATGAAATGAATTAGGTACAATATCAATGTCTAGCAGACCGCACCTCTTTGAAGAACATAGCTACCTAGAAATAAATCGTTCGTGTGAATGTTAACGATGATGATAAAAGTGATGAATTCAAATCCATGGCGATCATCAAGACTTTTTTTTTTTTTTTTTAGGGTTTGGTGCGGCCAAATAAGATGAAATTTTTTTAGTGGCATATTTTTGTAAATTTAGAGAATTGGAATTCGATTTCTTATAAATATATCTCTTTTTATATTTTTGATGTATTTAATGCCAACATTCCGCAAATAATTTTAAGGGTGATTTCCACCCCTAATTTTGCTCACAAAATCAATAGATTATTTTGTGGGAAATATAAACAATTTACTTGGCAACCATATTGGAAGCCATTTTGAATAATTCAATGGCCGATACAATAAATCAATAAAATAATGCAAATCATTTGAGTAATTTGGACTGAAGTTTATCTTCTACTGAGAACACAAATTTCCAAAATAAATTAAGAATATAGCATACCAATACAGGGTGAGATAAAAAACGGGAACAAAGTCAAACGCCATAATTTTTACATTTTTTTAAATTTTATTGAATGAAAGCAAAAAATGTCTTGAATAGCATCACATTTTGGAATAAGTTTAGATTGGTTCAATTTGGTCACCTTTGGCTCGAATTATGGCGTCCAAACGGATAATGAAACCATCACACGCTGCCCGAATGCTGCTCCGCGGTATTTTTGCCCTTCCCGGCGAAGCGCTTGCTTGAGGTGATCGACACATTGGTATTTTTATACCCTACAACACTATGTGTTGGGGGTATTATAAGTTTGATTGGCCCAAAAATTATGTAACACCTCGAAATATTGGTTTCCCACATAGGAAAGTATATATGGATCTTCCTAGCTCGCCGACCTGAGTCGATCTAGCTATGTATGTCCGTCCGTCCGTCTGTCCGTCTGTCCGTCTGTCCATGTTAATTTGTAATCACTCTACAGGTTGCAATTATGGCCCGATCTTCACGAAATTCAGAATGGAGGTGGGTCTGGGGTCAGAATAGAACCCTATTTCTTTTGGAGATGATCGCCAAATGTTTAGGGGTTGAAATGGACCAAATACTGAAAAAATGTCGGATTTTGCAGTAGCTGTACAGGTCGCAATTATAGACCAATCGACGCGGAATTTCGCATGTAGCTAGAGTATAGGGCGGGGAAGAAGCCTACCAATTTGGGTGGTCATCGGATAATATTTGGCGGGTAAAATAGACCATATCTTTTGTGTTGAAAAAATTCAGAATTTTTCATTAAACCGCGAATATTTTAAATCCCGGCGAAATCACAAAGCCATGACAAGGTTACTTCTGATCTTTACATTGATGTTAACATCCAACAAAACGGATTTATAGCAAAATATGTGCGATATATACATTTATCAAAGAAGATATGCTTGAAAAATCTCTTATATGTCGAGAACGGCTGAACTGATTTCCACAGTTCTCATTAATTCAGAATGGCCTCTTGGCAGGAAAGAAAAAACGTCTAAAAAAATCTCATAAAAATACCTCTCTAAAGATGAAAATATTGATTTTGTAAAATTTTCTCATATTTTTGGCATATTTTCATTTTGAATTAAACATTTGGTAATATTTCTACAGCTAACAAAACTAAGTAGTTAGGATATCAGGATATCATATACAGATCGCATTTATGGCCCGATCCTTACGAGATTTTGCATGGAGATAAGATGAGGGTCAGAATAGAAGCCTACTCATTTTGGAGATGATCGCCATATATTTAGGGGTTGAAATGGACCAAAAAACTGCAAAATTGTCTGCAGGTCGTAATTATCGCCCGATTCTCACGCACATTTGAATGGGGGTTACCGGACATTACAAAAGCCAAGCAGTTTTGGATGGCCATCCAAAAATATTCAATGTGTGAAATAGTTTGCCAACTTTTGTAGACAAAATACGAAAATGTCCATTCCATTGACTTTTTGGAGAATTCACAAATACAGGAAAGACGCACTTCTGACTATTTCGTTAACGCTGATTTCGTTGAAGAATATAGTCAAATGTCTGTATCTCATATAGATGCGTTTCAGTCAAAAACCAATAATAAATGTTAAGCTTTTGCCACTTCTGAGAGAATCTAGGTCTTGGTGAAATATTGGTTCCAGATCTAGGAAGACCATTTACGTGCAACATCTACCAATAGATTGGAAATGAGCAAATTAGTTTAAGTTGCTATTATTCGAAAATTAGAGAACGAAACCTGATGGTTTTCTTTTATTATTTGTCACAATATCTTGTGGAATTCTTTCGAGTATCTCGCCTATATAAACTGTATCGTTTATTATAGTGTTGTAGGGTATTCAACGGTCGGCCCCGCTCGACTGTAGCCTTTGCTTACTTGTTTAGTGCCAAATTTGCTTTCCAACATACTCCAGACACAATAGTCCAACGGATTGGTATCCGAAGATATTGGTGGCCATTGTGCGCTGGAAATAAAGCGAGGAACCTCATTTTGTAACCATTCTTGGGTGGCGCGTGCTGAGTGCGATGGTGCTGAGTCCTGTGGAAACGTCCAAGGTCTGCGGCATAAATGTTTGCGTGCCCAAGGCTTTAATACACCCTCCAAAATATTTTCGCGATAATATTCAGCATTTAATCTGATGCCACAGTCGATTAGTACGAGCCGAGAGCGACCATCGGCTGTTATGGCGGCCCACAAGATCATTTTATTTGTTTACAAACTGCTGGAAAAAGAATGTTTTCCCATCAGAGAAAACCAAATTCGGCACTTCACCACTTTCGTCTATTCACCACTTTGAGTCTATTTTCTTTCTGATGCGGTGTAAGTTTTACCACTTTTAGAAATTTCAATGGCTTTACCCCGAGCTCATTTTTCAATGTTTGCCAAATGGAATATTGAGATATGTTCAGCTCACGAACCATTTATCGGCCACTGCGACGCGGGTTTAGCCACTTGTGGTTTTCCAGTCAAATATAAAGAAATCACACTATCACGCTTGAATTCTATCACGAATAACTTTTTTTCTGGAAGATTCTCACCAAAATGCCTTTGTACGCTTGTAAACAATGTAATGAACTGACAGAGGAATAATATTAACAGATGTCGGACCAGTAGCTTAGAAATGACAGCAGTTTTTTCATCTCACTCTGTATATAGGACTATGTTTTAAAATTTGCGACTGTACCACTCGCTGTCACCTCCAAGAATCAGCAGGTCAACATTTTTGAACGTTAAGTTTTTAATAAAAAATTGAAGACTAATACTATCACAAAGTATATCAACAAATGTTTCCAGTAGCAGGTCATATTTACCATTCCTGGGAGTAGAAAAAAATCGATGATGTACTTACACTTTAGTTTGAACCTTGCTCGAATGAATATGAACAATTCCGTAATCTGGTTATAGAAAATTGTCTTTTTCGGCATTGTTAAATGAAAGAAGAATGTCAACAAGATGACTTTTTGCCAATGCACTGAAGTTAAAAAAATGTTTCCTCCAACAGTTTTTTTTATATTCACAATAAATTTCAAATATTCTCGAAAATCTGCTACATTTTGCTCAATTGAACATTTAAATAATTTGAAATAATTAATCCGCAAAATGTGTTTTCATATTCTAATTGTTTAGAGAATTAAAACGTCATGTTGAGCATGTTCATAAAAATTCTATTACCCACTCTCTACAAAAAAATCATGTTAAAATTTATTTATTTCTCACTGTTTTCACAACTCATTTTTTAGAAATAATTGTTTGTTTCTTTTCAAAAACATTCACTGATTCCGAATAAAAACAATATATTTTGTTATTTTTTTGTTTTATGTACCTGTTGATGACTTATGTTGTACGTTTTCAAAGACGTATTGGAATGTGGAAATTGTTTAAATAATTTTCTAAATTTCGCCATTTCAAATAAGGTGAAGAAAAACATTTTTGTTTTCATTTATATTGTTTATAATGGTTAGGGAAATATTTTTAAAATTATTTTATATCATTGTTTAAACGTATTAGGTAGATTTTTTTTCGTGTGGATATCGTGTGATGAAGAATGTTTTGTTAAATATTTAGAATATGCCAAGGCCATTATAAATTTCCCCCGAGTTTCAAATAGTGTAAGAAATTTGGAAATAACGATGAAATTGAGGAATTCCTCAAAGAAAAATAAAAAAAAAATAATACAATAGAACTACAAAAATTATCCAATTAATTAGTTTGAATATGATGAGGAAAGAGAATTACTTAAATTAAATTTAATTTAGTATTAATTACATTGGAAGTGTTGAAGTTTGCAACTATTTAATTATTGTTAAAAAAAACCATCAATATATGAGAAATCTCAATTTGATTCCATAAATTTCTTTACTATTTTATTAATTACTTTTCCTCTATCACTTGAAGCATTTATATTTTAAATTTTGTTAACATCATATATCTCATTCCATATTAAAATCTTATCAAAATCAATAAATGCATTACTTAGAATGCCCATTAACTTCCGTAATGCAATTCAAGCTATTACCCAGAGTTTTATGGGCAGCGTTTAACTTGTTAACTTGTTGACCATGTAATGTAAGATTTGTTTAAATAAATTAAAATAATACTATCTAACCATGCTATCTTGGCAACAACTTTTCAAAATCCGTTTGCTTGGCTGTTAACGAACGCAACAACTTTATTTCATTAGAAAAATTTAGAAAGACAGCCACATATAACACATATAAATTTCAATTAATTATTTAAATTTAAGCAAAAGAAACAAATCAAGAAATTACCATGAGACATAGTAACATGCAGTTGAGACATATGTGTGTATAAGAGACTTGGGCGAACAATTGATTTCATCAGCATTTCTGTTTTTGAGATACAGATCTTTCCACTGTCATTTAATTGGTAAGACAACATTATCAGAATCAGAATTGATTTGAGAAAGAATCAAAACTCCTTTCCCTTCTTTCTGAAAACCAAAGGATATAATAAGCTTAAATGAAATGTCATGATGTGCAATACATTGACAGTTAATTTAAATTATTGCAAATATTTGCATCTATAGGCGCTTGCCACACCGAAATGCCACAAGACCTCGGAGGGGCACCATGACTATGTTATTTAAAATTCAATTAGAATGTCAGCAAATGATGACAACGACAGCAACTGTAAATGAAAAATGCTAGCCAGTTATTACAAATTCAAGAAGCTTAGTGAATTGACACATCGCCTAGAGAATGAGAGAAAGGACCGATAGAGATTGGCAGACAGACAATTGTGTAGAGTAGAGACCGCAAGCAACAAACGCAAATACATATGTATATGCCTTCGCATTTATGGAGAAGAGAAACTCACTTGATTTTACAGTGAACAAGTTTTGCCTACCCAACTTGCAATGGTCAGTCACTACATTTGTATGTATGTACATATATGTATATGTCTCTATATGTGGTGTATCTCTATACTGAATTTACACCAACAAATGCATAAATATTAAATACATATATAGCACGATTTTTTTCTGCATATTTTCACAATATTAAACTTGTCAACAAGCTCATTTAAAAACACAAATATGCATTGTGTGATATCATTTCTATATAATTAACAGCTTCATGTCACAGACTGAGAGTCATCAGATCGATAGGATACCAATTTTCTTTAATGAGAATAATTGAAGAATTTTAAAAAGTGTCAATACAAATAGACCTTTTTCAATAAAAGACACAGTGACTGATAAACTTTTAGAACATCCTTTATATTTTTTTAATAAATATTGAAAAATTAGCAGTGTTTTGGGTACAAAACAGAGCCCGCACTTTTAAATATAGCCTATGCCCGGTAAAGAACATAAATCTACAAAAAAAAAATTGAGGAATGTTTTTCGTATACAGTTCTTCTCGTAGAGTCTGTTGTAAATCAGCGATATATTTTAGAGAAGGGAAAAAAGAGAATTTTTAAACGCACAGAGCTATTTAAATATTTTCTTATTTGTAGAACAGGTAACACAATTCCTGCACTCAAAATATATATAAAATCTCCAAAATGATTCTTGAATTTCAGTATTTTGAAGATTTCCAACAGAGTTAGTAACAAAACTTTTTTTAAGTTGGACAGCTAGGTTTCTTATAGAACTGGAATTATCAGAAAATTTCTAAGTCCGTTCGCGTTTCTACATAAGTTTTATATAGCGGTTCCGCATAATTTTCGTAATTTTCCTATCCGCAATCTTAATTGGCTTAGCCTCCATATATCTATAAACCATGGATTTTAGTTTTTATATATAGTTTTTATATATTTTTTTAAATTTTATTGAATGAAAGCAAAAAATGTCGGAAATAGCATCAAATTTTAGAATAAGTTTAGATTTGTTCGAATTGGTCACCTTTGGCTCAAATTATGTCCTTCAAAAGGCCAATGAAACTATCACACGCTGCCCGCATGTTTCTTTGCGGCACTTTGGCGCATTCCCGGCGAAGCGCTTGCTTGAGGAGATTGACACCATGGTATTTTATAGTGCCAACTTTGCTTTTTAAAATCCTCCATACACAACAGTCCAATGGATTGGTATCCGGAGATTTTGGTGGAATCTCATTTTGTAACCATTGTTTGATGACGCGAACTGAGTGCGCTGGTGCTGAGTCCTGTCGGAATTTCTAAGGTCTGCTGTCAAAATGGTTGCGCGTCAAGGCTTTCATACACCATAAAGAATATTTTCGCGATAACATTCGGCATTTATTCTGATGCAACGGTTGGTTAATACGAGCGGAGAGCGACCATCGGCTGTTATGGCGGGCCACACCATCACCATGGCAGGCACTCGAGTTCTGGTGGCCAACCGAAGGTGCACATTTTCAGCTGACCTCTTTAGCAAGTAAACACGATCATTTTGTTTGTTTACAAACTGCTGGACAACGAATGCTTCCTCATCGGAGAAAACCAAACCCGGCAGTTCACCATTTTCGGTCAAGCGAAGCAACTCATTATGTCTTTTGAGTCTATTTTCTTTCGGTTGCGGTGCAATTTTTTGCACTTTTATAATTTCAATGGCTTTACGCCGAGCTCATTTTTCATTATTTGCCGAATGGAATATTGCGATATGTTCAGCTCACGAGCCATTTTTCGGCGACTGTGACGCCGGTTTCGATCAAGTCGCTTCTTTACTTTTCGAACCATTTCTGCTGATTTTCTTCCATCCACATCCTTGAAGTCGGGCTACGCTACCAGTAACTAGCGATGGTTCGAGACACAAAAGATTTATTCACATTTAAATGCTGAAGTGCTGGAATAGCCACTTGTGTTTTTTTCAATATTTAACGTCATAAAAGTAATTTAGAAATCTGATACAAATTTTAATTTTTATACCAGGGATATTGTCAAAATAAATATGTCCGTGGGTTCTCAGATCCATATCACAAACATTTAAATGGCAAACGTGTTTTTTTTAATTTTAAGCCTCATTGTTGCAAAAGATGAGACTCTATAAAAACAAACAGTCTTTATTAACACCTCGGAACCAGTTATTTAAAAAATAGAATGCTTTCTATTTATTATTGAAGAAAAGCAAATAAAAATATGTTTACCCTTAGAATTCATTAAAAATGCATCCTGTCTGCTATCCATTAGTATTTCCAGTTATCTCTCTCTATAATACTCAGCAGGATTATAGCAAGGACTGTAATGAATTTTAATATTTCCCTGACTAAGAAAAACAACAAGCCAACAACTAAGCCAACTTGTATGTATATTCATGTTCACACAAAACAAAAACAACAACTACGAACCAGCGAAATGGAAATGTCGTTTTTCTTTATTCCACATCACTTGCTGATTATTCAAAATTGCACAATTTCTCCTCCTACGTAGTTGAGACTTTAGCCAACACAAACACTGCAGGCATTTCAATGAATGGCCCAAAAGACTGGCTGTTGTTGGTTGGTGTTGTCTGCAGCAAGTGGTAACAGTGGTCGGTGGAATATGAAGAAGAATAAAAAGCTAGCCATGCGGAAATAAATGATGGTGCATACAAAATATTTGCAAAACGGACTCAGTTAAGCGAAAGTTTGCACAGTTTTTTTTTAATTATCTGTAAAATGCTTTTCTCCACATAGCTAGTGTGAAAGAAGGGAAGAAAAAAATATTTCTGTCACATTTGGCCAGAGAGGAGCAAAACGGAAATTGAATACAATACAGTTCAGTTCTTGGTGAATATTCCGGCACGTGCAGTAGCGTGGAATAGATTTTTAGGGGTTACGAAAGATTCCTATTATTTTCTCTTTATATCTTTCAATCCTCTTGGCATTCTCTGAGCCTGGGAACAAGAACGTATGTTTGAGAATTATGGAATGTACAGAAAAAAAGATTGCTCAAAATCCAGCTAGCCAACCCAGCCATTCAACTTGTATGCTGGCTATACAACAATGCCTGAATGCAGTCAATGCGATAAAGCACATAAATTTGTGGAAAAGCGCTGCACAGAGTAACAGAGACAGGCGCAAAGCCCCACCATACTCTAAGCTAGCTATGCTAGGCATGGGTTTGTTATAGATAGATAGATAGACCAACATGTTGGCGAGTGTGGAGGGCAATCGAGAGCCGGCAATGGCAGCAGCATCGTTGTCTTCGTAGTCGTCGTCGTCGTCATCGCCATCATCACTGAGAATGTCATGAGCAAAGTAATGACAGCAACATAAGAATTTGTGTGTGTTTTAATTAAAAATAAAGACAAACCAACACACATTCTTACATAGAGAACAAAAAGCGCGCCAAATATCCCATACAACCTTTGCACACAGCGACAACCAGAATCGGCAAGTCAAACGATATATGTATGTATATATACGTATTCATGTCTTTCTTTCTGCATTCATTGGGTGTAGAGATTCAAACCCTGATACAAACCAGTGAGCGAAAACTTTGAGCGAATAAAGCGATTTTTGTTCATTTGATTGTTGTCAACGTCCAGAATTCCTTTCATGTTTAACCGTTTTTGGGGTTTCCCGTCTTCCTTTGCCTTTTCATTCCTCCTTGCTTAATTAATGCGCTATGTTTGTCTTAATCTGGAGAATTGTAATTATTTGAAAGGACCACCAGGACTAAGAATTATAATGAAAATTCAACTTTTGACATTTTCATCTTGTGTTCGTAGAAAGATGAGCAATTTTATTCATTAGTTTTTAATTTAATTCATTTGCATGCTGTTTGCTTTTGGGTTTCGTCATATTAGTTTTCCGATGCGGTGAATAAATAAAAATTGTCGCAGGGAAATAATGGCGTCAATTAGGTATTGTTATATCCTTCAAATTTAAAAGGAGGGTATATCAACTTTGCCATTCCGTTTGTAACATCCCCAAATTTTCTTCGTAGACCCCATAAAGTATATATATTCGTCCACTATTTTGTATAGCCTCTATATAACGGTACCTCCCTATATTCGGTATTTTGACGATTTTTGCCACATTTTTCCACGGATTTGTCTTAAAGTTGGTATTTGTAGGTCATATTGGTTTCTAGCTCCAGTGGCGAAACATAGTATGTATGGGTCCATGTTTTTATAGCCTCCATATAACGGTACCTCCCGATATTCGGAACATAGTACATATATAGTATTTTGGAATAGCCCCCTAATAACGGTACCTCCCGATATTAGGTGTTTTGATGGTTTTTGCCACATTATTCCACGGATATGTTCAGAAATTGGTATTTGTAGTTAATAATGGGTTCTAGCTCCTGTGTCGGAACATAGTATGTATAGGTCCAAGTTTTTGCATGGTCCGCACATAATGGTACCTCCGGATATCCAGCATTTTAATGATTTTTTTGTAAATAAAATAAATTGCGGCTACAATTAGTTAATCAAGATCTGTACCGATTTCCAATTTGACAAGAGAGAAGAATATTACGGATAAACAGAATCTCTATGTTCTATCGACTGATCGGCGCGGAAGCTAGCTTGGGGTTAAAGCTTAGGGCTGGGCAGAAGCCTTCCAATTTTGATGGTCATCGGGTAATATTTAGTAGGTCAAATATACCATAATATTTGTGTTAACTAAATGTCAAATTTTCCAATAAATTGCGAATATTTCAATTCTGACCGATACGTAGATGCCGATAGTAAATATATCGGATATATATAGCGAAATGTGTATATACAAAGGAAGGTAATGTTACAACACATGTTGGGGTTATATACAGATTTCGTCCTATCTTCACGAAAATTTTCATAACGGTAGGGTTAGACTCCGAAGGGCTTGTTTTTAAAGATGTCCGCAATACATTTCGGGGTTGAAATGGACCAACAACTAAAAATGTTCTTGATTTTGCGGCCATTATAAAGGTCACAAATAGAAACTAAAGGACACGAAATCTCGCATGAAGTTAGAGTTTAGGACAGGGGTAGAATAGACCACTACTTTTGTGTGAAAAAATACCAGCATTACTTACTGGCGATATCTGAATTACTCAAACAGCGAACTTCTGGCTTTTTTATGCTGATTTCGTTGACGAATATAGCCAAAAATTGCAGAGAAGCAAATCATATAGATGAGTCTAAATTTGGAGGGGCCTCTTGTTTTTGGAGATGATCGCAAAATATTTAGGGGTTCAAATAACCCAAAAACAGAAAAAACGTTTTGGATGACCATTGCATTATATTTAGCAGTAAAATGGGTCACAACAACTAAAATCACGACGGATTGCGTAAATATTGGGCAAAGGCTCGGCAGTGCCCCGAGACATAATTTCAAAAGCAAAAGCTTCCAAAATGGATTTGGACATATGGCGTCTAACATATTGTAGTGTTGTAGGGTATCACATGGTCGTCAACGCACGACTATTGCCTTTGCTTTCTTGTTTTTTATTTAAATTAACGTAAAATTAGTTGGCTAATTGCTAGAAATCAAGGCCATACATAATGTTTTGTATACTTTTCTTTAATTAAGTAACCCTACTTAGTGGAAGCCATATTTGTTAGTTCGTCATCCATATTTAGTGAAAAAAATAATGTCCTTCATCATAAAAACTAAAATTTATCCATTTCCAACATTTACCCTTGCATGCATCAATTTGTTTTAATGACCATCCACAGCCTTGACCACCAAATGACAAATTCTGTGGAAATTTCACCAAATCGTAGAGTTAAACCAAACAATTTGACTTCAACTAATGATTTTATAACGAAGCGTAAAACATGAAATATTAATTGTACATATTTTTCTCCTTTTATTTTCAGACTGGATGGGAAGTCCTTTTGAACGCGTCGTATGTGGTGATTTCAATGGTAAGTAATAACGCTATAAGACGAAACCCTTGGCTATTTAACTCATTGCCTAAGTTAATGGTTGGAATGACATTGAGGAAATTAAGCGTGGAATATGTCCTGTGAATGCTGAAGAAATCCTAAAGAGTTAGCCAAGGACAAAAAGAAAAAGATAAACACTTTTACTTGCAGTTGTTTTACTGAGGCCTTAAATGTGTTTAGTTTTTTATTTAGTTACTATCCAACAATGACCTTGAAACCGAGCAGGTACATTATGTGTGTATGTCTGCAGGGTCGAAGTGAAAACACTTTCCCTTGCATTTCCATTACCCCTGTCTTGTCGAGTACCAGATGTCTCATGAACCCTTTTTGCACAATACATGCATTCATATTGATTTTTGATTTTATTATTTCCTGGTTTTGTCTTCCATTTAGTAACGCGGCAAGAAATCATATTTTCCCTATCTGCCGTTGTGGCAAATTTCATTTATGTCTTAGGTGGCTATTGTCTTATATTTTCCAATCCTTTATGCAAGAAATAAAAAAACTGCTTGTTATCTTCAGAGCATAAAACATTTTCCTACGCAATGATCATATCGTGCATGCTGTGTTGCATGCTGCATTTAGTAATTTCATAACAAGAAGGACAAAAGTATTGTAGACCCTTCGAATGGTATTTGAAGACTTTAAATTGTTGAAAAGAAAATAGCGAGTGGCTAAAATATTTGTAATTTGAAAATTTAAGAATTTTGTCATACCAAATTTGATACGTAATTTTTATTTAAATTCTAACACTAATTTATTGAGAATATTATATTTTTTCAATCTAATTTTTCAAAACAAATTAGCTATTTTAGTTATCGTATTACAAATATTAGTGAAGGGTGCAAAAAACCTTCCATGGGTCTTAATGGAAACCCATCCTGTTTTCTCAGCTTTATTTCAAATATATTTCCATAGTGCTTTTGTACTTAACAGCAATATCTAACTCTCTCCCACGCCAAAACTCCCTTGGCCCTAGCAGAAGAAGTAAACAATAAAAATATTGAAATTTCAAACTAAATACTGGTGTTCGATCGTTTTGTACAATTGCAATAATAACAATAATTATCAGCAAACGGATCTGCCAAAGACTTGCCATATGAGCTGTTGGTCAACACATTTCGAGCACGTACTTGAATTGACCAGGAAAATAAATGTTCACAGTCATCATTAGAGGAGTTGTACGGCATGGATGATGTGCCATGGTCATGTTCGATGATTGCATTTTTCTTCATTGTTTTGAGTTTTAATCTGATTGCAAATTGCAGAAAACAAGTAATAAAAAACACATTTATTGCAATGCGAATAAGAATCGAGATGCAGACGACGAATTTTGTCATACCAAATTTGATATGTAACTTTTATTTAAATTCTAACAGTAATTTATTGAGAATATTATTTTTTTTCAATCTAATTTTTCAAATATAAAAGTTTCAAAACAAATTAGCTATTTTAGTTATCGTGCAAAAAACCTTCCATGGGTCTTAATGGAAACCCATCCTGTTTTCTCAGCTTTATTTCAAATATTTTTCCATAGTGCTTTTGTACTTAACAGCAATATCTAACTCTCTGCCACGCCAAAACTCCCTTGGCCCTAGCAGAAGAAGTAAACAATAAAAATATTGAAATTTCAAACTAAATACTGGTGTTCGATCGTTTTGTACAATTGCAATAATAACAATAATTATCAGCAAACGGATCTGCCAAAGACTTGCCATATGAGCTGTTGGTCAACACATTTCGAGCACGTACTTGAATTGACCAGGAA
Organism: Musca domestica; assembly: GCF_030504385.1. NCBI lineage: Eukaryota > Metazoa > Arthropoda > Insecta > Diptera > Muscidae > Musca > Musca domestica. The sequence goes on along the minus strand of NW_026712328.1, from coordinate 21,220,039 downwards.
TATATATGTTCACAGTCATCATTAGAGGAGTTGTACGGCATGGATGATGTGCCATGGTCATGTTCGATGATTGCATTTTTCTTCATTGTTTTGAGTTTTAATCTGGTTGCAAATTGCAGAAAACAAGTAATAAAAAACACATTTATTGCAATGCGAATAAGAATCGAGATGCAGACGACGAAGAAGAAGTGAGAAAACAAAAGGAAAGAACATTTCAGACCACTTATTTGACTACTCGTTTTTAATTTCGTTGTCGTCGACCACTGGCCTACAATCAAATTCAGAGGCAAATGCACTTTGCCTCGGCAATAATTGTTTTTTTTTTCTGTTTTGTATTTTTTGTAAACTCAAGACGTACAGTTGTCGTATTTCAGTTTTGTGGCGCTGTTGATTTGTATTACACAGGCTTACAGTAACCATGAGAGAAAAAGTTTCATTTTTCAGCAATGGAAATTGTTTGTGGTAGAGATTTGGGTATAGAAGGGAGATTTTATGCTCATTCGAAAGACGGAGAATTTAAATTGAAAAACAGGAAATAATTCACAAAAGAAATAAAATTATTTAAAAAAAGAAGGGTGGCTATCTCAATTAGTAATGGTAGAGATATTAAAAAGAAAAGGAGAGGAGTTAAGTTTTGGTGCTGAAGTATTGTTAATTGATAAAACAACCTAAGTGTAAAAATGAAGTTCATAATTTTTATGTAGGGCTAAGCATTTTTCAAACGAAATTTCAGAGTGGACTTATTTCATATTTTTCAATGATGCCGAATGACCTATAATTTGGCACAGAAACCTACGTTAAAATCTTAATCATTAGAATTTTTTATTCTTTAACGATATTATTTCTCATGAAAGAACATGACACGCTCTCTTAATCCATGTAAAAATTATTTAATATGTAAGCCCAAGTAATAAAAGTTGTTGATAGATATATGTTTATTCCAAATTTTGATCTACATAAGATTAAATAATGTCTGCGGCAGTAGTAGTGCAAGCGCAATATGTTTGTTTGGTGATACAAAACAGTAGATCTCTAGTGGATATGAGTATCCAAATTTCCCAGTTACAGCTGATTCGGTTATAAATTTTAGCTGAATGTGTTACGACACCGAAAATCAGTCAATGCAGTTATATAGATAACAAAATTTGATCAATTTCAATTTTTTGCTTATGAAGACTAACGAGGCTTTAGATTAGAATTCCGTGACAATATACTAATATATGGTTATGGTTCATGGTAAGATTTTCAAATGCATCAAATTATGAAAAATTGCAATATCTTAATTTTAGATTTTTTTGTATAAATATTTTTTTCGCCATTCACCCACTGTTGAGCATTTCCATCAACATCATTTGTCAGCATGTTTGCTAAAGAGAATTTCGCCTTGTCGATTTATTTTTGTTTATTTTCCTTTAAATTTCTCTGCACACGATGATGGTGATGTGACGTTTCATTGATGTTGAATAAATAAACAAGTGCAATAATCATTGGCAACGTTTGGCAGAACAATATTTTGACTGATTTCCATTTGGAAATATCAGTTGCAAGGCTATTTTAATTGAAGTGTTAAAAATTATCTGGCATAATGTGGTTTAGATCATCCCTGATATTATATCAGTAGACATGTGATCATACATTTTCCAATTTTTATGTGTTTTTTAAATAATCCAAGACTGCTCTTAAACACGCACTTTGCTAGAAAAAATAAATAACATTTATTTCAACATTTCAACAAAACGTATTAATCAATCTATGTTTGACATAAAGTTAAGACACGTACAAAATACTTAATTAGTGGTTTTTGCGAATTCCTTCTCCTTTGGTATTGCCAAGAGCATTTTATGTACATAAAATGTCAACAATAGATTTATGGCGCTTAAGTTGGGTATTGATTTTTTTATATACACACAAGTAGCCATAAATATAGGTAGCTATTTTAAATTGAATAAAAATTGAGGTATAAAATTAATTTCACATTTAAATAATGCAACACATAACACCACATGTTTCGCTAAGGTATTTTTTTTAGCAACAACTCTTAAGCTTCAAAGTCTAAAAATAGTGGAAAAGGCAGACAAAAGTATCGTAACTCTAGAAAAAAAAATTAAAACTGTTACGTTTTTTTTTGTTTAAACATTTTGTATGCCTCACATAAAAATGGCGTAAAATCGTAAATTGATCATAAAATCCACATTAAAACTAATTTTATTGTGTTGCCAAGGGTTTCTTGTTATTGTTTTCCGTTGTCGTGTTTTTTTTTTCATTGGTTCGATATGCAGACCACAAATTATTCATTTTGGTTTTTAATACCATGGGAGAGTTTCTCAAGTAGCTCAAACATATGGAAATTAATTATATGATCTCATTCAATTGGGATTTATGTGGTATAAAGCGGAGAGAAATATATTTAGTTCTTTGTGGGATTTGTCGTCACCCATAGAGATGGAGAGAGGATTTCTATTCATTTGCTGCTGCTATAAAAATTAGAGTGGGAGCAGAATTGCTCGAAATAGAGTAAGTGTTTGCTCTAAGAGTGAAACCGAATGAAAAAAAAAAGTGTTTTGTTTGCTAATTTGTGTCTGTGAACTGTGAGAGAGGGGGTGATCGTGCACAAAATCAAATAAGAGAAAAGCAGTAGAAGCAAGGGGCCAGTGGATTTTTTTACAAAAAGGACTGGCATATACATTTTGGTACAGATTGGCGACAATGCTGCTCCACGTGTTTTTGTTTCGATTACTGCTGTGGCTTGTGAAAAGACACATACATATAAATACAAGAAGGATCTGACAAAAACTAAACGAGTGCTCGGTAAGAGTAAAATCTGGTTGTTTTCGTTTTGCTCCCACTCTCAAACACGCAAAGCGTGCTCGCCCTTATTCGAATCGAAGTTTGCTGCCACTCAAGTAGAATGAAACTAGTTCGAAGTTTTTCGCGCTTCTGGCTGAAACCTTTAACATACCGAAAATCAGAAGAACCCTTGTAGAGAAGGTATTTAAAGTGGAGGACTAATTAACATTTTTATCAAAAAGAATTTTTTGAAATTATAGATAATTCAATTACAGATTAATGCTAATATCTTTAAAATATCGAAATTTGTGTAACAGTAAATAGGGTACCTATATATCTAGTAGGGGTTATTTAAATTTGTCGTACAGCTTGCTTGGTTGAAAATTCACAAAGTTCCGTACCTAAAAAAACTAATAAACTTGTGACTCATATAAAAGAGGTATGTATGATTTTAGAGAATCTTTAGCGCCGCCTCATAGACATCTGCATCACCCTTTCATAGGTAATATTTTCTTGTTTCGTTTTCAAAATTTCCCCAAAAACATCTAACATATTCAACAAACTTGTTTTTTTTTTTTTTTCTTTCCGATCTCAATTCATTTTTTTTGCTAGTAAAGCAAAATACAAAAAAGTTGTAGAGGCAAATTTCTTGTGTAAAAGAAATAAAACGTTCCTCTTTAGCTTGCCAGACAAACACATTTTGTCATTTTTATTGGGACCAGTATAAAAATAAACAACAAATTCCAAATGCTAGCAAAAAGAGAAAAAAAAGAACAGCACAAACATTATATGGCATTTAGTTGAAATGTGGCATCTATAAAAGAATGAAAATTAATTTAATAATACTATAATAATTTTTAAATATATTTTTAATGATGATGTTTATTATTTTTATTGTTTGTTTGGTGGTTCTCTTCTTTTTTTTCATACAAATATGTATACAATACAAATTGTGATTAAAACGATGTCTGAGAGAGCTACAGAGAGGGAGAGTAAATCTCAATATTTGTTGATATTGCCTTAAAACAATCGAGTTATGGCAAATAGAGAAAATGTAGCGATAAAGTGGTGGTCTATCAAACTGATTTATATAGACACTGAGTCATTTGGGGTCATTTCCGAAGAAAGATTTCTTCATTTGCTCTTGTATATAGATACATACGTGTGTGTGTGTGTTTTGTATGTCTTATATAGCTATTGCTATGGACATGTCAGAAATGTAATAAATATTTTATATTAATTATATTAAAATGTGAATTTTTATTTTCTGTTACTGTTTTATTGACTGTCTGTCTTGGGATGAGTATTTATGTCGACACTTATTATCAAGAAAGATTAATAATTGCAGTCATTTGTAAAGCATGACAATTTTCTAGGATTTCTATTTTTCTCAGCTTAAAAGCGTATATCCTATTTTCACTAAATTGTGTTTTTGGAACATACCAGCCTTGGTTTGAGATAATGCAATTTTGGTTTGACACAAAAAGTTCTTCATTTTGCGGTTAACGCCTTAATACCCACGCACCAAAAACATTTACATGTTAATTAAATATGTATGTATATAAAAAAAACTTGTGCAGAAATTGTATAAGAATTGGAAACCGTTATCTCCATATTAAAATTAGTTTAACATTTCAAAGGCTTGTTATAACGGCCATTTAAAAAAATGGAATAATTATCGTTTTCACGCAGCCAACCATGGGCTTGTCTGTGTTATAAAAAATACAGGTTTTTGAATTTGTAGGCAATTTTATTTCTATGATGTTTATCATTTTTATTATGCACCATGGAAATATATCTAAATATCCCGCTGGGCATAAAAAATATTAAAATATGTGTAAAACAAACAAAACGGCTTACATTTTAAGGTGTGCGTGTGTGTGTCTCTATTTGGTGAGTTTTTTTTTTGGTGTTTAAAGAGTTGGAAAAGAGACACGATCATATTTCATTTTAAATATGAATTTGACTGAATACTGTCGGCCAGTTAGTTGCATGAATGAATCTTTTGTCCAAGTTCTTTTTTTGGGTAAGCCATTCAAAAACCCCTACGTCTTACCATATTATAATTCAATCTTAGTCATAGTAGACTGGGTTTCCTAGAATTAACATAAAATATACTTAACTCACACGAGTTCATTTCCTTTCAACCAGACCACACACATATATATTTACACCAGAGTTGGACATTGTATGGCCATATTAAGGTGAGGTAAAGTGATAAATGTGGCACGTTCATAAACTGTGTGTGTGTGGACTCAAGAATATTGGTCGAACTTAAAAAAACAAAGCCAAAAAAAAATACATTCACTATGATTAAAGGAAATTGTATATTTCTTGGCATCCAACTGCCGGCCATGGTTCAAAATTATGACACCCAGGCTGACCACTTAAAGTACATTGTGGCCATTGCCAACATTATTAATTTGTAATTTGGTCACATTCACTCTTAAGTTTTATTGATTAAATTCTTTTTCTTCTTTTTTTACTTGGTTTCTTCTTCAATATCCATTTAATTAGTATTTGTTATCGTTTGTTTATTATTTGTATTCTCTTTTATTTTTCTCAAGCGCCACATTATTGCCAGTTAGTTGTTCCAGACGCCATATTAATAATCGTTATTGTGGTTTCGAATATTATTCAAAATGCATGTCTTCTAAATAAATGAGCTTTTTATTAGTAATTTAGTTTGATCAGTCATTGTGCACAAATTAATGGACACGTAAATAAAACAAGAAACAAATAAGGCGAATTGTTGGGGTCGGAACTAAGTTTTTATTTAAATGAAAAGTAAAATTATTATTAAAATGTCCTGGAAATGTTTAGAAATTTAAATAGCAAAATATCGAATTATATGAAGATATTTGAAGGACCTTTTAAAATCCTGAAATCGTACTCCACCATGATTAAATCATTCCCTCCAAATTACACCAACTTCGGTCGAAAATCAGAAGGTAGTGGGGTCTTCTCCAAAGTGTTTTAATAAGCATTTTGTCATGGATTCATAGCATATTAGATCTTATTTTATTCACTTAATTGCTATTGACAAAATTACTGTAACTTTATTATTCAAAAACGCACCTCCTTTAAAAGTAATTAAAAAAGTAATTTCAATATTTTTAATGTGTGACTAAAGCCTAAATGACTTCAATTTTCATTCACGTACACATAACATGATAATATTTACATCTCTAATGAAAAATTAATTATATGAAAAAGAAATTTACTCCAGATGACAATAACTTGTGCCATTTAAACTGTCAGCGTATGACATTACAATGGCTTCCCTCTATGTAGTCATTTCTTCAAGTCACACGTCTGTTTGGATAGAAATTCAGCAGTGAGTCGGATAACATGTTAACCCCAGCCATTCTGCTACTTTTTGTGGCAAGGAAGTTCAGAGTTTATCATTGACGTATACATCCCCGAAAAGAAAGAAGTGTTATCATAGCAGGCACCATTATGAAATGAGCAAGCAGCAGACAACTCAGCCAGCCAAACAAAAAATGAGCGGATGTCAATGTCATTGACAGTATACAATTTTGGTGTATTTCCCGAAAAAGAAAAACAAAATAACCCAAAAAAGGAACATATATGGAAGCTAAAGAAAACTTAAGAAGTTGCAGGCGGTAGAAGTGTTGGAAAGATGATTTCTGTTTTGAGTTATGATGTAATACCATAACTGTGACTCTATGGTTCGGAGAGTCATGATGAACAAAACATTTTTAAGAGATAGTAACGAAAAACTCCAGCGAAATAGCGGCTAGAACATCAAGCGTCAATTGCAGCACAAGGTTTAATTTATGAGGCGAGATAAGCATTTTGTGTTTTAAATTTATTTATAAATGATGTTTATTGTAAGGCACTCGAATTGATATTTTTTCTTTAACGGGGTGGGAGTAATGAGGGATAACAGTGGAAATTATAGCTAAGGGAAATGGAAATAGCAGTTCGATTTAGGTATAAAAATTTCATACAAATTTTAGTAGGCAATAATAAAGAAAATAATTAAAAAACTAAAAATTAATTTTTTATAAAACTCTACTAATATTGGTTGTTGATGATTTTCGAATGATAATTTAACATTTTTATTTGAAATAGAAAATGTGTATAAAATAAATCTCCTTAATTAACATTCCACAAATGTCTGACCCACCTTGGGCGCCAATATTCGTATATAAAAATCCTATAGTACTTCCCCATTTATGGAAGAAGTATCTATCTGTTTCCTATTTTGAATAGAAGAATTCTTAAATTATACAAATATTGATTATTAACTTGATACTTAACCCTCTAATTAAGAATTCCAGGATATTGGGTTGTTCTTTCACGGTTGATAAAAGTACTGATCCTCTTCCATGCAATCAGGAATATGTAAAGTTTATATTTGTACAAATTTTGGTTATAAAAATAAAAATTTTAAATTGTTACTTGAAATTTATAATGCACTTTATTAGTTTAGTTTTAAAATATTTTTCTTTAATAAAGATTTCATGAATTAGTCAGGCAAGATTAATACACACACATTTTTTTAGTAACTCAAATTATTTTTTCCAAACGACTGCTATTTTTAACAAATCATTTATACAATTTTAGAAAAGTGGATACTTCAATGGAAATTGTGTAAAAAATAAGAGCTGAATTAAAATAGGTAATATGCGAATATACAGCGATACAATGCAATAAACAGCAGAAAAGCTAGAAGCCAATAACGGACTTATTAGTTACTGTCATCTGTTATGGAAATAAAGTAAACACAAAAATTCCAATAAAATCTGTATTTGGAGGGTTATTAATCTCACTCCAGGCATAAATTTTTGCCAAACGTCGAGCTATTTGAAAATGCTGAATTGTGTCCTTCCAACAAAAACACCCACACTATGTCACACTAATCGTGTGACATTACTTTGCAAAGTATTAAGTTCTCCTGGTACTGCAAATTTGTTGTTTACATTACCTTATAATGAATTATTCAGATCCATTGTTTCACAAATATTTGTTGGAGATATTTAGTATCCATTACGGAAGGTGGCTAAAATTGTCTAAACTTTGTCAGACTCCACTGTATTTTCCGTTGATTCTTTTCTATTGTTTTGCGGTCTCATTTCCGATTTGTTTTCGTTGCATGAGTGCTGTGCTTGTTGTTGCTTTTCGCTTGCTCCCATCATTGTATTTGCAGGCTACCGTATATATATGGCCATAACAAAAATAAGCATTGTTGTGTTATCGGCACGTTTGTGCAATTTTCCTTTGGGCTTATATGATGGCAACTGCTATACAATTGTACTACAAACAATTGTACTACAAACAAACGTGGCGTAGGGTTAAATCATTTTGTAAGCTTACAATATCTGTGGAATTTGTCGCTATAACACGTTTCGTCTGAGGTTGCAAATGAGTCTCTTTGCTATGTTGTTGTTTTGGTGTGGTTCGCATTTAATCTCTGTTACAACGATGTAAACGAAACCCAATAATACAACGCTAGTATTGCCGTCGTCGTCGTGGTGTGGTCGGAAAACAAAGGGGAAGAGGGTGGTCTTAAATTACAACAATGCCCAAAACATTATGGGGTGGATTAGACGCGGCCGAGGATGGGTAGGCAGCATGGCACTGTTACACATCCACGCATAGAACATACGCGCACTAATTTGAATTCACAGACAGAAATCCAATTAAAAACATTATTTTTCGTTTTTCTCGGCATTTGATTGTGTGTCTGTGTATGTATGTGCCTGTGTTATTGTCACAAACAGACATTCTCCATTATAGGGTAAGTGTGCCTAAGTTCGGCATGTCCCAGTAGTCGGCACTTTTTATTTTTAAGCCCAAATAAATGAAACTTTTATAACTAAATATATTTTGTTTACTTCAAATATATTGTCAGCTATCTTTGTGTACAATTTCGCTAAGAAAAGATGATTTATTCTAATAAAAATTAAATTTCTGTATGTGAAAGTCCTCAACAATCCATATTCTTAAGAAAAGTACAGTAAAGACGTCGAATCAGTTTAACTAAACAAAAATATTATATTTTTATGAATTAATTTATTATTATCATTAATTATTCTTACAAAAAAATTGGTATGCCGACTGTTGCAACATGCCATACAGACAATTGGCAAGTGGTGCCGACTACTGGCAAAAAAGCATTGTTTTAATAAAACTACAAATTTATGAAATTTAATAAAAGGTTATTAAAACTTTATTTATTATTGCAAAAACTATACAAAATTTCAAATCTGAATAAATTAACTTTGTAATAATTGAAAAGTTCCACTCAGAATGGTGAGCGATTACAAACGCGAAAATCCTAAAAGTGCCGACTACTGGTACACTTACCCTATATGGTTTTTCATTACAGCCATTGTTTGGTGAGGGTGTGTGTATGTGTGTGCTTGGTCTCCTTTGGTGGGGGTTGTATTCTACCCTCATTTGTCAACAGTTTAACCCTTTAGAGGGCGAGTTTAATAATCAAAATAAAGTTTAGAGTATATTCTTAGCTCACAAATGTAACTTTTTTCATTGGAAGGCATACATTTTCCGTCTTAAAAATATTTTTTCTAGGAGATGGTATTAACCTCAACTTGTTTTTTTAATAATATTATTTCTTTAACTTTTATTGAGTTTTTGATTGCATATCTAATGGAATTTAAAATTGCACATAAGTAATTATGTATTTCATACTCATCTAATGTTATGCATGTATGAATCTTGAAATTGTTATCATAATAACGACTTCTTCTATGACTATTGTTTTGGTCATTACCATTTACTCTAACGCCCCCTCCCCGTTTCTAAAAGGGGTTTCCCTTTGTGGCTCTGCGTGTTTGGTTGCAGTTTTCGTGTATATGCCATATCATTCAGTTTTTACATTCATTATAGTTATTATAATAATCTTTAGTGTTGTTGAATTGTTGTTGTCGTTGGTGGTATTCGTCTTCCATTTCTTTTTAATTAATTTAAGTATATGTCTGTATGTGCATTAATATAAATTTTATTGCAGAATTTATGGGTTGTTCGGTTAAAATGTCAATGCACTTTTAAATTGTCGTTTAGAAAAACAAAAAAAAAAAAAAAAATGTGAATGAATTTGAAAACCCAGGGGCGTTGAGTAGGAGAGAGGTAATTTCAAATAAATGAAAATTACACAACGCAATTTCACGCACATTTAAAATGTATTTTAATTTGTGCTAATTGCTATTGTATGAAATTGGTTTATAAATGTTCAACAATATAAACTGAGGTAAAACAAATTGGATTTGATTGAAAATATTAAATATTTATTTGGTTTGAAATAAAAACAAGGGCCGAAGGGGCGGAGTCAAATGTATTCAAATGGAATATTTATACTACTACAGTTCAATTGCTGCGGAGTTAGTGAGGATACTTTTTTTGAAGAATAAGGACTAGGAAGATGTACACATTTAAGAACTTTTTTATATTTTGCAACACATAATTGATCTTATATCATTCTGAAATAAAGTTTCCTGATTATTATTTCTAGTAAGAAATATAAATATTTAATTTTTCATAATACCCTTTTTTCATTTGATAAAAAAAGTTGTTAGTCAAATTTAAGAAAATATCAATAATTGATCTGTGTATGTATTCCGACAACGGAATCTTTAATCACCTCAGCGCAACAAAATAATGTAAACTTATGCATGGTTCATAGTGGACGCCACCAACTCAATATTTTCCAGATTTAATTAATTTTTTGTTTCAGCTTAAAATTAGAAGTTTAATATTTATTTTAACTCTATTTTAGTTCTCCTCTGTGGCTGCCCCAAAAAAAAAAAAAACACAAATAATTTAAAAGTTCAACGAAAATGTCTTGTTTCTTTACTTTATATTGGAAGTCATGTGCATGCAAGATTCTAAAAAGCTGATTAAATTACAAATGCTTCAGTTTTTCTTTAATTCTAAGTCCAAGAATAATTTAAGGAAAATCTAAAATAACAAAAAAAAAACACCATTCCACAGAACCACCATTGTCTAGATACCATTTTCTACAAACGTTTCACCCCTTTCTCCAATATAAATGTTAACTTCAGTTTTATTTATTGTATAAATGGTATATAATCATAAGGGATTAATTCGATACAAAATCTATTGAAAACACTTACACCCCCCCCCTTCTATGTTGCAATTAACAAACAAAAAAACCCAAAGAAACTATTGATATTGTATCAAGTAATTTATATTAACTGTGTTTATAACATAACAGCAACAAAGATTTTGTTATACAGAAAAGGTTTCGGGTAGTCCATTTTACTTTTAGCCCCAAGGGAAATATTTATAAATGGTGGCATGAAAGCCAAAAAAAAAAAAAAAACAGTGGCGGGGGAGAATATATATAAATTCCATTCCTACCAATGCCCAGGACATGTCCCCAAGGGCCCATTTATAAAATTAAAAACAAACAACATAAATGCCATAATCACTGGCCCGAACTGTAATCAATAGCCTTTGCTAGAAAAGTTTCAAAAAGAATTTCGCCGTTTTTAAAAATTATCCTTAAAGAATCTGAAAATTTCAAACTTTATAAGTTTAAACTTCCAAAGTTTGAGAGATGGTCTGTGTGCAATGATATTCTAGATTGCCAAACAACCAGAGCAAACGCTCATTGAAATCTGAAGCAGTCATCCAACAAACCATAATTTCTATTTGACAACAAAAAGCACAATGGTGGCTGTAACATCAGTATGCTACAGCATAATGATTACAACAAATCCAATAAATTATGGTGGGAGGTCATTACCAGTTTTGTACACCCTCCGGTCTATATGGCTGTTTCTAATCTCTTCGTGTTTTTTTTTTTTTTTTGGTTCTTGGTTGGGTGGTGGTTGTTGGATATAAGGTTTTGCTTCATGCCCATTCCTACTGCTTTCATCAGCCAGACTGTAAATTATAACTTAAACTTAGGTTTGCTTTTGTTTCACAACAACAGAAAAGAGAGCAGAGTTAATACAGCTAACAGGTTGACTCAACAATACAAGATTTGCAAAAGAGAGATTCGAAATAATGTGAACACAAATTATTTCTTAATTTCTAAAAATATTAAATTTTAACAAATGGCACCCAAAGTGGGGCTCAAGTGAGTTTGATTTTTATTTGCTATAAAAATCATTTTTTGCATTTTTTTTCCAATATAGAAATTTTTGCATTTTTAATATCGATCCAACTAAGTATAAATATGTACATTTTAGTTTGACTATGATGTCTAGATGTCTATTTTCATTTTTGTCAATCTAAAATGCGCATACACCAATTAATTTTGAATGAGAGAATTTGGCTCAAAATTGATACAAACGTCAACAACAGCATTAAGTTAGACATTTTTATTATATTTTTTAGCTTAGTTTGACTTGAGAAATGAAGTAAGCACGAAACAAATGGCGCCCAACATGGCTTACACATCTGCATTCTCAGTATTTTAATTTAAAATTAATTTTGCAATGACATTTCTCTTCTCTTTGGTTAGGATAACATCTTTCCTTAACTTGAAATTAAAAACACACCACAACTCCTTAATTTTTTTTTTTTTTTTTTTTATAAATGTCCCCCTACCTTTCTTCCTTTTTGGTTCATTATTATGTATGAATATTGTGTGCAAACCGAATGGCATAGTAATGAGTCAGCTACTGCCTTGAATGCCAGCCAGGAAAGCAGACAACATTCCAAATGAATAAACCAAGACATTCCTTTGGCTTTCCCACTCCCCGAGTCTATAGGAGGCGAGGGTGTGATAAGACAAAATACCCACAATAAATGTGAAAAATATATGACCAAAACGGCAATATACATATATCTTGCAGGAAGTTCTTGGTAGAGGTGGGGTAGGTTACCACAAGAGCTTAGCAAAGCAGAAAAACAAATCCCCAAATTATAAGAAAACACATGACTCCTGCAGAAGTTGTGCGGTGGATAGATGGAATTTGAGAAAATTCCAAATGAAAAACTTTGCACAGCAAATATTTTTCTTCAAACACACACACTTTCCTCTGCCACCACAGATCAGACTGGTACATAACACTGATGTACGGGGCCAAAAAGAGCACAAACGTTTGCCATAAATTTTGGTTACGACCACATGGTGTTGTTCAGGCTATGGTGGTTATGTTCTTAACTGCAAACATTTTCGGCATTGGCAGGAAAGAAAAGAAAGCTTAAATTACTTGACAAAGAAAAAAAAACGAAGAGCGTAGGAAATTATATCGGTATGAACAACAACAACAGCAATTGAGCTTAGAGGTTTTGAATTTCCTTTTTTTCTGTTTTGGTTCTGGTACATTTACCGAATGGTTGGTTGTCAGACACAGATGTAGCCTGATATTTTGGATGCCGTTGTTGTAATTTCCATGTCCATTTCAATGATGGTATAATACGAACGTGTGTATAATGCGTGCTTGGACTTAAATAAAAGTGGTTGTTTTCTTGAGGGTAAGCTGGTATAGGGAATCCCATATTTTTTCGGCATCATTTGGCAACGAAAAACCTAAACCTTTATAAGGGTTTTGAAAATTAATAATGCTTGGGATTTTGTTTTTTTTTTTTTGTGCTGCAAATGGTTGGTTTTTTTAGTCAGCCGTTTTATGTTTCTAATAGAGTTTCAAATCGCTCTAATCATGTTGAGTGGCTAAATTGGTGTTAGTTTTTATAAGAATCAGAGAAAAAAAATATACAACTAAATTTTGGTCACTTTTGTTTTGTTTTACAGAACAAAATTATAACAATCGTATGTCTTGTGTTCATAGTTCATTTCGTTTATATAGGAATTTTTAAAGTTCCGTCAATCCCAAAGAGATTTTCAGAAGAAATTCTTATGCAGTTGTTCATGAAGGCCATATTTTTATGATTCATAAAAAAGTCATAAAATATTTTTATTCTTGGTAATAAAAACAAATCTTGACCTTGTCGTACGGAGCGAATATGTAGTTATGATAGGTTCGATGAGTCTTTCAAATGAATTTCTACTTCTTCTGCTCGCATAAAGCTTTAAAAATTAAAAATCGTCAAGAAACGTATATTTTGTTAAAAGTTTCTAGCAAAGTTGCAGTTCAGTTCCTTGGAGTAGTAGAAGAAAATTCATTCGTTATTTTTAATAAAGCTGATTTCTTGCAATTTTCCTTATTTCTCTTCTGTTCTGGCCTTCTTTTCAATTTTTATTGGTATCGCATTTTTTTGTATAATTTCACAGTAATTCTATTAGGTTCTCTTTATGCCATTCATGATTTAACAATAATTTTACGATTTTTATGTGACTACATTTCATTTGGTCTAATCTTTTGTTGGGACTTTGCAGATCGACTCTTTTGTTGGACACATGAAAGAGGGTCTTTGTTTAGACGTTTTGATTGTTCGATTTTATTTTAGTTTAGTTTCTATTTTATATTCAACTGATCATTGTAATTCAATTGGCATTGCTTTCCTTCATTAGCATTGAGTGTTAACAGTTCAATGGACACAAATGACCAGTTAAAAGAATGGTGTCTGGTCTTCGGATTATAGGGGGGAAGGAAAACACAGTAAAAGGGGGTTTGCGATAAAGTTAATTACAAGGTTGATAAAAATGTCAAAGATATATAAGTGGGGTGGGCTAAAAATCTGAAATGGAACCTTAAATTCTTAAAAAAATATTTTTCTTATTAAGTAAAATGACTAATTTTTGTCTCTTCACAAAGTTAATTCACCCTGTTTCTTTGTATTCAAAACAACAACAACAACACCAATCTTATTTATTAGCCAGATTTAAGACAGGTAAACATTTATTCACAGGGAATACCCCCCGAAAAATGGAAGAAGCAAAGAAAAAAGAAGCAGCATAACAACAACGAAATTAACTTAAATAAATGACAAAGGACCCCCTAGTGTGGTCTAGAGAGACGAAAATACACACATACACTCACACAAAGCCAAATTCAACTAACTTTTATACATTTATAAACAACCATAGTAGTTTTGTTATTGATAGCAGTAATGGTAGTGGTAGTGCTGGTGGTGGTGGTTTCAAAAGGATTCTTGAACCCCCAAAAATAGAACAGACGACAAAATAGCATCAGCAGCAGCAACAACAATAATAATGTCGCACATTTAGAATTCTACTTCTAGGAAAGACAGACATGTTTTAGTTAAAAAAGGGAAACAGCCACACACAAAAAAATAACAGACATGCAACCGAAACACTAAGAAAGGAGGTGGAGAAGAAAACAACGACAACAACAACAACAAAGTATACAAAAAATATAATAACAATTCAGACAGCCATTGAAACCATTGTTAGTTGTATTATAAGTAACCATTATGGCAGAGATTACACACATAGACACAGATACACATACACACACACACTCTCTTGCAAACCCAAACAAACTCTCGGGTTTGCCTTAAGGGTAAATACTTTTTCTGTGTTTTTTGGTTTTTTTCTGCTTTTGCTGTTTTTCTTTTTTTGGGAGGAAATGATACAAGGTATTTCCTTTATGTTCATAACAATCATTAATGTAAACCCCAAAATATGTGAAAGAATATTTAAAATAATTTTCATGCAAGCACAAAGTTAAATGTTTGAAGGAAGTTGAGAAAGAACAAAATTTAAGCAAAATTTAAGTTTTTCTATATTGAAATTAAAAAGAAACAAAATAGAAAATTAAGAAATTGTTCGAAACTGAGATCATCTTGAAAAATTAGAAATCAACATAAATAAAATACATCCTACTAGGTATTGAACTCTGTCTCGAATCTCAAATAAAAAAGTTTACAACATTTTCTCAGACACAAATTTTTGTAGTTCGTGTGGGAAATTGATAACATTATTGTGAAAATTTCAAAAGGAATACAAAAAATTAAAATCTCACGAATTTGTAAAATGAAATTGTGTGTCTTTTTTAATCTACATATTCCAATGGAATTAAGTTTTAAATTAGGTTTCTTCAGATTTCTTTCAGAAATATATTTACGTTGTTTTTTTTTCATTTTGAAAAATTCAGAACCGAAATTACTTTAAAATTTCAAACAGTGGGAAATTGAAAACATCTTTTTCCATATTATGTTTTTAGAAGGGACTCCTTTCGTAACTCCTTTCGTAATGCTAATACAATAAAAATTTACCAAAAATATGAAAGTACAACCAAAAAATAATTAGATGGAGAAATTTCAAATTTACAATTTATAATTTTACCTAAAGAATTGACATATCTATAGTTCAATAGTTTTACTGACATTTTCAGAGCATTCAGTCAATTTCGAAAGAGAAAGAAACAACGAAAACTTTTTTAAAATAGAAGTAATTAAAATTGAAGCATTTTTTTACGCTTGTAAACAATATAATGAGCTGTCACTGGAATAATTTTAACAGCTTAGAAATGACAGCAGTCTAAAGTTGGTTGCAGTTTTTTCATCTCACCCTGTATTATCACTGTTGAAGGCTTTCTTTTAAAGGAAGACATCATTGAAGAGTGATTGGAAACCAAGTGTTTGTCTTATATTCTAAATAAAATTGTTTTAAAACATCTTGATTGATAACTGACATCTCTCTCTCTCTTTTATGGTGTGAAAAAATGGATACCAATCACAAGCCCCTTGTTTCTCTCCTTTCTCTTGCCATTGTTTCGATTTTATTGTACTTGGGCCGAACACTTCACTTGTCTCAATTAGTTATTCCCCATTGGCAACTGGTATCATAAAACACTAAAAATTTTATGACTTCTTTCAAGGCATGATCTAATGATTAATTAGGTGTTAGATACTCACTGTGATTTCAACAAATACCGTATAATTACCCCAGCAAATGGTGAAATAAATAATAAAAATCGAAAGATCACAACTCCCAAATGACAAGGTGGTGGTGGTGTTGTTGTCTTATGGCCATAAAAACGAGTACTTATAAAATAATAAAATCAAAAACAAAAAATTCTGTCGTCACATAATCTCTGCCAAAAACAAAGACAAGTGATAAGAGTTTGGGCCAAAAGTGAAACAAAGAATTAAATGAACATTAAAAAATCCATAAAGGAGAATAAAAAAACATTTATAGCGGTCATAAAAATAATTTACTATCACACCACCAAGCTTTAGGCACAAAAACAAATACCCGGCAACGATCAGTCATTACCAAGAGAGGGTGATAAAGAGCGGAAGAGAGAGCAAATCACCACAAATTGCCCCCTTTTTATAAAAATTTTTAATGAAAACCTTATTGTAACCAAACATAAACAAACCTCTGGTAAAACATTAATATGGCCATATAAGTGGCCCGAAATTACCACTTGTTATGACTTCATAAAAATTAAATGATTATTTTTATAATCGTTGGTGTTTTGCATTGTGTTTTTCCTTTTGAATGGAAAAAAGTGTTAAATTGGTAGTTAACAAAAATTATTGATAGTTATAAATAATAAAAACAATTTCAAAATGTAATTGCTCATATAAATGTTATAATAAAAAAAAAAAACAACAACACACTTATTATGAAAGGAAGTATGGCCATTTTAAGTGGAACACTAGACATGCCATAGCCAGCCATGGTAACTGACCATATAAACCAACTCGCTGTATATATACGTTTGCATATCTTAACATACATAGATGGCAAATTCAAATTGAAACGAACTGTCAACATTTGAAATTCTTACTTATGAGGCCATAACTGCCAAATTTTAAAAGCAATTCAAATTCAAATGTTGTTCCCTAAAAAACAAACAACATGTAAAGACCAAAAATAATCATAACAAAGGCCAAGAAAAGAAGAATGGCAAATTTTATATCGTGGTATTGAATTGCAAACGAGGAGAAGGGATTACAAACGAAAAGAAAGATTTTATACATGTATGTACAATTGTATGTGTGTATTTATGACAAAGTCACATAATAACATAAATTATCTTAATGAAATGATAAACAATTTTTTATTACATTGTACAAAAGTGAGTGGTAGTGGCGAACAATGCGGTATATGGTATGATTGGTTTTGTATTCGCTCTTATGACCAGCCATACGTCCACTAAACAGCCACTTCCCAGCCCGTCAAGTCATTGATGACAAAGCGAAAAAAAAAACATTCAACCAAATTATGGGCCCATAAAAATTCACATTGAATCAAGCAAACATGTCTTTTTCATTCAAAGAATTTTTTCTTTCACAATGTCTGTGATTCCAGTTCTTAAACGTGTTATAATAAATCGAAAAATCTTTAAAAAATTGCTAATAAAACTAACATTTATTGTAGTCTTTAACAATGGGCCATTATAATTTTTGGCAGACATTTGTTACAATGAGTGAATGAAAAACTCAAAAAAAAAAAATGAAATTTCTTTCTTGACTCCAAAATGTGAGTCACATTTTATGTTGGAGTATTGTATGGGGTTTTAAAAAAATATTTAAAAAAATATGTGTATTTGTTACGGAAAGCTACAGAAATGTGGTATTGTTCTGGACTTGTAAGCCATGATCTTTCATATTATTTGAAATATATATTTTATTTCAGACAATAAATAATAGTATTCCCAATACAATATCCATACAAATTTTTTAAAATAAATTTATTTTCATCTTCCTTATTAAATTATAAATATAGAACTATGTAGAATAAAAAACATTTCCATATTTAGAATTTTTGCTAAAAATATTCAAAAAAAAAAAAATCGTTTTAAATGAGGTGATTTAAATATCAACTTACAAATAATCTGCGGTTCCTTCTATATCAAATAGAAAATGGTTGTCCAAAGAAATATGACTTTTTTATTTTGGCATCCGCCTTAATTTCTAAACATTTCCGAGATATTTTGCTCGTTTTTATTGTTTTTTTCGTAACAACGTAAATGGGAATGCTCTTCTTCTAAAATAAATGCACCTCTTCTAAAAACCAGGCCAGGGACAAAGACATTCCTCTTAGATATAACATTAATCCCACACCAAATTTCGACCCCTAAATATTTTCATATATCAAATTCTATACCAAACTTTGAAGATGAGGACTTACCTATGGCTTACCGTACCAATAGCATTTCGATTGCATTGCCAAATTCTGACTATCACCGGTTTTGCCTAAATCGACACAGAACCCCGATTACATTTTAGCGCCATAATAGTATTGGAATCTGGCGCCATTATTTCAGTATAATTTTATTATATTTTAAATAAATGGAGGAAGGTATAAAATAAGAGTAGTAAGGGTTCATATTCAAAATTAGTTCAACTCTGCTGTCTTGATTTTTTAATACTTTACGGCAAAACATACCGAAATTGACATATTTGGTATCAACATTATATTCATTTCAATGTGATGAAAGTGAAAAGGAAATAAAATATATTGGGGATATTTTTCTTTTCGTCGGATACATTCTAATCCTATTGTGTTAAAAAAAAATACAAAAATTTTACGAAGAGTACAAATTGTTCCCTCCCTTTTACAATACTTGCAGTTACATTGTTTTGTTTATATATTTTTGATGGTTTGCCATGAAAGAAGTATTTCCCGGATGGCATGTACAAAAGTGAAATCTAAACATTTCTTTGACTGTTTCCTTGTTGATTTTGTATGATTTGTACACCGCTTGGACTTAGTGTTGTTGTTATTTGTTTTTTTTTTTTTCATTGCCATTTGGAGTCCACGCAGATCGACTACAAGAAACAGTAGCAACAAGTACAAAAATTTAAACCGTTTATTGATTGTTGTTTGGAATTTTTAAAAGAAAACAAAAATGAATTCATAAATAATGTTAAATAAACAAGAGGCAACTTTGTTGAATTTGTTATTAGAAATGTTCGATTCGAGAGTATTTCGGGTACATGAATGACGATGTGTTCATGGTAGTTGTTAAATTATTTACCCAAGAGATGGATGATCTAAATATATATTTCATTCAATAATGATTTAAATTGATTTCTAAACAAATTGTAATTTTAAATATTTGATTATTATTATTGACAATTGCTCATTTAATATTAAGAAGGTTTCAAACAAGCTCCTTCTACTTTAATCTAAATTACTTTTTGAAAAATGTTCTTATAACTTTAATTTTAAAATGACTAATTTTAATATATTATAGCATATTTTTCAATAATTTACAAAAAATTATATTTCCCATTATTTACTCCACTCTGGCAACTCTTCGAGACTCATTCAAATCATTCTCTCTCAGTTAAAATTACTCAAACTGAAATTGAAACGAGAGTTTAACCCCCAAATAAACATTCACATTTCTCTTCTCACTACAATGACTCTCTGTTGAGCGTGTTTCATGAGAGCAATTCCATACAACGTGGTAACGGTGGATGGCTATTCCATAACTTACACAGCCATACTCTTTTACCTGTGCTCTGTTTGGTTTTGTTAGTAAAAGATGAGTTTGTTGTTGGTGTTGCTGTTTATATCGACAGCCATGTTGGCTGCCATAATTGTTATTTGGTTAGTTATTAGAAGAGTACAACTATATAGCAATTTGCTCTATCTTAAACGAGACATTTATATGGCAATAAAATTACAGAGCTGTAAAGGAGTAAAATTACTTATTGGCATATTGCTTAGTTATGGTGGGAAAATGGGCAGCAAGTAGACAGCCACCACGACCCTGAGAGGACCTTAAATTACATTGTTGCAAGAGATCAATAAATAAGGTTAATATTTTAATTATTTGAATAATTTTATTTTAAATTGAAGATTGGGATTCAATGTTGGAAAATCATTTGTACAAGAGTTTATAAAAGTATTAAGTGTTGTGTTCACTGAGTCAAATACAGGGACGTCGTTTTTGAAAATAAAATCATATTACCAATAAATTACTCTTTCTACTGGGTTTTTCAAAATACTAAGGGTTTTCTATTAACTGTCTGACAAAATATCATAAAGATAATTTTTATGACATAATTTCCCAATTTTGTATAAAGGTATAAGTATAAACTTAATATACATTTTCCAAACGATCTCACAAATTATCAATTATTATTTCCAACTCAATACAGTATCCTTGTTAAAGACTTTATGATAGGTTTATTCTAAAAATTAAAAAGAAAATCTGTGATTGTTTTTACGAAGAAATTGGTGTATTTCGGTCACTATGAAAGATCCAAGTTTCGAAAAAAGAGGCAATGCTAGATGTGTGCTTAAGACCCCTCAAGTACTTAAAATAATATTGGTAATATTTTAACAATTATATAATGAAGGGTCAATATCTCGAAATGTGTTAGAATTTTTCAGTTGAAAAATTCTTTCACAAAAGAGTCCATATTTTGACCAATCCTTATATATATGTTTCTAACTTAATAAAATATCATTAGAGCCTGCTCTAGATTTTCTTAAAATTACTTCAAATATTCTAAAAAATGTTCTTCATTTTATGAGTGAAACTTGCCAAAAAAGTGTCTGGTCAAAAATTATTTTCAATAACTTCGTAAGTAAGGAATTTAAACGAAAAAATGTAAAATCATCTTCCGACATATTTTCGGAATTTCGCAACGTTTTTGTACACTTTTATCTGCGGAAATGATTTTCATAAAATTTATATTGTATAAATTAGTTTCAGTTCCCCATTTTTTTTAACAAAGGATTAAAGCAAGTCAATAGCACATAAATTACATAACTCCCTATCTTGCATGATGCACTATGCGAGACTGATAAACAATCTGCAAAATTTCTTGAGGATAAACCTCAAAGACCTCCCATGGCATACAAAAAATAACCTTACCGAATAACATAAAAAACAACTGGAAAATTCCCCTTAAAAAACCTTTGCCTTTTACGCAATTGTATGCCGGAAAATACAAATATTTTAGTAACAAACATCAAAATATTAGCAAATATCCCACCAAGATTTACCTGTTTACAATTGATTTTTGGAAACCGTGAAATATAAAAAAAGAAAAATATTTTTTATGCTGATAAGTTTTCCGAAAAAAACACGGTTAACAATAGCTAACAGCAGCACTTGGCTAAACAATAGCTAAAGGGTGCCATAAACAAAAACAGCTAAAACCAATAACAACATTTATAGCTCTGAAAAAAAAACTCAAATACGATAGGTACAGGTAGCCTGGAAAATTCCCTTAAAAAGGCAAAGAGTTTTTTGCACGCACAAAAAATTGCCCACGGATTTTGCTAACACAAAACAAATACTAAGATTTACAAGCGCAACGAAACAATTTGTAGGAAGGAATTTACTTTTTTTACCTCATCTCCTGCACCATGCCCGGCTAACAAAAAGCCGACGCGAGGACATGCTGTGTCGTATGGCGCATTACCGCATGGTGTTTATCTCGTCAATTGCATGACGACAACGCTTGATTGTGCGTAGTTGAGCATAGGAATTGTTGAAAAAAAAGTTTTAGCTGTTTACCCTTTTTCTTCTATGAGCGTCCAAGTGGAACAACAACATGGCTGGAGGTCCAGACACACACTTGCCATAAACAAAAAACCCAAGGTGTCCATTCGCCCTGGGTATCAAAATTGAAAAGGCAGCTGAGATTAAAATTGAAACAAAATAAACAATTGTTAGATGTCTGGTTGCTTTTGGTTCTCAAAGCAATTTCCAGGCAAGCAGCAACAATGAAATATAAAATTCTGAAAAAACATTGTTTCAAGTTATGAAAGAAAGGCTTCTTTCGAATAAATATATAAACTCCATTTCAAAAACGTCGTTTGTTAGATCGATTTATTTTTTTCTCTTGGAAATCTTGATATGAATTAAACAAATTCATTAAAAAAAACTTTCCTGAGTTATTTTAACGTTTGGGGTTGCCTTCTTCACTTAATTAATGTCCAACCATAATTTGCATATTTTCTTTTTGTTCTTGTTGAAACAAAATGAAATGAATTTCGAAGTCTAATTTCTTTACTTTATTAAATGTCATTTCTCTGTAATTTCAGGTCCCAATGGTTGTCCTCGTCGTCGCGGCCGTCAAACTTATACACGTTTCCAGACTCTTGAGTTGGAAAAAGAATTCCACTTCAACCATTACCTAACACGACGACGAAGAATTGAAATTGCCCATGCGTTGTGCTTGACAGAGAGACAAATAAAAATCTGGTTCCAAAATCGTCGCATGAAACTTAAAAAAGAATTGCGAGCTGTCAAGGAGATAAATGAACAAGTAAGTAATATGCACTGGGTTAAAATCAGAAGTATTTAAAAATAAATGCATTTGTATGTGTATATATTTGGGGTATTGATGTTTTAATAATATTTGTATGGGGTATCAACATTTGATCAATTAAGATCAATTTTGGAAGCCTTCTGAGTTCTATTTTACCCTCATTACATATTCATTGCACAAAATTGCCCAAAGAGTTTATGTGTTTTTATTTAACAACTTCAGTCAGCAATGATTTTGAATCAAATTAAAGAAAATATTTGGGGCAAATTTTTCCAAATAAACTTAAATTCTACCCAATTGGCTTAAAATATGTCCAAGGCTTTCAACATATGTGGAATGTGAAAAACGGATATTTAAAAATATGCCGACAATTGTATTAAAAAATGTAATAGTTATTTGTTTAGGACATGGTACCTAAACATTTAATTTAATTTAATTTAATTTAATTTAATTTTATTGAACTTGTGAATAGCATCTTCATAGTACTAAAATTAAGGAGATATCATTTGAAGGAAACTATAAATTTTGAAAAGAGGAAAATAATTTCAACAAATGATAAAATTGTTTCTCTAATCTAGAACATACATCCATATTGTCCTCCATTTTATGGGAGAGTAGATATAATTTATATTTCACGATTGATATTATATAATTTCAATATATATTTTACTAGCTGAACCCGGTGCGCTTCGCTACCCCTGTTGATTTTATATGCATTCAAAATTTTATTTACGAACATATGTTGGATAAAGAAAAACAAATTTAAAAATTAAAAAAAATATATTGCACTAATTTAATGCGTTAATAAACAAAATCATTACAAAAGCAGTAACATGACGTGCATACACGAAGGGTTTATCCTTTGGATTTATGTATTTCATAGCAAATACCAAGCGTGCAGGAAACTGCAATTTTTTTAAGTAGAGTGGCATTTCTATTGCTATTAGTGGATTCGAGATAGCAACATACTTCGCCGTAATAAGCGTATTTCAAATAAATTGTTGTGTTTTTTTTTAGTGTTAGCCTAAGGCGTTGTGGGTCAATGGTTCTTATTAAAATCATATCCCAATCTGATCCGATTTAAATATAATTTTAAAAAAATTACTTTTACACCAAACTCCGCCACACCTTTCATATTTCATTGAAATTGGTGCGTCAAATATGTGAAATCGGCCGAGAATATATATATGGGAGCTATATCCAAATCTTCACTAATTTCCAATTAATTTATCACATTTATTATTATAACCAAATTCCGCCACACATTCTGAATTTCATTGGAATCGGTCATATATATCGTGTTTGGTGCATAATATGTATGAAATCGGCCGAAATATATATGTTAGCTATATCCAAACCTCAACTGATTTCAATATAATTTGGCAATTTTTGCTGGTGCCAGATTTTGTCTCTCTCGCTTTGGGTGCATCAAATATGTGAAATCGGCTGAGTATATATATGGGAGCTATAAACAAATCTGAGCGTATTTGAATATAATTTGTCAAATTTATTTTCGTACCAAATTTAGCCACTCGTGCCGAATTTCATTGGAGTCGGAAATACGTATCGTGTTTTGTGCATCAAATATGTGAAATCGGCTGAGTATATATATGGGAGCTATAATCAAATCTGAGCGTATTTGAATATAATTTGTCAAATTTATTTTTGTACAAAATTTAGCCACTCATGCCGAATTTCGTTGGAATCGGAAATACGTATCGTGTTTTGTGCATCAAATATATGGTGCATATATAACCATTGGTGCATCAAATACGTGAAATCGGTCGATAATATATATGGGAGCTATATCCAAATCTGAACCGATTTCAATTTAATTTGACAAATACATTTTGGCCCCCAATTCCGTTACTTATTTTAAATTTCATTACAATTGGAAATACATGTCGTGTTTGGTCCACCAAATACATGAAATCGGCCGAAAATGTATATGGGAGCTATATCCAAATCTGAACCGATTTCAATATAATTTGGGAAATCAATTTTTTAGATAAAATCTATCACACGTTTCAAATTTCATTGAAATTGGGGATACATAGCGTGTTTGGTGCATCAAATGCTTGAAATCGGCCGAAAATATATATGGGAGCTATATCCAAATCTGAACCGATTTCAATATAATTTGACAAATTAATTTTCGGATTAAATCCCGTCACACATTCCAAATTTCATTGGAATAGAACATTCATATTGTGTTTGAGGCATCAAATGAACGAAATCGGTCAAAAATATATATGGGAGCTATATCTAAATCTGAACCGATTACAATATAATTTGGCAAACATATTTTTGTTCCAAATTCCGTTACGTATTCCAAATTTGGAGACTGTATCTTCAACCAATCAATAGATATGTGCATATAAAATCTAAATTTTTGGGAGGTACCTCCGATTCTGATGCTATATCTCCAGTTCCAATTGGAAATTCAAAAATGTATATAGCCTATGTTACTTTCAGGCGATGTTGCAGTATATATGGAAATTTTCAGTAAAATCTATTCAGCGGTTTTCGAGTCCATAAATTACAAACAAACAAACAAACAAACAAACATACAAACATTTTCCTCTTTTATAGATATAGATGCCCTGTTTTACATGTTTTTAATTTATTCTAACCTCACTTATTTATTCTTGTATTTCCAGGCTCGACGCGATCGTGAGGAGCAAGAGAAAATGAAAGCCCAAGAAGCCATGAAATCCGCCCAACAAAACAACAACAAAGTCCAACAGCAACAGCCACAGCAACAACAACATCATCCACAACAACAACAGCATCAACAACAACATCAAGATCATCACTCGATCATAGCTCACAATCCCGGCCATTTGCATCATTCCGTTGTGGGGCAAAATGATCTGAAACTAGGATTGGGTATGGGTGTTGGCAGTGGTCTGGGTGGTAATTTGGGTATGATGAGTGCGTTAGACAAAACAAATCATGATTTGTTGAAAGCCGTTAGTAAAGTAAATTCATAAATTTTACAGCTTAAGCCAATCAACTTCCCCAAATAACCATGTAATAAATAAGAAGAAAAGGCGGAAGGAAAATGACAGTAAAACTAAACTGTGAAAAAGAGAAACTTCCCCCCTTTACCATTCAAGAAGAAAACAACTAAAATTGCCCCCTCCCTTTATTTTTAAGTTCATGTACTTTCTAATATAACACATAATTACTATTACATATACCAACTAAATATAAAATTAAATTAAACATTAATGAATGAAGAAGAAAAAACAAAGCTAAGTTAAAGTCAAAAACAAAAACAAGAAAACCCTTAATGATAAATAGTTGCAACAAAATACGTAAAATTTTACATAGTAATTTTAGTTATTTAAGAAAACGAAAGTAACAACAATTAAGATTAACAAGCATAATATAAATACACAAAAACCTAAAATCTCTAAAAAAGAATAATCTCATAAAATATAAACGAAAATAAACTATTTACATTATACACAAATAAGGAAGTTTATTTAAAAAACTACATATATACTTAATTATTATATAAAAAAAAAACAAAAATAAAATAAAAACAAATATATAACATAACAAAAACAAATAATAATAAACCCTATTCTCCATATTTACTACCTATACATGAACAATACAACCAATCAAAATATTTTACACATAACATACATAATACGATACAGTACATACTCAAGTATGTAATAAAGAAAAACATATAAATTTGTCATTTAATTTTTTTAAAATTAACGCTTTTTGTTCTACCACATCTCACCCCCACTCCTTGGAAATTTTGTTTTGTTAAATATTTGTTTGTCTTTCAGAATTTTATTTTTTTTTCTTCTTTGGAAATGCAGTGCATTTTCAAAGTAAACTTTTGAGTATTTTCTTAGACTTTTATTAACATTTGACATTTTAATTTGTCTAGAATTATTTAAAATATTGTGAATGAAATGAAAATTAAAACTAAAAATAATTTAAAATTGTTTTTTCGTTTAAAAAGCTTTCAATAATAATAATTATTATTATTATTATATTATTTCTCTTTTAAAAAATTATGTTTTAATTACTTTTTAATTATTGTTTTGTTGTATATCTTTCTAGTTAAAATTTAAGCTATCTATTGATGTATGATCCGTAAATTCGAAAAGAAAGAGAATTTTTTGTAAAAAGATTTCTTTTACTTAAGCATAATGTATAATTTTTCCCCCTCCAACCTGTCCAATTCTACTCCTTGAAACTTTATGCCATATTTTAGAAAATTATTTTAATTTTTGTATGATTAAATTTAATGACACAAAAAATACATGCATCATTTTTCTTTTTCTTTCAATACACTTTAGAGGAATTGGGGAAACATTTTGGGGATCCATTTGATAAAAAAATAACTTTTGGGGATTGTTCTCATTTGTTTTGTAGTCAAATTCCAACGACTGATATGCATTAAATTTCAAGACAATTTTGCATCTTCGGTGCATATACAGGGGAGATAAAAAACTGCAACAAAATCAAATGCCATAATTTTTAAATTTTTTTATATTTTATTGAATGAAAGCAAAAAATGTCGGAAGTAGCATCATATTTAATTATGGCCTTCAAACGGCCAATGAAACCGTCACACGCTGCAGGAATGTTGCTCTGCCGTATTTTGGCCCATTCCCGGTGAAGCGCTTGCTTGATGTGATCGACACTTTTGTATTTTTTAGTGCCAACCTTGCTTTTCAAAATACTCCAGACACAATAGTCCAACGGATTGGCATCCTGAGATTTTGGTGGCTATTGTGCGCTGGAAATGAAGCGAGGAACCTCATTTTGTAACCATTATTGGGTGGCGCGTGCTGAGTGCGATGGTGCTGAGTCCTGTTAGAATGTCCAAGGTCTGCGATAAAAATGTTTGCGTGCCCAAGGCTTTAATACACCCTCCAGAATATTTTTGCGATAATATTCGGCATTTATTCTAATGCCACGGTAGATTAATACGAGCGGAGAGCGACCATCGGATGTTATGGTGGACCACACACCATCACCATGGCCGGCGCTTGAGTGCTGGTGGCCAACAGAAGGTGCACATTTTCAGCTGACCTCTTTGGCAAGTAAACACGTTCATTCTGTTTGTTTAAAACTGCTGGACAACGAATGTTTTCTCATCGGATAAAACCAAATTCGGCAGTTCACCACTTTCGGCCAAACGAAGCAACTCTTTAGCTCTTTCTGTTGTGGTGTAAGTTCTTGCACTTTTTGGAATTTCAAGGTCTAATTTTTCATATTTTCCGAATGGAATATTGCGATATATTCAGCTCACGAGCCATTTTTTGGCCACTGCGACGCGGGTTTCTATCAAGTCGCTTCTTTACTTTTCGAGCAATTTCTGCTGATGATGTTGTTTTCTTCCGTCCACTTCCTTGACGGTGCGGTGTTGCGGCGTAAGTTCTTGCACTTTTTGGAATTTCAATGGCTCATTTTTCAATTTTTGCCGAATGGAATATTTCGATACGTTCAGCTCACGAGCCATTTTTCGGCAACTGTGACGCGAGTTTCGATCTAGTCACTTTCTTACTTTTCGAACCATTTCTGCTGGTGTTGCTGTTTTCTTCCGTCCACTTCCATCACGTCGGGCTACGCTACCAGTTTCGCGGTAAAGGGAGATGGTACGAGACACAAAAGATTTATTCATGTTTAATTGCTGGAATGCTCTAACGATAGCCACTTGCGGTTTTCTAGACAAATATAAAGAAATCACACCATCACGCTGGAATTCCATCACGAATAACTTTTTTTCTGAAAATTCTCACCAATTTGTACACTTGTAAACAATATACTAAGCTGTAAATCGAATAATTTTAACAGCTGTCGTAAGAGTGGCTTAGAAATGACAGCAGTCTGAAGATAGTTGCAGTTTTTTCATCTCACCCTGTATGTGAACGGCAGCTACACAAATTTCTGCTTCAACTGTTCCGATATCTTTAATAATATTTTTGTACATTGAAATATAGGTTGGATGCACCATTAAGAAGAATACTCAATATATTCATCCGCATAAAATTCTAATCCGAATTATCGATGCCCATTTGTCTGTTGAAGCTGATTTTTGATTTTGATTGAAAGTGTATTTTTGCTGCACTAGTAAATGCTAAAATAAACAAATGTGAACAGAAATATTATTCTAAATAAATATTGACATATTGTTTTGTGATTTGATAAAATTGTATGTATGTGCGCCAAAAATTAATATTTTGCATTCATACAGATTGTTATTTAGCAAATTTTACGGATTTTTTGTGATATTTCAGCAACCCAAAAGCAATTGACTGAATTTAACATTCGATTTGGAGTGAACTTTTTACAGAAACCCTATCATAACTAACAAGAGAATGGGTAAAATCGCTAAAATCATCAAAGTACCGAATATCGGGAGTACCGTTATGTGGGGGCTATACGAAGATGTGGACCTGCATAGACAATTTTCTATCACAGGCTGAAGTATCTATTACGAACTTTAAATACCAAATGTATAATAATAACAGGTGGATAATGTCGCTAAAATCATCGAAGTACCTAATATCGGGAGGTACCATTATATGGGAGCTATACCAAATCGTGGACCTACATCACCCATTATCAATACCAATGGTCCTGCAGACATAATACACATTTGAGTAAAATTTTATTAACATTATTCATTCGTTGGGAAGCAAGAGTGATTTCCACAGACGGACGGACGTAGCTAAATCGACATAGAATTTTATGCTGATCAAGAATATATATACTTTGTGGGGTCTACAATGTACATTTCAAGGAGTTACAAACGGAATGGCAAACTTAAAAGGTACGCAAAAAATGCACATTGGGACAAAATTATGTTTAATAGACATCGTATTATATAATTTTGCTGTATCAATAAACCGAAGTTATTTTAAACACTGGGAAAATAAAATATTCTTTTCGTCACAATTAGTAGAGAATAGCTGACGTATAAAGAGGGTTTCCCACATAAAACATAAATTGGAAAATATGGACTCGTCTTCAGTAGCTTCCGTAACTTCACAGCAAATGTACACATAATGTAGATATAATATTTCTAAAATGTATTTCTGCAATTTCCAGTGCTTTCAAAATGTGTTTATCCTTCGACGAAATGTCCCATCGCATTTGAAAAAAATACATATTTATTTATGGGCAAATTAAAAATATAATAATCTTTGATTTCAGCTTGAAAGAAATGTTGCTTTCCACGATTTCTCAGCAATTCCTTGGATTGCTACAATATTTGTACCCACAGCTACATTCAGAGAGATTTTCATCAAACATTTTCAATGAAATTAAATTAGTTTTTCAATATTTATTGTTTTATTTGAATTTGTTGACAATAGAATTACTTTGGATTTTGACACTAGAATTACTTACAGTAACAAATTTCTATGTCGATGTTGTTGAATGGTATTTGTTGTAGTTTAGCCTCTATTTTCTAATAATTCAACCATGGCTAAATGCCTGGGATTGAAAAGCGGCATATTTTTCGAATTTTTTGATATACTCGGTTATTCTAGATATGTTCAGTAGATGATTATACTTGAAGCTTGTTTTGATTTAAAAATTAGCATTGTGTTGTGGGTTTCTAATATTTGAAAATACAATAAGAGACCTATACTTGACTATTTTTTAACCGAGGCCTCAGTTGTTTTTTTTTTTTTTTTCGAAAATTCTGTTACTTTCAAAAATATACAAGTTATATACAAACGATTTAATTGTTTAAATGATGTGTTTCTAGTCTAAGAATATTCCAAATTCTTTTGAAATCCACTCCGGTTGGTTTCACTTTATATATGTGCCCAATTGCGAGACTATAATTTCTGTTCAGTATTCTTGTAGTTTACAAATCCTAAAAAATAGGGCATTTTTCAAAAGAATGACATTATTACTGTATCAACTTAATGATATTTGGTATGTTACAGACACACGACATAATCATGAATACAAAAATACGTAAAAACTATTTTAAAAGTAACTAAAAGTTAATTTACATTACTGAAAATACATAAACCTGTTAATTTTAAATAAATAAGCCGAAAAGAAGAACAACAATATGCGATATGCTTTAATATTAACAACAGAAAAACACTTAGTCGGATTCAACTAAAAAAAACACACAAAATGATAAAGCCAAAATTGAACACAAACCCCCAAACAAAAATCTCAAATACGTATTAGATATTAGATATAATATTGTAAATTATAGACATATAAAAAAACTTCCGTTAAAATAAACAAACTAAAAATGTCAAGAAAATGAATTAAATAAAAGCACACAAAATACGTACTAAAAAATGTGAGTGAATATAAAATATATATATTAAAAATAAATGAAATAAAAATACAACTAAACGGAAAACAAAGTCCTAACTATATTTTACATGAGATATATAAAACATTACACAAAACATATTTTCACAATAACAATAAATTAGTTTTCTGGGAATGTCGTTGAAGAACCGATGCATACGTAGACTTTTTGAACTATATGTCCAAAATGGTTAACACAAAAATCCAGATAAGTTTTAATACATACATACATACAACGTAGATACGTATTACTATACAAAAATACATTTTGAATGAATGTAAAATTAAAAAAAACACAAAATCCTCCCAGAAGAAAACTCATCCTTAATATTATTATACTTCCATAAACAAATAAAAAATAATAAATTAAAATCCATGAAAACCAAAATAACAATGATTAAACTAAAAAATACTTAAATTCAACAAATAAAAATATGAATAAAATGTAAGCGGTTTGTTTTAATTAATGTTTGCAACATAATGAACAATTCCAAACGGTGAGCGTGGGGTTCCATTAACGACTTCGGGGTAGTTCAACTCCTTATTCGCACAGGAAAATTGAATGCTATATTTAGCATGCAGTTGGATTTTGGCTCAATTCCAAACTCTGATAAACAAATTGATCGACAATTTGAATCCGACAAAAGCATAATATTTTGTCTAATTTTGCATATGTTAATTGTCTAATTTTGCATACTTATTTCGAAATTAATTTCTACTCCCCGGAATAATCAAATAACTACTCTTCATATTTAAGGCATTTACAAAAAATATTCTGCCAGTTTGTGGAAATCACTCTAACTTTCGAACAATTTGACTTACATAATTAAAATTGTGTTTCAATGTATTCGAAGTCTGTAGAAAATTTGGAATTTTGTGTTCCAAGAAAGAAGAACTCATACTTGTTTGCAACGTTAGATGTCGTAATTTTAGTTATGCCTTTCACTGGTATTAAGTTTCAAAATTGAAAAAAAAAAATTAGGATTGCAGGAACTTGCTCTTGAATTTTCATTTTGAAAGAACTTTTATATTGACGCCAAAATCATGGATACTCCAAATTTGACGAAAATTTGAAATTGTTGGAGAAATTTTATCTAATGGACATCATTGCTAGAATACAATGTCTTTAAATCATATAGTTTCGAATGAATAATTAGGTTAATGTAAAATATTTTTAAAACTGCAAATATATCGTGGATTTACTGCTGTGGTCATATCTAAAGCCCGGCAGATAATTGAATCTAAATACACGGTTATTAAAAGATGTTGATTTATAAATTTATTAAATAAATACCTCTGTATCTCCAAATTTAGACTCATCTGTATGATTTGCTTGTCTTCGATATTTGGCTATATTCGTCAACGAAATCAGAATAAACCAGGAAAGAAAGTCCTAAAGTCGGGCGGGCCGACTTTATGATACCCTACAACACTTTGCTAATTTAGTAGAGCTCCACATAACAATTAAAAGTTTTTATGGGAGAATTCAATCATACACGCTATGATTATAATTATAATTTAAAGTTCAACGGATTAAATATGCCGAAGCATTTGTATCTTTTAAATTCGGACTTGTATTGCCCATTTGATGCAAAATTAATTTAAAATCGGATAAAGATATATATGGGAGCTATATCCGAATCTGAACCGATTTCGATAAAATTTAGCAAATATATTTCAGAGCTGTATTTGATATATTTCTTGAATATCGTTGTTACGGAGTGCATATTACGGCTGTGGGTAACAAATACAACAAATCGGATGAACAATATATATGGAAGCTAAATCTATATCTGAACTGATCTTCACCAAATTTGACATACTAGCTTCTAGTCTCAATTCGGTCGTATGTGTCAAATTCCATCCCATTTGTGCAAATATTGGACGTTCGGTGCACAATAAAATGTAAATCGGACGAAGTTATATATGGGAGCTATATCCAAATATGAACCGATCTCAATAAAAGTTAGCAAAGGTATTTCTGATATATTTCCGCAAATATTGTTATTACAGAGTGCATACTACGTCTGCGGAGGACAAAAATAATAAATCGGAAGATTTCGATCAAATTTTGGCATACTTATTTTCAGGCCTAATTTGGTTGTAGGTGCTAAATTCCATAGTATTCGGGCTGATATTACAAGTTTGGTGCACAATAAAAGGCAAATCGGACGAAGATATATGTAGCAGCTATATCTAAATTTTTACCGATTATCTCCAATTTCAATAGGGATCGGGCACTAAATGCGAACTGTACTTTGTTTACAAAAATACATGGACAGACGGACGGACATGCATAAATCGATTGACAAAATAGTCAAAATCGGTCTAGCCATTCTTGAGATATAAGCATTCTTGCTAACATACCTATCCTTTGTATATCCACATCGTATATATTTCGCTATATATATCCGATATATTTACTATCGGCATCTACGTAACGGTCGGAGTTTAATGAAAATGTGTTCGGGGTTTAATGAAAAGTTTGACTTTTATTTAGCACAAATGTTTTGGTCTATTTCACCCGCTAAATATTATCCGATGACCATCCAAATTGGAAAGCTTCAGCCCAGCCCTCAGCTCTAGCCACATGTTAACTTCCCCGTCGATTGATCTAAAATTGCGACCTGTAGTGCGACTGCAAAATCAGAAAAATTTTCAGTTTTTGGTCCATTTCAACCCCTTAAATATTTAGAGATGGTCTCCAAAAACAATAGGCTTATATTCTGACCCTAACCCCACCTCCATTTCCGATTTCGTAGTGATGGGGCTATAATTGCGACCTGTAGCGTGATTACAAATGAACATGGACAGACGGATGGACACACATAGCTAGAACGACTTATCTCGGCAAGATAGGAAGATCCATATATAGCTTCCAATGTCGGGGACCAAGGTGTTACATAATTTTTGGCCCAATCAAAGTTATAATACCCCCCAACACGTTGTAGGGTATAATTAAATGAAAAAGTATTTTAAAAAAATAATATCAGTCGCGGCTGAACAGAACTGTTGAATTAACGAATAAAAATCATAGCACAACAAAAAATATAATTACCATAATTACTGACTAATTCTTCAACATGCATATGCTACAGTAACTACTCAATAATTACTGCATGAATTCCGAAAACGAGTTAAAGAAACAATCGTTCTATTTTTAATACACATAAAGGAAAAAACTAGATAGACCGATAGTTCCTTTTGATTATCTTCATAATTTGGTGAAAATCGGTTCAAATATAACTATAAGTCGCATATATATTATAATCAAATTTTGTATTTAAGTACCTCACACCCGTAAAATGCACTCCAAAACAATGTTGTTTGGTGCTAACTACGAGCGACACCATACAAATACATCTGCCAAATTTTGTAGACATCGGTTCAGATCTGGATATATTTTCATCCGACTTCACCTATATTGTACTCTAAAAGTGTAATATCAGCTTAAATGGAATACATTTTGGGGAAAATCGGTTCATATATTACTTTAGCTCAGATATATAAGTTTCAAACTAAAGGTACTCATAGTCGAGAGACACAAATGATCCGTCAAATCTATTCAGATTGTGATATATTAGTTGCTTTCGGTTACAAATTATCATGACGTATGATCCACTTAACATAAATTTTCTATATAAACGTATAATTGTACGGGTAGCTCTACTAAACATGAAAAGTGGTGTAAGGTATCATAAAGTCAGCTCCGTCCGACTTTTGGTCTTTTTTTACTGGTTTTATGTTCACTTTGATTCGAACAAACTATGTTTGGTTTAGTTGTCGGACACGTCTACTCCTTCGCACCGTTACTCATTATTTGGTAAGATGAAAGTAAATTAGTTTGCCATTTTATTTCTAAAAGCAAAAGTTCTTTCTTAGCGTCACTGGTAATATATTTATAGTTTAGTGCCAAAAGTAGCACACTTTCTTACCATTTTTTGCTGGAGGCGTCCGAAAAAGTACATTTAATAAAGTTTAACTAATTTCAAAAGAAAAATTCTACTTCAACTGAATAATTTTTCTTGAATCGTGACAATTCATTTTATATTTAGTCTATGTACTTTCGCAGATTTAACAGATGTCTACAATGCACAATACACAACATCAAAATTAATGAATAGAAGGGTTCAGTCGATCTGATTGCAGTCAAGTTACAGCTCGGATCGAAGATAGCGTTTTCTTAAATGTGTTTGGATCGCAATGGGCAAAAGCAAATTTTAAATTTATACTGCAAATGCTGATGTAGCTTAATAGGACCCAGATATATGATAACCATTTGCTAGAGACCGTAAAGTCTCAAATCTACCCAAATATATGAAAAATATGTATTGCACTCATTGTTGAAAAGATCATTCACAGTGGAAGATGTCATTTTGTTTATAATGTTAATAAAATGATATGATTGAAAGAAGGAACTTGCAATAGTTTTTAATATACAGGGTGTGATAAAAAAAACTGCAACAAAGTCAAACGCCATAGTTTTTACTTTGATTTAATGAAAGCAAAAAAGTCGGAAATAGCATTAAATTTCAGAATAATTTTAGATTTGTTCGAATTGGTCACCTTTGGCACGAATTATGGCCTTCAAATGGAAGGCCAATGGAAATGAAGCGAGGAACTTCATTTTGTAACCATTCTTGGGTGGCGCATGCTGAGTGCGATGGTGATGAGTCCTGTTGGAATATCGGTCTGTGGCCAAAATGTTTTCGTGCCAAAGACTTTAATACACCCTCTAGAATATTTTCGCGATAATGCTCACGGCGCTTGAGTTCTGGCTAACCGAAGGTGCACGTTTTCAGCTTACCTCTATGGCAAGTAAACACGATCATTTTGTTTGTTTACAAATTGCTGGATGACGAATGTTTTCTCATCGGAGAAAACTAAATTCGGCAGTTCTCCATTTTTGTCCAAGCGAAGCAACTCTTTAGCTTTTTTGAGTTCATTTTCTTTCTGTTGCGGTGTAAGGTCTTACACTTTTTGGATTTTCTATGGCTTTACTCCGAGCTCATGTTTCAACATTTGCCGAATGGAATATTGCGATATGTTCAGCTCACGAGCCATTTTTCGGCCACTGCGACTCGGGTTTCGATCAAGTCGCTTCTTGACTTTTCGAACCATTTCTGCTGATGTTGCTGTTTTCTTCCGTCCACTTCCTTGACGTCGGGCTACGCTACCAATATCACGGTAACGAGCGCTGGTACAAGACACAAAAGATTTATTCACATTTAAATCCTGGGGTGCTCTAACGATAGCCTCTTGTGGTTTTCCAGCCAAATATAAAGAAATCACGCTTAAATTCCACGAATAACTTTTTTTCTGAAAAATTCTCACCAAAATGCTTTTGTACGCTTGTAAACAATATAATGAGCTGTTAGCTGTAGGACGAGTGACGTAGAAATGACAGCAGTCTGAAGTTGGTTGGTTTTTTCATCTCACCCTGTATATATAAATACTTTTTGGTATCTTAAAATCTCTACTTTTATTTATATATTTTATATTTTTGTAAATTTTCTGAGTTTCAAAGAAGCAGATAGAGCCTCTATCATCAAATCCGAATATAACTCGTATACTTCTTAAGACTCTTTATCACTCACAATCTATATATACAAGAGAAAGTTGTGTTAGTTACTACGCTTATAATATAATAATTTGCCATGAATGTTTATTTACATTTAGAAATTATTATGGAGTCATTTCTTATTAAATAAATTGTGATCTGTGATTTATTGAGCTTCAAAAAATTAGCATTAAAGACTAACGGTACGGGCCGGCAACGCGGCCGCGACAGGTATGTAATATAAATTATACTTCAAGTGATAACACAATTAATTATTAACTAACAATATATGCTGAATCCACTATCTCTATTGTTTTAAAATTTACATGTCTTAAAATTTGAATTGCTATACCACACACTCGGCTGTATGTGTATCTTTACATATTTCCATCAATGGCAGCCAATATTAAATTTCGCCATATTTTCATTTTGCAAAATGTAAATTCAGAAAACGCAATAGTACTCTTCTACACATCGGTTGCAATCTTTTCACCAAATAATCGAGGGTGAGTTGTAGCTGTCTGGATAATGTAAAATATCTGTTAGACGCCAACTAAAATATATTCGGTGTTAATTTTCGTTGAGCCAAAAAAACACATTATTGTTGGCTGTTTAAATAATTTATGGTAGTACCGAAGCACACAGCAGGGAATTTCATTTTGCGCAAAAAACCAAAAAAAGATATTTGCAAAAAAAAAAAAAAAAACAAGCAAAAAATTGCAATACTGGAAAAACATAACAACCTGTGCATTTCCAATGAAGCTGGATGACAATGGGAGGAAACAACAACAACAAATACATGCAGTAGCATGAGCAACGAGAAAAGTAGAAAAAGGTACGCACCAAACGTCGTGTGCACCGCCATTATGATGACAAAGTTTAATGGGTTCATCTACAGTAAAAGGACATTTTTGTGCAATTCACACATCCAGAAACAACGTGCACAGTGGGATAACATGGAAAAAATGATTTCGCTGCTTAATTTATAATTTTTTAAGCTGATGTGATACAGAATTAATAAGATAACATTAAACTTGCTCAATACTATATTATGGTCTGGTAATTGGAGAAAAAATGTAAATGTTAATATCCTTCACCACTTATAAACAAAACAAGTTGAAAATATGTGTCGGTTTTGCCGTTTTGTGCGATTGCTTAAAAATATTGTGACTTCTGTTATGATTATTCAAACTATGGGACAAATTCCGAAGAAATCGATCAATTTGCAAATTTCGTATTCGACCTAAATAAATATGATGTAATATTGCGACGTGCCGGATTTGGACTATATCCACCATCTTCCCAACAGATCTTGTGTTAGCAAAAATGTTTGTATTTGTGAAATATAAAGAGAACCTAATGCTTATTTCGGATTTTATAAACGTTTTGGTTATTTAAAACTTTGACCCGTTGTGTCTTTATGACAGATCCTGTCTGAAGCATTAAGACGTGCCAAGTCTAAATGGATGTTAATTTCGTGTTTTATGAGCTAAATGGATATTCAAAATTTCGACCTTTTGTGGGGGAGGTACCAGATGAAGTGAGTAGGTACTTGATAGAGTGGACCGATATTGTCCATTTTCTCACCTGAACTAGCACTGACGCAAATATTGGGATTTGCAAAGTTGTAGCAAAATCGGATTATCCTTTCTCTTTCAGTGCAGAAAATATATATTTTTGAAAATTTCGGTCTTTTGTGGGGTGGGTACCGAAGTCTTGCCAATCTTCGAACTAATTTTGACAAAAATATTGCTATGTACCAAGTTTAGACCAAATCGGATACTCCCTTCGAGAGTTATCGTGCATACCAGCCAGTCTGATGACTGATGGTCGATCTAGCTAGATCGACTCAAAATGTTCTAAAACGGATTTGGTCCAAAGAGACCTAGGGTCTAAGACCGTTATTTCGACTAGGCACGTTTTGGCCGTATCAAATGATATATACCCTCTCTAGTCATATGACTGAGGGTATAATTATCTGTTATCTGCAGTTAAAGCCATCCAAATTCATTAACTATGCGGGTGCTGTACCAAAACGTGAATCCGCATGTCATTACTTTGCAAATGGGGGTTTTATCTATTACAAGTTTCAAATTTGAAAGAATACCGTGGAAAATATGGCTAAAATCGTTATATATCTATGATGGTATCACATAACAACCCTCGGTTCAGATCAAAGATAAATGTCAAATGACAAATATTATAAAGAAAATACCTGTTATTTCATAAGTTCATAGAACAAAAATCCAAGCAACTTTTCGACAGTCGAAAACCAAAAAAACTATCAGACGGGCCATCTCTGGTTCAGATTTACATATAGATTCCATACATATTTGTCCCTCACTGGATGACTTTATTATATTTTGGCGAGTTTTGAGTTACTGATAACTCTTCTTGTAAAAATTTATCAACTCGGGGCCAATTTCTATACTAAGACAACCACATAAATGTGCCGCCTAATCCATATCTATATCTATAAAAGAGGAAAATCAAAAAATGATTTTCGTGAAAATTTCCATATATACTACAGCCATAAGCCATATAAATTTTAAAAATTCCACTTGGAACTGGAGATATAGCTACAAAATCGGAGGTACCTCCAGAAAATTTAGTTTTTGAATACATATATCTCGGTTATTATAGATGCAGTCTCCAAATTTAGAATGTGTAACGGAATTCCGTACAAAAAAGTACAAAATTATGTTGAAATCGGTTCAGATTTTCGTCTGATGCACCAAACACGCTATGTATTTCCAATTTCAATAAAATTTGATCTACAAATAAATTTGTCAAGATATATTGAGATCGGTTCAGATTTGGGTATGGTTCTTATATAAAATTTTCGGTCGATTTGGTGCATTGGAGGCACCAAACACGCTATGTATGTCACATTTCTACGAACTTTGGAATATGTGATGGAAATTGTTCTAAAATTCTAATAGTAAACAAGTAAAAAACCAGCTAAGTTCGGCCAGGCCGAGCTTTTAATACCCTCCATCATGTGGAAGAAACTTGGAAATTCTCAAAAAAAAAAAAAAAAAAAAACTATTATAAGGAGACTATACGAAGACGTGGACCTGCTTACGAAATTTTTTGTCATAGGCTGTAGTACCCATTACGAACTTCAAATACCAAATTTGAACCAATTCCGGTGAATAATGTCGCACAAATCATAAAAATACCGAGTATTAGGAGGTACCATTATATGGGGGATATTAGAAAACGTGGACGTGCATACAAAAATGTTTGTCATGGGCTGTAATACCCATTACGAACTTCAAATACGAAGTTTGAGATAATTCCGGTAAATAATGTCGCTGAAATCATGAAAAAAAACCGAATATCGGGAGGTACCGTTATATGGGGCTATACGAAAACGTGGACCGACATGGCCCATTTACGACCTTAACCTGCCTACTGATAAACTATGCGTGTATGCAACATTTTAGCCTTCTATTTCGAGGAGTTACAAACGGAATGACAAAGTTAATATACCCTCCATAGAATGGTGGTATTCAAAATTTGTATATAAAATTTTAGATGCAAATAAAAGCGAAAGGAGTAGCGAAGCGAGATATCTTTAGATGTTTATCAAATA
Source organism: Musca domestica (assembly GCF_030504385.1). NCBI lineage: Eukaryota > Metazoa > Arthropoda > Insecta > Diptera > Muscidae > Musca > Musca domestica. Next base: position 21,179,687 of record NW_026712328.1, on the reverse strand, counting down.
TTCCGACATGCAGCAGGGTATTTTGGAATTTGGGGTTTTTAGTGAATCGTAGTTTTATCGAAAAAATTTACTATGACCAAGATTGTTAAATCGTATTCTTATAGTAATCTTTTAGCCCACTGTGAAAATTACAGTTACCGAGTTTTCACGTTCAGAATGTCATGTCGCATATTATGAAAAAAAAGAACTCGATAATAGTGACAACAAATGGGCGCGAATAGTAAGAGGCGTTGTGTGTTTGCTGTTCTTGTTTGCGTTTGTAAAACACCCCTTTTCGGACTAATGGCTGCAGTCCGATTTGATGCTCTACAAAAGGGGGTGACAGCAAAGGTGAGTAGCTATACTATTCTGTCTGTATGTTTATGGGGGAGGGATTTTGGGGTGCGTCTCACAATGAAATTTATGCAAAATTATGTTTCAATTAAATATAACAAATACACGTATAACATAGCCAATCCCGGCGCTGTGCACAAAGAGGGTAAAGGGGGCCATTTATACCGGCTGTTACATCGACTTCGATAAGATTTGTTGTTGACTATTTTCATAAATAACAATGCGACAAAATGCAAATTCATGCAGCATCCGTTGCAGCAGATTAATGGTGACTGAAAAACCCCATGGCAACGTTAGCATCAAACTTGAAGTGCTATTGATGTTGTTGTTGTTGTTGATGGTGGTGGCAATGATGATAACGACGAGCGAAGCTTTGGTTATGGTAACTAAGGGACGCAAAAACATCTGTGATTTCGTGTAATATAGGACCAGAGGTCAAAGCATTACGCTGTCATAGGGGTGCGGACCAAATCACATTGGAACAGTCAAAAATAAATTTAAATAATTTTCAATGGTTTCATTTTTTTTAAATGTCAAAATATTTCTTTTTTCCTAGAGCATTTCAGTTTTTGTCTACCTCTGGGATGGCAATAAATTAGTTAATTCTTTCTACATTAGAATGAAAATAACAATTTAACGGAACATTAAACAAGTGATTTAGAGTTTTATATTTCATGTTTATGTTTTGGGAGGTAATAAAGGATATAATGTGAAATGTACTCACAGTGGGTCATATGTTCAAAGGCTCAATAAATCGGCTTTGAGTTGGGAAGTCTTCCAGACTGGATGACGATATAAATTCGTAGAGAAAGCAATGTGATCGAACAAATTAATAGTTATGAAGTTTCTTTTCTAAACTTTTACACATGTCGAATTTATGTTGGTTGATATGGATAATAACGAAGGGATCATTTCGAAAAAAATAGAAGTTTCTCTATGATAATAATTTCCCAATGACTCCTATGACGCACAAAGTAACAGTATAATGAAAAACTAGACTAAGACGACATTTCACTATCGATTTTGAACTATAGATTTTTGCGACTTGTAATTTAATGATTGTCGTTCTAGTCTTGATTTCCACTATCCACCAAGAAGTCACAAAAATAAGAGCGAGCTAAAATAAACAAGTAAAAAGCACTAAGTTCGAACTTTGTGGAACATTGAATACCTTCCAAATTTCAAAAAAAAAACTGTTAAAGTCCAAAAAAAACAAGTAAGCAAAGGCTACAGTCGAGCGGGGCCGACCGTTGAATACCCTACAACACCATAATAAACCATACAGTTGATATAGGCGAGATACTCGAAAGAATTCCACAAGATTTTGTGACAAATAATAAAAGAAAACCATCAGGTTCCGTTCTCTAATTTTCGAATAATAGCAACTTAAACTAATTTGCTCATTTCCAATTTATTGGTAGATGTTGCACGTAAATGGTCTTCCTAGATCTGGAACCAATATTTCTCAAAAAAATGAGAAACAGACATTTGACTATATTCTTCAACGAAATCAGCGTTAACGAAATAGTCAGAAGTGCGTCTTTCCTGTATTTGTGAATTCTCCAAAAAGTCACTGGAATCGACATTTTCGTATTTTGTCTACAAAATTTGGCAAACTATTTCACACATTGAATATTTTTGGATGGTCATCCAAAACTGCTTGGTTTTTGTAATGTCCGGTAACCCCCATTCAAATGTGCGTGAGGATCGGGCGACAATTTTGCAGTTTTTTGGTCCATTTCAACCCCTGAATATATGGCGATCATCTCCAAAAAGAGTAGGCTTCTATTCTGACCCTCATCTTATCTCCATGCAAAATTTCGTAAGGATCGGGCCATAAATGCGATCTGCATATGATATCCTGATATCCTAACTACTTAGTTTTGTTAGCTGTAGAAATATTACCAAATGTTTAATTCAAAATAAAAATATGCCACAAAAATATGACAAAATTGAAAAAATATGAGAAAATTTTATAAAATCAATATTTTCATCTTTAGAGAGATATTTTTATACGATTTTTTAGACGCTTTTTCTTTCCTGCCAAGAGGCCATTCTAAACTAATGAGAACTTTCGAAATCAGTTCATCCGTTCTTGACATATAAGAGATTTTTCAAGCATATCTTCTTTGATAAACATATATATCGCACATATTTTGCTATATATCCGTTTTTTTGGATGTTAACATCAATGTAAAGATTGGAAGTAACCTTGTCATGGCTTTGTGATTTCGCCGGGATTTAAAATATTCGCGGTTTAATGAAAATTTTTGAATTTTTTCAACACAAAAGATATGGTCTATTTTACCCGCTAAATGTTATCCGATGACCACCCAAATTGGTAGGCTTCTTCCCCGCCCTAAACACTAGCTACATGCTAAATTCCGCGTCGATTGGTCTATAATTGCGACCTGTATAGCTACTGCAAAATCCGACATTTTTTCAGTATTTGGTCCATTTCAAACCCTAAACATTTGGCGATCATCTCCAAAAGAAATAGGGTTCTATTCTGACCCCAGTCCCACTTCCATTCTAAATTTCGTGAAGATCGGGCCATAATTGCGACCTGTAGAGTGATTACAAATTAACATGGACAGACGGACAGACGGACGGACGGACATACATAGCTAGATCGACTCAGCTCGGCGAGCTAGGAAGATCCATATATACTTTCCTATGTGGGAAACCAATATTTCGAGGTGTTACATAATTTTTGGGCCAATCGAACTTATAATACCCCCAACACATAGTGTTGTAGGGTATAAAAATAATAATAATAACCAGTAAAGAAAGTCCTAAAGACAGGCGGGGCCGACTTTATGATACCCATTTTGCACTTTTTATGGAAGAATTCAATCATACACGCACGGACTATATATGCCGAAGCATTTGTTTCTTTTAAATTCGGACTTGTATTGCCCATTTGGTGCAAACTTAATTTGAAATCATATAAAGATATATATGGGAGCCATATCCAAATCTGAACCGATCTCAATAAAATTTAGGAAAGATATTTCTGAGCTGCATTTGATATATTTCCCCAAATATTGTTGTTACAGAGTGCATATTACGGCTACGGAGGACAAAAATAACAAATCGGATGAACAATATATATGGGAGCTATAGCTATATCTGAACACTATCAATTTTGGCATACTTATTTTCAGGCCCAATTTGGTTGTATGTGCAAAATCTCATACTATTCGGGTGATATTACAGGTTTGGTGCACAATAAAAGGCAAATCGGACGAAGATATATATGGGAGCTATAACTAAATTTTTACCGATTATCTCCAATTTCAATAGGGTTCGTCCTTGGGCCAAACCAATGATTTGTGCAAAATTTCATCTTAATCGGATAATAAATGCGACCAGCATTTTGTTCACAAGAATACATGGACAGACGGACGGACGGACAAACGGACTGACATGCATAAATCAACTCAGAAAGTGATTCTATGGAGATCCTCAAAAGTAACTATGGGTCTATCTCGTTTCCTTTTGCCTGTTACAAACAAATACACAAAGACATAATACCCTTACCATTATGTGATGTAGGGTATAAACAGAACATAGGGAGTTTCCGTCATATTGAGGCCTATACGAGGGCCATGATCTGTATAGGCAAATTTCTGTCTCAGGCTGTAGTACCCATTACGAACAAATACGAAGTTTGAATTATATAGCTAATATAATTAAAATAGAGTATAGTCCCCATGTACTTATATTGGGGGCTACACGTAGACCTGGACCTGCATAGGCAATTTTCTGCCACAGGCTTTAGTACCCATTAAGAACTTACAATACCACATTTTATAGTATAGTGTGGCAGAAATCATTAAAATGCCTTATATAAGGAGGTGCCTTTATATGGAGGCTATACGAATACGTGGACCTGTCTGAGCAATATTCCGTCATAGGCTGTAGTACTCGTTAAAAACTTCAAATTCAAAAGCCAGACCTATATTGACAGTTGACATAATGGCCAATCTGCAAAACAAAATTTTCTATTAAAGTAGGATCTTCGCTAACGAAGTAACGGACAGTTTCTAATACTATATAGGTTTACTTATTTCTCCTTACTAAATTACCTACAAAGCCTTCGCATTTCCCAAAAGCGATTTATGAAATGTAGGATTTGGGAAGAATATTGTTTTGCTTGTAACCGAAACTACAAACTTAGTATATCCTCACATCCGGTGGAGGTAACAATCATTTTGCTATGCCTATTTACAACTTCCGAATTATTTAATTAAACGCATTTACCGTCTTTTACTACATACATGTGTGCAAATTCCATTCCATGCACACAAATAAATTCGATATCAAATGTCCTGTACGATGCGAATTAATTACCACAAATTGATTCCATGTCCATTTTCTCTCATTTGCACATTATGAAATATTTGCAATTATGAACATAATTCTCATCGTAATTTATAGGTCGTGAAGGAAAGCAAGAAGAATAAAATTCCAACTTACAATCAAATGCCACCTCATCCCAATGGAATTCTCAGGAGACTGGCGTGAAATCTCATTGCAATGCAAACACGTTTTTCAGAGAAAATTTGCGAAAACGTCTTTAATTAAATTTAATTAATACCGAAGCATGAGCAAGCTTTACTAAAAACGAGGGAGAGACCCAAACACTATTAATGCATGAACGGATTATCATAATAAGCGTACACAATTCACGTTAGTACATGACCATGTACCAAGAAGATGTGCAGAAACATATCTTTACCAATGGCTTTGCCAATCATATTTATGACAAACACATATGTGCGTGTTAAATGCCCAAAATCGGTGTGTATTCTTGTAACGTTCCAATGTGTGCTTATGTGTGTAGTAAGAAAGAATGTCTCCTTTTGCTCATTGTGTGTATGTGTGTATATTATTGCAAGAGTTTTGACATTTGGTGTAATGGCTAAGTCGTTTCCCAAGGAAATTTGATGTCTTGAACGGAAACGGAAATGTTAAATTGCTTATGTATGCAATAAAGGCAAAGTTTTGAAAATATCTAAAAAATACAGAGACTCCCGCCGGAACTTCGGAACATACTTGTATGACTTATATTTGTATGTGCCGAAAAAAATGCTTTATTTTCATATAAATGATTTTGTTAAATTCATTTAAGTGAAAATATAAATCTTAAAATGTATTAATATGTGCAAATATCTACATTTCCAAGATATAATGTTTTAACAATAGAAAGATTGAATAGATTTTTATTAGTCATTTGGTGGTGTCTATATGGGTGGTATGTGCAAAAATATTTACGCAAAACAGCTTTATATTGACAAAGATATTTGCGATCTTCATAATTTGAGAATTTGAGTGAGATTTATACATCAGGAAATGTTAAACAATGCTTAATTTTTAATGACGTAGAGAAGAAACAAAATTTAATACATAGGAGCCAATTTTAATAATATTTTCAAACTTAAAGAACATGCGAGGCAGGGTTCACAGAATGCTCATACAATTTTAACTTTATTTTCTGATATTTTAGAGAAAAAGTTTGATAGTGAAAGCTAAGCTTTGCTATATAAAACTAGCATTCCTCATATAGTTCAAGATATTGTTCGCAGTCACTGGTGAAAAGAGAATGTTAGAGTGCAAAGTTCTAACACATTTTAATGACAGGTATAACAAATAAAGTTACAAATAATATTCGGATAGAGAAATTTTTTGTGAGTGTGTAATTACTGTTGGATTGGATTTTATTTTTGCGACCAGATATCAAAATTCGTTTAGCCAGTTTGAATCATGACAACATGCTTTTATGATTATCAAATAGAAGGAATATAAATCTCCTATTATCGCCGTATTTTGGCATTAGTGTCAATATTAGGGAGAGGGGAAGCACAGGAAATTTTAAGGCTTCAAACTATTTGCTAAAATCTAATTTCTTGTCATCTTAGTCAACAGTTATTAAATAGCATATAGAATATGTTGTCAACCTGATTATGCAGCAAACATTTACTAGCAAGGTTTGTAAGTTGATGGTTCTGACAGTAAATTGTGAAAAATGCAGTAGGATTAATTTCAATATCCCATATTTTTTCTCCTGCTCTTCGACTTGTGCAGAAAATATAACAATTGTTAACAAATGCGATATCTAAAAATTTTAATTTCAAAGACTTTCAGTTTTATGTTCTCAGCGTAAGGGCTACAGAAGGCATACATAATTTGTATTTCGCCGAAATAAATTTGTCAACGTCACTCCTTCTGGTACCTCAAAGTTACCTATAAAAGGTAACATTTTCAAAGAAATTAATTCACCTTATTGAAAGCGATGGAGTATTCGATTTTATTCAAACTTTAAACATTTTAATAATTGAATCAGCCTCAGATCACGTCACAACGTTTTACTCCCGCGTACATTAGATATAATTGGATTTTAGACTTATAGTGCGAAATACGTTTTCGATTTAGATCATACCTAAACCATCCCAATATTTTGTATATATATTTAAAAAATTCGTGGAAATGTAATATAATTACATATTCAATATCGTACATCTCCCACAAAAGTTCAACCTTTTTGCATAAACAAAAAAAAAAACATAATATTAATACTATTAAGCGAAGGGAGTATCCGATATAGGTCAAACTTGGCACATCACAATATTTGATCCGTGGTTATATTTATTTCAGACTAAGGTTAAGAGCGGACGTGGAAAAATGGACCATTGCCTCTTGACCTCCACACATAAAGGTAAAAATTACTTTAACTTAAATTGTGCAGTGCAGTCTATTAATTATACCCCACAACACTGTGTTGGGGGTATTATAAGTTTGATTGGGCCAAAAATTATGTAACACCACGAAATATTGGTTTCCCACATAGGAAAGTATATATGGATCTTCCTATCTCGCGGAGCTGAGTCGATCTAGCTATGTATGTCCGTTCGTCCGTCTGTCCGTCTGTTCATGTTAATTCGTAATCATACTACAGGTCGCAATTATGGTCAGATCTTCACGAAATTTAGAATGGATGTGGGGCTAGAACCAGAATAGAACCCTATTTCTTTTGGAGATGATTGCATAATATTTAGGAGTCGAAATGGACCAAAAACTGAAAAAATTATAGACCAATCAAAGCGGAAGTTAGCATGGGGCTAGAGCTTAGGGCTGGACAGAAGCTTTCCAATTTTGATGGTCATCGGGTAATATTTAGTAGGTGAAATAGGCCACAACATTTGTGTTACATAAAAGTCAAATTTTCCATTAAACCGCGAATATTTTTAATCCCGGTGAAATCACAAATAGACGAACAGGTCAATTCTGACCGTTACATAGATGCCGATAGTAAGTATAACGGTTATATATAGCGAAATATATACAATGTGTATTTACAAAGGAAGGGGATGTTAGTTAGAATGCCTATATCTCAAGAATGGCTGGACCGATTTTGACAAAGTTTGTTAATTCAGAATGCCCTCCTATCATAAAAAATCGCAGAAAAATATGTCAATTATGATGTTAATTTAGATTTTGTAGTATTTTGTGAGATTTTTTATTTTTTTCATATTTTTTATCGCATGCGATTTTTTCAGTTTGACTTATAATATTGAAGTGTATATTTTGTAATATTTTTTCACCTTACAACACAGCTTGGGGATATTATATAAGTATTGCAAATATCGTCCGATCCTCACGAAAATTTTCGCAAGGGTTGGGTTAGGCTCGGAAGTGCTAGGCCTATTGTTTCAAAGATGTCCGCAATATATTTAGGGGTTGAAATTGATCAACAACAAACATTTTCCTGATTTAGCAGTTTTCAAGAAGGTTGATAAAGGTCACAAATAGAAACCAAAGAACACGAAATCTCGCATGAAGTTAGAGTTTAGGACAGCGGATAGAATGGACCACTACTTTTGTGTAAAAAATCCCAACATTTCCATTTTACCGAAACGCTGAAAATAACTTATAGGCGATATCCAAAATACACAAAAGGTGATTTTCTGACTTTTTATGCTGATTTCATTGAGGAGTATAGCCCAATATCGTAGGCAAGCAAATCATATAGATGAGTCTAAATTTGGAGATACAGAGGGGCCTCTTGCTTTTGGAGATGATCGCAAAATATTTAGGGGTTCAAATTCAATTCAAAAAATTCCTGATCAATCAATTAAAGCCAATAAACACGTCTTAGAAGATAGTTAAGGACAGGGAAGAAGTCTAGCATTTTGGATGACCATTGGATTATTTTTATCTCCAAAATGGACTACAACAACTAACAGCCCGACGGAGTGCATACATTTTGGGCAAATGTCCCTAGTCAAAATCCTAATTTCAAAAGCGAAATCTTCCAATATGGATTTGGACATAAGGGGGCTTCTAACATATTGTAGTGTTGTAGGGTATAATATAGTCGGTCCCGCACGACTATAGCCTTTGCTTACTTGTTTAAACATAAATTGTGTACTCAGTCAGTCAAAACTTTAACTTATATTGTGGAGCCAGTTTCCGATATTGACATCCCAATATTTTTCCTACGTTACAGCAAATGTGAATATGAACAATATTTTTCCACACTTTGTGTTTTCTGCCCCACATGAATTCAGAACCATCCGAAACAATTATATATATGTTACAGATTTATAGTCCAAAAATGGCTTAGACTAAAGCGGGGTAGACAATATTGGACGAAGTCAAACGCCATAATTTTCCCATATTATTTTAAATTGTCGGAAATAGCATCAAATTTTAGAATATGTTTGGATTTGTTCGAATCGGTCGAATTATTGTTGTTGTTGTAATGTTGCTTTGCCGTATTTTGGCCCATTCCCGGCGAAGCGCTTGCTTGAGGTGTTCGACACTTTGGTATTTTTTAGTGTCAATGTTGCTTTCCGAAATACTCCAGACACAATAGTCCAACAGATTGGTATTCCTGAAATTTTGGTCATTGTGCGCTGGTAATGAAGCAAGGAACCTCATTTTGTAACCATCCTTGGGTGGAGCGTACTGAGTCCTCTTGGAATGTCCAAGGTCTGCGCCCAAAATGTTTGTGTGCCCAAGGCTTTAATACACACATATGTTCGCGACCACATTCGGCATTTATTTTGCTGACACGGTCGATTAATACGAGCGGAGAGCGTCCATCTGTTATGGCGGCCACACCATCTGACTTCTTTGGAAAGTACCACCACTTTCGGCCAAGCGAAGCAACTCTTTAGCCCTTTTGAGTCTATTTTCTTTCTGTTGCGGTGTAAGTTCTTGCACTTTTTGTAATTTCAATGACTTTATCCCGAGCTCATTTTTCAATATTTGCCGAATGGAATATTGGGGTATGTTCAGCACACCAGCCATTTTTCGGCCACCGCAACGCGGTTTTAGCCACATCTGGTTTTCCAGCCAAATATAAAGAAATCACACTATCACGCTTAAATTCCATAATGAATAACTTTTTGTTTCTGGGAAACTCTGGAAATGAACCAAAGTACCGCAGAGCAACATTCGAGCGGCGTGTGACCATTTCATTGGACGTTTGAAGGCCATAATTCGAACAAAGGTGACCAATTCGAACAAATCTTAACTTATTCAAAACTTTAATGCTATTTCCGAAATTTTGTGCTTTCATTCCACAAAATTTAAAAAGAATTTTAAAAGTATGGCGTTTGACTTTGTTGCATTTTTTTTATCTCACCCTGTATTTATTCTGGATCAGAATAAAGCGTGTAAACACGCTATCTTTGGAACGAATTGAGATAGAAGGCAAAAATTTTGCATACATGCATAATTTACAAGGTTAGGCAGGTTATGGGCCATGTCGGTCCACGTTTTTGTATAGCCCCCATATAACCGTACCTCCCGACATTCAATACTTTAATGATTTCAGCAGCACTATTCACCGAAATAGTTTCAAATTTCGTATTAAAAGATCTGAATAACTATTTCAACTAGGGCTTTGTATAGCCCCTATATAACGGTACCTCCCGATATTCGTTTTTTTTTCATGATTTTAGCAAAATTATTCACAGGAATAGTTTCAGAAGATCTTAATTTGGTTGGAAGATCTTCAAGGATATTACAGCCTATGAAAAAAAAATCGTATGCAGGTCCACGTCTTCGTATAGCCCCATATAACGGTACCCCCAATATTAGGTATTTTGGTGATTTCAGCAACACTATTCACAGGAATCGTTTCAAATTTCGTATTGGAAGATCTTAATGGATACTACAATCTATGGCCAAAATTTTCGTATGCAGATCCACGTATTCTTATAGCCCCAATATAACGGTACACCCCGATATTCCGCATTTTAATGATTTCAGCAACATTATTCACCGGAACTGTTTCAAATTTAGCATTAGAAGTTTGTATTGGTTGCTACAACCTACGACTGATACTATAGCCCCCATGCAACGATTTTTATTTAAATGATATTTTTTCGGATTTTTTTGAAATGTTTAAAATTCTTTTAGCCTTTGCTTACTTGTTTCCTTTTACATCAAACTTATAAATGTTTGCGTCTTATCCTAATGTTAAGCTCAACGAAACTTTTTTTCATAGAAATTTTGCTAAAAATATGAATCGATTTAGTATGTATATGTGTATAGCACTGGTAATTGGGGTAATGTAGACAGTCACAGAATTGTGGGCTTTTTGAAATTGCCAGCATTGGATGTGAGCCTTTTTTCGTTTGTAAAGTATTAGAAAGGAGATAACATCACATTATTATTCCAGACACGTTTTAATGTACATTCACAGTGAGTTTAAATGCGTTATTAGATTCATGCCATGACTTTTCGCATTGGTAAAAGCCTGTGGTATATTTTTAAACAAGCTTTCCAATATTCTCTGTTTTAGTTGGCCAGAGCAATACTAGATTAAGTTAGAATACTTGTAAACATTTGAGCTGCTTAGGTTGTACTATTTCGTATGTATTTTTGATCCTTTCAAAAACAGTAAATTCGGATCACCTGCATTATTTACTGTTGCATTTTGGCTATAGATGATCAAAAGCATCTTGAAGACATTTTTTCGGTTTTGAATAGTAAATTGAATTTTTTATTACATATAGCTGCATCTAGAACCTGAGTATTTATTTTCAAAAAAATCTATTTCTATCTACCTGCATCATAGTCTTTGTATTAATTGGTAAAAAATGCATTTAATAAATATATGGGCCTTCGAATTTTATTGAAACCATTTTCTTCAATTTTCTTACGCTCTTACTCATAATTGAACATAAAATATCTTAACTAAAATCTATAATTTTAAGTATCAAGGGAGCCTTTACAAATAACACTTGTTTCAAATGTCAATTTACCACCCCTTAACCACATTTACCAACTCATATCGATATGACAGTAACACTTCGCATTTTGTTTAATAAATTAGATTAGTAATACTTATAGCAATTTTAAATTACACTACAATACAAAAAATGGGATACGATTCGATAAGATGACATCGCATTGGATGGAAGGAATGGGTGGAGAAGGAATCTCTTGAATGCAATGGTTCATAGCCATGTCAAATGTTTACAGATGTTCCTGATTCCGGAGATGTCTTCTCATTTGTCTATTATTTGCACAAAAACTCCACCTTCCACCTTTTCTGTTGTTGTTGTTGTTGGCGTATTTGCAATCATCCTTCTTGCCTTGGTAACAATTGCGGCCGTTAGTTAGTCGTGGTGTGATGCGGTGCTTTGGCGCTGGCGTTCGGCAGTGGCAAAAGCCAATTTAAACAGCAACGATCTGCAATATTTCATAATAATCCACCAACAGCAGCAGCAACAACAAAGGAAACCAATTTAAACACCCTCAAATCTATGGTGTTCCACCATTGTTAGCCAGTGTTCTGTTTTTGATAAGGTTAACGAAAAACCCTCCGCCCCCTTTTTTGCTTTCGTTAAATTATTGCCACTGAGAGTTGAATGAAATATATGTACAATGGTGTACAGAAGCACGGGAGGATGAACAAAACAATGGAGGTGTTACGCTTTGGAAAATCGAAAAGAACACCAACAACAAGCGCAAAAAAAAAAAACAAAAAGAAAATCCAAATGAAGGAGAAGGAAAACGCAGCGTAGATATTGCAAAATTCAGTTGATTTAATGGAATTACACTCACGAGACTAATTTATATACACGAACTGGCAACTGGCAGTCAGTCATTCGAAACATCCCATCATTGGGCTTTTCAGCAGACGGGGAAGCATTTGTGATCAGGTATGAATAAACAAATGCTAGCGGGTGTGTTCGTTGTATGCTTGTATTTTTCGAAAACGCCTTCCAATGTCTATCATATCCAGTACTGTGGGTAAATGAGAAGAAAGAAAACACTTTAAAATGTTTGCAATTGTATATTTTTTTTTTAATTAAATCGAATTGTTTTCACCTCAAATGATTTGTCGTTTTAGTTTGATTGGAATAAAAAGCTTGTAACAAATCGAAATATTGGTCTTAGACCCACTATGTTATTTATCGATCTTTGTATCTGACCGTGCTGTATCGATCTTGCCATGTCCGTACGTCAATCTGTCCGTGGTAATTTGTAATTACCTACAGGTCGCAATATGGTCCGACCCTCACGAAATTTTGCATGGAGTTAAGATTAGAGACAGAATAGTAGTCTAGTGTTGGGGAGATATTGCTCAAAATGGACCAAGGTCACAATTACAGACACAATCACATAGAAATTCCAAAATTTCCATTTAACCCCGAATATTATTAAAACTGAGAATCACTTTTCGAAGAAAATTGTAGTACACATCTGACCTTTACATTGATGGAGATATAGAAAAATACATACATTAATTCAAATTTCCAATGATCTTTTGAATTCACATAAGCACGACAGAGGGTGTACTGATCATATCAGCAGGAACTTATAACAAGAATTATAATCCCTTTAAGTCGCAAAACTTATATTTGGAATAATCATTTACGTAGTGCAATTATGTATCCCAATATCTTGATGAATTTGTTGATTTCAGTCCGAAATGTTTCAGATCTACTGAAACTTGAAATGAAATTATAGCGTATAGTCGGTCCTGTTCGTTATTTTATTTGTTTTAAAATATTTAAAAAGTTTCACATAAATTTGCATAACCCAGTTTTAGAGAGAGATTGCGACAAAGTTTAGGTTACAAAAAAATTATAAAATGTTTTGAGAATTTTCGTTGTTTGCATTGATTAATTTCGACATGGAGTAATATCCATAAATGACTAGATGGATCAAACCCCAAACAATGTTCAAAATAGATTAACATTACTTCCAGTAATTTTTACTTTACCTTGAAGCCTGTCGCCATTTTATTAATTAAATTTTGTTTTATGCAATTCTTTGGTTGCTCTTCTATTGAGCTTACGATCTCGTCACTTGTGTAAAAAAGTTTTTTTGTCATAGAAGTTATTTTTAAAATAACTTCTGGGGAGAATATCCCAGACAAAAAACAAAGGAACTGATGAGGATTGGTGGCTCTTTCCGAAACCTAGGTATTCCCTGCCTTACCCCCTGGTAAACATTACCATCTTTCTCCAGTAATAAACAAACGTTGTTTTTATAAAAACAACAATAAAGGGATTAAGCCTGACCAATTTTGCAACAACAAAATACTATAGTGTCCCGAACAAACAAGCCAACACTGTTCTATTAATTCAAATCTTAATACTACAACTGATTAAATGGCTTAAATTTAACTATTGTATTTATACTTTACTTTAACTAAAAGTACCTCATTCATTCGTATGTCCCAGATCAGCATTTAATTAAGATTTGCTATCATTTGATGCGGTATAAATGTGTTTTATGGAAATAAAGGTTTCGACTTAATGTCTCTTTGGACGAAATTGGTTTCAGAACATTTGGAGTCGGTCTAGTTATGTGAGTCCTTTTGGACGGCTGTTGCAGACCATGGCAATTATCCGATTTGTTGCAAATTTTCGTCTACGTAATATTTTAGTGAAACTTAGATTAAATTCGAAGGTGACTGCTTATAATTCCTCCCACCAAATGCTCAAGAAATTATAAATATCTTATGAACAAAGCGTAGTTCAATTAAGTTTAAAACATATGCTGCACATTCCAACTTTTTATGCAGAGGAACAGGCATATCGGTTCACATACAGGTATAGCATCGCATGTAATATTAACTATTAATTTTTCGTATTTCGTACTTTTCAAATTTAATTTCAAAGAATTTGACAGGTTTTATCCAGGCGAAAAATTATCTGCATAGGTCCCCTACTTGGTAGCATCATATAAGGATATGTATCTTACCGAATGAGTAGCCATTTAACTACTTAGGTTCTCAAATGATGCGAGCATTTGTTGTAATGACTGTTAATAGTTTTAATATAACTACACGTTTTACAATGCCACCTAAAATCGAAAAATCTACGATATAATGGTGGCCGATTGAAAAGTGAAAGTACGTAAGGTTGACTTTGGCCGTTATATATCGATGACGTGACTGAAATTTGAAAGAGTGGACACTTTTCTTTCTATTCCGTGCAATTTAGCCTGATTTCATTTAAACATCTTAGGTGTAAATTCACCAATTCCGACACACAATTTCTCACAAATATTATAATATAATTCAAATGGCTATCAAAAATTGCAACTTTTAATCCAAATCGCGATGCTTTTCTCTCAAATGTATATATATTTTTTTATCAGTATTTCTTAGGTATTCTCAAATTTCATACAAAATGCTTCTCAATGATCATACAAAATGCTTGATTTCCTCCCTGTCCTTAAATCTCTTCTCATGCAAATTTCCGCCTCGATTGGTTTTCAATTGTAGAGCGACTGCAAAATCATTATTAATTTTTGTGCCATTTGAACCTCACATGTATATCTTCAAAAATAATAGGCTTTGATTCTGACCCTAATCCTACCTCCATGTAAAATTTCGTGAGGATCGGACGATAACTGCGACTTGTATGTAATACCCTCAATACATAGTGTTGCGGGCTAAGGAAAATCTTTAGAAAATTTGCAATTAAAACTTGTAAGTCAAATTGAAAAACTCACATGTGAAAAAAATGACGAAAATTAAAAAAAAATTAACAAAAAATATTCACTTTTTATTGACATATTTTATGCGATTTTCTTAGAATTGTTAAAATCAGTCCAGTGGTTCTTGACTTATAAACAGAATAACTAAGATATATGTTTTTACATATATATTGTACCTATTTTGGTATATGTCCGATATCTTGGCTGTCAGCATCACTGTAATGGTCAGAAGTGACCTTTTAATGTATTTGTGATTTCGCCGGGATTGAAAATATCCGCGGTTTAGTATAAATGTTCGTATTTTTCTAAATAAAAGTTATGGTTTTTGGCCAAATATTGTCTGACGACCGTCCAAATTGGTAGGCTTCTGCCAGGCCTTAAGTACGGTCCATTTCGACCCCTAAATATTTTCTATCATCTCCAAAAACAAGAGGCTTCTATTCTATACCCGTGAGGATAGGGCCATAATTGCGATCTGTAGCGCGATTACAAATTTACACGCTATGCTATGAGTTATGCGTATATCTGAACCGATTTTCACCAAAACCCATCCTATTTGAGTTGATGCTACAATTTTTGTGCATTTTGACGTAGAAACGGATGATTTATTACATGGGAGCTAAATCCAAATTTGTTACTTTATTTATAGGGTCTATAACTAAATATTGACCGATTGTCTCCAATTTCAACTGGGTTTGTCCTTAGGGCAAACAAATGATTTGTGCAAAATTTCATCTCTTTCGGACAATAAAAGCGACCTTTATTTTGTGCAAAATAACACACGGATCGACAGAAGGTCGGACGGACATCCATAAATCGACTCAGAAACTGATTCTATTAGGATCCCCCAATGTAACTATGGGTCTATGTCGTGTCCCACTCCATTTTACAAACAAATACACCAAGACATAATACCCCGACCACAGTATAGAAATAATAAACCTATCGGGATTGCATACTGCGGCCATTTTTGTTAGTGGAATTGGTCTTTAAAGTCTTCAAAAAAAGCGATGGTACCGCTTTGCGGCTACATTAGTTGTTATCTGTTGTGAGTTTTAAATACAAAATTTTTCTTTTTCTAAAAATTTTGCTAAAATCACTAAATTACCTAATATTCAGTGATAATGCCATATAGGTAATATAAACGATTCCGCTGAAAAATATGGTTATATACGGAAATATCGACCGTCTTGGTCGCTTACGAACTGACAAAATACACATGTGTGCAACATTTTAACTTTCTATCTCACTTCGTTCGAAAGATAGACTAATGGTCTAAGTAACTGCCCGTCTGTCCGTCAGTCCGTCATGAAAAGCGAATGTTCCATGTTTGAAAAAATGTCTACTGGTTTTACTGCTTTAACAGTACCTCCGTTTTTGCAGAAATTATACTTTACATAACAAGTGGAGAAAGATGAAAATGTTTATAAGTGCGGTTGTAAGCTGTAGAAGATATTCCAAAATAATTATAGTTTTATGTAATTCTTTGGTTCCTCTTCTATTGAGCTTACATTCTCGTCACTTGGGTAAAAAAAAGTTTCTTGTCATAGAAGTTATTTTTAAAATAACTTCTGGAGAGAAAATCACAGACAAAAAAACAAGGGAACTGATGAGGATTGGTAGCGCTTTCCGAAACCTAGGTATTCCCGGCATTACCCCCTAGTAACCATTACCATCGTTCTTTACTAATAAGCAAACATTGTTTTTTATAAAAACATCAATAATGGGATTAAGCCTGACCATTTTGCAAAAACAATGATATTTCGAACAAACATGCCAACACTATTAAAAAATGTGAACACCAATTATTCGACTTTAGACTCCTATTACTAGGAAGATATGCAGAGCACACAATTGACGTATACATCAATAGACGTAAAGTCGCGTGACCTACAATTTTATATTTTTTTCAGGTCGTAAAGCTGTTGCGCCCCCATACTAGAAGAAAATATAAAAAAAAAATTCGCGAAATTCAGGCTTGCCTGCATGAGTGTTTCTGCTGGAAAACGGATAATATTGTTAGAAAATGTTTTGGCCTCAACTCATTTTGACCTATTCTGTAATGGTTCATATTATGAGAAACTCAATTTAAACGATTGTAAAACATTTTGAAATATTCTAAAATCATATTTGTATCAGCGAAGAACTCGAAGTCGATTTATCAACGTTCGTCTGCCAATCTCGCTAGAGTATGTACTAATCGATAAAAAATAAGAGTTCCCGCAGACGTGCGATATTCCGAAGTCAAGTTCAAAGTTAGGACATAAGGCGAAGTTTTGATTGATGGATGAGTTTTGTGGAATTATGGATTTGTGAAGAGGAAGAGTTTTGTGAAATGTTCCAGAAGAATGCTTAAAACGTACAATTTAAGAATTTAAGTGGGTCCGCCACATTTTTCAACGAAATGGATGTTGATAAGTAGCTCCTCTGAAGGGTTTGTACATATTTTCCAACGAAATTGGATACATTTGGTATTTAGGATATTTTGGGTGTTTAAGTCATATTATACTACTGAATAAAAAAACTCTAAAACACCCACCTAACAATACATAGTTGGCAGCAAGTATCGTTCAATAACATGGGTGTATTCTCATATATCAGAAACTAATATTATACCTACAATAGTCCATGATAACGTGGAATACTCTCTGTTAACAAAACCAATTACATTTATTTATTGTAAGAATTAAACTAGAACTAATTCACGTCTTGCCGGTAAACAACACATAGTACACATTTAGTTTTTCCATTTTAAAAAAGTGAAGTATTTTGTTGTGACATATGCATGCAATTTTCCATAACAACAATGAGAGTAAAAATAATTTAATTGCATTTCTTGACATATGCGCCTTCATGCAATTCGGCACTACTCTGCTCCTACCTTTTGATGTATGACGAATTATGAACCGTTGTCAAAATACTTTATGACAGCAGTCAACAACTGCCACAAAATTCTTATCTTTTCATTGTTCGAATTAGATGGCCGACCATCTAAAGGTATTGTTTTGTACATTCATCTTTAAGTAAATATGTAATTGCACGTTGAAAGAATAATGGTGCAAATGTCAGTACATAAGGGTATCAACGGAGACAGCCATTTGTTACAATTACTCAAAGATGGTACGTTGTGCCCTCAATTGATAAAACATAAAAAAATTAAAATACCTGTTTGTATGATAAAAGAAATTTGTTTCTTTTTGTTTTCTCCAATAGTTGTCATGTGTTTTCTTCGTTTATCGGCATGTTCAACATGTGCAGAGTGACATACCTTTTAATATTCGAGACCATGTTCAAAAATAGTTTTTCTTAATCCAGTGGACATGTGGAAATATTCGATATTTCATAAGCCTTTTTATTAATGATTCCAAATCGAACATTTCACAGCAGTATTAAATGGAAATTGTCCAATGCATTGTAACGATTTCTTTTGTACTTTTGGGACCACTAATACGCCACCATTATATGACTTGAAAATTTTCTAGATGTAAATTTTTTGAAAAGCATTGTTATAGCCTTTTATATTTTGAGATGAAGAATTTTACAATTTTTGTAATCATTCCAAATCTTACGTTTTTTTTTTTAATTACAGAAAAATCTAGCAGATTATGAAAATAAGGCTAAAAATAGAAGTCAAAATATTACACAAATTGTTTTGTGAAGTCTGCTAAAGGTTCTAGAAATTTAAATCTTACCTAAATGCCAGAAATCGCTGAATTTGGGGTTTATTTTTATAAAAGGCATTTCTACAAAACGAAAACTAAAATGCCAACATTTCCGAAATTAGAAGGAAAATATGGCCAAGCGTAAAAAATACTTGCAATTAAATTAAAAGTGGACCATGATTCGGAATGAAATCAAAAAATCACTTGGAAATTTTAAAGCTATAGGGGTCTTTTGTATATGGTCAAAACTATACATCACCTAAGAACCCGAAACTTCTTTAGGGGTTATTCCACAACCCAGGCTGGCTATTAGATTGTGAAATTATATATGAAAATTATATGCAGGGAATTTAAAAAAGTGTCAAGTATTCCAAACAAATTTGGTGATTTTCAAAAATAAAAAAAAAAAAACGTTAAAAATTCTGTTAAAGTCTTAAAAGTAACGAATGTAGCTGTTGTATTAGGGTCTATACGACGACGTGGACCTGAATAGGTAACTTTTGTCATAAGCCATTATAATATTCAAATGCGAAACTTGAAAAAAAAAATCGGTGAATAATGTAGCTAAAATCTTCAAAATACAGAATATAGGGGGTTACCACTATATATAATGGTCCTGCACAGACAATTTTCTATCATTGGCTGTAGTATCCATTTCGGACTTCAAGTAATAATAATGTGGATAAAATCATCAAAATACCGAATATCGGGTGATACCGTTATATGGGGGCTATACGAAGACGTGGATCTGCAGAGACAATTTTCTGTCTTAGGCTAATGTATCCATTAAGAATTTCAAATACCAAATTTGAAACAATTCCGGTGAATAATATCGCTAAAATCATCAAAATACCGAATATCGGGAGGTACCCTTATATGGGGGCTATAGCAAAACGTGAGTAAAATTTTGACGTGGACCTGCACAGACGATTTTCTATTTTAAACTGTAGTATCCATTGTACCCCATTATACGGTATTTGAGTAAAGTTTTATCAAACTACTTTATTTCGTTCGGAAGCTAAGTGTTTTCCACAGATGGATGGACATCGCTACATCGACATAGAATTTTATGCTGATCAAGTATATATGTGCTTTGTGGAGTCTAAAATGTATATTTCGAGGTGTTACAAATGGAATGACAAACTTAATACACCCTCCATACCATGTTGGAGGGTATAAAATTATGATATATTTAATGGCACATATTAAATATACATATTTCTTTTATTAAGAGAATAACGATGAAATTTGATCGACAATGATTTTTTATTTGAAACTTTATTCAAAATATAAGGCAGAAAGGGTGAACATTAAAAAAAACAAATACGTAATTTTTAAGAAAAAAAAAATGATCAAAAATTTAAAAAAAAAATCATTTATCCCATTACGAACTACATATACAGTTTTTCGAGTTTCCGTTATATGGGGGCTATACGAAAACGTGGACCGATATATCTCATTTTCAATACCAACTATCCTAGATACAAATTGTTGTGTTAAATAATGTGGGCTGTATCGTGATTTCAACAGAGAGACGGGCATCTTTATATCGAGTTAGAATATTATGCTTGTTAGGAATATATACATTTTATGGGTTCTACGACGAATATTTAGGGATGTTACAAACGGAATGAATTAATTAATATTCCCTCCTTTTAAAGGTGAAAAATACAAAAACAATTCAGACATAATTATAGTTCCGATTTGAAACTAGCTTTGTTTCCGATATCAGTAATATTTGGTAGACACACTAAACACCTCTGCAAAAATTGTTTAAATATTAAATTCAGATGTAATTTGCCCAAATTTTAACACTTGAAGCCGGATTTAGCTTAGAGAAAAGTCTGTCGAATTTGGCAAAGATATATCATTAACTAATTTATACAACATACTTTAGTTTTAAGCTATCAAAAGTACTTGGGACGAGACATTTTAAAAATACTAGAAGTGTCCTTGTAAAATTTTATCAAAATCGGTATAGATTTTTTATTCCATATTTATATATTTCCAGAGCGTTGTTGCCTATCCCGCGAACTTTGCTTTTTTCCTTACTGGTTTTCATGAAATTTTGTGAAATGATCTCAAAAATAAGTCTCTCTCTAAGTCACTTTGCATATAACTCAAACATGATTTGTAGACTAGCCTTACGTGAAAATTCTTCCGTATTTATAGAAAATTACTTTAGAAATCCAATTCATAATTGTTGTTACAAAACAAAAAAAATCCTTTTAAAACACAAATATTCCCCAAATTCTTATCGCTACCCTCGACCTCTAGCATAAAAACATACTCTAGTGCTTCAGCAGATGTTGACTTCACTATTTGTCCTTTTACCACAGACAATCTCACTTTTATTTCTTTTGTAAGCTATTCAATTGTAGTTATGTTGTTATCATAACGTTAAATATGAATGTGAATAGTTGTTATTGCATTATGAAAGGCGACATCAGTCATGTGAAAAAGACGAAGTCAAGAAAAATTACCTACAATAAATTCTGAGTCAGAGGTAAAACAAAAGTCACACAACTACACACATACACACTGAAATACCTATGTACACGTACCCGTACAACTCCATTGCATTTAAAGTGGGTTGAATGTGTGTGTGAGTGCGACTACCTTTGACCGTGGCCTATCTGTCAGATTAAACGAAAGTCATAAAATGTATTGAGAAAGGATGACACATCGGCACAACTTTAGAAACATCTTTTGTTTCTTTTCTGCTGCATCTGTGTTGGTGACTACACAAGAAGATCTTTGAGGATAGTGTTTTTTTTTTTATATGAGAGGTATATACGTACATAGGTATGACAATTTGTACATAGGGCCGAGAGATAATGTCTATGTACTTGTAAACGTGTTTCTACATAAGGCGTTCCAATTTTAAATTATTCTTGATTTTAAATGCGATACGCACTCAATGTCTTACATCCACAGGCTGTTATTCTTGGCTAAGAGCAAAATAAACAGGCCATTTACCGCATTGTTGTGTAATGAAAATTGCCTTTATTACTGTAAACATCGATAAAAGTGTCAAGCATTAATGTGGCCGACTTGTGCTACCGTCTGTCTGCTTCCTCTGCTGATAGGAGTCACTATGCTATATCACTAAAACTGCTAAATTGTTGCTTTGGGATCTGTCCGTCTTGCCTTGAGCCATAGTGCCTAAATTACAGACTTTAATGTTAGTTGGACGATATTACACATTTTTTAAGGAAATAAAAAGTATCTTAAGTTCGATCATCCGATTTCGAATTTTACGAATTTTACACATAAACTAGTAACAAGTAGTATCCAGAGCGTTTTTCTTACAATTTGCTTTGGATTCAGGTCATTAATTCTAGAGAATTTTAGTTTAATCGATTTGAAGTTTTGCATAAAGTTTGAGCATTAATGACTAGAAATAGGAAATTATCTTTTTATTTTTTACAGATTTTGGACATAATCTTATGTTTTGTCTTAAAAACATTTTTGAAAGTCCTATTATATAATTAATATAATAAATTATATAATGATCCGGCCTGCTTTGTTGGACTATATTATTGCTTAATTCTGATTTTTAAGATCATGAGTTGTTAATGGAAATTTTGAATTCGTTTTTATGGATTTAGTTTTTTTCCACGACAAACTTCTTTTGTCATTCCGCGTTTCAGTATAAACCCCACAAATATGTCGACCATTTTAGTTACATTGAATCTTTAATGTTTTAGTTGCATCTTCAATTGAAGTAATCACAAATTCGTATTATCCATATAGAAAAGGGCACAATTTCCAGTTATTTTCTACTTCATATTGTACTTTAATTCGATTTTCTACACTCTTTCAATCAGAATTAAAACAAGAAAGAAAACCTAAAGTTCGGCAGGTCCGGACATTAAATACCCTCCACCATAGGGTAAAGGAAACATTTTTATATAAAGTATCTGAATTCAAGCGTGTTTCACTTTAAACTTATCGAAAAACCATAAACTGATTGAGGCCGTTATATGGGGGCTATACCAAAACGTGGGCCTATACATACAATGTTTCGCTACCGAACGAGAACCCATCGTGACCGTCAAATTCCAATTTTTAGACAAATTCATGAACAAATGTTGCAAAAATCATCAAAATATGGAATATCGGGACGTGCCTTAGTATGGGAGCTATA
Source organism: Musca domestica (assembly GCF_030504385.1). Lineage (NCBI taxonomy): Eukaryota > Metazoa > Arthropoda > Insecta > Diptera > Muscidae > Musca > Musca domestica. Next base: position 21,156,563 of record NW_026712328.1, on the reverse strand, counting down.
CCAAGACGTGGACCTATATATACAATGTTTCGCCACACAATCTAGAATCCATTGTGACCTACAATACCGATTTCTAGACAAATCCGTGAAAAAATGTGCCAAAAAATCATCAAAATACCGAATATCGGGAGGTACCGTTATATAAGGGCTATACCAAACCGTGGACCTATTCTTACAATGTTTCCTCAAACGAGCTATAACCCATTATGACCTACAACTACCAATTTTTAGACAAATCCGTGAACAAATGTGAAAAAATCTACAAAATACCGATTACCGTTACCGTTATATCGGGAGTATACCAAATCGTGGACCGATATAACTCATTTTCAAAACCAACCATCCTAGGCACAATACAAATTGTGGGCAGTGGTGATTTTAACAGACAGACGGACATCATTAAATCGACATAGAATTTTATGCTGATTATGAATATATACACTTTATGGGGTCCACAATGAATATTTAGGGATGTTACAAACGGAATGACAAAGTTAATATACCCTTCTTTCCAAAGCAGAGTTAACATTCTTGCAGTTTTGAAATAGAACAAAGAAACGTCAAATTAAAAAATCATAAAATCTAAAAATGACAAAAATATATATCCAAAAAATATTTTTATACCCTCAGTCATATGTACTATATCATTTGATACGGTCAAAACGAGCCTAGTCGAAATAAGACACTAGGTCTCTTGGCACCAAATCCGTTTCAGGATATTCGGAGTCGATCTAGCAGTTCATCTGTCTGTCTGGCTGGCTGGTGTGCACGATAAATTTCGAAGGGAGTATCCGATTTGGTCCAATCTTGATACATCGTAATATTTTTGTCAAACTCAGATCGAATTCGGATATGGGCAATATCGGTCCACTCCTTCTGGTACTTCCTCCACCAAGGGCCCCAATATTCAATACTTATATCCGTTATAACTTGCGAAACAAGTCAACGGCTCTTTACAACTTGCTATATCTTATATTTATATATTTATGATTTCCCATAAATTGGATATAAATGTTCAATTTTCTTGCAATTTTGCCTATGCCAATATTTTTATTTGCATTGGATGAAATATGAAAAGCGAATACTTCGGTCGATAGATCTGGCACATCACGCACATTTTAAAATTTTCTAACAATGATCACATATCTCTTAGGACGGAAGTAGTCGATATAGTCCCATACTGGCACGTCACAATCTTTACATCGTTATTATTTAGGTCCGATATGAAATGTACGGCTAGTATTATACATTTCATATCGGACCTTCGGAATCTACTGCATAGAGGGTCAATCGTTTAAATAATCATAACAGAAGTCAAAATATATATATCGAACATGGGCTGAGGGTGTAAATCTGTCGCAAAACCGACTGATACTTTTTAACTTGTTTATTTATCTTTTTATTGAGATATTTTAATTGGTTTTTATATGCTTATCATCACTTTCTTTTATATAGTTTACTTTGGCAGATTCAATTGCAACATCAATGTTTGGAACTGTTTAGAGTTGATTGACATTTTAATCGAATTACATGCTTCACCATCCAATTGTTATAATTTATGTACTTAACTGTAATGTTAAACTTTTTCGCATATTATTCTTTAATTTTGTCTGAGAATAGCAATATGTGTTATATATTTTTATATTTAGTCGTAAAAAGTATATTCAAAAATAAAGTTAATAGAACGTAACTTAAAACTACTATTTTGAAATATTTTTTATGGGCTTAGCCAAATATTGTAAAAATGTCAACACAAATGGGATTACAAATGTACCCCAATATTGTAAACTTAAAACAACAAGATATAACAAAATCAACAAGATTTAATGCCGAAATCATTTTCATCGCGTGCATAATTATATTACCATTATTAAAATCGTATTTAAATTTTATCAAATATTAGAATCTTACAAATTTCTTGGATATATTGTGAGCATATTTTTATTCTTATTTGTTATCAGTTGTTTACTATGTTATAGTTTGACGTTTAACTTGATTAATATTTTGTGAAAATAACATATTGTTTATAAATCAAGTATTAAATACATTATTGTGTATAAAATAAATATATTAAAATAATCAATATTTTGTAATTTAATGTAAATTCTTTAATTAAATAGAAGCACTTCATACTTTCCATAACGATCTCATTTCAAAAACAACATGCTTAAATAATTGAACCTTTCACCACCATTATCTTTTGTGTCTGCCATAATTGTTGTTCTGCTGCATTTTTTGTGTGCCATATCTTTAGAGCAGCAGCCAATAATACTTATAAATGACATTTTCAAGTATCAGACAGAGGCACAAAGTATTGTTTTCTTTATTTTATTTCTTATTTAGGATGACAAGTCAAGGGTTAATAATGATAACATTTCCATAAGTAGGAAAAATAATTTGAGACATAAATGTAAATAAAATATATCAGTAGCAGTTCATAAATCTTGCCATATATTCAATATTTTAAAGCAAAAGTTATAGTAATGGTCAAGAATAAAAGTCTTTGAGTCTTTTAAAACTATATTTGTTTTGTTTGTAGAAATAACAATGGACAAAACCTATGAAAAAAAAAACGAGTGGAAGGACAATAGTTTTGAAACCCCTTTTAGATATATTTCACGCAATATGGATGGGGTAAGAATTGTTCAGTTTTTATAATACCAGCATTCGGTTATTTGCTCGGTCTACGTCCTTTGCTCAAAATATTAAACGCATAGTATTAAACTAAATTTTATACAGACGTAATAAATAAGGCAAATATTTGTAAACATTACCATCGTTCTCCAGTAATAAACAACAACAGGCAAAAATAAATTAAGTTTCTACAAAATATTTTTCAATTACAGAAAATTGAATTCGTTAATGCATTCATAACTCTAACAAGTAAAAAAAAACATTAAGTTCGGCGGGCCGAACCCCTCCACCATTCGCTAAAGAAAACATTTTAATAAAGAAGTATATTAATTCAACCGTGTTCGACTTTAAACTACAAATGCCAGTAAGACCGTTCGGGTAATGCAGTTAAACTTTAAAATAGCATAAATTGAGTGAGTCCATTTTATGAGGGCCATACCAAAAAGGGTGCCCATTTAGACAACTTTACACTGCAAGGATTGTTATCTTTTGCAAGTCTTAAATGCCAAATTTTAAAAACTTCCGTACATAAATATTACAATGATTACCAAAATACCGAATATAATTGGGTACGATTATGTGCCGGAAAACATAAACCTAGATATTCAATATTCTCCCACTAGAGCGAAGACCCATTCAGAACTACCAATACCAATTTTTGGACGAATCCGTGATAATGTGACAAAAATCATAAAATACAAAATATCGGGAGATACCATGGACCTACACATACTATGTTCCGCCACCGGTGCTAGAACCCATTATGGACTTACTAATTTTTAGACAAATCCGTAGAAAAAAACAAAATACCGAATATCGGGAGGTACAATTCAGAACTACCAATACCAATTTTTAGACGAATCCGTGATAATGTGACAAAAATCATAAAAATCCAAAATATCGGGAGGTACCGTGGACCTACACATACTATGTTCCGCCACCGGTGCTAGAACCCATTATGGACTTACCAATTTTTAGACAAATCCGTAGAAAAAAAAAAAAAAACAAAATACCGAATATCGGGAGGTACTGTTATATGGGGGCTACACGAAAATATGACCTATACATACAACGGGTGGTACCGTTATATGGCGGCTATACCAAAACGTGAACCGATATATCTCATTTTCAGTACCAACTATCCTAGACACAATGCAAATTGTTCTACCAAATGTTGAAGCCCTACGTCAAATAATATGGCCTGTATCGTGATTTCAACAGACAGACCCTCAGACGGACATTGTTAAATCGACTTAGAATTTTATGATGATCATGAATATATATACCTTATGGGGTCCACGACAAATATTTAGGAATGTTACAAACGGAATGACCTCCAACCTCTTTTCAAGGTGGAGGGTATACAAAAAGTGTATCTGCGAACCCAATAACTTGTAATAATCTGCACGAAAGTTTACGTATGTTTTCCTTTTACCCAAACATCAGTAAATAAGGATGAATTGACGATTTTTAAACAATGTTTATGCTCAGAGATACAAAATTTTACTAGAACCCATTATGAAACTACAAGTTATTAAAAAATCCGTGGAAAATGTGGGGAAAATCATCAAAATTCCGAATATCGAGAGGTACCAAACCCGATATATCTCATTTTCAATACCAACAATCCTAGATACAATACAAGCTATTGTTCTAAATTTTAAAGCTCTGTGTCAAATAATGTAGGATGTGTCGTTATATATAGCCAAGTAAATTATTTCCAAATTTATAGAGGTTAATTTCAGTTGGTTTTGAGAGCAGCCTTGTTTTTAGATATTTTTACCCACTTAATTTTACCCTGCAACGCGATGTGTTAGTGGTATTATAAATTTTATTGGACTAAAAAGTTTGTAACACCTGTAACGCCGAAGTTCACTATTTTGAAGGATCTCCCGATAATATTGAGGCGGACTATAATTTTTGTGTGAAAAAATCTTAAATTACTTTCCGACGAATTTACTAGTACATAAAATGATTTGTCAATGCTCATTTACTTGGTAGTTTAATACAACAATTTTCTTTAAAATACTTGAAAATAATGCGGTGGTAATTTCGGCATACATGTTGAATAAATTGTAAAAGTCAGCATCATTTGTGAAAAATAATATATATAAGACCAAATACATTTCCCAACCTCTCACATGTTTAGTGAGTGTACTGATGTTTATGACCAACAATTTGTATTTACCAGGTAAATTGTATTGCTCGTTTGAGGCATTATTCAAAATGAGCAGAGACAAAACAACAACCACCACAAAAAGTATAAAAGAGCTTTTCTCCAATATTGAAAATCGTGCTTGGTCATAAATAACTGCAAACTGAGTCATTTAATTTTCTTACTTTTCAGCAAAAATACCAAACACGCTTGAAAATCCAACGAAGAGACACGCCATTACCAAATACACCAAAACCTCAGGAGATAAATAAACCAAATGGAATTGAATACGTTATCTGGAACATAGCCACGTTTCACAGTATCATCATCGCCATCGTTTAATTTTAACTTAAAACCACAATAACACAATCATATACATCCTACCACAGACAATGCCATGAACCTTGGATATTGGCATTCATCGGAAACTCTGCCAAAGTCAAATGATTTGTATCTTCAGATTGTATCTTTAAATTTAAGGACTCATTTTAAATTTAAGCAAGGCAATAATAACACACTGGAAATGAGATATAAATATGAAACGGAGTTGCAAACAATTTATGACTTCTTTACAAAATTATGTTGTTTTTAAAAGACACTGGATTAAGTCGCGCGAAACTGACCATATATATTATGCATTCCAAAATAAAAGCCAAGAAATCACGATGAAGAACTGTATTTGACAAGAATTTCGAAAAAACATTTTAATTCTGTTTTGTTGGTTTTTTGAATATTTTCTAGCTCATTATTGTACATGGAAAACCATGTTACTTATAATTTCATAAATACTAATAATTAAAATAAGAAGTTGATTGTTTGATATTATTTTACAATAATCTAATTTAAGTAAAACAAGTAATGCTAGACTTAACTCTCTCTTCATGTAAAATTCCGTGTGGATTGGTTTTTAATTGTAACTCGTAAAGCGACTGCAAAATCAAGAACCCATAAAAGCAGGGTAAGATAAAAAACTGCGACAAAGTCAAACGCCATAATTTTTACATTTTTTTAATTTTATTGAATGACAGAAAAAAATAGAAATAACATCAAATTTTAGAATACGTTTAGATTTGTTTGAATTGGCCACCTTTGGCACGAATTATGGCCTTCAAACGGCCAATTAAATCGTCACACGCTGCCCGAATGTTGCTGTGGTATTTTTTTAAATTAAGGATATTCGCGCTTTAGAGGAAATTTTCATATTTTTTATACCATACACCACAAGGTTATCAGGGTATTATGTCTTTTTGCATTTGTTTTTAACAGACAAAAGGAAACGAGATATACCCATAGTTCCTTTTGATAATCTGCAAAGAATCACATTCTGAGTCGATTTATGCATGTACATTCATCTGTCTGTCCGTCCGACCGTCTGTCCATGTATTTTTGTGAACAAAGTAGCCGCAGACGTAATATGCACTCTGTAACAACAATATTTGGGGAAATATATCAAATACAGCTCAGAAATACCTTTGCTAAATTTTATCGACATCGGTTCGGAATTGGATATATTTCCCATAAATTTGAAATTTGGCACATACGACCGAATTGAGTCCAGAAGCTAGTATGTCAAATTTGGTGAAGATCGGTTCAGATAAAGCTTTAGCTCCCATATATATTGTTCATTCGATTTGTTATATTTGTTACCCACAGTCGTAATATCCACTCCGTAACCACGATATTCAGGGAAATATATGAAATACAGCTCAGAAATATCTTTGCCAAATTTTATCAAGATCGGTTCAGATTTAATTATAGCTCCCATATATATCAAACGGGCAATACAAGTCCGAATTTAAAAGATACAAATGCTTCGGCATATTTAGTCCTTTGAACTTTAAATTATAATTATAATTATAACGTGTATGATTGAATTCTCCCATAAAAAAACTTTTAATTGTTATGTGGAGCTCTACTAAATAAGCAAAGTGGTGTAGGGTATCATAAAGTCAGGCCTACAATCCTACAATCATAAACCAATCGACTCGGAATTCTGCATACAGTTGGAGTTTACCAAATTGGACGGTGACTGATTTTCACAATTTAAGTCAATTTTGAATGGTCTCTTTACAGAAAAGGATAAAATCTAAGAAAATAGCGTAAAAATATGACAATAAAAAAATAAATACTTTTGTTACATTTTTTCATATTTTTTATCGCATGCCATATTTTTAAATTGAAATGTCATTTTCCAAAGTTTTTCTACTCCCCGCATCCCTAATTATTGAGGGTACTATATACAGGTCGCAATTATCGTCCCTACCTTGGAGGTAGGGATGGGGTCAGAATTGAAGCCTATTGGTTTAGAAGATGGAACAAAAAAAATTAAAATTTTCCTAATTTTGCGACAGCAAGCAAAATTATCGACACGGAGTTTTGCGTGAGAAGAGAGTCGAGGACAGGGAAGAAGCATTTTGGATGACCATTGGATTATATTTAGGTGTTAAATGGACCACAACTTTCGTGTGAAACTGTTTTGTATACCTAACAACATGACGGAGTGCGTAAATATTGGCCAAATATATTTACGTTTCATTTTCAAATGCAAAATTTAAGCTATGCTTTCCTTCTTCTAGTTCATTTATTAAATTTTGAGCAGAAGTCTGTTGTGCGAGTAAGTTAGACTCGCAAATGAACACTTTAAATGTAATTTTATTTCCTTGTTCAATTTATTGATAATCCATTCCATTTTATAGCCATTGGAAGTAAAACTGTTTTACCCACTGTCTCTTAAAAACACAATTCTCCATAGCATTTCAAACAAGACTTAGTGCTTTAAGTTGCCACCAATGGTGGAAAAAGGTATCATCAATATGTTAACAAAGCCATAGCAGAAACAAATGAACAATAAGCTAGAGATCAACCACACAAATTGTGTACGGTTAAATATTATGGGGGAAAATAAGAGGATCATGCCCATAAAAGGGCTACAAAAGAGATATATTGCCTCAGTTGCATCAGAGACACACCTTCAACATACACACACACACATATACTCGCATACAGAGACAGATATGTACTCCTAAATTAGTATTCAGGTATAAATAACATGGATCACAAAGCAGGGAGTCTGCGTCTGAATATCTGAAGAACGCACAGCAGACTCAAAGAAAAAGAGACAACAAATAAAGTTGCCACAAAAGAGAAACGCATCTCTGAATGAAAACCCATAAAATTATGCAGATTATGTTTGTGGCCACAATAGTTGAAGCATGGCAGACATTTCCCTGATGAATCTGTCTTTTCCATGAATCGTTGAATGTGAAATGCCTTCATTCCAATATGACTCCGTCTTTTTCTTGTGGTATGTTAGGTTTTATGATCATTCTCTCATTCACTTTAAAGAACAAGAAAATCAATACGATCATGCTGGTAAAATTGTAACATGATATTGAAACACATGGTTAATTTGTATTTCTGTTAAATAGCAACAACAAGGTTTACCTTCTGGATTTTGAAAAGTTACACGTCAAACACGGTTTCAACATTATTAAATTATCTTAAGGTATTCTAATATTGTTTAAAATGAACATAGTCTTCGTCAAAAAGTCTTAACAGAAACTTTAGATTGATACATTATCTTTTCCAAAACAATGGCTTTCCTGAAAAACAATGTTATAAATTTAAAAAGAATTGTTATAACAGAACCACTAATATGTTTTTGAAAATTCACACCAATTCAGAATGGTCTCTTAACGAAAAAGGATGAAACTTAAAAAAGTGAAAAAGTGTAACAACAAAAATGTGAAATGTGAATGAACAAAAATAGTATATAGAGGGTATATTAAGTTTGTAATTCCGTTTGTAACTCCTCGATATACACATTTTAGACCCCACAAAATATATATATATTCTTGATCAGCATAAAATTCTATGTCGATTTAGCGAAGTCCGTTCGTCTGTGGAAATCACTCTAGCTTTTGAACGAAATCAAGTAGATTGATAACATTTTACTCATATGTATATTATATTTGTAGGACTTTTGATATTGAAAATGGTCCCTATAGGTCCACGTTTTGGTATAGCCGCCATATTACGGTACCTCCCGATATTCGGTACTATGTTTCAAATTTGGTATTTTAAGTTCGTAATGGATACTACAACCTATGGCGGGAGATTATCTGTGTAGGTCCACGTCTTCGTATAGCCCCCATATAACGGTACCTCTTGATTTTCGGTATTTTGATGATTTTAGCGATATTATTCACCGGAATCGTTTCAAATTTGGTATTTGAAGTTCGTAAGAAATACCTCAGCCTATGACAAAAAATTGTCTATGAAGGCCCACGTCTTCGTATAGCTCCCATATAACGGTACCTCCCTATATTTGGTATTTTGATGATTTAGCGACATTATCCATCGGAATTGTTTCAAATTTGGTGTTCGAAGTTCTAATGTATAATGCATCCTACGGCAGAAAATTGTCTGTGCAGGTCCACAACTTGGTATAGCCCCCATATAATAGTACCTCCCAATATTGTTGATTTTAGCTACATTATTCAGCGAATTTTATTTTCAAGTTTCTCATTTGAATATTGTAATGGCTTATGACAAAAGTTGCCTATGTAGGTCCACGTCGTCGTTTAGACCCTAATATGACGCCTACATTTGGTATTTCTAAATTTTAATAACATTTTTATCGGATTTTATTTTTTTGAAAACTGCCAAATTCGTTCCAATCGGTGACGGGTATTCAAAGTTCGACCCGGCAGCTTGTTTTGTTTTATTTTTTGTCATAAAATTTGGAATTTCAATTCTGAGTCTGAGAATATGTCGTAAGTAAATATCAAATATTAGTGGACCTGCAACTTTGAAATTTTGTATAGAATATAGTGATATGGTCGCAAAGCTGAACCCATCTCGACAAAAATTTGTCAGAGGTATTACCAAATATCATTGTTATGGAGTGCTTACTACGAATTTTGGAAATTTAAACACCAAATCGGACGAATGGGAACTATAGCTACATGCAGCTAAATCCATGGACAGACGGACGAACATGCATAAATCGAATCAGAATGTGACTCTACGAATGGACCTATGTGTGTGGTTTAGGGTATAAAGTTTATTAGATTGACTACAGTTGCTAGAAAAATTATATGATTATAACTTATACTCGTATGAGCTCAATAATTCAATTTAAATTGTAATAAGGGCCAGCGACGCGGTAAAATATTTGATGGGATGTATCGGCCTCATATAATGGTCACATTTTAGGGACGTCTTAGGTGGTAATTTCTTGGTTTTTATGTTCTTAAAGGTTTAAGTAAGTATTGATATCTTAGAAAAGTAAAAAAAAAAAATGATGCATTGAACCTTCTACGACCGATTTAGAGTATTTTCTGGGTAATACACTCATTTTCAACCAAATTAGTTGTAATATGTCATCCGTGGTAAATATTGTTATACCCTCCGCTATACATAGTGTGGAGAATATTTAAATTTTGTCATTCATTTGTAAGAAATCGAAGACTCAACAAAGTATGTACATATATTTCATCCGCGCTTAGACGACTTATAAATTTCAGCCTATGATAATTACTCTAACTTTTCAAAGTTTCGATATACGGGACAAAAATTTTGTCATACACAAGTTATGTCTGAAATTGTTATAGGATTAAAAATGGGAAAGAAAAAAAGAAAGATACCTCCTGATATTCGCGTTTTGATGATTGTAGTATTTGATGTTCTACGTGGGTACCAACCTCTCAGATAAAAATATGTCTATATAGTTTCATATTTTTCTACAACTCCCAATAAAGGTACGTACAGAAAAATTGATAAATAGATACATTGTTGAAAGGAATTGTTCACAATTTTATATTTGGGGCTCGTAGTTCGTAATTACTCTGACAGAAAATTGACCAAACATATCTTCGTTTTGGTGAAACGGAAACTACACAAATTTGATATTTTTTGAACGTTATATGTACTAATTCTGGCATAAAAAATCTCTTTTGGTAAAAATTTTATATTAATCCACGTTTTGATATATGATTCAAATAAGGGTGCCTTTGTGCTGTAATTTGATTTGATTTTTTAAATCTTAGTGAGTAGAAAACAACCTTGCAAAAGTTTTGTCAAGGTCGAGATTTTGAAAAGGTTGATATTTTGAAAACAATTATTTTATAGGGTCTTAAAAACAAATAATTTTTTTTTCATTTTTCGACAGTAAAACAAGTGTTGTTCAGGTTTGAGGCCATTTTTGGTTTTTTAAGGTTTTCATATAGCACTTATATGATGGTACATTCTGACATCCGGTACTATTACTAATATTTAGTACCATCTAGTAGAGTTCTTAAGAACTTATGCAACAAGTATAACGATGTTGTACAAAATCCAAGAATTTTCCTTTCCCTCTCTAGCTACGATTTAAAGGTATAGTTTTGATAAAATGTATACTCAATTAATATATTCCGTCTTTTGTCTCCGACTTAACTATGCAAAACAATTTTTTTACAGTTACATTAAAAGAGTGAATATAACTGTTATAGTAAAAGATAACTTTATGCAGAATATTCCCCAAGACATTCCCAACATTAAATACTCTTTCCAAATATATATATTTTTTATCGAAATGATTAGGAGTTGTATAAAATTTAAATATCATCTGCTATATATTTATACCCTACAACACTATGTGTTGGGGGTATTATAAGTTTGATTGGGCCAAAAATTATGTAACACCACGAAATATTGATTTCCCACATAGGAAAATATATATGGATCTTCCTATCTCGCCGATCTGAGTCGATCTAGCCATGTATGTCCGTCCGTCCGTCTGTCCGTCTGTCCATGTTAATTTGTAATCACTCTACAGGTCGCAATTATGGCCCGATCTTCACGAAATTTAAAATGTAGGTGGGGTTAAGGTCAGAATAGAACCCTATTTCTTTTGGAGATGATCACATAATATTTAGGGGTTGAAATGGACCAAAAACTGAAAAATTTCTTGATTTTGCAGTTGCTCTACAGGTCAGAATTATAGACCAATCGAAACGAAATTTAGCATGGGGCTAGAGCTTTGGGCTGGGCAGAAGCCTTCCAATTTTGATGGTCATCGGGTAATATTTAGAGGTTGAAATAGACCATAGCATTTGTGATAAATAAAAGCCAAATTTTCCATTAAACCGCGAATATTTTTAATGCCAGCGAAATCACAAATATACGAACAGGTCAATTCTAACCGTTACGTAGATGCCGGCAGTAAAAATATCGGATATATATAGGGGAATATATACAATGTATATATACAAAGGAAGGGGATGTTAGCTAGAATGCTTATATCTCCAGAATGGCTGGAGCGATTTTGACAAATTTTGTAAATTTAGAATGCCCCTTTGGCATAAAAGTATAAAATCTTAAAAAATCGCATAAAAAGTTGTTAATATAGATTTTGTAGTTTTTTGTGACATTTTTTTATTTTTTCATATTTTTTTATCGCATGCGATTTTTTCAATTTGACTTATAATATTAAAGTGTTTGTTTTGTAATATTTTTGCACTTTATAACACAGGTTGGGGTTATTATTTATATACAGATTGCAATTATCGTCCGATCCTCACGAAATTTTTCACAAAGGTAGGGTTAGGTCAGAAGGGTTAAGCCTATTGTTTTCAAAGATGTCCGCAATATATTTAAGGGTTGAAATGGACCAGCAACTCAAAATGTTCCTGATTTTTCAGCCGTTATAAAGGTCACAAATAGAAACCAAAGGACACGAAATCTTGCATGAAGTTGGAATTTAAGACAGCGGGTAGTATGGACCACTACTTTTGTGTGAAAAAATACCAACATTACTTACAGGCGATATTCGAAATACACAATAGGCGAACTTCTGTCTTTTTTATGCTGATTTCAAATATCAAATATCGTAGACAAGCAAATCATATAGATGAGTCTAAATTTAGAGACACAGAGGGGCCTCTTGCTTTTGGAGATGATCGCAAAATAATAAGCGGTTCAATGAAAATTCCTGATCACAGAATTGAAGCCAATCGACACGCCTGAGAAGAGAGTTAAGAACGGGGAAGAATTCTAGCATTTTGGGTGACCATTGGATTATATTTAGCCGAAAAATGGACCACAAAAACTAACAGCTCGACGGAGTGCATAAATATTGGGTAAATGCCCCTGGTCAAAATGCTAAGGGTGATATCTGGGCGGTGCTCCGTGACATAATTTCAAATGCGAAATCTTCCAAAATGGATTTGGGCATGAGAGTGCTTCTAACATATTGTAGTGTTGTAGGGTATCACATGGTCGGCCCCGCACGACTATAGCCTTTGCTTACTTGTTTTTTCTTATATTTACATACATACATATATGCATATCCTAAATTTGTCGAATATAAACGGTCAGATGGTAAAGGAATATATGTGCGTGAGTGGTTATTTCAATAAATTGAAATTCAGTTTATTTGCATAACGCCAGCACGTTGACAGAGATAGCACAATAGGAAACGCGCTTGGTACACATACACACGCCTGTATAAATTAGGTATGGTTTATTGCCACAATGTTGCTCTAAATTCGATACTTATTCACGCATAACAAAATCAATAAAATTGAATATGCCAAAGGGAGCCGAACAGAAAACAAATAAATAAATGGAAATAGTCGGTAAAAACGCATAATTGAGTAATATTTAATTTTCTTTCTCATTCGAGTGGTTATCAAGCGAATGAAATATCCCACGAAATGTTTGATAGAAATTAAGCTAACTTCCCATTCGATGAATAAAACCCAAAACAACAATGACTATTTGGTGTTATTAATCTTCATCGTCAGAAAAGTTAAACAAACGCGCCCTTCCCTTCCCATATAGACATATTGAATCGACCGTGAATGTTTCAAATAAATGCGCATGACGTTCACCACACAAAAAATGAAAAAAAGTTCTGTGAAATATTATCATCGTATATAATTATATTGACGTTTAAATAAAATGTCTGAAAACCGAGTAGGTTAAATGGAGAAAGGTTATTTCACAACAAATTGTTTATATGTTGGAGTTTAAAGAAAACTTGTGAATAGTTCAATGTTGGAATGTAAAAATAACATAATTACGCCACGGAAATGAGCTTTAATTAAGAAGGTGTTTGTAGAAAAACTACACTGACTGCTATACTTCTTCGTTCTATGAAGAGAATCTAACGTGGCAAGAAGGTTTTATTCTGGTTAAATATATTTATGGGGGTGTTGACATGTTCAAAAATATTGCGATGTGCTATGTTTGAAGAAAGCAAAAAGAAGATTTAAATTATTAGTTTTGCAATTTTTTGTCTTCATGGAGAAATAGAAGAGGATTTGGTTAATATTATGTATACAAATAAAGGAGTACTGAAATAAGGGACTTACTGATCTAGAATGAATGTCCAGACGAAACGGTTAAAGTTAGAATTTAGAAATTTTGCACGTAGTTCAGTCTTGGCGCGTAGGCGTGTGGTAAGGTTAGGAATATTTTTGGAAAATCACACTAAAAGAGTACTAAGAGTTTAATTCTTTGTATTGGACAAAAGGGATAGGCTACAAATCTTAAATTTGAATAAGAATTACAAATAAAGTGCAGGGTTATTCGAAAATGCAACTAAACTTCTAAATTTTTACCATTTGGTATTATGTAGAAGGATATAGGAAACAAATTTAAATATTGGTATGAGAATCAAGGTCGGGAAGTAAGTTTGATATACGAAGGTGGTTTTGGAAGTATTTACTAAGTTTGAATGTTACTGTTGGTGTCTGTAGTTGAGAGAAGGTATTTGGTGAATGGATAGAGCTGAAATTTGCTTTTTAGGTTACTGGTAAGTTTTACCTATGTAGATGTTGAAATTGTTTTGGACAGAAAAATTCTACAGGGTTAGATGAAAAAACTGAAACTGAATTCAGACTGCTGTCATTTCTAAGTCACTCGTCAGACAGCTGTGAAAATTATTCCAGTGACAGCTCATTATATGGTTTGCAAGCATACAAAAGCATTTTTATTCTACAGGGTTAGATGAAAAAACTGCTACCAATTTCAGACTGCTGTCATTTCGAAGTCACTCGTTCGACAGCTGTTAAAATTATTCCAGTGACAGCTCATTATATTGTTTGCAAGCGTATAAAAGCATTTTGATGAGAATTTTCAAAAAAAAAGTTATTCGTTTTGGAATTCAAGCGTGATTATGTGATTTCTTTATATTTGGATGGAAAACCACAAGTGGCTATCGTTATAGCACTCCAGCATTTAAATGTGAATAAATCTTTTGTGTCTCGTACCATCGCTTGTTACCGTAATACTGGTAGCGTAGCCCGACGTCAAGGAAGTGGAAGATGAGAAAACATTCGTTGTCCAGCATTTTGTAAAAAAAAAAAAAAACAAAATGATCGTGTTTATTTGCCAAAGAGATCAGCTGAAAATGTGCACCTTCGGTTGGCAACCAGAGATCAAGCGCCAGCCGTTGTGGTGTGGGTCGCCATAACAGCCGATGGTCACTCTCCGCGTATTAATCGACCGTGGCATCAGAATAAATGCTAAATATTATTGCGAAAATATTCTGGAGAGTGTCTTGAAACCTTGGACATTCCAACAAGACTCAGCACGCTCCACTCAATAATGGTTACAAAATGAGATTCCTCGCTTAATTTCCAGCGCCCAATGGCCACCGAAAATCTCCGGAAACCAATCCGTTGGACTATTGTGTCTGGATTATTTTGGAAAGCAAGGTTGGCACTAAAAAATACCAAAGATGCAATTACCTCAAGCAAGAGCTTCGCCGGTTTTTTAATATCACCCTGTATGTGGGTCCAAGATACAATGGCTTTACCAATATCCTCCTCGGTAAACATCAAAATGAAAGATTTTGAATTATTTTTATTGAAAAAGCTAAACATTTTCTTATTATTCTTTCCGAAAAAAAGAAAACTTGAAAGTCTGAAAATTTAGCACGATGATGCTTAAATTTAAAAATGTTGTCAAAATGAACATCTTGCGCACAAAGCGCCTTAAAAAATATATATATCAGGCAGTATACCAGTTCAGCATTTGTCAATTTTGTATGTGTTCCCTGTATGGCGAAGGTAATCACATTTGAAGAGAATTCTTAGTATTTCAAATGTTCACATTTTAGCCAATATTTTACATTTTCGCTCCTAAATTAAATCTGATTCAATTATTACAATTTTTCATTTTTAATTTTGATCTAATATTGACAAAATTATTGGGATGTTCAAAGTATGCAGGTAACAGAAAGGGAGAACAGGCTTTGTTTATATTTTACTCGAGTCGCGTTGTGAATATGGACATCAATTTCACGATGATCTGTTGTTGTAATAAATAATAATTAATATTTAGTACGATCTACTATATAGAATAGACAGCAAAGTCTCAAATGTCTCTAGGTGGTAGAGAGAAATCGAGTGTAAATTGTACTACAACAAAAGAATTTAAAAAAGAAATTTACAACTCCAGACTTCTATCTAGATTCTGTTGTAGTGAAATCAGAGCATTTTTTTTTTTGAAATTCTATTTAATTAATTGATAGCATATAACACTAAAAACTATTTACCATGTAGCATACTTCCATTAAAAAGTGATATTAGGAAATAAGCACCACATTCATAAGATTCATAAACAAACAATCATATCCGTAAAGTTTTTTTGTTAATTATTTGAAATTTCCGTCAGATTTCGGTACCTTTGTTCCAATAAATTCCAAAGAAGCGGCTTATTTTTAGTTGTGCATAGTAACATCAGAAGAATATCGGGGATAATTTAATTCAATAAAATTTAATTGCTCGATTACTTTGCTTAATTTTCTTTCAAACAAACATCCGTTGAGAAGAATAGCTACTCGATGTTTTCCATCAGATAGATTGATGGATAATTGTGAGAAATTCTACAAAGAATGTTTAAAAAAGAGAACAAACACAAATTAAAAGATAGGAATTGCTTCAATTGAGACTGCCAATGTATCAATACATTCTAGTGTAAGAAACCAATCGAGAATTATTGAAATAAGCAGCGAATCACAACGGCTTTAAATGATATCTCAATTATTATTTGTCAAGCTAATAGGATCTAACAATATTAACATATATAAGTATTCTCCAGTACAATAAAGTATATTTATTAACGCAGCTAATAACAAGTTATGCAGCCCAAAATACAACCAATCCAGTTTATGGCAATTTGCAAATTGAAATGTAAGAATTATTGTGTATGCCAAAAAAAATTCGATGACAGATTTATTAAAATATATTTGTGCAATTAAATTCCGAGCTAATATTCAGTTACTAACACATAATTCTGTTTTAGAATTAAACATTAAGACTAAAACTGATAACACTGTTCAACTGTATTAGCAATCATATTCGTCGATTTTTTCTGGAATAATCTTAAGAAAGCAATTTAAACACTTGTATAACTTTGATGTTTGTGAAAGACTTGTCGACGTTTAAAAAAAAAATGTTGCGTATCATCGTTTTTTTTTTTTGAGTTTCCAGTCTGATTCTAAGTATAATAAAAGAACATATATCAAGTACAGGGAGAGATGAAAAAAACTGCAACCAATTTAAGACTGCTGTCAATTCTAAGCCACTCGTCCGACAGCTGTTAAAATTATTCCAGTGACAGCTCACTATATTGTTTACAAGCATACAAAAGCATTTTGGTAAGTATTTTCCAGAAAAAAAGTTATTCGTGATGGAATTCAAGAGTGATAGTGTGATTTCTTTATAATTGGCTGGAAAACCAAAAGTGGCTACTGTTAGAGCACTCCAACATTTAAATGTGAATAAATCTTTTGTGTCTCGTACCGTCGCTCGTTACCCTTATACTGGTAGCGTAGTCCGACGTCAAGGAAGTGGGCGGAAGAAAACAGCAACATCAGCAGTAATGGTTCGAAAAGTATAGAAGCAAAATGATCGAAACCCTTGTCGCAGTAGCTGAAAAATGGCTCGTGAGCTGAACATATCGGAATATTCCATTCGGCAAATATTGAAAATGAGCTCGAGGTGAAGCCATTAAAATTCCAAAAAGTGCAAGAACTTACACCGCAACAGAAAGAAAATAGACTCAAAAGAGCAAAAAAGTTGCTTCGCTTGGCCGAAAGTGGTGAATTGCCGAATTTTGTTTTCTCAGATGAGAAAATATTCGTTGTGCAGCAGTTAGTAAATAAAAAAAATGATCGTGTTTACTTGCCAAAGAGGTCAGCTGAAAATGTGCACCTTCGGTTGGCCACCAGAACTCAAGCGCCGGCCATGGTGATGGTGTGGGCCGCCATAACAGCCGATGGTCGCTCTCCGCTCGTATTAATCGACCGTGGCATCAGAATAAATAAAAAAAAAAATAAATAAAAAATATTCTGGAGGGTCTACTAAAGCCTTGGGCACGCAAACATTTAGGCCGCAGACCTTGGACATTTCAACAGGACTCAGCACCATCGCACTCAGCACGCGCCACCCAAGAATGGTTACAAAATGAGGTTCCTCTCTTCATTTCCAGCGCACAATGGCTACCAAAATCTGCGGATACCAATCCGTTGGACTATTATGTCTGGAGTATTATGGAAAGCAAGGTTGGCACTAAAAAATACCAAAGTGTCGATCACCTCAAGCAAGCGCTTCGCCGGAAATTGGCCAAAATACCGCAGAGCAACATTCGGGCAGCATATGACAGTTTCATTGGCCATAATTCGTGCCAAAGGTGACAAATTCGAACATATCTAAACTTATTTTAAAATTTGATGTTATTTCCGACATTTTTATACCCTCCACCATACTATGGAGGGTGTATTAACTTTGTCATTCCGTATGTAACTCCTCGAAATACTCATGTCAGACCCAACAAAGTATATATATTGATCAGCGTAAAATTCTAAGTCGATTTAGCGATGTCCGTCTGTCTGTCTGTCTGTCTGTTGTAATCACGCTATCTATAGATGGCAAAAATTTTGCACACATGTTTATTTTTCCAGTAGGCCGGTTAAGTTCGTAAATGGGCCATGTAGGTCCACGTTTTCATATAGCCCCCATATAACGGTACCTCCTGATATTCGGTATTTTTATGATTTTAGAGACATTATTCACCGGAATTGTTTCAAAATTAGTATTTGAAGTTCGTAATGAATACTACAGTCTAAGATAGAAAATTGTCTGTCGTATAGCCCCCATATAACGATACCTCCCGATATTCGGTATTTTGACGATTTTAACAACATTATTCACGGGAATTGTTTCAAATTTGGTACTTGAAGATCAAAATGGATACTACACCCTAAGACAGAAAATTGTCTGTGCAGATCCACGTCTTCGTATAGCCCCCATATAACGGTACCTCCCGATATTCGGTATATTGGTGATTTTAGCGACATTATTCACCGGAAATGTTTCAAAATTGGTATTTGAAGTTCGTTATGGGAACTACAGCCTGTGACAGAAAATTGTCTATGCTTGTCCAGCTCTTCGCACAGCTCCCTATATACGATATTTTGATGATTTTAGCTATATTATTCACCGTTTATTTCAAGTTTCGAATTTGAATATGGTAATGGCTTATGACAAACAATGCCTATGTATGTTCCCGTCGTATAGACCCCAATATAACGGCTATATTCGGTATTTTTAAAATTTTAACAGAATTTTTTGAGGATTTTATTTTTTGAAAATTTCCAAATTCGTTGCAAATGGAGGAGGGTATTAAAAGTTCGGCCCGGCCGAACTTACTGCTTTTTAACTTGTTTGCTTTCATTCAATACTATTAAAAAAAAACGTAAAAATCATGGCGTTTGACTTGGTTGCAATTTTTTTTATCTCACCCGGCATATACCAACTGTATTCGTTGAACTTTTCTGTGCTAGTTTTAAGAAAGCAATTTAAACACTTCTATAACTTTGAAATTTTCAAAAAACTTGTCTAAGTTTATAAAAAATGTCACGTATTGCCGTTTTTTGAGTTTCCAGTCTGATTCTAAGGATATTAAAGAACATATATGAAGTATGTGGTAATATCAGAAGTTATATGCTTAAAAGACCTTATTTTGTAAGGGAACATTTCTCCTAATGATTGAAAATCAAACACGATTTCTTAATATGGCAACATCCAATAATTTGAAATCGAAAAATTTTAAGAAATTTATCTATCCTAAAAACCTACACTTGGAGAAATTGGCTTAAATCTATAAAAACATAAACCTACGCTTTAAAAAAAAACACTTTTTTTGAAATAACATAAAATATTATCAAATAAGACCTCTAATTAGCACGTAATTACAAAACAAAACGATCAATTGTGATTAATTAAAAATGCAAAAGGTTGAAAGTATTTTTATGGTCATAATTTTTATTTAGTATGTAAAAATATTTCATTTCAACACGAACTCATAAATTGCTTGCTAATTTGGTACAAATAAGTTAATGAGTTGATGTAAAACATTTTAAGTACTAAGTTTACAACCCAATGTTAAGGAATAACAACATGTTTCTTGATGTCAATCAAAAATTAACCGCAAGAGAAACAATCTTTCGACGTATATTTAATTTGGAGTTTACTTTGTCTATGCCTTCTGGTATAGAATTTTTCACTCAGAATTTTGAAATCACATTAGGTATTTTATTAACATAATTCATGAATTTCTATGTAGGTAAATATAAGTATTTGATATGCTATAATCATTCTAGGGTAACTGAAGTATTCTGATTTTATTTTTTCTATATTGTTTAATGATATATATATATATATATATATATATATATATATATAGAAATAATACGGTTTCTTCTTGATTGTTTTTAATGGAAAAAGTCCTTCATATTTTCTTAAAGTAAATGTATGTTTATAGTATTTGTAATGAGACGAAATATAATGCAAAATTTAATTTCGACATTACATTTTTAAATTCATATTTTTATTTTTACTCAATACAATAATTGTTGTAGTTTAGTAGAAACCTTTTAAACATTAAATTGATCAATTTTCTATTTTTGAATACAAATCTTAATTTGTCCTCAAATGCCAATTTACTTTTTCTTTTTGAATTTGGTAGCTCATTTTCAACGCACAATTTTATTAATTTAAATGTTCTGCTTTTAATTTACGAATCAATTTAATTTGCACAATAACGACCTTAACTCGTCTTAATTGCTCAATTCTCATCTCGCTTTGTATGCGAGAACATGGATGAATATCCTAAACGAGGCAATGCTTGACACGAATATACGACAACAATAAACGAAAGAAGTCATACAATAAATAACTCTGAGAATATTATTTGAGCATCATCGATTGAACAGGTTTTAAGTCCTATATACATAATGGGATAATGTGGCAGAGAATGAGATTTCTATCCTCTCAGCCAAGGCATGGATTTCGTTATTTGGATAATATTATCCACATTTCTTAACGGAATTCTATAATTTTTTGGTATTTAAAGTTTTTAATGGGTTCTACATTCTGTGGTATAATATTGTCTATAAAGGGTCCGTTTTCCTTTAGACACCATATAATGGTACCTCCGGATATTCGGTATTGTGATATTTTAGCCATATTTTTTAACGGAATTGTTTCATATATTGTCTTTGAAACACCCAATTGATGACAACTCCAATTATACATATTGGTAAGGCAGCCATATAACGCATCGCCAGCTTTTTGATGATTTAAAGTATTTTATTACTTTCTTCAACCGATTCTTCTGTAAATTTCAATACAAACACGGGATATAGTCGTGCGAATCTACCATGAGATACCCTACAACTGCATAATATATTGGAAACCCCCCCCCTATTTTAACTATTTTACCATTTTTTAATAATGTCATACAGTCCAACAAAAATATTAGCTTAGCTATTTGACCGGTGTCATTTGTCCTATATTTACCCTCTCTGTCGTGCTGATAGGCATTCAAAGAAGTTGTGATCCATTTTACCCGCTTAACATTATCCGATGGCCATCCAGAATGCTAGGCGTCTGCCCGTCTTAAACTCTTCCCCCATACCATACCCCCATTCTAACCCTAACTCGGTGAAATAAGAATATCTATATATGGTATGTCTAGGATCAATATTTCGATCTGTTGCAAACTTTTTTGTGTTGTAGAACTTGTTTAACTATTGAATTCCATACTCTATTAAGGTTATGTTTTCCTTATGATAGGAGGTATAACGCCTTTTTTTACCCTCCACCATACTATGGAGGGTATATTAACTTTGACATTCCGTTTATAACTCCTCGAAATACTCATGTCAGACCCAACAAATCTATATCTATAAAAGAGGAAAATGTTTGTATGTTTGTTTGTTTGTTTGTTTGTTTGTTTGTTTGTAATTTATGGACTCGAAAACCGCTGAATAGATTTTCCTGAAAATTTCCATGTATACTGCAACATCGCCTGAAAGTAACATAGGCTATATACATTTTTGAATTTCCACTTGGAACTGGAGATATAGCATCAGAATCGGAGGTACCTCCCAAAAATTTAGATTTTATATGCACATATCTACTGATTTGTTGAAGATACAGTCTCCATATTTGGAATACGTAACGGAATTTGGAACAAAAATAAGTTTGCCAAATTATTTTGTAATCGGTTCAGATTTGGATATAGCTCCCATATATATTTTCGACCGATTTTTTTCATTTGATGCCTCAAACACAATATGAATGTTCGATTTCAATGAAATTTGGAATGTGTGACGGGATTTAATCCGAAAATAAATTTGTCAAATTATATTGAAATCGGTTCAGATTTGGATATAGCTCCCAGATATATTTTCGGCCGATTTCAAGCATTTGATGCACCAAACACGCTATGTATCCCCAATTTCAATGAAATTTGAAACGTGTGATAGATTTTATCTAAAAAATTGATTTCCCAAATTATATTGAAATCTGTTCAGATTTGGATATAGCTCCCATATACATTTTCGGCCGATTTCATGTATTTGGTGGACCAAACACGATATGTATTTCCAATTGTAATGAAATTTAAAATAAGTAACGGAATTGGGAGCCAAAATGAATTTGTCAAATTAAATTGAAATCGGTTCAGATTTGGATATAGCTCTCATATATATTTTCGGCCGATTTCATGTATTCTATGCACCATACACGATATGTATGTTCGATTCCAAAGAAATTTGGAATATATAACGGGATTTTGATTAGAAAATACATTAGTCAAATTATATTAAAATCGGTTCAGATTTGGATATAGCTCCCATATATATTTTCCGCCGATTTCACATATTTGATGCACAAAACACGATACGTATTTCCGATTCCAATGAAATTCGGCATGAGTGGCTAAATTTGGTACAAAAATAAATTTGACTAATTATATTCAAATACGCTCAGATTTGATTATAGCTCCCATATATATATACTCAGCCGATTTCACATATTTGATGCACCCAAAGCGAGAGAGACAAAATTTGGCACCAGAAAAAATTGCCAAATTATATTGATCAGTTGAGGTTTGAATATAGTTAGCATATATATTTCGGCCGATTTCATACATGTTATGCACCAAACATGATATATATGACCGATACCAATGAAATTCAGAATGTGTGGCGGAATTTGGTTACAATAATAAATGTGACAAATTAATTGGAAATTAGTTATGATTTCACATATTGGACGCACCAATTTCAATGAAATATGAAAGGTGTGGCGGAGTTTGGTGTAAAACTATTTTTTTTTAAATTATATTTAAATCGGATCTGATTGGGACATGATTTTAATAAGAACCATTGACCCACAACGCCTTAGGCTAACACTAAAAAACAACACAAAAATTGATTTGAAATACGCTTATTACGGCGAAGTATGTTGCTATCTCGAATTCACTAATTGCAATTGAAATGACACTCAAATTCAAAATATTGCAGTTTACTGCACGCTTGGTATTTGCTATGAAATAAATAAATCCGAAAGACAAACCCTTCGTGTATGTATGTCATGTTACTGCTTTTCTAATGGTTTTGGTTATTTACGCATTAAAATGGTGCAATATATTTTTTTAATTTTTACTTTGTTTTTTTTTTAACCAACATATATTCGTAAATAAAATTTTGAATGCATATAAAATCAAAAGGGGTAGCGAAGCGCACCGGGTTCAGCTAGTTACATATATTCTTGATCAGCGTAAAATTCTAAGTTGATTTAGAGTTGTCCGTCTGTCTGTATGTTGTAATCACGCTATCTTTCGAACAAATTGAGATAGAAGGCAAAAATTTTGCACAAATGTTTATTTTTCCAGTAGGCAGGTTAAGTTCGTAAATGGGTCATGTAGGTCCACGTTTTCATATAGCCCCCATATAACGGTACCCACCGATATTCGGTATTTTGATGATTTTAGCGACATTGTTAACCGGAATCGTTTCAATTTTGGTATTTGAAGTTCGCAATGGATACTACAGCCAATGACAGAAAATTGTCTATGCATATGGAAATGGCTTCTGACAAACAATGCCTATGTAGGTCCACATCTTATAGACCTCAATATAACGGCTATAATCGTTATTTTTAAAATTTTAACAGAATTTTTTAAGGATATTATTTTTTAAAAATTTTCCAATTCGTTCCAAATAGTGGAGGGTATTCAAAGTTCGGCCCGGCCGAAAGTACTGCTTTTGAACTTGTTTCTATTTTATTTGTATTTTTTAAATAGTCAGGTTATTCTCATAATCGTAATTTTTATTAAAGCCTGAATCAACAAGTCCTTTCCGCCATAATTCTACCTATAGAGCACACAACAAGCTGAAATTCGGGTTTATGTGTATGCCAATAAGGACTTGTGGCGAATCAGATTCTCCACTCTTTTCAACCTAACTTAAAATGTATTACTTAGTTGAGAGAAAACGTAATGTTTACGAAGTGGTAAGACAGGGAAGACCATAGTTTGGGAAAGAGCCCCCAATTCTCGATAGTTTCCTCGATTTAGTCTTAAGATATTCTCCCTAGGAATTATTAAAAAACCACCACTAATACTTAACAATTTGCTCCAGCGTAATGATCACAAGTTTCACATCCAAAACTTCGGGATAATTAATATTTTATCTATGTATATATATGTTTTTGACCCATTTAATTCTTGAAATAAAGTCGTATAGAGTTCATACAAAAATTCGTGGCAATTTCCCTAAATTTATTATGTTGTGCTAATGGGAATTCAAAACAATAATTCTCCTGTTTCTATGAACGGGAAAAATTGTCGCAAGTAAACTCGCCTAGTCTAGATCATTTATCTGTTATCAAAAGTTATGTTCTATGCAAAATAGAAGGGTTCTTCCCAGTCCTAAATTTAACATCACCCAAAATTACGTGTCGATTGGCAAAGATATTTCCAAATATAATTGTTGTCGAATGGATACTACGAATTTGAAGGATTTAAACGCCAATTCGAATTAAATTTAACGTACTTGCTTTTAGATTAAATTCGGTTGAATGTGCCAAAATACAGGTCATTTGGACTGATATTGGTTGTTTGGTGCACAATTAACCCGAAATCGGTGGAAGATATACATGGGAGCTATATCCGAATTTGAACCGATGTTGATAAAATTTGGCAGAGGTATTTCTGGACTGTATCTGATATCTGGTACCAAATATCATTGTTGTGAAGTGATTATTACGCATGTGAGGGTTTTAAACACCAAATCGGATGAAACATACACATGTGAGCTATAGCTATACCTCTAAATTTGACATAATTGCTTCTAGACTGAATTCGGTTGGATGTGCCAACATTCAGGTTATTTGGACTTATAGTGGCCATTTGCTCCACAATTAACCCGAAATCGGTTGAAGATATATGGGAGCTATATTTAATTCTGATCCGGTTATAGGGTTCGTACTTGGGCCAAACAAATATTGTGTGCAAAATTTCATCTCAATCGGATAATAAATGCGACCTGCATTTTGTTCACAAGAATATATGGACGGACGGACAGATGGACTGACATGCATAAATCGACTAAGAAAGTGATTCTATGAAGACACTCAAAATCAACTATGGGTCTATCTCGCTTCCTTCTCCCTTTTACATACAAATCACAAAGACATAATATCTTACCACTATGAGGTAAGTCAATCGTCATCCATCTGTCCATCTTTATTTTTAATCGCTCTAAAGCTGATCCAGTTTTTTTTCGAAATTTTAGACAAAAATATTT
Organism: Musca domestica; assembly: GCF_030504385.1. Classification (NCBI taxonomy): domain Eukaryota; kingdom Metazoa; phylum Arthropoda; class Insecta; order Diptera; family Muscidae; genus Musca; species Musca domestica. Next base: position 21,130,620 of record NW_026712328.1, on the reverse strand, counting down.
AGACGTTTAAATTGGTACCAATTATAGACCAAATGACGCGTGATTTTGGGTGATATTAAAGTTTAAGACAGGGCAAAAGCCTACTACTATGGATGGAACATAACTTTTGTGGCATTAATGCTGCAACAGAAAGCTGACGTGCATAGACAAAGCTAAATATTGACCGGAATCTAAATTTTTAAATACTCTTTTAATGCCTATTAGCACTACAGAGGGTGTAAATTAATCACAGTTCCGTGACTCCGGTCAACAATGAAGTTTAATGTTTTGTAAGATTATACGACATAGGCATGAACGGCTCTTTTATAACTCCTAATTTTAAACTGAAGATTAGAAAAAAAATCTTGATCTACGGAATGATATCTTTATGAGCCCAATTATATATGGAATGATATTTAAATTAGTTCAATTATCTGTAGAATGATATTTTAATCTGTCCATTTATTTATTTATTCCAATAACTTCATATTCACATTTTATATTCATACAGATCAACAGAAACTTTACTGTAAATTATAGTGGTACAGGGTAACCCATGGTCGGCCCTACCGATTGAATTGGAGTCAGATATACAACAAACATGAGATTTGTTTGATTAGTTGCACAAAAATAGGAAATAAAATTAACATAAAAAGCCAGTAGATGGGTTCATAATTTGGTGCAACGGTTTGCTTTTTCAAAAGTGAATAAAAATTCGCAATTGATATTTAATACATTGATTGCAAATATTAAGCTATTTCAAAACAAAAAGAACTCCAAAAAGATTTTGGCCAGAAAAATCTTATTGGGGCCATAGTGCAGTCTTGTACATTGAGGACATGCATGCTTGTCGGATAGTTCAAACAACCTCATTCCTATACATTTTATCCCATTATGATGACACATATGATAGGCAAAATGAACGTTTATAAAGTCATTAAATAGCACGATAACAGTCGCATTATCGAATATTGATAACTCATATTTACCTTGAAAAAAATTAAGAAGGCATGTGATTGTAGTCTTGCCTTTCGAAAATTATTATGTCTTTATTATCATAGTTATTTTTTAATATTATAGTATTTGTAAACGGCTACTCTTTTTCACTTTGTTACATAGCTGGTATGCATTAACGAATGCTCACAAATTTAAGTTAACTGATGAAACTTGTTTTTTATTCGAAATTCCGTTGCTTACTTTTTTATTCTAGCACAAAATATTCTTAAGCCACATAGAGCAGATTGTTAAAAATCAGTAACGTAACATAGTATTCTCATTCTAGGTGCTCAACGATTTAGTGAAAACATGTTAAGACAAGTAATAAGAATATTATTGAATTAAATTATTGAATTAAAAGATAACCGCCTGTCTATTCTATCTAAAGCAATTTAGCACAAAGCTTCACAATATGTCTTGGACAGAGATGGTCAATATAACGATTTTTATATCTTACACCACATTTGTGCATGCAGGCAAAAGCAGGCACATACTTATTTTTTATTTTCTTTTTCTCCTCCAAGTAGAATGAATTTTGTTACATATGACCGAACTTATCCTAAAAGCAAGTATCATAATTGGTTATTGGCTTCAACACTGTCATCATAAAAAATAGCATGTCAATTGATCCTATGTTGAGGGCAAAATCTAAGCAATTTATAGGTTTTTGCGATCATCTCCGCCAACAATAGGCTTCTATTCTGTCTTTAACACCACCTCACTGCAAAATTTCGTATAGCCCCATATAACGGTACCACCCGATATTCGGTATTTTCATGATTTAAGCAACATTATTCACCGTAATCGCTTCAAATTTCGTATTGGAAGATTTTAATGGATACTATAACCTATGTTAAAAAATTTCGTATGCAGGTCCACGTCTTCGCATAGCCCCTATATAACGATACCTCCCGATATTCGGTATTTTCATGATTTTAGCGACATTAGTTTCCGGAATTATTTCGAATTCAGTATTTGAAGTTTGTAATGGATACTACTATGACAAAAATTTTTGTATGTAGCTCCACGTCCTCGTATGGCCCTAACATAACGGAACCTCCCGATAGTCGGTATTTTGATGAGTTCAGCAACATTTTTCATCGGGGTGGTTTCAAATTTCGTATTGGAAGATCTTAATGGGTACTCCACACTGTGGCAACTACCCCATATCGTATTTTCATGATTTTTCCGACATTATTCGCCGTAATTGTTACAAATTTGGTATTTAAAGTCCGTAATGGGTATTACAGCATATGAGAGAAAATTGCCTGTGCAGGTCCACGTCTTCGTATAGCCCCCCATAAAACGGAAACTCCCTTTTTCCTTTTTTCTTGTTTAAAATCCTCTTCCACCAAAAATTTTAGATTTTGTATCTGTTGATCGGTTATATATAAAGTCCTCAAGGTGCAACGGAAAAAAATTACCAAGTTATATTGTAATCGGTATATATATTGGTATATATCGGTACGATTTAACGTATTTGATGCACCAAACACGCTTGTATCTCCAATTTGAATGAATATTGGAATGTGTAATGGAATTTAGTACAAATATAAATTTGTCAATATATTTGGATATAGCTCCCACACATATTTTCGACCAATTTCATAAATGTTATTTATCTCCAATTTCAATGAAATTTGCAATGTGTGATGGAATATGGTACAAACTTTGATATTTTCTAGGGCCTATAGTTGAAGACCTCTTTGTTGGCTTGCTTGAGGTCTACAATTTAAAATCCCCGTGTTTTTATCTACAAATTTTCCGCGGACACTTTACCCCTATAATCAAGTAATCTTCGACCCGAAATTTCGATAAATGTGATTATTCTACTTAGGTTACTTTATGATGTTTCCGGATCAATGTATCTTCTAGTTCTAGGTCTACTTTGAGAATCTGTTGGATTTTCTCTGTAATTATTAAAAAATTGAATTTTATCGCACAAGTTTTTTTATTTAGAGTCCGGCTCCAGGTAAATTAATTTTAAGCATAAATATCCAACTCATTCCTTGCAAACAACGCCGGTATAAATTCACATTTTGAAATGACCACCGTATAGTAATGGTACCTCCCGAATTATTTTGTGGGTAAACATTTGGCAAAAATGTAAGAAACAATTTTTCAACAGGTCGATTTTTGGAATAACCTCCATATAAAGCTAAGTCTAATTATAGGTATATCAAAAATATTTAGCATTTTTGACAGTACTGGCATATTGTTTATGTAACGGTTACCCCAAGTTTTTGTGGAATTGAAGTCAACCAAGCAAGAAAATAATTTTCTTTTAAAATTTATCAATAAGGATTATTATTATTCGACAGTTTTTCAACATTTCAAAAAACACAACAAGTTTCAAATTTAAACACATCTCTTCTATTTGTAACTGTATGATTACCTTTAAATCTAGCATTTTAGTGTAGGTAAAATCTTGGGCTAGCCATTTCCTTCATAAACATGACATCTCAATTTTCATTCGCACATCAAAAAATCAACAAATATCGTTTCTATTCATCTCGAAATGGAAATGATTGTTTTTCATCGTAACATGTACACAAAATCGAAATGGACATGTTTTGTGTCTAAATTCTTTGTTTATTAGAAATGAAATCTTTTGTTTGTTTGTTTATTTGTGATATATTTTTGTTGTTATTTGTTGTTTACACAACAATAATCAGGCAATAGATGCAAGTGTTAGTATTTTATGTATTTATATATCCATTCAGTTATTTCCTAATACATATATATTTAATTAAGATTGAATTGTCTGTGATTTTTTTAAAGAAGAGAAAGATGCATAATAAAAATGAGTTTTGTTTTTTCTTTAAGTGTGAGAATTATTTTTTAAATAGCTATTCATTCAAATCTGTAAATATTCAATAAATATTAAATTAACAAAATATGTTTTTCTTAAAATTCTAGTAATCAAAGGACAAAATGGGGAAGTGGCGCGATATGTTACGCCAACATACGTTTTTAGGGGATTTGGTGTTATTTAACGGCACCTTCCGATATTCGGTATTTTGATGGTTTTTGCCACATTTTTTCACTGATTTGTCTAAAAATTAGTATTTGTTGGTCATAATGGGTCCTAGTTCGTATGGCGAAACATTGTAATTATAGGTCCACGTTTTGGTATAGCCCCTAAATAACGGGTTTGTCCTTCGGATTGATTGATTGCATAGCAAATACCAGGCGTGCAGGAAAGTGCAATCTTTTGAAGTTGAGTGACATTTCTTTTGCAATTAAAAAATTCGAGGTAGCAACATAATTCCCCGTGATAATCGCATCCTCAATCAAATTGTTGTTTAGTTTTTTACTGTTAGCTTAATGCCATAGCAAAGGCGTTGTGGGTCAATGCTTCTTAATAAAATCATATCCCGATCTGAACCAATTTCAATATAATTACAAAAATTTACTTTTACCCCAAATTCCGTCATTTGGAAATGCATCAAATATGTGAAATCGGCTGAGAATATATATGGGAGATATATCCAAATCCTAACCAATTTATAATTTATTTATGAAATTTATTATTGTAACTAAATTCTGCTACACATTCTGAATTTCATTGGCATCGGACATACATATCGTATTTGATGCATAACATACATGTAATCGGTCGAAATATATATAGGAGCAATTTTTTTATTTTATTTAATTTATTTATTTATTATTATTATTATTATTATTATAATTATTATTATTATTATTATTTTTTTTTTTTTGTACCAAATTTTGTCTCTTTGTCTGAATTTCATATACATATTGCTTTGGCTGCATCAAATATGTGAAAATCCGATATAAATATAATTTGACAAACTTATTTTTTTATCAAACTTAGTCACTCATGCCAAATTTCCAATATAATTTGACAAATTATTTTTCTGATCAATTCCTGTCACTCATTCCAAATTTCATTAAAATATAACATACACATGGTACAACAAGTAAGCAAAGGCTACAGTCGAGCGGGGCCGACCGTTGAATACCCTACAACACTATAATAAACCATAAAGTTCATCAGGCGAAATACTCGACAGAACTCCACAAAATATTGTGACAAATAATAAAAGAAAACCATCAGGTTTCGTTCTCTAATTTTCGAATAATAGCAACTTTAACTAATTTGCTCATTTCCAATTTATTGGTAGATGTTGCACGTAAATGGTCTTCCTAGATCTGGAACCAATATTTCCCAAAGACCTATAATCTCTCAGAAGTGGCAAAAGATTAACATTTATTATTGGTTTTTGACTGAAACGCATCTATATGAGATACAGACATTTGACTATATTCTTCAAGCGTTACCAAAACAGTCAGAAGTGCGTCTTTCCTGTATTTGTGAATTCTCCAAAAAGTCACTGGAATGGATATTTTCGTATTTAGTCTACAAAAGTTGGCAAACTATTTCACACATTGAATATTTTTGGATGGCCATCCAAAACTGCTTGGCTTTTGCAATGTGCGTTAACCCCCATTCAAATGTGCATGAGGATCGGGCGATAATTACGACCTGCTGACAATTTTGCAGTTTTTTGGTCCATTTCAACCCCTAAATATGTAGCGATCATCTCCAAAAATAGTAGGCTTCTATTCTGATCCTCTTATTATCCCCATGCAAAATTTCGTATGGATCGGGCCATAAATGCGATCTGTATATGATATCCTGATATCCTAACTACTTAGTTTTGTTAGCTGTAGAAATATTACCAAATGTTTAATTCAAAATGAAAATATGCCAAAAATATGACAAAATTGAAAAAAATATGAGAAAATTTTACAAAATCAATTTTTTCATCTTTAGAGAGATATATTTATGCGTTTTTTTTAGACGTTTTTTTTTCCTGCCAAGAGGCCATTCTGAATTAATGAGAACTGTCGAAATCAGTTCAGCCGTTCTCGACATATAAGAGATCTTTCAAGCATATCTTCTTTGATAAACATATATATCGCACATATTTTGCTATATATCCGATTTGTTGGATGTTAACATCAATGTAAAGGTCAGAAGTAACCTTGTCATGGCTTTGGGATTTCGCCGGGATTTAAAATATTCGCGGTTTAATGAAAAATTTTGAATTTTTTCAACACAAAATATATGGTCTATTTTACCCGCTAAATATTATCCGATGACCACCCAAATTGGTAGGCTTCTTCCCCGCCCTAAACTCTAGCTACATGCGAAATTCCGCGTCGATTGGTCTATAATTGCGACCTGTATAGCTACTGCAAAATCCGACATTTTTTCAGTATTTGGTCCATTTCAACCCCTAAACATTTGGCGATCATCTCAAAAAGAAATAGGGTTCTATTCTGGCCCAACCCCGACCTCCATTCCAAATTTCGTGAAGATCGGGCCATAATTGCGACCTGTAGAGTGATTACAAATTAACATGGACAGACGGACAGACGGACAGACGGACGGACGGACATACATAGCTAGATCGACTCAGCTCGGCGAGCTAGGATGATCCATATATACTTTCCTATATGGGAAACCAATATTTCGTGGTGTTACATAATTTTTGGCCCAATCAAACTTATAATACCCCCAACACATAGTGTTTTAGGGTATAATAAGGAGGTAGAACAGCTTCGTAAAACTTCAGGAATACAGCCCTGAGGCTATGCCCGCTTCCTGTCAGAATCATTCAAAATTATATACAATTTCATTTTTTCATATTTTTCCTCATTATACCCTACAACACTATGTGTTGGGGGTATTATAAGTTTGATTGGCCCAAAAATTATGTGACACCACGAAATATTGATTTCCCACATAGGAAAGTATATATGGATCTTCCTATCTCGCCGAGCTGAGTCGATCTAGCTATGTATGTCCGTCCGTCCGTCCGTCCGTCTGTCCGTCTGTCCGTCTGTCCATGTTAATTTGTAATCACTCTACAGGTCGCAATTATGGTCCGATCTTCACGAAATTTAAAATGGAGGTGGGGCTATGGTCAGAATAGAACCCTATTTCTTTTGGTGATGATCGCATAATATTTAGGGGTTGAAATGGATCAAAAACTGAAAAAAATCCTGATTTTGCACTTGCTCTACAGGTCGCAATTATAGACCAATCGACGCGGAATTTCGCATGTAGCTAGAGTTTAGGGCTGGCAAGAAGCCTACCTATTTGGGTGGTCATCGGATAATATTTAGCGGGTAAAATAGACAATATCTTTTTTGTTGAAAAAATTCAAAATTTTTCATTAAACCGCGAATATTTTAAATCCCGGCGAAATCACAAAGCCATGACAAGGTTACTTCTGATCTTTATATTGATGTTAACATCCAATAAAACGGATATATAGCAAAATATGTGCGATATATATGTTTACCAAAGAAGATATGCTTGAAAAATCTCTTATATGTCGAGAACGGCTGAACTGATTTCGACAGTTCTCATTAATTCAGAATGACCTCTTGGCAGGAAACATAAAACGTCGAAAAAAATCGCATAAAAATATCTCTCTAAAGATGAAAATATTGATTTTGTAAAATTTTCTCATATTTTTTCAATTTTGTCATATTTTTGGCATATTTTCATTTTGATTTGAACATTTGGTAATATTTCTACAGCTAACAAAACTAAGTAGTTAGAATATCAGGATATCATATACAGATCGCATTTATGGCCCGATCCTTACGAAATTTTGCATGGAGATAAGATGAGGGTCAGAATAAAAACCTATTCTTTTTGAAGATGATCGCCATATATTTAGGGGTTGAAATGGACCAAAAAACTGCAAAATTGTCAGCAGGTCGTAATTATGGGGGTTACCGGACATTGCAAAAGCCAAGCAGTTCTGGATGGCCATCCAAAAATATTCAATGTGTGAAGGAGTTTGCCAACTTTTGTAGACAAAATACGAAAATGTCCATTCCAGTGACTTTTTGGAGAATTCACAAATACAGGAAAGACGCACTTCTGACTATTTCGTTAAGGCTGATTTCGTTGAAGAATATAGTCAAATGTCTGTATCTGATATAGATGCGTTTCAGTCAAAAACCAATAATAAATGTTAATCTTTTGCCACTTCTGAGAGATTATAGGTCTTTGGGAAATATTGGTTCCAGATCTAGGAAGACCATTTAAGTGCAACATCTACCAATAAATTGGAAATGAGCAAATTAGTTTAAGTTGCTATTATTCGAAAATTAGAGAACGAAACCTGATGGTTTTCTTTTATTATTTGTCACAATATCTTGTGGAATTCTTTCGAGTATCTTGCCTATATAAACTGTATCGTTTATTATAGTGTTGTAGGGTATTCAACGGTCGGCCCCGCTCGACTGTAGCCTTTGCTTACTTGTTTTTAAAATGAGTTAAATGATAAATGAGTTTTTCATTTTCAAAACAATTAATACATACCTTTTTTGTATCATGAACATACATATCATGTTTGGTGCATCAAATATGTGAAATCGGTCGAAAATATATATGAGAGCTATATCCAAATATGAATCGATTTCAATACAATTTGGCAAATGTATGTTCCTTTTAAATTTCGTTAGACATTCCAAATTATATTGAAATTAGAGTTACATAGCGTGTTTGGTGCATCAAATACATGAATTCGGGGGAATATGGGAACTATATCCAAATCTGAACCGATTTCAGTATAATTTGGCAAATTTATTTTTGTTCCACATTCCGTTACGCATTCCAAATTTGGAGACTGTATCTGTAGTCGATTAATAGATATGTGCATATAAAATCTAAATTTTTGGGAGGTACTTCCTATTCTGATGCTATATCTCCAGTTCGAAGTGAAATTTCAAAAATGTATATAGCCTATGTTACTTTCAGTCAATGTTGTAGTATACTTGAAAATTTTCAGGAAAATCTGTGTCCATAAATTACAAACAAACTTACAAACATTTTCCTCTTTAATATATATAGATGTTGAACTCAAATCAAAAACAAATGGACTCAGAATATGAATCGATACAAATCATTGAAAGCAGATTTCTAGCTCTTCTTAGTCGTTTTTAAACATTGTTAATATTTTTAAGAAAATTTTGTAGGTGCGTCTATTAGAGAAATTCACGGGCTAGAAACCACCGTTTGAAAATTAAATACATGAAATATTTTTATTATCCCATGGTATAGGGCATGGAGGATTGTTATGCATATATTTTTGATCTGTGTAAGATAGAGAGCTGACACTTTGAAATTATTTGTCCGTAAATTGAACTAACATCAAGTACAGATATGCTTCATGTCGGTACCTCCCGATATTCCGTATTAAGCTAATTTTATTCACAAATATTTAAAAAAATGAAATTTGAAAACATCAACTCAACTCGAGAAATTTTAAACGAAAGTAAATAAATCTTAACATTTTTTGTACCATTTGTTGAAGAATAATCTTGTCTTTAACGTTATCCTTCTAAAAAGCTGCTTTGTGGACTTATAGTAGAATGTTATAACAAATAAATCGGCTAATATTTTGACTTGATATAATCCCGCTTAAAGAGTGTTTTTACCATATTTAAAAATGGGACCGAAAAGGCCCGTTTGGTGACTCGCGTGAGGGTTAAATTTTTGACCAAAATAATCCTTGTATTTTGTCTGTAATATTGCAGAGTACACTATAATCCAGGGAATTTTAATCCGAACATTTCAAAAAAACTTCCAACTCAATTCGAGTTTCTTTGCGATGCAAATTTTCAAAAAGCCTATACACTTCTATCTCGTACTCTATTCTAATAAGTACTCACCCAACTACCACCAAGCGCCAATAAATATTTTAGAAATAAGTTAAAAAGTATCATTAGGTTTTGCCGACAGATATATACCTCCTTGAAATGTTGAAATAAGCGTACCAGATATATTGGATCAAAGCATTCCACTTTATCTAATACAGGTAAAAATATTCGCATCAGATCTTTGATTGAGATAAATATGTAGATATATCAAGTATGAAAATAATCGCCGATTTGTTTTGCAAGTTTCGAGAGATATAATTGTTGCAAATTGGCACCCTTTGTGAGAGAGATACTAAAATATCTATCATTTTCACGCCAGAACTTGCGTAAATAAAAACCTTGTGATATGTGAAGTTTGAAGAGAATCTTATTCTTATTTCGTATTTTATGAGAGACATATTTATTGAAAATTTTGACCCGTTGTAGGAGAGGTAACGGAAGGAGTGCTCCGACATATTCCATCTGCACACCTGGTTTTGTGTTGATGGGAATATTGGCATGTGCCGAGTTTAAAAATAATCGGATGTTCATTTCGCGTTTAATGCATTTCATAGTTACTTACCAGAAGGGGTGGAATATACCAAAACGTGGACCTACATGACCCATTTTCAATATGAAAAGTCCTGCAGGCATTTGACATTTGAGTAAATTGTATCAACATTCTAGATTTCCACAGACGAGCGGACATCGCTAAATCGACATAGAAATTTATGCTGATCAATAATATATATACTTTGAGGGGTCTAAAATGTATATTTCGAGGTGTTACAAACCGAATGACAAACTGAATATACCCTCCATACTATGGTGAAGGGTGCCAAAATATTGGAATGTGTGAAATTTGAGGACAATCGTACTCCTATTTCTCATTTTATAATAGTTATAATTATTCCAAATGTTGGCCAAGTACTTGATGGGGTGAGACGATATGGTTCATTATTTTCCGATGTTGCCCATCTCCGAACTTGAGCTTAGTTTTACCAATCACGAAATAAGCACATGTTAAAAAAAAAAACTTTAGATTGTCCATCCTTTATTATCATTTACAGCTTTAATGCCCCTTTAGTCCAAACATTTGTTACCAACAATGACCCAGGATCCAAATTTTAAAATTGTAGCTTTAATTGTGCTTCAGATTCGAGTTCCACAAATCTAGCCTTTGGTCCCCCTAAATACCAACACTGACTAATTATTCTAACTTCAGCAGTTTCGTTGGGTTTTTGATGACAGGCAATCACCCATTGCTAAGCCCGGTTATATTATAAAGTGATATTGATTCTACCTCAACTGTAGTACACTGAGAAATTATTACTAAGTTTAAATCAGAATCTTGAAGATCCCTTTCAAATTAATTTTATACTGACAAAACATTTTCTGGTATGACGAAGTCAAATGGTATCGACAAACCCAATATGTGCGACGGTGGAGGCTATGCGATACGGCTGGCCGATATGTTTTGTCGCCTTATTGGCAAAACTACTCCAAGTTACACCGGAAGCGCCGCAAACAAATAATTCCTGGTGGCAACTAGCAAAGACAAAAACTTGTAAAGATTTGGAAAATTGTTTCTGCTATTAAACAAATGCTGAGCAATGACAGAGTAGAAATGCTAAAATAATTTATAATATATGTTTTAAAGCAATATCAACACAAAAAAAAAACAACAACTCAACGGTTTATTTAATATGAATTTCTTGTAGATGGCAACTTTAAAATTAGCTGAATAATTATAAAATATGAAAATATATATTTGTTAAATAATAATATAAAAGTACAGGCCATGAAATCGTGACTCATAGCACCATCTAGCGAAACATAATATAAATGTAATATCAAATTTCGATATACACATTCGCTGCAACACAGTAAAAACATAAGCAAGAGTACATTTTTCTGCTACAATTAAAACACCAAAATTGAAGATTGAAACGCTTAAAATTTCCGTCCCATTTTAAAATAGGGACATACGATCATAAACATTCATGGATGTTTATGAAATATTTGCATTAATGTATCAAAATATTTAACCTATATGAATTCGCTGTGAAATTTTTTTTAACAATATCTCCCGATTCCCAAACCTTAACGCATATACCACTTAAAATCGATGTACAATCGATTTAAATAAGTTATCGATAAAAGTATAGCACCATATACAACAACCACAACGATGTAACACTGTATAACTACTCCTTACTAGATGGCGCACAACTGATAAGTTGTAATACATGATGTTTCTAAAGCATATGTTAAGGCGATATACTCTAAATGAAAATCTGAAATAATATTGCTTTCAAGTGCATGGTATGACTCTGAGAAAGCTTAAATTAAACACGAAATATAAAACATTTTCAGTGAATAGTGCCGCTTTTATTATAAAACAAGTAAGCAAAGGCTACAGTCGAGCGGGGCCGACCGTTGAATACCCTACAACACTATAATAATCGATACAGTTTATATAGGCAAGATACTCGAAAGAATTCCAAAAGATATTGTGACAAATAATAAAAGAAACCCATCAGGTTTCGTTCTCTAATTTTCGAATAAAAGCAACTTAAACTAATTTGCTCATTTCCAATTTATTGGTAGATGTTGCACTTAAATGGTCTTCCTAGATCTGGAACCAATATTTCCCAAAGACCTATAATCTCTCAGAAGTGGCAAAAGATTAACATTTATTATTGGTTTTTGACTGAAACGCATCTATATGAGATACAGACATTTGACTATATTCTTCAGCGAAATCAGCGTTAACGAAATAGTCAGAAGTACGTCTTTCCTGTATTTGTGAATTCTCCAAAAAGTCGCTGGAATGGACATTTTCGTATTTAGTCTACAAAAGTTGGCAAACTATTTCACACATTGAATATTTTTGGATGGCCATCCAAAACTGCTTGGCTTTTGCAATGTCCGGTAACCACCATTCAAATGTGCGTGAGGATCGGGCGATAATTACGACCTGCTGATAATTTTGCAGTTTTTTGGTCCATTTCAGCCCCTAAATATATGGCGATCATCTCCAAAAAGAGTAGGCTTCTATTCTGACCCTCATCTTATCCCCATGCAAAATTTCGTAAGGATCGGGCCATAAATGCGATCTGTATATGATATCCTGATATCCTAACTACTTAGTTTTGTTAGCTGTAGAAATATTACCAAATGTTTAATTCAAAATGAAAATATGCCAAAAATATGACAAAATTGAAAAAATATGAGAAAATTTTACAAAATCAATATTTTCATCTTTAGAGAGATATTTTTATGCGATTTTTTTTGACGTTTTTCCTTTCCTGCCAAGAGGCCATTCTGAATTAATGAGAACTGTCGAAATCAGTTCAGCCGTTCTCGACATATATGAGATCTTTCAAGCATATCTTCTTTGATAGACATATATATCGCATATATTTGCTATATATTCGATTTTTTGGATCTTAACATCAATGTAAAGATCAGAAGTAACCTTGTCATGGCTTTGTGATTTCGCCAGGATTTAAAAAATTCACGGTTTAATGAAAAATTTTTATTTTTTTCAACAAAAAAGATATGGTCTATTTTACCCGCTAAATATTATCCGATGACCACCCAAATTGGTAGGCTTCTTCCCCGCCCTAAACTCTAGCTACATGCGAATGGTCTATAATTGCGACCTGTATAGCTACTTGAAAATCCGACATTTTTTCAGTATTTGGTCCATTTTAACCCCTAAACATTTGGCGATCATCTCCGAAAGAAATAGGGTTCTATTCTGACCCTAGCCCCACCTCCATTCTAAGTTTCGTGAAGATCGGGCCATAATTTCCACCTGTAGAGTGATTACAAATTAACATGGACAGACGGACGGACGGACATACATAGCTAGATCGACTCAGCTCGGCGAGATAGGAAGATCCATATATACTTTCCTATGTGGGAAATCAATATTTCGTGGTGTTACATAATTTTTGGCCCAATCAAACTTATAATACCCCCAACACATAGTGTTGTAGGGTATAAATACCGAATAAGAGGAGGTACCTTTATATGTGGGCTATACGAGGATGTGGACCTGCATAGACAATTTTTTGTCATAGGCTGTAGTACCCATGAAGATTTTTAAATACGAAATTTGAAAAAATTCCGGTAAATAATGTTGCTAAAATCATCAAAATACCCAATATTGTGAGGTAACGTTATATGGGGCTATATGAAAACATGGTCCGGCATAGTCCCGTTACAAACTTTACCTGCCTATGCAAAATTTTCATTTTCTATCTTAATTCATTCAAAAGATAGCGAGTTTACTCTGACATGAGTATTTCGAAGAATTGCAAATGGAATGACAAAGTTAATATACATAGTAGGTGGAGGGTATAAAAATATATGTCGGAGCTTTAGATATATGAGAACCGAGTTTCACCAAATGTCGTATTTGCTTCCAGGAAAAATAGATTCAATTTGAGCTGATATGATACTTATGGTGCAAAATAAATTTAAAATCCGATGAAGATACATAACTATATATAAGACAAAGTAGTGTTAGTTACTACGCTTATAACTCAAGAACCGCTGATCTGATTTTAACGATTCAGGCAAATTCGGAATTGTCTCTTGGCAGAAAAGGATAAAATCGAAAAAAAAAAAAAAATCGCGTGAAAATATGACTTTTTAACATATTTATTTCTACTTTTGAAATGTACAATAGTAATGTTTTATATTCCATGATATTTTTTTCATTTTGACTTAATATTTTCGAATGTACATTTGTAGTGTTTTTTTTTTTTTTTTTTAAATTCTAATATGAAGTGTAGTCTTTGTGGGGAGTTAAAAGCGTCAACGCACAAAACTGTTATTTATAGATTTTATGTATTTATTGGAAACTATGTGAATAATATTATTTCAAAAGATGATAAGCTATGAACAAAAAAAAAAATAATAAATATTTTACGAACCATTTTTTTTATTTGAACAACTTCATTTAATTCACTCTATTTCTTTAAAACTGACTCTTTCATTGCAAAAATTCTAAAATCGAGAAAAATCGAAAAAAAAAACTTTTTAATGGAATCGTATTTTAAAATAATAGTACATTCTATTGACAAACTTTGTAAGGTCTTTAAACATTCGCTTTAAAAAATCAGCGAACAAGCTGAAAAATTTTTTTAATTCGTGTTTCTTTTTTTTCCATTTTATATAATATTTTTTCAATTTGACTTATCATATTGAATACAATGGATTTTTTGTGAATAAAATAAAGAATAATTTTTCAACATATAAAATTGTTTGCAATACGATGCTAACTGGTTATCTTTCATGTCTAAAATTGACATCCAGCCGGGCCGAACGTTTAATACCCTCCATTTGACGCTCTACGTCAAATAATGTGGGCTATATCGTGATTTCAACAGGCAGACGGACATCGTTAAATCGACTTAGAATTTTATGTTGATTATGAATATATATACTTTATGGGGTCTATGACGAATATTTAGGGATGTTACAAACGGAATGACAAAGTTAATATACCCTCCTTTCTAAGATGGAGGGTATAAAAATGACCAACAAAGCCTAATTATTTCAAAACGAGGACCTACTTATTTCATATGACAATAAACCGTCCAATGAGAGCTCAAAATGCAAACTTATTAGGGATTGCAATCAGTGAAATACAGAATATAAAGGGTGCAAAATAGTAGAGCGAATTGGACATTTAGTAAGAAAAGGATTTCTATTATTCCAAAAATTCATCCACAAGTTTCAAGATAACTTAAATCGCTTTGGGTCATAACCCCCGGTTCAGGCATCCGATTTCAGGCATCTTTGTTTTTAAGGGGGCGAAAAACCTCTTTGCATAAAATTTTCAATTTTCGGAGTACGACCCATCTTCATCAATTGATTTGGTTAAAAAATTGTGTTTAGTCTACCCTGGGTAGACAACCATCTCACAGATAATAGTCCACATAGGCATTTATTTAAGTATAATACCCACATTAATGTACCCCCAAGTCCACTTTCACAACCAAATGTGATCAGAAAAGAAAATGTTGTATTCTATTGAATTTGTAACCACCAAGAAAATATTGGTTGGGAACGTATATTTGGGATGTACTTCTTTATGAAATAAATTCCGAAATATCAATGTGGGACTCATTCAGTCGGAAATTGTGGCAGAAACATGAAAAAATTGTCCAAGGTCTACGGCCAAAATTTTTCGGCCAAGCGAAGCAACTCTTTTGATTTTTTTTCTTCTTTTGCGGTCTTAATTCTTGCACGTCTTTGGCCACTGCGACGCGGGTTTCGATCAAGTCGCTTCTTTACTTTTCGAACCATTTCTGCTGATATTGCTGTTTTCTTCCGTCCACTTCTTTGACGTCGGGCTACGCTACCAGTATCATGGTAAGGAGCTATGGTACGAGACACAGAAGGTTTATTCACATTTAAATGCTGGAGTGCTCTAACGATAGCCACTTGTGGCCAAATATGGAGAAATCACACTATCTCGCTTAAAAATTTTTACCAAAATGCTTTTGTACGCTTGTATAGTGGCTTGTACGAGTGGCTTAGAAATGACAGCAGTCTGAAGTTGGTTGCAGTTTTTCATCTCATTTCTGAGCTGTTTCTGATATCTGGTATCATATATCATTGTTGTGGAGTGCGTATTACGAATAGACCAAATCGGTCTAATCTCCATTATTTTTCAAGGGTTTGTTACCTTGGCTACTAACAGGCTATATATATATATTTAAAAAATATGCATTAGGGACTAAAAGTACTGGCAGGCAATGCGGGTCGGGCCAGCTAGTATGTATATATACCGTCGGTTTTGGATATTTTAAAAAGCCTGATCTTATTTTTCAGTCATAGGCTTTAATTTGAGTATTTAAAATATATATAACCAGTAAGGAAAGCTCAAAAGTAGGGCGGGGCCGACTATATGATACCCTACACCACCATGCATATTTAGTAGAGCTCTCGTAAAAAGGTTTATACAGGACAATTCAGAGCTCTATGAGATATTTGGTACAAAATCAAAATCTATCGTGCATTTTACGAACTATAGCTATCTTTGAACCGGGTTTCTCCAAATTTGACGTATTAGCTTCTAGACTGAATTCGGTCTTATGTACGAAAATTCAGGTGATTTGGGCTGATATTGGCCATTTGTTGCACAATTAACACGAAATCGGATGAAGATACATATGGGTGCTATATCCAAATCTGAACAGATTTTGATAAAATTAAAATCGACTATTTTTGGGCTTTATCTGATATCTGGTACCAAATATCATTCCTGTGAAGAGTATATTACGAATGTAAGGGACTTAAAGAGCAAATCGGATGAAACATATATATGGGAGCTAGAGCTATATCTGAACCGATTTTTACTAAAATTTGTGTACTTGCTTATAGGCTGGTTTCGGTCGGATTTGCCAAAATTCATGCCATTTGGGCTGATATTGGCCATTCGATGCACAATTAACACGAAATCGGATGAAGATATATATGGGTGCTTTATCCAAATCTGAACAGATTTTGATAAAATTAAAATCGACTATTTTTGGGCTTTATCTGATATCTGGTACCAAATATCATTCCTGTGAAGAGTATATTACGAATGTAAGGGACTTAAAGAGCAAATCGGATGAAACATATATATGGGAGCTAGAGCTATATCTGAACCGATTTTTACTAAAATTGGTGTACTTGCTTCTAAGCTGGTTTCGGTCGGATTTGCCAAAATTGATGCTATTACGGCCATTTGGTGGTCAATCACCCGAAATCGGATGAAGATATATGTGGGAGCTATATCCAAATCTGAACCGATTTCGATAAAATTTAAAACAGCTATTCCTGTGCTCCATCTAATACTTGGTACCAAATATCACGGTTGTGGAGTGAATATTACGAATGTAAGGGACTAAAACACTAAATCGGATGAAACATATATATGGTTGCTATATCTATATCTGAACCGATTTTCACTAAATTTGATATACTTGCTTCTAGGCTGAATTTGGTCCGATGTACTAAAATTCAGTCCATTTGGACTTATAACAGCCATTTGGTTCACAATTAACCCGAAATCGGATGAAGATATATATGGGAGCTATATCCAAATCTGAACCGATTTCGATAAAATTACAAACAGCTATTTCTGGGCTGTATCTTATATCTGGTACCAAATATCATTCTTGTGGAGTGCATATTACGAATGTGAGAGGCTTAAAGATCAAATCGGATGAAAGATATATATGGGAGCTATAGCTATATCTGAACCGATTTTCTCCAAATTTGATATACTTGCTTCTAGGCCGAACTCGGTTGGGTGTGCCAAAATTCAGGTAATTTGGACTGATAGTGGACATTTGGTGCACATTTAACCCGAAATCGGATGAAGATATATATGGGAGCTATATCTAAATTTGATCCGATTCTCACCAATTTCAATAGGGTTCGTCCTTGGGCCAAAAAAATATTGTTTGGAAAATTTCATCTCAATCGGATAATAAATGCGACCTGCATTTTGTTCACAAGAATACATGGACAGACGGACGGACGGGCGGACAGACGGACTGATATGTATAAATCGACTCAGAAAGTGATTCTATGAAGGTTCTCAAAAGTAACTATGGGTCTATCTCGTTTCCTTCTCCATGTTACAAACAAATGCACAAAGACATAATACCCTTACCACTATGTGGTGTAGGGCATAATAAAGAACATCTTTAATAGCCCCTGTGAAAACCCAGCTCAATTTTTGGCATTGTAAAGAGCTTAGCAACATTTTCCATTCAAATGAGCTGTAATTTGGAATTTGTATTTCTAACGTTTGGATTACCATGCTGCAGTGTATTTAGTTTTATCCAACTCATAATTGAAGGCAGAATGATTTCAGAACAGTCAAATATAATTACTCTTCCATATTTTATATTGTTATCAACACAAGATCTGTTGTAAAGATGGTAGAGATTGGACCATTGCTTCTAGTACCTCCCCCCCCAAAGGGTAAAAAACGATCATGAAATCCGAAGTAAGAATCCGCTTCACTTCAAATTACACACATTACAATAATTTTATTAAGATTATTAATGTTAAGATGGGGATATATCGGTTCACGCCTTCTGGTACCTTCCCCACAGAGGGTCAACATTTTGAGTATACTCAAAAAACGCGCACCTCAAGATGGTAGAGATCCCACCATTTCCTGTGGTACCTTCCTCACACAGGGTTCAAGTTTTTGAAAAACAAAACGCTCAAAGAAAGCGAAATAAACATTAAACTCTCTTCACACGTCCAAATATTTTTGCTAAGGCAACATCTGTTGTAAAGATGATATACATTTGCCAACCCCGCATGGTATCTAACCCACAAAGGGTTAAAAAATTAAAATACTTATATATGTCATAACTTGCGAAACAAGTTGGCGATTCTTTACAACTTGTTATTTATAAATATTTTTCTTCACCAAAAGTCTGATATGAATATGAAATTGATTGGAATTTAGGATTTCGCATAAAAAGCTATATAAATGTTCAACTTCCTTTAAATTTTGCACATACCAATATTTTTATCTGCATAAGATGACGCTATATGTGTTACCTCACGCTTATTTCCACATTTTCCAAAAATTTTCACACATCTCATGTAAAGTACAGGCAGTAGTCGGTATAGCCCAAATCTGGCACGTTGTAATATTTAAGTCTTAGGTTAGATACGAACTGGTCAATTCGGAACCTCCCACATAAAGAGTCAACAGTTTGGATAATCCTAACTCAAGGCTGGAGTATACTTGTGTCTTCAAAATGACTTGTTGTTCTATACTTCTTTGAGGAATAATTCTTTCTTTTAAATCTATTTTTTTAGATTACCTCGTAATTGGTTATTCGACTAATGCAGTCTTCACTTTTTCGTTGTTTTATTATAGAAATGCAGAGCGTATGTTGTAGGCATAATTATTTATATGGTAATTAATAAATAATATTATTTGAATTCATAGATATAGTATTTTGGAAAAATAGGGTCAGCTTTTCCTCTGGTGTTCTTCGTTATGTAAACCGCACGAGATTTGAATATGAAAAAACACTGCGTTGTATTTGTTTTAATTTTGTTTTTAAATTACACATTTCGGGGTGACATTAAAATGCCGCCAAAATATCATCACGACATTTGGTAACATTCTACAAAAATAAATGAAAACTTTCACATTGTTAACACGGGGTCGGTCCTCCATTTCATGCAAAGTAATTCCTTTTCATGTTTTCTTTTCTGAGAATGGCGTGGAATATTTAAAAACATAGCCTGGCATTAGGTTCTGTCTACAACAAAAACAAAAAGAAGAAACATTGACACGAAAATCTTGATTAAAATTTTCAAATATGTATGAAAGAATAGTAAACGAAGAAAAGGGAAAATTTACAAATACAACAGGTATACAGAACCTTTGCCACCGGAACATTGGGACAATTTAAAGTGGCACATAACTTCCCATAAGGATTTGTGATATTTGGTAGTGATGGTAAACCCCTTTGCTGTTGAATCAACTGACGGATATTAAAACATTTCCATTCATAACAAAAGAAAATAAATTTACATAAAATTGAAATAAACGAAATAAAATGTTTCATTCAAATATGACCTTTGTGTTTTGCAAGATATAATTTGGGTAATGGAATGATAATATTTTTATACGGGGGGAAGTAACGCTGGTGAGGAAGGCGATCGATTTTGTTCGATCAAATATATTAAAATCCTATTCAATCCAACAATAATTTTATAAAACTTTTCTTCGGAATTCTCATTATTCCCTGCTACATTTAATTTTCTGTTTTCCTGTTAATTCATGAAAAAAATAAATCCTGATTTAAAGGCAATTCACGCTAAAAAGTTGGAAAAGTTAGCCAAAATACAATTATATCCGTTCGTTCATTCATTGGTCCATGCATTCACTGGATGGTGTCTCCTTAAACTTTTAGATAAAATATTTGCATTACTTCCTCGCCGAGAAAACGAAGTGATTTCGTATTCCACTCATGTTGTGCAGCAACCCTCTGGAGTCGTTTGTGTTCGTTTTTTGTGTTGCAAAATGGCAAAATTAAAAAAAGAAACCAACCAACTGTAACAATGAGACGTCTCTACGTCAATGTTCCTTT
Organism: Musca domestica; assembly: GCF_030504385.1. NCBI lineage: Eukaryota > Metazoa > Arthropoda > Insecta > Diptera > Muscidae > Musca > Musca domestica. The sequence continues at coordinate 21,109,804 of NW_026712328.1, read as the reverse complement.
TTAACGATTATTGCCGACCATTAAAAATAACAAGCTAAACTTTTTCACATCGCATTTGCTTTAGGGATCGGAAGCACTTATTTTGTCGGAGGAAAAAATTGAACAAGAAAAATTGGAAATGTATATGCACAGACATTAACACATATACATTTTTAAGTACGCTAGTTATTTCGTTCAAACAAAATCCAAGGAAACTGTTTAATTTCAATGAAAAACTTATAGTCAATTTTTATTATTAAGTTTTTACAAATTTAATTAAGGGGCCGAAGATAATTTTGTTTGGTACTTAACCAGGAATTGCAGCTATATTGTACAGGCCTCAGTAAACACCTTATTCCTTTCGGGTTTTTCGCCAATGATATGACATGAAGTGTACATGAATCTGATTTGCAAACTTGTGGAACAACTTTTAATATCCCTCTACCGTTAGGATGGAACTCGAAAATTAAAAAAAAAAATACGTCGAAAAATGCTGTTCGAATGAAACCTTTTATATGGGGCCCATACGAATTCGGGATGGGGGTTATACGAAGACATGGACCTGTATACGCAATATTTATACCCTCCACCATACATAGTATGGATGGTATATTAAGTTCGTCATTCCGTCTGTAACTCATCGAAATAATAATTTTAGATCCAACAAAGTATATATATATATTCTTGATCAGCTTAAAATTCTAAGACGATTTAGCCCTGTCCGTCCGTCTGTCATAATCACTCTACAGTCAAAAGGAATTAAGATAGGAACCTAAAATTTTACACAGATCTGTCCTTTGTCTGTCTCAAGCAGGTCAAGTTCGAAGATGGGCTATAGCCCCCAATATAACGGTACCCCCCGATATTCGGTATTTTGATGATTTTAGCCACATTTTCCAATAGAATTTTCTGAAGTTCTACACAAGGAGTTTTTTATGAGTACTTTTCCCCATGAAAGAGAATTGTCTATATAGGTCCCCCACATAACGTCACCTCCCGATATTCGGTATTTGGATGATTTTAGCCACATTTTTCAGTGAAATTGTCTGAAAATCCACACAGTGAATACTTTACGATATAGTATATCCCCCATATAATGGTACCACAGATATTCGATATTTTGATGATTTTAGCCACATTTTTCAACGGAATTTTCTTAAAATTCACACAAGGAGTTCCTTGTGAGTACTTTATTCCCTAGAAGAGAATTGTCATTACAGCGTTATATGGGGTATGACAATTGGTGCATATCGTACGTTGACGTGAAATTTTGCTCATATTTATTGAAGATATCCCTATAAACGAACAATAAAGGTTGGGTTCTTGGTGAACTTGTTATGAACATGAGGCAAATTACAACTTTGAAAATACATACATGAACAGCATAAATAAGGATTTCTTGTTATTGAAAAGATCCTATGTAGGGTGCCGGCATTTTGGAGGTTTCGATGGCGTTCACATACCGTCATATTTTACGTGGATTGAAGGCCCTTATCAAATTTTCTTGTCAATTGGCTATAAGTTCATATTAACGAATCTTAATGGGTATCAATAATTATATGTTCATGCTTTAAAATATACCAACTTTGCAACCATAAAACAAATGTAAAAATGGGGTATATTGCTTCACTCTATATGCTGCCACAAAAAATTCTTTAAACTTTGCACATCAAAATATTTCTATTGGTATGAAATGATTTGTTAAAACGTAATATATTTCTGGTATAGCGTATATATTTCTGGTATAGTTCAATATTTATACCCTACAACACTATCTGTTGGGGGTATTATAAGTTTGATTGGGCCAAAAATTATGTAACACCACGAAATATTGATTTCCCACATAGGAAAGTATATATGGATCTTCCTATCTCGCCGATCTGAGTCGATCTAGCCATGTATGTCCGTCCGTCCGTCTGTCCGTCTGTCCGTCTGTCCATGTTAATTTGTAATCACTCTACAGGTCGCAATTATGGCCCGATCTTCACGAAATTTAAAATGTAGGTGGGGTTAAGGTCAGAATAGAACCCTATTTCTTTTGGAGATGATCACATAATATTTAGGGGTTGAAATGGACCAAAAACTGAAAAATTTCTTGATTTTGCAGTTGCTCTACAGGTCAGAATTATAGACCAATCGAAACGAAATTTAGCATGGGGCTAGAGCTTTGGGCTGGGCAGAAGCCTTCCAATTTTGATGGTCATCGGGTAATATTTAGAGGTTGAAATAGACCATAGCATTTGTGATAAATAAAAGCCAAATTTTCCATTAAACCGCGAATATTTTTAATGCCAGCGAAATCACAAATATACGAACAGGTCAATTCTAACCGTTACGTAGATGCCGGCAGTAAAAATATCGGATATATATAGGGGAATATATACAATGTATATATACAAAGGAAGGGGATGTTAGCTAGAATGCTTATATCTCCAGAATGGCTGGAGCGATTTTGACAAATTTTGTAAATTTAGAATGCCCCTTTGGCATAAAAGTATAAAATCTTAAAAAATCGCATAAAAAGTTGTTAATATAGATTTTGTAGTTTTTTGTGACATTTTTTTATTTTTTCATATTTTTTTATCGCATGCGATTTTTTCAATTTGACTTATAATATTAAAGTGTTTGTTTTGTAATATTTTTGCACTTTATAACACAGGTTGGGGTTATTATTTATATACAGATTGCAATTATCGTCCGATCCTCACGAAATTTTTCACAAAGGTAGGGTTAGGTCAGAAGGGTTAAGCCTATTGTTTTCAAAGATGTCCGCAATATATTTAAGGGTTGAAATGGACCAGCAACTCAAAATGTTCCTGATTTTTCAGCCGTTATAAAGGTCACAAATAGAAACCAAAGGACACGAAATCTTGCATGAAGTTGGAATTTAAGACAGCGGGTAGTATGGACCACTACTTTTGTGTGAAAAAATACCAACATTACTTACAGGCGATATTCGAAATACACAATAGGCGAACTTCTGTCTTTTTTATGCTGATTTCAAATATCAAATATCGTAGACAAGCAAATCATATAGATGAGTCTAAATTTAGAGACACAGAGGGGCCTCTTGCTTTTGGAGATGATCGCAAAATAATAAGCGGTTCAATGAAAATTCCTGATCACAGAATTGAAGCCAATCGACACGCCTGAGAAGAGAGTTAAGAACGGGGAAGAATTCTAGCATTTTGGATGACCATTGGATTATATTTAGCCGAAAAATGGACCACAAAAACTAACAGCTCGACGGAGTGCATAAATATTGGGTAAATGCCCCTGGTCAAAATGCTAAGGGTGATATCTGGGCGGTGCTCCGTGACATAATTTCAAATGCGAAATCTTCCAAAATGGATTTGGGCATGAGAGTGCTTCTAACATATTGTAGTGTTGTAGGGTATCACATGGTCGGCCCCGCACGACTATAGCCTTTGCTTACTTGTTTTCCTATACATATATCTCATATAAAATGGAGCAAGTACTCTGTATAATCCAAACCTTGCATGGCGTAATATTAATATCAGTAGTGAGATTCTCTAACTCATTTTTGACTCATTTGAAACTCAATATTTTGATATAAAAATAAGTTAAGGTTAACAACATTGGTATCTATCGTTAGGTCTTAGCGACTACCTTGATTTCGTCGCTAAGTTACCGACCAATTTCGTTAAATACCGAAAGTATAAACGTTTTAAGTTTGACGATTTTTGTCAGTAACTAAAAAATGGAGTTAGCGAATTCCACTACCGGCCACGGTATAATTATTATAAGTAAACTGCAAGTGTTTGCGTTTTTTGGAATTAATAATTAATACCAAACAAATGTGCATTTTCAATGAAAACCAGAACAAGGAAAGATTAAATTTCTGAGTGTAACATACTCTTTAAGCAAACGTATTATTTGTGGGAAGTGCGTTTTGGCTTTTTCGTCTTTGTATATATTCACATATGATTTTCCAGGTGACATGGAGACGCGGTAAGGGCAGCTATTGTCTATCAATATACAAAATTTGCATTTAATAAAAAAATAATAATAACCAGCAGCAAATAAAATATTAAAACCCGAATTCGGCTATCGGGTAATCTTATTAATTACTTCCTGTTACTTTGAACAAAATAAAAGCCACAATTTTTCTATTGTTTTTATAACAACGAGAACAATTGTCCATAAAACTACTATAGAATAGCAATGTTGTTATTTGCGTTGTTGAATAGAAAACTCAATAAAATAACAATATCGACTGTCATCAAAAGTTACAAATATAGGCTTACAGAAGAGGAATTCTCTAACTCTATTTTTAGTTACTGACCAATATTGGTAAAATTAAAACGTAAAATTATGAATGAAAAAAAAAATTAATAGCACTATGGCTATTTAGGTCACTAATTTGCCGAAAATTTAATTAAAAATCGAAAATATAATATTACAGATGCGAAAATATTCAACATTGGCCCTACCATTTCAGTCAGATTATATTCAAATAAACGGACATAGGCTAATTGTATAATTCTGTCGGCAACTTAGAATATATTTGCCAAATTTTACCGAGATCGGTTCAGATTTAGATATAGCTCCCAAATTATATAGATATTGGCACATATAATAGAATTCAGCCTGAAAGAAGGTGTATCAAATTTGGTGATAATCGGTTCAGATATAACTATATGTTCCATAAATATATATTATTATCCGACTTTATATTTATGTGCCTCATATCCGTAGAATGCACTCCTAAGCAATAATACGTGGTGCCAGCTATCAGAGACAGTATACAATGTCTTCATGCGATTTCACATTTATTATGCACCAAAAGTGTAATATCAGCTCAAATTGCATAGATTTTGGCGAAAATCTGTTCAGATGTTTTAAATGCAGTAAAAATCGATTCAGAGTGGGATATACCTTACGGTTTGAAATTATCATGCCGTATGATGCACTTCATATAAATTCCGAATATAGATGTTTATTTCTCACGGCTAACTCTACTACGGTCAGGATGAATTCGTCCGGTCCGAATTTTGGCTGTTTTCTGTTTCTGTTTTTTATGTACTGATTAAGATCTATCATAGCGGTATGTCAATAATATCATTAATACGATTTCTTAGCCAAAAATTTCAAAAGTTTGATAGAGATTCAGGTACGAATTGCAGCCTTGCATATGGCGTGATATATATTTGTTTCTATAAAACACAACATTTTTATTTTTTTTTAATTTTCAATAAAGAATTACACAGCATATTTCCAAAATGAGTAGCATACACTTGACTTGAATCCCCTTAGGGCAATATGCAGACGTTCCCTCCCTTTTTCAATAGAAATAAGATACAAAAAACATATCTCCTACATTTTTGCTATGTGAATAAGTCCTTATCTTTGTGCTTACGTGTGTGTGTGTTGTGTATGTGTGAGAGAGTATGACTGTATTGATTTTAGTGCGCATTTATGTGCGCATTATCGTTTAGACGATAGCGATAGTATTACGAGAATTGTTATCGTAATAGAAATGGGTTTGATGATGGCATTGCATAGTACACAAAAACAACAACAACAACAAAGAGAAACGACTCGAGCAAACTTTTCGGTTTTCGGAAACTTTTTACAACAACAACCACATTTCTCTTAAGTTCTGCTCCTTTAAAAATTTCTTAATATAGTTGTCGTTCAAACTTGTTGGAATGTTTGGTTTTTTCCCTTGAATCCGACGGAATGGGAGGGAGCTTTTGTTCAAAAAATATACATATAAAACTTTTTCTTCGTTATCAAGCTTTCTTATTGGCTATGAAGATATTACTTTTTCTGTCTTGCAGTGTCATCCTTTTTTTCTTATTCTTGTTGGTAGAGTGGAAATTATGGAAAATGCAAGAAAATAAGGTTAACTGCGGTACGATTTAAAGTTCGAAAATGGCTTTATCACTTCTTTATACAACATTTTTTTGGACTGGATTAAAAATTAACATAAACTGAATAATAAGAGATTAAAGTTGGAGATCTAGTGTTACGATTTTTAAAAATATTGTTAATATTATAAATAAAATTTTGCTTTGTTATTGGTAAAGAAAAAATGGTTCATTTACCAAGTTTTAAGGCAAGTAATATTGTAGTTTAATATCAAGCCTCCAATCTTCATTTCCATTGGGAATATTCTCTATAAGAATTAGTTGGGTTGTTTTAAATAACAAAAAGTAAAAACAGCGCACATATCGCACACATATCGTTATCAGATTTTACATTTATTCTGCGCTAAATGGTTAATATCAGCCCACATGGCATGACATATACGACCTAATTCAGCCCAAATTTTATTGAAACCGGTTCAGAGTTGGATATAACTCCCATATAAATCTTCGTTTGATTTCAAGTGAATGAATTTTGAATTTTGGCAGAGACTACCAAATTTGGCCTAGAATCAGGTGTTTTAAATTTCGGTTCAGATATAGATATAGCTGCTACCCAGACACTTAAGTTATTATATCACAGTACATTTACGTTTTTCGTCTGAGAGTAAAAGCTTATTGTTTTAATGATTTGTTTTTGTTTTAATGATTGTGTCCGTTGGTTTTGGAGATGCCGTGTCTGTGCCCGGACATAATTCCCACCGACATAATCTCCGTTGCAATTATCGGGATTATGTCCGGTTGGTTTTTGGTCATAACCCCCATAATAATGTGGGGATTGTGTCCGTTTTGGAAGCGGTGGAATGGGGAGTATGGCCGTTTGCTGTGTAAAATACTTACAAAAATAATTAATTTTAGTAATCTTTGATTAGTGGTAGCCGTTGCGGGACATACCCAGAGGAGAAAATCTCAGGCCCGTCCAAAGGCCGGTTACCTACAAAAATTATGAAATTTAGGTGCAAACATACTCAGAGGAGAAAATATAATTTTTATTCGTACACCCAATCGTATTGGGATATACTCATTATTATAGGGATTATGTCCGCAATTTTCTGGGGATTATGACCGAACCCCCATAATGGAATGGGGATTATGTCCAAGAAAAAAGCAGTCATAAACCCCAGAAAGTAGCGGACACAACCCCCATAATAATGGGTATGTTAGAGTTGAGAACAGCGAAGAAATGTACCTGTTGGAATCGACACAACCCAGCGGAACAAACCGAACGAGTTATATTTTTTGATTGTCTACTTTGGCATTTCGTTTTGTTTCTGTTAGAGTTAGTTGAACCAAAGATAGCCTATAGAAAAAATCTATTTTTGTTTGCTTACGTACGAAAACCAAAAACTCTATTTGTATGTCATTTGCCTTGCAATTGCAAGAAAAATAAGTTTGCTGAACAGACTGTAAATCACCCAAAGCCATAGCACATCATAACAATTATATTTAATCTTCTTAATCTACTCCACCTTCCCGTGGAAGGTGAGTATTTTTGTACGGTACGTCAGGAATAAAGTATTCTTATTCTACTTTTCTAGTAAAATGATTTTGTAATTTATTTTTGAAGTTCAAGGAAAAACATTTCTTGCCTCATGAAAAATAGGGAAATATCTCTTTTCCTATGGTCTTTTGGGCAATACGACAACTTCGCATCTGAAGGTATTTTTAAACAAATGTTTTAAAAGCTTAGAGCTTAGGGCTGGGCGAATAATCCGTTGTAAAGTGGACCGAGCCATGCCCAACTGCTGAGAACGGCGTTTTTGGGATGTTCTTGGGGACCTCTCAACACTGACTCGTACGGCAGCGATATTCTCGGCCGATCGCCTTGGTCGACTTTTATATGGCCTCTTCGGATTAGAAAGAGCCTTACCAGCCGAAAATTTTTCGTATAAACGCTTAATGTTGTTCTTAGAAGGCGCACTTCTCACATTTTTTAATTTATTAAAAGCACGTTGAGTTTTCACAATTGACTTCTTCTGTTGAATGTAAATTTCAACTATTTCAGAGCGCTCGCGTGGCATGTATTGGTTCATGGTAAAAATCTGCTTGGACTGACGCTTCAAACGCGGTATGTCATTAAGCGATGTGACATCTCTGTCAAATGTTATGGCGTTGCCAAATGGGTCCGTCGAATATGGGCAACCCTGTATTGGAGTGTATATTTTGTAACATTTTTTCACCTTACAACACAGGTAGGGGTTGTTATATACAGATTGCAATTATCGTCCGATCATAATTTTCATAACGATAGGGTTACTCTAGGGCTCAAGTGCTAGGGTTATTGTTTTCAAAGATGTCCGCAATATATTAGACCAAAAACTAAAAATGTTCTTGATTTTGCAGCCGTTATAAAGGTCACAAATAGAAACCAAAGGGCACGAACTCTCACATGAAGTAGGAGTTTAGGTCAGCGGGTAGAATGAACCACTTCTTTTGTGTGAAAAAATACCAACATTTCCATTCTACAGAGAGGCCTCTTGCTTTTGGAGATGATCGCAATATATTTAGGGTTTTAAATGAACCAAAAACAGAAACCATTTTCTGATCACACAATTGAAGCCAATCGGCACGCCTGAGAAGAGAGTTAAGGACAGGGAAGTGTTCTAGCATTTTGGATGACTTCAAAACGGATTTGGACATAAGGGAGCTTCTAACATAATGTAGTGTTGTAGGGTATCACATGGTCTGCTCGCACGACTGTAGCCTTTGCTTACATTTATTATTGAGTACACAAACCAATACGATGGTGGTGAGAAAAGCAGATCGAATTCACCAACCAGGAAGAAGAAGAAGCAGGTAAATTAAGGAACTTCCTCTACAAACAATAATCCCTCTGAAAATTTGTACCAGAAAAGTAATTAATTCCGTTGACAAATAATCTAATATACACATTTGTTAATATTACATTTTTATTTTCTATTTTGAATAATTTAATTCAAAAAGCCAACGCATGCACTGTCAGTATTGACATTTTCCATATCCAATGCGTATTTACAACGTACCTAAAATTTTCACCACCCAAGTAACAAGAATTTTACCGCAATAAGTTGAGTTAAAATTTAATAAATACATACCTTTTTTATACCTTCCACCATGATATGGGTGGCATATTATGTTTGTCATTCCATTAAAATTCATTAAATTCTTGATCAACATAAAATTCTATGTCGATTTAGCGATGTCCGTTCGCCTGTCTGTCTGTCCGTCAATGGAAATCACTCTAGCTTCCGAACGAAATGAAGTAGGTCTTGGTATGGCACCCATATATAGCATTTTCAGATTAAATGAAACCTTTTGCAATTCAAATGAAACTTTTTGCAGCGGAAATGAAACCTTTTGCAGTGGAATTGAAACCTTTTGCAGTGGAAATGAAACCTTTTGCAGTGGAAATGAAACCTTTTGCAGCGGAAATGAAACCTTTTGCAACCGAAATGAAACCATTTGCAACCGAAATGAAACTTTTTGCAAGTCAAATGAAACTTTTAGAATTTTAGAAGAAAAAATAACAAAACATTTTTATTTTTAGTAGGTTTAAAATTAAATCAACTAATTATAACTAATATATAGTTAAAGATAAATTTTTATTGATTATTAATATCTATGTTTTTATAATTTTTTTAAAGCTTCCATAAAACACAAGTGTAGATGCAGAAAGATTGAAAAAAGTTTTTTCAAGGTATTTTTTTCAAAGGACCTGAATTAGGAACCTTTTAATAATTTCCTCCATGGAAAGGGGGATATAATAAATTTGTCATTCGGTTTGTAACACCTCTAAATATTCGTCGTAGATCCCATAAAGTATATACAATCATGATCATAGTTGATTTAATGATCAATAAAGCTGCGAAGCGGGAATCCTTTATTAGGTAAGATTAACAATATACTATAACTATAAACATTGTGGTAAAGCTTAATTTCACATTTCAGTTCTGGCCATACCTATAAAGGCCAAAATTTGTTTAAATTTCTCTTTTTATCGTTAAGCATTTGGGATTTAATAATATGGAAGCATTTTATATCAAATCAATAAAGAACCATTTGTTATTACAATAATTGAAAATTTCAGAAATAATATAAATAAATGTAGATATTTATAATCAATAAAAAATCCTCTTTGTCAATATATTAGTTATAATTAATTGATTTAATTTAAAAACTACTAAAAATAAAAATGTTTTGTTATTTTTCCTTCTATAAATTTAAAAGTTTCATTTGATTTGCAAAAAGTTTCATTTCGGTTGCAAAAGGTTTCATTTCGGTTGCAAAAGGTTTCATTCCCGCTGCAAAAGGTTTCATTTCCACTGCAAAAGGTTTCATTTCCACTGCAAAAGGTTTCAATTCCACTGCAAAAGGTTTCATTCCCGCTGCAAAAAGTTTCATTTGAATTGCAAAAAGTTTCATTTAATCTGAAAATGCTATAACTGTACCGACATATTTACGATAATTTAGTTGTTTTGGTCACAATTTTAATCTGAATTTGTTGTACATTGTCAGCATGTGTTCCCATTATGTAAGAAACATCCTTGTATAGAACTGTCAATATAACTGTACCTTCAGATAATCGGTATTTTCATGATTTGTGTCACACTTTTCACCGAAAATGTTTGGAATTTGAAGTCCTAATGGATAGAACATCCTACGAGAGAAAATTGATCATACAGGTCCACGTCTTCGTATATCGCTAATATAACAGTACCTCCCCATATTCAGTACCAGCTGGCCCGGTCCGCGTTGCCGGCCCGTAGTTTTTGTCTATTATGCATGTTTTTCAAAGCATAATTATTCACAGATATGACTGATATAAGTGTTCACGTACTGGTCGATTAAAAGTGTTTTAAAATACCTGTACCCATATTTTAGCCGTGGGCTTCAATATTTAAACCATGGACTTCAAATGTGTGGATGTGCTATTCAAATCCATTAAAAAGTATATATCAATTTTATCCCCTATCTTATCAAATTAATTTTTCGTAAGGTAAAAATCATAGCAAAATTTTCCAGTCAAATGAGCAGCAGTTTGGAATTAACTGTATTTTGTACACCTCATAATTGAGGGCTGAATGATTTAAGAACAACCAAAGTTAATTACTTTTTTAAACCCATTAGCACCTCATTAGAGTCCTCATAAGTCCCCCTAACCATGTCGGTCTGTTTGTCTGCCAAAATGTGGACTTGAGGGGGTACTATTACATGGAGAAAATTCTAAAATTTGTAGATATGTTGAAATTTTGGGGTAAGATTTCCACCCCCAAATACACATTTTTAGCCAAATCCTTTGAAATATTGTAAAATCAGGAGGTACCTTTATATGGGCACTACCTCGAAACATCGACCTACATTGAAAACTTTCTTCTACCCCTTATAATCCAATATGACAAATAGAGACCAAACCAAAAATATAGCTATTTTACACCCATTACCGTAAGATGGGAATTAATGTTATTTGCCATTTAAATTGTAAGTTGGAGACCCCATAAAGTTCATATTTTTCATCATAGTATAATTCAATGACGATTCAACAAATATTCGGTCCCGTGATACTTTCTTATATTTGTAATTTGTTCATGTTTTCACAATTTATTTCATATAGATGTACATCCCTAATCTACGTTCCCAACCAATATTCTCTTGGGGGTTACAAATTCAATAGAATACAAAATTTTGTTTTCTGACCACACATTAGATGTGAAAGTGGACTTGGGGATACTCCAATGTGGGGACTTTACTTAAATAAATTCCTATGTGGCAATTATCTGTATGATGGTTCCCTACCCCAGGGTAGCATAAATACAATTTTTTAGCCAAATCAGTTGATGAATGTGGTCAAAACCAATATGTGTCCCACTCTGAAAACTTCAAATTTTATGCGAAGAGGTTCTCTACCCCCTTAGAAACAAAGATGTCAAATAAGGGACAAAAAATGAAAAAAGTGGCCAAGACCCCAAAAATAGCTTAAATCATACGATGGTTATATAAATATGAAATCGGGTTGTACCCTTATCCGTGAGTTATGTTCGATATCAAGACCTGCAAAAGCGATTTAAGGTGTCTTGAATGTTTGGGAAGAATTTCTGGAAGGATAGAAATCCTTTTCTTACTAAAAGCCCCATTCGCTCTATTATTTTGCACCCTTTATATTACGTATTTTACTGATTGTACTCCCAAAGAATTTTGCATTTTGAGCTCTCATTGGACGGATTATTGTCACATGAAAGAAGTAGGTCCAAGCTCTGAAATGAGACCCACTAGGCTTTTTCGGTCATTTTTGTTTGTTTAAATGTGTTCGCATCTTCCAGCTGAACTACGATGTAAGCCCTGGAGTTGAAAGGTAGATGTCAGTTAACATCCTATTCCACACTTATTTAATATTTTTGGTGAAAAATTGTTTATTATTCTTTATTTTGTTCACAAAAATCCACTGAATTCAATATGATAATACAAATTGAAAAAAATTGACAAAAAAAAATAATAACAAATTGAAAAAATATTCAAATTGTTCGCTAATTTTTAAAGCAAATGTTTAAAGGACCTTACAAAGTTTGTCAATAGAATGTACTATTATTTTAAAATTCGATTCCATTGAAATTTTTTCGATTTTTTCCCGATTTGAGAATTTTTGCAATAAAATCTATTCTTCGTGATTTTTAGGAGATTTTGACAAAGTAATTCTCTTTTAAATTTGGTGTGACCGCGTTAAATTATTTCGATATCATCCATTCCGTTTCGCCACCACATTATTCGGTACTACACTTCCATGTAACCCACCATCAATTTCAGTTCTCAAGAAATCAAGTCAATTAAATAAATTGGTATTAATATTCGAATTCAAAAATCTATATATATAAATGTAAGTTGTGTTAGTTACTACGCTTATAACTTAAGAACCGCTGGACTGATTTTAAGGATTCACACAAATTCGGAATTCTCTCCTCTCCGAAAAGGATAATATCCAAAAAAATCGCGTAAAAATGTGATATATTAACATTTTCATTTTGACTTTTCAAATGTACAATAGTAATGTTTTATTTTGCACGATTTTTTTCCATTTTGACTTACTTTTTCTAATGTACATTGGTAGTGTTTTTTATATATAATTTTTGAATTCGAATATTAATACCAATTTATTTAATTGACTTGATTTCTTGAGTACTGAAATTGATACATCGGGTTACATGGAAGTGTAGTACCGAATTATGTGTTGGCGAAACGGAATAGATGATATCGAAATAATTAAACGCGGTCATACCAAAGTTAAAAGATAATTACTTTTTCAAAATCGCTAAAAAATCATGAAAAAGAGATTTCATAGCAAAAATTCTCAAAAAATCGAATAAAAATTTCAATGGAATCGAATTTTAAAATAATAGTACATTCTATTGACAAACTTTGTAAGTATCTTTAAACATTTGCTGTAAAAAATCAGTGAACAAGTTGAAGATTTTTTCAATTTGTTATTCTTTTTTTGTCATTTTTTTTCAATTTGTATTATTCAGTGGATTTTTTGTGAACAAAATAAAGAATAATTTTTCACTATATACAATTTTTAACCAAAAAAATGAAATAAGTGCGAAATACGATGTTAACTGACATCTACCCTTCAACTCCAGAGCCTACATCGTGGTTCAGCTGGAAGATGCGAACACATTTAAACAAACAAGAATGACCGAAAAAGTTTAATGGGGCTCATTTCAAAGCGTGAACCTACTTCTTTCATATGACAATGATCCGTCCAATGAGAGCTCAAAATACTAATTTTTTTGGGAGTACAATCAGTAAAATACCAAATTTAAAGGGTTGAAAATAGTAGAGCGAATTGGACTTTTAGTAAGAAAAGGATTTTTATCCTTCCAGAAATTCTTCCCGAACATTCGAGATAACTTAAATCGCTTTGTAGGTCATGATATCGATCATATATAACCATCGTATAATTTAAGCTATTTTTGGGGTCTTCGCCACTTTCTTCTATTTTTGGCCCTTATTTGGCATCTTTGTTTCTAAGGGGGTAGAGAACCTCTTCGCATAAAATTTTCGGAGTAGGGCCCATATTGGTCTTGACCACATTCATCAATTGATTTGGCTAAAAAATTGTATTTATGATTTATGGTAAGGATCCATCATACAGATAATTGCCATATAGAAATTTATTTAAGTAAAGTCCCAACATTTGAGTATCCCCAATTCCACTTTCACATCCAATGTGTGGCCAGAAACGAAAATTTTGTATTGTATTTTTAGCCCCCAAGAGAATATTGGTTGAGAACGTAGTTTGGGATGTACATCTATATGAAATAAATTGTGAAAACATGAACAAATTACAAATATAAGAAAGTATCACGGGACCGAATATTTGTTGAATCGTCATTGAATTATACTATGATGAAAATTATGGACTTTATGGGTCTCCAATTTACAATTTAAATGACAAATAAAATTAGTTCCCATCTTACGGTTATGGGTGTAAAATAGTAATTATATTTGACTTTTCTAAAATCAGTCTGCCCTCAATTATAAGTCACGTGAACTTTTTTCAGTTTGGCATGCTTTGTTGTTCTGCTATATATTTGATTTGGCCTTTATTTGTCATCTTTGATTTTAGGGGGTAGAATAAAGTTTTCAATGTAGGTCGATGTTTCGGAGTAGTGACCATATAAAAGTACCTCCTGATTTTACCATATTTCAAAGGATTTGACTAAAAATGTGTATTTCCGGGGTGAAAATCTTACACAAAAATTTCAACATATCTACAAATTTTTGAATTTTTTCCATGTAATAGTACCCCCTCAAGTCCACATTTTGGCAGACAAACAGACCGACATGGTTAGGGGGACTTATGAGGACTCTAATCCACAATCTGAGGTGCTAAGCGACCAGTACGTGAACACTTATAACATTCATATCTGTGAATAATTATGCTTTGACAAATATGCATAATTGACAAAAACTACGGGACGGCAACGCGGACCGGGCCAGCTAGTAAAATATAAAAAACTCTACAAATGTTCAAATTTTTTTGGTTATTATCCTTTTCGGATAGGAGACAATTCCGAAATTGAATGAATCGTTAAAATCAGTCCAGCGGTTCTTAAGTTATAAGCGTAGTAACTAACACAACTTTCTTTTATATATGTACTAGCTGGCCCGGTCCGCGTTGCCGGCCTGAAGTTTTTGGCTATTATGTATATTTGTCAAAGCATAATTATTCACAGATATGAGTGATCGATTAAAAGTGTTTTAAAATACCGGTACCCATATTTAAGCCGTGGGCTTCAATATTTAAACCGTAGGCTTCAAATGTGTGGATGTACAAATCTATTAAAAAGTATCAATCGTATCCCCATGTAAGGGATCAAATTAAGTGGTAAAAATCGTAGCAAAAATCCAGTTAAATAAGCAGTAATTTGGAATTTACTGTATTTTGTACACCTCATAACTGAGGGGTGAATGATTTAAGAATAGCCAAAGTTAATTGTTTTTTTTTTTAACCCATTAACGCCTTAGATTGTGCATTAGAGTTCTCATAAGTCCCCCTAACTATGTCGGTCTGTTTGTCTGCCAAAAGGTGGACTTGAGAGGGTATTATTACATGGAGAAAATTCTAAAATTTGTAGATATGTTGACATTTTTGTGTAATAATACACATTATTAGCCAATTCTTTGAAATATGGTAAACTAGCTGGCCCGGTCCGCGTTGCCGGCCCGTAGTTTTTGTCTATTATGCATATATTCCCAAGCATAATTATTCACAGATATGACTGATATAAGTGTTCACGTACAGGTCGATTTAAAGTGTTTTAAAATACCTGTACCCATTTTTAACCAGTGGGCTTCAATATTTAAACCGTGGGCTTCAACTGTGTGGATGTGCTATACAAATCTATTAAAAAGTATATATCAATCTTATCGCCATACAAGGGATCAAATTAATTTTTAATATGGTAAAAATCGCAGCAAAATCTTCCAGTCAAATGAGCAGTAATTTGGAATTTGCTGTATTTTGTATACTACATAATTGAGTGCTGAATGATTTAAGAATAGCCAAAGTTAATTACTTTTTTAAACCCATTAGCAACTTAGATTGTGCATTAGAGTCCTCATAAGTCCCCCTAACCATGTCAGTCTGTTTGTCCGCCAAAAGGTGGACTTGAGAGGGTATTATAACATGGATAAAAATTCTAAAATTTGTAGATATGTTGAAATTTTAGTGTAAGATTTTCACCCCCCTAATACGCATTATTAGCCAAATTCTTTGAAATGTGGTTAAATTAGGAGGTACCTTCTTTATATGGGCACTACTCCGAAACATCGATTTCTTATATTTGTAATTTGTTCATGTTTCCACAATTTATTTCATATGGATACACATCCCAAATCTACGTTCCCAACCAATATTCTCTTGGGGGTTAAAAATTCAATAGAATACAAAATTTTCTTTTCTGACCACACATTAGATGTGAAAGTGGACTTGGGGATACTCCAATGTGGGGACTTTACTTAAATAAATTCCTATGTGGCAATTATCTGTATGATGGTTCCCTACCCCAGGGTGGCATAAATAAAATTTTTTAGCCAAATCAATTGATGAATGTGGTCAATACCAATATGGGCCCTACTCTGAAAATTTCAAATTTTATGCGAAGAGGTTATCTACCCCCTTAGAAACAAAAATGTCAAATAAGGGCCAAAAAATGAAAAAAGTGGCCGGCCAAGACCCCAAAAATAAGTTAAATCATAGATGGTTATATAAATATGAAATCGGGTTGTTCCCCTATCCATGAGTTATGATCGATATAAAGACCTGTAAAAGTGATTTTAGGTATTTTGAATGTTTGGGAAGAATTTCTGGAAGGATATAAAACCTTTTCTTACTAAAAGTCCCATTCGCTCTACTATTTTGCACCTTTTATTTCAATATTGGTATATTACTTATTATTCTCCCAAAGAATTTTGCATTTTGAGCTCTCATTGGACGGATCATTGTCACGCTTTGAAATGAGCCCCATTAAGCTTTTTCGGTCATTTTTGTTTGTTTAAACGTGTTCGCATCTTCCAGCTAACCCACGATGTAGGCCCTGGAGTTGAAAGGTAGATGTCAGTTAACATCCTATTTCGCACTTATTAAATTTTTTTAGTGAAAAATTATTCTTTATTTTGTTCACAAAAAAAAATTGACAAAAAAAAAGAATAACAAATTGAAAAAGTCTTCAACTTTTTCGCTGATTTTTTACAGCAAATGTTTTAAGATCCTTCCTTACAAAGTTTGTCAATAGAATGTACTATTATTTTAAAATTCGATTCCATTGAAAATGTTTTTTTGATTTTTGCAATGAGATCTCTTTTTCATGATTTTTCAGCGATTTAGAAAAAGTAATTATCTTATAACTTTGGTGTGACCGCGTTAAATTATTTCGATATCATCTATTCCGTTTAGCCACCACATAATTCGCTACTACACTTCCATGTAACCCGCCATCAATTTCAGTTCTCAAGAAATCAAGTCAATTAAATAAATTGGTATAAATATTCGAATTCAAAAATAAAATATAAAAAAACACTACAAATGTACATTAGAAAAAAGTAAGTCAAAATGGAAAAAAATCATGCAAAATAAAACATTACTATTGTACATTTGAAAAGTCAAAATGAAAATGTTAATATATCACATTTTTACGCGATTTTCTTGGATATTATCCTTTTCGGAGAGTAGACAACTCCGAATTTGTGTGAATCGTTAAAATTAATCCAGCGGTTCTTAAGTTATAAGCGTAGTAACTAACACAACTTACATTTATATATATATATAGATTTAGGAGGTACCTTCTTTATATGGGCACTATTCCGAAACATCGAACTATATTGAAAACTTTCTTCTACCAAGATGACAAATAGAGGCCAAATCAAAAATATAGTAGAACAATACAGCATGTCATAGCATTTCGCGTGATTTAAATAAGTAAAAATAGTTTTATCCACCTCATAATTGAGGGCAGAATGATAAGATGGGAATTAATTTTATTTGCCATTTAAATTGTAAGTTGGAGACCCCTTAAAGTCCATATTTTCATCATAATATAATTCAATGATGATTCAACAAATATTCGGTCCCGTGCTACTTTCTTATATTTGTAATTTGTTCATGTTTCCACAATTTATTTCATATAGATGTACATCCCAAATCTACGTTCCCAACCAATATTCTCTTGGGGGGTTACAAATTCAATAGAATACAAAATTTTCTTTTCTGACCACACATTAGATGTGAAAGTGGACTTGGGGATACTCCAATGTGGGGACTCTACTTAAATAAATTCCTATCTGTATGATGGTTCCCTACCCCAGGGTGGCATAAATAATTTTTTTAGCCAAATCAATTGATGAATGTGGTCAAGACCAATATGGGCCCTACTCTGAAACCTTATGAACCTTATGCGAAGAGGTTCTCTACCCCCTTAGAAACAAAAATCCAAATAAGGGCCAAGACCCCAAAAATAGCTTAAATCATAGATGGTTATATAAATATGAAATCGAGTTGTTCCCTTATCCGTGAGTTATGATCGATATAAAGACCTGCAAAAGCGGTTTTAGGTATTTTGAATGTTTGGGAAAAATTTCTGGAAGGATATAAAACCTTTTCTTACTAAAAGTCCCATTCGCTCTACTATTTTGCACCTTTTATATTTGGTATTTTACTGATTATTCTCCCAAAGAATTTTGCATTTTGAGCTCTCATTGGACGGATCATTGTCACATAAAAGAAGTAGGGCCACGCTTTGAAATGAGCCCCATTAGGCTTTTTCGGTCATTTTTGTTTGTTTAAATGCGTTCGCATCTTCCAGGTGAACCATGATGTAGGCCCTGGAGTTGAAGGGTAGATGTCAGTTAACATCCTATTTCGCACTTATTTCATTTTTTTTTAATTGTATATAGTGAAAAATGTTCTTTATTTTGTTCACAAAAAATCCACTGAATTCAATATGATAATACAATTTGACAAAAAAAGAATAACAAATTGAAAAAAATCTTCAACTTATTCGCTGATTTTTTACAACAAATGTTTAAAGATCCTTACAAAGTTTGTCAGTTATTTTAAAATTCGATTCCATTGAGAATTTTTTCGATTTTTTCCCTATTTGAGAATTTTTGCAATTAGATCTCTTTTTCATGATTTTTTAGCGATTTTGAAAAAGTAATTATCTTTTAACTTTGGTGTGATCCCGTTAAATTATTTCGATATCATCTATTCCGTTTCGCCACCACATAATTCGGTACTACACTTCCATGTAACCCGCCATTAATTTGAGTTCTCAAGAAATCAAGTCAATTAAATAAATTGGTATTAATATTCGAATTCAAAAATAAAATATAAAAAACACTTCAAATGTACATTAGAAAAAAGTAAGTCAAAATGGAAAAAAAATCATGCAAAATAAAACATTACTATTGTACATTTGAAAAGTCAAAATGAAAATGTTAATACATCACGTTTTTACGCGATTTTTTTTTTTTTTTTTTTTTGGATATTATCCTTTTCGGAGAGGAGATAATTCCGAATTTGTGTGAATCGTTAAAATCAGTCCAGCGAATCTTAAGTTATAAGCGTAGTAACTAACACAACTTACATATATATATAGATTTTTATGATTTAGCAAAATTTTTCAACGGATTTTTTTTATAAAAATGCAAATTTTTCCAAATTTCAGAGGGTGTTCAATGTTCGATCCGGCCAAACTTTCTACTTTTTACTTGTTCTTTATACCCTAAACCACATTGTGGTCAGGGTATTATGTCTTTGTGCATTTGTTTGTAATATAGAGAATGAAGCGAGTTAGACCCATAGAATCACATTCTGAGTTGATATATACATGTCCATTCGTCCGTCTATCCATGTATTTTTGTAAACAAAGTACACTTATTGTCCGATTAAGATGACATTTCTTGGTTCCTATTGAAATTGGAGTCAATAGATTAACATTTAGATATAGCTAACATAAATATCTTCGCCCGATTTGCTTTTTATAGTGCGCCAAATGTGTAGTATGTGGAATTTGGTACACATAATTAAATTGAACCTCGAAACAAGTTTGCCAAATTTGGTGAAAATCAATTCAAATATATCTATAGCGCCAAATATATTCTTCATCCAAATTTTTAAATTTGTCCTACACAGCAGTATTATACACCACGTAACAACGATATTCGGAGAAATATATCAAATACATTTCAGATATACTTTTGCCAAATTTTATCGATATCGGTTCATTTTTGGATGTAGCTCCCATATATATCTTTACTCAATTTCAAGCTTATTGTGCACCAAATATATGCAGGGTGAGATGGAAAAACTGCAACCACCTTCAGACTGTTGTCATTTCTAAGCCACTCGTCCGACAGCTGTTAAAATTATTCCAGTGACAGCTTATTATATTGTTTTCAACGTATAAAAGCATTTTGGTGAGAGTTTTCCAGAAAAAAAGTTATTCGTGATGGAATTCAAGCGTGATAGTGTGATTTCTTTATATTTGCTGAGCTGAACATATCGCAAAATTCCATTCGGCAAATATTGAAAAATGAGCTCGAGGTAAAGCCATTGAAATTCCAAAAAGTGCAAGAACTTACCCAGCAACAGAAAGAAAATAGACTCAAAAGAGCTTAAGAGATGCTTCGCTTGGACGAAAGTGGTGAACTGCTGAATTTGATTTTCTCCGATTAAAAAAACATTCGTTGTCCAGCAGTTTGTAAATAAACAAAATGATCGTATTTACTTGCCAAAGAGGTCAGCTGAAAATGTGCACCTTCGGTTGGCCACAAGAACTCAACCATTCTGATGGTTTGGGCCGCCATAACAGCCGATGGTCGCTCTCCGCTCGTATTAATCGACCGTGGGATCAGAATAAATGCCGAATATTATCGCGAAAGTATTCTGGAGAGTGTATCAAAGCCTTGGGCACGCAAACATTTTGGCAGACTTTGGACATTTTAACAGGACTCAGCCCCCTCGCACTCAGCACGCGCCGCCCTAGAATGGTTACAAAATGTTTCATTTCTAGCGTTGGAGTATTGTGTCTGGAGTATTTTGGAAAGCAAGGTTGACTCTAAAAAATAACAAAGTGTCGATCACCTCAAGCAAACGCTTCGTCGGGAATGGGCAAAAATGCCGCAGATCAACATTCGGGCCGCGTGTGACGAGTTCATTGGCCATTTGAAGGCCATAATTCTTGCCAAGGTGCCCAATTCATACAAATCTAAT
This sequence comes from Musca domestica, assembly GCF_030504385.1. NCBI lineage: Eukaryota > Metazoa > Arthropoda > Insecta > Diptera > Muscidae > Musca > Musca domestica. Next base: position 21,088,690 of record NW_026712328.1, on the reverse strand, counting down.
CTTATTCTAAAAGTTGATATTATTTCCGACATTTGTTTCTTTCATAAAATAAGAAAATAAATAAAAACAAGTAAAAAAACATTAAGTTCGGCCGGGCCAAACTTTTAATACCCTCCACCTTAGGGTAAAAGAAACATTAGAAGAAATGTGGCAAAAACCATTAAAATGCCGATTATGGGGAGGTACCGTTATATGGGGGCTATACCAAAACGTGGACCGATAATTACAATGTTTCGCCACCGGAGCTGGAACCCATTATGACCCACAAATACCAATTTTTAGACAAATCAGTGAAAAAATGTGGCAAAAACCATCAAAATACCGAATATCGGGAGGTACCATTATATGGGGGTTATATCAAATCATGGACCCATGCATGCAATGTTTCGCCACCGAAGCTGGAACCAATTATGACCAACAAATACCAATTTTCGTACAAATCCCTGAAAAAATGTGGCAAAAATCATCAAATTACCGAATATCGGGAGGTACCGTTATATGGGGGCTATACCAAAACGTGGACCTATAATTACAATGTTTCGCCACCGGAGCTGGAACCCATTATGACCTACAAATACCAATTTTAAGACAAATCCGTGAAAAAATGTGGTAAAAAAAACTAAAATACTAAATATCGGGAGGTACCTTTATATGGGGGCTATACCACAACGTGGACCTATACATGCAATGTTTTGCCACACGCTCAGGGACCCGCTATGACCTACAAATACCAATTTTAAGACAAATCTGTGAAAAAATGTGGCATAAATCATCAAAATACCGAATATCGGGAGGTACCGTTATATGGGGACTATACCAGAACGTGGACCGATATATCTCATTTTCAATACCAACCATCCTAGACACAATGCAAATAGCTCTGCTAAATTTTGGAGCTCTACGTCAAATAATGTGGGCTGTATCGTGATTTCAACAGACAGACAGACAGACGGACAGACAGACAGACAGACGGACAGACAGACAGACGGACAGACAGACAGACGGACATCGTTAAATCGACTTAGAATTTTATGCTGATTATGAATATATATACTTTATGGGGTCTAAAACGAATATTTAGGGATGTTACAAACGGAATGACAAAGTTAATATACCCTCCTTTCCAAGGTGGAGGGTATAATATAGCGATTGACTTTGTTGCAGTTTTTTATATCACCCTGTATATTCATCGATTTGTTAAATTTCTCCTCCACAGCCGAAATATGCACCCCTTAAAAACGATATTGTGGGAAGTATATGAAATACAGATTGGAAATAACTCTTCAAAAATGTACCAAAATCAGTTAAGATTTTGATGTAGCTCCTATATAAATCTTTATCCGATTTCACATTTAATGTGTACCAAATGTCTAATATCAGCCCAGGTTAAGGCACGTACGGCCGAATCCAGTCTGGAAGCAAGTACTTCGAATTTGGTGAAAATAGGTTCAGATATGGCTTTAGCTCCCATATTTATTTATTTTTTATGTTCGTTCCTACACAACAGCATTAGCATCTTATAAATTATAGTGAAGGAATTATAATTATATATATATGTTGTATATATATATATATATATATATATCTATATATATAAAAGAAAGTTGTGTTAGTTACTACGCTTATAACTTAAGAACCGCTGGACTGATTTTAACGATTCACACAAATTCGTAATTGTCTCCTCTCCGAAAAGGATAATATCCAAAAAAATCGCGTAAAAATGTGATATTTTAACATTTTCGTTTTGACTTTTGAAATGTACAATAGTAATGTTTTATTTTGCATGATTTTTTTCCATTTTGACTTACTTTTTTCTAATGTACATTTGTAGTGTTTTTTATTTTTTATTTTTGAATTCAAATATTAATACCAAATTATTTAATTGACTTGATTTCTTGAGAAATGAAATTGATGGCGAGTTACATGGAAATGTAGTACCAAATTATGTGGTGGCGAAACGGAATAGATGATGTCGAAATAATTTAATGGAATCGAATTTTAAAATAGAAGTACATTCTATTGACAAACTATATAAGGATCTTTAAACATTTGCTGTAAAAAATCAGCGAACAAGTTGAAGATTTTTTCAATGTGTTATTCTTCTTTTGTCATTTTTTTCAATTTGTATTATCCAATTGAATTCAGTAAATTTTTTTGTGAACAAAATAAAGAATAATTTTTCACTATATACAAATTTTCACAAAAAAATGAAATGAGTGGGAAATACGATGTTAACTGACATCTACCTTTCAACTCCAGGGCCTACATCGTGGTTCAGCTGGAAGATGCGAACACATTTAAACAAACAAAAATGACCGAAAAAGCCTAATGGGGCTCATTTCAAAGCGTGGAACTACTTATTTCCTGTCACAATAATCCGTCCAATGTACAATCAGAAAACTACCAAATATAAAGGGTGGAAAATAGTAGAGCGAATGGGATTCTTAGTAAGAAAAGGATTTCTATCCTTCCAGAAATTCTTCCCAAACTTTAAGATACCTTAAATGGCTTTTGCAGGTCATGATCATAATTTTTTTTGCAGGTCATGATCATAACTCACGTATAAGGGTACAACCCGATTTCATATTTATATAACCATCGTATGATTTAAGCTATTTTTGGTGTCTTGGTCACTTTTTTAATATTTTGGCCATTATTTGGCATCTTTGTTTCTAAGGAGGTAGAGAACCTCTTCGCATAAAGTTTGAAATTTTCAGAGTAGGGCCCATTTTGGTCTTGACCACATTCATTAATTGATTTGGCTAAAAATTGTATTTATGCCCCTGGGGTAGGGAACCATCATACATATAATTGCCAAATAGGAATTTATTTAAGTAAAGTCCCCACATTGGAGTATCCCCAAGTCCACTTTCACATCTAATTGGTGGTCAGAAAAGAAAATTTTGTTTTCTATTGAATTTGTAACCCCAAGAGAATATTGGCTGGGCCACGTTTTGGTATAACCCTTATATAAATGTATCCCTGATTTCAGCTGTGACCGTGGTCTTGGCCACGTTTTTCAACTGATTTGACCATTATTTGCTGTATTTAGGCTACTTTTTGAGTAGAGAACCATCTTACAGAAAAATGTCAACATACGTAAATATTTTGGTACAGTCCCCATATAGTCCCCAGGCCTGCCGATCTAAAGTGATGTTTACCGATTGGCGGACAACAACGCGGGTATTGTTTAATCGTCATTGAATTTTACTATGAACAAGAAAATATACTTTTTGGGGACTCTCATGCGCAATTTGATGTGCTATGGTAATGGGTGTAAAAGCGTAATTAACTTTGACTATTCAGAAATTATTTTGCCCTCCTTCCATAGTTATTTATTTCCACTTAGTCGAATCAATATTTATATTAAAATTTGTTCACCTTTATGAGCTAGATTTGTGCAATATTATGCTATGCAAAATTTGCATTAAAGACTAAAACTACGGGCCGGCAACGCGGACCGGGCCAGCTAGTATATATATATATATATATATATATATATATATATATATATATATATATATATATATATATATATATATATATATATATATATATATATACATATATATATATATATATATATATATATATATATACATATATATATACTTAAAAAAATTGCAGTTTCCTGCACGCTTGGTATTTGCTATGAAATAAATAAATCCAAAGGACAAACCCTTCGTGCATGCATGTCATGTTACTGCTTTTGTAATGATTTTGTTTATTAACGCATTAAATTAGTGCAATATTTTTTTTTAATTTTTAAATTTGTTTTTCTTTATCCAACATATATTCGTAAATAAAATTTTGAATGCATTTAAAATCAAAAGGGGTAGCGAAGCGCACCGGGTTCAGCTAGTAGTCTATAATAGAAGAAAACTCTTCTTCCGGAATTGGGGGTAAATCGATGGTTTCACAATCCTCTAGAACATTCATTTCTTCTTCATGATTTATGAACCCGGCTGTTTTAAAACAGTTTTTAATCACCGTAGGCGTTACAAGCCACCAAGCCCTTTTGATCATTTTAAGTGCTTGCAGTAGTTATCCTTTTTGAAAAATTTTCAGATGACATACCTCACTCCAGAGCCAATAACTGTTTACGGATTAGGCATTAGCGGTATTGCACTTTAAAGTTTTTAATTATGCCCTGATCCAGAGGTTGGATGAGGGATGTTATATTTGGTGGCAAGTAATGTATTTTTATATGTTTAAAAATAACCTCATTGGGGATCTTATGACAGCTTGCGTTGTCAACAAAAAGAACAATGTTTTTATTCAGGATTTTGTCGAAGTTGTTTAAAATTTCAATCCATATGAAAGTCGTCATCCACGCATTAGGCTGTCCATAATATTTAATTGGCATCGTTTTCCCCTGCAGCAATGTGGATTATTTGCTTTTCCAATAACATCTACGTGCTTATCAGACCCGTCCGAATTACTTAAAAATAGGAGAATAAATCGCAGTTTGGACATTTTTCCACCAAACACTGACTCGCCTTTTGATGTATATGTCCCTGTAGGTAGTGCCTTATAAAATAATCCTGCCTCATCGGCATTGTACACTTGATCAGAAGATAAGTTTTTGATTAAATTTGGTAGGGTTGATTTTGTCCAAATTCCAGCAGCCTTTTCCCCGCAAATTTTTCGAAAAGTAATGTTTTGATTTTTTTACTAGCGCTGCAACCAACCATCGTTTGCTTCAAAATTATCAATTTTCACTGAAATCGCAAACTGATTAGCTCTTTCACATATCATTGGCCCTGTGATGACTGCATTCTTTTATCTCAAGTCTTTATACCATGCTGTAACGGCCTTGTTTACCATGTCATATTGCCCTGGTTTAAAGCGTTTCCGCATGACCAGTCCTTGATGCTTCAAACTTTCCTCGATTTTTTAAAAAAGTACTTTTTGGTTTGGAAAACTCATGCATATATGAGTTGTTTGCATTTATGCGTGTTGCATTTAACCGCGTATTTTTTGCATGTAAAACCGTAAAAAAGACTCGCGGCTTCAATTGAACATGCACTTATGCGTTTTTTGCATTTATCCGTTTTGCATTTATCCGTCGTTTACTGTATTTGGAATTTATATGAAGTAGATCAACGAACTATTAAACTTATATTAATGAGTTTCATTTCTTCTGAGCAGTTATAATTTCCTGTCAGAGGGAACTAATATATAGGAGGCATATTCAATTCTGAATCGATTTTCACCAAATTTTATAGAGGAATTTTTACCTTTCATACCAAATAACATTGCTATATAACGCATGATATCACTTGCGGAAGGATTACATTAAAAATATAATCAAATATGAACCGATCTCGATAATATTTGACAGACGTATTTCTTTACTTTATAAGATATCCGGTACCAATTATCAGTGTTGTAGAGTACGTATTGCGAATGTGAGGGACTTAAAGAACAAATCGAATGAAACATATTTGCCAACAAGAGATTGGTGTAGGAAAATCTCAGACTTTTCAGACATGTCATGTAGATGTGGACGACCTTAACAAAAGGTTCACAAACATTCAAACGTTTGAAGCTAACTCCTCTTTCTACGGATACTATTTTTTTTCAATACAATTTTGAGTACTAGTATTTGGAAGCATGCAAAAGTAATTCATTTGCCCAAAACAAATACTGAATATCGACCAGTATCAATCTTATCTTTCTTTTCAAAAGTTTTTGAGAAGTTGCTTTATAAACAAATGTCAGAGTACATACAATGAGAATGCCCATTAACAGCAGCTCAGTCTGGATTTCGAGCAGATAATAGCTGTATTAGGGCCTTGATTGAAGTTTCGGAGTCGGTAAGGAACGACATAGACGAAAATAAACCAGTTTTATTGATATTACTTGATCACTCAAAAGCTTTTGACACTGTTGATCACAATAACCTTTTTTTAAGCTACATCACTTTTTCAATTTTGCAAACACAACAACAAGACTTATAAAATCATACTTATCAGATCCAACACAATCCGTAATTATAAAGGTAATTATAAATTTAAACCACTAGGAGTAGATAAAGGAGTTCCCCAGGGTTCCATATTGGGTCCACTCCTTTTCTCTCTGTATGCTAATGACCTTCCCCTACAACTAATTCATAGCAACATTCACGTGTATGCGGATAATGTACAAATCTATATTAGTAGCCCGGTATACGGTATTAATGACTGCATCCAAAAACTTAATGAAGACCTCGGCAGGGTTGGCAATTGGCTAGAGCAAATGGGCTTTGCCTTAACTCACAAAAATCCAAGTGTCTTTTTATTCACAAAAATAAAAACCTACAAGAAAAAATTTCCCTTGTTGCCAGTACAAACCAGTAAAGAAAGTCCTAAAGTCGGGCGGGGCCGACTTTATGACACCCTACACCACTTTCCTAATTTAGTAGAGCTCCATGTAACAATTTAAAGTTTTTATGGGAGAATTCAATCATACACGCTATGATTATAATTATAATTTAAAGTTTAAAGGACCAATTATGCCGAAGCATTTGTATCTTTTAAATTCGGACTTGTATTGCCCATTTGGTGCAAAATTAATTTAAAATCAGATAAATATATATATGGGAGCTATATCCAAATCTGAAACGATCTCGAAAAAATTTTGCAACTATATATCTGAGTCGTATATGATATATTTCCTGAAATATCGTTGTTACGGAGGCATATTACGGCTGTGGGTAACAAATACTAGAAATCGGATGAAAAATTTATATGGGAGATATAGCTATATCTTAACCGATCTTCACCAAATTTGACATACTAGTTTCTGGACTCAATTCGGTCGTAAGTGCCGAATTTCATCCCATTTGGGCAAATATTAGACGTTTGGTGCACAATAAAAGGTAAATCGGACGAAGTTATATATGGGAGCTATATCCAAATCTGAACAGATCTCGATAAAATTTAGCAAAGGTATTTCTGAGCTGTATTTTATATATTTCTCCAAATATTTTTGTTGTTACAGAGTGCATATTATGGCTGCGGAGGACAAAAATAACAAATCGGATGAAACATATATGGGAGCTAGATCTAAATTTTGACCGATTATCTCCAATTTCAATATGGTTCGTCCTTGGGCCAAACAAATGACTTGTGCAAAATTTCATCTCAATCGGATAATAAATGCGACCTGCATTTTGTTCACAAGAATACATGGACAGACGGCCGGACGGACAGACGGACTGACATGAAAAATGATTCTATGGAGATCCTCAAAAGTAACTATGGGTCTATCTCGCTTCCTTTTCCATGTTACAAACAAATGCACAAAGACATAATACCCTTACCACTATACAATATACAATACTACCCTAACTTAAACAAATCACATTAATATGGCTGTAGGACAGACTTATTCTAAATTGCGAACATTATGGCTTTCCCACTCCGTTACTCCGCATTCCGTAAGACAACTTTTGGTTAATTCATACTTGATACCAGGGTTAATATACGGAAGTGAGCTCTTTGCTTTTTATGATGCACACAGTCGAAATAAGTTAAATGTGGCTTATAATAGCATTATTGGTTATGTGTATTGTTTAAGTACATGCTGCATTCGTCAATATTCGGATACGTTATGTGGGATCAGCTTCCAGTCCTTCATTAAAATGAGAGTACTATTATTCCTTCACAAAATAATGTACAAACAGACATCGAAGTACCTATTTGGGAGGCTCAGCTTTGCAAGGCAGTTATCGGAGTGTAAGCATTTTAATCTTTTGTCATTGCTTTAATGTCATTACTACTATTACTACTTCTAATTCACATTAAAAAATTCAATTAACGTTTATATAAGTTTAATTTTATAATTATTGTGTCTCATTTACAGAAAATCTCTTAATTTTTCTAAGTTTAAGCGGATATATATATATATGTATATATATATATATATATCATTTTTCATGTCAGTCCGTCTGTCCGTCCGGCCGTCTGTCCATGTATTCTTGTGAACAAAATGCAGGTCGCATTTATTATCCGATTGAGATGAAATTTTGCACAAGTCATTTGTTTGGCCCAAGGACGAACCATATTGAAATTGGAGATAATCGGTCAAAATTTAGATCTAGCTCCCATATATATGTTTCATCCGATTTGTTATTTTTGTCCTCCGCAGCCATAATATGCACTCTGTAACAACAAAAATATTTGGAGAAATATATAAAATACAGCTCAGAAATACCTTTGCTAAATTTTATCGAGATCTGTTCAGATTTTGATATAGCTCCCATATATAACTTCGTCCGATTTACCTTTTATTGTGCACCAAACGTCTAATATTTGCCCAAATGGGATGAAATTCGGCACTTACGACCGAATTGAGTCCAGAAACTAGTATGTCAAATTTGGTGAAGATCGGTTAAGATATAGCTATATCTCCCATATAAATTTTTCATCCGATTTCTAGTATTTGTTACCCACAGCCGTAATATGCCTCCGTAACAACGATATTTCAGGAAATATATCATATACGACTCAGATATATAGTTGCAAAATTTTTTCGAGATCGTTTCAGATTTGGATATAGCTCCCATATATATATTTATCTGATTTTAAATTAATTTTGCACCAAATGGGCAATACAAGTCCGAATTTAAAAGATACAAATGCTTCGGCATAATTGGTCCTTTAAACTTTAAATTATAATCATAGCGTGTATGATTGAATTCTCCCATAAAAACTTTAAATTGTTACATGGAGCTCTACTAAATTAGGAAAGTGGTGTAGGGTGTCATAAAGTCGGCCCCGCCCGACTTTAGGACTTTCTTTACTGGTTTGTACTGGCAACAAGGGAAATTTTTTCTTGTAGGTTTTTATTTTTGTGAATAAAAAGACACTTGGATTTTTGTGAGTTAAGGCAAAGCCCATTTGCTCTAGCCAATTGCCAACCCTGCCGAGGTCTTCATTAAGTTTTTGGATGCAGTCATTAATACCGTATACCGGGCTACTAATATAGATTTGTACATTATCCGCATACACGTGAATGTTGCTATGAATTAGTTGTAGGGGAAGGTCATTAGCATACAGAGAGAAAAGGAGTGGACCCAATATGGAACCCTGGGGAACTCCTTTATCTACTCCTAGTGGTTTAAATTTATAATTACCTTTATAATTACGGATTGTGTTGGATCTGATAAGTATGATTTTATAAGTCTTGTTGTTGTGTTTGCAAAATTGAAAAAGTGATGTAGCTTAAAAAAAGGTTATTGTGATCAACAGTGTCAAAAGCTTTTGAGTGATCAAGTAATATCAATAAAACTGGTTTATTTTCGTCTATGTCGTTCCTTACCGACTCCGAAACTTCAATCAAGGCCCTAATACAGCTATTATCTGCTCGAAATCCAGACTGAGCTGCTGTTAATGGGCATTCTCATTGTATGTACTCTGACATTTGTTTATAAAGCAACTTCTCAAAAACTTTTGAAAAGAAAGATAAGATTGATACTGGTCGATATTCAGTATTTGTTTTGGGCAAATGAATTACTTTTGCATGCTTCCAAATACTAGTACTCAAAATTGTATTGAAAAAAAATAGTATCCGTAGAAAGAGGAGTTAGCTTCAAACGTTTGAATGTTTGTGAACCTTTTGTTAAGGTCGTCCACATCTACATGACATGTCTGAAAAGTCTGAGATTTTCCTACACCAATCTCTTGTTGGCAAATATGTTTCATTCGATTTGTTCTTTAAGTCCCTCACATTCGCAATACGTACTCTACAACACTGATAATTGGTACCGGATATCTTATAAAGTAAAGAAATACGTCTGTCAAATATTATCGAGATCGGTTCATATTTGATTATATTTTTAATGTAATCCTTCCGCAAGTGATATCATGCGTTATATAGCAATGTTATTTGGTATGAAAGGTAAAAATTCCTCTATAAAATTTGGTGAAAATCGATTCAGAATTGAATATGCCTCCTATATATTAGTTCCCTCTGACAGGAAATTATAACTGCTCAGAAGAAATGAAACTCATTAATATAAGTTTAATAGTTCGTTGATCTACTTCATATAAATTCCAAATACAGTAAACGACGGATAAATGCAAAACGGATAAATGCAAAAAACGCATAAGTGCATGTTCAATTGAAGCCGCGAGTCTTTTTTACGGTTTTACATGCAAAAAATACGCGGTTAAATGCAACACGCATAAATGCAAACAACTCATATATGCATGAGTTTTCCAAACCAAAAAGTACTTTTTTAAAAAATCGAGGAAAGTTTGAAGCATCAAGGACTGGTCATGCGGAAACGCTTTAAACCAGGGCAATATGACATGGTAAACAAGGCCGTTACAGCATGGTATAAAGACTTGAGATAAAAGAATGCAGTCATCACAGGGCCAATGATATGTGAAAGAGCTAATCAGTTTGCGATTTCAGTGAAAATTGATAATTTTGAAGCAAACGATGGTTGGTTGCAGCGCTAGTAAAAAAATCAAAACATTACTTTTCGAAAAATTTGCGGGGAAAAGGCTGCTGGAATTTGGACAAAATCAACCCTACCAAATTTAATCAAAAACTTATCTTCTGATCAAGTGTACAATGCCGATGAGGCAGGATTATTTTATAAGGCACTACCTACAGGGACATATACATCAAAAGGCGAGTCAGTGTTTGGTGGAAAAATGTCCAAACTGCGATTTATTCTCCTATTTTTAAGTAATTCGGACGGGTCTGATAAGCACGTAGATGTTATTGGAAAAGCAAATAATCCACATTGCTGCAGGGGAAAACGATGCCAATTAAATATTATGGACAGCCTAATGCGTGGATGACGACTTTCATATGGATTGAAATTTTAAACAACTTCGACAAAATCCTGAATAAAAACATTGTTCTTTTTGTTGACAACGCAAGCTGTCATAAGATCCCCAATGAGGTTATTTTTAAACATATAAAAATACATTACTTGCCACCAAATATAACATCCCTCATCCAACCTCTGGATCAGGGCATAATTAAAAACTTTAAAGTGCAATACCGCTAATGCCTAATCCGTAAACAGTTATTGGCTCTGGAGTGAGGTATGTCATCTGAAAATTTTTCAAAAAGGATAACTACTGCAAGCACTTAAAATGATCAAAAGGGCTTGGTGGCTTGTAACGCCTACGGTGATTAAAAACTGTTTTAAAACAGCCGGGTTCATAAATCATGAAGAAGAAATGAATGTTCTAGAGGATTGTGAAACCATCGATTTACCCCCAATTCCGGAAGAAGAGTTTTCTTCTATTATAGACTACTAGCTGAACCCGGTGCGCTTCGCTACCCCTTTTGATTTTAAATGCATTCAAAATTTTATTTACGAATATATGTTGGATAAAGAAAAACAAATTTAAAAATTAAAAAAAATATTGCACTAATTTAATGCGTTAATAAACAAAATCATTACAAAAGCAGTAACATGACATGCATGCACGAAGGGTTTGTCCTTTGGATTTATTTATTTCATAGCAAATACCAAGCGTGCAGGAAACTGCAATTTTTTTAAGTAGAGTGGTTTTTCTATTGCAATTAGTGAATTCGAGATAGCAACATACTTCGCCGTAATAAGTGTATTTCAAATAAATTGTTGTGTTGTTTTTTAGTGTTAGCCTAAGGCGTTGTGGGTCAATGGTTCTTATTAAAATCATATCCCAATCTGATCCGATTTAAATATAATTAAAAAAAAAATTACTTTTTCACAAAACCCCGCCACACCCTTCCTAATTCATTGAAATTGGTGCGTCAAATATGTGAAATCGGCCGAGAATATATATATGGGAGCTATATCCAAATCTTAACTAATTTCCAATTAATTTATCACATTTATTATTATAACCAAATTCCACCACACATTCTGAATTTCATTGGAATCGGTCATATATATCGTGTTTGGTGCATAATATGTATGAAATCGGCCGAAATATATATGTTAGCTATATCCAAACCTCAACTGATTTCAATATAATTTGGCAATTTTTGCTGGTGCCAGATTTTGTCTCTCTCGCTTTGGGTGCATCAAATATGTGAAATCGGCTGAGTATATATTTGGGAGCTATAATCACATCTGAGCGTATTTGAATATAATTTGTCAAATTTATTTTTGTACCAAATTTAGCCACTCATGCCGAATTTCGTTGGAATCGGAAATACGTATAGTGTTTTGTGCATCAAATATGTGAAATCGGCGGAAAATATATATGGGAGCTATATCCAAATCTGAACCGATTTTAATATAATTTGACTAATTTATTTTCTAATCAAAATCCCGTTACATATTCCAAATTTCTTTGGAATCGAACATACATATCGTGTATGGTGCATAAAATACATGAAATCGGTCGAAAATATATATGAGAGCTATATCCAAATCTGAACCGATTTTAATATAATTTGACAAATGTATATTCGTTTTAATTTCCGCTACACATTCCAAATTTCATTGAAATTAGAGATACATAGCGTGTGTGGTGCATCAAATACATGAAATCGGTCGAAAATATATATGGGAGCTATATCCAAATCTGAACCGATTTCAATTTAATTTGACAAATTCATTTTGGCTCCCAATTCCATTACTTATTTTAAATTTCATTACAATTGGAAATACATGTCGTGTTTGGTCCACCAAATACATGAAATCGGCCGAAAATGTATATGGGAGCTATATCCAAATCTGAACCGATTTCAATATAATTTGGGAAATCAATTTTTTAGATAAAATCTATCACACGTTTCAAATTTCATTTAAAATTGGGGATACATAGCGTGTTTGGTGCATCAAATGCTTGAAATCGGCCGAAAATATATATGGGAGCTATATCCAAATCTGAACCGATGACGACAATTTAGAATGCTACGTTGATCTTACTGAAAGCGATATTTTAAAGGAAATTGGTTGGGTAAACGGAGATAAAATTCCTGATCATATTGATGAGCGTGTTGACGATTCCGATCGTGCCGTAGATCCTCTTCCTAGTCGCACGGAGGCTATAAAAGCATACAACATTTTCAAAAACTATTGTGAAAGCAATAACTTGGATTTTGATTTTGAAAAAATGGAAGATGCATTATTGAAGCTAAAGACAGAAAGTTTGATTCAAAAAAAAGATTTTTTAGTACACATGAGAGATTTTTTAGTACACATGAGTAAATCTCATTTTTTTTTTTTATAAAAACATGTTTTAAAATAAATAATTTTTCTGAACAGAACTGATTTTTTCTATTTCCTTCAAGTTGTCGATGCATAAAATGCCGGACACTTGGTCAGAAAATAGGAAAACTTAAACCAAAAAATGAACTTTGTATTTTTTATACTTTATAAATTGTCTGAACTGATTTTTAATTTTTATACCCTACACCACATAGTGGTAAGGGTATTATGTCTTTGTGCATTTGTTTGTAACATGGAGAAGGAAACGAGATAGACCCATAGTTACTTTTGAGAACCTTCATAGAATCACTTTCTGAGTCGATTTATGCATGTCAGTCCGTCTGTCCGTCCGTCCGTCCGTCCGTCCGTCCGTCCGTCCGTCTGTCCATGTATTCTTGTGAACAAAATGCAGGTCGCATTTATTATCCGATTGAGATGAAATTTTCCAAACAATATTTTTTTGGCCCAAGGACGAACCCTATTGAAATTGGTGAGAATCGGATAAAATTTAGATATAGCTCCCATATATATCTTCATCCGATTTCGGGTTAAATGTGCACCAAATATCAACTATCAGTCCAAATTACCTGAATTTTGGCACACCCAACCGAGTTCGGCCTAGAAGCAAGTATATCAAATTTGGAGAAAATCGGTTCAGATATAGCTATAGCTCTCATATATATCTTTCATCCGATTTGATCTTTAAGTCCCTCACATTCCTACTATGCACTCCACAACCATGATATTTTGTACCAGGTATTAGATGGAGCACAGAAATAGCTGTTTTAAATTTTATCGAAATCGGTTCAGATTTGGATATAACTCCCATATATATATTCATCCGATTTCGGGTTAATTGACCACCAAATGACCAATATCAGCCCAAACGGCCCGAGTTTTGGCACATGTGACCGAGATTAGCCTTAAAGCAACTACAACAAATTTGGAGAAAATCGGTTCAGAAACAGCTATAGCTCCCATATATATCTTCATCCGATTTTGGGTGAAATGTGCACCAAATGTCCACTATCAGTCCAAATTACCTGAATTTTGGCACACCCAACCGAGTTCGGCCTAGATGCAAGTATATCAAATTTGGAGCAAATCGGTTCAGATATAGCTATAGCTCCCATATATATCTTTCATCCGATTTGGTGTTTAAGCCTCTCACATTCGTAATATGCACTCCACAAGAATGATATTTGGTACCAGATATAAGATACAGCCCAGAAATAGCTGTTTGTAATTTTATCGAAATCGGTTCAGACTTGGATATAGCTCCCATATATATCTTCATCCGATTTCGGGTTAATTGTGCACCAAATGGCCGATATAAGTCCAAATGGATTGAATTTTAGTACATCGGACCAAATTCGGCCTAGAAGCAAGTATTTCAAATTTAGTGAAAATCGGTTCAGATATAGATATAGCAACCATATATATGTTTCATCCGATTTAGTCCCATACATTCGTAATATTCACTCCACAACCGTGATATTTGGTACCAGGTATTAGATGGAGCACAGGAATAGCTGTTTTAAATTTTATCGAAATCGGTTCAGATTTGGATATAGCTCTCATATATATCTTCATCCGATTTCGGGTTAAATGTGCACTAAATGGTCAATATCAGCCCAAATCACCAGTCTAGAAGCTAATACGTAAAATTTGGAGAAACCCGGTTCAGAGATAGCTATTGTTCGTAAAATGCACGATAGAATTAGATAGATTTTGATTTTGTACCAAATATCTCATAGAGCTCTGAAATGCCCTGTATAAACCTTTTTACGAGAGCTCTACTAAATATGCATAGTGGTGTAGGGCATCATATAGTCGGCCCCGCCCGACTTTTGAGCTTTCCTTACTGGTTTAATATATGTATGTTCATAAGCCTACAATGTGGATTAAATACAAATAAAATAAAATAAAATAAAAAATATTAAAAAACTAGTTATTTTCTTAATGTTTGCATATAATAACTTGTTTTCTAAAATTGGAACAATGTTTACATAGATGCAATTATCATTCAGTTATGCAATGTTAGTATAAATGCAATCGTTGTGCGTTTATCCAAGGTTTGCATAAATGCAAAAAAAACGGATAAGTGCACAAAACCTTACTAGAAAAACAATGTGCATTTATCCGTAGTTTACTGTATACATTATTTTGTTACGGGAGCTCCACTAGATATAGTCGGCCATGCCCGAATTTTGAGTTTTCATTACTGTTTTCTATATCTATAAAAGAGGAAAATGTTTGTATGTTTGTTTGTTTGTTTGTAATTTATGGACTCGAAAACCGCTGAACACATTTTCCTGAAAATGTTCATGTATACTGCAACATCGCCTGAAAGTAACATAGGCTATATACATTTTTGAAATTCCACTTGGAAGTGGAGATATAGCATCAGAATCGGAGGTACCTCCCAAAAATGCAGATTTTTTATGCAAATATCTATTGATCGATTACAGATACAGTTTTGGAATGCGTAACGGAATTTGGAACAAAAATAAATCTGCCAAATTATATTGAAATCGGTTCAGATTTGGATATAGCTCCCATATATATTTTCGGCCGATTTCATGCATTTGATGCACCAAACATGCTATGTATCCCAAATTTCAATGAAATTTGAAACGTGTGATGGATTTTATCTCAAAAGTTGATTTCCCAAATTATATTGAAATCGGTTCAGATTTGGATATAGCTTCCATAT
This sequence comes from Musca domestica, assembly GCF_030504385.1. Lineage (NCBI taxonomy): Eukaryota > Metazoa > Arthropoda > Insecta > Diptera > Muscidae > Musca > Musca domestica. Next base: position 21,072,818 of record NW_026712328.1, on the reverse strand, counting down.
ATATTTTCGACCGATTTCGTTCAATTGATGCCCCAAACACGATATGAATGTTCGATTCTAATGAAATGTGGAATGTTTAACGGGATTTGATCCGAAAATAAATTTATCAAATTATATTGAAATCGGTTCAGATTTGGATATAGCTCCCATATACATTTTCGGCCGATTTCATGTATTTGGTGCACCAAACACGATATGTATGTCCAATTTTAATGAAATTTAAAATATGTAACGAAATTGGGAGCAAAAATGGATTTGTCAAATTATATTGAAATCGGTTCAGATTCGGATATAGCTCCCATATATATTTTCGACCGATTTCATGTATTTCATGTACCAAACATGTTATGTATCTCTAATTTCAATGAAATTTGAAATGTGTAGCGGAAATTAAAACGAATATACATTTGTCAAATTATATTGAAATCGGTTCAGATTTGGATATAGCTCCCATATATATCATCAACCGATTTCGTTTATTTGATGCACCAAACACGATTTGTATGTTCGATTCCAATGAAATTGGGAATGTGTGACGGGATTTTGATTAGAAAATAAATTAGTCAAATTATATTAAAATCGGTTCAGATTTGGATATAGCTCCCATATATATTTTCCGCCGATTTCACATATTTGATGCACAAAACACGATATGTATTTCCGATTCCAATGAAATTCGCCATGAGTGACTAAATTTGGTACAAAAATAAATTTGACGAGTTATATTCAAATTCGCTCAGATTTGATTATAGCTCCCATATATATTCTCGGTCGATTTCACATATTTGATGCATCCAAAGCGAGAGAGACGAAATCTGGCACCAGAAAAAATTGCCAAATTATATTGAAATCGGTTGAGGTTTGGGTATAGCTAACATATATATTTCGGCCGACTTCATACATGTTATGTACAAACACGATATATATGACCGATTCCAATGAAATTCAGAATGTGTGGCGGAATTTGGTTACAATAAAAAATGTGATTGGAAATAAGTTAAGATTTGGATATAGCTCCCATATATATATTCTCGGCCGATTTCATTTGACGCACCAATTTCAATGAAATATGAAAGTTGTGACGGAATTTGGTGTAAAAGTAATTTTTTAAAATTATATTTAAATCGGATCAGATTGGGATATGATTTTAATAAGAACCATTGGCCCAAAACGCCATAGGCTAACACTAAAAAACAACACAACATTTAATTTGAAATACGCTTATTACGGGGAAGTATATTGCTACCTCGAATTCACAGATTGGTATTTGCTATGAAATAAATAAATCCGTAGGACAAACCCTTCGTGTATGCATGTCATGTTACTGCTGTTCTAATGCTTTTGTTTATTAACGCATTAAAGTAGTGCAATATTTTTTTTTTTTAATTTTTAAATTTGTTTTTTTTTTTTTAATTAACATATATTTGTAAATAAAATTTTGAATGCATATAAAATCAAAAGGGGTAGCGAAGCGCACCGGGTTCAGCTAGTCATCTATAAACCAGTAAAGAAAGTCTTAAAGTCGGGCGGGGCCGACTTTATGATACCCTACACCACTTTGCTAATTTAGTAGAGCTCCACATAACAATTAAAAGCTTTTATGGGAGAATTCAATCATACACGCTATGATTATAATTATAATTTAAAGTTCAAAGGACTAAACATGCCGAAGCATTTGTATCTTTTAAATTCGGACTTGTATTGACCATTTGGTGCACAATTAATTTGAAATCGGATAAATATATATATGGGAGCTATATCCAAATCTGAACCGATGTCGATAAAATTTTGCAAATGTATTTCTGAGCTGTATTTGATATATTTCCCTAAATATTGTTGTTGCAGAGTGCATATTACGGCAGCGGTGGACAAAAATAACAAATCGGATGAACAATATATATGGGAGCTATAGCTATATCTGAACCGATTTCGATCAAATTTGGCATACATATTTTCAGGCCTAATTTGGTTGTATGTGCAAAATTCCATACAATTCGGGCTGATATTACACGTTTGGTGTACAATAAAAGGCAAATCGGACGAAGATATATATGGGAGCTATATCTAAATTTTGACCGATTATCTCCAATTTCAATAACGTTCGTCCTTGGGCCAAACAAATGATCTGTGCAAAATTTCGGGCAATAAATGCGACCTGTACTTTGTTTACAAAAATACATGGACAGACGGACGGACGGACAGACGGACGGACGGACATGCATAAATCGACTCAGAATGTGATTCTATGCAGATCATCAAAAGGAACTATGGGTCAGTCTCGTTTCCTTTTGCCTGTTACAAACAAATGCACAAAGACATAATACCCTGACCACCTTGTGGTGTAGGGTATAAAAATGACTGCTAAGATGTTTTCGCTGTTTTCCCTAATTGTTTGTGCAAATATTGTTTTATTATCGCTTTCAGAGCGCTTTCTATTAGAATTGGTTTTGAATATACACAAGAACAATAGTCTCAAAAACAATTAACAATAAATTTCAAAAACAATATTAATAGTCGTATGTTCATTAGCTAAATCCCAATACATAAGCCCAGACTTATATCGACATACATACATGTCTAGGTTTATATCGACAAACGTACATATCAGCACATAAGAGTGTATGTTTAGGTTAGGTGTTTTCCAAACAATGTTAAACAGAAATTAACATTTAATGACATAAACTACAATAGTCGTTTATAAATGTAAACCAAATGAACACTACCGACATAAATGGCAACCCAACAGCAGTAACAACATCCCTGGAACGAGCACCAATTTTCATGACTATAGGTGCTGTGATATCAGTGATATCTAACACAATTACTAGGTACAGAAAGTGGACATTTTCTAAAACACAAGCAAAAGCTTTCATTCATACACACACATATACAAACCTATACTTTTGCGCCCAGCCACCCAATTTTAGCTGCATTCCCTGTCATGCCGTTAGTTTCTGCCCACTTCACAAAACTCACTGGTCCATAGCAATCGAGCAGGGACTCTAGCAAACATGAACTTTGACTGGCTACGATGTTTAAAAGTCCATTGTGGGATTAGTTAAACTCATATTTACGATTATGACTTTTTCGGAAAAAACCGACGGCGCAACAATTCCCATTTGAATAAATTTCATTTTGACTTACAAAATAATTAGAAAGGATTTTACTTTGCCACATGAATGCCGTCATGGTAGAACGGCTGGGAAGCACTGTCGCACTGGACTTCAGTGTGGTATATTGGAGGTACATGTTTTCTCTTTATGTTTATATAAGAGTTCGGTTCTGTTTTAATCACATTGGAGTTCACTGTTAAATGTCGTACATAAATCGTTTAATAATGACTTTAGAAAGTTTTCTTCTAATTTTCCGTATGTATTAAAGAAATTATGTATTTGTATGCATGATACAATAAAAGAGGTAGAATAAATCTTTCTCCTAAATATTATATTTTCTTTAGTATCAACATCTAAACACAGTTTGTAAGTTTGTGTATTGTTTAAAGGAATAAGGACAATTTGAAATTATTTCAAAAGAAATGGCAACACAAATGTATATTTTCCACGTAATAATATGTATATATTTTTTGGCTTTGGGAACAATAACAATTTTCCATTCATGTCGGCCGGGCCGAACTTTTAATACCCTCCACCCTAGGGTAAAGGATACCTTTTTATATAAAAGTATCTGAATTCAAGTGTGTTTCACTTTCAACTCCAGTAAGACCTTTTGCATAATGCAGTTAAACTTATAAAAAACCATAAAGTGGGCGAGGCCGTTATGTGGGGCCATACCAAAACGGGAATCTCTGTAGACAATTTAAAACTTAAAGGATTGTCATCTATCAAATCTTCTAAAATACTAAATTTGAAACAGTTATGTGGGTAAATGTAACTAGGATTATCAAAATGCCGAATATCGGAGGGTATCATTATATGTGCGCTTTAGGAAAACGCGGATCTAAATATTCAATGTTCTGTCACCGGACTAGAACCCATTAAATACTAAAATACCAAATTTAAAACAATTACGTGGGTAAATGTGACTAGGATTATCAAAATACCGAATATCGGTGGGTATCGTTATATGTGCGCTATAGGAAAACTTGGAACTAAATATTCAATGTTCTCCCACCGGGGTAAAACCCATTATGAACTAAAAATACCAACTTTTATCAAAATATCGAATATAAGCAGGTACCGTTACATGGGGGCCTTACCAAAACGTGGACCTATACATATATGTATGCAATGTTTCGCAACCCGAGCTGCAACCCATTACGAAGTACAAATACTAATTTCTGGACAAATCCGTTAAATAATGTTTCGCCACCGGAGCTAAATCCCATCATGGCCCATAAATTAAAATTTGTAGAAAAATCCGTGAAAAAATGTGGCGAAAGTAATCATAAACCGAATATCTGGAGGTACTCTTGTATGGGGGATATACCAAAACGTGGACCCATACATACAATGTTTCGCCATACAAGCTACAACGCATTATAACCTACAAATACCGATTTTTAGACAAATCCGTGAAAAAATGTGGCAAAAATTATCAAAATACTGAATATCGGGAGGTACCGTTATATTGGTGCAATACAAAAAACGTGAACCTATACATACAATGTTTCGCCATACGAGCTAGAACCCTTTATGACCCACAAATACCAATTTTTAGACAAATCCATGGAAAAATGTGGCAAAAATCAACAAAAAACCGAATATCGTAAAGTACCGTTATATGGGGGCTATGCCAAAACGTGGACCGATATATCTCATTTTCAATACCAATTATCCTAAGCTCAATATAAATTGTTCTGCTAAATGTTGACGCTCTTAGTCAAATAATGTGGGCTGTATCGTGATTTCAACAGACAGACCGACGGACATCGTTAAATCGACTTCGAATTCTATGCTGATTATGAATATACACACTTTATGGGGTCTACGACGAATATTTAGGGATGTTACAAACGGAATGACAAAATTAATATAAGGAGGATATAAAAAATGGTGTAAAATATGTATGGTAACTAAACAATTGAGAAGGGCGGGTCCGATTTGACTTATATTTTCATTCGATTGTTGTTTATTCATATGGAGTTTTGTGTGGGATTGTCCGGGAAATTTTCAATTCTTAGTGGAAAACTCTTAGAACTCACAAAAAATACGAAATTTTCCCTTTTATGGCATGATTTGATTATGGTTGATATAAATTAGGATGTACTTTAAATGTCGCAATTACGGCCTGTTAATAGGCCTGTTTTTCAAATATTAAGGGATTAAGGACAAATTTAGTTTTTTCCTGACTACGGTCGTTCTTTAGGTCAGAATTATATATCAATGTCATAGGAATAGAGTTTAGGACGTAACAAAATCATAGGATAATATTTTGATGTTAATTGTACAAAATAATTGTTTGAAAAACATTTCTATTCTACCTTGGATATTTATAATGCTAAAAGTCACTTCCGGCATAATCACAAATATATGAAAAGGTTACCTTTGACCTTTCAATTGATGCTGTTTTCGTTGTCATTTATAGTCGGACATCGCAGAGATAGTTAAGAGATATACAGGAATTCAAAAGTACAAATACTGTTTTAAGTATAGGGCAATTGTCAGAAAACATAGCTTGGATCGATATATCGACTCCAAATGTTCTGAAACGAATTTCGTCAAAAAAATTATATAACCTCTGTAGCCATATGGCTGAGAGTATAATTAGAGTGACGTAGGGTTGCTTACTTATTATACATTCAGCCACATGACTAGAGAGGCTAGATACTTTTTTGGACGAAATCCGTTTCAAAACATTTGGAGTAGATCTATCGGCTAGTGCGCAAAATAACCTCCAAGGGGAGCATCGAATTACGTCCTAACTTGGAATGATGGAGATGGACAATATATGTCCACTCTTTTTGGCACATCCCATACAATGGGTTGACATTTTGAACCACCAAATTCTGCCGACACAAGATATGGTGTGAAGATGGGATAAAGCGGTTCAGCACCACCTCCACGTAGGGCCCAAATTTTGAATAATTATAACCCTTACAACATGTAATTTAATATAGAGATGTTCTCCAAACTTCTAATATGTGCGCCACATCCGACAAGATGTCAAAATTTTGAACAATTATGCCTCTTTTAACTTCGCACAATGCTATAATTCCACCAAATATTGATTTCCTTCCTTTATAAGGTTCAATATACTGAATATGAGTATGAACAATCTTTATGGTATGCCCCAAATAAAGTGTACATTTCTTTGTGTATAGTCCTAGTCTTTGTGTATTTTCTGTAGCGGTTGCCATGGGATAAAAACTATTTTTTAAATTACTTGGTTAAATTTAAAAAATATGCTTACCTTGAGGGATAATTTGAATAATCTGTACTTAAAGAACGGCATGGAGTTAGAATGCAATTTCCGCCTCCTATCCTCCAAACTATGTGAGGATAGTTGCTGAGAAGCCACGACATTATGAAGAAAGAAGACAAATAAAATGTTTAATTGCCAACCATGCTTAAAATATTTACACCACGCCATCTACATATTATGTATTGAGTTATTTTTTAAAACTAAATGGCAACCTTTTCTAGTTGAATATTCCAATTGGATATCTTAGTTTACCGAATGATCGTAATCAACTAAGGGTAGACACTAAATCTCGTATTTTTCTTGCAAACTTTAAATAAGAGTTGGAGTTTTCAAAATGCCATTGAGTAGTTGGTACCGCTAAATGAATACTATTCCAAAACGTGAACCTGCATAGACAATTTTTAGCTACACTTATTTAAGATGCCAAATTGAAAACACCTCCTTAATGGTTAACTTGTAGCATTTTTGAAGTACTCAGGGAAGGGATGAAGGGGTTGCAACGAAACGCGTTTGTAAAATTTGATCATTTGAACATTCATAATTTTAAATTGATTTTAAACTAATTCAAAAACTGCTACTACTACTACTGATAATAATAATAATAATAATAATAATAATAATAATAATAATAATAATAATAATAATAATAATAATAATAATAATAATAATAATAATAATAATAATAATAATAATAATAATAATAATAATAATAATAATAATAATAATAATAATAATAATAATAATAATAATAATAATAATAATAATAATAATAATAATAATAATAATAATAATAATAATAATAATAATAGTAGTAATAATAATAATAATAATAATATTATTAAATAATATTAATAATAATAATAATAATAATAATAATAATAACAATAATAATAATAAATACCGTTATAACAAGAAAGCAAAGGCTATAGACTTTCTGTGTTTCCCTAGATCCAACATTTTGCTCAGTAGCACGAACTAATCCTTGCAGATATTGAGATGAATAATTGGACTCATTTCAAAAATAAAAATAAATAAAAATTCATGCTTATAATTCAGATAAAAAATATTCTCAAACTAAATTTTCTTAAAATCCCGGTCATTTGCCACACGGAAATATTTTTTCAGAACACATTGTTCCGGAAATATTCTTCCAGAACCAACCATACCACTATTTTCTATAAACCTAAGTTATAACTTATGGCTGAAGACTTTGTAAAATATTCGCAACTTTCCGACGGATTATGCAATTGATAGTAGTTTTGTTTTCTGTACATTGAAAGTCACAAGAACATACAATTTCTAGACAGAATTTATTTTAAAACAAGTAAGTAAGAAACATCGGTAACTGTAACTTCGGAAGGAATTTCCAAAAGTTAAAAAAAATATAGGGAATTACAGTTATATTGGGCCTATACAAAGATGTGAACCTGCGTCGATCGATCGAATGTCACTAAAATCATAAAAATACCGAATATTGGGAGGTAGTATGCTTCAAGTTTAGTATTTGAAGTTCCTAATGGGTACTACCGTCTGCTATACGAAGACTTTGACCTGTATGATCAATTTTCTGTCACAGACGGTAGTGTCCATTAAGAACTTCAAATGCAAAATTTGAAGCAATTCAAATACAAAATTTCACTAATGTCGCTAAAATCATCAAAATACGAAAAAAATGAGGTACCGTTATATGGGGGCTATACGACGACTTGGACCACCATATGTTCTGTCATAGGTTGTAGTACTCATTAAGAACTTCAAATACGAAATTTGATACAATTCTTTTACGAATTTGCAATACGAAATTTGAAAAAAATTCCGGCGGATAATATCTCTAAGATAATGAAATTATCGAATATTGAGAGGTACCGTTCTACGGAGCCTATAGGAAGACTTGAACTTGTATGATCAATTTTCTGTCATAGGCTGTAGTACTCATTAGGAACTTCAAATACGAAATTTGATACAATTCCGTTACGAACTTACAATACGAGATTTGATAAAACTCCGGTGGTCGCTAGAATCATAAAAATATCGAATATATAAAATTTAATCAATCTTCTTTACTTCGTTCGGAAACCATAATGGTTTCCACAGGCGAATAGACGTTAAATCGACATAGAATTTTATTCTGATGAAGTGTAAGGTATAAGGAAACTGGCAAAATGTAAAAAAATGTCGTTAAAATTTAAAAAAATTCCGAAAATCAGGTGTTGTACTAGTAGAGTTTTATACGTATTTGTGTTAATTCTGTGGAAAAAATGTTGTTGAAATCAACATATTATGGAATATTGGGAGATACAGTGATATGGGGCCGCACGAATGCGTGAATTTTTATAGGCAATTTTCTGTCATAGAAAGCAGTACCCACCGCGAACTGCAAATACCAACATTTAAATAATTGAATTAAACTGAAATTCTTATGGCATTTCTTCTAAATCTTAAATCCGAACTTATAAACGTTTTCATCTCTTTCCACTTGTTATGCATTCGTTTACCTGAACGAAAAAGAATGAACATGTAAGTTGGTTTTGTCTGTTACAAAAAACCCTTCGGCGGTGCCTTGTCTTTTCCCCTGGTCAACATTAACATATTTCTCCACTTATAAACAAACGTTGGATAAAGTCTAACTATTTTGTAGAAAAAAAGAAAAAACAAGTAAAAAAGCTGTAAATTCGGCCGGGACGAACTTTGAAAACCCTCCAGCATTTGGAACGAATTTGGAAAATTTCAAAAAATAAAATCCGTTAAAAATTCTGTTAAAATTTTAAAAATACCGAATATAGCCGTTCTACTTGGGTCTATACGACGTGGATTTACATAGGCATTGTTTGTCATAAGCCATTACCATATTCAAATTCTAAACTTGTAATAAATGGTGAATATCATAATACTGTATATAAGGGGTACATTTATATCGGAGCTATACGAAGACCTGGATCTGCATGGACAATTTACTGTCACAAGCTGTAGTATCCATTACGCACTTCAAATACGACATCTCAAACTATTTCGGTGAGTATTGTACCTAAAATCGTCAAAATACCGAATGGAGAGAGGAACTGATATATGGGGCCAATACGAAAACCTGGACCTGCATAGACAATTTTCTGTCACCGACTGTAGTTCCCATTACGAACTCTAAATACGTAATTTAAAACTGCTCCGGTGAATAATGACGCTAAAATAATCAAAATACCGAATATTTGGAGGTACCGTTATATGGGAGCGTGAGACGTGGACCTGCACAGACAATTTCCTGTCATAGGCTGTAGTATCCACTACGAACTTCAAATAATGGCTTCAAGTAATGGCCATAAAAAGATTTCGATCCTATGTCGAAATGATGCCGTTTATGGTCATTACTAATCACGCGTCGCTAAAATGGTAAATGTCGTTGAAAGATTTAAGTGGACGCTTGGCTCGTTGGTCCCTTCTATTGCAGTCTTATGATTTTGATATTAAGCACAGAAAGGGATCAGAAAATGTGGTAGCCGATATGTTGTGCAGAGCTCCCCATATCGATGAGTTAAACTTGAGGGAATATTTCGATTCTGATACGGACGAATTGAAAAGTGATGAGTATAGGGACCAAATAAAAACCATTACTGCCAAAGCAGAAAAATTGCCTGATGTCAAGGTAGAAAATGAAATAGTTTTTAAAAAACCTTTCTCTAACCAGGAAGTGGATGGTGAGATGGTTTGGAAAATATGGCTTCCAAGTGGAATCACACAGAAGGTGATAGAAAAAATCATGACAAAGCGACATCATGTCACGGAGGGGTACACAAGACTCTTGAAAGAATCAAAAGATTCTTTTATTGGCCAAATATGAAGCTAGAATGATATCCGCAGACGAACACACATCGCTAAACCGACATAAAACGTTTTGTTGATAAAAAAAAATATATATATATCTTCTTCTTCTTCTATATCTATAAAAGAGGGAAATGTTTGTATGTTTGTTTGTTTGTTTGTAATTTATGGACTCGAAAACCGCTGAATAGATTTTCCTGAAAATTTCCATATATACTGCAACATCGCCTGAAAGTAACATAGGCTATATACATTTTTGAATTTCCACTTGGAACTGGAGATATAGCATCAGAATCGGAGGTACCTCCCAAAAATTTAGATTCTATATGCACATATCTATTGATTGGTTGAACATACAGACTCCAAATTTGGAATACGTAACGGAATTTAGAACAAAAATAAGTTTGCCAAATTATATTGTAATCGGTTCAGATTTGGATATAGTTCCCACATATATTTTCGACCGATTTCGTTCATTTGATGCACCAAACATGCTATGTATCCCAAATTTCAATGAAATTTGAAACGTGTGATGGATTTTATCTAAAAAGTTGATTTCCCAAATTATATTGAAATCGGTTCAGATTTGGATATAGCTTCCATATATATTTTCGACCGATTTCGTTCATTTGATGGCCCAAACACGATATGAATGTTCGATTCTAATGAAATGTGGAATGTTTAACGGGATTTGATCCGAAAATAAATTTATCAAATTATATTGAAATCGGTTCAGATTTGGATATAGCTCCCATATACATTTTCGGCCGATTTCATGTATTTGGTGCACCAAACACGATATGTATGTCCAATTTTAATGAAATTTAAAATATGTAACGAAATTGGGAGCAAAAATTAATTTGTCAAATTATATTGAATTCGGTTCAGATTCGGATATAGCTCCCATATATATTTTCGACCGATTTCATGTATTTCATGTACCAAACACGTTATGTATCTCTAATTTTAATGAAATTTGAAATGTGTAGCGGAAATTAAAACGAATATACATTTGTCAAATTATATTGAAATCGGTTCAGATTTGGATATAGCTCCCATATATATCTTCAACCGATTTCGTTTATTTGATGCACCAAACACAATATGAATGTTCGATTCCAATGAAATTTGGAATGTATGACGGGATTTAATCCGAAAATAAATTTGTCAAATTATATTGAAATCGGTTCTGATTTGGATATAGCTCCCATATATATTTTCGGCCGATTTCAAGCATTTGATGCACCAAACACGCTATGTATCCCCAATTTCAATGAAATTTGAAACGTGTGATAGATTTTATCTAAAAAATTGATTTCCCAAATTATATTGAAATCGGTTCAGATTTGGATATAGCTCCCATATACATTTTCGGCCGATTTCATGTATTTGGTGGACCAAACACGACATGTATTTCCAATTGTAATGAAATTTAAAATAAGTAACGGAATTGGGAGCCAAAATGAATTTGTCAAATTAAATTGAAATCGGTTCAGATTTGGATATAGCTCCCATATATATTTTCGACCGATTTCATGTATTTGATGCACCAAACACGCTATGTATCTCTAATTTCAATGAAATTTGGAATGTGTAGCGGAAATTAAAACAAATATACATTTGTCAAATTATATTAAAATCGGTTCAGATTTGAATATAGCTCTCATATATATTTTCGACCGATTTCATGTATTTTATGCACCATACACGATATGTATGTTCGATTCCAAAGAAATTTGGAATAAGTAACGGGATTTTGATTAGAAAATAAATTAGTCAAATTATATTAAAATCGGTTCAGATTTGGATATAGCTCCCATATATATTTTCCGCCGATTTCACATATTTGATGCACGAAACACGATACGTATTTCCGATTCCAACGAAATTCGGCATGAGTGGCTAAATTTGGTACAAAAATAAATTTTACAAATTATATTCAAATACGCTCAGATGTGATTATAGCTCCCAAATATATACTCAGCCGATTTCACATATTTGATGCACCCAAAGCGAGAGAGACAAAATCTGGCACCAGCAAAAATTGCCAAATTATATTGAAATCAGTTGAGGTTTGGATATAGCTAACATATATATTTCGGCCGATTTCATACATATTATGCACCAAACACGATATATATGACCGATTCCAATGAAATTCAGAATGTGTGGTGGAATTTTGTTATAATAATAAATGTGATAAATTAATTGGAAATTAGTTAAGATTTGGATATAGCTCCCATATATATATTCTCGGCCGATTTCACATATTTGACGCACCAATTTCAATGAATTATGAAAGGTGTGGCGGAGTTTTGTGTAAAAGTAATTTTCTTAAAATTATATTTAAATCGGATCAGATTGCGATATGATTTTAATAAGAACCATTGACCCACAACGCCTTAGGCTAACACTAAAAAACAACATAACAATTTATTTGAAATACACTTATTACGGCGAAGTATGTTGCTATCTCGAATTCACTAATTGCGATAGAAAAACCACTCTACTTACAAAAAATTGCAGTTTCCTGCACGCTTGGTATTTGCTATGAAATAAATAAATCCAAAGGACTAACCCTTCGTGTATGCATGTCATGTTACTGCTTTTGTAATGATTTTGTTTATTAACGCATTAAATTAGTGCAATATTTTTTTTAATTTTTAAATTTGTTTTTCTTTATCCAACATAGATTACGAGTAGTCACGAACGGAATAATAAACATAATATACCATCAAATAAAAACAAAATTATTCAACGTTTTAAAATGGAATGTTTTGACTAGTAGAAAATAATGTGTCTCAAAATTCACATGCCAAGTGCATTCGCCTTGCGTACAATTTCGACATATAAAGTTCCCACAAAATACCTTTATTGTAATTTTTGCCTATGCTGCTCTCTTGTTTTTTCCACCAGGCAAATTATGTTTTACAAAAGCTTGTTTTGATATCATTTTCAGGCATGTTGTTACCTGCTATTCCTTTTATGAATTATACCATAAGCAAGGTGACACTGTAAAACCAGCTGCTTTTTTCTTTTATTAAGACAAATTCATATTATTAATGAATATTTCAAGTTGAACGAAAATATACTTTTACAATATGAAAATTTAATGCTTGTGAAATATTCGCCAAAATACTTTTGAAATTCGCTTTGGCTATTAGTATAAAGATTTCAAAACCATTTAGTAGATACCATGGGAAAATCTGTCACGTTTATAACTTTAATTACATTTTAAAGCCAACGACTTCATATTCATAACATTAATTGTTAATTAAAAAAATAAAAACAAACAATTATCCCATATTGAAAATAACCAAAAATATTTCCCCCAAGACGTTTTTATGGCTCATAAGATAATTGAATTTCATTCTGAACAGGTAAAATTCATAAGAAAGAAAGATGTTAATAAACCTGGTCTTGTCATCGGTATTTTTTACTAACTCACAATGTTGGTCATCATCTGACAAAGCTGCCGCTATTACCCGTCTTCTGTGGAAACTCGTTACTGTGATCACTCTCTCAGTGAGAATATTTATGTGATGACCATAAATTGTGTCAAAATGTCATCTTCACCTCGGCAGCGACTAGTACCTGAGCACCAGTGCCACAGTCTGACTAATGAATTTGTATTTGGCGGTATGACCGTTTCAAGACGATGCTGCTGTGTGTTCGGTTTTTTTATAAATTACGTATCTTGGAAATTAATTACAAATCTTTGTTTTTAAGCTGACTTGTCAAGAGATCCTATAAAACAGTTGTTTTCATGCTGTTGGTATTGTTGTTGCCATGCGTATTGGTCTCATCTTGGGATTGTCTTCAAAACCAAATAATCGACCGACCGCATGGGGTCATCTTGCGTTCATTCAAGATGGCCGACTGCGTTTGCTCTAATTATGCAGCTGACCGGAGTTAATTGTGCCGGCCTTGTGTGTGCGCATGCGCACATTGATTATTGGTCCACAGAGAGCGCTCACAACAACAAAAGTAAGATGTTGAGGCGTGGTCGTACAACAGCTGAGAATATATCTTCCAATGACTTGGCAGTCGGAATTGTTATTTGTTTCAGGCCGTTTTTAAGTTTGAAACAGAAACAAGACAATGAATACGCCATTATCATAATTAAGATGGTGTCATAAGTCTTTTTAATGGGTGTTCATTCGTTCGTATGTTTGTTTTCTTTTAATGACCAATCAGATATACAACAAAGAATAACGTTGACTTATAAAAGTCGTATGTACTCCTTTTTAAGATGATATCGTCTTTTTCTGGTTATAAATCGTTTTTATGGCTATTTTAATTAAGACCTCCCATACATCGAATCAATTAAGACTGAAATGTAAATATGAGAGAATATGCCATAAAGAACTCATATATTGAGTATAAGTTACTAATTAAAAAGTTATTATTGTCTAGTGTCGTATATTATTCCTATAAAGTGAGAAAAGGAATTGTGGAACTTCAATGGCGAGACGGACTCAAACATCTTGTTTCGTCTAAGAAAATAAAACGCATTTTTTTCAATTTTGCGAATGCATTTTGTTGTATACGCATGGAAAATTTCTGTTTAATTTTGACGTATATGCACATGTTTTTACATAAACCTCATATAGGAACACTAGTCGATTAATCGGACTTGAACATAGTGGGGACAAATTATAGTTCTATGAACAAATTTAATAAGGAGAAATATTCTAAATAAATTAAAAATGTTCTCGTAAAATATTGTCATTGTAGGGCCAGTGGTGGAATTCTGTAACTCTTTTTGAGTTACCGAAAAAACAAGTAAAAAAGCTGTAAGTTCTGCTGGACCGAACTTTAAATACCCTTCACCATTTGGAACGAATTTGGCAATTCTCAAAAACAATAAAATCTGTTAAAAATTCAATTAAAATCTTGAAAATATCGAAAGTTGCTGTTATATTAGGGTCTATACGACGACATGGACCTGTATGCCGCTAAAATCATCAAAATATCGTATATCGGGAGGTACCGTTGTATGGGGGTTATAAGAAGACGTGGACCTACACAGACAATCTCCTGCTATAGGCTGTAGTATCCATTACGAACATCAAATACCGATTTTGAAAACCGTCTGTGGAAATTACTCTAGCTTCCGAGCGAAATGAAGTAAGTTGATAAAAACTTACTCAAATGTGTATTATGTCTGCAGGACTTTTGGTATTGAAAATGGGCCATGTAGGTCCACGTCTTCGTATAGCCCCTATATGCCGTATTTTGATGATTTTAGCGACATTATTTACCGAAATAGGTTCAAAATTGGTATTTGAAGTTTATAATGGATACTACAGTCTAAGACAGAAAATGAGCCGTGGACCTAGTCTTCGTATAGCCTCCATATAACGGTACAACCCGATATTCGGTATTTTAATGATTTAAGCGACATTATTTACCGGAATTGTTTCAAATTTGGTATTTAAAAATCGTAATGGATACTACAGCCTAACACAGAAAATGAGCCATGTAGGTCGACGCCTTCGTATAGCCTCCATATAACGGTACACCCCGATATTCGGTATTTTGATGATTTAAGCGACATTATTTACCGGAATTATTTTAAATTTTGTATTTGAAGTTCGTAATGGATACTACAGCTTATGCCAGAAAATTGTCTGTGCAGGTCCACGTTTTATAACCCCTATGGTACCTCCCTATATTCGATATTTTGATGATTTTTGCTACATTATAAAAATTTTTTTTTTTTTTTGAAGTTTCGCATTTGGATATTGTAATAGCTTATAACAAAAGTTGCCTATGCAGGTCCACGTCGTCGTATAGACCCTAATATACGGCTACATTCGGTATTTTTTAGATTTTGACGGAATTTTTAACGGACGACGACGAACTTTTTTGATTGTTATATCAAAATTTTGATTTTTTTTATGTTACCGATTTTTGTCGGTAACTCCAAAAATGAGTTAAAGAATCCTACTATAGATTTCAAAATAACTTCACAGCATTATAGCCCATTTTTATGGGCAACCGTATTTTTAAACTGCAATGCATGTATCATGGATTGAATAACAAATTTGCGCTGTTTATAATTTTTAAATTCAGTCAAATGTTATATTTTTCAATTAATAATTGAATAACAAATTTGCACTATTTATAATTTTTAAATTCAGTCAAAAGTTTTATTTTTCAATTACAAAATGCACATTTTTTGTATTATTGAAATTAGTTTTCTTCACACTTCAAAATTAAATTGTTCAATAGTCAACTTTCAAGTTTATTGTGCAGAAATGGTTAATACAAGCCCAAATTGAATGAATTCTGAAACATACGAACAAATTCATCCTGGAAGTAAGTGTTTCAAATTTGGTGAAAAACGGTTAAGATATTATATCTCATATATGTGTTTCATCGTCATTCATCATTTGGCATTTATATCCCTCACATCCGCAAAATACTCTCCACAATAATGATATATAATAGCATCTATCAGAATTCAACATATTTTCATAATAAAGCTTGCCTTTCTTCAATACCAAAAGTGTTGCAGATCTAACAGAAATGAGTAAACATTTATCAACCTACTTTATTTCGTTTGGAATCTAGAGTGATTTCCATAGACGGACAGTCATACAGACGTACATGGTTAAATCAACATAGAATTTAAGATCAGGAATATATATCCTTTGTTGGGTCTAAAATTTATATTTCGAGGTATTATAAACAGAATGGCAAACTTCCATACTATGGTGGAGGGTATAAGGATCATATAAATAATTTCCTAACATTACGAACTTCAAATGCCAAATTTTAAGTAATTGTATTCGACAATGTAAAAACGATATACATTTATATTCCAGAGAAAGTGAAACATATTGTGAACTCTAAGTACCAACTATGAGAAAATTTCGTTGAAAAATGTGTCTAAAATCATGAAATTAAAATATAGGGGGTACCATTCTGCGCCCAAATACAAACTTTGAGATAACTTATAAATACCGAATATCGGGGGCCAAAGTTATGTGGGGCTACAAGAAAAGGGCATTGACAATTATTAGACAGAGTAAATAAAACATATTGGGATCTCCGAAAAAATATTTTCAGAAAATACAGTTGAAACGTGTGTCTTACATAATCCAAATACCGAATCTCGGCAAATAGTATTGGGGCTACACAAAACTGTAGCCTTGCGCAATTATCTAACGGAGATGTAAGACCTATAGTGAACTCCACATATAAATTTAAAAAATCTGTATAATAATATGGCTATAAGAAAAAATTGGGTCTATATAACAATTTGGATATGTTAGGACATTTTCTGTTCGCTGCAACACAAACACAATTCGGTTCAAATATATAACTATAACCCTAAATTACCTTAAATCGGGTGGTTATATGGGGTTAAAGTCCTAATATTCTGCCGACCCAAAAAAAGTGAGTAAAATAGCATGTTGGAGTGTATAAAATCTTATATTAAAATTTCTCGTTAATGTTCATTGGTGATATTATTCGCTGTCACATAATTTTCGTAGGATTGCAAGTTCGGTAGCAAAATAACATCCATGCCAATTTGTATACGAATGTTAAGTTTAATTTAAAAATTCAGAATATTTTTATTGACTCATCTTTTAGTAGATTTTTTTCATGGCACCATTCCTCCGTACATACACCCATACAAGTGTATAGTTCCGTTCGTATGCATTTTAATCATAAATGATATACGATGAGGAACAGTTTCATATTTTCCCAAGTTTTTATTTGCATTTTCAGCAATAATCTCATTTTCCACATGAATATTTTTAATTTTGCTTAATGTAAGTACGTGTGTGTGTATGTTTGGCTTATTCATTGGTTTGTGTGTATGTATGAGTATTTTATTATAATTATATTTATGCAAATTTTTTCCAAGGCAGTAGCAAATTGCAGCTACCATAACTGGCAAAGGAAACGAGCTAGTACGGATCCCAAGACAAGGATACATTTCCAATTTCTATGAGCTTAAAGGCACAAATCCAATATAATACATATTCGCATGGTATCCTGGTTATGTTAGCATTCGTTGGCAACCAGAGGAAGCACCACTGGCCCATTATGGGAATATGTACAGAGCTGTTATGCTGTATCTCTCCTCCCTGGCATTTTGTTGGTGGCATAAGCGTATATATCTCGCATGCCTGGCAACAGGCACGGAATAACGAGATATGCGCTGTAGCAGCCGTCGGTCGAAATATAATTTTCTTTTTTAATATTCTCGCAATTCCATTAAAATTATTTATTATCTCACATATTGGATGTGCTTTCCTTCCATCGTTATGGCGTTTTCCGTTATTGCTTTCCTAGTTCTGGCGTTGTCTGACATTTCTTGCTGTTCATAAACGCATACTGTTTTGGTGTTCGGAAAACTCCATGTATTCAAATGCACATGTTTTGTATGTGTGTTGTACGAGTGGAAGCTGCTCGTATGCAAAGATATTTGCCAATAAACTTCTTGTGCTATATCATTGTAAATATAAGACTTTTATTAAATCAAAATTATGACAAAACTTTTTTGGAATGAAATCTGTTACTTCTAGGAAAACCTTTTAAGAAAATTATAGATAAATAAAGGAAGTTAGCAAAGGCTAATACCCAACATATGATTTTTACTAAAGTTCCTACAGATGTGATATTATTGGAATAGAATTAATATACTTAAAATATACTGGGTTCATTATTTTAACAGCATATGTTGTGATTGTTGTTTAAGTCCATCTCTAAAAAGCTCCGGTCTTTTTCGAGAAGGCACTTCACCGCAATTTCACATTCAAACTTTTTTACAAGCATAAAGAAAATTCCATGTGCCTCATGTTTATGCATGTTTCGGCCCCCGTAATTTGTTATATTATGTCATGTAAACTTTGCAAACCGAGATTACTTTTATTTTGACGCAGCCTCGAGGTTGCAATTTTCTGGTGGCTGCCAGTTGACACATTGAACCTCGCATCTTCAATGGAACATACAAAAAAAAAAACCGTAAACTGAATGAAAGGTCGAAATTAATTTTCAAAAATATATCTCTTGAGATTTATTTCGCCATAATACATACATGGTGAGATAAAAAACTGCAACAAAGTCAAACTCCATAATTTTATTTTTTTTTAATTTTACTATGCCAAATGGTATATTGTGATATAGTCAGCTCACGAGGCGGGTTTCGATCAAGTAGCTTCTTTTCTTTTCGAACCATTTCTGCTGATGTTGAGATTTGCTATGCTCAGTGTCGAATTGATGTGGATGGAGTTTGAGCGACATCGTCACGTATAGCTGCGATATTTTCGGTTGATCGAACTGGTCAAATGCGCGTTAATTAGAGATTAATTCCTTTACAGTTGACTCTTTTGGAACATTATTGTGTCTCTAAATTGTTCGCAATTTGCAAACTATAGCCGCAACACTTTAACCATTTTGGTAAAACACTTTCATAATGAGAATGCGTTGTTCATTCGAGTAGCGCTCCATTTTTACTAACCTCTAATAGCAAAAAATTAGAAATGTTCAAATATCAAACAATGACACTTCGAATGGCGTCAAATTTAAAAATTGCGTTCTGGCTATGACACCCTTTACTTCCATAGCAGAAAAGTTTCTATGTGGGTGAACGTTTTTCTGTAGACCCCATCCATCTGATATTTGGTACTTTGATGATTTGAGCCACATTTTTTATATAATGGTTTGATTTTTTTTTTTTTTTTTTTTGATCACAAATCAATCTAGCATGTATATCTAAATTTTAATTCTTTGGATCGTGCTATTTGGACCCAAAATTACAGTAAAACTTTTTACGTTCTAACTAAAAAAACCTTACATTTGTCATACAAATTAAAAATTAATTTTACTTTGTATTGATTGTCTAGAAATTAAAAAAAAAAAAAACTCATACAAACATTTTTTCCATATACATAGTCTTCCCCGACGGATTTCTTACTTCTTAGAATTGCTGTTTTCTTTAAAATGGCAGCTTCGACAAATCGCATGGTTCGTTTACAGGGTGGCAATTGGGAGGAAACGGTATGTTGCAGCAATAACCCACCCTTCCTATTCTCATCTGTTCTTTTTTAGCATTTTCGTTTGCTTGTGTGCGTTTTTGTCGATTTACGTGTGAATATGTGTGCGTTCCTAACGAAGTCACGGCTGTGTGTTTTAATATCAAACCAGAACAAGAAGGGCAAGTCAAGCCAAAAGAAGGACCTTTTTTTATTTGTGTTGTTTCCCATCGTGCGTTCGGTGCCTGCAAAGGATAAAAACGAATGTATGTATTTGTGTGCGTTTGAACATTTTTTTGTTTTTGTCGAATTCTTTGTAACCATTGTTGTTGTTGGCTTTTTGCTTTGACTTGAAATTCCATTCGTATAGTTTACTTAGGTTCATTTTCTTTCCTTCTTCGTGGTATCTTGGGAAACAACTACAACAACAGCAGCAGCAGAAACCCATTTGCCACTTCCTGCGGCCATTGTTGCCATTGTGTGCGCTCGTAAAAAAGATTTATTGACGAGACGCGCGTTGTTCTTGGGGCACACGTATCGCATTTCAACCATCTTGCTAATGCCGTTTACAAGTGTATGTGCGTGTGTGTTTCTTCTCGGAGAATGGTTGTACTTTTTAAGATGTTCCAACTGGAACCTTAATGTTCTTTCTTATTGAGAATATATATGTTTGTGTGTGTATGTATCGGAAAGACTAACATTTATACCAGCGTAAGAAAAAAAATATTCTGGTATCAGTTCCGAGCGGACGGAAATGATATTGGGGGAAATGCTGCACAATGGGTGAAAAAATTACGTTATAATTTTTTCATATAAACAGCATTCCACCATTCTATATATTAAATTTTTAATTCCGATTGTAACTCTTTTCAGTACTCATGTTAGGCACCACAAAGTATGTATGTATATTCTGGATCAGCGAAAAATTCTATGTCGATTTATCGATGTCCGTCTCTCTGTCTGTCTGTTGTAATCACACTATCTTTCGAATATTAAAATTTTGCAAAAATTTTGAATATTAAAATTCACACTATCTTTCGAACCAATTGAGATAGAATATTAAAATTTTGCACATGTGTGCATTTTGCCACTAGTCATGTCGGTTTCCGTTGTCGTAAAGCCCATATATAACGGTACCTTCCAAAATTCGGTTTTTTGACGATTTTAGTGATATTGTTTACCGCAATTGTTTCAAATTACGTATTTAAAGTTCGTAATGGGTATAACAACACATGACACATGACATTTTTCTGTGCAGGTCCACGTATTCTTATAGTACCTCCCTTTATTCGGCTTTTTGATGATTTCAGCGGCATTATTAACCAGAATAATTTCAAACTTCGTACTTAAAGGTCTTAATGGTTATTACAGCCTATGACAGAAAATTATCTATGCAGGTCCCCATCTTCGAATAGCTACCATATAATGGTTTTAGTTTTAAGCGTTATTTTTCGACGGATTTTTTTTTAAGATTTTCAAGTTCCTTCCAAATGGTGAAACTTATCTGTTTTTTACTTGTTTTACATTCTACTTCGCAATGTATCAAAATGTCATGCAGAGATGCTAAAAACTTTTTCAAAAACATTTGTATAAGAATGGATTACATCGTACAAATATAATCTCTTTTTAATGCAAGCGACAATTTTTAAATAACATTATTTTTATTTGTTTGTCATTTTGTTTGTAACACCTCGAAATATACATTTTAGGCCCCATAAAGTATATACTTGATCAGCATAAAATTCTATGTCGATTTAGCGATGTCCGTCTATCTGTCCGTCTGTGGAAATCACTCTAGCTTCCGAACGAATTGAAGTAGATTGATAAAATTTTACTGAAATGTATATTATGTCTGCAGGACTTTTGGTACTAAAAATGGGCCATGTATGTCCACGTTTTGGTATAGACCTATATAACGGTACCTCCAGATATTCGGTATTTTGATGATTTTTGCGACAATATTCACCGGAATTCTTTCAAATTTGGTATTTGAAGTTTAAAATGAATACTACAGCCTATGGCATAAAATTATCTGTGCAGGTCCACGTCTTCGTATAGCCCCCCGATATTCCGTATTTTGATGATTTTAGCGATATTATTCACCAGAATTGTTTCAAATTTGGTATTTGCAGTTCGTAATGGATACTGCAGCCCATGACAGACATTTGTCTGTGCTGCTCCATATCTTCGTATAGCCCCCTTCGTATTTTTGATGATTTTAGCGACATTACTCACCGGAATTGTTTCAAATTTGTTATTTGAAGTTTGTAATGGATACAGTCTATGACAAAAAAATTGTCTGTGCAGGTCCACGTCCACATAAAGGTATCTCCCGATATTCGGTATTTTGATGATTTTAGCTACATTATTCACCGATTTTTTTAAGTTTCGGATGTGAATATTGAAATGGCTTATGACAAATGTTACCTATGCAGGTCCATATCGTCGTATAGACCCTAATATATTTTTTAAGATTTTAACATTATTTTTAACGGATTTTACTTTTTTTTAAAATTGCCAAATTCGTTCCAAATGGTGGAGGATACAGCTTTTTTACTTGTTTTTATCCAAAATCTACGTTTTTGGTCCGAGTTTTTTTATAGAAAGTAATATTAATAATGTCAAACACATTTGCCAGCAGTTTAATAGATTTTATTCGCTTTTTGATCTTCCAATTATATACCCAGCGAATTTCTCCCACTGTGCTGTGCGTAGAAATTAACTCTGGAGTGAGTATTTGTTGTTTGTGTATACAAATAACAAAAAAAGCAAAATGCCTTGGTGATGTACGAAATTGCCTTTTTGGGGATTCTTGTTGTGTTTTCAATCTTCTTTCGTTTTTTCTCATTTTTCCATTATACTGTTCATTTTCACATTACACATTCTTGCAGTATAACATTCTTAGTGTATTCTTGATCATAATTTTTCACATCCCCTCACCCAGGCGTAGGAAAAGTTCAAATTTCTACATCGATAAGGGAAATGGGTGAACGGGTCTTAGGTAGACAGAAAAGTGCTTGCTGGCAGCACATTCCTTACATCTGGGCATTTTCGTTCGTTGGTTGGTTTTGTTTATTCTGTCAGCTTCTTTTAATGTGAGGTGGCAAAATGAGAGGATGGGCCTGGTCCTCGGCAGACAATCTTGCCATCTTAGAAGATATGAGTACCATAAAAGAAGTCTTTTTCTTCAGCTGTTACGGTGTGTAACAATCGTTTACTTCGTGCTAATGTTTGTTATATTTTATTTTTTAATCTTTAAAAAAAAATATTACGATACTTGCACAACAGGCTGGTTGCGTTGGAAGAAAATGCCCATAATAAGCACGCACAATGTCTTTAATGGGGGTGGTGCATCCTTCTGCTTTTTCCATTAAAATCAAAATCAACAAATTGTAACAGCAATTTCTTGAATTTAAATGACATTTACAGCATAGAATGTAAACACTTAAGGCCTATCATAAATATTTGGTACATCATTTAGTATTCTTGCATACAAACGTTATACTAAATTATGCTATGCGGGAGAAAAATGTTTAATTATTTAACACATCCGGTTGATTCATACATTAAGTCAGCGCTAGAAAGCTGATATGTTACTCTTTATTGCTAGATTTTAAGAACAGAAATTTCATATGTATACATTCCACTAAAATCTGATATTATGAAAGTTCTGTTGGTTACTAACTTAAATAACACTGTGCAACACAAAAAAACTAGTAGATGAAAGTAGAATGTATGTCTAATGACATTTTGAAAAGCTACGACAGGATCGTAGCTAGTCAAAATATTCTACAAAATTATTTGTCGTAAAATTCTACTGTTACTCCTAGAAGACGTCAGAAGACGGAACAAAATATATATAGGTGCAACAGTTTTTAAAACATTGCATTTTTACTGTTAATTTAACACGTTTCCAATCAAAGTCAAAATCCTCTTTTATACTTAACACTGTGGGTTTCTGACAAAATTAATTTGTATACTTAATATGTACCATGAAGAATATCATTAATTTTTTATGGTGTAGGGTATAAATATCAGAGGTCCAGTTGTTTTCCATTGCTCAATAACAATGGAACCTCAAATTTATTTTTTAGCACATCGCTTTAGGCTATGTTTCCTTCAAAAATTGTATGTTTCAGTTCTCTTCGATTGTTAGATAATAATGATACCGTATATAGTACCGTCGTGCATTTGTCATAGTTTAGTAAAACTTTCCACAAACTCTTTTATACACATTTTTTCACATACAACTATGTAGGGCCCTTTTTTTGGTATTCACTTAATGCAAATATACCAAAAATATTTGTCCGACAATGACTTTTTCACTGTAAACTAATTATATACTGAACGTACTAAATTTTAAACATACTAAAATTTATAGTTATAACTCCAATAGTTTCTCCACTTTTCGCAATTTTCGTACAAATTTAACTGTTATGCAAATACTTTATACTCGCAAGCGCCTGCTACTTCGTCACCGGAAAGTCCACTTTAAATTTTTGATTCGTTCCAGCAGCACGTGTTAGGCGTTTTTATAGCCTTCATCTTGAAGAGGAGGGTACATTATGTTTGCCATTCCGTTTGTAACATCCCTAAAAATTCGTTGTAGACCCCATAAAGTATATATATTCATAATCAGCATAACATCCTAGGTCGATTTAACAATGCCCGTCTGTCTGTCTGTTGAAATCACGATACAGGCCACATTATTTGACGTAGAGCTTCAAAATTTGGCAGAACAATTTGAATTTTGTCTATTCAGTATTTTGATGATTTTCGCCAAATTTTTTCACGGATTTGTCCAAAAATTCGTATTTGTATTGTACGTGTTCTAGCTTCGATGCCGAAACATTGTATGCATAGTTCCACGTTCTTCTATAGCTCTCATATGGCGGTTCCTCCCGATAGTCCGGGTTTTGATGATTTTTGCCACATTTTCCACGGATGTTTCCAACAATTTTTATTTGTAGTTCGTAGTGGGTTCTACCTCAGTTGCAGAATATAGTATTTATAGGCCCACGTTATTTAGTATTTTGTTGTTTTTTGCCACATTTTTCTACGGATTTGTCTAAAAATTGGTATTTGTAGTTCGAAATGGGTTCTAGGTCCGGCGGCAGAACATTAAAAATTTAGGTCCACGTTTTCCTGTAGCGCACACATAACGATCCCCACCGATACTAGGTATTTTCATAATCCTAGTAACAGTTACCCACGTAATTGCTTTGGTATTTAAGAAGATTTCGTAAATGAGAAGTCTTGAGGTATAAAATTGTCTATGGAGGTTCCCGTTTTGGTATGTCCCCAATACAACGGCCTCACCCACTTTATGTTTTTTTTTAAAAGTTGACCAGCATTATCCATACGGTCTTACTGGTACATAAAGTTT
Organism: Musca domestica; assembly: GCF_030504385.1. Taxonomy (NCBI): domain Eukaryota; kingdom Metazoa; phylum Arthropoda; class Insecta; order Diptera; family Muscidae; genus Musca; species Musca domestica. Next base: position 21,047,243 of record NW_026712328.1, on the reverse strand, counting down.
AAAGTGAAACACGTTCAAATTTATATGATTTTATATAAAAATATTTTTTTCAGTCAAAGGTGGAGGTTATTAAAAGTTCGGCTCGGTCGAACTTAACGTTTTTTTTTTACTTGTTATTACTCAAAATGCACAATTTTCAAACCACCTCAAATCTGAAATACAATTACCATCAGTGATATAAATATCAAATTTCTCGGTTTTCTCAATCCTCAATACCAAATATATTACATTCAATACCTTTCGTACAATTATAGTACTCATTTCCGAAACCATCTTCATATGTGCAGGTTACACACCAACAGCGAACCTAACACCAAATTTGAAGCATAATCTGCTCACCCAATGCCAAATTGCACCAAAAAAGTACTATAGTACTTTTTGTGCACTTGTAGAACACATTTCCAAACACAATTCTTTATTACATATAAAATATCAAAATTCCAGTTTAATCCGCTCACCCTTAACCAGACCGTTTCAAATTTAGTTCCATTTAGTAAAGTTCGCACACTCAGCACCCATTTTCAAAACCACCTTCATTAATCAAACTCATATTCCAACATTTGTGTTCATACAAAAATTCAAGTTTTTAGTTTTATCCTTTCAAATAACACCAAATGTTCCAAATTTAGAAGTTTAAGTTCCGTTTAAGAAATATTCTTAACCTTAAAGTTCGAATTTCCAAAAGCCCTTTCGTACATTTATCCTGCACTCCATTAGTGACTGTAATTTTTTCCAGATGTAAATGTGAGGAATGTGTGTGATTTTAGGCAATTACCAATTGCTTTCGTTACATTTTCCAACAATTCAAACACCACAATCTGAAAATAAAAGAAAAAAATGACCTTAAAAATAAATTTGGGTATTTAATTTTATGGATTGCAATTACTAAATGGCATTGCTTAAAAAACACCTTGAAATAAAAAATGTTTCACCTTTACAATGTTATGTAAAAATAATGCTTGACTTGTTACAATTTCTTTTAATGTTCCATGTAAAATACATCACGGTTTTCAGTTGAAGGTCATACCTGTAAAAAATACACATTCATATTTCACGCATTATTAATCAAACAACAGTTTATGGCCAACTTCTGTGTTTTCTAAAGAATTCTAATACCTGGGTACAAGGACTTGTCGCACACAACTTGGGAAATTTGTATGACATCGTTTTGCTATACGCAATTTTTTAGAGTGACCTTCTAGTTACTCTCACCCAATAAAAACATTTAAGATAACGACAGAGTTGTTTTTGCATAATATTCTTAGAACAAAAAAAAATTACATTAAAATAAGAAAATCGTAATTTCCCTTAAGACTAATACGAAAAAAGATGAAAAAACATAAAACAAAACCATAAACAAGTCAATACCTGTTTCATGGTTACGTAAATTCCAATGCCACATTTCCCACATCACTCTGAATGGCATCATACTGCATTGCGTTTCCATTTCTCGTTCTTGCTTTGTGTGATTCCTTTTTTAATATACTTTCCTTTATGCGCAAACAATTTAAGGAGCAGCAGCAAATACACACAATGAAAAAAAGAAAAAATAAATGTGAATAAATGTTCCTTAATCTCGTTTATCGCCTCATATATCCTTATAACTGCTGTGCATGTATCACAGCCGCCACCACCACCACCGCCATCGTCGTCGTCGTTTTCTGCGCTACCACCATTTTAAGGAACACATAACGTCCATTATAATAAACTACTAAAAACCCCTGGAGTACATGGCGGCCAAATCGAAAAAATGTATTCACAAAAGAGGTAGAATGCTATCGCTTAGCAGTGGTCGAATATGGGTTTCTGTAAATAAGATAGAAAGGAAAATAAATGTCGATATAACAAATAGAGAACGTCATATAACGAATAATATTACTGACGATTAGTATTGGTTTTGCTATACGACCAATCTTTCTTATTTTGTAGGCAAGCATTATTTTTTTAACTATTCTATTGATAAAACGAAAACAAACAAGTTAAAAAGCAGTAAGTTCGGCCGGGCCGAAATTTAAATACCATCCATCATTTGTAACGAATTTGGAAAATGTCAAAAAATAAAATCCGTTAAAAATTCTGTTAAAATTTTAAAAATATCGAATATAGCCGTTAAATTGGGGTCTATACGCCGTGGACCTACATAGGCATAGTTTGGCATAAGCCATACCCATATTAAAATTCGAAACTTGACATAAACGGTGAATAATGCAGCTAAAATTATCAAAATACCGTATGTAAGGAGTTAGCGTTATATCGGAGCTATACAATGACCTGGCCCTGCATAGACAATTTTCTATCACGGGTGGTGGCATCCATTACGAACTTCAAATTCGACATCTCAAACAATTTCGGTGAGTATTGTACCTAAAATCGTATAAATACCGAATATAGGGAGCTACTGATATATGGGGCATATACGAAGAACTGGACCTGCATAGACAATTTTCTGTCGTAAACTGTAGTTCTTATTACGAACTTCAAATACGTAATTTGAAACAAATCCGGTGAAGATGTTGCTAAAATCATCAAAATACCGAATATAGGGATGTACTGTAATATGGGGGCTATACGAGGTCGTATACCTGCACAGACAATTTTCTGTCATAGGCTGTAGTATCAATTACGAACTGTAAATACCAAATTTGAACCAATTCCGGTGAATATTGTCGCCAAAATCATCAACTGCCTACTGGCAAAATAAACATGTGTGCAAAATTTTAGCCATATATCTCAATACGTTCGAAATATATTTTGATGATTTTATTTTAATTATTCGCATGAAGTGTTTCAAATTTGATACTTGCATTATCTTGCTAGGTTTTAGTATAGTCCCCATATAACGGTACCACCAACTTTATGACATTTTTAAGGCTCATTCTAGTATTAAAATCCACATTACCAAAAATCATCAACAAAGATCTATGCTTAGTGAAAGCACCATACAATTTTAGACATTGGTGATTATAATAAAATTGGGTATCATCTAGGATATCAAACTTGTACTTACTGCTCATCAAAGACCTAAAAGGTATTTGTGCTCATCAAAGACATAGAAGTATAAAGATAGGAAAAGACAGAGAAAGAGTTAAAATATGGCAACTCTATGAAAATACATCTGTTGTTATGATATCATAACAACATAGTTACCAATGTTAACTAATTCAAACCGCTAAGACACTTTGTTATACCCTACACCACAAGGTGGTCAGGGTATTATGTCTTTGTGCATTTGTATGTAACAGGCAAAAGGAAAAGAGATAGACCCATAGTTCCTTTTGATGATCTGCATAGAATCACATTCTGAGTCGATTTGTGCATGTGTGTCCGTCTGTCCGTTCGACCGTCCATCTCTCTGTCCATGTATTTTTGTAAACAAAGTACAGGTTGCATTTATTGCCCGATTCAGATGAAATTTCGCACAAATAATTAGTTTGACCTAAGGACGAACCCTGTTGAAATTGGAGATAATCAGTCAAATCTTGGGTGTAGCTTCCACATGTATTTTTGTTCAATTTGCCTTTTATTGTGCACCAAACTTGTAATATCAGCCCAAATATATGGAATTGCACGTACGACCAGATTGGACTTGAAAATAAGTGTGCCAAATTTGATCGAAATCGGTTCAGATATTGATATATCTCCCATATATATTGTTCAATAGATTTGTTATTTTTGTCCTCCGCAGCTGTAATATGCACTCGGTAACAACGATATTTGGGGAATTATATCATATATAACTCAGAAATACCCTTGCTAAATTTTATCTAGGTCGGTTCAGATTTAGATATAGCTCTCATATATTTCTATCCGATTTCAAGTTAATTGCGTACCAAATGGATAATACAAGCCCGATTTGATAAAGCGCAAATGCCTCGACAAATTTAGTATAAATCGATTCCGAGGAGGATATTCCTCCCATTTATTAGTTCCTTTGGACTTTTTATACCCTCCTCCATACTGTGGAGGGTATATAAATTTTGTCATTCCGTTTGTAACTCCTCGAAATACTCATGTCAGACCCAACAAAGTATATATATTCTTGATCAGCGCAAAATTCTAAGACGATTTAGCCATGTCCGTCTGTCTGTCCGTCTGTCTATCTGTTGTAATCACGCTATCTTTCGAACAAATTGAGATAGAAGGCTAAAATTTTGCACACGTGTATATTTTGCCAGTAGGCATATTTATTTCGTAAATGGGCCATGTAGATCCAAGTTATCATACAGCCCCCATATAACGGTACCTCCCGATATTCGGTATTTTGATGATTTTAGCGACATTGTTTACCGGAATCGTTTCAAATTTGGTATTTGAAGTTCGTAATGGATACTACATCCTAAGTGAAAAAATGAGCCATGTAGGTCCACGTCTTCATATAGCCCCCCATATAACGGTACCCCCCGATATTCGGTATTTTGATAATTTTAGCGACATTATTTACCGGAATCGTTCCAAATTTGGTATTTGAAGTTCGTAATAGATACTTCAGCATAAAACAGAAAATGGGTCATATAAGTCCACGGGTTCGTATAGCCCCCATATACCGTACCCCCCAATATTCGGTATTTTGATGATTTTACCGACATTATTTACCGGGATTGTTTCAAATTTCGCATGTGAAGTTCGTAATGGATACTTCAGCCCATGCCAGAAAATTATCTGTGCAGGTCCACGTCTTCGTATAGCCCCCATATAATGGCACCCCCTATATTCGGTATTTTGATGATATTAGCTACATTGAAAATAGATTTTTCTTCAAGTTTCGCATTTAAATATTGTAATAACTTATGACAAAAGTTGTCTATGCAGGTCCACGTCGTCGTATAGGCATTCGGTATTTTTAACAGAATTTAACGGATTTTATTTTTTTTTTTTTTGGAAATTGCCAAATTTGTACCTTATGGTGGAGGGTATTAAATGTTCGGCCCGGCCGAACTTACAGCTTTTTTACTTGTTATTACTATAATCACAGTTAGTTTAGATTTAATGCTCACAAATTCCCCATTAAAACTTTTATTTGTTATGTGAAGCTCTATTAAATATGCAAAGTGGTGTAGGGTATCATAAAGTCGACCCGCCCGATTTTAAGACTTTCTTTACTGTTTTTTTTTTTAGAAAGGCCTATGGAACAGAATTTTGAAACCAATTTTTTGGGGTTTTCAAACCTATCACTCTATGTATTGTGTAAAATGCATTTTGTATGGTCTTTACCAATTTAGGTTTTTGTGCTCATTGTGAAGAGAGTACTATATGTATAATTTTGCACAAAAAATGTGTATCATACAGAAATAATAGATTTACAAAAAAAAAAAAAAAAAAAAAAAAAAAAATATATATATATATATATATATATATATATATATATATATATATATATATATATATAAAAATTTGGAAAAAGTGTCTTAAGAACATGCAATTTCAATGAATTAAAGCAACATTATGATAGTGAAATGAAAATGGTGGCGCATGAGAGGGGATATATGTTGCTTTAATATGATGAAATAGGATAAAAACATCTACTGACTTGAACTTGTTAGTACATATTTATACTTCGCACCACGTTGTGGTGCAGTGCATTTGTTTATAAAGGTCTAATCCTAATAAATGCGATAGTATGTACACTTACAATAACAAAACTACTGTTGTCTACTTTCTATCGTCGCGTACTTAGTGGCGCAAGAAAGTTAAAAGAAGGTGTCTCGTGTGCAGACACTATCTAGTGACTACCATCGGATAAAACAGTGATAGTTTGCACTCATTCACGAACTGAACATAAATAAGACTTTATTCTATCTGAGGAATATAAGACACTGTGGCGCAGTGGTAAGCATGCCGGCTTTGCTCTCTGAACACCTCGGTTCGATTCCCAATCCAGACATCACATTTTTAAAACGAAAAAAAAAAAAATGTTTGAATATTTCATCTAATAAGAAAGAGTTCTATGTAAATTAACATTGGAAAACGTAACAATAACAATAAAAAATAATAAATGCTTAAGTCGAGAGTAATTTTTTTTTGTTTTTTGTTTTTTCACTTCCTATAACTATCGAGGAAGTGACTTCCACGATTTTTAGAAAACTATCGCGGGCGTGGTTCATCTCTTCCCGAAGGATGCGCCTTCCGGGGTGAGAAAGCGATATCAAACGCGATGATTTCAATCGCTTAGGCGTGACTACTAAGTGATTTGGGGGATAGATTTTGCTTGCTGGGTTATGACTGCATCACATTTGGTATTGGTATTGGGCCATGTAGGTCCACGTTTTGGTATAGTCCCTAATGTAATGGCTACATTCGGTATTTTTAAGATTTTAACAGAATTTTTAAAGGAGAATTTTAAATTTTATTTTATTATATTATTTTATTTTTTTGAAATTTGCTAAATTCCTTCCAAATGGCTGGGGGTATTCAAAGTTCGGCCCCTATTTTATTCCTTTTTATTACTGGTTACATTCTCAATCATAATACTCATTTTGGCAGAGTCTCAAAATTATTTTTTTTTAACTCTAAAAACCCCAAAAACTATGTAAATAAGGCAACCGCTCCTACAACATTTAAAGAAACCTAAAATTTCTCATTTTTTACGTTAATAGAGCTCTTTTGGAGTTTCCAACATGCCCCCTATGTACTCACTTTGAGGGAGTATATATGATTGTTCTGCATAAAAAAACAACTTTCATCTTCGTTTCTTTTCTTTTTTTGTCATGTCCCGAAGGGATTTTAAGGTCATTAATTTGAATGGCTTTTTTGGGAAATTATTTCTTTTTCGTACAATGCCACGAATTCGATATCAGCACAAAACGACAGGAGCTGCTTCGTTAGCAAGGACAGCCCGCCCCAAAGCAATCGTCGCTGTAGTATCTTTAATGTTTTGTAAATTCACATAAGGAAACCATTAACACCTGAGTTATGTTAGCAATTCACATGCATCCTTTCCAGAGGAAATGTTTTCATTTCATTGGTGACTGAATTTATATTAGAAAGAGGAGGAGTTGGGTAAAGATATTGAAATGTTAGGTGTTTAAATGCAAAAAGTAACATTTAGATTTCATAAGGATTTAAGATGTTAAATCTTTTTCCACAACTAACGCAACTAACATACTTGAATGAAAGTCCATATTATGCTGCAATGGAAAGTGATAAACCCTAAGAATTTTATTCTCTCCGCATTTTTTAGTTGTCTTTACCACCTACTCCATGGATTACGTGAGCCTTGTAATCATGGGAATTAACGATTATATTATATTCAGTGGAAGCCACGTGTTACCTTTCATGTTGTAAACCGTATATTTGTTGACTTTGTGACTGGTACTTCCTAATGTGTACGAAAGCTGCAAGGTCCACTAAAAAGATATTGAAACGGCCGCCTGCGCTATCCGATGTATGCTCCGGAGACATGATTTTAGTTCAAATTTGAATGATATCAGGAAGGCGTTGAATAAACCAGAAATCAATGTCTATAGGTTGAAAATACCTGTTCGATGAGTATAGGGTGAGATGAAAAAACTGCAGCCAACTTCAGACTGCTGTCATTTCCAAGCCACTTGTCTGAGAGCTGTTAAAATTATTCCAGTGACAGCTCATTATATTGTTTACAAGCGTACAAAAGCATTTTGGTGAGAATTTTACAGAAAAAAGTTGTTCGTGATGGAATTTAAGCGTGATAGTGTGATTTCTTTATATTTGGCTGGCAAACCACAAGTGGCTATCGTTAGAGCACTCCAATATTTAAATGTGTCTCGTACCATCGCTCGTTACCGTGGTACTGGTAGCGTAGTCCAAAATCAAGGAAGTTGACGGAAGAAAACAGCTACATCAGCAGAAATGGTTCGAAAAGTAAATAAGCAACTTGATCGAATCCCGCGTCGCAGTGGCCGAAAAATGGCTCGTGAGTTGAACATATCGCAATATTCCATTCGGCAAATATTGAAAAAAGGGCTCGGGGTAAAGCCATTGAAATTCCAAATAGGGCAAAAACTTACTCCGCAACAGAAGAAAAATAGACTCAAAAGAGCTAATGAGCTAAACTGCCGAATTTGGGTTTCTCCGATGAGAAAATATTCGTTGTCCAGCAATCAAAATGATCGTGTTTACTTGCCAAAGAATGTGCACCTTCGGTTTGCCACTAGAAGTCAATCGCCGGCCATAGTGATGGTGTGGGCCGCCATAACAGCCGATGGTCGCTCCGTGGCTTCAGAATAAATGCCGAATATTATAGCAAATATATTCTGTAGGGTGCCTTAAAGCCTTGGGCACACAGACCTTGGGCATTCCAACAGGACTCAGCACCATCGCACTCAGCATGTGCCTCCCAAGAATGTTTACAAAATGAGGTTCCTCGCTTCATTTCCAACGCACAATGGCCACAAAAATCCCCGGATACCAATCCGTTGGACTATTGTGTCTAGAGTACTTTGGAAAGCAGGTTTGCCACTAAAAAATTCTAAAGTGTCTATCACCTCAAGCAAGCGCTCCGCCGGGAATAAACCAAAATACGGCAGAGCAACATTCCTGCAGCGTGTGACGGTTTCATTGGCCGTTTGGAGGTCATAATTCGTGCCAAAGGTGACCAATTCGAACAAATCTAAACTTATTCTAAAATCTGATGCTATTTCCGACATCTTTTGCTTTCATTCAAAGTTTTGGTAACTCTTGATTCTAAGAGTCACACTATACGTCCGTATTTTGTAAGTAATTTGAAACAAATGTTCAATATTTCTATCAAACATAGATTGAGAATGTTAAAATAATCATAACCTCATATAATAATAATTGATTAGCAAAATTTTTTAATTTAATTATTTCAATTAAGATTTATTAAAAAAAAAATCATGTCATTAATAAGATTAAAATTTAAGATTAAAATTTTGGAGTTGTAGCTCTAAGTATTTGCTGTTTTAAAATTAATATTACATCAAGTTGAACATTTATGTGAATTACGCAATGTTGTGTGATTTAAAATATCAATTGGGAACAAGTCTTTCCATTTCCTGTATAAAAATATTGAGAAAATTCGCAGCAAAGCATTTATTGTATTTCACAAACAACTCCCAATCCCATTCCATTCAATATTGAAAACGTACCAAAGTGATATTTTTAGAACATTTCTGAACGTTTTTCCATTAAAATTCCAATGCGATTGCAAAGCTATTGTTGTTCATTTCAAATGTACATTTTGCTAATAAAATTTTATGACAATTTGCAGTTGAAATCCCTCAGTATCATAAAATTGTACGCAGGACTCGCATTGTTGTCGAATCTTTATATTCCATTTCGTGTGAGAGGAAATTTTCATTTGCCTGTGTAAACAGTTTTAATAAGAAATTATACGCTTGAGACATGTATGAAAAACAAACACGGTACACCAATATGTTCAAGTTTTCCTTCCATTACCAACGCCATGCCATGCCATGTGTTTTTTGCGTGAACCCCTTTTTAGCAGAAGAATGTCGCACAGGATGCAGCCCGCGGTGCGTTTAAATTGTATTTCATAAATATTTGTTAAAAAGAGAGTTTTTTTTTAATAAAATGTGCTGTGGTGGTGTGATTGATTTTTTACCCGTGACTAGAAGTTACCATATGTGTAACGCATGTGAAAAAGGATTTATTGTACCTTAACAAAGGATGTGGAGTTTTTAGTGACATTTATCCGGTTATTTTTTTTTAACAATTTATGCCAAAAATGGTCAAGAGTAGTCAGGACTAAATTTCTATTTTACACACATATGTTCACATAGAGGTAGGCATGAAAACGTCATATGTTTTTCTAAAATGATACTTAATAATACGGAAGAGTTTCCGCATTTATTTAAAACTAGCTGAACCAGGTGCGCTTTGCTACCCCCTTTGAATTTAAATGCATTCAAAATTTTATATACGAATATTTGTTGGTTTAAAAAAAAAATTAAACAAATTCAACCAGTAAAGAAAGTCCTAAAGTCGGGCGGGCCCGATTTTATGATACCCTACCCCACTTTTCTAATTTAGTTGAGCTCCACTTAATAATTAAAAGTTTTTATGGGAGAATTCAATCATACACGCTATGATTATAATTATAATTTAAAATTCAAAGGACTAAATATGCCGAAGCATTTGTATCTTTTAAATTCGGACTTGTATTGCCCATTTGGTGCGAAATTAATTTGAAATCGGATAAAAATATATATGGGAACTATATCCAAATCTGAACCGATCTCGATAAAATTTGGCAAAGATATTTCTGAGCTGTATTTGATATATTTCCCTGAATATCGTTGTTACGGAGTGCATATTACGGCTGTAGGTAACACATACAACAAATCGGATGAACAATATATGTGGGAGCTATAGCTATATCTGAACCGATCTTCACCAAATTTTGCATACTACCTTCTAGACTAATTCGGTCGTATGTGCCAAATTCCATCCCATTTGGGCAAATATTAGACGTTTGGTGCACAATAAAAGGTAAATCGGACGAAGTTATATATGGGAGCTATATCCAAATCTGAACCGATCTCGATAAAATTTAGCAAAGGTATTTCTGAGCTGCATTTGATATATTTCCCTAAATATTGTTTTTAAAGAGTGCATACTACGGCTGCGGAGGACAAAAATAACAAATCGGATGAACAATATATATGGGAGCTATAGCTATATCTGAACCGATTTCGATAAAATATGGCATACTTATTTTCATGCCTAATTTGGTTGTATGTGCAAAATTCCATACTATTCGGGCTGATATTACACGTTTGGTGCACAATAAAAGGCAAATCGGACGAAGATATATATGGGAGCTATATCTAAATTTTTACCGATTATCTCCAATTTCAATAGGGTTCGTCCTTGGGGCAAACAAATTTTGTTTGCAAAATTTCATCTCAATGCGACCTGCATGTTGTTACAAGAATACATGGACAGACGGACGGACTGACGGACGGACGGACAGACGGACGGACGGACAGACGGACTGACATGCATAAATCAACTCAGAAAGTGATTCTATGCAGATCATCAAAAGGAACTATGGGTCTATCTCGTTTCCTTTTGCCTGTTACAAACAAATGCACAAAGACGTAATACCCTGATCAGCTTGTGGTGTAGGGTATAAAAATTTAAAAAAATATATTGTAATACTTTAATGCGTAAATAAACAAATAGCAACCGACGCCTGAAAATGCAGGAACAGCTGATCATGAGAAAAGCAGGAAATATGTGAAATCGGCCGAGAATATATAATATTTAAATCTTAAGCGATTTTCAGTTCATTTGTCAAATTATTTATTGTAACCAAATTCCGCCACACATTCTGAATTTCGTTGGAATAGGTCATATATATGTGTTTGGGGCGTAACATACATGAAATCGCCGATATATATATATATATATATATATATATATATATATATATATATATATATATATATATATATATATATATATATATATATATATATATATATATATATATATATATATATATATATATATATATATATATATATATTCAATACAATTCGGGTACCAGATTTCGTCTCTCTGCTCGAATTTCATTGGAATCGAACATACATATCGCGTTACATCAAATATGTACAATCGGCCGAAAATTTATATGGGAGCTATATTTAAATCTGAACCGATTTGTACATAATTTGACTAATTTATTTTATAATCAAAATCCCGTCACACATTCCAAATTTAATTGGAATCAAACATACATATCGTGTTTGGTGCGTCAAATAAACGAAATCTGTCGAAAATATATATGGGAGCTATATCTAAATCCAAACCGATTTCAATATAATAAGCAAACAAATTTGTTTGACAAATTCCGTCACACATTCCAAATTTCATTGAAATGTGACGTACACAGTGTGTTTAATGCAACAAATAGATAAAATCCGCCGAAAATATATATGGGAACTATATCCAAATCTCAACTGATTTTAATACAACTTGTCTAATTTATTTTCTGGTCAAAATCCCGTTACACATTCCAAATTTCATTGGAATCGAGCATGCATATCGTATTTGGTGCATCAAATAAACCAACTCGGCCGAAAATATATATGGGAGTTATATCTAAATCTGAACCGATTTCAATATAATTCTGGCAAATTCAGTTTTGTTTTTAAATTCCGTTAGGCATTCCAAATTTGGAGACTGTATCTGTAATCGATCAATAGATATGTGCATATAAAATCTAAATTTTTGGGAGGTACCTCCGATTCTGATCCTATATCTCCAGTTACAAGTAGAATTTCCAAAAATATTATACCCTAAGTTACTTTCAGGCGATGTTGTAGTATACTTGGAAATTTTCAGCAAAATCTGTTCAGCGGTTTTCGAGTCAATGAATTACATACAATAGACAATATAGATTTTTATGAAGCAATATTAACTGGGCGTAGGTTGAATGATAATCGGCTTAATAGGGCAAAGCTCAAAAATTAAATACTTGGCTGAGCTCGATTTGGAAGATATAGATAAACCTAGCAATGCCCGACTTGAGGTATTTCTAAATAACCAACACATGTTTCCAATCAATTTTGTAACAAATTGAAAATTTGGATTCCGAGTGGAAACAGCCAGCTATAGACAAGTTATTTAAACAAATTTAAGCCTATTCTATAAAAAATAAATAATTTGAAGAGCTCATTTTCTGAATTTTAATATCCCTTAGATCTCACAATTATTTTATTACTTACAAAAAATATTTTATTTATACTTCAGTTTACAAGTTTGCCTTCAACCACATATTATCGTCGCTGTTTCAATCTCCAACCTCCAAATAGACATTTTTATTAATCTCAAATTTATATTTTTGTATGTACTTAAAGTATGGCTGCTTATTCAAATTCAAAACAAAATTTATTGTCAATTACAGTAATTAAATCATTTAGACATAATGGTACATTTAAAAATAAAAAAACCCATTCTTACGCTAATTAAAAACTTGTTAACGAAATAAACACTCCATAACGATTATCAATAACAATTAAAAAACACTTTTCGTGAACACTTTTTTCGACGTAATTAGGGGTCATCGATAAAATATTGCACATATTGTCTCATAAAACTGAATATAAGATGTCGAAATGTAAATTTAATTAAAAATTATTGCATTGCTAATAATTTCAAATGCGATTGTGTGCAAAAATTGTCGTGTGTTAAGGACATAATAAACCATCCTTATAATATATATCCGTAATTCCATATTGTTAAAAGACAAATGAAACACGTTGTTTAGTAATGTCGTTCTGAACCTTATAGGGAAAACTTTTATTTTTATCAGGTACTAGCTGGCCCGGTCCGCGTTGCCGCCCCGTAGTTTTTGTCTATTATGCATATTTTCCCAAGCATAATTATTCACAGATATGACTGATATAAGTGTTCACGTACATGTCGATTTAAAGGGTTTTAAAATACCTGTACCCATTTTTAACCAGTGGGCTTCAATATTTAAACCGTGGGCTTCAACTGTGTGGATGTGCTATACAAATCTATTAAAAAGTATATATCAATCTTATCGCCATATAAGGGATCAAATTAATTTTTAATATGGTAAAAATCGTAGCAAAATCTTCCAGTCAAATGAGCAGTAATTTGGAATTTGCTGTATTTTGCATACGACATAATTGAGGGCTGAATGATTTAAGAATAGCCAAAGTTAATTACTTTTTTAAACCCATTAGCAACTTAGATTGTGCATTAGAGTCCTCATAAGTCCCCCTAACCATGTCAGTCTGTTTGTCCGCCAAAAGGTGGACTTGAGAGGGTATTATAACATGGATAAAAATTCTAAAATTTGTAGATATGTTGAAATTTTAGTGTAAGATTTTCACCCCCCCAATACGCATTGTTAGCCAAATTCTTTGAAATGTGGTTAAATTAGGAGGTACCTTCTTTATATAGGCACTACTCCGAAACATCGACCTACATTGAAAACTTTCTTCTACCCCTTATAATCCAAGATGACAAATAGAGGCCAAATCAAAAATATAGCAGAACAATATAGCATGTCACAGCATTTCGCGTGATTTAAATAAGTAAAAATAGTTTTATCCACCTCATAATTGAGGGCAGAATGATAAGATGGGAATTAATTTTATTTGCCATTTAAATTGTAAGTTGGAGACCCCTTAAAGTCCATATTTTCATCATAGGATAATTCAATGATGATTAAACAAATATTCGGTCCCGTGCTACTTTCTTATATTTGTAATTTCTTCATGTTTCCACAATTTATTTCATATGGATGCACATCCCAAATCTACGTTCCCAACCAATATTCTCTTGGGGGTTAAAAATTCAATAGAATACAAAATTTTCTTTTCTGACCACACATTAGATGTGAAAGTGGACTTGGGGATACTCCAATGTGGGGACTTTACTTAAATAAATTGCTATGTGGCAATTATCTGTATGATGGTTCCCTACCCCAGGGTGGCATAAATAAAATTTTTTAGTCAAATCAATTGATGAATCTGATCAATACCAATATGGGCCCTACTCTGAAAATTTCAAATTTTATGCGAAGAGGTTATCTACCCCCTTAGAAACAAAAATGTCAAATAAGGGCCAAAAAATGAAAAAAGTGGCCGGCCAAGACCCCAAAAATAAGTTAAATCATAGATGGTTATATAAATATGAAATCGGGTTGTTCCCTTATCCGTGAGTTATGATCGATATAAAGACCTGCAAAAGTGATTTTAGGTATTTTGAATGTTTGGGAAGAATTTCTGGAAGGATATAAAACCTTTTCTTACTAAAAGTCCCATTCGCTCTACTATTTTGCACCTTTTATTTCAATATTGGTATATTACTTATTATTCTCCCAAAGAATTTTGCATTTTGAGCTCTCATTGGACGGATCATTGCCACGCTTTGAAATGAGCCCCATTAAGCTTTTTCGGTCATTTTTGTTTGTTTAAATGTGTTCGCATCTTCCAGCTAACCCACCATGTAGGCCCTGGAGTTGAAAGGTAGATGTCAGTTAACATCCAATTTCGCACTTATTTAATTTTTTTAGTGAAAAATTATTCTTTATTTTGTTCACAAAAAATCCACTGAATTCAATATGATAATACAAATTGAAAAAAAAAAAATTGACAAAAAAAAAGAATAACAAATTGAAAAAGTCTTCAACTTTTTCGCTGATTTTTTACAGCAAATGTTTTAAGATCCTTCCTTACAAAGTTTGTCAATAGAATGTACTATTACTTTAAAATTCGATTCCATTGAAAATGTTTTTTTGATTTTTGCAATGAGATCTCTTTTTCATGATTTTTCAGCGATTTAGAAAAAGTAATTATCTTTTAACTTTGGTGTGACCGCGTTAAATTATTTCGATATCATCTATTCCGTTTCGCCACCACATAATTCGCTACTACACTTCCATGTAACCCGCCATCAATTTCAGTTCTCAAGAAATCAAGTCAATTAAATAAATTGGTATAAATATTCGAATTCAAAAATAAAATATAAAAAAACACTACAAATGTACATTAGAAAAAAGTAAGTCAAAATGGAAAAAAATCATGCAAAATAAAACATTACTATTGTACATTTGAAAAGTCAAAATGAAAATGTTAATATATCACATTTTTACGCGATTTTTTGGATATTATCCTTTTCGGAGAGTAGACAACTCCGAATTTGTGTGAATCGTTAAAATTAATCCAGCGGTTCTTAAGTTATAAGCGTAGTAACTAACACAACTTACATTTATATATATAGATTTGATGTTCATTGAGAATATTCGAAACACGTGGTCCGAATCTATGAATTCCAATTGAACATTCTCCGCAAATAAATGTTAAAATCATAAAATGAGTGAGACCGTCATATGGGTCCATACCAAAACGGGAACCTCTATAGACAATTTTATACTTCAAGGACTGCCATCTATCAAATCTTCAAAAATACCAAATTTCAAACAATTATGTGGTATTATCAAAATAGCGAATATCGGTAGCTATCGTTATATTTTTGCTAAAGGAAAACGTGGAACTAAATATTCAATCTTCTGCCACCGGACTAGAACCCATTATAAACTAAAAATACCAATTTATTTATCAAAATATCGAATATCGGCAGGTGCTGTTATATGGGGAAAACACCAAAACGTGGACCTACACATACAATGTTTCGCCACACGAGCTACAACTCATTACGAACTACAAATACCAATTTCTGGACAAATCCCCTAAAAAAATGTGCAAAAATCATAAAAACACCAAATATCGGGATGTACCGTTATATGGGGCTATACAAAAACGTAGACCTATACATACAATGTTTCGCCGCGGGAGGTAGAACCTATTATAACCCACAAATACAAATTTTTAGACAAAATACCGAACATTAAGAGTTACCATTATATGGGGGCTATACCAAAACGTTAGAACCCATTATGACCCACAAATACCAATTTTTAGACAAATCCATCAAAAAAAGTGGCAAAAATCATCAAATACCGCATATCGGGAGGTACCGTTATATGGGGGCTATACCAAAATGTGGGCCTATATGTACGATGTTTCGCCACCGTATTAGTGCATTTGTTTACAAAATGCTGAAGGAAACGAGATATCTCATATGTATGTTTCACTCGATTTTCAGCTCAGTAATACTTTTGACATATAGACTCAATTTGGTCGTAATTGCCAAATGCCATTACATTTGGGCTAATATTAGACGTTTGGTGCACAATAAACGACAAATCGGACGAAGATATATGTATGGGGGCTATATCCAAATCTGAACCGATGTCGATGAAATTTAGCAAGGATATTTTAAGCTGAATTTGATATAATTCCCCAAATATCGTTGTTACCGAGTGCATATTATGGCTGCGGAGGACAAAAGTAGCAAATAGGATGAACCATATATATGGGAGCTATAGCTATATCTGAACCGATTTCGATCAAATTTAGCATACTTTTTTCAGTCCTAATTTGGTCGTATGTGCAAAATATATGGGAGCTTTATCTAAATTTTTACCGATTATCTCCAATCTCCAAAAATAGGGTTCGTCCTTGGGTCAAACAAATGATTTGTGAAAAAAATTTGATCTTGATCGGGCAATAAATGCGACCTGTACTTTGTTTACAAAAATACATGGACTTACGGACGGAACGACATGCATATATCGACTCAGAATGTGACTCTACGCAGATCATCAAAGGACTATCTCTATTCCTTTTGCCTGTTACAAACAAATGCACAAAGGCATAATACCCTGACCACCTTGTGGTGTAGGATACAAAAATGCATATGTAGGACCTGTCCGACTTTTGTCCTTTCTCTACTTGCCTAAACCGAAATATGTATGTTTATACCCGACACCACACTGTGGTACAGGTTATTATGTCTTTGTGCATTTGTTTGTAGAATGGAGAAAAAAGCGAGATAGATACATAGTTCCTTTTGATGATCTTCGCGGAATTACATTCTCCCACTATTCGGCATTTTGATGATTTTTCCGACAATATTCATCGGAATTGTTTCAAATTTGGTATTTGAAGTTTGAAATGAATACTACAGCCTACGACAAAAATTTGTTTGTGCATGTCCACGTCTTCGTATAGCCCCCATATAACGGTACCTCCCTATATTCGGTATTTTGATGATTTTAGCGACATTATTCACGGATTTTTTTGTTAAGTTTCCATTTGAATATTGTAATGACTTCTGACAAAAATTACCTATGCAGGTCCATGTCGTCGTAAAGACCCTAATGTAACAGCTACATTCGGTATTTTTAAGATTTTAACAGAATTTTTAAAGGATTTTATTGTTTTTGAGAATTGGCAAATTCTTTCCAAATGGTGGATTGTATTCAAAGTTCTGCCCGGCCGAATTTACAGCTCTTTTACTTATTATTTTTCGACTTGCTTAAAATGTACGCTATAAATGTACTCTATTCATCAGTGTTCAAATTTTCTTATTACTCTACTGGCTTGTACCACGGTAAAAGTTTTACCTTCATATGTATGTATTTGGATATGTATTTGTAATTAAACATAACATGGCCATTTTCTCACACATTGATATTTCAACTTTTGTCGTTTTCAAATTATCATCCTCTTCTAATTCCTATAATGCAAAATAATCAACGGACACATAAATTTACTCTTTCTCTCTCAGTTAGCTTGAGGACAAGCGAACAGACTACCTAGTATCTGGACTACCACCAATTGTTTCCCTTCAATCAGCATCACAGTCATCAACTCTATCTGCGTAATAACAGACATTTACTAAAAACCCACCATCCTCCACTGAAGCAGGCAACGACTTAAACGGAAACAAACCATTCGACCATTTCACAGCCATTATGAATATCACCCCAAAATGACTATGAATGGCGCAACAAAGTCAGATTAAATTTCGCCGTAAGAAGATTTAATGACAAGGCATTGGCAAGGGGTGGCTCGTTCTTCCCCATCCGCCATGGTGGGTAGGTGGTAGCCAGTCTTACGTATTTGTTTAACATTGGAACTCCGGGCCACTTGCTAATGCCGGTAGGAATAAACTCGTGGCTTAATACAAACATTCAATAAATCTTTTTTACTGCATTTATTTGAATTTTTTACCAACATCATAAATCGCAAACCACGAGGGATGTTTTGCCTCAGACCATTTTGTGTTATCGTAACGTGGTTTGGAAAATGTTTCCATTCTGCTGCTACTGGTATAGAGATTCATTTAAAATTAGAGGAGGATCGGGCGGTGGCGTTGGGCAAGTGTTAAACTAATTTATTTGCAAGAAGTTCTTCTTCGTTATTCTCACAAGGATAACAACATTTACGTAAATGTTCTTTGGGAACTTTGAAAGGAAAGAATTAATTAAAAATGTAATGGGAAAAGTTGTTGGCCATCATAAATTGAAAAGAAAGAAATAGAAAAACTCATTATGGTGGTAACACATTGTGTGTGTGTATAAACGCATATATCACTTGGACTGGCTCTTTTAATGAATATTGAATTAGCAAAGCCAAGTTTTATGTTCCTTTGGGGTTTCTATCGGTTCTGAAAACTGGAATTAAATTTTATTATTATAGTCAATACCATTTAAATAAAACACAATAAATTTACAAAAGTTACAAATTGGCTAATTTTTGCAAAAAAAAATATATATATATTTCGTCCCTTCAAATAATTCTTCTGAGTTAAAAAATTAAGGACCATTTTATCGGCAATTTGTCAAAAATATGTATTTATCTTACATAAATACATAACCATACAGTTGAATTGCTTTTAGGTGGTTGGATAATTGTTGGCATATATTAAGGGATTATAAAGGTCCTTGGAAGCGTGACAAGTATGAGGCACCGTTTTTGTAGAGTTAAACGATTGTGGAAAAATTGTTAACGAAGTTTGCATTTCAGCTTAATAATAGTATTTAGTTTGCATAATAAAACCGGTAAAGAAAGTCTTAAAGTCGGGCGGGGCCGACTATATCCAAATCTGAGCCGGTCTCGATAAAATTTAAGAAAGGCATTTCAGAGCTGCATTTGATATATTTTCCCAAATTTCGGGAGGAGAAAATTTTCGGGAGGAGAAAAATAAAAAAAATCGGATGAACAGTACATATGGGAGCTATAGCTATATTTGAACCGATTATCCCTAATTCCAATAGGGTTCGCTCCTGGGCCAAACAAACGATACTTTGTTTACAAAAATACGGACGGACATGCATGAATCGACTCAGAATGTGATTCTATGCAGATCATCAAAAGGAACTATGGGTCTGTCTCGTTTCCTTTTGCCTGTTACAAACAAATGCAAAAAGACATAATACCCTGATCAACTTGTGGTGTAGGGTATAAATATAAGTTTTGGTATACACAGAACCAATTTGATTTTTGATTAGGACTTAAACGCTGTTTGGCTTCAATGAAATATATTTGCAAATAGAAAACTTTGCTACAAATTTTTTAACACCTAAGTTTTGTATACAGGCTAGTCCCGTTTGAAGAATTTTAATATCAGTCAACGCTATCCTATCACATCTTCACACCAGATCTTGTGTTGGTAGAAATATTGAGATGTTGGAAATTTGAAGGCAATCGAACTCTTTTTTTTTCATATTGTATATGAATTATAATTCTTTAATTCGTGGGAGAAGTACTAGAAGGAGTGAGTCGATATTATCCATCGTGGTACCTGGCCTGCTGGCCTAACATATGCAAAGTTTGAACTAAATCGGATGATCATTTATTTTAATGAGCTAAATAAGTTTGATAATATTATTGCGGTGTAGCAAGTTCGGATGCTTCCCTCGAGAATAATCGTGCCAGACGGAAAGATGGGCAGACGGACACCCCTAGATCGACTCTATATGTCCCAGAACGGATTTGGTACAACGAGACCTAGGGTCTAAAACCGTTATTTCGTATCAAAAAATATATACATACATACGCTCTTTAGCCACATGACTGCGTGTAAAACATGTAGTTGGGTCCAAATTCACAACTTGTATTTTATAATGAGTTTTCTAAATTTTTCACCAAATGTAAACATAGTTTGTCATTCCGGTTCCTTTGTTAAAAGGAAACAAATGTAAAACAATTCTGAATTAATGACAAATTTTAGACACAGTGTGGTTTTTTCAATTTTTAAAACAAAAATTTAACGGTTTTTGCTGCTCAGAAAAAAACCGTGATTCACGGCTTCAGAAATGTGGGCCGGCGATTTTTATGGTTATACTTCCCATTATTGATTTGAAGGTGTATTAGATATATATTGATAATGTGAGTGGGAAAAACTTATTATTTGATTTAAACTAAATCATATGAGTTATATAAAATGCTTTAAAACAAACAAGTAAAAAAGCAGATAAGTTCGGCCAGGCCGCGCTTTTTATAACCTCCACCATTTGAAAGAAACTGTAAAAATTTAAAAACAATGTCGTCTGAAAATACCGCTCAAACCCGTTATATGGGGGCTATACGAAGACGTGGTACTGCATAAGTAATTTGTGTCATAGGCTGTAGTAACTGTTCAGAACTTTATATACGACATTTGAAACAATTCCAGTGAATAGCATCGCAAAAGTCAAAAAATATCGAATAGCGAGGTGTACCTTTATATGGGGGCTATACGACATCGTAGATCTATATAGATAATTCTCTTCTAGAGGATAAAGTACTCACAAGAAACTCCTTGTGTAAATTTTCAGACAATTCCGTTAAAAAAATGGCTAAAATCATAAGAATACCGAATTTCGGGGGTACTGTTATATAGGGGCCCTCCCTACAAAACAAAACAAAAAAAAGAAATCCATTAAAAATTCTGCTAAAATCTTAAAAATACTGAATATCGGAAGTTGCCGATATATAGGGGATATACGATATTGTGGACCTATATAGACAATTCTCATTCAGGGGGTAAAGCACTCACAAGAAACTCTGTGTGGAGTTTCATCTTATCTTAATTCGTTTCGACCGTAGCGTGATTACAACAGACGGACAGACGGACGGACGGACAGGCCTAAATCGTCTTTGAATTTTACACTGATCAAGAATTTACATACCTTGTTGGGTCTAAAGCTATTATTTCGATGAGTTACAAACGGAATGACGAACTTAATATACCCTCCATATTTATATGTGCATATTTATATACGCAAAACTCCTTATCGGTTGATTCCATTTTGCGAACATAAATGGTGTAGTTTCAACACCAAAAATTCTACAGGCCTAAAATTAGTTTGAATTATTTGGTCTAAAATTCGTTTAAGGACCCCACCTAAAGTTTTCTGATTTGTCTAAAGATGTGTCATATCATGTGTGAGTTGCAATAATTATGTAGAATGGTGATATAAAATTGTTCACTTCATAACTCATACATTTGTTAAAAAACAAGAATTCTTCTCTGAAAAACAATGTGGTTTTTGTTGTAATATTACTTATTGCATTCTAGAAACCTTGGCCACTTATTTAATCGATTTTGCTAATATTATTCCTATAGGATATAATTATATTGCAATATAACATAAGTTAAAACTAAATTTTTTTATCCTAAATTTAAACATATTTTTTTGAATTCCAAAAAATGTCTGTAAAAATTCCTTACAGTTGTCCAGGAAAAAAATATTCCATAAAATAAACTTAAGCAAAAGAAAATGAAAATCTCAAAATTTATGTTGAATTTTATCGCTACTACGCTCGTTTCCTTCAGCACAGACTTTGCAATTAAGTCCAAGAGAAAAAAAAGAAAAACAAACAAAAATAAAGAATCCAACCAACCTTCGTTCTTATCATTTTGTCCGTCCTTAATTTCTTACCTTGCCATTTGTAGATGTTGCCCTTGGTACTTTAATATATTCTTGATGAAGTCAATGCTGCTGCCGGGATGGTGGTAGCTAGGGGTTGATGGCAAGTTTCTTGCCCTAAGCCATCAGTGAGGCAAGCGAAATACGGTCTGCACTCCTGCTTTCGGTTTGCTTCATACATAATTTGGCAACATATTTTTGTTGTGTTGTGTAAATTTTTTATAGGTGATCCACTTAAGAGAATGACACTTAAAGTCATCATTACAAGTATTTTTATTGCAATAATGGCACATCTTGCACATAGTTTTGGCAATTTACCTTATCCCTGATGATATTCTGATTGCCATTTTGATGTTGCTTCTGTTGCTGATAATGTTCCCTCTATTCACTGCGGCATGTGTTGCGTATTCAGAAGGGTGCTTTCATTAATACTATGCTTTGGGAATGTATGATAGCAAAGGCAAGGAAGAACTTACATTTCGAAAGGAATTGATGCTTTGATGAGATTTTGCTTTGTATTACACAGACTTCAGAATGTTCGATGCCCTGACACTTAATCAAACCATAACAAATTAGTGCTCAATATGAAAACACAGGGAATATTAATGGGAGCGTGTATCGATAAATTTTTCATTAGGATATACAGGAACATCAAATATTTACAATATGCCGTAAAGACCAGAAAAGGAAAACGACAATTTATATTTATAGGTATTTTGTAAATGTCAGAAATATTTTTGCATTCAAACACATATTTAATGACGTTGTGCCAGAAGTGCGTAGGAAGAAACGTGTTACACATGTATAAGCTAATGGGTCTGAGCCATACAAGTGAACAAACATCGTTAAGAATCGAATTATTATTATGACCTGGAGATTTCGGCCGGGCCGAACATTTAATACCCTCCACCATTTGGAAGGATCTTGAAATTTTTCAAATAAAAAATCCGAAAACTACCACTCAATTGAAAACCGTTATATGGGACTATACGAAACCGTAAGCAGCTTATGAAATTTTTGTCATAAGCTGTAGTACCCATTGCGAACTTTAAATATGAAATTTGTTACAACTCCGGTGAATAATGTCGCAAAAACCATAGAAATACCGAGTATCGGGAGGGGTTAACGAAGACGTGGACCTGCATACGAAATTTTTTGCCATAGGTTGGGTACTACAACTACGTTAAGATCTTTTAATACGAAATTTGAAACGATTCCGGTAAATAATGTTGCTGAAATCATCAAAAATACCAAATGTCGGGAGGTACCGTTATACGGAGGCTATACGAAGACGTGGATCTGCATACAAAATCTTTTGTCATAGGTAGTACCCATTACGGACTTCAAATACGAAATTTAAAATAATTCCGGTAAATAAAGTCGCTAAAATCCGAAAATACCGAATATCGTTACGAATTAACGAACTTAACCTGCCTACTGTTAAAATATGCATGTATGCAAAATTTTAGCCTTCCATCTCAATTCGTTCGAAAGATAGCTTGATTACAGCAGACAGACGAACAGACAGGCGGACATCGCTAGATCGTCTTAGAATTTTACGCTGATCAAGAATATATATACTTTGTATATACTATGTAAAATTTCGAGGAGTTACAAAGGGAATGACAAAGCTAATATACCCTTCATAGAATGGTGGAGGGTATAGAAATAGGGAGAAAAGGCTATGACGATCGTAATATAATAGAAATGAAATAATTAATTCCATAGTTTACAATATCTAATGAACGTATATTTTATATTAACATATTTCAACTCTTTATATTGTACATACAGAAATTTAATTTACATAATAAATAGGTCGTTATTGTGAGGAAAAAGTAACCTAGGTCAATCATATTGTCCCATGCAACGGAATCAATTAATTTTAATATTTTTAAGGTATATAATTAAAAATCATAATTCTATTCGAAAAATAACTAAAAGGGATTAAAACTCGACACCGACTTCGGATATATTTCATATTTAAAAATATTTATTGAATTATTTTATCTGAAGCAGGCTATGAGTCGAAATTAGTGCCCGACTTTGACGAAATTTTGCATTGGATTTAGGTAGAGGTAAAAATCAAAGTATAGATGAAGTGGGCCGAAAAAAAAAATTAAATGCTGCAAATTTCACAATTATATACTGTTTGACCCGGAATTCTGAATGGATTCTGGAAATTTTATGTGAACTCTAAAACAAAAAGTGAAATTTCTAATTTCTGCAGAGAGTTACTCCACGACGAAATAAGTGTTTTAGCTAAATATTCGTGATATCTATATTTATCAATATTGTTTAATGCTT
Organism: Musca domestica; assembly: GCF_030504385.1. Lineage (NCBI taxonomy): Eukaryota > Metazoa > Arthropoda > Insecta > Diptera > Muscidae > Musca > Musca domestica. The sequence continues at coordinate 21,022,675 of NW_026712328.1, read as the reverse complement.
GTTCTAACAGAAGCCAATATACTATTTGAAGAGTCAAGTGGATCAAAACTAACATAAATCAAACCAGTAAAGAAAGGCCAAAGTCTGGCTGGGCCGACTTTATGATACCCTACACCACTTTCCATATAAAGAACAGTTGCATATAACAAATAAACTTTTTATGGGGAATTTATGAGAATTAAAACATACCGTCTATAATCGTTAAATCAGTTACAATTTAAAGCCGAAATAAAACTAATATATATCAGGCTTCGTTTGTGCCAATTTGTTGAAAATCCATTCAAATCGGGTCTTATATTAAACATTTCGTTCACAATAAAAGTGTAATTGGATTAAGAAATATATGATCGTATGAAGAATATAAATAAGGGGTATAGCTATATCTGAACCGATTTACACAAAATTTAACACATATGTTTCTAGGCTCAATTTGTTTAGATGTGCCAAATTCCATCTTATTTGGGCTAATAATAAACATTTGGTGCACAATACAAGGCAAATCGGACGAAGATATTTAAGGGAGCTATATCTAAATTTTGACCCACTGTCTCCAATTTCAATAGGGTTCCTTGTTGGCCCAAACAAACTTTATTTGTGAAGAGTATGAAAAATGTCGGATATAGCATCAAATGTTAGAATATGTTTATATTTGTTCGAATTGGTCTTCTTTGGCACGAACTATGGCTTCAAACGGCCAATGAAACCATCACACGCTGTCCGAATGTTACTCTGCGGTATTTTGGCCCATTCCCGGCGAAGCGCTTGCTTGAGATGATCGACACTTTAGTATTTTTTAGTACCAGCCTTACATTCCAAAATACTCCAGACACAATAGTCCAAATGATTGGTATCCGGAGATTTTGGTAACCACCATTACCATGGCCGGCGCTTGAGTTCTGGTGGCCAACCGAAGGTGCACAGTTTCAGCTGACCTCTTTGGCAATAAAGACGGTCATTTTGTTTGTTTACATACTGCTGGACAACGAATGTTTTCTCATCGGAGAAAACCAAATTCGGCAGTTCACCACTTTAGGCCAAGCGAAGCAACTCTTTAGCTCTGTTGAGTCTATTTTCATTCTGTTGCGGTGTAAGTTCTTGCACTTTTTGGGATTTCAATGGCTTTTTTTCAATATTTGCCGAATGGAATATTGCTATATATTCAGCTCACGAGCCATTTTTCGTCCTATGTTCTGGTGGCCAACCGAAGGTGCACATTTTCAGCTGACCTCTTTGACTATAAACACAATCATTTAGTTTGTTTACTGCTAAACTGCTGGACAACGTATGTTTTCCCATCGGAGAAAACCAAATTCGGCAGTTCACCACTTTCAGCGAAGCAACTCTTTAGCACTCTGATGTTGGTTGCAGTTTTTTCATCTCACCCTGTACATTATGCATGCCATAGAACATCATTCTAAAACATGAGTGGGAAGTACCAGAAGGAGTGGGCTGATGTTGCCCATCTACGAACTCGATCTATGTTTGACAATAACATTACGATGTACCAATTTTGGACAAAATTGGATACTCCCTTCGAGAGTTATCGTGCGCCCCAGCCAGACGGACGCTCAAAAGTTTATGGTCATTAGAAAATGCTAAGTCTTTGCACTGTCGTAAACTCTAACCACCTGCAAAAGTCTTATGTTACCGATCTCCGAACTCGATCTAAGATTGATAATAATATATTGATATAACAAGTATGGACCAAATTGGATATTCCCTTCGAGAGTTGTCGTGAGCAGCAGCCAGTAGGACAGACGGGCCGACAGACAGACACTCCTATATCCACTCCAAACGTCCTGAAAAGGATCTGGTCCAGAGAAACCTAGGATCGAAAACCGTTATTTCGATGAGACACGTTTTGGCCGTATCAAATGCTATATACCCTCTGTGGCCATATAACTGAGGGTATAATGAAAAAAATGTATATCACAAAATGTAACAAAAAATATTCACATTTTTTATACGATGTTATCCTTCTCCGCGAAGAGGCCATTCATAATTGGGAAGAATTGCCAATTCTCGCAGTTTAATGAAAATTTTTTATATAAAAATTATCCGATGACTGTCCAAATTAGTGAGCTTCTGCCCTGACTCCATGAAAAATTCCGTCGGTTCGTCTATAATTGTGACCTGTAGAGCGGTTGAAATCAGGAAATGGTTCTATTTTTGGTCCAATTGATCCCCTAAATAGTTTGATATCATCTTCCAAAAAGGGCACCTATTCTGAACTTAATACCAAATTTCGTGGGAATCATTATTGTGTGATTATAAATAAAATTGGACTGACGAACATACATAGCTAGATCTACTAGGGTCGGCAATATCCTATGTCCAGGACCAATACTTCGAGTTGTCACAAACAACAAATATTTTTGTAGGGTATAGAAAGTGAAAATATATGACAGATATGATATAAGAATATGATACCAAAACATGGATCTAACTTCCCAGTATTACAAATATAATGTACTTGGTTTACTTGCTGCACCCTAATACACTTCCCCTCTTTTCACCCTCTGTGTTCTGATATCAGTCAATATTTTTGCCAAAGCCAAAAAGGAAGCGGAAACATAATGAACATGGCAGACGGAAAAGGAGAACGAGTATCATTAAAATACACAAATGATGCCAGGATCCAACAAAGCATGGAGCATGCCCATGGCGTGGGTGCCGAAGGAGGACTTGGTAAAATTATTGTATTTTCTATTCACGGGTATCTTAAATTCAATGTGTTGATGATATTTTCCATTGAATATTGAAAAGTGAGGCATGGAGAAATTCAATGATAACATTGCGGACAAAAGCACGAATAAACAAGTAAGCAAAGGCTACAGTCGAGCGGGGCCGACCGTTGAATACCCTACAACACTATAATAAACGATACAGTTTATATAAGCGAGATACTCGAAAGAATTCCACAAGATATTGTGACAAATAATTAAAGAAAACCATCAGGTTTCGTTCTCTAATTTTCGAATAATAGCAACTTAAACTAATTTGCTCATTTCCAATTTATTGGTAGATGTTGCACGTAAATGGTCTTCCTAGATCTGGAACCAATATTTCCCAAAGACCTATAATCTCTCAGAAGTGGCAAAAGATTAACATTTATTATTGGTTTTTGACTGAAACGCATCTATATGAGATACAGACATTTGACTATATTCTTCAACGAAATCAGCGTTAACGAAATTGTCAGAAGTGCGTCTTTCCTGAATTTGTGAATTCTCCAAAAAGTCACTGGAATGGACATTTTCGTATTTTGTCTACAAAAGTTGGCAAACTCCTTTACACATTTAATATTTTTGGATGACCATCCAAAACTGCTTGGCTTTTGTAATGTCCGGTAACCCCCATTCAAATGTGCGTGAAGATCGGGCGATAATTACGACCTGCTGACAATTTTGCAGTTTTTTGGTCCATTTCAACCCCTGAATATATGGCGATCATCTCCAAAAAGAGTAGGCTTCTATTCTGACCCTCATCTTATCCCCATGCAAAATTTCGTAAGGATCGGGCCATAATTACGATCTGTATATGATATCCTGATATCCTAACTACTTAGTTTTGTTAGCTGTAGAAATATTACCAAATGTTTAATTCAAAATGAAAATATGCCAAAAATATGACAAAATGGAAAAAATATGAGAAAATATTACAAAATCAATATTTTCATCTTTAGAGAGATATTTGTATGCGTTTTTTATACGTTTTTCCTTTCCTGCCAAGAGGCCATTCTGAATTAATGAGAACTGTCGAAATCAGTTCAGCCGTTCTCGACATATATGAGATCTTTCAAGAATATCTTCTTTGATAGACATATATATCGCATATATTTGCTATATATTCGATTTTTTGGATCTTAACATCAATGTAAAGATCAGAAGTAACCTTGTCATGGCTTTGTGATTTCGCCGGGATTTAAAATATTCGCGTTTTATGAAAAATTTTGAATTTTTTCAAAAAAAAAAGATATTGCCTATTTTACCCGCTAAATATTATCCGATGACCACCAAAATTGGTAGGCTTCTTCCCCGCCCTAAACTCTAGCTACATGCGAAATTCCGTGTCGATTGGTCTATAATTGCGACCTGTATAGCTACTGCAAAATCCGACATTTTTTCAGTATTTGGTCCATTTCAACCCCTAAACATTTGGCGATCATCTCCAAAAGAAATAGGCTTCTATTCTGACCCTAGACCCACTTCCATTCTAAATTTCGTGAAGATCGGGCCATAATTGCGACCTGTAGAGTGATTACAAATTAACATGGACAGACGGACAGACGGACAGACGGACAGACGGACGGACGGACATACATAGCTAGATCGACTCAGCTCGGCGAGCTAGGAAGATCCATATATACTTTCCTATATGGGAAATCAATATTTCGTGGTGTTACATAATTTTTGGCCCAATCAAACTTATAATACCCCCAACACATAGTGTTGTAGGGTATAAAAACAAACAATTCATAGCGCATTGTTGGTTCTTTTCTGAATACCGGAAGACAGACTATTGTTTGGATGTATCTGTTTGTATGTGGCATGGAGATGTAGCCAGACAGAGAGACAGCGAGTGATGAGTAGTGCTTCTGTAAATTGACAATTAATGTCAATTCAAATGGCTTTCAGTTTAATTGTGTTTTGCTCCTTTCTTTTGTTTGTTTTCTTAAAATGTATTGTATGACAGTCAGTTTGTTTGCTTTGTCAACGGGCGGTAATGTTTGGATTTAGGGTGAAAATATTTTCGTAGCGTGATTGGGAGTTCGCAATGTGGGGGTTATATCTTTGGGTGTCCTCAAAATTTAATTTAAATAACAAATTTAAATAAATTCTAATTTAGAGGTTTAAGAAATCTTATATGTATTCTTTTGTACATGTACATTGCTTTAAAATGCATATTCATCTAAGTTCTGTAAACACAGTATGTACTAGTGTGAGGGTGAAAATTGTTAATGATAGGATTTGGCTCAAAGTGCTTCCAAGAGGCTGAGAATATTACTATATTTTTTAGTATAATACTCTTACCCGACATTATATAACAATTTATAAATTATACATAACAATAGGCTTAAATTCTGACTCTAAACCTACTCCCATGAAACATTTCGTGAGGATCGGACGATAATAAATTTCGGAAATCGGATAAAAAATTATGCTCACTTTTTGACATATTTTTACGCGATTTTCTTAGATTTTATCTATTTCTGTCAAAACAGTTGATGAGAATTGTCAAAATCAGTCCATCGGTTCTTGATTTACAAGCGTTGTAAATAACATCCATTTATTTTACACATAGAGTGTATCTACTTCTCTAGAAAACCTATATCTTGACTATCAGCATCACTGTGATGGTAAGATTAAAAATATTCGCGGTTTAGTGGAAAAGTTCGTATTTTATGATTTAAAGTTAAGGTATATTTTACCCGCTAAATATTGTCCTACGACCAAACAAAATGATAGGCTCTTGCCCATCCCAAAACTCCAAAATATTTTGCAATCATCTCCAATAGCAATATGCTTCTATTCTAAACTCCACTTCATGCAAAAATTTCGGGCCATAATTGTGACCTGTAGTGTGATTACAAATTAACATGAACACCCCATGTCCAGGACCAATATTTCAAGGTGTCACATAATTTTTAAACCAATCAAACTTATAATAACCCCAACACATTCTGTTGTAAGGTGTAATGACGTTTTAACTTTTAAATAACAGGATCCTCATAAAATCGTGTAGAATGTGTCCTCGCTCGCCAATTTGCCTACCGATTATCCGAAAAAATGTCTCATTACCAAGCAATGGGTTTATTAAGCACTTTTTGTCCCCAGTAACTACTTATCTAGCAACATTTTAACCTCCAATTTTAAAATGGATATATCATGGGAAGTAATTCATCATGTATAACTACAAATATGTATATAACAACTCTTTGGTATTGAAACATTTTTATTTTTTTATTTTTGATTGTTAAGATTTTTAACATTGTATTATTAACATTGTTTTTAATATTCATACGGTTTGATATTTTTATACCCAACACCACAAGGTGGTCAGGGCTGAACAGATTTTCCTGACTACAACTATCGCCTGAAAGAAACAGGCACCAGATATTGCACCAGAATCGAAGATACCTCCCAAAAACTTGGATTTTATATGCACATATCAATTGATCGATTAGAGATAAAGTCTCCAAATTTGGAATGCGTAACGGAATTTTGAAGAAAAATAAATTTGCCATAGTAAAGTTGAAATCGGTTCAGATTTGAATATAGCTCCCATATATATTTTCGACCGATTTCGTTTATTTGATGCCTCAAACACGATATGTACGTTCGATTTCAATGAAATTTGGAATGTGTGACGGGATTTGGTCCGAAAATAAATTTGTCAAATTATATTGAAATCGGTTCAGATTTAAATATAGCTCCCATATATATATTTTCGGCTGATTTCAAGCATTTGATGCTACCAAACACGCTATGTATCCCCAATTTCAATGAAATTTGAAACGTGTGATGGATTTTATCTAAAAAAATAATTTGTCAAATTATATTGAAATCGGTTCAGATTTGAATATAGTTCCCACACATATTTTCGGCCGATTTCATGTATTTGATGCATCAAACACGCTATGCATATCAATGAAATTCAGAATGTGTGATTGAACTTGGTTTAACGATTTATTTATCAAATTATATTCAATTCGGTTCAGATTTGGATATTGCTCTCATATATATTTTCTGCCGATGCATATTTGATGCACCAAACGTATGCCCGATTCCAATGAAATTCGGCTTGGATCTCATATATTTGATGCACAAACACCACACATATGTCCGATTCCAATGACATTCGGACAGAGAGACGAAATTTGAAACAAAAAAAATTGACAAATTATATTGAAATCGGTTGAGGTTTGGGTGTAGCTCCCATACATATTTATGTTACGCACCAAACACGATATTTATATCCGATTCCAATGAAATTCTGTGTGTGTGAAGGAATTTGGTTACAATAATAAATTTGACAAATTAATTAGAAATCTGTTAAGATTTACATATAGCTCCCATATATATACTCTCGGCCGATTTCACACATTTGATGCACAAAACACGGTATATACCTCTAATTTAAATGAAATATGTATGGTTTGACGGAATTTTTTTTCTCAGGGTCAGCTGTTCACGCGTCGGTAGACCGAGGTATTTGTCTGTGTACGCATAAATTTATTACAATAATTACTTTTTTTATATTTTTTAATTTCTTTTTCTTAACCAACAAATATTCGTATATACAATTTTCAATGTATATAAAATCAAAAGGGGTAGCGAAGCGCACCGGGCTTAGCTAGTTCTACTATAATACACAAATAGAAAATTTCAAATATTAATCTGTCAATACCAACTTTGAGATTTTATCGCTTTTCATGGTCTAACTAAACAGCTTCCACTCTATGTTTTCCTTTATGTTGGATTCCATATTAACTCCACTGTGCTTCATCAGCTATGAATGGCATCCATACATACGTGCCCACCCTAACCAGAACCACACAACCTTATGTATGTGTGTACCTTAGCTCATATGGTAGTATAATCATGCTCACTGCAGTGGATTAAACTTTCCACATGAGTTTGTGTGTTGTTTCGTTAACATTTCAACCAAATGGGGGGCGACTGTTAATGTTTCTTTTAGTGTGTCTATTGCCCTCATGATGGCGTTATCATTTCTTGCAAAGTTCAATGTGGTGGAATTAATGGAATTGAAATTCATGTGGCATGAAGAGTGCAACTTTTGCAGGATGTTTTTATTTTACTACTACACCCACAGACATTTTCATTTGGTTGATGTAAAATTTATAATGTCTGACATGACATGGGCACCAATTCGATTTCTACTGCACCATTGATTTTCCCAGAATGCTGGTTGGATATTTTTTGCAAACCAGATAGGGGTGGCTGAATTGTTTGGGGATGTAGAAACATAAAGCCAACATATTAATGGACTTTTATTTAGCATGGACATATGTACATCTTTATGACATTGTACATGTTGCATGATTTTGCGACTCCATCTAAGTCAATGTTTGTTGTATGCGGGATTTAAAGAAATTATATTAAAAATGAAATAATATGTACTACTGATGTATATTTGTTATAAATTAAATGCAATTAGCAATATTAATCATTTATTTACAAGTCTTTCAGAGGAAGAAATTATAATGCTGATATACGCTTCTTACGATCCCTTCATGCCCTATAAAGCGTACATCAATTTATTTCAAATCGCAACAAATTTTGGTAAATAATTTTAGCTGCAATTGTGTGCTGTTGCACATAAAATATGAAAAAATGAATGCATTTTCAAAACTCTGCATGAACTGCTACAAAATCAAATCAAAATCAAATAATCAAATTACTACTTCACATAAAACAACTTTAAATTAATATAACATATCCGCACTGCGAGGACTCCGTTCGCCTAATATGTTATAGTTAAGTTAGGGCGGACCGTGTTTTTAATAACCCCAATATACGGAGAACTGTGAGGACTATTTTTTTCTCACAGGGGGGAAGCCCAAATACCAAATTTGAAACCATTCCGGGAGGAAATGTGACACATAAATAAACACCAAATATCAGGTAGTGCAGCTTATGGGGATAATACTAGAACTTGGATCTATAACGACGGGTGAAAATGTGATACATCAATAAACACCGAATATCGAGAAATGCAGCTCATGGGGACTGTAGAACTTGGATCTATAACGACAGTTCTTTGCAAGGATGTCCCCTACACACTGGGATAACAAACTTCTAATTTTCACGAAATTTGGTTTGAAGCTATGACTGAAACACCCTAAAACACTTTAAATATTTCAGTACGGTTATAATGGATACATACCCACATATGGACTAATATGGTCGATATTCAATGCATAAATATAAAATACATTTTAATAATACAATATAATACCCATATTAGAACTCTGTTTATGGCAGAAAAGTGTGATGGAAAGATAAACTGTCATCAATAGATGAAATGAAAAAAAGAAATAGAATGTAAACACCCTTTTTTATGAGGTATATTTTGTCTGTATTAAATTACATATAAACCCTTTGGGCATAAGAATATGAGGGTATGAATATAAAGTAATATGGACAATGTTTTGACAATGGTTACATAACTCATCATGACCTGTAAATATCAAATTTTACAGAAATCGGTTAGAAAATTGTGGCTTAATTCGTCAAAATACCGAATGTCAAAAGGTACCGATACGGTAGGATACGTGAGCCTACATATACAATGTTCTGCCATCGGAGCTAGAACCCCTTAGGAACTACAAGTACCAATTTTTAAACAAATCTGTGGGAAAATGTGGCTGGAACCATCAAAACACCGAATATCGAGAGGTACTGTTATATAGGGCCTATACGAAAACGTGGCAGAATACCCGCTAGAACCCGTGGGTGACTCTTTATATCAAATTTGGAATAATTCCGTGAAGAAACGTGGTAAAACTAATTAAAATACCGAATATCAGGAGGTACTGTCAAAGGGGGGTGCACGAAAACGTCGTCCTATATATACAATGTTCAGCCACCAGAGTTGGAAAAATCATCAAAAAAATCGAGAGGGACTGTTTTATGGAGGCTATAGTAAAATGTGGACCTATAAAGCCAATGTTCGGCCACCAGAAGTAGAATACGTTACTTACTTTTAGATAAGGAACAAAATTATTCCACTGACAGCTCATTATATTGTTTTCAAGCGTACAAAAGCATTTTGGTGAGAATTTTCCAGAAAAAATGTTATTCGTAATGGAATTCAAGCGTGATAGTGTGATTTCTTTATATTTGGCTGGAAAACCACAAGTGACTATCGTTAGAGCACTCCAGCATTTAAATGTGAATAAATCTTTTGTGTTTCGCACCATCGCTCGTTACCGTGATATTGGTACCGCAGCCCGACGTCAAGGAAGTGGACGGAAGAAAACAGCAACATCAGCAGAAATGGTTCGAAATGAAACGACGAAACCTGCGTCGCAGTGGCCGAAAATGGCTCGTGAGCTGAACATATGGCAATATTCCATTCGTCAAATATTGACAAATGAGCTCGGGTTAAAGTCATTGAAATTCCAAAAAGTGCAAGAACTTACACCGCAGCATAAAGAACATAGACTCAAAAGAGCTTTCGCTCGGCCGAATGTGGTGAACTGCCGAATTTGGTTTTCTGCGATGAGAAAACATTCGCCGCAGACCTTGGACATTGCAACAGGACACAGCACCATCGTACTCAGCACGCGCCACCCAAGAATGGTTACAAAATGCCAGCGCACAATAGCCACCAAAATCTCCGGATACGAATCCATTGGACTATTGTGTCTGGAGTATTTTAGAAAACAAGGTTGGTACTAAAAATAAAAAAGTGTCGATCACCTCAAGCAAGCGCTTCGCCGGGTACGGGCCAAAATACCACAGAGCAACCTTCGGGCAGCGTGTGACGGTTTCATTGGCCGTTTGAAGGCCATAATTCGTGTCAAAGGTGACCAATTCGAACAAACTTATTCTTAAATTTGATGCTATTTCCGAAATTTTTTTGTGTACATTCAATAAAATAAAAAAAGGAGGAATTATAGCGTTTGACTTTGTTGCAGTTTTTTATCCCTGCCTGTACGATAACGTTTTCGCGCAACCCCCTTCAACGGCACCTCCTTCAATTCAAGCAAACAATAAACGCAGTCGAATATTTTCAACTTTAAGTAAGAGTTCGAATCACTACGTTTATAAAATGTTCGAACGGGCTGAGTAAACTGAAAAAATGAGCTGATAGTACTGTTATATATGTTACACAAAAATGTGGATTAGAACTTCTAGTTTTTATCTGTAAAAATGGGAAATATCAATTTATAGTCATTTTAGATTAAGAGTCAGGTCACAATCTTCAAATTATCGGAAAGTATCGTTATATGGATACAATGTCAAATCATTGGCCTATATATACAGTTTCGTTAATAAACACGAAAGAAAGCATCTAAATATCAAATATCCAGAGCTACAGTTAAAAAGGGGGTTGATCCATCTTGACTCTTCATTGCTACATGATTAAATTCCTATTAAAACGAACAAATACCAAACTCTAGACAATGCTAAAATTTATTAAATAAGATGTTGCCATCAAATTGGAGCTTTATGAAAATTTGGATCACCAGTTAAGAAGTTGAATTGTCGATGAATTTTGGAGGATTCGAAGAATTGCCAATGTTACGTTTTAAATTTGGGGCAGAAAATTGTTGACATGTTAATGTTAACTTAAGCACTACAAGATGAGTAAAAACTATTAATGAATTTACTCAAAAGTTTCTTTTATCACAGAGATATTACTTGAGCTCTGCTGGTCAGCAACATATTTTCCTTATACATTTACTCCGGTTTAGTATCAAAGACAGTAGATATGATACTTCTCTAAAATAGTAAATATTTATAAAGCGTTCAATTATTTTCAGATTTAAAAATCCGAAATGAAAACTACAATTTTCCTTAAATTTTTAGTGGAGGATACACAAATCGTTGGGTGAGTATACTATTTTTTAAGGCTGCTTTGGTGCCAAATATATAAATTCTAAACTAGCCCTTTGGAGTGTCATCGGTTATTTGATCATGTACGACATGATTTAATACTTCCTTAAAAACTACTCAAGTTTCGTAATCTTTAACACCATTGTCCTTGCACACATAATTTTCATTCCCCTACCTTAAATATTTGACATGGTTGCTGGTTGGTGTTGTCGTCTTCTCCAGAAACGAAAATATTGTTTTTGTTGGCGCAGTTCAGTTTCAGTTTCTCGTCGTAGTTAATGTGAAAAGTTGAAAATAAACTTTGTTGCATGCCACATAATTTCCTAATGTCAACTTTTAATGGTTTGCTTCGCATTTCTTTTTGGGCTGCTCCTCTAGACCGAACACCCTCTCCATGAGCTATCGTGTTGCCATTGTCCAGAGGTGGTGGCCCTCCCATACGTGTTCGTCTGCAAGTTGGAATTTTGTAGCATTACACCGCCAGTTGATTAACGTTGCTGGAGCACGTAAACTTTTGTTGTCGTCGTTATAAATACTTTTGTTATTTTTTCGGGTTTTGATGAAAGTTTGTTGTAACCTTTATTTACAGCCAGAGAAACAGCAACAGAGAAACTATGTTTGTTTAAGTTGAATGTGTTCTTTTTTTAACTTTTGATTTATGACGTGGATGTTTCTTAGTTTTCCAAGAATTTTCAAGTTTACCAACCAAATAAATTCTCAGTTAACTAAGCGAAGACAAAAATGGAAAAGACGAAATTATTCGTTGGTAAAATTTTCACCAAACCCTTTTTCGAAAAGGTGTGGTTCGTCACAGGAACATTTTTATGTGTCATATCTTAAGACTAAAAATGAGATTGATTTGAGTCAAGAAATGGGTTTAAAATATTAAATGCGTTAGAATGAAAAACAAGATTCGAATGTATATATCGATTATAAGGACACACTTTCAGCATATAGAAAACTTTGCCGAACTTTGAATACCCTCCACCATTAATAAAATCCGTTAAATAAAATGCCGAATATATCCGTTATATTGGGGTCTATACGACGTGGACCTACATAGACCTTGTAAATCATAAGCCATTACTATATTCAAATTCTAAACTTGAAATAAACGTTAAATAATGTAGCTAAAATCATACAAATACCGTATATAGGCAGGTACCGTTATATCGGAGCTATATTTCCGAAGCATTTTCCACAAAGACCACAATTATTAAATATTGCTGATCAGCATTAAAATTATAATCGATGTATCAAACAGAAGAGTAACAAGTTAAATGGCTTTGGGCCAATCTCTTGATACCCTCTATTGTATTTATACCCTACACCAAATAGTGGAAAGGGTATTATGTCTTTGTGCTTTTGTTTGTAACATGGAGAAGGAAGCGAGATAGACCCATAGTTACTCTTGAGGATGTTCATAGAATCAAATTCTGAGCCGATTTATGCATGTCATATACTGCTCGAAAATACTTCTACCAAATTTTTAGAGATCGGTTGAGTTATAGCTATAGCTCCCATATATATGTTTTATCCGATTTGGTGTTAAAAGTCCCTCACAAACGTAATATGCATTCCACAAAAATCATTTTTGGTACCAGACATTACAGCTCTGAAATTAGCGTAACAAACTTGGTCAAGATCGGTTCAGATTTGGATACAGCTCCCACATATATCCTCAACCGATTTCGGATTAGTTGTGCACCAAATAGCCAATATCAGTCCAAATGACCTGAATTTTGGTATATCCGAGTTCAGTATAGAAGCTAGTACATTAAATTTTGTGAAAATCGGTTCAGATATAGCTATTGCTCCCATATATATGTTTCATTTGATTTGGTGTGTAAGTCCCTGACATTCGTAATATACATTCGACAACAATAATATTTGGCATCTGATACCAGCCAAATGGTCCGAATTCGGCCTCAGATATAGCAATAGCGCCTCTATATATGTTTCATCCGATTTGGTCTTTAAGTCCCTCATATTCCTAATAAGCACTCCACAACCGTGATAATTGGCACCAGATATCAGATACAGCCCAGAAATAGCTTTTTTAAATTTTATGAAATTGGTTTAGATTTGGATATAGCTCCCATATATATCTTCGGCCGAATTCGGGTTAATTAAGCTCCAAATGACCAATATCAGCTCAAATGTCTTGATTTTTTTAACATCAGAGTTCAGCCTAGAAGCGAATACATCAAATTTGGTGAAAATCGGTTTAGATGTAGCTATAGGTCCCATATATATGTTTCAACCGATTGGGTGTTTAAGTCCCTCAAATTCAATAAAATGCACGATACAAGAATAATATTTGGTGCTAGATATCAGATACAGCCTAGAAATAACTGTTTTCAATTTTATAAAGATGGGTTCAGATTTGGATATAGCTCCCATATATATCACTATCCGAATTTTGGTTTGTTGTAGTAGCCCAAAGGAATGGATTTTTGCACTTCCAACCGAATTAAGCCTAGAATCAAATTTTCGATAAATAACTTCTGCTTTAATCGACTTTTAGTATTTTTACCCTACAACACTATGTGTTGGGGTATTATAAGTTTGATTGGGCCAACAATTATGTAACACCTCGAAATACTGGTTTCCCACATAGGAAAGTATTATGGATCTTCCTATCTCGCCGAGCTGAGTCGATCTAGTTATGTATGTCTGTCCGTCCGTTTGTCCGTCTGTCCATGTTAATTTGTAATCACTCTACAGGTTGCAATTATGGCCCGATCTTCACGAAATTTAGTATGGAGGTGGGGTTAAGGTCAGAATAGAACCCTATTTCTTTTGGAGATGATTGCATAATATTTAGGACCAATCGACGCGGAAAATAGCATGGGGCTAGAGCTTCGGGCTGGGCAGAAGCCTTCCAATTTTGATGGTCATCGGGTAATATTTAGTGGTTGAAATTGGCAATAAAAGTCAAATTTTCTATTAAACCGCGAATATTTTTAATGCGGCTAAATCCCAAATAGACGAACAGGGCAATTCTGACCGTTACGTAGATACCGAGAGTAAATATATCGGATATATATAGCGAAATACATACAATGTGTATAAACAAAGGAAGGGGATGTGAGCTAAAATGCTTATATCACAAGAATGGCTGAACTGATTTTGACAAATTTTATCAATTCTGAATGTCATCCTGGCATAAAAGAATAAAATCTAAAAAAAATCGCATAAAAAGATGCCAATAATGTTAATATAGATTTTGTAGTGTTTTGAGACATTTTTTTATTTTTTCATATTTTTTATCGCATACGATTTTTTCAATTTGACTTAGAAAACCAAATGTGGCTATTTTTAGAGCACTCCAGCATTTAAATGTGAATAAATCTTTTGTGTCTCGTACCATCGCTCGATACCGTGATACTGGTAGCTTAGCCCGACGTCAAGGAAGTGGGCGGAAGAAAACAGCAACATCAGCAGAAATGGTTCGAAAAGTAAAGAAGCGACTTGATCGAAACCCGTGTCGCAGTGACTCGTGAGCTGAACACATCGCAATATTTCATTCAAATATTTAAAAATAAGCTCGGAGTAAAGCCATTGAAATTCCAAAAATTGAACAGAAAGAAAATACGCTCAAAAGGGCTAAGGAGTTGCTTCGCTTGGCCGAAAGTGATGAACTGCCGAATCTGGTTTTCTCCGATGAGACAAAATGATCGTGTTTAGTTGCCAAAGAGGTCAGCTGAAATTGTGCACCTTCGGTTGGCTACCAGAACTCAAGCGCCGACCATGGTGATTGTGTGGGCCGCCATAACAGCTGATGGTCGCTCTCCGCTCATATTAATCGACCGTGGCATTTGGCCGCAGACCTTGGACATTCCAACAGGAATCAGCACCATCGCACTCATAAACGCTCCACCCAAGAATGGCTACAAAAAGAGGTTCCTCGCTTCATTTATAGCGCACAATGGCCACCAATATCGCCGGATACCAATCCGTTAGACTATTGTGTCTGGAGTACTTTTTTTTTTAAACAAGGTTGGCACAAAAAAGTACCAAAGTGTCGATCAAGCGCTTCTCCGAGAATGACCCAAAATACCGCATAGGAACATGTGACGGTTTCATTGGCCGTTTGAAGGCCATAAATCCTGCCAAATCTAGACTTATTCTAAAATTTGATGCTATTTCCGACATGTTTTGCTTTTATTCAATAACATTAAAAACAATATGTAAAAATTATGGCGTTTGACTTTGTTGTAGTTTTTTATCTCACCCTGTATAAGGGGACTATTCCTAAAGTGGTGTATCCCATTTTCAATTTCATAACATTTGCAAACATCATCAAAAAAAATTGCACACACACAAATACTCTAAAGAGGTTGCCTTTATTTACTGAATAAATATTTGACTCGACGACAACAACAACCCATTTTCTCGAGCAACAATAACTGTTGTAAATAATTCTAAAGCCAATTTCTAAATAAAGTTTCTTTAATTTTAAATTCCGTGAAATTTTCCAAACAGTATAAAATAAGTAGGGGTTCAATTACTTAAATAGCAATTAAGGAAAGTGCACATTATCGTTAAAAATTGAGTTGATGCCAAGTTCTGATTCCTTGTGAAAAATATTCGCTACATGGTCAAGGAGTCAGACATTAAATTAAATGCTGCTGCTGTTAACTATGGTGATTATGATGATGACTTCGAGTCGGGGCTCCTGTGTGGAAATTCTAAATTTTTGGTATGTATATACACGCTGCAGTTTTGTTTGTCATGAGAATCATCATGCAGATACCACTCTTTTTCGTCTTCTTTAGTGTATTTCAAGTGCAACGAAAAATATTTATGATAGTTATTTGGCAGTATTTCTTTAAAAATGTATGTGTGTTCCAAAGGACAAGTGCACGAAATTGACCATAGCAATTGCCTGTGCAGTGAGCTTACACATTTCACAAATTATTCCCTTTAGAAATGGGAAAATTTTCAAAAGCATAAATTTAAAGAAGCTTAAGTCAATAACACAAATCACTGGGGCACAATGGCGACCAACCATAATGGAAAATGGAAACCCTCCTTCTGTTTAAATCCTTACAAACCGGTATGAACCCTTAAAAGTTTTTGGCTGATATGCAAAATAGTCACATATGCGAAGGAGGAGGTGGTACATCTATGAATGTGATTATATTCGCATATATCTATATTGTCGACCGGCAAACAAGTAAAAGTCATTAAATCCTTTTTGAGAACCAGTTGAAATGCGGGAAATCCTCGCCACCCTTTATTTTCTAAATGGTTTTGTTTCCCTTTCTTTTGTTCAGAATAAGCAAACAAGGAACGCTTGAAATTAAACATTCATATGCATACATATACATACCAATATGCATATATGTACGAGTACCCTTGTATCCATCTTTTGAGGGCTTAAAAATTCGCCACCTTTATTGCCAAACGAAAGAGTGTTCTGGTTTCGAATGATGCGACATCGGGAGAATAAAATAACACAATGCACCATTAATTTTTTCCAATTTTTATGAACTGAAAGTTCCACTTAAATAAACCGTACATCTCACTATTCCTATTTCAAATCGAAAAGGTACTAACAATTGAGGGATTCTGATATTTGGGTTATGGAATATAATTTTTGGAAATTTGAACTGCAACTGTACCAAAGAATTAAAATGTAAATTCAATATTAAATGTTATTTTGTAATACTAAAAAGTACTAAGTTGTACTTAAACTCACTTCTGTGTACGATAGACGAACCAAAGCGGTATTGGGAATTAGAACAGCAACACATATACAAAACTTTGGTATGAAAATCAAGTTTGGGAAGGTGGTTTTGTAAATGATACAGGTTGGTACTATATTTGTTACGAATTTGAAATGTTGGTATTGAGGTCACTGCTAGTGGGTAGGGTTTAAAATCAAGAGATGTTTTTGGAAATTCGCACTAAATATTTCAAACAATAATAAAATGCACTTAATGGCCATTCATTAGAATTAAGCGACCGAGAAGAGCTACAGCTCTGATTTTTATACTCTACACAATACTATGGAGGCTATATTACGTTTGTCGTTCCGTTTGTAACTCCTCGAAACAAGCATTTTAGATCCCACAAAGCATACATGGTGAGATAAAAAGAAACTGCAAAAAAGTCAAACGCCATAATTTTTACATTTTCTTTTTTAAATTTTATTGAATGAAAGCAAAAAATTTCGGAAAGTGCATCTAGTCTTTGAATAAGTTTAGATTTGTTCGAATTGCTCAGCTTTGGCACGAATTATGGCCTTCAAATGGCCAATGAAACCGTCACACTCTGCCAGAATGTTGCTCTGCGGTATTTTGGCCCATTCCCGGCGAAGCGTTTGAGGTGATCGACACTTTTGTATTTTTAATGCCAACCTTGCTTTCCAAAATACTCCAGGCACAATAATCCAACGGTTTGATATCCGGAGATTTTGGTGGCCATTGTGCACTGGAAATGAAGCGAGGAACCTCATTTTGTAACCATTCTTGGGTGACTCGTGCTGAGTGGGATTGTGCTGAGTCCTGTTGGAATGCCCAAGGTCTGAGGCCAAAATGTTTGCGTGCCCAAGGCTTTAATAAACCCTCCAGAATATTTTCGCGATAATATTCGGCATTTATCCTGATGCTGTTATGGCGGCACACACCAACACCATGGCCGGCGCTTGAGTTCTGGTGGCCAACCGAAAGTGCACATTTTCTCTTCGGCAAGCATTTTATTTATTTACAAACTGCTAGGCAACGAATGTTTTCTGATCGGAGAAAATAAAATTCGACAGTTCATCACTTTCGGCCAAGCGAAGCAACTCTTTAGCTCTTTTGAGTCTATGTTCTTTTTGTTGCGGTGTAAGTTATTGCACTTTTTGGAATTTCAATGGCTTAGCAACGAGCTCATTTTTCAATATTTACCGAATGGAATATTACGATATGTTCAGCTCACTAGCCATTTTTCGGCCACTGCGAAGCGGATTTCGATAAAGTAGCTTCTTTTCTTTTCGAATCATTTCTGCTGATGTTGCTGTTTTCTTCCATCCACTTCCTTGACGTCGGGCTACACTACCAGTATCACTGTAACGAGCGATGGTATGAGACACAAAATATTTATTCACATTTAAATGCTGGAGTGTTCTAACGATAGCCACTTGTGGTTTTCCAGCCAAATACAAAGAAATCACACTATCACGCTTCAATTCCATCACCAATAACTTTTTTTCTAGAAAATGTTCACCAAAATGCTTTTGTACGCTATGTGTTCCCTATGTTTAAGCAACATATTTTTAAAGAACTCTTCATGTAGATCCAAGTGAAAGTGTAGTCCATATAAAACTGTACCTTCGATAGTACTTTGATAATTTCGGCATATTTTCACTGGAATTGTATAAAATATAGTACTTAATGTTCACAATGGATATCACTTACACTGGCCGAAAATTACTCACACAAGCCCACGTCTTTCTATAACCCCCATTAAACGGTACATCCAGATATACGATATTTTGATAATCTTAGCTACACTTTTCATCGGAATTATGTTAAATTTAAAATTTAGAGTTCGCTATTGGTACTACTTTCTATAACAGAAAATTACCTTTGCAGATCCACGGCTTCGCATAGCCCCCATTTTAATGCAACCTCCCTTCAGTCAGTAGCTTATTTCAGCAATTTTTTAACCGAATTATCTCAAACTTGGTATTTGAAGATTGTAATAGGCACCGCACACACTGGCAGATAATTGATTATACAGGTCCACGTTTCCTAATAGCCATAACACATCTTATTCGGAATTTTTGAAATATATAGATTGATGTGGGTATAATATGGTCGGGTTTTGCATATTTCTCACCAGATTAAGTAGAATTTAAATTACTATCACCCCAAACGAAGTTTTTTATATTATACATGCGTTGGAAACGGACAACTTCATAGTCTTTTCGCAATACCCATCTACGTACACATATGTATTCAGGCAGCAACCAACGCCGCTCCGATTCGCCCCCACAAACAGTATTTCTCCAATTCTAAAACAACCCTTAAAATGTTAAGGATCACATTCTGCCTTTGGTGAGTTGTTTGTTAATCCTTTTGGCCATTTTATAATGTGTATATAGCACTTTATTATACCCACGGGCATGATTACCGTGAGCATCAAACAATTTTATCATTCTTAATCATCAGTCTAGAAATGTACAGACTTTTTGGGAATGATGGTGACATTTTCGTATTAAAAACCATATTAAGTTATTATCGGAAACTTTAAATGTTCGTTAATGGCTTTACGTACATTTAGGCTGAGAAGAGATGGTGTTCGTCTCCGGATTTTATTTGAAAATTCACCCTCCTTGTACCCTTCATCTGGTACAATGTAAATGTTATTTTATGCATCGTTTCAAATGAGAAAAATGATGTTTGTTTTTGAACATTCACATCCCTTAAGCTGAAGATTTTGCCTAGAAGTTTTAGTACTTTTGAGCAACTTTTCGTGCAATGGAGTAATTTAAATTTAAATTTCGATAAGACATGAGTGTGTACTGATTTGTGCACATGTTTAAGATTAGATGAGGCATGCAGTTTTGTAAATGTCACAAATCACATTAAAAAGACAAAAGAAAAATGCTCACATGAAAAAAAAATTAGGTTTCAAACTCATATAATAAAATATATTTCCAAAATGAATCTAATATGCGAAACTTATTTTGTATACCCTATAACGTTATATTTTGGAGGGATTATAGGTTTGATTGGGACAAAAAGTTTGAAACGCCTCAATATAGTCATAGACCTACAATATTACATATCGATCTTTCTATATTGCCAAACTGAGCCGATCGATGCTGAACCACTGGATTATAAGCAAAAACAAGAAAAGACATCAGGCTTAAAAATTACAGCATATTTTGTGTATGGATGTATCGAAAAATCATACATTGGACCTATTCTGCCCATAGGGTCTAGCTTAATTCCTTCTCTAAGCACACGTATGTAGCATGGTTCAATAATGACAGAGTTCAAATGTATCAATATATCAAACTTATAATTAATTAAACATTGGTGTCGATGTCAGTTAAAATATATAATTCAAAAGCTTTATTTACAGTACAACAAATAGCTTTATTTACAGTACAAACAATATCTAATTTAAACGGAGAACTCAATTCGATAATTTAGATACGAGATCTTTTTGAAATTACAATATTGTTATTTGATATTCAAGCGAGATTCTTTTGGAACAACAAGTGGCAGAAAATGCTGTATAAGCTGCATTAGAAATGCATTGGAATTATCGAAGTTTAAATTTTTATATCGATTGCAATGGCCATCTGTCCGTCCGTCTGTGGAAATCACTGTAGCTTCCGAACGGAATAAAGTAGGCTGATAATATTTTACTCTGGTATGTGTTGGTTCTGCAGGACTTTTGGTATTAAAAATATATAGGTCCACGTTTTGGTATGGACCCCATATAATTGTACGGACAACTTAAGGTTTTTTGGCTGCTTTGGTCACAATTTTAACCGACATTTACTGTAAATTGGCAAAATATGTTGATATTATTTAAAAAATAAAATAAAACATCGTTACCTAAAACTGTCAATGTAGGTCTAAGTTTTGTACCTCCAAATATTTATTATTTTTATGATTTGTGTCTCACTTTTCTTCGGAAATATTTCAAATTTGTAATTTGAAGTTCCTAATGGGTACTACATCCTATGACAGAATATTGCACATATAGGTCCACATCTTCGTTTAGCCCCCATATAACACTACCGGCTTATATATATTCTATATTCTGTATTTTTATAATTTTAGCAGTATTTTTCAACGGATTTTTTATTTTTTTTTTATTTTTGAAAATTACTTCCAAATGATTTGTTTTATATTTAGTCTGTCGATGCTTACCATGCACTCTGCTTCTCTCTCTCTCACTCTGTTATAAATATTAATTGTTGTTTAAAACTCTTCGAAGTTTCTTACTTATTTTTTGCTGACATGAATATTTAAATCAGTGACGTTTGGAGCCGGACATGCAGAATCTATGCCATCGGTTCTCGTTACTTGGTATGACAAAACGATGTTATTTTCCTTGGCAATTTTTTAGGAATAGCTCATTTTTCGACTTAATGTCCGAATGTGGCACATATGACTACAAAACTTTTGGTGGGCTAACTACATATTAATCTTAGTCGCTTAATACAATAAATTGTAAAATCTCCGAACTTGTATAAAAAATATTTTAAAAATAAAATAAATATTTAAAACTTGAACTTGTATAAAAAATATTTACTCAAAAAAGGAATTTATAAAAAAGCATAATAATCCTTATACTGAAGTATAAGGACATTAATAATTTTATACATTTGAAATTGTATGATTTGATGTTAAACATTTTTTGGTCAGATAATAACTAAACAATTTATATAACATGTTCGTATATTGCTCCAAATTATGATAAAAGCATTTATATAAAATATTCTAAATTATGTTGTTGCAAAATGGTCAGGCTTTATCCCTTTTGCAACAACAAAATACTACGACAACAACAATCCCGAACAAACAAGCCAACACTGTAATATTCTAAATTATTTAGAATTTGCACATATTCACTCGTCATATTCCGTATTACTTTGCTTGAAGGTAAAATATTACACTTAGCTTCGGCTAAATTTTTTCCAGGACCGTCGACTTGGTAGGGACTCACCCTGAAATAACAATATTTTTAATTGTGTATATTTTAAATGGAAAAGTTAATTTTCTGCTATTTACATTTGTTCTTTCCAACATGTTATAATTAATAATAAGTTCTTTTAATAGAATAACACATAATAAATATGCTCTCTTTGATATATGCAAGCAAGTTTTATGTCCGTAGTCGCGCGGTCTAAAAAGATTAGTTTTTAATGTCTCCCACTGAACTTCTGACCAACAATAACAAGCTGTTAACTAATTGTACCGTTAAAAAAATTGAATTTATTAAACTTTTTTTTAGTTTTTTTTATATAAATTACAAAATAAGTTCCGAATTATCACAACATTACTCAATATGTAAATAGTTTTTCTTTACTTCCATACACTATTTGTATACCAGCATGCGTATGAATCACCCATTTCATTACAGTTACCTTAACATAATTTATTTCCCTGCAAAATAAATGTTGTTTTCTTTTAAAATATTCAATATTGTCCGCATATCCCAAAATTCCGATATACATACAGAGAAAAAAGAACAACACTGAAACTACATCGAAACGTAATGAAGCTATTGCAGTTAATCCAGAATTTATTCATTTCAGAAAATCTATAAATTTCAAAATTACATTTAAATTTAGGAAATCGCAAGAAACTTAATCCTCACAAGATCTCATAGTCCGTCGTACAATTCCTTTTATTCTCTGCCAAAAGACTGGGGAAATGCAACGTATTTAATTTAATGTTATTTGCATTTAAACAAATAAAAAATTTGGTGTCTTAATCTTTTGACATGGTCCTGGAGATGGCGTCGGTGGCATTGGAGCCAATGAAGTCAATGCTGGCTTCAGCTTAACTAAACAAACCAATGCGTTAGTTGCGACGGTTTCGCCATACACTTCCAGCTATTTATTTATGCGCAATACGCAAGTTTTAGTTTCACGGATCGACAATACCAACATCCACAAGGCTTCGGACAAAAACACTTTGAGTGAAATACCGCCGGTAGGTCGTAAAGTTGAAACCACAACTTCAAACTCTGATACGAATGTCTGTTGTTGGTTCCTTTATTACTTTCCGTGTCTTTGTGTGAAAATATATGGCTTTATATGGAAGAAACTTCGTTGGATATTGAACAGAACAAAAAAGGATTGATATTTATTTCTTCATTTACATATTTTAAGGAGTTGGCACACAAAAACTCAAAGGAAATCTATAATTCTTTATTTGTCTCGCTTTTGTTTGGCTTAGCATCGTTGTCCAAGTCTCTTTCAGTTTTTGCTCTCAGCATGGATTTTATTTTAGTTTTATGTCGCATTCATTGTTGTGTCTAGTAAATTTAATGGTTTCCCCATGAAATAGTTTTCGATAAAATTAGCAGCGAACAAATAAATTAAAACGGTTTCAGTTGATGGAATTTTATGTGTTGGGGAAATAATGAGGTTTGTATGTGATGGGAAAATAATGAGGACGGATTTAAATTCTATATCGATTATACCACTACGACTATCCGTTTGCTAAATTCCCGATAGAGGTCACAATATAAACCAGTAAATAAATATGGAGAATTTCCGAGAATTGTGGCTTTAGAGCAGTTATAATTTAAAGCCTAACGAAACTAATTCGTCCTCTGAATCGATTTGTACTAAATTTTACGGAGACATTTGTGTCTGAACCAATAATAATCAAAATCCATCCTATTTGAGCAGATATTACACTTTTTAGGCATAGTAAACGTGACTTCGGATGAAAATATATATATGAGCTATATCCAAATCTGAACCGATCTTTAAAAAATTAAGCAGAGGTATTTCTATGCTGAATCTGATAGCTGGTATTAAATATCGTTATTGTGGACATCATTTTACGGAATTTGGGAAACATATTAGCAAAATCGGGTGAAACATATATATGGGATATATAGATATATCTCAACCGATCTGCACCAATTTTGATGCACATTCTTCCAGTATGAAATCGTTCGTATTTTCTAAAATCCATTCAATATGGGCTTATATTAACCATTTGGTGCACAATAAACTTGAAATCGAATAACGATATATACTACTATGGTATCCCGAAAAACATGCCAACACTGGGCAAGATTGTAACATTTATCGGCTAGATAATTCTATCTAATTTGTTGTGAGATGAAAAAACTGCAACCAACTTCAGACTGTTATCATTTATAAGCCACTCGTCCGACAAGCGTACAAAATCATTTTAGTAAAAATTTTCCAGAAAAAAAGTTATTCGTGATGGAATTCAAGCGTGATAGTGTGATTTCTGTGTATTTGGCTGGTAAACCACAAGTGGCTATCGTTAGAGCACTAAAGTATTTAAATGTGAATAAATCTTTTGTGTCTCGAACCATCGCCTGGAACCTGGACACGCAAACATTTTGACCGTAGATTTTGGCCTCGCCAAAATACTACAGAGCAACATTCGGGCAACGTGTGACGGTTTCATTGGCCGTTTGAAGGCCCAAATTCGTGCAGAGGTGACCAATTCGAACAAATCTAAACTTATTTTAAACTTTGATGTTCTTTCCTACATTTTTGGTTTCACTCAATAAAATTAAAAAAAAATGTAAAAATTATGGCGTTTGACTTCGTTGCAGTTTTTTATCTAACCTGTACATACCCATGTATTTTACCAAGTATCAAAAATATTATTTTTATACCCTCCACCTTGGAAAGGAGGGTATATTAACTTTGTCATTCCGTTTGTAACATCCTTAAATATTCGTCTTAGACCCCATAAAGTATATATATTCATAATCAGCATAAAATTCTAAGTCGATTTAACGATGTCTGTCTGTCTGTCCGTCTGTCTGTCCGTCTGTTTGTCTGTCTGTTGAAATCACGATACAGCCCACATTATTTGACGTAGAGAGCCAAAATTTAGCAGAGCTATTTGCATTGTGTCTAGGATGGTTGGTATTGAAAATGAGATATATCGGTCCACGTTCTGGTATAGTCCCCATATAACGGTACCTCCCGATATTCGGTATTTTGATGATTTATGCCACATTTTTTCACGGATTTGTCTGGAAATTGGTATTTGTAGGTCATAAGGGGTCCCTGAGCGTGTGACAAAACATTGCATGTATGGGTCCACGTTGTGGTATAGCCCCCATATAAAGGTACCTCCCGATATTCGGTATTTTAGTTTTTTTGCCACATTTTTTCACGGATTTGTCTAAAAATTGGTATTTGTGGGTCATAATGGTTTCCAGCTCCGGTGGCGGTGTATGGGTCCATGATTTGGTATAGACCCCATATAACGGTACCTCCCGATATTCGGTATTTTTATGGTTTTTGCCACATTTTTTCACTGATTTGTCTAAAAATTGGTATTTGTGGGTCATAATGGGTCCTAGTTCGTGTAGCGAAACATTGTAATTATAGATCCACGTTTTGGTATAGCCCCCATATAACGGTACCTCCCGATATTCGGTAATTATTGGTTTTTGCCACATTTCTTCTAATGTTTCTTTTACCCTAAGGTGGAGGGTATTAAAAGTTTGGCCCGGCCGAACTTAATATTAATGAAGGTATTTTCGCGTTTTTACCCAGTTATTTTACCATTGGGTATTTACCATAATTTAATTTTAAATAAATGTATTATTTGACCTTCAATTCTTCAGAAACCATTGAACTGATCTTTCTAAAGTATACATATCTTAAGATGTTATCTGTTCAGCTAAAAAGGAATTATGAAACAATTTCATTTCGTTGTTAAGCTACTAAATATGCGTAGCTTTTATATGATAAGGTACATGAAAAATAAGTTCAGTCTTTCGAAATAGTCGAGGTTTTTAGACGATATAATTGATACATAATGACATTAATTGTATATGCTAAACTGCCCCTAAGCTGAAAATTGAATAGAGACGTAGCGACTGCAAACCTGGGAAAAATATACTATTTTATTTGTATAAATAATGCTCCGATTCTCACGAATATTTGATTTGAATTTCGAATGCGAATATCTTGGGAACTTATTGATATGCCTTCAATGCGACCAAATTTATTTTTAACAAATTTCCCTACATTATTTAATCTTTATTTTGTTCCACTAAGGTCAAATTATTTCTTCAGCAGCCACATTGCTTTTTTTCCTTCCATTTTTATTTGCGCGCGAATCTGATGCATCTTACGCTATAAATTTCAACAAACGTCGCCTTAACATTAAAGACGTTTTAATTAAATTAAAACGAGTCACTGTTTGACTCTTAGTCATCTCG
The DNA here is from genome assembly GCF_030504385.1 of Musca domestica. Classification (NCBI taxonomy): domain Eukaryota; kingdom Metazoa; phylum Arthropoda; class Insecta; order Diptera; family Muscidae; genus Musca; species Musca domestica. The sequence continues at coordinate 20,996,168 of NW_026712328.1, read as the reverse complement.
TAAATTATGATCTTGTCTCGATGTAGCTGGCGTTGAAATTCTGCCTTTGTATTGTGAGCGATCTCCACACGGTCTTAGTCTAGCCCTCTTTGGCTGTAAAGCAAAATGTTAATTTTATATGAATCTTTTTATCTGATGAAATTTATTATAGCAACCAGTATCTTTCGCAACAGGAATTGTTGATGTATACTGGCAAATTGTGATTCCTAGAGTAAGCGGAAGTCACATCGAAGAATGCTCTCTGAATCTACTTATCTGTACATTACTCTGTAGGCATAACTCTTTAGGGATATATTTAAAATATCTTCAAATGGAAAATTTTTACTCGAAACACGAAGTTAAATTATATTAAGAGTCCTTTGATTGTTCCATTTATAAAATACATCATAGTTATAAAACAAGGCAATGATTTTAAGTCACAATCACAACTAAAAAGCAAAAATTCGTGCTGCAGCAATGGAAAGATTGTCTCACGAAACAGTCATTTGATATGGTGACGCACACACAGATACAAATCATCTTCCCGCACTCGCCATACATATCTGGAAATGCTTCAATGGTTTCTTTGTTTGCTTAAGACTGCTTTTGTTTTGTTCTTTCATTCCTTTCCCATATTTCTGGCCAATATTGTTAGTGCATTCGGATGGGATTGCAGTATTATGGTTTAATTTTTTGCCTTTCTGCCAATTTCCATTATAAAGGAAAACCAAGAAAAAAAGTCGCGGAAGAGCACTTCTGTGTCTTATTGTTTTGGCCTTAGCAAGTCAAGCTTTTGTTTCTTTTGGGAATTGTCATTTAAAAGTCAAAATATGTTGAATTTCATGAATTTTTCAAAAGTTTTCAAAGCATTGTTAGGAACTATGGCCTTTGTTATAAGGGGCGACCAGCGCAAGCATCTTATGAATTTTAATGGAATCTTTAAAAGCCATTGAAAAAAAACATTGGTTTCCATCTGATGTGGGAATTTATCAATGATGCATTACCTTTTCTTCGAAAATAAATAAATTCTAAACATAGAGGTTAAATATCTGCTTTGAAGTACATTTTTATATAACGAATACGTGTGAGAGAAACACAAGATCACAAATTCAGTTTATGGAATAAAATGGAGCGAAAAAGAATTTTGAACTTCAATCGAAGAAAAACCAGCATATATATAACACAATAATAATGACTGAGAGAACAGGTTAGAAAGTATCAGTCCTTTTGGGGAGGAGATTTTAGAAGTTTAAATAAAGTCAGATACAAACTGTACATTTTTTGTAAGTCATAATACCTACAACACTTTGTGTTGGGGGTATTATAAGTTTGATTGGGCCGAAAATTATATAAAACCTCGAAATATTGATTTCCCACATACGAAAGTATATATGGATCTTCCTATCTCGCCGAGCTGAGTCGATCTAGCTATGTATGTCCGTCCGTTCGTCTGTCCATGTTAATTTTTAATCACTCTACAGATTCTCACGAAATTGAAAATAGAGGTGGGGCTAAGGTCAGAATATTTCTTTTTCTCTTTTTCCTATTTTTTTGGAGATGATCGCATAATACTTAGGGGTTCAACAGTTCACAAATTCAATATTTGTCGGTTCTACAGTTCACAATTATGGACCACTCGACGCGGAAGTTAGCATGTGGCCAGAGCTCATGGCTGGGCAGAAGTCTTCTAATTTTGATGGTCATCGGGTAATATTTAGTTGGTGAAATAGACCATAACATTTGTGTTAAATAAAAGTCAAATATTCCATTAAAGCGCGATTATTTTTGATCCTGACGAAATCACAAATAGACGAACAGGTCAATTCTGGCCGTTACGTAGATATTAGATATTAAATATATCAGGTATATATGGTGAAATATATGCAATGTGTATAGACAAAGGAAGGGGATGTTATCTATAATGCTTATATCTCAAGAATGGCTGGACAGATTTCGACAAATTTTGTCAATTCAGAAAAGCCTCTGTCATAAAAGAATAAAATCTAAGAAAATCGCTAAAAAAGATGCTAATAATGATGTCAATATAGATTTTGTAGTATGTGTAACATTTTTTTATTTTTTCATTTATTTTATCGCATGCGATTGTTCAAATGAAATGGACCAAAAACGGAAAAAAATCCTGAACACACTATTGAAGCAAATCGACACGCCTGAGAAGAGAGTTAAGGACAGGGAAGAATTCTAGCATTTTGGATAACTATTGGATTACATTTAGCTGTAAAATGGACCACAATAACTAACAGCACGACGGAGTGCGTAAATATTTGGCAAATGTCCCTGATATAAATCCAAAATGGATTTGGACATAAAGGGGCTTCTAACATATTGTAGTGCTGTTTTGCTAACTTGTTATTATTTACATAAAATTGTAAATAACCACACCTCAGCTATGCAAAATTTTTATTTTGAAATAAATATATTGAGAAAACAATGGAAGTCAAAATTTCATAAAAATCGGATATTCTCTTGAATTTCTGTGCAATATATAGATTGTTTCTTTTTTGTTTCCATTTTTTCAAAAATTTCCCTTTTTCTAGTTTTGAAAACTAAATTAAATGCGTAAAGTTAGAGGAATCATTTCATATTATTTGAGTGTTTAAAAATTTCGTAGTATGTATGAGAGATAAAGCTAAATCTTAACCGATTTTCATCTAATTTGACATACTTGATTCTGAGTTAAATTGGATAGTCTCTGCCAAAATTCAATGTACTTCAAATTTTCAAATTTGTCAAGGGTATTCCTCGCTGTATTTGATATTTAAAGATATCAAAATATTATTTTTACGTAGTGGATATTGCAGATGTGAAGGACTTAAATATGAAATCGATTAAAACATATATATGGAAGATATAGCTTAATGCGACCTGTATTTTTCTTACAAAAATATGTAGACAGACATACGGATGGACATTCATAAACCAATTCAGAATATGTATCTATGAAGATCATAAAAGTAACTATAAATCTATCTCATTTTCTTTGAATGTTACAAACAAATGAACAAAGACATATCACAGTGTGGTGTCGAATATAAAAATTTTGTATCAATCATGCCAGGAATAATGTCCTGAACCTGTTGTTTCAAGTTTCGTATTTGAATATCGTAATGGCCTATGACAAAAATTGCATATACAGGGTGAGATAAAAAAAACTGCAACAAAGTCAAATGCCATAATTTTTACATTTGTTTTTAAATTATATTGAATGACAGCAAAAAATGTCGGAAACAGCATCAAATTTTAGAATAAGTTTAGATTTGTTCGAATTGGTTACCTTTAGCACCAATTATGGCCTTCAAACGGCCAATGAAACCGTCACTAGCTGCCCGAATGCTGCTCTGCGGTATTTTAGCCCATTCCCGGCCCATTGTAACTATTCGAAAGAATGTTTTCTCATCGGAGAAAACCAAATTCCGGAGTTCACCACTTTCGACCAAGCGAAGTAACTCTTAAGCTCTTTTGCGTCTATTTTCTTTCTGTTGCGATGTAAGTTGTTGCACTTTTTGGAATTGCAATGGCTCATTTTTCAATATTTGTCGAATGGAATATTGCGATATGTTTAGCTCACGAGCCATTTTTCGGCCACTGCGACGTAGGTTTCGATCAAGTTGCTTCTTTACTTTTCGAACCATTTCTTCTGATGTTGCTGTCGGGCTACACTACCATTATCACGGTAACAAGCGATGGTACGAGACGCAAAAGATTTATTAACATTTAAATGCTGGAGACCTCTAACGATTGCCCCTTGTGGTTTTACAACCACATATAATAATATTTAAATATAAATTCTCACCAAAATGCTTTAGTACGCTTGGCTTTGAAATGACAGCAGTCTGAAGTTGGGTGCAGTTTTTTCATCCCACCCTGTACTGGTCGTAGTATAGACCCCAATATATCGGTAACTTCCCATATTCGCTATTTTTATGATATTAGAAGCATTTGTCAATTTTTTTGTTTTGGAAAGTTTGAAAGTGCAATTAGTGGGTGGGTATTCCTGAACTTGGTACGTGGGCCTGGCCGAACTTACTGTTTTTTTACTTGGCTTAGTGACAGTTTTCACCCCAATTCGCTGTAAATTGTCAGTTTGTGTTCCGAGCTTGTAAAAACTTCATTGCATCGAACTGTCTATATAGGTCCACGTTTCCGTATAGCCACCATATAACAAATCCACCATATATTCGGTATTTTGATGATTTGTATGACTCTTTTCGACGAAATTGTTTCACATTTGTTATTTGGGGATACTACAACCAATGACAGAAAATTTCTCATACAGGTCTACTTCTTCGTACAGCCCTCATATAACATAACCCACCCCCCCCCCCCCTAATTCGGATTTTATTGGTTATTCGGTTATTGACTATACCTGAAGATTTTCGGGTTTAGAAATATCAGAAAATCGCCGTACAATTTCCTCACAACAACCAATGTGAACGTTAAAACATTTTATTAGGATTTTTTCAGAAAGTGATAACACAAGCGCCAATATGTTTTTTGTTTATAAATTGCAAATGAATAAAATTGGCAATACATATTTTTCAAAAATACCATGATTTTGATTAACACAATATATATTTTAAAAAAGATCGATAATTTTTCCAATTTCTGTCATTGTTCAGAAAGAGATTAGTAAGATTTACCCCTTTTTGCATGCCGATAATGCAGAAGGAGATTTGTTTACATTATCTTTGACTTATTAGCTACCAAATGTTTGACTGGAAACTACAAAACAAATGCATGTGGTACGAAATAAATATATATATTTTTTTGCTACTAAAATCCAGTAAAAAGTTCTTGTTTATCTACTTTGACCACTAACAGTCGTTACATACGTACCTTTTATCGGAAATAACTACTTATTTCATAATGAGTATTTCCTAGGCTCAACAGTATTAACACATATAAAAGTTTTTATTTTGCATTACTTTGTAACGTAAAGCCATAAATAAAACGCAAAGTAATTTTCGATGACCTCTAAGAGGCGTTGACAATAAATAATCATTCATCTAGTTAATATCACTTTATTGCTAATAATTAAAGTTGAAAACGAGTACTGAATGGATTGCCTCTAATAACGCTTACTTTAAATTCATTTAATGGGCGTTAATTGCCAAGTTAAGTTAACTTAACGTTTTTTCTGCAGGCAATTAAACTGTTGCTTTTTAGTCCTATGCGCGTATTTCACACCGATAAAACAGTGACGATAATGGGAACGGTGGATAAGTTTAAAGTTGATATGTTACTAATTGTTTGTAGAATTGACGAGTACGTGTACAGCAGGGAGCTAATGAAATTATATTCCTTTGTCAATCCGCAATATAGGGGATTTTTTACTGAACTAGGTATTTATGCTATGGGGCTCATATTATGTTTGGGACCCCATTTAGTATAAATATTTTTTGATAAGGGATCTTAAATTTCCAAAAATATTATGTCAACGGAATCAGGATCAAGGTAAGGGCTTCTGATTTTTCCATGCATTTATACTTAGTCTGGAAGTAACATTAAAAATATTCGCGGTTGGATTGAAAAGTTGCTACTTTTCACACAAAAGTTATGATATCTTTAACCCGATTATGATATATTATTCGGGAGCAATTCATCCTAAACTCTAACTCGATGCAAAATGTCGCGCCCCTTGATCTGTAACTGTGACTTGAAGAGATTCCGCAAAATCAGGAAATGTTCCTTGGTTGGTCCATTTTATCTCTAAAAACAAGTAAGCAAATGCTATATTAGAAGCCCTCCGAAACCATTTTGGAAGATTTTGCTTTTGAAATTATGCTATATAGCATTGCCCAGACATTACACTAAGCTACTTGACTGGGGGCATATGCCCAATATTTATGCACTCCGTCGTGTTGTTAGTTGTTGTGATCCATTTTATAGATAAGTATAATCCAATGCTCATCCAAAATGCTAGTCTTCTTCGTCGTTCTTAACTCTCTTCTCAGTCAAAATTCCGTGTCGATTGGGTTCAATTGTGTGACCAGGAAAATTTTCAATGAAATCAGCATAAAAAGCCAGAAATTCGCCTTTCTGTGTATTTTGGATATCGCCTGTAAGTTATTTTCAGCGTTTCTGTTAATGTTGGTATTTGTTCATACAAAAGCAGTGCTCCATTCTACTCTTTGCCCTAAACTCCAACTTCATCCGGGATTTCGTGTCCTTTGCTTTCTATTTGTGACCTTTATAACGGCTGCAAAATCGGAAACATTTTTAGTTGTTGTCCATTTCAACCCATAAATATATTGCGGACATCTTTAATACAATAGAATTAGCCCTTCTGAGCCTAACCCTACCTTTATGAAAACGTTCATGAGGATCGGAAGATAATTGCAATTTCCATATAATAACCCCAACCTGTGTTGTCAGATGAAAAAGTATTACAAAATGTATACTTCAATTCTTTCCTTTGTATAAATACATTGTATAAATTTCGCTATTTATATCCGTTACATGTACTATCGGCATCAACGTAACGGTCAGAATTGACCTGTTCGTCTATTTGTGATTTCGCCGGGATTAAAAATATTCGCGGTTTAATGGAATTTTTTTTATTTATTTATTTATTACAAATGTTATGGTCTAATTCACACACTAAATATTAGCCGATCACTATAAAAATTGGAAGGCTTTTACCCAGCCCTAATCTCTAGCCCCGTGCTAACTTCCGCTTCGATTGGTCTATAATTGCGTCCTATAGAGCAACTGCAAATCAGAAAATTGTTTAGATTTTGGTCCATTTCAACCCCTAAATATTATGCGATCATTTTCAAAAGCAATAGGGTTCGATTATGGCTCTAGCCCCACCTCAATTCTAAATTTCGTCCAATTAGCACACCTCCATTTAAATTTGAAGATCGGGCCATAAATGCGACCTGTAGAGTGATTACAAATTAACATGGGCAGACGGATAGACGGACAGACGGATATACATAGCCACTTTTATTCTTCAGTTATTAATTTGTACAATTCCTATCTGGAAATTGTTTCTGTATCAAGATTTTTAAAAAATGTGTTACAATTTTATAACTTAAATGGCCATCCTCATTCATTGATCAGTAATTGGCATATGAATGTAATCTAGATTTCCATGACATTGTCTGTTCTAATGACATTGTCTGTTCTAATTCAGTTGGAGTAGACTGTACGGAATAGTTAATGCGGTGTGAGTAGACATTTGCAACAAAATATTTATCGCCAATTCAAACTGCAACAAAACATCAGTACCAACACGAGTTGAATGCATTCGTTTCTGTGTGTATTTTGGTTCTTTTGCAAAATAAACTCATTTTAATGGAGTGGCGCTGTGGCTACTGTTCCCCGGTATACATATGCACAAACGTACCTATTTTGCATGAATTACACGGCGGCATGAGCATGAACAAAAAAAAAAACGGCATGAACATGTTTTGTAGGTGCTGCCATTTTTAAATGCCATTAACATTTCATAATTAATGCTAAACACGCAATTTACGCTAAATTGTACATAAAAGCCAACACTATTGAGTAGCAGCCGTGCAACAGCCAACATCAGCGACAACTGCATTTTAGCTATTCCACAACACAGCCGAGCGAGCTAGCTGTTGCATACAAAATTAGCAACACGTTTTCCAGCAACTGTGTTGCGTTGCAAGTGCTCTTCACAAAGAAAAAAAAAATTAAAAAAAAAAAAAAACAATAATACAGGATCATAATTTAGAATCGTTAAAATGTACTGCATTGAGGGAAAATCCATCGGCTTCATCAAATATTTGCCCCGAACCGCCGAACAACCAACTTACCATCAATAATGGTGTAGGCATTAACATCAAGTTTGCCAGCCTTGAATGTGTAGAAAGAATGGCGTGAAGTCTGATTGCAATTATGGTGCATGCCAGATAGTGATACTTCTAGGAGTAGCTATCAGAGTTGAAGACGTCTATAAAACAATTAGCAATGTGATAATTTAAATTAAATTATTGACGCTCATTAAAATGCAGTTGTTGTAGATGTTTTACGTAATTTTATTCATTGAATAGTTCAAATCTAAAAGGGGAATTGTAATAATACATGGGAAAAACTAAAAAAAAAAATATTTGTAAAAAAACTTTGTAAATAAGAAAGGAGAAACTTTAATTGAACGTCAAATGGTGTTGTGTTATTCACCACTACTACATCGAAGTATACACATATACATATCGCTCAAACAGCGTTATATTTTCGAACATGCCAACATTTCATAGAATGTATATTCATGGATAAATTTAAAACTTTTTGATCGTACGAAAATTCCATTGAAAAATTCCTTACTTTGACTAAATAATTTTTTAACATGTTAAGGTTGTATGACACCCTACCTACTAACTGACTTCCAAAGAGTTGAATACATGTTTTTATATGAATGTTTCCAAAATACACAGAACGTTTAAAATTGTCGATTTTAACAGACGTTATTTCATTTTTTAGCACGTTGAAAATACCAATAAAAATGTTAATAAATGTTTAGAAATAATATTTAAACTCTACAATTTTGATGCGATTTTATTTGGTTGCCGTGAAAGTATGGACCTTGTGTATTTGGATAAAACGATTTTACGACACATTTTACCATGGTGGGGAAGGTGAGTAATTTTGTACCGTAGTTTTGTAGCAACAGATCCTATTTCAAAAATTTGAAATTTTTACCAAAATTGCTGCTTGTGCGTACATTTTATTCAACACAATTTTTAAATATATGTAATTCAATGAATGTTGCCTAAATACGCAATATAAACAAGTAAAAAAGCATTAAGTTCGGCCAGGTAATGGAAACATTAGAATAAATTATGACCCACAAATACCAATTTTTAGACATATTCGTGGGAAAATGTGGCAAAAATCATCAAAATACCGAATATCGGGAGGTACCGCTATATAGGGCTATACAAAAACGTGGAACTATTCATACAATGTTTCGCCAACGGAGCTAGAACCTATTATGACCAACTAATTCCAATTTTTAGACAAATCTATAAAAAATGTGGCAAAAATCATCGGGAGGTACCGTTATCGGGAGTTACCTGTTTCGCCACCGGAGCTAGAACCCATTATGACCAACAAATACCAACTTTTAGACAAACCCATGAAAGAATGTGGCAAAAATCATCAAAATACCGAATATCGGGAGATTCCGTTTTATGGGGGCTATACCAAAACGTGGGCTTATATATGCAATGTTTCGCCATCGGAGCTAAAACCCATTATGATCAACAAATACCAATTTTTAGACAAATCTATAAAAAAATGTGGCAAAAATCATCGGGAGGTACCGTTATCGGGAGTTACCTGTTTCGCCACCGGAGCTAGAACCCATTATGACCAACAAATACCAATTTTTAGACAAACCCATGAAAGAATGTGGCTAAAATCATCAAAATACCGAATATCGTGAGGTACCGTTATATGGGGGCTGTACCAAAATGTGGACCTATACATGCAATGTTTCGCAACCGGAGCTAGAACCCACTATGACCAACAAATACCAATTTTTAGACAAATCCATGAAAAAATGCGGCAAAAATCATCAAAATACCGAATTATTATGCTGATTATGAATATATATACATTATGGGGACTACGCCTAATATTTAGACATGTTACAAACGGAATGACAAAGTTGATATACCCTCCTTTCCAAGGTGGAGGGTATAAGAATGTTTAATATTGTGGGGCGTATATTAAAGATATTAACTTGTTCTGGAATTGAAATTTTGAATAAATCCAGGCATTTCATTCATCTTTTGCGCTATTGCGAAAGTGAACCAAATGTCGGACGTCAAACCCATCTGCTTAAAGTCTCAAGTTTTGTCCTATTCGTCGGTCCGACGTAGATCCGAATTCTCAAAAAATGTCTGAGGGATTTGCTTAATTGTTGTCGGGCAGTCGAGGAAACAATGCATTTGTCAATTAGTGTTCAAAGATTTTTATTTTAGTTTTTGGTATCAGATTTTAATTTTATTTCCAGAAAATATAATTTTCAGAAAATGTATTATTAATGAAGAATCGTCGAGTGTTATGGCTATTTGCTTTTGCCATTACATTATGACAGTTGTTGTTAATATGTACACCAGAAATTCATAATTCTTCCGAATTCGGTCCGAAATCTGTTAGAGAGTCGCAAAAAATCAGAAATGCACACGATTTTACTTCCGAGATCTCCATGGATATCCTTGCGAATTCGGAAGGAAGTGAGAGACACCCATATTTCCTTCTGAAGATCTTCAGAAAATCACATTCTGAGCCGATTTATTTATTTCCGTCCGTCTGTACATGTATTTTTGTGAAAAAAATGCAGGTCACATTTATAATTCGACTTAGATAACGCTTGACAAAGGTCATTTGTTTGGACTTAGGACGAACCCTATTGAAATTGGTTATAATCGGTCAATATTTAGATATAGCTTCCATAATTATCTTCTTCCAATTTGTCTTCTTTGGTGTGTAATATTAGCCTAAATACATACACCCAAATTGAGCCTAGAAGCAAATATGTTAAATTTTATGAAAATCGGCTTAGATATAGCTATAGCTCCTATACATATTGTTCAGTATTTAAGTCCCCCAGAGTCGTAATATTCACTCCATATCAACGTTATTCGGGAAAGGATATACAATAAAGGCAGACTTAAACACATGTGATTAAAGTTGTATACATCTACTTCATTTCGTTCAGAATTTAAAGTGATTTTCACAGACGGACAGACAGAAGAAGCAAAATCGATATAAAATTTTATGCTCATCCATAATTCGTGGAGTATAAATATATACTTAGAGATGTTACAAACGGAATGACAAACTTATTATACCCTCCATATTATGGTGGAGGGCATATCAAAGACGAACACATTCTGACATGGGTGGAGATATGAAATGAGGTCCAGAACTGTGGTTCCAATATAAGTATGAGATACTACTTCATCGCGTAAATATTTGCCGCCAATGCGAGTGTTTATCCATACCCTCCATATTATAGTGGAGGTCATATCAAAAATAAACACTTTCTGACATTAGATATGAACTGTGGTTTCAATATGAATATGAAACTCTACTTCATCTGGTAAATATTTCCCGCCATTGAGAGGTTTAATCGATTTTGACCTCTGACTATTTTTGAAATGTTGCCCAGAACTGTGGTTCCAATATAAATATGAGACTCTACTTCTTGGGGTAAATATTTCCCGCCATTGAGAGGTTTAATCGATTTTGACCTCTAACTATTTTTTTTTCAATTTTAACCAAATTCTATACCAACTACGATGGACGTGTGATGCAAAGAAGTTTGGGCTAATAACTAGGTTTTGTATATAGCAATTGTATTTTGTGCCGTCAATGAATTTATCTAATTTCAATCAAACCAATATATCTACAATTTAAATAACTCCAACTATGTTAAATCAGAGATTTAATTCATGTTTCTTGAAGCTAACACTGTATACCAAAACGAAATCATACCACGGCCATTAGGATTGGTATCAATGAGAGTTTCGCTAAAAATACAACATGAATTTTGCATGAGGCAACAAATTTACAACTTACAAAAGAAATACAGCAAGGGACATAATTATAATGAATAAGAATTTACAGTGGAACTGTGAATAATGCTGAGATAAGTAACAATGCTGGAATGGGTTTTAATAACTTACAGGTATCTATTGAAAAAAATTACAGAAAATCGAATAAATACTATTATTTACAATGTTTTTAACATTTTTGTTGCATAAAATTTAAATGTATTCGATATTAATTAAAATGCATTCATTCTGCAATATATTGCATAATATGGACGTTCTCTGTTAGATAGGTTTTACTGTGCGCAAATCAGCATTAAGAATACATACATATATTTGGAATACAAGCCAAAATATTCCACATAAACAGCCATGTAAGTACGTTCAAATACGTTGGATGCTGAATGTTGCTTATTGGGGAGAAGTTGGTAGGAAGATATTTCCACCACATGAATACAGCAAGCTAACTTACATGTATTCATATAAAACAAGCTTTCATTACTTCTGTGCCAGCCCAGCATTTTTTGTGTTTTCTTCGTTAGGTACACATAAATATGGTCGGCATAAGGGGCCGCACACTCTCGTGATTTGGCAAAGCATGCCAAAATGCCCGGCTGGATGCTTAGCGCTAAAAGAGCCTGGAGTCAAGCGTCAAGATTTACGATCTAGAGATTTGAGTTTAATAAATTTTCATGTCCAGAAGGAAATGTGGGCGGGAAAATGTAAAAATACGAGTCTCTAGTCTAAGTGATGCATAAAATACACGCTGTATAAATAACCTAAATTTGTGAAAGCAAACACACGACTTGAACTCTTAGTAAGTATATGTTAGTAATATTTGTATTTAGAAGGAGGGTTAAAAATAGAAAAGCGTTTGGTTAGAATGTTTGGTTAGTAAATCTTAATAAAGGGTTAGGGAAATCGTATAGACTTCCAAACGTTTTTTTTTTTTTGTAAATTTTTAAGATTTTAAATTTGTGGACCTAAAATTTCTATCAAACGAGAACCAATACTGCGAAAATATCGGCGGAAACAGTTGTAATGACTGTTGTAATGGCTTTTAAAATATCTATAAATATGGCACTAGCATATTTCTATGTTTAATTTTAGTACTTAAAATGAAAAATGTTCAAACTTGGTAGGGAAATAGGAAATTCAACTACTATGGATTTGTCAACCTGCAATATCATTAACAGGCATAGCTTCAAAACGAATTAAGATAGGAAACTAAAGTATTTTATCTGTTGGCAGCTCAAGTTCAAAAGTGGGCTATATAGGTTCACAAAATCGTATAGTCTCCATATAGAGGTACCCCCGATATTCGGTATTTACATGCTTTTGACCACATTTGAATGGAGTTGTAAACTGTCCTATAAGCACTTATGACTCGGACAAAAAATCTACATATATAAAAATCAATTGTTGTTCGTTGGTAATGGAATCAGTTGAAAACGGCTGGACCGATTTGCAAACGTTCGTCATACCCCGAGTTATTTTTTTAAAGAAAAAAATATTGACCACGCCTCCTTTTAAGCGCACTATTTCGATTTATCTAAAATCCTTCTATTTCCCAAATAATGAAGATATTGGTTTAAAAATTATTGCACCAGATACTGTTGACCTTTTCTCCAACCCTAAGTATTTGTTTGGGGGCTGAGGAACTGACCACGCCTACTTTTTAATCTATCTATAAATCTTTATATATAAAAGAAAGTTGTATTAGTTACTACGCTTAAAACTTAAGAACCGCTGAACTGATTTTAACGATTCATACAAATTCGGAATTGTCTCCTATCCGAAAAGGATAATATCCAAAAAAATCGCGTAAAAATGTGATACATTAAGATTTTCATTTTGACTTTTGAAATGTACAATAGTAATGTTTTATTTTGCATAATTTTTTTCAATTTTGACTTACTTTTTTCTAATGTACATTTGTAGTGTTTTTTTATATTTTATTTTTGAATTCGAATATTAATACCAATTTATTTAATTGACTTGATTTCTTGAGAACTGAAATTTATGGCGGGTTACATAGAAGTGTAGTACCGAATTATGTGGTGGCGAAACGGAATGGATGATATCGAAATAATTTAACGCGATCACACCAGAGTTAAAAGATAATTAATTTTTCAAAATCGCTAAAAAATTACGAAAAAGAGATCTCATTGCAAAAATTCTCAAATCGGGAAAATATCGAAAAAAAACTCAATAGAATTGATTTTTAAAATAAAAGTACATTCTATTGACAAACTTTGTAAGGATCTTTAAACGCTTGCTGTAAAAAATCAGCGAACATGTTGAAGATTTTATCAATTTGTTATTCTTCTTTTGTCAATTTTTTTCAATTTGTATTACCATATCAGTGGATTTTTTGTGAACAAAATAAAGAATAATTTTTCACCAAAAAATGAAATAAGTCCGAAATACGATGTTAACTGACATCTATCTAACATCGCTTTTGCAGGTCATTATATCGATCATATATAACCATCGTATGATTTAAGCTATTTTTGGGGTCTTCGCCACTTTCCTCTATTTTTGGCCCTTATTTGGCATCTTTGTTTCTAAGGGGGTAGAGAACCTCTTCGCATAAAATTTTCGGAGTAGGGCCCATATTAGTCTTGACCACATTCATCAATTGTTTTGGCTAAAAAATTTTATATATGCTACCTTGGGGTAGGGAACCATCATACAGATAATTGCCACATAGGAATTTATTTAAGTAAAGTCCCCACATTGGAGTATCCCCAAGTCCACTTTCACATCCAATGTGTGATCAGAAAAGAAAATTTTGTATTCTATTGAATTTGTAACCCCCAAGAGAATATTGGCCGGGAATGAAGATTTGGGATGTACATATATATGAAATAAATTGTGGAAACACGAACAAATTAAAACAAATTAAAACTATTTTTACTTATTTAAATCACGCGAAATGCTATGGCATGCTATATTGTTCTGCTATATTTTTGATTTGGCTTCTATTTGTCATCTTGGATTATAAGGGGTAGAAGAAAGTTTTCAATGTAGGTCGATGTTTCGGAGTAGTGCCCATATAAAGAAGGTAACTCCTAATTTTACCATATTTCAAAGAATTTGGCTAATAATGTGTATTAGGGGGGTTAAAATCTAAGTGCTAATGGGTTTAAAAAAGTAATTATTTTTGGCTATTCTTAAATCATTCAGCCCTCATTGTATATATATATATATATATATATATATATATATATATATATATATATATATATACATATATATATATATATATATATATATATATATATATATATATATATATATATATGTATATATATATATACTAGCTGAACCCGGTGCGCTTCGCTACCCCTTTTGATTTTATATGCATTCAAAATTTTATTTACGAATATATGTTGGTTAAAAAAAAAAAACAAATTTAATAATTAAAAAAAATTATTGCACTACTTTAATGCCTAAAAAACCAAAACCATTAGAAAAGCAGTAACATGACATACATACACGAAGGGTTTGTCCTTCGGATTTATTTATTTCATAGCAAATACCAAGCGTGCAGTAAACTGCAATCTTTTGAAGTTGAGTGGCATTTCTATTGCAATTAGTGATAGAGATAGCCTCATACTTCGCCGTAATAAGCGTATTTCAAATCAATTGTTGTGTTGTTTTTTAGTGTTAGCCTAAGGCGTTGGGGTCAATGGTTCTTATTAAAGTCATATCCCAATCTGATCCGGTTTAAATATAATTTTAAAAAAATTACTTTTACACCAAATTCCGCCACACCTTTCATATTTCATTGAAATTGGTGCGACAAATATGTGAAATCGGCCGATAATATATATATATATATATATATATATATATATATAGGAGCTATATCCAAATCTTAACTGATTTCCAATTAATTTGTCACTTTTATTATTGTAACCAAATTCCGCCACACATTTTGAATTTCATTGGTATCGGTCATATATCATGTTTGGTGCATAACATGTATGAAATCGGCCGAAATATATATGTTAGCTATATCAAAACCTCAACTGATTTCAATATAATTTGGCAATTTTTTCTGGTGCCAGATTTTATCTCTCTCGCTTTGGGTGCATCAAATATGTGAAATCGGCTGAGTATATATATGGGAGCTATAATCAAATCTGAGCGTATTTGAATATAATTTGTCAAATTTATTTTTGTACCAAATTTAGCCACTCATTCCGAATTTCATTGGAATCGGATATACGTATCGTGTTTTGTGCATCAAATATGTGAAATCGGCGGAAAATATATATGGGAGCTATATCCAAATCTGAACCGATTTCAATATAATTTAGGAAATCAATTTTTTAGATATAATCTATCACACGTTTCAAATTTCATTGAAATTGGGGATACATAGCGTGTTTGGTGCATCAAATTCTTGAAATCGGCCGAAAATATATATGGGAGCTATATCCAAATCTGAACCGATTTCAATATAATTTGACAAATTTATTTTCGGATTAAATCCCGTCACACATTCCAAATTTCATTGGAATCGAACATTCATATTGTGTTTGAGGCATCAAATGAACGAAATCGGTCGAAAAAATATATGGGAGCTATATCCAAATCTGAACCGATTACAATTTAATTTGGCAAACTTAATTTTGTTCCAAATTCCGTTACGTATCCCAAATTTGGAGACTGTATCTTCAACCAATCAATAGATATGTGCATATAAAATCTAAATTTTTGGGAGGTACCTCCTATTCTGATGCTATATCTCCAGTTCCAAGTGGAAATTCAAAAATGTATATAGCCTATGTTACTTTCAGGCTATGTTGCAGTATATATGGAAATTTTCAGGAAAATCTATTCAGCGGTTTTCGAGTCCATAAATTACAAACAAACAAACAAACAAACATACAAACAAACATACAAACATTTTCCTCTTTTATAGATATAGATATATATATATACATATATATATACTAGCTGGCCCGGTCCGCGTTGCCGGCCCGTAGTTTTTGTCTATTATGCATTTGTCCAAGCATAATTATTCACAGATATGACTGATATAAGTGTTCACGTACAGGTCGATTAAAAGTGTTTTAAAATACCAGTACCCATTTTTAAAGCCGTGGGCTTCAATATTTAAACCCTTGTGTGATGTGCTATACAAATCTATTAAAAAGTATATATCGATCTTTTCGCTATGTAAGGGATCAATTTAATTTTTAATATGGTTAAAATCGTACCAAAATCTTCCAGTCAAATGAGCAGTATTTTGGAATTTACTGTATTTTGCATACTATATAATTGAGGGCTGAATGATTTAAGAATAGCCAAAAATAATTACTTTTTTAAACCCATTAGCACTTAGATTTTAACCCCCCTAATACACATTATTAGCCAAAATTTTTGAAATATGGTAAAATTTGGAGTTACCTTCTTTATATGGGCACTACTCCGAAACATCGACCTACATTGAAAACTTTCTTCTACCCCTTATAATCAAAGATGACAAATAGAGGCCAAATCAAAAATATAGCAGAACAATATAGCATGTCATAGCATTTCGCGTGATTTAAATAAGTAAAAATAGTTTCAATTTGTTTTAATTTGTTCGTGTTTCCACAATTTATTTCATATATATGTACATCCCAAATCTTCATTCCCAGCCAATATTCTCTTGGGGGTTAAAAATTCAATAGAATACAAAATTTTCTTTTCTGACCACACATTAGATGTGAAAGTTGACTTGGGATACTCCAATGTGGGGACTTTACTTAAATAAATTCCTATGTGGCAATTATCTGTATGATGGTTCCCTACCCCAGGGTGGCATAAATAAAATTTTTTAGCCAAATCAATTGATGAATGTGGTCAAGACCAATATGGGCCCTACTCTGAAAGTTTCAAATTTTATGCGAAGAGGTTCTCTACCCCCTTAAAAACAAAAATGCCAAATAAGGGCCAAAAAATTAAAAAAGTGGCCAAGATCCCAAAAATATGTGGTTATATAAATATGAAATGGGGTTGTTCCCTTATCCGTGAGTTATGATCGATATAAAGACCTGCAAAAGCGATTTAAAGTATTTTTGAATGTTTTGGAAGAATTTCTGGAAGGATATAAAACCTCTTCTTTCTAAAAGTACCAGCTGAATCATGATGTAGGCCCTGGAGTTGAAGGGTCGATGTCAGTTAACATCCTATTTCGCACTTATTTCATTTTTTTTTTTTTTTGGTTAAAAATTGTATATGGTGAAATATTATTCTTTATTTTGTTCACAAAAAATGCACTGAATTCAATATGATAATACAAATTGAAAAAAATTGACAAAAAAAGAATAACAAATTGAAAAAATCTTTAACTTGTTTGCTGATTTTTTACAGCAATGCAATGAGATCTCTTGTTCACGAATTTTTAGCGATTTTGAAAAAGTAATTATCTTTTAACTTTGGTGTGACCGCGTTAAATTATTTCGATATCATCTATTCTGTTTCGCCACCACATAATTCGGTACTACACTTCCATGTAACCCGCCACCAATTTCAGTTCTCAAGAAATCAAGTCAATTAAATAAATTGCTATTAATATTCGAATTCAAAAATAAAAAATAAAAACACTACAAATGTACTTTAGAAAGAAGTAAGTCAAAATTAGAAAAAAATCATGCAAAAAAAAACATTACTATTGTACATTTGAAAAGTATATATATATATATATATATATATATATATATATATATATATATATATATATATATATATATATATATATATGTATATATATATATATATATATATATGTATATATACAATCTGCAGGACTTTTGGCCATGTAGGTCCACGTCCTGGTATAGCTCCAATATAATGGTATATCCCTATTTTTTGGTATTTTGGTGATTAAAGCGACATTATTCACCGGAAATGTTTCAAATTTGGTATTTGAAGTTCGCAACGGATACTACAGCCAATGACAGAAAATTGTCTGTGAAGATCCACGTCTTCGTATAGCCCCCATATAACGGTACCTCCCGATATTTTTATGATTTTATCTACATTATTTTTTGCAATTCGATTTTTGAGATAAAAACTTAGAAATATGTTTTTTACAACAGAAAAATAATCGGTGATTTGTCATTTGTTTAACTCCAACATCTTTCCCTCTTTGATATACTGTAGTATTAATCCTTTCCATCTTATCTTGGCGTATCACATATTTCCGATATTTATTTGAGTTACCTATTGAGACAGGAATCTTCTTTCTGTCCATTAAAATGTACTTCTGCATGGGTGGCTGAAAATATTTATGACATACTACACACACAATCAAACAACTTTCAATATAAAGTTTCATTTTTTATTTTAATTAAGAACTAAATACAACCCATTAAAGTGACCCATGATAGGCGATCTACGAACACGAACCTTTGATACAATAAATTCCGATACAAAAAGGGTACAAAGAAACTAGCAATTTATACCTTCTTACCTGTCATCCAGCAACTATCAAATTAGCCTTGGACTAAGAAACCTGGGTATAGGATGTAAATCCGTCTACATAACTTTATAGTCCACTAGTTGTTGTAACGAATTGAAAAAAGTATCCATATTTATCTGAAACCTTAAATCACTGAAAATGCGCCATTCATATATATATTATATATATATTATATATATATATATATATATATATATATATACATATATATATATATACATATATATATATATATATATATATATATATATATATATATATATATATATATATATATATATATATATATATATATATATATATATATATATGTATATATATATGTATATATATATATATATATATATAATCTGCAGGACTTTTGGTATTGAAAATGGGCCATGTAGGTCCACGTCCTGGTATAGCCCCAATATAATGGTATATCCCTATTTTTGGTATTTTGGTGATTAAAGCGACATTATTCACCGGAAATGTTTCAAATTTGGTATTTGAAGTTCGCAACGGATACTACAGCCAATGACAGAAAATTGTCTGTGAAGATCCACGTCTTCGTATAGCCCCCATATAACGGTACCTCCCGATATTTTTATGATTTTATCTACATTATTTTTTGCAATTCGATTTTTGAGATAAAAACTTAGAAATATGTTTTTTACAACAGAAAAATAATCGGTGATTTGTCATTTGTTTAACTCCAACATCTTTCCCTCTTTGATATACTGTAGTATTAATCCTTTCCATCTTATCTTGGCGTATCACATATTTCCGATATTTATTTGAGTTACCTATTGAGACAGGAATCTTCTTTCTGTCCATTAAAATGTACTTCTGCATGGGTGGCTGAAAATATTTATGACATACTACACACACAATCAAACAACTTTCAATATAAAGTTTCATTTTTTGATTTTAATTAAGAACTAAATACAACCCATTAAAGTGACCCATGATAGGCGATCTACGAACACGAACCTTTGATACAATAAATTCCGATACAAAAAGGGTACAAAGAAACTAGCAATTTATACCTTCTTACCTGTCATCCAGCAACTATCAAATTAGCCTTGGACTAAGAAACCTGGGTATAGGATGTAATTCCGTCTACATAACTTTATAGTCCACTAGTTGTTGTAACGAATTGAAAAAAGTATCCATATTTATCTGAAACCTTAAATCACTGAAAATGCGCCATTTCACAATAATCCAGTAGAAAACCATAAAAGCTGTTTATGGTTTAGCGCTCCTTGTGCGATCATAAATTTGTTAAGAAACTGCTGGAGCCAAACCGACACATTAAAATAGTGATCCATACCAAGGAACAGAACTATATTCCCGGTACCAAGCAACGTTTACCATCTTCATGCGCTCGCTTGCCAAAGCAAACAATATTTTCTCATTTCCCTTGGAATAGAGCTGATGATGCCGGCAATGAAATGAAACTACACACAAACTACGAGTGTAGCGTATATAATTTAGTTATAAAAATAACTACAATGGATTTAGATACCTGAAGGGGATGTCTGTGCATGTATGAATGGGAGATGAGTTGAAAAAAGTCGTTCATAGTGGTGTGATGGATTTTGTATTCTAAAAGAGTAATGAGAAACGTTTTGCTGTTACAATTTAGGATTTCTTATTTTTTTATAACCCACACCACATAGTGGTAAGGGTATTATGTTTTTGTACATTTGTTTGTAACGTGGAGAAGAAAGCCAGATGGACCCCTACTTACTTTTGAGGATCTTCATAGAATCACTTTCTGAGTCGATTTATGCATGTAAGTCCGTCTGTCCGTCCATGTATTTTTGCGAACAAAATGCGGGTCGCATTTATTATCTGATTGAGATGAAATTTTGCAAATAATTTTTGTTTTGTCAAGGGCGAACTCTATTGAAATTGGTGATAATCGGATCATATTTAGATATAGCTTCCATACATCTTCAGCCGATTTCTGGTTAATTGTGCACCAAATGACAAATGTAAGTCCAAATTACCTGTATTTTGGTACATCCGACCTAATTCAGTCTAGAGACAAGTACATCAAATTTGGAGAAAATCGGTTCAAATATAGATATTGCTACCATATATATGTTTCATTCGATTTGGGGTTTTAAGTACCTCACATGCGTAATATGGATTTCACAACCATAATATTTGGTACCAAATATCTAATAATGCTCGGACATACCTTTGCCAAATTTTATAGAGAACGGCTTAGATTTGGATATAGCTCCCATATATATCCTTAATCCGATTTCAGATTTATTGTGGAAATATCACCTAATTTCAGCCAAAATGGAGTGAATTTCGGGACGTACGTTTCCATTTTGTGCAACTCGGCTCCGATATATATATATTTTTTAATATAATCCTGCTCCAAGTGATATCATGCACTATATAGCAAACTATAACTGATCTAAAGACAACACCATCTACCAACATTTGTTGATTGGTGGTATTATCTACTTGAAATAATTTCTTTTGCTACGGGAACTCTACTAAATATGCATAATGGTGTAGGGTATCATATAGTCGGGCGGGGCCGACTTTTGTGGAGGGATGATAAACTGCAGTTTGTATTGAAATGTGTAAATACTGAAATGTGATATACAGTTCGTTACATTTGAAGTTGAAATTTTTAGATTTCGAATTACAAAACATAAAAATGTGTTCCGACAGTTTAGTGTCGGAATAGAAACCTATTTTTTTGGAGATGTTGACAAAATATTTAGAGGATAAAATATAACATTAAAACTTTTATCCCTCTGCAGGTCACAATTATAGACCTACAGACGCGAAATTTCCCATGAGATTACAGTTTAGGCCATTTTGGCTGGCCACCTGTTAATATTTAGCTGCGAAATGAACACATCTTTCCCATGCCACCGTGAATGTTTGATATGCTGAAGGCCACTCTCCGCCAAAGTCTCAGAACCTTCTATAAGCCATATATTGATCTTTACATTGATGCTGATTTCGTTGGTGAATATAGTCAAATGCCAGAGATACATCCAAATATACACAGGCATCAGGAAAATAGCACGAATGTTTTTATGAGCTCATGGTTTCGGTGAAAACTCAAGATAAAAAATTTACAGGATTATATGTCAAGGCTTCAAGAATATGGTACAATAATTACAAGGTAGGGTAGAACTATTAAATGTGCAAAACAAAACCTTGAAACTAGAGTCGTTTAACTTCAAATTTATCAAAAACATGTGCAACAAGCATTTTCATTTAAATAAAAGTCGCCTAAAATGAATGGAACGACGAGGATTTTTCACAACATCCTGTTTCTAAAGTAAAAGTATAGTCTCCCCAAAAACGTTAAATGTGAATATAAATTTCAACAGAACTTGAAAATTTTCAAAATTATTTTTTTAATTCTTCAAAACAATACATACAAAAACTGTATATATCTTTTGACATTAAGGACTACACCTATACCTATGGTAAAATCAAGAAGGTAATATTATTTCAAATAAACATACCCAACTCTGCATTTTCTGTAAATTATTTCTGATTTGTGTGTGTACAATGGATTTAAAAATACAAATTTTGACATGAGAAAAACATATGATTGTATGACTTTGCCTCTTTAAGTTTGCTAGGCTATGCCCTACCTTGTTTTAATTGTACTATGTATAGCAAGTAACAAGTTAAGCCGGGTCAAACCTGTAATATTCGTGTTGAATATTTTTGCGAGTGAAATCTATTAGTAAAAAGTCTTTAAAAACCTAAAGTAATGACTTCTTGCTGCAGTGGTTATTATCTATGCCTATTATTAAATATGAAAGATGAAAAAGTTTTTTAAATATGCACCGCTATATAAGCCGAAATAATCGGCTTATTCCAGCATTCATCTGTCAACGAAAACAAAAGTTATTATAAACTCTACATATTGAATTTTAAACGATTTCGCTGCAAAATGTGGCTAAAATCATCAGAATACAGAATATCAAAAATGTGAACCCATATAGACAATGGACGGCCACAGTAAGTAGAACGAACCCATTACCAACTCTAACTAACGAATTTTAAACAATTTCGTTAGAAAATGTGACTTAAATCGTCAAAATACCGAATATTAGCAGGTATCGCTTTTTGGGGGCTATATAAAATCTTGAACATTTATAGACAACATTTTGACTGTAGGTAGAAAATTTAAATGTCAATTTTGAAGTTAGAAAACAGTGTGAGATAAAACAAGTGCAAAAAAGTCAAACGCTCTAATTTTTACATTTTTTTATTTTATGGATTAAAAGCAAAAGAATGTCGGAAATAGCATCAAATTTTAGAATAAGTTAAGATTTGTTCGAATTGGTCACCTTTGGCACGAATTATGGCCTTCAAATGGACAATGAAACCGTCAGAAGCTGTCCGAATGTTGTTCTGCGGTATTTTGGCCCATTCCCATTTTAGTTGAATGGTTCTTACTTTCATAATTTGAATAGATATTTTACCATTAGCATTTCATGACTGTTCGAGTTCTGGAACATGTATCATTTTTTTTTTCTAAAACTTAAATTTTGTTCAATGGTAATTAATTCTATATACAAATTAAACGACAATCCTTTTTAAAACACACTTTTCCTCAAATTGTCTATGAAATAACAATACCTGATGTTCCAGGGCAAGATAGAATCTGCCAATGTTTGCATTAAATCATAGACTTGCAATTTCTAAAGTTACAAATAGTAAAGCTCCCACCTAATCATAAGATAAGGAGTAACGATGGTACATGCGTCGTCGTCGTTCTTCCCCTACGTAGTGTGGCATAGTTAATTTACCATAAACATAAACGCGAAATGTTCAACGCCTCAGGTCAGACGTGACAGGAGACAGGTTCCAATGTAAGAACAAAGAGTATCCAACGATATACATACACACATATTTCGCAACGTTGTTACAATTAAAAACCCATTTGCCAATGTTGCAACAACATTGATGGTGCAACTAGATACCAAATGTTGGGGTGTGGTTAAGATGTGTTGGAAAACTGATGTTTAATAAACATTAAGATGGAAAATCGACTTTAAAATGAAGAATACCTCCAGCCAATCGAAATGAATGGACAACGATTGCCACATAAAGATAAACCAGAAACTATAAATGAAACTACACTGCTTTTTCAAAAAATGCATCAGCATGGCTGGCAGCTACCGTCCTCGAGCCACCGGCCATAACCACCAACTGGGACATGAGCAATTTTTAATTGAATTTTCTTATCAGATTCATATCATCAATTTATGCGCACTGTTTTTTATAATTCATTTATTTTTATTTTATTCTTGTTGGTTTCTTTTTGTGCGGGAAAAATACATTGCCTGTGTTGGGGTCTTTTTCATAGAAGTTGCATGGCAAATGTTTTGCAACAATGTAGTACAGTGTTGCAATTCGTAGTAATTGCGTGTGTTCTCATGGTAGGAAACAACTACTTTCAACAAATACTGCATTAATAAAACAATTGTAGTATATCCACTTTTCATTTTCAATTTTTAAATTAAACAAGTTAAAATTAAATATTTTACAAGCAGTTTGTACACGGAACGGGATATGTTTATACTAGCAAGTGCCCGCTACTTCGTCTACAAAAAGTTCACCTTAAAATCCTGAACAGTTCATGTTAGGTCATTTTAATACTCAAAATGCACAATTTGTTCAGTTTGACAATTTTTTAATCAAAACTTTACATCATATCATCATCACATAGTACACCAAAAAGGTTTTATTTACTATTATTGAGTTTTCCTTATTCGGAAAGAAAAATAGGAAAATTTTTACCTTTTACACCAAAAAGTCTTCAAAATCTTTAATTTTGAAATTTACCGAGGAGGATGTTAGTAAACCATTACACAATGGACTTTTATGCAATTTTTTTTCGTCCAAATTATTTCAAGGCCTCCATATGTAAACCCTAGAAACCAACAGTAACCTCAATATCAAATTTCTGAATTTCAGCTCTATCCCTTCACCGAAAACCAAATTTAGTAACATTTAGTGTGCATGTCCTAAACAATCTACATCTCTCCATCCTCGACACTAACAGCGATACAAAATTAGTACAATTTCAAGCAATTATAGTACTCATTTCCAAGACCACCTCCAGATCTCAACACCAGATACCAAAGGGGCTTCAATAACAAATTTCGAGATTCCTGCTATATCCCTTCACTCAATACCAAATTTAGTGCTATTTAGTAGTTTTCGAAGAAATCTAGTATACATTTCCAAAACCACATCCACATCTCAATTCCAGACACCAACAGAGATCTCAAAATCAAATTTCGGGATTTCAACTCTATCTCTTCACCCAATACCAAATTTAGTACCATTGAGTATTTTCCGTACAAAAATATGAGATCCGTTTCTAAACCACCAGCAAACCTCAGACACAGATATCTTCAGTGATCTAAATACCAAACTTCAGGATATTTTCTCTATCCCTTCACCCAATAGCAAATTTAGTACCATTAAGTAATTTTCGTACAACTATAGTACACAACATCGAAATCACTTCCATATGTCCAGGGTACACATGAACTGCCACCCTAATATCAAATTTCAGATTTTTTTAAAACCAAACTGTTTCAAATTTAGTAGCATTTCGAAGAGTTCACACACTTAGCACACATTTCCAAAAGCACCTTCGTATATCAAACTTTATTATACCTTCAGCCATATGGATACAAAGGGTATACGATCAAAACGTGTCTAGTCGAAATAACGGTATTAGACCCTAGGTCTCTTTGGACCTTATCCGTTTCAGAACATTTACATTCGATTTAGCGATGTCCGTCCGTCTGTATGTCTGGCTGGTGCGCACGATAACTATCGAAGTGAGTATCCGATTTGGTCCAACTTTGGTCAGACTTAGATCGAGTTCGGAAATGGGCAACATCGGTCCACACCTTCTGGTACCTCCCCCACAAAATATCAATATTTTCAGAGAAAATAATTTACTGCATAAGAAGAAAAAAAATCCAATTTTGTTCCAATTATTCAAATCCTAATATTTGCATCTGTGCTAGGTTAGGTGTGAAAATGGATAATATCGAACCACTCCATCAAGTACATCCCCCACAAAGGGTCAAATAATTATAACTCTTATAAAATATGGTGTAAGGGTCGGATTGTCTTCAAATTTCACACATTCTTATATTTTTATGAACCCAAGATCTGGTATTAATACGGAATATATCGGTCCAATTCTTGTGATACCTGCCCCATAAAAGGTCGAAATTTTGAATACGAAAATTCATAAAACGCAAAATTAACATCCGTAAGTCTGTAAACAACACAGGATCTGTTATAAAGACTGTAGAGATCGAACCATTCTTTTCAGCGCTTCCCTCACAAAGGCTCAACATTTTGAATATTCATGAAGCTCATAAAATCCGAAATCAACATCCGCTTTCATTCCAGACTTGGTACATCTCAATATTTCCATCAACGCAAGATCTGTTAAAAAGGTGGTAGAGATCGGACCATTCTTTCCTGTGCCACCCCCGCAAAGGGTTAGAGTTTTAAATAACCAAAATAATAATAAAATCCGAAATATGCATCCGGTCCTCCTCATATTTTAGACATCCTATTATTTCTGCTAACACAAAATCTGCTGTGCTGAGTTTCTTATCACCATCATCATTTTGGAATAATTCATTCGAATCTTAATTCTGTCACATGATTCAAAATTCGTCTGACTTGGGCAAACTTGAAGAAACTTAAATGCCAAATTGGAACTATACTATTAACTTTTCGGTTTCAATTAAATTGTACCATATTTTTTTGTATGTATCGACTGAACTGGTTGAGAGTGCGAATAATACAAGTATATGGGAGATAAATCGATTTGGTCCAAACTAAGCATACTCTATTTTATTCGAAACTTCATCGTGTGATCAAACTACCAATCGTATAACCATAAATTCTGCCCTATTTTGACCAAATGGATTCATATATAACTATAGTTCTCAAATATATGCATCCGAATGAAAGATATTATTGTCTATGTGAAAGACATTACTCTCTCAGAAAAACACAGAAAAAAAGAGATTGCATTTAGTTGGCAAACAGCATCATATTCTCTATATAAGTTTCCTTTTGAAATTATGTACTAGACCCTGTTCCTTAAATCTACAAGGATTTTTTTAGTAAAAATGAATTCATGGCATAACATTATGAAACCACCACTGTTTAAATTCCCATTTCAAAGAAATTAAATATCACCACAATCATATTTTTTGGTATAACACACAATTGCAATAGCGCCGCTCTGAACAGACAGCTGCATCAAAAACCAAATACTTTAAACCATATTGCATGAATCAAGCGACAAAAACAAACTATGAATGACCATAGTGAGTTATAAATTTAAACATCTCCGTCAGAATGCAAATATTTATGCAGATTATTAAAATGCATTACGAACTGCCATCGTCTGCCATTGCAAAGGCAGGCAATGCCGCAGTTTCTCTGCTATTAATGGTAGCTGCGGTGGTGGTGGTCCTGATACTGCATATTTGTGGTGCCATTATTGTCATTCACTATCATCATGGCGGATGGTGACATCACATGAATGCCACACTTGTAGGCCATATTTTTGTTCGATTTTTAATAAAATAGGAAACTGCGATTGGTTTTGCTTTTTATTTGAAACGACCGATGTTCGTTTATCTCATTCATTGATTTTTTCTTCCTTTTTCAACTTTGCTTTCGGCGGGGACAGTGCAGAGTGCAAAAAAATGTTCGATATTTTATGGGACATGACATTTTTGCATCGAGATATTTTTCAACAATTTGTTCCATTCGATTGCATTTGTTGGTTCGACTATGGCTGCTCAGAACGGCATATGAAATTTGCATAATTACAATGCTCATCACGACCCCAGAGTTAAATGAGTTATTGGAGAGTGTCACAAAGTTAATTCCAATTCGATTTATAAATCAATTTTATTCATGCCTTGAATACAGTTTGGATTTATTTCCCATGTTATGGAAGGAAGCCCAGTTGTGTTTGAGTGTAGCCGGGAAATTAATCATGGGTGCGATGGATTTATTGCTTAAATAGATTGTATATTTTAATTGAAAAATATTTAAAAACAACAAATAAAAAGAATTAAGTAAAAATGTTTATTTTTTAATATTTTGGACGTTACTTTTGTTTCGACATTTTAACAACTTAATTTGATGTTTAAGATATTTTCAGAAGTAATAAAAACTAATTTGCTTCGTATAACAAAAACCGAGTGGTTTTAAGACCTTAGAGATTCTACGCATATACGAAAATTGTGACATGTGTAATATCAGACACTGGTTTAAAGGTATTCAGTAAGGAAAGGGAAAGAGTGAGAAATGACCTGCAATATGGCACCCTACACTTTTTTGCATGGTTAGCAAAGCTTCAAATGTAAGTTTATATTAGGAATTTTTTACATTAAATTTCACCATATATTATTGTTTTAGAATGGGTGTTTCGGCTTTAGTGGTTCACTTCACGTCTACGCAAATAAGACAAACGTAGGATTGTTGGTACATCAAACCGGAGGGAATAAAATGTGGAATAAAATCTGAACCGATTTCGAAAAAATTCTTTGGCTGTATGTGGTATTTTATAAGGAGAGTCATTGTTATCCGGTGTATATTTAGTTTTGGAGAGAGATTTGGAACCTGACGGACAAACTTCATTTGTGAATATTGTGACCCACAGACATTAAACCCTATCATTATACAAATACCTGAACCAATATGTATATCACTAAGAAAATGATTCGTTTATTTCATTTGCCTGCACAAAGACATAGTACATGCATCACAGACGGTGGTGGATGCAAAAAGAGCTATAGTATCATGAGGAAGTGACAACGTTGGAAAATATGTCCGAATGCATCTATCTTAACAACGGCAAATCGGAAGATGTCCTCAAAATATGAAAAACCCTTTCGAACTGTTATGTGTGGGCTTAACAAAATTTATTTCTTGAAGTGAGAACTTTAAAAAATAAATTTAGAGAACTCCATTGGAAAACAAGTTAAACTAATCAAAAATTGGATGAAGCTGTTATATTGAGGCCATAAGAAAACGTGGACCGATTTCTGTATTTTCTATGCAAAATCGGTGTTCTAATTGTATCCATGAAGAACGTGTAAAAGCTATTATTAAAATCCTCAATTTTTTCAGGAAGTTTTGGACACATTTATTGGACAAGAAGACTTATATATTCATAATGAGATAAGTAAACCCCTTAAAATTAAAGAATATATAATCAAATTCCTTCGTAAGCCAATGCAGTAAAAGTCTTTAAAATATCATAAAGTGGGGGCTAACATTAAATATTGGCTAAAACAAATCGTGGACCTATTATTGCGAGTCTCAATGTGAACATGTGGTTAATTAAAATACTGAAAACGCACTATCGGTCGGTCCTAGCTAAAACCACATATAATCCACTTAACGTGTTTATTTTGAGGAGTTACAAACAGAATGACAAAGTTAATGTAGCTTCTATGTTATGATAGATGGTAAAAAAGCAGCCCGAGAGATTTTCTAATTCGGACTAAACTTATGACTTATGGATACCGGAACTTGTAAACCGGGTTAAATCACCTTCAAAATCGATCTAAGTTTGATAGAAATATTACATTTATTTGTGTGCTCTGGTCAAATAGACCAACGAACATGGCTAGATTGATCCCATACTCTCTAAAACTACACGCGTTTCATGAGTAACTTGGCGTCCAATGAGTAATTTGGTGTTTTCAATTATTTTTAGTGAACGGCCCCGACCTCACGTCACAGACATATTAATCATACATTTTTCTCCATTTCCATAAGATGAAAAAACAAGTAAAAAAGCAGTAAGTTCGGCCGGGTCGAACTTTGAACACCCTCCACAATTTGGGACGAATTTTGAATTTTTCAAAAAAAAATTAAAGCCATTAAAAATTCTGTTAAAATTTTAAAAATACCAAAAATTGGAAGGTGCCGATATATGGGGGATATACGATATTGTGGACCTAAACAGACAATTCTCTTCTAGGGGATAAAGTACTAACTCCTTGTGTGAATTTTCAGACAATTCCGTTGAGAAATGGGGCTAAAATAATCGAAATACCGAATATCGGGGGGTACCGTTGTATGGGGGATATACGATATCGTGGACCTACATAGAAAATTCTCTGTCAGGGGTAAAGTACTCACAAGGAACTCCTTGTGTGAATTTTCAGACAATTCTGTAGAAAAATGTGGCTAAAATTATAAAAATACAGAATAATAAGGGTATCGTTATGGGGGCTATACGATACCGTAGACCTATATAGAAAATTATCTTCCAGAGGATAAAGTACTCACAAGGAACTCCTTGTGTGAATTTTCAGACAATTCCATTAAAAATGTAAGTAAAATCATCAAAATACCGAATATCGGGTGATAACGTTATATGGGGGCTATACGACATCGTGGACCAATATAGCCCATCTTCGAACTTGACCTGCCTGCAGACAAAAGAGACGTCTGTGCAAAATTTTAACTTCCTATATTAATTCGTTTTGACTGTAGCGTGATTACAACAGACGATATATATATATATACTAGCTGGCCCGGTCCGCGTTGCCGGCCCGTAGTTTTTGTCTATTATGCATATATTCCCAAGCATAATTATTCACAGATATGACTGATATAAGTGTTCACGTACAGGTCGATTTAAAGTGTTTTAAAATACCTGTACCCATTTTTAACCAGTGGGCTTCAATATTTAAACCGTGGGCTTCAACTGTGTGGATGTGCTATACAAATCTATTAAAAAGTATACATCAATCTTATCGCCATATAAGGGATCAAATTAATTTTTAATATGGTAAAAATCGTAGCAAAATCTTCCAGTCAAATGAGCAGTAATTTGGAATTTGCTGTATTTTGTGTACGACATAATTGAGGGCTGAATGATTTAAGAATAACCAAAGTTAATTACTTTTTTAAACCCATTAGCAACTTAGATTGTGCATTAGAGTCCTCATAAGTCCCCCTAACCATGTCAGTCTGTTTGTCCGCCAAAAGGTGGACTTGAGAGGGTATTATAACATGGATAAAAATTCTAAAATTTGTAGATATGTTGAAATTTAAGTGTAAGATTTTCACCCCCCTAATACGCATTATTAGCCAAATTCTTTGAAATGTGGATAAATTAGGAGGTACCTTCTTTATATGGGCACTACTCCGAAACATCGACCTACATTGAAAACTTTCTTCTACCCCTTATAATCCAAGATGACAAATAGAGGCCAAATCAAAAATATAGCAGAACAATATAGCATGTCATAGCATTTCGCGTGATTTAAATAAGTAAAAATAGTTTTATCCACCTCATAATTGAGGGCAGAATGATAAGATGGGAATTAATTTTATTTGCCATTTAAATTGTAAGTTGGAGACCCCTTAAAGTCCATATTTTCATCATAGGATAATTCAATGATGATTAAACAAATATTCGGTCCCGTGCTACTTTCTTATATTTGTAATTTCTTCATGTTTCCACAATTTATTTCATATGGATGCACATCCCAAATCTACGTTCCCAACCAATATTCTCTTGGGGGTTAAAAATTCAATAGAATACAAAATTTTCTTTTCTGACCACACATTAGATGTGAAAGTGGACTTGGGGATACTCCAATGTGGGGACTTTACTTAAATAAATTCCTATGTGGCAATTATCTGTATGATGGTTCCCTACCCCAGGGTGGCATAAATAAAATTTTTTAGCCAAATCAATTGATGAATTTGGTCAATACCAATATGGGCCCTACTCTGAAAATTTCAAATTTTATGCGAAGAGGTTATCTACCCCCTTAGAAACAAAAATGTCAAATAAGGGCCAAAAAATGAAAAAAGTGGCCGGCCAAGACCCCAAAAATAACTTAAATCATAGATGGTTATATAAATATGAAATCGGGTTGTTCCCTTATCCATGAGTTATGATCGATATAAAGACCTGCAAAAGTGATTTTAGGTATTTTGAATGTTTGGGAAGAATTTCTGGAAGGATATAAAACCTTTTCTTACTAAAAGTCCCATTCGCTCTACTATTTTGCACCTTTTATTTCAATATTGGTATATTACTTATTATTCTCCCAAAGAATTTTGCATTTTGAGCTCTCATTGGACGGATCATTGTCACGCTTTGAAATGAGCCCCATTAAGCTTTTTCGGTCATTTTTGTTTGTTTAAATGTGTTCGCCCTGGAGTTGAAAGGTAGATGTCAGTTAACATCCTATTTCGCACTTATTTAATTTTTTTAGTGAAAAATTATTCTTTATTTTGTTCACAAAAAATCCACTGAATTCAATATGATAATACAAATTGAAAAAAAAAAAAAATTGACAAAAAAAAAAGAATAACAAATTGAAAAAGTCTTCAACTTTTTCGCTGATTTTTTACAGCAAATGTTTTAAGATCCTTCCTTACAAAGTTTGTCAATAGAATGTACTATTACTTTAAAATTCGATTCCATTGAAAACGTTTTTTTGATTTTTGCAATGAGATCTCTTTTTCATGATTTTTCTGCGATTTAGAAAAAGTAATTATCTTTTAACTTTGGTGTGACCGCGTTAAATTATTTCGATATCATCTATTCCGTTTCGCCACCACATAATTCGCTACTACACTTCCATGTAACCCGCCATCAATTTCAGTTCTCAAGAAATCAAGTCAATTAAATAAATTGGTATAAATATTCGAATTCAAAAATAAAATATAAAAAAACACTACAAATGTACATTAGAAAAAAGTAAGTCAAAATGGAAAAAAATCATGCAAAATAAAACATTACTATTGTACATTTGAAAAG
Organism: Musca domestica; assembly: GCF_030504385.1. Lineage (NCBI taxonomy): Eukaryota > Metazoa > Arthropoda > Insecta > Diptera > Muscidae > Musca > Musca domestica. The sequence continues at coordinate 20,963,311 of NW_026712328.1, read as the reverse complement.
TCAAAATGAAAATGTTAATATATCACATTTTTACGCGATTTTTTTGGATATTATCCTTTTCGGAGAGTAGACAACTCCGAATTTGTGTGAATCGTTAAAATTAATCCAGCGGTTCTTAAGTTATAAGCGTAGTAACTAACACAACTTACATTTATATATATAGATATATATATATATATATATATATATATATATATATATATATATATATATATATATATATATATATATGTATATATATATATATATATATATATATATATACTTTGTTTGGTCTAATATTATTATTTCGATGAGTTACAAACGGAATGGTGGAGTTTGCTTTTAGTCCTCACATCGTATGTACTCATTACTCGCCTGGTTTAAACAAGTTACTGAAAAGTTTAAAGATCCTTTCTTTGAAATATTCTTTTATTTGAACCCCAAAGGTGTACCAAAGACATGGTTAGATAGGCGAAACAAACAAAAAAATTTTTATTAAACTATACTCTTATATTTTTTTGCAAACAGTCCTTGGCAATAAATTAGAAATTAAATCATGGAGAAACGTGTGCCCTGATGGCTTTAAATGGATTAATTTCGCCTTTGGCCATTGCCTTCCTTTACCAGTCGCATAAATGTTTACTTTTTTTGTTGCTGCTTATGTTGTTGTTGCTGTCGATGTCACTTTGGACTCCAATGTAGAATGCATTAAACACATGTATGTGTCCACTATCAAGCGATTACAGGCTTTATGTGGCGATCACCACAGCATCATGTACTGCAGCAATATACAGCACGGTCCATATGTTGTACAATCTGTGGTTTCTGTGACACGGTACGGCATGAAAAAGCCAAACAACAAGAACAAGCTCTGTAGTATAACACCCATTGGCTAATATTGGCCAAATTTACATCCAGGTCCACGAACGAAACCACACACACTCTCCGACTCCCTTCCTCCCTGTCGCTTATGTTGCATACGGGCTCTCCAGTCTATCTCCCTTAATAATGGCCATTTTATATAATGCAGTGATTTACATTTAACACGACATAAATCAGATGGTGTAACCACAGGAAAATGGCAACAACAAGAATAACAATGATGCAAGGATCAACTGTGCACACATGCAAATCTAAAGCCGGCCGGCAGTCTGCAGAAACTCACAGTCTCAACGTTTGTAACATTGTTACTATCAAATTGTTACATGTTGGCCATTTATTTTCAAAACCGCATAGGAAACAAATTTGAATAGTTTTTCTATCGCAAATCCGTAATGTACGTAAGTTGATGCTGTTGTGGTCAGTCTAGGCTTAGGTTTGAAGTTTATGTTCTAGCAATACTGCTAAATTAAAATGATTTAAAGTTGTGGTAAGTTAGGCAAAGTTTTTTTTTATTTCACGTCAGAAATGTTTAGCGTGTGGTATCGCGGCAGTGTTTGAATTTATGTTTTGCAAAATGTGTACGTAGTTTAAAACTTGAACAGCTTTCTTCAGAAGTCTAATGATCTGTACATTGGGATAATTAATTAATTTTTTTTAACATTAAACTTTGTTGATGTAGTTTATGGTTGGTTTGGTTTTAAATACATGCTGACTAATGACTAATATTTTACACATTGCAAAACCGAGAAATTTTAGTTCGTGGAATCGGCTATATGGAGTATGCACCAGAGACCCGCACAATATAAATGCAATATATTTGATGTCAAGTCATTTACTTTATTCGTATGGCATACTTTTTATCACAGACTGGAAGACATAGAAATCTAACTATTTGCAAAGAAACAAGTAAAAAAGCTGTAAGTTCAACCGGGCCGAACTTGGATTACCCTCAACTATTTGGAACGAATGTCAATTTGCAAAAAAAAAGTTAAAATCTTAAAAATACCGAATTCAGCCATTATATTGCCATTTGCCATAAATCATTACAATATTCAAATGCCAAACTTGGGATAAAATCGGTGAATAATGTGGTAAATTATTAAAATGCCGAATATAGGGAGGCACTATTATATGGGGGCTAAAATAAAACGTGGACCTGCATAGACAATATTCCGTCATAGGCTGTAGTATCCATTACGAACTTCAAATAGCAAATTTGAAACAATTACGGTGAATAATGTCGCACCTCATCATAAAATTTTAAATGTTGTAACACATATCTTAGATTTTCTAGTTAAAAAAAATTAAGTTTCCGAATTGACATTTTGTTTTTATTGAAATTTTTCTTAACTTGAGTTTTGGAATGTATATACAGAGTGAGATAAAAAAAAACTGCAACAATATCAAACCTCATAATGTTAATTTTTTTAATTTTATTCAATGAAAGCAAAAAGGTCGGAAATAGCATCAAACTTTAGAATAAGCTTAGATTTATTTGAATTGGTTACCCTTGGCACGAAACTGCCAATGAAACCGTTATTGGTATTTTTTAGTGCCAAACTTGCTTTCCAAAATACTCCAGACACAATAGCCCAACGGATTGGTATCCGTAGATTTTGGTGGTCATTGTTCGCCGGAAATGAACCGAGGAACCTCATTTTGTAACCATTCTTGGTTGGCGCGTGCTGAGTGCGATTGTGCTGAGTCCTGTTGGAATGTCCAAGGTCTATGGCCAAAATGTTTGCGTATTCACGGTCGCTTAATACGAGCGGAGAGCAACCATCGGCTGTTATGGCGGCCCACACAATCACCATGGCCGGCGCTTGAGTTCTGGTGGCCAACCGAATGTGCACATTTTCAGATTACCTCTTTAGCAAGTAAATACGATCATTTTCTTTTTTTACAAACTGCAGGACAACGAATGTTGTCTCATCGGAGAAAACCAAATTCGGCAGTTCACCACTTTCGACCAAGCGAAGCAACTCTTTAGCTCTGTTGAGTATATTTTCTTTCTGTTGTGGTGTAAGTTCTTGCACTTTTTGGATTTTCAATGGTTTTATCCCGAGCTCATTTTTAAATATTTGCCGAATGGAATATTGCGATATGTTCAGCTCACTAGCCAATTTTGAGCCACTGCGACGAAGATTTCGATCTAGTCGCTTCTTTACTTTTCGAACCATTTCTGCTGATGTTGCTGTTTTCTTCCGTCCGCTTCCTTGTCGTCGGGCTACGCTGCCAGTATCACGGTATCACGGCGATAGTACGAGACACAAAAGATTTATTCACATTTAAATGCTGGAGTGCTATAACGATATCCACTTGTGGTTTTCCAGTTAAATATAAAGGAATCACACAAACACGCTTGAATTCCATCACGAATAAATTTTTTTTCTAGAGAATTTTCAACAAAATGAGCTGTCACTGGAATAATTTTAACAGCTGCCGGACGAGTGGCTTAGGAATGACAGCAGTCTGATGTTGGTTGCAGTTTTGTCATCTCACCCTGTATAGCTTAACCCATTACTCCCACTTACTCTAGTCATAATTCTGTTGTATACTCCAAAGTCCACTCTATTTGGGCTGATATTTACCCTTTGGCGCACAATAAACGTAAAATCAAATAACGATATATATGAAACCTATATAAAATCTGATGTTTATAAAATTTGTCAGAGGTATTTCTGAGCTTTATGAGAGATCTCTGGACTGCATATAATGAAACACATATTGGTGAGTTATAGCTATATCTGAATCAATTCTAACAAAATTTGAAACACATCCTATTTCGATGAATATTACACATATGCCACACATTAAAAATTGAAATCGGATTCGACAATAAATGCGACCTGTATGAACGTGTATTAATCTACTCATAATGTGATTCTATGAAGTTGGGTATGGGTCTATGATGATACGATAGCGAACTAAAGGGAAAAGCACCATTCTCATAAAATGTTTTTTTTTTAATTAAGAAAATATGAATTTGAAGAAAAATAAAATCATAGGGAGTGTGTACTTTTATTCGAATGCACTTTCAAATGGTCATACAATTATTTGTGAGAAAATACCTTCTAGTTTAAATAATACTGCTCGACTGAGTTTATTTCGTCTTCAAATCCCTGCAATATTTTAGATTCTTATTATGTAAAAAAAAAATAAATTAGCAACTATCTTAAAAATTAACTAAGATCATATTTCCAGTACTATAATTGTGGTTATGTTTGAATATAGAATATATATGTTTTCTATTAAAAAATTATATCTGACTTTTTCCCCCATTATATGTTTTTTTTTTTTTTTCATTTTCTCTATTAGATAAGGTATTTTGGCCACAGTGCCTTGTATTAACTTTTACATTTGTTAGAAAAATGTCCTTGACTTTTTACCTTAATGTGGTGAAATATTGACCTTCATTTTTTACGGGTCAGTTTAAATTATAATTGCTATAATTACCAGATTTGCCAATAATATCCAAAATTAATGTTTCCTGAAAGTTTTGAAGGACGCATTAACATCACCTGCCAAAAATTAATACGGTTGGAAAAAACATGCACTATCCCTATGCATAATAACTGCATGCCCACAAACTAATTATGAAATCATTAAAAATGTTCATGACCTTGACTCACATTTATGAAATTATGAATTTTTTATGTACATTCATAATTGTGTCGAAAAAAATTAAATAAGGGTCAGACAGGTTAACCCAGATGGTTGCAATGATTGTTATTCATAGGTAATATAAAAAAATCTCAAAGACACAGGTTACACTTTTTAAAATTACAACTGCAAGGACGTTTCGTAGGTAATGTTAGCAAAGGTAGCCACGGTAAAACGTCCGTGTGCATGTTTATTGCCTTTGTATAATATTTATTTTTTACTGCCTCACATTACTCAGTGACCTTGAAGCATAGGGATTATGTGCTCTTAACGTTAGTTGAGTTCATCTTTTTCAGTCGCAAAATTTGGATTTTAGTTACCACTCGCTTCTTAAGTTTTTTTTTTTTATAACCATAACCGTAACCGTGAAGATTTAAATTTTCTTTGTTTGTGTATGACGAACAAGATCGTGTTGTGTGTGTGTTGTTTATTTAAAAAATATGATTTATGCTGACCCTTTGAGAAAAATACACAAAATCTCACCGCATGATCCTTCTATCTATTATTTTTTAAGGAGGTTCTGCCGAAAATTTTAGCGGTTCTTTATTATATTTTGACTTAAAAACTCATTAAACACATTTCACCAGCATGTCGAGGAAAAAACTGATGCTGTTTTGTAAACATGGCTCAGTGTGATTTTTTCGTCGCGGAAGTTTAGACGTGGATTTTTAAGACGATGTTTATGAGCGGTCAAATAAGAGAACACGAGTAAAAAGTGAAACTGCTTAAGACGAAATGGTGTTACACATGATTTCTTAAAAAATAGTGCCTCCAACAGTAGAAAGTGCAACTCATGTACATCGACCTATGCGGTCGATATATTGATAGCAAAATATTTTGAATTTCAACAATTATATTTGAAAAAAAATTAAGGTGTGAATACATAGATGCGTTTTTTCCGGAATAAGTCACTGACTGGCTTTTTCGTAAAAGATCAAAAAACGTAATATAATTATGAACCGAAATTGAACAAAATCAATACACTTGTTTCACGAAAAAAATTAATGAAATGACAAATGATTCTATGTATTATCACCTTCTCAATCAAGAATGTCAACATTTTGGGGAGGCAGTAAGGGAAATGGGTATATGTTTTCAGATGTGGATATAATATAAATTCCAAAATATATTAGTTTGCTCACAGTAAGAATCATTACGGATACTAATTTTGCCTTGTATGAAATTCAGGATTTCTCAAAGCGCACTTCATCGAAGAAAAAGTTAGTACGAGGACTAATGGAACTTTTTTTATTCTCATTGTGTAGAAATCTCGTCTTTGAAAATTGTTACAAAATGTATCCATTTTGCGTTAGGTATCTGTGCTCGTTCTAATTCTTTACTCTCATTTTCCATCCGTGCCGAAGTCACATCCACCATCGTTTAATACACTAACTTTATTTTCTGCACTATTTCAATCAGAACAATTACAAAATGTCAGTATATTAAGTCAAATATCACGCGATATTAAAAATGCAACAATAAGAGAAAATCTATCCAAAATATTTTAATTCTCATATGTATTTGTTTTTGTATATTTGTTCAGATTTCGTCCCTTTTTTTCCAAGAGACTATACCGATTTCCTGTTACTTGTACAAACCAGTCCAGACGTTCTTGAGTTATAAGTTTTACTGCTAAATATAATCCAATGGTCATCCAAAATGCTAGAATTTTTCCCTGTCCTTAACTCTCTTCTCAGGCGTATCGATTGGCTTCAATTGTGTGATCAGGAAATTTTTACTGTTTCTTGTTCATTTGAACCCCTAAATATTTTGCGACGATCTCCAAAAGCAATAGGCTTCTACTCTGTATCTCCAAATTTAGACTCATCTATATGATTTGGTACGATATTTGGTAATATTCGTCAACGAAATCAGCATAAACAAGTAAAAACCTGTAAGTTCGGCCGGGCCGAACTTTTAATACCCTCCACCATTTGGTACAAATTTGGCAATTTCCAAAAATAAAATCCGTTAAAAATTCTGTTAAAATCTTAAAAATACCTAATGCTTATACAACGACGTGGGCCTGCATAGGCAACTTTTGTCATAAATTATTACAATATTTAAATTGCGAAACTTGAAGAAAAATCTGTTTATAATGTAGCTAAAATCATCAAAATACCGAACATGGGGGGTACCGTTATATGGGGGCTATACGAAGACGTGGACCTGCACAGACAATTTTCTGGCATGGGCTGAAGTAAAAATTACAAACTTCACATGCGAAATTTGAAACAATCCCGGTAAATAATGTCGCTAAATTCATCAAAATACCGAATATCGGGGGGTACGGTATATGGGGGCTATATGAAGACGTGGACCTATATGGCCCATTTACGAACTTAACCTGCCTAATAGCAAAATATACATGTGTACAAAATTTTAGCCTTCTATCTTAATTTGTTCGAAATATAGCGTGATTACAACAGACAGTGAGACGGACACGCAGACAGACATGGCTAAATCGTCTTAGAATTTTACGCTGATCAATAATATATATACTTTGTTGGGTCTGACATGAGTATTTCGAGGAGTTACAAACGGAATGACAAAATTAATATACCCTCCATAGTATGGTGGAGGATATAAAAAGCCAGAAGTTCGCCTTTTTTTTTGGATTTCGGATATCTCCTGTAAGTAATGCTGGTATTTTTTCACACAAAAGTTGTGGTATATTCTACCTGCTGTCCTAAACTCTAACTTCATGCGAGATTTCGTGTCCTTTGGTTTATATTTGGAACATTTTATTAAGGAACATTTTTGTTATTGGTCCATTTCAACCAACACTATGTGTTGAGGGTATTATAAGTTTGATTGAGCCAAAAATTATCTAATACCTCGAAATATTTGGCACGCACATAGTAACCTATAAATAGATTTTCCTATCACGACGAGCTGAGTCGATCTAGCTATATATGTCCGTCCGTCCGTTTGTCCATGTTAATTTGTAATTAAGCTACAGATCGCAATTATGACCCAATCCTCACGAAATTTAAAATGAAGGTGGGGTTAGGATCAGAATAGAACCCTATTGTTTTTAGAGATGATTGCAAAATATTTAAGGCTGATATGGACCAAAACAGAAAATTTTTCTTTTTTTGCATTGCTCTATATACCATAATTATGCGCCAATCGACGCGGAAATTTTAATGGAGTTAGGGCAGATCCCTACCAATTTGGGCGGCCATCGTACAATACGATTGCGAAGAAATCGTTTATATAGCAAAATAGGTACAATACATATGTAAAAGAAATATATCTTATATCTTCTGCTTATAAGTCAAGAATCACTGGGCCGATTTCCACAATTCCCATCAATTCAGAATGGTCTCTTGGAAATCGGAAAAATATGCCAATAAAAAAGTAAATATCATTTGTTTCAGTTTTTTTTTTTTTAAATTTTTGTCATATATTTTTATCGCATGTAATTTTTTCAATTTGACTTACAATTTCGAATCCTAAATTTTCAAAATGTTTACCCACCGCAACACTACGTTTTGAGAGTATTATACACATGTCGCAATTATCGTCCGATCCTCACGAAAATTTTGCATGGGAAAATCGGATAAATATGCCAATAAAAAAGTAAATATCTTTTATTCCAGTTTTTTTTTTTTTCAATTTTTGTCATACATTTTTATCGCATGCAATTTTTTCAATTTGACTTACAATTTCGAATCGTAAATTTTCTAAATGTTTACACCCCGCAACACTACGTTTTGAGAGTATTATACACATGTCGCAATTATCATCCGATCCTCACGAAAATTTTGCATGGGGTTAGGTTAGGGTCAGAAATCTGGCCAGGGCTCTTCGAAATTATTATTTTAAAAACGAAATATCGTTCAAGAACAAATAGTAAAAACAAATATCGTTATTGTGGAGAGCATTTTACTAGTGCGAGGGAGTAAAACACAAAATCTGATGAGACACATATATGGGACTTACAGCTATATTTGATATAAATTTGATACACTTACACAGGCTAAATTTGTTTGTATCTGCCAAAATTCATTCAATTCGGGTCTATATTAAATCTCATTTTGATCCGACATTGAATGCGACAGCAATACATATTTCGCCTAATGCAAATGCTTGCAAAAATGTTTAAAATGTTTCACTGTATATATTCCAGCATTTGTTTCTTAAATTCTTTGGTACTTTCATGTTGTGAATAAATAATTTTTATCTGAAATACCAATAAAATAACAAAATGCTATTAATGTCCGATATTATAACGTAAATGTGAAGATCAAAGCATTTTATGAAGCATTGAATTGTTTTTTAATGATGGCGAGAATGGGATCAGTGTTTTTTTTTTATACATTATTTACTTTCAAAACGAAATTCATTCGATATAAACACATCGTTGAGGGCACACTGCAAACATCGTGTGTGCTTTTCAATAACAAATGAAAAATCTCTATATGAACCGATTACAGAAATGAATAAACAAAATATTATTAACAAATTTTTGAATTTTAAAAAATGTTATTGTATTAAAAAGGCGAAAAAATATTACATAAATAATTATTATAATTAGTTGCACGTGGATCTTGTTCCCAAGAGAAGTTTTGCATGTGCGAATTATGAAATACCATTTCAGTGGCTATGATTTGGCTCATTGCTAAAAATTGTTTTGTATGGATTTGAACTGAAAGAAGATAATCTAATGTGTATAATCATATTCAAAATATTGATTGTTCGGAAAGTAATTTCATTATAATAATTTTTATGTGGCCAACATTTCAAAAACAAAATTTATGCCTAACAGTGGCCAGGATATTATGTTTTTGTGTATTTCTTGGGAGAAGGAAACGAGATAGAACCATAGTTACTTTTGAGGTCCCTCATGTAATCATTTTCTGAGTCGCTTTTTGGATGTCCGTCTGTCTGTCCATGTATTTTTGTGAACAAAGTACAGGTCGAACCCTATTGAAATTGGAGGTAATCTGACAATATATAGATAAAGTTCCTATATACATCTTAGTGCAATATTTTTGGGCACAACAGGCGTAATATTAGTCTAAAGAGGATGCCCCTCACAGCCGTGATATGAACTATATAACAACGATATTCGGGAAAAGATATCAAATATAACTCAGGAATTCTTTTGCCAAATGTTATCAATATCGGTTCGTACTTCAAACAACTTCCAACTGCTGTTACAATTATTCCACAGACAGCTCATTATATTGTTTACAAGCGTACAAAAGCATTTTGGTGAGAATTTTCCAGAAAAAAGTTAATCGTGATGGAATTCAAGCGTGATAGTGTGATTTCTTTATATTTGGCTGGAAAACCACAAGTGGCCATCGTTAGAGCACTCCAGCATTTAAATGTGAATAAATCTTCTGTGTCTCGTACCATCGTTCGTTACAGTGATACTGCTAGCTTAGCCCGACGTCAAGGAAGTGGACGGAAGAAAACAGCTGCAGAAATGGTTCGAAAAGTAAAGAAGCGACTTGATCGAAACCCTCATCGCAGTGGCTGAAAAATGGCCCGTGAGCTTAACATATCGCAATATTGCATTCGGCAAATATTTGAAAAATGAGCTCTGGGTAAAGCCGTTGAAATTCCAAAAAATGCAAGAACTTACACAGCAACAGAAAGAAAATAGACTAAAAAGTGCTAAAGAGTTGTTTCGCTAGGCCGAAAGTGTTGAACTGCCGAATTTGATTTTCTCCGATGAGAAAACATTCGTTGTTCAATAGTCTGTAAACAAAAAAAAAAATATCGTGTTTACTTGCCAAAGAGGTCAGCTGAAAATGTGCACCTTTGGCCACCAGAACTCAAGCGCCGGCCATGGTGATTGTGTGGGTAGCCATAACAGCCGATGGTCGGTCTCCGCTCGTATTAATCGACCGTGGCATCAAAATAAATGCCGAAAATTATCGCGAAAATATTCTGGAGGGTGTATTAAAGCCTTAAAAATGTAAAAATTTTTGCGGTTGACTTTGTTGCAGTTTTTTCTTATCTCACCATGCACTCTACAGCAAATTTATTCTGAACGAGAAGTATAAATACATTCGTCAAATTTCGTGGAAATCAATTCAGAGTTGAATTAGCCTCCGATATATTAGTTCCTTCTGATTCCATTTAATAACTATTCCAAACCCGTAATATATGCTCAGAAAATATTCATAGTTAGTCTGATCTACTTCACATACATTTCCAATAAAAATGTTTATTTGTTACGTTTAGCTCTACTAAATATGAATAGTGGTGCAGGGTATCATATACTCGTATCAATGTGCCGAACAACAGAGGTACTATTATATGGGATCCATGCCAAATATGTTTACAAAGTAAAAACTCAAAATATCAAATCACATCTGATTTGCTAGGAAATTGGAACTAAAAACTTAAATAACGAAAATCAAGAGGTACCGTTGTATGTAGCTATACCACCCTAAATAGATATAGCCCATTTTCAATACCGGTGAATAATGTTGCTGAAATCATCAAAATACCGACTAGCGGGAGGTATCATTATATGGGGGCTATACGAAGACGTGGACTGTAGGTAACTATATTCTGAACATCAAATGCGAAGTTAAGCCTACTGGTAAACTATGCCTGTATTGACAATTTTAGACTTCTATCTAAATTCGTTCGAAAGATAGCAAGATTACAAAAAGCAGACGGATAAACGGATATTGCTAGATCGTCTTTTACGCTGATCCAGAATATATTTTGTAGGGTTTATTCTGTATTTTTCCATAAAATTGTGGAGGGCATAAAAAATCTATATATATATATATATAAAAATCAATTGTTGTTTGTTGGTAACGGAATCAGTTGAAAACGGCTGAACCGATTTGCATAATTTTTTGTACAAACGTTCGTCATACCACGAATTAGGTTTTTAAAGAAAAAAATATTGACCACGCCTACTTTTACGCCCTTTATCTTGATTTATCTAAAATCTTTATATTTGCCATATAATGAAGATATCGGTTTGAAAATTATTACACGAGATACTGTTGACTTTCCCTCCAAACTTAGGAATTTATTTGGGCGCCAGGGAACTGACCACGCATACTTCTAATCTGTCTATATATAAGGAAGTTGTGTTAGTTACTACGCTTATAACTGAAGAACCGCTGATCTGATTTTAACGATTTACACAAATTCGGAATTGTCTCTTGGCAGAAAAGGATAAAATCCAAAAAAATCGCGTAAAATGTGAAATTTTAAAATTTTCATTTTGACTTTTGAAGTGTACAATAGTAATGTTTTATTTTGCATGATTTTTTTCCATTAGTAGAAAGCGACGAAAATTATGGAGTGGCAGAACTGAAAAGATGATGTCAAAATAATTTAACGTGGTCAAACCAAAATTGCTAAAAAATCAAAAAAGAGCATATTGCACTGCAAAAACTCTAAAATAGGGAAAAACTGAGAACATTTCTTCAATGGAATCAAATTTCAAAATAATAGTAAGGACCAAACTTCGTAAGGACCTTTAAATATTGGCTGTAAAAAATCAGCGAACAAGTTGAAGATTTTTTTCAATTTGTTTATTAGTTACTATGCTTATAACTCAAGAACGTTTCGACGGATTTTCACAATTCATACAACATACACGTGGACCTACCTACGTCTATCACATGACAATAATCCGTCCAATGAGAACTCAATATGCAAAATTCATTGGAACTGCAATCAGTGAAATACCGAATATAAAGGGAAAAGGATTTCTATTCTTTCAGAAATTCTTCATAAACTTTCACGATACCTTAAATCACTTTTGCAGTTCATGATATGGGCCATAACTCCCTGATAAGGATACAACCCGATTTCAAGTATATCTTACATTTTAACCATATTTTCATACTAATTTCAGCAAATTTGGGAAGAAACCATCTATGCAAAAACTGATCACGTTTTGTATAACCATCATATGATTTAAGGAGCCGGACATTTGTTTAATCGTCTTTGATTTACATTATGATAAAAGATATGGAAATTATGGGGTCTCCAAAGCGCATTTTCAAAGACAAATAATTCATATTACTTTAAAAACAAGTAAAACAATTAAGTTCGGCCGGGCAGAATTATTACCATCATCCATCTGAGGGTAAAGGAAACATTTTTATATAAAAGTATCTAAATTCAAGCGTGTTTCACTTTAAACTTCATATATCAGTAAGACTGTTTGAATAATACAGTTAACTTATCAAAAAACCATGAAGTGAATGAGGCCGTTATATGGGGCCATACCAAAACAGGAACCTCTGTGGTTACTTTTATACTTCAAGGATTGTCATCTATCAAACCTTCTAAAATACCAAATTTGAAACAATTATACTCGTAAATGTGTGGATTATCAACATACCCAATATAGGTAGGTATCTTTATATGTGTTAGACAAATCCGAGTATAAATGTGGCAAAGATCATCAAAAACCGAATTTCGAGAGATACCGTTATATGGGGACTATACCAAAACGTGAACCGATAGATCATTTTCAATACCAACCATCCTATACACAATACAAATTTTTCGGCTAAATTTTGACGCTATACGTCAAATAATGTGGGCTGTATCGTAATTTAAACAAACAGACATACAGACGGACAAATCGACTTAGAGTTTTATGCTGATTATGAATATATATGCATATTTAATGGGGTCTATGACGAACATTTAGTGATGTTACAAATGGAATGAAAAGTTAATATACTTTCCTTTCCAAGGTGTATGATATAATAGCATTAAAGACTAAAATTACGGGCCGGCAACGCGGACAGGGCCAGCTAGTAGATTTATATTTTAGGATATGTCCCATAATAGGGTCTCTCTCTCTCTCAGTCAAATTTCATAAAGTTACCTTGAATATTGTTACCTGTTTTATGATGTTCATGCATTGTTCCAAAATTAGTTCACCCCTTTACATAATCATTGATTTCCATGCCAAATTCCAATGCATTAGCCCAAATCGTTGGCTTAGGTGCGGATAGACCTATCTGTAATATGGCTATATGTTATTAACTTATGTATTGTTATTCCTTCTTTTGTATGGTTGTGTTAATGCGTTTTAAAAACTGTAGATGTAGGTCAGTTACAGTACGGTAAATTCAAACACTCACATGCTTTATAATTCCCACAATACAATTAACTTCAATCTTTTGCACAGTTTTCTAAGAAACCGATAATTTAATGCTAATTGCTTTTACGATCAATAAAAATCGCATAAAAATGAAGAGCGCTAAGAAAAAGGGGGAGTATTTTGTATTAAGGGTTACTGATTTCAAATGTCTCATGGTATAAAACTCATCTCCCGAATACAATTCTGCATTACTAAAGACAGCCAATGGCAACAAATAATTTGCTGTTAAATATTTCAACATTTGAAATCATTATTTGATTAGTTTATATCTAGGCGTCAAAATAGCACAGAGCTGTTTGTTGTCGGCCAACAACTGCTGAGAGTTCCCATCAAAATGTCGTAAAAATGGAATTGTTATGAATTGTGTTAGAGGAAATTAAATAAACATTTCTATTTTGTTTGTGTTATTTGTTTGTCGACTTTTACGACCATTTAGACACCTTATTTAGCTACTCTACTCATTGATGTACATTATTTTGTGGTTGTTAATTTTATGTCTGTTTTAGTACTTGAGGGGCGGTCGGGTCTTTGTGGCCCCCAGGTTTGACGGATTATTTCGATTTTATTTCTTTTTTATGTCTGTTTTATTGCCATAGTTGATGTCTGAAAAATTCATGGTTTCATGCCGACTTGTTTCTCTGGCTGGCGGCTGGCAATAAACTGACTGTTTAAAATGAAGTAAAAAAACAAAAATAAAACGATCGTAAAATCAATTGGTCTTAACGCAACCTCTTGTGTAGAGCAAACAAGTGATTTATTTATAAATACAGGTTTTTGTTTATAACAGCATCTTGGGGTTATTTTCTGGTTTCCAAATGGATTCTCAGTTAACTGTTGAATGTTTCCATTTTATGAATTTTGTTTTTGGAATACAGTTGAATTAGTTGAGGCATCGCTAACAACGAGCTTAATAACAATGTTTTTTTTTTTTTTTCAAAAATAATGCCGGTATTATATCCAGATCGCAAAACTTTATGTATACAGCCAGCACGTTCTGATTACAGAAATATGATACAGATGTGTGGTATACGTAGGTGGAAATCCAGTTATGTCCTAACTTTAATTTTAAATAATCCGAAAATCATAATTGTGATTAAATTGTTATAGGGGCTCTTGCCAACATCTTTGACACAATATATTAATTATGTTCAAGAAATGTTTTGATTTTTCGATATAGATAGACTGAAGACCTGAAGATAGAAGAAAGGTCGCTTTCATATACGTTATTCCATTTGTAATACTTCGAAATATACATTTTAGACCCTACTATATACTTTGTAGGGTCTTGATCAATATAAAATGCTATTCTAATATTGCATTGTCCATCTATCTGTGAAAATTAGTCTAGAAATAAAGTAGGTTGCTAACATTTTACTCAGATGGATTTTACCTTCATAGAACTTTTGATATTGAAAACGGGCCATATTCTGGTATAGCCCCCATATAACTATACCAGAAGATATAAGGTGTTTTGGTTGTTTTTGTCCCAAATTTACCCAAATTTTCTCATAAATTGGCAGTTAGTGTTCCCAGCATGTAGAAAACATATAGGTCCAAGTTTTGCCATAGTCTCCATATAACTGTACCTCCTTTTATTCAGCATTTTCACGTTCCCCCTTTATTCGCTATTATTTCAAATTTAGTATTTGAAGTTCTCAATAGATACTACTTCCTAAGACAGAATATTTTCTTTACAATAATACAATAGCAGTGGACCGATATTCGTAATTTTTTAAAAATTAGTGGCATTTTCAATATAAATTTCTTTACACTTTCCTTCCAAATGGCAGAGGGTATTAAAAGTTCGGTCCGGCTAACTTTAGCTTTTTTATTTGTTGTAATTTCCTTCTACTCAAATGGTGACTAGTATTAGCAACTTGAAAGGAAACTTAAGCTTTATTCATACAAATTGGGTCTAGTTAACAAAATTAGCCAATTCCGAATATAAACAAGTAAAAAAGCTGTAAGTTCGGCCGGGCCGAACTTTTAATACCCTCCACAATTCGGTACAAATTTGGCAATTTCCAAAAAAAAAAAAAAAATAATAATAATAAAATCCGTTAAAAATTCTGTTAAAATCTTAAAAATACCGAATGCCAATACGACGACGTGGACTTGCATAGGCAACTTTTGTCATAAGTTATTATAATATTTAAATGCGAAACTTGAAGAAAAATCTGTTTATAATGTAGCTAAAATCATCAAAATACCGGATATAGGGGGTACCGTTATATGGGGGCTATACGAAGACGTGGACCTGCACAGATAATTTTCTGTCTCAGACTGTGTATGAAATATCCATTACGAACTTCACATGCGAAATTTGAAACAATTCCGGTAAATAATGTAGCTAAAATCATCAAAATACCGGATATAGGGGGTACCGTTATATGGGGGCTATACGAAGACGTGGACCTACATGACCCATTTTCTGTTTTATGCTGCAGTATCTATTACGAACAAGTACCGAATTTGGAACGATTCCGTTAAATAATGTCGCTAAAATCATCAAAATACCGAATATCGGGGGGTACCGTTATATGGGGGCTATATGAAGACGTGGATCTACGTGGCTCATTTTTTCACTTAGAATGTAGTATCCATTACGAATTTCAAATACCAAATTTGAAACGATTCCGGTAAATAATGTCGCTAAAATCATCTAATTACCGAATATCGGGGGGGTACCGTTATATGGGGGCTATACGAAGACGTAGACCTGCACAGATAATTTTCTGTCTTAGACTATAGTATCTATTACGAACTTCAAATGCCAAATTTGAAACAATTCCGGTGAATAATGTAGCTAAAATCATCAAAATACCGAATATCGGGAGCTACCGTTATATGGGGGCTATATGATAACTTGGACCTACATGGCATGTGTGCAAAATTTTAGCCTTCTATCTCAATTTGTTCGAAAGATAGCGTGATTACAACAGACAGACAGACGGCCATGGCTAAATTGTCTTAGAATTTTACGCTGATCAAGAATATATATATTTTGTTGGGTCTGACATGAGTATTTCGAGAAGTTACAAACGGAATGACAAAATTAATATACCCTCCATAGTATGGTGGAGGGTATAAAAACTGCTAATTGTTTATGAGCTGTCTAGAGTATTCTCGATATTATCACAAAAGAAAATAACGACTGGCTTTGTTTTATTTTCATTTGGTGTAACTTTGTCATTTCGTTTGTATCTTCATGATTCATGAGATGCTTATTCTTGATCAGCAATAAATGCTATGCCCGTCCGTCTGCGGATTCTTAAAGGGAATGACCTGATTCAATGAACTTGTACTTTACAATTCGCTAATAATGCACACATATCTTCGATGTCATGCTTAAGTCTTCCATACGATGTTCTTAGCATTATATCATAAAAAGTGATTTCTAAGGTTTTCAGGTTTGTATTTTTGAGAGTTTCCGACATTTAGGTAAATTTCGAATATAGTAGCTAAATTTGCAGGATTCTCTAGTTCTTATGTGATTAGTGAAAAAATACGAATTTAAATATTATTAAAAAAGTGTATTATTTTCTTACTTAGAATTACAAATCTACTATCGGAAATATCGGAAAAATATGGTTAATTTGTGATATGTAATATACAATATTTTACAATTGGATCAAAACTGTCAAATGCAACCAATGCAAAAATATAATATAACAGACGGACGGACGGACAGGGCTTGATCGTCTTTGAAGTTTACGCTGATAAAGAATGTATATACTTTGTTGGGTCTAAAATGATTATTTCGATGAGTTACAAACGGAATGACAAACTTAATATACCCTCCATACTATGTATTGTAGAGGGTATAAAAAAAGAAAATGTAGATCATGTAAACGCTTCAAAATTCAGCATATTTTAGCAGTCCAGTAATATTCGAAAGTTTTTGTATTTAATATCAAATGAATTCGATTTTTTATAAATAAATGTGAAAACAAATTAATATTGATTACGAAGATGTGAGGATAATTTATTTAAATGAAATGTACTTTTTGTCAAAGAGACTCCATCAGCACTATAACAATTAGTGGGCACGTCAAAGTTACTACAAATTAACAATGAAGCAGTTAGTTGCTCAAGAGTATTATTGCTGACGACTAGTGGCACAAAAGCTCTAGTTTACTCAATTTAAAAAACTCCCTTTTAATAAAAACGATTTAACAGTTTGTTTCTTTTTTTTTAAGTATAAAGAAATCCCAATTAGAGTAACTTGAATTGAATTGAACAGTCGAATTTTGAAGATCAGCAAAACCTTAAAGCGTCGACTACTGGCACCCTACTTTCCCTGCCCTTTTGTTTGGAATGTTAAAGGGGCCAAAAATACGCTCTGAATGCTGCACGTAGAGAATTTTTGCAAAACATAGTGTCCGAATACTTATATTCCTATGTAGGTACGTATTACGTCTCAAACTCAAGCAGATTTTCCCTCTTTCTTCAAAAAAAAAAAGAAAAAATAACAACAAAAAATCTTAAAAAATGCTTCGTAACAAAAACATTTCTGCCAAAAAGGTCTCAAACACAAGCCTTGTTCGACGGAAAATTAAAGATTCAAAGGAATTATAACTAAAAAATAACAACTAAAAAACGAGGTCCCTTGAGTGAGTATTATTTTCTACCTACTTAAACCGGTTCTTTTGCAATATGGCCAGTCTTTGGACTACGGTAACAAAAACGGAATCACACGCATGCACGCAAGTTACCTACAGCCACCAATAAACAACATTATTATTAAGTTCATTATTTTCAACCACAACCTCACTTATTAATAACATCATTATTATTAACACCATTATTATTAACATCATTATTATTAACATCATTATTATTAATATCATTATTATTAACATCATTATTAGTTACAACATTGTCATAAGCACCAAAGAGCTAACACCAATATTGTTGACATTATTTCGTCAGCAATAATTCTCCACTTCAACATCACAATAACAACACTAGTAATAAAACTATGACGGAAATAACCCAAAAAGAAATGTTTACTTTTACTGTACCCAATACAAATTTTTAGCTTAAGTATTTTTCTTGATAGCTCTAGATTTTATGTTTCTTTGTTCTTTGTTAACTCTAAGAAAAATCAATAATTGTAAAATCGCTTAAATATAAGAATTTTTTGAATAAAGGATCAGTTGTATTTGGCATCTAAAACAGAATAATTCTTGTTTTCTTATTTTTCGGCGGTACGGAAGTTAACTGGCGCAGTCGTACGGCCATTGTTGGTGCGGTCTTTCTCAAGTGAAAAAATATAATTAAATAAATGTATCCTTAAAACAGAAAAAAAAAACCAAAAAAAAAAAAAAAAAAAAACAGTGACAAGTTAATTGTGGAAAAAACAGTGAACTATCCTTTAAAGGACATAAAAAATTTTTTTTTGAGAAAAATTTGGTGAAGGAAAAAAATATATTAAATTAATTAGGCTTGACGGTATATCAAGTAATCCTTAAGGAGAAAAATCGTGCGCCAACAATCGGAAAAAAAAAGAACCTACGTCCGTACAACCGAGAAAATCAAGTGCCAATACAATATAGTATTTTGTTGAAGGAATATCAACAATTTACTATAAGAAGAGAAGGAATATCTCTTAAATAAAAATATATATATAAATTCATAAATAATATTTTGTTGAAGGAATATCAACAAATATTACCATCCGGAGAGAATGAATATCTTTTTGGTTGGAATAAATATTTAATAAAAATTGTTGAAGGAATATCAACAAATTATATCTTAAATAAAAAATATATATAAATTCATAAATAATATTTTGTTGAAGGAATATCAACAAATATTACCATCCGGAGAGAATGAATATCTTTTTGGTTGGAATAAATATTTAATGAAAATCGTTGAAGGAATATCAACAAATAATACGGTCATAGTGGATCAGATCAGATAAAACAAGAAAAAAACCAACTAACAAAAACAAATAACAATACAGTGAAGATCAAAAAAAAAAAAAGGAAAATCAACTAAAAATAACAATTAAAAAGTTAATAACATATAACAATAACAACAACCGTAACAAAAACGAAAAAAAAAAACTAAAAAAAAAAAAAAAAAAAAAAAAAAAAAAAAAAAAAAAAAAAAACAAAAACAAGCAACAATTAAAACAACAAACAACAACTACAAGTGAAGAACAAGAAATAGTCCTGAAGCAGTCCATATCTACAAGCAACTTATACAGGTCTCATCGGAGGAAAGAAGCAGATAAAAACCTTGGAAATCAACAATGAAATTATTTATTATGATAATACTAGGGTAATTATTTTAAGAAAATTATAATATTTATCACTATTATATTACTTTATAAAATATAAAACAGAAATAAGCAAAGAAATATTTCAATTATAAAGAAAAAGGCTAATCAAAATATCTCAAATCAATAAAAAGGGTAATTATATTAAATGCGAAGACTAAGACCAAGACCATATTCTATTCGATACTTAACTGCAATACCGGAACAACAAGAAATGACTACCGTTAATGACATTAGTGCCCCTCAGGCGCTACAATCTCAACAACCGTCACAATCCTCTCAAGCATACGAAACATTAAAAATTCCAGATGCCGTAAAAGATTTACCAACATTTAATGGAAATCCAAGGCAACTAAATGATTTTTTAGAAAACGTTGAAGAGATTTTAAGAATATTAGCGAATATCGATGGTTCTAACCAAGCAACAGTAGTGCTTAGAGCCATCAGAAACAAAATAGTGGGAGAAGCTAATGAAGTACTTAATTCATCCGGTACTCCGTTAGTTTGGGAGGTAATTAAAGCGAATCTAATACTTAAATATTCGGATAAAAGGAGTGAAACCTCCCTTGTGCGTGAACTCCACAATTTACGACAAAATAATCAGACTGTGCAAGAATTTTATGGTTCAGTTATAGAGCTACAGGCAGCAATAAATAATAATATATCAATTCATGAAACTAACAAACATGTCATAAACTCGAGGCGCGAATTTAACGCTAAAATGTGCTTAGATGCATTCTTAATAGGCCTCCGAGAACCCCTTGGCTCAATGATTAGGTCTATGAGACCCGATTCATTAGATGAAGCATTAACATTCTGCATTCAGGAACAAAATATACAATATTCAAGAAGACTAACTTACAACCAACCATTCTACCAACCAAGGTATAGACAGAATACACGGAATTATGCCCCTGCTCGTAATTACCAACCAAATATGAATAACACACATAGATTTACACACGGACAAATTCACCATTACGCACAAAACAATATAAATAGATTCCAAAACACGGTTAATACTCAGGGAAGAAATCAATATAATCCAATAACTAATGCATTTTCACAAAAGGGACCTCAAGCACCTAATGGAAATACCTTTTCTCACAATGGGTCCGGACAGAGCAAATTCAGCAACTTCAGGCAGCAACAGCTTACGACCAAACCCTTACCACCACCAGAACCAATGGATGTTAGTTCTGGTTATAGTCATTTAAGAAAACCTATGACTACACAAACGAGACAGACATCGTACCTAAACAACGTCAATGTGTCTCAAGCTTACCATAATGATCTAGACGGATATTACCACGGACAAACACATGACAATGACTTAGAACAAAACTACACTTATCATCAAAATGATGATAATGACATGAACGATCTAAAAGACCAACAAAATAATGGTATTAGAACGGAATACGAAAATGTAATAGTTGATAATGAAAATTTTTCATATGAATGCCTACCCACACCAACGGGATACTTAGATATTAACAAACATGGACACACATTACCCTATATTAACATATCCTCCCCATTTGGTAGACCCCTGAAATTTTTAATAGATACTGGAGCATCGTCATCATTCATAAACCCAGAATTTGTAAATGACGAAGAGTGTATGACTTGCAAACCAATTACAATCACAACAATTTTAACTAAACACTCACTGGACAAAAAAATTAAACTACCCTTATTTACGGAATTCAAACAAAAAGGAGATACAGAATTTTTTGTCTTCAAATTTCACAACTATTTCGATGGACTAATAGGATTGGACATATTAGATTTTCTCAAAGCTAAAATAGACCTAGGTAACAAAACTCTAGTAACAAGTCAAGCCATCATACCTATTCATCTCAAACCCAATTTTACTTCTGAGAAATTCATTATTCCAAGCTCTTCCAGAGTTGTTATTAATGTACCGGTAGACACACAAAATGGTAGCTTTTTTCTCCCAAGGACTTTTTTGGGTTCCGACCTCTTTATTTCAGAGGGACTGTATCATTCTAAAAAGTGGTACAGCCTTGTGGAAATAGTTAATACTTCTGGACATGATAAAATTGCATACATTGAACAACCAATAAAGACGACACCATACAACGACCAGAATTACATCGAAGTTAATAACTTCAGTTTAGAACACAACTGTATGAATGATAATCATGACATTTTAGATTCGATAAGGACCGGTCATCTTAATAAAGAGGAAAAACAAGCTTTGCTGAAGGTTTGCAAATGCTTTGAAGATGTGTTTTTCAAGGAGGGAGAACAATTGACATTCTCGAATCAAATCAAACACCAAATAAGGACAACTGACGACAAACCCATTTTTACAAAATCATACAGGTACCCTTACATACACAAAGAGGAAATACGCAAACAAATCGATAAAATGTTGCAACAAGGTGTAATTAGAAGAAGTTTTTCACCATGGAGTGCTCCTATATGGATCGTACCAAAAAAATTAGACTCGAGCAATATACAAAAATGGAGACTTGTTATAGATTATCGCAAATTAAACGAGAAAACTGTTTCTGATAAATATCCCATACCCAACATAACTGACATATTAGATAAATTGGGGAGAAGTCTCTACTTCACAACTTTAGATTTAGCTAGCGGTTTTCACCAGATCGAAATGCACCCAAAAGATATTGGTAAAACAGCATTTTCTGTCGATAGAGGTCACTATGAATTCGTAAGGATGCCTTTTGGATTAAAAAATGCTCCATCCACTTTCCAAAGGGTAATGGACAATGTATTAAATGACTTGATCGGGACAGTCTGCCTTGTATATTTAGATGACATAGTTATATATTCAACTTCCTTAGAGGAGCACATACAACACTTGAAAAAAGTACTCGGTAAATTACGTACAGCCAATCTTAAGATACAACTGGACAAATCAGAATTCCTAAAGAAAGAATGTTCTTTTCTCGGACATGTTATTTCCACTGATGGTATTAAACCCAACCCTGATAAAATTCATGCCATAAAAGCTTTCCCCGTACCAAAAACACAAAAACAAATAAAATCATTTTTAGGACTACTAGGTTATTACAGGAAATTTATTCAAGATTTCTCGAAATTAACGAAACCCCTCACAGAATGTCTTAAGAAAGGGAGAAAAATAATATTAAACGAGAGATATTTGAACACATTTGCTACTTGCAAAAATCTTTTAATGAACGACCCACTGCTCCAATATCCTGACTTTTCAAAACCATTTAATTTAACCACCGACGCTAGCGACTTTGCTTTAGGAGCAATACTTTCCCAAGGACCAATAGGTAGTGACAAGCCTATATGTTACGCAAGTCGTACATTATCGAATAGCGAAATAAATTACTCGACGATAGAAAAAGAATTACTTGCTATCGTATGGGCGACAAAATATTTCAGGCCATACCTTTTTGGAAGGAAATTTAAAATAATTACCGACCATAGGCCCCTTACATGGATCATGAGTCTAAAAGAACCAAATTCAAAATTAATCCGCTGGAGATTAAAACTAGAAGAATATGACTATGAAATTATCTACAAAAAAGGAAAATTAAATACTAACGCAGACGCACTAAGTCGTATTAAATTAGACAATCTATCTGTAAATGAACATGTCGATATAAACACTAATTCAGTTGATAACATCTCAAACCATGGTACACAAGGAACAACAATCCATTCCTCCGACGAAAATGTTGACGATGGAATACCGATATCAGAAAGACCAATTAACGAATTTAATATTCAAATTATATTTCAAACTCAAATCGGTGGCTCACCAATAACCTTAGAAACAATATTTAAAAATAAAATACGCAAGACTATACGTAGAGAAAAGTACGACGAACAAACATTGACTAACATTTTCCAAATTTATATAACACCAAATAAAGTCTCTGCGCTTATGGCAGATGACGATACATTTAAATTAATTCAAAGCACCTACTCAAAATACTTTGCAAACAGCAAACTATTTAAGTTAGTACGATGCATGGACATTCTACAAGACATAAGAACCATTGATGAGCAAGACAAAATAATTAATGAATACCATATGAACCATAACCATAGAGGTATTCAAGAGACATATGCACACTTAAAACGAGAGTACTACTTCCCTTTCATGAAAAACAAAATACAAAATTGTATTAATCATTGTCATACATGCCAAACTTTAAAATATGACAGGAAACCACCAAAACCCAAATTTCAAAAACCTGAAATTCCCGAAAAACCACTGGATATTATCCACACAGATATCTATTGTATAAACAAGCGTAATATACTTACCATCATAGACAAATTTTCTAAATTTGCAGCCGCTTACTCTTTAGACTCTAGTAATAGCCTATCAATTCTGAAAAGTTTCAAACATTTCATAAGCCTACACGGCATACCCAAGAAAATTGTTTGTGATCAGGGCGCTGAATTTAATGCATCCATTATAAAAGATTTTTGTAAAATGCATCAGATAACCTTACATTATACATCATTTCATCAAAGTACAGGAAACTCTCCCGTAGAAAGATTACATTCAACCATTACCGAGACCTACAGAATAGTTTACGAAAAGTATAAGTCATCAGAAATACCACTAAATCACGACGAAATACTATCAGAAGTCATTTTTACCTATAACAACGCAATCCATAGTGCTACAAAATTAACCCCATTTGAACTCTTCTATGGTAGGACTTATAACTTCGAAAAGACATTAAGCTATAACTCTGAACATGACTACTTAAATAGACTACAAGAATTTCAAAATGACTTACACAAAATTATTAAAGATAAATTATCCATGGACACTGACAAACGTATAAAGAAACTAAACGCAAATAGGGAAGAACCAGAAGATTTAACTGAAAACCAGACAATATACAGAAGGGAATCAGGGAGGAACAAAATGACCCCTCGCTTCTCAAAGAGGGTAGTCAAGGAAAACAAGAAAGTGACGCTGATAACGTCAAATAACCAAAAACTACATAAAGCCAAAATTAAAAGAAAACGTCTTACATAAACTGACTTCTATTTGTCTTTTAGGTTCGTACCTGTACAATCCGACGTCACAATAACAAACATAACGCAGACTCAGGGACTTATACCACTACAACTAGGCGATGCTAAATTAATCACAGACTTTCAACATCTAATCCATGTTATTAACCTTAAAACATATAACGACAATATTAACACTATAAAGCAAACTTTGGATCGAATAGAGGAGACAAGATTTACAGCATCACAACTTAGAACTACGAAACTGAAACTGAATAATCTCTCAGCCAAATTGGATATATTAACCCCAAATTATAGGAAAAAACGGGGACTTGTAAATGCCTTAGGATCAGCAATCAAATTCATAACGGGAAATATGGACTACAAAGATGCAGAAGAACTAAATAAAAACATTGACAATTTAACTAGAGGAAATACCCAAATAAAAACAACGCTTAAAAACCAACTGATGTTAAATAACAAAATGATAACAAGATTCGAAAACATTACCAATCACATAAATGAAGAACAAAACCTAATAGAACGTTCTATAATGATGATTCAAAACCAGACAAGAAATGCCATAAACCCCTCGGTTAATGCAATAATCCAAATGCAAAATTTACTTCAAATCAGTTTTAACATAGATATACTTACCGACCACCTTAATGATATCGCAGAATCAGTAGTATTAGCAAGGCTTAACACCGTCCCAAAATTAATATTAACTACTGACGAACTGAATGAAATACACAACATACTTAACAATGCAACGGACATTATATCACCAGAACATATATATGAATTACTACAACTGACAGCATATTATAACGACACAAACATAATATTTGACATACAAATTCCTATAATTTCTAATGAACTATTTAAATTATTACACATAATCAAAACCCCCATAAATAACACCTTAGAAATAATAACCGGTGAATACGCTTTAATAAACAATGATAACCTTTATCTTTTCGACAACCGATGCAAACAAATAGAACAAAAATTTTACTGCAACTATGAAACTCAATACGAAAGAAATAGAGATTGCCTAAAATCAATTTTGCTTAGAGAAGAAACGGTGGCATGTCACCTTAGAGACATAGGATTAACTACGGACATAATATATCCAGAACCAAATTACCTAGTGCTTATAAACCCTCCAATAGGAAACATAACCACAGTATGTAACAACGTAACTAAGAGTCTACCAATCAAGTCTTCCTCTGTTATTAATTTTAATGAATGCAAAATCTTATTTAATAATGTCTGGTATACAGATAAACCGAATATTCACCAAGAAAACATTAGCACAATAACCTTCCAAACTAGCTTCTCAAACAATATTACAACACTCTCCATAAGAGACGAACTAACATTACCCAAATTAGATCAATACAGATTCCAAAATAAAGCAAATATCGAATTTCTTCAAACAGACTCTGACAATTACAAAACAATTTCTTATTCCGCATTTGGTATAATTAGTTCTATAATCATAATATTATCAATAATATTAGTAATAAGAAAGCCTATAAAATTAATCTACTCCATAACCCACAACAACAATGAAGTTCTGGCTACAAATGATCCGAAGCCCCTTTGGCCCTCACTTCATTCTGGAGAGGGAGGAGTTACCTACAGCCACCAATAAACAACATTATTATTAAGTTCATTATTTTCAACCACAACCTCACTTATTAATAACATCATTATTATTAACACCATTATTATTAACATCATTATTATTAACATCATTATTATTAATATCATTATTATTAACATCATTATTAGTTACAACATTGTCATAAGCACCAAAGAGCTAACACCAATATTGTTGACATTATTTCGTCAGCAATAATTCTCCACTTCAACATCACAATAACAACACTAGTAATAAAACTATGACGGAAATAACCCAAAAAGAAATGTTTACTTTTACTGTACCCAATACAAATTTTTAGCTTAAGTATTTTTCTTGATAGCTCTAGATTTTATGTTTCTTTGTTCTTTGTTAACTCTAAGAAAAATCAATAATTGTAAAATCGCTTAAATATAAGAATTTTTTGAATAAAGGATCAGTTGTATTTGGCATCTAAAACAGAATAATTCTTGTTTTCTTATTTTTCGGCGGTACGGAAGTTAACTCGCACAACTCCTTTCTTGGAGTGGCGGCGTTGGTAGAGTTACATAAACATACATACACACAAACTCTATGTAGATATATGTGAATGGATAGATGAAAGAAGAAGAATACGTAGGATGGTCTGACGTTGTGTTATGATGGCTGTTGGTAAAGCCATTAGCTCATTGACCGCAGACATTATTCTCTTTTATTACCATGACACAGCAAAGGGAACAGGGCAAAAACAACAACGGCAGCATGGCATAGGTAAAACTGACTGCGTTGGTAGTGTTTGTCACTTCGTGTCTTTTCTTTTTGCGTAAGATTTAAGATTGTCATCCATGTTGTTTTAAACTTTGTCCCAAGATTTATGTGTTTGCCAGCAAAAGGAAAATTAGCCAGACCGCAGAGAAAGACAAGAGTTTTGAGATTTGTTATCGTCGCGTTCGTGCTTTGGTTAAAAAAATGTTTAGGGTTTTAGATTGAAGTTAAATTTTTGTTTTATAAAATAAATAAATTAATAATAAAGGAATTCCTTACATTTTGCAAATAACACTATTCGCAATAGAAAATAAAATGAAAGGACAAATTCTCTGGATTCAGTCATTATTTTTGGCATTTAAAATAATAATTTATGTTATAACTTTCAATTCGATGATAATGAATTCCGCCGTAGTTTTTAACTTAACTTACCATTATATGTGGGATATACGATATTGTGGACCAATATAGACAATTCCCTTTCAGGAGGTAAAGTGCTCACAAAGAACTCCTTGTGTAGAATTTCTGACAATTCCGTTGGAAAATACGGCTAAAATCATAAAAATACCGAAAAAATAAAATACCGGGGATAACGTTATATGGGGGCTATACGATATCGTGGACCTATATAGACAATTATCTTTCAGGCGGTAAAGTACTCACAAGGAACTCCTTGTGTAGAATTTCAGAGAATTTTATTGAAAAATGTGGTTAAAATCATCAAAATACCGAATATCGGGGGTACCGTTATATGGGGGCTATACGTTATTGTGGACCTATATAGAAAATTCTCTTCCAAGGGATAAAGTACTCACAAGGAACTCCTTGTGTAGAATTTCAGACAATTCCGTTAGAAAGTGTGGCTAAAATCATCAAAATCCCAAATATCGGGGATACCGTTATATGGGGGCTATACGTTATCGTGAACCTATATAGATAATTCTCTTCCAAGGGATAAAGTACTCACAAGGAACTCCTTGTGTATAATTTCAGACAATTCCGTTGGAAAGTGTGGCAAAAATCATCAAAATCGTACCGGGGGTACCGTTATATGGGGGCTATACGATATCGACCGTTATAGCCCATCTTCGAACTTGACCTGCCTGCAGACAAAAGAGAGATCTGTGCAAAATTTTAGCTTTTTATCTTAATTCGTTTAGACTGTAGCGTGATTACAACAGACGGACAGACGGACGGAAAGGCCTAAATCGTCTGAGAATTTTACGCTGATCAAGAATATATATACTTTATTGGGTCTGAAATGTCTATTTCGATGAGTTACAAACGGAATGACGAACTTAATATACCCTCCATACTATGTATGGTGGAGGGTATAAAAATCGTGTTATTTAACATATATGTAAACAAAATGGTTAAACTAATTCAGAAATAATAAATGAAATTGAATTTGAGTTAATTATATAAAAACTACATCCGCTTTCATAAACATTCGTTGTTTTTCTCCAAATAAATTTTATTTTAAAGGATATACACATGCCACCAATTCAAGACTGGTATTCCGTATAATTAGTACAAAATGATTGAACCGGAAAAAAACTTAACCAAAAATGACGTCACTAATTCAACATAGAATCATCATCCTTATATTATGTCCACACAACATTGTTTTGATTTTTACAGAAACCGTTACGATGGAAATTCACTCCAAATCATAGGAAGAACACTGAACGTCATCCTCCATTCATTTATTCTTCCAACGGTTTATCTTGGAATGGCACATTATTTAAAAGCCCATAAATATTCCATAATAATATCGCAAACGAAACAATAAAGAAATAATAAAAACTGCGATAAATGGCGCATAAACACAAATTTTAAAACGAAATGGAAAGTGTTAACTGTAGGATGTCAATATGCAACGACTTTAACTATCCGTACAATGTTCTGTATTTAAGTGCAATACTGAAAAATAGGTTATACATCCTCTGCCACGGGAAAACTTAAATAACATTCAAATTGGTTAGCCTTAAAAGGGCCGCAATACTGAAAAAGAGGTTATACATCCTCTGCCACGGGAAAACTTTAATAAGATCCAAATTGGTTAGCCTTAAAAGGGACACATTTAGCGATGCCGTTACTTGAGCGATATGGCAGAATGTTGAAGCACGGAAATATAGCCATCTCCCTTGATATCGCCAGGGCATTTGACTCAATCTGGCATGCTAGAATTTTATATATACGCTGAAAGTCACTTCCAAGCTAATTCCCGCATAAAAGGAAAACAGTGGTGCTTATTTATATTTTATATTTAGAGAACAGTGTTGGCATGTTTGTTCGGTATTTGGTTCGGCATGTATTATGTTGATGCAAAATAGTCAGGCGTAATTCCATTATTGTTGTTTTTATAAAAACAACGTTGGTTCATTAGTTCGACGAAGGAGTTTTTGTTGTAACAAACAAACCCAACTTACATGGTTATGCTATTTCGTTTGTGTAAAACGAAAGCATAACACGTAGGAAAAGATGAAAAAGTTTATTAGTGCGGTTGTAAGATTTAGAAGATTTTGTAAAAAAAAATTTAGTTTATTGTAATTTTTTGGCTTATCTTCTTGGGTAAAAAAAGTTTTTCGTCATAGGAGTTATATTTAAAATATCTCCTGGAGAGAATATTCCAAAAAAGGCGAACTGTTGAGGATTTGGGGGTCCTTTCGAAAAATGAATATCCCCTGTCGTACTCCCTGGCAAACATTACCATATTTCTCCATTAATAAACAAATGTTGTTTTTATATATAAAACAACAATAATGGAATTAAGTCTGACTAAAATTATTTTATATTTATTTATTTTAGGTAGTCAAATATCGAAAGTATAGCTAAATCAAATATTGATTTGAATTGTCATTGCCCGACAGGGGACCAAAATGACTTAAATTTTTTATGCGACCTCTAGTAACAAATGTCGTTGCTATAGAATACATGTTATGACTTTGAAAATACAAAAATAAATATATATATACGGTAGCTGAACCGATTTCCACAAAAATTAACAAACATAGTTTAAGACTAAATTCAGTCACATGTGTCAAACTACATCCTATTCGGGCAAATATTATACATTTGGTTGAAAATTAACCAGAAATCGTATGAAGATATATCAGAGCTAAATATAAATCTGGACCCATTATCTCGAATTTCAATAGGGGTCGTTTCTGAGCTAAATAAACTCTGCAAAATTTCATAAATACGGTCAGTACTTTATTTAAAAAAAATGCATGGACATGCATAAGTCGACTAAGAATTTGAATCTATGAAGATCTCCACGAAGAACCATGGGTTTTCTCGTTTCCTTCAGCATTTTGTAAACAAATGCACAAATACGGTGGCGAAACATCGTATGTATAGGCCCACATTTTGGTATAGCCCCCATATAACGGTACCTCCCGATATTCGGTATTTGATGATTTTTACCACTTTTTTAATGGATTTGTCTAAAAATTGGTATTTGTGGGTCATAATGGGTTCTAGCGTTTTGGTATAGCCCCCATATAATGGTAACTCTCGATGTTCGGTATTTTGTCTAAAAATTTGTATTTGTGGGTTCTACCTCCCGTGGCGAAACATTGTATGTATAGGTCTACGTTTTTGAATAGCGATACATCCCGATATTTGGTTTTTGATGATATTTGCACATTTGACAGGGGATTTGTCCAGAAATTGGTATTTGTAGTTCGTAATGGGTTCTACCTCCGGTGGCGAAACATTGTATGTATAGGACCACGTTCTGGTATAGCCCCCATATAACGGTACCCACCGATATTCGGTACATCACATTTACCCATAACATTTTTTAAAATTTGGTATTTTAGAAAATTTTATAGATGAAAATCCTTGAAGTGTAAAATTGTCTGTAGAGGTTCCCGGTTTGGTATGGTTTTTTGATAAGTTTAACTGCATTATACAAAAGGTCTTACTGGTATTTGTAGTTTAAAGTGGAGCACGCTTTAATTCAGATACTTTCATACATGGAAATGTTTCCTTTACCCTAAGGTGGAGGGTATTAAAAGTTCGGCCCAGTCGAACTTAATGTTTTTACTTGTTTAAATGACATTTTGTGTGAGTGCGTCAAAACATTTTTATTTCATCCAACTATTTCACACGAGAAGTCCGATTCAATACTCCTTCTATGTTTTCAAATATCACATATCTACACACACAAAATATAATCTTTATTAGAAATATTTAATTTGAAATAATCATACTACATACCACAAAAAAAGTTCGGGTAATACTGTACGATATGCAATACGTTCTGATATAGTGTAGGGTAAATACAATTTTGGCATATCATCGAATTTGGTCAGATCCATAGCTATGGTGCTGCAGACAATGAGCTTTTGTTTTTCGATTTGTGTTTAGCGTGGCTGTCTATAATCACGCAAGAAAAATAATCAAAAATATTTTTCTTTTGTTCATTTGTGGACTTCCCAAAATTAATACGACTGCATGCATTGTTATCGAGTAGAATATTGCACGTGCTGCAGTTTAGTCATCATGTTCCCTATAGTGTGCAATACATGATAATGAATAGCAATATCTTAGACTTGGGTTTCTTGGACTTTATATTCGAGACCTCATATTGTTATCAGATGTATGTACATATTATTGAAAATTCACCACCTTAGTAAAGTATATTTCTAGTAGCGGATAGAAGCATGTAGTGCCTCCGCAATGTCGTTTTAATTCAACTTTTAGGCTTGGTTCCTTTGAATCAGATATATTGTATTTTTCTGCTGGCATTATTTTCATTGAACAACCCACACAACTGGTTATTCCACGAACAAAAAAACTTTGTTCCGTTGGCTTCTTTTGTTTTTTGTTTCGACACAAACTTTAAAATTCAAGACATATTTTCATTTGAATGTCGGTTCAATTGTCCACCGCAGACTATACACGACCATTTATTTCATTTTCAGTATTGAAAATTAAGCAATTCAAACGTAATTTAACAACACTTTCGATTGATAAATTTTATTCGAGGCTTGCATATACACGAGGCAGCCAATTCCATATCCATTCCATTCGTAATGGAATTGATATATTCTGGGTAATTGGCTGCCATGTTGTTGCTTTTCTTTGTTTGGAAATTTCTGCTTTACGAACGTCTGTTTGGTTTTGAATTCAAATATGTCTTATTGTGGATATGCTCATATTTATGTTGCTTCAATGATTTGTCTTTTTTGAGAATGGCTCAGAGTTCAATAAACGTTGTATACTTCTGGGTGTATATATGAACACGTTTATATGTAAATAAAGCCTTTTTCCCCGGAACAAGCAATGTCGTACTATGATCAATTTTAGTGCTACATTAGAAAGGGCAATAATTATCTGCAAATGTGGGAATATCATTCGTAGATATTTTTGATCGCACTTAAATATATTTACTAACGCGTTGTCTTTACAATGTGTTTTGTGATTTAAAAATTGTATACAATGTTCCAAGCTATTCACAAATACAGACTTATTGACGGGGGAGTATGCATCGGATTAGAGTTTAGGACAGAGTAGAAACATACCGCATTAGATCGTCATCGAATAATATTAAACTAAGAGTTTGTGGGAAAATAACTCAGCACAGCTTTTGTGGAAAAAAAAACTTCTCGGGTGGGGGAAATATAGTTCTGGCTTTCACATTCAGATATAATAAAATACAATCAGTTTGTGAAAAAATCTCCATTAATGCTTCATTTAAGAATTATGACGTCAAAAACAAAAATATTCTTCAAATTTTACTCACCAAAAAAAAGAAAACTCTATTTTGATTTATACCAAAAAATTATTTGCAAAATGTTCCAAAAGAAAATAAAAAATATTCCCCATTTTCTTTGATAATTTTTTCTTGTTTTTTTTTTCGAGTTGAAGCCTGAACTTGTCACAAAATTCCATTTTAGCGGAAGCTGTTACAATTAGAAATATTCTGCAAACAATGTCATTACAGATCTTAGAGCAAACCATATATCTAGGTACAATAGTTTTTTTTATAAAAATTACATTCAAAATGTACATACTAAAATGAAAATTCGTTCGTTAGCTGGCTCGAGACAGAACATTTGTTCCATAAGCCGAGTTTAGAAAAGATTTCCAGGCGCGTAGGTCTTGTGCGCAGTTTTTCCAATTTGAGAGACCATGTTCCGATATATTGTCTTCTACTTGGTCTTTCAATCTAATTCTTGGCCTTCCCCTTCTGCGTGAACCATCAGTAAGCTCATAAGGTAGCTGGGGCATCCTCATCCATTCGCACTACATGACCTAGCCACCGTAGTCGCTGCAGCTCGATACGATTGACTATGTCGATGTCCGAGTATAGATGGTATAGCTCGTGGTTCATTCGACGTCGATATTCACCGTCGATGCAGGTCGGCCCGTAGATCTTTCCGAGATTTTTTCTCTCAAACATTCCAAGCGCTGCCTCATCTGCTTGCGCGAACACCCATGCTTCAGATCCAGATCCAGCACGGGTAGTATCAGTGTCTTGTAGAGTGTGAGTTTGGTCTGGCGAGATGTGGCCTTGTTTCTGAACTGCTTACAATGACCATAGTAGCATCTATTGGCCAACACTACCCTTCTCCGAATCTCAAAACTGATGTCATTTGTTTTGTTTATGGTGGTACCCGGGTAGATAAAGTCACTGACTACCTCAAAACTGTAGTTTTCAAGTTCTACAGTTGGTCCGAGTCTACTGGACGTCTTGCGCGTTGATACCATCAGCTTGGTCTTCTC
The DNA here is from genome assembly GCF_030504385.1 of Musca domestica. Lineage (NCBI taxonomy): Eukaryota > Metazoa > Arthropoda > Insecta > Diptera > Muscidae > Musca > Musca domestica. The sequence continues at coordinate 20,929,246 of NW_026712328.1, read as the reverse complement.
GCCATTTACTGCCAGACCCACTTTGGCAGACTCCTTCTCAATTTGTTCAAAGGTGGCTGTTACCGCTCTCAATGTTCGACGCATTATGTCGATGTCATCGGCGTAGGCGAGCAACATGTGTTGTTTGGTGAACAGAGTGTCATTTCTGTTCACCTTTGCATCTCGTATGACCTTTTCCAGCAGGATGTTAAATAGGTTACACGAGAGGCTGTCACATTGTCTGAACCCTCGTTCGGTATTGAAGGGCTCCGAGAGGTCCTTTCCGACTCTAACTGCTGACCTTGTGCCACTTAAAGTTATCCTGCATAGCCTTATTAATTTTGCAGGAATGCCGAACGAAGACATGGCTTTAAACACCTCTGAGCGGATAGGGCTGTCAAATGCGGCTTTATAGTCGACGAAGAGGTAGAATGTGTCGATATGTTTTTCTTGGATCTTTTCCAGGATTTGGCTAAGAGTGAAAATCTGGTCTATGGTGGATTTGCCAGGTCTGAAGCCGCATTGGTATGGTCCAATAATGTCATTGACCATTGGCTTCAGTCGTTCACACAACACGCTGGAAAACACTTTATACGCGATGGGAAGGAGACTGATTCCTCTATAGTTCCTCTATATCGTCTTGTCTCCTTTTTTGTGAACGGGACACAGGATGCTGAGGTTCCAATCGTTGGGCATACATTCCTCTAGCCAACTGATGCATGTTCCTAATCAGCTTTTGACCACCGGTCTTGAATAGTTCGGCTGGCAAACCATCGGCACCTGCTGCTTTGTTATTCTTCAGCCGATTGATTACTATTCTATATACCGTCATCTCTTATTGGTTCTGGGGTATCTTCTTCACCGTCATTATTTGATACCAGAAGCTTTGCAAAATGCTCCTTCCAGATCCTCAGCACGCTATCTGCATCTGTCACCAGATTTCCTTCTTCATCTCTACAGGAGGATGTGCCTGCACCAAAGCCTTCGGTTTGGTGTTTTTCTCGTTGGTAAAATTTCCGGACTTCATTCTGACTCCTGTACATCTCGATTTGCTCGCGCTCACGTTTTTCTTGTTCTTTCTTCTTTTTTCTGAAAATACGTTTCTCCTCCCTCCTTTTTTCCCGATAATTCTCTCTTGCATTACGTGTTGCTACTGTCTGCAGGGTTGCTCTATACGCTGTGTTTTTCTCGTCAGTAGCATTACGACACTCCTTATCCTGAAAATTATGTCGTTGGTATTATGTCTTTGTGCATTTATTTGTAAATGGTGAAGTAAGCGTGTTTTTTTTTTTTGTGAACGGAATGCAGGTCGCATTTTTTATCCGATTGAGATGAAATTTTCCAAGCAATATTTGTTTGGTGCAAGGAGAACCCTATTGAAATTGGTGAGAATTGGTTCAAATATAGATATAGCTCCGATATATATCTTCAATTGATTTCGGGTAAATTGTGCAACAAATGGCTAAAATCAGTCCAAATGCTATAGCTAAAGCTATAGCTCCCATATATATTTTTCATCCGATTTGAAGTTTAAAATCCCTCACAACAGATACTGCTCGAAAATACCTCTGCCAAATTGTATAGAGTTTGTTTCAGATTTTATATATTTTCAATATACCTTTTCTCAACCGTTATTTACCATTTAGTGAAACTCGGTGAGGTATATATATTGCTATAATAAATAATTTTTAATATAATCATTATCGAATTCATATCATGCACAATACAGGTTGAGATAAAAATCTGCAACAAAATCAAACGCCGTAATTTTTATTATTATTATTTATTTTTTTTTTTTTGATTTTATTGAATGAAAGCAAAAAATGTCGGAAATAGCATCAAATTTTAGAATAAGTTTGGATTTGTTTGAATTGGTCATCTTTGGCACGAACTATGGCCTTCAAACGCCAATGAAACCGTCACACGCTGACCGAATGTTGATCTGCGGTATTTTGGCCCATTCCAGGCGAACCGCTTACTTGAGGTGATCGACATTTTTAGTGCCAACTTGATTTCCAAAATACTCCAGACACAATAGTCAAACGCATTGGTATCCGGAGATTATGGTGGCCATTGTGCGATGGAAATGAAGCGAGGAACCTCATTTTGTAACCATACTTGGGTGGTGCGTGCTGAGTGCTATGGTGCTGAGTCCGTTGGAATATTGAAGGTCTGCGGTCAAAATGTCTGCTTGCCCAAGGCTTTAATACACTCTCCAAAAAATCTTTCGCGATAATATTCGGCAGTTATACGAGCGGAAAGCCACCATCGGCTGTTATGGGGCCCCACACCATCACCATTGCCGGCGCTTGAGTTCTGGTGGCCAAACGAAGGTGCACATTTTCAGCTGACCTCTTTGGCAAGTAAACACGATAATTTTCTTTGTTTACAAACTGCTGGACAACGAATGTTTTCTCATCGGAGAAAACCAAATTCGGTAGTTCACCATTTTCGGCCAAGCGAAGCAACTCTTTAGCTCTTTTGGGTCTACTTTCTTTCTGTTGCAGTGTAAGTTCATGCACTTTTTGGAATTCAATCGCTTTACCCCCATTTTTCAATATTTGCCGAATGGAATAATGCGATATGTTCAGCTCACAAGCCATTTTTCGACCACTGCGACGCGGGTTTCGATCAAGTCGCTTCTTTACTTTTCGAACCATTCCTGCTGATGTTGCTGTTCTCTTCCGTCCACTTCCCTGATGTCGGGCTACGCCACCAGTATCACGGTAACGAACGATGGTACGAGACACAAAAGATTTATTTCCTTTTAAATGCTGGAGTGCCCTAACTATAGCCACTTGTGGTTTTCCAGCCAAATATAAAGAAATCACACTATCACGGTTGAATTCCATCACGAATAACTTTTTTCTGGAAAATTCTCAACAAAATGCTTTTGTACGCTTGTAAACAATATAATGAGCTTTCCCTGGAATAATTTTAACAGCTGTCGGACGAGTGGCTGGGATATAACAGCAGTCTGAAATTGGTTGCAGTTGTTTCATCTTGTATTCTCCATCAACTGGCGATGAGTATGAAACATACAAATACTAAAATCTTTTTCAGCATTGGGTTAACATTGTATTCTAGGAGTTTAGTCAATCATTCTTAAATGTGCTAAGTGTTATGAACCTAAAAAGAATTCACAAGAAGGCGACGAATTCCATTGTAGATTACATAAAAAGTTTATAACTTGACTATCGAATAGGTCAAAATCTATACATGCATTTCCATTAGTCTTATAAAATCATTGGGTCATTGTAGGATATTTAACTCTCTAAATCGCATTTTTTTCATCATAATAAATTAAGTGGCAGTAGCCACTAGATTATAGTTAACAAGTGTAATTTTTGGCATCCGGTCACACAATATACACCTTTTGCTTTCATACCTATTCGAATACATCAACATAAAGCTTTTTACTAAAGATCGCCATCCAATCCATAATGCGCTCTTTCAACCTGTTCGTCATGTCTTTCTAAGGGATTGTTCTGTTTTTCTTCTTGCAATAACTGCGCAATTATGCTTTTCAAAAAGGTATTAAATCGAAATGTTCACTTAGCACGAAATTGTACAATACGCTGCATCAGAAAATCATTGTTTGCAAAATTGAAATTGGCAATAACGTTTAAGTAAAACTACATTAAAGTTCGCCTCTCTATGCTGCCTGTTTTTTTTTATACCCTACACCACAAGGTGGTCAGGGTATTATGTCTTTGTGCATTTGTTTGTAACAGCCAAAAGGAAACGAGATAGACCCATAGTTCCTTTTGATGATCTGCATAGAATCACATTCTGAGTCGATTTATGCATGTCCGTCCGTCCGTCTGTCCGTCCGTCCGTCCGTCTGTCCGTCCGTCCGTCCGTCCGTCTGTCCATGTATTTTTGTAAACAAAGTACAGGTCGCATTTATTGCCCGATCCAGATGAAAATTTGCACAGATCATTTGTTCGGCCCAAGGACGAACCCTATTGAAATTGGGGATAATCGGTCAAAATTTAGATATAGCTCCCATATATATCTTCGTCCGATTTGCCTTTTATTGTGCACCAAACGTGTAATATTAGCCTGAATAGTATGGAATTTTGCACAAATCATTTGTTAGGCCCAAGGACGAACCCTATTGAAATTGGAGATAATCAATCAAAATTTAGATATAGCTCCCATATATATCTTCGTCCGATTTGCCTTTTATTGTGCACCAAACGTGTAAAATCAGTCCGAATAGTATGGAATTTTGCACAAATTATTTGTTTGGCCCAAGGACGAACCCTATTGAAATTGGAGATAATCGGTCAAAATTTAGATATAGCTCCCATATATATCTTCGTCCGATTTGCCTTTTATTGTGCACCAAACGTGTAAAATCAGTCCGAATAGTATGGAATTTCGCATTTACGATCAGATTGGACCTCAAAATAAGTATGCCAAATTTGATCGAAATCGGTTCAGATATAGCTATAGCTCCCATATATATTGTTCATCCGATTTGTTATTTTTGTCCTCCGCAGCCGTAATATGCACTCTGTAACAACAATATTTAAATAAATTTATCAAATACAGCTCAGAAATACATTTGCTAAATTTTATCGAGATCGGTTCAGATTTGGATATAGCTCCCACATATAACTTCGTCCGATTTACATTGGATTGTGCACCAAACGTCTAATATTTGCCCAAATTGGATGAAATTTGGCACTTACAACCGAATTGAGTCTAGAAGCTAGTATGTCAAATTTAGTGAAGATCGGTTCAGATATAGCTATAGCTCCCATATATACTGTTCATCCGATTTGTTATATTTGTTACCCACAGCCGTAATATGCACCCCGTAACAACGATATTCAGGGAAATATATCAAATAGAGCTCAGAAATATCTTATTTTATCGAGATCGGTTCCGATTTGGATATAGCTCCCATATATATTTTTATCTGATTTCAGATTAATTGTGCACCAAATGGGCAATACAACTCTGAATTTAAAAGATACAAATGCTTCGGCATATTTAGTTCTTTGAACTTTAAATTATAATAATAATCATAGCGTGTATGATTGAATTCTCCCATAAAAACTTTTAATTGTTATGCGCAGCTCAACTAACTTAGCAAAGTGGTGTAGGGTATTATAAAGTCGGCCCCGCCCGACTTTAAGATTTTCTTTACTGGTTTTTTTTTGTTGTTGCCAATTTGGGTTTGTCTTATGGAAAACGCCATTATGCAAGTCTTTGTCTTCCGATGAGTGTCATAATCATAGGGACAAGTCTGAAGTTTTGTGATCAATTTTTGTGATACTTCGATCAATTTTATTTTTAGGCGTTTTTGTTGTGGCTTTAAAATGTAAATGTTGTAGGAACCTCCAAATTACACAAATGGTCAAAATTATATGTTATGCCAACACGAACATGAAACTTATTAATTTTCCATCATTGATGTTTTTGTTTTGTTTTCCAGGCAACAAAATTTGGTGCAGAGATGCAAAAATACGGCAGATGTTTGGTAATCGATGTAATCAATTGGAGGATAATTTAATGCATGAATGGAATTTTTTGAAGAATATTCACTTAATAGACTGCGAAAAGTAATCAACCAAATTTAATTTAGATTCAATATAGTCTGTTAATAAATTTTATAATTTTTCAGATGATGGTTGATGCTGAATACGAGGATTAATAATACAGGAAACGAAGCTGTCCACATGCCATAGATAGATGATATTTCCTATCCCCTTTTTGAGAAATCAATTATTATATTATTATCATACTTACGCATTTTTATTATAATTATGAAGATCTCCATATTTAAGATGTGAGATTGAAACTTTGCCCAAACTTCCATATTTCTGGAATAATTGATATTACATTTAGTGACAATTAAAACACTTTTTTTGTTTTTGTTTTTAAATAGGAAGTTTGTCTAAAAGTATTAATGAAGCGAATAATTTACAATAAAGATATAAATAATGTTTGAACAGAAATTTGTTGATAATTTCCAAAAGCTAATAGAGACAAGTAAATTCGATAGGGCCGATAGTTAAATACCCTTCACCATTTTTAAGGAATTTGCAAATATGATGAAAAATACTTAAAAAATATAGGAAGTTACAGTTATATTTGGGTCTATACAAAGACGTGTATTTTCATAAGCACTTTTGTCGTAGGTCATAACACAATTCAAATATGAAACTTGAAACATATTCGGGGAATAATCTCGCAAAACAATCAAAATTCTGAATATTGGGATATACCGTCACGTGGAGACTACATGAAAACGTAGACCTGTACTATTGTGAACATGGAACACCAACTAAGAAATAATTCGGTTGTAAAGTATGCCTAAAATCAAGCAAATACGCGTTGTTGGTTGGTTCCGTTATTTGGGGTCTATACGACAACTAGGACCTTCATGGGCAATTCTTCGCAAGGATGTTTGCACTCGATTTACAGAATTCCCCCGTCGAAAAATTTTGACTAAAACTACGAAAGTTTTTATATATTTTACAAGCGTAGGAAAGTATTTTGTTGAGAATTTTCCAGGAAAAAAGTTGTTCGTGATGGAATTCAAGCGTGATAGTGTGATTTCTTTACATCTGGCTGGAAAACCACAAGTGGCTATCGTTAGAGAACTCCAACATTTAAATGTGAATAAATCTTTTGTGTCTCGTACCATCGCTCGTTACCGTGATACTGGTAGCGTAGCCCGGCGTCAAGGAATTGGTGCGAAGAAAACAGCAACATCAGCAGAAATGGTTCGAAAAGTAAAGAAGCGACTTGATCGAAACCAGCGTAGAAGTGGCCAAAAATGGCTCGTGAGCTAAACATATCACAATATTGAGCTCTCGGTAAAGCCACTGAAATTCCAAAAAATGAAAGAACATACACTGCAACAGAAAGAAAATAAACTCAAAAGAGCTAAAGAGTTGCTTCGGTTGGCCGAAAGTTGTGAACTGCTGAATTTAGATGAGAGAACATTCGTTGTCCAGCAGTTTGTAAACCAACAAAATGATCGGGTTTCTGTACTTGCCAAAGAGGTCAGCTGGAAATCTGCACCTTCGGTTGGCCACCAGAACTCAAGCGCCGGCCATTGTGATGGTGTAGGCCGCCATAAAAGCCGGTAGTCGTATTAAGCGACCGCTCGTATTAATCGAGCGTGGCATCAGAATAAATGCCGAATATCTTCGCGAAAATATGCTGAGGGCTGTATTAGAGCCATGGGCACGCAAACATTTTGGCCGCAGACTTTGGACATACCAACATAACTCAGCACCATCGCACTCAGCACGGGGCACCCAAGAATGGTTATAAAATGAGGTTCCTAGCTTCATTTCCAGCGTACAATGGCCACCAAAATCTCTGGTTACCAATCCGTTAAACTATTGTGTCTGGAGTATTTTGAAAAGCAAGGTTGACACAAAAAAATACCAAAGTGTCGATCACCTCAAGCAAGCGCTTCGCTGGAAATGGGCCAAAATACCACAGAGCAACATTCGGGCAGCGTGTGATTTCATTGGCCGTTTGAAGGCCATAATTCGTGCCAAAGGTGACCAATTCGAACAAATCTTTATCTTCATCTTTATCTTCATTTATTGCTTGCATTCAAAAAAAAGATATTGCTGCTATATATATCTTCGTCTGATTTGCCTTTTATTGCGCACCAATTATATAATAATGGATATAGCTCCATATACCTTTACTCGGTTTGAAGTTTACCAAATGGTTAATATAGGTCGGAATTGAATGGATTTTGGCATACAAAGTTACTCAGCCTGGACGAAAGTGAGGAAATGAAAGTGGTGAAAGTGGTCCCATACATATGTTTCATCCGATTCCATATTTGAGTCCCTCACATCCATAAAATATACTCCACAACACAGATATTTTGTCCCAACTATCAGATACAGCATAGAAATACATCTGTTATAATTTATAGAGATCAGTTCAGATTCCGATATAGCTGCCATACATATCTTCATCCGATTTCATTTTGCCAACAAATGATAATATCAGTTCAAATAAGTAGGATTTTTATGAATATCGGTTTAGTCCGTCAAATTTATAGGAGTCCGATAAAGAGGAGGTTATACTTCCAAATATTAGTTCCTTTAGCTTATAAAAAACGATCATAAATTATGCATAAAAAAGTTATTTGTTATGTTTGTTATACTTAACATACAAATTGGTGTAGGGTATCATAAAGTCGTCCCGCCCGACTTTGAGTCTTTCTTTACTGGTTTTAATTCGAAAAATACCAAGTTTCCCTTCAATCATAAATACCTGAAATTGGAACTTCTGACCTCCACATTGACGCTGATTTGAATTTTGGAACAGTGTTTAGTGAAAACTTTAGAACGATAGTCCATGTTGATTTGTAATCACGCTACAGGTCGCAATTATGGGCCGATCCTCACGAAATTGAAAATGTAGGTGGGGTTGGGGTCAGAATAGAAGCATACTGTTTTTGGAGATGATCGCAAAATATTTAGGGGTTGAAGTGGATCAAAACATTTTTCTGATTTTGCATCTGTAAAAGGAACCACAGCAACTAGTGTGTAAATATTGACCAAATGCCTCTGTTCCGATTTCATATTTGAGTCCCTCACATCCATAAAATATACTCCACAACACAGATATTTTGTCCCAACTAGCAGATACAGCATAGAAATACATCTGTTATAATTTATAGAGATCAGTTCAGATTCCGATATAACTGCCATACATATCTTCATCCGATTTCATTTTGCCAACAAATGATAATATCAGTTCAAATAAGTAGGATTTTTATGAATATCGGTGTAGTCCGTCAAATTTATAGGAGTCCGATAAGGAGGAGGTTATACTTCCAAATATTAGTTCCTTTAGCTTATAAAAACGATCATAAATTATGCATAAAAAAGTTATTTGTTATGTTTGTTATACTTAACATACAAATTGTTGTAGGGTATCATAAAGTCGTCCCGTCCGACTTTGAGTCTTTCATTACTGGTTTTAATTCGAAAAATATCAAGTTTTCCCTTCAATCATAAATACCTGAAATTGGAACTTTTGACCTCCACATTGACGTTGATTTGAATTTTGAGGTGTATATTTTGTAATATTTTTTCCACTTACAACACAGGTTGGGGTTATTATAAACAGATTGCAATTATGGTCCGATCCTCACGAACATTTTCATAAGGGTAGGGTTAGATTCAAAAGTGCTAGGCCTATTGTTTTCAAAGATGTCCGCAGTATATTTAGGGGTTAAAATGGACCAACAACTAAAAATGTTCCTGATTTTTCAGTCGTTATAAAGGTCACAAATAGAAACTAATGGAGACGAAATTACGCATGAAGTTAGAGTTAAGGACAGCGGGTAGGGTGGACCATTACTTTTGTGTGGAAAATTACCAACATTACTTATAGGCGATATCCGAAACACACATAAGGTGAACTTCTGGCTTTTTTTATTGATTTCGTTGGCGAATATGGCCAAATATCGTAGATATGCATATCATATAGATGAGTCTAAATTTGGAGATACAGAGGGGCCTCTTACTTTCGCAAAATATTTAGGGCTTCAAATGAACCAAAAGCAGAAAAAATTCCTGATTACACAATTGAAGCCAATCGACACGTCTGAGAAGAGAGCTGAGGACAGAGAAGAAGTGAAGCCTTTTGGATTACCATTGGAGTATATTTAGCTGTAAAATGGACCACACAACTAAAAGCACGACGGTGTGCGTAAATATTAGGCAAATGTCCCTAGTGACATAATTTCAAAAGCGAAATCTTTCAAAATGGATTTGGACATAAGGGGGCTTCTAACATATTGTATTGTTGTAGGATATCACATGGTCGGCCCCGCACGGCTATAGCCTGTACTTACTTGTTTAAGCTAATTATGTTGACGAATAGTAGACAAGCAAACATATGGATGATTCTAAATTTGGAGATACAGAGAACAGAAAAAATTTCCAGATCACACAATTGAAACCAATCGACACGGATTTTTGGCTGAGAAGAGAGTTAAGGACAGGGAAAAGGAACCACAGCTGTAAAAGGAACCACAGCAACTAGTGGGTAAATATTGACCAAATGCCTCTGTTCCAAAAGCTAAGGGTAATATCTGGACAAAGCTCTATGAAATAATTTCTAAAGTGAAATCTTCCAAAATGGATTTGGACATAAGGGAGCTTCTAACATATTATAGTGTTGTAGGGTATCACAACTCTTAATTTTTTCTATCAAGATTGAATTAACTTTGTATGTAGTTCAACACACCCTTGTCAATGCAAACAACATGTTGTTCGTGTAATTTTTAATTGTGACACGAAAGTCAAGTAGAGGGAAAAACGACAAAATCGACAATTGACCACTAAAGTGCAACACATCATGAATTTCATTACATGGACCTCAATTTACCTCTTTTGCAAAGGCACTTTAAATAATTAATGACAAATAAAAGTCTGCGAACAAGAGAATGAAGACCGTTCGACAATAAACTGACCACATTTTCTGAAGCAGCATCAGTCGTTGACGTATAGAGTAGGACAATGGTGCAAACTTTTGATGGAGCGATATCTGGAAGAACACGTATTTGTGTGTCATCTTTCTGTCATGCAACTACTGTGCCCCTTGGGCTTCACCTGATTGATGTCTTGCATGGCTGCAAGATGAAAAAATCCGCATCCCTATGTTTTGGGAAGGCGACATCAACGGAGCAATTTATGAAATGACTTTACAATGATATAATTGCAATATAATTATCATAAGTGTAGTCGAAGTTTATCTTAATTTATTAATGAGACTTAATCAGATGCAATATCCTGTTTGCCGTGCAACTTGAAGTACAGACTTGCATGACGTGTTTAGGTATGGAAAAATTTTAAATTTTAATGTTTAAGCTCCTGGGCGAACAAGAACAGTAATGGAGTGAGGTTGTATAAAGCATTATATATGGATATGGAAAATTATAATAGAACAAACATAATATGTATTATCGATTCACGATTAAAGATTTTTTTCTTGTGATAATGGCCGAATTTATCAGCATAGTGTCACTTATAATTTAAAATCAAACAGGATGTCGCATTTGTGAATCAATTGTCAATAAATAGTATGGAGTTCTGAGGCCCAGCCAAGTGCGATATGAAAAAAAAAAATATTTTTTTAAAAAATGTCAATAAATTCTTAAGTATTTCAATTGGCATTGATAGGAATCCAAATTCCAAAATGTTCGACGAACTGTTCATTTTTCAAAAAGTTGTCTTTTCTCTTAAAAGTTTTCCAAATATTTATTTCCTCCGAAACTTTCGTGGTCGATTACTGATACATTGCAATTGATCTCTCTCGGAGAGATTCTTTAAAAATATATATAAAAAATAATAATTAAGAAACAAGAAAACATTTATAATCATTTGGGAATAATTTCAATAGCATCTTGGCAAATCTCAATAAAAGAATCAGACTTAGATCAGATGAGAACATCAGTTCACTCCGTATAGATCCAAGAAGAATTTACTTTTTGACTATTCTAAAATGGGAAATAATTCTCATATTCTAACATATTAAAATTGGTTAATATAGAATAAAGATTAGATACAAAAACAAGTAAACAAGCTGTAAGTCAGGCCGGGCCGAACTTTGAACACCATACACCATTTGGACCGATTTTGGCAATTTTCAAAAAATGAAATCCGTTAAAAATTCTGTTAAAATCATAAAAATAGCGAATGTATCCGTAATATTAGGGTATATACGACGACGTAGACCTGCATCGGCAACTTTTGTCATAAACCATTACAATATTCAAATGGGAAACTTGAAAAAAAAAATCGGTGAATAATATAGCTAAAATCATCAATATAGGGAGGTACTAATTTTTATGGGGGCTATACCAAAATGTGGACCTGCACAGACAATTTTTTGTCTTAGGCTACAATATCCATTACGAACTTCAAATACAAAATTTGAAATAATTCCGGGGAATAATGTCGCTAAAATCATCAAAAAACAAATATCGAGAAGTACCGTTATATGGGGGCTCTTCGAAAACGTGGACCTGCGCAGACAATCTACTGCCACATGCTGTATCCATTACAAACTTCAAATACCAAATTTATTCACCAAAATATCGAAAATAGGAAAGTACCATTGTATGTGGGTTATACCAAAGCATAGGACCATGCCCAATTTCAATAACAAATGTCCTGCAGACATAATATACATTTGAGTACAATTTTATCAACCTACTTCATTTCGTTCGGACACTAGAGTGATCTCCACAGACAGAAAATAACCAGTTGTGGTTATTTCAGAGCTAACATTAAGTTGTTTTTAAACCTTTTAAACTTTTAAACAAAAGCCAAATTTTTTAACAATTTTATCGTCCGATTTGCCTTTTATTGTGCACCAAACGTGTAATATCAGCCCGAATGGTAAGGAATTTTGCACATACAACCAAATTAGGACTGAAAATAAGTATGCCAAATTTAATCGGAATCGGTTCAGATATAGCTAAAGCTCCCATATATATTGTTCATCCGAGTTGTTATTTTAGTCCTCCGCAGCCGTAATATGCACTCTGTAACAACAATATTTAGGGAAATATATCAAATACAGCTCAGAAATATATTTGCTAAATTTTATCAAGATCGGTTCCGATTTGGATATAGCTCCCATATATAACTTTGTCCGATTTAATTTTTATTGTGCACCAAACGTCTAATATTTTTCCAAGGGATTAAATTTGGTACATACGACCGAATTGAATCTAGAAGCTAGTATGTCATATTTGGTGAAGATCGGTTCAGATATAGCTATAGCTCCCATATATATTGTTCACCCGAATTGTTGTATTTGTTACCCACAGTCGGAATATGTACCCCGTAACAACGATACTCAGGGAAAAATATCAAATGCAGATCAGATATATCTTTGCCGAATTTGATCGAGACCGGTTCATACTTGGATATAGCTCCCATATATATCTTTATATGATTTCAAATTAATTTTGCACCAAATGGGCAATACAAGTCCGAATTTAAAAGGTACAAATGCTTCGGCATATTTAGTCTTTTGAACTTTAAATTATATTTATAATCATAGCGTGTACGATCGAATTCTCCCATAAAAAATTTTAATTGTTATGTGGAGCTCTACTAGGTACTGAAGGAGTGGGTCAATATTGTTTACTTCGCATCTGACCTAAGTCTGATATAAATATTGCTAAGTGCAAGGTCAGAGTATACTGACTACATTTTAAAAATTGTAACTTTGGACATTTTTGGGGAATATACCAGAAAGAGTGGACTGATTTATTCCATTAACGCACTTCAATATACACTGATGAAAATATTTGGTTGTGTATATATAATATTATCACATAAAAGTTATGTCAACTGCAAGATATTATAAATTTTTTGATTACTTCTACTTTAGACTGTTTACACAAATCATTTTAGTGTAAAATTAACATAAAGAAACAATAGGAGTATATCAAAAGCATCAGGTCCATTCAGAGTAGAAGTTTTAATACCTACACTTCATAAATTGTCATTGAGTTTTGCGAAATTCAAAAATTTGTGTTAGTCATGCAAACATCATTAAACTTGGCACCAAAATAAGACATTCCGACTCAATGAGACAATCTTAAATTACAATCCAAGTAACTCAGCATGCCAGTCCGACAACGGTGTCAGTTTTGTTTATTTTGTTGTAAATTGAAACTGTTGTTTCCTGTGTAGCTTTGCCAACAAATATATTGTTTTTTTTTTTAATTTATAGGAGTTTATGCTGATTGAAAATTATATGCCTTAAAACAAGTTACAAGGATATAGAAAGGTATAAATATTCTGTTTAGTTGTAAAATTATTTGAGAAACCAGAAAAATAAACCTTTTTAAATGGGAAATTTTGAAAACAAAATGTTCGATCGTGTAGAATTTTTATGCTATACAAAACTTTCTACCCTTAAAAAACTCGAAATTCAAAATTACAAAGTCGTTGAAAACTTAAAAAAAAAATAATCAGGGCGTAACACTTTGCTTCGCACATGATAAAAACTGACTACATACAAAAGTCGCATATATGTATGCTTGAATTAGGTGAATAGATTAAATTTTACACCAATTTAGTTTGTGTACATATTTTATGTTCTAGAACTAAATTATGGCATCGAATATTTAGATGTTATTGACAATTTATGTATAGTTTTAACATATTTCATTTTTAAATTTGCTGGTGGTTTACTACATCTACATCTTTTTACCAAAATCTAAATGTACTTTCATCGCATTGGATATAAGAATGCATTTGTCAACAACCTTAAATTTTTTTCACCTGTATTTTTTACTTAAAAAAAGACAACAAATAACATCAGTGGTGAAGGTCATGAAAAATATCAGCAACCAAATATTATTCAATAAAATTATGATCCATAAAAATATTATGAAAATTCGTAATGGTTTTTAAATGTACCGCTCACAGCAGCTGTTAGTGAACGAAATGAAAATGCCAATGCATTGAACCACCAGCCCAAAAAAGGTGCACAAGATAGCAATAAAAAAACTCATCTTTCTCTTGCCTATGCGTATAAACAGGTCAATAGAGACCCTGACCATGAATTAATAACTCGACAAAAGGCAAAAAACAATTAAACACGCAGCTAAAAAGACAACAGTGGTATGAAACAATGACCTTTTTTGTTATGTGCATGTTAGTCGCTTTGAGTGCAAAAAAGAGGAATCAAATCTAATTAATACACATGTTAAAAGGTCAACTCCGAAATTCCAAATAAGGTGAGTATATGAAAAGTAAAACACTAATTAAGTATTGTCCTCAAGGACTTTAAAAAGTAAATGGTCTTCAAAGACTTTATAAGTTTATTACCATAAAAAATATTTCTTCTTAAAAAAGTAAGTTTTGTATTATAAAAAGTAATATGATTGTTTTACCTGTGCCACAAGGGTTACATTATGTGGACAATATGCCAAAGCCGATATCAATATTACACGATAAACCATGCCAGAAATGAAACAAGTAAATATCTTATTTAATCTTGTATAAAAAATAAGTTTAAATAAAATTAGCAAAAAAATTGTAATTTTTTGTTATAATAAAACATTTTGGACAAAAACGTGAAAAAACGTTCGGGAGAAATCATGATACAGGAAGGCGCATTAAAACAACTAGCGGTACAGTAAAATGTGAATGGCCGGGCCGAACTTTGAATACCCTCCACCATTTGGAACGAATTTGAAAATTTTCAAAAAAATAAAGTCCTCAAAAAGTTTTGCTTAAATTTCAAAAATACCGAATATAGCCGTTTTGTTGGGGCCTATACGACGTGGACCTACATAGGCATTGTTTGTCATAAGCCATTACCATATTAAAATTCGAAAACTTGAAATAAACGGTGAATAATGTAGCTAAAATCATCAAAATATCGTATATCGGAGCTGTGCGAAGACCTGGACCAGCATAGACAATTTTCTGTCATAGGCTGTAGCATCCATTAGAAATTCTATATACGTAATTTGAAACAATTCCGGTACACAATGACGATAAAATCATCAAAATACCGAATATTGGGAGGTACCGTTATATGGGGGCTATACGAAGACGTGAACCTGCACAGTAAATTTTCTGTCTTAAGCTGTAATATCCCTTTGGAACTTTAAATACAAATTTGAAACGATTCCGGTGAATAATGTCGCTAAAATCATCAAAATACCGAATATCGGGAGGTACCGTTAAATGGGGGCTATACGAAGACCTGGACCTACATGGTCCATTTACGAACTTAACCTGCCTACTGGAAAAATAAACATGTGTGCAATTTTAACCTTCTTTCTTTATTCGTTCGAAGATAGCGTGGTTACAACAGATAGACAAACGGACATCGCCAAATCGACTTAGAACTTTACGCTAATCAAGAATATATATACTTTGTTGGGTCTGGCATGAGTATTTCGAGGAGTTACAAACGGAATGACAAAGTTAATATACCCTCCATAGTATGGTGGAGGGTATAAAAATGAGTTTTTTTATATTAGAATAATTTAAATTTAAAAACACATATCATTACAACCTCCGAACGGCTTCGTATAAGAAAATATTTAAAAATCAATTTATTTTTGCCGAAATTTTAGACATAACAATTTTAAAAATTGTCGATGTATCTATTGATATACCAAAATTCTTCTATAATACCAGATGTGTATGAAAATGTTGGAGTATTATAATTAATATAATTTTTTGGATTTAATATACCTTTTAATCTTTTACAATATTTCTGTAATTAGGACTTTATTGGGTTGCAACAATAAATGAGTGCCAAAAAAGTATAATAAATGGTTATGGAAATACTGACATATCAAAGTTTTTAGGATGTAGACAATAGCTTTCAAAATTTAGTTTTCCAATTTTCTGTCATAGGCTGGAGTATCTATTACGAACTTCAAATACGAAATTTGAAACAATTTCAGTGAATAATGTCGCTAAAATCATCGGGAGGTACCGTTATATGGGGGTTATACGAAAACTTGAACCTGTACAGACAATTTTCTGTCATAGGTTGTAGTATCAGCTACGAACTTCAAATACCAAATTTAAAACATCTTCGGTGAATAATGTCGTTTAAATCACCAAACTACCGAAGATAGGGAGGTCCCATTATATGGGGGCTATACCCAAACGTGGACCTATATGACCCATTTTCAATACCAAAAGTCCTGCAGCCATAATATACATTTGAGTAAAGTTTCCATCATTTCGTTCGGAAATAAAAAGTGGTTTCCACAAACGGACAGAAGAATAGACGGACAGACGAACGGAAATTGCTAAATCGACATAGAATTTTATGCTGGTCAAGAATATATATACTTTGTGGGGTCTAAAATGTATATTTCTAGGTGTTACTAACGAAATGACAAACTTAATATGCCCTCCTTACTATGGTAATGGGTATAAAAATTAAGAAAATAAAAAAAATGAAAAATACTGTTAACATCATAAAAAATACCGAATATTGGGCAAGTTTCTTATTTTTTTTGCTGTAATGGCATATGACAAAACTTGTCTATGCAGATCCACGTGTTCGTATAGAACTTAATATAAAAGGGTTCTATGCGAAGACGTATAGATTACAGCACTAAAATACGAAACATGAAAAACTTCCATTGAATAATATCGCAAAAACATCAAAATAACTAATATAGGGAGGTACTGTTATGTGAGAGCTATACAAAGACGTAGACCTGTCACAGAATATAGTACCTATAACGAAGTGCAAATACGAAATTTGAAGCAATTCCGGTTGCCTAATTTATCAAAATACAGAACCTGAGATGTATAGTTTTATGGGGGATATACCAAAATATATACCAATATACCTCATTTTCAATACCAAAAGCGAAACTACAGAAAAAATTAAAATTAATATTTAAACACACAAATCGTTAACTAGAAAGAAACAGAAAGAAACAGAAACTTATTAAATCACATGTTTAACTATATCATATTTATCAAGGTGTGCATACTGATAATATAAGTTTCATATTGTTTTGCTTAAAACATATAATCATTAATGGAACCGTTGTAACTTTTTATACCCTACAACACTATGTGTTGGGGGTATTATAAGTTTGATTGGGCCAGAATTTATGTAACACCTCGAAATATTGGTTTCCCACATAGGAAAGTATATATGGATCTTCCTAGCTCGCCGAGCTGAGTCGATCTAGCTATGTATGTCCGTCCGTCCGTCTGTCCGTCTGTCCATGTTAATTTGTAATCACTCTACAGGTCGCAATTATGGCCCGATCTTCACGAAATTTAGAATGTAGGTGGGGCTTGGACCAGAATAGAACCCTATTGCTTTTGGAGATGATCGCCAAATGTTTAGGGGTTGAAATGGACCAAATACTGAAAAAATGTTGGATTTTGCAGTAGCTCTACAGGTCGCAATTATAGACCAATCGACGCGGAATTGCGCATGTAGCTAGAGTTTAGGGTGGGGAAGAAGCCTACCAATTTGGGTGGTCATCGGATAATATTTAGCGGGTAAAATAGACCATATCTTTTGTGTTGAAAAAAAATCAAAA
The DNA here is from genome assembly GCF_030504385.1 of Musca domestica. NCBI lineage: Eukaryota > Metazoa > Arthropoda > Insecta > Diptera > Muscidae > Musca > Musca domestica. Next base: position 20,911,191 of record NW_026712328.1, on the reverse strand, counting down.
TTTTTCATTAAACCGCGAATATTTTAAATCCAGGCGAAATCAAAAGCCATGACAAGGTTACCTCTGATCTTTACATTGATGTTAACATCCATCAAATCGGATATATAGCAAAATATGTGCGATATATATGTCTATCAAAGAAAATATGCTTGAAAGATTTCTTATATGTCGAGAACTGCTGAACTGATTTCGACAGTTCTCATTAATTCAGAATGGCCTCTTGGCAGGAAAGAAACAACGTCTAACAAAATTGCATAAAAATATCTCTCTAAAGATGAAAATATTGATTTTGTAAAATTTTCTCATATTTTTCCAATTTTGTCATATTTTTGGCATATTTTCATTTTGAATTAAAAATTTGGTAATATTTCTACAGGTAACAAAACTAAGTAGTTAGGATATCAGGATATCATATACAGATCGCATTTATGGCCCTACCCTTACGAAATTTTCCATGGGGATAAGATGGGGGTCAGAATAGAAGCCTATTCTTTTAGGATATGATCGCCATATATTTAGGGGTTAAAATGGACCAAAAAACTGCAAAATTGTCAGCAGGTCATAATTATCGCCCGATCCTCAAGCACATTTGAATGGGGGATACCGTACATTGCAAAAGCCAAGCAGTTTTTGATTGCCATCCAAAACTATTCAATGTGTGAAATAGTTTGCCAACTTTTGTAGACAAAATACGGAAAGGTCCATTCCAGTGACTTTTTGGAGAATTCACAAATACAGGAAAGACACACTTCTGACTATTTCGTTAATGCTGATTTCGTTGAAGAATATAGTCAAATGCCTGTATCTCATATAGATGCGTTTCAGCCAAAAACCAATAATAAATGTTAATCTTTTGCCACTTCTGAGAGATTATAGGTCTTTGGGAAATATTGGTTCCAGGTCTAGGAAGACCATTGGAAATGAGCAAATTATTTTAAGTTGCTATTATTCGAAAATTAGAGAACGAAACCTGATGGTTTTCTTTTATTATTTGTCACAATATCTTGTGGAATTCTTTCGAGTATCTCGCCTATATAATCTGTATCGTTTATTATAGTGTTGTAGGGTATTCAACGGTCGGCCCCGCTCGACTGTAGCCTTTGCTTACTTGTTATATTTGTATATGTTTCTCTATAAATAAAACTTAATGAAATTATAACGGAGGTATAAATATTTGTGTATATGTATATACAGTACATGTTTATACACAAATGCTAGTACAATGCACTTTGTTGAAAATGACACATATCCCACATGACGACAGAAAAAAAACATACTACGTATATGAATATATATTATTAATTGCATTTTATTATACAAATTGCATGGAAATAATTATAAACATATTAAGCTTAAGCAAAACATACATATACTTTAATTAAAATATATTTAAATATTTTTACGAAAAATATTAAACAATAAATAGCATTTTATTGTTGTACACATATTGACATATTTATTATAAGAAAACGTACAGAAATTGGACATTCAATTTAAATATAAACTGTATTGTACAAAAAAACATCACTATTATAAAATAATTGCTGTAATTAATAAGAAATAATAAATATGGTGTTTGAAAAAAAAAAATTTCATCTATAGATTAATTTAATCATCAAAAATATTTCCTAATTTTGCAGTCGAATGTTGCAGGTCGTCACGGAATTTTGCATGAGGAGATATTTAAGCACAAGGAAGAAGTCGGGCATTTTGGATGACCATTGGATTATATTAAGCTGTAAAACCACAACTTTCGTTGAATTTATTTCGACATCTGGGGAGGGCTCTGTGACATTATTTCATAAACGACATCATTCAAAATCGATTTGGACATTGTGTAGTGTTTAAGTGTATTACACGGTCGGCCCCGCACGACCATAGTCTTTGCTTACATTTTTTAAATATAACTGATTTGATTATAAGTCAAGATTTCGCATTCTGTAGAGTAAATGTCTGCAGAACCTGATATCGTTTTTAGTTGATGAAAATTTCAAAGAACGAATTCGTTTTTCTCACGTTTCTTCCATTTTTCATTTGTAAATTAAACTCTAAATTCAACTTGTTTTCAATTCAAGGAAAAACTTACAACTTCACCAATTTCAAAGAATTAGTACCAACGTACAAATACTCTCATAGTTTTTCTCTGTATTTCTTCCAGTGTGGGAAAAAGCAAGCACGTATTTCTGTATTAATGATTGACATTTATTGAATTTTAAATAAGACATTGTTTTAAAAAAACCAATTAAGTGACTTTTAATTTTAACTTAACGACCAATAACAGAAATTTATTTAACAATCAGCAAACGTACTGTGCCGCCACAATAATGCGACCAACAATGAGCCCACCGAGAAAAGAGCCAACGTATTATTAATAAATTAGTTATTTATTAAGTTTGAACAACAAAAATACCCATAAAAGGCATTTTTTTGCATTTTATTTGCATTAAGTTGATAAATTCACATAATAAAAATTTACGATTATGATTTGTTTTAATTTACACAAAACAACGGAAAAAATAACATCGACATCAGAACATGCCACTTAATTTAGTTATTATTTTAATGAAAGGCAATTCCAGGCGGACACATGAATTCGTTTTATGACCTTAAATTAATTGAAACAAGCTAAAAAATTGCATTTGAAAATTAATCAAAGGATTTATGAGCTGGGCAATAAACTTACCAAAATGGAGACATTATAATACTGCTGAAATCTTAATAGGAAAATTACACTCCCGATCTTAGTCATGACTGCGTTACTTGATGCGATTTTATTGCAACACAAATTTATAAGGCTGGATTTTTGAGAAGAGCAAATTACAAACAATATTTAAAACAAAATGTCAATTGTTGTAATGTTTAACTCCAAGCCCATTTCTATAACATATGAATATATAACTATAAAATATTTTATGTTTAGAGCTTACAAACATATAACTTCATAGGAAAAATTTACATGTGTACACAGTTCACTTAATATATTCGTATATAGCATAATATGGCGTTTACTGAATAATACAACAGCTCACGTTCTCTGCACCACTTCTACAATCAATCACTCTTCTCTTTTCAATGGAATTACGTGGTCATCTAAGGAAATAATGTTTATGTATTACATTTCCTCCTACAGAATGTAGGTATTTTTCTCCACATTATTGTAACAAATCAAGATGATGAACGTGTTTTTCTGTTTCTTCAAAATCTTTAACCTATATCACGACTCAAAGGAAAATATTAGGATTTCTTGGAAATGTCGAAAAATATATTACAAAACATTGTCCACAAACTTTTAAAATTGATTTAATATCCTCGCATAGCAATATATATTTTAGCAATTGAACTTCTTCATTTATTTGAATTGTAATGCAAGACAAAAGTGAATACCAACAGCTCATGTTTTGAAAATCATTTCATAAAAATAACAGTTTCATAAAAACAAGTGCATCAATATATGATATTTCGTGTACTATCAGCATTGTTAGAATACAAGTTAGAAACAATGATGGAAATTAGCTGTGGACCAGAAACATTTTTGGCCAAACTCCGTAGTTGTTTTAATGACTCTGGAGTCTAGTCGGTTACTAAATCTCAGTTATATTTATGGGAACCAATCTTGGTTTTGTAACTTGATTTCAATTTTTCAATTAAATCATAAAAAAAATATGACTGTTATCAAAATCGTTGTAGAAACCCGTACAAAAAACCGTCGATTTAAAAAGTATTTATACGGTTTTATTTTATTTTAATTAAAAATCCATGGGTAGATACAATATTTTATTCTTAATTGGCGGAAATTCTCGATTTGATGAATTCAGAATTGGTTTTGTAAATAGCTGGAGAAGATGTAGTCATTATGCAATCAACTACTATAAAGCCTAAAACAAAACTCCTAAAAAACTCCGGCCTGAACCATGAACTTGAGCCTACATCGACAATTTTCTGCTGCACGTGTTATATATATTGCAAATAGAAAAATGTGGCTACAATAATGAAAATCTCGAATATGGGGAAGAACTTGGGGCATGGAAAAATGATAATGTTATGCCACCGGAGAAAGGACTTATTTTAGACTCAAAAAAAACTTAAACAATTCCCTATGTGTGGGAAAAATACTAAAAATAACGTATATCGGAACAATGTTCTGCCATTAAGAGCCTGTTTTGTAAGTTTGTCGACTGATAATATATTTTGGTTTTTGGAGCCATTGTTTTTTATATCCTACGACATACTATGGAGGGTATATTAACTTTGTCATTCCGTTTTTAGCTCCTCGAAATACTCATGTCAGACCCAGCAATGTACACATATTCTTAGTCAGCTTAAAATTCTAGGGCGATGTCCATCTATCCGTCTGTCTGCTGTAATCACGCTATCTTTCGCACGAATTGAGAGAGAAGGCTTATATTAGGTAGGTATGTTAAGTTCGTAAATGGGCCATGCCGCTCAACGTTCTCATATAGCCCTCATTAACGATACTTCCCAATATTCGGCATTTTGATTATTTTAGCGGCATTATTAAAATTTCGTATTTGAAGATCTAAATGGGTACTACAACGTATATCGCCTTACCACAAAAAATATTTTTAAAAATTCTCATTAGCCAAAGTTATTAAAAATAAAAAATCACAACATTATTTGTTTTGCTTCTTCAAAATCAACAAAAATAATTGTTTTAAATTTCCTTTTACTATGAAAAATATTTTTCGACGTATAACATAATTTTATTACTTTAAAATCTAAATACAAAACAATACAATAGAAAGCAAAGATGTGTGAACTATAAACATATATATATAGAGAAGAAATTTTATATATAAACTCTAATAAATAAGAATTTTGACAACTTAATGTGAAAATGAATTTATATTAGTATCTAAGATACTTTCAGATATTTTCCTGTAAAATTTCATTGAGAGAAGATGATTTATTTTATTGAAATTTAGGACCCCTAGCTATGTTTAAATTAACAAATTTACATCGTGATCTTAAAATTAAAAAGTTGTCAAAAATATATTAACACAAAAATATTATTGTAAAATATTCATAACTATATATATTTATATCGTACGTCACATGGTGGTCAGGGTATTATGTCTTTGTGCATTTGTTTGTAACAGACAAAAGGAAACGAGATAAACTCATAGTTATTTTTGATGATCGGCATAGAATCGCATTCTGAATCGATTTATGTCCATGTCTTTTTGTAAACAAAGTACAGGTCGCATTTATTGCCTGATCGAAATGAAATTTTGCACAAATCATTTTTTTTATCCAAAAACGAACCCTAGATAATGGTATAGCTCCCATAAATATTTTCGTCTATTTTTCTTTTATTGTGATCCAAAAGTGTAATATCAGCAGACATAGTATGGAATTTTACACATACGACCAAATTAGGCCTGAAAATGAGTATACTAGACTTTATAGAAATCGGCTCAGATAAAGGTATAGCTCCCATATATATTGTTCATCGATTTGTTATTTTTGCCGTCCGCAGCCGTAATATGCACTCTGCATCAAAGATATTTGGGAAATGTATCAATTACAGCTCAGAACTACCTTGCCAAATTTTATCGAAATCGATTCGAATTTGGATATAGCTCCCATATATATCTTCGTCAAATTTGCCTTTTATTGTGCAGCAGATGTGTAATTTTAGCCTAAATGGGATGAAATTTGGCAATTACGACCAGTTTAAGTCCAGAAACTAGTATGCCAAATTCGGTTCAGATATAGCTAAAGCTCCCATATATATTGTTCATCCGATTTGTTATATTTATTCTCCACAGCCCTGATATGCACTCCGTAACAACGATATTCGGAAATACCTTTGCGTTATTTTATCTAGATCGGTTTAGATTTGGATATACCTCCCATATTAATTGTGCATGAAATGGTTAATACCCACCCGACTTTAAGACTTTCTTTACTGTTTTTCTCTTGAATTTCCTAAAGTTCGCGTGTGGGTACTCTCACGGTATAGCACTATACACCTAAGTCTGTTTTTACACTGTAGATTGGTTCCACAAGAAGCCGTGTAAAAAAAAAAACATGTAAAAAAGACATTGATCTTATACAAAAATGGGTGATTTGTTCCTAATCTCTAAAACCTATTAAAATTAGTGAAAAACAAGAATTTTTAAGAACAAGAATTCATGTTTATTTCATTAAATCAAATATATAATATTTATTTTCACAAGCATAGTAATTAATGATAAAAAGATATGTACTCTAATCTTTAAAGTAATATTAATTAAATGTATGGCAAGTTCAGAAACTAAACAAGTAAGCAAAGGCTATAGTCGGGCGGGGCCGACCATGTGATACCCTACAACACTACAACATATTAGAAGCCCCTTTATGTCCAAAATTATTTTGGAACATCTTGCTTTTGAAATTATGTCCCGGAGCACTGTCTAGATATTCCCCTTAGCATTTTGAACAGGGACATTTGCCATATATTTACTCACTCCGTCGTATTGTTAGTTGTTGCGGTTCATTTTACAGCTAAATATAATCCAATGGTCATCCAAAATGCTAGATTTCTTCCCTGTCTTTAACTCGCATGGGTGTCGATTGGCTTCAATTGTGTGATCAGGAATTTTTTTCTGTTTTTGGTCCATTTCAACTCTAAATATAATGCGGACACCTTTGAAAACAATAGGCCTAGCCCTTCTGAGCCTAACCCTATCCTTTTGTAAATTTTCGTGAGGGTCGGACGGTAATTGCAATATGTTTATAATAACCCCAACCTGTGTTGTAAAGTGAAAAAATGTTAAAAATTGTACACCTCAATATTAAGTCAAATTGAAAAAATCGCATGCGATAAAAAATATGAAAAATTAAAAAAATGTCACAAACATTACAAAATCTATATTAACATCATTATTCACACCTTTTTACGCAATTTTTTTTAGATGTTATATTTGTAAGTGAAAAGGGCATTCTGAATTGACAACATTTCTCAAAATCTGTCCAGCCATTCTTGAGATATAAGTATTCTAGCTAACGTCCCCTTTCTTTCTATATATACATTGCATATATTTCGCTATATACATCCGATATATTTATTATCGGCATCTACGTAACGGTCAGAGTTGACCTGTTTGTCTATTTGTGATTTCGTCGGGATTAAAAATATTCGCGGTTTAATGGAATATTTGGCTTTCATTTAACACAAATGTTATGGTCTATTTCACCCACTAAATATTACCTGATGACCATCAAAATTGGAAGGTTTATGGCCAGCCCTAAGCTCTAGCCCCATGCTAACTTCCGCTTGGTTTGGTCTATAATTGCGACCTGTAGAGCAACTGCAAAATAAGGAATTTTTTCAGTTTTTGGTCCATTTCAACCCCTAAATATTATGCGATCATCTCCAAAAGAAATAGGGTTCTATTCTGACCTTAACCCCACCTCCATTCTAAATTTCGTGAAGATCGGGCCACAATTGCGACCTGTAGAGTGATTACAAATTAACATGGACAGACGGACAGACGGACGGACGGACATACATAGCTAGATCGACTCAGCTCGGCGAGATAGGACGATCCATATATACTTTCCTATGTGGGAAACCAATATTTCGAGGTGTTACATAATTTTTGGCCCAATCAAACTTATAATACCCCCAACACATAGTGTTGTAGGGTATAAAAACTATGTTGTGAACGAAAAGAATAGGTTATTCAATTTTTAAGGTAAAAAATAAAATAAAATAGAATAACTATCCATACTGGTTTCAGACTTTTTTCTTTCATAAATACTTTTTTGTGATATGAACATGCTTCGCAAGAATTAAATTTGACAAAAAAATTTAAGTACATAAAATTTAAAATCGTGCTAAATGGAATAATATCGTGTAAAAAATTAAAAATATTCAATTTTCAAACCGTGTTATATCAAAACCGTGTACAAAAAGACCGTGTAAAAACAGACTTAGGTGTAATTACTTTAAATACACCTAATTCTGTTTTTACACTGTAGATTGGTTCCAGAAGAAGCCGTGTAAAAAAAACCGTGTAAAAAATTACATTGATCTTATACCAAAATGGGTGATTTCTTCCTAATCTCTAAAACCTATTAAAATTAGTGAAAAACAAGAATTTTTAAGAACAAGAATTCATGTTTATTTTGTTAAATCAAATGCTTATTTTCACAAGCATAGTAAATAATGATAAAAAGATATGCACTCTAATCTAAAAAGTAAATGTATGGCAAGTTCAGGAACTAAACAACTATGTTGTGAACGAAAAGAATAGGTTATTAAATTTTTAAGGTAAAAAATAAAATAGAATAACTATCGATACTATCGATGGTTTCAGACTTTTTTTCTTTCATAAATACTTTTTTGTAATATGAACATACTTCGCAAAAATTAAATTTGACAAAAAAATTTAAGTACATAAAATTTAAAATCGTGCTAAATGGAATAAAATCGTGTAAAAAATTAAAAATATTCAATTTTCAAATCGTGTTATATCAAAACCGTGTACAAAAAGACCGTGTAAAAACAGACTTAGGGTGTATTTCACTTTTCAAGTAAGCCCAATAATGCATGAGCAATTCAAATTTATTTTATTTGTTACATAAATATTTATTTAATTGTTTTCCATTTGTGCAACTATTATAACTATAGAGTCACTATTATTATTTTATTGACATTATTATTAATATAGAATCAAATCTGCTGGGTTTTGCTTCTACGTGTAATAATTATACCATAGGGGAATTCCTTAGATTTTTTCCGGATACCTTTATGATAACTGCGGTCCAAACGTCGATAGGGACTTGACATCTTTAAACAAAATCGAAGCATTTATGTTTGTAATTTTTTAATTCGTCAATGTTGAATTGTTTATAATGCACAATAACAAGTCCCAATCAGCATTATTAAATAACAAGTAAGCAAAGGATACAGTCGAGCGGGGCCGACCGTTGAATACCCTACAACACTACAATAAACGATATAGTTTATATAGGCGAGATACTCGAAAGAATTCAACAAGATATTGTGACAAATAATAAAAGAAAACCATCAGGTTCCGTTCTCTAATTTTCGAATAATAGCAACTTAAACTAATTTGCTCATTTCCAATTTATTTGTAGATGTTGCACGTAAATGGTCTTCCTAGATCTGGAACCAATATTTCCCAAATACGTATAATCTCTCAGAAGTGGCAAAAGATTAACATTTATTATTGGTTTTTTAATTAACCCCGTTAATTCCGACCTGCTGACAATTTTGCACTTTTTGATCCATTTCAACCCCTAAATATATGGCGATTATCTCCAAAAAGAGTAGGCTTCTATTCTGACCCTCATCTTATCCCCATGCAAAATTTCGTAAGGATCGGGCCATAAATGCGATCTGTATATGATATCCTGATATCCTAACTACTTAGTTTTGTTAGCTGTAGAAATATTACCAAATGTTTAATTCAAAATGAAAATATGCCAAAAATATGACAAAATTGAAAAAATATGAGAAAATTTTACAAAATCAATATTTTCATCTTTAGAGAGATATTTTTATGCGATTTTTTTAGACGTTTTTTATTTCCTGCCAAGAGGCCATTCTGAATTAATGTGAACTGTCGAAATCTGTTCATCCGTTCTCGACGTATAAGAGATTTTTCAAGCATATCTTCTTTGATAAACATATATATCGCACATATTTTGCTATATATCCGTTTTGTTGGATGTTAACATCAATGTAACGATCAGAAGTAACCTTATCATGGCTTTGTGATTTCGCCGGGATTTAAAATATTCGCGGTTTAATAAAAAATTTTGAATTGTTTCAAAACAAAATATATGGTCTATTTTACCCGCTAAATATTATCCGATGACCACCCAAATTGGTAGGCTTGTTCCCCACCCTAAACTCTGACTACATGCGAAATTCCGCGTCGATTGGTCTATAATTGCGACCTGTATAGCTACTGCAAAATCCGACATTTTTTCAGTATTTGGTCCATTTCAACCCCTAAACATTTGGCGATCATCTCTAAAAGAAATAGGGTTCTATTCTGACCCTATCCCCACCTCCATTCTAAATTTCGTGAAGATCGGGCCATAATTGCGACCTGTAGAGTGATTACAAATTAACATGGACAGACAGACAGACGGACAGACGGACAGACGGACAGACGGACGGACGGACATACATAGCTAGATCGACTCAGCTCGGCGAGCTAGGAAGATCCATATATACTTTCCTATATGGGAAACCAATATTTCGAGGTGTTACATAAATTCTGGCCCAATCAAACACATAGTGTTGTAGGGTATAAAAATATATAAATAGTTTATAAATAGTTTTTAGTTTTTAATATATATTTTTTTAAGTAATATCATATTTCTATTTCATATTTTAAAGATGAGTATATCCTTAAAATACCGACTATTGGTAAATTGCCTCTATGCAAATAGGGTAACATCAAATTGTGTTATCCGTGGTCATAATTTAAGACTTTCATTTATATAGAACCTTATGTATTTTTAATATCTAACAACCTATGCTTAGTAAAAATTATTCCAACGGTTGGGCAATTTTAACTGAAATTTAAATATAATGTAAAAAGGCTGAAGGAAATGGTTGAATCGCAAGTATATTCGTTTCAATGAATATAGACCAGCTTATAGTATAACCGATAAAATATAGCACAGTTTTTCCGGATTATGTCATATATGACATATTTCTAAAATAGTTCTAGCCTACATATTTTTAATCTAAATTCTAACTTATGTACAAACTGAAAGTACTCAATACTTTTTGTAATGTTTGAATTTGTGTTTTGATTTTTCATTTCATTTAATCATTTGTACGCAGATGTTTTTGAATTCATTGATTCTAAACAATTTCGTTTTAAAGATTTATAAACTTGTATGAAATTTGTTCTTATTTCGTCGTTATCACTAACATTCAAGGTCAAACTATACAATTTACATAAAAAATATCATTCTCTTAAAATCATTATTCATCATATTCCTAATTCCATAGAAATTCCCAACAAATAAGCAGTGAAAATCATTATCATAAAGAATATGTTTATAGTTGTTGCAACATACTAATAATAATATAAATAATTATTTTAGTAGCAAACATGAAACAAATTTCAAACTAGCAAGCAACAGTGTCATCATTTCTAGTCATAAAACTCATTCAGAATTTTATTTTGCCGACGGATTTTCTAAAAAACGCCACGAGAAATGACTGGATTTTCTGGGGTGGCAATAAATGAGCAGCGGCTGCAAGCAACACTTGAGAAAACGGCGCATAACAACCCATTACAATCACAATAAAATCAACATAAAATCATAATAAAACAATGCTACTGCATTAAGCCACGCCTCTTTTTGCTCTTCGTTGTGCGCTTCATATGAGCGAGAGAGGCTGTTTTTGATACGAATAGCGACGGCAAAAAAATGAGTATTCTTAAAACAAAAATAAAAACCCCAACAACAACAATGGGGTCGACCCATCTTGAACGCACAAACACAATCAACCTTAACAGCCACCCCATAGGCAGGAGTGCTGCTCAGTTGCTACGTCGTCCATGTATGGCAGAGAAAACACCACGTGAGATCTGAGTGTATCACACGGAAGCCATAACTGTTAACGAGAATTGCCAATAACTCAAATAAACTGCTGGCGAGAGTAACAACAACAATGGGTAACTTCATGAAACCATTTCAAATGAGAGTTTTAATGGCGCTATATTAAAAAGAGACAGTATGATAACAACATTGCCATTCAACGGAGTGTTTATCTTTAAGAGAACATATAGTATTTGTATTATTACTCTTGTTGTTGTTGTTTTTCCGGTGTGTAGAGTAAACTGTCAGGCCAAGTAAGAGCAGCCATTGAAGAAATTTGTTTTGAGTGAAATGATTGTTGTATCTATAGCAAATGCTTGTTGCCAGCAAAAGATGGCAATATTATATCGACTCGTTTTAACAAATGCGCACTCTCTTTCTTGCTTTGTGGGTACATCCAACCTTGCACACAATGCCAACGGACACGCGTCATCAATAAAAATGTGTATTTACAGTGTGGGAAGTTTAATAAAAATTGAGTATAATCGATTTTAGTGCTGTGATTAAGGTCGTGAGAAAATTGCTAATGCTTGGCACTTGGTAGGTACGTTCTTACCGACGCCGTCGATTGCTGTTTTTATGGTTTGTTTGTTGTGCGTTACAACTTCTTTTATTGTTTGTTTTGTTGTTTGGAATTGCGCAAACGCTTATTTGGGATGTATTTAGTTGGTTCGGTTTTGTGCAGTGAGAACCTTGTTATGCTCATATACCTATGCCCATAGAACTGCTCTTTTTAGGCTAACAAAATATCCGGGCTGTTGTCATGAAGAGATATTATGTTGTACAAATATGAAGACACTTTTTGTACACATTTTCAATTTAATTAATATTGTAGTTAAATAACTACATTATTTTGTATTAAAATTTACATAATTTTTCTTTGTTTAATTGTTTTTAAATATAATTAATATAGGTAGTCGCACAAGTTTTTAAGATCTTATCGTATTGGAATAAGCCGTCGGATTAAGTTCATGCTTTGCACATTCTAATACTTCTGTCAAACTTAGATCCAAATCGTTATTGGGCACTATAGACAAGGCTTCAAATGGAAAAAATTAAGAACATAATGTTGTGTGTTTCAATTATATCGAACTTGAAATATAAAAATATTTTTATCAAATCTAGGTCAGGTGAAAATGCAAAGCTGCCAAAAAAAAAACTAAATTTGTCCTAAGCATCGTAAGGGTAATCCCAAACATCGAACAGATTTTCAAAAAAAAACCAAAGTCTAATAAAAATGTCGATATGTGCGACGATATTTATATTAGACTTTGGTTTGGGAAGAACAGAACTGACCCACTCCTTCTGGCCCTCTACAACCACAAATTAAATCTTCAAAAAAAAACACTTTTTATTAATACGAAATTTTTTTAACAATTTCTCATATTTTGTTTATTACAATATTATTTGGCTTGAAAATGGGCAATTCCGTAAAAATGTTCCAAGTTTACTAAAAAATTAACATAAATCTCATATAAATAGATTGTTGTTTTGTAAATTCAAGGAAAAAAATAAATAATAGTAATAATAGTAATAGTTAAATAAGTAATAGTGTAAAATATTGTCTGATTTTCTTAAAGCTTGGCACATCCCATTATTTCACAATGTTACTAAGAGATTGTTGTAGTCTCAATTGAAACCACCGATATTTATAATAGACTTCAAAAGCGAACATAGAAATATTGATACGCAAACGCTAAAATTTTTCCAAAACATAGTATATATCATATAAATTTAACGATGTATTCGAACTTTACTAAAGTTAAGTCCGAGCTCGTATCTCAACAAGTCCATTGTTATGTGTGCTGTGTGGCGTTTCATACCGTCTTGTTGAAATCACATCTAAAACTCTTGCGCTTCTCAAAAAAGTGGATACAATGCCACGGTAGTAGAAATACGGTACAATGAAGCAACCAGGTCATTACCAGAACTTTTTCTGAATCGAAAATTTTGGGTCTTCTGCTAGTTTTCAAAGTTCTGCTTCAATTCTTCCACTAGCATTTTGATCCTTCCGATTGCTGCGAACGGCTTCGAAAGGATAATTGATGGTCATCATTAACACTGGCCGATACAACTGCTATATTTTCATCAGTTCGCATCCTACGCCTGTTGGAGATTTAATGTCCACCAATAGAAATGTGGTGGGAAATTTAGTTGAAATAGCTCGACTTGCCGTTTCAGTGGGTCAATGAAATTGACCATATTAAGAAGAAGCGCGGGATGATCTTTCTTAAAAGAGCATGTATTTTAATAATAAAATTCAAATATTGACAAGCTTTGTTCGTTCATAAAATTCACGGTTAAATTATAAACCAAATGAAGATTTTTGATAGGGAAACAAAACACGAAACACAAGGTGCTGTTTAAATCAGTATTGCAAAAAGCTAATAGCTAAAAAATCAACCCTTATCTTTATACGGATAAGACCTATAAAAAAAAGATGTTTAAAGTTTCGAAGCTTGGCTGTATAATGTAATATTAAGAGACAAGTAAAAATCGCATAAAATGTTGTCAAAAAAAGTTCGAGTTGTACAAAAACCCTTAAATTTTGAAGATGTTCTAGCATTTTTCATGCTACCAGTTTGGATATATTCCAAACAAATTAAAAAAGATGTTTATAATTGGGGCTCAAATTTAATTTCTTAAAACTATGCCCAATACACACGTTCCGAATTATTACTTACAATTCTGAATAACAATTCGATTGTGTAACATCTTTAAACTCTTAAAAATACGCACGTGGTACTTTTTGAGATAATTTTACATCTTATATATAATAATTAATACATGGTCCGAACCGTCATCTGAAATTATTTTATTGTAAACTATAAAACTTTGGCACATGGTTACAGCATTTCTTTGTAACATAGAGAAAAAACTAGATTTTTTGACCCAAGAAAGAATAATTTTAAAAGTGGCAATAATCGGTCAAAATTTAGATAAAGCAACCATATATATCATTATCCGATTTTAGGTTTATTATCACCAAATGTTTAATATCAGTCCATTTTAGATATATTTTGGCCACAGAATTCAGCACATAAGCTACAATGTCGAATTTGGTGAAAATCGGCTCAGAAACTGGTATATCTCCCTTTATACGTTTCATCCAATTTGTTGTTTGAATTTCCAAATGCAAAATTTGTCGAAACTTATATAAAAATTCAGAAAATTTTGGTGCCACTCTATGTGAGATGAATGGAAAAAGATTATTTTTCCCAAATTGCGGGATAAAAAAATATTTAGTTCTATATTTTACCTCAAATTTTATACTGATCAATACCCTCCACCTTGGGGTAAAGGATATATTTTTATATAAAAGTATCTGAATTCAAGCGTGCTTCACTTTAAACTTCATATACCAGTAAGATCGTTTGCATAATACAGTTAAATTTGTCAAAAAAACCATAAAGTGAGTGAGGCCGTTATATGTGGCCATACCAAAACGGGAAACTCTATAAGCAATTTTATACTTCTAGGATTGTCATCTATCAAATCTTCCAAAATACCAAATTTGATACAATTATGTGGGTAAATGTGATTAGGACTATAAAAATATCGAATATCGGCGGGTTTGCTTATATGTGCGAAAACGTGAAAATAAATATTCAATGTTCTGCCACCAGGCTATGAACTGCAAATACCAATTTTTTTCAAAATACCGAATATCGGGAGGTACCGTTGTATGGGGTGTATGCCAAAACGCGGACCTATACCGTAAATATTTCGCCACACGAGCTAGAACCCATTATACTCAACAAATACCAATTTTTAGACAAATCCGTGAGAAAATATGGCAAAAATCACGGAATATCTGGAGGTGCCGTTATATGGGAGCCATACCAAAATGTGCACCTTTACATACAATTTTCCGCCTGTGAAACTAGAACCCATTATTACCTACATTTACCAATTTTTACTCAAATCCGTGGAAAAATGTGGCGAAAATCATTAAAATACTGAATATCGTGAGGTACCGTTATATAGCGGCTATACCAAAACGACTCATATATCTCATTTTCGATACCAACCATCCTAGACACAATACAAATTGTTCTGCCAAATTTTGAAGGTCTACGTGGACTGTATCGTGATTTCAACAAACAGACAGACGGTTATCGTTAAATAGACTAAGAATTTTATGCTGATTATGAATATATATATATACTTTATGGTGTCTATGATGAATGTTTAGGGATGTTACAAATGGAATGACTAAGTTAATATACCCTCCTTTCCAAGGTGCAGGGTATAATAATGTGGATACAGAATAGTGAAAAGCGTCATTGAATGTGGATTATGCGAAACTTCTGGTAATTTTTCGTAAGATTTTTTTCCACCCATCTGAGAAAGACATAAATTTGTAGGTAATTTGGACAGAAGTTTGTTTTGGACCGGCTGTATTTGGACAGTACCGGTATAGGGTAACCAATATTCCAATCTTCGAATTTGACATTCTTACTATCAAATGTTCAAGATTTAGTAGGGATAACGAGAAGAAAGCTGATATAGTTTTCAAAAATCCTTATTACTATAGCTTCGTTAAATTGTTACACATAAAATTTTCCTACCTCATTTTAAAATTAGCAATAGGAACGCTTATATATCAATTCCCAACTCATTGTTATTTGCCAACTAAACTCTCCCAAAAGCAAGCAACATAAAATCGAAAATTTACGATGGCACAGTGTTGAATATAATCTATAGTAAACATTGTCATTTCTATTCACAGCTGAACGGTGGCTCAATAATAATTTCAATTAAATAACACTTCATTTGATGTTATTTCTAATTAAATAAACCAAGCGATGAATGTGTGTACGTTTTCGGTTAAAATAACAATTTCGAAGAGAGTGAAATGAATGTTTCTGTGGGACATAACAAACAATCAGAATGAGTACATTTCGTGTTCTATGCCTGTGTTCCTACCATTCATCGGGGTAGACATAGATAGGCAAGATTTTTCTCTGGGAGATTTAATTTGAACTAAAGAGAATTTTCCTGTACTCAATTTTGAGGGTATGCCTTCAAATTTTTTTCACATACATTTAGCACACCAAACGAGAGCAAAAGATTCGAATGGAAGAGAGTTACAAATGTATACATATCTCTCAGAGTCCTTGCAACACACACCTCTTTTGTGCCGTTGGGCCACATTTCGCCTGAATGGCAGAATGCGACATAAAATGTAAAATGCGCCGTAAAAACGTAGATTTAAGTAAGTGGAAACGAGATCGTTAACTGTGCGCATAAAAATAAAAATCATCATTTAACCAGCAGTGATTGAAAAAACCGGAGCGGCGCACGAACAACGCAACTAGAAATCTCATGATGTTTTTCATGGACGACGTCTCTGCCGCCACAGTTGCAGTAGTCGTAATCGTCATTGAGGTATATTTTCTTTACAAAACAAACCCCTCTGGGTGGGTTCTGGTCGGTATTGTGTTGGACCGCTTGCCGAAATGATGGCCCTTTGAAAGTTGTAGATATTTGAATTTCTACGACAAAACAAACTTGGCCACAGAACTGAGTATTTCTATGTTCAGCTGATGTGTTGTTGCTTGAGGTCTGATGACAATGGTTTGAGTTGGATATTCATTTTGCTTGTGTGGAGGAACGTAATGTCTATTCATCCTCCTACAAACATTTATTGTAATGCGGAGTAAGTTGTTGCTACTTCAACGTTTTAAATGTTGAATTTCGACTCAATTGCCATTGTTTGTTTTGACTCAATCTGAACACAGCGCTCTTTCTGCTCTTGCTCGGTGGTGTCTCCAGTATCTTCTTTAGTATTCTTTTCATTTTCTTTTTATCGTTTTTATGCGGGTTTTTATGGTTTTTATAGCTTTTAGTGCGTGCCAAAAACTTTTTTAATTGAATCGTATGTTGTTCTTATTGCTTTCATTTTCTTACTATTTTAGAGGGGATTTTCTTTTCGGCTTTGAACGTCGAGGGTAAAGACACCGAATGCAGAGAATAATAATAATACCCTCAGTTCAATTGTATTGGATTTTTTTGTCCATACATGTATGTAGTTCGTATGTGGATAGTTGATATTGTTATTGTTATATGGTCGATTTAGTTTTAAAAATGGGATTTGTACGGCTGCTTGGTGTCGTGCTTGCTTTTGGCTTCATTGCCACCCACCGTCGGTAAATATTTTTCAGATTGAAATTCTTATTGCTTCATTTGTTTTTGTTTTCTTTATTGAAAAACAAAAACTTGTTTTTATTCTAATTGAATATTGGACACTATGGAAAAGTTATTTAGTATTAAATCAAATCGTTTGACACAATAGATAAACTAATGAGATAAGTACTCTGTTCGAAGAAATGGTTGAAGGTTTAGCATTTTTATAATCTTAAACATGTTTTTACTAACTAAGAATATAATTCATTCTAAATCGTATTTTATGGGTTTTTAATGTATGAAGTGTTATATTTACTAAGTTTTCAAATAGTAAAGCGATCAAAAAGGTGTGAATTAGTATTAGGTAGGTGGATACAATCTTTTTTGCACATAATTTTATATCTGCGAAAAATATACAGACTTAAGATAAAAATTAATATATTTGTTTTAAATAGAATATATAGGCTGGAATTTTTTCTATTTGTAGTTTATCCATATTGAATAAAGTACCACAATTTATTCTTTGGAACAATTATAATTATTTCATTGACTTTTGAATTATAAAAAAAGTATTTACAATTGCATGCGTAGCTTATATTGTAACTTAATTTTTGTTTTCCTAAAGCACATTCCTATAGGAAGGTCATTCTACGAAATAGAAATTTGATCTGACGGCACTTGAACAAAAAAAAAAATATATATATTTTTAAATAGAATTTCATAAAAATTTTTTACACTTAAAAATGTTCTATGAAATTATTAAAATTATTTCTTATTCTATTTAAAAAATATTCCAAGATTAGACACGTTTCTTTTTTAATTCGACCAGGCAATCAAAGATTTTGGCTTAAAAGCACCATGTATTGTAGATTCCTTGTATAGACAAATAGACAAAGATTTGTGGTGGATTTTATTTTACAGATGTTTGTCTTGATACAAACCACGATAATAACTAGGCAATATTCGGTGGTTGGAGTATTTAAGCCAAATTTTGTAACAGTTTTGTCGGATTTCTGTATTTGTAGCTCGTAATGGGCCATAGCTTTGGTTGCAGAACATTGTCCACATTTTCCTATAGCCCTTATTTTGATGGTCTTAATCACATTTTTCCACGAAATGGTATACAATTTGGGGTTTTCATGATCGCAATACGTGTTACTTGTTATTCCAATTTCGCTTTTAATTGCGCTAGATATTCGAACAATTTTGGACATTTCGAGAATAAAATAGAAAAAAAAAATAGATTAGATCTTTGCCATTGCTCAGGAAAATGTTTAAATTTATTGCATATGTTGGAATAGATGTGTTATTCCTGCTAAGATATTAAAATATGAACTTTGAGCCACTTTGTCTTGAAAATGTCCCTAATATATATCAGCATTGTATAGGGTTAACAAAACATGGACCCATATCGTAGACAAGCAAATCATATAGATGAGTCTAAATTTAGAGATACAGAGAGACGGTCGTAAAATATTAAAATGACCCACAAACAGAAAAAAAATCCTCATCACACAATTGAAGCCATTGGACATGCCTGAGAAAGGAGTTTAGGACAGGGATGAGTTGTAACATTTTGGATGACCATTGGATTATATTTAGCTGTAAAATGGACCACAACGACGAAGTGCGTAAATATTGGGCAAATGTCACTGGTCAAGATGCTAAGGGTAATATCTGTGCAGTGCTCCGTGGCATAATTTTAAAAGGGAAATCTTCCAAAATTGATTTGGACATAAGGGAGCTTCTAACATATTGTAGTGTTGTAGGGTATCACATAGTCGGCTCCGCTTACTTGTTTTAAATAAACTTCAACTTGAAATTTATCACAAACCAA
The DNA here is from genome assembly GCF_030504385.1 of Musca domestica. Taxonomy (NCBI): domain Eukaryota; kingdom Metazoa; phylum Arthropoda; class Insecta; order Diptera; family Muscidae; genus Musca; species Musca domestica. Next base: position 20,891,624 of record NW_026712328.1, on the reverse strand, counting down.
CCAACAAATGTAAATTGATTTATCAATAGCAAAATATTGACAGAATTTTTTTTTACAAATTTCTATGGCGGAAGTAGATTGTAAAATATTACGTTTAATATCAACAATATATTGTTCTTGCAAATTTATATCCCCTATTGCGGGAAAAAAGAGAAAAAAGGACAGATTGTACAATTTGCTGACTAAAATAAAATCGCAATGGCACCATTGAGTCTATGAACATGTCAGACCCATTATGTGACTCAATGTTGTTTATGATATTTACAAACATTTGATACAAGTTTTGTTTTTTTCGTGGAGAGACGACATTTTTTCGTATACAAAACAATTTATATTGCGTGGGTGTATTAAACAAGAAAAAAAGCTGAAGTCTGAAAATTATGTTGAGTTGAATGTTTTGTATATTACTTACATACACTATGTACAGTGTTTAGTTGTAACAAAATTTTGGTAAAAGGGAAGAGAAAAAAGCATGTATACAAAAATACAACAAACCCAATTTTTTATTTCTGTCTTTAATAAACTAAAATGAAAGAAAACAACAAAAAGATTTTAAGATTATTTTTAGAAATATAATCACCGAAAATATATTTTTTGATAGATGACGTATTTGTTTAGTGTATTTTAAGCACACCATTGGTTCAAATGAGCCATGAGAGAACGAATCAAGGCGAAATAACAGCTACCACCACAAAGAAATGCACGAAGCAAAAGGTTAAGAAATGTTATAAGTAAATTTATGACCACACCTTAAATCATCTTCACCACACACACAAAAATGTCAACTGAAATGAACACTCACAATCAGGAGAAACACAGGGGAAACACAATGATTATTCATAGGAATATACAGTATATACGTAAGTATGTATAAATATTCATGCCTTATCTCAGACATACTGACATACGTATATGCATGTATGTGATTTTGTTGGTATGTTCTTCGCATTATAAAGTAATTCCTATACCGGTCTTAAAATTCCATTTGAGTTTCTTTGTGTGTCAAGATTTAAATTTCAGATGATTTAAGATTTTACTTAAAACACACAACACAACGCAACGTTATCCGGCTTCCAACGGTTTGTCAGCTTTGTTTTGTGTTATTTTATTTTTTCTTCTACTACGGCTTGTGACGCTGACACAGCTTTTGATGGAAGATACTTTCATTTTATATAAAAAATAAGATGGGATACCGCCAACGAAAAATAGAGAATAATTCGGTGTTTTGTCACAATAAAGGCGTTTCAATAAATTACAATGGAGAGTTTTATTGATTTATATTCATTTGTGTTTTGGAACAAAAGCAAAATACAAATAAGCAAAACTCGAAATTTGTAAAGTGTGTTTATGTTATAATGTGTAAGACTTAAAGGTGTTGACATTTGAAGTAAATTTATCAATGAAAAACATAGATAAAAATCTTTAAGGTTTTACAGATATTATTATGGCAGCTTTTATCTTAAATATTACTATTGTATAGTATTATTGTATAACGACACATCTAAGTTTTAAATAATTTTATTTAATAATTTAATCCAAGGAAATTTTCAACCAACTCTGTACAAACACATCTCGAGATCTGCCTCTTTAAATATATTTTTATAGTTTATAACACTCCCAGTCGGCACTTCCCGATTTCATAATTTTAATACGCCAAATTATCCAGTTGTTCGCAGGAATTGAAGGTCAGCGATTTTTGTTTAATAACATAACCGTATTTTATTTGGGAACCCTATCAGACTACCCCCATTATTTTTGATAATGCCGTACACCTAATTATCAGTATTTTTAATACTTCAGCCGAAATTTAAAACAGTATATAATTTGAGGTCCTGTATAGGTGCTTTTTAATGAATAGATCTAGAAAAGGAAAATGTCTGCTTGTATAAAAGAGGAAAAAGTTTGTAGGTTTGATTGTTTGTTTGTAGTTTATGGACTGCTAAACAGATTTTCATGTACATTTCCAAATATACTACAGCTTTGCCTGAAAGTAAAATAGACTTAATAAAATTTTGAAATTCTACTTAGAACTGGAAGTATAGCATCAGAATCGAAGGTACCTCCAAAAAATTAAGATTCTGTATGCCAATATCTATTGATCGGTTACAGATAAAGTATTCCAATTTTTTAAATTATATTGAAATTCGTAAAGATTTGAATATAGCTTCCATATATATTTACGTTCGATGTTCTGTATTTGATGTACCAAACACAAACAAACAAATTATAATTTTGTCAAATTCTATTGAAATCGGTTCAGAGTTAGATATAGCTCCTATATACATTTTCGATTCGGATTTCGTACATTTACTTGCAACATCAAGAACAATGATTCAATGGGTACAGTACTTCTTTTATTCAAAGTATTAATTTTGGCTAAAATACAATTGCCCACAAAAAATCTTTGGAAGCTCTAGATTGCAAGATTTGAAAACAACTCAGTCCTCTTTCGAGAGGGATTAGTTTTATTAGTTGCAGATTTTGGACTAAAGCTGCATGTTATTCCTGGATGAATACCAGCAGATAAATTAAATGCATGTCTAAAATCATATTTTCTTTGGAGCAATGTCCGTACAATAAAACTAACGATTATCACTCGTGTACAACTTCAATGTAATTAAGTATGCAAATATTTTTCTAAACAACTCATGGATCTAGGAAATGGAAAAATACCAGCTGAAGAAAAAATATTGTATATATTTAAGCATTATGACAAATGCGTTTTTAAGTTCTTGATTTTTTATTTTTATTTTAAAAACGACAAAATATACATATAAAATCAGCTTCAGCTAGTTGGTCCATAAAAATGTCATACAAAGGGTTTGGATAAACTGTTGAACTAAAGATTGTTTAAGTGGTCAGATAATGGATTTATAAGTAGTAAAGAAAGAAGAAAAGCCGAGCGGGGCCGCTAAATGATACCCTACACCACTCTGCATGTTAAAGAGCTACTTGTAACAAACCCTACCCCCAAAGCAAAATTTCGTGAGAATCGGAAGATAATTAAGACATGTATATAATAACCTCAAAAAATAGTGTTGCAAAACTTTAGAAAATTTGCATATCAAAATTGAAAAAAAAAAACAAAAGTATTCACTTTTTTTAAGGCAGATCTTTACGCGATTTTCTTAGGTTTTACCCTTTTCTGGCAAGAGGCCATTGCAAATTGGTGAAAATTGTCAAAATCCGTCCAGCGGTTCTTGACTTATAAGCGGAATAACTAACATCAATTTCATTTGCATATATTTCGCTACGTATCCGATATCTTGGCTATCAGCATCACTGTAATGGTCAGAAGAGACCTTTTAAGGTATTTGTGATTTCATCGGGATTAAAAATATAAGCGGTTTAGCGGAAATGTTCGTATTTTTTTAATAAAAGCTATGGTCTATTTTATCCGCTAAATATTGTCCGATTGGTCTATAATTGTGCCCTGTAGAGCAACAGCAAAATCAAGATTTTTTTCTGTTTTTGTTTTTTTTTCTTCTATTCTGACATTAACCCCACCTGCAATTTTAAATTCGTGATGATCGGGCCATAATTACAACCTGTAACTTGATTAAAAATTAACATGGACAGACGAACGGACGGACGTACATAGCTAGATCGGCTCAGCTCGACGAGATAGGAGGATCCATTTATACTTTCCGGTATGGGAAATCAATATTTCGAGGTATTACATAATTTTTGGCCCAATCAAACTTATAATACCCCTAATGTAGGGTATAAATATACATTGAAGTTACAGAAAGCTATATTAAAATCTGAACCTATCTTAACAGAATTTGTCATATTATTTCTGGGGTATTTGATATCTTGTACCAAATATTATTGCAATGAAGGGCTTTGGGGAACTTAAATATCAAATCGGATGAAACTTATATGTGGGAGCTACAGCTATATGTAACCGTTTTTCACCAAATTTATCAAACTTCCTTCTAGGCTGAATTCGTTCGCATGTGCCAAACTCCATCTATTTGCGTTAATATAATAATGAGTGCTTTTTTATATGAAGACGCCTTGCCAAAACATTTACTTCCATGATTTTTTGGTGTTGAATATTTTTGCATCACTAAAATCAGACATTCCCTTAAAAATATTGGAAGGTTTCACTAATTAACTAATTAACCCTAATAATCATACCGTTAAAATTCGAATTAATGTTTGGAACCCTTCATGTTTATGGCCACTACGCAACAAAATTAAATCTCATTTGTACTAGAGACCCAAAAAATAATACGTGATTAGTACAATAATCATTGTTAGCAGACCGCATACTAAGTATGGAAGAGAAGTCAAAAGCAATCCTTTCACCACTATAATCCTTTCATAATTTCATTTCACATCAGTGTGAATGCCATAAAACACAATAATGTCATTTTGAGCGGAGTGACACAACTTGAATAGCGATGTGCAACTAAACTACAGAGTCTATTAAACGATCATTTCGAGAGTTACTTAACAAATACCAAAAAGCAAATGAATATGAAAGGATACGCCAAAAATTGCGGGTATTTAGTTCCTGAAAAAACATGCTGCAGTTCATGCTGACCGTGGAAAATGGTGGGCTAAAATAACTGAAAGCTGATTTTCTAGATATGTTTTTTTGTTGTAACGACGTACACTAATGGAACAACTGCACTGCAAAAATGAAAGGATTCAGTCATTGGCAACGCAGCATGCTCTACTAGGAGGTTCGTTTTTTTGCCTTTCGCTATTCTTTATTGTGAAGGAATGTTGAATCCTCTGTTGCAGCATAGCGTAGCAATTACGTGTCATACCATAAATTGTATCCTTTTAGGTACAACAGTGCCCAATGCCATACCAAGGGAGCGGATAAAAGGAGTAAATGTCAACGGGATACATAATACCAATGGTCATTGTGCACTAACTAACTAAACAAGCAAACGACTGACCAACCGAAAGACCAGGATGCCAACTGACCATATGCTGGATTGTCTACTTGAAGCCTTTAACGTTTCGCCTTTTTTAGTTGTATTTGTTAGTGGATTTTTGTTGTTAGAACACCATGTGTTGTCGTTTGAGAGAAAAAAAAAACTAACAGCGAAATGTTTTTTAGGGATACAAAAAACCAAAACTTTTTTGTGTGTCTGTTGTGTTCATGCCTTGTGTTCCTGCAAGTGGTGGTCAAGCTGCCAGAGAGTTGTTTGAAATGCCTCATCTATGTGTGTATATCCGTTCATAAACATTAATGTTGAGAAACAGCAGGATAGGTACACTTACCTAGAATAGAACAACTACAACAACATAACTACTTTAAAAAGTTGTTTGTTTTTTATTTATGACTTTTTTGCGTTGTCTGAAAAAATGAAAAAAAAAAAAAAACTGAAACTAACGAAAATGCACACCGAGTGACCTGTGTTTGTCGTTGTAGTTGTTGTCGAGTAAACCTTTGGCCAGGTCAGTTGTTCAACAAAACTGAAGCCACCTTTCTGTTGGGTTTTTTCACATCTAAACGGGATTTGTTAGCATGATACGCGAAAACAGTCGGTCAGTAGGTATTTAAGTAGGTTTCATAAACGAAATGCGAAACAGGCCTTTTTTATAGTTGCTCTTTATTTTGGTTTATACCATATATAGAGCAGTGGGTTTTGGAATTTGTGATTATACACTCCACCGCATGATGGAGGTATATTGACCTTGTCATTCCGTTTCGTAAGAGATCTCTTAAATTTTATTTTTATACCCTCCACCTTGCAAAGGAGGGTATATTAAATTTGTCATTCCGTTTGTAACACTTCTAAATATTCGTATCGAACCTATAATATATATATATATATATATATATATATATATATATATATATATATATATATATATATATATATATATATATATTCATGATCAATATAAGATTCTAAGTCGTACTATGTGCTTCAACGATCATCATATATCAAGGAGCTGAGTCGATCTATGTAATGCGCCATGTTATTTTGTTATCAAACTACATTTACGCAGTCAAGGTTATGAACGGTATAGAAGCCCATAACTTTTGGAGAAAATCGCGAAAAAAAATTTGGAGATGGAATGATCTGATTTTTCTTCGTTCTACAGTTCACAATCACAAACCAATTTACACAGAATTTTACATTGGTTTAGAGTTGAGAAGGGGGCAGAAGCATGCCGTTTTGCAGGGTCATCGAATAATATTTAGAACAAAAAAGTCCATTAAACCGCGACTATTTTGAATGCTGAAAATCGAAATCACGAATACCTGAAAAGACCACTTATGAACATTACATTTATGCTAATATCATTTATGCATATAGTCAAGAAATAGGAGGTATAGCAAAAGTGTGACTGGTTCTGTCTATTCGATCAAAAAACCACGATATCCTTCTGAATAAGTATATCATATTATTTTAAAAACGAAATATACCAAAAATATATATTTGCTAGAAAAATTGTTCTAGCGAAAGCAATTTTCGGCAAAATATTTGTTTCGGGTCTATGTGGATTGTGCGAACTGAGAAACGTAATAATGACAACAACCGACTTTTTAATAAGAAATTAAAACATAAAACCCTAACATCACCAAATTAGGGAACGACCTGTTTTTATTTAGAATTATTTTTTAAACAAATTTCTTCATTTTATTGTGAAGGGCTTTAGATGTACAAAAAAATTTGCCATACATTATCATGGTGGCTATAGCCTTGGCTTACTTGTTTTAAGTAGTTTGTCAGTATTTAATAGAGTAGAACCAAAATGTTTTAATTATTGTAGTTTTTTATCTTTAAAATGTCATTAAAAACAATTATTCAAAACTGGACTATTCAGAGAATATCCTAAAAATATTGTTGGGGTTATCCTTAAAATTAGTACAGACTCAAAACTATTTCTTTGAATTTCGATATAATGTTAGACCAACAAAATTTTTTTCCATTGTATAAATTTTGTTATTGTAAAATTTTTAGTATACGCAATTCAGACGCAATCTTTTAAAAATATATACATTGACTTAGATTAGAAAATAACCTTTCAGGAAAATCTTTAAAAACTGACATCAATCTGCGAACTGCTCATATTGGGAGATATTATTTTATTTAAGAGCTAATCCAGAGCCGAAGTTATTATTAACGTTTTGCGTTCAGATATGCCAATTCTGCCTCAAATGGAGAAAAATTACTTTTGCACTACTTCAATTCCTCTGCTGATATATGTGTTTTACTTATTACCTAATATTCTTGTGTATGCTACACAAGAATTCAACTTTCCTACAATGGTAAAATGTTTGAACGCCCGTATTACCCAAATACGCCAGGCCCACATTTTATAATCTACCAAATTGTAAAATTTCATACTTTTATACCCTCCACCATTCTACGGAGGGTATATTAACTTTGCCTTTCCTTTTGTAACTCCACGAAATATTGATAATAGACCCTACAAAGTATATATATTTTGGATCAGCGTAAAATTCTAAGACTAGCGATGTCCGCCTGTCTGTCTGTCTGTTGTTATCACGGTATCTTTCGAAGGAATTGGAATAGAAAGCTAAACTTTGCATACCTGCGTAGTTTACCAGTAGGCAGGTTAAGGTCGAAAATGAGCCATGTCGTTCCAAGATTTCGTATAGCCCCCTTATAACGGTACCTCCCGATAATCGGTGTTTTCATGATTTTGGGACATTATTTACCGAAATTATTTCAAATTTCGTATTTGAAGTTCGTAATGGGTATTACAGACTATGACAAAAAATGTCGTATCCAATTCCATGTCTTCGTATAGTCCCTACATAACGGTTTTCTTTTAAGTGGTAGTTTTCGTTTTTTTTTTTTTAATTTTGTTTCCATTTCCTTAAAAGTTCGGCCGGGCTGCTTTTTTACTTGATTAAATTTACTCGTTTATAATACTTTCTATTTTTTAGCATTTATTTTTATTATCAACACACAAAAAAGAAAATTATAAATTATGAAAATATCACAGTGTGACGTTAAATTCGACATACTCCGTCGACAGATTATCCTGGAATCTTCCAAATATAATATACCGCCTGAAAGTAAAATAGGCTTGGATCTGGAAATACAGTATTATAATGGTATATCCAAAAATTTTAATTTATATAATGGGACGAATTCATGTAGTTGATGCACCAAACACGATATGTATGCTCGATTTCTCTGAAATTTGAAATCAGTGTCGAAATGAAGTTTAAAAATATAATTGCCAAATCATATTGAAATCGGTTTAGATTTGGATATAGCTCCTATATAATTATTCCGTCGATTTCTTATATTTATTTGCAACTTTAAGATAAGAAATAAAATTCGTCAATGGATGAAGTACTCTAATTATTCATTATCATATGCACTATGATCGCGAAGAAATTGCAACGATTTCAAAGCTTCCATTTTGCGACCCTTGCCAGCCAAATAATAGGGACTTTCGGGCATAAAGGAGAATCACACTTCGAAGACACTGGGTACGGCGATGCAGCACCATTACAGAGCTCGATATGAGACCAAGGGGCCAATGGCATAGACATAGAGGATGCCAGCTAAAAAACTTTGGGAGCTCATACGATTTTTTTTGGAAGCTCTAGATCGTACTTTGCAAGATTTGAGAAGCAACTCAGCACTCTTTGGAGGAGCATGGATTTTTCCACAAACGTTGCCTGTTATTTTGGTCAACACCAGCAAATTAAATACATGCCTAAAATCATATTATATATGGAGCCATGTATTACAATTGATAATTAATATGCGTTTACAATTTCAATGTAACAAATCATCCAAACATTTTTTTAAACAACTGATAGATGTAGCAAATGGAAGATTACCAAGTGATGAAAGAACAAACAAAATATTGTATATTCTAAAGAATACTTTTTTTCAAATTCTTGTTTTTTTTTAGTTTTATTTAAAAACCAAAAAAATAATCGTATATAAAATTTTGAATGCATATTAAATCTACTATCTAGAAAATTGAGAGGAAAACTGTGAAAACTTAAAAAATGTTACCTTCAATAAAGCTACATGATGAGGTAACATTTATTATTATCCATTATCCACCCACAGAAAATCCAGATAAAAAATGACAGCCGGTTTGTTTCGAAAAGGTTGCTAGTTCAAATCGCTTATAGAAATTTGATAAAAGTATTATTGAAATACTTGGATCTGTGTGTTGAGTCAAAAGTAATCTGCATTCAATACCTAAATTAGGGTTGCTGGTTAGAGTAAAACATCCTTATAAATGTGCTTTCAAATATTACTGTTAAAAAAATTCTATTCTGATAAAGAATTTGAAGTATGAGATCGATAGGCATTAAGCCCAGAAATTAATATGCTTTTTAAAAGGTAAAATTGTGATAAACGAAAATTGTACATCACAACGTACTGCACTTACGCTCAAAGTTCAAGTTATGATTGAAGATTTTAACAAGAGGGAGAACGTTATATGTTGCTTGAAACTACTGTTTGGTATTACGCACTGTATGCTTGTTTTGCTTGTATTCGCATGAATACATAGGTTTGACTTCCATTAGAACATTTCTCATGTCTTAAACAACATTGTTTATGCAGCACAAATTTATAGCATAAGGCCAACCGCATAAACAGAAGCTGAGTGCAATCAAGTTTACAAAAATAATAAAAAAGAAATGTGAACATCGCACTGTCCAACGTTTGAATTTCAAATTAACTCTTTTTTCTTGTTTTCGTTGCTACTGCTGCTTCTAAAAAGCATTATTTCGCACGTATATCGCTTCGAAATAAAACATTTTACTTTATAAACTGTCTGTCAATATGGTTGCTTAAACTAACGACTACGTGCCTAATTAAATATCGTATATTGGCATAAATATGTCCATTTGCAATCATAAATAAGAATGTGTAAATTCTTGCGTTCAACGAAATTTATAGCGATATTGATTATAGTTGGCAACAAATTTTAAACGTTGCACTTTGCGTAATATGTGGCATATGTATGTTCGAGTGGACTATGGTTTCTAAGTTACATCGATAATTATTCTCCTAACATTAAACTTACAAAGACTTCAAAATGTATACATATTTTGCAATAAGTATTTTGTACAAAATAGTAATTGGAAAATAGACCACTATATTCAAAAACAAGTAAGCAAAGGCTATAGTCGTGCGGGGCCGACCATGTGATACCCTACAATTCTACAATATATTAGAAGCCTCCTTATGTCCAAATCCATTTTGGAAGATTTCGCTTTTGAAATTATATCACGGAGCACTGCCCAGATATTACCCCTAGCATTTTTACCAGGGACATTTGCCCAATATTTACGCACTCCGTCGTGCTGTTAGTTGTTGTGGTTTATATAAAATATAGAATATAATCCAATGGTCATCCAAAATGCAAGAATTCTTCGCTTCAATTTTGTGATCAGGAATTTTTTTCTGTTTTTGGTTCATTTGAACCCCTAAATATTTTGCGATCATCTCCAAAAGCAAGAAGCCGCTATGCATCTACAAATTTAGACCCATATATATGATTTTCTTGACTTCGATATTTGGCTATATTCATCAACGAAAACAGCATAAAAAAGCCAGTAGTTCGCCTTTTGTGTATTTGGGATATCGCTTGTAAGTAATGTTGGTATTTTTTGAACACACAAGTAGTGGTCCATTCTAACCGCTGTCCTTAACCCTAACTAAATGCCAGATTTAGAGTCCTTTGGTTTCTATTTGCGATCTTATAACGGCTGCAAAATCAGGAACATTTTTAGTGGTTGGTCCATTTCAACCCCTAAATATATTGCGGTCATCCTTGAAAACTATGGCTCTTCTGAGCCTAACCCTACCCTTGTGAAAAATTTCGTGAAGATCGGACGATAATTGCAATCTGTATATAATAACCCTAACCCGTGTTGTAAAGTGAAAAAAATTTACAAAATGTGCAATTAAATATTATAAGTCAAATTGAAAAAACCGCATGCGATAAAAAATATGAAAAAATAAAAAAAAATGTCACAAAATACTACAAAATCTATAATAACACCATTATTGGCACATTTCTATGCGATTTTTTTTTAGATTTTATCCTCTTATGTTAAGAGGGCATTCTGAAGTGACAAAATTTGTCAAAATCGGTTCAGCCATTCTTGAAATATATGCATTCTTGCTAACATCCCCTTCCATTGTATATTTACATTGTACATATTCCCGATATATATCAGATATATTTACTATCGGCATCAACGTAACGGTCAGAATTTGCCTCTTCATCTATTGTGATTTCGCCGGGATTAAAAATATTCGCGGTTTAATGAAAAATTTGACTTTTATTTAACACAAATGCTATGGTCTGTTTCACCCACTAAATATTACCCGATGACCATCACAATTCGAAGACCTCTGGCCAGCCCTAAGCTCTAGCCCCATGCTAACTTCCGCGTCGATTGGTCTATAAGTGCGACCTGTAGAGCAACTGCAAATCAGGAAAATTTTCACTATTTGGTCCATTTCAACCCCTAAATATTATGCGATCATCTCCAAAAGCAATAGGGTTCTATTCTGGCCCAGACCCCACCTCCATTCTAAATTTCGTGAAGATCGGGCCATAATTGCGACCTGTAGGTTGATTACAAATTGACATGGACAGACGGACTGACGGACGGACGGACATACATAGATAGATCGACCAGCTCGGCGAGCTAGGAAGATCAATATATACTTTCCTATGTGGGAAACCAATATTTCGAGGTGTTACATAATTGTTGGTCCAATCAAACTTATAATACCCCCAACACATAGTGTTGTTGGGTATAATGACAAAAAATATATATGACAAGATGTAATAAAGCAATTCACATTCACATTCAACAAACTAATCCGAATTAGTGCGAATTGTCACAATCAGTTCTGGCGTTATTTAGTTATAAACGTAGAAAATAACATCACTTTTTTAGATATGTAGATTCTCATTATTCATTTCATACATGATTTCATATATTGTGAAGTATAAATGGAATAATGGTTCATGACACTGTCGTAAGAAAAGAAGAGATTCTATTCAACATATGCATACTATGATGGTGGTGGGCGGTCTCTTAAACGTACCAAAAAAAGATGCTCAATAATATTCGAATTCAAAAATAATATTAATGTGGTCAAAAACCTTAGCCTCATATATCATATGCGCTTCTCTAGAATTGGCTGGTGGCAATTCAAAAGAATAACATTCCTCTGGGTTTATAAATAACCTACAATTTCGTTAATAATACCAATAAAAGTTTTCTATACATGTATATTTTTAAATATTTACATGCCTTACAAGGAATAATATTACTAAGGCATCTACCCTGCGCTTGTTTTGAAATGTGCCAAAAAACAATGCCAAAGTCAATTAAAAATGTAAAACATTTTTTATTGCTTTGTTTATTGCCCTTAAATTACTAATTTGATGATTGTGCGCTACGCCGTTTAATGACTTTAATATCACATCACATTGACATTAATTTAAAATTGTTATGAATTATGGGCTTTAAATAAATTAACAAATTTGTTTGTTAAGCTCGTTAATTATTTTTTAATATTTTGCCATTAAATTTATGTGGGGCGAAATGAAAGAGAATGAAATGAGACAAAAGAAAAACGCAAACCTCCAAACATTTTCACCGTCATAGATGTCCATGTGTTGTTTTCTAACATTGGCTATCTATGCAGCTGGACTTATTCAAGTGGTGGACTATAAGGTTCAGTGTGTCAAGTCTACCAAGTGGACACGAAAACTGGACCAACCATAGCGAACGCATGGCCATTAAATAACTTTCCCTTATATTCTGGAGGGTTTGCAGAATATGCAAATGAGCTTCCACTGTGTGCCTTCATACGGTATTTCTTTACATATTTTTTTTTTCATTTCGGATAACAAACGGCCAGTGGTAGTCAGTTTCAGTTTTTGTTCTCTTTCCTTCTTATCCTAAACTTTCTACACATCCACACGTCGGGGGGAGTATATCCAAAGGACGCCATATATTCACCTATATTTGAAAACTGGATTTACCAGCTGGGCACAAATTAAAAATGCAAAACGAATCAAAATCCAAAACAGGAATAAAGGGCAATGGCACAAATTATACCCTTATGTTCTGGCCTCACTTGCATATATGTATATATGTGAGTGCGTATATATGTAAATTTGAAATTTGCATAAATTCTTCTAAACCTACATTCAAATATGAATGTACATGTACAGATATTTATTGTTTTGACCAACTGGCCTTTGTACTAATGTTCTTTGTATAGATACAAGGTTAGCTAAATGGCAAAATGTAATAAGTTTATTATAATTGGATTTGTGTGCAAATTAATCTGCGATTCGTGGCAATGAGAGATTTAGATGCAATTGTCGAAATTTAAAAGTTTATATGTTTTGGAACTATGTTTTCATTGCATTAATGTTAGTCTTAAAAGAAATGAATGTTTTTCTTTTGGGATCTGCACGATGATAGCTAAATAAATCTTATCCCGTGGTACTTATATCTATATACATAAAATAAAGTTATGTTAGTTACTACGTCTATAACTCGAGAACAGCTTTCTTTTGCCATTTCACACCAATTCAGAAGGGCCTTTGGCGGAAAAGGATAAAATGTGAAAAAACGCATAAAAACATATTAATAAACCAGTAAGGAAAGGACAAAATTCGGGCAGGGCTGACTCTATGATACCCTACAACGCTATGCATATTTAGTAGAGCATGTGAGGGACTTTAGCACCAAATGGGACGAAACATATATATATGGGAGTTATAGATATATCTGAACCGATTTTCACCAAATTTAAAGTACAAGTCTTTAGGTTGTATTCCGTCGGAAGTGCCAAAATTCACTTCATTTTGGGCAGATATTAGCCATTTGGTGCACAAAAATCCTGAGATCGGATATGGGAACTATATCCAAATCTGAACCGATCTTGACAAAATTTGAAACATTTATTCCTGAGGTATATTTGATATCTGGTACCAAAGATTATTGTTGTGGAGTGCATATTACGCATGTGAGGGACCTAAAACCCCAAATCGGATGAAACACATGTATAGGAGCTATATCAGAACTGATTTTCACCAAATTTGAAGTAATTGCTTCTAGACTGAATTCGGTCGGAAGTGTCGGAATGTCACTTCATTTGAACTCATATTAACCATCTAGTGCACAATAAATCTTAAATCCTGTTTTGATCCGATCTCGATAAAATTTGACAGAGGTATTTGTGAGCTCCATTAATTATCAGGTACATAATACAATTCTTGTGGATGCATATTACTCATGTACGGGACCTAAAACCACAAATCTGATGAAACTTAAATATATGGGAGCTTTATCTGAATTTCTCCAAATTTACTGTATATACTTTTAGACTGAATTCAGTCGGATGTGCCAATATTCAAGTTAATTTGAGTGATACTGGGCATTTGGTGCACAATTAACCTGAAATCGGATGAAGATATATATGGGAGATATACCTAAACATGAACCGATTTTCACCAATTTCAGTAGGGTTCGTCCTTGGGCTAAACAAATATTGTTTGGAATATTTCATGTCAATTGGATAATAAATGCGACCTGGATTTTGTTCACAAAAATACATGGTAACTATCTATCTCGTCTATCTCGCTTCCTTCTTCATGTTGCAAATGTTCAGATATAGTTATAGCTCCCATATGTATGTTTCATCCGATTTTTGGTTTTAAGTCCTTCACGTACTTTATATGCACTGCAGAAGAATGATATTTGGTTTGCCAAATTTTATCGAAATCGTTTCAGATTAATGTATAGCTCCCATATATATATTTATCTGATATTAGGTTCATTGTGTATAAAATGGCTAATATCAGCCCAAATGGACTGAATTTAAATTTGGTGTAAATCGAATCAGATGTAGCTAAAGCTATATGTTGTTTTATACGATTTGGGGTGTAAAGCCCCTCACAAGCGTAATATGCATTCCACAACAATAATTTTTGGTACCTGATATCATATATAGCTCTGAAAAAAGTGTATTAAAATTTGTCAGGATCGGTTTAGATTGGGGTCTCGCTCCCACATATCCTCAACCGATTTCGGGTTAATTGTGCTCCAAATTGCTTTTGTCATCCCAAATGGACCGAATTTCGACATATTCTGCCGAATTCAGTCTAGAAGCAAGTACAGGGTGAGCTGAAAAAGCTGCAACCAACTTCAGACTGCTGTCATTTCTAAGCCACTCGTCCAACAGATGTTAAAATTAATCCAGTGACAGCTCATTATATTGTTTACAAGCGTACAAAAGCTTTTTGGTAAGAATTTTCCAGAGAAAAAGTTATTCGTGATGGAATTCAAGCGTGATAATGTGATTTCTATATATTTGGCTGGAAAACCACAAGTGGCCATCGTTAGATCACTCCAGCACTTAAATGTGAATAAATCTTTTGTGTCTCGTACCATCGCTCGTTACCGTGATACTGGTAGCGTAGCAGAAATGGTTCGAGAAGTAAAGAAGCGACTTGATCGAAACCCGTGTCGTCCATTGGACTATTGTGTCTGGAGTATTTTGGAAAGCAAGGTTGGCACTAAAAAATACCAAAGTGTCGATCACCTCAAGCAAGCGCTTCGCCGGGAATGCACCAAAATACCGCAGATCAACATTTGGGCAGCGTGTGACGGTTTCATTGGCCGTTTAAAGGCCATAATTCGTGTCAAAGGGGAACAAGTCGAACAAATTTAAACTTATTCTAAAATTTGATGCTATTTCCGACATTTTTTGCTTTCATTCAATAAAATTAACAAAAAAAAAAATCAAAAAATATGGCGTTTGACTTTGTTGCAGTTTTTTATCTCACCCTGTATATTGATATTCTTCTATATATAGTTATTTCTACTAATTCGGTGGGTACCAAATATACCGAAAATATGTAATAAAAAGGACACCTTAAAGAACGCAGGGTGGAACCTGTGTCTTTATTCATGATCTAGATATCCTTTTATAAATATAGCTCAAAATGTAGATAACACATCACTTGTTAGTCATTAACAAAGCTTATAAAAACCTTGGCTTTATAAAAATATTTAGATTCTTATGTCACTGAACTAATATAAATTTTCTTTGTATTGGAGGATTCCAATTTAGAATATGGTTCAATAATATTCATACAAATTTAATAGAATCAGTACAAAAAACTATTTCCATTATTTTATTTAAAATATCGCACAGTTATTGTCATCATATGAATTCAAAAAGTCATCTAAACATGTCGGTTTTCCGAGAGATATATACCCTCTGTATTTGACCACACATAAATATATTTCCTTTTCGGTGGCCATATCATAAAGATGGGACTGTTAAATTCCATCCTTATAAATGATATAATGTTTGTAGATATATTACAATTTGAGAACTTTAAAAAGGACTTGGGAGTAAACTCGCGTACTTTGTTGAGAAAGTACAAGAAAGAGTGGACCAACATATATTTGTGACTAAACTATTGTTCTTATGGAGAAGAGATTCTAAAACAGTGGCCAATATTCTAAATGTTCGCTCAAAGTCTGAGTAGGTCCAGAGTTCAAATACCAAATATAACAAGTTAAAAAGCAGTAAGTTCGGCCGGGCCGAACATTTAATACCCTCCACCATTTGCAAATGAATTTGAAAATTTTCCAAAAATAAAATCCTTAAAAAAATCTTTTAAAATTTTAAAAATACCGAATATAGCCGTTATATTGGGGTCTATACGACGTGGATATACATAGACATTGTTTGTCATAAGCCATTACCATATTCAAATTTGAAACTTGGAATAAACGGTGAATAATGTAGCTAAAATCATCAAAATATCGTATATAAGGAGGTGCCGTTAAATTGGAGCTGTGCGGAGACCTGGACAAGCATAGACAATTTTCTGTCACAGGCTGTAGCATCCATTACGAACTTCAAATACGATATATCAAACAATTTCGGTGAGTATTGTACCTAAAATCGTCAAATACCGAATATAAAGAGGTACCGTTATATAGGGGCTCTACGAAGACGTGGACCTGCACAGACAATTTTCTGTCTTAGGGTATAGTATCTATTTGGAACTTCAAGTACCAAATTTGAAACAATTCCGGTGAATAATGTCACTAAAATCATCAAAATACCGAATATCGGGAGGTACCGTTATATGGGGGCTATACGAAGACATGGACATGCACAGACAATTTTCTATCTTAGACTGTAGTATTCATTACGAACTTCAAATACCAATTTTGAAACAATTTCGGTTAATAATGTCGCTAAAATCATCAAAATACCGAATATAGGAAGGTACCGTTATATGGGGGCTACACGAAGACGTGGACCTGCACAGACAATTTTCTGTCTTAGGGTGTAGTATCCATTTTGAACTTTAAGTACCAAATTTTAAATTACTTCCGGGAAAAAGGTCGCTAAAATAATCAAAATGCCGAATATCGGGAGGTACCGTTATATGGGGGCTATACGAAGACATGGACTTGCACAGACACATTTTCTATCTTAGGATGTAGTATCCATTTGGAACTTCAAATACCAAATTTGAAACAATTCCGGTGAATAATGTCACTAAAATCATCAAAATACCGAATATCGGGAGGTACCGTTATGTGGAGGCTATATGAAAACGTGGCCCTACATGGCCCATTTACGAACTTAACCTGCCTACTGGAAAAATAAACATGTGTGCAAAATTTTAGCTATCTATCTCAATTCATTCGAAAGTTAGCGTGATTACAACAGACAGACGGACAGACAGACAGAGAGACAGACAGACAGACAGACGGACATCGCTAAATCGACTTAGAATTTTACGCTGATCAAGAATATATATACCTTGTTGGGTCTGACATGAGTATTTCGAGGAGTTACAAACGGAATGACAAAGTTAATATACCCTCCATAGTATCTTGGAGGGTATGCAAATTAGGGGGCACAGTTTTATACTGGTGGGACCATTTAGATAATTTTCTGCCAGAGGGGATGGCGTTACAAGACTTCCACACGACAGTTTGGACCTATGCGGAAAGTTCTTTGCAAAGATTTTAATGTTTTCTGTCCGCTGGTTGAAAAATATGACTACATAATAGTCGTGGACCTATGTATGATACAGGGTGAGATAAAAAAACTGCAACAAAGTAAGACGCCATATTTTTTTAACTTTATTGAATTTTTTTAACTCTATTGAATGAAAGCAAAAAATGTGTGAAATAGCATCAATTTTAATAACAGCAAATTTTTGAATAAGTTTATATTTGTTCGAATTGGTCACTCTTGGCACGAATTATGGCCTTCATAATTCGGCCAATGAAACCGTCACACGCGGCCCGAATATTGCTCTGCGGTATTTTGGACCATTTCCGGCGAAGCGCTTGCTTGAGGTGATCGACACTTTGGTATTTTTTAGTGCCAACCTTGCTTTCCAAAACACTCCATACACGATAGTCCAACGGATTGGTATCCGGAGATTTTGGTGGCCATTGTGAGCTGGAAATGAAGCGAGGAACCCCATTTTGTAACCATTCTTGGGCGGCGCGTGCTTAGTGCGATGGTGCTGAGTCCTGTTGGAATGTCCAGGTCTGCGGTCAAAATGTTTGCCTTTTATACACCCTCCAGAATAATTTCGCTATAATATTTGGCATTTATTCATTATCACGCTTGAATTCCATCACGAAAAACTTTTTTCTGGAAAATTCTCACCAAAATGCTTTTGTACGCTTGTAAACAATGTAATGAGCTGTCATTGGAATAATTTTAACAGCTGTCGGACGAGTGGCTTAGAAATGACAGCAGTCTGAAAAGTTGGTTGCTATTTTTTTCATCTCGCCCTGTATATTCAATACCAAAATGTAATACCATGAGTACGTTTCATTCAATTTTACACACCTACATCATTAAAAAGGTGTTTGAGTGAGTTACTGAGTTACTGGTATGAATTTTATTGGGCCACTTCTTTTCCAGATAATACATTTCTAAGACCAATTTATTACCTTCACTAAGACGTGGTTGAGTATTTTCTAACTCCGAAAAAAAAACTTTCCAAAGACTTATGTTTGTTCTTCTATTTTCATTAAATTATGTTCATTCAATCGTTTGAAATTTAAAAATATCCATCAACTTTATGTTTGAGCTTTTCAGCATAAACTCTTATCGCGCCTTATTGCATTAGCTATGGTTCATTTATATTCGTCATACATCACAACTGCAACATCAGGATGAACAACAAATATTATTTATGATGCCCGGAAATACATACATTTAGCATACAACTATGTGATTGTGTGAGTGCATGTGTGTGTGGCCATACATAACAAGTGTATGCACATGAAACATATCAACTGCATACAAATATGTACATGCATCCGTATATCAGGCGGATATTCCGTATGATATAGTGTACCATGTCCCGTATATAAACAACATACTCAGTACTGGTCATATTTTCATATGTTGTCAGGGTTCATGCGAAGGCGACATAAATATATTTGTTTCCCAACACATGCTATTGTTGTAATATGAAAACTGAAGTGTCCACCTACAAGTAATCAGAAATTATTTATTGAACTTTTGATATAAATTTTCCGTCGAGATAGTTAAGGGAATATATAGATAGGGGGATGTATATTTTACTCATATTGCGAGGAGAAAATTCTTCTTGATCGATTTTCGAGGAAGCACAAGAAGGAGTCGACCGACATATTCCATATTTACACAAGACATACTATTGAGTTTTGCCCAGTTCTATTAAATTGAGAACTAATTTCGAATTTTAATGAATTATTATTTATAATTCATGTGGGGAAGATATGAGAAGGTCTCTATCGAGATACCAATAAATACGAAAAAATACCTTCAGTTCATTTAAGTCATCAAAATGGAAAAAAACTTTGAATTTTTATGAGATCTATCTTGCGATAGATATTTTATTGACAGAAATATTAATATGTGGGGGTTTAAAGAAAGTCGAAGATTTCGCATTTTGTAGAGTTATTTTTATTAACAATTTTTACCGTTTCTGATACAAAAGTTTGTCCACTTGGTTGGGAGGTGGATCTTCGCGATTAATATAGTGTTGAAAATAACAATATATTTTGATCGCTTGTGCCGACAGATGTATACCTTCAACCAATTTGCGTTTATTTACAAATATTTTGACTTGCGTTATGATAGCACAAACTGTCGACCCTTTATTTTCCTATGTGACCCATGTACGATATAAATATCAAAACGTGCCTGTTTTTGAATATATTTACAACTTCCTTCACCTTATATGAGATTTGTGATAAATATTGGAAAATGTTGAAATGTGCGTAAGGATCCAGATATGGTGGACCGAAGTAATCAACTAATACTAATAGAAATATTAAAAACATTTCATAACAAATAAGTAAAGGCTATAGTCGTGCGGGGCCGACCATGTGATACCCTACAACACTACAATTTGTTCGAAGTCCGCTTATGTCCAGATCGATTTTGAAAGATTTCGTTTTTGAAATAATGTCAAAAATAATGCCTTCTGATGCGATTAGTTTTCAATTGCTATTTATAGAGCGACTACAAAATTAGAAAAATTTACATTTTTTAGTCCATTTGAACCCCTAAATGTAAATCTTAGGAACAATTACCCCCATGCAAAATTTCGTGAGGATCGGACAAAAATTGCGACATGCGTATAATACCCTCAAAAAGTAGTGAAAAGATTGAAAAACATTACAATTCAAAAATACGAAAAGAAAAAAAAAAAAAAAAAAAAAAAAAAAAAAATATATATATATATATATATATATATATATATATATATATATATATATATATATATATATATATATATATATATATATATATATATATATATATATATATTGTACCTATTTTGCTATATATCCGATTTCTTGACTATCAGCATCACTTTAATGGTCAGAAATCACCTTTTAATGTATTTGTGATTTGGCTGGGATTAAAAATATTCGAGGTTTAGTGGAAATTTTCATATTTCTTACATAAAAGTTAGGGTCTATTTTACCCGCTTAATAGTGTTGGTAGGCTTCTGCCAAGCCCTAAACTCTAACTTTACGTAAATTTCCGCGTCGTTTGGTGCACAACTGTGGCTTATAGAGCAACTACAAAATCACCCTAAATACTGTGCAATCATCTCCAAAAACAATATTGTTATATTCTGATCCTTACCCCACCTTCATTTTCGTGAGAATCGGGCCATAATTGCTACCTGTAGCTTGAATACAAATTAACATGGACAGACGGACGGATATACATACCTAGATCGACTCAGCTCGGATCCATATATACTTTCATATGTGGGAAACCATTATTTCGAGGCGTTTCATAATTTTTGGCCAAATCAGACTTATAATACCCCCAACACATAGTGTTGTAGGGTATTAAAAGTCAAATATTTATTTCAAATTTTGTGCGAATAATTTTTAATACAATATTAACCTTTGGGTGTGAGGTACAAGAGAAGTGGGCCGATAAATTCGATATTCACATCAGATCACTGCTTTGCAGAGGAGTTGCCAAGAGGAGAAAGACTTTAGAAGGTGTTGAATTATATATCCTCTTTTCAGACTCCACCTAAGTTCTGTAAAAATATAACACTGTATACAGGCGGGCATGGCAAGATCGAGTAAGCATTTTTGAATGCACCATCTGGTCTAGGCATAAGTCTGAGGCTGTAGACATTTATTTTTTACATATGGGTCCATTATTTGAAATTAACTTTATTCCTGGACTTTTCAGACATTTCCCAGCTCTTTTGCAATTATGTATTGCACAGAACAAACATGTTATATATAAGTCATGCATAGGACTGCTATGTTTTATTAGTGTCCTGATAACTGTTTCATGACTTTATTTTCACAACAAAAAATTTATATGCATTTTATTGTTAAATCACAGCACAGAGAAACGGAGGGCAGTGGCCAAAATACATTTGCGTGTGTCTGTGTGTAGGAACCAGACAAAAAAGTATAGAGAAAACGCTCTGTTTTAAATGTTTTATGGTCAACAACACTGAAGTGTTGTAAAATTGTGTTCACTAGATGTATGAATAAAGTGTTTCGCATATCCACATTTATATCCGCATATTTGTATGTACACAGACATTAGTGGTGCTATCATGTACTCTCAACATACTTGACACATTTTATAATTTATGTATGTGCAGCTATATACGGTTACATATTGAAGTTCTGCATACAATTTAGCTTACAAATGATAATGTTGGAAGTTAAACTGGCTGAGGGTTACGTTGGTGTGAAATGTGGCATAAATAATTAATTTAAAATTATTTCAAGAATCACGACTTTAATGCAACGCTTAGCTTTAAAATGTCGTACAAATTATTAAAATTTTGCGTGAATTATTGCAATTTTTTATTCGGTTGAGGTACAATTTTTCTACAATTTGTTGCTTGGTCCAAGGATTGACCCTATTCGTACTGGCAATAATTGGATAAATGTGTACCGACGAAGATGAATTGTACGACAAAATGTTGTGTTCAGCGTAAAAGGGTCAATGTAGTAATATCTGTAACAATATAATACATTTTTGTGACATAATACTGAGTTCAGCCAGATAAAGCTATACTGTATATCGATTTAGGTGATTAGAAATATCAATAACAAAAAACAAAATATGATATGTGTACGTTTTTTATACCCTCCACTATACTATGGAGAGTATATTAATTTTGTCATTCCGTTTGTAACTCCTCGAAATATTCATGTCAGACCCGACAAAGTATATATATTCTTGATCAGCGTAAAATTCTAAGACGATTTAGCCATGTCCGTCTGTCTGTTTGTGTGTCTGTCTGTCTGTCTCTCTGTCCGTCTGTCTGTCTGTCTGTTGTAATCACGCTATCTTTCGAACAAATTGAGAGAGAAGGCTAAAATTTTGCACACATGTATTTTTTCCCAGTAGGCAGGTTAAGTTCGTAAATGGGCCATGTAGGTCCAAGTTATCATATAGCCCCCATATAACGGTACCCCCGATATTCGGTATTTTGATGATTTTAGCGACATTATTCACCGGAATTATTTCAAATTTGGTATTTGAAGTTCGTAATGGATACTACATCCTAAATCAAAAAATGAGCCATGTAGGTCCACGTCTTCATATAGCCCCCATATAACGGTACCCCCCGATATTCGGTTTTTTGATGATTTTAGCGACATTGTTTACCGGAATCGTTTCAAATTTGGTATTTGAAGTTCGTAATGGATACTACATCCTAAATCAAAAAATGAGCCATGTAGGTCCACGTCTTCATATAGCCCCCATATAACGGTGCCCCCCGATATTCGGTTTTTTGATGATTTTAGCGACATTGTTTACCGGAATCGTTTCAAATTTGGTATTTGAAGTTCGTAATGGATACTACATCCTAAATCAAAAAATGAGCCATGTAGGTCCACGTCTTCATATAGCCCCCATATAACGGTACCCCCCGATATTCGGTTTTTTGATGATTTTAGCGACATTGTTTACCGGAATCGTTTCAAATTTGGTATTTGAAGTTCGTAATGGATACTACATCCTAAATCAAAAAATGAGCCATGTAGGTCCACGTCTTCATATAGCCCCCATATAACGGTACCCCCCGATATTCGGTATTTTGATGATTTTAGCGACATTGTTTACCGGAATCGTTTCAAATTTGGTATTTGAAGTTCGTAATAGATGCTTCATCAAAAGTCAAAGAATGAGCCATGTAGGTCCACGTCTTCATATAGCCCCCATATAACAGTACCCCCATATTCGGTATTTTGACTATTTTAGCTACATTATAAACAGATTTTTCTTCAAGTTTCGCATTTAAATACTGTAATAATTTATGACAAATTTGCCTATGCAGGCCCACGTCGTCGTATAAGCATTTGGTATTTTTAAGATTTTAACAGAATTTTTAACGGGTTTTATTTTTTGGAAATTGCCAAATTTGTACCAAATGGTGGAGGGTATTAAAAGTTCGGCCCGGCCGAACTTACAGCTTTTTTACTTGTTATTTTGAAGTTTTATTACTTTAAGAAAGGAAAATCTGATTTTTTACATTGATATTAGATGGACGTATAGTGAAACAGCATCCATGTTTCAGCAGGAACAAAAATCTTAATTATAAATGACCCTTTGAAAGAGTATATATTTCGATATGTCGAAATAGGTTTTCTATAATTAGTTATCTTTATTTGATTCTTTACTTATCCACATATTTTTATAACCATCGTCAGGAAAGTTATACTAATTTGGAAACGTTCAAAGTTTTCAGAGGATAAAAAATATCTCCAAGAAATTGAAGGACATTTCTTTATATTTGTAACAGATAATATTCAAGTGAAAAATTGTTCAATATTGGATCACTTCTGCTCAATATTCTTAATGATCTCGATTCTGATAAATTGCGAAATTATTTTTTCGATTTTCCCTCAACTTCGCACATAAAAACAGACTAATATCAGTCGGCTAATATCAGTCCAAATGACCTATATGCCACCGAATTCAGTCTAGTGGCAAGTAAATCAAATTTGGTGAGATCGGTTCAGATATAGCTGCCATATATATGTTTCATCCGATTTGGTGGTAAAGTGCCTCACATTCGTTATATGCGTTCGACAACAATGATATTTGTTACCAGATATCTCTAGAGCTCGTAAATACATTTGCCAAATTTTATCGAGATCGGCTAATATTGGCATATTGCTCCCATATATATCCATTATCCGATTTCAGGTTTATTGTGCAACAAATGGCTAATATCAACCCAAAAGGACTGAATTTTGGGAATTACGACTGAATTCAGTACTTCAAATTTGGTGTAAATCGGTTCAGATATAGCTATAACTCCCATATATACGTTTTATCCGGTTTGGGGTTTAAAGTACCTCACACGCGTAGTATGCATTCCACAACAATGATCTTCGGTACAAGATATCAGATACAGCTCTGAAATAAGTGTATCAAATTTTGTCAAGATCGGTTCAGATTTGGATATATCTTCAATCAATTTCGGGTTAATTGTGCACCAAATGGCACATATCAGTCGAAATGACCTGAATTACTGAGCATCCGACCGAATTCAGTCTAGAAGCATAAAATTTGGTGGAAATTAGTTCAGATATAGCTATAGCTGCCATATACATGTGTTTCATCCGATTTGGTGGTAAAGTCCCTCACATTCGTAATATGCGTTCGACAACGATGATATTTGGTACCAGATATCTCAAGAGCTCGGAAATACATTTGCCAAATTTTATCGAGATCGGCTAAGATTAACATATGGCTTCCATATATATCCCTAATCCGATTCCAGGTTTATTATGCTATTAATAGTTATAACATGACACTGCAGATTCTCTGTTATACAGTGTATACTAAAAATGGAGTATTTTTGATTGGACTTTATATATTTCTTCTTCTACAGTTTTTTGTTTGCTGCTTTATTTGTAATTTATGGCCTCGAAAACTGTTGAACAGATTTTCTTCAAAATTTCCAAGTATACTACAACATCGCCTGAAAGTAACATAGGCTACATAAATTTTTATACCCTCCACCATATTATGGAGGGTATATTAACCTTGTCATTCCGTTTGAAACTCCTCGAAATACTCATGTCAGACCCAAGAAAGTATATATATTCCTGATCAGCGTAAAATTCTAAGTCGATATAGCGATGCCCGTCTGTCTGTCTGTCTGTTGTAATCACGCTATCCTTCGAATGAATTGAGAGAGATGGCTAACATTTTGCACTCATGTTTATTTTTCCAGTAGGCAGGTTAACTTTGTAAATGGGCCATGTACGTCCACGTTTTCATATAGTCCCCATATAACGGTACCTCCCGATATTCGGTATTTTTAAGATTTTAGTGACATTATTCACCGAAATTGTTTCAAATTTGGTATTTGAAGTTCCAAATGGATACTACACCCTAAGATAGAAAATTGATTGTGCAAGTCCATGTCTTCGTATAGCCCCCATATAACGGTACCTCCCGATATTCGGTATTTTGATGATTTTAGCGAACTTTTTCCCGGAAGTAATTTAAAATTTGGTATTTGAAGTTCAAAATGGATATTGCACCCTAAGACAGAAAATTGTCTGTGCAGGTCCACGTCTTCGTATAGGCCCCATATAACGGTACCTCCCTATATTCGGTATTTTGATGATTTTAGCGACATTATTCACCGGAATTGTTCCAAAATTAGTATTTGAAATTGGTAATGAATACTACAGTCTAAGATAGAAAATTGTCTGTGCAAGTCCATGTCTTCGTATAGCCCCCATATAACGGTACCTCCCGATATTCGGTATTTTGACGATTTTAGCGACATTATTCACGGGAATTGTTTTAAAATTGGTATTTAAAGTTCGAAATGGATACTATATCCTAGGACAGAAAATTGTCTGTGCAGGTCCATGTCTTCGTATAGCCCCCATATAACGGTACCTCCCTATATTCGGTATGTTGACGATTTTAGCGACATTATTCACGGGAATTGTTTCAAAATTGGTATTTGAAGTTCGTAATGAATACTACAGTCTAAGATAGAAAATTGTCTGTGCAGGTCCACGTCTTCGTATAGACCCCATATATCAGTACCTCCCTATATTCGGTATTTTGACGATTTTAGGTGCAATGCCCACCGAAATTGTTTGAGATGTAGTATTTGAAGTTCGTAATGGATGCTACAGCCTGTGACAGAAAATTGTCTATGCTGATCCAGGTCTTCGCACAGCTCCAATTTAACGGCACCTCCATATATACGATATTTTGATGATTTTAGCTAAATTATTCTCCGTTTATTTCAAGTTTTGAATTTGAATATGGTAATGGCTTATGACAAACGATGTCTATTTATGTCCACGTCGTATATACCCCAATATAACGGCTATAATCGGTATTTTTAATATTTTAACAGAATTTTTTCAGGATTTTATTTTTTGAAAATTTCCAAATTCGTTGCAAATGGTGGAGGGTATTAAAAGTTCGACCCGGCCGAACTTACTGCTTTTTAACTTGTTGAAATTCTACTTGGAACTGGAGATAGAGCATCAGAATCGAAGGTACCTTAAAAAATTTAGAATTGATATGCACATGTCTATTGATCGATTACAGATACAGTCTCCAAATTTGGAATGGAAACGGGATTGGGAACAAAAATAAATATGCTAAATTATATTTATCGACTATTTTTTATTATACTGGATATAGCTTCCAGATTTCGTGTATTTGATGCACCGAACACGCTTTGTAAGCTAAATTTCAATGAAATTGTGTGGAATTGTGGAATTTGTCTAAAAAATTTATTTGCCAAATTATATTGAAATCGGTTTATATTTGAATATAGATCCCATATGCATTTTCGGCCAATTTCATGTATTTGATGCAAAAAACACGATATGTATTTCTAATTTTAATGAAATTGGGAATCTGTAACGGAATTTGAAACAAACATACATTTGCAAATTTTATTGAATTCTGTTCAGATTTGGATATAGCTCCCACATATATTTAAATGTAGTTTCTTGTACATTTGGTATTTCATATGACTATTAATAAATCCCAAGGACTACTCTTCGTGTACAGGGATAAAATTTAGCAAATTAAATTTTATTTTACATTTTTTTAAATTACGCGTACAATAAATAGGGTTTTTTTTAATTCTTTGTAATACATTCTATATAAATTTGTATATAAAATTTTGAATTTTAAAAAGACAAAGAGAAAGCGAAGTGCGGCGGGTTCAGCTAGTATATATGATGCTGCCAATCGATTTGAGAAATTTGCGGTTGTATAAGTTTTATAGTAATAAAAGAAAGAACATTCTCCCTTAAAAGCGGCAAAATTTAAAAAATAAAGACCTCTATTCTTTTTCAGGGTTGTCAAGATTTTTTTAAAATTTTCACCCTTTATTTTTTTTATTCCTTTATTCTAGAAACGCTTCATATAACCCGAAAGAGCATCCCTTGAAAAAGGTGAAACGAAATTTATAGCTTAATCAAAAAACCAAAAATTATGTGACAAAAATAAAATAAATGAGGGTAGAGGAACCCTTTCTAACGAAAACGTTGAATGGAGTTTACTTTGTGTATATCATATATATACCAAATTTCATGAAATATTGTATTACAAACATCAGCTTTTTCTTTTTATTAATATTTTTCATAAGAAATGCTACCTTTTTTGATAAAAAATTCGAAATGAAACAAAATATTTTGCATATAAATATATTCTATTTGGGGGAGAAAGGGTGTCAAAAGCATCCTTTATTCTTTAGAGCAATTGCTGAGTACAATAATCTCAACAGTTATTTCGTCTAACAATAAAAAATATGTTGTTTGTGATTCGACAAAATAATCAAAAAATCTTTTATAATTCTAAAGTATTGCTGGTATTATTTATAGCATGGCTTTATTTATTTACATATTGGGTATGAGTTTTTTGGAGGTTGCCATTGTCTTTTTGTACTTTTTATCCTATGCATTTTAAATGGGTATCATTCCGTAGTGGTGGTGGTAGTGCCTTAACAAATTTACATCAATGGATGTGGTATATTAATGCTATAATTCAAGAGATTTACTGCTGTCAACATAATCATTCCATAGAGTAAAATTAGTTTTCTCTCATGCCAAGGGATGTGCTATGTGAATCCAATACTGTGGCACAGTGTTTTGATAAAATTTTATAAATGATTTTAAATGATAAAATTTTATGAATCTTAATAATTAACAGTTTTAAATTAAAATACAAAATATTATGTCAAACTCGAAACTCTTTTTCAAATAATGTGGGCTGCATCGTGATTTCAACAGACAGACGGACTGTCATACGAACATCGTTAAAATGTAGTGTACTCGCATTAAATAGCTTTGATAAAATTTGTGCTAGTATTTATATATGTAAATTACATAAAAAATCCAGATGGGACCTTGCAAAATTATTTATATGATCCAGATATTGTATGTAAACTTGCATGGAGTCCTACGATAATGTGGTAGTAAAAAAACAATTATTTTGCGGGGACCTCAAATATATAAAAATGACTGTTACTCCTATAATCGGAAAGTTGAGAGAAATTCCTATTTTTCGGAAAATATTATGCCAATATTTAGTTATTTTACAATTTTTAATTTACATTAAAATCGAATTTGTTGCCAATAATAATTTTTACCAATTTCTTGCTAATAGGTATGTTTTCAAGTTTGCGTGTATTCTGAGATCTATAATAAAATGTTATGATGAACAATTTTATAAAATATTTTGATCTGATACGATCACAGCCTTATGAGGTTTTAGGACATATTTAAAGAAAATTACCTCGAAGACCAAAGAAACTATATAAATTTTTTAATAAATGTTTCCTTCTTATTCTTCAATTTTTATATCATTCTATAGATATATACCAGTACATATATTTTTTTTTTTACATTTGTATTTAAGTTATAACTGGAAACAAATCTATAAAAATCGTTTGTTTCAAAATTACTTTTTATACCCTACACCACTAGGTTTTCAGGGTATTATGTCTTTTTGCATTTGTTTGTAACAGGCAAAAGGAAACGAGTTAGACCCATAGTTCCTTTTGATGATCTGCATAGAATCACATTCTGAGTCGATTTATACATGTCCGTCCGTCCGTCCGTCTGTCCATGTATATTTGTAAACAAAGTACAGTTCGCATTTATTGCCCTATCCAGATGAAATCTTGCACAAATCATTTGTTTGGCCCAAGGACGAACCTTACTGAAATTGGAGATAATCGGTCAAAATTTAGATATAGCTCCCATATATATCTTCGTCCGATTTGCTTTTATTGTACACCAAACGTGTAATATCAGTCCGAATAGTATGGAATTTTGCACGTACGATCAGAATGGACCTGAAAATAAGTATGCCAAATTTGATCGAAATCGGTTCAGATATAGCTATAGCTCCTATATATATTGTTCATCCGATTTGTTATTTTTGTCCTCTGCAGCCGTAATATACACTCTGCAAAAACAATATTTGGGGAAATATATCAAATACAGCTCAGAAATATCATTTCCAAACTTTTTCGAGATCGGTTCAGATTTGGATATAGCTCCCATATATAACTTCGTCCGATTTTCCTTTTATTGTGCACCAAACGTCCAATATTTGTCTAAATGGGATGGAATTTGGCACATACGACCGAATTGAGTCTAGAAGCTAGTGTGTCAAATTTGGTTCAGATATAGCTATAGCTTCCACATATATTGTTCATCCGATTTCTTAGATTTGTTTCCCACAACCATAATATGCACTCCGTAACAACGATATTCAACGAAAAATATATCAAATACAGCTCAAAAATATCTTTTCCAAATTATATCGAGATCGGTTCCGATTTGGATATAGCTTCCATATATACCTTTATCCGATTTCAAATTAATTGTGCTCCAAATGGGTTATCCAAGTCCGAATTTAAAAGATACAAATGCTTCGGCATATTTAGTCCTTTGAACTTTAAATTAAAATTATAATTATAATTAGTATCATAGCGTGTATGATTGAATTCTCCCATAAAAACTTTTAATTGTCATGCGGAGCTCTACTAAATTAGCAAAGTGGTGTAGAGTATCATAAAGTCGGCCCCGCCCGACTTTAAGACTTTCTTTACTGGTTTAATTTAGGTGTAGTGTTGGAAAAAAACTGCATTTTCAAGAGTTTTTTCTGAAATGAACTGATAGCTCAAAACACGAGAAAACAAACGCTATAGTTATTTCAGTAGTTTAGTTTCAGTCGTATTCAAAAAACAAACAAAAAACATATCTGGTTACAACTCTGGTCTTAAGGTTACAATTTAAATTATGCCCCGAAAAATAGAATTATTAAAACGGGCTATGAAAAACTTACAATCTAAATAAATAATAAAATGAAACTAAATATGTACCTTACGCATAAAATTACTTAACCTAACTCAAATGAGCCAGGCTACTTCATACCCTCAACGATGCTATTGCTTATGAACTGGTTTCTGTCTAAGAATGCCAGCCTAGTCTCTCATCATAAAGACGTCTATCCCATATATTTGCTCCATATCGCAGTTCGACTTACAGGAATAGGGTTCATAGGAGTTATCTGCCTTACGGAAGAGGCGGAGGCCCAGAAAATAGAAGAGTATTTTTATTTCCCACAACCTTAGCCTTTTCATCTGGTAAAACGGGGAAGGAGTAGACAACGATAGGTTTTATCACCTGTCGTTGCCCCTTATCCTTAATATAGACCTAGACAGAATGTAGTCTACATGACGCATACGGCCGAACTATCTTATCCGAGACAGGAACCTGCTCCTAGCCTGTCTTCAGAACCGGTTGAAACCTCCTAAAATTAGGTTATACTATGTCCCACCAACCAATGAAGACCGTAGCACAACATTTCCCTACATTCAACGTCCCTACATTCGAACGAATTACCGAAGCAGGCATTCAAGGTACGCGCTAGTGGCCGACCTACCGAGGAGACCGGAAAAGGCTAAAAGGACATCATCGGCATAGGCTAGGAGGAGGCCGTCAGAGGGAACCTTGAGGAACCACTGCTAAAACCGGGCGGCGACTAGAGAGTCGTTCAACCACTTTAATATTGGAAGATAGATCCCTAATAAATCTAGGAACCATTATACCGGATTGACTGTCAAATTCATATGATTAGAATTTATATAAAATTCCATCGTGCCAGACAGAGTCAAAAGCACTGCAGACTTGAAAGCCTTGTCGGTTGAATAGAAATTCTGCTATATTTACACATTTCGTCCAGTATATATTATCCAGTATCCATCCGAAATGGTAGCCTTCCATACTATCTTAAACTCAACCCCCAACATATAGTACAAAAAATTAGAAAAAAAAAATTTTTTGGTCCGTTGCACCCTCAAAATATTTTGTGATCATCTCCAACAACAATTGACCGCTTTTTTGTGAGGATCGAATCATAATTGCAATATGTAGCGTGATTATAAATTAACATTAATAGATGACGGACACATCTATACTCGGCTCGCGATATGGAAGATCAATATATAACATCGTGGGTCTAGGAACAATCAAAATCAAACTTATAATACTCTTAACATATAGTTAGAGCTATAATGGTAAAATGCTCAAAAAGTGTCGACAGGACTGAACTTTAAATACCCTCTACCAGTTATAAATGAAAGTATCTGGATTCAATATTCGAGCAAGTTCCATTTTAAACAACAAATGCCCATGAAATCGGTTGGAGAATGCAGTTAAATTCTTCAAAATACCACAAAGTGGGCGCTACACCAAAACGTGTTGTTATTTTTTCAAAAGTTCCAAACACCAATCTTAAAACAATATTTATTGTTTACAGACCTTGCCGATTTAATCTAGGGTTCGATCAGAAATTTTCTTCTTAATATCAATTTCCGAACACTGTGCCCTGAACATTGCGGCATATAAACGCAAGAACGACAAAAAATATAAGTTATTGCAGCTGTATGGAAGGGGAAATGTCAGTCGTGGTGGTGGTAGAGTGTATGTCGAATATACCATTGATACCGAGTGCAAACCTCTGACAATATGTATATGTGTGTGTACGCGCAATAAGCGCTAGAGAATTGTCTTAATGCTCATTCCCAGCAATGGGGTGGAAATTCTTGTCATTCTTTGTTGTTCTTTTGTTTTGTTTGTTTAGAGAATGGCTGCTCCTGCTGATGCTATCCTTTGACCTTTTTGTGTCACCACTTGGAGTGTGTGTGAAATAAATAAATACATATCCTAAATGTGACTAAGAGACGGACATACACACTAACACACACACGATGAATAAGACGCGTGCATGTGTTCGATATCTGTGGCTGCACTCGTCTTCATCCCTTCTCTGTGTGTCGGCTTAATTTAGAAAAAAATGGCAGAAGTCGTAACTCATTTTTATGTACATATTTATCTATTCCCATTTGTTTTTCTTTCCTTCTTTATTTCTTTCAATTTCGTGATATTGTTATCCGGTGCTTTCGTTGTTGTTGTCATTCCATATAGATTTCTCTAATATTTGTTTAGCTGCTGTGTGGCAGGCTGCTGTATTGTGAACTTGTTCAGCGTATAATATTTCACCAGAAGTTGACTTCTAGGGGTTGCTGCATTTCGTTCTTAAAGGGCTTACTGAAGCCTAACATAATTTATCATCGAAACGACCCAAGACGACTGCTGTAAAAAATTACCTCCTCCTTTTGTTGTTTTTTAATCGAGTTTATTGTTCGAATTCTTTGTCTAATAAAGATGCTTATGTCTCAATGGCCTCTAGCAAGCAATCGCTCCTGGGGTTATATACTCTAATATATGAGCCACATAAGATATTACCTAAAATTTACAGTATTGAGAGAATACCAAACAAATGACAAAAACACATTGGGTTTTCTCGAGAACTCCTCTTTGTCTTTGAAGCTAGATCATCTGACGCCATCGTTGGAAAATTCGCTTATGGTGGTCTTTCTTTTCAACAAATGTATGTATAAATGTCTATTCCTCCCTTGGGGATAACTACAAAAAAGAAAGAAACAAATTTATATTTCACCAAATGTTGTAATGACCAAATGTTGTTTTTCACATTAGCGTGAAATTAAATTGTAACCTGGATCATTATAAGATTCGCCAATGATAATGATGACTATATTTGTTCATTCCCTGCTTTGAATCTGCAGCATAAATGTGTACAACACAATATATGCCAGCTAGTTCGCCTGTATTGTATAGACGCTTATAGAAACTTGTTTCAATTTGTTCTAACCATTTTCAAATAAATGTCTACGATTGTTTGATGATGCTCACTTCAAATGGCTTGTTGTATGCAACATTCAAATTGGTTTTGCCGAGTGGCGTAACGAATGTTTCAACAGGCCTATCAAATTAAAATGTTAAAAGAAGTTGAATTTTATGTAGTTGAGTTGTCTATTAAATTTTATAGACGCCATTTTGAAAAAAAATAGTTTGACTGGTAAGGTTTTAAGTTGTAAAATAGTGAAATTAAATTATTTGTTGAATTCTTATAATTTGTAATGAATGTTTTTTTTTGTGCTCTCCTTAGTCGTAGAAAGCTACCATAAATTTCAATAAAAAAGCTGAGCTTTACTATTTTCTTCTATATCTATAAAAGAGGAGAATGTTTGTATGTTTAATTGTTTGTTTGTAAAAAAAAACTGCTAAGCAAATATTCTTGAAAATGTCCATATATACTACAAAATGTATGAAAGTAACATAGGCTATATAAGTTTTTCGAAATTCTACTTAGAATTGGAGATATTGCACAAGCATCGGAGGTACCTCCAGAAATCATATCTATTGATCGGTTAAAGATATCTATTGATCGGTTAAAGATAAAGTTTCCAAATTTAGAATGTGTGACGGAATTTGGAACAAAAATAAAACCAACCAAACACGATATGTATGTACGATTCCATCAACATTTGGAATGTGTGACG
This sequence comes from Musca domestica, assembly GCF_030504385.1. NCBI lineage: Eukaryota > Metazoa > Arthropoda > Insecta > Diptera > Muscidae > Musca > Musca domestica. Next base: position 20,857,160 of record NW_026712328.1, on the reverse strand, counting down.
GGATTTGATCATAAAATAAATTTGCCAAATTATATTGAAATCGGTTCTGATTTGGATATAGCTCCCATGTACATTTTCGACCGATTTCAAATATTTGATGCACTTAAAACGCTATGTATGACCGATTTCAATAAAATTCGGAATAAGTGACGAAATTTGGTACAAAAATAAATTCACCAAATTAAATTAAAATTGGTGCAGATTTGGATATAGCTCTCATATATATTTTAAAGCCGATTTCACGCAATGTATCTTCAGTATTAATGACATTTTGAATGTGTAAAGGAAACCGGTACGAAAATAAATTAGCTAAATTAAACTGAAATCAGAAGAGATTTGAATTTAGCTCATATAAATATTTTCGACCGATTTCGTTTATATGATATGTATGTTCGATTTCAATGAAGGAGTAGCGAAGCGGACTGATTTCAGATGGTCTATGCATATAAAAGAAAGTTATCTTAGCAACTAGGCTTATAAATGTTAATAAATCACACCATTTCGGAATGGTCTGTTGACAGAAAAGGATAAAACCTAAATAATCGCTTAAAAATAACTATTAAAAATATATTTTTTTGATGCATATACTTTTTTTGTAATTTTTTATGTTGCGTGCAATTTCTAAATGGTTTTTTTTTTATTTTGATGAAATATTTTAGAGTATCTAAATGGGGCGCAGTACGAAGGCAATGTGACTTTTATCCTAAATAGCTACTAAATTTGAAATTTAGAAATCTAGCAACTGAACCTACAGTTTGTATAAAAATTCTTAGTCACACCAGATGAATGAAGCGACTGAGACATTCAAAGATACTAAAATGGCCGATACATCTTTATGGGGTTTATATCGAAACATGTACCTACTAATTGTATATCCCAAAATGAAATACAGTGGAATATCGGTTATCAAGAGTTACTGCTGCATAGGGAATGAAGCAACTATTGGGATTTTATTGAAGATTTTATGACAAAACCATTAATATCCTCGAAATACTTTGAAAGACTTTAAAATACCCGAAATCGGAAATGTATATGGGCGTTGGTACATCAATTATAACAGCAGTATAATATAATTCCAAAACTTCTAGGGCGCTAAAGTACAATTGAATTAATTTTTATAAACCTATTTTATTCCCTTCGGGAGGTAGATTTGTATATCTATTTAATATTTCGGTGATTATAGTATTTCGGTGTTGCAATGCACACGAAACCGAAACGTAGTGAAAAAATATCTAGATTTCTTAACGACAACAGATTAGTTATTTAAAACCTGAATGACTCATCACGAGTAAATATGGATATATAGATGCATTTGAGATGTAGTTTTGAGAATCTCGTTCTGTCATAAATTTTAAATACTGGAATTTTATTTGTTTTAGTCCATAGGTACCTTATTTATATAAACCAGTCGTATAGGGATACCTCCTGATATTTGGTATTGCAAAAAAATCTGTAAATTGGCAATTTTGCGTTCTCATTGAGTACAAATTCGATCAACGAAAATGTTTTAATATCGATTCTCATTTTAACATAAGTTTTTATAGCTGTAATAAACGATTTTAATGTCCTGACCACATCTTCCAGTTTTAATTCGATATGTTAATTGATAAAACACATTCTCGTAGATGCTTGTTGGGAACTACACCTAAGGGCATTTGCAACTATCTATTTGCAGGTATTTCCCAAACTTCAGGGATTAAATGTCCCTTACAACCATTTACGGACTAAGGAATCTGATGATAAAGCATAGTTTTTAACAGATCAGCAACTATCATTGATCTTTCTTCTCGGAACGGTTTTGTCATTCTAGAGCATCCAGGGGCTGTCCCCTCGAAAGGCTTGCACATTCGTATGTCTAAAATGAATCCAAAAATCAAGTCAACGTATTGGAAATTACTGAAAGAGCCATCAGTTACCTTGCCTTTTGTCTGGGATATTCTCCACAGAAGTTATTTTAAAATAACTCGTATGAGAGAAAAATGTAACTAGACATTTTCGAAAAACTAAGTAAAGGGTTTTATGAAATGAGTTATTTTGTTTTTCTTCAGTTATAGCATTTTTGTTACATTCTAACTTTTAAAGGCATGCATTTTTTCACCGGAGCTTTGTTGCCCCAATTTGGTCTTCGCAGAAAAATATCTTTCAGTTCATTGCAACGGGCCAACCTGTCTTATTAACACTTTCTTATATTTGTTGAAATTAATCGAGTGTACCAATGCATTTCTCTTATTTTTATACATGTATATGCACTAAGCTAATTTTTTTGGGGGCTACACCAAAACATGGCCCTACATTGATGATATTCACTAATATAATTATTGTTTGTATAGCAAATAGCCATCTTCTAATAGAAACTATATAAAATAACAAGTAAAAAACATTAAGTTTCGCCAGGCAGAATATTTAATACCCTTCATCACTGGGTAAGGGAAACTTATTTACTTATTTGTATTATTCTATTATGAATTTGTACCAAATTATATTGCTATATATTGCATGATATGACTTCCAGAAGGATTGTGTTTCAAAATATAAAACGGAACAATAGATTGGGTTTAATATGCCAAAACCCATTTAATTTCGGATGATAATTCCTATTTGGTGCACAATAGCCGTGATCTCGATCTCGATTTGCAGAAGTGTTTCTGAGCTGTATCAAATATCATTGTTGTAGAGTGCACCAAATTGGATGAAACATATAAATGGGTGCTATAGCTATATCTGAACCGATCTCCATGAAATTTGGCAAATGTATTTCTGAGCACTATTTGATATATTTTCCCAAATATTGTTGTTATTGAGTTCATATTACGGTACAAAAATAACAAACTGTATTGGTTTCATAGTGATATCAGTCTTAAAAAAATCTCAATTTCTAGATTTTTTTAATTCCAATTTACATACAATACGTACAAGGACTTCCTAAAAAAATAATTTCACATAATTTTCTACGAACCAAAAATGCCTTTAAACAATGCAGCTGATCAGGACTTAACATAAATTGTTTGGCATAAAATTAAATACAAAACAATTTGAATTAAATTCTCATCAAATAAATTGAAATGGAAAGCATGATGTAGCAGCTAGGATCCAACGGTGGAAGGCGGTAACATTTGTTTTTTATAACCCAACAACTGGCTGTAGCATCTTAAGACATTGTCAGAATGTTTCCCTTGAGCATTGTTTTCTATAAATTTAATTAAGTTGTTATTCAAAGTCGATGTTGTTGTTGTTCTATGCAAACTACAAAAAACATATCAACGCTAGGCAGCGAACTTCATGTGAACAAAATCTATTCAGCCATCTAAGAATTCATTCAATATTACAGTGGTATATCCCCATGTTTGATATTATCAGTTTGTCTGCCTGCCTGCTCATACATCTAGTCGTTTGTTTTCTCCTATTCCATGTGTATGGCGTCTTTTGACAAAAAGAAGAAAAAACGTATGAATGCCTCTCATATGAATTCATGCTCGTTTTTACTGACGTTCACATCCGTATCTAAGTAAATTCACCATAGACAACTTCTTGGCATATGTCTTAATAATTAAATTCTTGTTTCTTTTTTGTTGTTGTTTTTTTAGTATGAATGGTGTTGATTCGTTTGCTTGTTTTCTATTTTTTCGATGATTATAAATTTCATTTAAATGAACATGGAAACATTTTTAAGATGCTTGCATACAAAACGTAAAATTGCTCATCCAATGTGATTTTTTTTATTTGTAGCAGACGTTTTTTAACGAGGTTCGTATAGAAAGGAATGGAATAATTCTATCTGAATATTCATTCAGCGGCACGACCTTTAGACAATAAAAGCTGATAGTCAGCTTAAAGGGAGGACATGTTTTAAAATGCATATTGGATCATAATTAAACTATATTCAATAAAAAAAATAATATGAGAGTTATTTTCGGCCAGAAAACGGAGTCAAAAAACTTCTATATGCCGTACATTAAAGTTAAGACTCATACAAATCCCAAACCTAATTCTAGGTCACCACTAACCATCGTTACCAGTTAAAATTTAAAGCCGCATGGTAGGCTTCTATCGTATTTTACTAAGTTTGACAGAGGCATTTGTGTCTGAACCGATATTCATCAAAGTCCGTCCTATTTGAGCTGATATTACATTTTTTAGGCACAATAAACATGAAATCGGATGAAGATATATATGGGAGCCATTTCCAAATCTGAACCGATCTGTATCTGATAGTCGGCACAAAATATCGTTGTTGTGGAGAGTGTTTTACGGGTGTGAAGGAATAAAATACAAAATCGGCTGAAACATAACTGCAGGGTGAGATAAAAACTGGAACAAAGTGACACGCCATATTTTTTTACATTTTTACCTTACAACAATATGTGTTGTTGTTGTGTTATAAGTTTGATTGGGCCAATAATTATGTAACACCTCGAAATTTTGGTTTTCCACAAAGGAAAGTATATATGGATTTTCCTATCTCGCCGAGCTGAGCTATGCATGTCCGTCCGTCTGTCCATGTTAATTTGTAATCACTCTACAGGTCGCAATTATGGTCCGATCTTCACGAAATTTAGAATGGAAGTGGGGCTAGAGCCAGAATAGAACCCTATTGCTTTTATTATCGCATAATATTAAGGGATTGAAATGGACCAAAAAATGAAAAATTTTCTGATTTTGAAGTTGCTCTACAGGACGCCATTATAGGCCAATCGGGGCTAGTTATTATTTAGCCTTCCAATTTTGATGGTCATCGGGTAATATTTTTAGTTGGTGAAATAGTACATAACATTTGTGTTAAATAAAAGTCAAATTTCCCATTCAGCCGCAAGTATTTTTAATCCTGGCGAAATCACAAATAGACGAACAGGTCAATTCTGACCGTTACGTAGACGCCGATAGTAAATATATTGGATATATATAGCGAAATATATACAATGTATATACAAAGGAAGGGGGCTGTTAGCTAGAATGCTTATATCTCAAGAATGGTTGGACCGATTTTGACAAATTTTGTAGTATTTTGTGACATTTTTTTTTTTTTTTTTAATTTTTCATATTTTCTATCGCATGCAATTTTTTCAATTTGGCTTTATATTGAAGTGTACATTTTGTAACATATTTTCACCTTACAACAAAGGTTGGGGTTATTATATACACATTGCAATTCTCGTCCGATCCTTACGAAATTTTTGATAAGGGTAGGGTTAGGTTCAGAGGGGCTAGGCCTATTGTTTTCAAAGATGTCCGCAATATATTTAGGGTTGAAATGAACCAAAAACAGAAAAAAAGTTTCTGATCACACAATTGAAGCCAATTGACACCCCTGAGAAGAGGGTTAAGGACAGGGAAGAATTCTAGCATTTTGGATGACCACTGCATTATATTTATCTGTGAAATGGGCCACAACAACTAACAGCACGACGGAGTGCGTAAATATTGTTCAAATGTCCCGTGACATAATTTCAAAAGCGAAATCTTCAAAATAGATTTGGACATAAGGCGGCTTCTAACATATTGTAGTGTTGTAGGTCGGCTTCGCACGACAATTGATTTTGCTTACTTGTTTTTTAAATTTTATCGAATGAAAGCAAAAAATGTCGGAAAAAACATTAAATTTTAGAGTAAGTTTAGATTTGTTCGAATTGGTCGCCTTTGGCACGAATTATGGCCTTCAAACGGCCAATGAAACCGTCACACGCTGCCCGAATGTTGGTCTGCGGTATTTTGGCCAATTCCCGGCGAAGCACTTGCTTGAGGTGATCGACACTTTGGTATTTTTTAGTGTCAACCTTGCTTTGCAAAATACTCCAGACACAATAGTCCAACGGATTGGTATCCGGAGATTTTGGTGGCCATTGTGCGCTGGAAATGAAGCAAGAACCTCATTTTGTAACCATTCTTGGGTGTCGCGTGCTGAGTGTGATTGTGCTGAGTCCTGTTGGAATGTCCAAGGTCTGCGGCCAAAATGTTTGCATGCCCAAGGCTTTAATACACCCTCCAGAATATTTTCGCGATAATATTCAGCATTTATTCTGATGCCACGGTGGATGAATATGTGCGGTGAGCGACCATCGGCAATTGTGGCGGCCCACACCATCACCATGGCCAGCGCTTGAGTTCTGGTGGCCAACCGAACGTGCACATTTTCAGCTAACTTCTTTGGCAAGTGAACACGATCATTTTGTTTGTATCAAACTGCTGGACAACGAATGTCTTCTCATCGTAATCATCATAAGTATTTTTTTCACATCTCAATACTTTTATTAGTATTAAATAAAGTGTGAAACTCCACACTTTCCCGCAACACCCCCACGCATGTCCAAACATCTCAAAAATTATACAAAAATATCATAAATTAAATGGGGATAGTAATCGATATAGTCCAAAACCTGGAATGTCGCAATATTTATATCAGACTCAGGTTAATGCAAAATACTGGCCCATACCACCCCTATAAGATTTTGAATAATCATAACGCATGTTAAAATATATTTTAATAAAAGGAAATAGATTAAGCTCATAAATAGGGCGAGAAAACATGAACATAAATCGGTAAAAGGGAGTGCCTCCTCATGACTCAGATAGATCCCTTACATGAGGCTAAGAAGATCTCATTTTTACTCATTTCGTCGTATTTATTGCAATTAAACATGGGCTTAGAAACAGACCCAGATTAACAGAAAATGAATACAGTACAAGATAAATCGAAGAATAGGTGAGGTTAGTAAATTATGACTCTAAGTAATATCCTTAGATCGCAAGACATCGGAGATAAAAACAAAAAACACTGGAAATTATATTAATTTTGGATTGTAGAAAAATTAAACATGCATGCATAAAATAAACATATACACACATTTTCGATCAAAAACAGTATGTATTCCCATCAGTCGATACAATTTTTAATTCTACCCTCGGTTGGGCAACATTTTTTGAGTTTCTGGTTCAGTTCAGCCGAATTTTTTCCAACAAAAAACAAGAAGTGTTATCAGCTGCACATACCTAGAGTTTATATACGAAAATTTTATACAACATACCCACACATGCACATACATATTTGTTTGTAATATGGTATGGGAACTACTGGCTGCTATGCCACAATAATATTTTCATTTAACAAGAATATGGTTTGTGATCTCTTTGTTTTGTTATATTTTTTACTTTTTTTCGTTTGTGAGCATTTTCATGTTTATTTTCGTTATTCAATTTCGTCATTTGCTTTGAATTTTTTTATAAACCTCTTGACTTTTTGGGATGTTTTCTTTAGTTGTTTTTTTTTTTTCTTCTTTGTTATGTTTTGTTTTGTCTTCTTTTATATATTTTCCACTTCATTGTATATTGACGAGAGCACTGTGCCATAGTTTGTTGAAGGTTATTGACATGGGCCATCGTTTAGTGGCGTTTTAAATTACTTGTCTCGTCATTAAATGTTGGAAGTTCAATTCATTTGATGATTATAATGGGTCGTTCTTTCAGAGCTATCGCTTCAATGTGTTTTATGTGAGTTTTTTATTGATCTTAATTGTTGAGTTTATGTGCAATTCGTATGCATGTAATTAGTTGTTTTACGTATTTTTACATGGGCCACTTAACACGGTGGCCAATGAAGTTTTAGTTCATTTCTTTGTTAAACTATTTGTAGAGATCAAATTTTTTTTAAATATAAGAATAAAATAAGCTACTCCATTTTTTTAATTATACTTTATCCATGAAGTATTTAATAAATTATTAATTTAGATTTCTGAATATATTAATTAAACCTTTATTATTAATTAACCCTTTACCCACAGATGGTCCATCTTTTAGGCTTTCGACTGTCGAAAAGTTGAAAACGACGAAAGCGTCTTATACCTGTATAAAACGTAGTTTCAACAGATTTCAGTTTTAAAACGCTTTAAAGTATGCTTAAAATGCTAGTAGGAACTTTTAATTGTTACGGGTGACGCTATTAAATATTTATAGTGGTTTTATCTTTCCTTACTGTTTAATATATTTTAAATTACAAAATTGGGTACTGACAGCAACAGTCAAGTTTGTAATTTAGAGGATATCCGGCACTTCACTAATCTCAATCCCAATTTCCAACAAAATGGGCTGCAATCGTATTTTTATGCTATTTTTCGATTTTATGATTTTCTGCCAATGGACTATTCCGAATTGGCGCAAATTTTCACAATCAGTGAAGCACTTCTTTAGTTAAAAGTATAGTAACCAACTCGATGATATAACATGCAAATCTTCGCGTTTTTATCACAATTTTCCGAATTTTTCACTAAGAACTTCCAATTACTGCATTCAAAAATTCATTTTGAAACAACCTTCAATTTTCTCGACTATTCTGGAGGTTTTTCTAAAACTCTCTTTCGCATAAACCTTCTCACTGCAATTACAAATAACAGAAAGAAAATTTGAGTCAAATCGGCCAAGCCGTTCTCCATTGATTGTTTACTATAAGCATTTTGATGAGAATTTTCCAAAAAAAAGTTATTCGCGATGGAATTCAAGCGTGATAGTGTGATTTCTTTATATTTGGCTGGAAAACAAAAAGTGGCTAGCGTTAGACCACTCCAGCATTTAAATGTGAATAAATATATTGTGTCTCGTACCATCACTCGTTACCGTGAAAACATCTGCAAAAATAGTTCTAAAAATAAAGAAGTGACTTGATCGAAACCCGAAAAATGGCTCGTGCTGAACATATCGCAATATTTCATTCGCAAATACTCAAAAATGAGCTCGGGGTAAAGCCATTGAAATTCCAAAAAGTGCTAGAACTTACACCGCAACAGCAGCTAAAGAGTTGCTTCGCTTGGCCGAAAGTGGTGAATTTCCGAATTTGGTTTTCTCTGATGAGAAAACATTCGTTGTCCAGCAGTTTGTAAACAAACAAAATGATCGTGTTTACTTGCCAAAGAGGTCAGCTGAAAATGTGCACCTTCGATTGGCCTCAAGAACTCAATCGCCGGCCATGGTGATGGCGTGGCCCGCCATAACAGCCGATGGTCGCTCTCCGCTCGTATTAATCGATCGTGGCGTCAGAACACATGCCGAATATTATCGCGAAAATATTTCGGAGGGTGTATTAAAGCCTTGGGCTCGCATACATTTTGGCCACACACCTTGGACCTACAGGACTCACCACCATCGCACTCATTACGCGCCACCCAAAAATGAGGTTCTTCGCTTCATTTCCAGCATGTAATGGCCAACAAACTCTCCGGATGCCAATCCGTTGGACTATTGTGTTTAGAGTATTTTGGAATGCAAGCAACTAAAAAATACCAAAGTGTCGATCACCTCAAGCAAGCGCTTCGCCGGGAATGGGCCAAAATACCGCAGAACGACATTCGGGCAGCGTGTGACGGTGTCATTGGCCGTTTGAAGGCCATAATTCGTGTCAAAGGCGACCAATTCTAACAAATCTAAACATATTCTAAAATTTGATACTATTTCCTCCATATTTTGCTTTCATTCAATAAAATTTAAATAATATGTAAACATTATGACGTTTGACTTTTTTGCATTTTTTTTATCTCACCCTGTATACAGTATCATACTTTTTAAAGGTAGGTTGGCTCCGTTTCATTAATTCATTGGCTCCTACTTGGGCAAACCACAGCTTTACACATTTAGTACATGTTGGTGGGGGAGAGCTGCCAGCTCTTTCCTATTGAAGTCGGAAGTATAATGCATTAAAGTCCTTCCTCTCCCGTTCTGCAACGTTTTTGTTCCATCTTAGTTGACTGTCCAAAATTGAGCCTAGGTATTTGGCTTCTGGTGAAATTAATTAAAATGGCTTGCGATTACGTGTAAACAGTGCAAACTCTGTCTTTGTTGAGTCGATGACGTTACTGCTTGCCCATCACGTGCTCACTGCATAAGCTCAGAGTGGACAGGAATTTCCCCGTAATTGACAGCACAACATCGTCAACATAAGCAACATCTTTCGTGCCTCTTCTTTCGAAGTCCACTAGAAGCCTATCGCCTACTTGATTTTGTTTCTATTAATTTTTCTATCTGGGAGATTGTCATCACCCTCTGATCTGAGTGGTATGGAGTTTTCTCGGTAGTTATGATTATTAAAAACTTTAGCAAAAGGTAGCAAAGATAGACACATCTTTATACTAGATCTAATGGTATCTTTTTGGGATATGCGAATCTTGTAGAATCTTAATGACATATGACATATTTTATGAACCTGATTGACATATAAAATTTTTAATTTTATAGGGAAGTACGAAAAGAAACTTACCGATATTGCCCATTTCTGAAATCGATAAAAATACTACCATGTTCCATGTATGGACCAAATTGGGTACTCCCTTCGAAAATTCTTTTGGGCACAGACAGACATTATTACCGTATCAAATAATGAATAATCTCTTTATCTATTCGTCTATATTTACAGCTGAATTTGCCAGCACACGGATCGTTTTAGTTCTTCAAAGATCATGGTTATGACTAAAACTATGATCTTTGAAAAACCGTGTCATTGATTATCATAAAATAAATGTTTAATTGAGTTAGTTTGTTAGCTGTGCGTTTTTCATATCGGATGTAATTCTTGTTTATTTCTGCAGCTCTCTGCATATTTTATCTATATAGTGATACTTCGTCGGTAGGCTTTTTAATAAGGAAAACAAAAAATTTTATTTTTATAAATATAGAATTTATAAGTCCTCATTGCAATATATTTTGGATATCAAAGGTACAAATGTTTGCATGAATATATTCACAAAATTATTGCGAAACTTCATTCAGACTTATGTTCAAAATATACGATTGAATTCGCTTCCTACGGCCCGATTTTGGCAGCGAACAAGAATAAAATTCCAAACATCCCGTATAGGTATAGAAAATATTGGGTTTCTTTTAACTGGAATTTGATGAATCTTCGATCTCTATTGAGTTTTTATTCTACGTGAATAGTAGTGGCGTGCCCTATACCGGTCTACAGCACCGACATGGAAGAAAACAACAAAGGCACCATGTTCACAAAACAACAAAATACACTCAGTTAAAATGTATACACCCCATGGTGTGTATGTGTGTCTGTATATTAAAAGCATAATGGTGGTGGTTGATGGAGATGGTGATGATGACGTTCATCATCATGATTAAATGTTGGCTGGCGACGTACTTCATTCTTATTAAACACCCCACCACTCTTTTCATCTTTTAGTCTACATTTTTGTATGCCTGAGTTTGTGTGTGTGTATTGTGTATATTTGAGCCCAGATATACTCATTTTTGGATTCCGCTTTGCTTCATCCGTTCAATTCATTTCTCGCTTTTTGGCTGTTATTGTTGTGGCACCGTAGCCTCCGCCACAACGCCATCATTACGAGTTTAACATTAAAACAGCGCAGACGTTAAAAATATCCAAAAACACAACCAAGTCAACCAGTTATACAGCCGTTCGTCTGTCTGTCTGTTCGTCTGTTTTAGTTTTATGGCATACACAAAACTGCGCCTAGAATTTGGAATTTTTATTTATCCGCATAAAGTTCAGAGCAAAAGTTAACTGGACGGGAACACAAGTATAATTCTTTAACTTGTAACTTTAGTTTCTGCAAAAAGTGTTTTTTTAACAAATTTAGAGAAGAAACAACATTTCAATAACTTTTGTGAAATAGTTCTTGCAACAAGAAATCACACGTGTCAACACGTCACGTGATAACCTTTCGTCGCTTGGAAGAATCAGCCATTACAATGTCAATTTTATTAAACTCCTATTTCTGATTATGTCACCAATTCGGGCGTAGCGTAAAAGGCAATAACGTCACTCACTCACATTCGATTTGTCGCATGTGTATTTAAATAAAATCGCAATTCTGTGCAAGAACTTCCACCGAAATCATTTAGATGGCACTCCATGCAATATCCGCCGGAAACTAAGAATGCTACCAAGTCGTTATGTTGACATGGTTGGTGTCTTGACTATGTGTTGCATAACATTGTGTTGTGCGACAATTATGTTATGTTTATGCTACATACAACATTTGCTGTTATAAAACATATTTGTTGTATGGTAGAAAGAGTAAATGTTATGTAAACAGAAAATGCTAAGTCATTCTTATAGGTTTCCAATTAGAATAAAAATTACACATGTACCTCTTTAAACACGGGGAACTGCAAATGCTAGTGTAAATTATTCTTGTAAAAACTCTTTATTTTTTTAGTAATGATTGAAGAAATAAGTATGCCCAGAAACAATATAACAATTATAGTTGGCTAGGAAAAATCTCTTCAATCTCGTGAAAATAATGATGAGCTGTAATTTCAAAACTCAAGCATTTTATCGGTAAAAGTTTAAACAAATTGGTAAAGAATATCATACCATACATTACTACACTTTAAGGTGAATTCTCTTTAGATGTAAAACTCTTTAAACCAATCCTTTTGAAATTCGAGATGCAAAAGTGGATTCGTTTGCAAATGATTTTTGATTTAAAAGCCTTGCCCTTATTTTTCACTGCTCTGTGATAAAAGCAATGCATTTAGTTTTTTAAATTTATAAAAATTGTATTGCTAATATTGCGAACAAATAGATCAATAACACATAATATTTTCTTATTTTAAACTTATTCTTATGACTATAGAGGTTGTATACCATCTCCAATAAACTCCAACGAAATAACGGTTTTAGACTTAAGGTCTATTTAGACGAAAAACGTTTTAGATCTTTTGTAATCGATTTTGCCATGACGTTCATGTCTGTCTGTGCGAGTGATAGCTCTCTAGGAAGTATCCGATATGGTTCACACATGCGACATCGTAATATTTCACCCAACTTAGATAAATTTCGGAAATAGGTAATATGTGTCAACTATTTCTGATAACTTCCCACAACATTTCAAATACATAAATCTCATACCTGCGCACTTGGCAAATTGCAATATTTAGATTGTAATTAGGTTAGGTGCGAAATTAGACAAGGAGTGGATCAATCCTTCTGGTACCTCAACCGTTGCTCACCCCAATATTTAGCTAAAATGAATTTAAATAGCAAGATAAAACAAGTAAACAAGGGCTAAAGTCGTGCGGGGCCGACCATGTCATACCCTACAACACTACAATATGTTAAAAGCCCCTTCATATCCAAATCTATTTTAGAAGATTTCGCTTTTGAAGTTAGGTCACGGAGCACTGCCCAGATATTACCCTTAGTATTTTGAACAGAGACATTTGCCCAATATTTAAGCACTCTAAATATAATCCAATAGTCATCCAATATGCTAGAATTCTTCCCTGTCCTTAACTCTCTTCTTAAATTGTGTGATCAGAAATTTTTTTCTGTTTTTGGTCCATTTTAAGCCCTAAATATATTGCGGACATCTTTGAAAACAATAAACCTAGCCCTTTTGAGCTTAACGCTACTCTTATGAAAATTTTCGTGAGGATCGGACGATAATTACAATCTGTATATAATAACCCCAACCTGTGTTGTAAGGTGACTAAGTATTACAAAATATACATTTCAATATTAAGTTAAATTGAAAAAATCGCTTGCGATAAAAATAAAAAATGGGCATTCTGAATAGACAAAATTTGGCATTCATTGAGATATAAGCATTCTAGCTAACATCCCACTCCTTTGTATATACATATTGTATATATTTCGCTATATATATCCGATATATTTACTATCGGCATCTACATTGTAATGACCTGTTCGTCAATTTGTGATTTTGCAGCTATTAAAAATATTCGCGGTTTAATGGAAAATTTGACTTTTATGTAACACAAATTTTATGGTCTTTTTCACCAACTAAATATTCCCCGATGACAATCAAAATTGGAAGACTTCTGCTCAGCCCTAAGCTTTAGCCGCATGCTAACTTCCGCGTCGATTGTTCTATAATTGCGATAATTAGAGTAACTGCAAAATCAGGAAACAATTTAGTATTTTGGTCCATTCACACCCCTAAATATTATGCGATCATCTCTCAAAACAATAGGCTACTATTCTGGCTCTAGCCAGGTCGACTCAGCTCGGCGAGATAGGAAGATCCATAAATACTTTCCTATGTGGAAAACCAATATTTCGAGGTGTTACATAATTTTTGGCCCAATCAAACTTATAATACCCCAACACATAGTGTTGTATGATATAAAGATATCAGTCAGTTTTCCCAACAGATGTATACCCTCTGCTTATGTTCGCTTATTCACCTATGATTTCACTTGACTTATGATTATTACAACTGTTTATCTTACATGATGGAAGTTCCCAAAGAGTGGGCCAATATGTTCTCTTTTGTATCGGACTTATATCTTATCTTCATCTATATATATAAAAATCATTTGTTGTTTGTTGGTAACGGAATCAGTTGAAAACGGCTGGACCGATTTGCATAATTTTTTGTACAAACGTTCGTCATACCCCGAGTTAGATTTTTAAAGAAAAAAATATTGACCCCTCCTACTTTTATCCCACTATCTTGATTTATCTAAAATCTTTATATATGCTAGATAATGAAGATATCGGTTTGAAAATTATTACACGAGATACTGTTGACTTTCCCTCCAAACTTAGGAATTTATTTGGGCGCTAGGGAACTGACCACGCATATTTCTAATCTATCTATATATATAAGGAAGTTGTGTTAGTTACTACGCTTATAACTCAAGAACCGCTGATCTGATTTTAACGATTTACACAAATTCGGAATTATCTTTTGGCAGAAAAGGATAAAAACCAAAAAAATCGCGTAAAAATGTGAAATTTTAAAATTTTCATTTTGGTTTTTGAAGTGTACAATAGTAATGTTTTATTTTGCATGATTTTTTTCCATTTAGACTTACTATTTCGAAATGTACATTTGTAGTGTTTTTTTTTTTTTCGAATTCTAATATGATGTGTAGTCTTTTTGGATAGTAGAAAGCGACGAAAATTATGGAGTGGCGGAACTGAATAGATGATGTCAAAATAATTTAACGTGGTCAAACCAAAATTGCTAAAAAATCAAAAAATATTGCACCGCAAAAACTTTAAAATAGGGAAAAACTGAGAACATTTTTTCAATGGAATAAAATTTCAAAATAATAGTAAGGACCAAACTTCGTAAGGACCTTTAAATATTGGCTGTAAAAAACCAGCGAACAAGTTGAAGATTTTTTTCAGATTGTTTATTAGTTACTATGCTTATAACTCAAAAACGTTTTGACGGATTTTCACAATTCATACAATTTCGGAATGGAATCTTGCAAAAAAAAATTGCGTTAAATATGCCAATTAAAATATAAAAGAAGAAATCCTTTTGGCGTGAAATTTTTTCAATTTAAAAACTATATAGAAGTTTACATTTTTTATTGTTTTGAATTTTGAATGAATAATATCAAAAATGAAATAGTACGCAATAAGATGTTAAATGGCGATCTTTCATGTCTGAAATTGGCATTTAGCTTTCAACTCCAGGATCTACATCGTGCTTCAGCTGGAAGATGCGAACACATTTAAATAAGCAAAAATAACCGACAAAACGTTATGGGGCTCATTTCAACACGTGGACCTACCTATTTCTATCACATGACAATAATCCGTCCAATGAGAACTCAATATGCAAATTTATTGGGACTGAAATCAGTGAAATACCGAATATACAGGGAAAAGGGTGTCTATTCTTTCAGAAATTCTTCCTAAACTTTCACGATACCTTAAATCACTTTTGCAGTTCATGATATGGGCCATAACGCCCGGATAAGGAAACAACTCGATTTCCAATATATCTTACATTTTAACCATATTTTCATAATAATTTCGGCAAATGTTGGTAATTTTGGAAGAAACCATCCATGCAAAAACTGATCACGTTTTGTATACCCATCATATGATTTAAGGAACCGGACATTTGTTTAATCGTCTTTGAATTATTCTATGATAAAAGGGGGGTCTCCAACGCGCAATTTCAATGACAAATAATTCATATTACTTTAAAAACAAGTAAAAAATTAATTTCGGCCGGGCAGAATTATTACTATCATCCATCTAAGGGTAAAGGAAACATTTTTATATAAAAGTATCTAAATTCAAGCGTGTTTCACTTTAAACTTCATATACCAGTAAGACTGTTTGAATAATGCAGCTAACTTATCAAAAAACCATAAAGTGAATGAGGCCGTTATATGGGGCCATACCAAAACGGGAACTTCTGTGGACAATTTTATACTTCAAGGATTGTCATCTATCAAACCTTCTAAAATACCAAATTTGAAACAATTATACGCGTAAATGTGTGGATTATCAACATACCCAATATAGGTAGGTATCGTTATATGTGTTAGACAAATCCGAGGAGAAATGTGGCGAAAATCATCAAAATACCGAATTTCGAGAGATACCGTTATATGGGGACTATACCAAAACGTGAACCGATAGATCATTTTCAATACCAACCATCCTATACACAATACACATTTTTCGGCTCAATTTTGACGCTATACGTCAAATAATGTGGGCTGTATCGTAATTTAAACAAACAGACATACAGACGGACAAATCGACTTAGAGTTTTATGCTGATTATGAATATATATGCATATTTAATGGGGTCTATGACGAACATTTAGTGATGTTACAAATGGAATGAAAAGTTAATATACTTTCCTTTCCAAGGTGGCTGATATAATAGCATTAAAGACTAAAATTACGGGCCGGCAACGCGGACCGGGCCAGCTAGTCTGATATAAATATTACAATGTGCCAAATTTGGGATATATACTTTATATGGGGTATGAGAAAATTTTGTGCGTGAAGAACCAGAAATGTCCGTGAAGTACCAGATTAAGTGCACCAAAGTATTCCACTTTATATAATACTTAAAAAATATTGGGATGTACAAAATTTAAAGAAAATAGAAAATTGTTTCAATGAATGCAAATATCAAGATTTTAAGTTTTGTGGGGGAAGTACCAGAAGGAATAGGCTGATGAATTTCATTTTCATCTCAGATCTCTTGTTCATAGATATTTTATATATACCAATTTTGAAAAGAATCGCTGACTTATTCGCAAATTAAGAGAAATATAAATATTGAAGATTGTGTCTCTTTGTAGGGGAGGTACCATAAGTTTTAATATCTAAAAATTATGATCTGTAAGTTTGAAGACAATCTGACTCTTATTTCATATTTTATAGGAACTAAAATTATTCCAAATGTTCGCCCTTTGTGGTGAGGTAATTTGATGGAGTGGGCCAATATTGTCCACTTTTCAAATAAATTGAAACTTTTCAAATCCCACATTATTATTAAGCTCAGCAATAAAAATATATTTTGCCAATAAATTCTAAAGCTAAGTTAATCAGCAATTCCATCAAATTTATCTTTACCTACTAACAGTTTAAATCAATTTCAATTTTCAAGTAAAAACCTATTCATTAAATAACTGCAATCAGCAGCATAAAACGGAAAAACTAAAATTTTCCCTGGAGTGTTAGTTAAAAAAAAAATAAATAAATTCTACACCTCATTTCAATTGGGATAATAATCTCAATTGCCACGTAACGGTAACAAAACAATTGAACTCGTCATAAAAATGAACATTTTGCGAATTAACAAAATAGAAATCGACAAAAGTCAAATAAAGGAAACAACCAGTTGCGCTTCACAAAGCTCCAAAAAAAAAAAAAACCGCCATCAAATCGTACAAATCCCCATGGTAAGAAGCAATGTATAAACACACACACACCTATATACATACACTCCTTGGATGGGGAAACATTCACATGAAGTTGCAATGAAAACATGCAACACATAATGAAAGCAATACAACAAAAACAAGAACCTTCTCCAATCTAAGGAGACTCCTGCTCCTGCAGTCACAGTGTGTCATGTTGAAAGTATGTAGGTATGTTTGTGCCGTAGTTGATGGTTAAACGAGTTGCATAGTTTTTGGATTCACAAAAACTTCAGTCCATACTACGTAGCATATCGTATTTAATAAGAGAGTTTAAGAAAGTCCAACGTCATCGTCATCCCAACCATCCGCACCATGATTGCAGGAATCATCGGCATTGAAATCAGAACTATTGAACAGTGGGTATGAAAAATATTGATGAAACTTTCGAACGATTGAACGATTTCGTTGTGTTTTTAGTAAAGCACTAAAGGAAGGATCAAGGTCAACCATTGTTTGTAGTTTAAATTTGTGACAACATAAATATGAAACAATATCTAAATCTGAACAGAGTTTCAGGGCGAAATAGACTTTTGTAACAGAATAAATTTTAACCATTTCATATGTGCAACAAACCATGATTTAGCTTAATCTAGGAGATATGACTAAATGAAGAAAAGAGTCGAATCTTAAAAATAAATCATTTATGTTGGAGCGTCCTTATGTTGGAGGAACCAAAATGTCCATAAAAAATCAACAAAATATCTTGAAACATCAACAATTCATAGTACCTTGGATATACGGTTATGATTTCATTCATGTGGTCATATTTTCTGACCCTGAATTATAACCGAAATGGAGAGCGCAGAGCAGATATACTAAAAAACAGCATACTATTGAGTGAAAGTGTTTTTGGAATGGTTTCAAATTCGGCATTTAGAGTTCACATTTTCCTATAGCCACTATACAACGGTAATCCGGATGTTCGGTCTTTTATCTATATAAACTTAATTTTCTAACGGATTTGTTTAAAATTCTGCATTAATCTCCATCCTATAGCACTCATAAAATAGTATATCTAGGTACGTAGAATTTTATTGATAATAGACACATAATACAGTTATTGAAATGGGTGAATTTAGTTCAATAAATTCTATACTAATTTGGTTCGGAACTCAGAGACCACCCAAATTTTCGCGACAATTGTCCTATATTAAGTTATTTTGTCGTGCTAAGGGAAATTTAGAACAATATATGAATATTTATATTCCTGAATACATTTTTCTATATCTCAGATATCTAACTACGAAATGACTTCGCCGGAAAATTATATTTATGATTGAATGGAAATGTTGGAATTTTATACGCAAACGTTAATGTCCATTTCACCCGTTAAATATTATCCGATATCGATGCCCTTTCTAAACTCTCACCCGATGCAAAATTCCGCGTCGATTGGTCTGTATTTGTGACCAGTAGAATGATTACGAAATCTCATCCCCTAAATTTTTCACAACAGTTCATATAAAACTGACTTTATATAACATTTCGACAGGATCGGTCCATAATTGCGACCTGTAGTTTGATTACCAATTAACATGGTTAGACTCACGTACACACATGGCTAGATCGACTCGGGTCTAGGAAAAAAATTCTAGGTTAAAAAAAATGTTGACCCAAAAAAATGTTTAATGCCCTCAACACAAAAAGTTGTATGGAATGAAAATGTGTCGTAAAAATAAATATGGGGGATTACTGGATGAAATAAAGGAAAGTAGTTTTAAGGAATTTAAACTATTTGTTTAAAATTATCGTTATTAATACATATCCATGCGGATTTAATTTTTTAGCTGAAAATTTACTAGCTAAATGATAGTATTCGTAATATCGTAATTTTTATAAATTAAATAGACTGACAATCGACACAGCATTTGGCTATATATCCCCTATATTATTAGATACGGCAAAAATGTCGATAACTCTCGAATGGAGTATATCATCTGTTACAAACTTATCACATCCTAACATTCTTATCAAACATAGATCAAGTTCCAAGAAGGGTAAAATCGGTCCCTGTCTGGTATCCCCATAAACGGTAAAAGCTGACAAGATTATTAAAATTGAAAATCCTTCCAGTGAACGAAGGAATTATCCGATTTCGTTAAAACTTGAAATATCGTAATATTTTTATCAAGAGCTAAGCTAGTTGCGAAAATGGTCTATATCGGTGCACACCTCAGGCACCTCCCCCACATAGGGTCAATATTTCGATAATCACAATGCTTATTAAATGTTAAAGAAGATTCCGATTATATATATAAAAGTCCGATTATATATCAAAATATATATAAAATGCCAGTTCTATATATATAATGAAAAATGGGTAAAAATTTTGAAAACCATAACCACCATAAAATGCATCGGATTCTTTTCCAACACATCCCTTTGTTTCAAAGTTTGGAATAATCAAGATTTTTATAAAGGTGAAAAGAAAGTCCGACTGCCTTCAAATTACGCATTTTCCAATATTTTTACTATCTTAATATATAGAAATAGGATGGATCGGACTACGCCTTCTGGTACCTACCTCACAAAAAGTCAAAATTTTATCAAAATCCTCATAAAATTCAAAATATTTTTACCAACATCATGTGTGGAGTGAATATGGGGTAGATACCTTCTGGTACTTATCATAAAATTAGTAAATATTCGCCAATTCTACTCAAAAAACGCACATTACAATATTTGTACTAATATTGGGTTTAGGGTAAAGGCGTGATATGTAGGTTCAATATGTAAGGTTCGTCCGAAAAAGTATACATAAAAAAATGCTCAAATGCTGATGGTATAGATCTTTTGGCAAACAAAACATGTGTTTTTTCTATTTATTAAAAAATAAGTCATCCCGATAAACACTGTTCACCAACAACAATATCCTATAGTGCTCCCAACATTCTTTTTTATTTCTGTAACCTTAAAAGGTCCAAAATTCTCACCTTAATAGAAACGACATAAAATAACAGAAACAAAAACACTATCGAGGTAAGTTTGGGATGAAGCCTTATATGGGACAAGAAAAAATAAAACTTGAACAGTAACAACGCCAACATTTATTTTGTGTTCAATTAAATGACTCCGAAGTGAAAAGGATGCAACCAATGAGGAAATGATGGCGAACAAAAAGAGAATAAGTTTTAGGTTTGTTAACCCATCAACTTAAAGCGCCAAAGTCAGGAAAAAAATTGCAACAGGCAAACACATCTTATTAACAACGGCAAGTGCAGGGAACAAAAACACAAACGTCTTCAGAAACTCCCTTTCTAACCAGTCATCCATCCATCCAATCACCCGGACCAACCGAGAACCAGCAACACCAGGCGACATCAGGCATTCAAACATCCACTCAATACACAACAGCGACAACAACAAAATCAGAACTCGTAATCATCAGCACCACACCAACTTGAAGTACAATGAGGTACAACAAACATCTACCAATGATTCTAAATTCTCCTATTACGTGGCAACGTGTTTCTACCATAGACACAGCATTGCATCAGCAAACCAGCAGCCACCGGCTGGAAAAGCAGCTAGCAGCACACTGAGGGAAAAATCGTTGAGGGAAGCCAAGCTAAATCGACACTTTTGGTTGCAATAACTGCGACATTTACGATTATTTTACGGCCACTAAAATCAAAAGTGTAATTTACTGAATTGTATCGGTGTAGAATCAGATGCTGCTGCCGTCACCCGTTACCCGTCACCACCAACACTAAGCAACAGCCTTACGTCTGGTACAGAGCACAGAGTTCATAATGATTTCGTATTGTTGTTGCTGCTGTTGTTGCTATATTATAACCTGAGGGATACACGGTGGTATTCTTTCATCGGACGACGACACAGACAGACACACCACGCATCGACATTGATTGGGGAGTAATTGTAAAGAATGCTGTCTGCCAAAAAAGAAAACCAGAAAAAAAGCTACAAGTCCAACAAAAGAAGGCAAAACCAGTTGCTTCTTGAAAGTTGGTTAACATTTTGAACATTTGGGAAAGGAGAGTACAGGCTTTGACACGCCATGTTGAAGTTACCGGTATGAGTGCAGGGCGATCATGCTACACGAATCTTGAAATATGTATATACTTATGTACTGTACTCGCCCATATAAATATGCATGTACATGTGGACGAGACTATGACCAACTTTACATTTTGCTCTTACCCCGAATGGTTCACAAAACTGAAATCATGCACTTGTTACTTCTTACCTTGAACGGTATAATTATTTAAGAGTTCATTGAATTTCGGTAATTTTATGAAAACAGTGTTTTAATTTAGGACATACATTTTTGATTACTGGAAATTATTATGATATAAACTCTTAGATGAACATACATTTTATATTAAAAAATAACTCAATTTTCAGAATTAAATAAAAACTACTCTTGGATATGCTATCACCCTGACTGATGTCCTTAATGAAGACG
The DNA here is from genome assembly GCF_030504385.1 of Musca domestica. Taxonomy (NCBI): domain Eukaryota; kingdom Metazoa; phylum Arthropoda; class Insecta; order Diptera; family Muscidae; genus Musca; species Musca domestica. The sequence goes on along the minus strand of NW_026712328.1, from coordinate 20,835,071 downwards.
TGAAAATTATGTTGTAGATAGAAAAGACGCACTAAAATTTAATTTATTGGTGAAAATATTCAAAACGGAGCAAATAAATGTATATTTTTTTATTGTCTTTAAAAAACAAAGGCAATTGGGACGACTCAGCTCGGTTATCTAGGATAATACGCCTATCATCTAGCATTCCCTAGCACCTGTGAATATTATTATCTTCTTATATTTATTTATAACATTTTTAAGGACTCGCGTACTTCTGTGGTCATTTTATGTTGACATTTTTTCCAATCTCGACAGTGACTGTATTTATTGTCCTTGAGGTGATCGACACTTTGGTATTTTTTTGTGTCCACTTTGCTTTCCAAAATACTCCAGACACATTAGTTTTTGTTTGCGTGCCCAAGGCTTTAATACACCATGCACAATATTTTCGCGATAATATTCGACACAAGATGCGAAGGTGCACATTTTCAGCTGACTTCTTTGGCTAGCTACCAGTATCACGGTAACGGGCGATGGTACGAGACACAAAAGATTTATTCACATTTAAATGCTGGAGTAGCCACTAGTGGTTTTCCAGCCAAATATAAGGAAATCATACTATAACGCTTGAATTCCATCACGAATAACTTTTTTTCCGGAAAATTGTCACCAAAATGCTTTTGTTCGCTTGTAAACAATATAATGGGCTGTCAATGGAATAATTTTAACAGCTGTCGGACGAGTGGCTTAGAAATGACAGCAGTCTGAATTTAATTGAAGTTTTGTGAACTTACCCTGTAAATTTTAATAGGAGAGTTAGATAATCTTGATGGAGTCGAATACTGAATAGTGAGACAAAGAAAAATATGTTAAATTGCACGATCTATGTGGTCAATTCTGATCTTCAAAACGCGATACAATACGGCGGGAAATGGCTGAAGCAACAATTGAATTGTTTCTCTGGCTGTATGGCAAGTGGCGCCGTCTTATTGAAACCAAGGGCCCCCAACATTCATTTCTTCAATTCTAGACTAGAAAGAACTGATTATCATTTCACGATACCGAACACCATTGACTGCTTATGCTTAACCTGCCTCATTTTCATTAAAATGATTATTCCAGCCCAAAACACACACCACCCAGTGATACATTGAGGATGCAATTACTTCTCGTGATTCATTCGAGAATTTTCCTCATTCCACATCTGAAGATTTGAAAGGGGCATCGTCACTGACGATGATTTTATTGGCAAAATCAGCAATTTCATGTTATCTCTCCAATACCCAATAAACGAACTGATTCAATCGTGTAGCGCTCCATTTGTACTAACCTCGTACCCTCTACAATCAATGACCCTTCGAATGGCGCCAAATTTAAAAATTGCGCTCTAGTTGGGACACCCTTTATAAAAATAAGAAGCACCAGCCTCATTTTTAATAATAAGTTCCAACTCTGAATTTTCTGTAACTTACTTTCCAAATATAAATTCTTTGAATACATGTTCCAATTTGTGATTTGTGTATTGACAATGAACTTTTATACCCTACAACACTATGTGTTAGGGGTATTATAAGTTTGATTGGGCTAAAAATTATGCAACACCTCGAAATATTAGTTTCCCACATAGGAAAGTATATGTGGATCTTCCTATCTCACCGAGATGAGTCGAACTTGCTATGTCCGTTCGTCCGTCTGTCAATGTTAATTTGTAATCACGCTACAGGTCGCAATTTTGTTCCTCACGACATTTTGCATGGAGGTGGGGTTATGGTCAGAATAGATCCTATCGCTTTTGGAGATGATTGCATAATGTTTAGGGGCTGAAATGGGCCAAAATCTGATTTTCCTGTTGTTCTACAGATCGCAATTATAGATCAATCGACGCGGCAGATAACATGGCGCTGGAGCTTATGGCTGGTCAGAAGGCTTCCCATTTAGATGGTCATTGGGTAATATTTAGAGAGTGAAATAGACCAATACATTTGTGTTAAATAAAAGTCAAATTTTCCATTAATACGCGAATATTTTTAGTCCCGGCGAAGTCACAAATAGACGAAAAGGACAATTCTGACTTTTACATAGATACCGATAGTAAATATATCGGATATATTTAGCGAAACATATACAATGTGTATATACAATGAACATAGAATGCTTATATCTCAAGAATTGCTGGACCGATTTTGACAATTTTTGTCAATTCAGAATGCCATCTTGGCATAAAAGAATAAAATCTAAAAAAAAAATAAAAAATAAAAAATGCCAATAATGATGTTAATATAGATTGTGATATTTTTTATCGCATGCAATTGTTTCAATATGAATTATAATATTGAAGGGAATATTTGGGCAGTGCTCTATGACATAAAAGCGAAGTCTTCCAAAATGGATTTGGACATAAAGGGGCTTCTACCATATTGTAGTGTTGTATGGTATGGTCGGCCCGCACGTCTATAGTCTTTGCTTAATTGTTTGAATATACATAATGAAAATGAGATATGGTGCATTTTGGAGAAAAATTAAGCATATGGTTGCACGAATATACATCCTTATTTCTACCAGTGTTTCTTCTATATTTACTTAAATTTTGTTTGCCTGAATTTTGCGGTGCTATTATTTTATTGCTCTTCTGTTTTCTCGGTAGAAAAGACTATATAGTTCAATTTGACGCTATTGTTCAAACTTTTTTTTTGACTAGAATGAAGGTTCCGCTATGAAACATGCCCATATCTACTACACAATTAAAGTAAATGTTGTGGCTAATTGATCCTCTTTTCGAATTCTCGTCATAGATCTGGAATCAATATTTTCAAAAATTGTTCTATAATATTTCTGTATCTCCGATATTTAGCTATATTCGTCAATGAAATCTGCATCAATGTAAAGGTCAGAGGGGCATCTTTCATGTATTTGTAACTTCGGTAATTTTGGTATTTTTTTACACAATTGTGGTACATTTCACCAGCTAAATATCCTAAAATAGGCAGCGATGTCTAAACTCTAACCTCAAAAAAAAAAAAATATGTATATAGGCCCTTAGTTGAAAATAACTGAAAAATTGAAAAAATTTGATGGAAGAAAAATATGACAAAAAATAAAAAATATTACAAAAAATATACACATTTTTATTAGTATCTTTTGATGTGATTTTTTTAGATTTTATTCTTTTCTGCCACAAGACCATTCTGAATTAGTGAGAATTGTCAAGCCGTTCTTGAGTTATAAGTGCTGTAACTATTTTTTTTTTCTTTGATATATGAAATTGTATATATTTTGCTGTATCGCTGATATCGCAGCATTAATGTAATGGTCAAAAGTGACCTTTTCGTATATTTGCAATTTCATTCACTCTTAATAAGCCCCTATATAGTTTGTGATCATCTCCAAAAACAATAGGCTTCAATTTAAAAGACACGCATGTAACATCCTGGTACAGGACCAATATTTCGAGATGTATATAATTTTTGGCCCAATCAAACTTACACAACAACTTGGGCAAAAACAATCCCTTCTCACAATTTACAAATAATTAAAAATTAACGTAAACACAGTGCACCGTCTTACGATGCCATTGTCTGATGTTACTGGGCTGTAATACTAGTTTAATAAACATCGCCACCATACCAATCAATTTTAAAACATGAACATCAATTTAAATGAGCTTCGTTTTTATAACCTGTTTATTTCATTCGGAACTGTGCGTTTTTTTCGTGATTGATTTCTTGCCTTCAATTTAAGAATATTCACTTTTGTGAAAATAAAATTATGTATGTTTTGGGATTGCACATAATGGGATGGGGATTTTAAAATAATATAGGTTTAATGTACATTTCTGAGGCCATTGTGGAATGTTCGGAAACAAGTTTTGCACATTTTGCTTAAAGTTATAAAACAGGATAAGAAAAGCGTTTTTTTTTTTCTTAAATCATTGCGATAAATTAGAGTCTGTAATCAGCAATTTAAAAAGATTTTTTCTCGAGGACTTTTTAAGAGCTTTTGGTTCTGGTATGGTTTATGTTAATATATGGAATAGAGTTTGAATCCCGAATGGAGTACCTGTTGTGGTCCCAATTTTGTAGATCTCAAAATGTTTGTCAAACTTAAAGAAGAGTAATATAAAATGAGTAATTTAAAGATTAGTAATATTGGATAGCTCCTTCATCCTTTGATACCGCCACAAATGGTGGTCCAATCTTCGTATATAAATGTTGATATAACTCCGATGTCTGATTATATAATTCAGCGAAATCAACATCTATGTAAAAATCAGAGTTCCCTTTTTATGTATTTGTGATTTCAGCATAAAAATATTCGGCATTGATAGAAAATTTTGATACTTTTCACAAAGTTGGGTTCAAAAGAACATAGACAGACGGACGGTCACATATAGTTAGATTACCTAAGCTCGGAGAGTTATGGAGACCAATATTCTATATTGTAGTTCTGGGAATAATACAGGGTTAGACAAGTAAGCAAAGGCTACAGTCGAGCGGGGCCGACTGTTGAATACCCTACAACACTATAATAAACGATACAGATTATATAGGCCAGATACTCGAAAGAATTCCACAAGATTTTGTGACAAATAATAAAAGAAAATCATCAGGTTTCGTTCTAAATTTTGAATAATAGAAACTTGAACTAATTTGCTCATTTCCAATTTATGGGTAGATGTTGCACGTAAATGGTCTTCCTAGATCTGGAACCAATATTTCCCAAAGACCTATAATCTCTCAGAAGTGGCAAAAGATTAACATTTATTATTGGTTTTTGACTGAAACGCATCTGTATGAGATACAGACATTTGACTATATTCTTCAACGAAATCATCGTTAACGAAATAGTCAAAAGTGCGTCTTTCCTGCATTTGTGAATTCTCCAAAAAGACACTGGAATGGATATTTTCGTATTTTGTCTACAAAAGTTGGCAAACTATTTCACACATTTAATATTTTTGGATGACCATCCAAAACTATTTGGCTTTTGCAATGTCCGGTAACCTCCATTCAAATGCGATCGGGCGATAATTACGACTTGCTGACAATTTTGCAGTTTTTGGTCCATTTCAACCCCTAAATATATGGCGATCATCTCCAAAAAGAGTAGGCTTCTATTCTGACCCTCATCTTATCCCCATGCAAATTTTCGTAAGGAACGGGCCATAAATGCGATCTGTATATGATATCCTGATATCCTAACTACTTAGTTTTCTTAGCTGTAGAAATATTACCAAATGTTTAATTCAAAATGAAAATATGCCAAAAATATGACAAAATTGAAAAAATATGAGAAAATATTACAAAATCAATATTTTCATCTTTAGAGAGATATTTTTATGCGATTTTTTAGACGTTTTTTGTTTCCTGCCAAGAGGCCATTCTGAATTAATGAGAACTGTCGAAATCAGTTCAGCCGTTCTCGACATATAAGAGATCTTTCAAGCATATCTTCTTTGATAGACATATATATCGCACATATTTTGCTATATATCCGATTTGATGGATGTTAACATCAATGTAAAGATCAGAAGTAACCTTGTCATGGCCTTGTGATTTCGCCGGGATTTAAAATATTCGCGGTTTAATGAAAAATTTCGAATTTTTTAAACACAAAATATATGGTCTATTTTACCCGCTAAATATTATCCGATGACCACCCAAATTGGTAGGCTTCTTCCCCGCCCTAAAATCTAGCTACATGCGCAATTCCGCGTCGATTGGTCTATAATTGCGACCTGTAGAGCAACTGCAAAATCAGGAATTTTTTCAGTTTTTGGTCCATTTCAACCCCTAAATATTATGCGATAATCTCCAAAAGAAATAGGGTTCTATTCTGACCTTAACCCCACCTACATTCTAAATTTCGTGAAGATCGGGCCATAATTGCGACCTGTAGAGTGATTACAAATTAACATGGACAGACGGACAGACGGACAGACGGACAGACGGACGGACGGACATACATAGCTAGATCGACTCAGCTCGGCGAGCTAGGAAGATCCATATATACTTTCCTATATGGGAAACCAATATTTCGAGGTGTTACATAAATTCTGGCCCAATCAAACTTATAATACCCCCAACACATAGTGTTGTAGGGTATAATAAAAAATGCAACAAGGTCAAACGACATAATTTTTAATTTTTTTTAAATTTTATTGAATGAAAGCAAATAATGTCGGAAATAGCATCAAATTTTAGAATAAGTTTAGATTTGTTCAAATTGGTCACCTTTGGTACAAATTATGGACTTCAAACGGCAAATGAAACCGTCACTCGCTGTCTGAATGTTGCTTTGCGGTATTTTGGCCCATTCCCGGCGAAGAGCTTGCTTGAGGTGATCGACACTTTGGTATTTTTAGTGCCAACCTTGCTTTCCGAAATACTCCAGACACAATAGTCCAAAGGATTGGTATCTGGAGATTTTGGTAGCCATTGTGCTCTGGAAATGAAACGAGGAACCTCATTTTGTAACCATTCAACAGTGCGATGGTGCTGAGTCCTAATGGAATGTCCAAGATCTGCGGCCAAAATGTTTACATGCCCAAGACTTTAATACACCCTACAAAATATTTTTGCGATAATATTCGGCATTTATTCTGATGCCACGGTCGATTAATACGAGCGGAGAGCGACCATCGGTTGTTATGGCGGCCCATACCATCACCATGGCCGGCGCTTGAGTTCTGGTGGCCAACCGAAGGTGCACATTTTCAGCTGACCTTTTGGCAAGTAAACACGATCATTTTGTTTATTTACAAATTGCTGTACAATGAATGTTTTCTCAACGAAAAAAAACCAAATTCGACAGTTCACCACTTTCGGCCAAGCGAAGCTACTCTTTAGCTCTTTTGAGTCTATTTTCTTTCTGTTGCGGTTTAAGTTCTTGCACTTTTTGGAATTTCAATGGTTTTACCTCGAGCTCATTTTTCAATATTTGCCGAATGGAATGTTGCGATATGTTCAGCTCACGAGCCATTTTTCGGCCACTGCGGGTTTCGATCAAGTCGCTCATTACTTTTTGAACCATTTCTGCTGATGTTGCGGTTTGCTTCCGTCCACTTCCTTGACGTCGGGCTACGCTACTAGTATCACGGTAACGAGCGATGGTAAGAGACACAAAAGATTTTTCCACATTTAAATACTGGGGTGCTCTAACGATATCCACTTGTGGTTTTTCAGCCACAATAACTTTTTTTTGGAAATTCTTCTTACTTCGGAGTGGCTTAGAAATGACAACAGTCTGAATTATATTGTGTTTTTTTCATCTCACCCTGTATTTCCAGGTGTTTTCAATTTTTTGGGCCAATCAAACCCCAAAGTGTAGTGTCGCAGGGAATAAATATATGTGATAAATTTAAGTTTTATATCTTAAATAAGTATTCTCTATAAGTTTATACCAGGAACAATAGTATTGGTGTTCCTATGTATTCTTTTAACCTGTTAAACAAACAGATATAACGTTTGTTTCAACGGTTTCAATAAGAACTAACCATACCAGTAGCCAATTATCTCTAGTATGTAATTTATTGCAACCACATGATTTATTCAAGACTAAATGCAATATGAAGCCATATTCAGTGGTTTACGCTATATTAAGAGGACTGACTGGCTGTATATATCCTTCTTACTTCAATTGTTAACATTTACCCATGCATGCATCAAAGATTCTATTATTTCAGCAAATGCTGAGCTGTTACGTGTACGAAGGAGTCGCCGTAACACATATGTTACATTTTTCTTGTTACAAAAATCTTACCCAGGCACCCCTAATGCACATTCTCCCATGTTTTATCAAGCAGGCGGATGCAGCACTTACTTACCGCATATGCTGACAAATCCCAAAAACGACAAAAGTACACAGCTACGAGACACATACATACATATTTATTTAATGTGAACGCAACAAAATGGAATCCATCTTCAAAAATAGCAGCGGTACTAACACTCGAACTGATCAATTACATGAGAAAAAGAAACGACCAACAAATTCAAATGTCACATGTTTCGAGTGCTCACTGCGTAATGTACGTATTTAATGTGTAAATTTAACATGGACTTAGTATCCCATCCATACACTGTTTCCTGAACTATGAATGGGCGACTTCGATCAGCCTCCCTCTCCAGAATGAAAAAAGGAGAAGTCGTCACAGAAATATAGATGATGCCCCTCCAACCAAAGACGACGCTATTGATGATGATGATATCTTCAAGCAGTTGCTCTTCATGATTTACTATGCACATACGTGCATGTTTGTTAAGATTTAAGACGTCTACAATTGAAATATCGATTTCCATTTGAGTTTTTCCGTTCACCCACCCAGCCAATACATTTTCATATTGATATTGTTTATGACTTAATTCCGACTAGACAGGCATTTGGATAATGCCGTCAAACTCTGCTGCCCTTTGAATTCTTAAGAATTTCTAATCTATAATTGTTTATGTGTATCATGGCATTCGTTCAAAAGAAGTCTAAAACTTCTTGATATGAAAAGTGAAGATAAACAGATTTCTACACGGATTGAGATTAATATGATAAACGATGGAGTCATTTTTGATAATTTGTTGATATTAATATAAGCGGTATAGACTTATTTCGACATAATAAAAACATTGAACAGATTTTTAAAAAGTTAACCATTTGGATTATTTTTCTTCTAAGTACGGGGCGAAAAATAGTATTTTGATGTTTTGTGTTACACTTTTCATAGGCTATGGCGAAAATTGTTAATGCAGGTCTTCGTCTTCGTATAGCCTTCATATAACTGTATCCCTGGATGTTCGGTATTTTGATGATTTTAGTGACATTATTCACCGGAATGGTTTCCAATTTCATATTTGATAATCCTAATGGGTCGTCGTCGCATAGTCTCCATATAACAGTAACTGCCTATATGTAGTATTTTTATTGTATTAGTGGACGGATTCAAAGTTCACCCCGGCGGATCTTACCCGTAATTAAGGACCGAGTTACGATACTCATCCTGCCACCAACAACACTCGCGCCACCTTATTTCACTTGCATTCCTTTATATATTTATATACAAGCTTACAACTGCGATTAAATTCTGGAAAGACACAGAATGGAAAATATTTTATTCTGTAAGCCAATTTTCGGCTCAATTGATTCTTATACAAAATTAAATTGGTTGGAATGGAAGAACTTTGTAGGTTTATGAACTGACGGAGAGCGGACGCACCTGTGCTTTATGAATGTTCATAGAGAAGAACTGGTAAATTACATCGAAACAAGGCCTTTACAAGGTTATGACTTGGTTATCCAGGAGAAAGGTACTGACACGATTAGTGGAATCACGACATGAAATATCAATATACTAAAAAGGAAACTGAAATATATTGAACATCTACAGGATGCCTAAATTAATATATTCGGCGGATATTTTTCAAAGTTAACTTAACTTAATGAACTTAACTTGTAGCTGCAAAGTTGAAGCAAATCCAACATTTTTGCAGTGCACTTTTGAGGCAGAACCTGGGAACCGCTGGTCTAGAGGAGGTGAGTCAGTTTAGCTATAGCTGTCTAATCAGGTTAAAAATCTTAAATTTGAGCGAAGGTAAGAAGCCCTTTCATGTACCCAATGGTCTCATTTTCACAATGAATGAGAGCAAAAAATGTCGGAAATAGCATCAAATTTTAGAACAAGCGTAGAACCTCATTCTGTAACCATTCTTGGGTGGCGCGTGCTGAGTGCGATGGTGCTGAGCCCTGCTGGAATGTCCAAGTTCTGCGGCCAAAATGTTTGCTTGCCCAAGGCTTTAATACACCCTCCAGAATATGTTCGCGATAATATTCGGCATTTATTCTGATGCCACGGTCGATTAATACGAGCGGAGAGCCACCATCGGCTGTTATGGCGGTCCACAACATCACCATGGCCGGCGGCAGAGTTCTGGTGGCCAACCGAAGGTGCACATTTTCAGCTGACCTCTTTGGCAAGTAAACACGATCATTTTGTTTGTTTACAAACTGCTGGACAACGAATGTTTTTTCATCGGAGAAAACCAAATTTAGCAGTTCACAACTTCTGTTGCGGTTTAAGTTATTGCACTTTTTGGAATCTCAATGGCTTTACCCCGAGCTCATTTTTCAATATTTGCCGAATGGAATATTGCTATATGTTCACCTCACGAGCGGAGCGGGTTTCTATCAAGTCGCTTCTATGCTGGAGTGCTCTAAACATAGCCACTTGTGGTTTTCCAGCCAAAGAAATCACACTATCACACTTGAATTCCATCACGAATAACTTTTTTTCTGGAAAATTCTCACCAAAATGCTTTTGTACGCTTGTAAACAATATAATGAGCTGTCACTGGAATAATCAGGCAGTCTGAAGTTAGTTGAAGTTATTTCATATAACCCTGTATTTGCGGTTGAATTGAAATATTTGTATTTTTCACACAAATGTAGTGGTCTATTTCACCCGCCTAATTATGACCATCCAAAATGATAGGCCGCATGCTAAACTCTTATCCCAAGCAAAATACCACATAAATTCGTTCATAATTTTGATCTGTAGAGCGACTGCAAAGTCAGCCAAAAATCTGTTTTTGGTCCATTTCACCCTCTATATTGGCTTTTATTTCGACCCTCACCCTAACTTCGTGGAAGTATTATTTTTTTTATGTAGCGCTGAAAGTAAAACTTTAATATTGTTAATTGATGAATTCAATATTTGATTTATTTCTCTATCTTAATATACTTTACATGCATTAAAATTTATTAAATACGCCATGATTTACTTTTCAAAACAAATTTTGAATAAAGCTATTATTTGGAATTAGTTAGTCCTATTATTAAAAAAAAAACAAATTAAACAGAAAATATTTCTAATATGTTTCTTCACGCTTGGCCATAAGGGTCTTTGTAAAATACAAATTATAAAACCGGATGTAAATTTATGAAACTGTGTAGTAATTAAAAATTATTCACAATAACCACACCTGAGATCGTTTTCGTGGTATTGACACTTTTAAATGTTGGAATATGGTTTTGAAAATGTACCATTTCTTAAACCAAATAGATTTGCCTAATTTTCCAAACAATAACATTGCTATTCCATAAAAAGTAGGAAGTAAAATATCATATTCCATGAATAGTTCAAGGTTGTTTTAAAAACATTATATTATGAAATGTGAAAAAACTACACAAAACAATTAATCCACACACTCTAAAGTAGAATAATACCTAAAAACTCTTGACAAAAAAGCGACCGAAATGACATAACAGATATAAGCAAATGTGACCCTAACTGTCTCACAGACCCATAAAAATAAGTACATGCCCTTAGTCTGTGGAATAGACTAATGTACGAAAAAAAAAACAGCAAGAAGTTAATTACAAAAAACCAAAAATACCAAAAAGCAAATATACACGCTAATGTCATATTTACTCTAAAAACAACAATTCAAATTTGAAGGTTATTGCTGTTGTTAATAAAATGCTGCAGACATTTAGAACACAGTCTCAGGGCAGACAATAAAACATCGTTTTTTCGTGTTCTTCTAAAAACCAAAATAATTCATAAATCATAAAAACTCAGTGTGCTATAAAAAATATTAACAACTCTGCTGTGAACTAAGAACAAGGACATTTACCTAAATAAAAAATTTCACACAAAAATCCAACAATTCTAGGAGAACACAGTTTTCGACAAAAAAGTATAATTTTTGTGACCTCAGATATAGAAAATGTATTGGAAGTTATCTCCGTTTTTTCTTTGTTGTTATTCTTTCGAAGGATGATTTGTTGTGACTTTTTGTGTGCGCGAGTCTTGTTATCTGCTTATTATCTTTGGCAAGCGTTGATGCATTTTTTATGATCCTTTATTAACGTTGTTGTTGTGCTTTAGTTACACGCTTGTTACGCAATTGCCGTTACACTGTTGCCCGCCCAGGTATTTCGATTATTACAGCGGTAAAGGTAATAAATCATAAAAATATGTTATTTTTCTGAAAATGCGTGTGTGTAGAGAGGACACCAATACATCAACAAAAAAAGGATCATAATGTATGTCCATCAGATTTGTTAACAGTGGGCTAAGAAATGTTTTTTTTATGTGTTATAATTTTAACTTGTATAAAGAAGGTTTTGTGTTTTCGTTTCAAGGAATGTTAAAGGGGGATTGAGGGGTCAAGTTCGAGTTGATGTACAAACACACATCACAACAACTAATTAATTAATTGAACTAATTTGCCAATACAGTAAAAAATTAAATGTTGAAACAAAATCGCTATTAGAAAATATTTTTTTTTCAAACGCAAAATCATGAGTGCCAAAATGTATAATGATTAAATAAATTATGAAGCGTACACATATTATCAATGATAATATATTGCAAATAATGGTCTTAATATTAAATTTGGTCCCGGAGTCCCCAAAAATGGAACCTATAAAATAAAAATAACATTTCAACTCCGCAGCCAATAAAAATAGAGATGTTATTTCACTACCATGGATGACTCCTGTGACAATTTTGATTTTTGACATCGGTCAATGTAACCGTTTGAATTTTATTCAGACTTTAATTATAGGCATTTAGTTCATATCAACTATAACTAAGATCATGATCTTACATAATCCCAACTATGGTAGTTCTGTTCTTTATTTGAGAAGGTATTGCAGTAAAAACATATGATTAAAAATCCATCTTGTATATAGCCCGCTATTGTACAATCCTGTTGCGTTCTGACAAATTTGTATTATTCTAATATTAGTATTAGTTCTCGATAATTTTTTTTTCAATTTTCAATTTCAGAGATCAGAAAAATCTTGGTATTTATACCCTACAACACTATGTGTTGGGGGTATTATAAGTTTGATTGGGCCAGAATTTATGTAACACCTCGAAATATTGGTTTCCCATATAGGAAAGTATATATGGATCTTCCTAGCTCGCCGAGCTGAGTCGATCTAGCTATGTATGTCCGTCCGTCCGTCTGTCCGTCTGTCCGTCTGTCCGTCTGTCCATGTTAATTTGTAATCACGCTACAGGTCGCAATTATGGCCCGATCTTCACGAAATTTAGAATGTAGGTGGGGTTAAGGTCAGAATAGAACCCTATTTCTTTTGGAGATGATCGCATAATATTTAGGGGTTGAAATGGACCAAAAACTGAAAAAATTCTGATTTTGCAGTTGCTCTACAGGTCGCAATTATAGACCAATCGACGCGGAATTTCGCATGTAGCTAGAGTTTAGGTCGGGGAAGAAGCCTACCAATTTGGGTGGTCATTGGATAATATTTAGCGGGTGAAATAGACCATATCTTTTGTGTTGAAAAAATTCAAAATTTTTCATTAAATCCCGGCGAAATCACAAAGCCATGACAAGGTTACTTCTGATCTTTACATTGTTGTTAACATCCATCAAATCGGATATATAGCAAAATATGTGCGATATATATGTCTATCAAAGAAGATATGCTTGAAAGATCTCTTATATGTCGAGAACGGCTGAACTGATTTCGACAGTTCTCATTAATTTAAAATGGCCTCTTGGCAGGGAAGAAAAAACGTCTAAAAGATTGCATAAAAATATCTCTCTAAAGATGAAAATATTGACTTTGTAATATTTTCTCATATTTTTTCAATTTTGTCATATTTTTGGCATATTTTCATTTTGAATAAAACATTTGATAATATTTCTACAGCTAACAAAACTAAGTAGTTAGGATATCAGGATATCATATATAGATCGCATTTATGGCCCGATCCTTATGAAATTTTGCATGGGGATAAGATGAGGGTCAGAATAGAAGCCTACTCTTTTTGGAGATAATCGCCATATATTTAAGGGTTGAAATGGACCAAAAAAACTGCAAAATTGTCAAGAGGTCAGTATTGCCCGATCCTCACGCACATTTGAATGGGGGTTACGGGCATTGCAAAAAGCCAAGCAGTTTCCAAAAATATTCAATGTGTGAAATAGTTTGCCAACTTTTGTAGACAAAATACGAAAATGTCCATTCCAGTGACTCTTTGGAGAATTCACAAATACTGGAAAGACGCACTTCTGACTCTTTCGTTAACGCTGATTTCGTTGAAGAATATAGTCAAATGTCTGTATCTCATATAGATGCGTTTCAGTCAAAAACCAATAATAAATGTTAATCTTTTGCCACTTCTGAGAGATTATAGGTCTTTGGGAAATATTGGTTCCAGATCCAGGAAGACCATTTACGTGCAACATCTACCAATAAATTGGAAATGAGCAAATTAGTTTATGTTGCTATTATTAGAAAATTGGAGAACGGAACCTGATGGTTTCTTTTATTATTTGTCAGAATATCTTGTGGAATTCTTTCGAGTATCTCGCCTATATAAACTGTATCGTTTATTATAGTGTTGTAGGGTATTCAACGGTCGGCCCCGCTCGACTGTAGCCTTTGCTTACTTGTTTTGTTTTGCAATTGGGTCAAAAATGTGAATATAGAAATATATAAACAAATCGTTTGTTTTGAACTACAAATGTAATGCATGATGGCACCAATTCCAATCAATTTAAAAAATGATTAAAATTACTGAGATATAGTTTGAACTGTACGAAATATGGACAAAATTAAAAATACAGTAACTTCCTAAAATAGTGTACATTTTTTAAAGTTAAGCTATCATAAAATAATCGTATTTGAATAAAAATGTATACGTTTGTATACCCATTACAATATTAAGGTACGAAACTTGAAACAATTCCGGTGAATAATATCGCTAAAATCGTCAAAATACCGTTATATGGGGCCTATACGAGTGATTTCCACAGAGGGACAGACAGATTAGCAAACGGATGAACATCCCTAAATCGATATAGAATTTAATGCTGATCAAATATATACAGGGTGAGATGAAAAAACTGCAACAAACTTCAGACTGCTGTCATTTCTAAGCCACTCGTCCGATAGCTGTTAAAATTATTTCAGTGACAGCTCATTTTATTGTTTACAAGCGTACAAAAGCATTTTTCTGAGAATTTTCCAGAAAAAAGTCGCAGTGGCTGCAATATTCCATTCGGAATAAATGAAAAAATGAGCTAGGTTTAAAGCCATTAAAATCCAAAAAAGTGCAAGAACTTACACCTCAACAGAAAGAAAATAGACTCAAAAGAGCTAAAGAGTTGCTTCGCTTGGCCAAAAGTGGTGAACTGCCGAATTTAGTTTTCTCCGATGGAGAAACATTCGTGGTCCAGCAGTTTGCAAACAAACAAAATGATCGTGTTTACTTGCCAAAGAGGTCAGCTGAAAAGGTACACCTTCGGTGGGCCACCAGAACTCAAGCGCCGGCCATGGTGATGGTGTGGGCCACATTAACAGCCAATGGTCGGAGGGTGTATTAAAGCCTTGGCACGCAAATATTTTGGCCGCTGATCTTGGACATTCCAACAACGCCACCCAAGAATGGTTACAAAATAAGGTTCTTCGCTTCATTTTCAGCGCACAATCTTCGGATACCAATCCGATGGACTATTGTGTCTGGAGTATTTTGGAAAGCAAGAAATAACGCAGAGCAACATTCGGACAGCGTGTAACGGTTTCATTGGCCGTTTGAAGGCCATAATTGGTGCCAAAATTGGTCAAAAAATTTGATGCTGTTTCCGACAATTTTTGTTTTCATTCAATAACATTTAAAAAAATTTAAAAAAATGGCGTTTGACTTTGTTGCTGTTTTTTTATTTCACCCTGTATATAGTTTATGGATTCTGAAAATTTCGAGGTGTTACGTACGGAATGATAAACTTAAGTATTATGTAGATGTGGTCTAATCCTAGAGTTCAAGCAAATTAATAGACTTAAAAAGGCTATTATTAGATTTGGCAAAAAACGCTATTCCGAGGTCAAAATATTGATCTGGTTCATGAAATATATTTAAATTCTCAGTACAGATTTGTTGTGGGAAAAAAGTTTGAACTAAAAATATTATGCATTAAAATTGTTGGATTCGATTTTTTATTACTTATTGTAAAAATCAATATGAAGTAAATAAGCAAAACTGCAGAGAAAATTGTAAAAAAAACAATTATCTTTCCTAAAAAATGTTTTACTGAGCCCACTGTAACATCTCTCTTCAAGACATTGACTTGAACATTTTCTTGTTTCCCATTGCCCTTTGTCGTCGTTACATGGTGGTTTAGAGAAATCACTATAGCCAAGATCATTTGGCTTTTTGTGTAAAGTGTTACCAACAACATTATCCAGTCAACACAAACAAATCTCTACAAAACTGGCCTATATGATGGCCTGCGATGTTTACATTTTCTTTCCTTCTTTCATGTTTTTCTTTGTTTTTGGGGTGTTTGCTTTACTGCATCAACTGATCGCGCCCTCATAGCTGGCGATAACAAAACCACCAATGAAGTATGTTTTTTCGACTGATTTTTGCTGTGTTATTTTCTTGTTGGTATTTATTATTTTTGTTGTAAGAAACTTTCTCTTTTGCATGACTGAGGATCAAGCCCTTTTTGCTAGTTGTTGTTGTTGCTTTATTCTGCTGTTAGTGTGGTTGTCATATTGCAATATGCCACAAAAAATATGATTTATGGTTATATCCCTTATTAATATTTTACTGGCTCTGCTGCTGTTACTGGTGCTGCTAACAAGAATGGTAGCAGAGAAAATGTTTGTCTGTCCGTCTATTCTCTTATTGTTGATTACAATATGCAATTTTTATTTGGCGCCTGGCCTATTGTAGGTTTTCAATAATACAACTATTGTTCAGTTAAGGAAGTCCGGATGGAGTATCAATAAAACGGTGCCAGCAAATGTTGTCGGTAGTAAAATTGCAACATTGTTGAAAGGCATTGTTGTGAAATGTTGTATGATTTAATTGGACTGGGGATAAATTTGCTGTACTTTGGCTATGTCTAATTTGTCTAAATGAATGAATGGGTATTTTTAAGGGAGTTGGTTTTTAGATAGAAAGGATTTTTTAATCATTTTACCCCTTGCTGGAAGCTTATATTAGATGGTAATTTTTTCACTGCAAATTGTTAGATCATAAAGCTGTCCTCGAAAGAAAAATTAGAAAATCTATATATATATATAAAAGAAAGTTGTGTTAGTTACTACGCTTATAACATAAGAACCGCTGGGCTGATTTTAACGATTCATACAAATTCGGAATTGTCTCCTGTCCGAAAAGGATAATATACAAAAAATCGCGTAAAAATGTGATATATTAACATTTTTATTTTGACTTTTGAAATGTACAATAGTAATGTTTTATTTTGCATAATTTTTTGACGTACTTTTTTCTAATGTACATTTGTAGTGTTTTTTATATTTTATTTTTGAATTCGAATATTAATACCAATTTATTTAATTGACTTGATTTCTTGAGAACTGAAATTAATGGCGGGTTACATGGAAGTGTAGTTCCGAATTATGTGGTGGTGAAACGGAATAGATGATATAGAAATAATTTTACGCGGTCACACCAAAGTTAAAAGATAATTACTTTTTCAAAATCGCTAAAAAATCACGAAAAAAGATCTCATTGCAAAAATTCTCAAATCGGGAAAAAATCGTAAAAAATTTTCAATGGAATCGAATTTTAAAATAATAGTACATTTTTTGACAAACTTTGTAAGGATCTTTAAGCATTTGCTGTAAAGACAAACTATATATACCCTCTATACTATGGTGGAAGGTATAAAAATGACCGAAAAAGCCTAATGGGGCTCATTTCAAAGCGTGGATCTAATTCTTTCATATGACAATACTCCGTCCGGGTGCAAAAATAGTAGAGCGAAATTTTTTTCAATTTTTGGCCCTTATTTGGCATCTTTATTTCTAAGGGGGTAGAGAACCTCTTCGCATAAAATTTGAAATTTTCAGAGTAGGGCCCATATTGGTCTTAACTACATTCATCAATTGATTTGGCTAAAAAATTGTATTCATGCTACCCTGGGGTAGGAAACCATCATACAGATAATTGCCACATGGGAATTTATTTAAGTAAAGTCCCCACAATATTGAATTTTTAACCCCCAAGAGAATATTGGTTGGGAACGTAGATTGGGGATGTACATCTGTATGAAATAAATTGGGGAAACATGAACAAATTACAAATATAAGAAAGTAGCACGGGACCGAATATTTGTTGAATCTTCATTGAATTATACTAAATGATGAAAAATATGATATGAAATATATGGGGTCTCCAACTTACAATTTAAATGGCAAATAAAATTAATTCCCATCTTACGGTAATGGGTGTAAAATAGTAATTATATTTGACTATTCTGAAATCATTCTGCACTCAATTATGAGGTGGATAAAACTATTTTTACTTATTTAAATCACACATTTTTTCAGTTTGACATGCTATGTTTTTCTGCTATATTTTTGGTCTCTATTTGTCATTTTGGATTTTAAGGGCTAGAAGAAAGTTTTCAATGTAGGTCGATATTTCGGAGTAGTACCCATATAATGGTACCTCCTGATTTTACCATATTTCAAAAGATTTGGCTAAAAATGTGTATTTGGGGGGGTGAAAATCTTACACAAAAATGTCAACATATCCATAATGGGTTTTAAAAAGTAATTAACTTTGGCTTTTCAAAATACAGTGAATTCCAAATTACTGCTCATTTGACTGGAAAATTTTGCTACGATTTTTACCACACTAAAATTAATTCGATCCCTTACATAGGGATAAGAGTGATATATACTTTGTAATTGGATATTTTGCTTATGGCGAAGACTATTTATCCTCAATAAAAATTGACTAAACTTAACATCAACATTTTAATAGAATATCCCAAAAAGCTACATTTCGATAAGCATATAATATTTATTATATTACATAATTTAAGGATGTCGATAAAAGATAATAGCTCGCAGGTCGCAATTTTTATCCATTTCATTTAAGTTATATCGTGGGAGCATGCACAACATGAAAAAGTTAATTTTGTTTGCCAACGCTAATGCCTTTTATTAATAAAAAGGCATTGAAACCTCTTATTCTGGGCTATTGCCTGGCATCATTGATATTAGCCCGCAGCCCGCAGTTTATGTACCAGTTCAAAACTCCCATATATAGTTTGCCCAGTTTACATGATTTAAATAGCTACTTAGAAAAAAAATGGATTTCAAAACCATTTCGTGAGGTCCAATTGTCTGAGATTTAAGTTTCCATGTAAAATGTATAAAAAAAATTTCAGAAAAACAAATTTCAAAAAAAAAAAAAAAAAAAACACTGCAACACTATGTGTTTGAGTCAACACTATGTGTTGAGTCTATCGTCAGTTCGATGGGACAACAACATACCATGGGTATATCAGTATAACCTCACCGAGCTGAATAACTCATCAAAATAATAATTTTAGATATAACAAAATTTATATATATTCTTAATCAGCGTTAAGTTCAAAAAATATTAAACCTTGTCCGTCTGTTGTAATAATCGGTAATGGGAACTACAGCTTATGACAAAAAATTGAGTATGCAGGCCCACGTCTTCGTATAGCCTCCATATAACGGTACCTCCCTATGTTCGGTATTTTGATGATTTCAGTTACATTATTCACCGATTTTTTCAAGTTTCTTATTTGAATATTGTAATGGCTTATGGCAAAAGGTGCCTATGCAGCTCCACGTCTTCGTATAGATCTCAATATAACGGCTATATTTTTAAGATTTTAACAGAAATTTTAACGGATTTTTTTTTTTTTTTTTTTTTTTTTTTTTTGAAAATTGCCAAATTCGCCCCATTTGGTGGAGGGTATTCAAAGTTCGGCACGGCTTAATGCTTTTTTACTTGTTTTAAACTATTTTTCAATGAATTTACTTTTAAAGATTTTCTCAGTAGTAAGTAAGAACAAAATAAATACCATCGTTCCATATTTTTGAATTTCAAATCATATTCATACATTCATATATACATTCATTTTATTTTTACTTTCAGTTTTTATCACATACCGGAACACCGGTAACAACCCATTGAAGAACATTAACCTCCTGCCCTTATCAATCATATGTTGTGAAATGAAAATGGAGGCAATCATGACTTCCTTAATATAGATCTTGAGACATTTTCTTAAGAGTAGCGTCAAAACAAATCGTTAAAAAGCTATAAAACGACAAGTACCACATGATTGGGCGGCCTTACCACAAATTACACAAATATCAGCGTGAAACCACAAACAAAAACCAGAAACATATTATTTAACTTTGATTTCATTGGGTAATAAAATATGGAAAGAATATCATCATTGCTAACAACAGCACCCAACAAATGAATCAAGTCATAAACATCATCATTACCAATTCAACACTTACTGGAAACATCGAGAGGAAGAGGGGAAACATACAATGAGCAGAAGCAATTCTAGTACAAAATAACACCTCATAAAGGTAATAAAAAACCAGGAATGATGCCAGTCAGCTAGTCAAACAAGCAAGCAACCAACCAGAAGTACTAATGTGTCACGCTGCACATAAAGGAAGAACGAAAATCTTCTTGAATCAAAATCCATAATTATTGAATGTGTCACGGAACTTCATCAGGAAACACAGAAAAACAACCGACAAGAAATGTCATACAAGTCTAGAATGAAATGAATTTTTATATCTTTTTTATGGGATGTCATCATGTCAAAGTCAATGGCGTTTAGTGGCAAGCGACAAGAGATCATAAAATAATCGTAAAATTAAGAAGTTGCAGGAGAGCAGCAAACGTGTACAAACACACACACATTCACTGAGTAATATGGAAGATGTCTCTGCCAACCTGAGTGTTCAATTGGATATGTATCTCAAACTAGAAAAGAAACTCAAACAGGATCATGTCAGGGTTGCAAACTCAAAAATGTCAACATCATGTTGGATGTTTGAAGTGAACTACACAACGTTTGCTAACACATGTATTAGATGCAAACTCACACAGATGTATATCTCTGCATTCAGAATATTTAACTTCCAGTCTATGATCAACCACTCTGAGGTCTGCTGACATTAGGGTGATTTGTATGTGTATGATTTGTATAATAAATAAAAACAATTACAAATTAGCTAATTTGTCGAAGGTTGGTTTAATTTCGAATATAATGGCGTTGTCAAAAAAAAAAAAAAAAAACACCAAAATATATAAAAGCAAATAAAAAAGAAGCACTTTTAATACGTTCCACCATTTTGAAGGAACTTGAAAATTTTCAAAAAAAAGTCGAAAAATACCGCCCAAATGAAAACAGTTAAAGTTTTTGTCCGATTGTCCGAAACAAGTTAAAGTTTTTGTCCGATTTCGAACTTCGAATACGAAATTTGACGGTGAATTATTTCATTAAAGTCATCAAAATACCTAATATGTGGAGGTATCGGTACATAGGGGCTATACGGAGACGTGAACTTGCATAGACCATTTTTTGTCATAGGGTGTAGTACCCATTAGGAATTTAAAATACGAAATACCGAATAACGGGATGTATCCGTTTAATGGGGGCTATTCGAAAACGTGAACCTTCATAGGCAATTTTGTCATAGGGTGTAGTACTTATTCTGAACATCCAATACAAAATTTGAAACAATTCCTTGAATAATATCGCAAAAATTATCAAAATATCGAATATTGGGAGGTACGGTTATATAGGGGCCACATGAAAACGTGGACCTACATAGCTCATTTACATATTTAACCTACCTACCAGCAAAATAGCCAACATAGAGCCAACAAATAGAGCAACATTTCAGCCTTCTATCTCAATTTGTTCCGCAGATAGGGTGATTACAACAGACAACAACAGATGGGCATAGCTAAGTCGCATCGAGAATTTTACGGGTATAAAACCGAATTCAACATTCCAAATACCAAAGTTCTTTCTATAATTTTTGATTTTGGATGTTGAAAATAATGCATTAAATTTAAAGGTAAGATGTAGAAATATATATTTTTTATATTTTATTATCTCTCCGATATCGGACTACATATTATCCGATAAAAATCCAAAATAGTAGGGTTTTGCCCTGCCCCAAATTGAAACTTGTAGAGCGACTGCAAAATTAGAAAAGTTTTCTGCTTTTGGTCCATTGCATCTCCTAAACAAGAATGGTGTCATGTATTTACGATTTCGCCAAGAAGTATTTTTCAAACAAAATGATAGTCGCGGAAAAGGAACTTTCAGGACCAAAACAATTTGCTGCTGAATGACAATTTCGGTGCAAAATGTATTATTCATTTCAACCCTTTAATATTTCATGAACAACATAGAAAATGGTATCCCGTGCTAAGTTCTAACCTTATAAAATGACAACTGCTAAGTGAGAAAAAAATCTTTTTTTTTGTCCTATATTTTATGATCATTTCGTAAGAATCGGCCTATACTTAGGACCTGTAGAGTGTCGAGATATGATATGAAATGTAACAAACATCTTGGTTCACCTAAACTTATTAGATCTCACACCATTGGGCATAATAATTAGAAGATTATCCATCAGCATTACATACAAAATTGAGTAATAAAATTTCTCACTCAATACAGGTTATTTTATTAGTCCCCTTACAATAGGATCAGATTAACATATTCCATTATGATGGCGCTAAGTCATAAAAAAGCTATAAAATATATCTTCAATAGCTTACTTAATTTGCCGGCTTTCCGACTGACATCGCAAAATTTATGTTTCTTATTCATTGGCATTATGATGGTTGTGAAGCAGATTTTCTTTCGACTTTTAATTGCTGCTTTTGTTTGTGTTGTTTCCACACAGTTTACGACTTTTTAATAGGGTGTCTAAATAATAAAAATAACAATACACATTTTTACGGGAAATAAAATGTTTTTATAGCCAACGCTACAAATTGGGGAGTGAGTATTATTAGTTGTGTTACAGTTTACGTAGAGCAGAGAATTAATTATTTTAGGGAATAAAAAGAAACAATTTGGTAAATTCTGTCGAGTCGAACAGTTAATACCCTACCTTTTTGGAGAAAAGAAAACATTTAGTAATAAGTCTTCTATAAACAAGATTCCATGATCGGGAGATACAGTAGTATAGGAGCTATGTCAAAAAGTGGACCTATATTGAATATTTCATACAAGGAGAAATCTTTCCGCAACATGACCAAAATAAAAAATGATAGCTGAGTTGGTTTGGAATTAGC
The DNA here is from genome assembly GCF_030504385.1 of Musca domestica. Taxonomy (NCBI): domain Eukaryota; kingdom Metazoa; phylum Arthropoda; class Insecta; order Diptera; family Muscidae; genus Musca; species Musca domestica. The sequence goes on along the minus strand of NW_026712328.1, from coordinate 20,812,000 downwards.
TCAGCAACCGAAAAAGTTTTCGGATATGATTTTGTCCATAATATCTTTAAACAATATTCAATTAGAACCATGAAACATTTTGAAATATATGATTTCCATGAAAAGTATAGTTATTTCTATCAATCTATCTTTACATAACTAATGAGAAAAATTGTAAACAATTAATTTCAATTAACATATAAGAATATTTAATTTTTTTTACAATGATTGAAATTGATTTACACAATAACTTCCTCGAAAATAATTTAGTCAGAAGATGTAGTGTTGTGAATGTAAACAAAAAGTTGTAAAATTGTATTAAATATTCGGTATTTATGCGATTTCAGATACATTTTTCAAAGGAACTTTCAAAGTTGATATTTGGTGTTCGAAACAGGTACCATTTTCTATTGCAGAAAATAATCTATGTAGGTCTATGATTTCTTATATTCCGATATTTGGGGTTTGAATTATTTAACATTTTATTTATTTTAGATTAAAGTTGAAAGTTGACATTTGGAATTCATAACAGATTCCACCATCTTTAGCAGATATATGCAGATCTATATAAAGGTACCCCGCTAAACTCGCTATTTGGATGATTTTTGGCTCATTTTCAGTAGAATTGATATTTAGTATTTTGAGTCCTCAATGGGTACCGCCTACTCTGCAGATTATTGTCTAGTCAGCTACAAGTTTTCACATTTTCGCAAAATTTTGAATAGAAGTGTTTTTATATCAATAAGCAGAAAACTGCATATACAGATTCACGTTTCCGTGTAGTCCACATGTGGCAGAGCATTCCGAATCTCGAAATTTTGATTTGAACTAGTTTTAATTTTTTATGCTCTATAACACTATGTACAAGGTGAGATGAAAAACAGCAACCAACTTTAGACTGCTTACATTTCTAAGCCACTCGTCCGACAGCTGTTAAAATTATTCCAGTGACAGCTCATTATATTGTTTACAAGCGTACAAAATCAAGGAAGCCATTGAAATTCCAAAAAGTGCAATAACTTACACCGCAACAGAAAGAAAATAGACACAAACGAGCTAAAGAGTTGCTTCGCTTGGCCGAAAGTGGTGAACTGCCGAATTTTTCTCCGATGAGAAAACATTCGTTGTCCAGGCAGAGTGACAGTTTCATTGGCCGTTTGAAGGCCATAATTCGTGCCAGAGATGACCAATACGAAGAAATCTAAACTTATTCTAAATTTTGATGCTATTTCCGACATTTTTTGCTTTAAATCAATAAAATTTTTAAAAAAATGTAAAAATTATGGCGATTCACTTTGTTTCTGTTTTTTCATCTCACCCTGTATTGGGGGTATTATACATTATATTGAGTCAGGAAGTTTGTAACACCTCGAAATATTAGTCTAAGACATACGATGTTACATATGGATCTTCCTATCTCGCTGAGCCGAGTCGATCTATCCATATATGTTCGCCCATACGTCTGCCTGTCTCTCCACGTTAAATTGCAATCACTCTACAGGGTTCACTTATGACCCAATTCGCAAAAGAATTAGTATGAAGTTGGGGTTAAAGTCAGAATAGAAGCCTAACTTTTTCGAGGATGACCACAAAATATTTAGGGTTATTTAATCACGATTAGTAACCAACCGACGCGGAATTTTGCATATCGCAGGATGGAATTCTACCGGTCATTGGACAATATTTAGCGGACCATAACATTTATGTAAACAATTCGACGATTCTACTAATCACCGCATATTTTTAATCCCGGCGAAATAAATACATTAAAAGGTCAGTTCGGACACTATTACAATAATGCTGATGGCCAATATATCAGATATATAGAAAAGATATACAATATAATATATTAAAAAAGGAGACGATAGTTAGACCGCTTATAACTCGAGAACGGCTAGACGGATTTTGATAATTCTAACCAATTCAGAATAATCTTTTGGCAGAAAAGGTCTTACTTTTAAATTTTGTATTATTTTTTTTACTTTATAACACTATGTGTTGGGGGTATTATATTCAGTTCGCAATTTTCGACCGATATTCACGAAATTTTACATGGGGGTAGATCAGAATAGAAACCTGTATTTTGGACGATTTTCACAAAATATTTAAAGTTCAAATTGGACCAAAACCCTATAAATTGTCTAAATTTTGTATCCGCTAAATTGAGATGAAATTTTGCATAAAACATTCCAAGGACAAACCCTATTGAAATTGGAGATAATCGGTCAACATCTCATCAAAAAAAAAAAGATTTGAACCAGTAAAGAAAGGTCAAAATCGGGCGGGGCGACTTTATGATACCGTACACTACTTTCCACATATAATAAGGCTACATATAACAAAAAAACAAAAAAAGTTTTTATAGGATATTCATGCGAATTAAAACAAACCAACTATTATCATTTTTGAATGCGTATTATGGCTTTAAAGCAGATTAATTTCCAAGCAAAAACGCACTAAAAAATGCAGGATTCTATCGATTTTTACTAAATTTGACGGATTCATTTGTGTATAAACCAATATTTATCCAATTTGTGCTGATATTACAATTTTTAGGCACAATAAAAGTTAAATCGGATGAAGGGAGCTTTATCGACATCTGAACCGATCTCTATAAAATTTAGCAGAGATATTTCTATGCTAGTTGGCACCTTTGGTAAATTTGATATACATTCTTCCAGTCTAAATTCGTTCGTATGTGCCAAGGCCCATTTAATTCGGACTTATATTAAACATTTGATTTACAATAAACTTGAAACCGAGTAAAGATACATATGAGATCTATATCCAAATCTGAGCCGATATCGATAAATTTTGGCAAAAGTATTTCTGAGCTGTATTTGATATATTTCGCCGTATTTGGATTAAAATTACATATTTGGTGCACAATAAAAAGCAAATCGGGCGTAGATATTTTTATTTTTTTATTGAGAGATAAAGGCCATTGTAACTTGTAAGCATCTAATTTTATGAACGCAATCAGATTTAAAGCCAGAATTTTTTTCTTAAAATTTTCCACATATCATCGATGAGAACAAAGGAGTTTACTTGTCTATGTGTAAATCGTTGCCATAGGCTGGTTACAAATATCTATTAAGCCAATTGTAGTGAAACGTTTAATTTGCAAATGGTTTAACGCCAATTATAATTGTGACCCACCCAAGACCTGTTTTATTTAAACGCTAACAATGTTTTCGAACACAAGCCTTTAAGCTTTGATTGGCCCAATAAGAAATCTAGTTTAAAATCCCTGTCAAAATTGGTTTCGCACTTTTTAACACACAAAAGTTAGCCGTTAAATACACTTGACATCATTTATGAACGCTTAAGCGAAACAAAACGTTTTGGGCACCAAGTCAAAAGAAAAAACACAAACACACACAAAAATAATAAACTTTAAATATTATGAGTTTTGACAACGTTATGACGCTGACTAAACCATATGCCAATTTCGGTCCCGTTTCAAATCGGGTTCTCCACCTGTAGTAGGTTTGTAGTACAGGTTACCATATCAATGGTTTTATTACTGTTTCTTAACATTTCTTTTGACATCTCGCTCGCTCGCTTGTTGTGCATGAACGTTTACAACTGGTAATCATTATTTTAAATTGCCAATTTTCATCGCTCTCCCATGTCTGTCTGTCTGTATGTCCGCTTGTCTCGGTCTCAATGCTTGAGTGCAAATAAGCCTGTTTTGTGGACTTGTTGTTGCTTGTGCTGCTATCAACGCCGCCGCCACCGATGCTGTCACTGTCGACGACGATTTGCTTAATAAAAGTCAAATTTAACGATTATTTTACGCGATTATCATTAAAAGCGAGAGTGTAAATGTCGCCCATTAAAACTATTATTTGTATTGATTTTTTATTCAATCAACTGTCATTTTCGCGTTTTTATTGATTTTTAATTCGAGTGCTGTCACTGCCGACATTCGCCGCAGCATTGTATTTTTGTTTTCGTTTGCCCAAAGAACATTGATATGCGCCTTTGCCATTTAATATACTTTTTTTTTAATTTTCTGATTTCAAAGACGTCTGTCGTTTGTTTGGGATCATTAATTATAGAATTTAATGTGATTGACATCGATTTGAGTCGGATATCTGTCGGCATATTAAAATCACAGTTTGGGATTGAGAATATTTTGTTTTTTCTTAAAAGGTATTTTGTCTGTTTTTGTACTTAATTAGCCGATAGCTTGCTTGGGTACACGATTCAAATATTTTAGGTTACGTAATATTTAGCATACAAATGGTTTTGACATAAAATTGGGTTTTTATGATTTGTCAACAGCGATGAAATAACAATCATGGACTTTGTTAGAGTACGTTGACATATTTTTTCACCACATTGACCTGGGAAGTCATAGAATTTTATTAAAATGTAAATTTTTTTAAATGGATTGTGTGGATGGAAAAGTGAAAGTGGATATAAAAATATCATGTGAGAAGCGTATATCTTTTATATGGTATATGTCGGAAGAAATGGTCCGAGATCGTATCGATATCTTAAAATCAACGGTTTATATTGATATTACGATGTAAAAACTTTCGGCTGAGTTACTTCTCTTTTTCTAAAGGATATTTCGCATTACTTACGCCGATTATTTGGATGAGATTGCAGAAAGTCTGACCTGATAAATTCAATCTCCAAATTTGATTTGAGGATTAAATCGGGTATATCCTTCGCCTACAACTTGTAACATTTATTTACCAAAACTTTGGCTATACGAATCTCTACTCTTTTAATGAAATGTAGTTTTTCTTCCGACCATGGACATATTTTCTATTTTTAGATAATTATTGAAATTGGTTGCAGGATGCCAACAGAAACAATATTGTTTAAAATTCACACATCTATATAAAATCGCAATCGCAATCGAAGTTATGTATGGGAGCCATATTTTAGGGTGTACATCATTTTTTTTACTAAATATCATTGATGGGAGAATATTATATCTTACTGGCAACTTACAATTCAAATCGACTTAAAATTAAATGTATCTATTGTATTATTGTATTTGTTCGTATATTACGCGTTTTTTGCACAATGAACGTTAAATCAGAATATGTATAGGGTGAGATAAAAAACTGCAACAACGTCAAACGCCAACATTTTTACATTTTTTTAATTTTATCTAATAAAAGCAAAAAATATCGTAAATGGCATCAAATTTTAGAATAAGTTTAGATTTGTTCGAATTGATCACCTTTGGCACGAATTATGGCCTTCAAACGGCCAATGAAACCATCACACGCTGCCCGAATGTTGCTCTGTGAAGCGCTTGCTTTGGTATTTTTAGTGCCAACCTTGCATTCCGAAATACTCTAGACACAAAGTCCAACGGATTGGTATCCGAAGATTTTGGTGGCCATTGTGCGCTGGAAATGAAGCGAGGAACCTCATGTTGTAACCATTCATGGGTGGCGCGTGCTGAGTGCGATGGTGCTGAGTCCTGTTGGAATGCCCAAGGTCCGCGGCCAAAATGTTTGCGTGCCCAAGGTGGCTGATGCCACGGTTGATTACCGACCATTGGCTGTTATGGCGGCCCACACGAAGGTGTGCATTTTCAGCTGACCTCTTTGGCAAGTAAACACGATCATTTTGTTTGTTTACAAACTGCTGGACAACGAAAGTTTTCTCATCGGAGAAAACCAAATTCGGCAGTTTACCATATTTGGCCAAACGATGCAACTCTTTAGCTCTTTTGAGACCATTTTCTTTCTGTTGCGGTGTAAGTTCTTGCATTTTTTGTAATTTCAATGGCTTTACTCCGAGCTCATTTTTCAATATTTGCCGAATGGAATATTGCGATATGTTCAGCTCAAGAACCATTTTTCGGCCACTGCGACGCGGGGTTCGATCAAGTCGTTTCTTTACTTTTTGAACCATTTCTGCTGATGTTGCGGTTTTCTTCCGTCCTTCTTTGACGACGGCGGACTACCCTACCAGTATCACGGTAACGAGCGATGGTACGAGACACAAAAGATTTATTCACATTTAAATTCTGGAATGCTCTAACGATAGCCACTTGTGGTTTTCAACCAAATATAAAGACATCACACTATCACTATAAAAATTCTCACCTGGAATAATTTTAGCAGCTGTAGGACGAGTGGCTTGGAAATTATACATAATCCACTTTTAATAAAAATAAAGGGTAATTTTTTAAGAGGTACAGGAAACTTGTGGATGTGGCTCCGTCTTTATTGAAAATACAGGTCTTTCAAGTCAAGTTCTTGCATTTTGGCTAAAAAAATGTATATCATTATACGGTAGCGCTCACCATTCACAATTCGTAGTATCTTTAAAGAAGCCGCCAACCCATAAATCACGCCAAACTGTGATCTTAACTTCAAAATCGACATTTCTTCTGGCTGATCTTAACTTCAAAATCGACAACGTATTTGCGTACCCGCTGAGCCAAAATAAAATTAAATAATTTGCTTGCGTTGTTCGTTTGTAAGACTTCATTAAATTATGGATCGAACTGAAGATGTTTGACAGTGAAACAAAACATAAAGATGTATAAACCAGTGTTGTCAATGGTTTCAGATTTTTCTGACAGTTTTTTTTTTATGAAATATGTATTTACCCCTGCATACAAAATGTAAATCCAGTAATTTGTAATTTTATCAATTATACACTTTGGCTGCAAGATTGAATTGTATCAAGAAAATGTCAAGAAAAATTATATAATAAATAAAGGAATAACTTCATTAATAATCCAAAAATATTACTTAGTTATCAACTTGAATAGACCTTTTAAAAACTATCTACCATTCTAAACACAAAGCCTTGTAAAAACTGAATCATATTCCATTTTGCATAAAACTTATAGAGGATTAAAGTGTACCATTCATTTTTGTTTTCTCTTTCAATTACCACAACACCCGATAATCTACCGCAATCCTTTGCAGATCCCAATCCCTCCTAATGGGTTATCCTTGAAAAACATCTCAATAGATTATCTTAAGTGAAGTGAATAAAGCAATTACGCCCCCGATTACTTAAGTGGCCATTATCACGTTTGAGCCGTTTTACCATAATCCATCAAACAATTGCGGCTTGGCCAAATTGCATTTGCATGTCGTCTGTCATTTGCGGTTCATACACCGTTGGCATTGATTCATGCAACCACATGGACTGTTTGTGGTGGATTAGCAAAGAGTAAATATACAACGGCTTAAGGAAGGTATTATGTGGATTATGAACTGTAGAAAATCGAGGACTTCTTGAGTGAAATATTGAGGCTAAAGTTGTGAACTGGCCAAAGAAACACTACTGTTACGCCCTCCCAAATTTTATGACAGCGTCAAACATATGCTAATCCATTGCTTTTTGAGTGTTTTGTTTGGTTTATGCCCATAAAAATACTAATTGCCCAAAGAGAACGTGACCTGCTGTGTGGACTACTTTTACTTACCTGCAGACTATCCACATCACAAACATCTTATCTGTCATTCTTCATCTACGTATATTCTGATTAAAATCTCCTTTATTATCTAAAATTTGCATGTCCGCTTGCTTGTACTAGCCGTTTCTTCACAAATTCATTCGTTATGGTGTATCATAACTGATATGAAAACAACCTACAAATGTTATTGGCAAAATATAACACACTTTATTTTCACATAGAATTTATTATAATTGGGTAAAATAAATTGGACGTGGCAACATTTAGCATTCCAATAATAGCAAGTAGTGGCAAGTGTTGATTTTTATGAGGTTTTTGCACACCACTGTCTCTTAACCAAACATCCAAACTCAAACTTTAGTGTTTTAATATTTCTCACGATTTTTTAGTATTTATCAAGTGCAGTAGCATGCAACAGCGAGGGGAGTAATTGGAACCCATCATTTAGGTTCAATAAATCTCTGAAAACAAACTTTTCAAACTCCAATAAACAGTCGCTGCAATAAAAACTAAACGAACCTTTCACAATTCCAATTACAGTTCACTTGGGGGTTAATTCGTGACCATTTGTTGGACTAATTAAGATGTTCTCTGGTAATTTCTTCATTTAGAATAATGTTTTTGTTTGTTCTAGTTAACAAATTGTAAAATATAACGCAATATTAAAACTTTAGAACAAATTGTTGCATTTGGGAAGATTTACAAGGTTTATTATTATTTTTGACATAGCTCATTTTACAGATTTAGAATTCTGTTTGGTAGTTATGAGAAGTAATGAGCCAATTGAGGTCATTTTTATATCCATCACCTTGAAAATGAGGGTATATTAATTCTGTATTTCCGTTTGTAAAATTCCTAAATATTCATCGTAGACCCTGTAAACTATATATATTCATAATCAGAACATAAATCTAAGTAGATTTAAAAATATCCGTCTGTTGAAATCTTGACACAGCCCTCATTATTTGATGTAGAGCTTCAAAATTTGGCAGAACAATGGGTATTGTATCTAGGATGGTTGGTAATTAAAATGAGATATATCGGTCCACGTTTTAGAACAGCCGCCATATAACGCTACCTCCCGATATTCGGTATTTTTAAGAATTTTGCCACATTTCGTCTTAAATTGGTTTTTGTAGTTCAAAATGGGTTCCAGTGGGACCTGCAAAGGAAACTTTTGCCATAAACCATTACAATATTCAAATGTGAAACTTGAATAAAAACCAGTAAAGGAAGTCTTAAAGTCGGGCGGGGCCGACATTATGATACCCTACACCTCTTTGCTAATTTAGTAGAGCTCCACATAACAATTAAAAGTTTTTATGGGAGAATTCAATCATACAAGCTATGATTATAATATATAAGTTCAAAGGACTAAATATGCCGAAGCATTTGAATCTTTTAAATTAGGACTTGTGTTGCTCATTTGGTGCACAAATAATTTAAAATCGGATAAAAATATATATGGGAGCTATATCCAAATCTGAACCGATCTCGATAAAATTTGGCAAAGATATTTCTGAGCTGTATTTGATAAATTTCCCTGAATATCGTTGTTACGGAGTGCATATTACAGTTGTGTGTAACAAATCGGATGAACAATATATATGGAAGCTATAGCTATATCCGAACCGATATTCACCAAATTTGGCATATTAGCTTCTAGACTCAATTCGGTCGTAAGTGCCAAATTCTATCCTATTTAGACAATTATTAGACGTTTGGTGCACAATAAACGGTAAATTGGACGAAGTTATATGTGGGGGCTATATCCAAATCTGAACCGATCTCGATAAAATTTGGCAAATGTATTTCTAAGCTGTATTTGATATATTTTCCCAAATATTGTTGTTTCAGAGTGCATATTACGGCTGCGGAGGACAAAAATAACAAATCGGATGAACAATATATATGGGAGCTATAGCTATATCTGGAACGATTTCGATCAAATTTGGCATACTTATTTTCAGGCCTAATTTGGTTGTATATGCAAAATTCCATACAATTCGGGCTGATATTACACGTTTGGTGCACAATAAAAGGTAAATCGGACGAAAATATGTATGGGAGCTATATTTACATTTTGACCGATTATCACCAATTTCAATAGGGTTCGTCCTTGGGCCAAACAAATGATCTTTGCAAAATTTCATCTGGATCGGGCAATAAATGCGACCTGTACTTTGTTTACAAAAATACATGGACAGCGGACGGACGGACATGCATAAATCGACTCAAAATGTGATTCTATGCAGATCATCAAAAGGAACTATGGGTCTATCTCGTTTCCTTTTGCCTGTTACTAACAAATGCACAATTGTGGTGTAGGGTATAAAATCGGTGAATAATTTAGCTAAAATCATAAAAATAACGAATATAGGGAGGTACGCTATATTGGGGCTATACGAAGACCTGGACCTCCACAAACAATTTTCTGTCTTAGGCAGTGGTATTCATTACTAACTTCAAACATCAAATTTTAAACAATTTCGGTGAATAGTGTCGCTAAAATCTTCAAAATATCGAGTAACAGGGGGTACCGTTATATGGGGCTATAAAAAACGTGGACCTATATGGTCCATTTTCAATATCAAAAGTCCGGCAGACATAATATACATTTGAGTAAAATTTTATCAACCTATTTTATTTCGTTCGGAAGCTAGAATGATTTTCGCAGACGGACAGACATCGCTAAATCGACATAGAACTTTATGCTGATCTAGAATATATATACGTTGTGGGGTCTTAAATGTATATTTCGAGGTGTTACAAACGGAACGACAATCTTAATATACCCTCCATACCATGGTGGAGGATATAAAAATATTGGGATGTGAATTTAACATTTATTTCCATTTTCTCACCTGACGTAGCGCTGATTCAAACATTGGGATTTGCAAAATTTGAACTAAATTGGATGATCCGTTCTTGTTGTATAGGAAAAATTATTTTCTGTGAAAATTTTGACATTTTTGAGGGAGGTACCAGAGGTAGTGGACCTGTATTGTCCATCTACAAACTCGATCTAAGTTTGTCAACAATATAACCATGTACCAAATTTGAGTTTTCGTGTGCACCAGCCAGACATACAGACAGACGAATGGACGAAAACCTCAAGTTCAACTCCAAATGTCCTGAAATGTATTTGGTCCAAAGGGACTAAATTTTATTAACATCTTTTTATGCGATTTTACTTTTCTTATTCTTTTCTGCCAAAAACCCATTCTGAATTGGTGAAATTTGTGATTACAATTTAACGTAGACAGACGGACGGAAGGACACACATAGCTATATCGGAAGGATGGACAAACTAAGCTTGGCGAGATAGAAATATCCATATATAATTTCCTATGTCTTGAACCAATATTTTGAGGTGTTGGCCCAATCAAACTTATAATACCCCCAACACATAGTGTTGTAGGGTGTAAATACATACGATAGGATACTTTGAAGAGAAATTGGCTGTTTGTTACAGAATGACGCCGAAACTGCATGTTTATGATACAGAATCATATATCAGATTAATTAATAATATTAACTATCCGTATTATGTCATAATAATCACCCAGCGAATTTGACCGATATTTTACTTATATCTACAAGTCATGGATCCTTCTCGTATAAAAATATAATTGCGCCATCATGCTCAGTTGTAAAATCACAATTAATAAAACTGATAAATATTTAAATGGATATCCATCCAATGAATAATTGGGATTTCTAAAGAAATTAATCATTGTCTTTTCGAGATCATAACCTCTTTTCGAAGTCATAACCTTCCTTACAATAGAAACAATTGATACATAAATTGCCAATTATTTAAAGAAAAATCTTATCACCGATGACTGTAATAGCATTGCTATGGCGTAGGCAAAGACATTTACAGTTATGCCCACCAATGCTGACAATTTAAACATAGGTTTCCCCTTTGCCCATGAAATTATGGCATTTTTTCTTGCAATCAACCTCATCCACTGTAATTTTAAACGGCAGAGGGCGTTATGATGCATTTTTAAATGCAGGCATTTGTTTACCATCAACCATCAACAGTCAAAACCTAAACACCCAAATGTTTCATACACAACCTGACAGAGTGCTGTACCATCAGCGGCAAAGAATGAGTCCATAGTTGTTGGTGGTGTTGGCTCGCTAAGACGTGGCATCCGTCAGTCGTTGGTGGCATCGCCAGTACCAACAAATGTTTAGGCTTCAAGACATTAGCCAGATACGCCTTAGGCAACGGAGTTGCACAAGTATTTAGAATAGAAAACCGTTTTTAAGTAGCAAGTTTTGTATTTCAATTTTTTTTCAGTTGCTGACTGCTCACTCTGCCAGTAAATTGCCACTTTGTGTGCAAATGAAGTAACAGTAGCAAAAACTAAACAATGGCAGCAACGAGGAGAAAGAAACGTTGATGGCTATGACGACAGCCCCCAAACAAAATGCAATATTACGGCTAAACAAGCTAACTAACCTTAGCGAAATAAAACAAAAACAGACCAAGCCAAGAGTTACAAATGTAGAAATGCCAATGTGAAAAAAGCATAAAACAATTGTTGATGGAGAACATATGAGTCGACATACATTCGGTGGTGCATTCAAATATTAGACTGGGGTTAAGAAATTGTGGAGTAATTCTCTGTCTTTCAAAGGAAACATATTATGGTGCATTTTAAAAATTCTTTTATATAATTGATAAAACTCCACTAGCAATTAAATCAGCATCCCTGTAAGTTGTGAAAAATTGTCGGGATCTTAAAGTTTTTGTTTAAAAAACATTTATATGCAATATATACTTAATACCGGGTAACCCGGCAACCTCTTCGATGATATCATACATGTATTTCTCTAGCCAACCTAATGTAGTTTTATACTTAACTAGATGGATGTTTATTTGCTAACTTGCCAGCCGGTCATTTTTTGCTGTTTGAGAATTGAGTTTATGCATTACTTCGATGGGGATATAACCGTGTTGACTGGTAGCCACCTCATGCATAAATATCTTCAAATATAATCTTTAAGGAATATTTTAAATGACTTGCAACAACAAAATTTGCAAAGAAACCAACAAGCATGCACATACGTCGGTGAAGTTGTGTGCAAAATATATGTGTTCAATATAGAGGGGAAGAAAATGAGAGAACAATTTACACTTCCTTGTAGCCCAACAAACAAGTTTTGAAAAATAAAAATATAAGTTTTATTATTTGATTAAATAAATTTGAGATAAATCTAAATTTCGACCGTTTATCACTTAGTTCTACATGGTTTGTCAAATGAGCTGTGTTAAAATTAATCACAATGGTAAAATATTCAACATGAATAGATTGGCGGATAAATACGCTGATAATGTAATTCTATAAGGATCACGAAAAGGAAGTATGAGTTTATCCCGTTAAGAAGAAGTATTTATATATTAAGAAAATTTAAAAAATACTCTCGTAAAAGGTGTAAAGCGAACTGTGGGGGATGTGAAAAAGTAAATGTGACCTAAAAGAATAAAATCACTAATGTCAACCATAAAAAATGGATTATTTTTAGATTTTTTACAGAAATAAAAACCAAATTAAAAATAATAAGTCAATGTTCGTTAATTTATGTATATTTTGACTTTCTTTAATATTATTCAAGCTGTAGATCCTTTATGGAGAGGTTCCGAAATAGTGGACTATTACTGTCCATTTAGTTTATTTGGCAAGATATATGTATTGAAAATTATGACCTCCTTGTGGGTAAGTACCAGATACCGATATATGCCACCTTAACACCATATCTTGTGTTAATAACAATATTAGGATGTGTAAAATTTGAAGACAATTGAATGCTCATTTCGAATTTTGATTATTAAAAATGTTAACCCTTTTTAGGGGAGACCAGAAGGAGTGGGTCAATATCCACTATCATTGCAACCGAGCCTGTGTTAATAGAAATATTCAGATGTGCCGAGTTTGAAAAAATTAGATAAAAAAAACTGCAACAAAGTAAAACGCCATGTTTTTTACATTCTTTAAAATTTTATTGAATTAAAGCAAAAAATGTCGGAAAAGGCATAAAAATTTAGAATCAGTTCAGATTTGTTCGAATTGGTCACCCTTGGGACAAATTATGGCCTTCAAACGGCCAATGAAACCGTCACACGCTGCCCGAATGTTGCTCTGCGGTACTTTTGACCCATTTCTGGTAAAGCGCTTGCTTGCGGTGATCGACACTTTGGTATTTTTTAGTGCCAACCTTACTTTCCAAAATACTCCAGACACAATCGTCCAACGGATTGGTATCCACATTTTCAGCTGACCTCTTTGGCAAGTAAACACGATTATTTTGTTTGTTTACAAACTGCTGGACAACGAATTTTTTCGAAGCGAAGCAACTCTTTTGCTCTTTTGATTCTATCTTCTTTCTGCAGCGGTGTAAGTTCTTGCACTTTTCGGAAGATCAATGGCTTTACCCCGATCTCATTTTTCAATATTTGCCGAATGGAATGTTGCGATATGTTCAGCTCACGAGCCATTTTTCAATTTTTCAATAAAAATTTAGTCATGGCAATCTGATGTCAAAATATTATGTCTTGGGACATTCACACTGTTTATGAACCGCTGAGCGGCCTTCTAACGAAGTATTGAAGTATTCCATGGGTGGTAAGAAAATAAATTCCCTTATAAAAATTATTGTTGATTGCGACTTCCAGTTTTTTTGTGTGCAATCAAAGGACTGTGGCACAATAAGTACATTGATAATTTCCCTATGGTTCATTAGGCTGGTTCAGCTTAGCTCTTGCATGGCTCTAACGATGAGTCGAAAATGAAGGGAGAAATAGTGCTACATAATAATTTCTCTCATCCTCTTGTCACTCTATAATGCCTATTTTCCTAGAAATATACTTGGGTGATGGAGAACATCGTTTATTTTCCATTACTCTTGAGGACTAATATCACGGCACTGTCAAATGTTTGATCTTTGAGTCAATGTAAAATCTGCACTTTAACTTTGTACTTGTAGCTAATATTTGGCAATTTTCTGCGCCAAGTTTCGCTGGGTCATTGTGGAATGGACATTGCATTTTAGTTACTTTACCTCACCCCAACTTTAAACATTTCAGGCTGCTGCATTTTAGGAATGTAATGGCCACTAAATGCAGAAACAATGCATAGGCCAAACTACAACGGCAACTACACCGATTATTCCAATGTCAAGCGAACTAGCTAAAAAAGTTTTTGTGACATTCTTTTTTTCAGATTTTGTTTTTCTCCTCTAGCTTCAACCGCATGGCTCTGAGGCAATTATTTTTAAGTGATTTCGCCTCATATGAGAACGACAGCGGCCACAACGATGACGAAAACGGCGACGACTAACTGCATTTAAAGTATTTTGCTATTGTCACTGTTTTCACAGGCCCAATGTGGTTATTTCGTTTCACTTGTCCCCAAAACAATCTATGCACCAAAGTGCCACCGGAGTTTGGTTCCCCTTCGTTCGATTTTAGAATAATCATTTATGTTTGTTTGTATGAATATGGCCTAGCACAAATTGTCTATATGGGGGAATGTCGCGTCGTCAGGGTCTCCATATAAGCACATTGCATACTACATATATACACGGACAAGATACTTTGGATTCGCTGGTTGCTTACATATTGTGTCGCCGTTGGTGGCACAAACTCTATACCCCCCATTAGTTAATACTCAAGTGGACGTTCCACTGGACATTTGCTTCAATACAGTGGTTACTTTTTGCTGCCTTACTAGTATTTACAATATTTAGTTTATCTACACTTTATACTATCATAATGAATATCAACTGAAAAATGACAGAGTAA
The DNA here is from genome assembly GCF_030504385.1 of Musca domestica. Classification (NCBI taxonomy): domain Eukaryota; kingdom Metazoa; phylum Arthropoda; class Insecta; order Diptera; family Muscidae; genus Musca; species Musca domestica. The sequence continues at coordinate 20,796,791 of NW_026712328.1, read as the reverse complement.
ATAGCAAATTCAAACTAATTCTGTTGATAACTTGGCCAAAACCTTTCAAATATCTGAAATCGAGATATATAGTTATATGGGGGTTATACGAAAATGTTGCCCAAATATCCTAGTTTTAATCTCATAAAATTTGCAGAAAAAATATAATTGTTTAAGTTGTAATAATTCACAATTGTGAATTATGATGCGATGAAAAAACTGCAACCAACTTCAGACTGCTGTCATTTCTAAGCCACTCGTCCGACAGCTGTTAAAATTACTCGAGTGACAAGTTACTCCAGCATTTTGGTGAGAATTTTCCGGAAAAAGAGTTATTCGTGATGGAATTCAAACGTGATAGTGTGATTTCTTTATATTTCGCTGGAAAACCACAAGTGGCTGTCATTAGAGCACTCCAGCGTTTAAATGTGAATAAATTGTTTGTGTCTCGTAACATCACTCGTTTCCATGATACTAGTAGCGTAGCCCGTCGGAAGTGGAGGGAAGAAAACAGAAACATCAGTAGAAATGGTTAGAAAAGTAAAGAAGGGACTAGATCAAAAACGTGTCGCAGGGGCCGGAAAATGGATCGTGAGCTGAACATATTGCAATATTTCATTCGGCAAATCTTGAAAAATGAGCTCTGGGTAAAGCTATTGAAATTTTAAAAAGTGCAAGAACTTACACCGCAAAAGAAAATAACAGAGCTAAAGGGTTGCTTCGCTTGGCTTCCGTGGCATCAGACTAAATGCCGAATATTATCGCGAAAATATTCTGGAGGGTGAATTTAAGCCTTGGGCACGCAGACATTTTTGCCGCAGACCTTGGACATTCCAACAGGACTCAGAACGCGCCACCCAAGAATGTTTACAAAATACCAGCGCACAATGGCCACCAAAATCTCTGGATACAAATCCGTTGGATTATTGTGTCTGGAGTATTTTGGAAAGCAAGGTTGGCACTAAAAAACACCAAAGTATCGATCACCTCAAACAAGCGCTTCGCCGGCTACGGGCCAAAATACCGCAGAGCAACATTCAGGTAGCGTGCGACTGTTTCATTGGCCGTTTGAAGGCCATAATTCGTGCCAAAGGTGAAAATTCGAACAAATAAAAACTTATTCTAAAATTTGATGCTATTTCCTACATTTTTTGCTTTCATTTAACAAGTAAAAAATGTGTCGTCTGACTTTGTTGCAGGATTAAAAATATTCGCTTTTAAGTGTAAATTTCGTATTTCTTTCCGAACAAAATGGTATGCCTTAAACTTTAGCTCCAGAACTGCAAAACCAGGAACATTTTCTGTTTTGTTTATTTTGCCATCATAACCCCCAACAATATGTCACTATTCTGACCTCTGCGAATCGGGCCATAATTGCGATATGTATCGTGATTACAAATTAACATGGACTGACGGGCGGACAAACACATACAGCTAGATCGACTCAGTTCCGCGAAATAGGAAGATCGCTACATAACATCCTATGTTCTAGACCAATATTTCGAGGTGTGAGATATGTTTTGGGCCATTCGAAATTATAATACCATTAACACATAGTACTGTAGGCTATAAAAAGTCTATATTGAATTTTATTTTAATCATTTTGTACCTTGTATGTCCCACTGTGCCTTTGTCTACATATTCTTTCTCCCTCCATTAGTTGGTTTATATTAAAATAATGTACACCCGAATGTTGCACGTTTATTGACAATCCGTGCAACGTCAAGTTATTCATCAAATCGTCAAAACAAACACAAAAACAACAACAGCAGCAAACAAAACAAACATTCATACGCAACGGACAAAAAGCACTCAAGCAATCATACCACAAATGTTTGTATGTACATAGCATATCGTTGCATGGCTTCCGACTGACATGCCAGCTAGGTGGCTGACGACTGCATGCCTGCCTGCTTGCCAAGCGCTTACCGGCTAACGTCATTTTGTTAGAGAGACATTTGCAATTTTTGCTACTTTTGGCGTTTTTAACAAACGGCCAACTCACGATTTATTTGTCATTTACAGAAGTCGTTGATAGTCGCTTAATTGGTTTTCTTATGAACAATTCAAACATTTGATGTTGCATAAAATTATCATTAGAAGCATGTTTGGCTTGAATCTAAGGAGAAACCACACAAATTCAATATTCTCCTGGCCATACGTCTTTCAGCAATCGAATGCACAGAAACAAGAAGAAAGGGAAAAAATGACAAACAAATGTTTGTCATTTCAAGAAAATATCTCGTTTGTGGTGTGATATCGGTGTCCCAACGTTGGTCAGTCCAGCTTGAAGACAAAACATAGGTTTAGCAGGGTGTGTCATTACAAAAATGTCTATGTATACATGTATCTGTAATCATGAACGACATTTACGCCATTAGCTTATCATATAGGAGATTCTTAACTGATTATTAAATTGATTATTGTTATAAATGTCAAAATAATATTTTTCCAATTTAAATGTAGGCATGCAAGCGAGCTGGATTTGAAAGCAAACATTTATGCCAAAATATAAGCAAATTCCAGAAATACATGAAGGTGTTTTAATATTGGAAAAATATTTAAGACACTAAATCCCCAAAACAAAAAAATATAACATGCCAAATTTTTTAGTTATCTTACACTAATTTTTTCTTTATATCTCATAGGTGTCCTCTATAGTTTATTACTGAACAAGTAAACAGAAATTAAGTTTGGCCGGACCGAACTTCTAATATCCACCATAGGCAAAGAAAAAATGTTTATAGAAAAAGTATTATTGAAACGTATTCCACTTTAAACTACAAACTCCAGTAAGATCGGTACGAGAATGCAGTTAGAGTTTTCAATGGTTTGAGCCGTTGTATTATGACATAAAAAACGGGAGCCTATATCGATAATTTTATGCTACCAAAATAATAATCTATTGCGAGTCTTAAATACCAAATTTGATATAATTTCGTGGGTAAATATGACTAGGATTATCAAAACACCTAATATCGGTCTATATATCAAATACTGAACCGTTGCAATATGGGACCAATGGCATGTTTTAGAGGTACAGCGACGAGGTAGAACTTCCAAAGTTCGTTTATAGGTGCTGGTTATGATGAGAACAACATCCTCCAAGTTTTTTTTTTTTTTTTTTTTTTTGGAATCGGCAAGAATATAGATACAGCTCTCACATATAACTTTCATCCGATTAAAAAATTAGGGCCCTCAGAAGTGTAATTTATACTCTATAACAATGATATTCGGTACGTGGTATCAGCTGCATCTACACTTTTGACAAATTTGAATTTTGGATGGATTTGGCAAATCGGTTCAGATTTACATATAGCTCCCATATATATTCCCCTAATTTTTTTGTAAATGATATACAAACAGTGCAATGTTTGTCTAATTAGGTTGTGTCTTGGATCAAACGATTAAAGTCATCAAGATTAAAGTCTGCCATGAGGTTCCTCGCTTCATTTCCATCGCCCAATGACCTCCGGATACCAATCCGTTGGACTATTGTGTCTGGAGTATTTTGGAAAGCAAGGTTGACACTAAAAAATACCAAACTTTGCATCACCTTCGTTGGGAATGGGCCAAAATACCGCAGAGTAACACTCGGGCAGCGTGTGACAGTTTCATTAGTCGTTTGCATGCCATAATTCGTGCCAAAGGTGACAAATTGGAACAAATCTAAACTTATTCTAAAATTTGATGCCATTTCCGACATTTTTTGCATTCAATTAAATTAAAAAAAAAAAGTAAAAATTATATATTGTAAACAGTTTCTGTTTGACGCTAGTAATAATATGTTTGATTGAGTTGAAATGTCAGGAAATAGTGAAAAGAAAATATGGCACCTTTGACATTTCTGTAAAAGGCCCTGCGGTGTTGCCAAAATACCGAGTATCGGGAGGTACCGTTAAATAGGGGCTGTACCAAAACGTGGACCTATATATACTTTGTTCCGCCACCGGAGCTAGAACCCATTGCGAACAACAAATACCAATTTTTAGAAAAATCCGTGAAACAATGTGGCAAAAATAATCAAAATAACGAATATCGAGAGCTACCATTATACTAACACGTAGACCTATAAATTCATTTTCAATACCAACCATCCTAGACAAAAACGTCAAATAATGTGGGCTGTATCGTAATTTCAACATACAGACGGACATCGTTAAATCGACTTAGAATTTTATGCCGATCATGAATATATATATTTTACAAAAGGAATGACAAATTTTTATATACCCTCCACCTTGGAAAAGAGGGTGATTGTGTTCTTCTAAATCAATTCCCACAATGTCATTTAGGTTTTGGACACTCAAGCGCTCAGAAGATTCTATTTCAATACTCACAAAATACTCCATGCTATAAAAAATAAAAAATAAATATTTATGAGCTGAAATGGACCCAAAAAAATCTTCCTCTTTTTTCTTTATTTATAACAAGGCAGAAACCTACCATTTGAAGGGTTGTCGAACAATGTTTAGCGCTTGAAATGGACCAATAATTAACATTAGTCCGCCTGAAGTCGTAAATGTATAGCCCTACATTTACGACTTCAGGCGGACTGCCACGAAATTTAGCACGGTTTCGTGGCTCTGACCAAAATCAAAGATAAACTTTTTGCATGCTTATTTGACGTTATTTAAAGAATGGAGTGCATCGAAAATATACACATGGATCAAATTCATGGATTGTTCGAACGGAGGAACGTAATAATGGCAACAATGACCTCAATATGGGAAATAAATACATTCTCTATAACCTCTAAAGAACCAACCCGGTTAAGTATACTGTTATAGGAGTTCATTCGTTGCACTCAAAACGGGATATATTTTTGATTGTCATAAAATTCTATGTTTGGAAATAGTCCGGTTAAGTATAATATTCTAGGAATTCATTCGTTGTACTCAAAACGAGGTATATTTTTGATTGGCATAAAATTCTATGTCGATTTAGCCATGTCCGTTCGCCATGTCCGTTTAGCCATGTCTGTTCGTCGGCGGAAATCACTCTAGCCAACAAATGGTAGGTTAATAAAACTCTGCTCAGATGTATATTAGATACTTAGAATTTTTGGTATTGAAAATGGGTCATATACGCCCACGTTTTGGTATTATCCCCATTTAATGGTACAAACCGAATTAGGTTATTATTGGAGTTCTAGTCGCATTTTTCGGTTATTTGTTGTAAATTTGAAGTTTGTGTTCCCGGTGTACAGACAAAATACTTGCAATGAGCGTTAACTTCCTTCTAAAATTCGGTGTTTAGACGATTTTAGACACATTTTTCAAAAAAATTTTCACTTTTTCAAGTTTTGATTATATACCCTCACCATAGTATGAAGGGTATACTCCTATTAAGGTTGTCAGTTTGTTTGTAACACTTCGAAACATACATTTGGCTGAAAATATGAAAATCCCAGTTGAAATAATTAAGGGGAGAAAAATGTGTAGTATTGTAGGAGGCAAAAGCAATCCATTTTTTATTTATTTTGAAGCCAAAGAAGTATGCAAGATGTCCCTCTATATGTTCGAATCGGAATATGCAAATATAATACTGCGAAGTATTCAACACGGAGAAGTTAACACAAAACCTGAATAAAACATATTAAGCTTAGAGCTAGCCTAAAATCAAAGGTACAAATTCACTTTAGAATAATATCAACATAACGTTTCAAAACAGACTCTCACAGCAGAGCAAGAAAACCGCAGCTGAAATAAGAGGTAATATTGGAATTAGTTTTGACAGGATAAAGAGCTTTAGATCTAATTATAAAATTACTTATTTATATGTAAAGAAAAATATGGTCTTTAGACATGTTAAACATTTATATCCTACGCTATTAGAGAATCTTCCGCCTTCAAAAATTAGTTTTTCATATTTTTGACACCTAACAAAGAACAGACAATCTACTTTTATAATATTCTTGCGAATATTTTCAACTGATTGAAATTTAATTTAACTACTGACATAGTGTACACATACATACGAAGAGATTGCACTCTGTCACATCCAATTAAGAAAATTAAATGTATTGATTTAAGGTCAAGAGGCCCATAACGATCCGTATTTTTTAATTAATATGAAATAATGTTTAAAAGACAGAAGGAATTTCTGTTTTTTTTATGATCTTTAAAATTTACTTTAAAATAAAAAAAATATAATTAAAAACAAACTCTAGAATGCTATACAATTTAACATTTATGGCAAGGGTAGGCGAATACCAATCTATACAAGATGCGAATGTGGGGGGCCGCACACTCCAAACACTCCTTAATTCTTATTTGCATTGAAACCCCATGAATCGTATTAAGTGCCTACTAATGCTTAATTTAATTACCACACCCACCGTTTAATTAGTCACTGTCATTATCTCGACTGAACACTGCCGCAGCTTTGTCAGACAACAGACAAAATAAAACAACGATATAGGAAAACCAACAACGAGAAATAAACAAAAGCACAAAAAAAATAAATTCACACAAAGCGATAGATGGATGTGTTAATCTCTCAATAGGGGCGTGTTAGGTGATCTAGGTTTTTACTGAGGTTTTCATACATTTCTTCAGTCTTTTCAAAACTAAATGCTCTAAAAAAAAATACAAAATATGTCCAAGTCCATATTAGGTTCACTTCTATATATAGCCCCCATATTATTTTAGAAGTATTTTTCACCGGATTTTATTTTTAATTGCAAATTTCTTCCAGCTGTTGGATGATATTCAAAGTCAATCAGGTCGAACTTACTGTATTTTTTACTTGTTTATTCTATAATTACGCTATGAAGCACAAAAATTGCATTAAAAACCTAGCAGATTATGAAAGAAGATAGAAGTCACGTGTATCGGCGCTCTTAAAATGTACACCGCAAAGTAAACTAAAAAGGGGAGAAGGAGGATAAGTTCTCCCTTCTTCAACATATTTTGAAATTTCCGGATTAAGTTGTTGCAAAATGGTCAGGCTTAATTTTTGGAATTTAGGTAATTAGTGCATTTTAGGTAAATAGTTTCTTCAACAAGTAACCGTTATATGGGGGCCATGCCAAATGAAAACCTAAGTATATAGACAATTTTCTTCTACAAGGATTGATATTTATTGAGAGTATTAAATACCAAATCCGTGGACAAATGTGTCGGGATCATTAAAATACAGAATGCCGATATGTACAATATTTTGACACCAGTTAAAAAGCACATTATCGACAAAAATAGCTAATTTTATAAAAATCCAATAAAAAAATGTGACATTAATCAATCGAAACCAGTAAAGAAAGTCTTAAAGTCGGGCGGGGCCGACTTTATGATACTCTACACCACTTTGCTAATTTAGTAGAGCTCCACATAACAATTAAAAGTTTTTATGGGAGAATTCAATCATACACGCTTGATTATAATTACAATTTAAAGTTCAAGGACTAAATATGCCGAAGCATTTGTATATTTTAAATTCGGAATTGTATTACCCATTTGGTGCACAATTAATTTGAAATCGAATAAAGATATATATGGGTGCTATATCCAAATCTGAACCGATCTCGATAAAATTTGGCAAAGATATTTCTGAGCTGTATTTGATATATTTCCCTGAATATCGTTGTTACGGAGTGCATACTACGGTTGTGGGTAACAAATATAACAAATCGGATGAATAATATATATGGAAGCTATAGCTATATCTGAACCGATCTTCACCAAATTTGACATACTAGCTTCTAGACTCAATTCGGTCGCAAGTGCCAAGATTCATCCCATTTCGGCAAATATTAGACGTTTGGTGCACAATCAAAGGTAAATCGGACGAAGTTATATATGGGAGCTATATCCAAATCTGAACCAATCTCGATAAAATTTAGCAAATGTATTTCTGAGCTGTATTTGATATATTTCCCCAAATATTGTTGTTGTAGAATGCATATTACGGCGGCGGTGGACAAAAATAACAAATCGGATGAACAATATATATGGGAGCTATAGCTATATCTGAACCGATTTCGATCAAATTCGGCATACTTATTTTCAGGTCCAATCTGATCGTACGTGCAAAATTCCATACTATTCGAACTATTATTACACGTTTGGTGCAAAATAAAAGGGAAATCGGACGAAGATATATATGGGAGCTATATCTAAATTTTTACCGATTATCTCCAATTTCAATAGAGTTCGTCCTTGGGCCAAACATGTCATCTGGATCTGTGCAAAATGTCATCTGGATCGGGTAATAAATGCGACCTGTACTTTGTTTACAAAAATACATGGACAGACGGACAGACGGACAGACGGACGGACGGACGGTCATGCATAAATCGACTCAGAATGTGATTCTATGCAGATCATCAAAAGGAACTATGGGTCTATCTCGTTTCCTTTTGTCTGTTACAAACAAATGCACAAAGACTTAATACCCTGACCACCTTGTGGTGTAGGGTATAAAAATACCGCATATCTGGGGATACAGTTATATTGAGGCTGTGGGAAAAAATAGAACTATATAGATAAAACCAAAAAAAAAAAAAAAAAAAAAAAATCGCGTAAAAATTCAATAATAAAAAAATTTTGTGACATACACACATACACATTTAAAGAAACAAAATTGGCCGACACAGCCTATTTCTTTTATATGGAAATAATCCTTGCAATGAGAACTCAACATGCAAAATTCATTGGGACTGCAATCAGTGACAGGGACTATAAAAAATGGTAGAGCGAATCGGAAATCCTCCGAAAATACTTCCGAAACCGTCAAGATACTTAAAACGCAGGTACCGGGGATTATGCCCAAATATAAGATAGAGTTTTAAATTTGATTAAAGTTAATGAGTTACACGTAGAATCATTTGTACAAAATATGGGTCATGGCGGTCTACGTTTTGGTATAACCCCCATATTTTTGCAAATTTTGGTTATTTGAGTTTTTAGAAAGAATAAAACACCCTTTAAAAAGCATAAGTGTGGCCCATGTTTCGGTAACACTCTTCTATGAAGGTTTCCCTTGATTTCAGCTATTTCCGGGATCTTCGCCATTTTTTCAACCAATTTGGCCCTTTTTTGGCATCTTGGCTTTTATAGGGGTAGAAACCCTATTTTCAATGTAGGTCGATGTTTTGGAGTAGCGCTCATATAAAGGTACCTACTGATTTTACCTACTTCGATGGTCTTGACCACATTTTTCATTTTTTCGATTTGGCTTAAAACGTGTATTAAGGCTACTTGGGGGTAGAGAATCTTTTATGGAAATATCTTATAGAATCATCATCATAATTAACTTTCTCTATTCCGAAATCATTCTATTCTTAATTATGAGGTGGACAAAACTAAATACCACGCCGCACGCTCTTATAAACATTTTTAAAATCGCATTAGATCAACATGTTTTGACATTTTTGCCGTGAATATTTATTTATTTATGTAGTCAAGTCATTATTTGTAATGAAAATTGTTCCAGTTATATGAGACTAGGAATTATAACGTTTTTAAAAATATGCAAAAAGACTAGAACTAGTTATATAATTTATGCGAGGTATATTCATTTCTGAATCGTTTTTTCTCAAATTTTACGGGGGAATATTTCATCTTAATCGGAAAATAAATGCGACCTTTGCTTACAAAAACACATGAACAGACGGATATATATAAATCGACTCAGAATGTGATTCCATGAAGAGAACCTAAGGCACCCCTAACTATTTTGCTAAGAGGCGTTATAAAAATCCTCCTGAACTTGGTATTGAAAATCTACTCCGTGCATAGATATACAAAAGAAAAAATAATATAGACGGAGAAAGACAAATTTTCCAAATTTGCTCCCACTAAATTCAAAATGACGGTCTCATAACAACACTAACGGACAAGAAACATCAACAATGAAAATAAATTTTAGCTAATAAAGCATTAGCGGATTGCTTTGCCGCGCCACATTCCATTCGAGCATTCTCATCAAACGAGAGGAAACATCAAAGGCTTTCACTGCCGTCTCCAATGTTTACAAAACAATCCATAAAAAAGTTCAATAAAGTGTCTGTCGCTGCTATTGAAATTTTTTTTGGAGATTTTGAGTGTTCTCCGGTACTTGGCAATTGGAATAGGTCTGGCCAAATTGTTGTGGTGGCGCTATAACAAACAATTATTCGATCATAATGTTTATTTAATCTATTATTGGATTTCTTGTGTGGCGCTTTTGTTTTTGTATCTAAGCAGAGTAGAATAGCAGCATAAGGCACCTGTTGGTTTTGCCATGTACGCTTGTATTTATATTTGGGTTTGTTCCGTTTCTTGTTGTTGAAATATTTGGAAAGATATTTGTGTCCGGCTATAACTTGGACAACGAGGCAGCGCCAATTATTTTGAAGGGCGCTTCAGTCAGCACTTTAAAAGATTTATTATTAACATCACATTGAGTCAGATGTAAAGCGTTTGATAAGCCGAAAGAGGTGATGATAGTTTTATGACCCATCGATGAAAATTAACATTTCGTGGGTGGGAATTTTGTTTTGTTTGGATCGAAAGGAGAGGGAATTAGCAATACCGAATTTACTGTTTTTGAAAAAAAAAACTCTGGAATATGGAGTTCAAGCAATTAATATTGTCATTTGGAACAAGGAAGTATAGGGTTTTTGTCCTACTAATAATAATATTGGTTTTAATTAGATTTTGGGCTAAAGATCGACCCCAAACAACAACATTCCCAGTTAGCATGGCTATATGTCAATGCATGGTTAGAATATTGTCAACTTGGTAACTGCCCCATGTTAAATAAAATTTTCAATAAAAGTATTTTTAGTATTTTTATTTAACTAAATTTAATTTTGACCATTCAATAATTTCAACAATCAAAAACCGATTTCAACTAAATTTACATACACAGTCATACATACATATGCATTCTGGCAACATCCAATTAAATTCCCATATCATAGTCATGCACATTTTATTATTTTAATCCAAACTGTGTATTGTCATATGGATGGAATATCCATGAACGAATATAGATATGATTTTAATACGAAGCAGGTCATAAATTAACAACGGACAACAAAAGTTATGACTTTTTCGGGCTTATCACAATGCAGCAACAAAAACGGACGAACAAAATAATAAACTTCATTACAATATATAACAAGTAAAAAATTCGTAAGTTTGGTCGGGCCGAACTTTGAATACCCTCCATCATTTCAAAGGAATTTGCAAATTTTCAAAAAATATCGTTGTAAAATGCTAATAAAATCGTAAAAATACGGAATATAGGGAGTTACCGATATATAAAACTTCAAGGGAGGTACCGTTGTATGGGGGCTATATGAAAACCCGGACCAGCCTTGGCAATCTTCGATCGCATGCTGTAGCATCCATTACGAACTTACAATACGAAATTTTAAACAATTCTACGCAAGGATGTTTCTTACATAATGAGAACACATACCGCCAACTTATAGCAAAATCGGGTTAAAATTGTGACTAAGACATCCAAAAAATCTTAAAGTTATATGGTAAAGTTATATGGGGGCTATACCAAAACGTGGAACCTATGTAGCCCATTTTCAATACCAAAAGTACAGCATGCCAAAAAACACATCTGAGTAAAACTTTATCAACCTGTTTCATTTCGTTCAGAAGCTACAGAGGTTTTCACTGAGGGGCAGACATCGCTAAATCGACATTGATTTGTATGTGATTCGACAATATATATACTTGGTGGAGCTTAAAATGTATATTTCGAGGTGTAAAAAATGGAATGACAAACTTAATATACCCTCCGTACTAATGTGGAGGGTAAAAAAGACAATTCTGTACTTGGAGAAAGGAAGGAGAAGGAAACAAATATACATTTTTGTTTTACGACCATTTTATTGCACGAAGCAACTACAACAACAAATGGACGAAAAATAATCGCACAACTCATTGGTGAAGATATGCCAGACAAACTCACAAACACAGATACAAATATGTACTACACAATTATTTTACAATACAAACTATACGACAGAGGGCCACTGGTTTAGCGCCAAATAGATGAACAAAGACAGCAAATGACCCAAAAGTGTTGGCGCCTCCAATGTTGAGCCAAGCAAAACTAATTGTAAGAATCACAAGTGAGTATTACTAGGAATATGCTTGAAATGACTTTTCATTTATTCACTTTTCAGCGACTGCAGATTATGAAAACAGTGTTGCCATTAGAGTTTCAGTTTCCAATTTGAGTTACAATTTTGGAAAAAATATACAGTAAAATATATAAATACACAAAAATATGAGATAAAAAGATGTTAAAAGCAGTAATTTCGGCCGGGCCGAACTTTGAATACCCTCTATCATTTGGAACGAATTTGGAAATTCAATTCGAATCAAAAAATAAAATCCGATGAAAATCCTCTTAGCATCTTAAAAATACCGAATATAGCCGTTATATTGGGGTCTATACGACGTGAACCTACATAGGCATTGTTTGCTATAAGCCATTACCATATTATAAACGTGTATAATGTAGCATCTTCAAAATACTGTTTATAGGAAGGTACCGTTATATCGGAACTATACGAAGACCTGGACCTGCATAAAAAATGTTGTGTCACAGGCTGTACCATCCATTACGAACTTCAAATACGACATCTCAAACAATTTCAGCGATTATTGTAAATAAAATAGTCAAAATACCGAATATAAGGAGGTACTGATATATGGAGCCTATACGAAGACTTGGACCTGCATAAAAATGTTGTCTCACAGACTGTAGTTCCCATTACGAACTCTAAATACGTAATTTCAAACTACTCCGGTGAATGGGGAGGTACCGTTATAGGGGGGCTATACGAAGACGTGGACCTTCACAGACAATTTTCTGTCATAAGCTGTAGTATCCATTACGAACTTCAAATGCCAAGTTTGAAACAATTCCGATAAACAATGTCGCTAAAATCATCAAAATACATGACCCATGTACGAACTTGACCTGCCTACTGGCAAAATAAAAATATGTGCAAAATTTTGACCTTCTAACTCAATTCCTTCGTAAGATAGCGTGATTAAAACAGACAGAAAGACCGACATCACATCGACTTAGAATTCTAAATCGACTTAGAATTTTACACTGATCAAGAATATATATATACTTTGTTGGGTCTGACATGAGTATTTCGAGAAGTTACAAATAGAATGACAAAGTTAATACACCCTCCATAGAATGGTAGAGGATACAAAAAACAGCAACAAAGTCAAACGCCAAAATTTTTACATTTTTACATTTTTTTAATGTTATTGAATGAAAGCAAAAAATGTCGGAAATAGCATCATATTTTAGAATAAGTTTAGATTTGTTCGAATTGGTAACATTTGGCACGAATTATGGCCTTCAAACAGCCAATGAAACCGTCACACGCTGTCCGAATATTGCTCTGCGGTATTTTGGCCCTGCGCAGCGCTTGCTTGAGGTGATCGGAAGTTTAGTATTTTTCAGTGCCAACCTTGTTTTCCTAAATACTCCAGACATTATAGTCCCACGGATTGGTATCCGGAGATTTTGGTGGTCATTGTGGGTTGGAAATGAAGCGAGGAACCTCATTTTGTAACCATTCTTGGGAGGTGCGTGCTGAGTGGGATGGTGCTGAGTCCTGTTGGAATGTCCAATGTCTGCGGGCAAAATGTTTGCGTGCCAAGGCTTTAATACACCCTCCAGAATATTTTCGCGATAATATTCGGCATTTATTCTGATGCCACGGTGGATTAATACAAGCGGAGAACGACTGTTATGGCGGCCTACGCCATCACCGTGGCCGGCGCTTGTGTTCTGGTGGCTAACCGAGAGTGCACATTTTCAACTGACGTCTTTGGAAAGTAAACACAATAATTTTGCTTGTTTACAAACTGCTGGACAACAAATGTTTTTTCATCGGAGAAACCCAGATTCAGCAGTTCACCACTTTCGGCCCAGTGATGCAACTCTTTGGCTCATTTTTCAATATTTGTCGAATGGAATATTGCGATATGTTCAGGTCACAAGCCATTTTTCGGCCACTGCTACGCGGGTTTCGAACAAGTCGCTTCTTTACTTATCGAACCATTTCTGCTGATGTTGTTATTTCCTTCCATCCACTTCCTTGACGTCGGGCTACGCTACCAGTATCACTGTAACGAGCGATGGTACGAGACACAAAAGATTTATTCACATTTAAATGCTGGGGAGCTCTTACAATAGCCACTTGTGGTTTCCCAGCCAACTATAAAGAAGTCACACTATCACGCTTGCATTCCATCACGAATAATTTTTTTTGTCTGGAAAATTCTCACCAAAATGCTTTGGTACGCTTGTAAACAATATAATGAGCTGTCACTGGAATAATTTTAACAGCTATCGGACGAGTGGCTTAGAAATGACAGCAGTCTGAAGTTGGTTGCAGATTTTTCATCTCACCCTGTATTTTTGGCCTGTGTCCTTCCGAAATGGTTATTTATTGTACATTCAAACAACACACACCTGCTTAGTTTAGAAATGCATATATGTGTACCTTCCTGATATGTAAATAGTAATAAATTAAAAAAATAAATCAATAGTTTTCCTTTCATAAAAGAAGTCGATGCTTAAAATTGTAATTGTGTTTAGGAAAAATCTTGATTTGGAATCTCAATATATCCGACACTTTTTTTGTAAAATTGCATAAAACAGCAACTCTACACATTCTACATATATCATTGACCACAGCCATGCAAGGTTTGTTGACATAGCACTTCCTAAAACAAAACTAGCTATAATTTGTCGTTCGCTCCCATGTCCCGCAAGTTTCCCAGTCTCAACTAAATTAAGCGCCAAACTATTTGTCATATATACTTATTTTTTAATAACGAAAAATCAAAACGGCAATGCCAAATGAATCGTCGTTTTTAGTTTCAGCCATTCGACTTGTCATTCTACAAAGGAACATTCACATGTATGTAGATTGCTATTGGTGGTCGTCGCGACCCATAGTTGGACAGTTTGTATCCCTCGTTTTTCCACTTCCATGGCCTCGTGATGATCAATGCTTTGAATTATTATGTGGATTTATGTTTGACACTGTCACAGAGTGGTGGCATAGATTGTTTATGACTTTGACTAATATCAACATTTGTGACTAGACTTAATACCACAAACTATGCATGGACGAAGGATGAAAGGGTGTTGTACGGTGTCTTGAAGTAAGACTGAGTGAGAGACATTTAATTAAGTTTTTTCCTAGACCACCTATTTTATTCAAACTTAAGTCAATTTTAAATATGGACTATATACAGGGTGAGATGAAAAAAACTGGGTGAAATGAAAAAGACTGCTGTCATTTGCAAGCCACTCGTCCGACAACTGTCAACATTTTTTCACTGATATTTCACTGATATCATAATATTGTTTACAAGCGTACAAAAACATTTTGGTGAGAATTTTCCAGAAAAAAAGTTATGGAATTCAAGCGTGATATTGTGATTTCTTTATATTTGGTTGGAAAACCACAAGTGGCTACCGTTAGAGCACTCCAGCATTTAAATGTAAATAAATCTTTTGTGTCTCGTACCATCGCACGTTACCGTGATTCTTTCTAGCGTAGACAGGCGTCAAGGAAGTGGACGGAAGAAAACAGCAACATCAGCAGAAATTATTCGAAAATAAAAAAAGCGACTTGATCGAAACACGCGTCGCAGTGGTCGAAAAATGGCTCATCAGCTGAACATATCGCTATATTTCCATTCGGTAAATATTAAAAAATTCCACAAAGTGCAAGAACTTACACCGCAGCAGAAAGAAAATAGAATTAAAAGAGCTAAAGAGTTGCTTCGCTTGGCCAAAAGTGGTGAACTGCCGAATTTGGTTCTCTCTTGCCAAAGAGGTGAGCTGAAAATGTGAACCTTCGGCTGGCCACCAAAACTCAAGCGCCGGTCATGGTGATGGTGTGGGTCGCCATAACAGCCGATGGTCGCTCTCCGCTCGTATAATCGAGAAAATATTGTGGAGGGTGTATTGAAGCCTTGGGCACGCAAAAATTTTGGCCGCAGACCTTGGACATTCCAACAGGTCCATTCATTTCCAGCACACAATGGCCATTAAAATCTCCGGATACCAATCCGTTGGACTATTGTGTCTGGAGTATTTCAGAAACAAAGTTAGCACTAAAAACAAAACCAAAGTGTCGATCGCCTCAAGCAAGCGCTTCGCCGGGAATGGTCCAAAACACCGCAGAGCAACATTCGGGCAGCGTGTGACGGTTTCTTTGGCGGTTTGAAGGCCATATTTCGTGACCAATTCGAAAAAATCTAAACTTAATCTAAAATTTGATGCTATTTCCGACATTTTTTGCTTTCAATCAATAAAATTTAAAAAAATGTCAAAATGTTGGCGTTTGACTTTGTTGCAGTTTTTTATCTCAACCTGTATAGAACATGTATTATAAAGTGTAAAATAATTCAAAACTGTTAACTGTTTTTATTTAAAACGCCAAATTTGGTTGGATATAGTTGTTCCGTAGAATAAACTACAAATAAGCTAATGAGTTTTAGTTAGAATCATTTATAAACTCCTTAGGGAGGAAGTATTTGACCCATATAGATTTACATTCATATTATAAATTCACACATATCATACCAAATTTTTAACACCCTCATGGCCATTCATGGCGTTCAGTAGTTGCTGCTCTTCATAATACTAAAGGGACTATTTATGCGATTTTGTAACTCTACAAACATTATGTTTTTAAATATTACCAAAGGGGGTTTCATTGCATTCTTACAACAGACATACACACATACATATAAAGATACTAAAGTTTGCACAAACACATGCGAACCTGTATGGATTTCGTGAATGCACATTTGCATAGACTTCGACAAACTAATGTATCTACGAATGCATGCATGTATGTAGGTTTGTCTGTTCGGATATGGATGCATGCAAATATGATTTATTAAGTGTTAATAAAGAACTTTTAATCCATTGGCTTGTGTACATTTGCATTTCGTTTCTCATATTTTGCAGTTCGTTTGCTCGTTGGTATGTCTGAGTATCTTGTGTGGAGCTTCTTCAGAAGAGAAGTTATGCTATAGAATGTGATATTGCACATATACACCCATTTACATTGGATTCAAATTATAAATGAAAAGTCATGTGACAGAAATTCATTGGCATTGATACTAGACTAAGTTTTAGGTCAACTATGCTAGCATATCTTCTAAAAATGTATTTGTCTATAATTTAAACAATGAGACTTGTAAATAAAACAAGTATGAATAATTGATGTATAATTTCTATAGAAAACTTTCATTGGAAAAGGAAGATTTTTTATAAGAAAATGATTTTCTTCATAAACATTTGGTATGGGAAATTGTACGTTTACAGCCCCCCGATGTTGTAAGCCCAGTGGACAAGTTCTAATGCCACAATAAGTCGCACATCGGTTTTTAGTTCCAAAGATTGCAGGTGACCTTAAAGTTAAAATAACGAACTGCTATACAAAGTTTGCTAAAAAATGTTCTTAATTGCTTTGAATAAGGTCTTAAGAAATTCCACACTAATATTTTTTTAAATTGCAAAGGTACCTTTGAATTTGATGCATTTTGAAGATTTCACATGCATGTTCAACTATTTTATTTAGTTTGCGTTTTAATATTCACATCCTCCCGATACAGAGAATGTTAATTTAAGGTAATTTGGCAATTTGGATATTCACTGCATAAAATCTACCTCTACGAAAATTCCGATTTTAGAATAACCACATAACTATGGTCCCCAATATTCGGTATGAGAAGTTGGTATTTTGAATTAATAACTTGTATTATCACGTTGAAGATATTGCAAAATTTCAGCATTTATATCACACCGATAAGCCAATAAATAGAAATAATATTACGATATCGGGTATATTTTTTCCGCCGAAATTGTTTAAAATTAGATATTTAGAATTCATAACGGATTATGTAGCCCGATGTTTGGTATTTTGATGATTTCGACCACATAATAATAATAATAATAATAATAATAATAATAATAATAATAATAATAATAATAATAATAATAATAATAATAATAATAATAATAATAATAATAATAATAATAATAATAATAACAATAATAATAATAATAATAATAATAATAATAATAATAATAATAATAATAATAATAATAATAATAATAATAATAAAATAATAATAATAATAATAATAATAATAATAATAATAATAATAATAATAATAATAATAATAATAATAATAATATAATAATAATAATAATAATAATAATAATAATAATAATAATAATAATAATAATAATATAATAATAATAATAATAATAATAATAATAATAATAATAATAATAATAATAATAATAATAATAATAATAATAATAATAATAATAATAATAATAATAATAATAATAATAATAATAATAATAATAATAATAATAATAATAATAATAATAATAACAAATCCGTCTATATGGCTGGTGCGCACGATTTGGTCTAAACATGGTTCATCGCAATCTCAATATTTCTATCGTAACAAGATATTTCTATTATCACAACGGATCAAAATTTCAAACTCTTATTAAACGCCAAATAAGCATCCGATTTTCTTCAAATTTCACTCATCCCATTACTTATACCAGCGTATGATCTGGTGTGAAGAAGTCAAAATCTGACAAGTCATAATATTTATATCTGTCTTAGTAAAAAAAAAATATTGGGCCACTCCGTCGGAAACTCTACCATCAGTGCGAAGGTGCTGTGTCCTGTTGGAATGTCCAAGGTCTGAGGCCAAAATGTTTGCATGCCCAAGGCTTTAATACATCTTCCAGAATATTTTCGCGATAATATTCGGCATTTATTCTGAAGCCACGGTGGATTAATACGAGCGGAGAGAGATCATCGGCTGTTATGCGGCCCACACCATCATCATGGCCGGCGCTTGAGTTCTGGTGGCAAACCGAAGGTGCACATTTTCAGCTGAGCTCTTTGGCAGGTGAATACGATCATTTAGTTTGCTTACAAACCGCTGGACAACGAATGTTTTATCATCGGAGAAACCCAAATTCGCCAGTTCACCACTTTCGGCCAAGCGAAGCAACTCTTTAGCTCTTTTGAGCCAACCAAAAATAAAGAAATGACACTATCACGCTTGAACTTGAAAATTTTAACCAAAATGCTTTTGTACGCTTGTAAGCAATATAATGAACTGTCACTGGAATAATTTTAACAGCTATCAGCCGAGTGGTTTAGAAATGACAGCAGTCTGAAATTGGTTGCAGTTTTTTCATCTCACCCTGTATATCGATAAACGTAACCTTAGCATTTCAATAGACATCTTCAATATAAGTTAGCGTCAGCGGCGCACGAGTGTCTCTCACGCCTTAGAGAGATAGCGACCATTATGCTGGCTTGACTTTAAAAAGCAATTGACTATAATTTATACAGAATTTCATCGGGCCAGTCAAAATGTTAAAACATTTAAATATATTCACTATTAACTGTGATCTTATCAGTAACTTAAATTTTTCGAAACAATCCAAAAAAACAAAAAAAAAAATAATATAATTAATTTTCCTTTTGACATCCCAAATCAAACAGCAAAATAAACCATACAATTCTGTGGCAATGCAACTCAACGACTTTTATTAGTTCCCTAATTGTTTATTTTGAAATTTATCACCTTAAACGGATTTACTAAAAATAAATCCCATGTCTATACTATCGATTGATAAATAACAATTACTGTCACATATCAGTCATACACAATGATGTTTCACCTCAAATTAAATAATTTTACGTTCTTAAAATAATATCCGCCAATTCGATTTACCTTTCCAATTTAATCCGCTTGGCAATTGTTTTTTTTTTGTTTCTGTTTTCCCCTTGCTAGAATTTTATTGTACTCTTCCTATAGTTGTTTGCTTATCTCTATATTAAACATTCCATGCAGGCAGGCAGCCAGGTTGGCTGGCAGGCTGACTGACTGACCGGCCAAAAGGCAAGTCGCTTTGCCGGTAGGTTGTCATTCGTTGTCATAATATTCCATAAAACCAATTTTGTAATAAAATTGCACGAGACTGAAAATTAAAATTGCATTTTAATAAGTTAATCCATGCGTGCGCACATAACGATCAGAAATCTGCGAAATATTTATATATTTTATGAAAAAATAAGTATGTGTAATGGTCGAAAGAGAGCACACATTCACAAACAAATATGCATACATCCCCATGCATATGAGGATTGCTCATACACACACACACACACAAATATTCACTACAGCGAAATAGTTTATTTACTCGCGGAAAAAAGTTCAGGAAAATTCATTCATTCGTGTGACCTCTACGCTTTTTCCATAATAACTATGGCCTAGGCAGCCAGCAACGCGGCAATGGTTCATGACCAATTGGTTGGTGTATCTGCGATCCGTGCATTTCTGCCGCAGGATGGTGTTGTCGGCTTAGTAGATAGTTTGTAGATTCTTTTAATATTTGGTAGCACCACAAGAGAAGTACATCGAATTCTAAGTGAACGCTATAGCTAATAAATCTATATAAATAAAAGAGAAGAGTGATAGACTCAAAAACACTAAAAGTTACAAAATGGTACACCACTTTTATTGAACGATCGGTAAGTGCTAATACTTTGAAATTTTGCATGATGGTCACTTTTAGGAATTCGTATTTCAGTGATACGAAAGTACATCCTAATATTATTCGACCAAATGTGATATAATTTGATATTTGAAATTTTCAGTATTGTTAAATCTAATACCTGCCGATTTGATCGGCATAAAAATACTTCAATATTTTGAAAGTTTCAAAAGCATTTTCGAGGTTATTAATACTTTGTCAAAAACTTGCAACAAAAGTCCACCATATGGTTTATTTACAATGCAGTAGTACCTTTTGATATACGTTATATCATAATATTTAATTACATTTCTTAACCTCGATTATTGGAATTAGATAGGTCTTAGCGACATTTTTAAATCAAATGGGCTGTCTTCCATCGGCTTTAATTTGAGAGTTAGATGCCTAATGATATAGCACATATATTGAAAAGTACATATAAATTGTTTATAAAAATCCTATGTAAAAGCTCAGTTCAAATTTTAGCATTGTAAAGAGCTTAGCAGCACTCGTCATTCAAATCATCTGCAATTTGGAACTCGCAATGTCTAGAAGATCGTACTACGTGTCCACCTCATTGTTGAGGTCAAAATGATTTCAGAATAGTCAATGTTATTTACTTTACATCCATCAATGCACAGCACCTCAATTGTACGTCAGAATCCCCAAAAAGTCTATGTTTTTGATTAAAGTAAAATGCAATGACGATAAAACAATGCCCTCCTGTTTTGTTAAATTCTCTATAGATCACCAAATCGATTGAAAAATGTGGCCAAGATTTTCGAAACAGGTAAAATCAGGAAATACATTTATATGAACACGATGTAGTTCCTGGAGTTGGAAAGCTATATGATAGTTCTAGTCAAGAAAGATCACCATTTAACATCGTATTGGACACTAATTTATCTTTTTTACATTTAGAATTCAAAACAAATGTTAACAAATGTAGTCAAATTCAAAATCAAAAGTTAAAACCAAATTAAAACAAGTAAGCAAAGGCTACAGTCGAGCGGGGCCGACCGTTGAATACCCTACAACACTATAATAAACGATACAGTTTATATAGGCGAGATACTCGAAAGAATTCCACAAGATATTGTGACAAATAATAAAAGAAAACCAGGTTTCGTCAGGTTTCGTTCTCTAATTTTCGAATAATAGCAACTTAAGCTAATTTGTTAATTTCCAATTCATTGGTAGATGTTGCACGTAAACGGTCTTCCTAGATCTGGAACCAATATTTTCCAAAGACCTATAAACTCTCAGAAGTGGCAAAAGATTAACATTTATTATTGGTTTTTGACTGAAACGCATCTATATGAGATACAGCCATTTGACTATATTCTTCAACGAAATCAGCGTTAACGAAATAGTCAGAAGTGCCTCTTTCCTGTATTTGTGAATTCTCCAAAAATTCACTGGAATGGGCATTTTCTTATTTTGTCTACAAAAGTTGGCAAACTATTTCACACATTTAATATTTTTGGATGGCCATCCAAAACTGCTTGGCTTTTGCAATGTCCGGTAACCCCCATTCAAATGTGCGCGAGGATCGGGCGATAATTACGACCTGCCGACAATTTTGCAGTTTTTTGGTCCATTCAACCCCTAAATATATGGCGATCATCTCCAAAAAGAATAGGCTTCTTTTCTGACCCTCATCTTATCCCCATGCAAAATTTCGTTAGGATCGGGCCATAAATGCGATCTGTATATGATATCCTGATATCCTAACTACTTAGTTTTGTTAGCTGTAGAAATATTACCAAATGTTTAATTCAAAATGAAAATATGCCAAAAATATGACAAAATGGAAAAAATATGAGAAAATTTTAGAAAATCAATATTTTCATCTTTAGAGAGATATATTTATGCGATTTTGTTAGACGTTTTTTCTTTCCTGCCAAGAGGCCATTTTGAATTAATGAGAACTGTCGAAATCAGTTCAGCCGTTCTCGACATATAAGAGATCTTTCAAGCATATCTTCTTTGATGGACATATATAACGCACATATTTTGCTATATATCCGATTTGTTGGATCTTAACATCAATGTAAAGATCAGAAGTAACCTTGACATGGCTTTGTGATTTCGCCAGGATTTAAAATATTCGCGGTTTAATGAAAAATTTTGATTTTTTTCAACATAAAAGATATGGTCTATTTTACCCGCTAAATATTATCCGATGACCACCCAAATTGGTAGGCTTCTTCCCCGCCCTAAACTCTAGCTACATGCACAATTCCTCGTCGATTGGTCTATAATTGCGACCTGTAGAGCAACTGCAAAATCAGGAATTTTTACAGTTTTTGGTCCATTTCAACCCCTAAACATTTGGCGATTATCTCTAAAAGAAATAGGGTTCTATTCTGACCCTATCCCCACCTCCATTCTAAATTTCGTGAAAATCGGGCCATAATTGCGACCTGTAGAGTGATTACAAATTAACATGGACAGACGGACATACATAGCTAGATGGACTCAGCTCGGCGAGGTAGGAAGATCCATATATACTTTCCTATATGGGAAACCAATATTTCGTGGTGTTACATAAATTCTGGCCCAATCAAACTTATAATACCCCCAACACATAGTGTTGTAGGGTATAAAAACAATACATTAATCACAAAAATGTTTTTTATTCACATTTTATTCTTGAATTTTATACTTTTCTACCAAGAGACCAATTCGAAATGGAGTGAATCGTCTAAATCAGGCCATCAGTTCTTGAGTTATAAGAGTAGTAACTAATCTTGTCTCATCTAAATGTCTTGATGTGCCAAGTGTGAACTACAGGGGAGGACTCCATCGTTCAATATTAGATTTGTACTTTTTTGAAAAATATTGATCTTTTGTGGGTCATGTACTAGAAGGACTCGACTGATATTGTCCACCTTCGAACTTAGTAAAAAGATTTTGATATTATTTGGATCGGATGGGATACACTTATCGAGAATCATCATACGCACAGACATACAGATAAATGTCATGTTAAATAATATATGCCTTTTTAGCCATATGGATATAACAATTGGTGCAATATTCTCGGATCCTCCTGAAATAGGGTCATATCTTCCCACTGTCGTCTGCCAGATTTCGGTAAGACAAACAGCAAAATAGTTACAAGTAATAATTTCGATAAAGTTGACACGTAAGCGATATGTCAGAACCTATGTCATTTGGAGATAATATTCTATCTATTACTAACTCAAAACTACAACCTTTTTTGGATATATAATCCGAAAGCTAAACCTACATTGTGCATTTTTGTCAGATTGTGTTCTATATATAAGAATTTTAAAATAATATTATTAGTGCCACGAAACGTGAGAACCCAAAATGCCCAGTAACAAAACATTCGTATGGAAAATGTGACCGAGAACTAACATAATACCGGTTACATTGGACCGTTTTCGATACCAGAAATTTAAAACACCTAAAATAAAATAGAGTAAAATTTTTTCTGCGTATTAATTTGAAGAATTACAAATTTGTTATGACAAATATTTGTCAAATCTTAACAGATATTTTAATTTAGCAATTAAAATATAGTAGGTTCTGAAAACCTACCGAATGGACAAGAATTCTCTGCTGTAAAAAATATGATCATCTACGGCCACATATATTACCTATTTCGTTTGGTAATTTTAGATTTCACTACGACACAAATGCCCGATTTCCAACATTACAATTCTGGACTTTTGCGAGGAACAAACTAGCATACCTCATTCGCATTATGAGCAAAATAAGTCAGATTTCTTTCTATTAGATGATTATATATCACATTTTTCTAAGATAATTTACAAAAATAATATATATATATATACTTTACATTAGAATTATTCCATAATTCTCTTCAATTTACACATATACCTTCAGTAGAGTACTTATGACTAATCGACCCAGCAGATTGTTGGTCACTAGCCTTCCCTTGGTTGGTACTTTTTCAATTTAATTCCAGCGATTGTTGCCATAGTCCCATTTATGCAGAGACAACGTTTACACCTTCGCACTGGACGTGTTGTAAATTTCACCCAGCACATTTACTAACATATAATATATATGTGTGTGCATGTGTATGTGTGCGTTTGTATGTTGGTATGCGTATATGGTAATTTACACTATACTCTATAAGCGTAAATGTAGTAGGACTACTGAATGAATTGGTTTACATGGGAATGTGTACAGTCGAAGCATGTATGTGTACGTGTGTTTGTGCCTGGGTATATCCGACAGTGGTGATGATGATGCTCTCCTTTTGATAATGATAATTGTTAATTGTCGAATGAATTGTTCAGTTCTGGAATATAAATTTGGTAATTGAATTATTAAATACAGTTAAACGATGTAAAATGAAAATAATACAGCACCAAAAGGCACATTAGTTGTTACAACAAGGAATTTCTAATGAAAATTTCAAATTGTTTTCTAAAATGTAGGCAAAGTTAACAGTTTTTGGGGATGTGAATAAAATTTGGCTTGAGTAACTTGATCAAGTTAAACGGCAAGAGTGGGGGAAAGAGAAGAGAATTTTACACAGAATAAAGAAACCATTGAAAAATATAAATATATAAAAAACATAGAATATATCAAGGAAGCAAAGGCTATAGTAGTGCGTGGCCGACCATGGGATACCCTACAACACTGCAATATGTTACAAGCCCCCTTATGTCCAAATCCATTTTTAAAGGTTTCGCTTTCGAAATTATGTCACGGAGCACTGCAAAGATACTACCCTTAGCATCTTGACTAAGGACATTTGCCCAACATTTACTCACTCCGTCGTGCTGTTAGCTGTTGTGGTCTATTTTACAGCTAAATATAATCCAATGGTCATTCACAATGCTAGAATTCTTCCCTGCCCTTAACCTTCTTCTCAGGCGTGTCGACTGGCTTCAGTTGTGTGATCAAGAAATTTTTTCTGTTTTTGGTTCATTTGAACCTCTAAATATTTGGCGATCATCTCCAAAAGCAAGAGGTCCCTCTGTATTTTTAAATTTAGACTCACCTATATGATTTGTTTGTCTACGATATTTGGATATAATTGTTTACGAAATCAGCATAAAGAACCTAGAAGTTCGCCTTTTGTGTATTTTGGACATCGCCAGTGAGTTATTTTCCGCGTTTCGGTAGAATGGAAATTTTGGTATTTTTTTGAAGTAGTGGTCCATTCTATTCGCTATTCTAAATTGTTACTTCATGCGATATTTCTTGTCCTTTACTTTCCGCAGCGGCTTGGAGGAGGTAACTCTGCCAGCCGACCGCAACGTATCCATTTCGGATATTGATAGCTGCATTGAGGATTTAGGCTCCGCCTTCCGAGATGCCATAGATGCTTCAGTGCCCAAATATAGTGCAAGAAGGGCAATCTCCCTCCTAGGATCGCAAGCTTTATTAGGGAACGTAGACGGCTCTGTCGAGTGTTGCGTAGATCTGGCGATTCTGAGCGTCAAATAGTCCTCACGGCCGACATCCGCAACCTCGACCAGATTATAAAAGCCAATATTCGCTTATTCGAAAACGATAGGTATAAAGGCTTTCTCGAGGGAATTACGGTCAATTCCAAGACCTATGGCAAGGTCAAGCGAATGGCTGGCCTTGCCTCTCGAGATCCAGTCAGTCCCCTTGTAGACTCCTCTGGTATTAGGATCAGATCGGATCAGCTTAGGGCAGAGATGTTGGCGGACCAGGTGCATGAAACGCTTCGACATGAGGGAGCTCCCTTCTTTACCACTCGGAAGGCGGCTATGTTAGGCTTCTGATCTACCGGCAGGTGATCAGACCTATTGTCGCCTATGCCTTCCCCGTCTGGTTTGACATTTCGTCTCACTAGATGGAAAGGTTAAGGGTGTGGGAAAGAAAAATAATCTTCTCTTGTCTGGGTCTACGCCCCATCCTTAGGGCAGATGGCTCCTATAGATCCTATTCCTGTAGGGCGATCTACGATAGGGAGAAAATAGACAGGATAGATATCTTCATGATGAAGACTGGACTAGCATTTTTAGACAAATGCCAGTTTTTAGATAATAGTATCGTTGAGGGAATGTTTAGGTGCTTTGAGGATGCGGACCAGCTTCGAGCTTGGAAGCATTTGCCTCCTGCTGCCCTTGCCAGGCTGAACGAGCTGGGCCTGCTCTACGGGGTTGAAGGTCTTCTATTCTTTCATAGGAGACTTTCAGACCCGGATTGGAGTAGACTGTTGTATAACACTGCCCAGCTCACTTAAGTTAGATTAAGTTAGTTTAAGTAGTTATAAGCGTATTGTAAATATTTAATTTTATTTTTTATTATCTAGTTCGTAAGTTTTCCTCAGCCCCTTTTTTGTATGATTCTACTTTTCGGGCACAATTTAAGGCTTAATGTAGCAAGTTGTGTACACAAACATGTTGTGGCACTTTTAGTAAGCGTTGTACAAATGCATGTTTATTTATCGTATAGCTAGGTTTAAGCCATTTTACCTATGTTGGTAGTAAGGTTTTGAATTAATAAAACGGCCAAAGGCTAAAACTGAAACTGAAACTGTCCTTTACTTTCTATTTATGACCTTTATAATAGCTGTAAAATCAAGAACATTTTTAGTTGTTGGTCCATTCAGCCCCTAAATATATTGCGGAAATCTTGCAAACAATAGGCCTAGCATTTGTGAGCCTAACCCTACCCTTTTAAAATTTTCGTGGGGTTCGGACGATAATTGCAATCGGTATATAATAACCCCAACCTGTGTTGTAAGGTGAAAAAAATTTAAAAAATGTATACTTCAATATTATAAGTCAAATGGAAAAAAATATGAAAAAATCACAAAATACCACAAAATCTATATTAACATAATTATTGGCCAAGAGGGCATTCTGAATTGACAAAATTTGTCAAAATCGATCCAGCCATTCTTGAGATATAAGCATTCTGGATAGCATCCCCTTCCTTTGTAAATCGTAATATTATTATCAAACTTAGATCGAGTTTGGATATGAGCAATATCGGTCTAGTACATCCCACACAAACGGTCAAAATTTTCAAAAAAAAAATGTATATATATATATATATATATATATATATATATATATATATATATATATATATATGTATATATATATATATATATATATATATATATATATATTACTGCTAGAAAGAGAAAGAATAATCCGATTTTGCTCCAGCTTTATATGTCCTAATTTTTGCATCAGTGCTAGGTTATGTGCGCTGGAATTAAAAATATTCGCGGTTTAATGAAAAATTTGGCTTTTATTTAACACAAATGTTATGGTCTATTTCACCTACTAAATATTATCCGATGACCATCAAAATTGGAAGACTTCTGCCCAGCCCTAAGCTCTAGCCTCATGCTAACCTCATGCTTTTCGGTTTTTGGTCCATGTCAACCCCTAAATATTATGCGATAATCTCCAAAAGCAATAGGCTTCTATTCTGGCCCTAACCCCAACTACATTCTAAATTTCGTGAAGATCGGGCCATAATTACGACCTGTACAGTGATTACAAATTAACTTGGACAGACGGACGGGCGGACATACATAGCTAGATCGACCCAGCTCGGCGAGATAGGAAGATCCATATATACTTTCCTATGTGGGAAATCAATATTTCCAATTGTTACATAATTTTTAGCCCAATCAAACTTATAATACCCCCAACACATAGTGTGGTAGGGTATACAAATATTCTTGATCAAATTACATTGCGAGTCTCTGAGCAAGTGCTCCAGTAGAGACATCACATTAAACTGTCAATACAGAGTGATTCAAATTAAAAGAAAAAACTTAAAAAGAGCACCCTTTATTTGAAACCAAATTTGACAAATGTGCTTCTACAATAAAATTGGTTGAATATAGTAAAATCCATTTGATAAAACACATTTGGTGCCCAAAAACTAAAATTAGATCCCATCCGATTATAGCCAATTTCAATAGGGCTAGTCCTTGAACCGAATAAATAAACTTGCTGCCTTTCATCTTAATTGGACAATAAATGCGACCCGTACTTTATTCGCAAAAAAAACATATGGCGCTGGACGGACATTCATTAATCAATTTATAAAGACAGGCACGAAGTAGGGGGCACTTGCTCATAATCATAAAATTGTATTTTATAGTTTACTGCCTCTTTTTCGACTGCTCCGCGTAATTACAAGACTTAACCAATTTTATAATCTAAAACTGAATGTTTCATAGATGAATGGATTTCCAGAGTCGACTTTCGCGTCGTCGAACTCAATACAATATTAGATCTCAAGGTCTTGTGATAAAAATAAACCGTTTAGTCCTCATGTCGTCAGTTGTTGGGACAGGTACGTAATATTATATTGGCTGAAAGAGAACACTTTTAACAATTGCTTTTGGCTGTTTAAGTCTCTGTAGTGTACACATTTTATAATTTTATTAAAATATAGTATCAGAGGAAAAATTAAATAGCTCATATTATGTAATTATAACCGGCCCTTAGAAAAGCAATCTTATTTACTTAACAAGAAAGGACTTTACGTCGATAACTGCTTGCAACACGAAAACTATTAAAAATATTCTAAACAAGTAACAAAGCGACCTCCATTTCGAAGAAAAATCCGTTGAAATATACTGCAAAAATCATAAATATACCGAATATAGGGAGTTACCGCTATATTGGAGCCTATACGAAGACGTCTACCTCAATAAACAATTTTTTATAGACTATAACAATATTCAAATACGAAACATAAAACAATTCCGGCGAATAATGCGCAAAACATCAAAATTGCAAACATTGGCAGTCCCCTAAGGAACTGAAAATAAAAAATCTGACCAAATGTAAATCAATGAATTGAATTGTACCACTGCATTGATCAAAGATTTAAAACCAATTTCGATTAGTATTATTATTTTGAATACTTTTACGCTTCTTAGCATAAACGTTATGTGAGCATGCTTTTACAGCACCTTTTAAACAGCACAATTTTCATTAGTGTCAATGTACCATAATTTTCAAAGATATTCAAGAATACAGGCAAACACTTGTCGGTTTAATACCAACAAATCCTTGAAGAAAAATATTTTGCCATAAAGTTATTATCGAATCACCCAACGAACGCCGAACCAAATCTAAAAAAGACAACAACAGTATCACCTTTACATCGAAATGGATAAAAATTTTCTATTTTGTAATGGACCACAATGGGATAATTCGAACAAAAATTATGTATTTACATTCGACAATTTTGAATAGAAAACATATATTTCTGCAAAAGGTAATGTAATTTCTGTTTACATTAGCTACTTTGACTGGAACATGCAGCTAGGATCTTCAAACACATAAATAAAATATGTATCTCATCGACATTGCGTTATATTCATCCTAATCAAACCCAAGCGAAAATCAAAGTAATCCGCAAAAAAAAAAATAATTAATTAATACACTAAAACGTATCAGTCGTCCTTATCTGTAAAATACCTACTGTTTCATTCCTTTATAATTAATGATCAAATCTATCCCATTGTGTCCTACAAATATACCAACTTCAACCGTAAACTAGTATCAACCATCATACAATCTGATACCAACCTGCACCAAGGCACACAATAACAAACATCACAGATAAACAGAGAGAGAGGGAGAGCGAGAAGGAGACACTCAGATTGTGGTGAAATCATGAAATCAAAAGTTTTAATATAAGATTGCAAAGTATATTAGGTAGCAAAATTTTTACGAGCTCATTATGGGCCATTTCGGCGATTGTTGTGATCCTTTTATGCGCTTTCGAATGACTTTAAATGGTTATGATGCTATTCTGTCTGTCGCCACTGAAACGCCCCGATGCACGTTAGTCGTCGTGTCGGTGGCACAAACATCCCCCCGGCGCGCCGCACATGCCACGTTGGCTAACATAGTCAGCAAAGAAAGCCATTGAATGTCTGCTACCAGAATGGCCAGCTTTTGTGTACGGGTTTTGTGTGTGTGTGTTAGTCTGGTGTGTAGCTGTGAATTGTGGTGGTAGCAGTGAATTTTGCTACAAGTGTATATTTTAAGTTCTTTATAGTTTGTTATTCTTTTCCACATTTCTTACAAAACAGAAGAACAAAATTTGTCGGCGTTATTTGGTTAATTGAAAGGTATGTTGCAAGTGGCATTTGACAAGTAAAACTATATTAACCAACTCAATTATAAATTGCACACATCTTACATTATCTGAAGACAATTGTTTTTCTAATTATATGTTTCTGATCCATAAAAATTGAGGGGTTTCCAAAATGGAGGTATAATTTTTATATGTGTAATTTTTGGAGGTCGTCACTACCATTTTGTTCTCCAATTAATTTGACATATCTTTTGTTTGTGAATTGAAAAAGCTAAACTTGTTAAGGAGTTTCGTTTGTTTTACTAAAAGAATAATGCTTTCAAAGCATATTAATATTTTAATAATAATTGAACGTGAGGGCAGAATGGAAAAGTGGCATTTCAGGAAAAAAGAACTAAAGGGATGTTAAAGTGTTTTAATTGATGTGAAGAAATAAAGAATTCTTAAGAACAAGTTGAGTTTAGAATAAACCGTAGTGCTAACAAACAATTTTTTGTTTCAATTTTTAATATTAAACAAGTATTAATATTAAACAAATGTTAACAAACAATTTTTTGTTTCAATTTTTAATATTAAACAAGTAAGCAAAGGCTATAGTCGCGCGGTGCCGACTAAGTGATACCCTACAACACTACAATATGTTAGAAGTCCCCTTATGTTCAAATCCATTTTGGAAGATTTCCCTTTTTAAATGATGTCGTAGAGCACTGCCGAGATATTACCCTTAGCGTGCTGACCAGGGACATTTGCCCAATATTTACACTGCCCATCGTGCTATTAGTTGTTGTGGTCCATTTTACAACTAAATATAAGCCAATGATCATCCAAAATGTTAGACTTCTTCCCCGTTCTTAACTCTCTTCTCATGCAAAATTCCGTGCCGATTGGTCTAAATTTTGTGATCAGTAAATATTTTGCGATCATCTCCAAAAGCAAAAGGCCCTTCTGTATCTCCAAATTCAGGCTCATCCATATGCTTTGCTTATCTACGATTTTTTGCTATATTCGTCAACGACATCAGCATAAAAAAGCCAGAAGTTTGCCTTTTGTGTATTTTGGATTTCGCCTGTAAGTTATTTTGAGCGTTTCGTTAGAATGCAAATCTTCGCATTTTTCCACACAAAAGTAGTGATCCAATCTACCCGTTGTCCTTTTTGCGAGTTTTCGTGTCCTTTGGTTTATATTTGTGACCTTTATAACGGCTGCAAAATCAGGTCCATTTCCACCCCTAAATATATTGCGAACATTTTTAAAAACAATAGGCCTAGCCGTTCTGGGGGTTATGACAATTTTCGTGAGGAACTGACGATAATTGCAATCTGTATATAATATACCCAACCTGTGGTGTAAGGTGAAAAAATATTACAAAATGTATAAGCGAAATTGAAAAAATCGCATGCGATAAAAAATATATCACAAAATACAACAAAATCTATTTAAAAATCATTATCGGAATTTTTTAGATTTTATTTTTTTATGTCAAGAGAGTATTCTGAATTGACAAAATTTGTTAAAATCGGTCCAGCCATTCTTGAGATATAAGCATTCTAGCTAACATCCCCTTCTTCTGTATATACAAATTTCATATATTTCGCTATATGTGTCCGATGTATTTACTATCGGCATCTAGGTAACGGTCAGAATTAACCTTTTGCGATTTCGCCGGGATTAAAAATATTCGAGATTTAATGGAAAATTTGGCTTTTATTTAACAATTATTATAGTCTATTTCACACACTAAATGTTACCCCATGACCATACAAATTGGAAGACTTCTGCCCAGCTCTAGCCCCATGCTAACTTCCGCTTCTATTGGTCCAAAATTGCGACCTGTAGAGCAACTGCAAAATCAATTTTCAGTTTTGTGGTTCATTTCAACCACTAAATATTATGCGATCATCTACAAAAGCAATGGCTTCTATTCTGATAATAACCACACCTCCATTTTAAATTTCGTGAGGATCAGGCCATAATTGAGACCTGTAGCTTTTCATTTATGATTGTGTTTTCGCCAGTAATTGATTTTCACCATTAAAAATATTCGCGGTTGAATGGAAATATTGATATTTTTCAAATAAAAGATTATGGTTTATTTCAGTAACTTGGCTTTTTCCAATGAACATCTAAAACTGTGTCATACAGGTTTACCAGAAAGCCAACGTAGGTCAAGACATATGGTGAGGGAAAAACATGTCAACAACCTGACTTTTTGGGACTTACATATTATTACTCAATTAAGTTGAAATAAAAATTTTTGTTTGGATGATAGCGCAAAACCATTGCTTTAATTATAGTCTCCTAATATTAAGTAAATCTGCGAAGCTGTAAAATTTTCTAAATAAAAATTGCTTTACATAAAAACCAAAAAAAAAAAAAAAAAAAAAAAATACATGTGCAATGTAATTTAGTTAAATTTGAATATTTCTGTGATTCTTTTTCATGACGGTCTAGGCGAAACACATATAGACACGAAGATGACAATGAATATTTTTTTGATCACATCCCATTCTACTATCCTCTTATAGTATGAAGGTATATCAAGTTTGTGATTTCGTTTGTAACACTTCGAAATATACATTTAGATTTCACAAAGTATATTTATTCTTGATCAGCATAAAATTATTTGTACCACTTCGAAATATACAATTAAATTCCACAAATTATAGGTAAATACTCTTCATCAGCATGAAATTCTTTGTCGACTTAGCTATGTCCATCCATCTGCTGTCCGCCTGCAGAATTGCCTCTAGCTTCCGAACAGGATTAATTACGTCAACAAAATTTTACTCAGATGTATTTTAGTTCTGAAAAAATGTTGATATTGAAAATGAGCCATATAGGTCCACATTTCATCACCTAAGAATTTTAGTCACACTTTTAAACCGAATGTGCTGTAGATTTGCCAAATTTTTATATATTCCCCCTATAACTGTTTCAAAACTGATATTTGGATTTCGTGATGGGTACAACCTACAGAAAATTGCGAACCGGTCCACGTGTTCGTATAGCTCACACAAAATCTCAGTATTTTGATGATTTTAACGACACTGTTATATCAGAATTATTTCACAGTAGGTATTTGGTGTTGAAAATGAACGTAATTTTCTCTGATAGAAAATTGGGTAAACAGGTCCATATTTTCGTATATCCCCCACACAAATGTATTTTAATGATCACATATATATCACATTTATCTACGGAATTGTTTAAAACTTGTACCATTTTCCATGAAAGAATTTACCTATACAAGTTCACTTCTTCGTACATCCTCTATATATAGTGGTACATTCCGATATACGGTGTTTTGCCAATTTTAGCTACATTCTGGAGTTCGTAGTAGGCACTGATCAGTTTGAAAAATGTAGGCGTGGATGGGTATGGATCCATTTAGGTAACAACCTTCATTACAATAATGTGTAGAAGCATATCTATGTTAGAAACAGTATTCTTTTTCTCTTATTTAAATAGTAAATTCAGGTCGACTTATTCTGTTCAAAGGACACACGCAATCTTTCATCATCTCTCTTAAACTTTAGCCCTTTTATATGAAAATGAAGAAAGGGAACTAACTGGCTGCTTTTGCAACCAGTATTGCTGTTGTTAATGAAACTCTTTGCCAAACGGCAGCAGCCTTTGTGTGTGAAAATTTGTCTTGCTGTGGGATATGTCGTTGTTGTCGTCGTAGTCTTCTTTTTCGTCTTTGTCGCCAAGGATACGAGAATAACCACAATACATATGAGAACGTACTGGCGCTAACTTGCAACATTTTCAAATACAAAAACTTGTACATATTTTCAACATTCATTTCTTCATCTTCTTTGGTATGACTTTCTTTTGTGATGCGTTTCATTGAAATAAAGTTTATATTTGTGGTGAACGTTCTTCTGCTTCCTCTTGTGCTGCTGCTGATGCTTATTTTTATTTGTTTTCATTATTGTTCATTTGGCTTGAGGATGTTGTGGATATTTGTGCATTTCTTTGGCGTTCATATGTGTGGCTTACAAAGCTGTTGGTTTTGTTGGGGGATCCCAAAGTAAATTTTTGTAATTTTTATAGCGTTGATTGTCGTAAGAAAACACTTGCGGCAACAAACTTTAGAGTTTGTTTAGTTGATGGTTTATTAGTTATTTAAGTCGGAAGTTACTTCATTAAAAATGGGCTAAGTTTGACAAATAGAGGCGCATAGTAAATTATTTATTTGCCATTGCTGGGGGATTAAATATTCTCTCGCGACGAGGGATATCCCATGAAAATGAGAAAAATAAATTAAAAGCAGATGACTAATCGAAATGAATTTTACATTTTGTTGCTGTGTTTGTATGGAAAAAATGTATTGTTACAAGTTTTATATATTGATTATAAGCAGTGATGGTGAATGGATTGCGCTATAGAGATATGATTTATATTTTTATACCTTTGTCTTTTTGTAACATCCCTAAACATTCTTTGTAGATCCCCTAAAGTTTATATATTCATGATCAGCATAAAAGTCTAAGTCGACTTAACGATGTCCGTCTGTCTGTCTGTTGAAATCACGATACGATATTATTAGACGAAGAACTTCAAAATTTGTAATGTGTCTAGGGGTGGTTGGTA
Source organism: Musca domestica (assembly GCF_030504385.1). NCBI lineage: Eukaryota > Metazoa > Arthropoda > Insecta > Diptera > Muscidae > Musca > Musca domestica. Next base: position 20,761,556 of record NW_026712328.1, on the reverse strand, counting down.
TTAAAAATGAGATATAACGATAACTCCCGGTATTCGATATCTTGATTATTTTCGCCACATTTTTTCATGGATTTATGTAAAAATTGGTATTTGTAGGTCATAATGTTTTATAGCTCTGGTGACGAAAAAATCTATGTATAGGTCCCATATAACGGTTTCTTCCGACATTCGGTGTTTTGATGATTTTCGCCACATTTTTTTATGGATCTGTCTAAATATAGGTATTTGAAGTTTGAATAGGTTCTAGCTCCGGTGGTGGAACATAGTATATATATCTCCAAGTTTTGGTATATCCCCCTATAACGGCACCTCACAATATTCGGTATTTTGATAATCCTAATCACATTTCCCCGCGAAATTGTTTTAAATTTGGTATTTAAGAAGATTTTGTAGATGGCAATCCTTGAAGTATAAACTTGTTTATAGAGGTTCCCATTTTGGTGTGGCGCCCATATAACATCCTCACTCACTTTATGGTTTTTTTTTTTTTTTTTTTTTTTGAAAAGTTTAACAGCATTATCCAAACTGACTTATTTGTATTTGTAGTTTAAATTGGAACAAGTTTGAATTCAGATACTTTTATATAAAAATGTTTTCTTTACCCAATGTTGGAGGGTAGTAAAAGTTCGGTCCGGTCGAACTTAATATTTTTTTTACTTCTTATTGAAAGAATTGGATGCTATTGATCAGAAAACGCTTAACTTTAGCATAAGCCACGAAATCATAGCTCTTTTGCAAGTGTGTTACGCGAGTGTATAGAATCTTAAAGAGTTGCTAAAAATGGAAGCCTAAATCTTTTAGATTTTACTTTCCCCACGCCACACTGTGGTACAGTTATTATGACATTGTGAATTTGTTTGTACCATGGAGAAGGAAAAGAGAAAGACCCATATTGACTTTTGAGGATTGTCACAGAATCACTTTCGAAGTTGATTCGTCCGTCCAGGCAGAATCCGATTGAGATGACATTTTATATACATTATTTGTTGGTGATAATCGGTCGAAATGTAGATATGTCTCCCATATATATCTTCGTCCAAATTCAAATTTATTGTGCGCCAAATGTGTATTATTCGTTCAAATAAAATGTTTGTCGACACATTCGACCGAATTCAGCCTAGAAATTCACATTTGGTGAAAATCGGTTCAGATATAACTCTAGCTCCCATATATATGTTTCATCTGTTTTGGAGTTTAAGTATCTCACATTCGTAATATGCACCCCGCAACAATGATACTTGGTACCAGATATCAAATGCAGCTTAAAATACCTGTGCCAAGTTTTATCGAGATCGGTTTAGATTTGGATATTACTTTCATATATACATTCATTTGATTTTACGATTATTGTTAAACACACATGTAATATCAACTCATATAGATAGCTATTTTATTTGGTATGAGAGGTAAAAATACCTCCCGCAAATATGGTGAAAATCGATTCAGAATTGGATATACCTCCAATATACTAGTTCCGTATGAAATATTTTAGTAAGGTTCATAGTGGGTATGAGCAACTTCACATAAATTCCCAATACAGAATGTAATAAAAAAAAATTGCAACAAAGTCAAATGCCATATTTTGACATATTTTTTAAATTTTATTGAATGAAAGCAAAAGCGTCGGAAATAGGAACACATTATAGAATAAGTTTTGATTTGTTCAAATTGGTCACCTTTGGCACGAATTATGGCCTGCAAACGGCCAATGAAACCGTCACACGCTCCCCGAATGTTCCTCTGCGGTATTTTGGCCCATTCCCGCTTGCTTGAGGTGATCGACACTTTGATATTTTAAGTGTCAAAAATACTCCACACACAATAGTCCAACGGATTGGTATCCGGAGATTTTGGTGGCCATTGTGAGCTGGAAATAAAGCGAAGAACCTCATTTTGTAACCATTCTTGGGTGTTGTGTGCTGAGTGCGATGGTGCTTAGTCCTGTTGGAATGTCCAAGGTCTGCGTTCAAAATGTTTGCGTGCTTTAATACACCCTCGGCAATTACTCTGATGCCAGGGTCGATTAATACGAGCGGAGAGCTACCATCGGCTGTTATGGCGGCCCACACTATTACCATGGCCGGCGCTTATGTTCTGGTGGCCAACCGAAGGTGCACATTATCAGCTGACCTCTTTGGCAAGTAAACACGATCATTTTGTTTGTTTACAAACTGCTGGACAACGAATGTTTTCTCATCGGAGAAACCCAAATGCTGGAGTGCTCTAACGATAGCCCCTTGTAGTTTTCCACCCAAATAAAAAGAAATCACACTATCACGCTTGAATTCCATCACGAATAACTTTTGTCTAGAAAATTCCCACTAAAATGCTTTTGTACGCTTGTAAACAATATAATGAGCTGTCACTGGAATACTTTGGACAGCTGACGGACGAGTGGCTTAAAATTGACATCAGTCTAAAGTTGGTTGCAGTTTATTCATCTCACACTGTATAAACATATGTTGTTACGGGAGACCTACTAAATATGCATAATGGTGTAGGCTTTCATATAGTCGGAGCGACCGACCTTCGACCTTTCTTGACTGGTTCTGGATAAATTGTGTTTTTGAGCAATCTATTTTGGACTATTCTTATCTGCATCGTAGCTTCGCGACCAATTTTATTTAGTCATTGTATTTTTCTTTTTCTTTCAAATGTGAAAATGAACCAAATGAATTCCGCAAACAATTAAGCTTAATACATTTTAGGCTCGTATATGAAAATGACACATTCAGCAATATTTTTATTCTCTTCACAATAAAATGGATGGTATATTATTTTGTGATTTCTTTTGTAATTCTTCGAAATTTTCGTCAGACGCGCCATTGAAAATCTGCCCCGGTTCGCGTTGCCGGCCCGTACTTTTAGTTTAATGCCTATTTTTTAAAGCATAATAATTCGCAGATCTGACTTATGTAAGCAGCAACATTTTTTAGTAAGTAATGACTTCATACTAATTTCTAAATAGAAATAAATATTCGTGGCAAAAACTATAATATATGTTGACCTACCGTCGGTTTTAGATATTTTGAATAGCCTGATCTTATTTTTCAGTCATATGCTTTAATCTGAGTGTTAAAAGCCTATATGATATAGAACATCTGAAAACTCAGCTTAATGTTTTGTATTGTAAGTCTTAGCAATACTTTCCATTCAAATGAGCTGCAATTTGGAATTTCCATTTCCATTTTATATTAAGTTGTGTCCACCTCATAATTGAGGGCAAAATGTACACTTCACCATAGTATGTCAAATTGAAAAAAAAAAAATCATTATTGGCATATTTTCACGCTATTTTTTGCCAAGATACCATTCCGAAATTGTATGAATTGCCAAAAACCGTCAAGCCGTTCTTGAGTTGTAAGCATAGTAACTAACATAACTTTCTTTTATGTGGCAAATTTAATTCTTAATTTTATGATAAGCCAAAATGAAAACAAAATTATATACATTGTATAGAATTGACAAAAATAGAAAAACACATTGAAAAAAAGAAAAAAATCTTCAACTTATTCGCTAATTTTTTTACGGCAAATGTTTAAATGTCCTAACGAAATTTGGAAATAGAATGTACTATTATTTTGAAATTCGATTCCATTGAAAATTTTTTCTCGATTTTTTACCCAATTTTAGAATTTTTGCAATGTGATATTCTCTTTTTTTATTTTTGGATTTTTACTTTGGTGTGACTGCGTTAAATTATTTCGACGTCATCTATTCACTGAATACATATATTTATAAGAAAATTACCAAAATACGTCGAATATACAAATTTTCAAAATTGAACGCATACATTTTTATTATGTATATAATAATGTATAATTGTTAAATTATGAATATGAGCATTTGCAAAATTCAACAGTTTAAAAATTACGGTATGGTATGTAATTTGTATAGGTTTGGCAAAACTAATCTTATACATATCAAGCATGATGAAAAAATTTTCAATAATATTTCATTGACAAGATCCAACTTTCAAAAATAAAAATGCTTCCTTCGAAATATGCATACAGATCAGACTTTGTATCAAAAAAAAAAAAATTGTCCTAATTTGTACCAGGCGAGTTTATTGGCGGTTTGTGTTATTCTATTTTAATTATATTTATGCAAAATCAAAACACGAAAATAATTGTCCGAAAATGCCAGTACATCAGTTAATATCCCAATATTAATATATTTATATTCTACTGTGAAGGTCCCGGAAGGAGTAGAAATTGAATTAATTTTGATAAAAATTAAGGCTCCAAGGCTCCATTCGTTTTTGTTCCCACCATCCAGATCGTCCAACCAATTAACGAATCGACGGAATTCGTCCAAAAAGAAGTGGGGCTTAAAACCATTATTTCGATGAGGACAGATAAGGAAAACTCAACATCTGGAAAAATTAGTAAGTAAGATGTTCAAAATCAGTCACTCAATTTGTTATTTTAGTTTTTATGCAGTTCAGTCAGATCACATAAATTGTTTTTCCAAATTATGTTTCGTTATGACTTATTTTTCAATAACAGTTTATGTACGTTTTTGTCTAAAAATTTTTATTTTATATTTTTTTTGCCCTACAAGTTTTTGTATAATTTTTTTTACTCAAATAATGCATTTTAAAATTGAATGGACATTCACAATACGACAGCATGCTGAATTGTATAATTGCCGTCGTTTGTCAGCAACTAAAACCTAAATTTTTACGCTTTAATTAATATACATTATTGTTTAAAACTTGCACTGATAAAAGTCTGATTGACCGTATAAATTCACAACAAACACATCATATCACTTCCAAAGGAATTGAAATTGTAAACAAAACAAACACATGATTAATATGAGCAAAACAAAACATAAAAATATAATGAAATTTGCAATAAAATAAAATAGAAAAACTCCAACATAAAACAGAGAAAATTCCAAACAGCCGACCCACAGAGAAGACCATCGATAATGTCTTACTTTTTTGCAAACTCACATCAAAATGAGAGATTGCCCCAAAAGGGAACACATACGCAGCAGCAGTATCGCACCTTTCAAACCAAGGAAAAACACATTGAAAATCTCACACAAATACATTTGCAAAGTAAGAGCCGCACAAAACTCACACAAAAACATCGACTAAAGGGAAATACTGCTTGCATTTGGCCTATAAGAAAATTTCACCGCCCTAACCACCATGATGAATTTTCCTCATCTACGAAATATAACAACACAATACAACTCAAACACACATGCCCAACAACAACAGCAACCACCGCACACTAATACATCACTTACCACTCACACCCAATGGGTTTGAGTGAAATACGGTTGGGTCACACGAAATGAATTTGCTGCTTTAGATTTTTGGAGTGCATATAATGATGTATTACCAAATTGAGTCTTATTTCAAATTATGGCGAGAGCATCGAACATGTTTGATGTTGTTGGTTCTCAGAGAACTGTGTGTGCGCGCGTGTGAGTGTGTTTGCATGGGGGCCTAAAAAATGAACTGTGTGTTCATTTTCTTGTGTTGTGTTATGTTTTGAGTGGATTTCAGTGTTAGATTTTTGGCATGGGGAGGTTCCATTGGCGTTGTGTTCTCTCTATCTCCCGTTGTTGGGGTTCATTTGAAGTCCCATGAACTCTCTCACCCAATTTATCTGCTGTTAGGGGCCTTTTGTTGAATGGTTTTTATGATGTTTGCTTTAGTGTTCGCCTATAACGTGCCACATTTAAATCATTTTTATAGCTATACTATGAAATAAAATTTATTGTGCCATAAGTTTTGGTTCTTCTATAAAATATAAATAAATTCATTCCGTCCCGGTGTTAGACCAAAAGCCGTCGCTAAAACAAGTGTCGAGTTGGAGTTTTTATTGGATAACAAAGTGGAAATGCTTGTGATTTTTGTAAAATATTTTAAAGTTATTATCTAATTAAAAGCTGCTAAAGTGTTGTGTGTCTGATGGTGTGTTTTGTGCACATTTTTAAGAGTTTTCCCCAAAATGTGTGACCGACTCTTTGGCTCGATGACTCCCAAATGAAAAACAAGTTCTTTGTGGATTTTATACTCATTTAAGCTTTGTTCTGATATTCCGACTGCTCTTTTGAATGTTATTCCTCGCTCTTTTGTGTTTTCAGAGCATGAAAACAACGTGTATTTTAAGGGGGAGCTCTTTGGTTCGGTTGCAAAGACTGCTAAGGTGAGGGGGTGTTATTAGGGCTGGTGTTCCTGCTTCTGCTGCTGCTGCACTGCCTACTTCTGATATACGGACTACTGTTAAAACTCTGGTTGTGCGCTATCGCAATCATTGTCATCATCGACCAAGGAGGAATGGGCACCATGCTCAGAGCACAGCACCATCCATCCATCCAACCAACCAACCAACAAACATACACTCAATAACCCATAGACAGAGAGCCAAGCCAAACAACCACACAAAACAACCATCCATCCAGTCAGCCAGCCAGCCAGCAAGCAATACGTCGTCCGCTACAACAACCAACAACACAACATTCTTCAGTCATAACACAACCAACAGTAAAACGTTGGATTATTCGTTCGATGGCAACGGTTTGGTTAACAGGCGCGCGCTTTCTTTTATTACAAAATTTTATCGCCAATTATTTTATGGTTATTTGAACAATTCTGGGGCGCTAAACTCTACGTCAAAACAAAAGTGTTAAGAATAGAAAAAAAAAAAAAACAAAAAATCTAAAACAGTCTCATTTTGAAAATAATGCCGTCGTCGTTTTAACTTAACAACTCTCCCCTTTGACAAGACTAATAAAGAACCAACAACTAGTGGCTCGTTCGCTCGTGTGCTCCACTCATAATCAGTGAGTTTTTCCGCCCGTCCTAACGTTTGTTTGGTATTTCGTTTTGACTTCTGGTCGTTGTCGTCATCATCGTCGTAGTCGGGGTACTGAGCGCCTTGTGCTGCTGCCGTAGTCGTTGTCGTCGTTCGCTGCTATTCACGTTGGGCGCTATCATCATCACCCAAATGCACCGCGCACTTGAAAGAAAATCTTTATGATTATTTTGGACATTCAGTCAGTTTGTCTACGACGGTCGTAATGAGAATACATCACTTAATCAGCAATAGCAACAAAATACAAAGACAACTTGTACAACAACTACAAGTCGTACTACCACTGCTACTACCAACACTACAACTAAAACTAATCGTATCACAAAAATAATAATAACAATAAAAACAAATAATAATCGTAAAAATATACAATAAAAGTAATTATTATTGTTATGATTACAACAACTAAACACAAAATAAAATAATACAACAATAAAAACGGAACGAAACAAAACAAAACGAAAGAAGCGGCCAACCAACAAAAAACAGCAACACACTATTGTTATTATAATGATAATGTTTATTGTTGCTACAAGTGACACAAAAATAATAAATTTCAAATTTCAATAAATTATTTCGTTCTTTCGCTATAAAATCAAAAACAAAAAAACCAATGCCAAGCAACAAAAAAATATTAACAAAATAAAAAGTGAAAGAGTAAATGACAAAACATTTTTCTGTGAAATGAAATGAATCTATAAAATAATAATAATAATAATAAAGTGCAAATTTAAACTGGAATTCAAGTATACGATTTTTGAAATAATAAAAATAATAAAGCTATTTAAGACATATATTTAAAAAAAAAATACAAATATTTAAGACATAAATGTAGAAAATACAAATAATTCAAATAAATAAGACAGAATTCAAATAAAGTGCAATACAGTTTATAAAAAATAAATAAAGAAAAATATTTTAATAAAAGTAAATCCCAATTACGAAAATCGAAGCAACAACTCTCCACTTAAATTTTCCTTCCAACCATCTACACATATTTAAACCGCCAAAATTCTTACCGCCAACAGTATGAATTCATATTTTGAACAAGCTTCTGGCTTTTACGGCCATCCACATCAGGCCACTGGCATGTCCATGGGTACCGCTGGCCATCATGATCAGTCGGCCACCGCCGCAGCAGCGGCCTACAGAGGTTTCCCCCTATCGCTGGGCATGACACCCTACACCAATCATCATCTGCAACGTTCTACCCAAGATTCCCCCTACGATGCCAGTATTACCGCCGCCTGTAACAAAATCTACGGTGATGGCAATGCCTACAAACAAGATTGCCTCAACATCAAATCGGATACAATAAACGGCTACAAAGACATATGGAATACCACAGCGAACGGGGGTGGAGCCGGTGGTGGCGGCGGTACTGGTGGTGGTGGTGGCGGTTCAGCGGGCTCGGCGAACGGTGCAAATAATACCGCCAATGGTGGACAAAATACAAGTGGCGGTGGTGGAGCTGGTGGAGGCGGTGGTATGCCCGTCAGACCCTCGGCCTGTACACCGGACTCACGGGTGGGCGGCTATTTGGACACATCGGGCGGTAGTCCGGTAAGCCATCGCGGCGGTAGTGCCGGTGTTGTGGGCGGCGCCGGTACCGGGGTTGGGCAAAGTGGTCAGAGTGCTAATGTCGGTGGTGCTGGCGGTGTAGGCGGGGCAACGGCTTGGAATGCGAATTGTACAATTTCAGGAGCCGCCGCCGCACAAACAGCAAGTAGTTTACACCAGGCCAGCAATCACACATTCTATCCCTGGATGGCTATCGCAGGTGAGTTGAAAAAATATTTATTTTCTCAATACTTAAAATAAGTACAAAAAATAGTACGAATTCTGGGCTTTGAAAAAATGCATTAAAATTCAATTAAAACATTTAATTCACCAAGCTCACAAGGTTTCCAGATACAAGGAGATCAGGAATCGAACCCTGAATCAAATTCTACCAAAAAAAAATTTTTTTCATAATTTAGTAGGGGTAAAAAAAATAATAATAATTGCGGTGAATACTTAAAAGCAGTATATGTTATTATGCACCCTTCTCGAATGTATTATTGGTCTTTTCTTAGAAAGTTATGAATGTGCGCCTGTATAAAATAAGGCTGGTATTAAGCCTGGTTTACCCAATTGAACAAAGTGTATATTTTACTAATTAATTGCATCAAGTCGGTAATCTAATTTGAAATAGTTCTTAACGTTTTATACAACTTCAAAATTCTCTCAAAAAACTTCGCAATACTCATTTTGAAAGGCATTTTTATATCTATGCTTTTTTAAAGCTAAATAACAAAATATAAAATGTATTAGTTACTCTGAACATGATGAACAATCTTTCCCATATGATATAAAAAAATCAGTCAGGCAACAAACACCATAGTTAAAACAAATAAATTTAAAATATCCAAAGTACAATCTGTATGTCTAAAAAATTAATCTAGAAACATCTTAAAAAACTAATATCAAAAAGTACTTGGAAAAAAGGTCGAAAACTGAATTTCAATTTCAACAACAAATATATTTATATTCCTAAAGTCTTATAAAACATAAACCCAATTTTTAAATAAATTTGATTGAACGCCGTTATAATGATCACTGCAGAATTAAAATTCAATTTTTTTTAAATATTCTTAAAATGTTAGAAAATAAATATATATTCACAATATCTATTGAAAATTAATATGAAATAGACCTTGATGTTTTGAAAATTTTTCCATTTTTTATTGAATTAAATTTAATGAATTCTTCACAAATATTTTTTTGATATTGTGATTAGGAGATAAATATACTCTATTAGATGCCTAATAACAAGTATTACGTTAAAATTTTTCATATTTCTATGTAAAATAAGTGAACAATAAGCGAATATGGACCGCGAGTGATAGAAATATGCTTGTAAAACTAAAATAATTAACTTCAACGTTCTTCCCAAATTTACAGTTTTTCCACTTAAAGAATCAGATCACTTGAACTCGGAATAAATATGAATGTGAGCAGTGTTTATCTGTTGTCTGTTGGTGGAGAAGTGTATTACTTAAGAAAAAGCAAACTCAAAAAATCTATATAACAAATCCTAAAACTATTTCCCATTGAAGAATAAAACATGTTTTAAAACATAGTTTGTATTGGAAAATTAATTCAAAATACCAAGTGGCAAGAATACTCCTCTATTGGTCTAAAAATTGAATTTGTAAAAAAGGACCCGCCTAATCCAGTACATTTTCATTGTTATTTAACATAATACATTTTTATGAGTCACAAGAATCTCTGTTCTGTAAAAAATAAATACAAAAAATCCGTAAAAAAATAATACAAAAAACAATACATTTCTAAAAATTTAGAAAGGTTTTTATTTGTTAGTATTTACATAACCATTATTCTCTAAATTGTTCTCATTATATATTGTATTGCTTATGACAAGCAGTAAATTTCGAATTTTCCCAAAAAAAAAAGTTAATTAAAGATGTGTGTATAGAATGTAGTCTTGTAAGATGCGTCAAAAGGAATTTCCAATCTGGTGTAATTCTGAAACAAACAGTAAAATCCAGTTCCAATTGAGAGGATTCTTCCTAATTTTTGGCCGTTTTCGTTCGCATTTGTTTTGTTACAAAAGTCAAAAATGCAAGAGAAGAAAATCGCTCGTTTGCTTTTCTTTGACAGAAGAAACATTCGCTACAAAAACCATAATCTTACAAAAACTGATATAATTTTTTCGAAATTAAAACAACATATGGTTTATAAATGTCCATTATATCCTTAAAGTATTGTCTTGTGTCAATCTTAAAACTCGAAACTTAGTCTAGAATATATTTCATGTTTAGTTGAACTCAGAACATTTGAGCCTTCACTACACAAAATACGAAATGCTGCCATAGATGGTTTGTCAGATATTGTGACGTATATAATATACTTTTCCGACATATCATACATACGTCGAAAAATTCGTAAACCTATGCATATAATAAGTATTTTAGGCAAAAATACGGTGATAAAATATTTGTCAACCTTATTATAATTTTTAATGACCGCATGTTAGCCATCTGAGAAATCATTTCACTCTTTTCATAAATAGCAGCCTTCTGGCAATAAAAGGACAGAGCCAAATTAGTTTGGTTGCAGATTTTGAAGCTAGAACGAGAGACAATGCAGTTTTTCTTTATAAGAAACACAACGGTCACAAGCTTGGCTACTTTGCAACAAAAAACACAATTCCTGTTCTATAAAAATTTTAATAAAAACAATAAATGTCAATTGAAAAATGTTTAAAGAAAATATTTTTAATTCATTTTTTATTTAATTTTAAACTTCGGATGTAACTTAGCTAAATCTAGAAAATGTACACGAGGATAGTATTATCATTCTGATCATCGAGGTTTCAATAATACAACCTTAACGTTTATCAGCCAACTTTGGTGCGTTTTATGTGGGATATTACAATATCTTAGAGGAATATATCGTTTTATACTTCTTTTACGTTTTGTACAGGTCGTTTTATATATAATGTTGTCATTTTATACTTTTTCTAGGTTTTGTACAAGTATATGACGTTTACAACTTTGCGACAGTCGAAAACCTAAAAAACTGTCAACCTGGCCATCTAGGATTGTCTCACATTCGTTTTAAAGTGGCCTGCAGAAAATTAGGACTATTAGATCCAACATAAAATGTGTGGAACTCTCCAATAAATTTTAAGTTATAAAGTTAATGTTGTCTTTGGGTATATTTAAAAATCTAAAGACCTATTTATAAGGTGGTGTTATTTTTTGGCCATTTTCAGATTTTTTTCTTTCAGAAAAATGTCCATATTCATTGAAAAAAAAATAATAAAATTAAAAAAATTTTCTATATTTGACATTTACCTAAAACTTTTGTTACATCTAATATGATCTTAATACAATAGAACGTTTCTTGGATAGGGTTAAGAAATTAAGCGAACAAAATTGACAGGTTATTGACGGGAGCCTAAATGCAAACATGGATAAAATCCATAAAAATATTTTAGTGTTTGATTGTTTTCTAATTTTGATACTTTTGAACATCATTCTCTCTATCCTAGACAATTCTGTTAGCCATGTTGATACTATTCTAATTTTTAATCCTCATTTGATTTTTCAACGAATTTTAAGTTCCACGTCTCCAGTTCCACGTATTCCAGTAACATTTTTTGTAATTCCCTTTTCAATGGCTCCACTTTTTTTTCCACTCAAGTTTTTTTTTTATCTCAAAACAAGCACGGTGCGTCGTGATATGAAATCAGCTGCAGTAATCATTCGTCATTTTATGCACTTGTTATTATTATGTGATTGAATTCAATACACTTTCTGAATGTTGGCCAATTTGCAGTTGTTTTTGTTTATATTTTTGTTGTTTTCTTCATCTGCTTCTGCTGACGACTGACTGCCACACATAACCCCGCAGTGATATAATAACAGTTTCAGTTTCACGGCATATATGATTACGTTTGCTTGGGGTTATTCTTTGGGTTATTGTATTTTAACCGGTATTTGAACGTCTCTCTCGATGCAGATACAATTTGAAATCAATTATTTCCCCATTCGATTTGATTTAATAGTGGCATTTTATTATAATGATATTTGGTTTTACTTGGAATTTTTCACTTTTTTAAAATGATAAGAAGAGTAGAATATAAATTACAAATAATAACTTTATTTTTCACACAAAACAGCTTCAATAAATAAACACACATTTTTTTTTTGTTAAAATATGAGACAAAAATAACCTTTCATGCAAACCGTGACAATAAATGTTAATTGCACAATTTGTCTCATAATTTGTCACCTTTGGAGTTTAGCTTTGCACCAGTAAAGCAAACAGTGAAAAAAAAAATCAAAAATTATGACTTCCAGCATCATAGAGGCTACCCGGCTAGCTGCCATCCAACCAGGCGGCACTGGATAGATTCATGTTGCCTTTCACAGTCGTAATGCTGGAAAAGGATAGGAAAAAAATGAAAACCTTTTACTGAGCAAGAGAAGAAAAAAGCGCAACACAACGTGTAAAAACGGTGTGAAACAATCCTTTTAATTTGAGAACATCAACAAACCGTTTAAAAAATAAATTTTTTCGCACTCCATGAAATTTTAGTTTTTGGTCCTTTGCTTGTGGTGGGTCTTTATTTGCCATCGCTGAAACAACAAAACAGGCTAGCTACCTTTCTTCTAGAGAGCAACCTAATAAAGCATTTTTTTGTTACCAACAATTGCAACAGCATCAACATCTGTACAAAACAACCAGGCAGGCGACCAGCTAGCGCGAATGTGCCATAACTGGTAGAGTTAATACGTGTTAGAGTTTAGTAACCGGGCATGTCGGCTGACAACGCCAACGCCACATGTGTCTCTGCATAGTTCGTTCAAAAGCCCTTTACTAAATACAGAGCTCACCGCGGTACACAATTATGTAATTATTACATTTACAACACAGCCAACAACAATATTACAAACTCCTCAACTACTGCATTAGAAGACTCAGCAAGAGTTTGATGGTTTCTTTTTTGAAAAAGAAAATTGAAGAAATCCAATAACCAAGGCAGAGGATAACTCATAACCAGTTCATGCAATCCGAAACTCTTTGAAATCGTTGTGCAAACACACCCACACCATGTGGCTGTTTCATATTGCGGACATTACAAGAACAAAGATTTTCTAAAGATAGGCCACCTAATAATGAAATTAAATTCTTAAGATTGCTTTCAGAATTATTTCTATATTTTCCCACAATGTTTTTTTTTAGTTCTTGACATTGTGTGCCGTTAGTTTCGGAAGAACTAAAATCTCAGCCATTCACATATTACGCCATTTTGTATTAGAGTATATACGACATGTTTTTCTTCTTAATGGAATCGTATTCTAAAAACAAAATACCAACACTCCAATGGATGGCTATGATCAATTCTGTGGGTTTTTGTGGCTGTCAACATTAAATATATATTGTAATCCATTATTTGACCCTAAAAGATCATCAAAATATAATGTTGCTGATAAAGATTAGGGCGATATTCTTTCCATATTAAAACAAGTAAGCAAAGGCTACAGTCGAGCGGGGCCGACCGTTGAATACCCTACAACACTATAATAAACGATACAGTTTATATAGGCGAGATACTCGAAAGAATTCCACAAGATATTCTGACAAATAATAAAAGAAACCATCAGGTTCCGTTCTCCAATTTTCTAATAATAGCAACATAAACTAATTTGCTCATTTCCAATTTATTGGTAGATGTTGCACGTAAATGGTCTTCCTGGATCTGGAACCAATATTTCCCAAAGACCTATAATCTCTCAGAAGTGGCAAAAGATTAACATTTATTATTGGTTTTTGACTGAAACGCATCTATATGAGATACAGACATTTGACTATATTCTTCAACGAAATCAGCGTTAACGAAAGAGTCAGAAGTGCGTCTTTCCAGTATTTGTGAATTCTCCAAAGAGTCACTGGAATGGACATTTTCGTATTTTGTCTACAAAAGTTGGCAAACTATTTCACACATTGAATATTTTTGGAAACTGCTTGGCTTTTTGCAATGCCCGTAACCCCCATTCAAATGTGCGTGAGGATCGGGCAATACTGACCTCTTGACAATTTTGCAGTTTTTTTGGTCCATTTCAACCCTTAAATATATGGCGATTATCTCCAAAAAGAGTAGGCTTCTATTCTGACCCTCATCTTATCCCCATGCAAAATTTCATAAGGATCGGGCCATAAATGCGATCTATATATGATATCCTGATATCCTAACTACTTAGTTTTGTTAGCTGTAGAAATATTATCAAATGTTTTATTCAAAATGAAAATATGCCAAAAATATGACAAAGTTGAAAAAATATGAGAAAATATTACAAAGTCAATATTTTCATCTTTAGAGAGATATTTTTATGCAATCTTTTAGACGTTTTTTCTTCCCTGCCAAGAGGCCATTTTAAATTAATGAGAACTGTCGAAATCAGTTCAGCCGTTCTCGACATATAAGAGATCTTTCAAGCATATCTTCTTTGATAGACATATATATCGCACATATTTTGCTATATATCCGATTTGATGGATGTTAACAACAATGTAAAGATCAGAAGTAACCTTGTCATGGCTTTGTGATTTCGCCGGGATTTAATGAAAAATTTTGAATTTTTTCAACACAAAAGATATGGTCTATTTTACCCGCTAAATATTATCCAATGACCACCCAAATTGGTAGGCTTCTTCCCCGACCTAAACTCTAGCTACATGCGAAATTCCGCGTCGATTGGTCTATAATTGCGACCTGTAGAGCAACTGCAAAATCAGAATTTTTTCAGTTTTTGGTCCATTTCAACCCCTAAATATTATGCGATCATCTCCAAAAGAAATAGGGTTCTATTCTGACCTTAACCCCACCTACATTCTAAATTTCGTGAAGATCGGGCCATAATTGCGACCTGTAGCGTGATTACAAATTAACATGGACAGACGGACAGACGGACAGACGGACAGACGGACGGACGGACATACATAGCTAGATCGACTCAGCTCGGCGAGCTAGGAAGATCCATATATACTTTCCTATATGGGAAACCAATATTTCGAGGTGTTACATAAATTCTGGCCCAATCAAACTTATAATACCCCCAACACATAGTGTTGTAGGGTATAAATAGTTTTTATTTATTGTAAATGGCAGCAGAACATATTTTAACAATTGTTTTGATTTATAACATTTGAACTCTTAATTAGATTTTGAATTTTGTAACTATAACAAATGTCACTTTTAATATATACTTCCATTGGGAATAGTTACACAAATTGTTTGTTTATTTTATAACGACATTAAACGAAATACAAGGTGAGATAAAAAAATGCAACAAAGTCAAACGCCATAATTTTTACGTTTTTTTTTTTTTTAATTTTATTGAATGAAAGCAAAAAATGTCGGAAATAGCATCAAATTTTAGAATAAATTTAGATTTGTTCGAATTGGTCACCTTTGGCACGAATTATGGCCTTCAAACGGCCAAAGAAACCGTCAAAAGCTGCCCGAATGTTGCTCTGCTGTATTCTGGCCCATTCCCGTCGAAGCGCTTGCTTGCGGTGATCGACACTTTGTTATTTTTTGTGCCCCTTGCTTTCCAAAATACTCCAGACACAATAGTCCAACGGATTGGTATCCGGAGATTTTGGTGGCCATTGTGCGCTGGAAATGAAGCGAGGAACCTCATTTTGTAACCTTTCTTGGGTGGCGCGTGCTGAGTGTGATGGTTCTGAGTCCTGTAGGAATGTCCAAGGTCTGCGGCCAAAATGTTTGCATGCCCTAGGCTTTAATACACCCTCCAGAATATTTTCGCGATAATATTCGACATTTATTCTGATGCCACGGTCGATTAATACGAGCGGAGAGCGACCATCGGCTGTTATGGCGGCTCACACGATTACCATGGCCGGCGCTTGAGTTCTGGTGGCCAACTGAAGGTGCACATTTTCAGCTGACCTCTTTGGCAATTAAACACGATAATTTTGATGTTTACAAACTGCTGGATAACGAATGTTTTCTCATCAAAGAAAACCAAATTCGGCAGTTCACAACTTTCGGCAAAGCAACTCTTTGTAAGTATGTTCTTGCACTTTTTGGAATTTCGATGGCTTTACTCCGAGCTCATTTTTTCAATATTTTCCGAATGAAATATTGTGATATATTCAGCTCACGAGCCATTTTCCGGCCATTGCGGCACGAGTTTCGATCAAGTTGGTTCTTTACTTTTCGAACCATTTCTGCTGACCTTGCTGGTTTCTTTTGTCGACTACCTTTGCGTCGGGCGACGCTACCAGTATCACGGTAACGAGCGATGGTACGAGACACAAAATATTTATTCACATTTAAATGCTGGAGTGCTCTAACGATAGTTACTTGTGGTTTTCCAGCCAAATATAAGGAAATGACACTATCACGCTGGAACTCCATCACGAATAACTTTTTTGCTGGAAAAGTAAATGCTTTTGTACGCTTGTAAAGAATATAATGAGCTGTCACTGGAATTGTTTTAAGAGCTGTCGGACGAGTGGCTAATAAATGCCGCCAAAAGAATGCTGATGTTTTAAAAAATGTATCTGATATTTTCCCAGATAAAAATCAGAGAAAATAATATCAGATGCAAAAAAATAATATATCGATTATTATTCTGATAACGAAATAGACAATGCATACACATTTTTAAGCAAAAGTGAAATGGGGACCTGGCATCACATAAATTCAAAACATTTAGAATAATCTTTTCTTAAGCTATTTTCATTTGTAAAAAATAGTAAAAGCACCACTTCTAAAAAATAATCTAAAAAATGGTTGTAAAGGAATAAATATAATCCCCCAGCACACAAGTGAGACATTATTTTATAGACAGATAAAAGTAAATAGGTTTCCTTCATCAACTTCAACTTTATTTTATATTTTTTCCACGGATGCAATTTTCTTGCAGGGCGTAAGCTAATTTAGCATTTGAAAATCGGATAAATTTATTTCTTGGCTAGCTAGTGTAAAACCGGACTTTTTTATATTTCCTTGATTTCCTTTCATAACATCTCAGCGTTGGCCATAACTGGAGGACAATAGTCTTTGCCTTGTTTGATGTTTTTCTAGTATTTACCAACATATTTCAATAGGATGGTCAAGTAAAAGAACTATGTGGATTCATTGAAATATATAATGCCCCCTTTAGTACAAATGGCGCACAATGCGGTATTATCCAATTTGGGTTTCTGTCTTTGCAAAGTTCGTAGCTAAGGATTAGAATGTTATGCGTGAAATACTCCTAGGATTCTTTAGGAAAGCGCAGCTCAAACGACAGGGTTCGGTTCAAATATTTTTCATTTACTTATTTGTCTATCAAAATCTTTATTTATTCTTTTGTTGTAGTCAGAATTCTCCTTGAAAATCTAAAAATTCTTTTTCGAATTCCAAACAATTTATTTTCAAATCCTTTCTCTTAACAATATAAATCCAGATGGCACGTTTTCTTAAAAAAAAAGATTTAGAGGTCTTATTTCATGATTAATACGAAAGTACTTGTTTTCTTCTTTGCTGCTAAACTCACCCCGCATAGTAATCAATTTCCAATTATAATTTGAAAACAATAAATCTCTCTTCCCAATATTCACAAAATTTATTTCTCCAAACAATTAGCTCATTTTAATTTTAATTATTTTCTAATTATAATTTATTTATTTTTCTTTATTATTTATTCATTTCTATTTCTATAAACCACTAATTTGAAAAAAAAAAACAACAAAACAAAAACTACAAAAACGTGTATCTACTCCTTTTTTATTTATAACGTTTCACGCAAAAATCTCTTCGCAAAAGAAATAATTTATTTATTTTTAAAATCTTTTAAATTAAAGAAAACATGTTATCATCACCATAAATTTCGTCGGTTCTTCCACCATGCCAACCACATCGCATACATATATATCTGGAGACAATTTATAGCGAAAGTGGCAAAACATTGCTCTTTTCGTTTTCATAGTATTATTGGGTTTTTTGTATTCTTTAATAGACAAAAGAAAATGCCGGCCAGTGTTATGAGCAATGAAAGAAGTCTGGCAGCTACTGCACCTACACATATTTTTAAATGTTTTCTAAAAAATACGTTTATATGGGACATAATAGAATTCGTTTTTTTTTTTGGCTTTAAACTAAAGTTTTGATTTGTCATTTATAATACGAATTTCTTATTTAAAATTTATGCACTTAGAATTTAGGAAGATTTTCTTTTGATAATAGGAAAAATATCTCATTGGAGTTTTAATATTTCATGCCAATTATGATTAGATAAAATCTCAAGTATTTCTTAAGATTCCAATTGGAATAATCATATTTCTTTGCCAATTATGAAAGGTGTCATAATTATGAGAAAATGATCTTACCTGTGTTGTTAGTTACAAACTACACCGCTAGATGTCTTTATTTATGATTCTTATGAGACTTTCTTAAGATATCTTTCTACCTGGTCGTCTGTATTTTAAATATCGTAATTCTCCGTAATTAATGAAACGCTGCATGAATGAATGGTGTTGGACTTGCACGTTTCTACTCAAAGTTTTCATTTTGCACACGTATTCCAAGCGATAAACACATAGACGTCGGAAAATTTTAGAGTACTGTGCTTAATTTTGAGATTTTAAGTGTGTAATATATCTAACATTGCGTGATATGAAATATCATCGATTTAATTTAGTATTTTTTAAGCTTAGTTTGAGTAGAAAATCTGTTACCCTAATATTAAAAACACTACGTTTGTGATATAGACTCGGCATGCACTAAGATTTACCATTTTCGAAGAATTTTCGATAACTGCTGTGTTATTATTGGATAAATAATATTGGACAAAATATATTTTAATATTACATTATCTCCTCATAGAGGAGATTGTCATGAGTGGAACTTGTACAGAGTTGAGATATTTGCTTGCAACATATTTTTAGTTGGAAAGGTCCAGTAAAAGTGTTGTCTTACTACAAATATCGGCAAAGTTAAAATTCGAAATTATGAAGGAAATTAAAGTTAACAAATTAAATTAAAGTTAACAGTACTACTGACATGGATAGGACTAGGGGACTAACAAATTTGTTGCAAACTTGAAACATTTCGTTTAATACCGAAATAATTAATTTTACCAATTTTTTGCGGTAACTCAAAATATGAGTTAGAGAATCGCACTACAAATTGTTCTCTTCACTTTTAATCATTCGAAATTCCTCGAAAACTGACAGATTTTGAGAATCCGGATTATTATTTTTTTTTAAATGAACAGTGAAGAAGTAGAACTATTTTACAATATTTCGATGGAGGACAAATAAATTTGAGGTATACATCAACATAGAATGGAGATATCACCCGATTTTAGGACCTTTGATCAGCTACTAGTTCACAATTTGTATCAAAATCTCTGTTCGCTATAAAACTTCGGGTTAAGTCTAATACTGGATGTAGTTCCATAAAGCGGTCTCCGTAAATTTAAAGCTTCTTGAAAGTCTATAATGTATTTTCAAACCTTTTCATGTTTATGCGGAAAATTTCGTAGTATTTGGTGTAGCTACCATATAAAAAGACTACCTGACTTTGAGGTTTTGAAAGTTTTAGCTAGAATTTCAACCAAAATTACTATAATTCGTTCCTATTGTTCGGAAACTAACCTTCTGACTGTAACTACATATTTTGAAATCATCGTCCTCGCTAAAAATGGTTATGTAAGGTCAGATGAGAACCTACTCAATATAACGCTTACTTCATTTTCCTAACGAGGACGTTGTCACCTTGTGTGTGAAATTTTCCAACTATTTGGTGTAGACCCCATATAAAAGGAGGTCCTGATTTTTTGTTTTTGAAAGTTTCAGCCATATTTTTTAACCAAAATGGCTGTAATATGGAAATTTTAAGTTCTCATTTCGTGAAAAATTTTCTTCCAAAATATTTCAATATCAATTCATGGCTGCAATATTATATTTTGAAAGCTTCCTCACAATAGTGTTTAATATTAGGTCCCACTCATGTAACAAAACCCCATATTTTGGTTATTTCGTAGATAAAATGAGATCAAACTTGTTGTTATGAAATTAAAAAGTCTCAAAGGCAAGTGAGCTATTATAGGATCTTGAATGTGATACTTATTTAAAAATAATATTAAGGTCTTGAGTATAATTTGTCAGAAGTCTTGTCAATTACTTACACTTGTCTTTCCAGTTACTAAAAACTAAGGTGGACAAAAAATTGGTGGTAAAATTGTTATAAATATGGAACCGTGTTACTTCATAAATATATTTTTCATAATTCATTCATTTTCCTTAACATTTTTTACAGGAAGAAATCAATTATTTGAAGATTTGTCTTTTTTCCAAACATAATATTCAACACAAGATATAACAAGTCAAATATTTTTGTGATGATTTTTCTGGCCACCAAAACCCATTCGCAGACATTCATGTGCAATAATGTCCAAGCACCAAACTATACAAAAACGTTTTTTTGCTTGAAATGTATATAAAATTAGAACACCGGCTATTTTGGCTGATCACAGACCGAATGAAGAACTCGCGATCTCACAAATTGCCAAGTGTCTTGTTAGAATAATAAAATATTTTATTTATTGGTTTTGTGTGTTTTGCAAGATCGTTTTAATATTCACCCCTTTATTAATTTTTTTCAATTTTATATTTTGAATATTCATTTGTTGTATTCATTTAAATAATAAATTGTGTGTATCAAATGTGGTAGCAGGCATAGTTTAAATGGTAAAATATTTAGACATTAAGGCATTTTTGTGAATATAATTGAGTGGATTTCCACTGAAAATATACATTGTAAATATTTTCTGTTGCGTTTTGTGAAAAACCCCAACAAAATTTCCGTTCATTGTATGACGCGTTGGTTCCCATAACTGGAAATGTTTCGTATTTTCTCTTTCAGAGATGTACGATATTCAATAAAGAAATTCATATTTGAATTATAATAGGTCACCTCAGAACACTAAAAACTTTAAAAATAATATATAAAAACTGCAGGTTTTTCAATTATTTTAGGTATAAATATTATATGTCCTAGATCATCACCGGTTCTCCCTTTTAAAGAAATATTTAATTTAATTTTAATTCCTCTTACGCGAGCCGACCTAATATTCGTATTTCGCTTCCAATGCTTGCCTGCGTACATATATAATTTACCAAACCAACTGACCAACTGCTCATCCAACCAAGTATGCCAGTCAGCCGGCCAGCCAGCCACCAAGCCACCAAACATACCAGCCAGCCACCAACCACTTGGATAGTGTTATTAATGTGAGAATTTTAAAATTTATTAGTTTCACTGATACTTTGATTTTGTTTTCAGATTAATATCAACAATGCTGCCGTGGTGGCGGTACCTCATTTTTGTTGTTTCACTTTTAGTTGGTGGCTTTTGTTTTATGTTTCTTTTGTTGATTTATAAAATATTACTAGAGAAAAAAGGAATACAATTTAGATATTTATTTAAATATAATATTATTTTTTTTTGTTTTAAAAAAATTTGTGTATCTGGCAAACAATGGTTGAAAAGTGTGATTTATCCACAATCAGCACATTGATCATGATCAATTTGACAATTTTGTGGAATTAATTTGGCCCAGTGTTTTCTTGATCCCAATTATAAATAAATTTGGCTGAAGTTGAAAATATTCTCATAAATTCCATTAAAAACAGTTGCAGATGAAATGTCGGAAATGATCGGATTTCGAACTTATTCATGACTACATAGTTGAGTGAAATCTGATGGAATTATATATAGAATCAATATCCAAATCTGAAGAAAAACAAAATCCTTTGAAATGCCGCTTTTAAAATAGACAATAAAAACTTAACTGTGAAATATTTAATCCTGGCTGGACTACAAATGAGATTAGAATAATGCATGGATATATTGGAGAATGGTCAGCTATAAATCGACTCATTTTACACCAAAAAAATTAACTTTTCCATAATATGTAAAAAATCAGAAAATAAACCATTTAATCCTGTGTACGTCCCTGATACAGGTGTATATTCTCGAATTTATGGTGCACATACTCTCCTCGAATTTTTCGCCTTCGTCACACTGTGACCACACGCATTCTCCATGATACTTGGTTGGAGGCATAATCTTTGTTCGCCTTTTAAATTCAACACATTGGATCGCTGTTTTCTCTTATTGTAGTGATATTGTTACGGCTTTGCGATGCCTAAATTTGTTAAAAATTTGTTTTGTTAAGGTCTTAAATCATGTCCTGAAGGCTTTTAAGTCATTATCGTTAAATTTCAACATAAATTCTAAAAATATTTGCTTGTGTTTTGCATGACGATTTGACTTATGGCGGAGGGACAATCTTCGAAGACCTTTCCCAAATAAAAAATAAAAAAAAAAAAAACATTTTCAACACATTGGCACATTTTGGACTAAAAAAAGAAAACACATTGCAAAAAAAAAAAAACAATTATCTTTTTTCAAATAAAATGACCTTGAAACTAATATTTGTACTAGGTCTGTCTTTTTTGATGTTTTGCACGTACTAAAAATATTCATTTTTTTCTGGTTATGTTTCACACCATCAACCGAATGAATGGGAGAAATTTTGTGCTAGTATATGTGTGTATGGCTAGTGATATTTTGTTGTTGGCCACAAGGTTCTTCTCCTCTTCTTTTTTAAGTCTTCTTGGGCTTGACTAACTAACTGACTGACTAATGGTTGCGTCACTAATGCGGTGCGGCTTATGATGATCTGCTTATAGATATGACTGAATATTTTTGGTGGTTGTAGTGGTGCCGATGGTGTTGGCAAGTAGATACAATTTTAGGTAAAAATTTTAATTTTTTCTAAATTTATGGCCACACATCTCTGCAATGTTCGAGTGAGGCAGAGAATGAAGGAAGATTGCTTTATTGCTTGTCTTGTTGTTAGTCCGTTAGTGTGCGTTTGTTAGTTCGTACGTCCGTCTGTCTGCCAGTCCATTCGTTCAAAATGCAAACGAAACCTGTTGTGAAGTCAACCTAATGATGATAATAATGATAATGATGAGTGGGATTTCTTTTGTTTTGTTGGTCAAAACGGAAATTCTGCATAAAAAGCCATAAAATTTAAACAAAAATTGAACCCTATTGAAGGCAGAAATGCAAACAGAGAAAAACATATGATTTGTGTGGTTCAGCACGTTTTCAGTTAATTGAAGCGTAACCGACATTAAGTGAAGAATAGAAAATTGGTATTAGCCAATTGTGTGACCTTGACTGGCCAACTAAGGAGGCATAAGGATATTTCGTAATATTAGGAAAAATCTCCTTGTAATTTTTCTGCGTGTAAACTTATTTTTTTCCCCTGAAAATTTGGGTTTGAGGCCCTATTGATGACTTCATAATTATGTTTGTGAAAAGAAGAAATATTTACAAAAAAATATAACAGATCATTTTGGCCATGTTTTTCTAAAGCATGGATATTAGATCCGAATGATTTTTTAAGATATTTGATATTCCAACTGGTTGCTGCTCCCATGACTCTCCAGTGTATATATTTTGAATATTTCCCCAACATTTTTCATTAAGTTAGCAGTCATTAGTCGTTCGTAGGAAAATTTTTAGTAACCCCATAAAAATATTCATAATTATGGAATGGAATATGTGGTTGGAACCTTCAAAATGGTTTCAGATAATCGATTACTTGTATTATCGACCTGTGTAAACTTTTAGAAGAAGGGGCGTTACTGTGAATTGAGAACTCAAACTCTGAATGACAAAAAAATACATTCCTTACTGTGAATTAAATATATTTATATATCTTCCAAACACCGCGTACCCGTATATGCATTTCGAAACCATGTTGGGGGACTAACTAAAAAAAATTAACTTTTACAAAAAAAGAATGTCAGAGAAATTTAGGGAAGTTATAAAAATGAGTTATTTGACAGAATGTTAAGCCGAAACTACTAGAGGGCAAATATAAGATTTTTGAAAAATGATTGTACCAATACACATAGAGGGCACAAACGCGAAAAAATGCATTTTTGAAATAAGATATTTAAACATTAACGTTATTAAATCCACTTATGTTAGCGCTTTTTTAAGATTGAAAACTCTGAATGTAAAGAAAGAAATATTTTCCTTAAATTTGTAAATATTAAATCGTCCAAAAATATAATACTCTCTGAAAATACAACAACGTGATACCAACCTCTTCAAATTGACATAAATCGACTTAAGTTACTTTATAAAGCTCTGAGATATTTTTAAATTTTTCTACTAAATTCATTTTTATTATTATTATTATTATTATTATTATTATTATTATTATTATTATTATTATTATTATTATTATTATTATTATTATTATTATTATTATTATCATTTTATTATTATTATTATTATTATTATTATTATTATTATTATTATTATTATTATTATTATTATTATTATTATTATTATTATTATAACTATTGTTATTATTATTATTATTATTTAATTTTTTTTTTTTTTTTTTAATATATTTCATATTTTTGGTCACAAGCATTATGACAATATAAACATGTCCGAATTTCATATTTTCACAATTGGGTGAGAGAGAGAGGGCAGTAGGAAGATCAGCTCATCAGTTGCGATAAGAATCTCACAAAAGTAAAATTTTACTTTGTTTCCAGACTCCCTAATTGATAGTTGGTCAATTTAGCAAGTACTTCAAAATTATTGACGACCATGCAACATTGTTGTACCTGTCCGTCTGCTGTTGCTTCAACTGTTGCATACTCATGTGAGAACTGCATTGATGATAAAGATGACGGACGACCTGTTTGTTTTATTTGTCCAGTTTGCTACGTACCAAAAACAATTTCAATTTTGTGGCATACTTTTTTTCCGGCCTTCCTTCATGTTTAACGCGTGTTTTTGTTTGTTTGTTGTGAGCATCTGCCCACTGTGTATGATTATGATGACGGTATGAAGTTCAACATTTTTGTTTTGCACTTTAGACATTTGGTCAGTGGGTAAATTAAATACAGGCAAGGAGTAAAATGCGAAGAGAAAAAAATAAAGTAAAAAAATGCACACTCACACACACAAACACAGACAAACACTTATGGTGGCTGAAGTGTGCGAAGAATATGAGTCGTATGCAAATTTCTTTTATTATTATTAAATTTAATTGAAAACAGAGACGCGGAGGCGTAGGTACAAAAAAGTATGGAGGTAAAGGGTTGTCAAAATGGTCCCTTAAATTATGAGGGAAGGAATACTAGGTTGGTGTTACAAAATCAAAAATCTAAATCTACGAAAAGATTGCTGAAGCATCTATATTTTATTAAAAACGTTCCTCTTCCCAATTCAACAAGCTTTTATTAAAAGCCAATGCATGACCGAATGACTTAATTGTTATACACACCACCGTAACCACGGCGACTGAATTGTATCTACCCATCTATGTATATGGGGCTGTAGATAGGTATGCGTTTCTTCTTAATTAACTAGATGGTTAGTTCGGCGACAATAACTCCACAACACCACTTTATTCTTGTTATGTTATGATTATAATTTAGTTAATTAATAAGTTACGTTTGTTGAGGGTTGACAACCTGTTATCTTAAATATGCATTATTAACAAAACCATGTCAAATGCATGGTAATAAATTATTATTTGTTAAAGTATTTTAAAATATTTTTTTTTGCCATAGTTTTCTTCTTTTTAGACCGTACAATTTGGATGCGAAAGTATAAAAGTACTTCTTTACAAACTTTTAGTCCAAAAAATAACTACTTATTATTTACCAGATTTGTAATAAGTATTTTCACTAGTATGATATGTTTTTAGGTATCTTCCTTAGGTTTCCAGAGTTTTACCAAATGCATCAATTATTGCTCTCTGAATTTTTAAAATAAGTAAAAGAGTACAGTACAATATCATAAATATCGTATATTTCACAAAATTTTTTGATTTTGTGCAAAGAACTAGGGTTGCGTCCTTTCATTGTGAATTTGTTTAACATAACTATTTTGTAAATGGAACGATCGGAGCCGTTCACCTTCTTCGATTATCTAGTTATTTAGTCTTATCTCTTTTTTTCTATCCCGATCGGCATCTGAAATAAAAGAAACTTAATGAGCGGTCTCATCTCTTTTGAAGACAAGAATGGAAATGGTCGCTCAGCGAACTTGAAAGGAAATATCCATACAAATTCGTAGCGGTTTTTATCCCTATATGTTTATTCACAACATCTATGCATTAGAGTTGTATATTTAGGCAGAAAACTAGTTCAATTAATCTATTCAATTAAAGGGGCGTATGAACTAATTTCAAGTTGTTTAATTGAATTCACTAAACTAAGATCAGAGAATTATTTTTTTGGAACAGTCGCGTTCCGAATCATTGAATATCCGCTCCGTCAAAACATAAACAATCATACCTTTCTATTTTATTTAAGTCAACCCAAATATTAATCTATTGTAGCACGAAGATGTCCATATTATATTTATTGGACCGTTATTGTATCCTATATGCCTATGCTTTTAATTTGATCTCGATTCTATAAATATTTGTCTTAAAATTGCTGATCTTACTCAGAGAGAATGTATTGTATTTCCCATATTAATTGACTTGGTTTCTTATTTGGAAGAATGAAATTAATGGTGTTATCAAAGGAAAAATTATATATCAAAGGGTTAATATTAGTTTCATCTTGTAGGCCTCTCGAACTTTTTCGTTCCTTATCTTGAGAGGAACTAGTTATTCCATAGGTTTCCCTCATTTCATTAAGTTCTTCTCGGTTGAATCCATCATATGTTTCTACATGCTCGGTTCTTTTCAATTGATTCTTTCTATTCTGTTTTATCGTTCCGTTCAATTGTTTATTTATTTTAAGTTGAATCTCGTGTATCTTTTTCTTTTAACTTGTTTTTAATTCAAGGAAAATGATGAACTATAGCTACCAAATGAATTATTTATGTCTAGTTCTGAAAGTTCTTTTTGCGAAATTCTTGCTTTGAATCTTTTCGTTTCACAAATAAAAAAGACTATCATGGCACAAACCATCAAAATACTGCAAATCTTGACATTTAAAGATTAAAAGTTTAAACAAAACTTATATGATCTATTTTATAAGGTTTATAAAATTATTTTTTAATTTAAATTTTTCTCTTAAGTTCCACTCTCCGTTGGGTCATCTAAAATGTAAAAAATAAAGAAAATCAGAAACAAAATGAAAATATGGTGACAAGAAAAATTAAAAACACTAGTTCTGATAGTTCTTTTCACACAATACTTCATTTGGATTAGTTCGTTTTAAAAGTCTTCGGACCTTACAGACAGAATATCGCCATCTAAGTACAGAACATTTTTTACTTTTCCAACTTCCATCTTAAGAAACTATAGGAAACATAAGTCATTGAGAGACAATAGATTTTGTTTCCTTCAAAAAATCACTTTGTGAGGTCCATAAAATTGGTATTTTATATATTATTTCAACCTGGTTCCTCCGGGTTTTTCAGATATCATTTCTCAACATCGACAGAGCTTGGTCATTTCGGCCTTTAATTGTGTCATTTTTGTAATCAAAAGACCAGACCAAAATCCGACATTATTGTTGAAGAGTGTTTTTATAATGAAACCAAAATTATGCGACCGACCACCTGCTTCTTATAACAATGTATATTTTTATGGCCTTTTTTATGTGGCAGCAAAACCAACAACAAAATATGTAAATTATTCTTTTATTTGTTGTTTTTGTTTTGTTAATTTCTATTTCATCTTTTTTTTTGTACAGTTATTGTTTGTTTATTTTGATTTAATTTTCATTAGGTTTTCTTTGTTTTCCTAATACCGTCTATGAGGTAAATATTGTTTTGTTTTTCTTTGGTATCAGGTCGTCTAAGTTGATTTTTCATTTATAATTTGTTTATTTTTGTATTTTTTTAGTATAGTGCCAATGTGGTGGCAATGGTGGTAGAGTGTCTGCTTTTTTATTTTTTGCTTTTGCTACCGCCAAAACGTTTCAGAAATTTCATCAAGTGTTTATAAATAATAAAACAAAAGCGCGTTGGCAAAAGAAGCTTGAAAAAGGCAAAATCCGCAAAATGTAAACAATCAAAATAACACCGGTAGGTAACAAACGAGCCACAAACGAAGCTAACAAGCGTTGCAACAGGGCTAGCGAACAACAACAGAAAGAAAAAAGTTTTTTTGTCTTTCTTCTGAAGAACAGAAAAAAGATGTTGCAAGGTGTGAATACTTCGATATGAAAGTCTAGGCTCAGAATACAGGGAACATGATATAAAAAATATGATTTAATGTCAGCGATAAACCACGTGTGTATTTAAATATGCGCCCCAACCAGGCTGAGTCTGGCGCCTGAGTAAACGTAATTTGTAGTGGCAAATATGAATAAACAGAGATTCACTTGCTTGTATAAGGTGTTTTGAGTTTTTATATTTTATTGGCTCTAGTTAGGGCGATTTTTTTTTCTTTTTGGTTTATTTTAATTCGCTTTATCATGAGAAAACTAATAGAAAATATTAACGAAATATGGGAAAATCTGCACAGGAACTACTCAACGAATTTATGTGTTTTTAAATACCTTGCATATTCCACGATATTTTCACCGCGGCCACATTTTGCCATTCTATTCTTCATATGCATAAAATTCCCATTAAGTTTATAGAGTTTTTTAATCTTGTTGTGGCTGTCTTAACATTTGATTTGTTTGAACCGCATCGTCATCACCACCACCATCTTCTCGGAATAGAGAGCACCAAAATATGTGCAGTAGCACAACCCCTCTCCCGTATATTTTGCTACGTGTCCCTTTAGAGAATCCAAATGTGCTGTGAGATTTGAGTTTATAATCAAATATTATTTCCGGTATATTTACAATCATAAAAATAACTATAAAAATGGTTATTTGTTTGTTTTGCTCTGTGTTTGCGGGGGCGCTATGAAAACAATCAGTGTTGTGTTGCCATTAATGCCTTGTTAGACCACTGGTTTGTTGGGTTATTGGCTGAATGCTGCTCGTGCTTGAACAAATAAATAAACAAACTGATACGTGTAAATGCTAAGATAAAGATCTTAATTGTTATCCCAAAACTAAATGCAAATCATGTTTTGGAGATGTATATATTTTTTCATTTTAAAATTATGCATAAATTTAATAATTAACAGTAATCAGCAGGGGTTAAATTAGAGCAAGAGCCGTGAGTAAGAACTGGGGAGGGCTGATAAGTCGGTAGACCAATTATTCGATTTTTTTTCCGCTATCGAGGTTCAAGTTCAAATTCATGGAGAAAGCTTTGTATTTGGAGCGGATATTACATTTAAACTGTGTGGAAATCGAAAATCCGAAAATCCAATGTACGCCAATTACATTTCGTAGTTAGTGTTGTTGTCAAAACTTTGCCCATGTTTGAATATCTACCATTTTATGATACCTTTCTTACGTAGATTTTATGAGATTTAAATTTACCTGAAGTGTGAATTCTTTCGCCTTGCAAAATAGTACCTCAACACATAAGAATGTGACTTCATTATCATACGTCTTATTCAATTTAAAAAGTCAGTATTTTATTTATTTTAGTGTAAATTTTTAGGCCGCAAATCCTTAAATTGTTATCGGGAAATAATATTGAATTTCAAAACCATTGACACAATTTGAAAATTTCCATGAAAAATGATCTCAAAATATCAATCCGACCGAAATAAGGATGTACCCACTATTCTCACTGATAAATATCAACCCTCGTATATCCTAAATTCCTCTAAATTATTGATTTTTTTGGTTTAGAGTAGTATCATTCTCTCGCATCAATTTGATTAAAAATTGGTATAAATTCTAAAATGTTAACCGGTTATCTTTAACATTAATGTGAGCAATTAAATTCACAATTTGCATTTTGATATACAAACAACAACAAATACAAATTTCAAATAATTATTTCAACATTTGCACGCTCTAAAAAGTGTTCATAGGAGCTTTGTTGATCTTTATTCTTCATCTCCTTTTAATGAATTACGCTAACATCATCTGGACTCTATAAACTTTCGATAATCATCACCGTCTCTGCTTCAAAGACAAATTATAATTTATGGCGAATTTCTAAAGATTTATTTCTTCTAATTCATAAACAATGGACTGGAATTGCCAATTTTTTCTCTCATTTTTGTTCTGTGGTCATGGGCAAAGAGAGAAAAACAGGCATTAGTAGCAGCGAAAAAAAAGAACAACAAAATCTTGGTCATATGTTCATACGTAAGCATAGTAATCAACAATATGTTGGAGTTGCTGTTGTTTATTATAAAACAACAAATCATTATTGCCACTTGTGAACAAACGAGCTTCTTAACACTGAAAAGAGCAACGAAATATCAATATATACGTTTGTTGATAATTTACTACAATTTATGATTTTTTGGAGAGCTGGGAGATGGTTTAAAAGGGGGAAGAAAGAAATGGAAGCTACACCGTGAAATGAAAAGTAAAATATGCATATTTGTGATGTTCTTAACGATTTATGTATTATTAATAATTCATAATATTCACAAAAATAAGCCGCCATTAGCCATGTGACGCCACCAGGGGTTCTCACTGGAAGCTCTGAAGAAAGAAAATAACAAAAAATATAATTCTGAATGATCAATGGATTTTAATATGATAAAAGTAGATTCTTTTCGTTTTATTATACTTTATATCATAAAAAATATTATTTACATTGTTTTTTGTCAATGATTTCAACATTTTTGTATAATACAATTATGAAGCATAAAACTCAAAAATCTATACATTTCGATGTAGATATGAAAATAATTTTCTTTAATCGCAATTAACCTATTTTTTTTTTCTATTTTTTTTATTTTAGGTAAGATAAGATCTGATCTAACACAATACGGCGGCATATCACCAGACATGGGTAAGAAATTTTCCACATTTTTTGTTTCAAAATTTTAAGTTTAAGTCGTAGCAAACTAATCCATATTATAGTTGGTCCTGTGCAAGGAATTGCTGGAAAGAAAAAATGAAAACAAGTAAAACTTTTAGGATATATAAAAGCAAGAAAAAAGC
This sequence comes from Musca domestica, assembly GCF_030504385.1. Classification (NCBI taxonomy): domain Eukaryota; kingdom Metazoa; phylum Arthropoda; class Insecta; order Diptera; family Muscidae; genus Musca; species Musca domestica. The sequence goes on along the minus strand of NW_026712328.1, from coordinate 20,730,135 downwards.
ATTTCATATATAAAACACGTAAAGGTAGACAAAGCAAAATTAAAAAAACAAACAAAATGAAAATTAACTTCTTTAGGAAAAAATTACAACTGAAATAATTCACAAATAAAATATTTCTAAACTAAAAATTTTAATAAAATCACACATGTGATCGCCACTGAAAGCACTCCTAACACTGTTTCCATCCAACGGTATTCTTTAACAACTTGCCCGTAAAACAGCTGTTTAAAGCATCCCACAAAAACATAGTAAATTTTTCTATTAGTTGCGCATAACAACTTGGGTGGTTTCATGGAAAATTAACAGTTCTACTCTTACACTAATATATGCTGCAGCTGACCATTTCAGTTTCTGTTTCGAATATACAGCCAAGCGATTATGACTTCAAGAGCTTGGTAATCTCTTACGCTTTAGTTAAAACAGAAAACGGGCATAACCTGAAATTATAGCTGGCAGAAGGTTTGTTGTTGTTGTCTTAGCTTTGCGCCAAGACACCTTAAAACGTACGTATTACAACAACAATATTAACTTGTTGTTAACATGGTCTTAAACGGCATACGGCGGCATACAACTATTTAAGCCTTGTTATTGCCATTTATCTTAGTGGCTACTACAACCGGCAAAAGGCAATATGACCACATGCATTTTGTTTAGCAGCAGCAGCAAGTCCATGTAAGTGCGGAAATGATTGATTTTTTATTTTGCTTGATCTAGCTTCCTTCTTAGCACTTTGGCTTTAGAACTCTGCCGACTTGGCTCTTTCTTGGCTGGCTTACATTGGACTATACTTGCCAAGATTATGGAAGCTGATTATTCGTATTATTTCGAGTAAAAAAGTGATTTAAAGTGTGTTTATACGTTTAGCTGATAATACAATTAAGGTGGCCAGACTTATGTTGATATATTTTGCAAAAGAAATAAAAAAATAATAAACACTTATTCCCATATATTTTTATTCCCTTGGTCGGTCTATCAGTCGCATGCTTTGTTCATTTCATTTTATTTTAAAAGTACCCGGCATTTGTGTTGAGTCTGCCTTTGAACGTCGTAGGTTATCAATCATTTTGATATATGTATGAATATGTTTGGAATAAATTATTATAGTAGGAAAATGTGCCTTTATATATTTACAATTTGTTAGCAAATTGAGTATTTTACACATTGTTGCCATTTGCTAAATGATGCGAAAACTTATAAAATCGCCTTATAATCAAAGGGAAAATTTATTAGTAGCACAATAGTTGTTGCATGCGGGGGAACGTATGCTTATTCTATAATGAGTTGTTACGTAAGTAAAGCTCGGAAAAAATACTTATTTTCTTAAACAAAGATAGTAATGCAAATAATGAATTTTAACTTAATTATTTCACTTTCATTCAACCCAAGAAGAACACAAGCTAATTAATATTAATTTGCCATTTTTTGAAAAGAAATCTCAACGATGGGAACCACAAATCATCCAAAATTAGGTTTGGTTTGTATAACCGCCCAAACCCAGAATAAAAGCAAAATTTGAAATTTGTTTTTATTCTCTCTAGGATCAAACTTTTTCCATTTGCAATGTCAAAAATACTTACAAATTGGTTAGAGAATATGACAAGGACTCCAGTACAATTTAAACCTAAGCAATATATGTTGATATACACTTTATGGATCGGTAGTATCAAATCATAATCTATTCGTTTGAAAAAATTGGTTTTTCAAAATAACACAAATTGGGCGATATGGTTGTTTAAGACATTAAGATTAAAACATGCCAATATACATCCACTTCGAATAGAAATTGCGGGACCATCAAAATACCTGAAATCGACCAGACTTGTTGTATTGAGCTTATGTTGAAATGTTGGATGATATTGCAACTCAAAATGATAAATAACAAAAAATTTAACAGAAATACCGAATATCGGCAGGTATTGTTATATGACCCTAACTTTCTTGTAAAACCGGAACTTTAACCAATAGTGGGCCTATGTTGTCAATATCAATTCCAGCAACTAAAAGAACCAAATAATATAAACGTTGCTACTGGAGTTCTGAAAGGACCGAAACTCAGAAAATACTCTATGTGCGCTATAGCTTAATGCGGATCCATATATATATAATCCATTTTTAATATCAATTCCAGCAACTAAAAAAAACCAAATAATATAAACATTGCTACTGGAGTTCTGAAAGGACCGAAACTCAGAATATACTCTATGGATCCATATATATAATCCATTTTCAATATAAATCATACTCGACACACACTTTTTGCCAAAATTAAAAGCTCTGCATAGAATAATGTAGTTTCTATGGAGATTTTAACTCACAGAGGGACTTAGCTAAATCACCTCAGAATTTTACTCAGATCAAGAATGTATTTTGTTTATGCCATGACAAATTTAAAATTCCCCCGTCCTATAATAGAGGGTATTAGAATAATTAAACCGATTTTTCGTTTTTCCCAACATAAAAATACACAAAGTGCAAATAAAAGTGCATTTAAAAAATGAAAAAATCAAAACTCAGATGAACTTCTCTTTATTGTGGTATCATAAACATGAAGGGTACCTTTTGCCAATTTTTGAATTTATAAATAGAAAAGTTAATTTTTGGCTACTTGCCCTTCAAAATTTTTCCAAAAATTAATTTCTGTGAACATCTTCGTGTGGTACGGCATATATGTTATTATTAGTGATAGCTTTAGGCTTTGAAATATAATAAACACATTTAGAATATTAGCATTTAGTATGAAAAAATATCCCATCGGATTAGGTCAAATGCCCATTTTTAACAAAAATTTGTACGTCAAATATTCAGTTTCATCTTTCCCCTTTCTAAAGAACTTCCCTATTCGTCTATTGATTTTTTCTTACCAAAGTAAATTGTAAAAACACATTTAAATTCCTCTATCCTTCACAAAGATTTGATTCAGACAAATCATAGAAATAAATTGCATAGTCAGGTTTCAGATGGAATCTATACACCGATTTACAATACGGTATATAGGTCATCGTCATGCTGGTACTTCACATCATTCACAATAACTATGTGAAGAGGCTAGAAATTAATATTCAAGAAAAAAGCAACAAATTCTTCTTACATATCTACAAAAAAACTCTCCTTAACTGCTACGTTTAGTCGCTACCTAAACAATCTTTAAAATACCAAAATCGACACCTGATCTTTACTGCCCAGGCCACACATAGTCAATAATTGTGTAAAATACTCAAACCAAGTCATTGGGTTAAGGTTGTTCGGCGGAAAGGCAAACAGACAGACAGACAAACAGTCAACCGGCCAGATACTAGCAACAAGCCTGTTTTAGCGTGATTTTTCATTTACCTTTGTAGTACAAGCAGAGAGGAATCGTCGTCATTGATTTTATGTTCTCTGGTGTGTGTTAATAATAAACTTAAGTTTTAATTGCCAAAACAAATCTGTATGACCATATCAGAGCCATATAAAAGCCAATTTAATATACGTTAATCGAACTTAACAAAACTATTACAACGATTGTTTTTTTTTTTTTGCTGTTGTTGTTATTGAATCATTTATACAGTAGCTTTAGGTTGTAGTTAAACATGATAACATGTTGATGACATTCAATGAGACAATATTCTTGAGCATTGTAAACGGTTGGTATTTTGCTGGCAGTTTGTTTAAGGTGTATGGTGTAAAACAATCAGGGTATATTTGGAGGCATATTAAGGGAAAAACATATGGTAATATAGTTTTGTTCATTAATTTAAGTTTAGATAATAAAACTTTTTTGGAATTTATTTTTAAGATTTCACCTAAAACCACCAAAATAATACATTGAAAATTTTTTTAAATTAATTGCGTTTCTGCACAGTCCAGAGCACTCCACACATATATGCATGTATCTGAATTTCTGTCTTGATTGTCTGATATTAATAATAGCTGTTTATCTTTTTGAAATGATATAGAGTTACAGCATTGTTATTAGGTGACCGACAACAACTAATTAACTTCCGTTTTCCTGCATGTTGGAAGCTAAGCTTTAGCGTGTTGTATTCTGAAAAAAAAATAAGTATAACACAAATAAAAGCATAAAGGGTTTCATTTTCCTCATATTCTCGTTGAGCAAGCCAACGAGAGCAGTGGCAGTGAAAAAAAAATGCATATGCCAAAAAGGGAATAACCGTTAACAGTGTAGGACGATTATGGCGGTGATGATGATTGTGGTGGCTAACACGACATGCAATACCACTATACATATTTATACTTACATACTTTGTATTTGTTCGTATGTTTGTTAGCCCACCCATTTATATTTTCACTTAACCAAATTCCACTTGATGTTAATATTGAGTTGATACCTTATGTTTTTCTCAACTAACCACAGAAGTTATTATTCCAAAGTGCCACTAGATTGGTATTTTGGTCCATTAAAAAAATAACAAGGATAAAATGCGTTAATACTTATCTTACAAATGACCGAATAAAAATTGTAAAATAATTTGAATAGCAATTCAAAATTTGATTAAACTTTGTGGGCCTATTTTAAATGCTCTCTCTTGATGCATAGTTTTTAAATAGCTGGTGACCCTAGGACAGTATTGCTATTTTTATTTAAGGAAAAATTACAAAAATTCGCAATAGCGTTTTTGAAGTTATAAAGAATGTGTCCGAATAAGCCAACTCTTAGAGCTCAAATTTATTACTTAAGCTATTTCTCATTTTATCCCTAACACTTAATGCGTTTATTCCTCCGAGTGTTTGTAGTATAGAACCTAGCTCTTCTACATTTATATTCAAATAGTTAATTGAATATTATTGTAAACTTGCCATTCAATGAGTGCAAAACAACAAAAAACACAATTCACATCCGTACCGACATTACTTAACGTTCATTCGTACATACGTGCTGACAGCAGTTATCGGCTAATGCAAAGAAATGGGTGGATCCAATACAATGGCTTAAAGCTATAATTATAACAACACCTTTGAATCTATGGAAATGAGTAATAAAAAAAATTGTTGTAGCTGATATAAAACGGCATGTAAATATGTGTGACAGTTGTATGGCGCTAGTACAAAAATAAATCAGTTAATTTAGTACATAACCTCAATAAAATGTTTTTTTTTTTTGAGAGCGATAGAAAATTGGATATCGGGAATGGGTGAAATAAAATATGTTATTAAAATGTATTTTTTTTAATTTTGATTTTTTTATAGAAATAGTTTAAATATCTATGATTTTGCATTTATTTAAATATCAAATTCACATTAAAATGCAAATCTTATTAAAATCTAAATTCGGAATCTAGCTCTCAGGTACTATTTGTACGGATTTCTTCTGATCTAAAATGAGAAAAGTTACTGATTTTTTACATAAACCCCATTGAGTGGATAACTGATGAAATCTTTTTTTTTTGAAAAGTTCATGGAAAATGAATACTATACATCAAAATTTGAATTTTTATTAGATATTACTTTAGCATTTTTAGCTGATTTAGGGATACCTAACTCTATGTCCAATTAACCGAATTTTGTTAGATAAAAGTATAAGTCAAACTCTGATAATCAAATCGACATTTACCAGCCGGTATCAACTACTCTGTGGAAAGAAAAAAAAGAAAAGTCGAACTTCGATTTTTGGATCACAAATTCTTGCTTTTATATGAGTTTTGTTTTTGTAAAAGCGATCCTACCATAAGTTGGAAAAAATAAAAATTAAAAAATCTAAACTCTTTGATGTGGAAGAATCGTAAACCGATAATAAACTGACTAAACATTTATATACCCAAATTGCAACTGTGTTTAAAAATACCGGCTCTATCTTCCTTAGGATCATCGGGAATCTATGGTATTTGCAATATTTTCCCTCAAATACATTTAAAAATCCATTTCTGTTTTTATTTGTAATTTCTTCCCTTTCACAATAATATTTCCACATCGCACAATTGAAAAATTCCCACATTAATCTACTCGAAATGAAATCAGGTCAGTAGTGAAATAATTTGGCAAAACACACGCGTTTCATTTCAAACACACTCGTACTCGCACACGCAAAACCAAAAACATAAACGATTTTTTAATGAGTCTTAAGCTGTAAAATATATTCTTCACACAATACAATTTTTCAACAATAAACCCCTCTATGGTTTTCCAAAAATGATGAACTGAGTGTTTACTAAATAACCGCCATTAGTTAACCGCCCTTTAACAGACCGAATTAACCCTTTCAATATGGACTTTATATATACAGTTTTTGATATTTTCCTTTTTTATTGACGTTGAATGACGGTGATGGTGTTGGCAGCGGTGATGGTGACAAACATTAAAAAAAGCTAAGTGGACAAAATAGACTCGAAACGGCAAATAGTATTTATGAAATTTGTTGCCATAGCAGATTTTGTAAGTGTTGTTTCCGTCTATAATTTCCATAATTCATATTCATATGAAAGCACACGTGGTCTAACCAAACGACCCGACCGACCGACCGACGAACCAACACATAAAATCATCAAAAAGAAAGGTTGGGTTTTGACTGTGGTGTTTTGCTGTAAGGACATTGAGTCCAACAGAACGACAGAATGAGACATGTGGTGGCCCGGCACAGCCATACAAACACGGTTGTGGACGTCACAAAAAAGGGACACATGCATATGGGAAAAATATACAAATAGAAGTGACCAGAAAAAAAGAATGTCAGCTACATGACCAAACAAACAGAAAGCACCTGCAATACGACAAAAATTTCTATGCTCAACAAAACAAAAAAATAAAAGCCTGGACAAGCATGTTTTGTTGTAAATGCGACAAAATACATTGGATTGTGAATTTAATTTCAGTAAGAGGGGAATATTTGTTAGTTAAATAAGGCTTAGAAGAGTTTTAGACACAATAGAAAGGGGGAACAAGGGTTTCCAATTGGGACAAATAATTTATTCCCTTTATACAAGTTTTTTAATTACAAATAAAAAATACAGATGTAGTTCGGTATTACAAAATAGTTAGGATACAATTAGGAACATCTTGAAATTTTATCCTCAATCAAGACTCAATCTAAATCACCTTAGGATTTGAATAGAAATACACATATATTATGTAAATTGAATGTTAGAAAATTGAAATAAAAATGAAAGAAATTAGGCAATCTTCAGCTCTTTAAGTTTCTCTTTACTTTTTACTAAATTAAAATCTAATCTGTTAAATACACACTTTTCCGATGCCCAAACAAAACACATCTGTTTTTTTCCATCAACTAGAAAACTATTAACGAACAAACTCCAGAAGCTACAATAAACATTTAACTAATTTAACCACAACTAATAATCTAAGAGCAAAAAGAAGCAGATTTCTCATCAAAATAAAGGTACCAGTATAAATAAGTACCACCAGCAAAATCCAAAGTAGCAGCAGCTTCTTCAACTGCAAAGGGACGACGCATGGCAAAACGAAAAAAATAACACAACAGCTACAAACTACAGCAATAAACCGGACACTTATTTGATTTTACACACTCCACAATGGTTAACTGGGGAGCATTTTGTATTTTAAGTGGTCTTAACAGCTCATAAAATGTTCATATAGACTAACATAGTTACTACACTCATTCATGCAAACATACATTCATACATACATACTCACTCGAAAATCCACATGTCCGTCTGCCTGGTCCGTTTATCCGTCCATCCGTAAGTCTGTCCATATTAATAAATATAAGAGGTTACAATCATTTTGGGGCCACAGGACACAACGTGGTGGTATAGTTCGCACAGTAAACGGTGGGGATGTTTCCAGAGTTTGGGGTTTCGTTATTTTTATTAAATTATCGGTCCTTTACAAAAGCTTCTCTTTGAGATAAAAATTAATTTTTGAATTATTCAAAATAATCCAAAATAAAAATTGTTAAAAAATGTTGTTCTATATCATATTAAAATATTTATCTAATATTAAATTACATACTGCTAACATATGGTTTTTGGGAGAGAATAGATCCAAAAATTCTCACAACAAATAAAAATTAACAAAAAAGGAAATTGTGTCCTAGTTAATTGCGAAATCTATCAAAAATTATATTTTCCATGTGCTCAATTCTTGTTCTATGAAGATGTGCAATGAAAATTATTTTAATCAAATCAAGTGAAATGAATAAATTATAAAAGAAATTTTTTAATTTTGTTTCTTTAAAAACATAGACCAAAGTTTGAGAATTCTTAATTTTTATTACATAATAGGTCTTTTATAAAAACATTTCTTGTTTCACTTTTTTGTAAAATTATTTAAAATAATAAAAAAATGATTAAAAATAGGAAGTTTTTATATTGAACGTTTTTATATCATTATTTTGTATAGAGAACGGATTAAAAAATTCTTACAAAACTGCCCGTTACACAAAATAAAACAACAATTAAGTCTAAAAAGTAAATTTTACCTCAATTATAACTTTAAACGAATGATACATCCCAGGGTTTATATTTCTTCTTCTATACTAATTTATAATGGAAATTTTAAAAACTAAAGAAATGTCACAAGAACAATTTATTAAGAAAATAGTTTTCATTTTAAATTGCAGAGAACAAAAACTACTAGACAAAGATATTCCAAAAAAAAAGTTCTACAGAAAATTAATATGGAATATCAATCGAAATAATAATTATCGGAAAATAATAAATATTAGTTTCAAAGTATAAGTTTATCTCAATTTTAATTATTTGTAATTATTTCACTTATTTTGGTACAATATTCCTAGGACAAACCAAAACACAAATCTAACTCAGATTACACTACAAATCCATATTATTTGTTAAAGTTGTTGATAAATCAAAGCAAAATCACATTCAACTAAAAAAATCTAAATTTTATTCATCCACATGCTGCCGTAGCGTAAAACAAACCACCATTGCAGACTGCACATTGCACTAATTGATTTTAACATTTAGTAAATCATAAATTTTAATTTTTAAAGACTAATAACCCACAATGCAACAGTGCTGATGTTTATCGGCCATTTGATTGTCGTCTAACATGAAATGCAACAACAGCAACACACCACAACACTAATTTACTCTCAGTGTGACCTATTACAGTGGCGGGAAAAAAAGTTTAGCAAATTAATTTTAATTTTAAATAAAATAAATTATTAAATTATAAGCTACAAAAGTTCTCAAAAATGGTTTTTAATATGACAGAAGGAACTGAAAACTATGTGCCTAATATAGTAACAGACAAATTGTTTTAAAATTTCCAAATTATACAAAATTTCGATAAAAATGTCTGCATCTCTCGAATGGACATATTCTCCTGATAGTTCGACCATATATTTTTTTTTCTTTAAACTTTTGTCATAAGCCATTACAATATTCAAATGCGAAACTTAAAAAAAATCGGATATTAATGTAGCTAAAATCATCAATATACCGAATATAGGGAGGTACTATTATATGGGGGCTATACCAAAACGTGGACGTACAATGGAAATTTTCTGTCCTAGACTGTAGTATATATTACGAACTTCAAACACCACATTTGAAACAATTCCGGTGAATAATGTAGCTCAAATCATCAAAATACCGAATATCGGGAGGTACCGTTATATGGGGGCTATACGAAGGCGTGGACCTGCACAGACAATTTTCTGTCATAGGCTCTAGTATCCAGTACGAACTTCAAATATCAAATTTGAAACGATGCCGGTGAATAATGTCGCTTAAATCACCAAATTACCGTATGTCGGGGGGTACCATTATATGGGGGCTATACCAAAACGTGGACCTACATGACCCATTTTCAATACCAAAAGTCCTGGAGGCATAATAGACATTTGAGTAAAATTTTGTCAACCTAATTCATTTTATGCTGATAAATACTTTGTGGGGTCTAAAATGTATATTTCGAGGTGTTAAAAACAGAATGACAAATTTAATATATCCTCCACACTATGGTGGAGGGCACAAAAAATAAATAAAAGTATCTGGATTCGAATGGATTGCACTGAAACCTACAAACACCAATGATGTTGGAGGATGCAATTAAAGCTTTCAAAAATGAAACAAAGTAGATGGAACCGTTATATGGGGAAAATACGTAAACTGAAACCCATACACACAAATATCTACTACAAGGATTGTTATCTGTAGCGAGTCTTAAAAACCAAATTTAAGACAATTCTGTAGAAACATGTGGTTAAAATCAGCAAAATACGTGGGATTTACGTTATATGGGGCTATAAGAAAATTGGTTCGATATACCTTTATATACCATTTTCCATACAAACTATTGTGCCAAATTGTAAATATCTACGTCAAGAAATATGGATTGTATAGTGATTTAAACAGACGTATGCTATTTCTGGAGTGACTTTTAGTTCATGATTTCATTCACAATTTTCCCCTGTCTTAAACTCGAATCTCTTGCACATTTTATTGGATCTATCTATGATTGCGATGTGAACAATACGGAAGTCTTTGACCCATTCTGCTCACAATTGTGGCTTAGAGTTTTATAAAAAAATATATATTGAGTAGCTGGTCAACTGAATTCGATCCATATCATAAATAATGGATATAGAGCCAGTATTTGAATATGTAACAAACTCTAAGTCAAAACAAAACAAACTTTTGTCATTCACTGTAGAAACTTTTTCAGTGCTTGTATTATTCTTGTGTTAAACGAAGAGAACAAAATATTTATTTGTTCCACCGTTATTCGAACAACTTGGAAAACATTTTCACATTATTGTAATAATTGCAATATTTTTTATTTAAATATTTCACGTGGACAATGTTTCAGCCGGTTTTTAGTATTAATACGCATTCTACATACCGAAAATCCTGCTTTCATTAGAATAGATGGAATAGCAGGTTCCATTCTCTTAAAATGATAAAATATTAAATAAAAATCTGTATCATTCTAAAAATGTTTAAACTTTTCTATGAGATAGTAATTTTTTATATCGTTGGGGATGCGATTTTTCACTGTGTATATTTGTTTTCTTAAGCGGACATTGCTTTGCTGTAGGTATGCAATTAGTCAATTTATTTGAAAATTTATTAACTGCCAAAAATATGTTGTTCACCAACAGTTGTGTGTCCGATCCTCTTTGCCGTTGTCGCTGTTCTTGTCGTTGTCTTTTCATTTTTCATTAAGAAAAAAAAAGCTGTGTCCCCCCGCCGAAATAAGAAAGAACCCAACTCAAAAAATGAACACCAACAACCACATTTACAAATATATTTTGACGTTTTGCATTGCTTTTCTCATTGTGAAATTTCTTCTTCTTCTCAATTTTTGGTCAAGAACAAACGAAATCTTCTTTTGCATTTGGCCAGGTAATTCTTGCAGGGATCGATCATTCACCGCCGCGTTTTTTTTTTTTTTTGGTTCCTTCTTTTCTTTAATTCAGCGCATAAAATTGCCGGCGGTAAAAATTATTTCTTGCAACACACAGAAGCAAGCAAGCAGCAATCTAAACAACATTGATTTCGTGTCCATCGTCTCATGGTGTTGCTCAATGAAGTCAGATTATGAAGATTTGTTGTTAAAAGTTTGTGTTTTTGATGTGAAACTAAAAATAAAAACATTAATATGATGGGAAACTTAAATTATGTTTTAAATTTATTTTAAAAAAAAGTACAAACTTTTGAATGATTTTAAAGAAGCAGACACATTTCCATTTCCCGTTTCTCCAGAGGAAATTCAGTATATAAGTTTTCTTTTTGTCTGTTGCCGGTTTGCTAGTTCTTCTCATCGTGGTGGCGCTAGCATTCAGCGAAATGTGGGTTATCACATTTTCAATAAATTATGATAATGCCAGACATGTTTTTATCTCGATGCAAGGGATTTGATAGAAATATTTTCCGTTCGGCTTTTTTGTTTCTTTGCTTGCTGTTGCGGCTATGCAATAAAAATGATTAATCATCGGCTTCGAGCGGCCATTAAATATAAAAACACAAAACAGCTGATTTCTGTGTGTGCGTTTGTCTTGAATGAAAGAGTTGGAACTGCGAGAGAGTCATCTCAAAACTAAGACTGAAATGCTATTTTTACGCAGAGTTGATGTTATGCTCATAATGCTTACGTAAAAAGTTCCCATTTTGAATTATGTTTTGACAGGTAACAACGCATAACACCATCAGACCGAGAATGTGCGCATGACAGCTACGTTTTTCGACTTTGAAAAATTACCAAATAGCAGGTAGCAAAAAACAAGCGCTCAAGTGTTAATGGCTCTCCAACCCCTGTGAGCTGTTTCTTACTCTCCATTATGGTATTCACTCTCTTCTTCTTCAATGAGTTTTTTTTTTTCTCAAACATTCTCACCTCAAAGGTGAATTGGTAAAAGTAAATCATACACACCTGTGATCGTATACGATATTTAAAGTGTTGAAATCTAATTGGATTCTGTCTGAGTTATGATTAGAAATCACGGAGAAGAATTACTTTAAGAAAGAGAATGCTTCCAAGATGTTTTTGATAGATCAGGTAAGGATTCTGTTATGAATTATGAAAATATTAATCTTATAAGAATAATTGAAAGAATTTAGATAAATGGAAGTTTCATTGCAAATATTAAAAAAAGAAAAACATTCCAAATTCAGAGATCTTTTTAGACAAATTAGATTTAGTCTTGGCAATAAAAGATTATCACACATTCCTATATAGATGTTCTATAAAACAAAGTCTCTTACCTGGAAGTTCGAAATTTAAACTATTTGAAATTTTTAATAATTTGCATAACAGCTTATAAAACAAAAATTTTTGCTACTAAGCCTCTATAGGGTCTCATAAAAATTATACTTTTTCATATTGAATCGATACATAGAAAAACTATATTACAACTCAAATAAACTAATATTATAGTCAAATCGGTTATATAAAAAATACTAAACTAAATACTTTTTGTAAAACATGGTCAGGGTGTGCAAACCACCAAAAATGGGCTACAAAGGCTTATTTGAAAATGTAAGCCTGCATTATTTATAATACCTCGTAGCTGATAGCTGGTTCACATCTTCTAAGCACCTCAACATACCCTCGACGATGCTATTATCTATAGACTGGTATCTGTCCCAAAATGCCAGTCCAGTCTTCGTCATATCTGCACCCTATCTTAGATCGACCTACAAGAATTTGCACTATAGGAGCCATCTGCCACAACCTTAGCCTTTCCATCTGATGTGACGAATTGTCAAACCAGACGGAAAAGGCATAGGTGACGATAGGTTTGATCAAAAGCCAAACATCGATGCCTGGTCGACAATGAAAGACCGTAGCATGACGTTTCCCTATATTCAACTTTAGGCTCCATCTAACGAAGTACCGATGGAGGGCATCGAGGTACTCGTTAGCGCGCATGCTGACCGACCTAGCAAGCAGACATCATCGGCACATGTCAGAAGAAGAACACCAGGGGGAGGAGCCGGGATGTCGCAGGAGAAGAATTGTATAACATCGGGCTAAGGAGGGAGCCTTGAGGAATTCCTGCCAGGGCCGGGCGGCGTCTGGAGAATCGCTTCCCAACTTTTATCCTAAAGAATCGATCCCTAAGAAAACTAGCGATCATTCTACAGGATTGACTGTCAAAACCAAACGATTGGAATTTATATAAAATTCCATCATGCCAGACAGGGTCAAAAGCCCTCGCGATGTCTAGGGAATGGCTAGTTCCGTACTTCCGAAGTTCCTAAAGAAAATCATCTAATATATTTCAATTGCTTAAAAACCGAAGATAGCGTTTTATGGTGGCAATACAAAATAATTAAGTCAGATTTTGCTTATGAAGGGCCCGAATTGTTAACAGAAAAATCTGAATACCCATTTTAACAAAATTCTTTCGAAACATCTGAGAACTGACAGTACTGTTTTAACAAAATTTATAGACACCTATCTGAAAATTCATACCAATTTCAGAAATTCATACAACAAATGACACATTTCCCTGGTTATAGTAGGTTGCTCCAAAACTGAAATACAACCTAATATTTCAATAGAATATTAAAACAGAAACTCAATTTTTTATGTCTAGTTAAAGATTTTTATAGAGCTTTCTCTTTACCCCTATCTGGCACTTTGTCTTCATGTGACTCCAAACATTTGTTATAATTTCATATTAAATTTAAAGAAAACCCAACGAACTACATTATAAAGTCTCATTAACCTTAACATGAACTCTGCCTGTCTGTCTCTATCAGAGTTTGTCTGCCAAGCTAAACAAAAATGTGTTCAAGAAGAGACATGGATGCCATGCCATGTCTGCCACACTCGGTATAACCCCCTGGCTGAGAGCTCTTTTGTTACAATCAGGGTTCAAATTCCTAAGGTTGTGCTGCACAGTGCTGAGTTGCTGGTGACTCGTTATCAAACCATTCATATTTTCTTTCCATGTGGCCAGTCAGACCTTGATCATATTACAAAAAGATCTACAACAATATTCTCTCTGACAACTAAACCACAACAATGACCACCAGCCCAACAAACACTTGGCATTAAGCGCGTAAAAAGTCCCGTCCCGGTTGATGAGGATGACGACGACAAAGTAAAAAAGAAGACAAAATTAAAACTAAATGAAAAAAATATATATTTCAAAATACTACATTCATTGGAGTCCAACATGTTTGTGGTGATGGTCATTTCAAAAAAAAAAAAAAAAAACCGAATCACAGACAAACATACAAATAAATGCCACTGCCTGCCACAAATTCAATGCATTTCTTCTTCAAAACCAAACCGAACCAGCATAAGCTGTGAGGTGTTGCGGGTAAAATTTTAAATTTGAGAGGACACAACACCATGCCACACCACAGCAAAGCACACAATAATACACCATCACAGCAACCAGCTAAACAAAAAGTGACAGCAACAAAATTGAGTTAGTTAACAGTTTTATATGCGTTTATGCAGATTTTTAACAGAGATTTAACCACGCACAAGAATTCCTTAAACAAAATGTTCTTTGGTCATCCATGTCTCCAAGTAATTGTTGTTGTTCTTTTTCGACTTCAAACACCAGATTCTAGCTTAACTGAATATTTTTGTGGGGTAAAGAGTTGAAGATATAGCCGCAAAAACAGCAAAAGCAAAAATCTCTTAAGTAACTGAAAAGGGTGTCACTTTGCTGTGTTCAACAAGAAGATACAGCAAAAAAGCTTTAAAAAATTATGGCGTTGCAATGAAAGCGATTAAATCAAATTGTTTGAAAACGGGGAAAAGATAATTATGGATGTATTGGGTCAGACACAGGAAGATTTCATGAGAAACTTTCAGGTTCATACATAACAGGCGAGCGGAAAGAAATCTTTGCTCTCTGATCTCTGTGAAGTTCACCAGAGTTTCTTATGAGTGATTTCATAGATTGACATAAGGCGACATTATAACGTCGATGACTTTTCTTAACTCTATTCTTATGTGAAGTTCCGTGTCGATTCGTTTTCAATTGTGGCTTATAGAGCGAACCCCTAAATGCACATCTTAAGAACAAAAGGTTTTAATTCACACCCTAACCCCATGCAAAATTTCGTGAGGATCGAGTGATAATTACGACATGCATATAATACCCTCAAAACGTAGTGTTGCGGGGTGTAAAAATTTAGAAAATTTACAATTCAAAATTGTAAGTCAAAAAACTCGCATGCGATAAAAATATGACAATAATTAAAAAAAAATGGAACAAAAGATATTCACTTCATATTTTTTAGATTTATCCTTATATATTATCCTTTTCTGGCTCAGGCTTCTGCTCAGTCCTAAACTCTAACTCCATGTAAATTTTCCGCGTCGATTGGTTATAATAAGCCGATAGAGCAACGGCAATCATCTCCAAAAATATTCTGACCCTAACCCCACCTCCATTTTCAATTTCGTGAGGATCAGACCAATATTGCGACCTGTAGCTTGATTATAATTATCATGGACAGACGGACGGATGGACATACATAACTAGATCGACTCAGCTCGGCGAGATAGGAAGATCCATATATACTTATGTGGGAAACTAATATTTCGAGGTGTTACATAAATTTTGGCCCCAGGGATAGTCAATGTATTATTCTTATCAATTTCTGTCTAACATATTCACCTCCAATGAAATCAGTTCTTCTCAAAACATTTATTTTTGGTTGTATATTTTGGATTCCAAGAAAATTAAATAAATGCAATCCTATTTGAACCATTACAATCAACTGGTTAGATAGGTTCTATTACACCTACACAATAGAAAATACTATACGATATCGGCAATAGCTCATTATTCGCAAATCTTCTATTATGTAGTGAGAAAATATCAATATGAGTTAGTTATGTCTGCTGGATTTAGTGTTTCTTTTACAGTATTTCACAATTGACATTATGGAGATATTTGACTTTAAAGGCTAGTATCCTACCCATTTTACACATTTTCTTTAAATTTCTACAAAAATTTCTATACTTATTCTTTCTTTAAGCACGATCCTTTTTATACCCCACAACACTATGTTTATACCCTACAACACTATGTGTTGGGGGTATTATAAGTTTGATTGGGCCAAAAATTATGTAACACCACGAAATATTGGTTTCCCATATAGGAAAGTATATATGGATCTTCCTAGCTCGCCGAGCTGAGTCGATCTTGCTATGTATGTCCGTCCGTCCGTCCGTCCGTCTGTCCGTCTGTCCGTCTGTCCATGTTAATTTGTAATCACTCCACAGGTCGCAATTATGGCCCGATCCTTACGAAATTTTGCACGAAGGTGGGGTTTGGATCAGAATAGAACCCTATTTCTTTTGGAGATGATCGCCAAATGATTAGGGGTTGAAATGGACCAAATACTGAAAAAATGTCGGATTTTGCAGTAGCTAGAGTTTAGGGCAGGGAAGAAGCCTACCAATTCGGGTGGTCATCGGATAATATTTAGCGGATAAAATAGACCATAGCTTTTGTGTTGCAAAAATTCAAAAATTTTCATTAAACTGCGAATATTTTAAATCCCGGCGAAATCACAAAGCCATGACAAAGTTACTTCTGGTCTTTACATTGATGTTAACATCCAACAAATCGGATTTATAGCAATATATATGCGATATATATGTCTATCAAAGAAGATATGCTTGAAAGATCTCTTATATGTCGAGAACGGCTGAACTGATTTCGACAGTTCTCATTAATTCAGAATGGCCTCTTGGCAGGAAAGAAAAAACGTCTAAAAAAATCGCATAAAAATATCTCTCTACAGATGAAAATATTGATTTTCTAAAATTTTCTCATATTTTTTCAAATTTTGTCATATTTTTGGCATATTTTCATTTTGAATTAAACATTTGTTAATATTTCTACAGCTAACAAAACTAAGTAGTTAGGATATCAGGATATCATATACAGATCTCATTTATGGCCCGATCCTTACGAAATTTTGCACGGGGATAAGATTAGGGTCAGAATAGAAGCCTACTCTTTTTGGAGATGATCGCCATATATTTAGGGGTGGAAATGGACCAAAAAACTGCAAAATTGTCAGCAGGTCGTAATTATCGCCCGACCCTCACGCACGTTTGAATGGGGGTTACCGGACATTGCAAAAGCCAAGCAGTTTTGGATGGCCATCCAAAAATATTCAATGTGCGAAATAGTTTGCCAACTTTTGTAGACAAAATACGAAAATGTCCATTCCAGTGACTTTTTGGAATTCACAAATACAGGAAAGACGCACTTCTGACATTTCGTTAACGCTGATTTCGTTGAAGAATATAGTCAAACGTCTGTATCTCATATAGATGCGTTTCAGTCAAAATCCAATAATAAATGTTAATCTTTTGCCACTTCTGAGAGATTATAGGTCTTTGGGAAATATTGGTTCCAGATCCAGGAAGACCATTTACGTGCAACATCTACCAATAAATTGGAACTGAGCAAATTAGCTCAAGTTGCTATTATTCGAAAATTAGAAAACGAAACCTGATGGTTTTCTTTTATTATTTGTCACAATATCTTGTGGAATTCATTCGAGTATCTCGCCTATATAAACTGTATCACTTATTATAGTGTTGTAGAGTATTCAACGGTCGGCCCCGCTCGACTGTAGCCTTTGCTTACTTGTTTATTTTTATATTTTATTACTTTTGTACTTAATCCCTTTTCAATTTCAAACGAAGCCATCAACCTCGTTACTTTCATAAGTATTTCTTTATGCTTTATTATTGTTGCTCACAGCTAGCATGTCACTTAAGATAATTTTTTAGGTTCTTCCCATATTTCTGCATTTATTTTGCGTGTTTTTTTATCATGGTCTTTGCCCCAACATGTCTACAGCAAGTAGCTTCATTTGTGGCGCGAAAAAAAGCGAATACAATCTGCAACGAAATTCCCCCCGGACATGTACAGGCTAATAGACACTGTCACATAGCATGCTGGCCGCCGACAATACTACAATGAAATGACACATTTTTGACAACCATATGACTTACAAGGTGGAGTTTTTTTCTTCTTTTTTTTGGTTAAGTTAAAAACTTAAAGAAAAAAAATTTTGGAAAAAAATCTTCTCTTCTTTAATTTTTTTCTTGCTTTGCCAAAGTGAAACATATCCAACAAATTTGATCATAATTTTGTATTTCATTGCCAAAAGTGTCATGTTACGAAGATTTATAAACAAATGTCTTGTTGAGCTGTCCATTTCATTCAAATGAAAAAGAAAAAAAAAACAACCTATCTCATACTGTTCGCCCAGTCATGTTCTGAATTAAGAAACTGAAAAAAAATTTTTTTTTTTTTTTGAAATCAATGAAACACGCCCAAATATTTGTTTTTATACATGTATACAGCCACTAAAATAAAACTGATAATATTTGAAAAGTGTCGTCATTTGTGTTTGTTAAACATTGAATATTTTGTTGTTTCATTTCGAACAGGTTTATTGAGGACCAACTTTGTTTCAGAAATTCAAAAATGATTTACATTCTTATCACTTTTACTCGGTTGATGATGGGCGTCCATACAGAAATTTATTTGCCTCTTTCTCTGTGGATGTTGTAACCTCTAGAAGGACTCTTTTTTGAGATTTATTATCTTTGAATTTCCAATGAAACCAATGAATATTTCATTCATTCATTCATATCATTGTCACTTAGGTATTTTCAGAATTTCACACTTTACTCGGGAAGGGTCTTTCCAGAACCAACGAAAACAAAAATGGAAAAAGTAATCAATGTAGCATTTTTTGTGGAATTGCCTACATTCTATGACTAAGTGAGAGTTGAATTTTTGTTTTTCTTGTGGAATACACGCACTTGTTTAGTTTCTTAGTTTGATCTCCCTTTTCATAGGTATATGCTGGGTTGGCGGCACACTCTCTTATTGTGTTGGTATTGGAAGACCATCCATGTTATTGTCACCCTTTTGTGTCACCATTACTCTGTCCGTGGCCGTACTGTTGGTGGTGATGGTGGTGGTTTTTCTTTCTATCAACCATTCTCCAAGGCTGATGGCTACTTTTTTTCCTGTGGCAGACATGCAGCATATGTGTACTATGGTCTAGCTATAGTTAGTCAGCTCTGCTGCCTGGATGACAGTCTTTAGTAGTTTATGGGCATAGTGGCATGTTAAAATAAGATTTATTACCAACCCATACATGCACAAATCCTATAAGTTATAATGGAGTGTTGTCGTCGTTGTAATCGTTATTATTATTGTTGTTGCTGCTGTTTGCAGTTACTGCTCTGTATTGGTGTTAGTGCTGGTGGTGGTGGTGGCCCTTTAGTATCAGATTCCAAAGATTGTTTTTGTTCTGCAGCAAAGAAAAAGTGTCAATGTAATAAAAGTAGTCACGTTATATGTCACTGGTTGTAAACGAATGATATACAATATCGCTAAAACCAGAACTCCAACTCTTTTGATAAAAAATTGGAGATAAAAATCTTTAGAAAAAAAGATATACATTTTTTAATATTTTTAAATCTAAAGAAAACATTTATATATTTTATTATATTTTTATTTAAACTGAAACTGAAACTGGTAACAAAAAACTATATAGAAACCATAGTGAATAAAGTTGATATTTTTGGTCTTCAAGCAGTAATGGAGGCGGGGCTTGATTCCCTAGGCCTTGAATAAACATGGCTTGATCCCAGCTTAAACCAATTACTGATGTATTGGTTGTGGTGGCCTATTATAGTTCGGAATTTTCAAAAACTTCAGCAAATATAGTTTTCAAAACTTATAAATTTTAATTATTTAATTTCCTGAATTAGATACAATAAATATTGTGTATAAGGGATACTTACTTTGTAAACCGGGTAAAGTGCCTCAATTAGTTTCCATATCTCTCGTCTATAACATAATTTGTATAATTTTAATTTATTTTATTCTATAATTTTATAACATTTTAATTTGTTGTATAATTCTAAACTTAAAAATTTTGACATTTCTTCATTCGTTGGAAGAGTATTGTCCGATATGGGTTAATTAGTGTTCGAGTAAGGACATTAAAATCAAAATATCTTATTTTAAAATCAAAAGCGTATTTCTGAGTAACTTAATTTTTTTTCCCAAAAATCAGAAATTAAAATATAGAAAATACGCCACTATTAAAAACTGTCTGAACATATAACTTTCATGGATAGATATATAAATTGAGTAACTACTAAGTACTCGTTTTTCTTCTAGGTTTAGACCTGAAACTGTGCTTAAAAAATAATGTCCTTGAAGGAATTTAAAATTTGAATGTTGTCATTGTTCAATAGAGTTTTGACCTCTATGTTGTTTTTAATGTTCAAGGACGAAACTGAACTCACTGCATTCTTACGGCGCACATGACAGCGTTTTTACAAAAAAATGCGTTATTTTTGTTTCAAAAAAAAAAAAAAAAAAAAAAAAAAAACGGATATATACTTGAAAATGCTCTCAGAAGATATAAGAACGAGATATAAACGCTGAAAATTGACACAAAACAAGGTATGCTGTTGTTAGGGGCACCACTGATATAAGATCAGAATTCTGAAGTTCATATGTCTTTATTATCTAATGAAAATTAAGGTGTGGGTACGTAAGCAGCCTGAAGTTTTCGCATGGTATATTTTGTGACATATCATAAAGGGATGTCAGAATTCTGCCGTAGTTTTACTTACAATTTGACATTAATATGCCCAGCCATGATTCCAAGCTGCTAATGTACTCACATCTTTATACTATTTATACTGAAAACAGTGAATATATGACTTATATGTCTAATAATGAAATATGAAAAATGAAATTTAATTACCTTAAAACTCTTCCACTGTACCCCTCATGAAATAGACAAAGAATTATAATTCTGTTCTTTGGCATTGCCACCAACATTTTCAAAGCAAATTGTCAACCTTTATTGTCAGCATTTGATTGATACTAGTACGCGGTAAATATTAGTTAAACAATAGATACCTTAACTTTTTTAACATTCTAATCTAGTTCTACTCCCTTTCATTTTTTTGCAAACAATCCTTTAACATAAGTAAAAAAATGACAGCTGCCAATGCATGACATGACAACATTCAAGAAAATGGCATTTGTTGCATTGCACTGACATAAAAAGCGGATTTTGCAATAGACAGAGAGACGGACATGCTGGGAGAAACTTTATTGGGACATAGCATTAAAATGACATAAACTGTCACTTGTTTGTTGATCAAACACGCACACACACACAACAATTGCTGCAACCCCCAGTTCTCAAACAATGAAATCATTACAAAAATACCAAAAACAAAATCAAAATAAAATACTTTTAATATGCAGGCGCATTTCGGTGAGGTTTCAGCGCTGTCCTGCAGTTATGACCACAAAACAATGCAAAAGAACATTTTGTATCTCTACCCTAGGTGTTATCCACGTTTGCTATTTCTCATATTTTCGTTGCTATTCATTTACCTATACTGGTATCTGGTAAATTTAATGAAAAAAGAAGTCATGGCAAAAAAAATGCCAAGACATCAGTCAGTGCAATTCCCCTATGTTTTTTCCTCTTCCTTGTCTTTTTTGCATTGTGTTTACCTGTGCGATCTTTGGTTTTTGTTTTTTCTCCTTTTTTTACGTATATTATTATTTTGCAAAATACGTCTCTGTGCAAAGTACGCAACAGTATGGCCTGGGCAGCGGCAGAAAAAAGATACACATTCGTTCGTTCGTTCGTTTGCTCGTTCGTCGTGTAAAGTAAATAAGACATTTGTTTTTATGCTTTATTTTATCATGCAACGCACGTCAAAATGTTAAACGCCTCTATTCGTTAAAGATAACTTCATAATATATCACGTTAAGTAGGCGCTAGTTCAAAATTGTTTAGTTTCGCTTTTCACGTTGCTTTAGAGTTTTCTGTTCCTTGTGTGTCCACTGCTGCAGTGCTGTCTAGCTGACGTTATTGGTCGCAGCGGATTTGCAAAATAACTTTGTGCCTTGCAATGAGAAATATAGCAAACGCAAAAGGAAATAGCTAAACATCAACTGCTAGTGATGTGATAATAAATGAAAGCTTTCATTTCGATTACTAAACACCAAGATAAAGTTATTAATGAGCTGACAATAAAACTTTGTTGAATATTTCAACCTCTTTTTATGAGAGAAATAAATGAAATGTTAGTTGCAACAGTGGTTCATGGTAACAAAATTATGGCAATTTTTTTAATATGATATGAAAAAATAATTTTTTAACAAGTATAAAAACTCTAAGTTTGGCCGAGCCGAACTTTGAATACCCTCCACCATTTGAAAAGAATTCGGCAATTTTCAAAAAAAAAAAAAAAACATTAAAAATTGTGTTCAAATCTTAAAACTACCGAATGTAGCCCTCATTTAGAGTCAATACGACGACCTTCATAGGCTCCTTTTGTCATAAGCCATTACAATATTCAAATGCGAAACTTGAAAAAAAAATCGGTAAATAATGTAGCTAAAGCTATACCAAAACATGGACCTGCACAGATAGTTTTCTGTCATAGGCTGCATTATCCATTACGAACTTTAAATACCAAATTTGAAACAATTCCGGTGAATAATGTCGCCAAAGTCATCAAAATACGGAATATCGGGAGGTACCGTTATATGGGAGCTATATGGAAACGTGGACCTGCACAGACAGTTTTCTGTCATAGGCTGTATTATATATTACGAACTTCAAATACCAAATTTAAAACAATTTCGGTGAATAATATCGCTTAAATCGCCAAAATACCGAAAATAGGGAACAACCATTATATGGGGGCTATACGAAGACGTGAACCTGCACAAACAATTTTCTCTCTTAGGCTGTAGTATCCATTACGAACTTCAAACAAAAAATTGGAAACAATTCCGGTGAATAATGTCGCTTAAATCTCCAAAATGCCGAAAATAGTTAGGTTCCATTACATGGGAACCTACGTGGCCCAACTAAAGTCCTGCAGACATAAAACAAATTTTACTGATCGACCTACTTCATTTCGTTCAAAATCAAGAGTGATTTCCATAGACGGATTGGCGGACCTACGGACTGGGGGACAGGCGGATATACCGACGGACATCGCTAAATCGATATAGAATTTTATGCTGATCAGGAATATATATACTTTGGGGGTCAAAAATGTATATTTCGAGGTATTACAGACTGAATGACAAACTTAATACAACCTCCATACTATGGTGGAGGGTATAAAAAAGTCATATGGAAAAGCATCTTGTGATATAGTTGTAGGTAAGTTATATTCTGTATGACGATTCGAAAGTGAAAAGGAACAACACCACTTCAAGCGTGTTTCTTAAAATTTCCGGCGTATTTGGGGCACTCATAACAACAATATAAACATAAAAGACTGTTAATTTCTGGATAAATTTTCTGAAGAATAAATTGCCGTAAAATATAACGAATGTTGGATTAAGTGGATTAAGTGACAGAAAAGGCTGTGGTGGATGTACTTTTTACGTTACCTTCTTAATTCTAGCATGGGTTCTCGTTTGCTTGCTTCAGAAATGCAATTATTACAACATCATGTCTCTTTTTCAAAATTTATATTTTTATCAAATTTTCGATACAAATCTCTTTTTTTTAAATTTAAAGTGGAAATAAACACCTCAGAACTTTCAAAACTATAATCTCCTTTTTAGAGTTATTTGAATGTTATATTTTTTTCTTGATTTTTTTAAATATAGATAAAATACAACAATTTTTTTTTTACTTTTTAATTCCATTTTAAGAAATCAATGGTTTTGCCTCTATTCAAAAAATAGTAAAATAGTAATGTTAAAAATACACATGTTTCAACACTTTACAGATGATAGTTAAGCCCGATGTGGCTGATTACAAAACACGATTTGTATTTTCAAATCAGCTACAACATCAAACTCGCGCAGCATCTTCAGTAGCAGTTGAACTGAGAGTTTGTGCAACATGGCCTGCATTAATGCAAGTTGCAAAAAAGAAAACTATGATGCTCATCATTTTGTGGGTTAAACGTGTCTAGCTGTCTGTCCGTCCATTTATGCAAACATTTAGCCATGAACGTGTAACGCCTACAAATTGTTGCATTATTAAGTAAAACAGGCTGCAAGATAAAAACAGAATTTCAGCTCCAAAAATCAAAAACAGCAACAAAAAATTACGATGAACTTGCAATCTGTAACATGCGATGATGATGATGATGTTCTGGATAATAATCGCCATTATTATCATCATCCTGGCATTGGCGTTGTAAAAGTAAATTGAAAAAAATTACTCGAAATATGTTAATGATCATCAGAGTCATCATTGTTGTCATAATGGTTATACAAGTACATACAATATGACATTGAAGCTTACTCTCAATGTTAAAAACATGTTGCCAACAATCGAGCTGCTGTCACACCAATGTTCATGTTGCTCCTGATGACGATGTTACACGGCTAGTCAGCCGTCGCATGGTTTGTGGTTGTTGACAATGGGTTGGTTGGAATGAAATGGAATGTTCGGTTGTTTGTTTGCTGGTTGCATATGGCTGGCTGGATGGATGGATGAATTTTGGCTGCAATGCAGTTTTTTTTTGGTTCTTATGAGTCAGATTCTGTTGCGGACCATTACTTTGTCATTAACTACAGATTAAAATGATGAAAGCGGGCGTAATTGCGGCAGGGGGAGTGCTATAATGTGCTGTACGTGGTAGGGAATTGGAGTAGCAGTAATTTAAATGTTTCTATAAAGACCATAAAGAGATTTTTGTAATATTTATTTTTACAGTGCGGGCATGAGTTTTGCAATTTCAACTTATGTTATCACATTAAATGACAACAAAAGTTATTTATAAAGAGTCTATTAACAAAGAAGTAATTTTCTTAATTTTTAGAATTTTTTGACATTTATTTTTTTTTAAAGCAATATCGATTTAATTTAGCTAGCTTTTTGATTACTTTCCATTACAGCGTTACATAAAATTCGACGTGCTCGGTGGACATTTTTCACCACACAAGTAAAATATATATATTTATATAAATGTTACCAAAATACTTCGGACGTATTTCCAAGTTGCACTATTTCAATTAAACAATTTATATATCCGCATGTTGGAAACAAAAGCAAATAATACCAAAATTGTTAATTTTTGTAATTCGAAAATATAATAACTGGGTTTATTTTAAAAATTATTAATTTTTCCAACGATAACAGTTGGTAGTTGTTTTTTTTTTTTTTTTTTTGGATACTTAAGTATTTCCAGCCTGACATAAAATTTAAAGTTGTTTTCAAACAACACAGGATTTACGCCTGACTGTTTTAAAAGTATAAAACATTTTAATGCAAAAAATATTATATTTTTTAATTTGGATTTCTCTTCGCTGTTGTTGGTCTCTTCGCTATTTTTCGCAAAAATCAAACTCACACTGTACGTCACTGCGTAGATTGTGATGTTTCTGATTCAACCAGAAAACCCGTTAATGAGGTGTTTAATGTACATTTAAGTGAATATTTTGTATGCACAATTAACTGTTGGGTTATTGTAAATATTTAATGCAATATGGTTTGGCATTATTATGATGATGATGATGCCCTATGAACTTGGAAACTTTATTAACCTGCTGGACAAAGCTGGGACAAAGGTTAATTTAAAAATTGCGCTATTGAAAATATCATGTTAGGCAACATCCAAATTTCGGAATTCAATTCTTCATTGTCACAGATGTTCTCACACACACACACACACACAAACATATCATTATTGCGACAGTGACAAATTAGTGTTAACCCACCCCATTTTCCACACACTTACTTTCCTTGGGCTACCATTATGCTGTAGTCACGCACTGAACTGAACATGCCTTGCTTTCTTTCAGCCATAACAACGCCATCATCCCCTAAATTTAAACATTGTTGTTGTTGCTTACTACTATTTTTTTTCTCTCTTTTCATAATAATGGCCGGACAATGATGCATTATGGCTGCACCTGTCGGCCATAGTTGTTTGCCTCACTCAACAACCCATTATAATTATAAATCCATCATTTGATTGGATCTTGAGTTATGATGGCTGATCAAGCAAAGATTTCTATGTGGGCATTTTGTTAAAGTGTTAATGGGAATGTACGCTTTAACACAATTCGGAAAAAAATGCCGACGGCTATTAAGATTTACTGTTGCCATCATTCCAATATAAATCCTGCAATAAATTACATCTTTGACAAATGAAAATATTGCTTGTTAATTGATCAATGGTATTTGCATAGCACCATGTATTATCAAGTCTCGAATAAACAAAATCCCATGCCATTGCTTGCTTTAAATCTCCCCTTGATAAGGGTAACATGTGTAAAAGGGGTTACCATCACCGCCTCCCACCGACAGATGCGTTACATGTTTTTGCATTGGACCAAACAAATAAATAAATGCTTATTTAAAACCCCATTGCTAAAATTTAATTACAATTTACTTAACATACATATGGTTTCGAATTTCCTAAAATACACATATTTCTACAAACCCGCATTTGTATGTTTGCATACACATTCGTACATACATTTCTTTGAGAGAATGAGAGTGTATGGCTCAAGATAACATAGAGTGTAAGTAAGAATGTTTATTTAATATTTATATTTACGTACTAAAACTTGGGTTTAGTCTACAATTGCACTTTTGCCTTTTGCCACAATCACAATGCTGTGTAGCAGCAAAAGTCCCCTCCTCCCATCTTATCCTTCACTATTTTTCGTTTGCAATACAATAACTGTGTTGTTGCAATATATCGAAAGACATATAAATATATAGTATTTTTAACACACAAGTAGGCAAACACAAGACGAGATGGAGGTATGCTAAATTGGGGTATCGATTTGAAGGAAGATGCGTAAAATGTATTATATCTGAAAGGTATTTTGACAAACTATTAGATATTAAATGCTTTATTGAATTATCATATATCTTCTTAGACTTTTGACCATCTATTTGTTACAAAGTATCATAAATTGTCATTCCTTAGCATAATAAAATTATTCGAAATTTACACACGGTACCACTTTTCGTCATTTGTATTTTCATTGAAAGGAAATTTTTCAAAATAATCCGAATAAAATTGAAAAATTCTCAAAATGATGTGAATTGTAAGGAAATTGAGGAAGTGGTTACTACGGAGTTTAATATCAAATTTATTCTAAAGTTTTACTTTATAAAGGATTTTTTTGTTAAAATAATTAAAGAAACCTGTTTTTTTTCCTATCCATTTCAATTTAACTAAATGAAAGAACATTCTCCGTTATATATTTGAAAAACACTTTGTTTGCATTTTTAACCTCTAAAGCCGTAAATAAGGAAAAAAAAGCCAAATATTGATAAGAAAAACTTCCGATATGTTTGTTTTATTTTTTTTT
Source organism: Musca domestica (assembly GCF_030504385.1). Classification (NCBI taxonomy): domain Eukaryota; kingdom Metazoa; phylum Arthropoda; class Insecta; order Diptera; family Muscidae; genus Musca; species Musca domestica. Next base: position 20,702,384 of record NW_026712328.1, on the reverse strand, counting down.
TTTTTTTTTTAATAAAAAAAAAGAATAAACTTTAAATAAATACAGAAGCAGAAGTTTATACGGCTTCTAAAACATTATTCTATCAACTAGTTGAAATTATATATTTTTTTCGGGCAGGTTTTCTACACATTAAGATTTTAAAATGCACAATTGCAGTCATGGCTGGAAAATGTTGGATGGGACTGTAGACGTCTTAAAATTTTTCAAACAGAGGTCGATATTGGTAAAGCCAAAAGGCCAAAAGGCCAACACCTTAAACATAACGAAAATATAGAATAGTGGACATATATTTACAATTTTCCGCGAGGAGAGTTTATATCCTTTAAATATTTGATTTATAAAATTACCTCTCATTGTCTGTTAAAATTGCAAAAAGTCAGGAAGTGCGCTTGTATGAAGCCTATACCAACTAGTCTCTATCTGTGCATCGTTTATAAAATTTACATTTATTTAAAATATGGGTAAAACCTCCAACCGAAAGAGTCGACTAATAATGTTACGCTGATAAAGTATATATAAAGTTAAAAGGGTCTTGGGCAAATATATTTCGTGATTTAGCAATCGAATCGATGCGGAGTATAAATATGTTATGTGCAGAGGCTTATCAAGTCTTTATTGGAATTTTTTGAATTATATTTCCCTATTCTGGGGTCCAGCTCTAGTTGCTGTGGATGTCAGAAAATGTGCATAGGGAAATCTTTTATATTTTTACCTAACTGATTGGACTTCCTTCCGCAATGACACATAACAAAATACATGTATATCTAAGCAGCACCATTTAGTGCCCCTTACAAAACCGACCGACTGACTGACAGACAGACAGACGCAGAAAAAATACAACAACAATATACCTAACAAAAGCCAATACTGCAATGCATTTACTCTACCACTACTACTACAACTACCACTCGATCCATTGCCATGTTCTGTGTGGTAAGTGCAAGTATTCGTATGTCTGAATGTAAGCAAGTATGTGTCTGTGTGTAGACTCGTATTTTATGTCGAATGCTTGAAATTTATTGTTATTGAAATACAATTGCAAAATTAACTGTCAATGTGTAGAGTTTTCTATGTATTTATGTACATTTGAGTTGATAGCATACATCCAAACATACAGGCGACCAGACCATGCCATGCCAGCAAGGAGGAAATGTCTCGGGTTTTGAATGGATTGTGCACAAATATTCATACCTTCCATGTATAGACGAATGTGCAGCATGTCCATGTTTAAAAATGTGTGACTGTGTGCGTTTGTGTCATTTTTATGTTATCTAGATAATACCGTTAAGGTCAAAAGTAAACAATGGTGTGTAACTGCAGAAATATTCGATTTGAAATTTTGGTACACATTTTATGCTTTGCATTTGAAAAGGGGAATCGGAAGGGAATTGAAGGAATTTTGTAGGCTCACGAGAGGAACAGTTCTGTTGGGGGCACACATTAATAATAGTCTTGAAAATACATATGTAGTATATTTTTTAAATTATTATTTGAAAATAAGGATCAATCGGGAAGAACGATCATACCTTAATCCGGGTATCGTTTATTTAATATTCTCAGGTAGAGGTTTCATATATTAGGGAGATATTTTGTTATTTCAAAATAGTCAGGCTCACAATCGTTCGAAAAAAGTCTTCACGAGCGGTCAATTGAGGATCGGACCGATTACACAGTCCCATCTAATATTAGATTTGTTCTTTTAATTTTAATTGTTGATTGTTGATCTGAAAAAGAAACTTAACTGGAATTGGTTTCGCCATATTTATAGAGCTATACTTTTAGAATAATAAAACCTGCACCACCAGAAAACCCCTAATACACCTTTTTCATATTGAACATATTTTTTATTTAAAACAGTTTCCATTTCTTAAGAAATTTCTTTTATCATTCATTTTAATTCTCCCGGGGATTAAATGGCTTTTCAAAATATATCTTTCAACTCCTTAGAGATTACATTGAATTTATTTATTTCATAACTTTTCTCTTTCCGATATCACTACTGTCGACTTACCTTATCCACCCTACCACCCCACGACTGCCACAATGTATAAAATGCAAATTTAACAAAATTTATGTAAATTTCAAGAACAAGAACAATAATAAATCAAAAAGGAAAATGCAACATATGTTCTCTTTAAATTGCTTAGCTCTAAACAAACAAATCGACACATGAACTAACATCAATCCACTTAGAATATTTACGCTCATAGAAAATATTTAAATCAAGTTTTTTTTGCTATCTAAAGGAACATGGAAAACTTTTAGGGTGTATGGTACTTAAAGTGCTTAAGATGCAAATTGTTGAGTCAAGAAAAAAAAAAACAACATTACCCACACCCAATATATACCAACACCTACATACATACGTACTCGAATATACATATATTATAATGCTAATCTAATAACTTTAAAAAATGTCAGAGGATTTATTTGCTTTAAACGCTATACACGCAGTCACACACCGTTTGTATGGCAGGCAATGAAGAATATAGGGGAGCATACCACACCCAATTCCAAAAAAACAAAATCTGTAAAAAATAACAAAGAAAACAACAACAGTAGCTATGTTTGTAAGCTATTGCAAAGCCATCATATACATACGTACAAACATTGCGGATGATATAGTACTTTGAGGAATCTTTTTTGTGCATCATCCGACAACGTAAATGTGCGTCAGGTGTGCACATTTTATAAAGTTTTAAATAATATGCTTTATTGGCGCAGTTTTTCTCTCCCCTTCCTCCTTCCCTGGTTTTTCTTTCTGTCATAGACCATCATCTTAGGAAACTTTTTCACAAATCTTCTCTGGTGTGAGAACCACGCATTCTTAGCCACGTTTTCTTCGTTTACGTATATTTCTTGTGTCGAGAGGGAATTTACGTTGTCTTAAGTAAAACATGTAAAATTTACATAAATTTCATGTAAAAACAAAATGTTAACAAGTCTTGCATTTTGTTTTCTTAAAGTTCTTTAAGAAACCTTTTAGAATAAAGTAGTTCGCAGTTGTTTAAATTGATAAGAAAGTTTAGTGTGAAGAGCAAGTGTTTATAGACAAATTTCGGTCACAGGTTGTTTCAGTAGTGAGTGTAGAAAGCTCACTGTACAAACACAATTAGAGATTAATCATCAGAGTGAAGTTTTCTCTTTTAAGTACATATATTTAAAATCTTTTAAAAAATCTCCGACAAAAACCAATTATTTGACACATCATTTTTGTATTTCCTCTTTTTCATTATTTTCTCTTTTTTTTTGAAAATTTTTATTTTAAAGTGCTCTCCATTTGTAGTCACATAAATCTTTATTGTGCAGCCATAAGTCTCACAATTTAAACATAGGCCTATCAGCAAAAAAAATGTATGCGCACATACATAGGTACACACATATATAGTATAAATTTGAATTTTTCTGGCAGTATGTTGGCTTATAAATACACTTGCATGGCACATGCGAAAAAAAGATCGGCTAGAATGGCAATTAAAACAGATTCATGTGAATGCATGCAGTCTCATATATTAAGGCTCACACTATTTGTCATGAAACGTTTTTTTTATTTTTTTGTATAGGCAAACTTTTTTTCAGCCTGCTGCAAAATGATGCAGTGGCATAAGCAATTTTTTGCAAGTTATTTTAATTTTTTTTTTACAATTTCTCTTTATTTGTATGGTTGAGAGAAAAATGGCAAAAGTAGTCTGAGGCAAAATCCTATGAGAATTTTTTGGTATAAAGCTTCGTAGGATATATTACGAATTGAGCTGGCATGTCGTCATCCATATTGCTGCCGTGTGATATTTTATAATGAAAATCCCTCTTTTGTTGTTCACTGCAGTGCAGTTGGAAACTTCAATATATCTTCTCTCGGTGCATACGGCCCTGAATAATACCAAACTCATCCATTTTGTTTTATCAGCGTGAAAGGCATGCTGTGAAAATGCACAATTTTCACATTTTAACTAAATTTATCGCTCGAATGGTAAGAGTGGTGTACGCAAGCTTTAGGCCGGGTGTGTGTGTACATGTGTGTAAATAAATCCGCCAATGAAAGGCCAATAAATAAATTAAAGTAATACCCAGGCTCTATGCGAAAACAACAACAGCAGCAAATAAACCTGTGCAATAACAACAAAACCAAAAAAGAAATTAAATACAACAACAAAGTGTTTAAAGTGCAAAAGTTCTCAAAAACAATAACAGGAGTTTCAGGGAGGAAGTGGCACAACATATTTACATTTTCTCCCATACCATATGTGAGTGTGCGTTTTGAAGGGGTTGTTGTATTCCATTAACACAAACCCCTGACCGGAATATCCTTTCGAAAACAACACAGAAATCGAATACTAATTTCATTGGCATTATTTTTTCAAGCTCCATGAATTGAAATTTATTATAAACTAAAAGCAATTTATGTTTATCGACAGCATAATGAATCTCCTTTCGGTATATCAATGACTTTTGATGTCCAGGGCACAAATAGTCGTCCCTTGTTGAATGTTGATGGTATTATGGAAAAGAAGAATGATGCAACAGCAACAGAAAAAAAGGATAACAACAAACATTAAACAAATAAAATAAATGTATTTATTCATTTTATTTTATTATATGGATTCCATCCATTCATTGGGGGTTTTAACATCAACTACGAATGGTCATACAGATAGATAGATGTATGTATGATCTTACATGGGAAACATGTGTATACACAAACAAACATTTACAATGTATGGCGAATCCTTTTGGAAAACAAACAACATTAAGGATAACAATATACAGTGACACACACACACACGAATATGTCTATCTTTTTTTTTGAGCTTGCCCACATAGCCATACGTCATTTGGTGTTGAGTGGAGCTACATATGTTGGTTAGTTGTTTTTAGGTGCAATATCACATCCCAGCAAAACAATTCGGGAAGAAATTAAAAATGTTAAAAATTGAAACTCCCAGAATTAGTTCCGTTCGAGAATTTCAAGAATGTAAAGGATTTTAGTACGATATTCGTGTTTTCCTTTGGGAAGAAATTAAAAATTATAAAATTTGAAACTCACAGTATAAGTTCCTTTCGAGAATTGCAAGAATATAAAATATTTTAGTACGATATTCGATTTTTCCTTTATGATAATTTATTCACAGACTGCTTTAAAATAATCCTGATAAAGCGAAAAATATCTTAAAACACATTTTTTGTACAATGCACTTATTAATTATTATAATTAGCCACTGACTTTATTATAAAAATCGTAATAATGCAAAAGCTTATCTCAGAAAACCATTTGTTAAAACCATATTTACTATTAACTTCCAAATAAAACACTTTCTGTGATTTTGGCCATATCTTGCGAAATTACGCATGCGAATGTTGGATAACGTAAAATTAGTTTTTGGACTTCAAGGATTTTGATATATCCTTATTTTCGAACTAGAGAGTTTAATTTTTGTTTACTTTTGAGTTCCCTAAATATTTTATTATGTTCTGGGCCAACTATAACGGTTCCACTGTATACACCTTACATCCTTCCCATCTTATTAGCCTTTGTTACTATTTTATTATTTTTTCGCTTCAATGGTTTGCATGGCTAAAACATTTGTATTCTATTTTTTTTTTTGCATTCTTCTCAATCCATACAAGTGTGAGTTGTGTAAATATGTTTACATTTACGAGCCGCAGAATCACTTAAGTGTGTAATTGTGTATTTATCTGTTTTCATTTGACAAAATATCAACAATAACAATCACTCTTAATGTCACGTATTTTATACAATTGTTCTGTTAAATATGTGTATGTGTGTGAGCGAGTATATGCGAATACAACATATGTTTTTGTTTCAGAATTTATATACGTGTGACTATAAATGTGGGGATGTTTATATGTTGTTATTGCTAAGTGCAAGATAAGTCCAACCCTCTCTTTTAGTTGTTTTTTTTATTTTATTCAAACTCCAAATGCATTGATACTTTTGTTTTCGAAAAATTATAGCAGATGTTAAGCTTGTACAATATATATATTTTTTAATACAAAAGCAAGTAGTCAAAATCATACCCAAAATATCAAATAACTAAATATAATATATGTTTTACTACATTTGTTAATTTCTTGGTTGCTAATTTTGGATTTAGAAGAAAAAGTTTTTTCATTTTTCTGTTTCTCTTACAAAAGTGGAAAATTTCTTGAAAATATGTATAATATTTATGTGTGTGTGTGTTTACTTAAACAATAATTATATATCGTAATATTTGTTTTTCAAAATTTCTCATCACAGCTAAGTTTTTATTTGGTTTTCATTTTTTCTTTACAAATTGACTAACATTATTTTATACCTAAAATTATATGCATGATTTTCAAGTTTATTTTATGAAAAATTTGATATCTCAAAAATTTATAAGTTATGTTTGCCTAAGTCCAAACTAAATCATTAACAACTAAACAAATCAAGTTTTTGCAAATATGAATTGATTTCATTCGAAATATAAATAAAAATTATTAAGTTTTAAATTTTCCATATCAATTGGCAATATAAATTTTTGAAAATATTATATTTTTCTTTTTCATTGCAATAAATATTATTTTTTTTTTAATTTTATTATTTATGTTTTATTATGTATTTTTTTATTTTGACTCTTATATTTTTGTATGAAATATGAATAACTTTAATTAAAGTATGAAAAACATTACACCATTAAATGAAATTTCTCTGGTTATGAAATAATTGTCCCAAACAAATTATTCACGTCAAGGAGGCTTACACTGTAATAAGTTAAGATAAAAAATATTATCTTGCAGTTGATACATTTTAAATGTATTTGATTTTTTGCTATAAACCAACTTTAAGTAATTTACTTTTTAATTTTATTTAATTATTTTTTCAATCTTCGCGGAGAAGGCAACACTTGTAAAAGAATGCTATCACTAAAGTTAAGTGTTAAAGTGTTAGCAATTTTATAGAGCAATTGTATATATATTCTGAAACTGATTTTCGCTTTAAACAATGTTGAAAATTGCTTTTCATTCTAATTGTTATACATCAAGTAATCTTTTAATGGATGATAGAAAGTAGTCCAAATATATCGAAGGAAAAATGATAAAAGTACATAATCGATCAAGTTGCACATGTTAGGTAGGCAACAGTAATTTCCTTGGAAAATGCACCAATGGATGTTTTCTTTTAATATTCTAACAATCTGTCCATATAAAATAATCATTCATGCTCAAAATTCCATATACGGGGTGAAATAAAAAACTGCAACAAAGTCAAACGCCATAATTTTTAATTTTTTTTATTGAATGAAAGCAAAAAATGTCGGAAATAGCATTCGATTTTAGAATAAATTTAGATTTGTTATTATTGGTCAAATTTGTCGCGAATTATGGCATTGTGCGCTGGAAATGAAGCGAGGAACCTCATTTTGTTTTGGTGCTGTCGAAGCGCCACAAAGGTCTGCGGCCAAAAAGATTGCGTGCCCAAGGCTTTAATACACCAGAAAATTTTCGCGATAATATTCGGCATTTATTCTGATGCCACGGTCGATCAATACGAGCTAAGAGCGACCATCGGCTGTTATGGCGGCCGGCGCTTGAATTCTGGTCGCCAACCGAAATTGCACATTTTCAGCTGACCTCTTTGGCAATTAACACGATCACGACTTCTGGACATCGAATGTTTTCTCATCGGAAAAAAAAACAAATTCGGTAGTTCACCACTTTCGGCGAAGCAACTCTTCAGCTCTTTTGAGTCTACTTTTTGGAATTGCAATGGCTTTACCCGAACTCATTTTTCAATATTTGCCGAATGTAATATTGCGATATGTTCAGCTCACGAGCCATTTTTTGGCCACTGAGACGCGGGTTTCGATCAAGTCGCTCCTTTACTTTTTGAACCATTTCTGCTGATAATTTTAATAGATGTCGAACGAGTGGCTTAGAAATGACAGCAGTCTTAAGTTGGTTGCAGTTTTTTTTCTCACCCTGTATATGGCTTTCGTCAAATATTTTATTGCATAAAATTAGCAATACCTAATGGAATCTCTAGAACATTTTCTTCGGTGCAATGCCTCTGATTTTCTCAGTCCAGAGTGTTTCATTTCTCTAAATTTTTGTCTGATTTTTCTTTTCATTTTGTTTCATTTTCATAATTTGATTTAATATATTTGATGGTATTGTAAATTTCTTCAATGGATTAGAAACGTTTCTTGTGTTAATTTTGAATTATTTGCAAATTTTTTGGAATCAGTTTTTTTTTTTGTTTTTTGTTTGTCGTCAGCGTTTCACTTGGAAACCTGCGGTAGGACTGCTTTATGATTTGATGCAAAATTCAAAAATATCACCTCATGGCCTGACTTTTAATTGCAGGCAAACATGGACAATCTGATGGAAATATGAATGGACTAAATGAAAAAAGGAACTCCATAATTGATCCCAGTAAGTATGATTCGAATTCGTTATTTGAAAGCAAAAAATCAAATATAGTGCGATAATTTCGAAGTGACAGTTAGGCAAATAAAATAGGGGAGTAGGGACCAATGAGTTTTTTTATGAAATGGTGTAATGTTAATGTTATTTATTCAATTTAGATTTAAATTAATTACTTTTACAGAATTGTAACCAATTTGTTGTTTCTCTTTTTTATTGCAGGTAAGAGATACTCAGAATCTCTTGCGGGCTCATTACTACCAGATTGGTTAGGTAAGTACACACAACGTTTTGTTTTTTGTTTTTTATATATATTTTTAATATAAGTTTTTGTATTTTATTTCTGATTTATTTTTTGTTTTTTGATTTTTGTTAACCCCCATTTTTGATTAATTTGCTAATAATAAAATGTATGTGTTTTTGGAAAAAGAAAAATTATTTAGCAGACCAAACAAAATTTGTTATGACTAGAAACTGAATTTTGATTTAGATATGTTAAACCCCTGATAAAAAAATTTGTTCCCAGAAAAACATAATTGGCATTTTTAGAAGAGCTTTTTTGTATGGAAATTCCCACCCAATTTTTGTTTTTTGCAGTTATTGTTTAAAAGCCCACATTGAGGAGCCTTTACTAAAAAAACAATAACAGTATGATTTTTGTATTCTTTTGATTCAAAGTTAAATTTTTTAGTTTATTTTAAAAAATCAAGTCTCAGACATATGAGGATATTAGCAAGAGAGAGTGATAACTACCCATGAGAGCTAAGTTGTACAACTTAAAGGAGGTAAACCAGAATGTATGTGAATGTCTCGTGATAGATGTTGTGTTTTTCCATTAATCTTTTATTCCTCCCTAAATTTTCTTAGTATATTATACCCCCTATCTAAATAAAGACATACAAAATTATTTCGAGAAAAAAAAAAAACAAGAATAAGCATGTGCATGTTCCATAACGTCAATTATACATATACCCGTATTTCTTCCCTTCATAGGTGTACATAAATTACCCGTGTCTATTTAAATATGAATAAGAAAACAGTGTTTTATTCTCTCTCACACACACACACTTACAGATCGTGAATTAGCTGATTTTAACTAACAAAACAACACTTCCAAACCAATCATAATACAAATACCTACCTATTTATATATATTTGATGTTACATTGACACGCAATACACAAATATAAAACATCAAGCTAAACAATTTTTCTTGTTATTTTTTTACTTCTCTTCAATTTAAACTGCAATAGTGTAATCATTTTCACGCATGCATTTTTCTTCAACTTGTTATGGGTGCACAGTGTGACAATCTGTATTTTTGTAACATAACTGCAACAAAGCCAAATGCTTTACAAACTGCTGGACAATGAATGCTTTCTCGTCGGAAAAATCCAAATTCCGCAGTTCACCACCTTCGGCCAAGCGAAGCAATTCTTTAGCTCTTTTGAGTCTATTTTCTTTCAGTTGCGGTGTGAGCTCTTGCACTTTTTGAAATTTCAATGGCTTTGCCCCGAGCTCATTTTTCAATATTTGCCGAATGGAAAATTCACGAGCCATCTTTCGGCCAATGCGTCGTGGGTTTCGATGAAGTCGCTTCTTTACTTTTCGAACCATTTCTGCTGATGTTGCTGTTTTCTTTCGTCCACTTCCTTGACGTCGGGCTACGCTACCAGTATCACGGTAACAAGCGATGGTACGAGACACAAAAAATTTATTCACATTTAAATTCTGAAGTGCTCTTATGATAGCCAATCACACTATCACGCTTGAAATCCATCAGGAATAACTTTTTTTCTGAAAAATTCTCACCAAAATGCTTTTGTACGCTTGTAAATAATATAATGAGCTGCGGCTGGAATAATTTTAACAGCTGTCGGACGAATGGCTTGGAAATGACGTCAGTCTGAAATTAGATGCAGTTTTAAAATAAGGAAACAAATTGGGCCCAAAATGAAAATTTCGAAGAGTTACAAATGGAATGACATGGGGTGGAGTCACATACTATGGAGTGGACTCAGTATCAATTGAAACTTTTTATGAAGAAAATTGTTTTCCTTTTAGTTGGTCTGTTCCAGAACTTAGCATGATGTTAAGTGTTACCGCGATAACCAATTTTGCAAAGCAAATAGATTCTTGCAATTTCTAGGGCAGATCATATATTTATTTTCCACATTTTCTCTTTTGTAGTTATTCTTTTGAATGGCAAATTTGTTCTCCCCCCAAAATAATACACCATGTCCCACTGTGCTACCATAAAAATAAATAAAATTACATGCATTACAGCATTAAAACTAACATTGAGTGCAAATGTTTTAATATTTCATAAATATATTTCAAACAAACCATGTTCACACTTTGTAAATCAAAATGTTATGATTTGTAGTAATTAAACTACAAAAAATAAGACTTAAGCCTTAGGTTTAAAAATAAATGCAGTATGCAATTATATGCAAGAGCTTTTCTTGTTATTCAAATATTAAAATATTTGATTTAAAAAATAAACAAATAAATCTTCTCTATTAAATTCTCCATATGTAGCCCCCCGTTGCATGAACTATGATTTCTATTTACTAAAGGCCAAGTCGTAAACTATCTTTTCGACACACATCCAAACACACGTTTTCTGCTTGGAATATATTACCAATCATTTTTCATGTTATTTACATTAAAATTTGTTGCTTTTTAATGACTTCCAGTCGATCGGATGAATGAATGAAGGAAACGCAGACGTAGAAAAAGAAAAAAAAAATAAATTTTCAATTACACACATATAAATCGTTGTAAACAAGTAGTAATAAATAATAAATTGAAAATGTTTCTTACTTCCGGCGGAAAACTTTCGCACTTGTTTTGAGAAATTTGTTGTTGTTGTTGATGTTTCTTACTATGGATGGTATAAACAAAACATTGTCTTGAATGGTATAATGATGAAAATGGAATTATTATATTGTGGCTGTCAATAACAGAAATGTAAGGGATTTTATTCGAATATTTACATAAATCCTAGTGAGAAAAAAACTCTGAATTTCACTGATAAACTAAAACCTTGCGAAATGAAATCATGCCTATTCATTCAAAATAATAAAACTGTCTACTCCAAGCCAAGACCATTTATTTCCCACAATTTCTTTTTTTTTTTCTTCTATTTTCCTGCTGTATCCCAACAAATAAATTTATGATGATTTTATACTTATTAACAATGAATAGCATTTCGATATAAATGAAATCCTGGAAAATGACATCTATTAGTAGTTGGGCAATAAATAATTTACCACATAGAACCCACATGGCAGGCCAAAAAAAGAAAATCTCTAGGAAGAATTAAAGAAATTGCTTACCCAACTTTCTCATTTACATTTACAGAGAGAAAATAAATGAAGACCCATAAATTTTCTACAAGGCATTTAAAACACACCTACACACACATTCCGATTTTTGTCAGCCTTTTTGTGGAATCCTTACAATTATTGGCATTTTGTCTCTCATTCAATCCATTAGAAAATTAATAATTTCACTTTTTAAACCATGTAGAAAAGAAATTCTCTCCAATACTCATAGTAAAATCATAGACAGTGATGTTGTATCATATGTTTATATGTGTGCGGTTTTATGTGGTCTTGTCTGTCTGTTTTATTTGGCATTAAATTATTGATTTCAGGGCGGCCCATAGCAATTTTAGCAAATAGAATTTAATCAATTTATTGCTTGTATTTTTAACGAAAATTGCCTTTATTGTTGTGGATTTTAAGAGGGTTGTTTTCCCATTGTTTTTCTTAAAGTATTTAGGTTTTTCTGCCAATGGGTTTTCCTGGGGGTTGCTAAGCTAATTTGTTAAATGTAGGTATTGAATTTGAAAGCTTCAAAGGGGGGAATGAATTTGTTATGGAAATACTTATATATGCAATTTTATCCATTGACTACAAGTATGGATTTTTATTATAAAATTATACTGTGCAAAACAAAAAATAATTACGAAGAAAATCCAACAAATTATGAAAATGGAGCTAAAAAAGAAAGTTTACATAGAAAAGTACCCAAAAGAGAGCTGGAAAATTACCCACGCCTCTACACTTTTGGAAATTTTCGGATTTAGATTCCTCGAAATTCGTGCATTTTATGTTTGATATTGTGAATGTCCTTATCAATTCTTCTATTCAACATGGCTGAACATTAATATTTTTATATTCGTCGAAAAAATAATAAAAAAAAAATATTCCGGGAAATACTTCTCTGAGATCAAATAGTATATATTTTCTCAAGATGGAGATCACATTATTTAGTGGAAAAATTTGAAAATTTCCCGAAAAAAATTTAATTGTGTCTATGATGATTGGTAATGTAACGTAAACCCCAAGTCGTGGATCCGGTAAATTTTGGGAATTTTGCAAGTTCTGGCTGTTTTTTTAGCTTCAGTAATTTGATATTTTGAACTTCATCATCGTGGAATAAGTTTCGGTCGTTTTTAAGCTGCTAGACACATTCCCATGCCGAATGGCCCGCAATACTTTTCAATAGTGACAATAGTTCTTAAAACAGGCTAGTGACGTCTGGAAAACTTAAGAATAATGCGGCAATATATCTTAAAATTGGCATAAGTCAAGTTAATATTTTTTAGATTAAAATTCTCAGTGTTGCTCTAAAATTCAGGTATACATCAACAAAGGGAAAACAAGTAAAATCATTAAATTCGGCCGGTCCGAACTTTTAATACCATCCATCATTAGTTAAAGGACAATTTTTATATAACAGTATCTGAATTCGAATGTTCCACTTTCAACTACAAGACCTTTAAGAAAATGCTGCTAAACTTTTCAAAAAACCATAAAGTGGGTGAGCCTGTTATATGGGGGCCATACCAAAAAGGGGACCTATATAGACAATTTTAGACCTCAAAGATTGTTATCTACCAAATATTCTTCAATACCAAATTTGAAATAATTTCGTGGGTAAATGTGACTAGTACATCGATGGGTACCGTTACATGTTGAATGTTCTGCCACCGAAGCTAGAACCCATTACAAACTACAAATGCGAATTTTTCGACAAATCCGCAAAAAAATGTGGCGAATATCATCAAAATACCAAATATCAGGAGGTAAATATATCGTGGAGTGATATATCTTATTTTCAATACTAACCATCCTAGACATAATACAATTTGTTGTGCCAAATTTTAAAAGCCCTACGTCAAATAATGTGGACTGCAATGCGATTTAAACAAACAGACGGACAGACTGACAGTCATCGTTAAATTGACTTACAATTTTATGCTGATTATGAATATATATACTTTAGGGAGTCTAGGACATATATTTAGGGATGTTAAAAAACGGAATGATAAAGTTAATATACCTTCCTTTTCAAGGTGGAGGGTATAATAAAGCAAAATACTTTCCATCGACTTTGAAACTACGTTCTATACCTGTGGTCTCCTTATATTATTTTGGCATGATTGAGATGGTAGAAAAGATTCAACTTTTTTAAGAGAAGGGTCCCAAGATGTATTAAAAAATTTTCACTATTATATAAACATGTAATATACCTGTCTTGTATAAAACAGTCGGACACATCGAAAGAATCAGATCTAACAACATGTGAGAGAAAACTTTTAATACCAGCGAATTACAGTGATTTTAGACGGTTATTTAAGGGTGATGAAAAAGGAAAGTAAAATAAACTTTTAATAGATTAAATAGATAAACTTAATGTATCGCACTTGTTTTAAAAAAAATCTACAATTAACGACGGTATTTTTCTCGGTGTATAGCTACTACATTTCTATGTTAATGACTTCAGAAAAGTTCCACTTTAATTGGTCGTGACTTAGTCTAGCATTCCACAACATCGGTTTAGCTCTGAAGGGAACCAACAAATTACATTCTAAGGAAACAAAGCAATTAAATGGTATTAAACTAAACCCGAAAGCAAAAGTACAAATAAAGCCCCACAATTAACACTTTTATACACCTTTAAGTGGAAGTTTGTATGTGTGCCACACACACACACACCGATTTTCATCTTCAACCGTATGTAACTAATTAAAGCGAATACAAAACAAAAATGAAACGTGGGCAAAAACCATTCGAAAACTTTCACCAATTGTTAGATGTTCCATACTTTTTCTTCTTACCCAACAGCAGAAATTTATGCTTGTCCTTAAATCATTAGCTCCTGTATTATCACTTAATTCTTCTTTTCGCCGTCCCAAGTTTTATTTATTTTTTGGGGTGTTTTTGGTTGGCCCTGAAAGTAAATGCCATATATCATTTGTTATGGCCTTCTTTTGTAAATAACCAAAGAAAGCGCAAAAAAAACTGGGAGGAATTGCTTTAACGGCCCAGTTATTGATTTTTTGCTTATTGTTGGCCTTTTTGTTCCTCCATATATTCCTCTTTGTATATATGTGAACCAAATAGCACAATTACCCAGTTACTAAAAATGTCGAAGTAAAGGCATTTATAACCATTTAGCCAACAACCAACCACCTAACAAACCTTTCAATGATGCCATTTACAAAAGCGGCTAACAACTTTTTAAGGGATGCCATCGAAACTGTGAATCATGTGTTTGGGTGGGCGGGCGCACGACGGCTACTACTGCCGCTGTTGTTCTTGTTATCGTTTGGAAAAGGACTTTTGGGGCTTCTGCAAAGGATTTACATAAAAGCATTCTTTTTATGTGCAAATTCAGCAGATGAAAGCGAATAAATTTTATTTGATTTATGTGTTTTCTCTGTTAAAAACAATTCATACATAGCTACATACACATATAAAAGTTATGTATGTGCTTTGCTTTTATATGCCATCCAGAAAAAATAGAGCAGTGCGAAGGCGAAAATTGCTGGCGGGACGAGGAAAAGGTTGAAAAAATAGTAAACCCAACATACCTTTTCTTGAGAATTTTAAGAATGATGTGGAAACAGCATTAGTTGAAAATTAGTCTGCCTTTAAATATACATATTTAACATAAGCGGTCAACATTTTTATTGATTTTAAGTGAGTGGAAACAGTCTTTGGAAAATATATTTTTCTAATGAATTTTGTCGGAAATCGTGTCTTTCTTGTTGTGACTCTAAAACCTGATTTATAGATTTTATAAATTTACTTTTTTCCATTTTGAAAATTTTTAATTTATTGTTCGAAGTATTGCACATTTAAAAAATATACCACTATGGCATTTTTAGAAAAAAAAAGCAAAACACTTTTTAACATCGGTCATTATAATGACCTTCATTTGTTGTTAAATTTCTACAAGTATCAATTCCGATGAAGAATGCGAAGAAGGTGAAATGAAATAAAACACGATAAATATATCGCACGCAAAAATAAAAATATCTATGTGTAACAATGGAAGCCTTTGTATATACAGAACGAACCACATTCACAAAGTCGCACGCTCACATACCTAAATATGTATACATAGGTATTTTACATGAAAACATCCTTATAAGGCATTTTAAAGGAAATTCATTCAAAAACAAATAAATACTGAAATAGCAACAACAACATTCGAAAGAGAAAAATTTACAGAAAATCAGTCAACTGTGAAAAATAGCACAAAGCCTGTAGAAGATACTGTGCCAAAGAAGATATGTTCCAAACATAACCAAGCGAACATTTTGGCTGATGTTAATTTTTTTATATATTTGAGGCCCATCGAAATGTTGACTAGTCGTGGAGGTTTGGAACTATTTTCGTAGTTGTCAACAACAAATTCGAACAATAAAACATAACATTTTCAATAAATCAAATAAAAATAAACTCCATTTTCTCTGTTCGTAAGTTTTAGAGGTTGACAGAATTATAAATCATATTTCTTAAATACTGATATTATTAGCAAACAAAAATATTTGATACCTTATACTTATGTCGTGAATCAGTTAGAGAATTATCCTACAAACTTCAAAACAGTCACAGTTTGGCGGAACTCTAAAAACATAAATGTTTTTTCTCTATTTATCTTTCATCTGTCACGTTTAAAACATCAATAAACAGACATGTACGGATAACTTTCAATTGCTGTTTTTATAAATTAGTGTTTGAACTAATTTTACTTAAGTTTTTTTGTTGTTTTGAAAAAAATTGACCCAACCAAATTATTTGTCTCAAGATTTTTTCTCTTGTTATTTTTGAACATCCATGCCAAAAACAAGTTGTGATGCTACTTGGTTTCAAGACCTCACCCGAAACAATACGAAACTTTCTTGTACTCCATCAACACTTCAGACTTAAATCTAAATTTTATTTCTGTTTGATAATAAATATTGAAACCCATATTATCTGCATAACCATTTCCTCGCTAAATGAAAGTAGAGAAAAAAATCATAATTTCCTTATCAGCATTTTTTTATTTATTGCGTTCACAGTTTTATTTTTTTCTTGAATCCTCATCTTGTTGTTGATAAGAAATATTAAATAATTTATGGGCTTCGTTAGAAATCATTTGCTATTTTACATCTTTATAGTATGACACACCGTTACTTTAATAGTGCCAGGCCTAGCTGCTGGCGTAATGTGGTGTGTGCGTGTGTGTGTCGAATTTCTTGAAATATAATTTGGTATGCTGGGCTTGAGGCACAAATACCATCCCCCTCCCTGTTCACCTTCTTCTACCCATCGGTCCGGCAAACAACCAACGAAAAATAAAATGCCCCAATTTTTTCTGCTATGTTTTTAGGGTTTGTTCTGGTTCTTTTTTTTCGGTTTCTTTGGTTCGCTCGATTATAACTCATTCAACTGCAAATGCCAATGAACGAATGGGAAGCAGAAGAAGTACGAAAGACAGAAAGAGAGAGGGAAACAAGTTCGAACAGTGTTTTTTCATGTTTCGTGTATAACATTTATCATAGGACTTCAGTCGTAAACATACGCATTTATTCCCATAAAACCCCATTAAAACACATTGTTATGCCCAAATGTGTTATGGATGTGTGTATTTTCTTTTTTTTTCTTAAGTCGGGGGGAGATGAAGATACCTACATACACACATGGAATGCAGGCCTATATACATAAGTGCCGTAGTGGGTCATTCATTATACAAACGAACATAATTCATAGCTAAACCTCCAAAATTTCTGCTGATAAAGTAATCTTTAAATCGTTAGATACACTGAAAGAAATTGAGATTCATAAAAATGTTAAATGACATAAATAAGAAAAATAATCGGTCGTCATAAATAAGGAAAAAATCGGTTTTTATCAATTACCGAAGTGTTTTTAATAAAAATGTGTATTTTGACAGCAAAAGAAGAGAACGAGTGGCCGTACTGTGCCACTTGGAAAATGCACTTTGGCTAAGACTTTCAAAATACGAGTCATTTTGAGGTACCATTATGTGGATCTTTAGCGGGTGAGGTTCAAATGTCAATCTGCAACTCAACTCAACTCAGCTTGAAAACGTAACTTACAATAAAAAATAGCAATAATCGGATATTAGTCAATATACATCGGAATCAAATGAGTCTTAGCACACACGGCCATGTTCGTCCAAAATTATGTCTGACAATGTTGGTGAATATCGGTTCAAACTAAAGAACTCCCATATATATTTTCGTCCGATTTCAAATTTATTGTGCGCCATATGTGTAATATTGCTCCAAATGGGATGGATTTCAGCATTACCGATCGAATTCAGACCCGAAACAAGTATTTTAAATTTGGTGAAAATCGGCTCAGATATAGCTATAGTTCCCATATATGTGTTTCATCCGATTGGGTTAAGTCCGTCACATTGAAGTATGCACTCCACAACAATGATATTTGAAACCGATTTGAGGTGTATTGTGCATTAATATGCACATACGACCGAATTCAGCCTAAAAGGAAATACTTTAAATTTGGTCAAACTCGGTTAAGCTATAGCTATAGCTCCCATATATGTTTCAACCGATTTGCATTTAACTCCCTAACATTCGTAAATACAACTTTCAACAATAATATTTGGTGTCAGATATCCGATACAGCTCAGGAATACCTCTGCCAAATTTCATTCAGTATTTATATGGGTACATAAAAAGCTATTTTAGTTGATATAACCGATGTCCAACAAATAATTAATAGGTCTGATAATGTTTGTGTAGTGGTTTCTATTTTCATGAAACTTGGAAAACTTCCATTGCCAATTTCTCTAAGTGTATACATATTAAAGCTCTTTGTTGTTCTATCTTTTGTGTGTTTTAAACAAGTTAGATTTCCTAAGCCCACAAGAAAGATCATCTTTATGAAACGCCATCTCTTAAAAATTTTAGGAACACAAAAAGCTCTGTTTTTGGGGGAATGTATATATGAGAAAGCTTTGCATACTAAATAAGGAAGGCTTGCGGTCAATTGAACCATTTTCTTCGGTGTCGTTAAATTACTCCTCTCAAATAAACGATTTCCAAATTATTTTCCTTGTTCAAGGTATTTTTTTCGCAGATATGTTACGAAACGTATCACCGTTCAACTTATCTAGTCAAAAAAGTATTTAGTTTAAAATAACAAAACAATTTTAATAATATATCGTCTGTTCCCGAACTGCAAGAATGTAAAAGTTTTAACTAAGATAACAGATTTTCCCTTTAAGATATCAAAACTAGTAGATTCTTGCAGGTTCTGAAACAGCCCTAGAGTGAATGTTATATGGTTGTATTTAATTTCTAGAAAAAAAATCCTACTAACGTTAAATTAATGAGGTTCTGTTAAACGATTTTTTATTTTTCTTTAACCAACAAAAAATATACAAATTAAAAAAAGAACTTAAAAAATTAACAGTGCAGCTTCAATTATGAAGTATGTATTTAATTATATTTAACTATCATTCTGCTCTTGAACCACCTTGTATTTATTTTGCTTACATATGATACTTTTCAGGTACAAATGGTCTACGAAGACGTGGTCGCCAAACATATACCCGCTATCAAACACTTGAATTAGAGAAAGAATTCCACACCAATCACTATCTAACCCGCCGACGAAGAATTGAAATGGCTCATGCTCTCTGCCTGACAGAAAGACAAATTAAGATCTGGTTCCAGAATCGACGAATGAAATTGAAAAAAGAAATACAAGCCATCAAAGAGTTGAATGAACAGGAAAAACAAGCTCAAGCCCAAAAAGCGGCAGCAGCGGCGGCGGCAGCACAACATTTAGGCGAATAAAATTAGGAAAAAATTATAAATTATTATTATAATTATAGTATGCAGCATAATGATAATAATAATATTAATAATAATAGAGGAGAAGAGGATAATAAATGTTATAGTAATGGGTGGTGGTGGCGGCACCAGCAACAGCAGCAGCCGTAGTGTGATCGATCGGCAACAACAAATCCCCAGATAGTGATCATCAAGAGCAATAGTATTTTCAACATCAGCCAGCCATAAAATGTTAGACAAGTGTTGGAGGCTATACAATTGGAAAATAATGGTAAGATTTTATTTTAAATAATTTTTTACGAAATTAATTTCTAAAAAAGATTTTATTTCTCCTTTCATTGACAGCATTATCTATCCAAAACTAAATATCTCGTTGTTAACCCCACCCCTTCCTTCTTTATCAATCGACCGACATTACTGAACAACTACAACCCAGAAGACCCAGTGAAAGGACATTCGCCATTTGCATTTGTTGTTACTGAGAACTCACTCACTCAACACACACACTTTCACACAATAAGACACCCATACCTACCTACTACTTACTCATTTTAATTGATCTTACAAAGAAGCAAGTAAAACATCTTCTCTTTAGGTTTAATCTTAAAATCTAAACAAACACAAAATGATACTATATTGTATACTTAAAACGAACAAGTTTATAAAAGAACAAAAAAAAAAACAAAACAAAACCAACAAAAAAACTTAAACAAAAGCGAAAAAAGAAACTCAAACTCTCAACTTAATTGCAATTTTTGTTTGCTTTAAATTAATTTATTATTATTTTTACAGAAAAAAACTACAGTAAAAAAATTAAAAAAAAAAAACATATTTGGCATATTCCATGCCTTTATAAATAGTTGCTATAGTTTAAGAGTAAATATATATACGTAATTTAAACATACAACAACAAAAAGAAAACTAAAACAAACCTGTGCAAATTATTTTTAGTTAATTTTTATTTTTTTATTCTATTAAGTTTAATATTATTTTTATTTTTTATTAGTTTTAATATAAATGTTATAAATAAATCACAATCCTCACCCGAGAAAAATGATACTTTTCGTATACTGTTGATATTTAATGGAATTTTATTATAAAACCCCCAAAAAATAAGCAAAATTCTGATTTGTGTAAAAGTAATGATGAACCTAATTATACTCTAAATATTATAACTATACTTTTGTACATTGATTTTTCCTATCTATCGTAGCTTTTTGTTTAGCCTAAAATATATTATTATAATTAATTAATTAAATTCTTTCTTTTTGTTGTTTTTAAGTGAATTAAAACATTTTTGTTCAATGTTTTAGTTTTTACTCCAACTCGTTTTTCTTCAGTTTCTTTTGTTTAGTTAGCGTCTTCTCTACCTGTAGCCTGTAAGTTTTAAAAATATCCAAGAAAAAATGAAGAAACCGACAAAAAAAGAACAAGAACAAAAAAACAAATTTAAAAAATTAATAAATTTTAAATTAAATAAATTTGAATTTTTTTTCAACAAAAAAATTGAAAACCCAAACTATATTTGTGTTTTTATTTTCGAACACGGCGTCATTGTGGGAAGGGGTTGTGATGGCTAGAAAACGAATCCGAAATTATTTGGAACTTTTGAAATCATTTTAACGTGGCAATAATACCAGCAAAGATTTGGTAAGTCCCAACTTATATTAGGAAAGTTTACTTGCGGCAAGTCTTTGTTTGTTGGAAAGAAAAAAAGGGGAGTTGAAATGGAAAAAAATACTCGCACTGGAAATTTTCTAGCAATTAATTTTGTTGTTTTATTTTTATAGCAAAATATATAAATAACAATAAAAGAAAAGGCAAGAATGAAAAACTAAAATTCACAAAAGGAATTGGCTTATATGAGTGCAAGAGAAAAATTTGAAATAGTACTATAAAAATTGCCGCAAGTAAACTCGCCTAATCTAAATCAGTACTAATGTACATTACTTATTCTGAGTGAGACTAAAATCTGCTTGAAAGTGTGATATGATGAACATAATAACTGAGGCTCCATTTTTGATTCAAAAGAAATGAGTGTTTTTAAAAAACATCCATGTTTAAAACAGTGACACAGCTTAAGAACAACAAACCGCAACAAAATTCCTACTCCCAATATCAATATTTGGTCAATATTTGGTTTATTTGTAGCCTAAAGGACACACAGACAATATATTTCCTCATATTTATGTTAACAAGGATATATAGTACGGAATATTAAATTAAAAAGCAGCTAAGTTCGCCAGGGATAACTTTTAATACCCATCATTAAATTAAATCCGTATAAAAATTCGGCTTTAATTCAAAAATTCCGAATATTTTGTGTTTCAGTTATATGGGGTTATATGTAAAAGCCGACCACAACATCCAATTATCTGCCAGATAAGATAGTGCCTACTACCAATGGAAAACATCATGTTTTAACTAATTCTGTTGAAATATTTTGCTAAAGCCATAAAAATACCGAGTATAGGGAGGTACCGTTGTGTGAAGCCTATACTGTAACTCCTACAGCCTGTTATATACCAGAGAAAGCGGCGCCTACTTCGAACTCGAAAAACCAAGTTTGAGATAATTCTGTGTGTAAAAATGTAGCTAAAACCATCAAAATACCTAATATTGGGAGCTACCGTTATCTGGAGGCTATATAAACGCGCGAACTCCAAATACCAAATATGAAATAATTGCGGGGGAAATTGTAAAAAAAATCATAAAAAAGTGATGGGGACTATATCAGGTTCGTATATCCAGGTTCGTAGGTAATATGATTTTTAATTAATTAATTTTTTGAGATGGAAGAAGGACGAAGGTTAAAGAAATACTACAAAATGTGTATGACAATGGGGTATTTAGTCGGGATCCATATCATAATTTTTAAAACTGAGCATGAAAAGAATTTCCTTTAAAATTGGCTGTAATTTCACTATTTCGATTCTTCCTACATGAAGGTCGCGCTTTTACTTGAATATTTTAGTGGTAAACAATTTTATCCCAGCAAAACTAAATTGATCCGTTTCCATAGAACGATTGATTTTAATAGTTCTTTTGAATAAGTTAAAAACAAGTCCCTAAAATTCGGATACATTAATCTTAAAAATATAGTATAATAGTTTAGAAGGACTGTTTTTTATTCTATCCTCATAATCCTAACACTTTAAAATGTTTTTACTCTTCATGGCAAGTATTACACAAAGTTTACTCTCACTCGAAAACGAGCAAAATACTCAAAATTAAACTCGATTTTTTTTAAGCGCAGGAGTCGCCCTGTTCTAATTCCAAGCCATGATGTTGACATCTAGTTTGTCTTCCTCTTCGTTTTTATACCCTACACCACATAGTGGTTACTGTATTACGTCTTTGTGCATTTGTTTGTAATATGGGGAAGGAAGCGAGATAGACCCATAGTTACTTTTCGGGATCTCCATAGAATCACTTTCTGAGTTGATTTATGCATGTCAGTCCATCTGTCCGTCTGTCCATGTATGTTTGTGAACAAAATGCATGTCGCATTTATTATCCGATTGAGATGAAATTTTTAAAAACAACATTTGTTTGGCCCAAGGACGAACCCTATAAAAATTGGAGATAATCGGTAAAAAATAGATACAGCTCCCATATATATCTTCGTCCGATTTGCTTTTTATTGTGCACCAAACGTGTAATATCAGCCCGAATATTATGGAATTTTGCACGTACAACCAAATTAGACCTGAAAATAAGTATGCCAAATTTGATTGAAATCGGTTCAGATATAGCTATAGCTCCCATATATATTGTTCATCCGATTTGTTATTTTTGTCCTCCGAAGCCGTAATATGCACTCTGTAGCAACAAAATTTGGGAAATATATCAAATACAGCTCAGAAATATCTTTGCTAAATTTTATCGAAATCAGTTCAGATTTGGATATAGCTCACATATATAACTTCGTCCGATTTATCTTTTATTGTACACCAAACGTCTAATATTTGCCCAAATTGGATGGAATTTGGCACATGCGACCGAATTGAGTCTAGAAGCTAGTATGCCAAATTTGGTGTAGATCGGTTCAGATATAGCTATAGGTCCCATATATATTGTTGATCCGATTTGTTGGATTTGTTACCCACAGCAGTAATATGCACTCCGTAACAACGATATTCAGGAAAATATATCAAATACGGCTCAGAAATATCTTTGTCAAATTTTATCGAGATCAGTTCAGATTTAGATATAGCTCCCATATATATCTTTATCTGATTTCAAATTAATTTTGTACCAAATGGGCAACACAAATCCGAATTTAAAAGATACAAATGCTTCGGCATATTTAGTCCTTTGAACTTTAAATTACAATTATAATCATAGCGTGTATTATTAGCAAAGTGTTGTAGGGTATCATAAAGTCGGCCCCACCTGACTTTAGGACTTTCTTTACTGGTTATACTCTACTCCAAACTATGGTACAGGTCATTATGTCTTTGTGCATGTGTTTGCAAAAAGAAACGAGATAACACATAATTCTTTTTGATGATCTTCTTCACATTTGGAGTCGATTTATGCATGTCTGTAGCGAAAATAAACTGCGAACCAAACATTAAGAGGTATTCGATCAGCCTATCATATTTCTGCTAGACCATCTAGGTATTTCATCAACTAAAAGAGGAATCACTTGTTACATGTCGTTCTAAATAATTGTGACAGAAAGCGGGCATGACATCAGGGTTGTATTTCAATAGCATCTACAGCTATATGAAGATGTGAATTGTATAGTTAGATGTGTTTTAGGAAAGATTCAACATTCCTCCTCGATTTTTAAGATTTATATAAATATATAAACAATATAAAATATAAATAATATAAATAAAAATATTATTATATAAATAATATAAAGGTTTTCGGTAAAAAAAAAAAAACTAAAAAAAAAAAAATCCAGTAAAAATAGTGCCATAAACTTGTGCATCGTTAAATAATATAAGTTTATTACAACTTCATAAATAAAAATGGTATAAATGAAAATCATGAATCAACTCCTCATGAAGTAATGATACAAATACCTTTTCGTCACTTGATATGTTTTTTTAAAGATGTTAAGTGTTTGCAAAATGTCTCACATGAAATTAGTATAATTTATTAATTCTTATCACACATCTGTAGACAGAAGAAAGGCAAAGCAGATACGCCACATAAAGGGATAAGATAAGCGCAACGGAATACATTAACGGCAGGCTCAAACGAGCAGACGCGAATGTCTTTATTATTATTTTCGAACAATTTAAAATAAAAGCAACAAAAACAAGCAAAACTTAAAAAAGGTTTTCAAATACCTGAGAGTAGAAAACTACCTCTTAATATTCCACAAAAAAAAAAAAAAAAAAAAAGACGAAAAATGTGTATTGTATAACAAACATATTATAAGGTAACAATGGACAGACAGACTAACAGACAGACAACGTCGCCAGTATGCGTGTGTTCCATTTCAGCAGCGCTTCAAGAAGTCTACATAAAGCACAATAGTCAGGCCAGACTGTCAAACACATGAATTGACATTGAATTTTTCTCCGTCTATTACCAGTCTCCATTCACTTTGTGCTGTTTGACTGTTTCGGCTAAGACTTAATTCTCAGTTGGTTTGTTGGTTTATACTTTCTGCTGCCTCACGTTCAAATGTCCATGGCATTTTTAATGGGTTTAAAGGATTTTCGTTGCTCATGCGCTGTGCTGTGTTTTCAAAAAACAAAAAAAAAAAATGAAAATAAAAAATCAAGTCAAGAATATTCAAAACACGTTCCACAGAAGTAAAGTTTATTGTGACGATTTGTACAATTTTTATGAGGTGTTATACAGCAATAATAATTGTACAATCGATAAAGCGACATTATTTTAATTGAGAGTCAGATAAATAATTACACAAATACAATACAACACAAAGAAAAATTTCAATAACTTCCTTAAAAGATAAAAAAAATCGAAAAAAAAAATAGAAATTAAAGAACAAAAACTTTGTTGTTTCTTGCATTCTTTGTCTAGTCCATTGAGCAGTATATAGAAATCTACGTTACGAACAAATGTAGCTGCCAGCTGGTGTGGGGGTGCAGCAGAAGATTTTCTGTGTCAGCCGGATAAGATGTATGTTTGTATCAACCTTGCCTTATTCAATTCCCAATGGAATGACCCACATTCCTTGGCTTCCTTCAAAACATTGGGGAGTTTTTCAGCCTGAACGAAATGCTAAAAGCATAACACAAACGCCACGTTATTCACCCTCAATCAGCTGGCAGAAAGTGTATGTTAGAGAAATAAAAGAAAACCCAAAATAAGACAACAAGCAAAACCTTTTGCCTCTGCAAGCAGAGGATGGTGTTCGGGTCGGGTCGAGAAAACCAAAGAGAAAACACAGACAATAAATGGGTGTTTTATAGGCTTTTTGATAGCGTTGGAAATTGTTTATGTATATGTAGAACACAATCACACACACATACTTTAATACATAGACAATTTAGGTCTATGAAATGCCATTGCAAATGAAAATTACTCAGTTAGCCAAGTCCTTGAAAAATACAATTGCTTTGGGTTGAATTTAAATTTACCTTAAATAATAGAAATATTTCGTTGGATTATTTTATTAATATTACTGAATCATTTTTATATTAATTAAAGTCTGTAATTAAATAATTGTCACAGAGATCTTATAGTGTTAAAAACACGACAGAATCAACACTATAATTAATTTGACATTCTTTGCCGTTTTTATATGTTTATATCTTTTAAAATTAAAAATTTTAGGGACAATTCGGAATGTCGACTTTGTTAATTCTTACTTTTTTTTAACGGTGCTAGGCTAAATGTAAGTCGAAAATATTGGCATTCTCCTCCCAAAAAAAAAAAAAAAAAAAAAAAAAAAAAAACGGGGAAACGTTTTTGAATACTTACGGCTCTTATAAAATCTAAGAGATCATTCTTCAAATCTTTCATTCTTCAAGTCTTGAAATTTCATACATCCCAACATTTCTATCAACTCTAGCTCTGGTATGAAGATCGGATGCAATGGACCACTCCTTCTGGCACTGGACCACGAATATAATTTCTTTTGGGTGTGTAGTCACAATTTTATCCATAAATTGGGAGTATATGTTCCCATTATACAAGATAGCGCATGTCGTAATTACAGCCAAAAAAAAAATTGAAATGTCTGTCAAGTACATAGGCATGTACAAGGTGACACAGAAGTAAGTTACCAACGTTTTTTGGCTGTAATTAAGACATTATGGGCCAATTTATAGCATTTTCGGATAGGAGGATTACTTTTCCGCCACCTTGTGTAAGAAACATGCATAGAACTGCCAATATTCATAGAAAATGATTCAAGAGGTACTACTTCTAATGACAGAATGATATGATATAGGTCCACGTCTTCGTATAGCCCCATATAACGTCACCTCCCTATATTCAGTATTTTGATGATTTTAGCGACAATATCTACCGGAATTATTTCAAATTTCGTACTTGAAGTTCCTAATGGGTACTGCAGTCTATGACTCAAAATAGCATATGCAGGTCCAGTTCTGCGCAGCTCAAAATACATAAAAATATGCAGACATTGACTTAGGGAATACATCTTTCGGCAAAACCGACTTATACTTTTTAACGTGTTATCTTCTTCAGCTTCTTAATGTATTTTTGTAATACTTTAAAGACGAAAGATCCCGGACTCCGCCAAGGCCTTGCAGAGAGTATATGAACTAAATTACCTTTTAACTTACAATCGTTTAATATAACATGACATGGAATCGCATGAATTTTTCCACTTTTGAAAACTCAAATACTTTTTGCAACAATTCGAAACATAATTAAACAAACTAAACATTTTTGTTTATTGGGTTATATTTTCCAATTGTACTTGTTCGCCAAGTATAATTTCCCAACTTCGACAAAAAACGCACATGTGGTGCAAAAAACGCAGCCATTCTAAAGTTCTGTTTCTACACTTTATTCATTTTTGTATTTTACTATTGCTTATGTTCCTTTTTCTCTCTTCTCTATACTTCTTCCTCACTTTCTTTCTTCCTGTCGTTTTGTGGAATTTATTGCTGCTTGGAAGGAAAATTGTTGGCAAACGATATAAATTTAACAACCCTCTGTAAAAAAGACATAAAGCATTAAAAATCTATGCGCAGCTTTGGCCGAGAAGCGAACAAGTTCGGTGTAGAGAGATGAAGAAAAACAAATAACTTTGGGTTTTGCAGACAACAACCAACAACAGAAATATATGGGCCGCAAAACGGTTTGTTTTGAATTTTTATTGCAGCCGGAAAATGAAGAACATGCGCAAATTGATGGGGAATTATAAGAAATGGGCTAAAAAGAAATTAAAATGATTTAACAATTATAGAAATAATATACATTGTTTCTTTTCTGACGACAAAATTGATTTTGACTTTTCACTATTCTACGGGCAAATCATTTATGAAATCAATAATCCAACAAGATTCCATCAAACGATTTTTACATAAGAATATATCCATGTTTTCATTATTTTTTTACTGTAATTGGCCTTAAAGGTTGTACAAGACACGTACAAGAAAAAATTTTTTATTATGGTGACACTTATGCATAATTGAAAATTAGGCAACATTCCTAGTAATTGAAGTTTTATTATTTATTTATGGCAGTGAAATGTAATGTATTAAAGTAAAATATTTTTGCAGCAATATGGTTTTAGAAATTTTTTTCTCACATCCCAAAAAATATACACGACTTTATTTCGTATTTTTCCATTTTTTAGTTTGTGCTAATTTTTTAGATAGGAAGATATTCTCTTATTTAGATTTTCTGGCTTAATTCTCCACTCAGTATAATAATTTTATTTTTTTATACAATTTATTTCACTTTATTTTGCAGTCTGAACACACGTCTGTCCGTCGTTTATACATTGCAATGCAAATGCCACAAACAATTTCGCCGCCGTTCATTGCCAAAATATCTTTAGCTTACAAACAAATGACTCAGTTGAGCCGAATGTGTGTTGAAAAATGCCAGCATATTCACACACAAACCCATTGACAACAAACACTATTGCTACTGCTCTAACAAATATGGCCGTCATAAATAAATTCGCCGTGAATAACGAAAGTAATTCATCTTTCGTCTATGTGTTTTCCATTTATTCATTCATTCACACCATTCTCTCTCTCGCATATGCACGTCGATAGGCACTCACACATGTGTACACGTGTATTTCACGACGACCACAGTTCTCATAAATTGTTTCAACAATAAATCTTTGCTCTTTGAAGTTATGAGAAAAATAACTCAATTCAAAGAATGAGTATGTTGACAATGTTGCTACGGCAACATGTTGTGATACATACATTTTAAAACATTTGTATATACATGTTGCTAAAACAATGGTCGATAGTTATCTCCTGGAGTAAGTGCTTTTTGGTTGCCAATGCAATAGACTAAGGTTTACTATGATTACAAATATTTAAATTAAATGTAACAATATGATTACTTAAAGCTATATTATATTATGCTTATGAAAAAGGCGACCAAAAATAACTTTGTAGCCAAAGTAAAAAAAAATGCGAATTATTTTGCAACTTTCAGTTTTACAAAATTCATAAAGCTAATATTCTACTTTAGTATTAATAAAAGGAGTAAAAATTACAAAATAAAAAAATATTTTTTTGCGACTTGCAAAAAAAATCATATGATTGCATGCGATTACTTTTGTAATTTTACTATCAAAAATTCATTTGTTTAATATTCTCAAGATATTGAAGCACAAATTGATTCATTTCGAAATTTTCAATTAGTGGAATGGATTGGAAACGGTTTTTATACATTTTTTTTTCGTTTGTAAATTATAATAATCCTTTAAGGCCCCACAATGTTTATATATTTTTGATCATCGTAAAGGGTTTAGGCAATTTTCACATGTTCGTCTAGGTTACCTATAAAGAATCGACCTAGATGTTTAGTTGGTCCTAGGTAAGTTGTGTATGATTATTTTCGGCCCGTCTGTCCGTTTGTCTGTTAAATTCACAATACAGCTCACATTATTTGACATAGAGCCTACATTTGTATTTGTCGTTCGTCATGGGTTCTAGCCATAGTGGCTGAACGTTGTATATAGGTCCACGTTTCCTTATAGGCCCCATATAATAGCACCTGAATATCAGCTTTTTGATGGTTTTAGCCACATTTTTCCAGTTTTTTTTTTGAATTGGTATTTGTAGTTCGTATTTGTAGTTATGGGTTCTAGCTCCGGTGATGAAACATGTTATATATAGCCCCCATTATCGTATAGCCCCGTGTAACGGTATCTCCCGATATTCGGTATTTTTACCCACATTTTTCTACGGATTTGTCTAAAAACTGGGATTTATAGTTCGTAATGGGTTCTAACTCCGGTGGTTCCATCGGATATTCGGTATTTTTACGATTTAAGTACATTTTCTAACAGATTTGTGTGAAATTTGGTATTTTTACTTCATAATGGGTTCTACAACTGGCGTCAAAACACTGTCCATATTGGTCCTAGTCATCCTAGTCACATGTACCCACGAAACTATGTAAAATTTGGTATTTGGCAATAGATTACAATCGTTGTAGTATAAAATTGTCTATATAGCACATGCTTTATAAGAAAATTTAAAATGAAAATTTTTAACATCTTGTACGAAATTTTATATTGCAAGGCCTAGATGTTTTTGCACAGAAATAAAAGTGAGTATATACAATTTATAACTTTTCAAATCCATATAAACGAGGTAAATTGAAATCTATTTTTCAATAGAGGGCTTAAAACTGTTGATTTTTTTAAGAATCATATTCGCGAACGAGATTGATTAGACACAATTACTAGGAGTTTGTCACCATTTCACTATGGCATTTGGCATTCTCGCCACATCTTTATGTTAAGCCTTTACTATCGTTCTATATGCATACGTTTTTAGATTATTTTTATGTTACAACATCGCAAAATGAAAACAAGAGTACAAAACTCCAATATTTATATAATATACTTTAAAATTTTCAAACCCCAAGGAACATTTGTTATAAGAAACAAATTATAAATAGCCAAAACTATTTTGCGTTGAAATTGATAACATAGCAGAATCGTCCACCATTGGAAAATAACATTTTTGAAAATCTGTTTATGAATGCCGAGACCCGATATTGTCGAAATTATTGTTGAACCTTACTGAAATATTCTTAGCAAGGGCAATTTATACCCAGCGAAAACACAAACTGCAAATTTATAGGAAGTCTGTTGAAAATTATGGACTTTTATAGTTAACTAGCTGGCCCGGTCCGCGTTGCCGGCCCGTAGTTTTAGTCTTTAATGCAAATTTCGCATAGCATAATATTTCACAAATCTAGCTCATAAAAGTGAACAAAATTTAATATAAATATTGATTCGACTAAATAGATATTAATAACTATGGAAGGAGGGAAAAATAATTTCGGAATAAACAAAGTTAATTACGCTTTTGCACCCATTACCATATCACCTCAAATTGCGCATTAGAGTCCCCAAAAAGTCTATGTTCTTGTTCATAGTAAAATTCAATGACGATTAAACAATACCCGCGTTGTTGTCCGCCAATCGGTAAACATCACTATAGATCGGCGGGCCTGGGGATTATATGGGGACTGTACCAACATATTTACGTATGTTGACATTTTTCTGTAAGATGGTTCTCTACTCACAAAGGAGCCTAAATACTGCAAATAATTGCCAAATCAGTTGAAAAACGTGGCCACGGTCACAGCTGAAATCAGGGATACATTTATATAAGGGTTATACCAAAACGTGGCTCAACCAATATTACCTTGGGGGTTACAAATTCAATAGAAAACAAAATTTTCTTTTCTGGCCACCAATTACATGTGAAAGTGGACTTGGGGATACTCCAATGTGGGGACTTTACTTAAATAAATTCCTATGTGGCAATTATCTGTATGATGGTTCCCTACACCAGGGTGGCATAAATAAAATGTTTTAGCCAAATCAATTGATGAATGTGGTCAAGACCAATATGGGCCCTACTCTGAAATTTTCAAATTTTATGCGAAGGGGTTCTCTACCCCCTTAGAAACAAAGATGCCAAATAATGACCAAAATATTAGAAAAGTGACCAAGACACCAAAAATAGCTTAAATCATACGATGGTTATATAAATATGAAATCGGGTTGTACCCTTATCCGTCAGTTATGATCAATATCATGACCTGCAAAAGCGATTTAAGGTATCTTGAATGTTTGGGAAGAATTTCTGGAAGGATAGAAATCCTTTTCTTACTAAGAGTCCCATTCGCTCTACTATTTTCCACCCTTTATATTTGGTATTTTTCTGAATGTACATTGGACGGATTATTGTGACAGGAAAGAAGTTCCACGCTTTGAAATGAGCCCCATTAGGCTTTTTCGGTAAATTTTGTTTGTTCAAATGTGTTCGCATCTTCCAGCTGAACCACGATGTCAGCCCTGGAGTTGAAAGGTAGATGTCAGTTAACATCGTATTTCCCACTTATTTAATTTTTTGGTGAAAATTTGTGTATAGTGAAGAAATCATTCTTTATTTTGTTCACAAAAAATTTACTGAATTCAATTAGATAATACAAATTGACAAAAAATTGACAAAAGAAGAATAACACATTGAAAAAATCTTAAACTTGTTCCCTGATTTTTTACAGCAAATGTTTGAAGATCCTTATATAGTTTGTCAATAGAATGTACTTCTATTTTAAAATTCGATTCCATTAAATTATATCCATATCATCTATTCCGTTTCGCCATCACATAATTCGGTACTACACTTCCATGTAACCCGCCATCAACTTCAGTTCTCAAGAAATCAAGTCATTTAAATAAATTAGTATTAATATTCGAATTCAAAAATAAAATGTACAAAACACTACAAATGTACATTAGAAAAAAGTAAGTCAAAATGGAAAAAAATCATGCAAAATAAAACATTACTATTGTACATTTCAAAAGTCAAAATGAAAATGTTAATATATCACATTTTTACGCGATTTTTTTGGATATTATCCTTTTCGGAGAGGAGACAATTCCGAATTTGTATGAATCGTTAAAATCAGTCCAGCGGTTCTTAAGTTATAAGCGTAGTAACTAACACAACTTTCTTTTATATATATAGATTTTGTTTCGATTCTTTAACGCAAACTAACAAGAGGGATTGATTTCAAGATTTTTTTTTTATTTTTTTACTGCTTTAAACGAGATTTAGTCTTTTTACATCTTGTTGGTAGGAAATCTGAACACCAAAAATTGTGTATATTGGTTCAAATTTTAGAAACAGCCTAATGCGATTAATTCAAATGTCTATTTCTTTGTATGTATGTTATTTATTTACTTTTTTTTGGCAAAATTTTGCACAACAGCATTGTAATTAAATAGAAAGATTAAATAGATACTATAACTGTAACACATAACCTCAAGCTCGAAAAACACTTGTTTCATTAAAATAAACAATAAATAATATTGATCGTATTTGAAATCTTAGTGCATTAGTATGACAGACATAATTTTTTTGAACAAAAAGAGACACAAAAAACCTTATGAAAGCATACAATATATGCATTTAGGATTTGTTCAAGCTTATAAAGGAGATATTTAAAAAATATAATTTATCTTGCTAGTATTTCTTAAAATCTAAATTTACCGAAATCCATACGAAAGTTCCAATATAGTGCAATACTTTGGGAGTTACAATACATCTAACCTTAACTTCATCAGTGTTAAGTTTTATTTTATATTTTATTTGATGCACTTTTGAGTTTTCAAAATCATTTTCGTCGTATTGACAAATAAACAAGGTTTAAAGTTATCATGGCGGAAGCAATGACCTCGCCAAAAGATCTTATTGTATTTAATACGTTTAGACTGAAATCATAGAGGAATATGACATTTTACAGGGATGATAAATATTTGATTTCTTTTTCAATCAGTTTGAATTTTTTCTTTACTATTTTTATTTAAAATCAATTTTTTTTATCATTGAGTGCATATTTTCAGACCGACTGTATCGGAATTTTATGTTGCATAAAATTTTTGTGGCCCACATTATAAAAAGCAGACAACTCTCAAATCATACATCATTCTTATTTCCTTTCCTTTGCTTTGCTTTCGTTTCGTTTTTTGCTTTTTTGTGTCGGGCTCTTCTTTATTCACAATCACTTGTTTTGGCCAAATCGTGAAGATACTTTTCCATTTTGCTGCGACGTTTGCTTTTGTCGCTGTAAAATAAATCATGATGGTTTTACTCGATTGTTGTTGTTATTATTGCTCTCGCTATGACATGGATGTGTATGGTGCCATATGAAATCAAACCCATAAACAGACACATAAGTTAAAAAGGGATAGATAAATAACAACCAGCCAGCTAGCGAGCCAACAACCAAGCAGCCATGCAATGAAAACACACACACATCCATACAAATTCACATTCGTACTAACTTATACCAAGTCAGCAATCATGAAAAAGCAATAGCTCAAACAACTCTTTGCTAAACTAAAGTCAACACAAACAACTATACCGACGGCACAGCATGCCATCCATCCATCCCTGCAGCCAAACAAACGAGCAGGCAACCAAACTAAAAAGAGCACAAGCAATGAAACTGAAAATGAGCAGTAAACGGTAAAAACTAGCAATAGCAACAACAGAGAAGGAGGTTGGGTTATTTGTCTTGCAGCAACCGCCATTATTCATTTGGCCTTAAGCCGGTTCACCCAAAATTTATTTACTCTCTTGCTTAAACAGCAGCAAACTAATAACAACAACACCACTCTTCTCTAAATTGTGCAAACACAAACAAACGCCCTCTCTCACTCTCTTTGTGATGAGCTCATTCATTTATGTTTGCTGAGTAAGAGAGAATAATTTCAAATGGATGGAATGGTTTTCTTAAAGAACCAAAACAGAGAGTAATAACAACGGACAGAGAGCGAGAATGCGTGTGAATGTATGTTATTGTTGTGTTCTTGACGATTTGGTTGTGCTCTGCTATGTTATTTATGCTCTCACATTTTTGCCACCATAACGTATATTTGACTTTTCTTTGATTTTAATGGCCGCTCTGAAGTGTTTATCGTTGGCACACAATATTTGCGCACAAGTGGGCACTTTTCAATGCCTCAGCGACTGCATGGGACTCTTTTGCCTCCTGCTTTTTTTGTTTTGTTTTTTTTTTCGTCACAATGTTCTTCCTTTGGACTCTTTATTGCTGTTATAAGGAGGTCGATGATGGTTTGTTATTATTGTCGTTGTTTTGGGGCACAGTGTATGTGAGTGAGTTTGTGTCGTTAGGTATGATAAAAAAATGTTTCATTCGTATAGTATCAGTTCATAGTTTATGCTCTGTTTTCGTTATTTTTATTGTGAGTTTGACTTTTAGCGTCGTCATTGCAGCGGGAAACACAAATTTATCATTAATATTGTTTTTTTTTTCTTATAGGATTATGCATTTAATCATTTTTATGAACTGTTGATTTCTTGGCTTGTTTAGCTCTATATAAAATAGCGACGGCAATGTGTTTTTTGAATAAGATATCGAATTTCAGTTTCTAAATATAAATAAGTTTTTATTTGATATGAAATTAATGCTTGGAAAATTAGCGTTGAGAACGATTGACAAATTTTGCTCAACTTCAAAATCTTGTGGTTTAATTTTATGTAGAGGAAAACAAATTCAATTATTATTATTATTATTATTCTTCCATTTAACGTATAACTAAAACAGTTACTAGTTTAATATTTATATGTCTTAAGCCAATTCAAAGTAAGTAAAATGATGGTTTTGTTAGTACTTGGTACCACATTTCAATTTCCATATTGGTCCACAGATATTTGAAGTTCGACCCGATGGAACTTAAAGTTTTTTTAATGTTTTATGCGTTGTGGGTGGTTCAGAAGATCGCCAAAACCTTACTTATCGTCGTTTTCGCCTTTCTTCGTAAATTAATAATATTTTAATTATATAATTCAAAATGAAATTGGGATATGCAGTCTACGTTTTGTTGAAGCCCCGTAAATCAGCATATTTTGCGACAGAGTAATTTGGTATTTGGAGTTTTTGTTCAGATCAAAAAGGAGAAAAGTCGGGCTGAGCAGACTACATGATACCGTATACCACTATGTATATTAAATAGAGGTAATCGTAAGAAACAAACGTACATTTTATGATGATCGGATGAAACATATTTGTGGATGCTACAGCAATATACGATTTTCATCAAATTGGGCGTACTAGCTTCTTGACAAAATTCAGTCATTTGTGTCATTTGTGTCTTCCTAATCGGGTGGATATTTCACATTATTTCCACAATAAACTTGAGATCGTATGGGGTTACATATGGGAACTGTATACAAATTTTAACCGATAAGGGAAATCGTTTTTATAGAGTGCTTCTTACAGCTGTGGTAAGTCGGATGAAACAGACACGTCTATGAGAGCTATAGTTATACATAAACCGATTTTCAACAAATCCGACGTACTTGATTGTATAATATTTTTTTCCGAAATCACACATTTAGGGTACAAAATACTCGAAATAAAAATATATTTGGAAGCTGATTATCACAAGTTGAGCGAATTTGCTGTGCAATATGTCTCATTCGATGTCGAATGTCTCAATAAATACAATATGTACTTGAGTGCAAAAATACATCAAAATGGGTATCTTCAAGAGAAACGATGGGCCTATTCCTTATCTTTTTGTATGTTACAAACATGTTTACAACGACATAATATCCAATTTGTCCCAAGTTATCTCTAGTCCCCTATTTAATAGTTCAGTTATTCTGAAAATGTTTACCTCATTTGACAACGCAATTACATATAATTTGGTGTTTGGGATCTCCTCAGCTATAACTTGGAAATCTCATTGAAAACGTTAAGTCGGTACAAAAACAAAACATAATCAGGCAAAAGGCAAGTTTTTGTATAACACAGGTTTCACCTTCTCAAAAAAAAAAAAAAAAAAAAAAAAAAAAAAAAAAAAACAAGGAAATTGAATGGATTTAGTTTTTTGGTAAATCCCCTTTCAAATGATTCCAACGATTTTGGGTCATATCCTTATTTAGCATAATAAGGAATAAAATCCTGGTTTCATAAATAATTGGACATATTCCTATACCCTGCAACATGAAAGTAGGGTATATTAAATTTGTCATTCTTATTGAAACACCTCTAAATATTTGTCGTAGATCTCGGTGTATCGTCCCATGTTTTTGTATAGCCCCCATGTAACGATATTCGGTATTTTGAATGTTTGGCTACATATTTCAACGGAATTGTTCCATATTTAGTATTGAGATTTTGTAACGGGTTCTACTTTCATTTCATTCTCTATAGAAATCCACTTTTTAGTATAGCCCAACATAACAGTACCTTCGGATAGTCGGTATTTTGACGATGTAAGCCCATTTTTCAATAGAATTTGTGTAAAATTTGAAGCGAAGAGTTTTCAAAATATAAACATAATATTTTGACGTAACTTCATTTTGAGAGTTTTGACAATACACACTCTTCTGTACTGTAGTATACGATTTCATTAGTTAGTTCTTGTTCCTAAAATGTCTATATTTTCTATACACGTTGACATGGCATAAACAACAAATTAGATTAGTGTATATAAATAAATAACATTAGATTGGTAGTTTTCAAAAATACAGAAGAACGCGAACGTGTGCTCATATTTTTTTTATCTTCTAATTTAAAATAGAAATATTAAGTTTTCGTGGGTTCGTTTCAGTGATTTATTGTTTTATTAGCTAAAAATATTTTCTGTATTTCACTTTTTTTGCTGCTATAGACAGCCATGTTGCTGTGGTTTGTTGTCGCATTTTTTGTTTCATTTTTCGTTTCTTAATGAAGTCACTGCGTTGTTTTGTTAGATTTGTTAATGGTATTATTGGAACAAGTTTTTTGTTTCTCTTTCCAATATTATTTTTATTTTGAATATCTTTATTGGTGACAGCTTTTGTTTCTGTTTTATTTCTTAATTTAAGATTTATTTTGTTTTGGGGATAATTTGTTTGTGTTTCATTTGGGTAGAATGTCGATTTTCATGTATGTCTGTACAAAAAACACTGTGTGTGTCCATGTGCCTGAGGTCTTCTATCTTTGGATGATGAATAATATTTCAGATTGTTGTATTTGTTGGAATATCCGATATTTTTTGTTGTTGTGGAATAAATGAATACAACTTTATTATAAAATATGCACCGTTTTTAATTGGAAAAGTGTGTTGTTTGATGAAGAGCTATGTTAATCCGTAATTTTGGTATTTATATATAATATATTAATTTGAAAATTATGAAATATTACGATATCCTTTTTTAAACATATTTTAAAACTAGAAAATCTAATGACAAAAATTCAAAGTATTTAATAGAAACAAGTGAAAAAGATGTAAGTTCGCCTGGGACGAATTACGAATACATTAAACCATTTAGAAGGAATTTGCAAATTTTCGAAAAAAAAAAAAATCATACGTTGATAAATATTGGGGTTTATACAAAGAGGTGGACCTGTGTACGCAATTGGATGGAATTCAAGCGTGATAGTGTGATTTCTTTATATTTAACTTGAAAACCACAAGAGGATATCGTTCAATATGAATAAATTTTCAGTGTCTCGTTCGATCGCTCGTTACCGTGATACTAGTAGCGTAGCCCGACGTTAAGGAAGTGGACGGAAGAAAACAGCAACATCAGCAGAAATGGTTCGAAAATTAATGAAGCGACTTATTCGAAACCAGCGTCGCAGTGGCCGAAAAATGGCTCGTGAGCTGAACATATCGCAATATTCAATTCGGCAAATATTTAAAAATGAGCTCGGGATAAAGACATTGAAATTCCAAAAAGTGCAGAACTTACATCGCAACGCAAAAAATAGACTCAAAAGAGCTAAAGAGTTGCTTCGCTTGGCCGAAAGTGGCTTTCTTCGATGAGAAAACATTCGTTGTCCAGCAGTTTGTAAACAAACAAAATGATCGTGTTTACCTGCGAAAGAGGTCAGCTGAAAATGTGCACCTTCGGTTGGCCACCAGAACTCAAGCGCCGGCCATGGTGATGGTGTGAGCCGCCGTAACAGCCGATGATCGCTCTCCGCTCGTATTATTCGACCGTTTCAGAATAAATGCCGAATATTATCGCGGAAATATTTTGGAGGGGGGTTTAAAGCATGCAAACATTTTGGCCGCAGACCTTGGACATTCCAACAGGACTCACCGCTATCGCACTCAGCACGCGCCACCGAAGAATGGTTACAAAATGAGGTTCATTGCTTCATTTCCAGCGCACAATGGCCACCAAAATCTCCGGATACCAATCCGGTGGACTATTGTGTCTGGAGCATTTTGGAAAGCACTAAAAATATCAAAATACCTCAGAGCAACATTCGAGCAGCGTGTTACGGTTTCATTGACCGTTTGAAGGCCATATTTCGTGCCAAAGGTGACCAATTCGAATAAATCTAAACTTATTCTAAAATTTGATGCTATTTCCGACATTTTTTGCTTTCATTCAATAAAATTAAAAAAAAATAGAAATTATGGCGTTTGATTTTGTTGCAGTTTTTTTTTTTTAAATCACCTTGTATATTAGAAATTGTTATTGATTTATTGCAGTTTTTTATCTCAACCTGTATATTAGAAATTCTTGATGATAATTGTATTAATTCAATATATTGTAGATTGATTAAAAATTCTTGGCAAGGATCATATGTTTATGATTTATTTCTTTACTCCACAGTTCGAAATAAATACTACTTTTGGAAGGTATTGAATTTGGAAGGTATGAAATGGCGCTTGTATACCATGATCTACATCAATATGCCTGATGAGTCACTTAAGCAACGACGAAACGCGCTGGATAGTGTGTGAGAGTGTCTTTCACTGCAATTTCAGATCATTAAGCTCGTCTCAAAAGAGAAATAACCAAAACATTTGTTTGTTCAGCCATTTATTTTCTCAATGCGATCTGTCCATGGCTACGGTTTTCTGCCATTCTTCATATGGAACAAATTGCATTCAATTTTCTCGTAAATGTGATGTTGTAAAAAATTGTATGGGGTTTCAATTGAAACTATAGTGTCAATAAGTTGCGAATGTTATATAATAATATATAATAAAACAAGTAAGCAAAGGCTATAGTCGTGCGGGGCCGACCATGTGATACCCTACAACACTACAATATGTTAGAAGCCTCCTTATGTCCAAATCCATTTTGAAAGATTTCGCTTTTGAAATTACGTCATGGAACACTGCCCAGATATTACCCTAAGTATTTTGACTAGGGGCATTTGCCCAATATTTACGCACTCCGTCGTGCTGTTAGTCGTTGCGCTCCATTTTACAGCTAAATATAATCTAATGGTCATCCAAAATGCTAGAACTTTTCCCTGTCATTAACTCTCTTCTCAGACGCGTCAATTGTGTGAACAGGACTTTTTTTTTCTGTTTTTGGGTCATATTTTGCGATCATCTCTAAAAGGAAGAGGCCCACCTATGTCTCTAAATGTAGACTCTTCTATATGATTTGCTGTCAGCATAAAAAAGCCAGAAATTCGCCTTTTGTGTATTTTGCATATTGCCTGTAAGTTATTTTCAGTGTTTCGGTAGAATCGAAATGTTGGTATTTCTTACCACAAAAGTAGTGGTCCATTCTACCCACTGTCTTAAACTCTAACTTTATGCGAGAATTCGTGTCCTTTGGTTTATATTTGTGACCTTTATAATGGCTACAAAATCAGGAACAAATTTTAGTTGTTGGTCCATTTCAACCCCTAAATATATTGCGGACGTCTTAGAAAACAATAGGCCTAGCCCTTTTGAGCCCTACCCTACCATTGTGAAATTTTTCGTGATGATCGGACGATATTTCCAATAATTATATAATATCCCCAACCTGTGTAAGCATTCTAAGTAGCATTCATTTCCTTTGTTTATACACATTGTATATATTTCGATATTCCGATATATTTACTATCGGCATCTACGTAACGGTCAGAATTGACCTGTTCGTCTATTTTGATTTCACCGGGATTAAAAATAATCGCGGTTTAATAGAAAATTTGACTTTTATTTAACACAAATGTTGTTGTCTATTTCACCCACTAAATATTACCCGATGACCATCAAAATTGGAAGGCTTCTGCCCAGCCCTAAGTTTTAGCCCCATGCTAACTTCCGCTTTGATTGGTTTATAATTGCGACCTGTAGAGCAACTGCAAAATCAGGAATTTTTCAGTTTTTGGTCCATTTCGACCCCTAAATATTATGCGATCATCTCCAAAAGAAATAGGGTTCTATTCTGACCTTAACCCCACCTCCATTTTCAATTTCGTGAAGATCGAGCCATACTTGCGACCTGTAGAGTGATTACAAATTAACATGGACAGACGGACAGACGGGCGGACGGACATACATAGCTAGATCGACTCAGCTCGGCGAGCTAGGAAGATCCATATATACTTTCCTATGTGGGAAATCAATATTTCGTAGTGTTACATAATTTTTGGCCCAATCAAACTTATAATACCCCCAACACATAGTGTTGTAGGGTATAACAAAAATATTTTAAACTATTGCTAAATCAGAAAACTAAATTAGAATAGGTTTAAAAAGTATTAAATGAATCTATTTCACATTTGAAAAATTCAATTTGAGCACATCATTCTCATTCTTTGTTCTCATTGAGGTGGAGATACCATTTTTAATAATTTATTTTCCAGAGTTTTATTTTAGACTCAACAATCTTATGAACAAGAATATCCGACAAATGCGGGACACCAATCAGATCACAAATAAATCTTTCTGTGTTAATCTGTAATATAAAAATGAGAAAAAACAACAATTTCTCAATAAATACAATGCAGTCTTTAAATGCGGGTCTCTAAACAAAATGATTTAATGAGGGTAAATCTTCTAGATATTTCAAAGTAACGAAGCAATACAAAAAAAAAAGGTTTATAACAACATTCAGGTCTTATAGATTTTGAACTTACACTGATCAACGTGTTGTAGTTTCATTGTTGAAACAAAGACACTAAAGTAGATTTGTCACGAAATTATTGTAGCTGAGATTTGGTTAAATGATCTTTTTTTGTTGATTTTGTTGTTAAACGTAAAACATATTCAAACAAGTTTTGTTAGGTTAGTCAAACTTTGAGCGCGAAGAAATACGACGAAAAGTAACTAACGTCCAACTTGAACAAGAACATGAAACACGACTTGAATGTAGCTTTGAAATAACAGCCAAAGCAAATCAAGCAAAATTGTCAACTGTTTTAGTGACAATTGTTGGAGGGGGGATGGAAGGAGCGGAATGAAGCTGATGGAGGTTTTCTTAAATGTTTTCCCCTTCAGCACAAAACAAAAAAAAAAAAAAAAAACGAATTGACAAAATTTAACCAAAAAATCGCACATAATGTAGCCAAAGGCATGGCTAAGCAAAATTTGCGGCATTTACACTATGGCTAACAGCCACAACTAGCCTTAGACTCTTTAGCTAAGGCTATTTTTTAAACTAACATTGTTGTTGGATTTTTCTTGTTCTTTTTCTTTGGGCCATGTTGTCTCTCCTTCAGTGAGCGTGTGTCAGCTTGTGTGTGTGTGGACAATCATTTTTTCGAAATCACGAAGTCCTTAGCAAACAATACTTAACTTGTCACATCCATAGTCTGTCCACTCGACGACCAACTATGTATTTTCATGCCGGCATACAAAGTACATACTTTTGTAGGTATGTATGTACGTATGTTTAGCAAACCTTTTGTTTAAACACTAAGGAAAGGTGATGTCGTTATAGACTACCTTTCCTTTCCGTGTGTTAGACATCAGTTAACAAACGTATGAAATTCATAGAAAAAATCTTAAAAAAAACGCTCAGGAAAAAACAACGGTTAGAAAAAAATATCTACAGAAAGGAAATCATTGCATTTTAAATGCAAACAGTTGAAAATGGCACCATGAGGTTTTCAGTTTTTGTTGTTGTACTTGCTGTTGGTTTGGTTTTTTTCTATTTTACTGATTGTAACAATTCCTTTTACCTTTTGTTTGAGCTATGGTAGCAAAAATTTATGAATAGTTAACAAAAAAAAACTACGAGCCAGCCATATGCCTGCCACAGTCTGTTGAATGGTGAGCGGTACGGTCTAAACATTTCAAGTTGGAAAGTTGAAGAGTTGAGAGATTGCTATAAATGCGACTAAAGAAGGCACGAACGATAGATTCGCATTA
Organism: Musca domestica; assembly: GCF_030504385.1. Taxonomy (NCBI): domain Eukaryota; kingdom Metazoa; phylum Arthropoda; class Insecta; order Diptera; family Muscidae; genus Musca; species Musca domestica. The sequence continues at coordinate 20,659,584 of NW_026712328.1, read as the reverse complement.
AAAGTACAGATTTATTAGCACATAGGCTATAGCAAAGTCAATTAAAACAATTAAAGACTTTGACCAATGGTATGAAGCAGCATCCTAGCCCCTGGAATTGATGCGAATTGTGAAAGTCGACCTTGCGGTTCTTGACTTATAAGCGGATTTCTTGGCAGCATCACTTTCATGGTCAGAAGTGAACTTTTAATGTATTTATGATTTGGCTAGGATTTAAAATATTCCCGGTTTAGTGACAATTTTCGTATTTTCTAACATAAAAGTTAAGGTCTATTTTACCCGCTAAAAGTTGTCCACATTAGTATACTAAGCCTATAGGCTTCTGTCTAGTCCTAAACTTTAACTCCGTAAAAATTTCCGATTGGTTCAAAATTGTGGCCTGTAGAGCAACTGAAAAATCACGACAATTTTCTGTTTTTGGTACATTTCAACCCCTAAATATTTTGCAATCATCTACAAAAAATAGGGTTCTTTTCCTACCCTAAGCATACTTCTTTGCAAAATTCTTCTTGTGTTACCTTACTATAACTTGAAGCTATGCAATTTTATTCCAGTTGTTGGTATTTGTACTCTAACTCTGGGAAAGTATTATTTTATTTCCCAGGTCGATACTAGTGTCATTTGAAAACAAGTTGTCACACGATGGCTTATTTTTCAAGGACCAACCGGCCAATAAAATTGGATTTTTTGAAGAATTTTTTCCAGCGATAATTGGAGTATTAAACGAGGACTTTAAAAAAAAATTTCAACCAACCCAGGAACAATTAATGTGGATTTAAAAAAATCCAAAAATTCTTCGATCAGTATTTTTTAAACAGTTTTCTCAAAGGACCAACCGAACAAGACTTGTGGATTTTTTAAAGAATTTTTTCCAAAAACAAATCGACCAATAATCGACCAATTTCCAAGAACTATCCAGCCAATAAACTTGGATTTTTTACATTTTTTTCCCAAAAACCAACCAACAATTAACGGTCCTTGGAAAAATTGTTTAAAAAATTCAAGTTTATTGCTCGGTTGGTCTTTGGAGAAAATCGTTTAAAAATCCACTTTTATTGGTTAAAAGGATACTAGGAAAATATTAAATTAAAAATCCAGGTTTATTGCTTCAATGTATAGAGGAATTCAACGGGGAAAAGTATACTTTTTGGTTTCTTTCTACTGCTGCTTATAGGTTCCGCTATACATATACGATATATACTAGATTTAGTAGTTAACTACCTTAACATACCCACCTCCTTTGACGGCTGGACACAAAAGTTTAATGTTTTCTTTACGAATACAATTGCTGGCTTGGCATTGCATAACAAATGTTAGCTAAATGAGGCTAACATTCGCATATGTTAGGGAGAACCGGAGAGGGGGCATTAAAACACCAAAAAGTACCCATAGAAAAGAAAACGACAGAATCGACAAAAAACCGAACTGAATCTAGATATTCAGCACAAACCACAAAAAAATAAAAGAAACAAAACGAAACGAACCAAGGTACACAAGACATGCATTCTCGTGGAAGTTTGTTCCTTTGCCATGAAATGCCGACCCTTTCCCCAGCAACTGGTTTTTCTTTATATCTCGAACCGTTTCTTTTTGTCTGCCATTGGTTGGTTAGTCGTCGTATGTCCGCTTATTTCATTTATAAATGTTTGCATAATAAGTCTGTTTTAACGGTTTGTCCATTTTTATGGGAATAAAAAAAGGGATACAAAAATGACGGCCGCTTCATATAGTTTTCAGACTTCAAAATTTTCCCTTCTTGCATTTTAAACTAGCAATACTGTAATGGTTTGTATGCTTTTTGATATCAAAGGAGGGGGCGATTGTCATTTGTGTCGTTTTTTGTTTTTGTTAAATTTTGTCCTGACCTGTGGTGTTCTATGTCTGTCTATATGACTGATTTAATCTTTGACGACCATAAAACAAACATTCAAAGTAAACGACTCAAATCGTCCATATAACTGAACACAAACAAAAAAAAAAAAAAAAAAGAAAAAGAAAAAAAAACTTACATACTTAGATATCAGTCAGCATAGATGTGGAATTGCATGCCTGTCATGTCTGCAGATGAATGTTTTGTGTGGCGTATGGTAGTTGCTGCTGGTTTATTTTCACCGTCCTGGTTTGGAATTGCATGTCAGCCATTCCTTGCACTGAAAAGTCATTAATTAAATTTTATTTTATAAATGAACAAGTTTTATTTTTTTCCAAAGTGGTAACACTTTATACATTATTTTGCAATGGACTTTTGAATTAAGGATGTGTTGGAAAACATAGGAATTTAATATTGTTAGAATTTAAATCCAACGCAAGCGGTTTTATAACACTATATGTTTATGTTAAATATGAAAACTAACTAACATATCTATTCATTGCTCATGATATTTCAAGGATTTTCCATCTTTTTTATAAGTATCAGATTTTTTAAGAATATTTGTTACAAGAACATAATGGTATGAAAGGTATTTCCAGATGAAAATCGTAACATTTTTAATGAATATTTTACCTTATATAAAAGATAGACCCAGATTCTTGAAATTATTCAGAGCTCTCTATATTAAATACTGCAGACAATGTCTCAAAACACGAGGCTCTTTCATAAATGCCAAAGACTAAATAAAGTCCGTAAAAAAGTTACCCTGTGAACTCAAAACTGCTTTAGTTCTTGGCATGACTTAAAAAATATGAGGATCCTCTATTTTGCCCTTTCAACTATTCAATATACCCACTTGAAACTTTCAGTTATCCATTACATGGTCGTAACTCTTCGAAATAATAATTGTTGACCCAAAAAGTATATACATTCTTAATTAGCCTATAACTCTAAGACGATTTAGCCCTGTCCGTCCGTCCGTCTGTTGTAATCACGATAGAGTCAATACGAATAAAGATAGGAAGTTTAAAGTTTGCACCGACCTGTCTTTTGTCTGTAGGCAGGTCAAATTCGAAGATGGATAATATCGGTCCACGATACCGTAAAGCCCCCATATAACGGTTCCCCCAATATTCGGTATTTTAATGATTTACATTTTAATGGAATTGACTAACCTGATAGAGCATTTTCTATATGGATCCACAATATCGTAAAGCCCCCATACAATGGTGTCCCCCGATATTCGGTATAGTCTGACACACTAGGTATTCCCTTTGAGTACTTTACCCCCTGGACGTTTTTTTTAGTATAGCATCCATGTAACTCTGCCCCGAGATATTCGGTATTTCCAGGATTTTCGCGATATTATTCACCGGAAACCTATGACGAAAAATTGTTTATGCAGGCCCACATCTTAGTGTAGCCCCCATATAACGGTACCTCCCGATATTCGGTACTTTGTTGATTTTAGCGACATTATTAACCGGAATTCTTTCAAGTTTGGTATTTGATGTTCGTAATGGATAACTACAGTCTAAGACAGAAAATTGTCTGTGCAGATCCACGTCTTCGTATAGCCCCCATATAACGATACCTCCCTTTATTCAGTATTTTGATGATTTTAGCGATATTACTCACCGGAATTGTTTCAAATTTGGTATTTGAAGTTCGTAATGGATAACTACAGTCTAAGACAGAAAATTGCCTGTGCAGGTCCACGTCTTCGTATAGCCTCCATATAACGGTACCTCCCTTTATTTGGTATTTGGATGATATTAGCGACATTATTCACAGGAATTGTTTCGACTTATTCCCTGTTCTCAACTCTCTCCCCATGCAAAATTCTATGTCGGGTGGTTTTCAATTGTGATCTTTAGAGCGACTGCAAAATTAGGAAAACTGTATTTTTTTGGTCCGTTTGAACCCTCAAATATACATCTTCAAAAACAATTGGATTTAATTCCGATCCTAACCCTACCCCCATGCAAAATTTCCTGAGGATCGGACGATAATTTTAATTGTAAATGTATACAATACCCTCAAGACATAGTGTTGCGGGATGTAAAAAAAAAACTTTAGGAAATGTAAAAGGCCGGGTTTACAAATATTAAGTGGTTTAGTGGAAATTTTCACATTTTGACGTATAAGTTATAGTTTTTTCTACCCGCCAAATATTGTTCGTCCAACCCTAAATTCTAGCTCAATGCAAAATTCGATTGGTTTGCAATTGTGGAGCAACAGCAAAATCAGCTAATTTTTATATATTTGGCCCATTTCAACCCCAAATATTTTGCGCTCAGAAACAATAGGCTTCTTTTCTGACCCTAATCCCACCTCCATTTTCAATTTCGTGAGGATCGGGCCATAATTGCGACCTGTAGCGTGATTACAAATTAACATGGACAGACGGATAGATGAATATGCGAAGCTAGATCGACTCAGCTCGGCGAGATAGGAACATCCATATATATTTCCTATGACGTGGACCAATATTTCGAGGTGTTACATAATTTTTGGTCCAATCAAACTTAGTATACCCCCAACACATAGTGTTGTAGGGTATAAAAATAATTCAACATTATCTGCGTTGGGTTGCTAAATGTGGTTTTCAAGGTAAAAAATATTGTTGGAATATATTGATTTGATAGGTTAAAAGAATATTTGCAGCGCTAAAGTTAAAATTTTTGTATTCAGGTTTTTGATTTTTGTCATGGTTTACTGATTTGCCAGAGTTGTTCGTTTGTAAGATTCATGCATTATGGACCAAAATAACACCAGTAAAGCCTTCCTAAACGTCACAAAATACACTCTCTAATCCTGAGATATTTGTACGAAAACTCAGACACAATATAAAAATATTTTCAACAGATTTTGTGAGAGTCTAAATTTCTGAACCATAATATGACCCTCTTGATTTGTATAATATAACTAAAAATTATTTTTTCGGAAATTAACTGTTAATGACCTTAAAAAATTAACTGTTAAATGACCTTAAAAGATATAATGCGAACTATATTCTTCTACATTTAGACACATGACTATCTTTAAAAGGCACATTTATTATTATCCTTGAATTAAATATGAATTTTTATAAATGATGTTGCCCCCAGAGTGCCCATACCAACCTATCTCATCTCATTGACGTACACATGTATTTTTTTAGCAAAGAAACAACCTTGAATTATTTACGAATTATTTAAAAAATATAACCATTAGTTCCATTTAAAAAACTGATCCCTTTTTAACCTTGGCATTTTCCATTGAATTGAGTTGTCCATCTCACACATGTGTTGTCCATTTTTTTAAATGAAAATCCTTGAGATTTCTTAAAAACACATGATTTCAATAAAAAATGTCTAACGATTTTCTTTGGTGTCACAAACTCAAGGACTGCTAAGTATTTGCCAGTGTGTGTGTGTTTCAAGCGGTTTTTTGCTATTGTTTTTCGTTGTCGGAAAAGTAACGTTGTAAAAAAACTCTGCCAAACCATCAGAACGGAAAACGTCGTGCCTTTCGAGAATTTATTGCATTTTCCTGTTGAAAATCTACAAAATTATCGTGCCTTTATGTACGTATCTCATTTGGGAGTGCACGAAAACCTTGTCATGATTCGATCTTTTATTTATTTGCTTCGTTTAGTTGGCAGCCGCGGCGACGACGACGACGGCGACAACAACGACAAAATCCAAAGAATAGCCGAAAAAGAGCAAGACAAACAAAAACGAACGAAAAAATACATGGAACTTTGCAAAATTCCCAGTACCAAGTTCGTAGAAGAGTCAAATGGAAGCTAAACAGGATTTGGTTTTTTTTTTGGGAAAACGTTTCTAATGCTTTTTTGCTGTTGTTACATCAACTGGTCTTCTAATGAACAAACGAGCAACATGTTGCATCCTAACCCAGGTTAGAGGTTAGGAAATGACAACAATGGCAAAAAATGGCACGCCAATTGCAATAGCGGTGGTATCCTTACAGTAACAAACTTTCCTTCTCCCTCTATTTGGTTTTGTTAGATTTGGGAAGTAGTTGAAGTTAGCTGCGTTGTTGTTTTCTTAAATACCGTTTTTTGTATTAATTAAGATAAATAATATTGTTGTGACCCAAAAGGTATATTTGGTAAAAAAAAAAGTCTAACTAATTGGCTTCATATTACTATGAGAATCGATTCAAATATGACTTCGATCGTTCAAATTTAATTACAGTTAAATGGTTTGAAAAATAGAAATGAGAATATTCCTATATATACTATAGGATATTCATTCATTCACAACTAGGTCTATTGTTGGGGTTTGTTGCAATATTGTTTCTCTTTTCTAATTATTTTTAGCATAAATAATATTCAATATAGGTATGCACTTAAATATAGCCAAATAGAACATACATTTATTTCAAGTTTGTGTAGCTTATTTTAGACATATCTTCAGCCAACCGATCTAGGTATTTGTATGTCCTTCTAACTCGATTAATTCCATTTTCCTTTCATTCTACATTCCTTAAAATGTAGGATAAGTAACAAAAAAAAAAAAAAAAAAAAAAAAAAAAAAAAAAAAAAACAAGTAAAAAAGCAGCTACGCTAAGGCCATGCCGAACTTTTTATACCCTCTACCATTTGAAGAAACTTGAAAATTTTCAAGACAATTTCATTGACAATTTTGGTTGAAACCACCAAAATACCGAATATCGGAGGGTACCGTTATATGGGGGCTAAACGATATCGTGGACCTATGTGGACAATTCTCTTCTAGGGAATATAGAACTCACAAGAAAGTCCTTGTGTAGAATTTCAGAAAATTCCATTGAAAAATGTGGCTAAAATCATCAGAATACCGCATATCTGGTGCTACAGTTCTATACGATATCGTATAGATAATTCTCTGTCAGGGGTTAAAGTAGTCACAACGAGCTCCAATTCCATTAAAAAATGTGGCGTCATAGGGTTCGTACTTCAGCCAAACATATGAACTGTATAAAAAGTTATCCCAATCGGCACGAATTTGGCTTACAAATATACATTTTCAGGTCACTACAAATACCAGTGAGATCGATTGTAGTTAAAGTTTTCATAAAATAGAACAGTGTGACTTGCTTGTTCGGAATACCGTAGTATTTTGTTGTTGCAAAAAGGTCAGGCTTTATCCCTTTATTGTTGTTTTTATAAAAACAACGTTTGTTTGTTTATTAGTGGAGTTATGTGGGACCAACCATCCAAGACACACAAGAGGGACAGACAGACAGACGGATATCGTTAAATCGACTTAGAATTTTATGCAGATACTGTATATACAGGGTGAGATAAAAAAAAAACTGCAACCAACTTCAGACTGATGTCACTTCCAAGTCACTCGTACGAAAGCTGTTAAAATTATTCCAGTGACCAGCATTTTGGTGAAAATTTTCCAGAAAAAAGTGGCTACCGTTAAAATACTCCAGCATTTAAATGTGAATAAATCTTTTGTGTACCGTAACATCGATCGTTACCATCATACTGGTAGCGTATCCCGACGTCAAGGAAGTGGACGGAAGAAAACAGCAACATCAGCAGAAATGGTTCGAAAATTAAAGAAGCGACTTGATCGAAACCCGCGTCGCAGTGGCCGCAGAGTTGCTTCGAAACCGACCGAAATTGGTGAACTGCCGAATTTGGTTTTCTCCGATGAGAAAACATTCGCTGTCCAGCAGTTTCTAAACAAACATAATGATCGTTTTTACTTGCCAAAGAGGTCAGCTGAAAATGTTCACCTTTGGTTGGTCACCAGAACTCAAGCGCCGGTCATGGTGATGGTGTGGGCCGCCATAACAGCCGATGGTCGTTCTCCGCTCGTGGCATCAGAATAAATGCCGAATATTGTCGCGAAAATATTATGGAGGGTGTATTGAAACCTTTGGCACGCAAACATTTTGGCCGCAGACCTTGGACATTCCAACAAGACTCAGCACCATCGCACTCAGTACGCGCCAACCAATAATGGTTACAATATAAGGTTCCTCGCTTCATTTCCAGCGCACAACGGCCACCAAAATCTCCGGATACCAATCCGTTGGACTATTGTGTCTGCAGTATTTTGGAAAGCAAGGTTAGCACTAAAAAATACCAAAGTTTCTATCACCGCAAGCAAGCACAGAGCAACATTCGGTCAGCGTGTTTCATTGGTCGTTTGAAGGCCATACTTCGTGCCACAGGTGACCAATTTGAACAAATTTAAACTTATTCTAAAATTTGATGTTATTCCTACCCTCCTTTCCATGGAGGAGGGTATAAATATATAATATATTAAATTTTCCAAGGAAGATGCATTGCACTTTCTCTTCGAGTGTAATATACAGAAAATGTAATAAAGCAAACAGAAAACAAATATCCTTCATCTTAAGCCTTTTGAGATGCTTTGCCAGACACGAAAAGCTTAGCGTTTTTCTTCCTTTTTTGTCTCTGTGCGTCGTGCAACTTTTTATTCCTGTCATATAAATATATCATACAAGCAAAGACCTCTAAAGTATGCATACGTTTGGCGAGAATATAACTAAGTTAAAAGAGCTGGCTTTAGGTAGCATGAAACTGGGAAAAAAGTACAAGGAGGAAAGTAGAAGAAAACTTTTATAAATTATCCTTGAGAGAGATCCTTATTTATGGCTCATGTGCAATTTTCATTTTATCGCAGTAACAGCACAGATCTTCTTTAAATATCCACACACATGCACACACTTAAATAATAGGGCGACAATAGCGTATAGCAAATGAAAATCTAGAAAATGAAATGAAACATGCTTTTCAAAGGAAGAGGATAGTTGGAAACACGAGACAGAGATTTTATGCAATTGTTTTCTCTGGTTTCTTCCTTAAATAGAATAATTAAAATTTTTAAAAAAATTTTTTTTTGGTACCAAGTTAATATTTTTTAAAGACGGTTGACCTGCCATTTTAAATAAATCTACACAAAAAGCCTAAGAATTGCCCATGTAGAAATTACAACAAATATTGAGAACATCTTCTGTATAATATAGATGAATATTTAATTATGACAAAGCGTATTATCCTTTGAATACAAATAGTGAATCATTATAGAATCATTGGAATTGTAAATGTATAATTACATTATTTATAAATCCTAATGCTTCAAAAGTGCATAAAATAAAAACTAATTGAATTAGTTGTGTCACTTTATTCTTTAAATTCATTACAAATTGTTATATATTCCAGTTTCCCCACCTTTTGATTTCATAACAAATCTGTATCCTATCCGAGTTTTTTCAACCCTTTCAATTCTCTCTTTTATTTTAATTATACCACCCTGCTCCTGGCATAAGACGACAACAGTCTTATGAATATGTCTGCGTTATTTGAGCATTGTTTGTTTCATATTTGTATGTTGTCTCACCACACTACTTTTTTTCTGGTCCAAATTAGTTGTTGGCTTTGTGTTGTGCGCGTGAAAAGTTTTATTGGCAAAATCTGTTTATGGATTTTGAATTTTAATTAGTTTGTTCTACACACAGACGCAGACAGCACGGAAAATAATGAAAAATGTTTTGGGGTAAAGACAATGACTGTCATAATAATGCTACAGTTATACAAAATGAAAATTAAAGTTATTGACTTTAATTGCAAGCGGTTGAGGAAATTTGAGTATAAAACATCAGTTTGGTAAGAATTTTCATGAATGTTTCTAACATATTTTATTTCCAGAATCTTTTAAAAGTTAAACCGCTCTTGGGCAATAGCCAGCCTTGGTAATAGTGTTGCCTTTATTCATTTATTATCTTGGTTGATTGGTGTAACAAATTAGTAATGTTTTGAGCTCCCAGGAGTGTTTTTCAAAGGTCTGGCTGTTACACATACAAATCAGTAAACACAGTGTAAACAAGTAAATCCATGCTCTGTTTCCGATATATAATTGGGCTACTTAAAAACCATTACAAAAATCAAGTTAGTTCTCTAATATTTGATTGTAAGGAGTTATAGGTAATGTGTTCATATCCAGCTAACCTATTCAAAATTTCGCATCAATTGGTCTATAATTGTGTCCGAATGCAAAGTCAAGAAAAATATTGGGTTTTTAGTGAACTTTGATAAGATTAATATTGCAAACTGTAGAATAATTATTATTCAACATGAACAGATGGACCCACGGACAGATTCATATAGATTGACTGGCTCAGATGTGTCTAGGACCAATATTTCCATGTTCTACAAAAAAAAAAAAAAAAAATACTTATAATACAATAAAAAGAAAATCAACATGAGAATCAAAGACATAAGTATAAAGATGGGACAAGACAGAGTCAAAATATTGTCACCATGTGTAAATACCTCTGTTATGATATCGTAACAACATAATCAATTAAGTGATTTAAACCGCTAAGGCAATATGCAATTAATTGGGCAGATCTATAGAATAGAAACCAACTGTTTGGATTATTTTGGAGGCCATTGAACGCTGGAAATGAAGCAAGGAACCTCATTTTGTAACCATTCTTGAGTGGCGGCCAAAATGTTTGCGTGCCCAAGGCTTCAATACACCCTCGGCATTCATTCTGATGCCACGGTCGATTAATACGAGCGGAGGGCGACCATCGGCTGTTATGGCGGCCCACACTATCACCAATGCCGGCGCATGAGTTCTGGTGGCCAACGGAAGGTGCGCATTTTCACCTGATCTCTTTGACAAGTAAAACGATAATTTTGTTTGTTTACAAACTGCTGGACAACGATGCTTTCTCATCGGAGAAAACCCATTCCGCAGTTCACCACTTTCGACCAAGCGAAGCAACTTTTTAGCTCTTTTGAGTCTATTTTCTTTCAGTTGTAATGTAAGTTCTTGCACTTTTTGGAATTTCAATGGCTTTACCCCGAGCTCATTTTTCAATATTTGCCAAAAGGAATATTGCTATATGTTCAGCTCACGAGCCATTTGCGGCCACTGCGACGCGGATTTCGATCAAGTCGCTTCTTTACTTTTCGAACGATTCTGCTGATTTAGCTGTTTTCTTCCGTCCACTTTCTTGACGTCGGGCTACGCTACCAGTATCACGGTAACGAGCGATGATACGAGACGCAAAAAATTTATTCACATTTAAATGCTGAAGGCTCTAACGATAGCCACTTATAGTTTTCCAGGCAAATATAAAGAAATCACACTATCACGCTTGAATTCCATAACGAATAACTTTTTTTCTGGAAAATTCTCACCAAAATGCGCTTGTAAACAATATAATGAGCTGACAATGGAATGATTTTAAAAGCTGTCGGACGAGTGGCTTAGAAATGACAGCAGTTGGTTGCAGTTTTTTTTAAAAAATGCCAAATTCGAAACAATTTCGTGGGTAAATGTGACTAGGATTATCAAAATACCGAATATCGGTGAGTCCCTCTATATGCGAGCTATAGTAAAATGTGGACCTAAGTATTCAACCCATTATGAACAACAAATATCAATTTCTAGACAAATTCGTGAAAGAAATGTTGCAAAAATCATCAAAACACCGAATATCGGGAGGTACCGTTGTATGGAGGCTATACAAAAACGTGAACCTATACATACAATGTTTCACCACCAGAGCTTGAACCCATTATGACCTACAATTACCAGTTCTTAGACAAGTCCATGAAAAAAATGTGGCGAAAATTATCAAAATGCCTAATATCGGTAGATACCTTAATATGGTGTCTATCCTAAAATGTGGACCTAAATATCATTTTCACTACCAACCATGCTAGACACAATACAAATTGTGGCAAATTTTGAAGCTCTATGTCAAATATTGTGGGTTGTATCGCGATTTCAACAGACAGACAGAGAGGCAGATGGACATCATAAAATCGACTTAGAAACGGAATGAAAAAGATAACATACCCTCCTTTTCAAGGTGGAGGGCAAAAAACGTTACCCAAACCAAAGAGTAGCTGCCCACTCTACTATGCATAATCTCTCGTGTGATCTGCGGAATATCTCAATTATAATTTGTATTATTTTTAATATTTTTGTTAGAAATGTTTGTTTTCTTAAAAAAATATTTTTTTTTTTGTAATTGTGTGTAAATGTTCCGAATACATCTTATGACTCACATTATTTATCAATATTGAGGCATATAAATATAAAATCAAATCAGTCAAAGAAATAACACGTTTCAGTAAACGATGCATGTTGCTACCTCATTTAATGTTTTACATCAAATCGTCTTTTTCGTCTTTAAATATAAAACACAAATATGACGACAAAAAAAAAAAAAAAAAAAAAAAACACTATGTACATTAAAAGCGTCGTTAATGTCGGCAATTTTATAAGAAGTGAAAAAAAATATCACAACGACATCTCTCAGGCCATTTTAAAATACTGCACTCGCCTCTGAAAACGTTATTTATTAGTCAGCGATTTGTTGGCAATAAATCAAGCAATCACAAAAATGCTGACATGTGAATATGTTTTGAGCAAAAACGAAACAAGAAGGAAAACAACAACAAAATATATACAGAAAAATGTCTTGTTGCCGTTGTCTTCTCAAACGTTTTAGCGTTTTTTCTCGGTTTTCAGCTTCGTTATAAATTGAAATGTTGTTGCTGCTGCTGTCGTTGTAGAGCTTTCAACTGCTCTACGTTTTTCATGTTTTGAAACAGCAATGACGACAAACAGCAATGACGACAAACAGCAACGATCCGACCAACAACAGTCCGGCACACAGCAACATCGCAATCACACACAATGTACAATTTCAAGATTTACGATCATGTAACCTGTTTCTTTAATTGCACATTTGCAGCTCGTTTTAATGGAAATAAAAAGCACAGTTCGGAGATAAAAACTATTTAGCTGAGACCGAATAAAATGAGAGGACAGCTGAGTGCAGCAAAAACAAAACAACACAAAATCCAAAAAAAAAAAAAAAAAAAAAAAAAAACAGGCTAACTACCAACAACAACAGCAGCAACAATCTCATATGTCGAACTTAAATGTTTCTTCATATGAATGTTGCTTGTATTTGACAAACAACAACAACAACGACGACGGCGACAACAACAACAAAATTGTAACTATGTATCAGCAAACGTTCATATAAGGTAAAATACTAAAACAGTAGCCAATGGCAGCAACAACGACATCATGATTGCTGTTTCGACGTCGTAGTCGTCCGTCGTCAACAACGGTAGCAAATTGATTTTTATAAATAGCAACAAATGAAGGCAAAATAATTATAGAGCAAAGTGTTTGTGGTTACAATTTCAGTCCTTGTCGCCATAATCGTTGTCAAGTCATTTTCAACCATTTGGAGATGAGGCTATTAACATTAAAAAGCAGTGATTATTTTTAACAATCCCATGCTGTCATAAACAACAACATAAAGAATGCCAGCTAGAGCAGCAACCTCCAACACCAGGCCAGCAGTCTTTAAGAAAAACAAAGTCGATTTTAAATGTAATTACCAGTTGGTGAGGTGTATGTCACAAAATGTTTGAACAGTTTATTAGTGGAACCTAGAAAAATCGAAATCAATTTAAATTGACGATCACGGTGACATTTGAAAATTGAAACAACTTTTACATATTGACATTAATTTGGCTTAGAACTTTACTTAATTATTGTCCGTTTTTATACCCTACAAAACTATGTGTTGGGGGTATTATAAGTTTGATTGGGTCAAAAATCATCCTATCTTGCCGAGTTTAGTCGATCTAGCTATCTATGTTCGTCCGTCTGTCCATGTTAATTTGCAATCACCCTATTGCTTTTGGAGATAATATTTAGGGGTTGAAATGGACCAAAAACTGAAAAATTTCCTGAATTTGCAGTTGCTCTACAAGTCGCAATTATAGACCAATCGAAGCGGAAGTTAGCATGGGGCTAGAGCTTAGAGCTGGGCAGAAGTCTTCCAATTCCAATATTTAGTGGGTGAAATAGACCATAACATTTGTGTTAAATGAAAGTCAAATTTTCCATTAAAACGCGAATATTTGTGATCCCGGCGAAATCACAAATAGACGAACAAGTCAACCCTGACCGTTACGTGGATGTCGATAGTAAATATATCGGATATATATAGCGAAATTTATACAATGTATGCATACAAAGGAAGGGGATGCTAGCTAGAATGCTTATTATATCTCAAGAATGGATGGATCGATTGTGAAAAATTTTGTCAATTCAGAATCTCCTTTTTGCATAAAAGAATAAAATCTAAAAAAATCGAATAAAAAGATACCAATAATGATACTAATATAGATTTTGTGGTATTTTTTGACATTTTTTTATTTGTTCATATTTTTTATCGCATGCGATTTTTTAAATTTGACTTAAAATATATTATCTATATATATATAAATCAATTGTTGTTTGTTGGTAACGGAATCAGTTGAAAACGGCTGGACCGATTTGCATGATTTTTTGTACAAACGTTCGTCATACCCCGAGTTAGGTTTTTAAAGAAAAAAATATTGACCACGCCTCCTTTTACGCCCACTATACGATTTATCTAAAATCTTTATATTTGCCAATATAGTGAAGATATCGGTTTGAGAATTATTACACGAGATGCTGTGGGCTTTCTATCCAACCCTAAGTACTTATTTAGGGGCTGAGAAACGCGCCTACTTTCAAATCTATCTCTCTATATGTAAAAGAAAGTTGTGTTAGTTACTACTCTTATAACATAAAAACCTCCGGTCTGATTTTAACCATTTAGACAAATTCGGAATTGCATCTTTGCAGAAAAGAATAAAATAAAAAAAATCGCGTAAAAATGTGAAATTTGAACATTTTCATGTTGACTTTTAAAATGTACAATAGTAATGTTTTATATTGCATATTTTTTTCCATTTTGACTTGCTATTTTCGAATGTACATTTGTAGTGTTTTTTTTTTTTTTTTTTTTTTTTTGAATTCTAATATGATGTGTAGGTTTTTTTTTGGGTAATATAAAGTTACAACGGATAAAACTGTTATTTATAGATTTTATGTATTTATTCGTAATATCCAATAAATACATAAAATCTATAAATAACAATTTTATCCGTTGTCGCTTTATATAAAAATTCTAAAATCGGGAAAAATCGACAATTTTTCAATGGAATCGAATTTCAAAATAATAGTACATTCTACCGACAAACTTCGTAATCACCTTTAAAAATTTGCCGCAAAAAAATCAGCGAACCATTCAATCGGAAATTGTGGCAGAAACATGAAAAAAATACGAAATTATAAAGTAACTTTATTGGATCTCCGCCGCACAATTTAAATGGCAAACAATTAATGCCCATATTACGGTAATCGGAGCAAAAGAGTAATTTTTTTGACTATTCTGACAACATTCTGCCTTCAAGTATGAGGTGGACAAAACTGAATACCACGCAGTACGGGATTTTAAACATTGGAAATACAAATTTCAAATTATAGCTCATTTGAATGCTTTTTACAATACCAAAAATTGAGCTGAATTCTCACATGGGGCTATTATAGATGTTCTTTATCATATAGGTATTTAACACTCAAATTAAAGCCTATAAGATCAGGCTATTCAAAATATTTAATACCGACGGTAATTATAATTTTTGCCATGAATATTAATTTATATTTAGTCATGGAATCATTACTTATAATCAAAATTGTGCCGCCTACATTAGTCAGATCTGTGATTTATTATGCTTTAAAGACTAAAAGTACGGGCCGGCATGATGGAAGTTCCCAAAGAGTGGCCAATATGTTCTCTTTTGTATCGGACTTATATCTTATCTTCTTCTATTCTATATATATAAAAATCAATTGTTGTTTGTTGGTAACGGAATCAGTTGAAAACGGCTGGACCGATTTGCATAATTTTTTGTACAAACGTTCGTCATACCCCGAGTTAGGTTTTTAAAGAAAAAAATATTGACCACGCCTACTTTTATTCCACTATCTTGATTTATCTAAAATCTTTATATTTGCTAGATAATGAAGATATCGGTTTGAAAATTATTACACGAGATACTGTTGATTTTCCCTCCAAACTTAGCGCCAGGGAACTGACCACGTATATTTCTAATCTGTCTATATATATAAGGAAGTTGTGTTAGTTTACAACTCAAGAACCGCTGATCTGATTTTAACGATTTACACAAATTCGGAATTATCTCTTGGCAGAAAAGGATAAAATCCAACAAAATCGCGTAAAAATGTGAAATTTTAAAATTTTCATTTTGACTTTTGAAGTGTACAATAGTAATGTTTTATTTTGCATGATTTTTTTCCATTTAGACTTACTATTTCGAAATGTACATTTGTAGTGTTTTTTTTTTTTTTTTTTTTTCGAATTCTAATATGATGTGTAGTCTTTTTGGGTAGTAGAAAGCGACGAAAATTATGGAGTGGCGGAACTGAATAGATGGTGTCAAAATAATTTAACGTGGTCAAACCAAAATTGCTAAAAAATCAAAAATGAGCATATTGCACTGCAAAAACTCTAAAATAGGGAAAAACTGAGAACATTTTTTCAATGGAATCAAATTTCAAAATAATAGTAAGGACCAAACTTCGTAAGGACCTTTAAATGTTGGCTGTAAAAAACCAGCGAACAAGTTGAAGATTTTTTTCAATTTGTTTATTAGTTACTATGCTTATAACTCAAAAACGTTTTGACGGATTTTCACAATTCATACAATTTCGGAATGGAATCTTGCAAAAAAAAAAATTGCGTTAAATATGCCAATTAAAATATAAAAGAAGAAATCATTTTGGCGTGAAATTTTTTCAATTTAAAAACTATATAGAAGTTTACATTTTTTATTGTTTTGAATTCTGAATGAATAATATCAAAAATGAAATAGTACGCAATAAGATGTTAAATGGCGATCTTTCATGTCTGAAATTGGCATTTAGCTTTCAACTCCAGGGTCTACATCGTGCTTCAGCTGGAAGATGCGAACACATTTAAATAAGCAAAAATAACCGACAAAACGTTATGGGGCTCATTTCAACACGTGGACCTACCTATTTCTATCACATGACAATAATCCGTCCAATGAGAACTCAATATGCAAATTTATTGGGACTGAAATCAGTGAAATACCGAATATAAAGGGAAAAGGATTTCTATTCCTTCAGAAATTCTTCCTAAACTTTCACGATACCTTAAATCACTTTTGCAGTTCATGATATGGGCCATAACCCCCGGATAAGGATACAACCCGATTTCCAACATATCTTACATTTTAACCATATTTTCATACTAATTTCGGCAAATGTTGGTAATTTTGGAAGAAACCATCCATGCAAAAACTGATCACGTTTTGTATACCCATCATATGATTTAAGGAACCGGACATTTGTTTAATCGTCTTTGAATTATACAATAATAAAAGGTATGGAAATTATGGGGTCTCCAATGCGAAATTTCAATGACAAATAATTCATATTACTTTAAAAACAAGTAAAAAATTGATTTCGGCCGGGCAGAATTATTACTATCATCCATCTAAGGGTAAAGGAAACATTTTTATATAAAAGTATCTAGATTCAAGCATGTTTCACTTCATACTTCATATACCAGTAAGACTGTTTGAATAATGCAGTTAACTTATCAAAAAACCATAAAGTGAATGAGGCCGTTATATGGGGCCATACCAAAACGGGAACCTCTGTGGACAATTTTATACTTCAAGGATTGTCATCTATCAAACCTTCTAAAATACCAAATTTGAAACAATTATACGCGTAAATGTGTGGATTATCAACATACCCAATATAGGTAGGTATCGTTATATGTGTTAGACAAATCCGAGGAGAAATGTGGCGAAAATCATCAAAATACCGAATTTCGAGAGATACCGTTATATGGGGACTATACCAAAACGTGAACCGATAGATCATTTTCAATACCAACCATCCTATACACAATACAAATTTTTCGGCTCAATTTTGACGCTATACGTCAAATAATTTGGGCTGTATCGTAATTTAAACAAACAGACATACAGACGGACAAATCGACTTAGAGTTTTATGCTGATTATGAATATATATGCATATTTAATGGGGTCTATGACGAACATTTAGTGATGTTACAAATGGAATGAAAAGTTAATATACTTTCCTTTCCAAGGTGGCTGATATAATAGCATTAAAAACTAAAATTACGGGCCGGCAACGCGGACCGGGCCAGCTAGTTTATAATATTTTTTCAGCTTACAACTCAGGTTGGGTTTATTATATACAGATTGCAATTGTCCGATCCTAACGAAAATTTTCATGAGGGTAGGGTTAGGCTCAATAGGGCTAGGCCTATTGTTTTTAAAGATGTCTGCAATATATTTAGGGGTTGAAATGGACCAACAACTAAAAATGTTCCTGATGACTGTTATAAAGGCTTGCTTGAAGTTAACGTTTAGGACAGCGAGTAGAATGGACCACTACTTTTGATACCAACATTTCCATTCTACCTAAACGCTGAAGATAACTTGCTGGATTTTAATGTTGATTTCGTTGCCGAATGTAACCGAGTATCGTATACAAGGAATTATATTTAGCTGTAACTAACAGCATAACGGAGTGCGTTAATATTGGGCAAATGTCCTGGTAATAAAGCTAAGGGTAATATATGGACAGTGTTCTATGACATCATTTCAAAACTAAATCTTCCAAAATGGATTCGGATATACCATATTGTAGTGTTGAAAGGTATCACATGGTCGGCCGCCACGACTATAGCCTTTGCTTACTTGTTTCAAATTATTTTCTAATATATCAAATTTATTTATTTCTCCAGTTCAATAAATAGGTAAATAATATAAAATTGCCCTGTCTCGGCATATGTCATTTCATCTGTCGAGAAAAGTTAGTAAAATTTGGCTGTGCATTTCTAGGAGGTTTGGTATAACTGTTCCTTCAGGTTTGCGGCATTTTTAGTGTTTCTGTCCCAATTTCCAACCAAGCTATGATATGGCATTTAGGTACTTTTACTCCTTTCAAAAATATTCAATGTATAACGTTACCTCTTTTTTTTTTAAATAATTTAAGGTTTTGGTCCCAATTTCTTTATTTGTTTCGCCATGTTTCTCTAATGGTACAATTAGAAGAATAATCTGATACAATCATAAGATTATATTTTTTTATTTGATGACCTATCGTTATCAAATTTATAGTTGGAAGGGGTACAACTGGCATCAAATCTACTGGGTGAGATGATAAAACTGCAATCAACTTCAGACTGCTGTCATTTCTAAGCCACTCGTCCGACAGCTGTTCAAATTATTCCAGAAACAGCTTATTATATTATTTACAAGCGTACAAAACCATTTTGGTGAGAATTTTCCAGAAAAAGAGTTATTCGTGATAGAATTCAAGCGTGATAATGTGATTTCTTTATATTTGGCTGGAAAACCAGAAGTGGCTATCGTTAGAGCACTCCATCATTTAAATGAGAATAAATTTTTTGTGTCTCGTACCATCGTTCGTTACCGTGATACTGGTAACGTAGCCCGACGTCAAGGAAGTGGACGGAAGAAAACAGCAGAAGTGGTTCGAAAGGTAAAGAAGCGACTTGATCGAACACCGCATCGCATTGGAAAAAAATGGCTTGTGAGCTAAATATATCGCAATATTCCGTTCGGCAAATATTGAAAAATGAGGTCGGGGTAAAGCTATGGAAATTCCAAAAAGTGCAAGAACTTACACCGTAACAGAAAGAAAATAGATTCAAAAGAGCTAAAGATCTGCTTCGCTTGGCCGAAAGTGGTGAACTGCCGAATTTGGTTTTCTCCGATGAGAAGACATTTGTTGTCCAGCAGTTTGTAAACAAACAAAATGATGAAAATGTGCACCTTCGGTTGGTCACCAGAACTCAAGCGCCGTCCATGGTGACGGTGTGAGCCGCCATAACAGTCGATGGTCGCTCTCCGCTCGTATTAAGAATGCGCGCCACCTAAGAATGTTTACAAAATGAGGTTCCTCGCTTCATTTCCAGCGCGCAATAGCCACCAAAATCCCCGGATACCAATCCGTTGGACTATTGTGCCTAGAGTATTTTGGAAAGCAATGTTGGCACTAAATAAGTAAAAAAGCAGTAAGTTCGGCCGGGCCGAACTTTGAATACCCTCCACCATTTGGAATGAATTAGAAAATTTTCAAAAAAATAAAATCCATTAAATTTCTTTTTAAATTTTTACAATATCTAATATAGGAAGGTGCCAATATATGGGGGGTATATATGATATTGTGGACCTATTAAGACAAATCTATGTCTGGGTGTAAAGTACTCACAAGGAACTCCTTGTGTGGATTTTCAGATAATTCCATTGGAAAAAGTGGCTACAATCATCAAACTACTGAATATCGGGAGGATACCGTTATATGGGGGATATACGATATTATGGACCTATAAGACAATTCCCTTTCAGGGGGTAAAGTGCTCACAAAGAACTCCTTGTGTGGATTTTCAGACAATACTATTTGAAAATGTGGCTAAAATCTTAAATACCGAATATCGGAGGGTACCGTTAAATGGGGGCTATACGATATCGTGGACCGATATAGCCCATCTTCGAACTTGACCTGCCTGCAGACAAAAGAGAGGTCTCTGCAAAATTTTAGCTTGCTATCTTAATTCGTTTAGACTGTAGCGTGATTACATCAGACGGACAGACGGGCGGACAGGACTAAATCGTCTTAGAATTTTACGCTGATCAAGAATATATATACTTTGTTGGGTCTAAAATGATTATTTCGATGAGTTACAAACGGAATGACGAACTTAATATACCCTCCATACTATGTATGGTGTAGGGTATAAAAATACCAAAGTGTCGATCACCTCAAGCAAGCGCTTCTTCGGGAATGGGCCAAAATACCGCAGAGCAACATTCGCTATCTCGCTGAGCTGAGTCGATCTTACTATGTATTTCCGTCTGTCCATGGTAATTGTAATCACTCTACAGTTCCCAATTATGACCAGATCCTTACGAAATGTAGCATGGAGGGTCAGAATGGAAGTCTCTTTTTGTATTTAGGGGTTGAAATGGCCCAAAAACCGATAAACGTTACTAATTTTGCACTTGCTCTACAGGTCGCAATTATAGAACAATTTAGCATGGGGCTTGCATTAAAAACCAATCGACACGTAATTTTGCTTTAGGTTAGGGTTTAGGACAGCGCAAAAGTGTAGCATTTAGGACGACCCTTGAATTATACTTAGCGGGTAAAATGGACCACAACTGTTATATGAAATTGTTTTGGATACCTGTTAGCACGTCATAGAGGGTAAATATAAGAAACATATCCCCTGTATAAAACCAAAGGCAACATTTGTGCACTACAGTATGGCATTATTTCAAATAATCGACTAAAATGTGATTGGACCCAATATATTATAGTCTATAGTGCAAGAACAACATTGCTATAAAAAAATCGGAGTCTATTTCATTTCAAAAATACCTGCAAAATACTTAAATCCCGCGAGGACTTATAAAAATACTTTAACCGATTTAGAAAGTTTTGTGCGCAGTTGACATATCATTAAAAATTTTAATATAAACAAGTAAGCAAAGGCTACAGTCGAGCGGGGCCGACCGTTGAATACCCCACAACTCTATAATAAACCATATAGTTTATATAGGCGAAATACTCGACAGAATTCCACAAGATATTATGACAAATAATAAAAGAAAACCATCAGTTTTCGTTCTCTAATTTTCGAATAATAGCAACTCAAACTAATTTGCTCATTTCCAATTTATTGGTAGATGTTGCACGTTAATGGTCTTCCTAGATCTGGAACCAATATTTCCCAAAGACCTATAATCTCTCAAAAGGGGCAAAAGATTAACATTTATTATTGGTTTTTGACTGAAACGCATTTATATGAGATACAGCCATTTGACTATATGGTAAACTATTTCACACATTGAATATTTTTGGATGACCATCCAAAACTGCTTGGCTTTTGTAATTTTCTGTAACCCCCATTCAAATGTGCATGAGGATCGGGTGATAATTAAGATCTGCTGACAATTTTGCAGTTTTTTGGTCCATTTCAACCCCTAAATATATGGCGATCATCTCCAAAAAGAGTAGGCTTCTATTCTGACCCTCATCTTATCCCCATGCAAAATTTCGTAAGGATCGGGCCATAAATGCGATCTGTATATGATATCCTGATATCCTAACTACTTAGTTTTGTTAGCTGTAGAAATATTATCAAATGTTTAATTCAAAATGAAAATATGCCAAAAATATGACAAAATTGAAAAAATATGAGAAAATGTTACAAAATCAATATTTTCATCCTTAGCGAGATATTTTTATGCGATTTTTTTAGACGTTTTTTCTTTCCTGCCAAGAGGCCATTCTGAATTAATGAGAACTGTCGAAATCAGTTCAGCCGTTCTCGACATATAAGAGATCTTTCAAGCATATCTTCTTTGATAGACATATATATCGCACATATTTTGCTATATATCCGATTTGTTGGATGTTAACATCAATGTAAAGGTCTTGTGATGGCTTTGTGATTTCGCCGGGATTTAAAATATTCACGGTTTAATGAAAATTTTTGAATTTTTCAACACAAAAGATATGGTCTATTTTCCCGCTAAATATTATCCGATGACCACCCAAACTGGTAGGCTTCTTCCCCGTCCTAAACTCTAGCTACATGCGAAATTCCGTCGATTGGTCTATAATTTCGACCTGTATAGCTACTGCAAAATCCGACATTTTTTCAGTATTTGGTCCATTTTAACCCCTAAACATTTGGCCATCATCTCCAAAAGAAATAGGCTTCTATTCTGACCCTAACCCCACCTTCGTGCAAAATTTCGTAAGGATCGGGCCATAATTGCGGTCTGTAGCGTGATTACAAATTAACATGGACAGACGGACAGACGGACGGACGGACATACATAGGTAGATCGACTCAGCTCGGCGAGCTAGGAAGATCCATATATACTTTCCTATATGGGAAACCAATATTTCGAGGTGTTACATAAATTCTGGCCCAATCAAACTTATAATACCCCCAACACATAGTGTTGTAGGGTATAAATATGGTTCAATATACCTTTGCCTAAATGGATGGCTATATCGCTAAAAATTATTCTGGGTTGGAGGGATCTGGGATGATCAGAGGGGACCGAAATTAAAAAAAGTAGTGCAACATATTTTACAACATGTCAATAGGTTCCTGATGGGAAGCAAATTATTCTTTATTGAGAAGGTATTCACCATATGTGGCTATTCTTCACATTTTCAAACTATAAGTCCTCAATACACTTTCACATATTGCGTTCATCATTGGTGTGTAGTATTAATAACGAAAAATCAGAATCAATTTGGGAGTTTCCTTTAAAATTAAGAGTTGACAATTATGTAATTAAAAACCAGTAAATACAGTTAAAAATCACGAAAATCAAACACCAATATGCTTATTAAGTAGAGCGACCCGTAGAAAATAAGCGTTAATATAGGGAAGTAGATCATACCAACTATGAGCGTGTTTGAATTCTTATTATGCCTTTATAGAACTAAAACCGAAATGAACTCGTATTTGGAGGTATATCTTACTCTGAATCTATTTTCACAAAATTCCATCTTATTTCAGCTGACATTACACTTTTAGAGCACAATTAACGCGAAGTCGGATGAAGATATCTATGAGAGCTATATTTAAATCTGAACTGATCTCTATAAAACTTAGCAGAGGTAATTCCAAATTACGTGAAGGGCTTTTTACAATTTTGACTTACTTATATACAAAATTGGATGAAACATATATAATAGATCTATATCGGATAAACATATATGGGAGCAATATCCAAATCTGAACCGATGTTGGAGACTAGGATAATAAATTGGATTAATATTACATATGGAAGCTATATCTTTATCTTTACCAAATTTGGCATACTTGCCTCCAAGCTCAATTTGGTCGCATGTGTCAAATTTCATCCACTATGATATTACACATTTGATGCACAATATATCCAAATTTGATGCGACCACCTCCGATTTCAATAGTGTGCGCCCTTGAGTCAAATAAATGATTTGTGAAAAATTTTATCTAGACGGGTTATCGACAGACATGTAAAAATGGACTCAGAATATGATTCTTTGTGGATCATGGATCTACATCTCGCTTCTTTCTTCATGTTGGAAAAAAAATGCACAAAAACGTATTGCCTGACCAGAAATAATAAAGAAATCAGAAATAATGGGTAACTTGGAACTCGGTGCTACATAGATGTTCTTGAAATTTGTGCAATATTTTATATTTTCTTAACGACTTTCTTTGAGGCTAGATTTACAAAAACTACATAATTAAATTGCATATTATTATTACCCAAAAATAAAATATTGATTGCAAATGGCACACACAATATATTCGAGCTAAAACTATTTCACATAATATTTTTGTACTGCAAAAAATTAAACGCAATTTCAAATAATTATAAATAAAACTTTAATGACAGCATATCCCATTGAATAACAGAAACATCCTTTAATTAAGCCACCACCAACCATCACCAGTATCTCACATCCACAACTACATCCCAGCACTTGCAGCGCAGAGCACTCAATTAAATCCATTCATCACATATTTTATGCCATATTGTTAATAACTTTTGCTTTGTTTTTGATTTATTGAGATTGGAATGGTAACAATGCACACAAATACTATCATATTGGCATCTGAGTATATAGACCGTACATATACGCACATACATGCATACTGGAGATGCATGTATTGAATTCGGAAAACAAAAGCATAATTTAATGCACTGACAGACTTCGTTGCAGTACACTGCACTGAGCAACCATCACGAGCGTGGCAAAAAGTCAGAGATTATTAACTCCCAGAGGTCTACTTCGATTTACAAAAAAAATTTTAAAAAAAAAAACAAACATACACACAAACAACAACAACAAACCAAAGCATCGTTGTTACTCGGGCTTTTTTGTTTTCCATTCAGCTTGCAATGGGGTTCAAGCTAAGGGTTTATGACTATGCAACTCATAAAGAATATCGTCCATTGTTATTGTCACAATATTGTAACCATTCGATGATGGCGATGACGACGACAACGGCGGCTACAACGGCAATGGCCCTGATGCCACTGATGATGAAACAATGAGTGTTTAACGTTCAAACAAACAATTGCAACATACTCACATACATACATATAATAATAACTACAACAGCAGAAAGTATTTTGATATTAATAAAAACAAAAATAAAAATCAAATTACTAGGGAAAAGAAAGTTGCGCACCCTACAATATGGCGCGATGATTGACTTAAACGAAATTTGAAAGAATTTCGATGAATAACGTCGCTAAAATCATCATTAAACGAAGGCGTGGACCTGCATAAGTCATTTTCTCTCATATGTTGTAATACTCGTTAAGATCTTCTAATACCGTGCTGCGTGGTATTTAGTTGTGTCCACCTCGTAATTGAGGGTAGAATTATTTCAGAATAGTAAGTAAGTAAGATACCGTAAGATGGGAATTTTTTGTAATTTAAATTGTGCGTTAGAGACCCCATAAAGGCCTTATATTTGATCATTGTATAAATCAATGACGATGAAACAAATGTTCTGTCCCGTGCTAATATTCGTCATTTTTTTCATGTTTCCGCCATCATTTCCGACTGAATGAGTCCCAGTTTGACATTTAAATTTTATTTCATATAGACGTACATCCCAAATCTAAGTTCCCAAGCAATATTCTCTTGAGAATTACAGTAGAATACAAAATGTTATTTTCTGACTACACATTGGTTAGAAAAGTTGACTTGGGTATACACACAAAGTGGGGACTATACATAAATAAATGTCTATGTGGACAATTATCTGAAATATGATTCTCTACTCCAGAATAGCGTAAATACAATTTTGTAGCCAAATCAATTGATGAATGTGGTCAAAGCTAAGATGGGCCCTACTCCGGAAATTGAAAATTTTCTAAGTAATGTTGGTATTTTTACACACAAAAGTAGTGGTTCATTCTACCCGCTATCCTAAACTCTAACTTCATGCGAGATTTCCTTTGGATTCAATTTGTTAAATTTAAAACGGCTGCAAAATCAGGAACATTTTTAGTTGTTGGTCCATTTCAACCCCCATATATAATGCGGACATCTTTGAAAACAATAGGCCTAGCCCTTCTGAGCCTAACCCTACCCTTTTTCGTGAGGATAATTGCAATCTGAATATTGGGAGGTACCGTTATATGACAGCCATACGGACAGACGGACATCGTTAAATCGTCGTAGAATTTTATGCTGATTATGAATATATATACATTATGAGGTCTAAGACGAATATTTAGGGATTTTACAAACGGAATGACAAAGTTAATATACCCTCCTTTCCAAGGTGGAGGGTATAAAAATGGGGCTGGCCATGCAGTGGCAATAATTCTAAAACTAATTCCTATACATCCTTGGGATTGCTATTCATCATTAATTTACTCTTATAAGGAGAAAAATGGT
The DNA here is from genome assembly GCF_030504385.1 of Musca domestica. Taxonomy (NCBI): domain Eukaryota; kingdom Metazoa; phylum Arthropoda; class Insecta; order Diptera; family Muscidae; genus Musca; species Musca domestica. The sequence continues at coordinate 20,633,272 of NW_026712328.1, read as the reverse complement.
CGTCGTTCCCAATTATAACCTTGTTACTGTTTCTGGTGTGTTATCAGAGAAAAGGTTGCTTTTTTTTAATATTAAAATATAATGGAGCCATAAAATTGCAACGCATTTTCACTTATGTAAACGCCCAATTTTTATTGAATATTCCCCTGGTGATTTTCTGTATGCTGGCTGATGAGAACGTTCACAATCCGACAGCCACTGATGACGATGATGATTTTTGTGATGCTACTTCTTTTGTTGTTGCGTGGCTGGTGAGTGGTGTTGCTGTTTTTGTTGTTGATGGTGTTGTAAAACAGACGAACAAGTGCAGTTAAATTTGCTGTTGAATGTGGCGATAATTGGGTTGTTATTGTTGCTGTTATTCGCTAGTATCCATCCTTTTGTTTATGACTTTTTATCGAAATTTTCAATCTATTGCTAAACCATAATTTTCAAAAATAAAAAGAAGTGAAGCAACCAAAGCAAAACAACAAGAACAATAACATTGCAAAAGCCGCGTTATTTTCCTCTGTGTGCGTGTCTGTCAGCCTTTCAGATAGGCAACATTTCGTGGCACATGGTTAAGCCCTAGCATATGCTACATATCAAAACCATGTGTGGCCATGAGAAGGCAGGAAAACAAAACTCATTTGGTTCGATTTCCGTTTGGCGCAGCTCTGCTGATGCTACATCACCATGACACATACACTTTTACGCATACATACAATTCCGTATGTAAAGAAAAACAAAGTCGCAACGATTGGCAACATTTCGCTGAAAAAAGTAACAAAAAATGGGAAATAAAATGAAACAAAACAAACAGCAACACCACAAGAGAAAACGGCAACATTTTTATTGCTTTTTGACTGTCAAAAAGTCCATAGGATTGAACACATACGAAAAAAATGATCAGCTTGCCAAAAACGTACGAGCAAAAGTTTCACAGCATCAGCTGCTGCAGAAGCTGAAAACTACAACAGCAGCAGCATTAACAGCCAGCAATTCTAACAGCAACAATGCAAACATTCCTAGACACAGACTTCAAACCATGACAATACTTTGTGCATACTCATATTTGTCGTGAACTTCCTTCCTTGGGTTTACTGGAAAAAGCCAACTTTTCAAGTATTCGAATGTGAGATGTTGTCATCGGAAGAGGGTGTAATGTTTGAATAGGCCTTAAAACTGGGCCTTTTAATGGAACGATAAAAATAGTTTTTCGAACTCAGAGTCTGTGTGTGTGAAAAGTGAATGTCCGTTTCGAGTATATTAAGAAAGCCGATCCGAACAGATCAGCAATGAATCGAATTTTCGTGAGTGAGTTTTCTTACTAATATGAGATCAATCGTGAAAATGAAATACATTCCAGCGAAGAAAATCCGTTAAACAGATTTTCCTAAAAATGTCTAAATATACAACAGCATCGCCTGAAAGTAACATATACAGAGTGAGATAAAAAAACGCTACAAAGTCGAACGCCATAATTTTTACATTTTTTTAAATTTTATTGAATAGAAGCAAAAATTTCGGAAATAGCATCAAATTTCATAATAAGTCCAGCTTTTTATTAATTATGGCCTTCAAAAGGCCAATGAAACCGTCACACGCTGCCCGAATGTTGCTCTGCGGTATTTTGGCTCATTCCCGGCGAAGAGCTTGCTTGAAGTGATCGACACATTGGTATTTTTTAGTGCCAACCTTGCTTTCCAGAATATTTTCGCGATAATATTCGTATTTCTTCTGATGCCACGGTCGTTTAATACGAGCGGAGAGCGACCATCGGCTGTTATGGCAGCCAACACCATCACCATGGCCGGCGCTTGAGTTCTGGTGGGCAACCGAAGGTGGCGCTTGAAATCGGTTCAGATTTGGATATAACTCCCATATATTCTCCGCTGACTTCATGTATTTTACCGACATCATGCATATTCTGTCAAAATATATTAAATTCGTAAATCAAAATTAGTGCGGTATTCCCAAAACCACAAAATATGCATTAATTCCCCATTATGGGACTATATATTCAAAAAGACGGATTGTTCTTAGGATATTTATAATCCATATTCTCACAACAGATGAAATCCTGAATATTTCTGAAGGTTACTCGCGATAGTGAAAGTACTGCTTTATATTCCACGATAACAATTTAGGTTAAAAAAATCTGTTTCATTTATTATATTGAATGTCTTCAAATCACATTTGTAAATAATCCTAATAAGGGCCTAACCTTTGGAGTTCTTTTTTTTTTTTGCAATTTATAACCTCTGGCCAATATTAGAATATAAGTTCATACTATCATTGCAGACAAAGGCTGTTGGCGGCAATTGCAGGATGTTGCCCGTCCGAGTATATGTATGCATGTAGGAAATAGATATTTATGTATGAGTGTGTAAATATTTGCCATGTTTGATGTGGTGGTGTTTGGTTGCTTGGTTTGGTTTATCTTGCTCGACAAGCCATAGATCTTTGGCCTTTAAACAGATATCCCCATTCTCAATGGCAGCCGAAGCCTTACTTCCTCCGACCCCACAGACCCACGGTCAGCTGTGCCAGCATTTGATGTTTGTACCCTCATACAAGTGTATATCGAAGCACAGAGTAGAAAATTTACATACCCTATGAAAGATATGAAATGAATGGGCTATTGGTCATTTGGCCTTTGCAATATAAGTATGAAAAAGTCTAACAGTAAAAACATCCCGGACACAGTAGTGTGGTAGTGGTAGCTACGGCAGCAGCAACAGCAATATAGCAATGAGAATAATAACTGCAAGCATTGGATTGGGTCAGCATTTCATATGAATATTTTGCCACTCCACATGAGCAACAGCAGCTACAACTACACAATAAAATCCATGCATCCATAAATATTATGGCCAAATATTCGTTGCGGGTTATCCCAGGAACAATATACTACACGCTCAACGAAACTTATGCACCAGTACTAGTACGAAACAAAACAGCACAGGACAGAAAAAAAAACAACGTCGGAAGAGCAACACCGCCAGCAATTGCGAACAAAAATAGAAACAACATCGATTGGTTTTCGATTGTCAGCTGTAGGGGTAGTGAGGCGTAGAAGGATAACAAAAAACTAGGAAATTCGACCTAAGCAAAATAACAGTGCAAAGCATAGGTTTAGGCGCGAAAGCAATTTATAGGGGCATCAAATAGCAAACAACAGTAAAGGAACATACACAGAGAAATGTACTGTACTGTGCGAAAGGGTTATTAAGAAATATATATTATCTAATGTTTTGTGCTCCTCGGAAAATGTGGAGAACATGTGTTGGCACGTGTACACTACTCTAAAAGTCAAATTTCACATTTCAAGCTGTTTTGCATTATTTAAATTCCATTGCTTAAATTCTCTCTCTAATGTTTAATTAAATAAGTAAAACAGCAGTAAGTTCTGCCGGACCGAACTGTACCCTTTAGGAACACAAATCATCAAAATAACGAATATTTATATGGTGTCTATACCAAAACCTACACTTATATTGACAGTTTTATGCAAGGGAACACATTCTGCCAATTTACAGCACATACGGTTCAAAAAAGTAACTCAAATTCAAAAAAAAAAAAGAAATTACTGTCGGTACAGTTATATGGGGGCTACACCAAATCGTGGAGCCATATAGCCCATTTTCAATACTAAAAGTCCTGCAAAACTAAAACACATCTGAGTAAAATTTTATTAACCTACAAGGTCGGAAGCTACAGTTATTTCCGTAGACGGACAAACAGACTACATACGGACATCTTTTAATCGATATAGAATCCGAACGGACAAGCAGACAGACGGACGGACATCTATTAATCGATAAAGGATTCTATGATGATAAAAGATATATATTTTTATGGAGTCTACAATGTATATTTCGAGGTATTGCAACGGAATGACAAACTTTATATACCCTTCATACTATGGTGGATGGTATAAAAATGTCGAAGTTTAAGGTAAAACCAGTAAAGCTCCTTTTTAAGCAAAGCAAAGTAACAAACATATCAAAACATAATCGTTATTGAATGCGTATTGCGGTTAAAATTTGGAATTAGATGGGAATAATGTGTGGAGTTATAACTTTTCTTTTTATAAATGTTACTAAATTAAGTGAAGGTATGTGTATCCATTATATGACTTCGAAAAGCCTCAAGTATGAAGTCGGTTGATATATGGGAGTCATAGTTTTATATTAGTCGGGCTTTGATTGTACGGTCCAAAGTGGACAAACGTTGCGTTTTTGATTCATCATTTACATAAGGCAGGCGTATCAAAATCTGAACCGGTTTAGAAACAAATTTAACAGAATTTTTTCCTAAATCTATTTTTATACTGAATTCGATCGTATATGTCAAAGTCTGTCCCAATTTGTTAGATATTACGAATTTTGTGTATAATTAAATTAAATTAGGGGAGATAAATATAGTAGCTATAAACCAATCTGAATCGATTACCTCCAATTAAGCTAGTTTTTGGGCCAAACAAATCACGTTTTATTTCGAGTGAATTTTATTCTACGTACGAGAGGTACGACGGCCTCTTACAGACGGCCGGATATCAAATTTTCTACCTCCACAACTTCGTCGCTAAACGACATATGTCCTTATTTAACAAGAAGAATGTAAAAAAAATATTCCAAAAAAATTGTAAGGGAAGGCCAAAAGTCGGGCGGGCCGACTATATGATACCTTACACCACTATGAATATTTAGTAGAGTTACCCGTAACATGTAAACGTTTAAATTGGGAATGTATGTGAAGTAGATCATACCAACTATGATTTTTTAAACTCGTATTATGGCTTTAGAGCAGCTGTAATTTGGAATCAGAAGCAAATAAAATAATTATATCCGCAAATTTGGCGGAGGCATTTGTACCTCTACTACCAAATCGCATTGCTATTGGCTGCATAATATGACTTCGAGAGGGATTATACTATTTATATATGGTAGCAATGGATCTATGGGAAACGAGATTCACCAAACTAAAAATTCGGAATGTGCAAAAATCCATCCAACTTTTAATATCAGCAAAAGTTGGTACATAATAAAATTTAACAAATGTATTTCCATTACCAAACAAAAATGTTGATATGGCCAAAATAAGGGACTTAAACATCAAATTGGATGAAACATATATATGGCAGCTATGGCCGTATTTTGACCGATTTTCACCAGGCTAAATTCGTTCGTATATACCAAAATCCATTCACTTTGGTCTTATATTAACCATTTGGTGTACAGTTAACTTGAAATCGTTAAAGATATATATGGGGGCTATATCCATATTTGAACCGATATCGATATCGTTGTTATGTAGTTCGTGGTAAGGCTGTGAGGGACAAAAACAACAAATCGGATAAACGATATATGTAGGAGTTATATTGAATCTGAACCGATTATAACTAAAATTGTTAGACATGCTTCGAAACTGAGCTTGGCCATGTGCTAAAATTTATCTGATACAGACTGATATTACGCATTTGGTGCACATTTCTTATGAAATTGTACGACACTGTACATATCAGCAATCACCAATTTTAAATAGGCTTCGTCCTTGCCTCAAACAAATAATCTGTTAAATTTTGGAGGAAAAAAAAACGGACAATAAATGTGACCTGTATTTTGTATATAAAAATACATGGACTGATAAACGAATGGACAGAAGGATGTCCATAAATTGACTCAGAAAGTGATTCTAAGTGATTCTAGGATTCTCAAAAGTAGCTATGGGTCTATTTCGTATCGTATTCGTATTTAATGTTACAAACAAATTCACAATGAACATGTGCCATAGTGTGACACAGGTTACCAAAAAAAATGTTACACCCTTGTTATACCCCTCTTTAGGAGTCATCCCCCATGAATACTGCATGGATTCTTTTATTGATGTTTTTGTTTTGGTTTGTTTGTAAATTTTTGCTCGATAACCCGATAATTATGTCCGTTTGTTGTTTATTTCAAACATTTATTATCCCGCATGCAAGCCAGCATGTACTCGTTTCGATGCTAAAACTAAAAACGAATGAAAAACTCATGAATAGCTGGGAGGAAAATCCTGTTAAGTCTTTGACCTAAAATTTAAGCCTAATTAAGCTCTAAATTTTTTTTCCGAGGCAAACAAATAACCAAATAAATTTAAGATTACTTTATAATCAGGTATGACATTATGAATATTTTTTTGGTAATACGAATAGAAACCATTTCAGAGCCGTGCCACAGTTTTGGGTGCAATAATGTCTTCTGCCTACTCTCACGTAATAATCATCTTCCTAAGGACTTTCTTCAATTTATTTGTATTTCTTAACTATCTTTCACTTGGCCCCGGGTGAGTTTCTAATTCCGAATTTTTCTTGGGATGCAGGACATGGTTGTTGTTTATGTGTACTTGTCGTTGTGCTGCAGCAACAGCAGCAGAAGTTCATAAAATTTGTGAGGCCAAAATGTAATAAACCCCTTAAATATTTGGCATATTTGCATATAGCATCTGCAATAAATTTAATGACCTTTAGTGAACTTTTGTGCATATGTCTGGCTTAACACTCTGTAATTTACAGGCCAAACGAGAGAAATAACTGAACTAAAGCAAAACTAAATTTTCTATCAGAGGAAATACACAACACATACAGTGTCCATCCACAGACAAATGCCAACAAACTTGGAAGCCAAACATAAATTACTATATTAAAATCTTAAATTTTTCAAAAACAAGAAATAAGCAAATATACTTAATGATTATATGGCTGAGAGTGTATGTGTGTGTATATGAGTGAGAGCAAATATTAAAGCCTCTGCCAAGGCTGATAAGAATTTAATTTTTATAGTCTACCTTCCAGGCGAATGAAAACATAATTTGTTACCCAAATTTATTATTTATTTAGGACAACATTTTGAATGCGAAACTTAATTTACATTATGCTCGACCTTCAGGCATTATACACAGCGGTAAATCAAACTTGCCTTTGTTATAAAATCTAATTAAAGTACACTTTTAGGTTCATAAAAGTCATTTGTTGTTGGGGGTCTTTCTAATTCTCTGCTGCATGATTTAATTCTTTGTACTAATGTCTACCACATGTCGCGACAGTTCTATAAATCCATCATGGCATGTTTATACACACATACATACACAGGACGGACAAAAAAAATCAACACATGGACAATTCCCAGTGCTCCACGGAAGTTTGTTTTACTCTAAAAAATTTTTCGTTTCCACAAGAAAGTATTGCCGACTTTAGTTGTGTTTTTTAATGAAAAGTTTGAAAAAGCAAAAGTGGCGTCATGTACTTCTGTACAATGTCTTGCATGTTTTATGAGGGGAAAAGTAAAGTCTCATCATTTACATGTACATATTTTTTCACACATGATATGGATATATCATTGTATATTTTTAACATTCATGATATGATAGTTCTTGTATACAGTGTTGACAGTTTTTTTTCTATGCCTTTTGTTTCAGTTTTTGAACACCATATGGCAGAGGATTTATTTATTTTGTTGTTTTGTTTGAACAAGTCTTTGAATCCTTCTATATTATTGATTTCTGTAAAGTCCCGATTTGCTAATTTCAATTTGAAAATCGAATGAAATTGATTTTGTTTCGATATGACACTTACAAAGGTTAATAGTTTGCTAATAAAATGGACAAAACGAATCAAAAAATTATATTTTGTATTAGTTGATTTAAGGATTTTTGGTGTCATTCTCTCCGGAATTTACACAGCTATAACTATTTAATATCTTCTTTGTATTGCATGCGAAAAAAACTTGCAACATATCTAGTTGGATTTATGCCTTCTTTTGTCTGAAGAGAACAAAAAGTTCGACTCGACTTCGGTTTAACTTATACTAAACCAAATACTTATATACATGCTAGATCATCTCTTAAATATGGTAGAATGTTACACTCGGTGAGGAGTTTGGCAAAGCACATAAGAATATGATTTCTTAAATATTCTTAGTTTTCATTTAAACTTAAATTTCATATCCTACACAATAGAATGCGGAACGTATTTACCACATGTAACTCCTCGAAATAACCATTTTAGATTCAACATGGGATATATTCCTGATGAGCATAAAATAGGATTAAATTTTACCGTATCTATCAGTATATCAGTATATCCGTTTGTAGTAGTAATTATGATATCCTACGAGTAAATTGCGACAAAAATGGAAGAATTAGCCCAATTGCATATCCGGTCCATTGGTCTAGTATAGTTCGACATTAGATGTTATTGGTCCACTCCCATTTTATTAAAGTTCAGAAAAATATGAGTGTTGGGCAATATAATCAATATTATGTAAACAATATTAAAAAAATGGTCCTATTTTAAAGATATTGATGATAACTTGTTTGTGGTTTTCGTTCGACAGTTGTTAAAATTATTCCAGTGACAGCTCATTATATTGTTTACAAACGTAAAAAAACATTTTGGTGAGAATTTTCCAATAAAAAAAGTTATTCGCTGTGCCGAAAGTGGTGAACTGCCGAATTTGGTTTTCTCCAATGAGAAAACATGCGTTGTCCAGCAGTTTGTTAATAAACAAAATGATCGTGTTCAACCTTCCGCCATAACTGCAGATGGTCGCTCTCCGCTCGTATTAATCGACCGTGGCACTCAGCACGGGCCACCCATAAATGGTTACAAAATGAGGTTCCTCACCTCATTTCCAGCGCACAATGGCCACCAAAATCTCCGGATACCTATCCGTTGGACTATTGTGTCTGGAGTATTTTGGAAAACAAGGTTGGCACTAAAAATACCAAAATGTCGATCACCTCAAGCAAGCGCTTCATCGGGAATGGGCCAAAATACCGCAGAGCAACATTCGGGGAGCGTGTGACGCTTTCAAGGCCATTATTCGTGCCAAAGGTGACCAATTCGAACAAATCTAAACTTATTCTAAAATTTGATGCTATTTCCGACATTTTTTGCTTTCGTTCAATAAAATTAAAAAAAAAATGTAAAAATTATGTCATTGGACTTTGTTGCACTTTTTTTATCTCACCCTGTAAGCATTAAAACGACGATCTAGGAAACAAAACGACCGGTCCCAATCAAAAAGTCCATCCTGCATGTGGCACAGACTTGTTGCCATGCATTTTGGGCAAAAAAGTTTTATTTCATCTCACGGTAGTCCTCACCATTCACAGTTACGTTACTATTCGTAGCATCTTTGAAGTAGTCCGATCCAATGATGCCATTGCGCCAAACTATGACCTGGTTCGATGCACTGTTACTCTACTTGAAAATGCGGCTTATTTACGTATCTATTGAGCCAAAAGTGAGCTTGTAGCAAAGCGTTTTTCGTTTAAAAACCAATTCGTGTTTAAATTATAAACCAACTGAAAATGGCGTTTTCTGCACATATTATTTCAGCTCTGAAATTACAGTATCCTCTGATTTATAAGGTGTTATGCACAGTATTATATAACACATAGAGTTCTTAGTTGCTCAATAAATTCTACAAAAGTCTAAGAATAAACAAAAATATTCAAAACAAGTAAGCAAAGGCTATAGTCGTGCGGGTCCGACCATGTGATACCCTACAACACTATGATATGTTAGAAGCACCCTTAAGTCCAAATCCATTTTGGAAGATTTCGCTTTTTTCTGTTTTCGGTTCATTTGAATCTAAAAAGCAAGAGGTCTCTCTATATCTCGACATTTAGACTCATCCATATGATTTGCTTGTCTACGATATTTGGCTATATTCGTCAACGAAATCTCCATACAAAAGCTTGAAGTTCGCCTTTTGTCTATTTCGGATATCGCCTGTAAGTAATTTTGGTATTTTTTCACACAAAAGTAGTGGTCAATTCTACCCGCTGTCCTAAACTCTAACTTCATGCGAGATTTTTTTGGTCTTTTGGTTTCTATTTGTGGCCTTTATAACGGCTGCAAAATCAGGAACATTTTTACTTGTTGGTCCATTTCAACCCCTAAATATATTGCGGACATCTTTCAAAACAATAGGCCCAGCCCTTCTCAGCCTAAATTGTGAAAATTTTCGTGGGAATCGGATGATAATTGCAATCTGTATATAATATCCCTAACCTGTGTTGTAAGGTGAAAAAGTATTACAAAATATACACTTCAATATTTTAAGTCAAATTGAAAAAATCGCATGCGGTAAAAATATATGAAAAAATGTCACAAAATCTATATTAACATCATTATTGTCATCTTTTTATGCGATTTTTGTAGATTTTGTACGTCTATGCCACGAGGCATTCTGAATTGACAAAAGTTGTCAAAATCGTTCCAGCCATTCTTGAGATATAAGCATTCTAGCTAACATCCCATTCCTTTGTATATATTTTTGATTTCACCGGGATTAAAAATATTCGCGGTTTAATGATTTTTTTATCACAAATGTTATGGTCTTTTTCACCTACTAAATATTACCCGATGACCACCAAAATTCGAAGGTTTCTGCCCAGCCTTAAGCTCTAGCTCCATGCTAACTTCCGCAACTGCAAAATCATGAAATTTTTCAGTTTTTGGTCCATTTCAACCCTTAAATATTGTGCGATCATCTCCAAAAACAATAGGGTTCTGTTCCGACCATAACCCCACCACCATTTTCAATTTCGTGAGGATCGGGCCATAAGTACGACCTGTAGGAATTGCGACCTGTTACAAATTAACATGGACAGACGGACGGACGGACATACATAGCTAGATCGACTCAGCTCGGCGAGATAGAAAGATCCATATATACTTTCCTATGTGACAAACCAATATTTCGAGGTGTTTCATAATTTTTTGGCCGATCATACTTATAATGCCCCCAACACATAGTGTTGTAGGGTATAAACATTTAGTTATTTTAAAGGTTCCACACACAATTGGGTTAGTTGGTTATAAGCCTTGTTTAATTTTGGCCTGTATGTTTGGCTATTTGTTGACATTAGCAATATTTAGAAAACAATTTCGTTTTAAATAAACATTTGCTTTCTCTGTTTTGGGAGATAATGACATTTTTAAGATATTGAAACAAACACTTTAATTTCTGACTATGTCACTTATATATATTTTCTAATTTTTAGCGCTACAATAATACTTTTTCTTTCCTCCGTCTCTTTCCTGATCAGATGTTTTATAATTTTGTAAATATTAGGTATAATATTTGAATGGTTTTGTTTAAAAATTTTTAAAACAAAGTAGTATAACCTGAAACAAACAAGTATTATATTTTTCCAGTTCGTTGAGTGAAAGTGAGTATCAATAATATGGCTAATCAGCAATTCATAACCATGTTAAAAAACAACCCTTATTCAAATCGCCATATGTTTCCAAATTTGTGGACATATGCACCTTTTTCTGTGCCCATGTTGTTCGTGCCAAACAAGATGGCCTCGTGTAAATGTAAAGAAGAAAAAAATCCGAAATCAGTACATTGGAAATTATAAATGAATTATATTGTAATGGTTTAATTACAAGAAACCCCTTGCAGTCTAAATCTGTCACATGGCCACCAAAGGGAAATAAATCACTGCTGATTAGTTACAATATGGAGTTGTGACATTGTGAAAATAACATTCGCCATACAACAAAGGTGGGTGATTAGACTGCTGTTTAGCGATTATGGAACGTTCGTTGAATGGAGAAAGTGTTCATAATACGATGCTATGGTGGCGAGATTACATTTCTAAAGCAAAAAACTAAATATATAAGATAAATTTGAAATGTTTCGTGGCATTTTTATTTGTCAAAATTGTTAATAATTTCTTTATTTGTTATACCACAAAACATTCGTTGGTCACCCAGAGAAAATAATTGTAGTAGAAGACACTATGCGTAAGATCCTTGCAACTTGTGAGATACTTGAAAACATCATAAAATTTTAGAATAAGTTCAGACTTATTCGAATTGGTCACCTTTGGCACCAATTATTGTCCTCAAACGGCCAATGAAACCTGCACTCGCTGCACGAAAGTTGCTCCGCTGTATTTTGGTCCATTCCCAGCGAAGCGCTTGCTTGAGGTGATCGACACTTTGGTATTTTTTAATGCCAACATTGCTTTCCAAAATACTCCAGACACAATAGTCCAACGGACTGGTATCCGGAGACTTTGGTGGCCATTGTGAGCTGGAAATGAAGCGAGCAACCTTATTTTCTAACCATTATTGAGTGGCGCGTGCTGAGTGCGATGCCGGTAAGTTCTGTTGGAATGTCCAATTTCTGAGGCTTTGCACATTTTCAGCTGACCTCTTTGGCAAGTAAACACGATCATTTTGTTTGTTTGCAAACTGCTGGACAACGAATTTTTTCTCATCGGAGAAAACCAAATTCGACAGTTCACCACTTTCGGCCAAGTGAAGCAAATCTTTAGCACTTTTGAGTCTCTTTTCTTTCTGTTGCGGTGTAAGTTCTTGTACTTTTTGGAATTTCAGCTCATTTTTTAATATTTCCCGAATGGAATATTACGATATGTTTAGCTCATGAGCCATTTTTCGGCCACTGCGATGCGGTTTTCGATAAAGTCGATTTTTTACTTTTCGAACCATTTCTGCTATGTTGCTGTTTTCTTCCGTGCACTTGCTTTACGTCGGGCTACGATTCCAGTATCACGGTAACGAGCGATTGTATGAGACACAAAGGATGTATTCACATTTAAATGAAATGTAGTGCTCTGACGATAGCCACATGTGGGCCTCTAGCCAAATATAAAGAATTCACGCTTGAATTCCATCATGAATAACTTTTTTTTTGGAAAATTCTCATGTATGTACGCTTTTAAACAATATAAAGAGCTGTCACTGGAATAATTTTAACAGCTGTGGGACTAGTGGCTTAGAAATGACAGCAGTCTTAAGTTGGTTGCAGTTTTTTTTATCTCACCCTGTATGACCAAATGTAACAAAATATTGGCACATCCCAATATTTCTACCAAAAGAAGATCTGGTGTGAAGATGGAAAATATTGGACCACTCCTTTGGATACCTCCCCAACAACAGGTCAACATTTTTATTAACAATGAAGCTCATAAACGTAGAAATGAGCAACCGATTCGTTTCCCTCCGCCACAAAGGCCCAACATTTTGAATAATCAAATCGATCATAGAATGCGAATCGATCATCCGATTCTTCTCAAATTCCACAAATCCAAATATTTCTACTAAGGAAAGATCTGATGTGAAGATTGAATATGAATATACTTACCCCCCAACGGGTCCAAATTTTAAAAAACGTGAAGTTTAGAAAACACTAAATGTGTATTCTTTTCAAACTTCACACATCCCAATATTTCTACCAACACTAGATCTGGTGAGGAAATGGGATATATCGGACAACTCCTTCTTGCACCTCCCCCGCAAATTGTTAACATATTGATAAGCAATTACTCGCATAAAATCGAAAAAAATATGTTCGATTTTCTTTAAATTTTGCGCATCCCAAAATACCACTTTATCTGGCAACTCACATTTAAACATTTTCCAAAATAATCATATATCTCTCATGAAGTGGAGGAAGTGGTCGATATACCCCAAATCTGTCATTTTAGATTTTCGGTAAGTATTGTGCACTATTACAATGCTTGTATATTTGTGCAAGATTTTTATTTTTGAAAAAAATCTCGTTACTAAAAATGGGTCTACCACTTAAACTTCTTATTTTAATATGGACATGTCAAAGGAAGTAAATACTTAAACAAACTGCCTACAAGAGCCACTAAATAAGCTCAGAAACAGTTATAAGCTCAAGGCGGCTAAAATGTGTCTCATCGAAAGTAAAGGTTTATAATCTAACTCCTTTTGGAGATGAAATCTCTTCCACGGAATCCGAAGTCGAAGACGATTTGAAGATAGTATCCGATTTTATCCAAGCTTTGTACGTTATTATATTTTAAAAAAACGTTAAACAAGTTCGAATATGGACAAAATAGGTACACTCCCCCTGATAAATCACTGACAAAAGTTCACCATTGTCCAAAAAAAAAAAAAAAAAAAACGTTTCTCTCATTGAAAGTGAAGAGATTATGCAAACGGCAAAAACTTTTCATATATTAATTTTTAAGATTAGATGTAAAAATGAACTAAAGAGACCTATTCCTTCTTTTACTTCCCTCACAAATTGTCAAAATCTTAAGTAGTCATTACTCTCATTGGAAACGAGTCTATTTTGTTATGTAATCTTCTAAACAGAATTGCCTTTTAATGGGTTATTCGGCTCATACAACTCCTAAATTTAGCTTGGTTCCAACATTAGATCTAGCGTGAACATGGGATATGCAAGTCTTAAGGCCACCCTCACCAGGGTTATATATATAAAGTTATGTATAAAGATTAATATGCAGCAGGCAATCCGACTTTTATTTTGTATTTCTCCTTTTCGAAAAACACACATGAATTTAATCAATGGCCTTAATTGTAAAATTTAATTAATTTGAAGTTGAAAATAAAAATAAATGTAAATAAATTTTTATATCGTTCGTTTTTTTCCTCTAAAATAATTTTATACTCATCAAATTTTTACGAAGTTACTTCACAACTTTTGCAGCTATTAAAGATTCCTAAAATTACATGCTCACCTATTATTCAAACCTTATTTTTTGCCTTGTCATACTTGAGCTTATTTTGAAAACACAATTATCATTGGATTATGTGTGATTATAAACTTACCTAGCATAAAGCTCATTCAACCGTTTTCTTGTTGTTATTGTAAACATTTTAATCCCTCAATATACATGCATTTGCCTCATCTCCTTGCCATGTACACTCGAAACCTCAAAAACCTCATAATGGTCTTAAATAAACAACACAAAAAAGACGTTCATTGGACCAGAGACTTGTATGGTTGGTCCTCGCACTTTGAACGACAAAAACTAAAACATTTGTTTTTCCGCTTGGATTTCTTTAGTGAATAAACAAAAGTTATCCTTGTTTATAAGCCAATATATGTATGTGTGTTTATCTTGGTGTATGTACTTGCATATATCTGCTTAATGAATATAGTCATGTTAAGAAAACCGCAAAAATAAATTTTCTTTTTAAATAAAAGAAAATGGCAATGAACGGATTGCATAGGCAGACATATAAAATAAAACAAATAGCAAGAAGTTCCCGCATAAAGGACCAGACCATTATATTTGCCAAGCATCCACACATACACCCTCAAACACCCACAGGCAGCATCAATAAAAACAAATAAAATTTAGACAAAGATAAACAAAAAAAAGTCAATGCTAAAAGTCATGTATTTAAAAAAGAAAACATTTATTATACATAAGCCTTTTGCGATAGAAATTCGAAAAGATACATTAAGACAGCCTACAATGAAACACCAACCTTTAACTTGTAGATATATCTTTTGTATATATGTCCAAATTTTTCCACACCCACCCCTTTTGTCATTCCATCATCGGAAGAAGAATGAAATACGAAACTTCATTTGCATTTTCATTAACAAGATGTTTTTTATTCGCCGCTAAAAATGCAAAGAATACGTCTTCAAAGCAACAAGACCAATAAAACTGTCTTAACATTATTCTATGGCCTTATACATGCAAAACATTATTCTGCAGTGGCAAAAACGTCATCGTCGTTATCCCTCCCCTAACTTTTGAACAGAAAAAGACAAGAGTGAAAAGTTTATTTGTTTTTGCTTTGTTTCGTTGTGTTTTTGAGAAATTGCACATCCTTTTGGACATTTTGAAAATTTATTTGACTTGAGCTGCAATGCACACGAAAGCGAGAACAAAGGGAAGAACTCAGTATTTGGGGAGAGCTATTACTCTCCAAATAAATGTCCTTTATAGGACCACGAAAGGGATACACATACAATTAATGGACGAAATTAATTTTAATCATTTTCCGGTTACAAGATATTAATTTTGACTCATTATAAAAAAATATAGGGTCGAAAATTCGACCCTAGATTACAGTTTAGTCATATTTCCACATATAACTGTAGTGGTCTGATCATCAAAAAATGCATAAAAATCGTCTCTAAATACAATTTTTGGGGTTTCGTCACATGTTTAGAGAGAAAACCATGTAAAAAAGGAGTAAGTTCGGCCGCGCCGAACTTTGAATATCCTCCGCCATTTGGAACGAATAAGGATCATTTCAAAAAATAAAATGCCTTAAAAATTCTGTTGAAATTTTTAAAATACCTAATATCGGAAGGTGCCGTTATATGAGGGGATATACGATATTGTGGACCTATATTGATTATTCTCTTCCAAGGCATAAAGTTCTCACAAGGAACTCCTTGTGTGGATTTTCAGACCATTCCCTTGAAAAATATCGCTACAATCATCCATCATATGGGGGCTATACGATATCGTGGACAGATATAGCCCATCTTCGAACTTGACCTGCCTGCAGACAAAAATCACACTATCACGCTTGAATTCGATCACGAATAACTTTTTTCTGGAACATTCTTACCAAAATGCTTTTGTACGATTGTAAACAATATAATGTGCTATCAGTGAAATAATTTTAACAGCTGTCGGAAGAGTGGCTTAGAAATGACAGCAGACTGAAGTTGGTTGCAGTTTTTTCATCTCACCCTGTATAACTGTAGTGGTCTGATCATCAAAAAATGCATAAACATCGTCTCTAAATACAATACTTTTTCGAATTGTTCACCACATATTCAGAGAGAGAAAATTGACAAAAATCTTAAAGACACGAAACAGAATAAAAGTATAAAAACTTGAATGACCAAGAGCGTGGCCGACTGTATGATACCCTACACCACCATGCATATTTAATAGAGCTCTGTAACAAAAGAATTTATTTGAAGTTGTTATAGTTTGGTTTCAGAGGTAACTAATATGTTGCAGGCATATCCAATTCTAAATCGATTTTCACTTTTTTAAAAAATATATATCTGAGCCGAGTTCCATAAAATGAAAACGTACGTCCCGAAATGCACTCCATTTAGGCTAATATTATTCATTATTTGCACAATAAACCTGAAATGGGATTAGGTATATATATGTGGGCTATATTCAAATCTTAGCCGTTCTCTATAAAATTTAATAAAGGTATTTCTGAACCGATTTTCACCAAATTTAATGTACTTGCTTCAAGACTGAATTTGGTCGGATGTACCAAAATTCGGGTCATTTGGACTGATATTGGCTATTTGGTGCACAATTAATCCCAAATCGGTTGAAGATATATTGGGACCTATATCCAAATCTGAACCGATTTTGATAACAATTGGCAGAGGTATTTCTGATCTCCATATGATATCTGGTACCAAATATCATTGTTGGTCAATGCATATTACGAATTTGAGTGTGATAAACACCAAATCGGATGAAACATATATATGGGAGCTATAGCTATATCTGAACCGATTTTCTCCGAATTCGATGTACTCCTAGACTGAATTCGGTCTGATATGCCAAAATGCAGGTCATTTCGACTGATATTGGCTATTTGGGGCACAATTAACCCCAAATCGGTTGTGGTTATATATGGGAGCTCCATCCACACCTGAACCGATCTTGATAACATTTGGCAGAGATATTTCTGAGCCCCATAAGATATCTGGTACCAAAGATTATTGTTGTGGAACGCATAATACGCTTGTGAGGGAAGAAAGGAAATAAATGCACATAGACATAATACCCTTACCACTATGTGGTGTAGGGTATAAATATTATGATATGCCAGATGGAACGTAACCAGATACTCCCTTTGCTTACTGTGAGGTGTGCAATTTTCGTAGTTTTGTCTACTTTTAACAGTTTGACCTAGAAAACTTGGCACATCTAATTATTTTTGTCAATCATAGATAAAGCAAGGTCAGACCGAATCGGTCGGAGTAACCAGACAAACGGGTTCTTTCTATCAAATGCATAAATAATGGATAGGAAGAGGGACGGAATTAAATATAAAATCAATTAAACAATACAAATATAATTAATTTTTTGATAAACCATTTGATTATAACAACTCTTGTATAAAATACTCGCGCGACCATATTGTATTCAATTATATTTATTTTTAAACTGAATGCTAAAATATTTCGCTGGGTTATTGATGTACTCATGGAATGTCAGTGTGAGTGAATGTATTTTAAGCATAGCATTTTTATGTAGCAGCCAAAAAATATTCACAAGTATGTGAATGTAAATTTCTCTTATTTAGGGAAAGCTAGTTGAACACACAAAACATGCACATACAGAAAATAAAAGAAACAGGGAATGGAAACAAAAATATGACTATAAATAAGGACTAAAGGTAGTTTGTCTTTTTAAAAGAACAGAGCACAAATGCACTAAAAAGTTGTTTACAAAAAAGAAAGTCTCTCCGTATTCTACTTCAACAACTTAAAACCACATAAATATTAACTGCGAAATATGCATATGAATGGAAAATGTGTTATTAATAAAATTTGCCACATTCAATTCATTAAACAGGACGTGGGAGCTAAACTCATGCATTTGGTCAAAGAAAATATATGGTGAGCGATACTCTTACAATCATTTATATACATTTTAGCCATTAAAATGATGTGTTGACATATTAATGGGTGCAAACATCATCATCAACGTCTTGCCACAACACTTGTCAACGCGAAATACCGTGCCAGCGCTGTCTGCCATGGCGTAGCGTTCAAAGAAGAATTTATGACACTCCACATTTAAATTGGAATTTGCCATGTTTATTTTCAGTGCAATGCTGAAACGTATTTATAGTTTTAATGCAAAAGAAAAAAAAAAAGGCTGTCAATTTGTAGAATTCAACTACAACAATGTAAGACTAACAATGGTTTTCTAAAAATATAATTCTGTTGTAATTTATAAATGATAACCATGTCAAAAATATTGTTGTGTAAAAATAATTAATACCGAGACTAAAAACAATTGGTGAATCATTTACAAAAACATGGATGTGTAATTTTGTGATTTTGAAAGTGAAGCCCTTAAATTCGCTTTAACTTCGTTCAGTCTGCATCCCATAAAGCATACAAGGTGAGATAGAAAAACTGAAACAAAGTCAAATGCCATAATTTTTACTTTTTATACCCTACACCACAAGGTGGTCAGGGTATTATGTCTTTGTGCATTTGTTTGTAACAGGCAGAAGGAAACGAGATAGACCCATAGCTCCTGCATAGAATCACATTCTGAGTCGATTTATGCATGTCCGTAAGTCCGTCTGTCCGTCCGTCTGTCCGTCCGTCTGTCCGTCCGTCTATCCGTCCGTCCGTCCGTCTGTCCGTCCGTCTGTCTGTCCGTCCGTCTGTCCGTCCGCCCGTCTGTCCATGTATTTTTGTAAACAAAGTACAGGTCGCATTTATTGCCCGATCCAGATGAAATTTTGAACAAATCATTTGTTTGGCCCAACAACCCTATTGAAATTGGAAATAATCGGTCAAAATTTAGATATAGCTCCCATACATATCTTCGTCCGATTTGCCTTCTATTGCGCATTAAACGTGTAATATCAGCCCGAAATGTATGGAATTTTGCATATACACCCAAATTAGGCCTGAAAATATGTATGCCAAATTTGATCGAAATCGGTTCAGATATAGCTATAGCTCCCATATATATTGTTCATCCGATTTGTTATTTTTGTCCACCGCCGCCGTAATATGCACTCTGCAACAACAATATTTGGGGAAATATATCAAATACAGCTCAGAAATACATTTGCTAAATTTGATCGAGATCGGTTCAGATTTGGATATAGCTCCCATATATAACTTCGTCCGATTTACTTTTTATTGTGCACCAAACGTCTAATATTTGTCCAAATGGGATGGAATTTGGCACTTACGACCGAATTGAGTCTAGAAGCTAGTATGCCAAATTTTATAGAAATCGGTTCAGATATAGCTATAGCTCCCATATATATTGTTCATCCGATTTGTTATTCTTGACCACCGCCGCCGTAATATGCACTCCGTAACAACGATATTCAGGGAAATATATCAAATACAGCTCAGAAATATCTTTGCCAAATTTTATCGAGATCGGTTCAGATTTGGATATAGCTCCCATATATATCTTTATCCAAATGGGCAATACAATTCCCAATTTTAAAGATACAAATGCTTCGGCATATTTAGTCCTTTGAACTTTAAGTTATAATTATAATCATAGTGTGTATGATTGAATTCTCCCATAAAAACTTTTAATTGTTATGGGCAGCTCTACTAAATTAGCAAAGTGGTGTAGGGTATCATTAAGTCGGCCCCGCCCGACTTTAAGACTTTCTTTACTGGTTTTTAAATTATATTGAGCTTAAATTATATTGAATGAAAGGCAGAAATGTTGGAAATAGCATCAAATTTTAGAATAAGTTTAAATTTGTCGAATTAGTCACCTGTGGTACGAATTATGGCCTTCAAACGTCCAATGAAACCGTCACACGCTGCCGGAATGTTGTATTGCGGTATTTTGGCCCATTCCCGGTTAAGCGCTTGCTTGAGGTGATCGACACTTTGGTGTTTTTTAGTACCAACCCTATCCAAAATACTCCAGACACAATAGTTCAACGGATTGGTATCCGAAGATTTTGGTGTCCATTGTGCGCTGGAAATGAAGCGATGAACCTCATTTTCCAACCATTCTTGAGTGGCGTGTGCTGAGTGCGATGGTGTCATGTTGGAATGTCCAATGTCTGCGTCTGTTTGCGTAAACTTTTACAGTATATTTTCGCAATAATATTCGGCATTTATTCTGATGCCACGGTCGTTTCTGTTAGAAAGCGACAAAATAAATTAGTCGCTATGTCCTACCGATAGGTACTGTGCTGTAAACTTTAAAATAGACTTTTTATAACCTACAACCCTATGTGCTGGGGGTATTATAAGTTTGATTGGGCCAGAAATTATGCAACACCTCGAAATGTTGGTTTCCCACATAGGAAAATATATATGGATCTTCCTATTTCGCCGAGCTGAGTCTATCTAGCTATGTATGTCCGTCCGTCCGTCTGTACGTCTGTCCGTCTGTCCATGTTAATTTGTAATCACTCGACAGGTCGCAATTATGGCCTGATCCTCACGAAATTTAGAATGGAGGTGGGGCTAGGGTCAGAATAGAACCCTATTTCTTTTGGAGAAGATCGCATAATATTTAGGGATTGAAATGGACCAAAAACTGAAAAAATTCCTGATTTTGCAGGTGCTCTACAGGTCGCAATTATAGACCAATTGACATGGAAGTTTGCATGGTGCTAGAGCTTTGGGCTGGGCAGAAGCCTTCCAATTTGTATGGTCAGCGGGTAATATTTAGTGGGTGAAATAGACCATAGCATTTGTAATAAATAAAAGTCAAATTTTCCATTAAACAGCGAATACTTTTAATGTCGGCGAAATCACAAATAGACGAACAGGGCAATTCTGACCGTTACATAGATGCCAATAGTAAAAATATCGGATATATATAGCGAAATAAATACAATGTATATATGCAAAGGAAAGGGATGTTAGCTAGAATGTTTATATCTCCAGAATGGCTGGAGCGATTTTGACAAATTTTGTAAATTTAGAATGCTCCTTTGGCATAAAAGTATGAAATCTAAAAAAATCGCATAAAAAGAAGCCAAGAATGATATTAATATACATTTAGTAGTATTTTGTGAGATTTTTCTATTTTTTCATATTTTTTTATCGCATATCAATTTGACTTATAATATTGAAGTGTATATTTTGTAATAATTTGCACTTTACAACACAGGTTGGGGTTATTATTTATATACAGATTGCAATTATCGTTCGATTGTTTTCAAATATGTCCGCAATATATTTAGGGGTTGAAATGGACCAGCAACTCAAAATGTTCCTGATTTTGCAGCCGTTATAAAGGTCACAAATAGAAACCAATGGACACGAAATCTTGCATGAAGTAACTATTTAAGACTGCGGGTAGAATGGACCACTACTTTTGTGTGAAAAAATACCAACATTACTTACAGGCGATATCCGAAATACACAATAGGCGAATATCTGGCTTTTTATGCTGATTTCGTTGACGAATATATCCAAATATCGTAGACAAGCAAATCATATAGATGAGTTTAAATTTGGAGACACAGAGGGGAGATGATCGCAAAATATTTAGGGGTTCAAATGAACCAAAAACAGAAAAAAATTCCTGATCCAACAATTGAAACTAATCGACACGCCTGAGAAGATAGTTAAGCACAGGGAAGAATTCTGGCATTTTGGATGATCATTGGATTATATTTAGCCGTAAAATGGACCACAAAAACTAACAGCACGACGGAGTGCATAAATATTGGGAAAATTCCCTGGTCAAAATGCTAAGGGTAATATCTAGGCAGTGCTCTGTGACATAATTTCAAAAGGGAAATCTTTCAAAATGGATTTGGACATGAGGGGGCTTCTCACATATTGTAGTGTTGTTGGGTATCACATGGTCGGCCCCGCACGACTATAACCCTTGCTTACTTGTTTTAAATTATATTGAATTTAAATTATATTGAATGAAAGGCAGAAATGTCGGAAATAGCATCAAATTTTAGAATAAGTTTAGATTTGTCAAATTAGTCACCTGTGGCACGAATTATGGCCTTCAAACGGCCAATGAAACCGTCACACGCTGCCCGAATGTTGTCCTGCGGTATTTTGGCCCATTCCCGGCTAAGCGCTTGCTTGAGGTGATCGACACTTTGGTATTTTTTAGTACCAACCCTTTCCAAAATACTCCATTGGATTATTTTCCGGATTGGTATCCGGAGATTTTGGTGTCCATTGTGCGCTGGAAATGAAGCGAGGAACCTCATTTCCAACCATTCTTGGGTGGCGTGCGCTGAGTGCGATGGTGTTGAGTCATGTTGGAATTTCCAATGTCTGCGTCCAAAATGTTTGCGTACACTTTTACAGATAATATTCGGCATTTATTCTGATGCCACTGTCGTTTCTGCTAGAAAGCGAAAAAATAAATTAGTCGCTATGTACTACCGATAGGTACTGTGGTGTAAACTTTAAAATAGACTTTTTATTCATAATTTTGTGATTTAATTTCACCGATTTTTTTGGTAGCTTAAAAATGAGTAAGTGAATCCCAATACTGGTAAATTAACTTAAGCTAAGCTTCTTAGGATGGAGCTGGAATTTGAAATTTGATATGGAGACCACTGTTGGTATATAATTTTGAAAGAAAGAGTTGGATTCGGGAATGCTTACTATGATTGTACAAAAAGTACATATGGTTGAAATAGAACTTAAATCCTGATATTTGATATTAAGGTCTCTGGTTTCCACAATTTAGATAGGGTGTTGACCAATTTGTAGTATTAAAAGACGTATTAAACGTTTTGGTCAGAAGAATTGAATGTGGAACCATTGTGCAAGGGCTTAACTTACATTATTTTGAAGACTTTTTAGGGCACAAAATAATCCTTTTTCCATTACCCATTTCGATAAAGGAAAAACTAAATAAAGTGTTATCGAAATGGGGCAGTTGAAAAATTAGTACGATGTATGAAGTTTTGTTTAGAAATTCAAATAAATTTTTCGTTTTGAGTAGATTTTTTCCACGCGTTCATATTAATACTCAAAAAGCACAATTTGTTTAAATTTCTAAAAATATCTAAATTTGTTTTATTAGATTTTTATTATCAGATTTGTTTGTGTTATTAGAAGTTCCGTCAGTTCGAACTGAAAACCAAATTTCCTACCCTTTTCGAAAAGGTTGAAATGCGAAATATTTCGAATGCGAATTTTCATGTTGGCAATACAATATTTTCTTTGCATTTGCTGATGTGCCTGGAGGTTTACCAAACTCCATGGTTCTGGAAAAGTATGAAAAAGGAGACCAACAACATTTCGCGGCTTTTTTGTTTCTTATTTTTTTTTTTTTTTTTCAATTTCAAAACAATAACATGCAATGCCATAAACCATGCGGCAGCTTAAAAATAGACAAAAGCACATACATACAATATAAAGGCAAGCAGCAACAATTGTCTGAAAATGTCTTGGAGATATTCATCTTAACGCGGGAAGAGGTGGTTGTTTTGGTTTTTTTCGCTCGTTACAATTGCCATGGTCCCATAAAATTACTTTAAGTTTGAAACTATTTTCTGGTGTTGGTTATGAGTCTTTTAAAGTCCACCCACTGGGCTTATATCAGTAGTGGAAAGTAAGTTTAAATCAACACTACCAAGTGAAGTTGAAATACGTAATAAAATTCGAATCTTTTTTATATGTGATTTTTATATGATGTTTGAATATTAGATAATAGATTTAACATATGTTGGACGCCACAAAATTTGGAGTTCAAATATCGATATATTGCCCTGAATTGATTTTCAATTTTACCTATACACATTTGCTATTGTTATAAAAAATTCAATCCGATATAATCCTCACTATTTATTTGCTGTTCATTAATTAAAAACCAATTTGTTTGAATCTTTATGTTCTTTCCAAAGTAATATTTTTTTAAATGGTTAAGTAAATAAATTTATAGTTGTTATTTTTTAAATGTTTCCTTAAAC
Organism: Musca domestica; assembly: GCF_030504385.1. Classification (NCBI taxonomy): domain Eukaryota; kingdom Metazoa; phylum Arthropoda; class Insecta; order Diptera; family Muscidae; genus Musca; species Musca domestica. The sequence continues at coordinate 20,608,839 of NW_026712328.1, read as the reverse complement.
ACTCTATAAACTATTCACCAAACAATCAAAACACAAATAAAAAACCTTTCGCCCGATTGTACCTTGACCATCGCTCGCTAGGCAAAGCTAAAGCCCGTCTGCCTTGCTAAGAAGAAAATATGTACCACAACCTTAAATTCATTGTGTGTTCATATCTTAAAAAAGGATCTTCTTACTCCACGTTTTGTGGCTGAATGTATGTATGTCCAGCCAAGTGTGCCAAACCGTAAAGCAAGAAGAAATCCATCCAACAATGGGAAACAACAAAACCACGCAAACAAACATTGCCATTGTTTTGTATTTCTTTGGGATATTCCTGAAGGAAATTGTTAAGTTTCTTCGACAGATAAACTAAAAATATATGCAGGAAACCAGTTCTCAGTTCACTGTCTTCTGGAAGACAGGATTTGGTAGTTTTCGGTAGAGATATATATCAATATTTGGAAACTTAGCGAGAAAGAGAAACCAAATAAGTAGCGGAGTCAATCGAAACAGGTTCAGCAGTGTTTGTTTTATGTGTTCACTTTTATTGTATAATAAAACAAAGCATAAAAATCCAAGGTTCCTTTCGACTCTAAGGCTATCGTTTGGTATTCGAATTCCTTTTTCAAAAAATTTGTCATCCAAATAAAAAGAGGAATCCCGTAAATTAAAGACCATTGTATGAGTAAAGGAAAAAACGAAAAGTATGAAGCCGATACATTTTGAGATAAATGCATAAATAATTATAGAAGAAAATGTACACCTTTTAATGTAATTTTCGCAAAACAAATCATTTTTCAGATTAAGAGAAAAACTTTTAACAAGAGCCAAAAAGTGCAATCACTGCAATACAAAATAGCATTTCAAAAAATGGAATAAATAGTACAATTTTTATACCTTCCAAAATGTAACTGATCGAAATAATCATTCAAGACGCAACATAGGGTATATATATTTTCGTAGAGTGCATATAATATATAAGCTAACAGCTATATAAAGGGTGATATAAAAAACTACAACAAAGTCAAACGCCATAATTTGTATACCGTCCACAATAGTATGGAGGGTATATTAAGCCTGTCATTCCGTTTGTAACACCTCGAAATATACATTTTAGACCTCAAAAAGTATGTATATTCTTGACTGGCATAAAATTCTATATCGATTTAACAATGTTCGCCCATTTGTCCGTCTGTGGAAATCACTCTAGGTTCCGAACGAAATGAAGTAAGTTGATAAAAATTTACTCAACTGTGTATTTTGTCTGCAGGACTTTTGGTATTGAAAATGGACCATGTAGGTCCATATCTTCGTATAGCCCCCATATAACGGTACCTCCAGATATGCGGTATTTTTATGATTTTAGCGACATTATTTACCGGAATTGTTTCAAATTTGGTATTTGAAATTCGTAATGAATACTACAGTCTATGACAGAAAACTGTCTGTGCAGGTCCACGTCTTCGTATAGCCCCCATATAACGGTACCCGCCCCCCACGATTTTCGGTATTTGGATGATTTTAGCGGCATTATTTACCGGAATTATTTCAAATTTAGTATTTGAAGTTCGTAATAAATACTACAGCCTTTGACAGAAAATTGTCTGTGCAGGTGCACGTCTTCGTATAGACCCCATATAATGGTATATTCCGATATTCGGTATTTTGATGATTTTAGCGACATTATTTACCGGAATTGTTTCAAATTTGGTATTTGAGGTTCGTATTGGATACTACAGCCTAAGACAGAAAATTGTCTGTGCAGGTCTACGTCTTCGTATAGCCCCTATATAACGGTACCTCCAGATATTCGGTATTTTGATGATTTCAATATTGTGATAGCTTATGGCAGAACTTTCCTATGCAGGTCCATATCGTCGTATAGACCCTAAAATAAGAGCTACATTCTGCATTTTTAAGATTTTAACAGAATTCTAAACGGATTTTATTGTTTTTGACAATTGCCAAATTCGTTATAAATGGTGGAGGGTATTCAAAGTTCGGCCCTGCCGAAATTACTGTCTTCTTACTTGTTAATTTTGTACATACTAATTGACAATTCATATGCATAAAATTGACGCTTATATTACTTTTAACAAAATGTCAGTACTTCTAGTTACCTTGTAAGTTGATAAATAAATAAAGTTTTTGCACACTTAAATTCAAGTCGAGTGTACTCAAAATAGGATACTGCTCTTTAAGCTTTTTTTCCCTTGCTGGTAGGTTGGTAGGCCCATCTTGAAGAAAGGAAATGTTTTGTAATTAGTTTATGGTTCTATAGTGTACTTTCTAAACCCACTAATTGGTAATGAGATTTTTTGTTCCTCTACTTTGTTTACAAAACTGCATGGTCAGAAAGTCAGGCTTGGGGGATATGCATGTTTCGACGGAGAATATAATTCTACGGTATTCACCAAAAGGGTTTCTTTTGAATTTTATAAAGAAATTAGCAAATACAGGGTGCGATGAAAATTTTAGTGAGAATTTTTCAGGAAAAGTGTTATTCGTGATGGAATTCAAGCGTGATAGTGCGATTTCTTTATATTTGCCTGGAAAACCACAAGTGGCTATCGTTATAGCACTCCAGCAGTTAAATGTGAATAAATCTTTTGTGTCCCGTACCATCGCTCGTTACCGTGATACTGGTAGCGTAGCCCGACTTCAAGGAAGTGGACGGAAGAAAAGAGCAACATCAGCAGAAATTGTTCGACTTGATCGAAACCCGCGACGCAGTGGCCGAGAAATATTGAAATTCCAAAAAGTGCAAGAACTTACACCGCAACAGAAAGAAAATTGACTCAAAAGAGCTAAGAGTTGCTTCGCTTGGGCGAAAGTGGTGAACTGCCGAATTTTTTTTTTCTATGAGAAAACATTTGTTTTCCAGCAGTTTGTAAACAAACAAAATGATCGTGTTTACTTGCCAGCTAAAAATGTGCACCTTCGGTTGGCCACCAGAACTCAAGCGCCGGCCATGGTGATGGTGTGGGCCGCCTAACTGCCGATGGTCGTTTCCGGTCGTATTAATCGACCATGGAATCAGAATAAATGCCAAAAGTTATCGCGAAATATTCATGAGTGTGTATTAAAGCCTTGGGCACGCAAACATTTTGGCCGCAGACCTTGGACATTCCAACAGGACTCAGTACCATAGCACTCAGCACGCTCTACCTAAGCATGGTTACAAAATGAGGTTCCTACCTTCATTTCCAGATCCTCGCTTCATGGCCACTAAAATCTCCGGATACCAATCCGTTGGACTATTGTGTCTGGAGTATTTTGGAAAGCAAGGTGGGCACTAAAAAATACCAAAGTGTCGATCACCTCAAGCAAGCGCTTCGCCGGGTATGGGCCAAAATACCACAGAGCAACATTCGGGCAGCGTGTGACGGTTTCATTGGCCGTTTGAAGGCCATAATTTTTGCCAATGTTGATCAATTCGAACAAATCTAAAGTTATTCTAAAATTTGATGCTATTTCCGACATTTTTTGCTTTCATTCAATACAATTAAAAAAAAAAATGTAAAAATTGGGGCGATTGACTTTGTTGCAGTTTTTTATCTTACCCTGTATATAAAAATCTGACCCGATCTTGATAACATATAGTAAAGGTATTTCTGAGTTTGTGGATTACATATTACGAATGCCGGAGACTTACGATTGATCATATGACTTATGAGCTTTATCTAAATGTGGACAGATTATCCCCAATTTCGTCCTTGGGCCACGTAAATTACAAACATCACAATCGAGCAATAAATGCGACAGGCATTTTGTTCAGAAAATAAATTGACACACATGCATAAATCGATTCAGAATGTGAAGGTTATCAAAAGAACTATTGCTCTATCTCGTTTCTGTTTGCCTGTTAAATTTAACACATGTATTTATTTGAATGTTGCTGAAATACGCGACTTCTGCCAACTTTGTTTTTGTATTTATTGATTTGACGTACATTGCGGACCTCTCATTAAGGATATTAACCAGCTTGTAATGGTAATGAAATATTAAGCAGTTTAGATCATGTTAATGAAAGAAAATCCAGGCATTTTATACATATTTCGCCTTATACAAAAATAAGGAAAACTATTAGATAAATGAGAACAACATGTTACATAGCCTCAGTGCTGTATTTCAGTAGTTTTACGAAGCTGTACTACCTCTTTTTTGTACCATGGTAGAAACAATGCAGTCCTAAGGTACAACTCCCAACATAGGTCGACACGTTTCAAAAAATATACATACATATATCTCACAAAAAATGTAATATTTGCATCTAGCTACGTATGAGTCTATCGACAGACTCCTTCTGGTACCTGCTCTAAAAAACATAAAGAAGAGTGATTACAGCGGCTCATTATAAAAGGTATATAGCCAAAGATTTTTGTAAAATAGTATTGTATAATTATTATAAATTATATTTTCAAACTAAACTAAAGGAATTTTTTTAAATTTTAAATCACAGGCTGAGTGCTTTAACTACCGGCAAACGTAAATTTTTATTGAATCAAATTTTTTGGTGACCAAATTTCTCAGAACTTTGGTAGGGTAAGTCTAACAGTAGTCGGCACTTTTAGGATTTTCGCGTTTTTTATCGCTCACCATTCTGAGTGGAACTTTTCAATTATTACACAGTTAATTTATTCAGATTCGAAATTTTTTATAGTTTTTGCAATAATAAATAAAGTTTTAATAACTTTTTATTAAATTTCATAAATTTGTAGTTTTATTAAAACAATGCTTTTTTGCCAGTAGTCAGCACCACTTGCCAATTGTCGGTATGGCTTTTTTCAACAGTCGGCATACCAATTTTTTGTAAGAAATTTGGTCTTAAAAATAAAAAGTGCCGACTACTGGGACATGCCGAACTTAGTCACACTTACCCTATATCTGGAGAACGTATAATGTAAATACTGGAAATATCATACCGAAATACTTACCTTGCCCTGCTTTTCACTCTAGTATTATTGACATTTATTTTATTTAATTTTCAAAACTTAAACAAAAATAAATCGATTTGATAATTCAATTTCTCATCAACGAAAATACAATAACTAAATAATGGAAACGAAGAAGCAGAACGAAGATAAACGAAACGGAACCACTTTTCTTGTGTTGCACAAAAGAGGATTTTTCTTTGGTTTTGCCATGCCACGATGGGTTGCACAAACAACACCAACAACTTTCAACTTTAAATACCACCATAAGGAATATCAACATCAGGACAGCTTGCAACAACGCCAGTCAAGAAAATATTCACACAAAAATGTTTAACGAGCTCCAAAAGTACTTGCAAAGATATAAGACTGTTTAAGAAAAACAACAATAACAACAGCACAAAAAAGAGCCCAACAAGAATTTCAAATGCGAAAAAAACAGGAACAGAAGAAACCGGGAACATAACATGCATTTCGTGCAACGTGCAACATGCCGTATAAAGTATATAACTTTGGCAACAAAAACAACATCAGAAGGAGTTGCAACACCATCACCACCATCGTCAATAGCAACAACATATTGGTTTGTATTTTTCTCTTTAGTCGTTTTGGTTAAGATATTCGAGTGTTCCTCTCGAGCACTTTGGTTGGACGTCTTGGGTTACGTTTGCTATCGCAACAAATGCCACTGCCGTCGCCGCCACCGTTTGTTGTTAATGTCTCATTGTAGCAAATGCAATCGAGTTAAAGTCTCTTTTTTCCAATTTTATATTTTTAAGTTGCTGTTGTTGCATTTTTCTTACTTGCGTAAACAATTGCCGCTACCACTGAATGCCTTTTGCGAAAAAGGAAAACTTAAAGACGAGACTTGAAGGAAAACATTACAGATCTTTGGGTTTAAGTGCAGTAAGATTTAATATTTTTTTTAAATGTACATTAGGTGACCAAGAAATAGTGATATGGTCACATTATAATGAAAGAGTCTGACAAATATGACTATTCGAATAAACATAACATAATTGTAATATGTAGAGGTACGTGGTTAAATATTTGCAACAAGTTTCAGATTTATATTTTTTTAATTTTTCTAATTTCATTAAAAAAACAGCATTCAATTACACCAAAACCACTGTACCGAACATGGATGCGGTCTCTATAGTTGGTTGTTGATTTTTTTTTGCCATTGAAAGATTCGTTATGTTAACTTGCAACATTTTTCGCTGCATCTTTCATTTAGGGTATTCTTTTTGTTGCGTCTCAGAATCTTTTTTGCCAGTCGTTTTTGTGATTGCCACATACCAAATAAAGCAAATGCATTGAAAATTCTTCTTCTTTTATGGCATTTGTTTGGTGTTGTGGAGAAAAACAAGAAACAGAAGCGAAGCAAAAAACAAGGCTCGCAAAGGAAAAAACGGAACAGATTGTGTGGATCTGAATAATGTGGCTGATCTTCGCCGTTGCCACTCGGAGAAAAATTAATAATCATTGCATTTTCTTAAAGCATGAATTGAGTTAAAGTTTAAAAATTTTTATAATGAATTTTAAGATTGTCGCTCCATATATATGATTGATTTAATTTTATATAGTTTTCTATTAAATAGTTTCTGGGATAATTTGTCTTTATATATTATATATATTTACATATATTTGTTTCCGTTCATTTTCTAAGCCATAGGAAAAGTACCTCAAAATAAAATTGATTTATGAAAATTTAGAATTATATTGATAATATGATATTATTGATACAAATATTTTCAAATTGACATTACTCAAATTCTTTACTGTTTGAATGCGAATTTTTTAAATGTACTAAAATTACCGAACCCCTTTACTAGACGAAATTATATTGTCAGACGAATTATATTGGTCTGCTAAATATATAATGGGTTAATTCTTAGACATTTACGTAGCAAACTTTCTTGAATTACTCATAATCAAGTAAAGTTTACATAAGTCAAATAACCAAAGAGAGGATTTTTAGTGTAATAAACACAGAAGTTAAAATTTATTCGTAATGGAATTCAAGCGTGATAGTGTGATTTTATTATATTTTCCTGGAAAACAACAAGTGGCTATCGTTAGCACACTCCAGCATTTAAATGTGAATAAATCTTTTGTGTCTCGTACCATCGCTCGTTACCGTGACACTGGTAGCGTAGCCCGACATCAAGGAAGTGGACGGAAGAAAACAGCAACATCAGCAGAAATGATTCGAAAAGTAAAGAAGCGACTTGATCGAAACTCGCGTCGCAGTGGCCGAACTGAACATATCGAAATGTTCTATTCGGCAAATATTGAAAAAGAGCTCGGGGTAAAGCCATTTAAATTCTAAGGAGCTAAAGAGTTGCTTCGCTTGGCCGAAAGTGGTGAACTGTCGAATTTGGGTTTCTCCGATGAGAAAACATTCGTTGTCCAGCAATTTGTAAACAAACAAAATGATCGTGTTTACTTGCTAAGGAGGTCAGCTGAAAATGTGCACCTTCGGTTGGGCACCAGAGCTCAAGCACCGTCTATTGTGATGGCGTGGGCCACCATAGCAGCTCTCTGCCCGTATAAATCGACCGTGGCATCAGAATAAATGCCAAATATTATCGCGAAAATATTTTGGAAGGTGTACTAAAGCCTTGGGCACGCAAACATTTTGGCTGCAGACCTTGGGCATTACAACAGGACACAGCACCATAGCACTCAGCACGCGCTACCTAAGCATGGTTACAAAATGAGGTTCCTCGCTTCATTTCCAGCGCACAATGGCCACCAACATCTCCGGATACCAATCCGTTGGACTATTGTGTCTGATGTATTTTGGAAAGCAAAATACCAAAGCGTCGATCACCTCAAGTAAGCGCTTCGCCGGGAATGGGCCAAAATACCACAGAGCAACATTCGGGTATCGTGTGACGGTTTCATTGGCCGTTTGAAGGCCATAATTCGTGCCAAAGGTGACCAATTCGAACAAATGTAAACTTATTCTAAAATTTGATGCTATTTCCAACATTTTTTGCTTTCATTCAATGAAATTAAAAAAAAAAAAAAAAACAAGTAAGCAAAGGCTATAGTCGTGCGGGACCGACCATGTGATACCCTACAACACTACAATATGTAAGAAGTCCCTTTATGTCTGAATCCATTTTGTAATATTTCGCTTTTGAAATTACTTCATGGAGCGCTGCCCAGATATTACCCTTAGCGTTTTGACCAGGGACTTTTGCCCAATATTTATGCACTCCATAGTGCTGTTAGTTGTTGTGGTCCATCTTACAGCTACATATACGAATGGTTATCCAAAATGCTGGAATTCTTCCATGTTCTTAACTCTCTTCAATTGTGTGAGCAGGAATTTTTTTCTGTTTTTGGTTCATTTGAAACCCTAAATATTTTGGGATCAACTCCAAAAGCAAGAGGCCCCTCTGTATCTCTAAATGTAGACTCATCTATATGATTTGATTGTCTACGATATTTGGCTATATTCGTCAACGAAATCAGCATAAAAAAGTCAGAAGTTCGCCATTTGTGTATTTCGGATATCGCCTGTGAGTAATGTTGGTATTTTTCACCCAAAAGTAGTAGTTCATTCTACCCGCTGTCCTAAACTCGAACTTCATGCGAGATTTCCTTTGGATTCAATTTGTCAACTTTATAACGGCTGCAAAATCAGGAACATTTTTAGTTGTTGGTCCATTTCAACCCCTAAATATATTGCGGACATCTTTGAAAACAATAGGCCTAGCCATTCTGAGCCTAACCCCAACCTGTGTTGTAAAATGAAAAAATATTACAAAATGTACAATTCAATATTATAAGTCAAATGGAAAAAATCGCATGCGATAAAAAATATGAAAAAATTAAAAAATGTCACAAAATACTACAAAATCTATATCAACATCATTAAAGGCATCTTTTTATGCGATTTTTTTAGATTTTTTACTTTTACATTAAGAGGGCATTCTGATTTGACAAAATTTGTCGAAATCGGTCTGGCCATTCTTGAGCATTCTAGCTAACATCCCCTTCCTTTCTATATATACATTGCATATATTTCGTTATGTACATCCGATATATTTACTATCGGCATCTACGTAACGATCAGAATTGACCTGTTCGTCTATTAGTGATTTCGCCGGCATTAAATATATTAGCGGTGTAATGAAAAATTTGATTTTTATTTATCACAAATGCTATGGTCTATTTCAACCACTAAATATTACCCGATGACCTTCAAAATTGGAAGGCTTCTGCTCAGCCCAAAGCTCTAGCGCCATACTAACTTCCGCGTCGATTGATCTACATTTGCGAACTGTAATGCAACTGCAAAATCAGAAATTTTTTCAGTATTTGGTCCATTTCAACCCCTAAATATTATGCGATCATCTCCAAAAGAAATTGGGTTCTATTCTGAACTTAACCCCACCTACATTTTAAATGACATTTTACATTATTTAAATGAAGATCGGGCCATAATTGCGACCTGTAGAGTGTTACAAATTGAGGTTTGGAGCCATTACCGACACATATGTATAGGTAATTTTAATGAAATTTGGAATGTTTAACGGAATTTGGTACATAAATAAATTTGTCAAATTATATTGAAATCAATTCAGATATAGCTACCATATATGTTTTCTACCGATATCAATGAAATTTGGAAAGTCTAGAAATAAATTGGTATAAATATAAAATCAAAAATGGTAGCGAATCACAGCGGGTTTAGCTAGTTATCCATTAGTCCGGTGCATGGTTTTGACCTTTTTTAGAGAATTGCCTTTAATTTTGTATTTGGGGTTCACATTTGTTTACAGAAATCTCCAATGATTCGGCCAGATTTACGTATTTTAAAAGGTCTTCCTTAACCAAAATTCCTTAATCAAAATGTGAATGCCGTAACTACTTACAAATCAACTCACTCACTGACATAAGTAGTCCCTATTTGGTCATTGGATCATCATTAGTAATACTAGCAATGGTACATTGGTTACATTGGCTTTGATTGTGCCTATGGTGCCACACAACTCCCATGGTGGAGAGTATCCAATGTCCGCCCCAGACAAACTCAGCGAGATTTCTTCTTGTTGTTTTGAAAATTTCGACGGATTTTGTGGGAGAAACTAGAAGAAGTAAAACATATTTTGTAGGACCAGGTTTGGCTCATGTTGAATACTCTGTTTGAGATTTGCTAAGAGTTCAATACGCCATTCGCTTTTTTAAGAAAATATTGTCGAAGATTCACTGTCTTGGTTGGAATTGTTCATAATAATACATCAATGATTCCTGAAAAATTGCAGACCGGTGTCCTTTGTGTCCGGACGCCGTCGATGTGTATGTCATCTGTTGTTATGACGCTGAGAGCGTAACAATAGCATAGGAAATTAAAGGCGTTTGCAGCATAAATGAAATGTTACTAATTTTTTAATGGTCAAAAATGATACTATGAGTTTTAGCTAAAAAATAACATCTTGGAATATTCTTAGTATGGCAACTATAGCTTCGGCGAACCAACAAGAAAAAGATACAACTTGTGCGCGAGACAGAAAGAGAAGAAAAAGATACATTTGTGTTGGTACAATAAAGCTTTTTAATGATTTAAAATTCCATTTTAAGAATTTTTATACTTAATGATGTGTTTTGTGCTACAAAACATAACTTCAATTCCGAACAAAACAACAACATATGGCACTATAGCCGAAGCCAAAGACGATGATGATGATGACGATGGGAAAGAACAAGAATGAAATTCGTACATTTCCTTTTGAATTCTGTTGGTGCTTTTTCAACCATGCTTTTCAAGTTTTAGAGGGACCTGCAAAGGCAAAGAGAGTCCCATTATCCAATAAGCCAGCTAGCCAGCATCCCAAAAGGATAGAAAGGCGAAGCCTTTAATGGGGATTTTACATAAAAATGTTTTCTGGAGTATTGTTGTTGTTGCTTTTTTTCTTTTTACTCTTTTGGTTTTTGTTTTGTACTTTGGCCGCATGATATGTGTGTGAGTTCTTTTTTTACTTTTTCTTCGGCTCACTGGTTTCAATTCCTTCTCTGGTGTCTGAAGTTGTTAAGACTTTGTATGGCCTGGACCGTTTTTGTTATTGCGTTACTCAATGTTGTTGCTGTTTGTTGTTTTTGTTGCTCTTGTCCACTGACCAATTTAAACCAATTGACAGCCGCCAAATAAAATGCTTTAATGGTTTCGTTCGCTTGTTAGGAATGGCGAATGGCGGCGGCCCCATCACAAAAGCCACAAACGGCCAGAAAATTGTCAGGGCTTGTTAAAAGAAATTTGTCTTCATGCCTTTGGCAAACTAAAGTGAATTTTTGAATTTGAGCTGAGTTGCGTTTCTTTTTCTGTATTCTTGTGGGAATTTCAAATCAAATTTAATGAAAACAATTTTTACATTTAACAAAATTTTCTCCAGGGTGCATTATTACCAAAAAAAGAGACGAAAACTCTTGGCTTTCATTTAAGCCGCCTCAATGGCCTAACCATAAAATGTTTAATAAAAACAGGCGAATTAAAGAAATGTTCCTTGTTTAAAAGATTAAACCGAAGATATTTTCGAGACTCCACAGGATTTTGAATGGTAGCTCGTGACGAATTAAAAATCAAAATATTTTCATCTCTAGCTAAGAATATTAGTAAACATAGAAGAGTCGTAAATCTTAAAATTTATTTTTTGCATAATTTATGACTTTATGACTTTGTATGAATTCATAAATTTGTTACAGTTCTTAACAGGAACCTGTCCAGTTTGGTGCCAACTGGAGACTTTTTTCTACTTTCTAATATGTATGTATGTGTTGGAATTTTTCTTCTAACAAGTCCTAAAATGAAAAAGAGACAAGCGATTGCCATTCGCCACATGCAAATGTGTGACAATTTTGTTAGTTTTTGTTTTGCCAACTTTCTCTCGGCATTCTATTGTTGCATAATCTTGGGCAATTCGTTGCACTACCGTTTGTTACGTAATCAGCTAGCGGAAGACGGCTGTCCATGCCACACAACAACATGTTAGGCAAACAGGCAGATATTCAGGCTGCAAAAAGACACACACAGGCACACAACAATAACAACGTTGTGAGAGACCCTACCAATTTCTTTGTAATACCTGTGCCGAACAATAAAATTATGAAATTTCATAAATTCTGTTGCTGCGCTGTTTGTTGTGCAAAAATCACAAAAAAATAATATTTTGCGGTTTCTTGACCTGCTGCAGCTGTTTGCAAAAAATCCTCCTGCCCCGCTCGTGTACCAAACTGACAGCGCCGGTATTTGTGCTCTGGCATGATAAAAAGGCACACAAAAACAGCTGGATTAAGGATAACAAAATGTAAAATATGATTTATTACTCTTAGTCATATTCGTATCACTTTTTTCACTGTTAATTGCCTTTTGTGACAAAAAAGAAAGTTTCTCTCAAACTGTGACAAACGCTGTTTCCTGTAGTATTTTCATAGAATTGGCTGAATATAAAATGAAAACTGCATAACTTTCTTTTTGACTGAATGAAAGATTTTTAAATGTGTAATTTTTACGAACTGCAGAGCAGTAGGGAGTTCTCTGATCCCTTACTACTTCTTGTTGGTATCGAATATATTGGCAAGTTTTGTATGTCCCATATACAGCAAAATTCATTTTTTACTCATGAATGTTTTCGCTTCTTTACTTTTCGAACCATTTCTGCTGGTGTTGCTGTTTTATTCCGTCCACTTCCTTGACGTCGGGCTTCCGTGCCAGTATCACGGTAACGAGCGATGGTACGAGACACAAAATATTTATTCACATTTAAATGGAAATTTTGGCATATCCGACCGAATTCAGTCAAAAACAAGTACACCAAATTTGAAAAAAATCGGTTCACATATAGCTATAGTTCTCATATTTGATACCAGATATCAGATACAGCTCGAAAATACCTCTGTCATATTTTATTGAGGTCTGTTCAGATTTTTTTGTAGGTCCTCCGATTTCATTTTGCTCACCCTTTTTTTTCACAATCAACCAATTTTACCATTTGGTGAAACTTCGCCTAGTATGCCTATTGTCCCAATAAATATTTTTTAACGTAATACAGCAATATTATTTGTTTTACCTATTATTTGCTTCACATAAATTCACAATATACTACTGCTACTACCAAATACGCATAGAGGTGTAGGGTATCACATAGTCGGCATTGCCCAATTTTTGACCTTTCTTTACTGGTTATTAAGAAATGAAATGTTTTTTTTTTTTTTTTTAACAAAAGCAAGTGTCCCTTAAGTTATAAGCATTATCTGTCATCATGTCATTATAAATCACCGAAGAAAATAAATCTCTATTTCCACTGTATGCAAAAAACTATTTTCATTAATTTTTTAATAAATTTTTCCTTGGATTTTTTCAAGTTGACGCCTGAAAGTAAGAAAACATTTCCTTTTAGTTATTAAGTGTCAAAGGAAAAAATATTGTTCGCAAAATTTCACTAAACATTGTAATTTAAGAAAATTACATTCTAAATTTATGTAATAAAAGTGATTTTTGATTTTTTACTGTAAATTCAACACGTATCCTATGCGAGTTAAAATTTCCCTTTATACATCATTTTTGGGGGAAGTATGAGTCTCTGAACATACGAAAAGTTATGTTTATTTCTGAAAAATTTAGCACTTTTTACCAATTCGCTGCAAATTTTCTTATGATTTTACCGTGCAGTCTGTGCTGTGGAAAATAATTGTTAGTCAAATCAATTGGAAAACATCGCCAAAACCATTGCAGAAAAAAATTAAATCAGCTTCAATTGCAAAAAAACGCTGAGATTGGATTGTTAGTTTCGTCTAAACTATATCAACATGTTTTCCCAAACTGCCTCATTAGTAATCCTAAGTGTAAAGTTACAATATCTGTTAAAATTTTTGACCAAATCTTTACATATTTGTCGTGATCTCAGTACTATCTAAGTACCAAATATTATCCATTTTTAACCTCTAAGACTTTTAGTGGCTTCATTTAAATAGCAAATTAATGAATGATATACGAAAACATTCATGAGTAAAAAACAAGTAAGCAAAGGCTACAGTCGAGCGGGGCCGACCGTTGAATACCCTACAACACTATAATAAACGATACAGTTTATATAGGCGAGATACTCGAAAGAATTCCACAAGATATTGTGACAAATAATAAAAGAAAACCATCAGGTATCGTTCTCTAATTTTCGAATAATAGCAACTTAAACTAATTTGCTCATTTCCAATTTATTGGTAGATGTTGCACGTAAATGGTCTTCCTAGATCTGGAACCAATATTTCCCAAAGACCTATAATCTCTCAGAAGTGACAAAAGATTAACATTTATTATTGGTTTTTGACTGAAACGCATCTATATGAGATACAGACATTTGACTATATTCTTCAACGAAATCAGCGTTAACGAAATAGTCAGAAGTGCGTCTTTCCTGTATTTGTGAATTCTCCAAAAAGTCACTGGAATGGACATTTTCGTATTTTTTCTACAAAAGTTGGCAAACTATTTCACACATTGAATATTTTTGGATGGCCATCCAAAACTGCTTGGCTTTTGCAATGTCCAGTAACCCCCATTCAAATGTGCCTGAGGATCGGGCGATAATTACGACCTGCTGACAATTTTGCAGTTTTTTGGTCCATTTCAACCCCTAAATATATGGCGATCATCTCCAAAAAGAGTAGGCTTCTATTCTGACCCTCATCTTATCCCCATGCAAAATTTCGTAAGGATCGGGTCATAAATGCAATCTGTATATGATATCCTGATATCCTAACTACTTAGTTTTGTTAGCTGTAGAAATATTACCAAATGTTTAATTCAAAATGAAAATATGCCAAAAATATGACAAAATTGAAAAAATATGAGAAAATGTTACAAAATCAATATTTTCATCTTTAGAGAGATATTTTTATGCGATTTTTTCAGACGGTTTTTCTTTCCTGCCAAGAGGCCATTCTGAATTAATGAGAACTGTCGAAATCAGTTCAGCCGTTCTCGACATATAAGAGATCTTTCAAGCATATCTTCTTTGATAGACATATATGTCGCACATATTTTGCTATATATCCGATTTGTTGGATGTTAACATCAATGTAAAGATCAGAAGTAACCCTGTCATGGCTTTGTGATTTCGCCGGGATTTAAAATATTCGCGGTTTAATGAAAAATTTCGAATTTTTTCAATACAAAAGATATGGTCTATTTTACCCGCTAAATATAATCCGATGACCACCCAAATTGGTATGCTTCTTCCCCGCCCTAAACTCTAGCTACATGCGAAATTCCGCGTCGATTGGTCTATAATTGCGACCTGTATAGCTACTGCAAAATCCGACATTTTTTCAGTATTTTGTCCATTTCAACCCCTAAACATCTGGCGATCATCTCCAAAAGAAATAGGGTTCTATTCTGACATTAACCCCACCTACATTTTAAATTTCGTGAAGATCGGGCCATAATTGCGACCTGTAGAGTGATTACAAATTAACATGGACAGACGGACAGACGGACGGACGGACATACATAGCTAGATCGACTCAGCTCGGCGAGATAGGAAGATCCATATATACTTTCCTATGTGGGAAACCAATATTTCGAGGTGTTACATAAATTTTGGCCCAATTAAACTTATAATACCCCCAACACATAGTGTTGTAGGGTATAATGAATTTTGCTGTATATGGGACATACAAAACTTCTGCAGAATCTAGAGAAGGGAAGAATTATGACAATACGAAAAATCATAATAGGTCTATGATGTAGTATTATCTTCAGGTATTAAGGTTTGACGATATTTTCCAAAGAAAACTACTATTTTGAGTTCTCAAACGGCATTTAACTTACCAACTAAACATCATCCCTACACGTCGTCCTTATGGCGTAATGAGGGTATCCCGATTCTATGTACTTTGAAGACTTTTTTGAATGGTCTCAAGAGAATGCTCATCTTCTCCACAATATATTATCCGCACTGGTCGATACTTTGAACTATTAATCGTTTGCGACAAAATAATTATCCTATACATTGTACATAATGTCATTTTTAAAAAACGAACCATTAATATCTTTAAGAACACTGCCTTTGTAAGTAGATCAATTTTTTTCTGGATTGTTTAAACTTATTTACACTATTTATCAAGAAATGCCTTTGTCTTGATGTGCTTGAAATATTTTATATTAAACAAACATAACGTTGTGAATATAATCGTATTACGTACTCAATTTTTTAAGCCCAGACAATCTATGAAAAATTAATTTATTCATACTACTTTCATTTTTCCTCCACTCTTCCTAGGTAAGTGTCATTATCGATCCTACTTTGGAAACAAAATTTGCTGCAAACCAAATCTACCAATAAATTCTGCACAAATTGTGAACGCAAGATATGCCCTTCTCAAATGCATATAAATCATAATCCAAAGTAAGTACTTAACATTGAAAATGTTTAATAAAATATTCATGGGCTTGATTTTGTTGTGTCTGCAAAAACTTCAACCACCAAGCATGACAAATGCAAAAAATGTCCTCGCATTCTGTGGAAGATACAAAACTTACATTAATTATAATAAATTTAAGTCGGATGTAGCAAAAAAAATCGACGCCTTCATTAGAAATTTATTTTCTCACACTGGTAGATAACAACGATGACGAAGAGAGATAGATTTTTTATTATAACGTCATTGCCAGTGTTAGTGTGGAACGCAGTGAAACCAATCAATAAATGCCTTTTTAAATGAATTCATGAATGTTTGGGTTTCGGTTTTAGGAAGAAAAAAAATTGGAAAATAAACTCCCACCACAAACTTGGGTCTGGTGGTGCAAAGTTAAGGGAAAATGTTAAAACCACTGGCTGTCTATATTGGTTTCATTTGTTCATTCACCCATCCATCCATTCGTTCTTCTGCTCGTTCGATATCAATATCATGCTATCAAGTTCAATAATGTAAATGTAATTTATTTGCTAATGTAATGCGGAAAACCCCGGCTACGATTTGGGGAGCGAAACGATACGATGGAAGAAAAAAGTTTAGCATTTTTTCTGTGTCGGCTGTGATGATGGCATGGCGGCTGAATTTGTTAAGCTGCATATCATTGAGATAAATATTCAAAGTTTTTCCTTTTTTTAGTAGACAGACATTTTGTTCCGAAGAATACCCTTCAATTTCACATGTGGTAAAGGGCAAATCATGGAATTGCTATAAGTGATGCAAATAGTTTGTGTAAGGAAAATAATCGAATTTGACTTATAAAAAAATGCTTTGAATGCGAAGAGGATATTTCATTCAATGTTCATCTATTGATTAAAACGGGTAACTGCACTCTTAAATCCGACGGGGCCAAAAAATGAAGGTAAAATGAGGAAACGTTACTTTCAAAATTTATTTATACAAACAATCGGTTTTAGTATTTAGATAATACGACTGATCTATTTTTAACATATGTTGCAATTGTTCCTATGCCGTATAAGTCTATCATATATCTATCTAACATCTATTGATTCAAATGTGTATCATTTACTCAAAAAATCCAAATTAAAAAAAAAAAAAAAAAAAATAACTTTAACTGTATTTCGCATTCGTTTTCGTACTGTAATACAACTCATTCATTTTGGCAACGAAAGTCTTAACTAAAAAGTCCTTTTTATACCTTACGCCATATATTGGTAAGGGTATTATGTATTTGTGCATTTGTTTGTAACATGGAGAAGGAAGCAAGATACTTTTGAGGATCTTCATAGAATCATTTTCTGTTTCGATTTATGCTTGTCAGGCCGAACTCAGCTCAGATATATATTTTTCAATACAATCCTTCTCGAAGTGATATCAAGTATATATAGCTATGTAATTTGGTACAAAAGATTAAAATGTCTCCGGCAAATTTTGTGAAAATCGATTCAGAATATGATATGCCTCCCATACATTGGTTCCCACTAAAACCAAATTATAACAGTTTTATAGCCAATTGTTGTTGGATAGCATGATCTACTTCAAATAAATTATTTTGTTACGGGAGCTCCACTAAATATTCATAGTGGTGTATGGTATCATATAGTCGGTCCCGCTCAACTTTTGACTTTTCCTTACTTGTTTGAGTTATCAATGTAGATTGGTGGTAGTCTTCATATTACCTCATCAAAGTTAATTGATATTAATTTCGAGAAAATGCATTTTTTGTCTTATATGTACATGGAGTTACTATATTTATGGCTCTACACTGAAGAGTGTCATTTTATCGAGAGAGCCATAGTAGCGGGACTAATAACAACAAACGAATAACCTTTTCATCTTTTAAGAGATGTACAATTATTTTCCTCATCTTGGAGGGAGGACATAGAAAAATAACCCTCATAGAAAGCATCTGATTTGGTTCTTACTTCGTAATATATTTTCACGTTTTTCACAATGTAATATGGAATTCTGAAGTGGGCAAGAAGCACCCCTTCTGGTACCTCTCCCATAAAAATTTGAGATTTTGCAAAAAAAATACAAATTTCATGTTGAGCGAAGGGATTACATTACGAAGTTTAATTTTGACACAGTAATATTTAGATAAGACCAAAGATGGTCTGTCAGAAATTCTGACGTATATTACATACTTTTCCGACGTATCCGACGTAAACCTAGACAAAAAATAATAGTCTTGACAAAAACGTGGTGGTCGCATACGAAGGTAAATAATAAAATGGGACATTTCATTGTTGCTTCGATTTAAAAGATAGAGTTCGTAGTGGAAAATTATGTTATGACACCATATCGTGACTTAGCATTATTTCATCGATTAAATGTTTTTTATTTTTATCGATTAAATGTACACCCCAAATGCACTGAAATACGTTTTTGTGTCCATATCTGTTTCTCCGCAGTTTACCGCTATTTTTCGCGATTTCAGAATAACATATTTACGTAAATTTTCTGATGCATTTTTGCCTTATCGTCGGATATTACAGTATTTTAGAAGTTTATGACGTTTTATACTTTTTTTACGTTTTATACAAGTATATAATGTTTACAACTTTTCGCCAGTCGTAAACCTAAAAAAAGTGTCAAACAGACCATCTCTGAATAAGACACAGGTAAGAATCAAAAATGGATAATAGTGGTCCAATACTAAAACAATAAAAATAATTCTCTTAAAATGGAAATGCAGGTCAAAATTTCTTTAAATTTTTCATATTATAAAAGTTTTGTCTATATCGCCCAACGCAAAAGATCAAGTATTTCTTAAAAATTTGAAATCATTTTCCGATTTTCTTTAAGTTGACTGATATTTTTAACTTGCCTTAGAAAATGTTAGCATATTTACTTTTCACACTGCATCTTAAGTTGGTCGATATCTTGTAATGCGGAGGAAATCAAAGAATCATTCCAAATTTTATGAGACATATTACTATTCAACATTTTTATAATGGGTCACAAGGAGTGGGATGCTTTTGCCCTTTTTGCAACTGACCGTAATCTTTTGCAAATATTATAAAATACGAAGATTAACACCTCGAAATATCGTCCGTCTGTGGAAATCACTTTAGCTTCCGAACGAAATAAAGTAAATCGATAAAATTTTGTTCAGGTGTGTTTTCGGTCTGCAAGACTTTTCGTATTGAAAATGGTACATATGGGTCCACTTGTTGGTATAGCCCCATATAATTGTACCGCCAGATTTATGATCTTTTGGTTTATTTAGCCACCATTTTTGGTCCGAATTCGTTGTAAATTGGCAGTTTATATTCCCAGAATGTAATCCTTGAAGAGAACTGTTTATATATAGATCCAAGTTTTGGTATAGTCCCCACAAATTCGAAATTTGTGGTTCGAAATGGCGACTACTTTCTATGACAGAATATTGCTTGTACAGATCCACGACTTCGTATAACACCTGTATAACGGCACCTCACAATATATTGTACTTTGAAGATTGTAAATAAATTTCCAACATGATTAACTCGAACTTGGTTTTTTGAGTTCGTAATAGTATAGACAAATAAAGGTATAGACTAAAAATTTTTAAAATTTACCCCTTCCGGCAGATGTCACTACGGTTGATCTTGGGACAGTGAAGTCACTCAAGGCCAGCGAAGTCACTCGACTTCGAAAACAATTTATTCATTTTTCTCCTATTTAAGCTTTATATATTTATATTTCACGACATAGTTAGGTAATGTCAATGTAAACAAAATCGATGCTTTGCTTTAAATTGATAAATAATAATAAATCATAAAAATATTCAATATTTTGTATTTTAAGAGAATTTAGTGAATAGACATCTATTGAAACACTTTTTTCGAAGATAACAGATGAGACAACTGTTTAGTCTATACCTTTATTTGTCTATGGTAATAGTCAACATCTTCTCTGCCTGATAATTGAACTTTAACACAAGATATTCAGAATTTGTTATAAGATAAATACTATTGGAATAGTAAAACCAATATGGTAGATAAATTTCTACCTAAACGTCAGTAGTTCACGTTTCTCATAGTTAGCCATTTTCTCTAGTTTGTTTCTTTTTCGCAACAAAGTAACAACAACACAACAATCGACTGGACCATTTTATGTATCAGCTAAGAGGGGATGGTCGTGTGTTTGGTTACAGTGTGTATAAACTGAAATAGCAACAACAAGAAAAATCAATGTTACCAAGCATTTGTATAAACATAGAAAATTATTCAGTAGTTTTTGAGGATAAGATAGGCCCTTTTAAATCTAGCTATCCGAATAGATTCATTAACAATTCAAATTCAAAGTTAATCAATTACAAAACGGGAGGGTAAATATACGCAACTTGTATACGAGATTTGAAACTCAGTTTAACAGAGTTTTAATGTTTGGCTTTCTGCAAATACTACGTAAGTCGAAAACTACCATTTTTTGCGTAAAAAAACTCTTCTCTGAACGCAAATAGAAAACAACGAAGAATTTAATATGCCGAGAAAATAATTTTTGCAACAATTTTGAATGAAATATTTTGAATGAACTATTTGGTGAGTCAAAATACTCTCTTTAATTATTTAAGATGAAACTACACTTGTTAACACAGGCAGATAAAACCATGGTACAATCAATTCCAAGGTAGGGTATAATAATTATCTGAATATAAGTTTTTCTCTTTGTAGTCTTATAATGTCAAAACATATATACATTTATTTACAGGTTGGGAGAGAATACATTTCTGCGTTTTTTTGAAGAGAAATAATTGTAATCGTATTAGGAACATCGTGAAAAATCCGCGGCACTCCGTTCATTTTTAACAATTTTCATTTGAATTAAAATTTTGTGAGAAAAGTGTCATTAATAAATTTAAAATCATAAGACTTTAGCTTGATGGTTCTGTTTTTCAATTTTAATCAATCTGCCCTACCTTGTAATTATTGTGCCATTGATAAAACTATATAAAAAGGAATTAAATATGCTTGTATAAAACATTTACAAAAAAAAAAAAAAATCATTATCGATTCTCTTTTTCCAATAATAAACAAGTTGTTGCAATGTTATGCTGCCAGGAAGTACAACAATGTGATCCCAATAATAAAAAAATTGAAGAAAGAACGAAGAAATTATTTTAGTTCTCAAATGTTTAAACAAGACAAAAATTATTTTTCAGATATTCTTTTATTATAGTGATTATGGTTTGCATTGCATAGACATGATAAAGTGGAAAAGGATCTATAAAAATTGAATTATGAATGGCAATTTTACAAAATCTACACCACTTCACCCCACGTCATTCATTCCAGCTACAGAAAAAATCAACCAACCAGGCAAAAACGATGACAAATCTCCAAATATGATGTAGAACTACATACCCATTTATTTTATTTTGGATTCGGTGCTGGAAAGTTGTCCATAGAATATTTTTTGTAGTCTCTGTGAAATTGTGGCATGGAGAAACTTAGCCAAAAATTTGTCATAAAAATAGTGTCGGGAGTCGGGAGAAAAGATGTATGCAAAATGTGTGACTGTGTAAGGATTGGGATACAATAACTTTTGTAAAGAACTATATCGTCACAAAAAACTCAAGTCAAAAAGTTTATAAATAGGCCAGGTCGGTCCACCTTTTCATATAACCATGAAACTGTACCTCCCGATATTCGGTATTATTATGACTCAAGCCTCGTGTTCTAAGAGAATTGTTAAAAATTCGATACCTGTGGTTAGTAATGGATCTGCGAGAAAGACAACTGGAATAGGCTCATTATTTCTTATATAACTCATTAAGCTACACCTCCGAAAAGCTAATTTTGTGATTTTAGCCACATTTTTAATAGAATTTCTTAAAACTTAAAACTCGCAATAAATAACAACCACTTTAGCAGGAAACTTGTACCATTGATTTTCCGGTATTTTGAAGAATTTTTACCAACCTAATTCACTGGAAAAAAGGAAGCGGATCCAATATTCTTTATTTTTCACTTTTCCTATTAAAATTTTATGTCGATTAGCGATGTCCGTCCGTCCTTCCTTCCGAACAAAATGAAGTAGGTTTATACAATTTTAACCACATGTATTTTAGTTCTGCAGGACGTAGATCCACTCTTTGGTATTGCCCCCATATTTTAGCCAAAATTCGCTGTAAACAGATCCACGTTTTGGTGTTATCCCCATATAATTGTGCCTCCAGACTTTCGTTTTTTTTTTTTTTTTTTTTTTTTTTTGGATGATGTGGGTCGCCACTTTCAACAAAATTATTTGGTATTTGGGTTTTTAATGGGTATACTCTCTATGATAGAAAATTTCCTGTACAGATTCACGCCTTCGTATACTCCCATATAACGGTGTCTCCCTATATTCAATATTTGTATGATTTTAGTATCATTAATTATTTCAAACGTGATATTTATAGTTCGTATTAGGCGCCACTTTCTCTGGTATATAATATGCTATAGGAATTCACGTTTTCGTACAGCCCCCGTGCAGCGGTACCTCTCAATATTCGGTATTATTATGATTTTAGCTTTTTAACTGATAGAGCTCATAATAGGTGCCGCTTTATCTAAAATATAAATGAATATAGGGGTCTACGTTTTCACATAGCCATAGTTTCAAATTTGGAATTTGAATTTTGGTTAGATTAGTTTCCAGTATGTAGAAAACATCCTTGAATAGAACTGTTAATATAGGTCCAAGTTTTGCAATAGCCTCCACATAACTGTACCTCCAGATTTCGGTATTTTTCCGGAATTATTTAAAACTTGGTGTTTTGAGTTCGTAATAGGCGCAATTTTCTCCAGCAGATAATTGGATATAATGTTCATATAACCCAATGTTACTGTAACACAAGATATTCGGATTTGTTTTAAATTACAGCGGCATTTTTAAACGTTTTTTATTTTACATTTTGCAATGTATTATTTGCAATATTCGTAAGGTCAGCAACAGCTGGCTTACTTGTTTGTCTTTGAAGATTTGGCTGATGCATTGACAAAAAAGAGATGAAAAATTAAAATTTCTTATTTTGGAAAATCCATTGTTGCCTCCTAATACTAATTGTCAACCAGTTGTCACAAATAGGTTAAAAATACAAATACTAATTTATGTACTCAACTAGGGGAATCCATTTCATTTCTAATGCTTCAACATATTTCCCAAAGTATGCATAAATTCATGTTCACATTAACGAGGGTTTCAGCCACAATTTTCAATCGAATTAGATGTACTTGGGCATTATAAGTTGTGTTAGATGAAAATTCCACTTTCAAAACCATTTAATATGGGTCAACATATTGACGAGGTCGAAATTTTAGAATAGTCACCATATAACATATGTTTTGAAGATACTTACCATCAACGGACTACAGCCTTTGCGAGCGCCAATCATTATAGGGGTATTAAGAAAGCAAAATGAAAAGTGTAAAATCAAAATAACAGTTAAAAAATAATAATATATAAAAATATTTAAAAAAACAAGTAAGCAAAGGCTACAGTCGAGCGGGGCCGACCGTTGAATACCCTACAACACTATAATAAACGATACAGTTTATATAGGCGAGATACTCGACAGAATTCCACAAGATATTGTGACAAATAATAAAAGAAAACCATCAGGTTTCGTTCTCTAATTTTCGAGAAATCGAGAATCGAATTTCTTCGGGTTTGGATGAAATATTTGATTTAATTAAGAATACTATGATAATATATTATGTCGAAAAACTTGCATTTCATTTAGGCATTTTTATATACAAAAGAAATTTAAAATTTCTTTAAAAAAGTGCTTAAATAAAAAATCTTAAATTTTCTAAAATCGATTTTCATTAAAATCATCTGGCACACCTGCTGATTTTGCAATAATTTAAGTTTTACAAAGTGAAGTACATAAAAGATTCACCCAAGCCAAACTTAATGCCGTTTTATTTATTTATTTTAATACCTTTGCGCAACAACGTAAACATCCTGAATATTTCCATTAGCTTTGTACACACTTTTAATACACAATATTTAATCGGAAGGAAAAAGGGCTTAAAACCAATCTTTTAAGGTAAATCTCTTACAAGATTTTTAAAAGACTACGTCGAAAATGGTATTTCAATGTATTCTGTGATATTTCATTTATGTCAATAACCTTGCAGCTACGTAGAAGTATTGTGCGTTATTTACCCAGTGGCATTATTTTAGTCGGATTGGGTGTTGTTACTAAAAAAAAAAACAATTTTATAAAAAATACAAAAGACAAACCAAAAATCGAAAGAAAAAATAAAATCACCTCGAGCTAATAACAAAAACTAAAGGCGTTCAAAGCTGCATGTTTTATGTGACAAAAGACCAACACTAAATATTGCCACGACAAAGTATGAAAACAAGTGCTGAAGTATTTTTTTTTTCATTTTGTGACAAGTCAGCCAATTTTGCACACACGCAGTCTACCCTAGTGGAACAAAAAAGAAACATGAACATTTATAATTCTTATGAATACTTATGAGCCTGAGGCAATGAGTATTTCCATAAAATCTTTCAAATGAGTTCACTTATGAAGCACAATATCTCACATAAAACGTATACTAGGGTAAGTGTGCCTAAGTTCGGCATGTCCCAGTAGTCGGCACTTTTTATTTTTAAGCCCAAATAGATGAAACTTTTATAACTAAATGTATTTTATTTACTTCAAATATATTGTCAGCTATCTTTGTGTACAATTTCGCTAAGAAAAGATGGTTTATTCTAATAAAAAAATAAATTTTTGTCTGTGAAGGTCCTCAACAATATATATTCTTAAGAAAAGTACAATAAAGACGTCGAATCAGTTTAACTAAACAAAAATATTATATTTTAATGAATTAATTTATTATTATTATTAATTATTGTTACAAAAAAATTAATATGCCGACTGTTGGAACATGCCATACCGACAATTGGCAAGTGGTGCCGACTACTGGCAAAAAAGCATTGTTTTAATAAAACTACAAATTTATGAAATTTAATAAAAAGTTATTAAAACTTTATTTATTATTGCAAACACTATACAAAATTTCGAATCTGAATAAATTAACTTTGTAATAATTGAAAAGTTCCACTCTGAATGGTGAGCGATTAAAAACGCGAAAATCCTAAAAGTGCCGAGTACTGGTACACTTACCCTATAATATGTATTTTTGTGCATGATAACCAAGCTTTGAGTTGGTGTTTCAATCTTTACAAAAGGATAACAAAGGACAACATGTATATGGCTGTTGGGCGAAATCAAGTGTTTTTAGACGCTATAAAACATGGTTAAATGCATTATAAATGCTTTTGATGTGAACAAAATAACAGCCATTCACCCAACCATAGGCTTGTTAAATTTACTGCAATTATGTGCCGCCAAAAAGTGAGCCTTGCTATGGTGGTGGACAAGTAGTCTACATAACACCACCATTATAATTAAAAATATGCTAATTTTTTATGGACGAATATTTTATTGGATTTGGATATGTGTGTCTCATTTTGTAGATACAAGACATTATAAAAGGATTTAAACCCAACTATGTAACACATTAAAAGCTTAACTATAACAACGAAAAATTTTAACAGCTTCATTTTCTTAACAATCCCTCAATGGAGTTTGAATTTTGCCGGTAAAGTTAAAATTTTGGATAATTTGTTTTTAATGTTACATCTGTTTTCTATCCGCTAAAAAATGCACAATTTCGATCAAACCGTTATTGTACCATAATTTAAAGTTTATTATTTCATATAAATAATTCTAGTAGTAACGTAGGCGATTAATGAAGGCAGAATAAAGGGTTATAAACATGTATATTAAATTTTGTCATTCCTTATTTAATATCTCCAAATATTCGTCCACCATTAAGTATATATGGTCATGATCAGCATAAATTTCTAAGCCGATCACTAACCGCCTGTCTGTTGAAAGCACGATACAGCCCACATTATTTGACGTAGAGCTTTGAAATCTGGCACACTAGTTTGTATTGTGTAATCGCCACATTTATCAACAGGTGTGTCTAAAATTTTGTATTTGTGGTTCGTAAAAGTTGGCAGAACATTGTATGCATAGGTCCATGTTTTCGTATATCCGCCATGTAACGGTATCTCCCGAACTTTTTCAAATTTTATATTAAGAGTTTGTTACGGGTTCTTCCTTTGGTAACATAACATTGACGGTCGAGGTCGACGTTTTACTTTAGCCTCATTATTACAGTAACTCGCTATATTCGTTATTTTGACGATTTTAGCCAATTTAGCATTGAGTAAGTAGGTCAACGTTTTCTTGTTCGATATTTTGACGATTTAATTCACATTTCACCCAAACAAATGCTTTTTGTAAGCTTTAACAACATTATCCAAACGATCTCACTGGTATTTGCAGTATAAAGAAGAACACGTTTGAATCCACATATTTTTATAAAAAATGATTTCTTTTTATACCCTACACCACAAGGTGGTCAGGGTATTATGTTTTTGTGCATTTGTTTGTAACAGGCAAAGGGAAACGAGATAGACCCATAGTTCCTTTTGATGTTCTGCATAGAATCACATTCTGAGTCGATTTATGTATGTCCGTCCGTTTATTCGTCCGTCTGTCCATGTATTTTTGTGAACAAAGTACAGTTCGGATTTAATACCCGATCCAGAAATTTTGCACAAATCATTTGTTTGGCCCAAGGACGAACCCTATTGAAATTGGAGATAATCGGTCAAAATTTAGATATAGCTCCCAAATATATCTTCGTCCGATTTGCCTTTTATTGTGCACCAAACGTGTAATATCAGCCCGAATAGTATGGCATTTTGCACATAGAACCAAATTAGGCCTGAAAATAAGTATGCCAAATTTGATCGAAACCGGTTCAGATATAGCAATAGCTCCCATATATATTGTTCATCCGATTAGTTATTTTAGTCCTCCGCAGCCGTAATATTCACTTTGTAACAACAATATTTGGGGAAATATATCAAATTCAGCTCAGAAATACCCTTGCTAAATTTTATCGAGATCGGTTCCGATTTGGATATAGCTCCCATAAATAACTTCGTCCGATTTACCATTTATTGTGCACCAAACGTCTAATATTTGTCCAAATGGGATGGAATTTGGCACATACGACCGAATAGGAGTCTAGAAGGTAGTATGCCAAATTTGGTGAAGATCGATTCAGATATAGTTATAGCTCCCATACATATTGTTCATCCGATTTATTGTATTTGTTACCCACAGCCGTAATATGCACTCCGTAACAACGATATTCAGGGATATATATCAAATACAGCTCAGAAATATCTTTGCCAAATTTTATCGAGATCGGTTCAGATTTGGATATAGTTCCCATATATATTTTTATCCGATCTCAAATTAATTTCGCACCAAATGGGCAATACAAGTCCGAATTTAAAAGATACAAATGCTTCGGCATATTTAGTCCTTTGAATTTTAAATTATAATTATAATCATAGTGTGTATGATTGAATTCTCCCATAAAAACTTTTAATTTTTAAGTGGAGCTCAACTAAATTAGCAAAGTGGTGTAGGGTATCATAAAATCGGCTCCGCCCGACTTTAGGACTTTCTTCACGGGTTTAAATTGTTGTTTCTCACCTTGTATTTGCAAAATTGTACTTTTTGTGACGAGCACATGGTTTTCTCTATCTAAGATTTATAAATCACATTTTAATTTCTTTAAATATTTTTATTTATTGTTCCAGAAACGAAGACACATTTTCAGTTTTTGATTTCCCACCGTGGTAAATCTACATCTAAGATTTTGTTTTCTAAGTCGCAAAATATTAAAATACCCATTTTCAAATACCATCATAACTTTAATAGTTGCTATATTTTCGTTTTAATCCTTAAACTATTTAGCAACTATTTTTGTAGTTCTTATCTAATCCTCTAATTTTTTGAACAAAAAGTATTTGCCGCCACAACAAAATGCAATTAAACAATTCACCATAGCAAAACCTTTGATAAATTACTGCCGTGGCGAAATTTTATGAGTTTTGCCTAAAATCCTTAAACGCCAACATGATTGTGAAATCGCTGGCCGAAATAACAACCAACCAACTACCAGACACCAAATGTTAGAGTCCAGCAAAAACTATAACAATCAGCCAGGCAAGCATCCACAAAAAATAGTTTTGCACTAATTAAGGTTCACATAGTTTTGGTCAGGCGGAAATACTTTGTTATCCTTTGGGTGATGTCGACAAATGCTTGGGTGGTTGTGTATGTGTGTGTGGGTAGATGTGTGACTGGCTTGTTGGGAACATGCAGTCTACATCAACTACAAAAACAATGAACATTTGTTTTGTCCCCCTCTTATGCTCCCGTTTTTTCATCAGGCTTAAACTATTCGGAATTGGTACTCGAAAGTTTTGAATTTCATTTTAGATATACGGTTAGTGAGGGTAGGAAATATTTCTATGCAATTAATATTCTAAGGTCATCATCACATCATCCATAGGATGTTGTATCACACATAGGCTGTGTATAAATACAAAATTAATTACTTTTTTCCCAGTACTGTAAAGATAATAAATTTTATTAATTTTTTCAGATGGAAAACAAGTGCGTGGCACGTGATGATGAGGTTTTTAATCTTACAGTTTTCACCACTATAAATACATAAGCCTGCACGCACACACATACGTCAACCACCACCGACACGACCACCACTACCCTTACATCATAGTTCGTGGCCATGCTGAAAATCCTCATAAATATTAACACACGCCCCTCTGATTGTCAGGCATTTTGCAATTAATTCTGATGTAGTGAAAAATTGCACAAATACATGCATCGACGCTGGGAAACACGAAAAACAAATCGCTATTTGGGGATAGGTATTAACTGATGCAGTGGCATGAAGGATTATTTTTTAAAAAATATAAACAAAAATCTTTATATCTTTCTTCATGCCGTTATAGTACAATCAGTGTTTCCTAAAATACATATTCAAATTTTAAACAAGTAAGCAAAGGCTACAGTCGCGCGGGCCGACCATGTGATACCCTACAACACCACAATATGTTAGAAGCCCCTTTATGTCCAAATCCATTTTGGATTTCCATCAGGGACATTTACCCAATATTTACGCACTCCGTCGTGCTGTTAGTTGTTGTGGTCCATTTTACAGCTAAATATAATCCAATGGCCATACAAAATGCTAGAATTCTTCTCTGTCCCTAACTCTCTTCTCAGGCGTGCCGGTTGGCTTCAATTGTGTGATCAGAATTTTTTTCCCTTTTTGGTCCATTTCTACCCTTAAATATATTGGGGACATCTTTGAAAACAATAGGCCTAGCCCTTCTGTGCCTATCCCTACCCTTTTTCGTGAGGATCGGACAATAATTGCAGACTGTATATAATAACCCCAACCTGTGTTGTAAGGTGAAAAAATATTACAAAATATACACTTCAATATCAAGTCAAATTGGAAAAATCGAATGCGATAAAATAAATGAAAAAATAAAATAATATGTCACAAAATTCTTTAAAATCTATATTAATATCCTTATTGGCATCTTATTATGCGATTTTTTTAGATTTTATACTTTTACGCCAAGAGGGCATTCTGAATTGACAAAAATTGTCAAAACCGGTTCAGCCATATAAGCATTCTAGCTAACACCCCTTCCTTTGTATATACATATTGTATATATTTCCCTATATATATTCGATATTTTTACTGTCGGCATCTAGAGACCTGTCAGAATTGACCTGTTCGTCTATTTGTGATTTCGCCGGGATTAAAAATATTCGCGCTTTAATGGAAAAATTTGACTTTTATTGAACACAAATGTTATGGGCTATTTCACCAACTAAATATTACCCGATGACCATCAAAATTGGAAGACTTTTGTCCAGCCTGAGCCCTAGCCCCACGCTAACTTCCGCGTCGATTGGTCTATAAATGCGACCCGTAGAGCAACTGCAAAATCAAGAAATATTATGCGATCGTCTCCAAAAGAAATAGGGTCTATTCTTACCTTAACCCCACCTCCATTTTTAATTTCATGAGGATCGGTCCATAATTGTGGCCTGTAGAGTGATTACAAATTAACAGGGACAGACGGACGGACGGACATATATAGCTAGATCGACTCAGCTCGGCGAGATAGGAAGATCCATATATACTTTCCTGTGTGGGAAACCAATATTTCGAGGTGTTACATAATTTTTGGCCCAATCAAACTTATAATACCCCCAACACAAAGTGTTGTAGGGTATAAAAAACTATTAATTTTAATATATTTTCTTTATTTTCTAACGGTTTTTGGAATTTTTTCAATTGAGTATCTTAAAATAATAATGCATAATTTAAAATACTGAATTGAAAAAAAAAAAAAAAACATCGGAAACCGTAGTTAGATTCATGTCGGTTGCAAAGCCTCGAAATATTCTTCGGAGATCCCAAAAAGTGTATACATTCCTGATCAAAATAAAATTATAAAGCGATTTAGCGATGTCCATCTGCCGTCCGTCTGTCTGTAGAAATAGCGATACAGTACACATTATTTTGTCTTGCGCTTTGAAATTAGGCAGAAATGATTATATAATATGTAGACAGATTGGCATTGAAAATGGCCTATATTGGTCTCAGTTTAGATATAGCCGCCCATATAACGATACCTCCAGATTTTCGATATTTTGAAGATTTCAGCCACAATTTTCAACCAAATTAGCTGAAACTTTACATTTGGGGTCCTAGGTGGGTCTGTTTTCTCTCTGTCCTTCCTTCCCTCTCTCTCTCTCTCTCTCTCTCTCTCTCTTTGCAAAGAATATTCCCTACAGGTTCACTCATTGGTACAGCGCCCATATAACGATACTTCCCGATTTTCGGGATTTTGAAGGTTTCTGCCACAATTTTCAACCAAATTAAGTAAAACTTGAAAATTCGATTTCTCGGCAGGCCTGTTCTCACCTTACAAAAATATTCTCTTCAGTTCCTCTAACTGGTATAATCCTCACATAAAGGTTCTCCCAATTTTTGGGATTTTGGACACATTTTCTAGCCGATTTGTCTACAATTTTCTATTTATAGTTCGTAATGGGTTTAAGCTAGGGTGGAATAATATTGCATATATAGCTTTAAGTTTTCCACCTAACGGTACCTCCCGATATTCTAATGGTATTGAACGGTCGGCCCGGACGAACTTAATGTTTATAACGAAATTGTTTAAGATTTGGTATGTAGAGTTGGTACTACACTTCTATTTTTTTATTTTATTAAGCATATTTATCTACGGAAGTGTTTCAATTTTCATGTCATTGCCATTTAGAATTTGCCATATCTTCAATATATTGTGGCAGATTATAATCTATGTATTTCCACTAATCCTCATATCCCCCCTATAGCGATGCCTCGGAAAATCGGTATTTTGATTTCTTAAGCCTCATTTGCTAACGGATTGGTTTAAAATTATGTATTTGGACAGTAGAAACGGTACCTCCAAGTACCCCGTGTTTTAATAATTTAAACAACATTGATATCTGATGTTCACAATATACAACACCTGTTGCCGACAATTATGCACATTTTCCGGCTTGTTTTATTAAGTGTTTAGTCTATTTTTATACATTCCACCATAATATGGAGGGTATATTAAGTTTGTCATTCCGTTTGTAACACCTCGAAATATATATTTTAGACCCCACAAAGTATATATACAGGGTTGCCCATATTCGACGGACCCATCTGGCAACGTTTATACGAAAAATTTTCGACTGGTAAGGCTCTTTCTAATCCGAAGAGGCCATATAAAAGTCGACCAAGGCGATCGGCCGAGAATATCGCTGCCGTACGAGCCAGTGCTGAGAGGTCCCCAAGAACATCCCAAAAACGCCGTTCTCAGCAGTTGGCCATGGCTCGGTCCACTTTACAACGGATTATTCACATTGATTTGCATTTGTTTCCGTACAAAATTCAATTGACGCAAAGAATGTTGCCTGCGGACAAGCCTCGTCGATTGGAATGGGCCCAAAGGGCCCAAAGGTTCGTCGAATATGGGTAACCCTGTATATATACTTGATCAGCATACAATTCTATGCCGATTTAGCGATATCCGTCTTTCAGTCTCTCTATCCGTCTGTGGAAATCACTCTAGCTTCCGAACGAAATAAAGTTGGTTGATAAAATTCTACTCAAATGTGTATTATGTCTGCAGGAATTTGGTATTGAAAATGCATACATACAATGTAGCCTCCCATAATGGTACCTCCCTTTTTCGGTATTTTTATGATTTTAGGGATATTTTTCACCGGAATTATTTCAAATTTGGTATCTGAAATGGATACTACAGCCTAAGGCTGAAAATTGTCAGTGTAGGTCCATGTTTTAGTATAGCCCACTTATAATGGTACCTCCCTTTTTTCGGTATTTTGGTGATTTAAGCGACATTATTCACCGGAAATGTTTCAAATGTTTGTAGTTGAAGTTCGTAATGGATTCTACAGTCTATAATAGAAAACTTTCTGTGCAGGTCCACGTCTTCGTATAGCCCTCATATAACGGTACCTCCCGATATTCGGTATTTTGATGATTTTAGCTAAATTATTCACCGATTTTTTTTTTAAATTTCGCATTTGAATATTGTAATGGTTTATAAAAAGAGGTGCCTATGCAGGTCCACGACGTCGTATAGACCCTAATATAATGGCTACATTTAACATACAGCTTTATTAATTGTTTAAACTCTCAATAGATACCACACCGCCCACTTCTGATATTTGGAGAACTTTAACTGTATTCTACAACCTATTTCGCTGGCATTTACAATTTCCCGAGACTTCAAGACTCAAAGACGTTCTTTATGTCTTTGGATTATGTCGATGTATTTTCATCGATTTGATTTCTGCAATGTAATGTGTAACATAAGAGTCACTTGTGTACAAGTGACCGAAATTAGGCTAAAAATAACTAAAACTTCCGTATATAAAACTCACGTATATACGTTTCCAAATATACGTATTTACGCCGGTATTTAGCTGAATATCAACTATATACATGCCTTGAATCTTAAATTCTTGTATCTTAAGTCTTATCGTAAACGCCGAGCCTGGAACCCACAACCTTCGGTCATGTAGTTGTGCCGACGATTCTCGTTACTTAGTAATGTAAAAGGTAAGTAGAGGTATGGATATTCTTTGTGTTAATTCCCGTCTTCTATTCATGCATTAATATGATCTGTTTTGTATTTGCCAAACAATAACAATTAGGCTTTTACCAACACCCTCTGAATTTACGTATTTGTGTATCAAGGGGAGTTTCTATTACCCATCTTACTGTTCGTATTATGTTTCCCCCTTTTACCCCAACAACAATGACGTTGCTGACGATGATAATTGGTAGAAATACGAGTAAAATTTAATTTATTTAGTGTCAGATGACAGTCACTCATTTCGGCTGTAGCGAACAATTGTTTTATTGTCATTTTTCCTTAAATGTTGGCGTAGGAAATTATAGATTTGTCCGCGGCATGTGTGTACATGTTTGCGTATTTTGTACATCAGAAAATTTCAATTAGACTAGAGAATATAAATTCTAAATAGACATGCACGTACGTGTGTACTTTAATTAATAAACTTGACTGTGGCAATGAATTGAATTTAGTAGCAATAAAGTATCACATGCATATGCATACATACATATGACCTTTAAAAGCCTTAAATAAAAGCTTAACATTTGGGAATTATTGAAAATTAAATCTCCAAAATATAAATCATGATGGACCAATTGGAAGTTGAATGCATTTTTTCACACTTGTTTTTTATATATCCAGTGTTTGTAGTATTGGTCTTAACGAAAGGGCCACGAATAAGAGTTTATTACTCTCAATGAAAATAGTGTACCACCTCATTTTCACACTCTTTAAGAAATACATAATTGGTCGTACTTCAGCATATTGTTTCGAATTATAAAGCTGATTACAATTTCTTCAGTTGCCTTCATCTTATTACCCATTTTGTTGGCAATCATTTTGTTGGGTTTTTATAGATCCTTCCTGTTTTAGTATGTGGCCTCCTGACACCGACTCCTTCGGCTGAATTTTGTCTCGAAGAACCTCTTCGGAATCGGAAATATCGGAAATCGACACATGTTGTTCACGAATTAATATACTTTATGAGGCATTCCACAAAGGAAATATCAAATTTTATATACCCTCCACTTTATAGTGGAGGATATAAAATGGCGGTCAAACCTAAAGGTAACTTATGACGAAGATATGACAAAAACTATAAGTGTGCTATGGAGAGTAAATTCAATTCGGACCTAGTTTACAGTCACTCAATAACGAATGGATGAGATTGATTGATATTGTTTTCTCTTCGTAGGAGTACTCTCGCTCGAATGATGAACTCATATCTTGTTTTAAAAACAAACAAACTAGGGAGTAGGGTTTAATCTAAATGTGAAAAAATATACTGAAGTCATGATAATATATATTAGGCATCATTGAGGACCCTATCTTAGATGTGATTCGTAAAATTTTGGTGGAATATATGAATGCCTGCAAATCTTTTCATTTGGGACATACAGGGTGAGATAAAAGAAAACTGCAACAAAGTCAAACGCCACAACCGAAGCGGCACATTTTCAGCTGACCTCTTTGGCAAGTAAATCTTCTGAACAACGAATGTTTTTTCATCGGAGAAAACCAAATTCGGCAGTTTACCACTTTCAGCCAAGCGAAGCAACTCTTTAGATCTATTTTCTTTCTGTTGCGGTGTAAGTTCTTGCACTTTTTGAATTTCAATGGTTTTACCCCGAGCTCATTTATCAATATTTTCCGAATGGAATGTTGAGATATGTTCAGCTCACAAGCCGCGTCACAGCGACGCGGATTTCGATCAAGTCGCTTCTTTACTTTTCGAACCATTTCTGCTGATGTTGCTGTTTTCTTCCGTCCACTTCCTTGACGTCGGACTACCGATGCAAATTGGAAGGGTCTATATCCCTGAACAGAGGATTTGTATCCCTGACAATCTGATTTATAAATTAGAGAAAACTTAATTGAAAAATATATATCTCAATCCTTCAGAATACTTCAAATCATGGGTTGTCTTTAAACGGGGACTACTGCAAGCAGTAGATTTGCAATCAATAGTTTAACGTAAAGCCAACGCATTTTTTAAAGACACAAAATTTGTTTCAAAATTATAGTTCAAATTTTCAAAACCAACAAAATCGGGGATACTACATAATCAATATGAAGAGACAATCTGGGTTATTTCTTTCGTAAAAATTTACGTTTGACATACGTAAATGCCTCCACTAATATAATTTAAGAAATCCATGAACTGAAAATATTTGGCATTATTTTTTTTTGTACCACGAATAATTTTAATGGCAAAGAAGAATAGGTTTGATTTATAATTTAACAATCAACAAAAAATGTTTATTTAAGCAAATATTTAAATTGTTATATTCTTCTACGGTTAATGCTTACGCCTTCCTCCATAATTATTTACAAGTAAATAATATCAACTAAATACCTGAAACCATTTTTCATAACCATGACCACTCACCCTCCTCGTTGTAAAGAATTTTTTTTTTCGTGTGCCAAGAAATCCCAATAGCACATCATCCTTCGGGTGCGCTTGCCATATCTCGTTTGACTTTTGTCATATTGTTGCCGCTGTATACCTTTGTATTGTTTGTCGTTGTGCAGTCAGTTTTTTCTCCGTCGCTTAAGTAACATTCAACGTCGTTGTTATCTTTTTTGCCACAGGCAGCTGCAAATGCCACGCAAATTAAACATCCTTCTTTTTTAATGCCAAGCTCACAGA
Organism: Musca domestica; assembly: GCF_030504385.1. Classification (NCBI taxonomy): domain Eukaryota; kingdom Metazoa; phylum Arthropoda; class Insecta; order Diptera; family Muscidae; genus Musca; species Musca domestica. The sequence goes on along the minus strand of NW_026712328.1, from coordinate 20,572,713 downwards.
TCTCCGGTTAGTGTGCGAGTGTATGTGTGTAATTTGGCCTAAACGACAGTAAAAGCCGGGTAAAATATATTTACACAGAGGGTTTTGGCTCAAAGCTTTACATGTGACTGCGTGCAAGTGTTTATGTTGTTGTTGTTGTTGTTGTTTTGTACCTATTCTCCCTATCCGTTGCCCTTCGAAGTACACACCAACAATTTATGTACATTTTGTGTTGGTATTTTCTTGTATTTCATTGCCATTAGCTTCACCACTGAATAGCGTTGATGATGTTGCTGCTGCATTTTCTAGTCGTGTCGTCTGCTTGATTGCTGGCATCCACTCGTTTTGGTTATTAAACACCCACTTATTACCTTTTTATTTGCATATGACCACTCTATAATTTGCCCTGTACTTTTTTGTCTTCTTGCTTTTTCCTCGACCATAGATGAGGGGGATGCTAAGGGTATTAAGTTAAATCCTTTTTGGCTGGAACATGGTTAGTTTGTTTGTGTAAAAACAAAAAAAAAAAAAAAAAAAACGAGAAACAAAATGAATGTTCTTATAATTTAACGGTGGAGAAACAACCTTAGGTTATTGGGCTTAAAGTTATGACTTTGACAAGCCTGTGGTGGTAAAGCATACAAGGAAAAATACCCAGGACTAGAAAATGTTTCAATATTGTGCCAAAAATCTAGTGAAAAGTGTAAAAAAATATATAATCTATGAGGTTTTATGTATTTCGAAATGTGTTTCATCGAAATAACTATGTTAGAATCCATATTCCTTTAAACGAAATCTGAATAAGGGCATTTGGAGCCATACCACTGCGTCATTGTAAGAGGTCTGTAAGATATAAACCAGTAAAGAAAGTCTTAAAGTCGGGATGGGCCTACTTTATGATACCCTACACCACTTTATATATTTAGTAGAGCTTTACATAACAACTGAAACTTTTTATGGAGAATTTGTGAGAATTAAATCATACCAACAATTTTTATAGTTATATATATTTTTATAGTTATAATTTAAAGTCCAAAGGAACTAATATATGAGAGGAATATCCTCCTCTGAATCGGTTTCTACCAAATTTGTGCTTTTCAAATTCGGGCGTGTATTACCCAATTGGTGCACAATTAACTTGAAATCGGATAAAGATATATATATATATAGGAGATATATCCATATCTGAAAAAATCTCAATAAAATTTGGCAAAGGTATTTCTGGTATATTTCCCCAAATATCGTTACTATGGAGTGCATATTACGGCTGTGCAGGGCAAATATGAACTAATTTCCACCAAATTTAACATACTTGTCTCTAGAGTTATTTTCGTCATAAGTGCCAAATTCCATTTCATTTGGGCCAATATTACACCGTTGGTGCACAATAAAAGGCACATCGGACTAAGATATATATGGGAGTTATATATAAATTATCTCTAATTTCAATAGGGTTCGTCCTTGTGTCAAACAAATTATTTTTACAAAATTTTATCTGGATCGAGCAATAAATGCGACCTGTACTTTGTTTACAAAAATACATGGACAAACGGATGGACGGACGGACATGCATAAATCGACTCCGAATGTGATTCTATGCAGATCATCAAAAGGAACTATGGGTCTATCTCGCTTCCTTCTGCCTGTTACAAACAAATGCACAAAGACATAATACCCTGACCACCTTGTGGTATAGGGCATAAAAACGCTACAAAATTAATGTCTTTATATAACACACAAATATAAACAGCCCCGAATTAAAAAATCTTACGGAATTAAGCTCGTTTTTCCTAATTGTAACAATGCCACGGCATTACGGCGCCAATCAATTTTGTCTATTTTATTTTATAAGATTTTCGGATTAAAGTAAAGAATACTTGTTATCAGGAAAATTTGGAATTCTAAGAGCATGTTTTTAAATTTTTTTTTTTTTTTTTTCGAAATCCCAAATATAATTTTGAAACGAAAATTGATATTATTTCACAATATTCGCTAGTCTAAAAATGACATTTGCAGTACAACTCTGGTAGGATCAGTGACATAATTTTATAATATTCCCACATGGCGAAAAAGCTAAACTTTTGGTACATTCACCTTAAAATCTGGTAAAAAGTTTTCTGAGCGATATGAAAAAACGAATATCTTTCTGAGGTAATTTATTTTATAGCAAAATAAATTATTGCAGCTCATTAAGTGACCATAACATCGAGAGCCTATCTTCCTTAACCCGAGTATTTTTGTTTAGAATAAATTTTCTCTTTTCTCAAATAAAGACAATCATTAACAGTGAAAAATATGGCTAAGGCCTTCAACATACCCAAAAATCGGTCGGTCCCCTATACAGGACTTATGTCGAATAAATGGATTTTTATTGAAAATATTCTTTTTTAAAAACCTAAATAAAATTACAAGTTATTTGGTTGTACAACTCGGTCACAATCTTTAATTTAACCATATGTGGAAAGTATCGTTGTTTATGGGTCATAATAAATTGTTGTTCATGAAAAAAATCCTTATATTGAGAACCTTTAATGTAAAAATGTATGATTGGGTGGAAATGTAGAATGAAATTGGAGAAAGGATGCTTAAGGAAAAAAAATTATAAAGACTATCACAAAAATTAAATTGGGAAATACATTCGGAACAGTCAAAGTATTTAACATTATTATTTTACCGAATAGAGAACTCACGCCGAAGTTTTTTCCATGGAAAATGAAAAATATCAAATTTGCTACGGACTGATCTTTTAACACTCTCCACCATTTGGAAAGAATTTGCAAATTCTCAAATAAATTCCATTGAAAAATACTGCTAAAATCATAAAAGTACCGTTATATGGGCGCTTTGTGAAGACGTAGACCTTCATAGACAAGACACAGGCTGTAGTACCCATTAGGAACTTTAAATTCTACATTTCATACATTTTCCGATGAAAAGTGTGAAACCAATCATTAAAATACCCAATATCTGGAGGTACAGTTATATAATGACTATACCAAAACTAAGACCCATGTTTAGGTCAATACAAAAAAAAATCCCAAAATAAAACCAGTAAAGAAAGTCCTATAGTCGGGCGGGGCCGACTTTGATAATTTAGTAGAGCTCCACATAACAATTAAAAGTTTTTATGGGAGAATTCAATCATACACGCTATGACTATAATTATAATTTAAAGTTCAAAGGAGTAAATATACCGCAGCATTTGTGTCTTTTAAATTCGGACTTGTATTGCCCATTTGGTGCACAATTAATTTGAAATCTGATAAAGATATATATGGGAGATATATCCAAATCTGAACCGTTTTCGATAAAATTTGGCAAAGATATATCAGAGCTGCATTTGACATATTTCCCCAAATATTGTTGTTACAGAATGCATATTACGGCTGCGGAGGACAAAAATTAAAAATCGGATGAACAATATATATGGGAGCTATAGCTATATCTGAAATTTGGCATACTTATTTTCAAGCCTAATTTGATATATTTCTCTGAATATTGTTGTAACGGAGTGGGTAACAAATGCTACAAATCGGATGAACAATATATATGGGAGCTATAGCTATATCTGAACCGATCTTCATCAAATTTGGCATACTTATTTTAAGGCCCAATTTGGTTGTGTGCGGCCTGATATTACACGTTTGGTGCACAATAAAAGGCAAATTGGACGAACATATATATGGGAGCTATATCTAAATTTTGACCGATTATTTCCAATTTCAATAGGGTTCGGCCTTGGGTCAAACAAATGATATGTGCAAAATTTCATCTCAATCGGATAATAAATGCGATCTGCATTTTGTTCACAAGAATACATGGACAGACGGGCGGACGGACGGAAATGTAGGGAATGTTATAAGGGAAAAAATGTAGGGAATGTTATATGGGGGATATACCTAGACGTGGACCTATATAGTCCATTTTCAATACCATTTTCATACCATACCAATAATATATTCTTTTTTGGTTCAAAAAGGTATATTTCGAGGTGTAACAAATTGAATGACAAAATTAATATACCCTCTATACCATGGTGGCGGTTATAAAAAGGATAAGTTTTTTTTTCCAAAATGTCAAATTAAAACCTGTAAAGAAAGGTAAAAAGGCGGACGGCCCCGAATTTATGATAATTGTGTCTTAACCGATTTTCACTAAAATCCGTCCTATTTGTGTTGATATTACAATTTTGGTGCACAGTAAACGTGAAATTGGTTGAAGATATATATCAGAGCTATATCCAAATCTAAACCGATCTCTATAAAATTAAGCAGAGGTATTTCTATGCCGTATACGATAGCTGGCATAAAATATTGTTGTTCTGGGGTGTATTTTACAAGTGTGAGGGACTTACATATATAAAAAACGGGTAAAATATACAAATGGGACTCTCTTTAAGGCTGAATTCGGTTGTATGTACCAAAATCCATCGAATTTGTACAGTAAACTTCAAACAGGGTAAAAATATACATGGAAGCTGTATTTAAATTTGAGCCAATATCGATAAAAGACAAATTAAACGATAGTATATATGGGAGCTATACTTTAATAACTACTGATAATCAAAATTTTCAATAGGGTTTGTCAAGCAAATGTCCTGTGTAAAATGTTTTTATCTCCTGCATGTTACAAATGTACAAAAAATAATACCCTATACAATAGTGTGGCGTAGGGTATAAAAAGTAACATCTTGAAGTAATCAAAAAAAATATAATTTGGAAAACTTCCCTCCAAAAATTACACAACGTAAAGTCTTCCAATAATTCCCAAAATTATAATATTTTTATCATTCCAAAAATACTATAGCATCAAACCTTAACACCGTGTTTTTCCTTGGTTCTACATATCCGTTTATGAACAGTTAATCCTTAATATCTCGATGAGTTGAAGTTAACCAAATGTAAATACTTCCGCAGTAGTAATTTTCCACCTCGTAAATCAATAAAAACAATTGTGAAATCACATAAAAATGATGCATAACAACCGCAGAGTCATCAGTAGCATCATCTGAAAGCAAAACACTCCCCCTATGGGCAACATATTTGAAAACAACAAACAGGGTATAAGGAGAAGAAGGACAAATATACGTATGCCGAATAACAGGATGCAGAAGAATGGCAAGCAGAAATATGGCAATAAAATCTCACAGACAAACGGAATTACGTGACCAATGTGTTTTATTGCGATTTTATGACAACCCAGTGCAAATAAAATATAAGAAGTCACTTGATATATACAAACAATATCCATTCATATGGGTACAAATACACATATACAAATATATGAATCACATTTCATACAAATATATATGAGACTATATACAAACCCGTTGCAAAAAAAAGAAAAATTCTTTATAAGCTTCAGGCCAAAGATGTACTGCGGCTGCTACTGCACCAGCATTGACCAAGGGGCTTTAGAGTCATTCATTGTTCCTTTCAGTTCCAAGTTCTTTCCTATACTTTTGCGATATAAAGTGCCATGAAAATAGCATTTTCATGAAAAACGTCAAATTGTGCTCATCGAGCACACACATCCATGCATACCCATCTACATACACGATGCGAGAAAAATATTCTTTATTTCTCTTGCTACTACCGCATTTCTTTCTTTCTTCTTTCCTGCCCATTGAATGGATGAGGGCAGTGCAGGAGGTCGTACAACATACGAACAATTTATGCGCGTAAATAATTTAATTTATTATTTAATGGCAACAACAAAAGCTTTATATGCGTCTCATATATCTAGGTGGATTGCGGTTAAAAGCCAGAAATGAAATACCACGATTTTTTTTGTTTGCATTGAAATATTTAAATAGCAATAAAGTTTATACTATAAGCGAAAAATGATAAAAGTTCAACAAACACCTTTCGGTTAAAAGAATATTTACTTTTGTCTTTAAAAGATTACAGAGCTTTGTGGTCTCTGTGTTGAAATATTGCTGAATCTGAAGAAAATTTATTATTATAGTTTTTAATTGAAATTTATTACAATTAAATTTGGACATTTTATTGCAGAACAAATTAAAATGATAAGAAAGATGCATTAATTTTTCAACAATTTCGATCGATATTGTATTTATAGGAAAAATAATCGTCAACATATCTATGAGGTGCCAAAGATGGCATTAATTTGACGTATTTATACCCAACAACACTATATTACCCTATCCTCAAAAAATTTAACATGAAGGCAGGGATAGGGTCAGAATAGAGCATATTGTTTTTGGTGATGATTGCAATTAAGTGCAAGAACTTACACCACAACTGAAAGAAAACAGACATAAAAGAGCTAAAGCGTTGCTTCGCTTGGCCGAAAGTGGTGAACTGTCGAATTTGGTTTTCTCCAATGAGAAAACATTCGTTGTCCAGCAGTTTGTAAACAAACAATCGTGTCTACTTGCCAAAGAGGTCAGCTGAAAATGTGCACCTTCGGTTGGCCACCAGAACTCAAGCGCTGGCCACGGTGATGGTGTGGGCCGCCATAACAGCCGCTGGTCGCTCTCCACTCGTATTAATCGACCGTGGCATCAGAATAAATGCCGAATATTATCGCGAAAATATTCAGGAGGGTGTATTAAAACCTTGGGCACGCAAACATTTTGGCCGCAGACCTTGGACATTCTAACAGGACTTACCACGCGTCACCCAAGAATGGTTAAAAAATGATGTTCCTCGCTTTATTTCTAGCGCACAATGGCCACCAAAATCTCCGGATGCCAATCCGTTGTGTCTAGAGTATTTTGGAAAGCAATGTTGGCACTAAAAAATACCAAAGTGTCGATCACCTCAAGTAAACGCTTTGCCGGGAATGGACAAAAATACCGCAGAGCAACATTCGGGCAGCGTGTGACTTTAATTTCGGTTGCATTGGCCGTTTGAAGGTCATAATACGGGCAGCGTGTGACTTTAATTTCGGTTGCATTGGCCGTTTGAAGGCCATAATACCAATTCGAACAAACCTAAACTTATTCTAAAAATTTACGCTATTTCCAATATTTGTTTTTTTTTTCATTCAATAAAATTAAACCAGTAAAGAAAGTCTTAAAGTCGGGCGGGGCCGACTTTATGATACCCTACACCACTTTGCTAATTTAGTAGAGCTCCACATAACAATAACAGTTTATATGGGAGAATTCAATCATACACGCTATGATTATAATTATAACTTAAAGTTCAAAGGACTTAATATGCCGAAGCATTTGTATCTTTTAAATTCGGAATTGTATTGCCCATTTGGTGCACAATTAATTTGAAATCTGATAAAGATATATATGGGAGCTATATCCAAATCTGAACCGATCTCGATAAAATTTGGCAAAGATATTTCTGATCTGTATTTGATATATTTCCCTGAATATCGTTGTTACGGAGTGCATACTACGGCTGTGGGTAACAAATATGACAAATCGGATGAACAGTATGTATGGGAGCTATAGCTACATCTGAACCGATCTTCACCAAATTTGACATACTAGCTTCTAGACTCACTTCAGTCGTAAGTGCCAAATTCCATCCCATTTGGACAAATATTAGACGTTTGGTGCACAATAAAAGATAAATCGGACGAAGTTATATATGGGAGCTATATCCAAATCTGAGCCGATCTCGATAAAATTTAGCAAATGTATTTCTGAGCTGCATTTGATATATTTCCCCAAATATTGTTGTTGCAGAGTGCATATTACGGCGGCGGTGGACAAAAGTAACAAATCGGATGAACAATATATATGGGAGCTATAGCTATATCTGAACCGATTTCGATCAAATTTGGCACACTTATTTTCAGACTAATTTGGGTGTATATGCAAAATTCCATACAATTCGGGCTGATATTACACGTTTGGTGCACAATAAAAGGCAAATCGGACGAAGATATATATGGGAGCCATATCTAAATTTTGACCGATTATTTCCAATTTCAATAGGGTTCGTCCTTGGGCCAAACAAATGATCTGTGCAAAATTTCATCTGGATCGGCAATAAATGCGACCTGTACTTTGTTTACAAAAATACATGGACAGACGGACAGACGGACGGACAGACGGACGGACGGACATGCATAAATCGACTCAGAATGTGATTCTATGCAGATCATCAAAAGGAACTATGGGTCTATCTCGTTTCCTTCTGCCTGTTACTAACAAATGCACAAAGACATAATACCCTGACCACCTTGTGGTGTAGGGTATAAAAAACATGTGAAAATAATGGCGTTTGACTTTGTTGGACGTGAATATAGAGGCAATGCCACTGGTCAAATACCAAAGATTACAATTTTGCAGGACTGTATGGCATTTTTTCAAATAATCGACAACAAAGGTTTTGGATTTAAGGGGTTTTCCAGTATATTATTGTCTTGTAGGGTACCACATGATCGGATCCGAACGACTATACTTTTGCGCATTCTTTTCAAACTTTGGTAAATAATATGCATATTTTAATCAGAAACGTCTGACTGCTATTAGAGTCCCAGAGGAGTTCCCGAAAACTGGAATTTATGTTCAGCGAACTATTATTTTTTGCATAACTTAATATTGATTTTTAATTTTATTAAAATTATATTTAATGGCATATTATTCATGGTAATTTTATTTTACACTTGCGTGATGCCTTAAGCTGTACAAATTTCATATTTGTATTTTTGCTTTTAATTTTGTAATTGAAAAAATAAATATTTGTTCAAAAAATCATCAACTAAAATCAATACAATATAATAATTCCTTTTTTTATTTTTCTACTATATAATTACAATGGCTTTACCTAACGGACAGGTCAGACTGATAGTTCGTTGTCTTTGTAAGTGGGCAACAAACCGAGTGCATAGTTGTGCGAAAAAAGAATATCTATACAGAAAAAATAATAAGTTTTGTATTAAAATTATAAATGTTAAATTATAGCAATTTTCTGTATTACAGCCACAGCGAAATTGCTTATAATCTACTAAACGTTTGATTTTAAGTGGTAACCCTAAAGGGTATTTACAATTACGGACTTTACATCGTTTTGGCATAAGTCCATAGACATTGCCGGACAGGCAGACACTATAAACGTTGTGGTTTTCATCGTAGATTGGTGAATTTTCTGATTGGTTGTTCAAAGACCATCTGACTGAATTGAAAGTAAAATACAATCAAAGTCTTATGAAACGGACACTAGTTCGCATCGATAAACACACTGTAAGTGCAAGGAAAAAGCAGTAACAACGAAAATCTGCGCAGAATGCGAAAATAAGACGAACACACTTAAGAATGCACAGTGATTCAGGATCGGAGATTCCTGATAAAAATTCTTCATCTTCTTAGGGATAACGATTTTTGTCATAGTTATTTTAGTTAGGCAGATATCATCTTAAACTGCACTTCAATTTATGTCTCACAAAATTCTGTCAAGTACGATTGCGGAATTTAAAGTCAAAATTCAACTCCTTTTTATACCCTCCACCATAGTATGGAGGGTATATTAGGCTTGCCATTCCGTTTGTGACACCTCGAAATTAACATTTTAGACCCCACAAAGTATATATCTTCTTTATCAGCATAAAATTCTATGTCGATTTAGTAATGTCCGTCAGTCTGTGGAAATCACTCTAGCTTCCGAACGAAATGAAGTAAGTTGATAAAATTTTACTCAAATGCAGCAGGACTGCAGGACCTTTTGGTATTGACAATGGGACATGAAGATCCACGTCTTCGTATAGCCTCCATATAACGGTACCTCCCGATATGCGGTATTTTGATGATTTTAGCGACATTATTTACCGGGATTGTTTCAAAATTGGTATTTAAAGTTCGTAATAGATACTACAGTATAAAATAGAAAATGGGCCTTGTAGGTCCACTTCTTCGTATAACCCCCATATAACGGTACCGCCCGATATTCGGTATTTTGAAGATTTTAGCGACATTATTTACCGGAATTGTTTCAAATTTAGTATTTGAAGTTCGTAATGAATACTACAGCAAATGACAGAAAATTGTCTGTGCAGGGCCCCGTCTTCGTATAGCCCTCATATAACGGTACCCCCGATCTTCGGTATTTTGATGATTTTAGCGACATTATTTAAGGGAACTATTTCAAATTTGGTATTGGAAATTCGTATTGAATACTACAGCCTATGACAGAAAATTGGTGTGCCAGTCCACGTCTTCGAATAGCCCCCATATAACAGAACGCCCTATATTCGGTATTTTGATGATTTTCACGACATTTTTACCGGAATTATTTCACATTTTGTATTTGAAGTTCGTAATGGATACCACAGCCTATGCCAGAAAATTGTCTGTACAGGTTCACGTTTTATAACCCCCATGGTACCTCCCTATATTAGGTATTTTGATGATTTTAGCTACATTATAAACAGATTTTTTTTCAAGTTTCGCATTTGAATATTGTAATAGCTTGTGACAAAAGTTGCCTATGCAGGTCCACGTCGTCGTATAGACCCTAACATATGGCTACATTCGACATTTTTAAGATTTTAACATAATTTTTAACGGATTTTATTTTTTTGAAAATTGCCAAATTTGGGTATTCAAAGTTCGGCTCGGCCGAACTTACAGCTTTTTTACTTGTTACTTGTTAAATTTGCTATGTATTAAGGGGTTAACTATTTTAAATTTTTATTGAGCAATAGTCTATTTGTACTATCTAAACTATTTTTATAATATTAAAAAAAACATTTTTTATATATTATCAATCGCATTTCATTAACAATTTACAATTTGATGACAGGAAAATCGATCCATGAATTAAATAGAATTCACTAGAAATCCACATAATAGACTAATGTCACTTCTTGTTCCAATTTGGTTAACCTAATTTTTCTGTCAAATTTAACATACATTTTGTCATCTCTGATAGATTTTGCAATAAAGGTAAAATTTTGAAGAAGAATTGCAAGCACATGATTGCACAAACTTACTTTTTTTTTTTAATTTTACAATGTATATAAGGAAGAAAATGTTGTATAAACATGTCCTCAAGTCACTTATTCCTTTTTTTTAGTTGAACAATCCCCGAGTTAAAATTTTTCCATTGCCGACCACTGTGCACGTATTATGAAAAAATCAATCCTTGTCTGCGCCACCTTCTAAAGGTCAATATATATAAACTTTAGTTGAAAGCGTTTTCAACTTTTCTGTAGGTTGTTGCTTACACTCTTTTTATTTTGATTAATGGTTTGGTATTGAATGAAATAGCAATTTAATATATTTTTTATATTATTAAAGTAATAAAAACATGGGTTTCTTGTACCTTCGAAAATTATATGTTAGCTTTGATAAAAGAAAATAAGCCAAGAACATGCCAGTAGAAAAAGAAACTGAGCATTACATAATACGATTTCAATGAGAACTTTTGAAAGTAAAATTAATGTTGGACATAAAAGTAATCCAAAATAAATCGGAAACCCAATGTAAAAAATTTGTCCAATACCCAATGCACCTTATAGGTTTAATTTGTTATTTGGTTTTTTATTTAAATTTAATTCTATATAATTTCATTACAGTATTAAAAAAAACGAATCCCTCATTTCGAAAGCTCTATACGAGCTATGTATTAAAATAAATGAGCCTATATATATTTGGTGTTCCATATTGCCAACATTTCCGCCGAAAATAATAATAAGAAATTTCAAAACAAAACCTCAGGGTGTGGCTGTAAAGGACAATTTTAAAATGCAGATTAATTCCCCAAATATCAAATTACAGTCAATTTCATTCGAAAATATAGTCGAAACCTTTATAAAATGTAAAATTGGTCGATACCAGTAAACGGGATTATGCAAAAAATAGTTGGAACTGAGTTTCACAAATCTATACCCCACGTTCGTTGAAAATCTAACATAAATGAAGGGGTATTCTTTCTATAAGTTGCTCACTATTCATAATATATGAATGAAATTATAAATGAACACTCGTACCACTCCTTTGGTATCCAGTAAAGTATACTTGTTACTATATATTTTCTGTAGTTTGAAGGTTTTATCCAACGAATCGGTAGTGGTTTCTAAGCACCTATGAAATCACGAAAGACGTCGCTATATTTAAAATGAATCTTTGAAACTTTGCACAGATATTTATATATTATATATAGATATATAGATATTATTAATTGATATTAAAAACTACATATAGTGACCCTCGTTTGGGTGTAAATTTCCAACTGGTGGAGTATATTAAAAGTTCGGTCTGACTGAACTTCATTAATTATACCCTACAATACTATGTGTTGGGGGTATTATAAGTTTGATTGAACAAAAAATTGTTTATCACCTTGAAATATTACTTTCCCACACAGGGAGTTATATATGGATCTTCATATTTCGCCTAGCTGAGTCGATCTAGCTACGTGTGTTTGTTCGTCCGTCTGTCCATGTTCATTTGTAATCACTCTACAGGTGGAAATTATGGCCCAATCCTCACGAAATTTTGCATGTACGTGTGGTTATGGTCAGAATAGAAACCTATTTCTTTTGGAGATGATAGCAAAATATTTCTGGTTTGAAATGGACCAAAAACTGAAAAATTTCCTGATTTTGAAGTTGCTCTACCAGTCGCAATTATAGACTAATCGATACGGAAGTCAGAATGGGACTAGAGCTTAGGGCTGGGCTGAAGCCTTCCAATTTGGATGGTCGTCGGGTAATATTTCATGGATGAAATTTACCATAGCATCTGTGTTAAATAAAAGTCAAATTTTCCATTAATCCGCCAATATTTTTAATGCCGGCGAAATCACAAACAGATGAAAAAATCAATTCTTACCGTTACCTAACTGTCGATAGTACATATATCAGTTATATTGTATAAATATATACAATGTGTATATACAAAAGAAAGGGATGTTAGCTATAATGCTTATATCTCAAGAATGTCTGGACCGATTTGGACAAATTTTGTCAATTCAGAATGCCCTCTTGGCATAAAAGAATGAAATCTAAAAAAAATCACATAATGATGTTAATATAGATTTTGTGGTATTTTGTGATATTTTTTTATTTATTTTTTTTTATTTATTTTCACGAAGTGAAAAAGGACGCATGAAGTGAAAAAATACCAACATTTCCATTCTACCGAAACACTGAAAATAAATTACAGGTGAAATCCAAAATACACAAAAGGCGAACTTCTGGCTTCTTTATGCTGTTTTCGTTGACGAATATAGCCAAATATCGAAGACAAATAAATCATACAGATTAGGCTAAATTTGGAGATACGGAGGGGCCTCTTGCATTCGGAATGAAATAAAAACATAACAATTTTGCTGATCACACAATTGAAACCCATCTACATGGAATTTTGCCAGAGAAGGGAGTTAAGGACAACGAAGAAGTCTAGCATTTTGGATGACCATTGGATTATACTTAGCTGTAAAATGGATCACAACAATTTACAACACGACGGAGTGCGAATATATTAGAGAATGCCCGGTCAAAAAGCTAAGGGTAATATTTGGGCAATGGTCTAAGACTTAATTTCAAAGCGAAATCTTCCAAATGGATTTTTATAAGGGGATTCGAAGATATTGTAGTGTTGTAGGGTATCACAGGGCCGGACCGCTATAGCCTTTGCTTACTTGTTCTTTTATTTTAATTTTGTACAATTGTAAATGAAATTTTAAAGTTTTCCTTTTTATATAAGTAAACTTTCTGAAATAATTGGAAAATAATGGTGTTTCGATTGGAATCGCAAATTATTTAAATGACAACAAAAATAGTAGTTCATCAAATTGTTTGGGAGGAAATGTCTACCAAAAGTATTTTAAACTGCACAAGTTAATGGTTTGTCAAAAGAGTAGTTGTTGATATTTTATACAACAATGCAACGAACTCAACAGAACCAATTGTGTTGTGAAATAGAATCCAAACCTTCAAAATCCGTAAAAACATTAGTCCACACTAACAACTTTTATTTAAATTTGACAACATCATTGGAGAAAAGAATTAATTTTTCTAAATAAAAATATTTCAATTTACAAAAATGTTCGCCGTCGGTAGTTTGCCACAAAATAAGTATTGGATTCATACATACTTTTAATTCTGAAAATGCCAATGCACCCTAATATTTGTGTAATAGTTATATTTGTTTGTATGCGTGTGAACAAGGCTGCCATTAAATTTGAAACTATGATGATTTGGGAAGCCATTAAAGTCACAACCACCACCAACATCATTCCTTTACTCTCGCTCACACAGCCTCATATTTTATCTTTTTTTGCCAGTTCGTTTGTTTGTTGTTTCGTAGTTCTGTTTTTGCCTGACTGCCTGTTATTCATTCCATTAAGATAAGACATTATGGCAGCCTGACTGCTACTTTTTGAACCGGTTACATTTCTGTGAACGCATGCGCAGTAAGTAGTAGTCTTTTTTTAGAGACAGACACTCAGATAACGATTAGCTGCCTTTGCACACCTCGATTGCTCTGGGGTCCGTAGCTGATGATCGTTCTCTGTCGGTTCTCAACGTAAACTCTCATTTTTTCCACTATATGGATCATATTAAGTGGCATTAAAAATTAATTTATCATTATGTGAGGAAATTAAGCAATAAACCAAAAAAAAAAAAGAGCATTCGGGGGAGGAGCGTTGATAGTCGTTGCGTGTGCGTTGTTGTTATTTTTTCTTGTTTTGTGGAATAAATTTCAATAAAATTATTTAAACGATTTGAACTGGTCTTCAAAATTGCTTTCGAAATAACTTTATTTTTATATATCATCCGTAGAGTGGGAGAAGGTTTCCGTGGCTTGAAAGATAAACATCTCGGCGAATGGCTTCATCGGAGAGAAACTATGGGAATTAACGTTGGATTATCACATCATCGACTTGAACGAATCTATTGCATTCGTCTGGTCTGTTCTTTTCGTAATTATACCAGTATTTGTCGAAGGGATTTATCCGTGAATAAATGGGCCATAAAGTGAATGTGAAACATATGCATGTGGTTTGTGAAGAATGGAAATATAAATGAAAGGGTGATTTTTGGTTTTAAAGTTAATTACAAAAATTTAACATATGGTTTAAAACTAGAGCTCAAGTTAAAATAAAAGTCATCTCAATAAATTCATTTAAGTATACCGACCACATGCACATTTCAGCGAATTTATTCGATCTTAAACTTGAAATATACATGAAGATACATCTTTTGATCGACTCCTTAAAAGATTGTGTTGTACTGCCGACGAGATAAGGACGACAATTGATAATTATTGGATTATCGTTGAATGTAAAGGAAAAATCCCGGTAGGATGATTACGCCACTTTGGATATTTTGTAATAGTATAAAGGTGAAATCGAACATACATATGTGTAGTCATGGACATTTTGTTACACACTTTCAATTGGTTTTGCATTTAAATTTAATTTTTAATCTTTTATTTTTGTGATTAAAATAAACTGTATTTTTTATAGTCGGAGTTTTCTCGCCTATATTCCTTTCAAATCGTACAGGTGATTTTAAAAAGTTAAAAATTCAGAACTAAGAGCATGAAATGTGAAAATTTGTATCATAACGGAAACATTTGATCGTGAATACATGACAGAATTTTCGTAAAATAATAAAACTCCCTTCCAAAAATTAATATGCATTTAATTGTGTAATTGTAACTAAGTAATTGTAACTGTGTAACTAAGCTATATGTCAACCGATTCTGATTTGAAGAACATTCTTAAAGCCTTTATAATAACTCATGTAGCAAATTACATTTAATTTGAAAATATTGTAAGCATTTGGTGCACAGAAATTCAAATCGACCACAAGAATGCACGATGCAGGACGTTCATGAAAAATGTTGGACACATGGGGATACTCACATTAAGGGAGATAGCTGTTTTACAAAAACCAAAGTTTTTGTATATATAGCTTTGCTTCCAAAAAATGTTTGATTGAAAAAAAGTATTCTTTAAACAACTAAAAAAACATTAATTTCGGTCAGGCCGAACATTCAATAACCTTTGTTGTAGACCCCATTAGGAACTACAAATACCGATTTTATAACAAAGCCGGTGAAAAGTATGGCCTTAATTGTAAAAATGTCGATTATCTGCAGTTAATGGCGCTATAATTAAAGGTGGACGCCGTTACTCAATGGCACATTTTAAATAATTTCGTGGAAAATTGTGACTAAAATACTTTCAGCTTTCATAGCTCTACATCTAATAATGTGGAAGGTATCGATATTTCAACAGACAAACATACTCAATCGAATTAAAAATTTTTGTTGCAAAATATTTTTGAAAATACACGATGATGGTTTAGTACATTTTAGAAAAATATTTTTGAATCATTTAAAAGATTACCAATACCAATGTGTGCAAAAAATTATCCATGTACCTCAGTTTGTTCGAAAGATAGCGTGTTTACAACAGACTGATGGACATCGCTAAATAGATTTAGAATTTTAGGCTTATCAAGAATATATAAACTTTTTATATATTGACAGTATGGTGAAGTGTATAACGAAGTTAATGCTACTTTTGTTTGGTGAAGGATACAAAAATCGCAGATTTTCGATATTTTTTTTTTTTTTTTTGTAAATTCCACCATGTTTGATGGCATTGTCTAAAGAAAATCTTTAAAAAAATATTGTTTTAAAAATCCCTCAATCTTTTAAAGAAATGAATAAATATATATACTTTTAAAAATCCACTATTCTTGTTACAAGATTTTTGAAATTTTTTCTTACTTACTTACTTTTTGAAAAATTTTTAAAAACAGCGAATTTTAGTCTTGATGTTTTAAAATATATATTTTAAAAAAAAATCTACGAGTCTTGATCAGAAAGTTGTAAAAAATATTTGTGGACAGATAATCATTAAAAAATAAATTTAAAGACAGTATTGAGTTTAAGAAACTCATTAAATAATTGAACAAAAAAATTAAGTGTTAGGATTAGTTATTGTAATTTTGAAGCTTTGTAAAGGAGAAAGTGCGAAAAAAGTGAGTCAGTATAATCCATTTTCACTTACCTTCGAACTCGATCTAAAATTGGAAAAAAAATATTGTTATGACTCTTGGGAACCAAACCAGATAATCCTTTAGATATCCATCTTGTCCGCTAACAGGCCTGACCGACAGACAGGCAGACAAACTTCTCTAGAACGATTCCATGGAGACACAGCTTAAAGAGTCAGGTGATATATATTATCTGATTTTTTTAGTGTAATATTGAGGAGATTTTACCAATATTTACGTTATTTTTTCAAACTAATATAATAATATTTATAAAAGTCTTCCTTGAACGTACAGTCTTATTAGATTTTTATTTACAGTACGTAGCATAGTTTAAAAAAAATTAAGGTATTTTTTCTTAATTGTAATAAAATTTCTTACAGTGGTTGTTGCTCTGAATTTGCCACATATAATAAATTCGATTAGAAAACACTTGATATTTCATTTATTAATATCTTTTCCATAATTTTAAATATTTGTGAAATCAACAAAATAATTTCTTGCATATGTATTAAGTAGTAAAACGTCCAAAAATACCCTTTAAAATAAAACCGTTATTTGAGGGCTATACGAAGACAAGAACTTGCATAAGTAATTGTTTGTGATAGGCTGTAGTACCCTTTAGGGCCTTCAAATACGAAATTTAAAACAATTCCGTAAATAATGCTTCTAAAAATTATCAAAATACCAAAAAAAAGAAGGTACCATTATGTGGTGTATACGAAGACGTGGACCTGCATAGACAATTGTCTGTCATATGTGGAAGAATCCATTACGAACTTTAAATACGAATTTTTAAACAAGTCCGTTGAATAACATCGCAAAAATCATCAAAATACCGAATACCGAAATTTCCCCTTAACCTGGCAAAATACACATATGTGCAATTTTTTAGCCTTCTATCTCAGTTCGTTCCAAAGATAGTGTTATGACAAGGGACAGACAGGTGGACTTCGCTAAATCGACTTAGAATTTTACGTTGATCAAGTAAATATATATACGAGGAGCTACAAACGGAATGACAAAGTTAATATACCCTCCATAGTATGATCTGGGTATAAAAACGGCATTCGCTTCGGATTTCTTTTTTATTTCAATTTCATTTAACATGTCCTTCTCTGTGTTGGTTGTACCATTTTTTTGATAAACTATTTGGTATTGTTGGTAACAAAATATTTTATATATGGTTTTCCATAGAAGTGAAATTACTTACAAAGTCGTCATAACTTAAATTCATTTTTCTATCAGCACTACATAATTATATTGCAGTTTCAGCTTAAATAAAGTCTTTTCTTGAGCCTTCATTTACGGGAGGGGAAGCAAAATAATCCCTGAGTAATTGTGATTTTAATATATCGATCGTTTTTTTACGGAAGCTTAAACATATGCCACTATTATGTACAAACTTCTGTGCATGTATTTATATCTGTTTATTATAAACTAAATACTCACATTCAGTAAATTATTAAAACACTTCACAGATTTTTATTATATATATGTTTAATTGTTTTATATGAATATGCCTGGAACACACACTTAATTTCTGTTTGTATGATAAATTTCACTCTTCTTCTCTGAATTATATTGATGCCATTGACTGCATAATTACAAATCGTCATTACTTTAGATGTTGTGTGTGTGTGGTCTTGATCGTGGACTTCTTCATGTTATCCAAAGCCCGGTTTCTGCATAATCACTAACGTCTTATAATGCATTTTATGCCCCTGCTCTTCTCGTCAATGCTGATTACAGTGTTTATGTGCTGTTTAAATATTCCAATTAATATTATGTGGTAAAAATAAATATGAAGTTTTGCAAATAATTATTTTCGCTGATATAATAGCGCAAAAAACAACAACAAAAATATATACGTATGAACATTAAATATGTATCCTTAGATTTTAATGGCTTTTAATTTGATATGAACTTAAAAGTACTTCAAATTTTACGGATTAAAAATAAAACTCGTTATTTTGATTAAACGTTCATTGCACGTTTTTAATGAAATGTAATTTATTATGAAAATTGTTGCCGTTGTTGTTGTTCTTGTTTATTTTATAATTTGATTTAATATCTGTTCATTTCATTTCATGCATATTTATATGTGATTTTCCTCAACCTTCTTCTCCATCACTTAAGCGCAAATATAGCTCCGTGTTGAGTGAATGTAGTGCAGGGCAATTAACTTTCAACCTTACGTTGCTGTTGTTTCATCGGTGGATGGTTAGCCGGCTGGCTGGGGCGTGCTGGACAGCGTTGCCATTGTAATGGGGAAAATGTTTGGGCCATTTTTGTGGTATTTGTTTTTTCTTTTTTCCTTTTTAAAGATTAAATTTCTCTGTGCTGAAATTTGTCTATTCAGCTGATAAATGTGACGAAATCTTCAAAGTTGCAGAAAAAGGACCGCACTTTTGCATTTGCCCAAAGCCAAAACGTAGACAAATATAGAAGATTTAATCAGAAGAAGTAACTGAGCATATTAAATGTGCAGTTATAGGCACTTTACTTGAAAAAAATCAGATAAGTAAAAATGTAATAACCACCTAAGGATTTTTATATAAAAGTATCTGAATTCAAGCGTGTTTCACTTGAAACTTCATATACCAGTAAGACAGTTTGAATAATGCAGGTAAACTTATCAAAAAAAAAAAAAAAAAACAAAGTTAATAAGGCCGTTTTATGAGGGCTATACCAAAACGTGGACCTATACATAAAATGTTTCGCCACACGAGCTAGAAACCATTATGACCTACAAAGACTAATTCTTAGACAAATCCGTGAAAGAACGAGACACAAATCATCAAAATAGCTAATATTGTGAGGTGCCGTTATATGGAGACTATACCAAAACGTGGACCTATATTTTCAATACCAACCATCCTAGACACAATACAAATTGTTCTGCCAACTTTTGACGCTCTACGTCAAATAATGTAGGCTGTATCGGGATTTCAACATACAGACAGACGGACGGACAGACGGACATCGTTAAATCGAATTAGAATTTTTTGCTGATTATGAATATTTATACTTTATGGGGTCTATGACGAATATTTAGGGATGTTACAAACGGAATGACAATGTTAATATAATATATAGGTGGAGAGTATAAAAAAGTTTTCTCGGACGGACTATACCCGTTTCGTGGTTGTAAAATACCAGACTAGTTAGTTAAAAACATAGTAAGTTCGGCCAGACCTTTATAAAAATACCGAATATAGGGAGTCACTGTTATATTGAGGCCTATACGAAGACATAAACCTCTATATGCAATAGTTGTCATAGGCGAAACTTGCATAGGCAATCTTCTGTCATTGGCTATATATACCAAAATGTGGAGCTATATGCCAATATTTAAATTCCAAGAGCCCTGCAGAACTAACAAAGATCTCAGAACAATTTTATCAACCTATTTCATTTCGTTCAGAAGCTATAGTGATTTCTACGGACGGACGGATATCACAAAGTCAAAACCGATTTTTATCCTAATCAAGTATATTTTTTATAAATAATACGATTTTTTTCGAGATTTATTTTCGGATTTATTTTACTGATTACAATAAGATGTTCCCAATATTTCGCAATTATCAAATTGCATCTTCAGGGGCAATATTTACATAAAATAGCCAGATTTACTTAACAGCTAATGTAGTTTTTACTACCATTGTCTGGTATTATTATTGCACAATAAAATAAATCCGAAAATGGCCAAAAGCTCGAAAAAAATCTTATTATTTATAAATCAAATAAAAAGGCCGACAAACAACCATTTCTCAAGAATATATAAACTTTGTGTATAATGTATATTTGGATGGAGTGACAAACTTAATATACCCTCAATACAATGATGGAGCTTATAAAAAAGTCGGACTACTTGGTAAAAAAAACTAATCAAATATGTTGAGTTGTACCCATTCCGTGGTTGTAATTAGAGGGACAGTGCATTAATAATTCCACATCGCATTTCCAATTCCTATTTGTAAACAATTTGGTTATATGTGGACAATACCAATTCACGTTAACCATTTTTTCAAAAATGTTATAGATGGTATTACGCTAATAAAAACATTAGCCGATTTCGACATATTTAATACAGAACTTGCACTGGGATCTAAATAAAAAAATATAGTTATAGAAAATGTGGTCAAAGCCTTCAAATATCCAAAAGAGGCTGAACATGGCAAATAAATATATGGGGGATACACAAAAATGTGACCTGATTTATATTTTTTGTACGATACTTGCGTACTGTTTCAAAACACCTAAAAACGGAAGATATGGTGGACCGATATATCTCATTTCCAATCCAAAAATAGATTACTATGTAATATGAATGTAAGCTAAATTTTAGATATTTAGGTCGATCTCTGCATAAGTTCAGATTTATTAACACAGATGGACAGACAGAAAAATCAAACCGCCTTCAAATATTACTCTGATTAAGATCATATTGACTTCATTCAGATTTAAATAATAATTTCAAATGAGCAAAACAAAATATGGACCAATAGTAACAATGACTGTTTTGAATCAAAAAATTTACCTAAATTGTTATAATACCACAAATCTCAATACCAAATTTCCCACCAATAAACCATATATCTGTGCAAAATTGAGTGTTCTCTCATGACAGCAATTGACGAAACCTAAGCCGAACAATATATACTCAATGAAGTCTCCGCCGGGTGTTTGCCATTCTTCCTTAAATTGTCAAATTTACAAAAATCATATGAACATTTTGTATAAAAACGGCAACTCTCTCACTATCTGGCTGCTGCCAAGCTAGTTTGCTAGCTGGCTGGCTGTTCGGCTTGAATGCTATTTTATTTTGTTTTAACAAATACTGGCAATTTATAATAAAACATGAAAATTGCAAATAACATTTAACCCAAAACACCCAGCACTATGAATAACTACACTATTACGGCGGCCACACAACCATTCAGCAGTTCCTTCATTCAAGTTCCACGTTATGTCGAGGAAACACCCGTATCAGACTCCATGCTCCAGCCACACTTGTTAAGGTGTAATCCCATGGCAAGGCAAGCGACAAGTTTGCTGCGATTTACCTAAGCGTTTATGTCTGGTAGTGGTAGTGGTGACCGTGATGTTGGTGGTAGTGAGGGAAATACTGTTTACCTTTTCGTGTAAAATACACTTTTACGCCAATATCGTTGCCGTTGCTCCTATGCCGTGAAAGTGTAGCACAACTAGCAGGGAGGAAATAAGTTTAAAACATACTTAAAATCAATTTACTTAATAACCAACAATTTAAGTGTGCGCGCATTCGCATTACACTCGAAAATTTAAACGCCGTGTTTTGTTCGCCTATTTCATTCTTCGTATTTTCAGTTCGTCTTCCTTGCCATGTATTCACAGGCATGGAGAGGTACTAAATAAGTATGTAGTTGGTTGGCGCAACGCTTTGCTCGGTGTACATGGACTGAAGTGCTAAGAGCGGAAGGGCCTAACAACGCCGACAAAATTGGCGAATCAAAAGTAATTTATGTGAACATACACCACAAGCATGCATGCAGCGCAAATTTTCTTTTTCGTTTGTACTAGGGCAAACCTTCGGTGTTTATTTCTTCTTGACAAGTACTCTTGTATTTGGGAAATTTCAGATGAAGGTGAAAAATGCGACCGGCAAAGGAGAGCGTTAAGAGCAAAAATCAAAACATGTGCATTTTTTGAAGCATATGTTGAATTGCATGCAACATGCGAATAATCTAGTAAACCCACAGCGGCAACAACAACGACAACGAAACAACTATAACATAGTTGTTGTTTTGTCGTAGTTTTAATTTTATTTCAATATTGTTCCTGTTGTTGGCTTATTTTTTTGCTAGTCCTCCTTTTGTAGTGGATGTTGTTTAACATACTAAAATACTACTACAAGTATCATCGTTTATTCAAGCATTTCATTGGAAATACCCTGCACTATGTGAGGACAGCATGTTGCGTACCATTCACAATGTGACACATAAAATCTTTTTAATAGAACTTAGTAACTTGCTAATCGAAATTCTTAGAAAAATACCTTAATTACCCGTCGAAATACATGTTTGTTACCTACCTTTTTATCAAAGATACTTAGCGCGCTGTGTTTCCTCATTCTTAAAAAAATGCACACACACACACCCAGCGCTTGTAAAATCCCTGTTGTTTTGCATTTGTTTGTAAAAAAGAGAACTGCAAATATAAATGCTGAGAAACTACCTGTAATTTGGAAAAAAATTTCGTTTATGGTACAATGAGTGGGTGCAACAACATTTGTTAATTGAATATTCAATTCGCTATGAGAGAAGTCAGTAAGCAAGGAAAGTCGGGCGGGACCTACAATATGATACCCTTCACCACTATGCACAGTTAGTAGAGCTATCAGTTACAAGTAAACTTAGATCATACCATCTAGGAACTTTTTTGAATATGTATTATGGCCTTAGAGCAGTTGTTATTTGAAATTAAAAGGAACTAATATATAAAATATATATCCAACTCTGAGTCTATTTCCACCCCAGTTGGCTGAGGCATTTGTACCTCTCGTTCCAAATAACATTACTATAGAGTGCATGAAATAATTTAAAAATGCATTCTATTAAACAAGTAAAAAAAGCTATAAGTTCGGCTGAGCCGAACTTTAAATACCCCCGCGACAAATTTAAGAATTTTCCAAAAAATAAAATCCGTTAAAAATTCTGTTAAAATCTTAAAAATACCGAATGTAGCCGTTATATTAGGGTCTATACGACGACGAGGACCTGCATTAACAAAATAACGAATATAGGGAGGTATTATTATATGTGGGCTATACGAACACGTGGACCTGCAAAGACAATTGTTTTGTCTTAGGCTGTATTATCCGTTATAAACTTCAAATACCTAATTTGAAACAATTCCAGTGAAAATTGTCGCTAAAATCATCAAAATACCGAATATCGGGAGGTACCACTATATGGGGGCTATAAGAAGACGTAGACCTGCACACTAAATTTTCTGTCTAAGTCTGTAGTATCCATTACGAACTTCAAATACCAAATTTTAATTCCGGTTAATAATGTCGCTAAAATCATCAAAATACCGAATATATGGAGGTACCGCTATATGGGGGCTAGAAAACAATGTGAACCTGCACAGACAATTTTCTGTCATAGGCTGTGGTATCCATTACGAACTTCAAATTTGAAATAATTCCGGTGAATAATGTCGCTAAAATCATCAAAACACCAAATATCGGGAGGTACCGTTATATAGGGGCTATACGAAGACGTGGACCTGCACATACAAAATTTCTATCTTATGCTGTAGTATCCATTTCGAACTCAAATACTAAAGTTGAAACAACTCCGGTGAATAATGTAGCTAAAATCGTCAAAATACCGAATATAGGGAGGTACATTTATATGGGGACTATAAGAAGACGTGGACTTACATGGCCCATTTTCAATACCTGCAGACATAATATACATTTAAGTAAAATTTTATCAATCTACTTCATTTCATTCGGAAGCTAGAGTGATTTCCATAGACGGACGGCATCGCTAAATCAACATAGAACTTTATGCTGATCAAGAATGTATATACGTTGTGAGGTCCAAAATGTATATTTCGAGGTGTTACAAACGGAATGACAAACTTAATATACCCTCCATACTACGGTGGATATAAAAATATGTATCTGGGCATAGATATATGGGAATCGAGTTTCATCAAATTAAAAAAATCGGTTTTTTGGGCTGATATTGCATATTTGGTCCACAATAACATTGAAATCGTATGAAGATATATATGAAATCTCTTTCCAAATCTTGTACCAAATATCGATGTTGTAAAGTACATATTACGAAAATGAGGGACTTGAACACCAAATCGGATGAGGAATATACATTGGAGCTATTTCTGAATCGATTTTCAGCAAATTTGAATCTACACTTTGTTCATAAAAATACATGGACAGGTAATAGAGAAGTACTATTATGTGAGAGCTAGACGTCTCTTTGGAGACCAAATGGTCTACGTATCTCCCCGGAACTGGTCAGAATTTTCCAAACATAGATACCGTATCTTTGACCAATCTTAATTCAAGGTAACCTCACTGCAAATAAAAATATCAATCCCTGAATTTTCTTTGTCACTTTTTACTTCATATAAAACAGGATGTCCAACTCTGGCAATAATAAGTTGTAAAAATATTTTAATCTTGAAATATTTGAAAACATATGCCTCTTGATTTTTTTTTAAAAATAGTTAATTTTTCAGCTTACTGTTAACGCAAAGGATATGCAGTTTTTTGTGATAGTCAACTAGTCAACATTTTAAAATTTCCTCTTAACTATGCAAAATTTCCACAATTGGTTCTCAATGTGTCCATGTTTGTCTACCTCCCCGCAAGGGTTCAACATTTTTGAAAATAATTGGCCAAAATGATCTAAAAAGTTAAGCTATGCGTTCACGTTTTCACACCTCGCTCGGAACTAGACAGCATTTTTATAATGTTCAAAATTTCCTAAATTGGTTCCAAATATATCCATGTTTTCATTCTTTGTTTAAAATTTCCAAAGCAGGGACCCCTATGGGTACTCGTTTGATTTTGGATTTTTGAAAAGTACCCTTATGGGTCTACATTTTCGTATCTTCCCTGGAAGTGGTCAACATTTCCAAAGAGACTCCTGCAAATAATAATATTCAGGTCTGTATTTTCTTTAATTTATCTTGTCAATAAGAAGTTTTAAAATATATAAGTTTAAAAAAATTTGTTAACATCTTTGTCTTAAATTTTTTAAAAGTAGTTATTATTTTTTTAATTTACTGGTACAACAAATTTTCGGCATTTCCCAGAGGCGTTGCGTATACAGATTTCTTTGGTTTTGGATGGATTAATCCTAATAACCCAGTCAGCGTAGGATTGATTTATATTATCCAAATGGTGCCTAACTTTAGTAAATGAATCATCAGCATATAGAATCCCCGGATCAGTGTCTATATGGGGGAAATAGTATATTAAAATTCTGTATAAATGAGATGATAAAATAGATCCCTTGGGGACCCTACAACTGGCATTACCCTGTTCAGACAAAACATGATTTAATTCCACTCAGAACATTCTGTTTGCAAAGAAACTTTGAAATAATCTTGAAACGATTGGATCAAAATGAAGTTGCGCCATTTTGAAAAGGATCCCCAAATGATCATGCATCTCACGCCTTTTCAAGATCGAGTGAAATCGGAACCGCACATTTTCGCTCTTGCAATGTACAAATAATGTCATTATGAAATTTAAGAAATGCTTTTAATGTCCTCTTTTAAAGCCGAACTGTAATTCAGGAATATAAGACTTTAGTATTCCATAATACATTTTATTGCGGATAATTCGCTCCAGTAGTTTACCTATGTTGGAAAACATGGAAATAGGTTTTAAATTATTAATGTCGTAATTTCTTGGATTTTTCAAAATTGAAACAATTTTAGAAATTTTCCACTTATCCGGAAAATAAGAATTGCTTAAGCCGTTCGCAGGAAGATTCTTAATAATAAAGTTAGATATTTATCCAAACCACATGATTTTTTATTATTAACCGACTATTTCTTCCATAGTCGTTAGTCTAGGATTATTGATTAAAATTAAGAGAAGATTCGTTAGCATTAAACACAATCATATTAAAATCACTTTGTGTAGCTCTTTCCACAACGCTTTCCAATTCAGATCTGTTCTGATGTACTGGAGTATGCTGGTAAATGTTACTGAAATATTCCCTTCATCTTTCACACGCAGCTGAATCATCGTTGAAAAATACTCCGTTCTCCGACAGTTTGTTAATATTTACTCTTCTTTTATAGCCTACGATATAATAAATTTATTGATGAGCACTTGGTCCAGGTTAAGTATGCCAAATCCTTACAGAAAATATTCTAGCTAGTCCAATTTCAACTTGCCTTTTTATGATTATATTTAACAGTTGTACCTGTTTTGATAACATACGATAATTTTGATCAGATCTGTATCGATTTCGGTTGAAATTTCTTTTTAAATCCTTTTGCCAAATGTATTCTTTTTAAGGGTTTTTTATTGGATCTGAAAATGCAATTTTTCTTTTCAAAATAACGTTTTCTAAATAAACTGACTGAGCGTTTTCTACCGCGTCAGAAAACTTGTGAATATCATAGTCTACCACAGAATTAAAAAGATTCTTATGATGGTCATTAAAGATTTCAAACAACTCTTCTTTTATATCATATCATTTTTAAAGTTTCCACATTTGTATTTTTATATGAGGTGTAATGCCGGAGTGGAGTGTTTATGAGAATTGAAAAAGACGATAATTTTAAATGTAATTTAAGTTTAAAATGGTCCGCAAATGTTGGTAAGAAATGTCCATAGGCTAAATCTAAAATGTACCCATATAGTGGTTATGGTAGTCGTTGTAGTCCTACACAGTATTTTATTATTTTTTTTTCTTATTATATATAATTGTTTATATGTATCCTAGTTGTTATGGATGACAGGGTAATTATAGCTGTCGTTTCTACTGGACTATTTTCTACTTTATTTCCAGTTTTGTATTTTGCTCCCTGGACTGTTTTGGATGGTGTACGTACTTTACTTAGCCTCTAAACTAGTAAAGCAACACACGCACATATGTGTGTGTATCCACATACCTATTGAAAAGAACCCATATAACACATAAGGAGAGTTGTGAATAATTTTTTACATGACACTATAATAAATTGCAGCAGAAGAAATTGCATAAATCACATCAACCTTTAATCGGAAGAAAGGAAACTGAATTACGAATTATTTTGTTCCCATATAAAGTCTATGTACTGTTAACATAATTAGTTCTGAATTTCTAAAATAATTATTTTTTTGCTTTTGTAATCAGCAACCAAGAGATGCATTTAAAACCAATTCGAAGGCAGAACAACTAGCTAACTAAAAATTAACGGTTCGATCTAAAATATTCACAAATGTATGGGACCCATGCCTACATTCTATATAAAAGAGGTGTGATATAAAAGGAACGAAAATATTTTCTTATAGTTTTTTTCCCCTCCAAAAGTATATATTTTTACATAAATCAGAAATATTTTATTTGTAGAAGAACAGTGTTGGCAGTGTAACTTTGTTAACCCAAATGACGAGATCGTAAGCTCAATAGAGCTTATTTTATTTGCTAATAGAGATTTTAAGTATTTATTAATCCAAAAACTCATGCTCCGCCAATTGAATCCAGACACTTATATCCAAATTTAATACCGTGCAAATGCTGCGTCCTTACTTCCAGCCACTAGATATTATCAGTTCCAAGCAGTAATAAGAGCGGAATGGCTAGGACAATCAAGGGTTACGTTTTGGACATGCCAGGACCCTGGTCATGCTAGGAGCAAGCCACTAGATCTTATTAGTTCCAAGCAGTAATAACTGCGCTTTGGCTAGGACAACCAAGAGGGTAGCGTTTTGGACATGCCAGGACCCTGGACATTTAAATGAGTCGTATCATTTAACGCGTAGCTCACCAATTTTGTGATATCATATCCACCTTTTTCAACTTCACCTACATTAAGTTAATAATACCTGATAAAGACGCGAGAGCTGTTCTGGTGGGTCTATCTAATTATACAGACGGTTCCAAAATGAATTAAATTGCGGGCGTATTGTACAAATTGTAAGAATTATGATCATAGTCCTGGTTTTACGAGAGCTTCTTAAAAATATATTGCCAAATTCTTATGCTATACGATCACGTAAAGCTGTACACGTCATTCTGAAAAATTCTATTTTAATTTTAGTAGAATTAAAATCAACATTTTTTTATTTATATCTAAATTCAAACATTTTTAGTATTGCTAAATAAATTATAATTCGCTTTTTGACCTCTTGTTTCACAATTGGTAACAAATACTATCTTAAACTACAGGGTTGCCCATATTCGACGGACCCATCTGGCAACGCCATAACTTTTGACAGAGATGTCACATCGCTTAATGACATACCGCGTTTGAAGCGTCAGTCAAAGCAGATTTTTACCATGAACCAAAAAACGCCACGCGAGCGCTCTGAAATTTACATTCAACAGAAGAAGTCAATTGTGAAAACTCAACGTGCTTTTAAAACATTAAAAAATATGAGAAGTGTGCCTTCTAAGAACACCATTAAGCGTTTATACGAAAAATTTTCGACTGGTAAGGCTCTTTCTAATCCGAAGAGGCCATATAAAAGTAGACCAAGGCGATCGGCCGAGAATATCGCTGCCGTACGAGCCAGTGTTGAGAGGTCCCCAAGAATATCCCAAAAACGCCGTCCTCAGCAGTTGAGCATGGCTCGGCCCACTTTACAACGGATTATTCGCATTGATTTGCATTTGTTCCCGTACAAAATTCAATTGACGCAAAGAATGTTGCCTGCGGACAAGCCTCGTCGATTGGAATGGGCCCAAAGGTCCGTTGAATATGGGCAACCCTGTACTGTATTGGTTTTTAATAATAACAATAATATTCCTTTTCTTGGTTTAGTTTGATTTTTAGTGTCAGAAAAATAATTTCCGCAATAGTTCCATGAGCCTAAATTCAAAATTTTTTTTTGCAAAATCAACAAAAAAGTACTTCCTATCCTTTCTATTGGTCATTACGAACATAATTTGCATAGCATCAGTATGTGATAGAAAGGTATGTGAGAACTATGGGGCATAAAAGAGAGTTTGGTCATTCGTTTCAATAAGAGACAAATGAGGTTCCTATCCATATATCCTGTGATATTTTTCGTCTCATTTTTTCAAATGGAATTCGACTTCTTCTAGTCCCTATTGGCATTGATGTTGATGTTGGGGTTGGTGCTGGTTGGCTGGCCGACAACGGTGTCTGCGCTCGGGAAATACCATGAATTTGTGTTTGTCGAGATAAAAATGCCACAGCAACTTGTCATAATAAATTTCTGCAACGATGGTCAGCATTTATAAGCTTATTTTTCGCCATAAATATCAGCCGGCACTATTCGAAACAAAGGCAAAACAACAACAAAAGGAAACTAACGTTTTTTTTTTTTTTTTGAACAAAACAATACAATTTTTTTATGTTTCGGTTTATTTGATATGATTTTTTGTTTATGGCTTTTGTTTACGCTCGTTCGGTAAATGAATGAACAAAAACATTCATATATTTGTGTGTTGATATTTTTTATAAAATAATAGTAGTGAAATTTATGCAAATTTATAGTCAAGATTTACCGCAACAACAACACTAAATATTCACCAAACAAACAATGAAAAATTGGAAAATGTTGCACAAAAACTCACACATACAAACAATAACAACACAACCACCACTACAATTTTAATGAAGTGCCTAAGATTAAAATCTAAAATGAAATATGGTTTCGCAAATTTTTTTTCTGCAGCAGCATTAAACTGCAGTTTTCTATAATTTACTATTGAACAAATACGTAAAATACATAAATTAAGTTTTATTTTGTGCGAAGTTTTATTAAAGCCGTTTTTTCGGTGTATTCAAATGCTTATAATTTAAAGTATTTCAATACATGTTTGATCAATAATGCCCTTTCAATAGGTAATGACATTTTTATTAATTTAATATACAATATTAACTATATCATACGGTTCGAACACCTCCTTAGATCCCACAAAGTGTTCTTGATCAGCATAACATTTTATGTCGATTTAGCGATGACTACCTGTATGTCTGTCTGAGTATATCGCTCTAACTTCCGAACACAATATAGTAGGTTGATAAAATGTTACTCAGATCTTTTTTAGATCTGCAGGACTATTGGTATTGAAAATGCCTTGTAAGGTATGCGTTTTGGTATATGTCCCATATAACTGTACCGACAGATTTTAGACTTTTTTAGTCACAATTTCAAACCGAATTAACTGTAAATAGCGAATATCTTATCATAGTATGTAGGAACTTTGTGTTTGGAGTTCGTAGATGGCACCAAATTCTCTGGCACCATATTGACTGTAAATGTCGAAGCTCTTGAAATTAAATTGCCACCAAAAGCAAAAAAGTATGCCAAATTTGATCGAAATCGGTTAAGATATAGCTATAGCTCCGATATATATTGTTCATCCGGATTGTTGTCTTTGTCCTCCGCAGCCGTAATGTGCACTCTGTAACAACAATATATTGGGGAAATATATCAAATACAACTCAGAAATACCTAAATTTTATCGAGATCGGGTCAGATTTGGATAAAGCTCCCATATATAACTTCGTCCGATTTGCCTCTTATTGTGAACCAAACGTGTAATATTAGCCCAAATGGGATGGAATTTGGAGCTGACGACCGAATTTATTCTAGAAGCTAGTATGTCAAATTTGGTGAAGACCGGTTCATATAGTTATATTTGTTCCCCACAGCCGTAATATGCACTCCGTAACAACGATATTCAGGGAAATATTTCAAATACAGCTCAGAAATATCTATGACAAATTTTATCCAGATCGGTTTAGATTTGACTATAGCTCCCATATACATCTTTATCCGATTTGAAGTTAATTGTGCACCAAATGAGCAATACAAGCCCGAATTGAAAAGATACAAATGCTTCGGTATGTATAGTCCCGAACTTTAAATTATAATTATAATCATAGCATGATTTAATTCTCTCATAAAAACTTTTAATTGTTATGTGGAGCTCTACTAAATTAGCAAAGTAGGGTTGGGTATCATATAGTCGGCTCCGTCCAACTTTAAGACTTTCTTTACTGTTTCAGTCTGAGTTTGTTTTTGATCCGCATATTTTCTTGATGTTGTAAATTGCCTTGAGTTCTTGTGACAGTTTTTGCCGAACTGACCCATTCTATCGGGTTGCAAAAATTTGCGACAGAATTTTTATACCCTCCACCATACAGGGAGGTATATTAAATAATTAATTCCGTTTGTAACATCTCGAAATATTTAAAAAGTATATATATTCTTAATCAGAATAAATTATAAAACTATTTAGGGTTGTCCGTCTGTCTGTCTGTTGAAATCAGAGGCTTGAAATTTGGAACAAATGTTCATGTTATATCCAGGCTGATTGGTATTGACCTCCATATAACGGTACCTCACAATTTTCGGTATTTTGAAGATTTCTGCCACAATTTCCAACCAAATTAGCTGAAACTTGACTTGCGAAACATGTTCGATTAAGGTCCACTAATTCGTATAGGCTCCATATAATGGTACCTTTGTTAAACATTAAAGCCTTTTTTACTTGTTCTTAGTATATTCGACCTCGCCCTAGTACTTGTTATAACATGTCTTAAGACTTGCCAGTAGGTATGAGGATTATCTGATCCAAAAAAGTAGGACTTTTTTGCGTGTTTTTGGCAACATTGATGCAAATATTTTCCATATATTGATGTAATCTAGAACCTGTAGTATATTTTTATGACATATAAACTTTTAGAATATTTTGACTTGCTATAATTTCTTGGTCCGACTTGGATTGAATTCTATGGTGGCCTATATCTACACAACAAGATCAATAGGATGTGAGGTCTAAAACTTTAATTTCGATGAATCACGTTGAACACCATATAACACCAACATAATAATAAGTGTTAAAGAACGGTGTGTAACATTTCTTCACACAGGAATTTAGCCGCACAACAGCACTATAATGTGTACTGTTGGACCAACAAAAATTATTATCATGCGCAAAATTTTACAAAAAGGGTCACTTAATTCAAATGTTGTGAGGAAGATTTCATAGAGGAGGGCTACTAGAAGGTGTGGTATGATATTGAGCATTTGTTGCACCTGACTTAAGTGTGATGTGAACTAAAAAACATAACACAAATTGGGCCAAATCAGATATTACATTCTAGAGCTATCGTGCGCGCCAACCTACTCTCTTACTTAGTTATTTCAACCGAGTCCATTTATATACTTTGTATTCAATTTCGTAAGTCAAATGGCAATATCAAATTTCTCATCAAATTTAATTCAATACTAATATGAACTTACCTTACAATACGCATGCAATATTACTGTAGCAAAGGCAAAAGAATCTTATGAATTCTGAAAAAGAAAGTTGATTTCACATAACTTTAGGATTTAGCATAATATTTTTTGGCCATAGTAATACATAGATGTTTTTAATCAACTACATTTCCTATTTATGCCCCAGTTAGAATCTAGTAAAAGGTTAAATATTATCTTCCGCCACACAGAAAAGGCGCGAAATTATGGTGAAAAACGGCCAGCAACGAAAATAAAACCACTCACAACCCAAAGGTTTTCAAACTTCATTACATCGAAATATTCCAACACATTCATGCCGGCATGCCTGTGAGGCTTAAATGAAGACTAGGAAAAATATTCCATCTAAACATCCCGCCGCAGTCGAAACATTGCTATCAAAACATAGACCAAACAATTTATACTGTTTGTGTGTGAGCATGAATGTTGGTTGTTGGTACGGTCGGTCGTATGAATATAAACCAAATTGTACTCCAAACATGCATGTACAATCGCCAGCCCTCTGTCTGTCCGGCAGTTGATGTGGTACAATACATTCGTGTTACTGTATGGGTTATACTCTGAAAACGAATGAGAGCTTTGGAATGTACGGCAGGCTGCAGCAGCAGTAGTAACAACAGTTCGAGTATCCATCCAACGACAAACGGCGGACGGACAGACAGATATTGCAACAGCTATAGCTAGAGTAAAACCAATGCTACTACAGCAACAAAAACAAACGATCATTTATATAGGAGCACAAAAGCAAAGAGTTGGTCTGTCTGTCGGTCGGTTGGTCGGCAAACTCCAATGAATATTGCTGCTGCACATTGTTAATCTTTGTAAAATCCAAGTGCTGCATGCGGTATTATGCGAAAATTTATCTGATTTAACACCTAATATACAATAACTTAATATGCAATACATTCGCACACACACAAACACACATACGTATCACAGCAATACAAGGCGGCTGCTGTAGCAACGACACCAACAACATCAGCAGCAGCAGCAGTGCAGAAGTCGCAGTCTAATAGTTTTGGCCAAAGAGTGAAGAGTAGAGTGCTTCAGCCATGAATAGCAAATTTCTTTGTTAAGATGACCGACCAAGAATGTACCGAAAAACAAAACGTAGGGGGTTGCTGAGGCACGCGTGTTTTCTGCCCTCTTGCACACGCAGTTACCCACTCGAACATGAGGGCTCACTGCAAACATTACAAGTGTGTGATAAATGCGTTTTCAAGGAAAATATGCAGGCAGATGAATAAAGAGCATGACCAAGAGAATGGGTCTTATAAATATCAAAATCTAATACTGCCAAAATATAAACGACCAAAAAAAGAACAAAAGAGATGCCAACAAAGAGAGTGTGTAATATTCCGCCACTGCCTATCCAGCGATTGTATATGGCGAATCAGAATAGCCAACGGCCTGCCATATATTCACACAAACACATTATGAAAAATCGACAGAAAAAACGAAAAGGCCGTCTATTTTATAGTGAAGTTAAAAATACGTTTATACAACGGCATATATTCAGGCAGAAATTTCTACAATTTGTGTTGGAAGTTAACATTAGCAAGCGTCTAAAGGCCCCGGAACATTCATGAATGCTGGAATAAAAGGTCTACTGCCAATTTGGAAGAAAGTCTCCAATTAAAATTCGAAATTATGCGTTTTCGATTACATATTATTGACCTAATTTCAAAACAGTTTATATACATCGATCCAGATTTTTCATAAAGAATTGAAATTGTGCACTGAACGCTTTTAATATGTATTAAAATGAAACAGATTTTTCCAAAGACTTATCTTTAATTTTTTGTCTGTACTCTTTTTTGATAAGTTTATTTACATTTGCCCATTTGCGAATTCCCCTATAAGTGCGGCAAAAATAGACATAACAAGTAAGCAAAGGCTATAGTCGTGTGAGGCCGACCATGTGATACCCTACAACACTAAATATGATAGAAGCCCCCCTATGTCCAAATCCCATTTTGGTAGATTTTCGCGTACCACGGAGCACTGCCCAGATATTACACTTAGCATTTTGACCAGGGCCAAATGGCCTCCGTTGTGCTGTTAGTTATTGTGATCCATTTTACAGCTAAATATGACTAAATGGTCATCAAAAATTCTATATAATTTGCTTGTCTACGATATTTGGCTATATTCGTCTACGAAATCAGTAAAAAAGCCAGAAATTCGCTTTTGTGTATTTCGGATAACGCCTGCAAGTAATGCTAGTATTTTTTCACACAATACAAAATACTACAAAACCTATATTTACATCATTATTAGCCTTTTTCTATGCAATCTTTTTATATTTTATACTTTTATGCCAAGAGGGCCTTCTGAATTAACAACATTTGTCAAAATCGATCCAGCCATTCTTGAGATTTAAGAATTCTAGCTAACATTATATATATACATTGTATATAATTCGCTATATATACTATCGGCATCTACGTAACGGTCAGAATTGGCCTGGGATTAACAATATTCGCGGTTAAATGGAAAATTTGACTTTTATCTAACACAAATATTATGGTCTATTTTAACCACTAAATATTACTCGATGACCGATGTCGATGTCCATTGTTGTATAATTGTGACCTGTAGAGCAACTGCAAAATCAGGAAATTTTTCAATTTTTGGTCCATTTCAACCCCTAACTACGAGTATTATGCGATCATCTCCAAACAAAAAATAGGCTTCTATTCTGACCATAACCCCACCTCCATTTTCAATTTCGTGATGTGATTACAAATTAACATGGACAGACGGACATACATAGCTATATCGACTCAGCTCGGCGAGATAGGAAGATCCATATATATTTTCCCATGTGGGAATCCAATATTTCAAGGTGTTACATAATTTTTGGCCAAAATAAACTTATAATACTCCCAACACATAGTGTTGTAGGGTATAATGACAAAAAAGGCAATGATAACAAGTAAAAAAGTCGGACGGGGCCGACTTTATGACACTCTGCACCACATTGGTAATTTAATAGAGCTCCGCATGACAATTAAAAGTTTGTATGGGAGAAGTCAATCATACACGCTAAGATTATAATTAAAATGTAAAGTTCAAGGGACTAAATATGCCGAAGCATTTGTATCTTTTAAATTCGGACTTGTATTGCCCATTTGGTGCCCAATTAATTTGAAATCGGATAAAAAAGCTCCCATATATTTGTGAGCTATATCCGAATCGGAACCGATCTCGATAAAATTTGGCAAAGATATTTCTGAGTTGTATTTGATATATATATATATATATATATATATATATATATATATATACATATATATATATATATATATATATATATATATATATATATATATATATATATATATATATATATATATATATATATATATATCTATATATATATATATTCAACCCAGAAGCAAGTAGTGAACAAGTGGTGAACATCGATTTTTCATTCAATATTGTTCCACAATTCTTCCTGGATAAAATCACCCAGAAAAGATTTTTGTTACCCCCTAACAAAAATATTTTGTGGATATATATATATATATATATATATATATATATATATATATATATATATATATATATATATATATATATATATATATATATATATATATATATATATATATATATATATATATATATATATATCCACAAAATATTTTTGTTAGGGGGTAACAAAAATCTTTTCTGGGTGATTTTATCCAGGAAGAATTGTGGAACAATATTGAATGAAAAATCGATGTTCACCACTTGTTCACTACTTGCTTCTGGGTTGAATTTTGTCATATCTACCGAAATCTATCTTATTTGGGCACATTTTGTGCACAACAAGCCTGAAATCGGGCGAAAATATGTATGGAAGCTATATTTAAATCTGAAACGATTATCATCATTTTCTTGAGACAAACAAATAAAAAGTGAAAAAATCTATTGTCCAAATGAGACGATTTTTAACTTTTAATTTGTTTGGCTCAAAAAACGAGCCCTATGAAATTGATGGTAATCCCTCGAGTTTTAGAAATATCTACAAAAATTCATGGACGGACTAACGGACATATACGATGTGATTCTGTTAGAGCACAGATTTGCTCATTTTCTCTCGGGAGTGAAATTTGCTCACTAGCGGGAGTGCCCAAAATGTAGGGGTTTTATACGGATTTTCTTTGAAAAATTAAAGTGAAAGTCGAATCACTCAAAAAAGAGTAAACGTTTAGTTTAAGAGTGGAACAAATATTTTGTTTGTTTGTTGTTTTTACGATTCTTGGCATATGGTAAAACTTGTGCGATTTTACAACAACTAATATCACAATAATTTAACTTTCAACATAATATAGGGTATTTATATTCGGCCAAGCCAAATTAGACCCCCTTTATACGTATTCCAAGTGTTTAACATCTCTAAGGCTCTTTATTGAACTCGATTCCAAACCTCTATTTTCTATACATCAGCTGAATTTTTGCAAACTAGCAACAAATAAAGGCCTTAACCTTGCTATGCCTTAATATATTTACAACTTCGTCTTTCAAAGCAGTCATCGCTATACAATTCTACACTTTTTCATATATTCAATGAAATGAATAGCAAAAAAATAGTTTTTGCTCTGTCTAGTTATTTTTTTTCGGGGAAAATCCATGTACCGTCTGCAAGTATGCACACGTCCCAATAAGAGAGTATATGGCAGGATGCATGCAATTGTGGGTCGGTTATTTGTGCAATATTGAGCCGATGGTCGAGAGATGATGTTTGGAAAATAGCAAACCTTGTATGGCCAAGCAAAAGTTCCTCATACTTTGGCCTAGTTGGTTAGTGTACATTCATTTTGAAGTCTCTGCTGTTGTCGTCGTTGCCATCGTCATTGTTGCTGTGAATGCGGTGTTTGTAAAATGTGAATATGAACTGCATAAATCTTTTCATTTTCGACAAAGGCGGCTGCATCTCTCTCTTCAAAGGTACTGTAGAGTAGATTTTTAGCCTTTAACCGAAAAACTGACTTTATGGCTTTATGTTAAGGCTTTAGGATATTGTCATAGATGTTGTTGTGCTCTAAGAAGGAAGTAAAATGCATAAATGTTGAAACACTTTTTCACACACATACACAGTTTTACATGCAGGCTTTCCATAAACCAATTGAAAATAATACAAGTGTGTGAGTGTGTGGCTAGCTGCTGTTCATCATCGCGCTCATATGAATGGAGCAACAATCTCTTATTGTTGTGAAAATTATGTTCCAAAGGTATATAAAATACAGGAATATGAGGAAAAGGAAATACTATGGAACAGGAACTAATCCAGAGCTGTTGTTTGGGTTAGTTATGGCTTCGAAATGAAATATGTATGGTCATATACTAATGAGAAATGAATATTTTTTTTTTTTTTGCTTGGACAGAGATAAAAGGAGCATGGTATGGGGATGGCTTTTGACTTTATTTTCGACTTGTAATTGATGTGATAATGGATAAATTCTTATTATAATTGTTTTATTATAGTAAAATACATAGTAAAATATTTTATGTGTCAAGAGTCCGAAAAAAATATAATAAACTCATTTGGAATTGCGGCTTTCTTTCTCATCTCAACAGACCCTAAGTCAAAGCTGCTACGTTCAGCAGCGTCGACTTTATTGTTATCTCCTCCATCTGAAAAGAACCTGCAAAATTGCAGGTTTTTTTTTTTAATTTTGAAATAAACTAAAAAAATATAATATGACAAAATTGAAATTGGGTTTTTTTTCACATTTTCATTCAAGAACATACACTAACTCATAGCTGCTAAGTTCGGCCGGGCCTAATTTTAACACATCCACCATCTGGAAAGAACCTGCAAAGTTTCAAAAAATTCCTCCGGAAAAAGTAAGAGCTATACACAACGATCGACAATTATCTTCCAGAAAAGGCGGTGCATAGTGCAAACCAAAAATAAAAGTTTTTAAAATATGGAACTGTATAGGTGAGAATGTGGCATAAATCATGAGCAATACCGAATATAGTTAGGTACAGTTATATAGATTTTGGACTATACGAAAAAGTGAACTTTGTAGATAATCTTCTATCAGACTGTTTCCAGTATATTATTTTCTACGGTACATTTTGTAAAAAGGTTCCGTTGAACAATGTCGCTAAAATCATTAAGCTTCCGAATATAATATATATAGGAATCGTTATACGTTACCCAAAATACCAAATTTTAAAAACTTCTGATGAAAAGTGTGTCACGCGTCGGATGTAGCTTAATATATTGTATGGCGGAGGGTATCAACAATGTGAAACATTGTATACTAAAGCAAAAAAATGTCGATAATTATTTTGAGCAAGACATTATCTGTATATATTTTGTGAAAATGAAGATATTACTTCAAAAATATATAAAATAGGGCGGGGAATATACAAAAACGAAAATCTACTTCCATTTTTTTAACAAATGAAAAGTATTTTGAAATTAAAAGGATCGAAATCTCCAGAAGTCTAAAAATCGTCGCTACTATTATATGGTGGAGCAAGCTTGAAATTTTTGATGGGGCAGTGTACCTAATGAAAAGTCGGATATTACCATATAACAGGTTAATTTCGATGAAAAATGTGATGAAATCTTTAAAAAACCTTAAATAGGACCCTACCCTTTAATGTGATCTATATGAAAAAGTGGACCGATAATGAATTTTTATACCGTTCACCATACATAGTATAGATTTTATATCTGACTTTTCATTCCGTTTGTAACTTACCGTAATAATCATTTTCGACCTAACAAAGCGTACACATTCTTGATCTGCGTAAAACTTTAACACGATAGCCATTTGTAATCACGCTGGAGTCCACAAGGCATGTGACAGCAAGCTAACATTTGTTTGTAGCTAGGAGAAGGAAGCAACATGAACCCATAGTTATTTTTGAGGATCTTCATAGAATCACTTTCTGAGTCGATTTAAGCATGTCAGTCTGTCTGTCCATGTATTTCTGCGAACAAAATGCATGTCGCATTTATTATCCGATTGAAATGAAATTTTCCAAAACAATATTTGTTTGGCAGAAGGAAGGAAGGAAGGATCAGATTAGGATATAGCTCCCATATATATCTTTATCCCATATCAGGTTTATTCAAAACCAAATGGCTAATATAAACCCATATGAACTGAGTTTTGGCAACACCGACTGAATTCATACAAAAACATGTACTTCAAATTTGGTGAAAATCGGTTTAGATATAACTATAGTTCCCATATATATGCTTCATCCGATTTGTAGTTTAAGTTCCACACATGCGTAATTGTACTCCATAACAATAATGTATCGTAATAGATATCAGATATGGCTCCCAAATAAATGTTTAAATTCATGGATATAGCTACCATATATCTTTAGCCGATTTCAGGTTTTTCATGCACCAAATGGCTAATATCATTCCAAGTTACCTGAATTTGGGCACATTCAACCTAATAAGGCAAGTACATCAACTTTGGAGAAAATCGGTTCAGATATAGATATAGCTCCCATAGATTTTTTTCATATTCAACCGAATTATAATATTTGATGAAACTCGTTCCGGTATATATATTGCACCAATAAATATTTTTTAATACAATCCTTATTGAAGTCTTATCATGCCTTATTCAGCAATATTATTTGGTTCATAGTTGGTATGATCTACGTAAAGGGTTCTATAACTGTAGCAGATCAATGTTAATACATGTTAACGTTTTTTTATGCCCCATCCTCCCGATATTCGATATTTTGATGATTTTAGCCACATGTTCGTAACGACAAAAGTGACGCATGCCCTCGAAAAGTGACACATGGCCTTAAAATTTCGCCAAGTACAAAAATATTTTTATATGAGTTACTTCCTAAATTATGGAAAACTAAAGTACTTTTGGTTCGACCACTAAAACTTTTTTATCTTTTTATTGTATTTAGTGAGAATCTCAAATACCTAATTAAAGCTAAGTCTGGTAGATTGACAGACGGAAAGGAACATCCGATTTAGATATCAGGTATGAAATTGGGCAAGATTTTACCTTTCCAACAAAGACACGTTTTAATTACTTCGCCTATTTTCTTAAACCTTAACACATTGTAATTTTCTTAGTTCCTGCGTTTTTTAATGATATATTTTTATTAAATGTTACTATCCAAACTTGGCAGAGCCCAAACGGTTCGTCTCCCCCAAAAAATATGAACAGTTTTTATAATAACTCATATGGAATTATATTATTATTTATTTTTATACCATATGACACTATGTGTATTTGATTGTGCCAACAATTAAGTAACACCTCGAAGTATTTGTTTCCCACATAGGAAAGAAAATATGGATCTTTCTATCTCACCGAGCTGAGTCGATCTAGGTATGTATGTCCGTCCGTCTGTCCACGTTAATTTGTAATCAATCTACAGGTTGCCATTATGGCACGATATTCACGAAATTTAGAATAGATGTGCGGCTGGGGCCAGAATAGAAGCCTATTACTTTTGGAGATGATCGCATAATATTTAGGGGTTGAAATGGACCAAAAACTAAAAAATTTCCTGATTTTGTAGTTGCTCTACAGGTCACAGGCTAAACATATTGTTTTCAAAGATGTCCTCAATATATCTAGGGGTTGATTTCGTTGACGAATATAGCCAAATATCGTAGACAAGCAAATCATATAGATGAGTCTAAATATGGAGATGCAGAGGGGCCTTTTGCTTTTGGAGAAGATCGTAAAATATTTAGGGTTGGGATGAGCCTAAAACAGAAAAAATGTCAAACAATTGAAGCCAATCGACACGCCTGAAAAGAGAGGCAAGAAATTTAGCATTATATTTAGCTGTAAAATGGACCTCAACAACTAACAGAACCATGGAGTGCGTAAATATTGGGCAAATGTCACTGGCCAAAATACTAAAAGTAATATCTGGGCAGTGCTCCATGACATTAATTCAAAAGCGAAATCTTCCTAAATGGATTGGGTCATAAGGGGGCTTCCAACATATTGTAGTGTTGTAGGGTCGGCCCCGCACGACAATAGCCTTTGCTTACTTGTTTTTTAATATATTATTATTATTATATTTTATTATACCCTCTACCTTGGAAAGGTCATTCCGTTTGTAACATCCCTAAATATTCATCGAAGTCTCCATAAAGTATATATATTCGTAATTAGCATAAAATTCTAAGTCGATATAACGATGTCCGTCTGTCTTTCTGTCTGTTAAAATCACGATACAGCCCACATTTTTTGACATAGAGCGTCAAAATTTAGCAGAACAATTTGTTCTGTGCCTAGGATGGTTGGTATTGAAAATGTGCCGGTCCAAGTTTTTTTATAGTCCCATTATAACGGAATCTTGCGATATTCGGTATTTTGTTGATTTTTTCCACATTTTTCCACGGATTTATCTAAAAATCTGTGTTTGTAGGTCATAATGGGTTCTAGCTCGTGTGGTGAAACATTCCATGTATAGTCCACGTTTTGGTATAGCCCCCATACAAGGGTACCTCCCGATATTCGGTATTTTGATGCTTTTTGCCACATTGTTGATAATCCAAGTCACATTTACCCACGATTATTTTTCAAATTTGGCATTTAAGATTTGCAATATAAAGTTGTCTATATAGGTACCCGATTTGGTATGGCCACTATATAACGGCATCACTTACTTCATAGAATTTTGATATGTTTAACTGCATTATCCAGACGGTCTTACTGGTTTAGTTTAATGTGTTGGGATACTTTTACATAAAAATGTTTTCGTTGCCCATTGGTGGAGGGTATATAAAGTTCAACCCGGCCATTACCTGAATGAACAACAATTTTTGAGTTTTTCAAAAATTTAAAATTACATCGCATTCAGTTTGCGAAACAATTGCATTCTCGCTCAACATATTAAATTTCGTTAAATAATGTTTGCAAAATTTTTACGTAGGACAGCATATTCTCTCACAGTACTGAGAGTAAAATTTTGCATGCTAAGATCGATGTTTCGACCAATTGTTTTGTGATTAGTTGCTCACGTTTATAGGTTATCTGGAAGAGTAAAAAGCATTTATCTTTACTTTTTATCACACACAAAATATTTAAATTTTGTTAAGATGACGGATTCTTCATTATTATGTCTCCTCGTAAAAAGTGAATTTGAATATCAAAAATATTCTTTGAGGGTTCCACATGTTTCACGAGCTTAACATTTATCTTCAATGACAATTTTATATATTACTGGGCAACCCACACATATA
The DNA here is from genome assembly GCF_030504385.1 of Musca domestica. Lineage (NCBI taxonomy): Eukaryota > Metazoa > Arthropoda > Insecta > Diptera > Muscidae > Musca > Musca domestica. Next base: position 20,529,598 of record NW_026712328.1, on the reverse strand, counting down.
TACGCGCACACTCACATACATTATATTTATGTTTTAATATAACTCAACACTTAGACCAGCATTTTTCAACACCATATGTTGCATAAACAAAATATAAATTGTCTTCAACGCAAAACATGTGAATTTAAGCTCGGTCCATCGCACAAACATTGCGTTCCCAAGATTTGTCTGGACAAAAAACCAACGAGTAGATCCATTGTTTACTTGTGTCTTGCCTTTTTATGACATTTAGATTTGATTTAACCGTTCTTTTGGTTAGAGCTTTAGGATGATACTACCACATTGTGTCTGTGACTGTGTGTATGAGTTTTTGTTTTTCTCTTTCGAAGGCCATTTTTTATTTTGCAAATTTATTGAATTTAATTTCTTTATAATTTAAAAAAAAAGTTCAACAACTGCTGTTGTCCATAATTTAGCCGTGGAATAGCAAGAAAATCGTTACAATAACCCAGCCAAAAAATAACAACATCAATCGAAGAACATTGTTGCGTTTTCAACAACAGCTGTTGCTCAAATATCTAACGGGTTAACAGAATTGTTTTTCAATTTCGAATGCCTTTTACGGGTATGGGAAATGGTTGAACCAACTGGGATACCAAAAAGAGCCGAACGAAATCATGTCCGTTCTCCTTCCTTCTTACTTTCATTCTTCCTCTGAATGTTTATTTTGAAGGGCTTTCCATTGTCGGTTGTTGTTACTGAATGCTTTGCCAATGGCAGCATAGACACCAACAACTGAAAGAAATACGGAAAAAGAAATATCTGTCCTTAATCCTTTTATTTATGACCTCGCATTTGGAGACTGCGTTTTCTTATTGTCATGACTGTTGTAAGGTTCATTTTGCGGCTTTCATTTGTTTTCCTTTTGCAATTTTCATGAAAGTTTCAAACTATATAAACATTTGGAGTGATTGAGTTTTTGAGACAATTAAAAGAAAATAATCAGATTTCATAAAACAGGAGGAAAATATATAATAAATATTGAATGCAACAGTTTGATGGTGCCAGATAAAAATAAAGATATAAAAAATATATCAGAAAATCCGAATGTACCATTATATGAGGATTCTAACAAATAGAGAAATATAAATTACTGATTTTAATTGGTTGGAAATTGTGATCAAAATCTTCAAAATACCGAAAATCCGGAGATATCGTTAAATGACCGAAAATGATGACCGATATAGCCCATTTTTAGTATCAATCATCCTAGATATAATACAATCTATATGATTTTAACAGATAGAAAGACTTAGAATTTTATGCAATTAACAAATATTTGAAGGTCCTACCCTTTTGATTTTATATGCATTCAAAATTTTATATATGTTGGTAAAAAAACAAATTTAAAAAAATTAAAAAAAAATATTGCGCTAATTTAATGCTTAAATAAACAAAACCATGAGAAAATCAGGAACATGACATGCATACATGAAGGGTTTGTACTTCGGATTTATTTAATTTCATAGCAAATGCCAATCGTGCAGGAAACTGCAATCTTTTGAAGTTGAGTGGCATTTCTGTTGCAATTAAAGAATTCGATGCGTATCTACATTAAATTGTTGTGTAATTTTTTACTGTTAGCCTAATACCATTTCAAAGACGTTATGGGTCAATGGTTCTTAATAAAACATATCCCACTCTGATCCGATTTCAATATAATATGACAAAATTTACTTTTACGCCAAATTCCGTCACGCCTTCCATTTTTCATTGAAATTGGTGCGTCAAATATTAGCCTAGAATATATATATAAGAGCTATATCCAAATCTTAACTGAGCTATATCCAAATCTTTCCAATTAATTTGTCAAATTTATTATTGTTACCAAATTCTGCCACACATTCTGAATTTGATTGGATTTGGTTATATATTTCGTGTTTGGTGAGTAAATCAGCCGAAATATTTATGTTTGTGTTTGGTTCATCAAATATGTAAAATCGGCCGAAAATATATGTAGGAGCTATATCCAAATCTGAACCGATTTCAATATAATTTAAAGATTTTATTTTCTGTTCTAAATCCCGTCATACATTCCAAATATCAATAGAATCGAACATACATATCGTGCATGGTGCATCAAGTAAAACAAATCAGGCGATAATATATATGGAGATATACCCAAATCTGAACCGATTTCAATATAATTTGGCAAATTTATTTGTGTACCAAATTTAGTCATTTATGCCCAATTTTATTAGAATCGGACATACGTATCGTGTTTTGTGCATCAAATATATGAAATCGGCCAAAATATATATGGGAGCTATATCCAAATCTGAACCGATTTTAATATAATTTGACAAATGTATATTCGTTTTAATTTCGTTACACATTCTAAATTTCATTGAAATTAGAGATACATAGCCTGTTTAGTGCATCAAATACATGAAATCGGCCGAATATGTGTATGGGAGCTATATGTAAATCTGAACCGATTTCAATATATTTTGGATAATTTATTTTTGTTCCAAGTTTCGTTATGCATTCCAAATTTGGAGACTGTACTGATCTATCAATAGATACGTGCATATAAAATCTAAATTTTGGGAGGTACCTCCGATTCCAAGTGGAATTTCCAAAAAAACTTTGCAGAAGTTTCGAGTCCATAAATTACAAACAAACAAACATAAAAACATTTTCCCCTTTTAAAGATATAGATTGACGTCTAGAGGAAGTAGTCGGTTACAGCGATGATGCATCATAATTTCTATTTCGCCCTCATCCTCACAGAGTATAATTTTCAACATCATTCTCTTCCTATTTCTCAATTATGGATCTTGTGTGAAAGTCTTCAATTATTCAGCGATTGCTCTCTATGAACATTCCGAGAGTTAAAGTCGCAGGCATGTAGACTTCCGAGTTAGCGACGATTCTTAGGATTCCTTTGTATACCCACCACCATAGTATGGAGGGTATATTTGTCATTCCGTTGGTAACACCTCGAAATATACATTTTAGACGCCACAAAGTATATATATTCTTGATCAGCACAAAATTCTATGTCGATTTAGCGATTGCCGTCCGTCTGTGGAAATCACTCTAGCTTCTGATCGAATTAAAGTAGATTGGGAAAATTTTACTCAAATGTATATTATATCTGCAGGACTTTTTGTATTGAAATGGGTCATGTAGGTCCACGTATTTGTATAGCCCCATATAACGGTACCTCCCGATATTCGGTATTTTGATGATTTTAGCGACATTATTCCAAGAAATTGTTTCAAATTTGGTATTTGATGTTCGTAATGCATACTACAGCCTAACACGGAAAAAAGTATAATGTAATGCAGGTCCGTGTCTTAGTATAGCCCCCATATGACGGTATTTATTAGATTTCAACAGAATTTTTAACGGATTTCATTGTTTTTGAGAATTGAAGGGTATATTAATTTTGTCATTCCGTTTGTAACTCCTCGAAATACTCATGCCAGCGTAAAATTCTAAGACCAGTAATGAAAGTCCTAAAGTCGGGCGGGGCCGATTTTATGATACCCTACACCACTTTGCTAATTTAGTTGAGCTCCACATAACAAGTAAAAGTTTTTATGGGAGTATGATTTAAATTCGGACTTGTATTGCCCATTTGGTGCAAAATTAATTCTAAATCAGATAAAGATATATATGGGAGCTAAATCCAAATCTAAACCGATCTCGATAAAATTTGGCAAAGATATTTCTGAGCTGTATTTGATATATTTCCCTGAATATCGTTGTTACGGAGTGCATATTACGGCTGTGGGTAACAAATACAACAAATCGGATGAACAATATATATGGGAGCTATAGCTATATCTGAACAGATCTTCACCAAATTTTGCATACTACCTTCTAGACTCAATTCGGTCGTATGTGCCAAATTCCATCCCATTAGGGCAAATATTAGACGTTTGGTGCACAAAAAGAGGTAAATCGGACGAAGTTATATATGGGAGCTATATCCAAATCTGAACCTATCTCGATAAAATTTAGCAAAGGTATTTCTGAGCTGCATTTGATATATTTCCCCAAATATTGTTGTTACAGAATGCATATTACGGCTGCGGAGGACAAAAATAACACATCGGATGAACAATATATATGGGAGCTATAGCTATATCTGAACCGATTTCCATCAAATTTGGCATGCTTATTTTTATGCCTAATTTGGTTGCATGTGCACAATTTCATACTATTCGGGCTGATATTACACGTTTGGTGCACAATAAAATGCAAATCGGACGAAGGTATATATGGGAGCTATATCTAAATTTTTACCGATTATCTCCAATTTTAATAGCGTTCGTCCTTAGGCCAAACAAATGTTGTTTGGAAAATTTCATCTCAATCGGATAATAAATGCGACCTACATTTTGTTCACAAAAATACATGGACAGACGGACGGACGGACGGACAGACGGACTGACATGCATAAATCAACTCAGGAACTATGGGTCTATCTCGTTTCCTTTTGCCTGTTACAAACAAATGCACAAAGACATAATACCCTGACCACCTTGTGGTGTAGGGTATAATGATTTAGCCATGTCCGTCTGTGTGTCTGTTGTAATCACGTCTTTCGAACGAATTGAGGTAGAAGGCTAAAATTTTGCACACATGTATATTTGACCAGTAGGCAGGTTAAGTTCGTAAATGGGCCATGTAGGTCCACGTTATCATATAGCTCCCATATAACGGTACCTCCCGATATTCATATTCGGTATTTTGATGATTTTAGCGACATTATTTACCGAGATTGTTGAAAATTTCGCATGTAAAGTTCGTAATGGATACTTCAGCCCATGCCAGAAAATTGTCTGTGCAAGTCCACGTCTTGGTATAGCCCCCATATAACAGTACTCCCTATATTCGGTATTTTGTTGATTTTAGCTACAAAATAAACATTTTTTTTTTCAAGTTTCTCATTTAAATATTGTAATAACTTATGACAAAAGTTGCCTATGCAAGTCCACGTCGTTGTATAGGCATTCGGTATTTTTAAGATTTTAACAGAATTGTTAACTGATTTTATTTATTTATTTTTTTTTTTTTTTTGGAAAATTGCCAAATTTGTACCAAATGATGGAGGGTATAAAAAGTTCGGCCCGGTCGAACTTACGCTTTTTTACTTGTTTATACTCTTCATCATTTTATGGAGTAGTTTTACTCAGATATCTAGCACACATCTATAGGACAGGTAGCCCCCATACAACTGTACCGACAGATTAAAGGTTTTTAGGTGTTATGGTCACAATTTTATTCCGAATTTGTACAACACCCTGCGACAGAAAATTGCATATTGAGGTCCACGTTTTCGTATAGCCCCCATACAACGATATCTCCCTATATTAGGTATTTTGATGATTTTAGCGACATTTTTCATAGGAATTATATCAAATTTCGTACTTGAAGTTCGTAATGGGTTCTTTAGACTGCGGTAGAAACTTTACAGTGCAGGTCCACGTCTTTAAGTAGCCCCCATAAAGGGGTACATACCTATATTCAGTGTTTTGTTGTTTTTGCGACATTATTCATTGGAATTGTTTTAAGTTTCGAGTCTCTAATGGCCTATGATAAAAATTACCTATTCAGATACTCGCCTTCGTATAGGCCCCAAAATAGCGGTAACTCCCTGTATACGGTATTTGTATGATTTTAATATTATTTTTCAACTTTTTTTTTAATTCCTTCTAAATTGTGGAGGGCACTGAATGTTCGGCCCGACTGAACTTATTGTTTTTTAGTTGTTTAAAAAAGGCTTTCCATAAAAATTTAAATAAAACTTTATGTGGTTAAGTTTTTTTGTGTTCGTTTGCCAATAATCTCTTCACTTGTTTTATAAGTCCCAATAATTTAATCACTTCCTCTAAATAATATCAGCACAAGTCCACTGCAATATGTCGTATTGTGATTTTTAAATTTTAAATAATTCAAAAGAAAAAGTATTTACCTTATTATATTTCTTGCACAACCTAGCACATTTATTCCCCAAAAATTAATTGAAAAATACATATCGCGCCTGATCTAGTACGTTATGGGAAAATAAATGAAATTGCGAAATTAGAAAATAAATCATCTCACCAATAATCACCCTTTATCTATTTCCATAATATGTTACTATTTTCAGCATTGGCAATTAACAATTTTAATTTTTTCTGTCTTTAGAGAAACAGTCTCCTTCTTTCTTTGATTTTTTTAAAGTAAACCCTCGATATATTCTTGAGAGAGTCTTGCTTTATAGTTAGACATTGAATTCTTTTTTTTGTGGAAGCCAATTAAAATCATGGCAATAAATTCTATTCGTATTTTTTTGTAATGGGTGTTTCCGCCTTGAGGCCCACATTCCTTTCCAAGAATCGTACTCAAAATAAACCAAAAGGAAATTCAAAAACGCCGTTAAGAATTGTCTACGCTGCAGACGATAAAAAAGGGAAAACAACAAAAACGTAACTGGGTTTACCTACAACAAATCTGAAAATTGACTTAAAATTGTAAATTTTTCAGTTGTTTTTTTTTTTTATTTTGTCTGCCTTCTTCATACAAAACGGAGAAAAAGCAATTAAAAACGCATTGCAAAATAAGATTTTTTTACATGCGATAACTAAACCAAGTTGTAGACAGTTAACAGCCTTCTGCCAGCCGTTTTGCCTGCGTGCCTACTGCATATGGCCATGAAAATGAAAACAAAAAACCGACAGTTCGCAGTAACAAACCTTAAATAAATGCACGTATTTACTTTCAAGTTGTGAATAAAATAATTGTGTGTACGTTGAATTACGGCGATGCAACAACAACGTGGCAGCATCCGAACGACAAAACATTTCTTGTTGTTGCCTCTAGTAAAATTACAAATAACTAGAACCAAGTTAAAAAATTATAGGTATGAATGAAGAAGGTATGTACTTGCGTTTTTTTATTGTTAAGATTCATGAAAATACGCCGCAGTCTATGTTCCTCCAGCGTGGTGTAGCAATGGCGTTAAATGAGTAGGCGTGACGAATCCGTGCTTAAATAATTTATGACACAATGCGAAACCAGTTATAACTAAGCATTTCTATGGCAATCTCAGTAACTATCTTTGACTGCTGTTAGTCTATTCAAAAGTGGTTAAAAAAGACTTCCACCTCGAAAGCGAAAGACGTACATAGTAGCATGCCCAGTCGTGGTGTTGGAATCGTGCTACAATAAAACATGTACTTGTCGTACTTTTAATTAAAGCAATTAATTGGTTGAAGAGCAGAATTTTAAGTTTCACAAAAAAAAAAAAAAAATAAAAAAAAAATCAAAACGCCAACAGGCAAAAAAGTTATAAATTTCGAATACCAGAAGCGTTTTGTAATGAAATTAAATAAAAATATGGGGCGTTTTTTTTTTTGTTTGTTATTTACTTTTGAAAACCTATCCACGTGAACATATAGGTTGGGTGTATTTAAAAATTTAAGGTATCAGTATTTTCTTTGTCTTTTTGGAAGAAGTATGTAGTTTTTATTCAGGCAAAATAAGTAAAACTTTGTAGAAAAATAAACAACGCTAAACATTTGTCAAAAAGGACAAAATCGTTTGTAAATATTTACAATATTCTGCAATTGTGAATCTTAAATATCAAAATTTAAAAAATGTCATTGAAAATTGTGGCTGAAATCAATGCAAATTTTCGAGCAATTCCGTGAAAAAAAAAAAAAACTAAAATCATCAAAATACGGAATACGTAGAGGTACCATTATATGGGTTCTATACGAAAACGTGAACAGATATTATTTTCATTACCAAGCATTCTAGACACAATGAAAACCGTTCCTCCAAATTACAAAGTCATACCCCAAATAATGTGGGATGTATTATAATTTCTACATACAGACAGACGGACATCGTCAATTCGACTTAGAATTTAAGCTGATAATGAGTGTGGTGTAGCGTATAAAAAAGTAGTACATAAAGTAGATATTTGTAATACACTTACAACAACCTCTACTAACGCTGGCGACCCGGTCGGTGTTATACACCAGAGACTAAAATCTCCTATGGTAGAACAAAAAACCTTCTTCTACGTAGAGCTCGTTCAGCCTTGAGAGGATGACTGGCGGCAAATGCTTACAAGCTCGGTTGGGACCGGCCTCTGTCTGGCATCTGTCCCCGTCTGTCAGAGCAGTTCTTTTCATAAAGACGCAATAAAGAGATTTATAGGAGCCGTCTGACCTGCATATGGGAGTCGGAGTCTCAGACAAGAGGTGAGTAATATGAAAACAAAAAAGGAATGGCATATGCGACGATAGGTCCAATCACTTGCCGTTAGATCAAAAGCCTAACATACTTAGAAGGACCACCTATTGTCATATAGCCAGAATCACTTGCCAATCACTTGCCGGTAGATCAAAAGGACCACCCCTTGTCCTCAACATTTCCCTAAGAAGCCTAAGAACTAGCAATATAGCCAGAAATTGCATAGGTCAGGAGAAGAGGGGTATAAATTTTAGGTTTTTTGTGGGGTTTGACCCCTTTTCGCAACAAAGTGTTCTTTGGGTCCCTAATTTACGGTTCCATGTCACACATGTTAAATACTTCTTCCAGTTTTAGGTAATTTTAAACATTTTATCTACAATTTTTAATTTCGGTTTCTAAGTAGATATAGTCATCATTTTACGATACTTCCAGATATTCGGCTTTTTAGTGTTTAAATACAGGAATTTTGATTTTTTTTGCCATCGATATTAACAAATTTTTTTCAGAAATCTCAATATCGAAATTAAATAAAATCACAGCTAAAAATTAAATTTCATCCCTAGGGCCTTATACGGATATGTTATAGGAACAAAAATGTTAAAGTTGTGTTTACACAACAAAAAATAAGTTATTCTGCTTCAAAATTTATAGGAATATTTTTTCATATCCTCAACTATAGTATGAAGGGTATATTAAGTTTGCCATATCGTTTGTAACACCTCGAAATATATATTTTGGACCACAAAAATATTATATTCTATGTAAATTTAGCTGTTAGTCCGCCTGTGGAAATCACTGTGGCTTCAAACAAAACGAAGTAGGTTGATAAAAATTAACTCAGATGATTTTTTTATGTCTGCAGGACTTTTAGTACTGAAAATGGGTTATATAGGTCCACGTTTTGGTATAGTACCTCTAAATATTCGGCGTTTTGGTGATTTGTGACACAGTTTCCACCGGAATTAGTTTAAACTGTGGTATATGGCTTTCGTAATGGATACTAGGACAAAAAATTTCTCATATTTGGAATTTGGAGTTGGTGTCACACTTTTCATCGGAATTGTTGTGAATGTCGTATATGGAGTCTGGATATTTCCTCCTATGACTAAAAATTTGTCTATACTAATTCAATTCTTCGTATAGGCCACATATTACGGTACCTCCCAATATTCGGTATTTTAATAATAGCTACATTTTTCATCAGAATTATTTCAATTTGGAGTTCAAAGTAATAGGCACCACGTTTTCTGGCAGAAAATTGAAGGTAGAGGTTCATGTTTTTATATAGCCCCATATACATAACAGCTGATATTCTGAATTTTTAAAAATTAAACGAAATATTAACATATTTTAAGTTCATAAGTTCACAAGTAAAAACATACCGCTCAAATGAAAACCGTTATATGGGGGCTATACGAAGACGTGATCCTGTATATGTAATTTGTGTCATAGACTGTAATAAATGTTCCAAATTTTATATACTAAATTCAAGTATCGGGGGAACTGTTATATAGGGGATAAATGATATCGTGAACATATATAGACATTTCTCTTCCAGGGGGTAATGTACTCACAAGGAACTCAGTTGGTGAATTTTAAGACAATTACATTGAATATCGGGGGTACCGTTATATGGGGGCGATACGATATCGTGGACCGATACAGATAATTTTCTTCCAAGGGATAAAGTACTCCCAAGGATTTCCAGACAATGTGTCTAAAATAATCAAAATACCGAATATCAGGGGTACCGTTATATGGGGCATATACTATATCGTGGGCCTATATAGACAGTTCTATTTCAGGGGGTAAAGTACTCACAAAGAACTCCTTGTGTTGAATTTCAGACAATTCCATTGGAAAATGTGGCTAAAATCATCAAAATACCGATAGGAGGTATCGTTATATGGGGGCTACAATATCGTGGATCGATATAGCCCATCTTCGAACGTGACCTGCCTTCAGACAAAATACAGATCTATGCAACATTTTTTGCTTCCTACCTTAATTTGTTTTGACTGTAGCGCGATTCCAACTGACGGACGGACAGGGCTAAATCGTCTTAGAATTTTACGCTGATCAAGAATATATATATATACTTTGTTTCGTCTTAAAAATATTATTTCGATGAGTGACGCGTTGCATATTTGTCAAAGCATAATTATTCACAGATATGACTGTTATATGTGTTCACGCACTGGTCGATTAATTTTTAATTTTTAGTCAAATGAGCAGAAATTTGGAATTTACTGTATTTTGTACACCTCATAATTGTGGACTGAATGATTTAAGAATAGCCAAAGTTAATTACTTTTTTAAACCCATTAGCACCTCAGATTGTGCATTAGAGTCCTCATAAGTCCCCCTAACCATGTCAGTCTGTTTTTCCGTCAAAAGGTGGACTTGAGGGGGTACTATTACATGGAGAAAATTCTAAAATTTGTAAATATGTTGAAATTTTTGTGTAAGACATTTTTAGCCAAATCCTTTGAAATATGGTAAAATCAGGAAGTACCTTTATATGGGCACTACTGCGAAACATCGACCTACATTGAAAACTTTCTTTACCCCTTATAATCCAAGATGACAAGACAGGCCAAATCAAAAATATAGCAGAACAACATAGCATGTCAAACTGAAAAAATGACGTGATTTAAATAAGTAAAAATAGTTTTATCCACCTAATAATTGAGGGCAGACTGATTTCAGAATAGTCAAATATAATTACTATTTTACACCCATTACCGTAATATGGGAACTAATCTTATTTGTCATTTAAATGGTAAGTTGGAGACCCCATAAAGTCCATATTTTTCATCATAGTATAATTCAATGACGATTCAACAAATATTCGGTCCCGTGCTACTTTCTTATATTTGTAATTTGTTCATGTTTTCACAGATGTACATCCAATATAGATGTTCATCCCAAATCTACAATCCCAACCAATATTATCTTGGGGGTTACAAATTCAATAGAATACAAAATTTTCTTTTCTGACCACACATTAGATGTAAAAGTGGACTTGGGGATACTCCAATGTGGGGACTTTACTTAAAAAAATTCTATGTGGCCATTATCTGTTCCTTACCCCAGGGTAGCATAACTGCAATTTTTTAGCTAAATCAATTGATGAATGTGGTGAAGGATGGGCCCTACACCGAAAATAAGATAGAAGAAAGTGGCGAAGATGCCAAAAATAGCTTAAATCATACGATGGTTATATATGATCGATATCATGACCTGCAAAAGCGATTTAAGGTATCTTGAATGTTCGGAAAGCAATTTCTGGAAGGATAGAAATCCTTTTCTTACTAAAAGTCCCATTCGCTCTACTATTTTGCACCCTTTATATTTGGTATTTTACTGATTGTACTCCCAAAAAATTTTGCATTTTGAGCTCTCATTGGACGGATTATTGTCACATGAAAGAAGTAGGTCCACGCTTTGAAATGAGCCCCATTAGTCTTTTTCGGTCATTTTTATACCCTCCACCATACTATGGAGGGTATATTAATTTTGTCATTCCGTTTGTAACTCCTCGAAATACTCATGTCAGACCCAACAAAGTATATATAAGAATATATATAGATCAGCGTAAAATTCTAAGACGATTTAGCTATGTCCGTTTGTCTGTCTGTGTGTCTGTCTGTCCGTCTGTCTGTTGAAATCACGCTATCTTTCGAACAAATTGAGATAGAATAGTAAAATTTTGCACACATGTATATTTTGCCAGTAGGCAGGTTAAGTTCGTAAATGGGCCATGTAGGTCCAAGTTATCATATAGCCCCCATATAACGGTACCTCCCGATATTCGGTATTTTGATGATTTTAGCGACATTATTCACCGGAATTATTTCAATTTTGGTATTTGAAGCTCGTAATGGATACTACAGCCTAAGACAGAAAATTATCTGTGCAGGTCCACGTCTTCATATAGTCCCCATATAACGGTACCCCCCGATATTCGGTATTTTCATGATTTTAGCGACATTGTTTACCGGAATCGTTTCAAATTTGGTATTTGAAGTTCGTAATGGATACTTCATCCAAAGTCAAAAATGAGACATGTAGGTCCACGTCTTCATATAGCCCCCATATAACGGTACCCCCGATATTCGGTATTTTGATGATTTTAGCGACATTATTCACCGGAATTGTTTCCAATTAGGCATTTGAAGTATGTAATGGATACTACAACCAAAGACAGAAAATTATCTGTACAGGTCCATGTTTTCGTATAGCCCCCATATAACGGTACCCCCTATATTCGGTATTTTGATGATTTTAGCTACATTATAAACAGATTTTTCTTCAAGTTTCGCATTTAAATATTGCAATAACTTATGACAAAAGTTGTTTATGCAGGTCTACGTCGCCGTATAGGTATTGGGTATTTTTAAGATTTTAACAGAATTTTAAACGGTATTCGGTATTTTGATGATTTCAGCGACATTATTCACCGGAATTGTTTCCAATTAGGCATTTGAAGTATGTAATGGATACTACAACCAAAGACAGAAAATTATCTGTACAGGTCCATGTTTTCGTATAGCCCCCATATAACGGTACCCCCTATATTCGGTATTTTGATGATTTTAGCTACATTATATACAGATTTTTCTTCAAGTTTCGCATTTAAATATTGCAATAACTTATGACAAAAGTTGTTTATGCAGGTCTACGTCGCCGTATAGGTATTCGGTATTTTTAAGATTTTAACAGAATTTTAAACGGATTTTATTTATTTTTTTTTTTTTTTGTACCAAATGGTGGAGGGTATCAAAAGTTCGGCCCGGCCGAACTTACAGCTTTTTTACTTGTTGTTTGTTTAAATGTGTTCGCATCTTCCAGCTGAAGCACGATGTAGGCCTTGGAGTTGAAAGGTATATGTCAGTTAACATCGTATTTCGCACTTATTTCATTTTTTTGGTGAAAAGTTGTATATAGTGAAAAATTATTCTTTATTTTGTTCACAAAAAATCCACTGAATCCAATATGATAATACAAATTGAAAAAAATTGACAAAAGAAGAATAACAAATTGAAAATATCTTCAAATTGTTCGCTGATTTTTTACAGCAAATGTTTAAAGGTCCTTACAAAGTTTGTCAATAGAATGTGCTCTTATTTTAAAATTCAATTCCATTGAATTTTTTTTTCATATTTTACCGATTTGAGAAGTTTTGCAATGAGATCTTTTTTCGTGATTTTAAAAAGTAATTATCTTTTAACTTTGGCGTGATCGCGTTAAATTATTTCGATATCATCTATTCCGTTTCGCCACAACATAATTCGGTACTACACTTCCATGTAACCCGCCATCAATTTCAGTTCTCAAGAAATCAAGTCAGTTAAATAAATTGATATTAATATTCGAATTCAAAAATAAAATATAAAAAACACTTCAAATGTACATTAGAAAAAGTAAGTCAAAATGGAAAAATCATGCAAAATAAAACATTGCTATTGTACATTTCAAAAGTCAAAATGAAAATGTTAATGTGTCACATTTTTACGTGTACCAGTTCTTAATTTATAAGCGTAGTAACTAACAAAACTTTCTTTTATATATATATAGACTATATATCGTAGGGTATAAAACACCTATTGTGTGGTGGATATGTGGCGATTACGGATCAGTCGTATAAAAGAAAACTTTTGTTTATTTACTACTACCTACTCAATCTATTGTTGATAATACTTTTAAGATTTGATTATTCTAAGACTACGAATATCGTTGGATTAATGAACGCGCATGAACTTGATTCTGCTCTAACAAAACTAATATCACATTGATTTTATTATATGGAAAATGTTATTTAATAAACCAAAAAAAAACATTTGTTTCTATTTGGTCAATCTCATGTACATACAATGCAAGACATAGATGATATATCACAGCAGTTTTATCCATGAAAGAGCTTTCTTTGGAAGGGTAATAGTGTAACGTACAAAGAAAAGCTTCATGGTGGTACCACTGATGAGATTTTAAAATAGGAGGAAATAAGGCTGTAAATGTCGAGGTTTTAGCTAAGATTAAACTACATTATAAAAGTGGATCCGTGGTCAAAATTTATAATGACTAAATGAATTATCAACAATGGGAGAATATAATTCCTTAAGTTTCAAAAAAAAATTGAAGCAAGATTTTTCAGAATGCTCCACCTTCCTTAACTGTATCTCTTCCATATCCATGATGTTTCTTCCACAATCTTTTTTAAATTATAGTTCAAATGTTAGTTATAGAGGAAAGAGGTTGTTGAAAAACACACACAAAAATAACACAAAGTGTTAAAGTTTATAACCAAGCTTCCGGTTGATTTTTTTTTTTTTTTTTATCATTATCCTTTCCTCGTGGTCTTCTCTCAAACAATTGCCAACAATAACTTCTTGACTTTCGGGCAAAGCGAAAAAAAAACAACACCAACAGGGGCAATGAATAAAAGAAATCGTAAACATTATCCATACAATACCTTAATGAAGGTAAGCTTAATACATACAACGATCTTCTATATTCTATTACTTGAGAATGGGGACTGCAAGATGTGGGAGGGCGTATTTGTTATCCTTTTGTACCATAGATTTATGTTGGTCTATAATGAACTTGTAAAGTAATTATGCGCTGCAACGCGTTTGTGTGTGCGAGTTTTGTTAGAGGATGCCACTTTTGGGTATTTTGTATCTTGTTAACCCCCGACACTCCCTTTGTGACTAAATATCAAAAATTAACTCTATCCTGCAGCCTTTGTGGCACCCAAGGAAGCAAGCGAACGCATATGCCTTCAAGTTCGTGACTGGCTGAGGAAATTAACCCTTTTTCCTTGGTGTTGTGTTAAGCTTATGTGTTGAATGGAACGTGTAATTGTTGATGTTACACACGTTCAAATTCTTTCACTCTCTCTCTCTCTCTCTCTCTCTTGTACACACTCACAGGCGGACATTCATTAGCTTTGTTATCCTTAGGCACAGTATTCTCGCACATGCAGACAAACACACTCATACATAGGGATGGTGCTTATAATTTATAGAAAAATGTATTGTATGTTGCATATAAAATATGTATGCCCGTCTGTCGGTATGTCTGCATGGAAATCCTATATCTTTTGAAGTTTTTATTCGGTGCTTTATGGAGGCGAGAGTTAGGTACGGCGACTTGGAGAATAGCATCGCTGCCATCGGGTTGGGTATTTTCTTCACTGTACCCTCAAACAAATGGCAACATGTTTCCCTTCGGTTCTTAGAGACAAAGTTAAGATGATTTTCGATGTGGCTCCTATCGTCCAAAGGGTTATCAAAACAGAGTTATATTTTGATCATTTTTATTTCATTAACAATAAAACCAGTAACGAAATTCTATATAGCCCTATACCACTTTGTATATTTAGTAGAGCTTCACATAACAAATAAAAGCTTTTATGGGGAATTTGTGAGAATTAAATCATACCACCTATGATTCTAGTTATAATTTAAAGTCTAAAGGAACTAATAATGAGGAACTAATAATACTCCTCTGAATATATTTCTACTAAATTTGCCGAGGCATTTTTGCCTTTTCAATTCGGGCATATATTACCCATTGGGTGCACTAAAGATATATTGGAGCTATATCCAAATTCGAACCGATCTCGATTAAATTTGGCAAAGGTATTTCTGAGCTGTATTTGATATGTTTCCCCGAAAATCGTCACTACGAAGTGCACATTACGGCTGTGCAGGGCAAATTCAACAAATCGGATGAACAATATATATGCGACCTATAGCTTTATCTGGACCGATTTTCAACCAATTTGACATACTTGTTCCTAGACTCAATTTGGTCGTATGTGCCCAATTCCATACCATTTTGGTTGATATTACACGTTTGGTGCACAATAAAAATTAAATATATATATAGGAACAATATCTAAATTTTGTCTGATTATCTCCAATTTCAATAGGTTCGTCCTTAGGGCCAAACAAATATTGTTGGCAAAATTTCGTCTCAATCGGAAAATAAATGAGACCTGCCTATGAAGATCCTCGAAAGGAACTATGGGTCTCTCTCGCTTCTTTCTCCATGTTACAACCAAATGCACAAAGACATAATGCCCTTACCATTATGTGGTGTAAGGTATAAACATTAAGTACGGCGGGCCTATGGTGAGTAGAGAGAATATTGGTTTTGTCATTCCAAAACATTAATTTAAAACACATTTCCAGCTGAGGTATCTTCTAGCTCTCGGATAACTGTAGACCTTGGGGTCCTACCAAAACATGGTATTGATATTAATTTGTCTATGACCATCAAATTATGTGGTGAATTTTGTTGGGAAATTGTACTAAAATGGTACGAAAAGTACAAAAATGAACTAAATATTGGTATTTCCCCTGTAAACATATAAATTTGAAATATATATCAAAGGCACTTCTTGCTGATCTGAGTAAGCGAAAAGAGGATCTTTTAAAAACCCGTACTGAAAGGTTACTAAAAGCACAAAATATCTACATATTGATGTAGGGCGGTAAATATTTGTTTATGTAGGTCTCTAAAACAAAAAGGTTGCTAGAAGTTAATGTACATTGGTACGGGATTTCTAAGATTTCTATGTTAAGATGGAACTAAAATTTTGAAATTTTGTGCCGTTCTGGAAATTTGCAGAAAAAGCAATTAAAAAGCTTTCGTCTATTTTCCGACAGTTGAATGCCGTCAGCACTTGACCATTTATATGTGTATACATTTTTTGGGAAGTGCTATAGAGATTGGTCCTCGTTATATTACTTTTAATCTAAATCTAATCTCAGTTCTAATATTGCAATATGCGAGCTGTGAAGCAACCATGAAATATTTTCTCATTTTATAAGTGTCACAATTATTCAACTATTTATACTTTTATTCCCATATTTGATATAACCTGAAGGGGTGGACTGACCAATCGCATATTCATATTATATATGGTAATATATTGAGATATACGAAGTTTCAAGTTAAAAATTTCTAGCTTGATTTGCATGTGAGGTAGATATCAGAAGTAGAGGTCCGGTATTGAAGAAAACCTAACACTTTATTCTACATTTTATAGGTATTATGACTAACCCTTTGTGGGAGAGTTACTAGAAGGAGTGGACCGATATTGGCCTGACTTACCACTTACCTTACATCTGTGAGGATTTTGATCAAAATCGGAGGATCCTTTCTCTTTCTATGTTGCTCTACATGCCACAATTATGGACCAATCGACGAAGAAATTTGGCATGGAGTTAGGGTTTGGAGCTGGGCAGAAGCCTAGCAATTTGGAAGGCCATCGGACAATATTTAGCGGGTAAAAAACCAATACTTTTACGTACAAAAAATTCCACTGAACCTCGAATATTTTTTATCACGACGAAATCTCAAATACATTAAAAGGTCACTTCTGACCATTACAGTGATGCTGAGTCATTATATCGGACATGTAGCGAAATAGTTACAATCTATATGTAAATGAAATTGATATTAGTAATTTCGCTTATAAGTCAAGAATCGCTGGACGAATTTTTACAGTTTTCACCAATCTGCAATGACCTCTTGCCAAAAAAGATAAAGCCTCAAAAAAATGGTGTAAAATTCTACCAACAAAAAAGTGAATATTTTTTGTTACATTTTTTTTTTTAATTTTTGTTATCGCATGCATGTTTCTACACCGTGTAACACTATGTGTTGAGGGTATTATATAGAGGTTGCAATTATCGTTCGATCCTCACGAAATTTTGCATGGGGGAGGGTCAGGGTCAAAATTAAAGCCTATTGTTATGGAGATGTACATTTTGATGTTCAAATGGACCAAAAAATAAAAATGTTCCTGATTTTGCAGTCGCTCTATAGATCACAATTGAAAACCTATCTACATGAATTGAATGAGGAGAGAGTTAAGAAAAGGGAAGAGGTCGAGCATTTTGGATAACCATTAGTTGTAAAATTCAACTTTTGTTGAATTAATTTCGAATACATAACAATACGGCGGAGTGCGTAAATAAGCAATTCAGTACTTCAAAAACAAAAATAGATTTGGACATAAGGCGGCTTCCAGCATATTGAAGTGTTGTAGGGTATCACATGGTCGGCCCGCACGACCATAGCCTTTGCTTACTTGTTTTCTTCTAAAGAACAGCAAATTTTTGCTAAAATGCAGCTTAGTAGTTTTAAATAACTCGGAGTGTTTAGAAGGAATTTCCCCATTCCAAATATTGAAATATTGAAGACGTGGAATCTTTGATTATTGTCCTTGGATGCAATTTCTGTAAATTGACAAATAATTGTTTATAAGGAGAATTTTTCATTTATAATAGGCAAATATAACGATTTTATAGAAACAAAAAGCCAAGAGACAATTTTTTCATACATTCATTTTAAATCAAAATTCTCATATAATATTCTCTATATTCATTTTGATGCTTCTTGATAACCCGCTATTATTACAACATCGTACCATCCTACATAGTCTTCTATAGAACTTGTCGGTTGTTTTATATCGCTCGGTGTGAGTTACAAACTTTGCGGCACAAAAGATTGTAATTACACGCTTCATTGTTAGCTTGTGCTGCTTCACACTATTGATGACGATGGTTCTGCTACTGCCCCCTGATTCAAACTCCTGGTATTGTCTCTTTTTTAGATGCTGATAAAATATATATTTTTGTCACTTTTTATACGCTGTTAGTTTTGTCTTCCATTCTTGGCATCATCATGGCATACATTCACAAGAATGGTATGAAAGGGAAGGAGTAAGTTAGACTGAATATAGTATGTCGTTATAACGCACATATTAGATTTCATAACTACCCTATCCCTATTTTAATGCCTACCTGCCTATCAACAATGAATGTATGTATGTATTTCTCAGCCATTCTTACATACGCACACATTGCAGCTCCTACTTGTCGTATAAAATATCGAAATCCTTTGTCGTATACTTTAACAAAGTGTGGATGTGTGTATGTAGATTTTTCCCATTTTAAGGGTGAATGGCTTTGGGTTTTTTCTTTTCAATTTTTAGTCGAGTCTCATATGTCTTAGAAGAAGATAAAAAGCAGAACGGTGGTTGTTTTTCATTCTAATTGGATACCTCATCTTCGCTTCGTTACAAATGATTCAAATGGAACATAAAGAAATTTGCAACCATAAAATAATGAAGTAATTTTTAAACTTAATGATATCGCTTTTATTAAAGGTGTGAAATTGTGGTATAAACTTACTCCATGGAGTTTTTAGTCATATAATAAATCAATGTTTGACCCAGATAACGGAAACCCCGATGTTTGGTTTTTTGGTTTTTTTTTTTAGCAATACTTCAATCCAGATCCGACAAAGGGTGACAAAGACATAAAGATACATGGATCTTTTACTCAAACTACTAAGCCTTTCCAATCCAAATATTAAGCAAAGTTCAAAATTTTTGTACATACAATCTTAAAAAGGTTTAAACCGCTAAGGCGGCATAGGAAACGTTGATATCTATCATACATTTCTTGGCTGATTATTAGAAAAAAAGAATGAAATAATTTATCCATTTTCAATTTCAAAATCCAAGATCAAGAACGATACATAATTCTATGTAGAAATCTCTGATTCGTTAATGAATAGTTGCACTTTATAGCAAGATTATTTTCCAAAGTAATATGCAATTTCTCCAATAGGAACTCTTTATTTGATTTGTATCAATTTATTAGATCCTATAAAGCCTATGTGAACTCAACTTTTTTAAAAAAATTTGACTAACGTTCTTTATAATACCTCAAAACGTCCAACCTATATCCTTTTAATTAACCAGAACCCAAACTTGTATTAACACACAAAGAAAACTCCTACCCCAAGTCGAGGCCGGGTTCAAAATTTTACAAGAGTGGAAATTAAAATTTATGTCTTTACACCTGTAATTATATTTATTACCGTTTCCTTTTCCGCTTCCTATTTCACAGAATAAACAAATAAATATGAGATACACAAAGCTTACGCATTATTTGTTTCTAAACCTTTTGGCTTTTTGGCCTTGATTTATTGCCAAAGAAATGTTGCGGCTGGCGCATAGCTCTTGCCATTTGTTCGGAACTCTCCTGTAAGGAATTTTGATATTTTGTACGGCCATGTTTTTTTCTTAATTTAACATTCGACATTTTCCGTATTGTGTATGCGAAAGTGTGAGTAAGTTAGTGTGTGTGTGTTTTTCTCTGAATGTTATATTGCTAAACATGGGAGGCATCCTCCCAGGGCAAAGAAACACGCACACACATACATTCACTTACATTCAAACAAGCATGCAAACCCCGTCAGTCGCCTTTGTGAAATATGAGCTTACGGCGTAAAGACAGTCGCCCCCTAATAATGTAGCATGAACTTATAGCGAAACAGGAGCTGTGTAGCAGGAGCAGGAGCAGAAGCAGCAGAAACGGCCACATTTTACACCATCCAAATACCATGTTGTAATTCAACGAAATAAAATAAAACACGCACCAAAGCACATTCATCCCTCGAGATATATTGCTTATTTGGCTTGTAATAATTCTTTGAAAACATACAAGAGATGCTGCTGCCGTTGCCGCTACAACTGCTGTATTTATAACATTTGCAGTCGTAGCCGAGAGTATTTTGTATTCGAACAAGAACACCCTGCCTTAAGGCCTGGTGGTGGCCACATTGCCGCCCATACGCTAGTTGTGCTGCCACTACTTCGGAGGGTGGTTCTTCATCTCGCTGTGTTGTAATGCTGGATGATTTTCCTTCGTTGTGCATTGCAAGGTTTCTGTAACGAATTTACAAACTTCTTCCTTTACATTCTCGCTTCTTAAAAAAAAAAAAAAAAAAAAATCAAAACAACAAACTCACAAAAAATTTCCATTTTTTACCCAAAGAGAAAGTTTTCTTTTTCCGCCAAAGAAACGATAGGCGACACAAAGATACCGGCAACGAGGCACAAGAAGATGCTGCACGCACATTTCGTTTTTCGGAAATGTTGTAGACACTTTTTAAGAAATATTTCATCGTAATGTATCCCCAGAGTAACATTTAATATCTTTGCTAGGTGTTTGGCTGAACACCAACGCACAGCTGATTGTCGAATTCGGAAGGAAAGTTTCAGTTTCTGTTTTACCTTAACTGATAAATTAGCCTCATTTCGTTCGGAAAGTCATTGTTGTTTGGCAAGCCTCTACTTCGTCTTGGCCTAAACAAATAAGTATTCTTGCCGGGTATTAGTTTACAAACTTCAGCATAAAGCACGCGCGCCTTAGTTCTTGCTTGAGAAATAGCCTGGAAAATGAACTGCAAAATGGAGAAAAAAATCGAATTTGAGTCTTCTTTCTCTGTTTGTTTTCGGTTTTTGGAGGGAAAAAATAATGATCATAAATCTTAAGTTAATTATAAGTGTGGTATTAAGTCATGCGCGAAACATAATTGTTGTACTTCTTATCCCCTAACTTGGACGAATGAAAACCAGCCAACATCCAATTTCTCCATTTTCTTTGACTCCATTAGCAAGGGGCCAGCAGCATCAGCTTATGAAAATATCTAAGTAATTATATTTTATGGGCTTTATTTGTCATTTTCGTGAATGTTTTCCAACAGATAAAAGGACATTATTTTGATTCTATTAACTTTTGTTGATATAAGAAGACATTAATGCTGCTGGCCCAAATGTGTAAGTGTCCTGCATGGAGAATTTCAAAGTTTTTGAACCACAATTTGTTTTGGTTGTTTCGCCGAAGGTAATAAATAATTTTAATTGTCAGCTAAGAAGTCGTTAACGGAATACATATTATTTATCGCGATAATTGTTATACTTGTGGAAGGAAGATTTTAATGCCTAACAAATATACCAAATTTTTTGAAATCAATTCAGTTGGAATAAAATAAAAAAATATTAAAATTATTGTGAAAAGGAAACAGCGTTAAAGCGGAGTTGTGTACACATACCTTATAACAATAAAAATAGACCATTCAAAATATCTTTTCAATGGGATAGAACTATAAATATGTTAACAATTATGTGGAATCATTTTTTGGACTCTATACGTTCCACCGTGCAATAGGCGGTATATTAATTTGCATTAAGCTCCAAAGGGTGAAACAGATCAAAGTCTAAATCACAACATCGATGTGAAAATATAATGCTGGAACTCTTTGTTTGTTTTACCGCGAAAGATATGATAAGCTCAATCCCGATGAACTTCCCTTGTTTTTCCACCCTTTCAACACTGTGGTTGATTGGCCCAAATATTATGTAACACCTGTCCATGCTAATTTGTAATCACGCTACAGGTCTCGATTATGGCCCGATTCTCACGAAATTTAAAATGGAAGTGGGGTTATGGTTAGAATAGAAGCCTATTGTTTTTGGAGATGATCGCATAATATTTAGGGGTTGAAATGGACAAAAAACTGAAGAATGTCCTGATTTTGCAGTTGCTCTACAGATCGCAGCTAGAGCTTAGGGCTGGGCAGAACCCTTCCAATTTAGATGGTCATCGGGTAATATTTAGTGGGTGAAATAGACCATAACATTTGTCTTAAATAAAAGTCAAATTTTCCATTGAACCGCAAATATTTTTTATCCCGACCAAATCAGTAATATACGAAAGTGTCAATTCTGACCGTCACCTAGATGCCGATAGTAAATATCAGATATATATAGCGAAATATATATATTGTGTATATACAAAGGAAGGGGATTTTAGCTAGAATGCTTATATCTCAAGAATGTCTGGACGGATTTTGACAAATTTTATCAATTCAGAATGCCCTCTTGGCATAAAAAGATGCCAATAATGATGTTAATATAGATTTTGTAGTATATTTGTGATATTTTTTTCATATTTTTTATCGCATGCAATTTTTTTAATTTGACTTATAATATTGAAGTGTACATTTTGAAATATTTTTTTACCTTACAACACAGGTTGGGGTTATTATATATAGATTGCAATTATCGTCCGATCCGAAAATTTTCAAAAGTGCTAAGCCTATTGGTTTCGATTTTGTTCCTAATTTTGCAGCCGCTATAAAGATCACAAGTAGAAAAACGAAATCTCACGTGAAGTTAGAGTTTAGGACAGCAAATCATATAGAAAAGTCTAAATTCTGATATACAAAGCGGACTTAGGGGTTCAAATGAGCCAAAAACAGAAAAATTTTCCTAATCACACAATTGAATCAAATCGACAAGGAATTTTGCATGAGAAGAGAGTTAAGGGCAGGGACGAAGTCTAACATTTTGGATGACCATTGGATTATATTTAACTGTAAAATAGACCACAACAAGGTATGTGTAATATCTTGGCAGTGCTGTATGACATAATTTCAAAAGCGAAATCTTCCAAAATGGATTTGGAGATAGGGGGCTTTTAACATATTGTAGTGTTGTAGGGTTTCACATGGTCGATCGGCACGACTATAGACTTTGCTTAATTGTTTAACATTTACATTGCTATTGTCGTTCCATTTGTAACTCCATGAACTAAGAATTTAAAAACTCACAAAGCATTTATGGGGACTTCCAAGTAAAACCAAGCTCTTCGAAAAAATATTTCTTTACACAACTTTTAAAAAAGAAACCAGCAAGAAACGTTCAAAAGTTAGGCTGACTATATGATACCCCATACCATTATGCGTATTTAGTAGAGGATATTGGGAATATATGTGAAGTAGATAATACCACATATGAACCAAACAACATTGCTTTATAGAGCATGCTATGGCTTCGATAAGAATTATGTTAAAAAATATTTATTGGAGCAATAGGACGGAGTATTACCAAATGGTAGAATTCAATGGAATATGAAAAAATATATTCAATTTCAGCAATAACCTTAAAATCGGATAAAGATGTATATCGAAGCTACATAAAAATCTGAAAATCTCTGTAAATTTGGCAAAGGTATTTTCGAGCTGTATCTGTTGTCTGGTATCATATATCATTGTTGTGGAAGGCATATTACGAATGTGAGTGATTAAAATACCAAATCGGATGAAACATATATATGGGAGCTATGGTTATATCTGAACCGATTTTCTCCAAATTTGATGTACTTATTTCTAGACTGAATTCGGTCGAATGTGCCACAATTCTCTCCATTTGGGCTGATCGGATTAAGATATATAGGGGAGCTATATCCAAATCTGGACCGATCTGGACAAAATTTTAGGCACTTACTACTAAGCTGTGTCTGATATCTGGTACCGAAGATCATTGTTGTGGATTGGATATTACGCATGCGAGGGTCTTAAAACTACAAATCGGATGAAACGTACATATAAGAGCTATAGCTATATCTGAACCGATTTTCACCAAATTTAAGATCTTTTTTTCTAGGACGAATTCCGTCGGAATTGCAAAGGTTCAGTTCATTTGGGCTAATATTCGCCATTTCGTGCACAATAAACCTGATATCGGATTAAGATTTATACGGGAGCTATATCCAAATCTGATCCGATCTCATTCCTGTGGAGTGCATATTACGCATGTATGGGACATTAATGGGCTTCAATGGGCTTCGTCCTTGAGACACAAATCTTGTTTGTAAAATTTCATCTCAATCGGATAATAAATGCGACCTGCATTTTGTTCACAAAAATATGTGGACAGACAGGTACCATAGACCGATATAACGGTACACATCTTCGTATAGCCCCTTAACGATACCTTCTGATATTCGGTATTTAGAAGATTTTAAAATCATTATTATCAGGAAATGTTTCATATTTGAGTGTTTGAAGCTCGTAATGGGTACCACAATCTATGACCGAAAATTGTCTATGTAAGTCCACGTGCTCATATTGCTCACATATAACGGCAACGATTTTAGATACATTTTCTATGCATTTTTTCAAAGTTTGTATTTGGAGGTAGCAATAGCCCCACCATATACGGCAGATACTTGTCTATCCAGGATATCGTATATTTCTCATATATCTGTAGCCCACAATATTCGGTATTTGAATGATAATTGGTAAATTTTTTCAAGTTAATTTTTATATATACTCGCTATATATCTGTTAAAAGAAGCACTTTATCACACAGAATATATATAATAAATTTGAATGCAGTTGTCTACCAAGTTAATAAAGAGCTTACGATGGTCACTTCGATACAAAAACATTTTTGTCATTATAGTTGATTTTGAATAACTCTTGGGGAGAATATCCCCAGACAAAACCCTGGGGAACTTTTTCTTTACCTGCCCCTTGCAAAAATTCTTCACTAATAAATGAATGTCGTGTTGTTTAAAACAATGATATTAAACTCGACTTTTTAGCAACTACAAATTAATATACAGCATCCCACATAAAACGCCAACACTGCTGTCTTCAGATTTTTATAGGAAATATATAAAATTTATATAAAAAAACTTATTTTGAAGTAATCTATTATGCCCTCAGACTCATGGCTATATAGGGTATAAATAATTTGATGAGAGCGCAATCAACCCCATCAAAATAAAAAATTTAGACGCTGGGTCGCTTGGGACAAAAGTTATGGTAAAGGAGACCTCCAACAATAAATTATCAGAAGCTGAGGTAATATATTTCAGATAAATTAATCGCAAATTTTTAATTATCAAAACTTTCTAAATTATACACCGGGCATTTGTGAAAGCTAAAATCGGAACGGAAATATCTGCATATATGTATTGAATCCATACTTCATTTTAAGGCATAAGAAGTGTCAATCTGAAATGGAAAATATGCATGAGAGTTATATCTTAACCTTAACCGATTTTAATATAATATATATATAAACAGCTCAGAAAGCTGCATATAAATTCTCGAAAAAATAGGTTTACAATGCGAGTTCCGAAATGCTGAAACGTCCTGAAGACAAACATATTCGTTATAAACGAAACTGCGGTCATACTGACAATATAGGAAGCAGATAAAAGTGATTAGAACATCCTCTGTGTCACATGGTCCAAACGATTAACGGACACAAGTCCTGAAAGGCAAATCAAAATGGCTAAATAAGACAAGATACAGTACCTCAAAGACAGTATAGTCATTCCTATCCAAAAAACGAAAGGGTTTTGTATACCCTCTAATGAAACTGAACCTAAAATATACATTGGACCGGGTTCAGTGTCCATATATAAAGCCAATGGGAAGAAAACGATTGTCATTGCTGCTGACTGTGGAAAGGAAGGCAAAACAAAATGACTAAATAAGACTAGATACAGTATCTCGAAGGCAATTTGGCCTTTCCTATCCAAAAAACGAAAGGGTTTTATATACCCTCCAATCAAACTGAACCTAAAGCATGCATTAGACCGGGCTCAGTATCCGCATATAAAACCAATGGGAAGAAAACGATTCTGACTGCTGCTGACTCTGCGGGAAGGAACCGGCTTTATGTGTCATTGCCTAATGCTTTTTAACATAAGACTCTGTCTAACAGGATGGCGAGTCAGTAAGGAATTTTCATGGAATGCTTCTCAGACACCGAAAGTGGAGTTATTGTTTGTTTACACAAGATTTTTATATCGCGAGGCATCACGCGAAAAATATCTATTTTTAAAAAAACATATAATCTTAACCCCATATAATTAACAAATGCTAAATATCCCTTATTCTCTATAGCAGATAATATACTTTGGAAAAAACTTTAACAATACAGTCTCCCAAATGTTGTGTACTCACTACATCTATTTAACATATATTTTTTTACTAGATTCTGCAGTTTGTGATTGAAAATAAACAGTCGCATAGTATTTGGGAGTCCTAGCACAAAATCTTTATCAGTATATTTCTACATTAAGCTTGTCCCATATTTTTATAAGCTTGAACCCTGACTATTTAAACCAAATACAATTCGAGACAAAACCAACTAAATTTGTCTCCATGTGCCCGTTTGAAACATTTATTTATTCTCCAAATTTATATTTAATCCTACAAACAACAGGTTTTGCAAAGGGGCGACTCACCATGGACAATGACCCCTCCAGGTTAGAAATATGTGACCACACAATTTATTTTTGTCTCCTTTATCCTTTCACTCACGCAGCCAATTATAATTCACCCTACATCATTCACAAAAGCTCAATGAACTTTTTTGCGGACATCGGACAGTACTTGACTTTCTTTTGTACATCCTCGGGCTGTGTTCAGTTCAGGTCTGTTGTATGAATTAAGGTATCGTTGATGGCCATGCTAAGTGTTACGCCATAAGCCGCCAAGGAACAGCAATAAAACGATCATAAAAACAGCCCTTTAATACTTGTTTCCTTGAAACTAAAAACCTGATCGCAGAAGTAAAGAAAAAAGATCTATGGCAGAAAAAACGGGTGAATATAAATGTTTTATTTTCTTTCTCATAGTGACGATGCCATGGAGCATGATGATGATCGTCGTCATCAGCCACATCATCATTGCAATGTGATCGTGTATATTATCATAAAACGCTGATCATAAATTCTTCAATATGTTTATAAGATCATATAGAATAAGTCTAGAGCCATGTCTGGCAAGCTGATGGTTGGTCGGATGGAAATAAAAAGTTGTTTGAGGAAAAAAACAGAAAACACTCATCAGAATAATTCATTATGGACTGGCTATACGATAAAGGCCGGTACAAACATGCAGACGCATAGCTAAAAAATACAAATAATGTTATTGATGAAAAAACGCATTTTGCAACAGCAGGTAACAGGTAGGTTGATCGAATGGCTAGTTAGCGGGCATGCTGGCTGGCTGGCTGTTAGGTAGGAAGATAGACTTTAACAGGCTGCAACCACCGCAAAAAAGTAATCCCATGTAGAGTGTAGCATGCAACGTTTAATTTTTGAGTTGGCAGAAAAACACAAAAAATAAAAAAATAGAAGCCTAAAAGGCGAAAATACTGTGGAAGTGGTAGGATGCTGTGTTTGGGATACAGAACAAGAGGACAACAACTACAGCAGCATCTAGCATGATGACAAAGTCGGCGTCGCAACCAACAACAAAAGCGTTGCAAAGAAGTAGGCAGACAAACTGGTTGCTGACTAAACATCAACATGGCTCCTTGCTAAGTTTAAAGATACTCACAAATGAAGGAAACACAAAAAAACTTAAAACGAGAATCTTTACAATCACAGGGATTTTTTCGTAAATTGTTATACATTTTGTTTTGTTACACTGAACATGGTTTACCCTACACATCGGAAATACAAAACTAGTGATGAAATTTTCTACTTCATATTAAAATGTGATGCACTTTTATATGGATTTATATGAAAAATTTTCAGTAAAATTTAAAAATCTTCAGCGTACAATTCTTTACAAGGAGCTTTCCCAACGATTTCATATATGATAAATTAAGCAAACTGAGGAATACGGGCAAAAACTTGTACATCTACGCCAAAAATGGGTGTGAACTGTTTATACTGTAATGAATTTCGCAAAGAAAAAAGAGCATTGCAGCTGAATTTTTAGACAGCAATTAAAAAAACACCTCGATATAATGGTCCTAGACCCAACACCGATCTTGCTATGTATCTGTCGCCCGTCCGTCTGTCTGTCATGTTAGTTTGTAATCACTCCACAGGTGGCAGTTAATGTTTGATCCTTGTGTAGTTATGGTCAAATGGAAGCCTATTGATTTTGAAGATTTTCGCGAAACATTCATAGAGGGCCAGAATTGTTTATGGTGATGATTGCTAAATATTTATGGGCTGAAATGGACCAGCACCAGATTTTAATTATAGTTTTGGGTTCGCATTAGCACATATAATAGGGCAATTGCCATTAATATTTGCATTTGCTTCAAGGATATTAAATGTTCTTCTAGCGGCCGTATAAAATATACACAAGATATCAACAGGGTACGTGCTCTTAAAAAAACTACAGAATATTTTCTCAAAAAAAAATTATTAAATAGTACAATTCCTTAGAACGGAACCCCAAGAACCCCAACGGCTGTTTGGGTTGGCCATTAAAAGCCTACACCATTAGTCCAATTTTTAAGCACATTATCGATGGTGTGTATCTGTATTTCACTAATAGCATTATTCAAGCGTGTACACAACCATATTCCTTTAGCTAAATGATAAAAATAATTGTCTTTCAAATCAGAAATGAGTTAAATGTTACCATTCACGAAATAAGCATTAGTTTATTCCTAATCATCATAAAATTATATGTCTGCCGTCTGTCCGTCTGTGGAAATCACTCTAAATATTGCACAAAATGAAGTAGGTTGCTACAATTTTTCTCTGATGTGTTTTAGGTTTATAGGACTTTTAGTATTGAAAACGGGTTATATAGGTCCACATTTTTGTATAGTTCTCATATAACAGTACCAGCAGGTTTAAGGCCTTTTAATTGTTTTAGTTGAAATTTTAACTCGAATTTGCTATTCCCGGTATGTTTATAACTGTCTATATAGGCAAAATTTTGGTACAGTCCCCATACATCTTTTGTTCGGCATTTTGATGATTTCCTTCTCTGTTCCACGCTTTTTATCGGCATTGTTTCAAATTTGATATTTGGAGTTCGTAATGGGCACTACCTCCTATGACAGAATATTTCCTGAACAGATCAACGCCTTCGTATAGCCACCATATAATGATACTTCTCAATATTCGGTATTTGATACTTATTGCTTCATTTTTGAACAGAATTATCTAAAACTTGGTATTTGCCCCTTTCTCTGACAATTAATTGACTATAGAGGTTTACGGTATCGTATATCCCCCATACAATGGTAGGTCCAACTTTTGGTGTGGTACTCATGCAAATGTACCCAAAAATATGCGGAATTTTTATGAATGAATGAATATAGTGTTCGCAATGGGTATTACTTCGTGTGACAGAAAATTGTATACACATTTTTGCATAGCCGCCATATGACGGTACCTCCTAATATTTTGTAAATTGAGGAATATAACTACATTATTAAACATAATTATCTCTAAATTGGTATACAGGGTAAGACGAAAAAACTGCAACCAATTTCAGACTGCTGTCATTTCCAAGCCACTCGTACGACAGCTGTTAAAATTATTCCAGTAACAGCTCATTATAAAATGATTGTGTTTACTTGCCAAAGAGGTCAGCTGAAAATGTGCACTTCGGTTGGCCACCATAACTCAAGCACCGGCCATGATGATGGTGTGGGCCGCCATGGCGGCAATCCGTTGGACTATTGTGTCTGGAGCATTTTGGAAAGCAAGGTTGGCACTAAAAATATACCAAAGGTGACCAATTCGAATAAATCTAAGCTTATTCTGAAATTATATGCTATTTCCAAAATGTTTTGCTTTCATTCAATAAAATTGAAAAAAATATATAAAAATTATGGCGTTTGACTTTGTTGCAGTTTTTTTATCACATCCATGATTTAAGCCACATTTTCTAACAGATTTGTATGAAATTAAAGTAAATTAATAACATAATGGGTTCTTCAACGATTGTCAAAACCTTATTCATATTGGCCCTAGTCATCCTAGTTACATTAACCCATGAAACTATGAACAATTTGTTATTTAAGACTCGCCATAGATTACAATCGTTGAAGTATGAATTTGTCAATATAGGTTCCCGTTTTAGTATGGTTCCATATAAGGACTCTAACCATTCTCCTACCGATCTTACTGGAGTTTGTAGTTTAAAGTGGAATACGTTTGAATCCAAATACTTTTTCATACAAATATTATTTTTACCCAATGGTGGAGGGTATTAGAAGTTCGGCCCGGCCGTACTTAATGTATTTTTACTTGTTTTTTTAAAACATTCTAAACCTCATCATGCGTCTGCCATAAATGGCTTAAACGTAGATGCACTCATTGGAATGTCCAACCTCGATACGAATATATGAGAAACAGTAGCATAATGATTGGCCACAATGGTCCATAAGTTAAAATAATGATTTTTGTTTATTAAGCGTTGACTTTAAAGGCTCATTCCAACAAACACACACAGTGGCCACCACAGCAACAGCAGCAACATTCTAAAATGGCCATACATAATAAATATTCTAAATTAATAAACTCATACATATATCAGAAAAATGTGTTGCCTGAAGTTCGTTTTAAAACCATAAATATATACAAGAAATGAAAGAGAAACGATGTATTTTAATGACATCATCATCGCCGTCCTCGTGTTATACATCATTGTTTGCAGCGTCAAAACCGAAAAGCTAGACATTCTTCTAATCAAACATAATTTTTTAATGATATCCCTGACTCAAATCTTTTGACCTGCTTTGGAAAAGAAACATTCATTCCACAATGTTTTTTCTTCACTATTTCTCTATTAGATCTAAGTTCTGTCTTAATTTACAACCTCATGAAGGGAATTAAGCAAAATAACATCATCATTCTCAACACCACTCTCATCATTGCCACCACACAAATTCACAATTTGTTGTTTAAGTCGCTATGTTTTTTTTTTTTTTTCAACAAGCATTTCTGGTGATTTGCCTTTAATTTCTAACCAGCACGCGATCTTGAACTAGGACAGGCGGGCGACAGGAAACCACCACACAACATGGGGCTTGTCCAAATGAAAAAGGAATACCAAGAAACGCCTCTGCATCATTATTATAATAAATGTCTCTATTTTGTTGTGGCAGTGCCACCACCACCATCACCGACATAACCATTATCATATCAATATTCACATTTGTTTGCATTTGAAAAATTCAAAAAAAAAAAAAAAAAAAACTCTTCGAAAAGTTATACACAAGCGTTACGTATCATTTCATTTCGATAATGATGGCGTCTGTGTGATTTCGACTGGCCCCTTTTCCTTCCGTTTGGGACACTTCTGACCGTCTTGGCTTCGATTTGTTCATTGACGTTGTTGCTGTTTTGGAAGTCATGATGGCAAGAAGATTATCTAGACAACGACAACATAGACATCATGCTCATCATTATCATCATAGTTATAATCTCAACTAAATTATCAGTTATAAAAATTGACCATTTGTTCTGTTTGGAATTCCGTAAAGCTTTGCATTCGTTTTTCCAAAGAGGGTTTGACTCAGCTTATAAGTTGTGTTTTGTGTTAAACTTTGTACATAACCAATAATTTTTCAATTTCAAAGCTCATTTAATTGCCAACAAGCAATAGGAAATGCTAGAAAACATGTAAACATTTGGTATATGTTCGAGTGCAGCCATAAAAAGGACGTTGGCTAGAATGAAAAAGAAAAACAAAATTAAAGAATAAAATAAAATAAGTGAGCAACAATAGGGAAGAAAATTGTTACAGCTATTAAAGGCATATGATTTGTCCTTTTCATTGCATGCAGTGTTTCAAGATTTTTTGGGGTGCAAACTCATGTAATTTCTATAATTTGGCATACTTTTGAATGTCATTAGGCGTTTGTAATTTCCGTTGCCATAAATCAAATGTCATTGATAAACTCCAAAGCAAGTCATACCAGAAATCTTGATAACATGACATGCCGAACTTTAGGGAAACAGCTTACACTGACTGGCAAAAGATATTGATAGCCATTTTTAGAATTTTCGAGCTTATTGCCCGTAATAAATAAAAGTTTTGCACTGCAAATTGCCAATCACTAAGCTCGTCTCAAATGATATTAAAGAAATAAAGAAGACTACAACATTATATATTTTTTATATTTTACAAGAATATAATTGTATGCTCTCTAGTTTTGAGAAAGAATAGGTAAGTTACAAGTTAGCAAAGCTGTAGTCGTGCGTGCCGTCCATGTGATACCCTACAACATTACAATATGTTAGAAGCCCCCTTGTGTCCAAATCCATTTTGGAAGTTTTCGCTTTTGGAATTATGTCACGGAACACTGCCCAGATATTAATCTTAGCATTTTGTCCAGGGAAATTTGGCCACTATTTACGCACTCCGCCGTGCTGTTAGTTCATGTGGTCCATTTTACAACTAAATATAATCCAATGGTCATCCAAAATGCTAGAACTCTTTCCTATCCTTAACTCTCTTCTCAGGTAGGTTGATTGGCTTAACTCTCTTCTCAGGTGTGTTGATTAGCTTCAATTGTGTGATCTGGATTTTTTTTTCTGTTTTTGGGTCATTTGAACTCTTACATATTTTGCGATCATCTCGAAAAGCCAGAGGCCCCTTTGTATCTCTAAATTTAGACTCATCTTTATGATTTTCTTGTCTACGATATTTGGATATATTCGTCAACGAAATCAGCGTAAAAAAAGCCAGAAAATCGTCCGTCTGTCTGCCATGTTAGTTTGTAATCACTCCACAGGTGGCAGTTATTGTTCAATTCTTATGAAGTTATAATCAAATGGAAGCCTATAAATTTTGGAGATTTTCGAGAAAAATTTCATAGAGTTAAGGTCAAAATTGTTTATGGAGACGATTGCGAAATATTTATGGGTTGAAATGGACAAACACCAGATTTTTTTTGTAATTTTGAGATCATTACATCACTTGATATTGCATTTCGTATGGTAATGGAATAATAATTAGCCGGTGAAAACACAATAACATAATACCGCAAATTTACTGCATTTCTTACACTTACATTGATGCTGATTTTGTTGACGTATTTACGAAAATGTCGGATGTATTTCAAATTGAGAACAAAAATATAAATATTTAATTATAGTTTGGGTTCGCATTAGCACATATAATTGGGCAATTGCCATTAACATATGCATTTGCTTCAAAGATATTAAATGTCCTTCTAGCGGTCGTATAAAGTATATACAAGGTATCTACAGGGTACGTGCTATAAAAAAACTACTGAATATTTTCTCAAAATTCTTTTTTTTTTATCAAAAACATAAAAATTAATTTCACAAAAAACGGCTGCTTCGGCTGTCCATTTCGAAGGCTACACCATTGATCCATTTTTTAAGCGCATTA
Source organism: Musca domestica (assembly GCF_030504385.1). NCBI lineage: Eukaryota > Metazoa > Arthropoda > Insecta > Diptera > Muscidae > Musca > Musca domestica. Next base: position 20,495,593 of record NW_026712328.1, on the reverse strand, counting down.
TCGATTTTGTGCAGCTGTATATTCATTGCTTAGGCGTATGCACAACCATACTCGTTCAGCGGAAGGATACAAATATTTATCTTTCAAATAAGAAATGAGTTAAATTTTACCATTCAAGAAGTAAGCAATATTTTAATCCTGTCCGTCTCGCTGTCGCACAAAATAAAATAGGTTGATACAATTTTTTTCATCTCCAAAAGCCAGAGGCCCCTCTTTTTCTCTAAATTTAGACTCAACTTTATGATTTTCTTGTCTACGATATTTGGCTATATTCGTCAACGAAATCATCGTAGAAAAAGCCAGAAAATCACCTTTTGTGTATTTTGGATTTCGAATCAATTTATACAATGAACCGGGTGCGCTTCTCTACCCCTTTTTTAATTTCAAAATTTTATATACGAATCGGACATACATATCGTGTTTCCCCCTCAGATCGGGGGAAAATATATATGGGAGCAATATCCAAACCTCAACCGATTTCAATATAATTTGGCAAATTTATTTTTTTACCAAATTTAGTCACTCATGCCGAATTTCATTGCAAACGGATGTACGTATCGTGTTTGGTGCATCAAATATGTAAAATCGGCCAAAAATATATATGGGAGCTATATCCAAACCTGAACTGATTTGAATATAATTTGAAAAATGTATTTTTGTATCAAATTTAGTCACTCATGCCGAACTTCATTGGAATCGGACATGCGTATCGTATTTGGTGCATCAAATATATACATCTCCAGTTTCAAGTGGAATTTCAAAAATGTATATAGCCTATGTTACTTTCAGGCGATGTTGTAGTATACTTGGATTTTCAGGTAAGTCTGTGCAGCGGTTTTCGGGTCAATAAATTTCAAACAAATAAACATACGAACTTTTTTCTCTTTTATAGATATAGATCCTATAAAATTTTGTAAACATTCGTTCAGATTTAGATATAGGTCCCATGTATATCTTGGATTTTAATAAATGTATATTCCAGTGTACGACGATATCATCACAAAAGACCGATATCAGCCTTGCAGTAAGTATCTAAAATGCTTGAAAATCGTTTCAGATATAGCTATGGCTCCCTTATAATTCATTTGCATTCCATGCAATTCTTCTATTTAGAATTTCATTATTCTACATTCTATTTAGAATTTTGAATCATACGATTAAGTTTGACTATATATAGTTCCGATATATATTCACCGATTTTATGTTAAGTTCTTTCAAAGTTATAAAATGGAATAAAATCGGAAAATATTTTTTTTTTTTTTTTGAACTTACCAAAATGATGTAGTAAATATATCTGCAATGGAAAATTTAACTTATTTTGTAATAGCTTCAAAAATAATTGTTTATTTACTTTCATTTGTGGGATGTCAGTGTGCCTAACGCCACAATTGTAAAAAAATATTTTGTTTTTGTTTCAAAATGGTATAAATGACAACGATCTATTTGGTCAATGTTTTGTAAAAATAACAGGTTGTGTGAAATTTGGACCATATAAATCAGTTCTTTATGCTCTTCATCATATGATGAAGGGTAAGTTTAGTTTGTCATTTCGTTTGCATTTCATAGAAATAATCATTTAGGATCCAACAAATAACCACAAAATTCTAAGGCGATTTTCGTATGTCCTACTGGCACGACTCTTCCTTTTGAAAGGGTCTACCTAGATGACCAACATTTTGGTTATACGCATGTTATGTCTGAAATTAAACCACGTTATTCAAAAAAATAGTTTGAGGTTAGTGAAAATATCACCAAATTATTGTGCGAATTTAGCACTGAATTCTCCTTATCAACACATTAATTTTAACGAACTAACTCTTGAAAAACAAAGCTAACTTAAACATTAAATTTTAAATTGTTTGCAAAACAGATATTTTATATTAGAAAATAACCAAATATTGCTCTCTGTTTATAGAGATGCAAAGAAGCAATTGCATTACTAAAAAAAAAAATAAATAAAATAAAATAAAAAAAAAATCGTACAATCACAAATCATTTTGTGCACAGCACTGATTTAAAAAATTAGGTTTTAATCATATTCGGCCTGTAACAAATTTTCTGGCTAAGTATTTTAAAGATATCCAAATAAAGAATCAAAACCGCTTAAAAATCCCAACTTTAATTCTCCCACACTTACCACAATTCCAGACTTGTAATCGTCCTTGGAAAATAATTAACTTGGTATCAAAGCAAAGCCATTGTTTTCATTTTGCACTTGGAAATCCATTTTCAATAGATTTCAAAATGAAATAAAATCAAATTAAATTACAATTGTATCGCATAGTTTATGGGGTGGATAAAAAGGCGTAACATTACTTTGTATTATGGCTCACAAACTCGTACCCGTTCCATTCAAAGAGGCTGGTAGGCAAACAGGCAGGCAGGCTGGAAAGTGGCAGCGAACGGGTGGATGGACAGACAGACAGAAAGGCTCATGCCATAGCAATGGCATTGTAGCAAAGGAAAAACGGAAAAAAAAAGAAACACTTGAAACTTTTAACAATACCTATAATCAAATGGAAAAACACCGATGGCTGTAATGGTGGTGGTGGTGGCGGTGTGGTAGTGAAGGTGGTGGTGGCGGCAAGCAATTCATACCCAGTCCTAACACCACCAATTGATGGAGATGGCAATGATGATGATGATGATGGTGGTATTGCCGCTGCTGCTGCTGCCGAGACAGTCGCGGCTGTGAGAAACGCTGGTAGTGATTGTGGCAGCAGTGGTAGTGGTGGGTAGAAGTAAACTAATTTCTGCACGAAAAACACTGACAATCGAAAACCACTAAATCTGTCAATTAAATTGCCGGCGGGGAGTGCGTTTTCGTTTACGTTTACCTTTTTCCTGCACAACTTCTACTGCCACGCCATGCCAACTAAACAATAACAACCGGGCAAGAAAAATGCTTCATTATTATTGCCGCCTTTTTCCCGTTTAGCCTTCTTGGCATGTTCTTGGTCCAAATCAAACCACGCAATTGTTCAAATGAGAAAATCGAACGTAATAAACTCGTGCTACAAATGACTCTGTAGCTGAAGGTAAAATAATTCCGGTACTCGAACTCAAACCATCTTCAAAAAGATGCGGGCAGCAATTATCTGTTACCCCAGCCGGTTACTCCTTCCATTAGCCGAACAAACCAAAATAACTGCAATGATCCTTAAGCCAAATACTTAACCAAGTGACTTGGAATGGGGCAGCAACAAAAACTACAACAACAACTATTTCCAAATGATTGCCCAACTAACTAAGGAACAATTGTTGCAATTGTGGTGCATATACCGGTAGAACGAAGTAACTACGACACGAAGGTGCAGAGCTCGACATGGCTTCAAATGCAAAAATTGAGTAATTTACACATACTTTGTTGGTTCATGCAAAATGAGGGGGGGGGGGGGGGGGGGGGGGGATGTGAAGGGAATTAAGAATGCCATAGAACTATGGGGCAGGTCTTAAAGGTTGTTGCAATTTTTGGTATAGAAGTAACAAATGGCACTCCACCTCTTCCTGGTAAAGGTATGATTGGTTTGAAATTAAAGATTTGAGCTGAAAAGTTTCAATTTCATGTTCGGCAAACGCTGCAACATTTAGATAAATGTTCAGCTATGATTAAGGAAATGTTCGAAAGCATAGGTAAATGGTTGATTAAGTGGCCCACAGAAAGGGTTATTGGATGTAAAATTTAAAAGGAATGTAAAATATGAAAAATAGTTTTTGAAAATATTCCGTTGGAGACGATCTTGTAACACTCTACACTTTTATAAATTGCGGCAACTGAAAAATGAACAAATCCCTCAAGATATTGGGGTCCAGATTAGAACGACTTAGATGTAATTTCCCTAGTTTTTAATTATTTGGGGTTATGAATTGTATTAATTATCATTTTGTTGTTGTCATTATTACGTTTGTGCGTCCAAACAATCCGTGTGGATCTGAAGCCAATATTTTCACTAGAAAAACATCTCGTATGATAGAAGAATTTTTCATATTCTTAAAATAATGTCATATATTCCTGCTAATTTCGTGACCGCTATCGTGCCAAATACAAACAATATTTGAAAATTAAGATTCCTGTATATGTTTCACAATATCTCCAATATCTGACCCTATATGTCAACAAAATCAGCATAATTGAAAAGGTCAGAAGTGTATTTTTATGTATTTACTAGCTGGTCCGGTCCGCGTTGACGGCCCATACATTTAGTCTTTAATGCATATGTTTTGACTGAAATATCTTGACTAAAAAATGCATATTCTTACTAAAAGTCACACTTTTCATAATAAGTAATGACTCCATAGTAATTTCTAAATAGAAATAAATATTCATGGCAAAAATTATAATAGATGTCGGTTTTATATATTTTCATTAGACTGATCTTATTTTTCAGTCATAGGCTTTAATTTGAGTGATATAGTACGTCTATAATAGCCCCATGTGAACACTCAGGTCAGTTTTTGGTATTGAAAAGAACTACATTTTCCATTCAAATGAACTGTAATTTGGAATTTGTATTTCCAACGTTTAGAATACCGAGTTGCGTGGTATTTAGTTTTGTCCACCTCATAATTGAGCGCAGAATGATTTCAGAATAGTCAAAGATAATCACTCTTTTCGCCCATTACCGTCAGATGGGAATTAATTTTTATTGTCATTTTATATTTTTCATCACAGTATAATTTAATGACGATTAAAAAATGTTCGTTCCCGTGATACTTTCTAATATTCGCAATTTTTTTCATGTTTCTGCCACAATTTCCGACTGAATGTGTAACGGTTTGACATTTCGGAGTTTATATCATATAGACATACATCCCAAATCTACGTTCCCAACCAATGGGGGTTACAAATTCACACATTAGTTGGGAAAGCTTACTTGCGGATACACTAATGTGAGGACCAGCTGAAGCACGATGTAGGTCCTGGAGTTGAAAGCTAGATGCCAATTGTTTACATGAAAGATCGCCATTTAACATCGTATAGCCGATCGAATAATTTACAAATTCTCAATTGAAGATTGTTTCGAGGAACCATTTAAAAAAGCAGTAAGTCCAGTCGGGCCAATCTTTGAATATCCTCCATCAGTTAGAAGGAATATGCAAATTTTCAAAAAAAAAGATCCGTTGATAAATACTGCTAAAATTACAAAATGCCGAATGTAAAGAGGTGCCGTTATGTGGGAGTTATACGAAGACGTGATCTTGCATATCAGGATCTTAAAATTCCTAATTTCAAACATTTCCGGAGAAAAGTGTGACACAAATTATGAGAATACCCTTTATATAAAGGTACAGTTATATGGGGACTATACCAAAGTTTAGACCTACATTAACAGTTCTATTAAGGATGTTCTTACATAATGGGGGAAAATGCTGCCAATTAACAGCAAATTCGCATTAAAATTGTGACTAAAACTCCCAAAAAAAACTTTTATCAGTCAGTGCAGTTACATTTATCAGTCAGTACACACATCTGAGCAATAGTTGATAAATTATATATTTTTTATAATTATATAAACTACTTCATTTCGTTCGGAAGCTACAGTGATTTCCACATACGGACAGAAAGAGTAGTGAAATCACTGACTGACTGAGAACCAACGCCCAGACGAAATAGCTGAAGCAGAATACTGAAAATTTTCACGATTATCGGTATTGATGCGTAGGTATATGACAAGGCTGAGTTGTTGGAAAATCCGTACTAAATGGAAACGAAACTTACCAAAATGTGCTAATCATAGAATATGTTGTATTGGACAAACGAAATGAGCTTGAATTCTGAAATTTGGAACGATAGTCACTAATGGGTTTTGGCAAATTCGAACTTTGAGGTTACGAAAAGTTCGAAAATGGTACTAAATTTCATTGATATTATGTGAGTCAAGGTTGGAAAATATGTTTGATATATGAAGGTGGTCTTGGAAATGTGTACTAATTGTGCGAAAAGGTAATAAATTTGGTATTGAGGGAACTGAAAGATAATTGCAGTTTGAAATTTGGTATTGAGGGAACTGAAAGATAATTACAGTTAGAAATTTTGGTATAAGGGTCGCTGTTCATATGTAGCCTGGACATATGGAGATGGTTTCGTAATATGTAAAATATTTCTACTAAAAGGTACGGAATGGTACTATATTTAGTATGGGTTAAAGGGATAGAGAGAAAATTCTGAAATTTGATATTTATATTTCTGTTGGAATCTATGTGCGTTAGCGACATTATTCACCGAAATTCTTTCAAATATCGTATTTTAAGCTCATAAAAAGTACTACAACTTATGACAAAAAGTGGTCTATTCTTGTCTAAGTCTTCGTATATGCCCCATATAACGGTACCTCCCTTTATTCAGTATTTTGATGATTTTAGCGACATTATTCATCGGAATAGTTTCAAATTTCGTAGTTCGGAATCGGTACTACAGCATTTGACAAATAATTACGTATGTAGGTCCACATCTTACTATAGCTCCCATATAACGATTTTCATTTAAGAGGTATTTTTCGACAGATCTTTTTTTGAAAAATTTCAAGTTCTTCCAAATGGTGGAGGGAGTATTAAAAGTTCGGCCGGCCAAACTCAGCAGCTTTTTTACTTGTTTTAAATATAATTCTTCTCTAATATTTATTTAATAACCCATTATTTGTATCCTTCTTCTTCAACATATAAGAGATTCTTTGGAATATGTGCATATGTATATGAGTGCAAGTCTTTCCTGAATGCAATCACATTTTAATTACTTTTGTGTGGTTTTTCTTACTGGCATGATGAAGCCAGCAATTACAACAACGACGACAATAGCAACAAAAATCGGCAAAGTCTAAAGGCGTACGTTATCCTTGAATTGCAAGTCACATGCCCCTTTGCCACACCGCTCATCGAATACTTTTGTGATATTCTTAATCAAAACAGGAACGTACACCAGAATTGCATTAAGCCCCCCCCAAAAAAAAAAGAACAGTAGTCGAATTGTGAACAGCAAAAACAACAGAAATGTTGAATGACAGCTGCTTCACTGCAGGAACATGTAGCCAATGTATGATACCAACCTAGCAACTAACCAACCGATGTTGTTGCAACGACATCTACGACCAGAAGTAGAGATCTCCAAGATGTAGAACAAGTCAAACAACCAAAATACCCAGGAAGTCTGGACTTGGTACGAATTTGCGGCCGACGTTTCTCCGTTAGTGTGAGTGCCAATGTTTGTTGTCTCTGCGGTTTAATATGTACGATGGTTTGTTGTCTTCATGCAGCTTCTGATAATTATAATGCAACAAAAGCCTGCAAGGTAACTATGGCATGCTTCATTTCTACAATTCATGACAAGAAGCTGAATCTTAACACCCGACAACTTTAAAGTCGACGTGCCATTGTTTTCAATCAATAATTTCAATCTTCATTCTCGTTTCATTTCGAAGGGGCGGTCAAAAATACAAATAACCAATGACTTTAATTCATATTCTCATTGCTGGAGTGTGTTTTATTGATGATATACAATTGACGTTTACTCTGTGTGTATTCACATATATTTATTGTGTGTATACAAACACATCTACACATATCTGATTCGATAAAGAAAATAAGGTGTTATTTTCCATTTAAAAATCGATTCACGACAATCATTGTCGCAATAAAAAATCATGTTTTTGGTATTAAAAGTGACGTTTATTTTCTCTTTCAAGAACAACCTGTTTTACTAATTTGCATGTTGAATTAAGATCACAAATTGGGGTATAGACAACTAACAATTTACTTCTAAAATCGTTATTAATGAGGATTAAGATTTAACCAATTAATACAAATTGCGATTTAAAGGCGATTTGCTTGCTAATTAGAGTTTGAAAGCCATACAAGATACATGCATTTGCGACGTTACTATGTCGCTGATAGATCAGGGTCCATCAAAGGTTGATAATAGGTAGCTGATATATTGTCGGCAGAATAAGTGATTAAAATGTCGCCGATAGGACGCCGAAAGCACGTCGATAGAACTTCGGTAAACTGTCTGTAAGTCAGGTTGAAAGTATATAGTCTATATATCTTCGTTGGGAATCGGTATTTTGTTGATAGATCGTAAATAGATTATCCCCTCAGTTGAAAGTCTGTATCCCTGTAAAAAAGATATGTGGGAACATAGATACAAATTTACTATTTTGTGCAAAAGATTTCAGTCCTCTTTGGAGAACTTATGGCCTTTTTGCGCTAAGGCAATCGAAAGGCTTCCTTTGATTTTAACTATACTTTTTACTCGAATGGTGACAAGAATCGTCAACTCGAAGGGAAACGTATGGTATACGTAAATAAAGAACTAAATTAAATAATGAGAAAACCCCACATTAATTTAACTTCGAGCTACTGGTTTCCTTTCGTGTTCATTTCAATTGGCTTTGGGGAACAATAAAATGCCAAACTGAAGAATGTGAAAAAAAGCTTCAAAAATAAGAAAAAACCAGTAAGGAAAGCTCAAAAGTCGGGCGGGGCCGACTATATGATACCCTACACCACTATGCATATTTAGTTGAGCTCTCGTGAAAAGGTTTATACAGGGCATTTCAGAGCTCTATGAGATATTTGGTACAAAATCAAAATCTATCTAATCCTATCGTGCATTTTACGAACTATAGCTATCTCTGAACCGGGTTTCTCCAAATTTGACGTATTAGCTTCTAGACTGAATTCGGTCTTATGTACGAAAATTAAGGTGATTTGGGCTGATATTGGCCATTTGTTGCACAATTAACACGAAATCGGATGAAGATATATATGGGAGGCATATCCAAATCGGAACAGATTTTAATAGAATTAAAATCAACTATTTTTGGGCTTTATCTAATATCTGGTACAAAATATCATTCCTGTGGAGTGCATATTACGAATGTGAGGGACTTAAAGACCCAATCGGATATATATGGGAGCTATAGCTATATCTGCACCGATTTTTACTAAAATTGGTGTACTTGCTTATAGGCTGGTTTCGGTTGAATTTTCCAAAATTCATGCCATTTGGGCTGATATTGGCCATTTGATGCACAATTAACACGAAATCGGATGAAGATATATATGGGAGGCATATCCAAATCGGAACAGATTTAAATAGAATTAAAATCAACTATTTTTGGGCTTTATGTGATATCTGGTACAAAATATCATTCCTGTGGAGTGCATATTACGAATGTGAGGGACTTAAAGACCAAATCGGATATATATGGGAGCTATAGCTATATCTGCACCGATTTTTACTAAAATTGGTGTACTTGCTTCTAAGCTGGTTTCGGTCGGATTTGCCAAAATTGATGCTATTACGGCCATTTGGTGGTTAATCACCCGATATATATGGGAGCTATATCCAAACCTGAACCGATTTCGATAAAATTTAAAACAGCTATTTCTGTGCTCCATCTAATACCTGGTACCAAATATCACGGTTGTGGAGTGCATAGTAGGAATGTGAGGGACTTAAAGATCAAATCGGATGAAAGATATATATGGGAGCTATAGCTATATCTGAACCGATTTTATCCAAATTTGATATACTTGCTTCTAGGCCGAACTCGGTTGGGTGTGCCAAAATTCAGGTAATTTGGACTGATAGTGGACATTTGGTGCACATTTAACCCGAAATCGGATGAAGATATATATGGGAGCTATATCTAAATTTGATCCCATTCTCACCAATTTCAATAGGGTTCGTCCTTGGGCCAAAAAAATATTGTTTGGAAAATTTCATCTCAATCGGATAATAAATGCGACCTGCATTTTGTTCACAAGAATACATGGACAGACGGACGGACGGACAGACGGACGGACGGACGGACAGACGGACTGACATGCATAAATCGACTCAGAAAGTGATTCTATGAAGGTTCTCAAAAGTAACTATGGGTCTATCTCGTTTCCTTCTCCATGTTACAAACAAATGCACAAAGACATAATACCCTTACCACTATGTGGTGTAGGGTATAACTACGCCAAACAAACTACACTGAAATGTAAGCCGACTTGTCGAAGATAGCGTTATTAAAATAAAGGTGTGTCAGTGTATATTGAATCAATAGCTGAAAATATGACCAAGAGATTATACGACAGACCCATCTTAAGCAACTTATCGTACAGAGACCGGAACTGGGACAAATGTAAAGCGTATTTTGGTCCATTCCCGGTGAAGCGTTGCTTAAGGTGATAGACACTTGGGTATTTTTTAGTGCCAACCTTGCTTTTCAAAATACTTTAGACATAATAATCCAACGAATTGGTATCCGGAGATTTTTGTGGTAAATTTGCTCTGGAAATGAAGCAAGGAACCTCATTTTGTAACCATTCTTGGATGGCGCGTGCTGAGTGCGTTGATGCTGAATCCTGTTGGAATGTTTTCGTGCCCAAGGCTTTAATACAACCTCCAGAATATTTTCGCGGCATTATTCTGATGTCACTGTCAATTAATACGAGCGGAGTGCCACCATCGGCTGTTATGACGGCCCACACCATCACCATGGCCAGCGCTTGAGTTCTGGTGGCCAACCAAAGGGGCACATTTTCAGCTGATATCTTTGGCAAGTAAACACGACCAACTATTGCGCCAAATTTTATATATTTGATGGGGTCTACGACGAATATTTAGAGGCGTTACAAACGGAATGACAAATTTAGTCTTAAAATTTTAATTTTGTATTTTTATGGGATGTCATCTTTCCTAATCAGCAAAAAAACTCGTGCCGTATTTGGTTTATTTAAAAATGACGAAAGAAGGCATATTAAAAACAACTAATTTTGTATATGCGCTTTGATCTAGTTTCCTGAGTTTTTATCCTATTATTAGCGGTAAATCTAAAACATCATTTAAAATAAAGTTCTTTTTTGTCTTAGCTCAGATTTTGCTCTTTATTACTGAATATGATACGAATATTAAGCCAGCAAAAAAGCCGTAAGTTCGGCCAGGCCGAAAAAATAAATTATTCGATTCCATTAAAAATTCTCTTAAAATCTTAAAAATACCTAATATAGCCATTATATTAGGGTCTATACGAAGACGTAGAACTGCACGGACAATTTTCTGTCTTCGACTGTACTATCCACTACGAACTTCAAATACCAAATTTTATTCGTTTCCGGTGAATATTGTCGCTTGACTCATTTTTAACACCAAAAGTCTTGCAGACATACTACATATTTGAGTAAAATTTTATCAACCTACTTCATTTCGTTGGGAAGCTAGAGTGATTTCTACAGAGGCAAGGACATTGCTAAATCGACATAGAATTTTATACTTATCAAGAATATATATATATATATATATATATATATATATATACCTTGTGGGGTCTAAAATGTATATTTCGAGGTGTTACAAATGGAATGACAAACTTAATATACCCTCCATACTTTGGTGTAGGGTATAAAAACAAGTATGCAAAGGCTATAGTCGACGACTATGTAATATCCTACAACACTACAATATATTGGAAAAATATTAGGTTCAAACCCATTTTATTGGAATTTTTTTAAATAATGCCATACAGTCCTGCACAAATCTTTCCTTTGGTTTTTGGCCGAGGCATTTGCCATATATTTAGCCCTCTGTGTCGTTCGGATTAGTATACAAAACAATTTCCAAAATGCTAGACTTTGTCCAGTCCTTAACTCTCTCCTAATGTAAAATTCTGTGTCGATTGGTTTTAATATGTGACCCATAGAGCGACAGTAAACTCCATAAAATTTTAAATTGCTGGTCCATTTTAAACCCTAAATGTGCCTCTTCAAAATAATAGGCGTCTATTCATACCCTTATCCTACCTCAATGCATAATTTTCTGAGAATCGGTACAAAAATATTGGGAAAAAAATGAAAGTCTAATATGAAACCAGTAAAGAAAGTCTTAAAGTCGGTCGAGGCCGACTTTATGATACCCTACACCTAATTTGCTAATTTAGTAGAGCTGCGCACAACAATTAAAACTTTTTATGGAAGAATTCAATCATACACGCTATGATTATAATTATAATTTAAAGTTAAAAGGGCTAAATATGCCGAAGCATTTGTGTCTTTTAAATTTGTATTACCCATTTGGTGCACAATTAATTTGAAATCGGATAAATATATATATATATGGGAGCTATATCCAAATCGGAACCGATCTCGATAAAATTTGGCAAAGATATTTCTGAGCTGTATTTGATATATTTCCTTGAATATCGTTGTTACGGAGTGCATATTACGGCTTTGGGTAACAAATATGACAAATCGGATGAACAGTATATATGGGAGCTATAGCTATATCTGAACCGATCTTCACCAAATTTGACATACTAGCTTCTAGACTCAATTCGGTAAGTATCAAATTTCATCCAATTTGGGCAAATATTAGAAGTTTGGTGTGCAATAAAAGGTAAATCGGACGAAGTTATATATGGGTGCTATATCCAAATTTAGCAAATGTATTTCTGAGCTGTATTTGATATATTTCCCCAAATATTGTTGTTGCATAGTGCATATTACGGCGGCGGTGGACAAAAATAACAAATCGGATGAACAATATATATGGGAGCTGTAGCTATATCTGAACCGATTTCGATCAAATTTGACATACTTATTTTCAGGTCCAATCTGATCGTACGTGCAAAATTCCATACTATTCGGACTGATATTACACGTTTGGTGCACAATAAAAGGCAAATCGGACGAAGATATATATGGGAGCTATATCTAAATTTTGACCGATTATCTCCAATTTCAATAGGGTTCGTCCTTGGGCCAAACAAATGATTTGTGCAAAATTACATCTGGTTAGGGCAATAAATGCGAACTGTACTTTGTTTACAAAAATACATGTACAGACGAACAGACGGACATGCATAAATCGACTCAGAATGTGATTCTATGCAGATCATCAAAAGGAACTATGGGTCTATCTCATTTCCTTTTGCCTGTTACAAACAAATGCACAAAGACATAATACCCTGACCACCTTGTGGTGTAGGCTATAAAAATCGCATGCGATAAATATTCGCTATTTATTGGCATTTTTGTGCATTTCTTGTACATATGGATTGGCTATCAGGGTCACAGCCAGAAGTGACATTTTAATGTGTTTGTGATTTAGCCGGTGAAATTTTCGATTCGCGGGGTAGCGACGTTTTCGTATTTTTTACCTAAAAGTTAAGGCCTATATTGCACGCTAAATATTGTCCGATTGCGACCTGTAAAGTAGCTGCAAAATAAGGGAAATTTTCGGTTTTTTGTCCATTACTACCCCAAAATATTTTGCTTTCTCAAAAAAAAAAAAAAAAAAAAAAAAAAAAAAAAAAAATAATAAAAATAATTTTCTATTCTGACCCTAACTCCACCACCAATCTTAATTTCATGAGGATCGGACCATAATTGCGACCTATAGCGTGATTATAATTTAACATGGACAGACAGACGAACAGACACACATATCTAGTTCGACTCAGCTCTGTGAGATAGGAAAGTCTATATATAGTTTCCTATTTCGGGGACCAATATTTCTAGGTGTTACATAATTTTTGGCCCAATCAAACTTATAATGCCACCAACACATAGTGCTGTAGGGTGTAAAACCAACAGAATGAGAGCAGCATAATGTTTACTTGAATTTATCTTTTTTATTTGGAGATCAAACGACTGGGCTCTACAGATACCTACGGTAAAGTGTTGTCAGTCAAAACTCGCAATGTCAAGTTACGCATGATTTGGATAAAAATTTTGATCAGAAATTAAAAATACCGTTAATCAGGAAGTAACGCCATATGGGGATCATAGCTAAACTTGGACCGATATGTCCCATTTTCAATACCAAACGTACTAGAGGTAATATAAATAGGTAAATTTCAAAGCGACAGCGAGATACTATGAGACGTTAAGGCCAACTGGAATCGATGATCTGTAATATGTCCACAATTAAAAAATCCGACTTTTGTTCTTTTACACTATTCTGAATTTCTAATTTAAAAATTCAAAATATCTCAATACATTCTTACACTTGCAAATGTATCTTCTAAGAATTATAAGTATACATACATATTTTTATGTGGTGTCATATATGCACACATTTTATATAAATGTATCACGTTATAATGGCATAACATCAACAAATGTTTTGAAGTTTGTGTGTGTAGTTGTAGCAGCATTTCTATATGTACTCGATTTATCAGCAATGCGACATGAGGAATAACAGCAGCAGCACCACCACCACTACTTGCAATAAGAACAACAACAGCGACAAGAATCGTACGTAACAACCAACATGAATATAGTGTAAGCCCTGTGATTTATTAGCCATGTCGCATACGGCACCACCAGTAGTAAATGTTGTACTCAAAGCCCATACCCCATAACAATAGCTGAAGACAAATGTTACAATGAAATTGTATCAATTCGAAATAAAAACAGAAACAACAACAAATGCGAGACACAATCAAGGAAAATACCGAACCAGAAAATAAAACAAATACAGAACAGACAAAATATCGGAAACCAGAATAAAAAACAACAACGAAATGAATACACCAACTTCTTTCTTTCTCTAGCCCAACTCCATTGTCGCCGCTATCTTTGCCATTGACGTCCGTCGTTGTTACTTTAAAATGTTGATTGTCGTCTAAAGTAGGGTGTGATATCTACACTTTCTCGTGGGGAATGGTGTCTGTCTATCTGTCACACAAGTGAGCTGGCACACAAGGACAGACAGACAGGCGTATATATTCATGAGTGGGACGAGAACAGATTGTGTGTAATATGGTGGCATATTTGCAGCATAAACCATCAATGATAGACTTTTCCACTTTCTATCATCTAAACGAAGTAGACATGCACATGAAAAAAAAAAAAAAAACATCGAAAAAAATCATTCCGAGACAAGCTAGGACTAATACTCAATTTTAAAAGTGTCACGCTCCCTAGAAATGAAGAGAAAGAAACGAAAAAAAAAACTATCCAACTCCAATACAAAGGGAAATGCAATGGCAACAACAAAAAACATTGTGATGCTTTATAAAACTTCGAAATCCCAGAAGTATCAAAAAAGTCACAGCTGTGTTAATAAACTTAACAAAACAAAGAAGACGCACTCACACACACTTACATACAAACAATGTCTCGGTGATATATGCACAGAATAGGTAAACGATTTGGTAGTTTGCACTCCAACACAGTGAAGATATACGAAAGTGTTTTTCTTCCAGCTTTTGTCTCTTTAAGGGAAATCAGAAATGTCATTGCAGAGAGGACTGAGGTGAAGCAAGTAAAAAATCAGTAAGTTCGGGAAAGGTGCCGATATATGGGCGGATATTCGATATTGTAGACCTATATAGAAAAATCTATGTCTAGGGGTAAAGTGCTCCCAAAGAACTCCTTGTGTAGAATTTCAGACAATTCCGTTCAAATATGTGGCTTAACTCATCAAAATATGGGGTTTATACGATATTCTGGACCTGTAGAGGTAATACCCTTTCAGGGGGTAAAATGCTCACAAAGAACCCCTTCTGTAGAATTTTAGACAATTCCGGCTAAAATCATCAAAATACCATATTTCGGGGGGAGGGGGTACCGTTATATGTGGGATATACGATATTGTGGACCTATATCTTTCAGGCGGTAAAGTACTCATAAGGAACTCCTTGTGTATAATTTCAGACAGTTCCATTGAAAAATGTAGCGAAAATCATCAAAATACCGAATATCGGGGGGTAACATTATATGGTGACTATACGATATCGTGGACCTATATAGATAATTCTCCGCCAAGGGATAAAGTACTCACAAAGAACTCCTTGTGTCGATTTTTATACAAATTTTGCAGTTGCTCTAGAGGTAACAATTTTAAACCAATTTATTTGAAATTTTGCATTGTGCTTGAGTTTAGGGCTGCCAATTTGAATGGTCATCGAATAATATCATAACTTGTATGTAAAAAATACGACTATTTCTATTAAACTGTGCAGTCCAGCGGCCACTTCTGACGTTATATTGATGCTGATATCCAAGATATCGCAAAAATGGCAAAATATATACAATTTCACTTATCAAGGAAGGGGAAGTCAGTTCCGTTTATAACTCAAGAACAGCTGGACGGATTTTGACAATTCTCACCATTTCAGAGTGGCCTTTTGACAGAAAGGAATAAAATCTATAAAAATGCATAAGAAGATGTTAATAAAAATCTGAAAAGAAAATAAAAATGATAAAGCTGAAACTCCCATATACAGGGGTGAGATAACAGGTGTTTAAATTATTCCAGCTCATTATATTGTTTACAAGCGTGCAAAAGCATTTTGGTGAGAATTTTCAAGAATAAAAGATACTTGTGATGGAATTCAATCCTGATAGTGTGATTTCAAGCACTCAAGCATTTAAATGTGAATAAATCTTTTGTGTCTCGTACCATCGCACGTTACCGTGATACTGGTACCGTAGACCGACGTCAAGGAAGTGCACGGAAGAAAACAACAACATCAGCGAAAATGGTTCGAAAAGTAAAGAAGCGACTTGATCGAAATCCTCGTCGCAGGGGCCGAAAAATGGCTCGTGAGCTGAACATATAGCAATATTCCATTCGGCAAATATTGAAAAATGAGCTAGGGATAAAGCCATTGGAATTCAAAAAAGTGCAAGAACTTACACCGCAACTGAAAGAAAATGGACTCAAAAGAGCTAAAGATTTGCTTCTCTTTGCCGAAAATGGTGAACTGCTGAATTTGGTTTTCTCCGATGAGAAAACATTCGTTGCCCACCAGTTTGTAAACAAACAAAATTATCCAAAGAGGTCAGCTAAAAATGTGCACCTTCACTTGGCCACCAGAATTCAAGCGCCGGCCATGGTGATGTTGTGGGCCGCCATAACAGCCGACGGTCGCTCTCCGCTCGTATTAATCGACCGTGGCAACAGAATAAATGCCGAATATTATCGCGAAAATATTCTGGAGGGTGTATTAAAGGCTTGGGCAATCAAACGTTTTGGCCGCAGACCACAGCACCATCGCACTCAGCTCTATGACAATGACATTCGGTACCAGACATCAATTACAGCCTATAACTATAAAATTTTATGTTCTTAGTAGATGAAATATATATCTGTAAAATGTTTTCAGTATTTTCTTTTAGTATTGATATAATGGCGCACATCGGTTTAAAGTATTTGAAGATTCCATCTGTATTTTACAAGGTTACAAATACAAGTTCCAAACTATTTGACTGTATATCGTCCTTGACACATGCCCCAAATATGGGCTCCTTTCGTATTTAAAAGGTTCTGCAGTTTGTAATTTTATATTTTTCATTTTAATAAGACTTTCAAAAAAATAAATAGTACTGTGGGTTTAGGATTTTGAAGGTCCAGCTACATTTTCCAATAAATAAACTGCTGCATCTGTATTTTGACAGGTTCTGAGGAGTTATAGAGAAAACCAATGTAAGTAAAATTTATTCTTCTCGGTGTAAAATAAAGGACAGTTTTAACACAGTGTTTGATGCAAATTTGTTATCCGATATTATCAGTACCAGATAATCGAAGGTTCCTATGAGAGACACAAAAAGAATTTAACACAAACTCAATTAAATCTTGCTATTATCGATCTTCTATCTCACTGGGATGAATATACTTAGCCAAGTTACATTGTAATCACTCTACAGGCCAGTAATATAGCCTGCTCTCAAACCAGTATTATAGTCTGATCTCAGGCCTATAGTCCGAATAGAAGTGAATTTCTCTTGGAGACGATCCGAAAATATTTAGGGCTGAAATAGATAAAATATTATTTTTTTACAGATATTGCAGTAACTTTGCGAGAGATTTGTGTTTAGGATAAGACCACAATTTTGGATGTTCATATATTTTTAATTTATGAAAAGGCACTTCTGACATTTACATTGATACAAATTTTGTTGACGTCAGATAAAGCATGAATCTAAATTTTCAAATATTATTTGACTTCCTCCAAATATACTTTCTACATCCATCTGTGAAATTACTCTAGCTATTGAACGAAATGATGTCGGTTGATAAAATTTTTACTACAGAAAATGGGCTATAAAGTGTTTTTGTCACAATTTAAAAATGAATTTTCCCTAAGTTATGAATATGTGTTTTCAGTTTGAGGAAACATCCTTGCAGAGAACTGTACCATAGAACTGTACCTCCACATATTCGGTATTTTGATAATTTGTGTCACACATTTCACCGGAATTGTTCCAAATTTGGTATTTGGGTTTCGTAATGGGTACCATATAACGGTATCCCCAAAATTCGGCAATTCTCAAACTCTGTATTTGGAGTTCCTCTTTCTCCTCTTTCTCCGGCAGAATTGGCTTTAGAGGACCCCAATACGTTATATTCATAGTGCTCGGATACAATTTTAGCAGATCAATTTGGACAGTGGGTATATTTTGTAGAGTCCGAATAGAATTTGTCCTTGGCTTTTTGAAAATCAAGCCCTTAAGTACTAGTTATTACTATCCCAACGGAAGATATAGCAAGTACCAAAGACTAAAAATGATAAGGACTAGACAAAATGCATTATAGAAAAATAGTTAATGTGAAAAATATGTAGAGGCGATTCTCAAAACAGAGACATGGTAGAATAAAACAAGTTTAAAAGCAGTAAGTTCGGCCGGGCCGAACTTTGAATACCCTCCACCATTTGGAACGAATTTGGACATTTTCAAAAAATAATGTACTTAAAAAATTCTGTTCAAATTTTAAAAATACCGAATATAGCCATTATATTGGGGTCTATACGACGTGGACCTACATAGGCTTTGATTGTCATAAGCCATTACTATATTCAAATTTGAAACTTAAACGGTGAATAATGTAGCTAAAATCATCAAAATATCGTATATAGGGAGGAGACTGTGAGAAGACCTGGACCTGCATAGACAATTTCCGTCACAGGTTGTAGCATCCATTACGAACTTCAAATATGACATCTCAAACAATTTCGGTGGGTATTGTACCTAAAATCGTCAAAATACCGAATATCGGGAGGTAATGATATATGGGGCCTACCAGGCCCGAAGACCTGTGCCTGCATAGACAATTTTTTTTGTCACAGACTGTTGTTTCCACTACGAACTCTAAATACGTAATTTGAAACAATTCCGTTAAACAATGACGCTAAAATCGTCAAAATACCGAATTTTGGGAGGTACCGTTATAAGGGGGCTATACGAAGACGTGGACCTGCATAGACAATTTTTTGTCATAGGCTGTAGTATCCATTTCGAATCTCAAATACCAATTCCGGTGAATAATGTAGCTAAAATCAACAAAATACTGAATATCGGGAGGTACCGTTATATGGGGGCTATACGAAGACGTGAACCTGCACAGACATTTTTCTGCCTTGGGCTGTAGTATCCATTTCGAATTTCAAATACCAAATTTGAAACCATTGTGATGAATAATGTCGCTAAAATCATCAAAATACCGAATATCGGGAGGTACTTATATATTATTATGGCCCATTTACGAACTTAACCTGCTTACTGGAAAAATAAATACGTGTGCAAAATTTTAGCCTTCTATCTCAATTCGTTCGAAAGATAGCGTGATTACAACAGACAGACAGACAGACATAGCTAAATCGACTTTGAATTTTACGCTGATCAAGAATATGTACTTTGTGGGGTCTGACATGAGGAGTTACAAACGGAATGACAAAGTTAATATACCCTCCATAGTATGATGGAGGATATAAAAACACAAGTGCACAGTAGTTTTACGAAAAAAAAATTGGGCTCAAAATTGTATTCTATTTACGTTTTCAAGTAATGAAAATTGTATTTGGTGTTAAAACCACTTAATATTTGTGAGTATGTTTTTACGATTTCATAACAACAGAGGTAAATCCACTTGGTGTCAATATTTTGACGTCGACTTGTCCTATGTTTATACTTCTATGTCTTTGCTACGTGAAGTCTGAACTTGTCAACAATATATCGCTAGGAAATTGTTTTATAAATATTTAAACTAGATTTTATGTTTTGCATTCCTTTATATAACTTTAAACTCTGTTATAAGAGATTTTTTCAAAGGTTTTCTTCCATTGTTGCCTTAAATTATCAAAGAAAAAAGTAAAACGAAAAACACATAAAAAATCTAAATACCCAAATATCGAAGAAAAAAGAAAAGCCAAGACAGAAACGGAATTTTGTTTGAAGATGTTTAAGTTTATGGCCTCTTCCAACAATTTAAATTATATACTCACTCGTACTTTGTATTCGGCAACATACAAAAGCAACAACAACTGGAAGAAAGTCCTACAATCAGAAGCTTTAAGAAAGAGTAGAAAAAGAGAAAAACTGTTAGTGTCATTTAGCTATAAGGCACGCAGCAGCCATAGCATGAACCTCGCCAACAGACAAAGTCTAAGCAAAACACCAAAAAATAAAAAAACCAAACTTTTTTGGGGAAAATAAAGAACCAGGCTTAAGCGCCAAAATGAATTTCGCACTTTTTCGCATAATAAATTTTAAGTTTTGCTACGTAAAGTAATACACAGAAATAAAATGAAATGGAAGCAACGAAATGCGAGGGGAAACGGCATGCTCAGATTTCCAAAAAAAAAAAATGTATGAACCATCTTAGTTTGCCATGCAAGCCAAAACTTTATATTTTGCATAAAAGTAAAGCTGTATTAATGGCAGCAAAGGCGAAAAAAGAGATATCTATGAGTTTTGGTAGTATATTAGAATCTGGTATAATACTTTATATAATTTTCTTCAGCTGCTTAAACTTTTTGGCGGCCTTGTGCTGCTGCTGCTGCTGCTGCTACAGCTGATGCTGTTATCTGTATTTCTTTTTAGCCTTGTTTTTTGCGCTGTGAAATCTTTTCTTTTTTTGCCATCCCCGCACATAAAGCACGGGCGTGACAAATGCCATTCTAAAATTTACAATACGCTTTAAATAAATAATGCCGACCGCCCGCCCGCCACAACCACCGACAACAAAATCAAATCAAATGTAACTGAAATTCACGTACATTGTTAGAAAAACTTGGAATGTATTACAATCTTTTTTTGTGTGGGATGAATGCTCTCCGCAATATGTACAAAGAGTTGGTAACTGTGTTGATGTCTAATGAATAGCAAACAGTTGGCTTAAGTAGTGTTGGTTTCTGCTTTTCCCTCTGCTGTAGGGATTTAAAGTTAATAAATAAAATTAAAGTTGTAAGCAAAGAAATAACCACCTAAGCGTGATGTACGTGCTTTAAGGGCATCCGCCCTTTTTTTTTTTTTTTTTTGAAGAGAAAAATAATATGGCTGGGAAATATACCTAAGAGTTAATTTCCCATCTTTCAAATTTAGCTCAATGATAGGGGCTTCACTTCTAACATACACATATATCATTTATAAATTAATTAAAGTGAGAGGTTAAACCAACCATCTTACAGTGGTCGAACTCGCTAATTTAACACCGAATAATTAATAATTTTCCACATTGTTAAAATATTTAAAAAACATAACGTACATCTAAATCATTTCGAGTTTTGATATAGCTCCAACATGACTGCTCATTTCGATTCAAGGCAGTTTAGGATATAATGATCATTAATAGAGACCGCAATTCGTTATTACAAATTTCCAGAACTTTCGCACTGATGACCTAAATAAAATTCATTTGTTGGACCTAAAAACGAACTGTATTGAAATTCACGATGATCGGTGAAAATTTAGATATAGCTCACATTTATATCTTCGTTCGATTTCACGTCTATTGTGCACACAATATCTAACATTTGGACTTAACCAAGTTTATGTAATGTAGTTAAATTCGGCTCAGATGTAGCTATAGCTCTCATACACATATTCAATCCGATTTTTTATTTAAGTCGCCCAAAACCGTAATATGCAATAATAGCTGGTATGATTTACTCCACATATGTTATCAATATAAACGATAAATTTTTACGGGCAGCTCTATTAAACAAAGCGTGTAAGACTCCAATATGAAAAGAAGAATGATAAATATTACGTTTAATCTTCAAAAAAAATTAATCGTATGATGAATACCAAAATTTTGGTTGCTCTTATGTGCAGTGTGACCAGATATCAAATAGTGTTGCAGCTAAAATAGAATAAAAATAATGCTAAGAATGCCAAACAAAAAACTGAACTGCCAAAAGATAATGCTAAATATAAATACGTTTTTAAACTCTGCAACACTATGTGTTGGGGGTATTATAAGTTTGATTGGGCCAAAAATGATGTAACACTTCGAAATTTTGACTTCCCACATAGGAAAATATTTATTGATCTACCATTCTCGCTAATCCGAGCCGAACTAGCTATGTTAATTTGCAATCACGCTACAAGTCACAATTATAAACCAATCGACGCGGAATTTAGCAAGGGGCTAGAGCTTAGAATTGAGCAGAAGCTTTCCAATTTGGATGGTCATCGGATAATATTGAGCGGGTTAAATAGACCATAAGTTTTGTTTAAAAAAAAAAAAACAATTTTTCCATTAAACAGCGAATATTTTAAATCCCGGTTAAATTACAAATAGACGGACCGTTACGTAAATGTCGATAGTGAAGATATCTGATATATAAAATGCTTACATCTCAAAAATAGCTGGACTGATTGTGACAAATCTTGTCATTTCAGAATACCCTATTGACAGGAAAGAAAAAAATCTAGACAAAAACGCATGAAAAGATCTCAATAAAGATGTGGATATTAATTTTGTAATTTTTCCTTATATTTTTCCATTTTGTCGCATGAGATATTTTCATTTTGACTTACAACATAGAATTTTACATTTTGTAATATTTTTATACCCTCCACCATGGAGGGTATATTAAGTTCGTCATTCCGTTTGTAACTCATCGAAATAATCATTTTAGACCCAACAAAGTATATATATACCTGATCAGCGTAAAATTCTAAGACGATTTAGCCCTGTCCGCCCGTCTGTCCGTCTGTTGTAATCACGCTACAGTCTAAACGAATTAAGATAGGACGCTAAAATTTTGGACAGGTCTGTCTTTTGTCTGCAGGCAGGTCAAGTTCGAAGATGGGCTATATCGGTCCACGATATCGTATAGCCCCCATATAACGGTACCCCCACGGTATTCAGTATTTTGATGATTTTAGCCAGGAGAATTGTCCATGCAGGTCCACGATATCGTATATCCCCCATATAACGGTACCCCCGATATTCGGTATTTTGATGATTTTACCCACATTTTTCATCGGAATTGTCTTAAAATCCACACAAGAAGTTCCTTGTGGGTACTTTATACCTCGGCAGGGAATTATCTATATAGGTCCACCATATCGTATAGCGCCCATATAACGGTACCCCCGATATTCGGTATTTTGATGATGTTAGCCACACTTTTCAATGGAATTGTCTTAAAATCCCTATAAGTAGTTCCTTGTGAGTACTTCACCCCCTGAGAGAGAATTGTCTATACAGGTCCACGATATCGTATATCCCCCATATAACGGTACCCACCGATATTCGGTATTTTGATGATTTTACCCACATTTTTCGTCGGAATTGTCCACACAAGGAGTTCCTTGTGGGTACTTTATACCTCGGCAGAGAATTATCAATATAGGTTCCCGATATCGTATAGCCGTATTGATGTTTTTAGCCATATTTCTCAACGGAATGGTCACAAGGGATTCTTTGTACACAAGGGATTCTTTGTGAGCATTTTATCCCCCGATAGAGAATTTTTTATATAGGTTAACGATAACGTATAGCTCCCATATAACGATACCCCGCGATATTCGGTATTTTGAAAATCCACACAAGGAGTTCCTTGTGAGTACTTTACACGCTGACATAGATTTGTCTTTATAGGTCCACAATATCATAAATCCCCCCATATCGGCACCTTCCTATATTAGATATTTTAAAGATTTTAAAATAATTTTTAAAGGATTTTATTTTATTTTTTTTTTTTTTTTTTTTTTTAAATTTTCTAATTCGTTCCAAATGGTGGAGGGTATTCAAAGTTCGGCAAGGCCGAACTTACTGCTTTTTTACTTGTTATTCCTTAGAATATTATATACAGGGCACATTTATGGCCCGATCCTCACAAGATGTTGGATGGAGGTGGGGTTAGTGTCAGAATAGAAGCCTGATGTTTTTCGAGATGATCGCAAAATATTCAGGGGTTCAAATGGACCAAAAAAAGTTTTCTTATACGTCTATCTTCTATTATCGTCCGATCCTTAGGAAATTTTAAGTGGAAGTTTGGTATCTGCCCTGCCAAGCATTTTAAATCGTTAGTTAGCGGATAAAATGGGCCCCAATTTTTATGGGAAAAAATAACAAAATGTTTATTCCAGCGAAATGCTGAAATTGTATTCCAGGCGAATTAAAAAATACACGAATGGTGCACTTCTGATCTTTTTTACAGCAATTCAAATAGAGATACCTTAATTTACAAATATTGTTCTGAATAGCCATTAGCATGACTCTCTTTCCTTGAGCTTTAGTATAGGGCAAATTCTATAAGAATATGCATTACTTCGGTCCAAACCATGAAATTTTTTAGAGATGACAGTTTTTTGACAAATAGTTTGGTTCCAGATCCATGATTTGTTTTTTTAATTTAATATGATTTAATTAAAAAGCAGGACTTACTACTTGAAAATTAGAGTCCGAATGATGATTAGAATGAGCTCGTTTGTAATCTTAAAACCTTCGCAACCTTTATTTAACCTGATGTAAAGATGTGGATTCACATATATTTCTATTTTCTGCTTTTATAAGTTTCATGCCACGGAAAACTCTTCCAACTTCTGCCTTAGTAAATGGTAAAACTAGAAAATTCATAACAAAAAAAGGCAATTCGGGTTTTAATTTAAAACATTTTTAAATTCTTATGCACATATCCAAAATTAAATCGTTGAGTTTATGTTTTCCCATTCATATGTAGTTAGCTTTTGCTATTTATTTTTGAAAATAGTAATTTTGTTCAAAATGTTCATGTAATTTAATTTTTTAGATTTAAGAAAAATTGGATTTATAAGAAAGTACTAAAATATATGAAAATTTTTGGAAAAAAAATGCTAAATGAAAATTTTGATGCTAAATACAAAAAATAAATACGAAATTTTGCTGCAAAAATGCTAAAATGGTCACACTGCTTATGTGTCAACTTCAGAATTACTAGTAATCTGAATTACAAACCCTATAAATTACCAGTAGGACGACAAATTATAATAGCTACATACCCTCTGTATTATCAGTAAGCGTAACAAGTAAAAAAACAGTAAGTTCGGCCGGGTCGAACTTTGAATACCCTCCACCATTTGGAACGAATT
The DNA here is from genome assembly GCF_030504385.1 of Musca domestica. Classification (NCBI taxonomy): domain Eukaryota; kingdom Metazoa; phylum Arthropoda; class Insecta; order Diptera; family Muscidae; genus Musca; species Musca domestica. Next base: position 20,470,297 of record NW_026712328.1, on the reverse strand, counting down.
AAAAAATAAAATCCATTGAAAATTCTGTTAAAATCTTTAAAATACCTAATATCGGAAGGTGCCGATATATGGAGGGATATACGATATTGTGGACCTATATAGACAAATCTATGTCTGGGGGTAAAGTACTCACAAGGAACTCCTTGTGTGAATTTTCAGATAATTCCATTCCGTTATATGGGGGGTATACGATATTGTGGACTTACGTAGACAAATACCTTTCAGGGGTTAAAGTGCTCACAAAGACTCCTTATGTGGATTTTCAGACAAAATATAGCTTAAATCATCAAAATACCGAATATCGGAGGTACTGTTATATGGGGACTATACGATATCGTTAACCTATATAGAGAACTCTATGTCAGGGGTTAAAGTGCTCACAAAGAACCCCTTGTGTGGAATTTCAGACATTTCCATTGAAAAAAGTGGCTGAAATCATCAAAACGCCGAATATCGGAGTGTACCGTCATATGGGGTATATACGATATCGTGGACCTATATAGACAATTCTCTTTCAGGGGGTGAAATACTCATAAGGGACTCCTTGTGTGGAATTTCAGGCAATTTAATTGAAAAATGTGGCCAAAATCATCAAAATACCGAATATAGGAGGGTTATATGGGGTATATACGATATCGTGGACCTATATAGACAATTCTCTTTCAGGGGGTGAAATACTTACAAGGAACTCCTTGTATGCATTTTCAGACCATTCCATTAGAAAATGTGGCTAAAATCATAAAAATACCGAATAGCGGGGGGTTACCATTATATGGGGGCTATACGATATCGTCAACCCATTTAGATAATTCTCCTCCGAAGTATAAAGTACCCACAAGGAACTCCTTGTGTGGATTTTCGGATAATTCCGTTGAAAAACGTGTGTAAAATTATCAAAATACCGAATATTGGGGGTACGGTTATATGGGGGTAATACGATATCGTGGACCGATATAGCCCATCTTCGAACTTGACCTGCCTGCAGACAAAAGAGATCTGTGCAAAATTTTAGCTTCCTATCTTAATTCGTTTAGACTGTAGCGTGATTACAACAGACGGACAGACGGACGGACAAGGCTAAATCGTCTTAGAATTTTACGCTGATCAAGAATATATATATATACTTTGTTGGGTCTAAAATGATTATTTCGATGAGTTACCAACGGAATGACGAACTTAATATACCATCCATATATAAAAATAGAGTTATTTCCATAGGTAGTGTTGTTGTATTACCTCGCATGCATCACCGCATGGCTAAGAGAATATATCTTTTGGTACGGTCGAAATTTCAGTCCGTCTGTCAATGTGCACGATGACTCTCGATTGGAGTATCCAATTTGGTATATCGTAATATTTTCACAAAACTTAAATAGAGTTCGGGACTACCCCACAAAAGGTCAACATTTGTAATATGTGATTGCTTCAACCCTAACTCTTTACATCCTAATATTTTCGCCCATACTGAAGTAACTGTTTTTGGCAGCTCCCCCATAAAAGTTCAAAGTTTTTAAAAACAAAAATCAAATTCTCACATTGGGTGAAAGAGTAAAGAAATCGTAATATTTGCTTAAGGCCTAACTTAGGAGTGAAAATGATCAATTCCTTCAAGTAGGGGATCAATTCATTCAAGGTGTCAACAATTTTAATATTAAAAATAAATTTCCGTTTTTCTTCAAATTGTATATATTCTAAAAATTTTGTCTATGTTAGAGTAAGTTTGAAAATCTAATATATCTTTCATGTATCTATTAGATTTCACATGAAGACGTGTAGGTTTACATCTTCTAGTACCTCAAAGATCACTTAACTTTAAATCCTTAAACAGAACCAAGTTTTGGAACAACAGAAGCCACATACAGGGTGAGATGAAGAAACTGCAAACAACTTCAGACTGCTGTCATTTATAAACCACTCGTCTGACAGCTGTTAAAATTATTCCAGTGACAGCTCATTATATTGTTTACAAGCGTACAAAAGCATTTTGATGATAATTTTCCGGAAAAAAAGTTATTCGTGATGGAATTCAAGCGTGATAGTGTTATTTCTTTATATAAGGCTGGAAAACCACAAGTGGCTATTGTTAGAGCACTCCAGCTTTTAAATGTGAATAAATCTTTTGTGTCTCGTACCATCGCTCGTTGCCGTGATACTGGTAGCGTAGCCCGACGTCAATGAAGCGGACGGAAGAAAACAACAACATCAGCAGAAATGGTTCGAAAAGTAAAGAAGCGACTCGATCGAAACCCGCGTCCCAGTGGCCGAAAAATTGCTCGTGAGCTGAACATATCGTAATATTCCATTCGGCAAATATTGAAAAATGAACTCGGGGTAAAGCCTTTGAAATTTCAAAAAGTACAAGAACTTACACCACAACAGAAAGAAAATAGACTCAAAAGAGCTAAAGAGTTGCTTCGCTTGGCCGAAAGTTGTGAACTGCCGAATTTGGTTTTCTCCGATGAGAAAACATTCGTTATCCAGCAGTTTGAAATAAACAAAATGATCGTGTTTACTTGCCAAAGAGGTCAGCTGAAAAGGTGGACCTTCGGTTGGCCACCAGAACTCAAGCGCCAGCCATGGTGATGGTGTGGGCCGGCATATGGTCGCTCTCCGCTCGTATTAATCGACTAATCATAATAAATGCCGAATATTATCGCGAAAATATAGTGAAAGGTGAATTAAAACCTTGGGCACGCAAACATTTTGGCCGCAGACTTTGGACATTCCAACAGGACCCCGCACCATCGCACTCAGCACGCCCCACCCAAGAATGGTTACAAAATGAGGTTCCTCACTTCATTTCCAGCGCTCAATGGCCACCGAAATCTCTGGATACCAATCCGTTGGACTATTGTGTCTGGAGTATTTTGGAAAACAAGGTTGGTACTAAAAAAATACCAAAGTGTCGATCACCTCAAGCAAGCGCTTCGCCGGGAATATTCAAAAATATCGCAGAACAACATTCGGGCAGCGTGTGACGGTGTCATTGGGCGTTTGGAGGGCATAATTCTATTCTAAAATTTGATGTTATCTCCGATATTTTTTGCTTTCATTCAATAAAATTAAAAAAAAAAAATGGAAAAATTATGGCGTTTGACTTTGTTGCAGTTTTTTATCTCACCCTGAGAGAGACACATCCTACGATAGTGACTGCCTCATTGATAAATTCAATTAAAAGAACTCATCGTGATTGAATATTAACGAATTAAATTAAAATCATGTGATATTTACCATGAATGGAAAACTCAAATATAATTATTGATCGGAATAAAACTGTACGAGCATTTAACTATGGCCGTCTGCGCACTGAAATTATGATACAGACGATGTTATTTAGTATACAGCTTTAAAACAAAAACAATTATTTTGTCTACCATCATATATTCCCTATATAACGGAATGGAAGTTTTCAAAAACCTCCATTATCAGATAACAAGTTTTCTCGTAGAATTGTAAATGTTGTATCTTCTTTAAACCAAACTACTAGCCCATTGTTTTAGCAGAGACATGTCTATACAAAAGTTATTGTCTCTTCAAGTTTTAGAAACTTATTGTTTGATTACTTTGCCTTGCAATAGTTTATTTGACTCATATGGTTTTCTCACTAACCCGTATAAAAGTTCATTTCGAAGTCCCCAATGTCCAGATTTTTGAATATTAATTAGGATTTTAGTCCTAGAAAAATAAAGTCCCGTCATATATATACCGACGCCAAAAATTCAAGTCGAATCATATGGGCTATTCTCATTGAACTTGAAATAAAGTAGGTATCTTATCACTTGACTTTTAATACCGGTCAACTTAATTTTAGCGTATATTTCTCTATGCGAAGTAGTTTATGGTTCAGTCAAATTTTCACACACAATGTGCAAATAAATAGCGGTTATAAACTCTTTAAGGAGGATACAAAAGTCTTGGCCGGACATAATTCATGTTATTTCGATCGAACTGTATTCTTTGAAAAAGGAAAATGCGTTGTAGACCCCCACCTCCATTACTTTGATCTATAATGAAATAATTATAATTTTAACTAAAACTATGTTTTTTTTTTTTTTTTTTTCAATAAAAATACTATTTCTAAGAATGTTAAAACATAAATATTTATTAAACAAGTTGCAAATGTAAGAGGCCTTTCCACTTTTTTTTTTGTGGTTATTGGCTAATATTCAACAAAATGACGAATTTCCTTTTTTGACAGACAATTCGTTGCTACAATGGAGGTTGAAATGCATTAAAATGCATTTATTCATAATTAAATGAAAATAAAACGACTTAAAATTTCCCCCTTTTCGACATTGTAGTCGTTGTAGTTTTTGTTGCGATTCCTTTATTTCAATGACATTTTCAAAACTGACTGTATAAATAATAAGGCTGAATTTTGTTATTTCTTTTTTCTGTTTCTGCTGGTGCGCTATTTCCCTCATTGGCTTGACTAAACTAAACATTGGCAAAATGCAAGCAGCCGAACTAACAGCAAAAACAAAACAAACAACAAAAAATGGTTTGCATTAATTTACATTTTTTACATTTCAATTCGCATAAAATTTGCCAAATGACAAAAAAGACGCCAACAATGATGACGACGACGAATACAAAACTAAAGTCTTAACTCTTTACAGATCAACAAGCAACGAGTCAGCAACCAACCGACAATTGAAGGGGAGGAGTAAAAGAAAAATCCAACTAAAAAAGGCAGAAAACGTTAAAATGATGTATTTAGAAAAAAGACAACACACACACAAGTAAAACAACAACCAGAAGGAAAACGTAGAAATAACAAACTGATTGTTAACATTTTTTCTCAGATGTTGTTTTTTCAGATGTTGTTGAGTTTTAAGGAATATTTTTGTCGTCTTATCTTCTGTTTTCTTTTTGTCTCCAGTTAACTAAGTAGTTTATTTCAGTTGTTTGTACTTGTTTGGGTGTTTTATTGCGTAAATATTTAAACGTTTTTTACAGCTGCAATCGAGTCCAGAGCCATCATTACCACCAACCTCCAAGATGGGGTAGTTTGCAGCCATGCAACTAAGCCAGAGCAACTGCAACAATGTCAGGTCTGTCACACATCAGCCCACCCAATATTTGCAGTGGCAATGAAAATCGTTGTTGCCAATGATGAAATGAAGTAAAATTAATGAAAATGGCGTTGAATTCGTTCAATTTTAATCTTCATTTTTTATTTTGTAATCTAGACGATTTTCTCCATAATCTCCAACGAAACTGTCTAAAGTGCACATGCTCCGCATCCATTACGTCGCATCGAAACTGATCACGACGGCATAGAGATTGTATGCGGAGGAGTGTGCAATCAATGATTCGGACCCCTGTTTTGATGGCATATGTTCAAAATTGAACACCCATCTTCCGGGCCTTGTTGCCTACTCCTATGCGAGGAATAAGATAAAATCAACCCCTACACTCTTTATCACATGGTTTGCGGAGATTAGAACAGACCTGACTGTCCAGTCGAGGGATATATGATACTGACCCCGAACTACACCAAAATGTTCAAGTCGTCCTCTCAAGCCATAGTTATCTGTATAAGTAGGAATAAGGTCTTCAAAGCGCAAGCCGGCAGCACTTGGGGTGCGAACAAGAAGACCTTGTTGATCTCTTAGAACGCGATATATTGGCCTGTGGTCAGTTGTATGGCCCAGTCTTGCAAATAAAAGTGTTACTCAGTGGGAGAACATCTAGACCTGACCCAATGCTGCCCTGAGAACTGCGGCAGAGTGCCTCTTCATGACACCCGTGGACCATCTACATGAGGAAGCAAAGGTCCTTCCCGTACGTCAGCATAACCATATGCTTTTGTTGCAGTACCTGCTCGGCTGTTATCGTGCGAGACATTCAAACCATCATTTTGGGGATAAAACTTCCCACCCAGGCGTATCATGAAAGACATTCATGATGTAGAGATTGAGTTCCAACATTATAACAGAGAGCCTCTAGATCAAAAGGCCTATCAGGTAGGTCTGCGTGGCATTAATATGAATGCCGTCCTCGGAGTCCACCCCCATCCATTGCAGCTGAAGAACGTCGGCTGCCCAGACAAACCAGGGTAGGTTTGTCAAATCCTAAAGATGGTGAAGTCGTCTCAAATCGTATTGGGCACAAATTGGCGAAGATTCAGTTCCGATCAGTACACATAAAATAGGTCCTCACTTTTTCCAATGGAATTATTTCCAATTCCACATTTTATGTTCCCAATGTGCACACAGCCATCTGGATGGAAACGGTGTATATGGATAACATCCCCGGTTTCTCCGGATATTCGATATTTAGTATCTTCATACTGATTATTACGGACAAATCCTTAACCTACCTAACTATCATACATTTCAATTTGTTCATAACATGTCTTGAAACCAGTGTTGACCAAAATGAGACCAGACGAAGATGTATATCTATGAGAAAAACTGTTTTGCAAGTAGGAACAAGGACCTCAAAGCGCAAGCCGGTAGCACTTTGGCTGCAAACAAGGTCTCGGAACAACATGTTAACGATTTCGTCCCCGCTTCTAGGTGTTTACCACATGCAATCAGTCCGCTTGAAATTACCTTTGGTTTTTTGGTCCTTTGCTCGTTTGGCCTACTTTGTTATTTTAGAAATATCTGTGCTATTCGAATTCGTTTTAAAGGTAAGGCTTGTCTCTAAAAAAAATAGACGAAACCTCTTGAAAAGTTGTTTTTGTTACTTAAAAGGGGCGGAAAGAGCAAATGCGTTTTTATCTTGAACCGCAAATGTCGGGCTATATATATTCCAAGGCGGTTTGATATTGAATGATATATACATTTTATTTTGTAAACATTTTTTTATTTCAAACTTTAAGTTTTTGTATATAGTTGTATTTTCTCCCGTCCTGTCGTTGGTTTAATCATATGAGTCGTTTCGACTTGGCCTTTGGTCTACCAGCATTTGTGCTTCCTTGGACATGCCATTTGTTTTATTTCAAAACACAATAAACCAGACACCACTACCAGTTGAAGTTACCAGCGGGTTTGAACAACCAAAGTGGGGGAAAAATTAAACAAAAATGGCCTTTTTTGCCAATTAACTTGAAGAATGTCTTGTTGCATAAATTTAGCTTAATTGGGTGCCACTTGTTTCTTCAGATACTCCATTATGCGAGACTATAGTTGCTGGGGTTGATGTTCTTCCTTAACTTGGTAGACGACTGCTTCCAAATTTATTATTTAATGCATTTAAACAAGTTTTTCCTTTCATGTCGTCATCGTTTGTAGTGTTGGCGTACCATTTTGTGTGGCTTGTAATAATTCTCCTTTGGAATTGGTCCAACCATACAAAGCATAAAATGAGCCATTTTTTGTATCTTAAAAATCTAAATTTTGAAATAAAAGTCACGTTCTAAACGAACGCCATAAATGGTCATTTACCACCAGCCAACAAATGACATTGTTGTTGACAAAAAGGGTTGTCTCCCTCCACGCCGCAAGACAATGACAATAATCACTACTGAGCTAACTCCACCAGCAACGATGATGAGATAATACTTGTTTTTATATGTTGCTTACATTTGATAACAATCTTTTAGGAAGCTACAATGGCTAACCCAGATTCATCTTTTGTATAATAAATTATTAATAAATTATAAAGAAATAAAGCAAGTTCTTTTTCATTTCGAGAAGAGATAATTTTTATCTTTTGTGGTTCTTTACTTAGCATCAATTGAAAAAATTCCTAATAAAAACTATGAAGACTTCTCCTCTCTCAGTTTTGATTCCAAATTGCCAGCAAAACCTACACGTTTGGAAGCCATATCAACTTTTGTGCGGTTTGGTGGAAATACAAACATGATCAGATCTCATGTTGTTGTGGTAAATTTAAGCAATACCATAAATAAACGTTTTTCTTGAAATGATCATCAGTTTTTTTTTCTTGCTCTAGATGCCCCTTTCTCTTCACATGATCATGTACTATATGAACCAGCACATCAAGCAAAACAATATGAGCTTCAATTGTATGTAGGCTGTTTGCCCTTTAACCCATGCTGGGAAGTTAAAAAAAAGATATTGAAAGAATATTTCAGAAATCTGAAAATGATATATTCATATTACATATTAGGTGGATAAATATCTCATTTTCGGGTTTATATATGATCCAATGTATTACCAACACATAAACCGCGCCAAACTTTGATTTTTTCTGGATGCATTGGTAGCATTGCAATGCTTCTGCAGTTCAGTCTAAAGACTACAACTACAATTCAAAGAAAGGTAAAAAATTTAAGTTTTTAATAATAAATACCAGATATTTACTTTAAACTTACAAGTGGTAAAATATAACGTAGGTGGTAGGCTGGTCGACGTTGTACACCAGGTTGCTCAAGTCCGAGGCTAAAAATAGCGCATAGTAAAACAGAAGGTCCTCATTCCCATAGAGAAAACCGACCTCATTCAGCTTGGTAAGGGCGGCTTGTGGAAAATATTTTCAAGTTTCTAGCTAGTTTGCATCCTCAAAGCATATAAATAATTATGCCCAAATAGGCCGGAGCAGAAATGTCAAACCAAAAAAAGGGTCTAATAGATGAACACCACTCATCTTTAATATTGCACTGAATTTGAAATACGGACTATTGGCCCTGGACCCCGAAAACTCTCTTGAAATACAACCCCAAGTATTTCATCTCTTTCGAAACAGGAAACTTCTCATTCGAAGCGGATGAAGCCTGAAGGCGTTAGCACAATATTTCACTACATTGAACCAGGTCCGTTGACCAACCTAAAAAGATGATTAGAAAAGGCTAACAGGACATCATCGGCTATGGTCACTAAAAAATATTTTATATATGAAGAACACCAGCAGCGGCTTGAGAGTCGCTCACAAACTTTGCTCCTAAAGAAGGATATTGATCATTAGATAGGTTTGACTGCCAAAGTCAACCGGCAAAAAAAGTAGACGGCCAAAGGGAAAAGCCAAGAAGTCACTAGAAAATGTGTTATATGACATCGAACTGCGAAGGAAATCTTGAGGAAAACCTGTCAAGAAGGAAGAATTCGAATCATTTTCTAAACGACAACAGATGGAAAATAGGCCTGCTGTTGCCACATTTAGCGGCATCAGAATTTCGCTTTTACATCGGAACTATGATTCATGCTATATACCCATGAACTCCTTCGTTTATATATAAATAACGTGTGGAAGGTGGGATTATCTACCCGGCCCTGGTGTATCTCCATATCTTCAATCTGTCGCAAAAATTTTGATTTCTTCATTAAAATATGTATTTTCAATAATATTTCATAGCCCCCATAGAACTGTACCGACAGATTTAAGATTTTCTGTGTGTTTTAGTTATATGTTCAACTTGAATTTACTGTAAATTGGCAGTATGTCATTATGTAAACAGCATTCTTGCACAGAACGGTACATTTCCCATATAACTGTACCTCCACATATTCGGTGTTTTGATGATTTGTGTCACACTTTTCACCGGAAAATCTTCAAATTTAGAATATAGCCCCCATATAACGGTTCCTCCCTATATTCGGTATTTTGACGATTTTAGAGCATTATTCACCGGAATTGTTTCAAATTTCGTATTTGAAGTTCCTAAGAGATACTACAGTCTATGACAAAAATTGTATATACATATATATTCGGCACTTTGATAATTTTAGACCACAATTCACCGGAACATTTGGTATTTGAAGTTCGCAATGGGTACTACTCCTATGACTTTGATAATGGCTCACATTTTACCCATATTCGGTATTTTGAGGATTTTAGCGACATTTTTCAACAGAATTATCTCAAACAAAAATTCTGGCAAATTGTCTATAGAGGTTAACGTTTTCGTACAGCCTCCATATAACGACACCTCCCTATTCGTAATTTAGACTTCTGAATTGGTACTTCTTACTATGACAGAAAATTACTTGTATAGATCCAAGTCTTTGTTTATCTCCTAAATATTGGGACCTCCCAATATTCAGTATTTTGTGAATTTTATATACATATTCAACAGAATTGTCTTAAAGTTGGTGTTTGAAGTTAGTAATAGGCAATACCTTCTTTGACAGATAACCGACGATTTGTTTAGCCTCATATAAGTGCAGCGCCTGATATTCGAGTTTTTAATGAGTTATAGATTGATTTTTTACATTTATCAAGTTCCTTTCAAATGGTGGAGGCTGTAAAAAGTTTAGTCTGGCCGAGCTTAGCTACTCCTTTACATGGAGTACTCAATTTGTAATTTTAAGCCATATAGAAAAGGTAATTGTCGGGCGTCAGTTCAGAGTTCCTTATTTGTTAATATGATTTTTTTTTTTGTAGGGTGTCATAGTAATGTATTTCTTCGTTTGCCATTGGCAAGTTTCGTACTCACAACTTTATTTTTGTAGTAGGTTGCGCACTCTCTATACCGACGGTACTAATTACTTTTACTGACGCAAATAAATTCTAGGTTCGGTTTGAATCGAACTAGGAAGCCGTTATTCTACTAAATGTTAAAATCTACACGTTTTGGAAATGATAGAATAGATCTGAAGGAAATGTAATACACTCTCCAATCTTCTAAAACTTTTCTTAATAACTTCCCAATATATTGTGGCATTTGTAGTGCATTTTATGCCCAATAATTCTGAAAAAAATGGCAGTTGGACTATAAAAGTGACCACTACTTTACTTCAACTACATTGACAGACATAAATAAACACTGGAATTCGAACAAGAAAAGGTACAATATAAACAAGTAAAAAAGGCCGGACCGAACTTTTAATGCTCTCCACCATTTCGAAGCAATTGAAAAATGTCAAAAAAAAAAAAAAATCCGAAAACTACCACATAAATCAAAATCGTTATACGTGGACTTTACGAAGGCATGGACCTGCATACGAAATTTTTTGTCATATGCAGTAGTGCCCATTACGAACTTCAAATACGAAATTTGTTACAATTACGGTGAATAACGTCGCAAAAATCATGAAAATACGGAGTATCCGGAGGTACTATCATATGGAGGCTATACGAAGATGTGGACCTGCATACGCATTTTTTGCCATAAGTTGAAGTACCCATTAAGATCTTTCAATACGAAATTTGAAACGATTCCGGTGAATAATGTTGCTGAAATCGTCAAAATACCGATTATCGGTAGGTACCGTTATATGGGGGCTATACGAAGACGTGAACCTGCATATAAAAATTGTTGTCATAGGCTGTAGTACCCGTTACGAACTTCAAATATGAAATTCGAAATAATTCCGGTAAATAATGTCGCTAATATATCGGGAGGTACCGTTATATGGTACCGTTTGCGCTATACGAAGATCTGAACCTGCATACAATAATTTTTACCATAGGCTGTAGTACCCATATGTATCTTCCAGTACGAAATTTGAAACGATGCCGGTAAATAATGTTACTGAAATCATCCAAATTACGAATATCGGGAGGTACCGTTACGAACCTCAAATACCAAATTTTAAATAATTCCGGTAAATAATGTTTCTAAAATCATGAAAATACCGAATATCAGGAGGTACTGTTATAAGGGGGTTCCATGAAAACGTGGACCGACGAACTTAACCTGTCTACTGGTAAACTATGCATACATGCAAAATTTTAGCCTTCTATCTCAATTCGATCGAAAGATAGCGTGATTACAACAGACAGACATACGGACATCGCTAGATCGTCTTAGAATTTTCAGGCTGATCCAGAATATATATACTTTGTGGGTGTGTTATGAATACTTCGAAGAGTTACAAACTGAATGGCAAAATTAAAATAGCCTCCGTAGAATGGTTGAGGGTATAAAAAATTATCCAGGAAGATTCCTATAGGCTATCATATTTCTTCTATAATATGTCGTGCAGTGTGTGATGTTAGCGTCACACCGGAGCCCCCATATAACTATACCCGATTCAATTAGTAGTAGTAGTAGTTTAATCCATATACATCATCTAAACATTAATATTTTGCGTTCCAGATGGTAATTGAAATCCTTGCTAAAAATATCAGCATTTATTCGCCTTATCGTAAAGTCCCTACACTGTTCTATTCATGGCATGGAGACAGCCCTCGTATATTAAATGGAATTTCACTGAGCTTTGATTTAATTTATTCTAAATTTAGTTACCTATTTAAATATATTACTATTTACATATATTACATACACATGTCAAATAATTATAAATTGCTCAATACCATGATTTACATACAACTTTGATCTAGACTTTGATCTGTAATTAGAACAGATCTTAAAAAATGTATTACATTCTCCAATATTCCTAAGTTTTTCTTAATAACTTCCCAATATAATGTGGTATTTTGAAAGTCCCCTAGTCCTCCAGCGATTCTCAACGACTTAATTCAGAAAAAACTCACTCATGTTCGTAAGATCGAAAAGCTGTTGATACTTTTTATGTGTGACCATAAAAAAGACGGTTATTGAGCCGATGTTGCTAGCTGAATGTCTGCTAGTCTGTCTGAATGTTGTTTGTGCAATTTTCTGGTGCTGGTACCGACTATGATGACGACGACTACGAGACTGTTGTAACTGTTAGCAATTGTAGTACTCTCCCCATGTATGTGGTTACAACAGCAGGTAAATAAAATCATGCTAAGCTCAGAAAAAAATCTGAGAAAACATGTCCAAAAGAATTGCAGAAAAAAACGTTCAGCAAACCAAACAAAAACATTTCATTTTTATGGCCAGCCAAAGTAAATGCTGTTGTTAAGTTTAAAGCCAAATAAGAGGACCGTGGCTAACTAAGCTTTGGCTATGGCTAAGTTGTTGGTAATGACGATGATGACTACGATGATGATGGTACATTTTCGCGTACGCCAGCCAGATCATTATTTTAAATTGATCACAATACCCGGCAACATAACAAACAGCGAAGCAAGTAAGCAGCCAGGCCGCCACAGCAAAGAGCAACGCGGAAAATGTTGGCTAAAATTAATGGTGTTAGAAGAGAAAATGTTACATTTAAAGATATCAGCCGAACCAAAATAACACAACCAAAAATGGGTTAACTAATGTTTGTTTTGTTCTTTCTATATTTTTCTGTGGCTATGTAAGAATGTATGTATGTACATGGCTCAGTGTGTCTTCATTTCTTATGATGGTCATTTGATAAAGCTTAAGGTGTTGAGATTATTGCATTAAGTATTTTATGTAGCTGCAAGTAAGAGAAAAAAACAACAGCACACCAATACAAACTCACACACATAGCCATAGCTAACCATAGCGTTTATTGCAAAGTGAATTAAATTTTATATCATAATATTTGTAATTTATTGGTGTTTTATTCGTGCGAGAATATCCATATGACATCTCACACTTTAATGGCTCATAAAATCTTTTGTGAACACTTTGGCAGTTAATCTCTGATTTAACATATTTATGAAGTTTAATTTGCCTCAAGTGTAATAACTCACATTTTATAATGCAACAACAAACATAGTCGAATCAGACAGTCAGCCAAGCAACACCAACAATTGCATGAATATTAGGTTGAACAAACAAAAAATTAATGAAAGGTAAATACAGTAAAAAAACGTTCTCTAGATGAGTAATATTTAAGGAGTAAAATCAGTAGGGAAAGTATAAAAGGAGAATATAATGAAGACGGAATTAATCAGATTTGGCAAAATGACAAAAAAAATGGAAAATGCAGAGATTAAAATAACCTCATACTTATTTTGCTATATCCAGTTCAGTAATGTTTGGTAAATCTTTGAAAGCATTAGACACGTGATTCCCAAATTTACGTTGCCGGTACCTCCCCAGTATATAATAGTTTCAATGGCAATATTATTAAAGAATTGTCATAAAAAGTTATATGCTACGTTTCTAAGCCAACATCCTTTCTTCAAGCTTTAATCAGAATAGAACACAGGAACGAATCCCTTAGGTACCTAATACATAAACCTTAGGACATAAAACTGAACCAATCAATTTTTTGGGTACTAAATTAAAAGCATAGAAATACGGCTACCTATTTATATCCACACCATAAATTTAGGGACATATTATAATTCTGTAACACCTCGAAATATCCTTCTTATACCCTTAGTCATGTGGATACAGGGGGTGTATATCATTTGATACGCCCGAAAACATACCTCATCGAAATAACAATTTCAAACTCAGGGTCCCTTTGAGCCGTTTCAGGAAATTTGGAGTCGATCTAGGGGTGTCCGTCCGTTCATCTATCCGTCTTGCTGGCTGCACGATAACTCTCGAAGGGAGTATCCGATTTGGTACAAACTTGGAACATCGTAACATTATTGTCAAACTTAAAACGAGTTGGGAGATGGGCATTATCGGTCCAATCTTTCGAGTACAACCCCAACAAATGATCAAAATTTCAAATGACATTTTTTTTATTTATAGAAAAAAAATTTATCCGATTTTGTTCAAATTATCCTAAACTATGGGAAATACTAATATTTTCACCGGTACTATATCAGGTATGAAAATGGATAACCTGTTGTAATTCCATCAAGTACCTCCCCCACAAAGGGTCAAAATTTTGACTATATAATAACTTTTGAATATGTTATATTCGTAACTCTTATAAAATAAAAACAAGTAAGCAAAGGCTATAGTCGTGCGGGGCCGACCATGTGATACCCTACAACACTACAATATGTTAGAAGCCCCCTTATGTCCAAATCCATTTTGGAAGATTTCGCTTTTGAAATTATGTGATGGAGCACTGCCCAGGTATTACCCTTAGCATTTTGACCAGACCCCAATATTTGACCAGATGCCCAATATTTACGCACTCCGTCGTATTTTGCGATCATATCTCCAAATTTAGACTCTTCTATACGATCTTCTTGTCTACTATATTTGGCTATATTCGTCAACGAAATCAGCAAAAAAAGGCAGAAGTTCGCATTTTGTGTATTTCGGCTATCGCCTGTAAGTAATGTTGGTATTTTTTAGACAAAAGTAGTGTTCCATTCCCGCTGTCCTAAACTCTTCATGCGAGATTTCGTGTCCCTTGGTTTCTATTTATGACCTTTATAACGGCTGCAAAATCAGGAACATTTTTAGTTGTTGGTCCATTTCAACCCCTAAATATATTGCGAACATCTTTAAAAACAATAAGCCTAGCCCTTCTGAGCCTAACCCTACCCTTTTCGTGAGGATCGGACGATAATTGTAATCTGTATATAATATCCCAAACCTGTGTTGTAAGGTGGAAAAATATTACAAAATGTACACCTAAATATTATAAGTCAAATTGAAAAAATAGCATGCGATAAAAATATGAAAAAATAAAAAAATGTCACAAAATACTAAAAAATCTATATTAGCATCATTATTGGCATCTTTTCATGCGATTTGTTTAGATTTTATACTTTTATGTCAAGAGGGCATTCTGAATTGACAAAATTTGTCAAAATCGGTCCAGCCATTCTTGAGATATAAGCATTCCATCTAACATTCCTTTCCTTTGTATATACACATTGTATTATATTTCGCTGTATATATCCGATATATTTACTATCGGCATCTACGTAACGGTTAGAGTTGACCTGTTCGTCTATTTGTTATTTCGCCGGGATTAAAAATATTCGCGGTTTTATGGAAAATTTGACTTTTATTTAACACAAATGTTATGGTCTATTTCACCCACTAAATATTACCCGATGACCATCAAAATCGGAAGGCTTCTACCCAGCCCGAAGCTTTAGCCCCATGCTAATTTCCGCGTCGATTGGTCCATAATTGCGACCTGTAGAGCAACTGCAAAATCAGGATTTTTTTCAGTTTTTTGTCCATTTCGACCCCTAAATGTTGTGCGATCATCTCCAAAAGAAATAAGGTACTATTCTGACCTTATCCCCACCTCCATTGTAAATTTCGTGAAGATCGGGCCATAATTGCGACCTGTAGAGTGATTACAAATTAACATGGACAGACGGACAGACGGACGGACGGACATACATAGCTAGATCGACTCAGCTCGGCGAGATAGGAAGATCCATATATACTTTCCTATGTGGGAAATCAATATTTCGAGGTGTTACATAATTTTTGGCCCAATCAAACTTATAATACCCCCAACACAAAGTGTTGTAGGGTATAATGAAATAAAATTCTGATTGTCTTCAAATTTCGCATAGTATTTCTAACAAAACAAGATCTGGTGTGTAGAACGGATAGAATGGACTACACTTTCGGGTACATACCCACAAGGCGTCAACATGTAAAATAATCATGAAGGTCATGAAACGAAAAATGAGCATTCAAACCCTTTCAAACTCGGCACATCTCAACATTTCTATAAACACAAGATCAGCTTTGAAGATGGAATATATCGGGCTGCTTCTTCTGATACCATTCCCACAACGGGTTAATATTTTGAATAATTATAACGCAAGTCAAAATTTGTTTAAACATATGGACATGGTATGAGGGTATAAATCTGACGGCAAAACCGACTGATACTTTTTAAATTGTTATTTAGCACAAATTGGTGAAAGCTGACAATCAAGTGATTTTAATTTCCTTATTTATTTGATTGTTCATTACCGCTTTTATTATGCCGATTAGATGCTACGTATGTGAGCTATATCGAATCTGCAACGATTTCAACAACATTTTGCAGAGGTATTTATCCCCCATGCAACTCTGTGAAAATGTTATTATATGTTCAACTACTGGCCACTAATTTTAGTGCTTAATGCCTAATTTTAAGAATATACACGATGAGATAAAAAAAAACTGCAACAAAGTCAAACGCCATAATTTTTACATTTTTTTTTAATTTTATTGAATGAAAGCAAACATTAAGTTCGGCCGGGCCAAACTTTTAATACCCTTCACCTTAGGGTAAAGGAAACATTAGAAGAAATGTGGCAAAAATCTTTAAATTACCGAATATCGGGAGGTACCGTTATATGGGGGCTATACCAAAACGTGGACCTATAATTACAATGACTGACACAAACTGGGACCCATTATGATCTACAACTACCAATTTTCAGAGAAATTCTTGAAAAATGTGTCAAAGATCATCAAAATACCGAATATTGGGAGGTACCTTTATATGGGGACTATATCAAAAAGTGGACCTATACATACAATGTTTCACCACACGAACTAGGACCCATTATGACCCACAAATACCAATTTTAAGACAAATCCGTGAAAAATGTGGCAAAAATCATCAAAATACCGAATATCGGGAGGTGCCGTTATATGAGGGCTATACCAAATCATGGACCCATACATGCAATGTTTCGCCACCGGAACTGGAACCCATTATGACCAACAAATACCAATTTTTAGACAAATCCGTGAACAAATGTGGCAAAAAAATTAAAATACCGAATATCGGGAGGTACCGTTATATGAGGGCTATACCAAAACGTGGACCTATACATGCAATGTTTCGCCACTGCAGTTAGAACCCATTATGACCTACAAATACCAATTTTCAGACAAATCCGTGAAAAAATGTAGCATAAATTATCAAAATACCGAATATCGGGAGGTACCGTTATATGGGAACTATACCAGAACCTGGACCGATATATCTCATTTTCAATACCAACTGTCCTAGACACAATACAAATGGCTCTGCTAAATTTTGGCGCTCTACGTCAAATAATGTGGGCTGTATCGTGATTTCAACAGACAGACGGACATCGTTAAATCGACTTAGAATTTTATGCTGATTATGAATATATATACTTTATGGGGTCTACGACGAATATTTAAGGATATTACAAACGGAATGACATAGTTAATATACCCTCCTTTCCAAGATGGAGGGTATAAAAATGTCGGAAATAGCATAAAATTTTAGAATAAGTTTAGATTTGTTCGAATAGGCCTCCAAACGGCCAATGAAACCGTCATACACTGCCCGAATGTTGCTCTGCGGTATTTTGGCCCATTCCCGGCAAACGCTTGCTTGATGTTAATTTTTAGTGTCAGCCTTGCTTTCCAAAATCCTCTAGACACAATAGTCCAACGGATTGGTATCCGGAGATTTTGGTGGAAAGAGGTATTTATCCCCTATACCACTCTGTGAAAAGGTTATTATATGTTCAACTAACATACCAGGACCGTGTTGTTGGCCACTTATTTTTTAGTACTTAATCCCTAATTTTAATTTGAGATAAAAAACTGTAACAAAGTCAAACGCCATAATTTTTACATTACTTTAAAATTTTATTGAATGAAAGCAAAAATATCGGAAATAGCATAAAATTTTAGAATAAGTTTAGATTTGTTAGAATAAGTCACCTTTGACGATTTACCCAAAGTAATATTTTTATATATTATTATTATACTTTATTCCTCTGTATTTCAAAGATATTTGATGCCGTAATATGCGTTGTGGCGTTACTTTAAAACTATAAGCTAATTTTTTCAATCCATTTTAATACTGACAATCTGGAATAACTTCAATATCCTGATGACCCTTATATTTATGCGCAGTTTGAATCCCACAATGCACATTATTACATTTACCTTAAGTGCTTATTTATATATATACATGTATGTATGTGCGAGTAAAAGATATACCTTTTACTTTACAACTGCCAGCGTTTGTCTGCGTGTTTGCGACATTCATATGTCGTCTCGTAAAATATTTGCCATAACACATGCAATATCCGTCTCCGGTTGAAAACTCGAATTCGAGGCATGCTGTTTGCATTTTACTATGTACTCTGAGCTTGTGCTGGTGTGTGCAAGTGTTTGAATTTGTGTTGAAGCACAAATTTTAAAATCATGCATCAACCGCATTTGACTACCATCTCACCGAATATTACCACTAAAATTATTACAGTCATAAAGCCCAATACACTTATCTCGGTATTTGCAAGTGTGTTGGTATATGTGCGTTGTCAGGATATGGAATGGTTTTGTTTTGTTGAGTGTTTATGTTGTTTTTAACGTCGGAACAAATTTGAACAAACAAATCCAAATAGACAGTTACTCAGTTCTATGTTCGTCCAGAATCATAAATATTATTAAACAATATTACAAATTTTTAAATTCATCTTTTATTTATGAATGATGTTTGTTTTTTGTATATATTGAATACATTTGTACATATGATAAGACCAAGATCATGTTTATACCCTACACCACAAAGTGGTCAGGGTATTATGTCTTTGTGCATTTGTTTGTAGCAGGCAAAATGAAACGATATAGACCCATACTTCCTTTTATAATCTGCATAGAATCACATTCTGAGTCGATTTATGCATGTCCGTCTGTCCGTCCGTGTGTCTGTCCGTCTGTCCATGTATTTTTGTAAACAAAGTACAGATCGCATTTATCGCCCTATCTCTATCCAGATGAAATATAGCAAATACAACTCAGAAATGCATTTGCTAAATTTTATCGAGATCGGTTCAGATTTGGATACAGCTCCCATATATAACTTCGTCCGATTTACCTTTTATTGAGCACCAAACGTCTAATATTTGTCCAATATCCGTCCGTGTGTCTGTCCGTCTGTCCATGTATTTTTGTAAACAAAGTACAGATCGCATTTATCGCCCTATCTCTATCCAGATGAAATATAGCAAATACAACTCAGAAATACATTTGCTAAATTTTATCGAGATCGGTTCAGATTTGGATACAGCTCCCATATATAACTTCGTCCGATTTACCTTTTATTGTGCACCAAACGTCTAATATTTGTCCAAATGGGATGGAATTTGGCACTTACGACCGTATTGAATATAGAAGCTAGTATGTCAAATTCGGTGAAGATCGGTTCAGATATAGCTATAGCTCCCATATATATTGTTCATCCGATTTGTTATATTTGTTACCCACAACCGTAATATGCACTCCGTAACAACGATATTCAGGGAAATATATCAAATACAGCTCAGAAATATCTTTGCCAAATTTTATCGAGATCGGTTCAGATTTGGATATAGCTCCCAAATGGTCAATACAAGTCCGAATTTAAAAGATACAAATGCTTCGGCATGTATAGTCCTTTGAACTTTAAATTATAATTATAATCATAGCGTATATGTTTGAAGGTCCGAAATTTGCAGTGTAAGGTCTTCCACAGTAATTCCAAACTCGACCTTCTTGGCAAACCCATCTTCTTTTCTTGGGCAAACCTACATTATTAACACTACACCCGCCAAATTATCTTGAAGTCTTTGTGTGGTATAATTTGTGACATCTCATAAAAGAATGCCAGAGCAGCCCTCGAATCCTGCCATCGGTTTTCCTTTTCATTTGACATTAGTCCCACACACAACTCATAACTTTATTCCGACCCGGTCTTCTTTTATATTTATCAATAGGAGAAAATTTGACTTCTGATCCTCTAAATCTGTACAGTTTGAATATCCCATTTAGAAGCTCATACGCGATTATTTTAAAACGCATTTGAATTGGACACATTTTGGCCGTATCAAATGATCTATTCTCTCTTCATTCATAATGCTGGGGATAATAAAATCATAAATCTAGTAGAAAATGAAGGGAGCAAATGCAGGGGTGTTAAATCCCAATATTTTTACGAACATAAAAGCAGTGCTTATTTTGTGCGTCATGTCCTTGTAAAATGTATATGAGTATTTTAGAATTGGAATGAGCTGCTTCATTCGAGGAAAAAGTCATATAATGGCTTGCTTTCTTCCCTTCAATTTTTATCTTGAAACAATTATAAAAATTCGCAAAAACAAAACAAATATTGTATCACACTCATTATGCATTGTATTAATTCTAAATTTCTTTATTCTTCTTTATTTATCAGGTACAAACGGCCTTCGAAGACGTGGCCGACAAACTTACACCCGCTATCAGACTCTTGAATTGGAAAAGGAGTTCCACACCAATCACTATCTAACCCGCCGGCGCAGAATCGAAATGGCGCATGCCCTATGCTTGACCGAAAGACAAATTAAAATTTGGTTCCAAAATCGACGAATGAAATTGAAAAAGGAGATACAAGCCATCAAAGAACTGAACGAACAAGAGAAACAGGCACAGGCAGCTAAAGCAGCAGCGGCGGCGGCAGGACATCATTTAGGCGAATAAAATTAGGAAAATGTTATAAATTATTATAATTATAGTACTCAAGATAATGGTAACAATAGAGAAGATAATAAATGCAATAATAATAATTGTGTGTACAGACGACCAGGTGTATACGCAATAACAACAGCAGAATCTATTTTCAATGAGACAACATTACAAGCAAAAACATCAAATAGCCGTTCATCAGAATTTCCAAATCAAAGGGTAGTGGTTAGACCAGAAATATTAGATAATGAGGTTTACACGTACGGCAGTGTAAATAAAACTAATCACGATCACTTTCATCAGCAATTTCATACTCATCAACCATTCTATTTTCATCCCGTTACCACCCATGATTATCATACAAACCCGTATTCCGCCCAACAGCTTCATAATCTCCACCAGGATTGGAGAGAAGTTACAAATTCATCTAGTCCCTCGACTGTTGCAACTCCTTCGACAGCGGTTACAGTAAGCT
Source organism: Musca domestica (assembly GCF_030504385.1). Lineage (NCBI taxonomy): Eukaryota > Metazoa > Arthropoda > Insecta > Diptera > Muscidae > Musca > Musca domestica. The sequence continues at coordinate 20,448,818 of NW_026712328.1, read as the reverse complement.
GTATTATTCCTACGAGATATCCAGATATAAATAGTCTGGTGCCAGCAGCCTATGTAAAAACAGAAACAAATTTAGATGATCATGATTGTTTCCTAAATAGAGATTCTATGAATAATTGAATGAATTATAGGTAAATGCCATAATAACAGGCATATGTTTGCTGACAATTTCCACATGATTGAAATAGTGTTGTTGTCAATTATAAACATGAAATTCAAAAATGTTTGTACAATCTAATTATTGACCCTTTGTGGGAAAGAATAAGTAGACCTATATTCAGCATATGCGCTTCTGACGCCATTTGTTCTTGATCGAAATTTGTAATTTGACCAAAAGATTGCGAATTTTCAACTAAATTTTGTTTCCAAAAGGACCCATCTTCGAACTGAATCTCTCCAAGATTTATAGTACGTAGTAGCCATACAGGCAGATGGACGGACATCGCTAGGTCGGCTCCTTCCAAAGACATATAGTGTATTTTTGATCATATAATTGTATTTTGATCATATAAATGCCCGATTGTCTAAATGGTAGCCGTGCACACCATGCCCTGTTACATCCGTAATTGTTGTCTAACGTCGTCTCCGTATGAAGGCAACATTTTCGTATTTTTTCTTCCTTGTTTGTTTGCTGGCGCAAAGATTCGAACCAGCGACATATAGTTTTGTAGCCGTTACTCATTATCTGGAATAATAAAAGCATTATTTTGTTTTACTTTTAATTCAAAAGCAGTCGTCATTATTTTGAATTGTAGAAAAAACAAAACGAACAAACTTAATATTTCGGTTTCGCTGGAATAAGGGCGTGCGTACTTCACTCGTTTTAATGTGCGGACAAAATTCCTTTTAATGTGGGGACACAATTCTTTTAATGTGGGGACAAAATTCGTTCAAAAACGAGCAAAATCTACTCTTACCGAGCCCTTTTCTAGTTTTAGGAATTATTTTGTTTTTCTACACATATGTATGCGTGTGTGTGAGCAGAATCTACTTTTGCAGAGCACTTTTTAGTTTTTGCCATACCGTTGTTGTGTTTCTATGTATGTGTGCATAATGGACCAAAGGTCTCCGAGTGAAGCAGTTGCCGAATTCGAAAAAATACACCATGTATGTGTATTTTGTCGAAGATAATTTATTACAAAATATTATAATACAATCTTTAATTATAGCCAATTGAGTTAGAACAAGGTCGAAACCCTCAAAAAAATTTAATTTGTACAGCAACGTTATGTGTATCAATTTCGCAAATTTTTGGTTCCGTGTTATGGAGGCTATAGAAAACCTGAAGCAATTTAATCTGGATATATCTCTTCAAAAGTTGAAGTGGTAAACATGGACGAACATGATTTAAAATATTCTTAGAATTTTATGCTGATCAAGGGTATATGTAATTTATAGAATCTTAAATGATTATTTCAACGAGTTATGAGTGGAATGACAAAATTAGCATATCCGTGGGAGTATAAAATCTGTATTTAAATAGTATATGGATCGGAGTATGCCATAAGTTGTGATTTGGGAGCTAAGTAAGTGGTCGTGGTATATTTGGTTTGTTATTGTAACAGTAAATGCTGCACGTTTAAATCCTGCTAATTTGGTTCTTGCTCAACATCAAATGGAAAGATGCAGTGTAATGTGTCGGGCTCAATGCTGGGCAGACGATATGCTCACTCTCACCAATCAGTGCCCAATACCAATTGAGACGACTACATCACCCCGGACGTAGTTGGCAAAGTCCAGCCTGGATATCTCAGCCAGTTTACGTTCATGGGGAGTCCAAGGACGATATTCGTACTGTACTGGTTAATAACATTGGTGACTGCATCAGTATGAATGCTTCAGAACTGGCACATATCGATAATATATTCAAAGAGTGTCATATCTCAAAAAAAATTCTACCTCAAAAATCGCACTTTTATACCCTACGCCACATAGTGGTAAGGGTATTATGTCTTTGTGCATTTGTTTGTAACATGGAGAAGGAAACGAGATAGATCCATAGTTCCTTTTGGTGATCAGCATAAAATCACAGTATGAGTCGATTTATGCATGTGTGTCCGTCCGTCTGTCCATGTATTTTTGTAAACAAAATGCAGGTCGCATTTATTATTCGATTGAGACGAAATTTTGCACAAGTCATTTGTTTGGCCCAATGACGAACCCTACTGAAATTTGAGATCATCGGCCAAAATTTAGATATAGCTCCCATATATATATATTCGTCCGATTTGCCTTTTTTGTGCACCAAACGTGTAATATCAGCCCAAAGAGTATGGAATTTTGCACATACAATCAAATTAGGCCTGAAATAAAGTATGCCAAATTTGATCGAAATCGGTTCAGATATAACTATAGCTCCCATAAATATTGTTCAACCAATTTGTTATTTTTGTCTATCGCATCCGTATTATGCACTCTATAACAACAATATTTGTGGAAATATATCAAATACAGCTCAGAAATAACTTTGCTAAATTTTATCGAGATCGGGACAGATTTGGATATAGCTCCCATTTATAACTTCGTCCGAATAACTTACGACCGAATATAGTCTAGAAGCTAGTACGTCAAATTTCGTGAAGATCAGTTTAGATATAGATATAGCTCCCATATATATTGTTCATCCGAGTAGTTATATTTGATCCCCACAGCAGTAATATGCACTCCGTAACAACGATATTCAGGGACATATATCAAATACAGCTCAGAAATATCTATGCCAAATTTTATCGAGATCGGTTCAGATTTGCATATAGCTCCCATATATATCTTTATCCGATTTCAAGTTAATTGTGTACCAAATGGGCAATACAAGCCCCAATTGAAAAGATACAAATTCTTCGGCAAATTTAGTCCTTTAAACTTAAATTATAATTATAATCATAGCTTGTATGATTTAATTATCCCACAAAAACTTTTAATTGTTATGTGAAGCTCTACTAGATATGCAAAGTGGTGTAGGGTATCATAAAGTCGGCCCGCCCGACTTTAAGACTTCCTTTACTGGTTAAGTGTGCCACTCTTAAAGTAAATGAGCGATGGTCCTACAATCTGCATGATTTACGATCTCATAGTTGAATACCCAACATTTCTAATTTTGTCAGCAGTTAGTTCTCGGTCTCGGGATACCAACATTGTTCTACGTCAGGGCTTGATCTGGTTTTGTTCTAGACTAATGTTTGTTATGGTGCTGTATTACGGACGGAATCCATGATAATAATATTAATTAACAAGTAAGCAAAGGCTATAGTCGTGCCGGCCGACCATGTCATACCCTGCAACACTACAATTTGTTCGAAGTCCCCTTATGTCCAAATCCATTTTAGAAGATTTCGTTTCTGAAATAATGTCAAAAGTAATACCCCTGTCCTTAACTCTCTTCTGATGCGAAATTCCGTGTCGATTGGTTTTCAATTGTGGTCTATAGAGCGACTACAAAATTAGAAAAATTAAATTTTTTTAATCCATTTGAGCACCTAAATGTACAACTTAATAACAATAGGCTTTAATTCTGACCCTAACCCTACTCCCATGCAAAATTTCGTGAGGATCGAACGATATTTCCAACATGCATATAATACCCTCGAAACATAGTGTTGCGGAGCGTAAAAATTTAATAAATTTACATTTCAAAATTGAAAGTTAGATTAAACAAGTAAGCAAAGGCTATAGTCGTGCGGGGCCGACCATGTGATACCTCAACTCTCTTCCGATGCGAGATTCCGTGTCGATTAGTTTTCAATTGTAGCCTATACAACGATACAAAATTAGAAAAATTTAAAATGTTTTAGCCATTTAAACCTCTAAATGCACATCCTAAGAACAATAGGCTTCAATTCCGACCCACCCCCTGCAAAATTTCGTGAGGATCGGACAATACTTGCAACATACATATAATACCCTCAAAACGTAGTGTTGGGGGGTGTAAAAATTTAGAAAATTTAAAATTCAAAATTGTAAATAAAGATTGAAAAAATCGCATGCGATATAAAATAAGACAAAAATGGAAAAAAATGAAACAAAAGATATAACTTTTTATTGGTATATTATCCCGCGATTTCACTGTAATAGTCAGAAGTGATCTTTTAATGTATTTGTGATTTGGTTGGGATTACAAATATTCGCGGTTTAGTGGAAATTTTTCTATTTCCATTTTTAATTTCGTGATGATCGGTTCATAATTGCGCACGTAGCTTGATTACAAATTAACATGGACAGACGGACGGACGGACATACATAACTTAATGTAAATTTCCGCGTCGATTGGTTCATAATTGTGGCTTCTATAGCATCTGTAAAATCAGGAAAATTTTCTGTTTTTGGTCTATTTCATACTGTGCAAATATCTCCAAAAACTATAGGGTTCTATCAAAGACATGCAATATAATAAGATGGGACATTATTTTGTTAATTTTCTTCAATAGATGGCGATGGTAGTGGAAAAATATGTTATGCCACGATATCGTGACATAGCATTATGTCATAATTTAACAGATCTGACACATTTTAAGGGTTATTGTTGATTTTTATCGGTTCAATGTACAAGGAAATGTTCTGGAATAGATTTTTGAGAGCATGTCTATCATACCTGATATTTTTTTCCGCGTATTTCCGCCATTTTTCGGCGATATCGGAATAACATATTTTTCTAAAATTTCCAATCCATTTCTGTTATTTCGCCTGTCATCTATTACCTGAAAGACAAATTAAGGCCCATATGCAGTTTGTCTAGTCTTTATAGTTTTATGTGTTTGGTTCTATTCTGACCCTAACCCCTCCTCCATTTCCAATTTCGTAAGGATCGGGCCATAATTGCGACCCGTTGCTTGATTAACATGGACAAACGGACATGTATAGTTAGATCGACTCAGCTCGGTGAAATAGGAAGAAAGTGTAGCGGGATCTGTGTTATGGTAACACATTTTTGAAATGACATGTCTTTTGTTAAATCGTATGAGGAATATTTTCGCCATTATAGCATATTTTATTATTTTATATTATATTATTTTTAAACAGGATATTCAAATGTGAAAACAACGCATGAACAGTCTAAAATACCAACGAAGAAATCTCTAACAACAAAGATACAACTTCGACCAAAGCCTTGGAAAAGAACTATAATATACATAAGATTTTTGTAGTATGTCAGCAGAAGCGGCGGAGTAATGTGGTAATGTACGTCAATCCCTGTCACCTACATACTTAAAATGCTTGAAATTAAAGGGACTTACTGCCTACCCATAATTAGAACTAATTTTACCACAAACTTTCTTTTTCCACGGTTTAGGATACTTTAAAGTGAGAAGGCTATTATATAATGTTAAATGTATAAAGAAATCGTATATACATATATCCACTTGCATTACAATTCATGTTCCGGTACTTAGTTTATTCAAATAATAATGAAATAGTTAAAATTAGTATACGTATTATTGTTTATGTGTTGATTAAGAATTAAAATGAATAGTGATTAATAATAATTTTAGGACCACCTTAGAAGAAGGCCATCAGAAATCAATGTATACGTAATTAAAACATAAGATACAATACAGTTTTAATGTCAGTAATCCTAAATACTATATTAATCATAAGAGAATAGAATATACAAAAGCCCGATTGCAGAGCTTATTGCAAAATGGCAATTTTAAAGGTATTTCTCGTAACTAACTAATAACTATTCATTTTAAGATCAAATACATAATAAGAAAACAATAAATATATTAAAGTAGTAACAATAGTAATTTAATAAAAAAAACCTTATAGAACCTATACAGAAGCTATTTTAGTTTAATTTTTGGCGATTTATTTAAATGTAAAAATACGAACAAAAATGCATAACAGTGTAAATCACAATTCTTTCCAGAGCCGCTGAATTACTTTTTTCGCTTAATAATTAATTTATGTGTGATTTTTTTTTTTCCTTTTTAGGTCGGATAGCCTCCATCAACCTTACGCATATGTCATCAATCAATGATATGATAACTTGTTTTTGTTCGTCCATACTTCTTCCTTAAAGTAAATTTAATCAGAGCTTTTGACCAATTGCTTCCCCATAAGTCTAGACTAAACAAGTAAGAAAGCAGGTAACTTTTTATTCCCTCCACCATTTGGAAGTAACTTGAAAATTTTAAAACAAATCCATACAGAGACGTGGTCCTGCGTAAGTAATTTGTGTCATAGGCTGTAGTAACTGTTCCGAACGTTGTAAACACATTTGAAACAATACCGATGTATAACATCGCAAATATCATCAAAATACCGAATATTGGGAGGCGTCGTTATATGGGGAAAATACGATATCGTGGACCGATATAGATAATTCTCTTCCAGAGGATAAAGTACTCACAAGGAACTCCTAACATCATCAAAATACCGAATATCGGGGGTACCGTTATATGGAGGATATACTACATCGTGGACCTATATAGAAAATTCTTTTTCAGGTGGTAAATTACTCATAAATAACTCCTTGTGTAGAATTTATGATAATTCCATTGACAAATTTGACTAAAATCATCAAAATGCCGTAAATCGGGGAGTACCGATATATGGGGACTATACGATATCGTGGACCTATATAGATAATTCTCTGCCGAGGTATAAAGTACCCACAAGGAATTACTTGTGTGGATTTTCAGACAATTTCATTGAAAAATGTGGCTAAGATCAACAAAATACCGTATACCGGGGGGTACCATTATATGGGGGCTAAACGATATCGTGGACCGATATTGCCCATCCTCAAACTTGACCTGCCTGCAGACAAAAGACAGATCTATGCAAAATTTTAGTATCCTTTATGAATTTGTTTTGACTGTAGCATGATTACAACAGACGGGCGGACCGGCTGGGCTAAATCGTCTTAGAATTTTACACTGATCAAGAATACATGCACCTTGTTGGGTCTAAAATTATTATTTCGATGAGTTACAAACGGAATGACGAATTTAATATACACTGCAAACTATGTTTGGTGGAGGGTATAAAAAAGAGAGAACTCAGTGACTTTTGAACGGATGAAGATGTATATTGAAGCTATATAAAAATTTAAACCGATCTCGATAACATTTGGCAGAGGTATTTTCGAGCAGTATCTGACCTTTATCAAATATCGTTCTTGTGGAGTGCATATAACGCATATATATAACTTTACTACCAAATCGGATGAAATATATATGGGAGCTATAGCTATATCTGAACCAATTTTCACCAAATTTGAATTACTTATTTCTAGAATTAATTTGGTCGGATCTCCCATGTGGGTTGATATTGGCCATTAGGTACACAAAAAATCTGATATTGGATAAAGATACATATATTGGAGCTGTATCCTAATCTGATCAGATCTCAATAAAATTTGACAGAGGTATTTCTGAGCTCCATAAGTTATTTGGTTCCAAATATCATTCTTGTGGAGTGCATTACGCGTGTGAGTTACTTAAAACCCCAAATCCAGTGAAATGTATATATGGGAGCTATAGCTATATCTGAATTGATTTCCTCCAAATTTGATGTAACTTAATTCGGTCGGATGAGCCAAAATTTGGTGCACAATTAACCCGAAATCGGTTGAAGATATGAATGGGAGCTATATCTAAATTTGAACCGATTCACACCAATTTCAATAGAGTTTGTTCTTGGGCCAAACACATATTGTTCGGATAATAAATGCGATCAGCAATGCAAAAATACTGAATGGACTGACATTCATAAATCGACTCAAAGAATGATTCTTTGCAGATCCTCAAATGTAACTATTGCTATCTATCTCACTTCTTTCTCCTTGTTAGGAATAAATGCCCAAAGACATAATAAAAAATCACAGGAATATCTTATGAACAATAAAGATAAAGTTACCGCTAGATTTAAAGTTATTTGGCTGTTTTAGCCATATTTTTGAACAGAATTTTCTGTAAACTGGCAGTTTGTGTTGGCTATATATAAGAAACGTCATTGTGAAGACTATCCATATCCAAGTTTAGGTATAGTATTAGCATAATTGGATATAACTGTACCCCGTTATTCATTTTTTCTTTTTTTTTATTTGTTTTTTTATTTGGAGTTCCTAATAGGCACCGTCCCCGCTAACAAATAATTGCTTGTAGAGGTCCATGTTATTGTAAAGCACATAATTGCAACACCTGATATTCGGAATTTTCAAAATATTAGCGGCGTGTTCAACCGATTTTTTACGTTCTGCAAATCCCATCCAAATAGTGGAGGATCTTAAGGATTCGGACAGGCAAAACTTAGCTGGTGTTTAACTTGTCTATTAATTTTTAATTTCCTTGTATTAAATAGAATATAATGGCGGCTCCGGAACTAAGTAGTGTGCATATATAATGTAAAACTATCGAATTTTCAAATAATCTATAACATAAAAAATCAACTTACAATTGACAATTTTTCACTACATATTCTAGCCATGTCATAACCTTTCAAACTATTAAAATATAAACTTATTATAAAACTATTTTTTATCTTATTCGATAAATTTTCTTCGATTTTTATTTACATCAATTGTATTTGTAAACTTGGCTAATAAATTATAATCTTAACTATTTTCTTTACCTAATATCTACTGAATACAACAAGAAATCTTTACTACTATCAGCAAATAGAATAAATTTTCCATTTAGAATGTAAGATGTAAATTATACATAATAAGCATGGAATTATTGGAAACAATTCATATATTAAAAAAAATTGAATTAAGTTGAAATGATAATACTTATCTTCAAAACACAAAGAGTAAATATATATCGTAAATAAATGGCAAATTTAAGAAATACCTTATATTTTAGTTGTTTTAATTATATTGAAATGCCCACAACATATTACATATTGCAGTTAATACCAAATATATAGACTCACTTTCTTTTAATGTATGATATGTTGGGTCTGTTTTACCTTTTTTAACAGGGTACTAAGAACTCCTCAACACATTCCACATTTCCCCTATTGCCAGACATGCGCATTAAGCATATTTAGCAAATATGAAAACCAAAAAGTATTGCCAGCATAAAATTATTGTTGTCCTATGTTAAAGCGACATCTTGTGACAAATAGTTGAACATGCACATTTTATTGTAATACAATGGGTTACCATCCCCTTTTGCATGTAAAAATTCAAAACGCCCAAAACTGTAATGCCATGGCTCAATAAGGTTGCTCAACTTCAAAGAAACTAGAAAAATGCAAGTCTGTGCTGGAGTCTTATAGTGTTAAATAATATTTTATCTTTAATCTTTTAACAAAATTCTTATATTGGGAAAAACCCGCGAAACAAGAATGGAATTTCGGGGTTATTCCACAAGGTGGAATCTAAAATACCATAATACAGTTTGATCACAAAATTGTACAATTTGTTATCTATTTACGTCGAAAATTTGCATTTATTTTGCAACCAAATTTGAAATAATTTCAAATTATTGTATTTTTTTATTCAAAACAAAACACACAGAATAAGGGCACCAAAAGAAAAAAAGGTATTTGGGGGGTAGCTTTGTTCTACATTCTGTAATTGTGCCATGAGTAATGCAATGTTATATTGGGGTCTCTACCAAGACGTGGACCTGTATATGCAATTTTTGTCATAGACGAAACTTGAAACAATTACAGTGAATAATGTCACTAAAATAATTAAAATACGGAATATAGGGACGTACCGTTATATGGGGGATATACAAAGACCTAGACCTACATAACCAATTCTATGTCGTAGACTGTACTGTCCATTAGGAACTTAATATACAAAACAATTCCGATGAATAATGTATCTTAAATCATTCAAATACCGAATATATGGAGGCACCGTTATATGGGGGCTATATAAAGACGTTAACCTCTATGAGCAATTTTCTGTCACAAGATGTAGTACCCATTAGGAACTTTAAATTCCATATTTTAAACATTTCTGATGGAGAATGTGACACAAACCATCAACATGCCGAATGTCTGAGGATATAGCTATATGGGGACTATAGCAAAACTTAGACCCATATTGTCAGCATGTGTTCCCATGCTGCCAATTTACGCACATTCGGGCTAAAATTTTTGAATAAAACATCTTGAACCTGTCGGTAGAGCTATACCAAAACGTAGACCAATATAACCCATTTCCAAAAAGTCCTGCGGATCTAGCACTCTTTTGAGTAAAATTTGATTAACCTACTTCATTTCTTTCGGAAGCTAGAGTGATTTCCACAGATTGACATCGCTAAATAGACATAGACTTTTATTCTGATCAAGAACATGTACACTTTGTGGGGTCAAAAATGTATACTTCGAGGTGTTACATACTATGGTGGAGGATATGAAAATATCAAGTTTGAAAATCCCATCCACGGGTCAAACATTTATAACTAATTATATTTATTTTTTATATCAGAGAAATTAAAGAAATTTAGATATTAATTTATCCTGGTGTTTACCCAATACAAATTGTCATATATTATAGTAGAATTTTACTATTACCTACGCACTTGGGAATTATTTCATATTTCATTGGTTAAAGACAGGATATTCTAAGGAGAAACGAAAACAGGCCGCGAAAAAAATAATTCTAAATAACTAAACTACTAATTATATACAGACAAAGTCGGTACTTGGAATGGAAAGTTAAATTTACATATGCAACTTAAATTTTTCAAAATCTAGTAACTAATGAAGTTATTCGAAGTTAAATTGAAAATGGAAATACCGAATGTAAGATCTTAACAAGTAAAAAAGCTGTAAGTTCGACCGGGCCGAACTTTTAATACCCTTCACCATTTGGTACAAATTTGTCAATTTCAAAAAAAAAAAAAAAAATATATATATAAATAAAATTCGTGAAAAATTCTGTTAAAATGTTAAAAATACCGAATGCCTATACGACGACATAAGTTATTACAATATCTAAATTTTTCTGTCTTAGGCAAAATATACTGGCAAAATATACATGTGTCCAAAATTTTAGCCGTCTATCTCAATTTGTTCGAAAGATAGCGTGATTACAACAGACAGACAGACGGACATGGCTAAATCGTCTTAGAATTTTACGCTGATCAAGAATATATATACTTTGTTGAGTCTGGCATGAGTATATATATATATATATATATATATATATATATATATATATATATATATATATAGAATGGTGGAGGGTATAAAAATACCGAAAAATTCGGTGAATAATGTAGCTAAAATCATCAATATAGGGAGTTACTTTAACATGGGGGCTATACCAAAATGTGGACCTGCACAGACAATTTTCTGCCTTAGGCTGTAGTATCCATTACAAATTTCAAATAACAAATTTGAAACAAATCCGGTGAAAGATGTCGCTGAAATCATCAAAATATACGTATATCGGGAGGTACCGTTATGTTGGGGCTATACGAAGACGTAGACTGTACAGACAATTTTCTATCATAGGCAATTTTCCGTCATAGTATGTAATACCCATTACAAACTTTAAATACGAAATGTTAAACAATTGCGGCTAATAATACGTTAAAATCACTAAAAAACTTATACAATGCTTATACAATTTTCCGTCATATGTTGATGTACCCATTACGAAATTCAAATACGAAATTTGAAACAATTTTGGTTAAAAATATCGCTAAAATCATCATAATACCAAATGTCTTGGTGTACTTTTACATGGGTGCTATACTAAACCGTTGAGCTATATAGACAATTCTCTTTCAGGGGATAACGTAATCACGAGGAACTCCTTGTGTAAAATGTCAGACAATTCATTCGTTGAAAAATGAAGTTAAAATGGTCAAAAAAACGAATATTGGGGGGTACCGTTATAAGGGAGCTATACAATATGGTGGACCGAACTTGACCTGCCCGCAAACAAAAGACTGATATGTGAAAAAATTGTGTTTCCTATCTTAATTCGTTTTGACTCTAGCGTGATTACAACAGACGGACAGGTCTAAATTGTCTTAGAATTTTACGCTGATCAAGAATCATACTATGTATGGTGGAGGGTATAAAAATGACCAACAATTCTTTATTGATAGTACTTATGTAAAAAATAACAACATTGCAACATTAGAAAGTGGGGAAATAAATACGATTAGTGCGATCCACTTACATTCCACAAAGGTTATGTTGAAAAAAAATCCAAATATCAAACATATTAGTGATGTTTCAAATCAGTAAAAATTTTAGATATTTTTGTTGGAAATCTGAATCTGAAAATTCGTCCAGGCCGGCCAACATTAGGTAAAAAATATATGTAAATAAATGTATATGGATTCAACCGATTGATTATTTCAGCGATATAGTTTTCAATTTATTATTAAGTAGCATTTACTCTTGATCCTTAATTGATAAAGCAGTGTCTTGAATTATCTGTCGATATTGCAGTTTCTACAATTCCGACACATTAAAGTATACTTTAGGGGTTAGAAATGTTTGTACCAATACCACTTATTAATGTGGCAACATCAGTAAAATAATATTGTAGATGAAGCGGTTCAAGAGATACATTCCAAATAAAGGAGCATATCTTAAGGATGCCATGACATGACTAAAAACCGATTAGTACGGCTTACAACCATTCAAGTTAACCGCGCACCGCTATGCGATTGTACAATTTTTGGCGCCCTTGGATCTAATTATCTTGTGATCTATCTATTACGAAACAGTCTTATCATATTATTTTTTCCAGTTTACAGTTTTTGAAAGGCAAAATGTTAAAACAATGGTTGTAGGCGAAGATTAAGGCCTTAGTGCAGTCTTTAACCTTAAAGGGTTACAGATTGAGTTTATTAATAAGATAAAAGACAACACTATGGTCCCGCCGAATTTGTTGATCATCCAATTTTTTTGATTTGACGTAAAATTAAGGACAGATCAAGATTTCAGTGTCAGCAGTACCAGTAATTCTATTGAGTGGAATTGGAATTTTTTCCCACAAACGTCAAAATCTCAAAACGAGAATATGTTATCCAATCATCAACAAATGTGGGTTTCAACTATGCACCAACAGTTAAATTGAAGAACTACAAATTTCCGAAATTTCAGCCTTTGATGGTACGTTTGACAGAGATGGTACGTTTGACAGTTTTTTAGGTTTAAGACGGTCGGGAAGTTATAAACGTCGAAAAAAAACTGTATACAACGTAGAAAAAGTATAAAACGTCGTAAAATTCTAAACCTTAAGGTTGTATTACTGAATCCACGATAATCATAATGTTGGTAGTTTCTTTGTGTAAATCTTCAAAATCTGGTTAGAGCGCTTAAAACCTGAGGTTGGATTTTTGTTCTATGAAAATATGAAATGAAAAGTATTTTCTTTAAATACATTTTCACTTGACATTTGCCGCCTTTATTGAAGATTACATTTCAGATTTTCATGGAACACGAATTGTGTTCTGTTCAAAATAACCAAGTTCAAAACAACTGCATTTAATGTTTATCGTTCTAGCTTTACTCACTGCAACCAAACAGGCGGCTGCTGTTAATGGAACGCTTTCTTAGATTATGCGGGTGTTAATAATTATAGTAAGCTTGACAAACATTCAACCAGTGTTTTTTTTTTTTTTTTTTTTTTGCCAAAAACTTTTATTTGTCTAGGCTTACGACTTCTTCGACGTATACAGGGTCAATTAAATAAAACCGCAACAAAGTCAAACGCTACAATTTTTACATTTTTTTTATTTTATTGAATGAAAGCAAAAAATGTTGAAAATAGCATCAAATTTTAGAATTAGTTTAGATTTGTTCGAATTAGTGACCTTTGGCACGAACTATGGCCTTCAAACGGCCAATAAAATCGGCACATGCTTCCCGAATGTTACTCAGGTGATCGACACTTTGGTATTTTTAGGTGCCAACCTTGCTTTCCAAAATACACCAGACCAAATAGTTCACCAGATTGGTATCCGGATATTTTGGTGGTGGTCATTTTGTAACCATTCTTGCGTGGCGCGAGCTGATTGCGTTGGTGCTGAGTCCTGTTGGAATGCGGCCAAAATGTTTGCCTGCCCAAGGCTTTAGTACATCCTATTTTCGCGATAATATTTGGCATTTATTCTGATGCCACGGTCGATTAATACGAGCGGAGAGCGACCATGGGATGTTATGGCGCCCCACTCAATCACCACGGCCGGCGCTTGAGTTCTGGTGGCCAACCGATGGTGCACATTTTCAGCTGACCTCCTTGGCAAGTAAACACGATCATTTTGTTTGTTTACAAAATGCTGGACAACGAATGTTTTCTCATCGGAGAAAACCAAATTCAGCAGTTCACCACTTTCGGCCAAGCGAAGCAACTCTTTAGCTCTTTTGAGTCTGTTTTCTTTCAGTTGCAGTGTAAGTTTTTGCACTTTTTGGAATTTCAATGGCTTTACCCCGAGCTCATTTTTCAATAATTGCTGAATTCAATATTCAATTCATGTTCAGCTCACGAGCAATTTTTAGGCTAATGCGACGCGAGTTTCCACCAAGTCGCTTCTTTACTTTTTGAACCATTTCTGTCTGAAGTTGGTTGCAGTTTTTTCATTTCACTCTGTATATAATACCCAAGCATCTTTTATGATTTCATGTGTATCGATTCTTATTAAGTTGTTCCAGTTAAAATTATTTTAAGTTTTTCGTCCTTATTTTAATATTTTCTAATCAGGATTACATATTACAAATGAAAAGATTAAAAGGTGTATTTACAGCTGTTAAACCTTCCCAACTAATAATTCTAACTAAATACGTTCGATATTGTAATCATACATGCTTGTGTTACTGCCTTTCGTACTTGGAACAGAAGAAGGATGTTAATTTGTTGTGTTGTTTAATGAATTTATTTCATATTCCTACTTATTTCTGTCCTTCTATTTTTCCATTCACAACAATCATTGGCTACTTCCAGTTGGGTCAATATATTCAATTGTTAGAGAATATTTGTATGTGGAAACAAATTTCTGACATGTTGGGCATTCATTATTTTGGGAAAAGGTTTTACTTTGCTGTATATCATTATTACTACTTATTATCTGCTCTAGAAGGATGTTAATAAAACTGTACCAGTGCACAGTGGTCGAGGTCGTATGGGAACAGCGGCCAAAAATACTTTCAGTGCTGATATCAATATCATTCTTTGGTTATGGTACCTTGATGGGATAAAAATAAAAAATGTGAGAAAATGGATATGGTCGATGCATGTTTTGGCATGGTCCCCTTACAACGTACCTCCCGGATGGGGGTTATTTGCCCAATATTTGTCACATTTCTACACTAGATTGTCCTGTTAATTGAAATTTTACGTTCTAAGGAGTTAAAAAATAAACTTACTGAAAATTATTTGGAAAAGCCCGCCTTCAGGTAGAGTCCCCCTGTAAAGGTACCTCCAAAAATAGAAGCATTTTTTATACAAATCAAGTCCAAATTTGATTATTTTTTGTAAACAAAATAAAATAACAATTTAATGTAAAATTAAATCAAAGTTAAATTTTGCACAAATAATTTGTTTGACTTAAGGCCCTATTGAAATTGGAGATAATCGGTCAAAATTTAGGTATAGCTCCCGATTTGTTATTTTTATCCTCCGCAGCCGTAATATGCACTCTGTAACAACGACATTTGGGGAAATATATCAAATATAACTCAGAAATACCCTTTCTAAATTTTTTCGATATCTGATTTGCCTTTAATTGTGCACCAAACGTGTAATATTAGCCCAAATCAAATTTAGATATAGCTCTCATATATATCTATCCAATTTCAAGTAAATTGTGCACCAAATGGATAATACAAGCCCGAATTGAAAAGGCGCAAATGCGACGACAAATTTAGTAGAAAGCGATTCTGAGGAGGACATTCCTCCCATATATTAGTTCCTTTGGACTTTTAATTATTACTATAATCATAGTTGGTATGATTTAATTCTCACAAATTCCCCATTAAAACCATTATTTGTTATGAGACGCTCTACTAAATATGCAAAGTGGTGTAGGGTATCACTTTAAGACTTTCTTTACTGGTTATTGTTTGGTAACGTTCGCTGTCCCGTTATAAAAGGGTCAGAGCTCAGAAGAAGACGGTCAATAAGATCTGTGTTTGTTGAAACACGAGAACTGTTTCGTGTATGATCTATTCTAAACTTTTTTTTTTGTTTCTAGACTCCAGGACCACCTCCTATAATTCTCCAATCGATACAATGATACAATTTATAATGTCGGGTGCATGTATTAAAATTTTATTAGCTGCGGGTGGAAGATAGTGCCATGAATACCTATTTGTTAACTCTTTAGCCGTTTGCACTGCAAAGGCCTTAAATTTTTCGACATTAATATTATACCCAGAAGACAATGCAGGTACCATTATTGAACACCCCTCAATTATATCCTTATCAATCCCAAACAATCTGAAATCTGAAAGTTAAATTAGTACTTTTAGAATCTTAGGGCCATTACTAATGGCGTGAAAAAAATCACATTGGAGGATTCAGGGGGGAAAACAATTAAAACTTTACCTGAAATCCAATTTTATTTTCAAAATTAATCTTAAAGCAACTAGGAACACTCACATCGTCTATATTATACACAACTACTAAACACTCAAATTACTGCACTAAAAATAAGTCAATACCTTGCTTTTCAAGAATTATGCCAAGAATTGTTATTTTAAAATGTATTTAATTTTGTAATACAGATCTACTTTTACTCTTTTTTTACTGATCCCACTGAAAAAAGCAACTAACTACATTTTCTCTTTTTTGATGCTATTTTCGAAGTGTTCCGTTAGAATGAAGCCAAGATTATTATGTTTTCTAAAAAGCTTAACCTCTTAAGAGTTCATGTGCACACATTTGACAATAAATATCTGATTTTCATTTTTTGAATTTTGGCCAATGGCAGCGACCACTGTGCAGTGTAGGGATATATTCTATCTAACTAAACTCTTTTTTGAGTTATAGATTCATTGCTTAATGTAAATGTACAGTAGACCACGCAAATAAGAAAATCATTAAAAAAAACTTAAATGCGTGCTTTCCTTATATGAATGTGTTGTGAAAAAAATAATATACATTTATTTAAGAAAGTACACCACGTTTTGTTTTTTAGTGTTTAACTAAATTTATTTTATAAGCAAAAAAAAAAAAAAAACAAAATATTTTACATGTACTTAAATGTTGTCCAAGTCCTTATATAAAACAAGTAAGCAAAGACTATAGTCGTGCGGGGCCCACCATACGATGCCCCACAACACTACATTATGTTAGAAGCCCCCTTATGTCCAAATCTATTCTGGAAGATTTTGCTTTTGAAATTATGTTGTAGAGCACAATAGAGCACATATATTCGTCAAGAAATCAGCATAAAAAAGCCAGAAGTTCTTCTTTTGTGTATTTTGGATTTCGCCTGTAAGTTATTTTCAGCGTTTCGGTAGAATGGAAATGTTGGTATTTTTTCACACAGAAGTAGTGGCTCATTCTACCCGTTGTAGTAAACTCTACTCCATGTGAGAGCTCACGTCTTTTGGTTTCTATTTGTGACCTTTATAACGGCTGAGAAATCAGGAACATTTTTAGTTGTTGATCCATTTCAATCCCTAAATATATTGCGAACATCTTTGAAAGGCCTCGCTCTTCTGAGCCTAAACCTACCCTTGTGCGATATTTTTAGATTTTATTCTTTTATGCCAAGAGGGCATTCTGAATTGATAAAATTTGTCAAAATTGGTCCAGCCATTCACGAGATATATGCATTCCAGCTAACATCCCCTTCCTTTGTATATACACATTGCATATATTTCGCTATATATATCCAATATATTTACTATCGGCAGAATTGACCTTTTCGTCTATTTGTGATTTCGCCCGGATTCAAAATATTAGCGGTTTAATGGAAAATTTGACTTTTATTTAACACAAATGTTATGGTCTATTTAACCTACTAAATATCACCGGATGACCATCAAAATTGGAAGGCTCCTGCCCAGGAGGACCATAATTGCGACCTGTAGAGTGATTACAAATTTACATGGACAGACGGACGGACGGACATACATAGCTAGATCGACTCAGCTCGGCGAGATAGGAAGATCCATAATTTTTGGCCCCACCAAACTTATAATACACCCAACACATAGTGTTGTAGGGTATAATTATTCTGTGGGTGATTTTCGGATTTGGTGTTTCAAACATATTTCTGAGATGCGTCATTTCAAATAAGCGTCTTCTTTTATGTCTATAAAAAAGAAAATGTTTATACCTTTCATTGTTCGTTTCTGAATTACGGACTTAAGAATTTAGAATTTGTATGCACATATCTTTTGATCGCTGAAGGATACAGTTTTCAAATTGGGAAAGTATAACGAAATTTGGAACAAAAATAAATGTTACCAAGTTATATTAAAATAGGTTCAAATTTGGATGTGAATGATGAACAAAAATTTATTATTGGACAATAGGTTCTTTTTATATTGGTCTCCCATTTGAACTAAATTTTACGCATCTTTACTGTTCCAATGTATCGTCACCTTCCTCGCATGCCCTGCGTATACTGTTATCTGCACATCCAATTTTATACAGATGATCATGTAGGCCCAGAAACCCCGTAGGGATGCCTGTACCCCACTAATATCTTTCTTACATAGTAACAATAGATTCTTCGTTTATATCTCATTGGGGTCGCCCCCAAAGGACTTTTGTATTTTTCCCTTCGCCTTAATTGTTCTATAGGAATATGTGGTCGTTTTTTTGCCTATTTCTTTAACTCTAGACGTGACGCGTTTAGCGCGACTGAATTGTCTAAGTTTACAGGTGCTAATTACCAGAGAGTTCGTTATCTCGTTACCTCTAACTCCCGCATGATCTGGTACCCATAGAGTGTTGCCCATATTCGACGGACCTTTGGGGCCTTTGGGCCCATTCCAATCGACGAGGCTTGTCCGCAGGCAACATTCTTTGCGTCAATTGAATTTTGTACGGAAATGCAAATCAATGCGAATAATCCGTTGTAAAGTGGACCGAGCCATGCCCAACGCTTAATGGTGTTCTTAGAATGCGCACTTCTCACATTTTTTAATGTTTTAAAAGCACATTGAGTTTGACTTCTGTTGAATGCAAATTTCAACCATTTCAGAGCGCTCGCGTGACGTGTATTGGTTCATGGTAAAAATATGCTTGGACTGACGCTTCAAACGCGGTATGTCATTAAGCGATGTGACATCTCTGTCAAAAGTTATGGCCTTGCCAGATGGGTCCGTCGAATATGGGCAACCCTGTATTTATAAATACACCTAAGTCTGTTTTTACACAGTCTTTTTGTACACGGTTTTGGTATAACACGGTTTGAAAATTGAATATTTTTAATTTATTTACACGATTTTATTCCATTTAGCACGATTTGAAATTTTATGTACTTAAATTTTTTTGTCAAATTTAATTTTTGCGAAGTATGTTCATATCACAAAAAAGTATTTATGAAAGAAAAAAGTCTGAAACCATCGATAGTTTGCGAACACTAGCTTAAAGATTTAAGTGAATTCCCCATTAGCGGGTACAAACAATTTTTACTGGTCAAAGCAAATGTGAATAGCACTATGTGCATACAATAAAATTTACTGGTCAGAGCAATTGAAACGTGTTAATATTTTGTGAACTGTTAATGCAATAAGACGTGTTTGGTAAAGAAAGAAATAAAAATTCTTGTTTTTCATTAATTTTAATAGGTTTTAGAGATTAGGAACAAATCACCCATTTTTCTATAAGATCAATGTCTTTTTTACACGGTTTTTTTTTTTACACGGCTTCTTCTGGAACCAATCTACCGTGTAAAAACAGACTTAGGTGTAATACGAAAAGGAGTTTTTCGGAATTTATAATATATTACAAAATAAGAGAATTTTTTCGAACTTACTGCTTTTTAACTTATTATATTAAAAACAAATGCTCAAAGACACAATATATAATAAAATATTAATGATAATATTCCACCAACGCTATCTAGGAAAAATACTGTCAAACAATATTGTTTTGAGAATGATACGAACACCAGCAAACATTTTTCGGGAATGTTAAAGGACTAAGTTAAAATTCAGCTGTTGACAATTCCTTGTTTTTTTATTTCCTCCTTTACTGTTGTATATCAGCGAATGGTAAAAAATAGAATAGTGGAAAATGTATGATGTAATGACCCTTTTGTTACTGCATACGTAACAAAGGCAACAATGAATGGCGACAGGGCAGCATCGGTAGTTCTACAGTTCATATCCTGCCATTTCATATGGAGTTATTTTACACATTCGCTCAGATGATTGTATGGGTGTGTACATACATATGTATATACATATGCGACACTGCAAGTGTGAAAGTGCGAGTAGTTCAGACGGTTATCGGGTAGCGGATATGTTGTAAAGTGCGTTTATGGTTTGATGATTTACAATCGCAACAATAAATATTCACACGGCCAATGCACACATTATTTGCAATTTATGCTCTGCGAGCCATATTTCACGAAGCCACACATGTAAATTTATGCAATTATTAATTTTACGCGTTCCCGCCTGCCGGTTCAACAAATGTTTTTTTTCTACGTTATTTCAACATTGTCCGCATTGTTGTTGGTATTGTTGCAGGCGATGCCTTCAGAGTGGTAACACTTGTTGTTATAGATAGAAAGTAGTGATGATTTGCAGTCAGTTTATTTTGCCTAAATTTTGCTGAGAAGGAGACAGAGTAAATCCATACGGTCTTGTATGTATGTTTTCGATGCTTAGAAATTTCATTGGTTTGAGAAATTGCAAAATAATTTACGGATCATGTAAAATATCTCGTTGAATGCATTAAATATGTGACTATCTGACTAACATAAAAATGAAAGTAATTTTGATTAAATTAGGCAATTGCCTTGGAAAATTTATAGTTTACTCTTAGAGGAGCGACCAAATAACATAATACTAGCCGACATACACATATAATAGAACAAGTTAAAACGTATCAATCGGACAGCAAATAATTATATATCAGGTTCTTATATATCAGGTCTCTGGTTGAGAAAAATATTTAGATATAACAAGTTGTAAAAATCGCTGACTTGTTTCGCAAGTTATGATGCTTATTTCAAATTTTATATTATTCAAAACTTTTACCCTTTGTGGGGAAGTACCAGAAGGAATGGTTCGATCTCCACTATCAAATCTTGTGTTAATAGAAATATTGAAATGTGCCATGTCTGAATGAAATCGGATGTCAATTTTGACTTTTTATGAGCTTCATGACTATACAAAATTTTGACCCTTTGTCGGAGGTCCCATCTTCACACCAGACCTTGTGTTAATAAAAATATTGTGTGGTGTGTAATTTGAAGACAGTCGAACTGGTACATTACATTTTATAAGATTTAAAATTATTCAAAATGTTGACCTCTTTTAGGGGAGGTATTGTCTATTTTGACCTAGCACTGATGCGAATATTAGGATTTTCAAGCGTCTCTTTTTGGTGGAAGAGGTACCAAAAGGAGTGGACCGATAGTGCCCATCTCCCAACTCGATCTAAGTTTGACAATAATATTACGGTGCACCAAGTATGGACCAAATTGAATACTCCCTTCGAGAGTTATCCTACTCACCAGGGAGACAGATAGACGAACGGGCATCGCTAGATCGACTCCAGATGTTCTGAAATGGATTTAGTCCAAAGAGACCTAGGGTCTAAAATCTGCCCACCAGCCAGACGGACGGACATCGATAGATCGATTCCACATGCCCTGAAACGGATTTGGTCCAAAAAGAGCTAGGGTCTAAAACCTCGATAAGGCATGTTTTCGCCGTATTAAATGATATATACCCTCTCTAGCTACATGACATATATGAAAGTGAGTCTTACACCAGGAACTGTTGTTGGATATAAGCAAGAGCTGGCAGTAGAATAAACACATGTATTTATAAGGACGTTACCAAAATTCGGAACAACTTCTCAATGGGTAAAAATGTGGCTAATATCATCAAACTTGAAAGAATTCCGGTGAATAATGCCGCTAAAATCATCAAAATGACGAATATATGGAGGTATCGCAATATATAGGGGCTATAAAAAGACGTGGACCTAAGTATTTTTTTTTCCTAGGCTGTAGTACCCAATACGAACTTTGAATACAAAATTTGAAGCAATTCCGGTAAAAACGTTGTATGAGGCCTATACGACATCGTGGACCTATATAGACAATTCTCTTCGAGGGGGTAATGTTCTCAAAATAACTCCTTGTGTGGCTTTTTGGACAATTTCTTTGAATAAATCGTCTTAGAATTTTACGCTGATCAAGATGATATATATATATATATATATAACCATATAACGGTACCTCTTAATATTCGATATATGGACATGGCGTATTTGGGTAATAAGGGCGTACAAAAAATTTAACAAAATAAGGAAATTGAATATTTGTACACACTACGTCGAATTGTAGGTAACGCAGTAAAGAAATTTGAGGATGCGGTAAATAAAATTGTTAAACACTCGTACCACTAACTACAAGTAAATTAAAGTGAAATATACAATTGATTATATATGCAGTGGTATTGAAGATTAAATTTTAACTTCAGTTACATAATTTGTGGAATATTTTCAAGTTTTCCCCCCTTCTCTTTGTTGTATGTAACTCTAATTCGCAAGGAAGATATAATACTTCCGTCAAAATAACAAACAATATTTGACAAACATCCATAAAAACAGACACTTTAAAGTAAATACAACTCTTGTCGCTGTATAGTAAGTTCTGGCTGGCATATCTAAGGGAATTTGCTGGCGTCATGATGGTGTCGGTTTGACAACATTCATCTTCCTCCGGCCGGATGTTCAAAGTCAGTATGTAACACAACATGATGAGAAATGTTGCATTTATTCATTCGTTCGCCAACTCGCAATTCGCCCATTCGAAATGTGTTTGCCATTATTGTTGCCAGAACGAAGTGGAGAAGAAAAACTTTTCTTTGATTCGACACATTCGCCTCTGCCGATGTCGTTGCCGAGTAGCTTTGCTTAAGGATGTTTACCAAAACAGATTTCTCTTGGCGCTTGCTTAAGGATACCTAGATATGGCTCGTCCGTGGATGCTGTTTCTTTTTGTTGGAGGAGAAATTTAAATAAAAACACAATTTTTCATTTTATTTGCTTTTCGGTTCGGTGGGAAGAAAAACTTATTCTCAGCACTTTAGACTTTTTTGTAGATCTTGCGTTTGACACAAAGTGTTTGTTCGTCGTTCTTCAGGGTTTGCATATTTTTTAAAATCCAGATTGAATAGTAGATGGAATATTTCCTGTATCCGTTAGAATGTACACACGTTGCACTTTAAATAAGAGTGAAGCATCATCATGTTTGAAATTATGTTCTCTTCCCTCCGGTGTGGCTTTTTTGTTTTTTATTGCTGAATTTATTTCAGGAGTTGGCAAAGGATTTCGGTAGAAAACTTTTTCAACCACAAGCAAATAAAGAGATGAAATCAATTTCATTGTGAGATGTTATTGTACGTTAACTGTATGTCTAAGAAATTTGGAACTTTGAAATTTTGACTTATCAAATATATATTATATGTTTGGAACATTGTTGGCATGTTTGTTCGGGGTACCGTAGTATTTTGTTGTTGCAAAATATTCAGGTTTAATCCAATTATTGCTGTTTTTTATAAAAACAATGTTTGTTTCTGAGTGGAAAAATATGGTAATGTTTACCAGGGATAAGGCAGGGAATGCGTAGGTTTCGGAAGAGCCACAAATCCTCATCAGTTCCCTTGTTTTTTGTCTGGGATATTCTTTATTAAAAAATAACTTCTGGGGAGAATATCCCAAGTGTCACACCACAAGGAGTCTGCCGATATGTCACATCTTCGAAATTGATGTAAGTTTGACAAAAAAAATATTACCATGTACCATTGTACCATTAAATTAATTATTCCAATCGATTTTACTTAGATTAATTATTCCAATCGATTTTACCAGATTCGAAACTTTCGTCATTGTACTCTTACTTTTTAATGTATTGGAATAAAACTCGGTAGTCACAGCTCATAATGGGTTCAACTTACTCTGGCAGATTATTGTTTACATATGTTCGTGTTTATATACGGATTCGAGCCACATTTTCTAACGAAATTATAGGTATAAATCCGTATTGGGATTTCGTAAAGGGTTCCCCACTCTTGTTATAGAACAATTCTAATATAGATCAAGCTTTTTTCTTGACATCCTTCCGATACTCGGAATTTTTGATGATTTTAGCCACATTATATATAGAATTGCTTGTAATTTAGATTGTATAATCCGCATACTCCTCGAATACTAAAATTTCGGCATTAACAAACATATTTTTACACAAGTTATTCTCTTGTTGGTGGAGGGTATAAAAACTTAACTGTTTCTATACCCACCGCCTAGTAAAGGAGGGTATATTAAATTTGTCATTCCGTTTGTAACACCTCCAAATATTGGTCGTAGACCTTAAAAAGTCTGTCTGTTACATAGTTGGAACAGTAGTTTGTTAGTTTAAAATATTTCGGTGAAGCCCTCATATTACGATACCTCCCGCTATTCGGTATTTTGGTGGTTAATGGCCACATTTTTCACCGTTTTTTTTCTAAAAAGTGGCATTAATAGTTCGTAATTGGTTCTATTGTACGTGGACCTATCTACATTGTATAGATAGGTCCACGTTTTTTGTATAGCCTTCATATAGTTTAAACAGATAGTTTAACAAGCTCCTTTAGTAGGACATTGAATATGTAGGTCCACGTTTTTCTGTAGCGATTCAAGCCACATGTAATTTTTAGTTCATAATTGGTTCTACAGGATGAGATGAAAAAACTGCAAGCAATTTCAGACAGCTGTCATTTCCAAGCCACTCGTCCGACAGCTGTTAAAATTATTCCAGTGACAGCTGATCATATTCTTCACAAGTGTACAAGAGAATTTTGGCGAGAATTTTTCAGAAAAACGTTTTTCGTGATTGAATTCAAGCGTGATAGTATGATTTCTTTATATTTGCTGGAAAACCACAAGTAGCTATCGTTAGAGCACTCCAGCATTTAAATGTGAAAAATTTTTTGTGTCTCGAATCATCCCTCGTTATCGTGATACTGGTAGCGTGCCCGACGTCAAGGAAGTGGACGGAAACAAACAGCAACATCAGCAGAAATGGTGAAATAAAAGTAAAGAAGTGACTTGATCGAAACCCGAGTCGCATTGGTCGAAAAATGGCTCGTGAGCCAAACATATCGCAATATTCTATTCAGCAAATATTGAAAAATGAGCCATTGAAATTCCAAAAAGTGCATGAGCTTACACCGCAACAGAAAGAAAATAGACTCAAAAGAACTAAAGAGTTGCTTCGCTTGGGCGAAAGTGGTGAACTGCCGTATTTCGTTTTCTCCGATGAAAAAACATTCGTTGTCCAGAAGTTTGTAAACAAACAAAATGATCGTGTTTACTTACCAAAGAGGTCAGCTGAAAATGTGCACCTACGGTTGGCCATCAGAACTAAAGCGTCGGTCATGGTGGTGGTGTGGCAGCCATAACAGGCGATCAGAATAAATGCCAAATATTATCGCGAAAATATTCTGGAGGGTGTATTAAAACCTTAGGCACTCGAACATTTTGGCCGCATACCTTGCACATTCCAACAGGACTCAGCACGCGCCACCCAAGAATGGTTACAAAATGAGGATCCTCGCTTCATTTCCAACCCACAATTGCCATCAAAATATCCGGATACCAATCCGTTGGACTATTGTGTCTGGAGTATTTTGGAAAGCAATGTTGGCACCAAAAAATACCAAAGTGTTGCTCACCTCAAGCAAGCGCTTCGCAGGAAATGTTCCAAAATACCGCAGAGCAACATTCGGGTAGCGTGTGACGGTTTCATTGTCTGTTTGAAGGGCGTACCAAAGGTGACCAATTCGAACAAATCTAAACTTATTCTAACATATGATGATATTTCCTACATTTTTTGCTTTCATTCAATAAAATTAAAAAAAAAAAAAAAAAAAAACAAGTAAGCAAAGGCTACAGTCGAGCGGGGCCGACCGTTGAATACCCTACAACACTATAATAAACGATACAGTTTATATAGGCAAGATACTCGAAAGAATTCCACAAGATATTGTGACAAATAATAAAAGAAAACCATCAGGTTTCGTTTTCTAATTTCCGAATAATAGCAACTTAAACTAATTTGCTCATTTCCAATTTATTGGTAGATGTTGCACTTAAATGATCTTCCTACATCTGGAACCAATATTTCCCAAAGACCTATAATCTCTCAGAAGATTAACATTTATTATTGGTTTTTGACTGAAACGCATCTATATGAGATACAGACATTTGACCACATTATTCAACGAAATCAGCGTTAAAAAATAGTCAGAAGTGCGTCATTCCTGTATTTGTGAATTCTCCAAAAAGTCACTGGAATGGACATTTTCGTATTTTGTCTACAAAAAGTGGCAAACTATTTCACACATTGAATATTTTTATATGGCCATCCAAATGTTTAATTCAAAATGAAAATATGCCAAAAATATGAGAAAATATTACAAAATCTATATTTTCATCTTTAGAGAGATATTTGTATGCGTTTTTTAGACGTTTTTCCTTTCCTGTCAAGAGGCCATTCTGAATTAATGAGAACTGTCGAAATCAGTTCAGCCGTTCTCGACATAAAAGAGATCTTTCAAGCATATCTTCTTTGATAGACAAATATGTCGCATATATTTGCTATATATTCGATTTTTTGGATCTTAACATCAATGTAAAGATCAGAAGTAACCTTGTCATGGCTTTGTGATTTCGCCGGGATTTAAAATATTCGCGGTTTAATGAAAAATTTCGAATTTTTTCAACAAAAAAGATATGGCCTATTTTACCCGCTAAATATTATCCGATGACCACCCAAATTGGTGGGCTTCTTCCCCGCCCTAAACTCTAGCTACATGCGAAATTCCGCGTCGATTGGTCTATAATTGCGACCTGTATAGCTACTGCAAAATCCGACATTTTTTCAGTATTTGGTCCATTTCAACCCCTTAACATTTGGCGATCATCTCCAAAAGAAATAGGGTTCTATTCTGACCCTAGCCCCACCTCCATTCTAAATTTCGTGAAGATCGGGCCATAATTGCGACCTGTAGAGTGATTACAAATTAACATGGACAGACGGACAGACGGACGGACGGACATACATAGCTAGATCGACTCAGCTCGGCGAGATAGGAAGATCCATATATACTTTCCTATGTGGGAAATCAATATTTCGTGGTGTTACATAATTTTTGGCCCAATCAAACTTATAATACCCCCAACACATAGTGTTGTAGGGTATAAATATATAAAAATTGTGGCGTTTGACTTTGTTGCAGTTTTTTATCTCACCCTGTACAACCAGTGTCAAAACATTGTCCAAATTGGGGCACTATTCCCATATAACTATACCCACCGATATTCGATATTTTGATAATCCTAGACACTTTTACCCACGGAATTGTTCGAATTTGGTATTTAAGAATCGCAATAGATAAAACTCTTTGTAGTATAAATTTGTCTATGTAGGTTCGCTTTTTTGTGTGGTCTTCATACAACGATTCCAACCACTTTAATGTTTATTAAAATTTTTAACTGAATTCTCCAAACGATCATACTGGTATTTGTGTTTTAATTCGGAATATCTTTGGATCCAGACATTTTATATAAAAAAATCCAGATACTTTTGTATAAAGCTCTTAAAGCTGTTTATTTGATACAAAACAAATTGTTCCATTGGTTTTGATATTAATTCTGAAATACATTAGGTAGGTAGGCCTCTTTTTCGCAACTTTCTCTAACTTATCCTTCCTTCTCTTCGTGATGTGACGTTCAATGTATACAAGGTAAATAGAATACCTTTAACAAATCGTCGAGTTAATATTTATTTTGTACTTGTTTATTGCTTATGTTTCAATCTTATAATATACTGACCTGATATGACTTTTAGATCTCTCCAAAGGCTTAGATTTTCTCTTTCTTTAACACCTTTGAAACATAGTTCTTATAAAATGTAAAATGAATCACATACGATCTGCGAACTTTACGCAATCGAATAATTCCGTCAACATCAGATATAGAGCAAAGATGGGTAAAAAAATATAAATCTCAAAGAATTATCTTTTGGTTCAAACTTCGCTCATCGTAACATTTATAACAAACTAACTGACCCGGACTTCGTTGCCGGCCCATAATATTGGTGTTTAATGCATATTTTTAGGAACCTTATAAAAGTTGTAAACGTTTAGCTATTCTTTTTTATTGGAGTCAAATCGGCCCTGCCGTCCTCAATTGATGAGCATATACTATACTTTACTATTTTTATCGAATACGATATAGGCGTGGCCAGTTCCTCTGACACTACATATATACTTTAGGTTGGAGGGAGAGTCAACAGTAGAACGTATACAACTACTTTCAAAAAGATTTTCATTATTTTTCCAAATATAAGGATTTGAAGTAAATCGAAAAAATGGGCCTAAAAGTGGGCGTGGTCAATTTTTCTTTGCATTAAAACCTGACTCGGCGTGGGACGAACATTTGTATAAAAATATCCAAATCGGTCCAGCCGTTTTCTACTGACTCTATTACCAACGGACGACATTTGGTTTTTTTTTATACATAGACTTAACACAAGTGCGAAAATCTTATCAGGGTACATATTATGTCTTTGTGCATTTGTTCATAATAGGCAAAAGAAAACGAGATAGATTCATAGTTTCTACTACTTTCAAAAAGATTTTCATTATTTTTAGTAAATCGGAAAAATGGGCCTAAACGTGGGCGTGGTCAATTTTTCTTTGCATTAAAACCTGACTCGGCGTGGGACGAACATTTGTATAAAAATATCCAAATAGGTCCAGCCGTTTTGGTTTTTATACCCTACACCACAAGGTGGTCAGGGTATTATGTCTTTATGCATTTGTTTGTAACAGGCAAAAGTAAACGAGATAGACCCATAGTTCCTTTTGATGATCTGCATAGAATCAGATTCTGAGTCGATTTATGCATGTCCGTCCATCCGTCTGTCTATGTATTTTTGTAAACAAAGTACAGTTCGCATTTATTGCCCTATCCAGATGAAATTTTGCACAAATAATTTGTTTGGCCCAAGGACGAACCCTATTGAAATTGGAGATAATCGGTCAAAATTTAGATATAGCTCCGATATATATCTTCGTCTGATTTGCTTTTTATTGTGCACCAAACGTGTAATATCAGCTCGAATAGTATGGAATTTTGCATACACAACCAAATTAGGCCTGAAAATAAGTATGCCAAAATTGATCGAAATCGGTTCATATATAGCTATAGCTCCCATATATATTGTTCATCCGGTTTGTTATTTTTGTCCTCCGGAGCCGTAATATGCACTCTGTAACAACAATATTTTGGGAAATATATCAAATACAGCTCAGAAATATCTTTGCTTAATTTTATCGAGATCGGTTCAGATTTGGATATAGCTCCCATATATAACTTCGTCCGATTTAATTTCGATTGTGCACCAAACGTCTAATATTTGCCCAAATTGGATGAAATTTGGCACTTACGACCGAATTGAGTCTAGAAGCTAGTTTGTCAAATTTGATGAAGATCGGTTCAGATAGCTCCCATATATACTGTTCATTCGATTTGTCATATTTGTTACCCACAGCCGTAATATGCACTCCGTAACAACGATATTCAGGGAAATATATCAAATACTGCTCAGAAATATCTTTGCCAAATTTTATCGAGATCGGTTCCGATTTGGATATAGCTTTCATATATATTTTTATCCGATTTCAAATTAATTGTGCACCAAATGGGCAATACAAGTCCGAATTTAAAAGATACAAATGCTTCGGCATATTTAGTCTTTTGAACTTTAAATTATAATAATAATCATGGCGTGTATGATTGAATTCTCCCATAAAAACTTTTAATTGTTATGTGGAGCTGTACTAAATTTGCAAAGTGGTATCATAAAGTCGGCCCCGCCCGACTTTAAGACTTTCTTTACTGGTTTTATACATAGACTTAATACAAGTGCGAAAATTTTATCAGGGTATTATGTCTTTGTGCATTTGTTCGTAACAGGCAAAAGAAAACGAGATCTATTCGTAGTTTCTTTTGATGATCTGTATAGAATAACATTCTGTGTCGATTTGTGCATGTCCGTCAGTCTGTCCATGTATTTTTGTAAACAAAGTACAGTTCGCATTTATTATCCGATCCAGATGAAATTTTCCAAACAACATTTGTTTGGCCCAAGGACGAACGCTATTGAAATTGAAAATAATCGGTAAAAATTTAGATATAGCTCCCATATATATCTTCGTCTGATTTGCCTTTTATTGAGCACCAAACGTGTAATATCAGCCCGAATAGTATGGAATTTTGCACATACAAGCAAAATAGGCCTGAAAAATATGCCAAATTTGATTGAAATCGGTTCAGATATATCTATAGCTTCAATATATATTGTTCATCCCATTTGTTATTTTTGTCCTCAGCAGCCGTAATATGCACTCTGTAACAACAATATTTGGGGAATTATATCAAATACAGCTCAGAAATACCTTTGCTTAATTTTACCGATTTGTTATATTTGTTACCCACAGCCGTAACATGCACCTCGCAACAACGATATTCAGGGAAATATATCAAATACAGCTCAGAAATATCTTTGCCAAATTTTATCGAGATCGCTTCAGATTTAAATATAGCTCCCATATATATCAAATGGGCAATACAAGTCCGAATTTAAAAGATACAAATGCTTCGGAATATTAGGTCTTTTAAGCTTTAAATATAATAATAATCGTAGCGTGTATGATTGAATTCTTCCATAAAAACTTTTACTTGTTATGTGAAGATCTACTAAATTAGCAAAGTGGTGTAGGGTATCATAAAGTCGGCCCCGCCCGACTTTAAGACTTTCTTTACTGGTTTTCTTTTGTGAACATACTGTTCTCAATAAAAGTAATGAAATAAAATCCCTGCACCACACCATACATTTTGCATACAATTCATCGAAACAAAACTTCGTGCTTGCGGCTTACAATGCAAGTTTCATTCTTGCGAATTCTAGTATTTGCATTTTTCCTCACATTATCCTAAGGACACGGTTAGTGTCTGCACCACAGACACTTTGTCTGGACTTTGGTCATAAATCTATTACCGTGAACTTAAAAGAAAGAAAGCGGAGGATAAGACGACCAAAGACTACCAACTGTTGTTTTAATAAAATTTCGCCATGATGTTGCATCGCTAAAGGATGCTGTTGTGGTAGATTTTAGAATTATAACTAAACATCAAAGTGTTACACTTTTGTTTGCATAAAATACTCCTTTGTTTGAGTTCATTTATCTTATGTTTAAATTGAAGGTATACCAACAAAACATTTGAGAGAAAATTGAAAAAGTAAAACAAAAA
Organism: Musca domestica; assembly: GCF_030504385.1. Classification (NCBI taxonomy): domain Eukaryota; kingdom Metazoa; phylum Arthropoda; class Insecta; order Diptera; family Muscidae; genus Musca; species Musca domestica. Next base: position 20,417,384 of record NW_026712328.1, on the reverse strand, counting down.
CATTAAGTTCGGCCGGGCTGAACTTTTAATACTCTCCACCTTAGGGTAAAGGAAAAAGTTTTATAGAAAACTATCTGAATTCAAGCGTATTTCACTTTAAACTTTATATACCAGTAAGATCGTTTGCATAATGCAGTTAAACTTATCAAACAGGAACCTCTATAGACAATTTTATACTTCAAATATTGTCATCTATCAAATCTTCTAAAATACCAAATTTTATCAAAATACCTAATATCGGTGGGTATCGTTGTATGTGCGGAAAGTGTGGAACTATATATTCAGTGTTCTGCCACCGGGCTAGAAGCCATTATGAACTACTAATACCAATTTTTATCAAAATATAGAATATTGGCAGGTACCGTTATTGCTCCCATATAACGGTACCTGCCGATCTTTGATACCAAAACATGACCTATACATACAATGTTTCGCCACACGATCTAGAACCCACTATGAAAAAATGTGCCAAAAATCACCGAATTTCGGGAGGTACCATGATATGGGGATTATACCAAAACGTGCACCGATACATCTCATTTTCCATACCAACCGTACTAGGCACAATACAAATTATTCAGCTAAATTTTGACGCTCTACGTCAAAAAATGTGGGCTGTGTCGTGTTTTCAACAGACAGACGGACATCGTTCAAGCGACTTAGAATTTTATGCTTATTATGAATATATATACTTAATGGGGTAACCGATGAATATTTAGTGATGTTACAAACGGAATGACAATGTTAATATACCCCCCCTATCCAAGGTGGAGGGTATAGTTACCAGTAAAAAATGGTTAAAAGTCGTTATGATACCCTGCACCAGTAGGTTTATTTAGTAGAGTTACCAGCAACAAAAAAGTGTGTATATGGGAATTTTTGAAGTAGATCATTCCACTAATGAACTTTATTTGAATGCATATTATGGCTCCGGAGCACTTATAATTTGAAATCAGGAAGAACTACTATATAGCTCTGGGGCATTTGTATCTCGTACAAAATAAAATTGCTATAGAGTGCATAGTATAATTTCGAGAAGGAATATATTATAAAAAGGCATACATCCAAAAATCCGTCCAATATAGTTGTTTTGTTCACAATAACCGTCAAATCGGATAAAGATATATATGAAAGCAATATACAAATCTGAACCGATTTCTATGAAATATATATTTTAGAACTATAGCAATATTTGAACCGATTTCCACCAAATTTATAGTAATAGTTTCTTGTCTGAATTTGGTCGTATGTGCAAAAATCAACTCAGATAAAGATATATATTAGCGAAATATATCCAAATCTGAACCGATCTCGATATTCTAGTAAACTGATATTCCAGGAAAATTGAATTTTAAACCGTCCTTGATTGATTATATCTATGAAATGAACCATGAATCAGTACTGTACTAACTGGTTTCAACCCCCGATTCAATAGCCTTCCTTATTACCCTCTAAATATCATCGAAAAAAATATGTATGCAAAATAATTTTAAGGGCGATGTGACAAAAATATGCAACACTTCCCATATTTATTGTTGGGTATTTCTTCCACAGCATAACAATGTGCATTCATGCAACATGTGAGATTAATGTTTTTAGTTTACACTTTATATGCAAATTTTAAATGCAGTTGACGAAAGTATCTTTAATAAGTTGGCAATTTATTACAATTAAACCAAAATGGAGTTATCTCAACCCTCTATCGACGTGAAATATAAACTTTGGTCGGTTAGACCACAAGAGAAAATGTAAACACAGCAACTGGATATTGACTACCCACCCCAGACTGTGTGCATATTCCAGTCTATTCTGAGATAAAACCAAACTCATCTAGAGGGGTAATGCGCTTGTGCAAGTGTGCGTGTAAACAGGAAACGTATTAACAACATAGAGCGGAAACATATTAACTGATCGCCTAACTTCCTCCGGTTGTTCGCTCCATATCTTTCATCTTTCCCTGCATTCTGCAGAAAGTTTTTTTTCAATGGATACAACAGTACAACATACCCTGGAATATGCCATCACAGTAGTTGAGCTTACTTTAACTTTTGTCCTTTATCCTTGGATACACTCGTTGCGGTGGATATTTGCCTTCTTCGTCTTCGGCTCTGGAGTTAATTTACGACATTGAACTTTTATTGGGGAAATTCCTGTTCATTTCCATGCGTATTATTAAGAAATATGACCATGGATGCTTGTATGTATATGGTTGGGTCCTTTGCAAAATCGATGTTTGTATTTGTATTCAGCCTTGCCACTTATTTTTTGCGAAATTGTTTTTCTTTAGCAAGAACTTGTTTCGTATTGTATGCGTTGTTTGTGTGAATGTTATTGAATTGATTATGTCCGGATATTTATGTGAGAATGAGAAATTCTGGTAGGTTTTGCCGTATTGTTCAGTGCTATTGATTCGAGGAATGGGCAAAGACATTAATTATGATTATAAATAAGTAGAAGCAATATGCCGATTATACTGCTGCTGATAGATTGTTTGATTTGCTACAAAGTGAGAGCAATGAAATGTTATTTGAACTTAAAGTTCTTAAACGTTTTCTTATGAAATGTTAGAATTTAAAAAAACATAAAAATATGTCGGATTGAAATCCGGGGACTCCCATGCTGTAATTCAGAATCGCTGTCACCGCGTCAAAAGGTTGTAAATTTTGATCGTAATATATTAAACTTAAATTTTTAATATTAATTTTGGTTTTCATGTAACACCTTTAGATTTCCTTCGCAGTGAACGGTCAAGGTTTTTTCAAGTAGAGCTTAGGTATTTTTATGCCCTAAGTCATAGTGTGGTACTGAGAATTCTGATTATGTGCATTTGCTACTAACAGGAATAAGGAGACAATCCTTTTGATTTATGGAAGAATTACTTTTTGTCGTATTGACCATTTTCTGGCAATTCCATTTGAATTTTTATTTTTATAAAAAACTAGCTGGCCCGGTCCGCGTTGCCGGCCCGTGCTTTTAGTCTTTAATGAATCCATTATAATTACTCCAATTTTGATTATAAGTAATGACTTGATTATGAGTAATGACTGAATGAATGAATTACCGTCGGTCTTAGATATTTTGAATAGCCTGATCTTATTTTTCAGCTATAGGCTTTAATTTGAGTGTTAAATACTTATACGATAAAGAACATCTATAATAACCCCATATGAAAATTCAGCTCAATTTTTGGTATTGTGAAAAGCATTCAAATGAGCTATAATTTGAAATTTGTATTTCCAACGTTTAAAATCCCGTACTGCGTGGTATTTAGTTTTGTCCACCTCATACTTGACGGCATAATGTTGTCAGAATAGCCAAAAAAAAAGATACTCTTTTGCTCCGATTACCTTAAGATGGACATTAATTGTTTGTCATTTAAATTGTGCGGTGGAGATCCAATAAAGTTACTTTATAATTTCGTATTTTTTATGTTTCTGCCACAATTTCGGACTGAATGAGTCCCAAATTGACATTTCGGAGTTTATTTCATATAGACGTACATCCCGAATCTACGTTCCCAACAAATATTCTCTTGGGGGTTACAAATTCAATATAATACCAAATTTTCTTTTCTGACCACACATTGGTTAGGAAATTGGACTTGGGGGTATACTAATGTGGGGACTATACTTAACTAAATGCCTATGTGGATAATTATCTGTAAGATGATTTTGTACCCCAGGTAGCCTCAAGACTAAGATGCGCCCTTTTCCTTTTCCAAGACCCCGAAAATACTTTAAATCATATGATGGTGATACCAAAACGTGATCATTTTTTGCAAAGATGATTTCTTCTTAAATTATCAACATCAGCTAAAATTAGTACGAAAAATATGGTTAAAACGTAGAATATACTTGAAATCGGGTTGTTCCGTTATCGGGGGTTATGACCCATATGATGACCTGCCAAAGCGATTAAAGGTATCTTGAATGTCGGTATTTGACTCATTGCAGTCGCAATGTATTTTGCATTTTGTGTTCTCATTTGACAATTTATTGTCATATGAAAGAAGCAGTTCCACTTTTTGAACGCTTCTTCGGTCATTTTTGTTTCTTTAAATGTGTTCGCATCTTCCAGCTGAAGCACGATGTAGATCCTGTAGTAGAAAGCATTTAACATCGTATTGCGCCCTTATTTCATTTTTAATATTATTCATTCAGAATTCAAAACAATAAAAAAATGTACACTTCAATATAGAAAAAATAAATAAATAAAAAGAAAACACTACAAATGTACATTCGAAAATAGTAAGTCAAAATGGAAAAAAAAATATGCAATAAAAAACATTACTATTGTACATTTTAAAAATCAAAATGAAAATGTTCAAATTTCACATTTTTACGCGATTTTTTTGGATTTTATTTTTTTTTTGCCAAGAGGCAATTCCGAATTTGTCTGAATCGTTAAAATCAGACCGGCGGTCTTTATGCTATAAGAGTAGTAACTAACACAACTTTATTTTACATATAGAAAGATAGATTTAAAAGTAGGCGCGTTCCTCAGCCCCTAAATAAGTACTCAGAGTTGGATGGAAAGCCAACAGCATCTCGCGTAATAATTCTCAAACTGATATCTTCATTATTTTGGTAAATATAAGGATTTTAGATAAATCGAAATAGTGAGCGTAAAAGTAGTCGTGGTCAATATTTTTATCTTTAAAAACTTAACTCGGGGTATGACGAATGTTTGTACAAAAAATTATTCAAATCGGTCCACCCGTTCTCAACTGATTCCATTACCAACGAACAACAATTGATTTTTATATATAGAAAGATGATATAATAAACCAGTAAGGAAAAGTCTATTGTCGGGCGGAGCCGACTATATGATAGCCTACACCACTATGCCTATTTAATAGAGCTCCCGTAACAAAAGAATTTATTAAGTAGATCAGCAGTTATAGTTTGGTTTTAGAGGATCTAATATTTAGGAGGCATATACAATTCTGAATCGATTTTCACTAAATTTGACGGAGGCATTTTATAACATTGCTATAGAGTGCATGATATCACTTCGATAATGATTATGTTTAAAAATATATATCGGAGCCGAGTTCCACAAAATGGAAACGTACGTCCCGAAATTCAATCCATTTTGGCTGAAATTAGCTATTATTTGCACAATAAACCTTAAAGGATATATATGGGACCTATATCCAAATCTTAGTCGTTCTCGATAAAACTTGGCAAAAGTAATTCTGAGCTCTATAAGATATCTTGTACCAAATATCATTGTTGTCGAATGCATATATTGCGAATATCTTAACCGATTGGTCAGATGTACCAAAATTCAGAGTATTTGGACAGATATTGGCCATTTGACGCACAATTAACCCGAAAGATATATATGGGAGCTATATCTAAATCTGACCCGATTATCACCAATTTCAATAGGGCTCGTCCTTGAGCCAAGCAAATATTGTTTGCAAAATTTCATCTCAATCGGATAATAAGTGCGACCTGCATTTTGTTCACAAAAATACATACATGGACGGACGGACGGACTGAAAAAGTGATTCTATGAATATCCTCAGAAGTAATTATGGGTCTATTTCGCTTTCATCTCCCTGTTACAAACAAATTCACAAAGACGTAATACCATTGCCACTATGTGGCGCAGGATATAAAAATTATAGAAAAGGCAAAAATGAAAAAGAAAGTTGCTGAAAATAGTTGCCTTGTATAAATACAGGAGGCAAGTTCAAATGAGAACGATATAAATTGCCTCCAGTATACTCACCTAGTATAAATCAGGACATACTTTTATATCCTCCACCGTTAAGCAAACAACCCAGTTTTGTTGAGACTTGGTATTCTAATATTGAAAAAAAGCATTGTAATATCTGACTGTCATTAAAATATATAACAAAAAACAAAATTCAGCCAGAGGGATTAGTTTCAATTAAAAACCTTCACATATCAAATTCCATTGACAAAACTGTAGCAATTACAACAATTACAAAAATGTCCAATTACAACTCACTAGTATTTGGATTGAAAGTGGTCTCCAAACATTAAAAATACCGAAAATAAGGTGGTAACTTTATGTAGAGAGATAAATATTTGGAGGTGCTGTATAAGGTTTGTCAAGTTAATATACCCCAATTTTAAAGTGAACACTACAAAAAATTATACTTCAGGGGAATATATTCAAAAGTTATTAAACAAATTATGTGCTTACCTTTTTCCATGGTCAGTTCCATGGATACTAAACAAGATCTCAACGACCAACATTCAAAAAGATCTATTTAATTGGAAATTGTGTCTTAACTCACCTCACAATTTATGCAGTGAACAAACTAATTCACCACAAAATATTCGCGACACAAACCAGTCGGTTAATTACAATAAAGATTTTCATTGCCATCCCTAGATGGCATCGGCGTAGAAATGAAGACAATATGCATGTTTGCAGCTGTTGCACATATTATTTGTAGAATTTGTTTTATATTAAAGAAAGTTGTGTTAGTTGCTACGCTTATAAGTTAAGAACAGCTGATATGATATTAACGATTTAGACAAATTCGGAATTATTTCTTAGCAGAATAGGATAAAACCCACAAAAAAAAATCACAAAAAATTTGAAAATTGAAAATTTTCATTTTGACTTTTGAAATGTACAATTGTAATGTTTTATTTTGGACATTTTTTTCCAATTTGGCCCACTATTTTTAAATGTAATTTTTTAGTTTTTATACCCTCCACCATGGTATGGAGGGTATATTAAGTTTGTCATTCCGCTTGTAACACCTCCAAGTATACATTTTAGACACAAAGTATATATATTCTTGATCAGTTTAAAATTCTATATCGATTTATCAATGTCCGTCCGTCTGTGGAAATCTCTCTAGTTTCCGAACGAAATGAGGTAAGTTGATAAAAATTTACTCAAATGTGTATTATGTCTGCAGGAATTTTGGTATTGCAAATGGGCTATGTAGATCCCTGAACTGTACCCCTCGATATTGGGTATTTTGATGATTTTAGAGACACTATTTACCGGAATTGTTTTAAATTTGGTATTTGAAGTTCGTAATGCATACTACAACCTCAGACAGAAAATGAGCCATGTAGGTCCACGTCTTCGTATATATATTGTACCTCCCTATATTCGGCAATTTATTTATTTTAGCTACATTATAAACAGATTTTTTTCAAGTTAAGCATTTGAATATTATAATAGCTTATGACAAAGTTGCCTATGCAGATCCACGTCGTCGTGTAGACCCTAATATACGGCTACATTCGGTATTTTTAAGATTTGAACAGAATTTTTAATGGATTTTATTTTTTGCCAAATTGCCAAATTTGTAGCAAATAGTGGTTGTTTTTATTAAATTTTACTTGTTTTTATTAAATTTTGTTTTATTTTAATATTATGTATAGTCTTTTTGAGGAGTATAAAGCGACGCCGGACAAAACTGTTATATATAGATTTAGTGGAACTATACGATTAATATCATTTTATTTTAGAAGAGGATTAGATATGAACAAAAAAAATCAATATTTTACTGTAAACGAACGGTTTTTTCAATTCGATTAACTTTATTTAATTGACTCGAATTCTTGAGAACTGAAATTACAGGCGGGTTACATTGAAGTGTGGTACTGGATTATGTGGTGACGAAACTTTTCAAAATCCTTAAAAAGATTAAAAAGAGACTATCTCATTGCAAAAATTCTAAAATGGGGAAGAAATCGAGAAACATTTTTCAATGTAATCAAATTTCAAAATAATAGTACATTCTATTGACAAATTTCGTAAGGAGCTTTAAATATTTGCTGTAAAAAAACAGCGAAACAAGTTGAAGATTTTTTCTTTTTATACCTTACAACACTATGTGGCGGGTATTATAAGTGTGATTAATTTTTAATCAAGTTACAGGTCGCAATTACGGTCTGATCCACACGAAATTAAAAATGGAAGTGGGGTTGGGGTCAGAATAGAAGCCTATTTCAGCCTAGAAGGGACTGAAATGGACCAAAGACAGAAAATTTTCTTTATTTTGCAGTTGCTCTATAGGCCGCAATTATAAACCAATCGACGCGGAAATTTACATGGAGTTAGAGTTTAGGACTGGGCAGAAGCTAACCAATTTGGATGGTAATCGGACAATATGTAGCGGGTAAAATAAACCATAACTTTTATAAAACCAGTAAGGAAAGCTCCAAAGTCGGGCGGGGCCGACTATATGATACCCTACACCACTATGCATATTTAGTAGAGCTCTCGTAAAAAGGTCTATGCAGGGCATTTCAGAGCTCTATGAGATATTTGGTACAAAATCAAAATCTATCTAATTCTATCGTGCATTTTACGAACTATAGCTATCTCTGAACCGGGTTTCTCCAAATTTTACGTATTAGCTTCTAGACTGGTGATTTGGGCTGATATTGACCATTTAGTACACATTTAACCCGAAATCGGATGAAGATATATATGGGAGCTATATCCAAATCTGAACCGATTTCGATAAAATTTAAAACAGCTATTCCTATGCTCCATCTAATACCTGGTACCAAATATCACGGTTGTGGAGATAATATTACGAATGTATGGGACTAAAACTCTAAATCGGATGAAACATATATATGGTTGCTAAATCTATATCTGAACCGATTTTCACTAAATTTGATATACTTGCTTCTAGGCTGAATTTGGTGCGATGTACTAAAATTCAGTCCATTTGGACTTATATCGGCCATTTGGTGCACAATTAACCCGAAATCGGATGAAGATATATATGGGAGCTATATCCAAATCTGAACCGATTTCGATAAAATTACAAAAAGCTATTTCTGGGCTGTATCTTATATCTGGTACCAAATATCATTATTGAGGAGTGCATATTACGAATGTGAGAGGCTTAAACACCAAATCGGATGAAAGATATATATGGGAGCTATAGCTATATCTGAACCGATTTTCTCCAAATTTGATATACTTGCTTCTAGGCCGAACTCGGTTGGGTGTGCCAAAATTCAGGTAATTTGGACTGATAGTGGACATTTGGTGCACATTTAACCCGAAATCGGATGAAGATATATATGGGAGCTATATCTAAATTTGATCCGATTCTCACCAATTTCAATAGGGTTCGTCCTTGGGCCAAAAAAATATTGTTTGGAAAATTTCATCTCAATCGGATAATAAATGCGACCTGCATTTTGTTCACAAGAATACATGGACAGACGGACGGACGGACGGACAGACGGACTGACATGCATAAATCGACTCAGAAAGTGATTCTATGAAGGTTCTCAAAAGTAACTATGGGTCTATCTCGTTTCCTTCTCCATGTTACAAACAAATGCACAAAGACATAATACCCTTACCACTATGTGGTGTAGGGTATAAAAATACAAACATTTCCACTAAACCGCGAATATTTTTAATCCTGGCCAAATTACAAATACATTAAAGGGTCATTTCTGACCATGCTTATAGCCAAGAAATCGGATGAATAGCAAAATATGTAAAAGAAATAGATCTTATTTATTCTGCTTATTGGCCCTGGGCCAATTTTCACAATTCCCATCAATTCGGAATGGTCTCTTGCCAGGAAAGTATAAAATCTAAGAAAATCGCGGAAAAATATAGCAATGAAAAAGTAAATATCTTTTGTTACATTTGTTTAAATTGTTGTCATATTTTTTATCGCATGCGATTTTTTCACTTTGACTTACAATTTTGAATTGTAAATTTTCTAAATTTTTACACCCCACAACACTACGTTTTGAGGGTATTATATACATGTCCCAATTATCGTCTGATCCTCACCAAATTTTGCAGTAAAACAAAAATAATAAAATTTTTAAATTTTGTAGTCGCTCTATAGGCCAAAAATTAAAACCAATTGACACGGAATTTCGCATCAGAAGAGAATTAAGGACAGGGAACAAGTCTTTGGATGACCATTAGATTATATTTAGGTGTAAAATGGACCCCAATTTTAATGTGAAATTGGTTTGAATATCTAACAACACGAAGGAGTGCATAAATATTGGCCATATTCCCCGGATCAAAACACTAAGGGTAACATCTGGACAGGGCTCTTTGACATTATTTTAAAAACGAAATCTTCTTAAATGGATTTGAACATAAGGGGACGAACATATTGTAGTATTGTAGGGTATCACATGGTCGTCCCCTAACGACTATAGCCTTTGCTTAGTCGTTTCAATTTGTTTTTATTTTCTTTCAATTTTAAATAATGTACGATTTTTTCAATTTAACGTATCATATTGCATTTTGTGAATAAAATAAAGAATTATATTCACCATATAAAAGAAAGTTATGTTAGATATTACTTTTATAACTCAAGAGCGGCTGGACAGATCTTGACAATCCATACAATTTCGGAATGGTATCCTGGCAAAAATAAAACCGAATGGAAAAGAAAATATACTACATATACATACTATATGAAGTGTACATTATAATTGCTTTGAATTCTGAATGAATAATATCGAAAATGAAATGAGTGCGCAATACTATGTTCAATGGCCATCCTTCATGTCTAAAATTGGCATCTAGCTTTTAACTCCAAGACCTACATCGTGCTTACAGTGGAAGATTCGAACACATTTGAACTAAACAAAAATGACCGATAAAACATTATGGGGCTCATTTACTTCTTTTATATGACAATGTCAAGGGCGCAAAAAGTAGAGCGAATTGCACATTTAGTAAAAAAAAGGATTTTTTCCCAAGCATTCAAATACCTTAAATCGTTTTTGCAGCTGATACGGGCATAACCCCCCCGATAAGGATACAACCCGATTTCAAGTAAATTTTACGTTTTAACAATAATTGTCATACTAATTTCGCAAATGTTGGTAATTTGAGAATCCTTGCAAAAACGGATCACGTTTTGGTATAACCATCATATGATTTATTTGCGGAGTCTTGGCCACATTTTTCATTTTTTTTGGCCCTTATTTGGCATCTTTGTTTCTAAGGGGGTAGAAAACCTCTTCGCATAAAATTGTTAATTTTCGGAGTGGATCCTTTCTGGTCTTGACCACATTCATTAATTCATTTGGTTAAAAAATTGTATAATTAGGATATTCTGAGGTAGAGAAGTCCACTTTCCTCGCCAATGTATGGTCAGAAAAGAACATATTGTATTATATTGAATTTTTAACCCCCAAGAGAACATTGGTTGGGAAAGTACATTTGGAACGTACGTCTATATATAAAAAAAACTCCGAAATGTCAAGACTTGACCAGTCGGAAATTTTGCCAGGAATATGAAAAAATTATGAATATTATTATGAAGTAGCACGGGACCAAACATTTGTTTAATTGTCATTGAATTATACTGTGATGAAAAATATGGACTTATGGCTCTCCAACGCACAATTTAAATGACAAAAAAATTAATTCCCATCTTACGGTGATGGTTTAAAAGAGTAATTTTCCTTGACTATTTGTAAATTATTCTGCCCTAAATTATGAGGTGGACAAAACCTAATACCAAACAGCACGGTATTCTAAACGTTGGATATACAAATTCCAAAATACAGCTCATTTGAATGGAAAATTTTGCTAAGCTTGTGGCTAAAATCATCAGATCATAAAATTTAAAATAAAAAATCACATAAATAAAATCATAATATTTAAAATACCGATTATTCAAAGATACTGATATATGGGCGATAAAGAAGAACTTCACTATATAGACAATGCTATACTACAGGACATAGATCCCATTAAAGTCTCTAAATATAACACTCCGCCATATTATAAGAGCGTTTTTATAACCCCCATAAATATATAGTAACATATTTGAGTTTATTTTTTGGCGTTTTATTCACAATTTCTGACCTGAATTTGCTGTAAATTGCCAACATATATGGTATGAAAGTACATCCTTGCATAGGATCGTTAATATACATCTGAGTTTTTGTCCAGTCCCCATATAACTGTGAATCGAAAATATCGGTATTTTGATGATATTTGGAATTTGAAGTTCTAGATCTAGATCCTATGACAGAAAATTGTTCATGCAGGTCCACGACTTCGTATAGCCTCATATGACGGTACCTCAATATATACAGTATTTTGATGATTTAAGCGACATTATTCACCGGAATTGTTTCAATTATTTGAATGCCGTAATGGTCTATGACAAAAGTTGCATATACAGGTCCACATCTTCGTATGGGTCTCAATATACGGTAACTCCCTATATTCGGTATTTTTATACCCTCCACCATAGTATGCAAGGTATATTAAGTTAGTTATTCCGTTTGTAACACCTCGATATATACATTTTAGAATCCACAAAGTATACATATTCTTGATCAGCATAAAATTCTATGTCGATTTAGCGATGTCCGTCCATCTGTCCTTCTATCAGTCTGTCCGTCCATCTGCCCGTCTATCAGTATGTCCGTCTGTAGGTCCACGTTTTGGTATAGCCCCCATATAACGGGGGCTCCCGATATTCTGTATTTTGATGATTTTAGCGACATTATTCACCGGAATTGTTTCAAATTTGGTATTTGAAGTTCGAAATGGATAAGACAGAAAATTGTCTGTGCAGGTCTACGTCTTGATATAGCCTCCGTATAACGGAACCTCTCTATATTCGGTATTTTGATGATGTTAGCTACATTATTCACCGATTTTTCCGAGTTTCGGATTTGAATACTGTAATGGCTTTTGACAAAACTTGCCTATGTAGGTCCTAATATAACGGCTACATTCGGTATTTTTAAGATTTTAACAGAACTCTTAACGGATTTACAGCTGTTTTACTTGTTTTTATTAATTTTCTAGTATTTTTCAACGGATTTTTTTTTGACAATTTATAAATTCCTTCCACTGCTTTTTTACTTGTTTTTATTTAGATGTAAATTACTATACGAATCCTTACTCATTTTTTTATTAGCATAAAATTTATCATGGTAATTTTTTGTTTTAATCACGTAAACTGTCCAATAGAGCTTCCATTTAATGGATTCCACCGATTTTAAATGTGTCGAAGGATTCAGGTTCATTTCCTAACCAAATTAAAGTTAATTTGGTTTTCTTGATTGAACGTTTGCAATTGAAGCGGTAAACTCCCTATTTTAGAATGTTGAATGTCCTATATTGGGTCCACCTAACAGAAAAAATATAATTTTATTTTCGGAGACGGTTCGATAACAAAAAGACGTCTCTAGAGTCGGATACTTATCAAAAATGGTTCTGTAGGAACACAAAACCAAGTTTACAAACTGTCTGAATTTCTGGTACGTTATCTCTGTTCAACGACTTTGTTTTTGTGGATTACAGAATGAAGTTATCTTGTGATAGATATACTCTATGTTTTGAAAATAATATATTTCGTCTGGCACACCCATTTAATATATAAATATATGCGTTAGGAATTGTTGTAAATGATGAAGGGTTAAAAACGTGGTATTTCCAAAAAATTGCAAAATATATGCAACAATTACTCATTAATTTTCTATCGGTGTTTTTAATTTACTTCTTCCAAAGTTTGAAATTTATATATGTTATGTAAGTTACACAACAACACTCGCTACACAGCACATACACACACGAATGTGTATGTATGTTGCAAGCTTTCCCAAAAATATGAAAACAACAACAGTAAAAAAAACAAGCATTCAAATACCTTAAATCGTTTTTGCAGGTGATACGGGCATAACCCCCCCGATAAGGATACAACCCGATTTCAAGTAAATTTTACGTTTTAACAATAATTGTCATACTAATTTCGCAAATGTTGGTAATTTGAGAATCCTTGCAAAAACTGATCACGCTTTGGTATAACCATCAGATGATTTATTTGCGGAGTCTTGGCCACATTTTTCATTTTTTTTTTGGCCCTTATTTGGCATCTTTGTTTCTAAGGGGGTAGAAAACCTCTTCGCATAAAATTGTTAATTTTCGGAGTGGATCCTTTCTGGTCTTGACCACATTCATTAATTCATTTGGTTAAAAAATTGTATAATTAGGATATTCTGAGGTAGAGAAGTCCACTTTCCTCGCCAATGTATGGTCAGAAAAGAACATATTGTATTATATTGAATTTTTAACCCCCAAGAGAACATTGGTTGGGAAAGTACATTTGGAACGTACGTCTATATATAAAAAAAAAAACTCCGAAATGTCAAGACTTGACCAGTCGGAAATTTTGCCAGGAATATGAAAAAATTATGAATATTATTATGAAGTAGCACGGGACCAAACATTTGTTTAATTGTCATTGAATTATACTGTGATGAAAATATGGACTTATGGGCTCTCCAACGCACAATTTAAATGACAAAAAAATTAATTCCCATCTTACGGTGATGGTTTAAAAGAGTAATTTTCCTTGACTATTTGTAAATCATTCTGCCCTAAATTATGAGGTGGACAAAACCTAATACCAAACAGCACGGTATTCTAAACGTTGGATATACAAATTCCAAAATACAGCTCATTTGAATGGAAAATTTTGCTAAGCTTGTGGCTAAAATCATCAGATCATAAAATTTAAAATAAAAAATCACATAAATAAAATCATAATATTTAAAATACCGATTATTCAAAGATACTGATATATGGGCGATAAAGAAGAACTTCACTATATAGACAATGCTATACTACAGGACATAGATCCCATTAAAGTCTCTAAATATAACACTCCTCCATATTATAAAGGCGTTTTTATAACCCCCATAAATATATAGTAACATATTTGAGTTTATTTTTTGGCGTTTTATTCACAATTTCTGACCTGAATTTGCTGTAAATTGCCAACATATATGGTATGAAAGTACATCCTTGCATAGGATCGTTAATATACATTTGAGTTTTTGTCCAGTCCCCATATAACTGTGAATCAAAAATATCGGTGTTTTGATGATATTTGGAATTTGAAGTTCTAGATCTAGATCCTATGACAGAAAATTGTTCATGCAGGTCCACTACTTCGTATAGCCTCATATGACGGTACCTCAATATATACAGTATTTTGATGATTTAAGCGACATTATTTACCGGAATTGTTTCAATTATTTGAATGCCGTAATGGTCTATGACAAAAGTTGCATATACAGGTCCACATCTTCGTATGGGTCTCAATATACGGTAACTCCCTATATTCGGTATTTTTATACCCTCCACCATTGTATGCAAGGTCATTTGGGCTGATATTGGCCATTTGGTGGTCAATTAACCCGAAATCGGATGAAGATATATATGGGAGCTATATCCAAATCTGAACCGATTTCGATAAAATTTAAAACAGCTATTTCTGTGCTCCATCTAATACCTGGTACCAAATATCACGGTTGTGGAGTGCATAGTAGAAATGTGAGGGACTTAAAGATCAAATCGGATGAAAGATATATATGGGAGCTATAGCTATATCTGAACCGATTTTCTCCAAATTTGATATACTTGCTTCTAGGCCGAACTCGCTTGGGTGTGCCAAAATTCAGGTAATTTGGACTGATAGTGGATATTTGGTGCACATTTAACCCGAAATCGGATGAAGATATATATGGGAGCTATATCTAAATTTGATCCGATTCTCACCAATTTCAATAGGGTTCGTCCTTGGGCCAAAAAATATTGTTTGGAAAATTTCATCTCAATCGGATAATAAATGCGACCTGCATTTTGTTCACAAGAATACATGGACAGACGGACGGACGGACGGACAGACGGACTGACATGCATAAATCGACTCAGAAAGTGATTCTATGAAGGTTCTCAAAAGTAACTATGGGTCTATCTCGTTTCCTTCTCCATGTTACAAACAAATGCACAAAGACATAATACCCTTACCACTATGTGGTGTAGGGTATAAAAATACAAACATTTCCACTAAACCGCGAATATTTTTAATCCTGGCCAAATTACAAATACATTAAAGGGTCATTTCTGACCATGCTTATAGCCAAGAAATCGGATGAATAGCAAAATATGTAAAAGAAATAGATCTTATTTATTCTGCTTATTGGCCCTGGGCCAATTTTCACAATTCCCATCAATTCGGAATGGTCTCTTGCCAGGAAAGTATAAAATCTAAGAAAATCGCGGAAAAATATAGCAATGAAAAAGTAAATATCTTTTGTTACATTTGTTTAAATTGTTGTCATATTTTTTATCGCATGCGATTTTTTCACTTTGACTTACAATTTTGAATTGTAAATTTTCTAAATTTTTACACCCCACAACACTACGTTTTGAGGGTATTATATACATGTCCCAATTATCGTCTGATCCTCACCAAATTTTGCAGTAAAACAAAAATAATAAAATTTTTAAATTTTGTAGTCGCTCTATAGGCCAAAAATTAAAACCAATTGACACGGAATTTCGCATCAGAAGAGAATTAAGGACAGGGAACAAGTCTTTGGATGACCATTAGATTATATTTAGGTGTAAAATGGACCCCAATTTTAATGTGAAATTGGTTTGAATATCTAACAACACGAAGGAGTGCATAAATATTGGCCATATTCCCCGGATCAAAACACTAAGGGTAACATCTGGACAGGGCTCTTTGACATTATTTTAAAAACGAAATCTTCTTAAATGGATTTGAACATAAGGGGACGAACATATTGTAGTATTGTAGGGTATCACATGGTCGTCCCCTAACGACCATTTCAATTTTAAATAATGTACGATTTTTTCAATTTAACGTATCATATTGCATTTTGTGAATAAAATAAAGAATTATATTCACCATATAAAAGAAAGTTATGTTAGATATTACTTTTATAACTCAAGAGCGGCTGGACAGATCTTGACAATCCATACAATTTCGGAATGGTATCCTGGCAAAAATAAAACCGAATGGAAAAGAAAATATACTACATATACATACTATATGAAGTGTACATTATAATTGCTTTGAATTCTGAATGAATAATATCGAAAATGAAATGAGTGCGCAATACTATGTTCAATGGCCATCCTTCATGTCTAAAATTGGCATCTAGCTTTTAACTCCAAGACCTACATCGTGCTTACAGTGGAAGATTCGAACACATTTGAACTAAACAAAAATGACCGATAAAACATTATGGGGCTCATTTACTTCTTTTATATGACAATGTCAAGGGCGCAAAAAGTAGAGCGAATTGCACATTTAGTAAAAAAAAGGATTTTTTCCCAAGCATTCAAATACCTTAAATCGTTTTTGCAGCTGATACGGGCATAACCCCCCCGATAAGGATACAACCCGATTTCAAGTAAATTTTACGTTTTAACAATAATTGTCATACTAATTTCGCAAATGTTGGTAATTTGAGAATCCTTGCAAAAACGGATCACGTTTTGGTATAACCATCATATGATTTATTTGCGGAGTCTTGGCCACATTTTTCATTTTTTTTTGGCCCTTATTTGGCATCTTTGTTTCTAAGGGGGTAGAAAACCTCTTCGCATAAAATTGTTAATTTTCGGAGTGGATCCTTTCTGGTCTTGACCACATTCATTAATTCATTTGGTTAAAAAATTGTATAATTAGGATATTCTGAGGTAGAGAAATCCACTTTCCTCGCCAATGTATGGTCAGAAAAGAACATATTGTATTATATTGAATTTTTAACCCCCAAGAGAACATTGGTTGGGAAAGTACATTTGGAACGTACATCTATATATAAAAAAAAAACTCCGAAATATCAAGACTTGACCAGTCGGAAATTTTGCCAGGAATATGAAAAAATTATGAATATTATTATGAAGTAGCACGGGACCAAACATTTGTTTAATTGTCATTGAATTATACTGTGATGAAAAATATGGACTTATGGGCTCTCCAACGCACAATTTAAATGACAAAAAAATTAATTCCCAGCTTTAGGTGATGGTTTAAAAGAGTAATTTTCCTTGACTATTTGTAAATCATTCTGCCCTAAATTATGAGGTGGACAAAACCTAATACCAAACAGCACGGTATTCTAAACGTTGGATATACAAATTCCAAAATACAGCTCATTTGAATGGAAAATTTTGCTAAGCTTGTGGCTAAAATCATCAGATCATAAAATTTAAAATAAAAAATCACATAAATAAAATCATAATATTTAAAATACCGATTATTCAAAGATACTGATATATGGGCGATAAAGAAGAACTTCACTATATAGACAATGCTATACTACAGGACATAGATCCCATTAAAGTCTCTAAATATAACACTCCGCCATATTATAAGGGCGTTTTTATAACCCCCATAAATATATAGTAACATATTTGAGTTTATTTTTTGGCGTTTTATTCACAATTTCTGACCTGAATTTGCTGTAAATTGCCAACATATATGGTATGAAAGTACATCCTTGCATAGGATCGTTAATATACATCTGAGTTTTTGTCCAGTCCCCATATAACTGTGAATCGAAAATATCGGTATTTTGATGATATTTGGAATTTGAAGTTCTAGATCTAGATCCTATGACAGAAAATTGTTCATGCAGGTCCACGACTTCGTATAGCCTCATATGACGGTACCTCAATATATACAGTATTTTGATGATTTAAGCGACATTATTCACCGGAATTGTTTCAATTATTTGAATGCCGTAATGGTCTATGACAAAAGTTGCATATACAGGTCCACATCTTCGTATGGGTCTCAATATACGGTAACTCCCTATATTCGGTATTTTTATACCCTCCACCATAGTATGCAAGGTATATTAAGTTAGTTATTCCGTTTGTAACACCTCGATATATACATTTTAGAATCCACAAAGTATACATATTCTTGATCAGCATAAAATTCTATGTCGATTTAGCGATGTCCGTCCATCTGTCCTTCTATCAGTCTGTCCGTCCATCTGCCCGTCTATCAGTATGTCCGTCTGTAGGTCCACGTTTTGGTATAGCCCCCATATAACGGGGGCTCCCGATATTCTGTATTTTGATGATTTTAGCGACATTATTCACCGGAATTGTTTCAAATTTGGTATTTGAAGTTCGAAATGGATAAGACAGAAAATTGTCTGTGCAGGTCTACGTCTTGATATAGCCTCCGTATAACGGAACCTCTCTATATTCGGTATTTTGATGATGTTAGCTACATTATTCACCGATTTTTCCCAGTTTCGGATTTGAATACTGTAATGGCTTTTGACAAAACTTGCCTATGTAGGTCCTAATATAACGGCTACATTCGGTATTTTTAAGATTTTAACAGAACTCTTAACGGATTTACAGCTGTTTTACTTGTTTTTATTAATTTTCTAGTACTTTTCAACGGATTTTTTTTGACAATTTATAAATTCCTTCCACTGCTTTTTTACTTGTTTTTATTTAGATGTAAATTACTATACGAATCCTTACTCATTTTTTTATTAGCATAAAATTTATCATGGTAATTTTTTGTTTTAATCACGTAAACTGTCCAATAGAGCTTCCATTTAATGGATTCCACCGATTTTAAATGTGTCGAAGGATTCAGGTTCATTTCCTAACCAAATTAAAGTTAATTTGGTTTTCTTGATTGAACGTTTGCAATTGAAGCGGTAAACTCCCTATTTTAGAATGTTGAATGTCCTATATTGGGTCCACCTAACAGAAAAAATATAATTTTATTTTCGGAGACGGTTCGATAACAAAAAGACGTCTCTAGAGTCGGATACTTATCAAAAATGGTTCTGTAGGAACACAAAACCAAGTTTACAAACTGTCTGCATTTCTGGTACGTTATCTCTGTTCAACGACTTTGTTTTTGTGGATTACAGAATGAAGTTATCTTGTGATCGATATACTCTATGTTTTGAAAATAATATATTTCGTCTGGCACACCCATTTAATATATAAATATATGCGTTAGGAATTGTTGTAAATGATGAAGGGTTAAAAACGTGGTATTTCCAAAAAATTGCAAAATATATGCAACAATTACTCATTAATTTTCTATCGGTGTTTTTAATTTACTTCTTCCAAAGTTTGAAATTTATATATGTTATGTAAGTTACACAACAACACTCGCTACACAGCACATACACACACGAATGTGTATGTATGTTGCAAGCTTTCCCAAAAATATGAAAACAACAACAGTAAAAAAAACGAATTTCCTATATATTCGTATTGTAATGCTCGTAAAATATATAAAAAAGAAGTGAAAAACTATGTTCGGCGAGAGATAAAGCAATAAATTCTGTCAGAAATTTAATTTGATAATAAATCTTTTTCCTTCTAGCGCTGCGGAATTTATTTGACTCACTCACATGTACACACAATACACACACAAACTCTTAGAATTATATACGAGGATCTCTTTGTCTTCGTATTGTTGTGTTGTTTTATTTATAAGTCTACGTGTGTGTTTTCTCTGTATGTGTGTATATATTGTATATATTTTATAGAGAGTGCCACAACAATCATGTGTATGCTCAAAAAGTTCAGCACCCACTCATGTAAATATTTCGAATTTATTAGAGTGGGTTCTAAAACAGTGTACTTTAATTTAACGCCATTACATTTGTAGATTATTGCAATAGTTGCCGATATTGAAATTAAAGTTACAACCTATGAATTGAATGTTGTCTTCCACCTACAGACTACAGACAAAACTTCCAGGCTCCCCACTCAATATGACTAGGTATGTATGGGAATGTTCCATAAAGGTACAAAGTTCATATTGTCATATTTTCATTGTCCCATTTCACTTTTATCAGTTATTTGCTTAAACAGCCATGTTACAGATAACTCGGGAACAGAATTTAATATTCAAATATAAAAAGCCGAATTATTAGCCAGATTCAGGTAATCAATTAATCTTGAAACAAGTAAAACCCGTTAAGTTAAGTTAAGTTGGACCGAAGTTTAATACCCTCACATGAGGCAAAAAATCTTTAACATGTGAAAAAACAGCAAGTTTTGGCCGTTTCGAACTTTGAATAAAAATACTATAAAAACGTAAAATTACCGGATATACGGATTTACCGTTATATTGGGGCTATACGAAGATGTGGACCTGTATATACAATTTTTGCCATAGGCTATTACGATATTCAAATGCGAAATTTGAAATAGTTCCGGTAATTTATGTCGCAAAAAACATCCAAATACCAAATATAGAAAGGTACCGTTATATGGATATATACAAAGACCTGTATCTGCTTACCTAATTTGCCATAGTCTGTACTACCCATTAGGAAACTCAAACTCGAAGTTTGATACAAATCCGTTAAAATAGCGAATAAAGAGAGGTACGAAATTTTAAACAATTCCAGGGGCTATATGAAGGCCTGAACATGTATGAACAATTTACCCATTAGGAACTGCAAATTCCAAATTTGAAACCTTTCCGGAGAAAATTGTGATTGAACTGAATTGGGAGGTACAGTTATATGGGGGTAATAGGAAAACGCGAAAACGCTATATTGACAGTTCTATGCAAGGATGTTTCTTACATAATGGGACTAATTTCCAGATGCCACTAATTTACAGCAAATTCGGATTGCAATTGTGACTAAAATACCCAAAAAACCTTAAATGCGTCGGTACAGTTATATGGGGCCATACCAAATCCTGTACCAATATAGTCCATTTTCAATACAAAAAGTCCTGTAGACCTAACACAAATCTGAGTAAAATGTTATCAACCTACTTCATTTCGTTCCAAGCAGAGTTGCGTCAAATCGACATAGAGTTTTATGCTGATCATGAATATATATATACTTTCTGGAGTCTAAAATTTATATTTCGTGGTATTATAAACGGAATGGCAAAATTTAATATGAAGGGTATAACATATCTAGTTCCAGTGATAGAGACAAAAACCTGTAATCTGAAACATTATTACATTTGTTACGATTTCCGCACTTAGTTTTCTTAGGACCCAATGCCAACTCCTTCTCTTCACTCTAGACACCAACAGTGGCCTCGATACTAAATTTTCTAATTCCATCTCTGTATTAACGTTCAGCGGCAAGTTTTGTGGCATTTTGTACGTTCATAGTACATATTTCCTTCTCTCAGCCACAGACACAAACAATGACATCCAAATCAAATTTGGGAATACGTTCTGTAAAATTTTCAAAACAATATCCATATCTCAACCTCACATAACAACATGACCTTGATATCAAATATCAGGATTTCACTTCTGCAAGTTTAATTTTAATTTCAGGATTCCAGCTATATCCCTTCACTTAATACCCAATTTATTATCACTCAGTTCTTTTCGAACAACTATAGTAGACATCTCCAGAACCACTTCAATATCTCAATTCCAGATATAAACAGAAACCTCAATATCAAATTTAAGGATTTCAGCCACCATCCCTTTACACAATACCAAATATGATGTCAGTATTTATATATCTAGGCTACACACGAACAGCGACCCAAATACCAAATTTTAGATATCAAGCACTATTCATCCAATACAAAATTGTACCAAATATACATGCACTTGTAGTGCACATTTAAAAAACCACCTCTTTATCACAGACCTACCACCAACAGGAACTCCAATTTTCACAGTAATCCAAACTGTTCCAAATTTAGTACCATTTAGTATAGTTCGCACACTTTGTACACATATCCAAACCCAACTCCATATCTCAAGCTTACTATCCAAACTTGATTATCTTCCAAATTTTATGTTTTTAGCTCTATCCCTTTACATTATACCAAACTGTATCATTATAGAAGTTTAGTACCATTTCAGCACTTTTCCTAACCTAAAAGTTCCAATTTCCAAAAACCCTTTGGTACATCTTTCTTGCACTCCATCAGTGCTCTCTTTCCAAATTTAATGCGGGTGAATTTATGCCGAAATAAAGTCAAGTAGTAGTTCATTTCTATTTCAAGTTCTCATTTTTATATGAATATTTGGTCAGGGAGAGAAGATATGACCACGTGACTGGATTCACTTCTGCATAACGGCAATCCTATAAAAGAGAGGTACGTTAATGTATTGATTTTTATTTTTTGTGAGAGTTTTTGTTCAGAAAATCCATACAATTTTATATAAGCACTATCACTTTCTATTTTGACATATTTTGGCACATGTCTTAAGTCACAGCTTCGAAGGTATGAAGCTTCATCAACGTTTGTGGTATCAATGTGAGATGAAAAATGTCGTCCGACAGCTATTAAAATTATTCCTGTGACAGCTCATTATATTGTTTACAAGCGTGCAAAAGCATTTTGGTGAGAATTTTCCACAAAAAACATATTCGTGATGGAATTCAAGAGTGATAGTGTGATTTCTTTATATTTGGCTGGAAACCACCAAGTGGCTTTGGTTAGAGCACTCCAGCATTTAAATGTGAATAAATCTTTTGTATTTCTTACCATCACTCGTTACTGTGATACTGGTAGCGTAGTCCGACGTCAAGGAAGTGAACGGAAGAAAACAGCAACATCAGCAGAAATAGTTCGAAAAGTAAAGAAGCGACTTGATCGAAACCCGCGTCGCAATGGCCGAAAAATGGCTCGTGAGCTGAACATATCGCAATATCCCATTCGGCAAATATTGACAAAAGGGCTCGGCGTAGAGCCATTGACATTTGTGAAAAGTGCAAAAGGAAATAAACTGAAAAGAGCTAATGAGTTGCTTCGGTTGGCCGAAAGTGGTGAACTGCCGAATTTGGTTTTCCCGATGAGAAGACATTCGTTGTCCAGCGGCTTGTAAACAAACAAAATGATCGTGTTTACTTGTGTTTGAAGGCCATAACTCTTGCCACTGGTGACAAATTCGAACAAATCCAAACTTGTTCTTAAATTTGATGCTAATTCCGAAATTGTTTGATTTCATTCAATAAAATTTAAAAAAAATGTAAAAAAAATTGGCGTTTGACTTTGTTGCAGTTTTTTATCTCACCCTGTACTATCATCATCAAGGTAAATAGCATTGCTTTTTATGAAGCCACTGGTGAGGAAGGCACTGGTGCCTTTACTACAATGTTTAGTTTAAAAATTATCTAGCTGTAGCAATGGAAATAATAAAAGTATTCGTTGGAATCAACAATTCCTGCAATTATTAATCATTTTTGGATATCAAATAACATACGTTACATGATGCTAAAAATACAATTTAATTTCGTAGGACCTTCATTAGTATAATATTCATTTCGAAACAACCCATCCTGCGACGGCATACACAATACATCTCGTCCAAAATTAAAGAACTGAAAACTCTCCAAATAAACGTGCGTTTATGTTGAGAATGATTTGGTACGATGTGTTTGAATGGGCGCACGAAAAAAAAACATGACACTTATGGATGTGTTCCAGCAATACTTACTGACATGCATACATACATACTCCGTATATGCCCATTCATACAAAACACATCCATCAGTCCTTATGTTTTCGAAGATACCCGCCACTAGTGGGTGAATCTATAAGAAAAGAATGAAACAGGACTCCCAAACACACACACACACACACTATAAAAGTTCGGGCATACGCTTCTTATCCTCTCATTTTATTTCGGCCACGATACGAGACAAAGAAAGGCATTTGCACATAATAACGCCAACACTGATACAAAATACAGCCAAACATCCCTACAGCAAATATCCTCTAATCCTAAGGTTACGGTAGCCATTCATCTCCATTCTATTTCACTTTGACTTCCACTTGTATTGTATCAGTATTTGTTTGCCTGTGAATGGCCGAATAGAATTCGTACACCCTTAGACATGCTTTAGCAACCACGCGTAAAGTCACCTTAATGTCTTTCCCTGTTTTCGGCTATAATAAATGGCCATCTTTCACATTTGGGCCAAATTAGGAAAAACACTTTCACTGGCACATGGTGTCGTCTTATCACTGTTTTTTTGTCTCCTCAACTGTTCGCAATGTTCCATTGTGTTAGTGTGTGTGTGCGGTTGGTGGGGCATTAAAAGCAAAAGTCCTCGGGCGAAAAGGACTCTAACTAAAGGAGATTTTGGGTAATACATCTCTTATCACTGACACATTTTTTATTATTATTTGGAAATTGTTTACGAGCGTGTATGTGTTTATGTATGTGCACTCGGAAATGCTTTAGGTTGCAAAAATATATTTTGAATACATTAAAATGTTTGTATATATCCCGGAATGTATGTGAACACATTTTTATTAGAAATTAAATAATATATTAAATAATGAAAAATATATATTTTTTAAAAAAATTAATATTGTTGTTATTATTTTTTATTATTTTATTGTAGTTTAGTTTATGGCGATGGTACATCTATTGTTCATGGCTTCAATGTTACCATTTATACATACTATATTTATACACGGTACAATAGGGATAGGAAGGAGATTTGAATAATTATCTTAGATTTCACTACTGTTTATTAGAAACAGTTCCCGTTTGGAAAAAAGTCGAGAAACTTTTCTACTACTAGTCTTGCTACTTGACTGCTCACATTTGATTGATGCTTTTGTTGATTTTCAAACATGTCAATTTGTTTTTGATTTTTTACGTTTCTAAATCTTTTAAATAAATTTGTTAACTATGAGCAATACTCACATAATTTTTAAACTTTTAGATATCTTTCGTAATATTTCAATCATGCTTGAGCAACATCAGCAGAAATAGTTCGAAAAGTAAAGAAGCGACTTGATCGAAACCCGCGTCGCAGTGGCCGAAAAATGGCTCGTGAGCTGAACATATCGCAATATTCCATTCGGCAAATATTGAAAAAAGGGCTCGGCGTAGAGCCATTGAAATTTGTAAAAAGTGCAAGAACTTACACCGCAACAGAAAGAAAATAGACTGAAAAGAGCTAATGAGTTGCTTCGCTTGGCCGAAAGTGGTGAACTGCCGAATTTGGTTTTCTCCGATGAGAAAACATTCGTTGTCCAGCGGCTTGTAAACAAACAAAATGATCGTGTTTACTTGTGACGGTTTCATTGGCCGTTTGAAGGCCATAATTCTTGCCACAGGTGACCAATTCGAACAAATCTAAAATTATTCTAAAATTTGATGCTAATTCCGAAATTTTTTGATTTCATTCAATACAATTTAAAAAAAGTAAAAATTACGGTGTTTGACTTTGTTGCAGTTTTTTATCTCACCCTGTACTATCATCATCAAGGTAAATAGTATTGCTTTTTATGAAGCCACTCAATAGTTGTGACCAGTGCCTTTACTACAATGTTTAGTTTAAAAATTCTCTAGCTGTAGCAACGGAAATAATAAAAGCATTCGTTGGAATCAACAATTCCTGCAATTATTAATCATTTTTGGATATCAAATAACATACGTTACATGATGCTAAAAATACAATTTAATTTCGTAGGACCTGCATTAGTGTAATATTCATTTCGAAACAACCCATCCTACGACGGCATACACAATACATCTCGTCCGAATTTAAAGAGCTGAAAACTCTCCAAATAAACGTGCGTTTGATTGATGCTTCTGTTGATTTTCAAACATGACCATTTGTTTTTGATTTTTTACAGAATAAATTTGTTAACTATGAGCAATAATATTTCAATCATGCTTGAAACCTGTTAGAAGTTAGGCGATATTGGTTCCCTACTTCTATTACCCACCCACAAAAGTTCCTACTTAAAAAGTAGTAAAGAAAGATCAAAAGTCGGTCGGGACCGACCATATTATACCCTGAAGCTACCCGTTACACAAAAAGTTTATATTGGGAATTTATTTGAATTGGATCATACAAATTATGAACATTGTTTGAAGGAGGATTATATTTAAAAAATTTATATCTCAGCAAGAGATATATGAGAACCGAATTTCAACAAATGTCGTATCAGCTTCCCGAATAAATACAGTTGAATTTTCAAAAATCTAGTCCACACACAGTCCAGTCCATGGGCTGAAATTAACTATTTGGTGCACAATGAACGTCAAATCGATTAAGATGTATATGGGAGCAGTGTGACCGCTGGAAATTTTCACAAAGTATCACAAAAAGTATCATTTCTTGAAAAAAAGTGGCACATATCATTTTAAATGGTGGCACAGAAAGTGGCAAAATTTATTTCACATTTTATTTAAAAATAACAGTTTAGAACAAAACAACAAATTCATCTATATAGTAATAATATATGTATGTACATATTGCATATTTAACCAGTAAAGAAAGTCTTAAAGTCGGGCGGGGCCGACTTTATGATACCCTACACCACTTTGCTAATTTAGTAGCGCTCCGCATAACAATTAAAAGTTTTAATGGGAATTCAATCATACACGCTATGATTATAATTATAACTTAAAGTTCAAAGGACTAAATATGCCGAAGCATTTGTATCTTTTAAATTCGGACTTGTATTGCCCATTTGGTGCACAATTAGTTTGAAATCGGATAAAGATATATATGGGAGCTATATCCAAATCGGAACCGATCTCGATAAAATTTGGCAAAGATATTTCTGAGCTGTATTTGATATATTTCCCTGAATATCGTTGTTACAGAGTGCATATTACGGCTGCGGAGGACAAAAATAACAAATCGGATGAACAATATATATGGGAGCTATAGCTATATCTGAGCCGATTTGGCATACTTATTTTCAGGCTTAATTTGGCTGTATGTGCAAAATTCCATACTATTTGTGGTGGACGTTTTGTCACAGAAAAAAAAAAAAAAAAAACAAAAAAATATTACACGCATGGTTATTTCTAATTGGGTTCCACTGTCCGCCTTCAGCATACACTACTCTTCCAACTTAATGAAATTCATGGGGCTGCAATAAAAACCACAACAAATTCACCAATAGACAAATATCTCTTTATTTTGATAAACTCACTTTTATTTTTTTTATTAAAAAATCTCTTTACCATTTTGAGAACGAGTTCAATAGAATAAAATGAAAACAAATGTGAAAACCTGTTTTTGTTTTGTTTTTGCAATTCTCAATCTTCATTGACATTCCATTCATTCATTGTTACCCTTTCATTCATAATTTCTAATCAATAGTATTTTATTTTCACCACGCTAGTAAACGAAAGGTTCATGTCTTGGGTTATGAACATTCACAGTGCTCTAAAAATAAATTAATTCCAATCAATTCCCTATTTAGTCCCCAGGTACATAAATAAATGTAATTTTTGAATTCTACACAACTTTTTTGGTAGACAAGATAAATTTGGTTGAAAATTTAATATGTTTATGTGTTTCGATAATACTTAATTTGTGCTGGCAACATTATGATCATAAGTAAATATCGTATTTAACATTTTACTTTGTTCTGTTCTTTCGCTGCAACCAACTTAAGCCTAGTATCATATCTACCAGAAAAATTGTTTCTTTTCATTTAAAGGTTTCAAAGAATATAGATCGAGATTGCTTAATTAAAATCGGCAAAAATCTTACCAATCCCTCATTATTATAAAGTGATAGTGAAATTTGTATTATTTAAAAAAAAAAACACAATCATAACTTAAATAAATATATTTCAAACAGGTAATATATTTTTATGCTAAAAACGTGACATTCGTGTAACCTCAGAAAATTTTAGGAAAATTTGTGAAGAATATACCGCAGAGTTATTGATATTAAATCAACCCTCGTGGTTTTGGATCACTGCCAAATAAATCAACCCCAAATTCTTTCTTCTTGGGAATTTAACCTCAACCCACAATTTTGAGAAAGTCGAGGAACGAACACATCATTTTTCCATTTGTCCAAACTGCGATTCATCTGCCCGAAAAAAAAAAAAAAAAAAAAAAGAATTATTCCGTACCCAACATCGAGGAAGTCTTGGCTATACTGTTTTCAAGTTCCAGATCACACTACCCGCAGGGTAGTCGTGCATCTATAAATTTTGATATGCCAAGCATGAGGAACTAAATTTTCCAACACCATAACCTACAACTTGAATGATCATACCCAAATCGATCAGATTCTGTTATCCGGGGAGTTATCTGGACAATTCTATTTTTCCCAACTCTATCTAAGGATTGAATAGATGATTTAGAAATGATATCTCCAGAAACCTAACCGGCAATCCATAAATATCAAAATGTCCATATCGCTGACGTGTTTGAAGAGGGCACCTAGAAGGGTCCATTAATCCCGGAACTTGTACCTACTTTCCACAGAACACCATTTTTGACTCTCTTTATGCTGATTACCAACAAATTTCAATGATGATACCCTGATTTTCCTACTAAGTATAATATTAAATTACCCATAGTAACCGTAAACATGATATACAATATTTTTTTAATATATTTTTTCCGATTTTAATCAATAGTCTAACCAAGTCGATTGAACTAAAAATTATTCGAGTTGAATGTTTCAGTTTTAATACATTCAATGGATTTGTCTTAGATCATAATATCTCTATTGTATGTCATGTTCATTAGAAGATAATTATATTCATAATAATATTATTGCATGTAAAAACCCATAACTTTATAGCATGATATAAATCTATAAAATCGCATAGCAAGAAAGCCCAACGTAAAAACAGAAATGCAGCTTCCAGAATTGGAGAAGGCCTTCATCAATATCGGACAGCTTCGCAAATTGTAAGGTAAATCTTGTTCGTTTTTTTTTTTTTTTTCTTAAATTCTTTTATTTACATGAAGAGCACCCATGAAGATGGAGAAAAAGTAATATAATCTCTTTACTTGACTTTTGGATGGTGAGAGTTCACCACTGTATTAAAAATTGTCTAGAACAAAATATATGACAAATTACTCTTTCTCTCTCTTAATCATTATGTGCTCCTTTCATAATTAAACGGTATGCTCAGCAATGTATTCCACATAGTGGTGATATTCATATCTGCTGAGATTACTTTTATATTGATTTATTAACCCTTGGAGGGATCATTATATTTATTTCTTTTCATTTCAATCGCGGTGATAATTATATTATTTACAAATAGTTTATTAGTTAATGGATTATATATATAACAAATTGCATACAAATTTAAAATATTTTATTTAAATATTATGATTTGAATAAAGTTTGTAGTGAATTCAAAATGAATTGGTAGTGTCTTATAGGACGTTTTCTTGTTTATAGGGATGCCAAAATAGAAACGAGTTGAAAGGTATTTTTGGGGTCCATATCAAAATATGCCATTATGGTCTAAGGTTGGCGAGGGTATAGAGGCAATTTCCCTGAACATCTGGGAACTTTATTATTAATCTTTCAGTTGAGACAATAACTTATATAAATTCTTATTTTCTTTTGTTTGGGGTATTAGTTTGTAGATTTCTTTTTCTGTAATCACTGTTCCACTTGGTCAGTGCATTTTGTTGTTTTGTTATGAGAGTCTAAAAATAATATCTGTAAAGGAATATTGCATTGGTTGAAGGTGGACAAGAACCCCCCAATTCCCGACTGCAGCTACCACTTAATGGCTCCCAAAGTCCACCATGCAACCAAAGGCCAGAAGACATCCATGATGTAAAATAAATATTAACCCGTACATTACAGTATTTGGCGCCCAGCACGTGGGGCCTGGAAGTTTTTTGAATCCCGGCTCTTAATCCGTTTTTATTTTAATTTTGAATATTTTTTTTAAGTTTAAATTGGTATTATATCAAGAAATCTTGATTAGAATACTTGCATGATTTCTTCTGGATAATCGTTCCTTTGAAGTTTACTTCGAATGAATGACCGAAGGTATAAATGGAATATTTTCTATTACTATGTATTTCTAGTATAACATCAAAATTTAAACATCCCTTTCATTTTGATATATTTTCTTTGAGTTATTATAATTATGACTTAGAAATCAGCACCTTTCTA
The DNA here is from genome assembly GCF_030504385.1 of Musca domestica. Lineage (NCBI taxonomy): Eukaryota > Metazoa > Arthropoda > Insecta > Diptera > Muscidae > Musca > Musca domestica. The sequence goes on along the minus strand of NW_026712328.1, from coordinate 20,386,719 downwards.
TACAGCTGGAATTGCATTATCTTTGCTATTGGCGATTTAGTGACCACTGGTAGAAAGAAGAGATATATTAGGGTACATTAACTAAAATTCTAAGCTGGTGTGTTGGTTATAATAATATTAAATTAGATATATAAAATCCATAGACCAATATTTTTTCCTGTTGTCTCAATTGTAAGCTTTGTATACACTCTTTCTATTTTGAACATTACCTAGCAAGAAACGTCCAGATATTTATGAAAAATCGACATCGAGAACTTTTAAGTATATGAATATTTTCTAACATCACTTTAATAATATTGATATTATTTCAAATACATAGAGGGTATTTTTCTAATTTTCCCTCCAAGCACTTTTTATATATTTACGGTAGCTGACTGTTTATATATATTAGAATAAAACATTATATTTTTCTGATAAATTTTAATTATTTTCGCATAAAAAATGGCAGAACAATCATCTTGTTTACAAGAAGAGCCTTCAGCTCCTGCTAATGGTTTATCAAATGGTTGTCAGGTTTGTAATGAGTCAATGAGTGAAGGACAAGATTGCTTGATTATAAGCCAATGTTTGCACTCTTTTCACAGAGACTGCATTGAGTCACATCTATCCAATTCTGCGCAATGTCCTGTCTGTCAGCATCCATGCCAACTTAACGAACTTAGGAATTATGTTGTCACCCCAAAAAGACACCCTTTACCCAAGCAGAGCAAAAGAGGAAAAGGTAGAGGAGCAATGGCTCGTACCTATAATACCAGGAGTGCCAGTAGAAACTTATTTCAAGATATGCAGAACACATCTTTCAGTAATGACGTTAATCCACACCCAGAACAACCTCAAGTTTCAACTCAAAATAATAATTATCTGAATAATGATAATTTTGTGTTATCACCCTTGGCTACTAATGTCAGTCAAACCGTAAATCCCCCTGCCGTTGATTATACGGAAATAAATCGGATGATTGAAACTTCTATATCGAGGATTTTACAAAATTTAAAAGTTACTCAAAATCCTTCAAGGATAAATAATACAGAGACGCAACCTTTTATTCACAATAGTGGTAGGACTAACAATCCCCTTATTAATCACCCACTGCCTTGTGCTAACGCTAACATTAGCCACAATCAAAACCAGAACATCCATCAGGATCCTATTTCCAACAATAATGGCAATGGTAACCACCAATTTAATCCATATCCCACCGCTAATCAACCTGTCAATCTGTCGTCCAGCGCTACTAACTTTAACAGTATACCTGCAGATAAAGTCACTTCCATCATAAATAATTGGAACCTCAAGTTTGATGGTTCGGCAAATGGTCTAAATATAGACGAATTTTTGTATAGGGTAAGGACCCTCACCAATGACAATTTTTGTGGAGACTTTTCTGTTATTTGCAAAAATCTAAACACGCTTCTGGCTGGTAAGGCGCGTGAGTGGTTCTGGCGGTACCATAAGTTGGTCCAGTCCATAACTTGGGAAGATTTTTGTAAAGCTATTCGTGTTCAATATAAGGACATGAAAACCTCATTCGATCTCAGAGAAGAACTGAGAAATCGTAAGCAGAAGCCTGGGGAAAGTTATGACAACTTTTTCGATGCTCTCTCTACGATAGCTGATAGATTTCCCAGCCTCATGTCCGAAGAGGAATTTATAGAAATTATTGCTAGGAATCTGAGGCCAGAAATACGCCAAGATCTCCTGTATGTCCCAATATATTCCTTAGCTCACTTACGAAAACTGGTGCAGATGCGCGAGAATTTTTTAAGTGATGAATACGTGAGAAAGACCTTATCTCAGCGTGGTTCCATTCCTAACCCAATTCCTCGAAGACTAGTTTCGGAACTAGATCACGATCCAATCATAGATTCTGAACAAGAATGCCTAGTGGACGCGGTCCAAAATGGTGATTCCCACTTTAAATGTTGGAATTGTGACAGCTCTGGACACCATTGGCAAGATTGTCTCGAGACAAGGTCCATATTTTGCTATGGCTGTGGCACTAAGAACGTGTACAAGCCCCAATGCACAAAATGCATCACACGTAATCAAAATTCTTCAAAAAACTTGAGAACCGTGGGCCCTCAAAAGGACCAGGTCTAAACGAGGGACCCTTAGCAATATCACCAAATCCAAAACCTGAATATACAATTCCAAACATTAGTTATAGCCAAAATCAAAATCATAAAAATGCCGACTCAAAATCGATCACCATCCTTAAAAGACCCAATATTTGTCAGAATACTTCTGAAAATGAACTGGAAAATGTCATTTACCCCAAGCTTCCTCTCCATATGCGTTGGGAAATATATTTAAAACGGAGAAGTGAGATATTTAACGTCTCTTCTCTAGAATCTCGTAAGCACCCCAAGAGATCTACCCTACGTTTACGGAAATATTTCAAAATTAAGAAACTTTGCTCTAAAATTCAGGTGTCCACCATAGTGTCTAACCCACAAGATATGCGGTACTACGCGAAAGTATCATTTCTTGATTTTAATGAATATGGCCTCCTAGATACAGGGGCTAACATCAGCTGTATTGGCGGGGATTTGGCAAAGAACAATTTTTCTAAATTTCCTAACTTTTTCGAGTTCAAATCATATGTCAAGACTGCTGATGGCAGTCGTCAGCATGTAGTGGGTTGGATACAAGTAAATGTTTCTTTCATGAACAGAACCGAAGTCCTTAAGCTCTTCATCATTCCCACTATCTCACAAAGATTGATTTTAGGGATTGATTTTTGGAAAGTTTTTAAATTGTTAGACAGTGTTTTAGGAGCGACGGTCATTATTGGTACAAGTTCTAATGGAATTTGTACCCCAGACATATCCTCAATAGATATCCATACTGATATACAGAAGTCTAAGGAGTCAGATGACACATTCTTTCCACTAACCTGTCAAGAGCGCAAACAGTTGAATGCTGTAATTGAATTGTTTCCCAACTTCGAAAAGCAGGGTCTCGGCAGGACGGATCTCATTCAGCATACAATCGATGTGGGCGATGCCTCGCCCATCAAACAGCGTTTTTACCCCGTTTCGCCGGACGTAGAGAAGCTGATGTTCGCTGAGATAGACAGAATGTTGCGATTAGGTGTCATTGAGCCTTCCAATTCCCCATGGAGTTCATCTATGAGGCTAGTCGTGAAACCTAACAAGGTCCGACTATGCCTCGATGCACGGAAAATCAATTCCGTTACAAAAAAAGACGCATACCCACTTCCCAATATCGAGGGCATTTTCTCGCGTCTTCCAAAGGCAAATGTTATATCCAAATTGGATCTAAAAGATGCGTTTTGGCAGATTGGTCTCGACCATAAGTCCAAACAGCTTACGGCATTCACAGTACCCGGACGCCCACTTTACCAGTTTGTGGTAATGCCGTTCGGTCTGTGCAATGCCCCACAAACTATGTGTAGGCTTATGGACGAGCTGATCCCGCCTGACCTTCGCCATTCCGTCTTTGGATACTTGGACGATATGATTATTATCTCCGAGGACTTCAAAACCCACCTAGATGTCCTTATTCGCATCTCTTCCCAATTTAAGAAGGCAAATTTGACGCTCAATGTGTCCAAAAGCAAATTTTGCGTCACCAAAGTCAATTACCTTGGTTATGTAATTGGAAACGGGGGTATTACAACAGACCCAGAAAAGGTAACCGCTATATCCAACTGGCCTGTACCCAAAAACTTAAAACAAGTAAGAGGTTTTCTAGGTCTCGCCGGGTGGTATAGACGGTTCTTACCAAATTTTTCAACAGTTACGTTCCCTATTACTGAAGTGGTTTCCACCAAAAAGAAATTTAAGTGGACAGAAGAGGCTCAAAGAGCATTTGAAATTGTCAAGTCGTTGCTCATTACAGCTCCAGTGCTAGCGAATCCTGACTTCTCAAAAAAGTTTTTCCTGCACTGCGATGCTAGCGATTTTGGCATCGGCGCGGTTTTAGTCCAACATGACGACGAGGGAAATGAACGACCCATCGCGTTTATGAGCAAAAAACTTAATACCTCCCAACGCAATTACAGCGTCACGGAGAGGGAATGTTTGGCGGCTCTAGAGGCGATTAAGAAGTTCAGGTGCTACCTGGAACTTCAGGATTTTGAAGTTATTACGGACCACTCGAGTTTGGTTTGGCTCATGCGCCAACCTGATCTCAGTGGTAGACTGGCTCGATGGGTGTTCAAATTGCAACCCTACAGGTTCACCATCAGCCACCGTAAAGGAAAAGATCATGTGGTTCCAGACGCTCTGTCCCGGATTCCCGATGATATTTCCGCACTTGAAATTGTTGACCCTCTAATTGACTTTAATTCTCCCCACTTTGAGGACAGTGACTACGTCGAGTTAAAAGGCACCATTATGAAAGCACCCAATAAATACCCCGATATTAAAATCGTAGACAAATACGTATACTACAGGACTGAACATTATTCTGGCGATGAATCCCAGGAACAACTATGTTGGAAGCTGTGGATTCCCCATAAGTTGCGAACTCAACTTATCTCCAAGGCCCATGACTCCCCTGAAGCTTCCCATGGCGGAATGGCAAAGACCCTTGACCTTCTAAGAAGAACCTTTTTCTGGCCAGGTATTGTTATAGATGTCCGCGAATACGTTCGCAATTGCGACGTATGCAAATCCACAAAGGCCCCCAATATGACCATGAAGCCCCCAATGGGTCAACCAGCAGAGTCCGTCCGTCCGTTTCAAAGATTGTATATAGATATACTCGGTCCGTACCCAAGAAGCAAACTCGGTCATATAGGGATTCTCATTGTTCTTGACCATATGTCGAAATTCCACTGGCTTTGTCCGCTGCGAAAATTCTCGGCCTCGCTCATTCAAGACTTCTTGCTTAAGCAGATTTTTCATGTCTATGGGGTCCCGGAGATCATAGTGAGTGACAACGGGAGCCAATTTCGATCCAATGAGCTCAATGCCTTCTTTACATCATACGGAATCAACCATATTTACACTGCCCTTTATTCTCCCCAATCGAACGCTTCGGAACGGGTCAATCGTTCGCTGATTGCGGGAATACGGGCATACCTGAAGAACGACCACAAACAGTGGGATAACAAATTAAGCCACATCAGTTGTGCACTAAGGAATTCATTCCACCAATCTGTACGGTGTTCCCCTTGTCGAGCATTATACGGCTTTGATATGGTCACCCATGCATCTTCGTATGGACTCCTCCGACAACTGAAATTATTAAACGAACCAACATTCACTTTGTCAAGAGATGATGGTCTTCAACTAATTCGGCATGACCTACGAGACCACATCAAAAAAGCGTATGATAAAAATCAAGCTTCATATAATTTACGAACAAGACCTCAAAATTTTACAATTGGCCAAATTGTTTATAGACGCAATTTCGCTCAAAGTAATCAAGAAAAGGCCTTCAACGCTAAGCTTGCCCCAGTCTTCGTAAAGGCCAAAATTAAACAAAAATTAGGCCAACATTATTATATATTAGAAGACATGGACGGCAAAGTTATTGGGACGTATCATGGAAAGGACATAAAAAGTTAAGACGCCCTTTGTCCCTCTAATTATCCTGCAGAAACCCTGTTTATGTGTTATAGGGTTTGTGGTGGACGTTTTGTCACAGAAAAAAAAAAAACAAAAAAATATTACACGCATGGTTATTTCTAATTGGGTTCCACTGTCCGCCTTCAGCATACACTACTCTTCCAACTTAATGAAATTCATGGGGCTGCAATAAAAACCACAACAAATTCACCAATAGACAAATATCTCTTTATTTTGATAAACTCACTTTTATTTTTTTTATTAAAAAATCTCTTTACCATTTTGAGAACGAGTTCAATAGAATAAAATGAAAACAAATGTGAAAACCTGTTTTTGTTTTGTTTTTGCAATTCTCAATCTTCATTGACATTCCATTCATTCATTGTTACCCTTTCATTCATAATTTCTAATCAATAGTATTTTATTTTCACCACGCTAGTAAACGAAAGGTTCATGTCTTGGGTTATGAACATTCACAGTGCTCTAAAAATAAATTAATTCCAATCAATTCCCTATTTAGTCCCCAGGTACATAAATAAATGTAATTTTTGAATTCTACACAACTTTTTTGGTAGACAAGATAAATTTGGTTGAAAATTTAATATGTTTATGTGTTTCGATAATACTTAATTTGTGCTGGCAACATTATGATCATAAGTAAATATCGTATTTAACATTTTACTTTGTTCTGTTCTTTCGCTGCAACCAACTTAAGCCTAGTATCATATCTACCAGAAAAATTGTTTCTTTTCATTTAAAGGTTTCAAAGAATATAGATCGAGATTGCTTAATTAAAATCGGCAAAAATCTTACCAATCCCTCATTATTATAAAGTGATAGTGAAATTTGTATTATTTAAAAAAAACACAATCATAACTTAAATAAATATATTTCAAACAGGTAATATATTTTTATGCTAAAAACGTGACATTCGTGTAACCTCAGAAAATTTTAGGAAAATTTGTGAAGAATATACCGCAGAGTTATTGATATTAAATCAACCCTCGTGGTTTTGGATCACTGCCAAATAAATCAACCCCAAATTCTTTCTTCTTGGGAATTTAACCTCAACCCACAATTTTGAGAAAGTCGAGGAACGAACACATCATTTTTCCATTTGTCCAAACTGCGATTCATCTGCCCGAAAAAAAAAAAGAATTATTCCGTACCCAACATCGAGGAAGTCTTGGCTATACTGTTTTCAAGTTCCAGATCACACTACCCGCAGGGTAGTCGTGCATCTATAAATTTTGATATGCCAAGCATGAGGAACTAAATTTTCCAACACCATAACCTACAACTTGAATGATCATACCCAAATCGATCAGATTCTGTTATCCGGGGAGTTATCTGGACAATTCTATTTTTCCCAACTCTATCTAAGGATTGAATAGATGATTTAGAAATGATATCTCCAGAAACCTAACCGGCAATCCATAAATATCAAAATGTCCATATCGCTGACGTGTTTGAAGAGGGCACCTAGAAGGGTCCATTAATCCCGGAACTTGTACCTACTTTCCACAGAACACCATTTTTGACTCTCTTTATGCTGATTACCAACAAATTTCAATGACGATACCCTGATTTTCCTACTAAGTATAATATTAAATTACCCATAGTAACCGTAAACATGATATACAATATTTTTTTAATATATTTTTTCCGATTTTAATCAATAGTCTAACCAAGTCGATTGAACTAAAAATTATTCGAGTTGAATGTTTCAGTTTTAATACATTCAATGGATTTGTCTTAGATCATAATATCTCTATTGTATGTCATGTTCATTAGAAGATAATTATATTCATAATAATATTATTGCATGTAAAAACCCATAACTTTATAGCATGATATAAATCTATAAAATCGCATAGCAAGAAAGCCCAACGTAAAAACAGAAATGCAGCTTCCAGAATTGGAGAAGGCCTTCATCAATATCGGACAGCTTCGCAAATTGTAAGGTAAATCTTGTTCGTTTTTTTTTTTTTTTTTTCTTAAATTCTTTTATTTACATGAAGAGCACCCATGAAGATGGAGAAAAAGTAATATAATCTCTTTACTTGACTTTTGGATGGTGAGAGTTCACCACTGTATTAAAAATTGTCTAGAACAAAATATATGACAAATTACTCTTTCTCTCTCTTAATCATTATGTGCTCCTTTCATAATTAAACGGTATGCTCAGCAATGTATTCCACATAGTGGTGATATTCATATCTGCTGAGATTACTTTTATATTGATTTATTAACCCTTGGAGGGATCATTATATTTATTTCTTTTCATTTCAATCGCGGTGATAATTATATTATTTACAAATAGTTTATTAGTTAATGGATTATATATATAACAAATTGCATACAAATTTAAAATATTTTATTTAAATATTATGATTTGAATAAAGTTTGTAGTGAATTCAAAATGAATTGGTAGTGTCTTATAGGACGTTTTCTTGTTTATAGGGATGCCAAAATAGAAACGAGTTGAAAGGTATTTTTGGGGTCCATATCAAAATATGCCATTATGGTCTAAGGTTGGCGAGGGTATAGAGGCAATTTGCCTGAACATCTGGGAACTTTATTATTAATCTTTCAGTTGAGACAATAACTTATATAAATTCTTATTTTCTTTTGTTTGGGGTATTAGTTTGTAGATTTCTTTTTCTGTAATCACTGTTCCACTTGGTCAGTGCATTTTGTTGTTTTGTTATGGGAGTCTAAAAATAATATCTGTAAAGGAATATTGCATTGGTTGAAGGTGGACAAGAACCCCCCAATTCCCGACTGCAGCTACCACTTAATGGCTCCCAAAGTCCACCATGCAACCAAAAGCCAGAAGACATCCATGATGTAAAATAAATATTAACCCGTACATTACATATTCGGGCCGATCTTACTCGTTTGGTGCACAATAAAAGGCAAATCGGACGAAGATATATATGGGAGCTATATCTAAATTTTGACCGATTATCTCCAATTTCAATAGAGTTCGTCCTTGGGACAAACAAATGATTTGTGCAAAATTTCATCCGGATAGGGTAATAAATGCGAACTGTACTTTGTTTTCAAAAATACATGGACGGACAGACAGACGGACGGACATGCATAAATCGACTCAGAATGTGATTCTATGCAGATCATCAAAAGGAATAATGGGTCTATCTCGTTTCCTTTTGCCTGTTACAAACAAATGCACAAACACATAATACCCTGACCACCTTGTGATGTAGGGTATAACTAGTAAAAAAACTATAAGTTCGGCCGGGCCGAACTTTGAATACCCTCCACTAAATGGTACAAATTTAGCAATTTTCAAAAAACTAAAATCCATTAAAAATTCTGTGAAAATCTTAAAAATACCGGATGTAGCCGGATATTAGGGTCTATACGACGACGTGGATCTGCATACGCAACTTTTGTCATAAGCCTGCACAGACAATTTTCTGACATAGGATGTAGTATCCATTACGAACTTCAAATACAAAATTTGAAATAATTCCGGTAAATAATGCAGCTAAAATCAACAAAATACTGTATATCGGGGGTACCGTAATATGGGGGCTATACGAAGACGTGGGCCTGCATGAACAATTTTCTGTCACAGGCTGTAATATCCATTACGGACTTCAAATGCGAAAATTGAAACAATTCCGGTAAATAATGTCGCTAGAATCATCAAAATACCGAATATCAGGGGGTACCGTAATATGGGAGCTATACGAAGACGTGGACCTGCACAGACAATTTTCTGTCATAGGCTGTAGTAAAGTGATTAAAGATGTCTCTTAACAGTTGTTCCAGAAATAAACAAACAGAACAATGTTGACAACTTTGAGTATGCGAAAACCACTTACAAACACCTAATATAAGAGCGTTCGCTCTGAAATTTGCTATCGCAAATTGGAAATAGCAGCGTACGACGCTTTTCATTGTTTCATTTCATTTCATTGTTTAAAATACAGCGTTTAGATTAAAATATATGTAGTTTAAAAAAAGGTGGCACAATGTATAAAAAAGTGGCACAAAAATTCAAAAAAGTGGCTCATTTAGGATCAAAATAAAAAAGTGGCACAAAGGTATCAAAGCCAAAAAAAGGTGGCAAAATTGATACTTTAGTGGCTCAACGGTCACGCTGTATGGGAGCTATATTCAAATCTGGACAGATATCATTAAAATTTGACAGAGGTATTTCTGGGGTGCATCTTGTATCTAGTTTCAAACATCATTGTAGTAAATGACTTAAACCCCAAATAGGATGAAACATGTATATGGGAGCTACAGCCATGTGAACCGATTTTCACCAAATTTTGAAGTACTTGCTTCTGGGCTTTATTCGATCGGATGTGCCGAAATCCATTCAATTTGGATGAATATTATACATATGGCGTACAATAAAATTGAAATCGTACGTAATATATATAAGAGCTATATATCTAAATCTGAACCGATATTCAAAAACTGCCGGCAGTGTGTGCTAAAATTCATTTGATTCCGACAGATATTACACATTTGGTGCACAATACTTATGAAACGGACGACACTACATATGTATGGGATCTATATCGAAATCTGATCCGATTATTACCAATTCCAATAGGATTCGTCCTTTCAGGTAAAGTAATGATTTGTGGAAAATGCACAAACGCATAATACCGAGGGTATAAAGATTACATTAAATAGATTATGAATATCAATGTGGATTAGATGACAATGTGCACAATATCGACACACAACTTCCTCCTCCGATAAGAAAAAAAAAACATGAAAAAACTTATAATTGAGTGCTCCCATTATACAGGGTGGACAATAAAAAAACAAAGTCAAACGCCATAATTTTTACATTTTTTAAATTTTATTGAATGAAAGCAAAAAATGTCGGAAATAGCATCAAATTTTAGAATAAATTTAGATTTGTTCAAATTGGTCACATTTGGCAAGAATTATGGCCTTCAAACGGCCAATGAAACCGTCACACGTTGACCGAATGTTGTTCTGCGGTATTTTGGCCTATTCTAGGCGAAGCGCTTCCTTGAGGTGATCGTGACTTTGGTAATTTTAGTGCCAACCTTGCTTTCAAAAATACTCCAGACACAATAGTACAACGGATTGATATCTGGAGATTTTGGTGGCCATTGTGCGCTGGAAATGAAGCGCGGACAATGAAACCGTCACACGCTGACCGAATGATGCTCTGCGGTATTTTGGTCCATTCCTGGCGAAGCGCTTGCTTGGGGTGATCGACACTTTGGTAATTTTTAGTGCCAACCTTGTTTTCCAAAATACTCCAGACACAATAGTCCAATGGATTGGTATCCGGAGATTTTGGTAGTCATTGTGTGCTGGAAATGAAGCGAGGAACCTAATATTGTAACCATTCTTGGGTGTTGAGTGCGATGGTGCTGAGTCCTGTGGGAATGTCCAAGGTCTTCGGCCAAAATGTTTACATGCACAAGGCTACAATACACCCTCCAGAATTTTTTCGCGATAATATTTGGCATTTACTCTGATGCCACTGTCGGTTAATACGAGCGGAAAGCTACCATGGGCTATTATGGCGGCCCACACTATCACCATGGCCGGCGCTTGAGTTCTTAGGGTCAACCGAAGGTGCACATTTTCAGCCGACTTCTTTGGTAAGTAAACCATATTCGGCAGAGAAATGGTGATGCGGGCCGAGCCAGATAGTCTATATATATTCGTAATGGTCCCTTGGAAGTGGATGTTAGCTAGAATGCTTATATCTCCAGAATGTGTCAATTTGAATTTTGTCAATTTAGAATGCTCTCTTGGCATAAAAGTTTAAAATCTAAAAAAATCGCATAAAAAGATGCCAATAATGATGTACATATAGATTTTGTAGTATTTTTATAGTATTTATCGCATGCAATTTTTTCAATTTTACAACACAGGTTGGGGTTATTATTTAAATACAGATTGCAATTATCTTCCGATCCTCACGAAAATTTTCGCAAAGGTAGGATTAGGCTCAGAAGGGCTAAGCCTATTGTTTTCAAAGATGTCCGCAATATATTTAGGGGTTGAAATGGACCAGCAACTCAAAATGTTCTGATTTTGCAGCCGTTATAAATGTCACAAATAGAAACCAAAGGACACGAAATCTCGCATGAAGTTAGAATTTAAGACAACGGTTAGAATGGACCAAACAATACCAACATTACTTACAGGCGATATCCGAAATACACAATAGGTGAACTTCTGGCTTTTTATGCTGATTTCGTTGACGAATATAGCCAAATATCGTAGACAAGCAAATCATATAGAGGAGTCTAAATTTGGAGACACAGAGGGTCCTCTTGCTTTTGGAGATGATCGCAAAATATTTAGGGGTTCAAATGAATCAAAAACAGAAAAAAATTTCCTGATCACACAATTGAAGCCAATCGACACGCCTGAGATGATAGTTAAGCACAGGGAAGAGTTCTGGCATTTTGGATGACCATTGGATTATATTTTGCTGTAAAATGGACCACAACAACTAAAAGCACGACGAAGTGTATAAATATTGGTAAAATGTCCTTGGTCAAAATGTTAAGGGTAATATCTGGGCAGTGCTCCATGACATAATTTCAAAAGCGAAATCTTCCAAAATCGATTTGGACATAAGGGGGCTTGTAAAATATTGCAGTGTTGTAGGGTATCACATGGTCGGCCCCGCACGACTATAGCCTTTGCTTACTTGTTATACCCTACAACACTATGTGTTGGGGGTATTATAAGTTTGATTGGGCCAGAATTTATGTAACACCTCGAAATATTGGTTTCCCATATAGGAAATTATATATGGATCTTACTAGCTCGCCGAGCTGAGTCGATCTAGCTATGTATGTCCGTCCGTCCGTCTGTCCATGTTAATTTGTAATCACTCTACAGGTCGCAATTATGGCCCGATCTTCACGAAATTTAGAATGTAGGTGGGGTTAAGGTCAGAATAGAACCCTATTTCTTTTGGAGATGATCGCATAATATTTAGGTGTTGAAATGGACCAAATACTGAAAAAAATCCTGATTTTGCAGTTGCTCTACAGGTCGCAATTATAGACCAATCGACGGAATTTCGCATGTAGCTAGAGTTTAGGGCGGGGAAGAAGCCTACCAATTTGGGTGGTCATCGGATAATATTTAGCGGGTAAAATAGACCATATCTTTTGTGTTGAAAAAAATCAAAATTTTTCATTAAACCGCGAATATTTTAAATCCCGGCGAAATCACAAAGCCATGACAAGGTTCTTCTGATCTTTACATTGATGTTAAGATCCAACAAATCGAATATATAGCAAAATATGTGCGATATATACGTCTATCAAAAAAGATATGCTTGAAAGATCTCATATATGTCGAGAACGGCTGAACTGATTTCGACAGTTCTCATTAATTCAGAATGGCCTCTTGGCAGGAAAGAAAAAACGTCTAAAAAATCGCATAAAAATATCTCTCTAAAGATGAAAATATTGATTTTGTAAAATTTTCTCATATTTTTTTCAATTTTGTCATATTTTTGGCATATTTTCATTTTGAATTAAACATTTGGTAATATTTCTACAGCTAACAAAACTAAGTAGTTAGGATATCAGGATATCATATACAGATCGCATTTATGGCCCGATCCTTTGAAATTTTGCATGGGGATAAGATGAGAGTCAGAATAGAAGCCTACTCTTTTTGGAGATAATCGCCATATAAAGGTTGAAATGGACAAAAAAACTGCAAAATTGTCAGCAGGTCGTAATTATCGCTCGACCCTCCCGCACATTTGAATGGGGGTTACCGGATATTGCAAAAGCCAAGTAGTTTTGGATGGCCATCCAAAAATATTCAATGTGTGAAATAGTTTGCCAACTTTTGTAGACAAAATACGAAAATGTCCATTCCAGTGACTTTTTGGAGAATTCACAAATACAGGAAACACGCACTTCTGACTATTTCGTTAACGCTGATTTCGTTGAAGAATATAGTCAAATGTCTAGTCATAGATGCGTTTCAGTGTCTATAGATGCGTTTCAGTCAAAAACCAATAATAAATGTTAATCTTTTGCCACTTCTGAGAGACTATAGGTCTTTGGGAAATATTGGTTCCAGATCTAGGAAGACCATTTACGTGCAACATCTACCAATAAATTTGAAATGAGCAAATTAGTTTAAGTTGCTATTATTCGAAAATTAGGGAAACGAAACCTGATGGTTTTCTTTTATTATTTGTCACAATATCTTGTGGAATTCTTTCGAGTATCTCGCCTATATAAACTGTATCATTTATTATAGTGTTGTAGGGTATTTAACGGTCGGCCCCGCTCGACTGTAGCCTTTGCTTACTTGTTTTTACATAGCATCATATTTTTTTCAAGTTACGTTAATCTAGTGGAATAATATCTTCGTATGTGAGATAACATTTTATAAGAGTTATTTCTATATGAGGGCCAAAATATATCAATTTTTATATCAATCTTCCAAGGGATAATACCAAAAATGTGCAGGGACGTCAAAGTGACGTCCTTAATATGCGACCTCTATCATGATTACAACTGGCGGGCGGAGTAGCACACGGACATAATTTAATGGACATTAAACATTTTGAAGTGAAGTTTGACAAAAGTGATCAGTGATTTTAAAGCAAATGTAAATTTATTTACTAAAAAAGACGTATTAATAATTGCTCTGTTCCAGAACCTGCAAGAATCTACTAGCTTAGTTAAAAAATTAGTTGACTTCAGCAATAACCACTATACAATATAAGGAAAATATCAATATTATAGATTCATGAAAACAGCAATTTGTTACATTTACTACAACAACATTTTTAGCAATGTTAGCAAATTTGTAAAACTATGCAATTAACACTAAAACTATGGGCTAGCTTCGCGGTCCGGGTTAGCTATATTGTGAGAAAACTCATATGGCTGCAGATGGGGCAGATCATTTTCATGCATTTTGTTTCGGTTCGATAACTGACTAATGAAGTTACTCATTTTATTTAATTACGAATGCACATTTAGCGTTAAGTTATTTTACCATCTACAAAATATTCGCCGGAGTCCCCATAATGTATACAGGGAGAGATGAAAAAACTGCAACCAACTTCAGGCTGCTGTCATTTCTAAGAAACTCGTCCGACAGCTTATTATATTATTTACAAGCGTATGAGAATTTTCCAGAAAAAAAGTTATTCGTGATGGAATTCAAGCGTGATAGTGTTATTTGTTTATATTTGGCTGGAAAACAACAAGTGGCTATCGTTAAAGCACTCCAGCATTCAAGAGAATTAATCTTTTATGTTTCGTAACATCCCCCGTTACCGTGACACGGGTAGCGTAGCCCGACGTCAAGGAAGTGGACGGAAGAAAACAGCAACATCAGCAGAAATGGTTCGAAAAGTGAAGAAGCGAAACCCGCGTCGCAGTGGCCGAAAAATGGCTCGAGAGCTGAACATATCGCAATATTCCATTCAGAAAATATTGAAAAATGAGTTCGGGGTAAAGCCATTGAAATTCCAAAAAGTGCAAGGGCTTACACCGCAATAGAAAGAAAATAGCCTTAAAAGAGCTAAGAGCTAAAGAGTAGACGAACACAATGGTCGTGCTTACTTTCCAAAGAAGTTAGCTGAAGTCAGAACTGAAGTCAGAGCTCAATCGCCGGCCATGGTGACGGTGAGGGCCGCCATAACAGCCGATTGTCGCTCTCCGCTCGCATTAATCGACAGTGACATCAGAATAAATGCCGAATGTTGCCGCGAAAATATTCTGAAGGGTGTATTAAAGCCTTGGGCACGCAAATATTTTGGCCGAAGACCTTGGACATTCCAACAGGGCATTCAGCACGCGCCACCCAAGAATGGTTACAAAATGAGGCTCCTCGCTTAAGTTCCAGCGCAGAATGGCGACCAAAATCTCCGTTTACCAATTCATTGGACTATTGTGTCTGGAGTATTTAGGAAAGCAAGGTTGGAACTAAAAAATATCAAAGTGTCGAACACCTCGAGCAAGCGTTTCGCCTGGAATGGCCCAAAATACCGCAGAGCAACATTTATTGGCAGTTTGAAGGCCATAATTCGTGATAAAGGTGACCAATTCGAACAAATCTAAAGTTATTCTAAAATTTCATGCTATTTCCAACATTTTTTGCTTTCATTCAATATATTTAAAAAAAAGTGAAAAAGATATGGCGTTTTACTTTGTTGCAGTTTTTATCTCACCCTGTATATTCGTGACCAGCATTAACTTTTAATTGGATTTAATAATGTCAATCTGTCTGTTCGTCTAGGTATCGGTATTTTTTTTACGATTTGAGGTAATTTTTCCATCGGATTACTTAAAAACTCTTTGATTAATGTTTCGAAATAACTTCTTCCTCCGGCGGTAGAACATTGTATATTAAGGTTATAGAAAAACCCCCACATAACGATACCTCCATGTGTTAAGCATTTTCATGATTTCAACCACGCTATATAATGAAATTCTGCATTTAAAACTTGCAAAAAGAAAACAAATACTGTATCAGGTTATATCACATTATTTTCTTTTGAAACGCACTGATGCATCTATTACATCATGAAAAATAAACAAATTGACCACGCCCTTCTTTCCTTAAAAAATGTGATATTAATCGGCAATTATTTGTATATAGTAAATCTGAATGATGAATTGGGTAATGTGTTGTTATAGTTACCATATAAATGTCCCGTCGGATTATAGGTATTTTGCTGGTGTAGTTTACATTTTCAGATAGATTTGAAAAATACTTTTTGTTTAATGCGATATTCTAAAATTAAGTTTCCGCCATTTCTCATTAGAGGACAGAGACCTTGCTGAAAATTTGTCAATGTGGATAAGTTTTAACCACTAAAATATGTGGGTGTTACATAACGATCTTTTCTTTTGGTACCTCCGTACATCACGAGTTTGGCTGGATTGAGTATTTTTGTATATTTTCCCGCAATCTAGGTCTTAGACAAACTTTATTGTATTGTTGCAGACTTTTCCATTGCGTTTCTCTCAAGGCTACAGTACGTTTCACTTTCTATAAGTATTTCAGTAAAACATTACCAAACATCTTTTCAATGACATAATTTGTCTCACTTGGATAAGAATATTGATTGCACTTTTCAATAAATCTAAGAAAATATCCCAAAATCGTCCTGGAAATTTTTCAAGGTTGTTGAAAACAAGTACTAATGGCCAAGAAACGCTCATTTGAAGGTTAATGAAGGTTATTAACTACAGAATACAAACAAAACGTTTGTTTTCCCTTTCAACCTGAACGACAGATAATAATAGAACATAATAAATGCGCACAAATCCAGACAAGCAATCTTAAAACAATAAATTATGATGCAATATGCTCTAATTTAAACCACTGCCCTCAAGCCAGTCCTCTAGCACGTTTTGTCACCTTAACCTTGAATTTTATAATTAATAGCTACGTCTAAATGTTTGTGTTGCATTTTATTGTATACCTGTTGGTCTGAGGTTGTACATTTTGCCGACCAAAAGGTGTTGGTTAGAACGGTTGTAGGCATGGGGTTTTCCAGGTGATGATGTTCAAAGCGACATCGATGATGATTATGCTGGCGATTATGTGAAATGGAAAGTTAATGTTCGTTAAGGCGAACTCACACAAATACTGCTTAACAATTGCGTTCATAATGGGTATCATAAAATGCGGCATATACTATATTGACCTTCGAATGCATTGTCGAATTTTCAAACACCTGATGGTCATTGAATTCTAGAATAAATTGATAATTTTTCTAAATAAATCGAAGAGTAACACCTTTTACGAAAATGAAAGGGAAAGTGATTGGGGCAACGTATCTCATATGGCGACGGCGAACATGTCACAACAGTAAACAAATCCCGAATGGAGTGAATTTCTAATGATTTATTGAGGGACATATTGTTTTTTGGTTAAATCAATGGCCGTGATTTATGTCTGTGGGATGAAAGGTGGTACTTTTTTCAAAATGGAGAAAATAAGCAGATTAAAGGTTTTAATTTTTCATGCGTGAATGAGTGAGCTAATGTCGAATAGCATTACCTAACACAGTCTACCTACAGATCTACCTATATACACACATGAATTTTTATATAGCTTGATTTATTGCCTTCAACTGCAAAAGTTTTGTTTACAACGGGGTAGTTAATAGTCAAACTATTTGAAGAAATAAAGCAAGGGAATTGATTTATTGACCAAGCATATAATTGATTCTCACACATTAAATATAATTCCAAACTGTTTTGGTAGTTTTGTATATACGAAGGTGGATTCGGCACGTTATCTTCTTTTTAAACCCTCCACCATAGTATGGAGGGTACATTAAGTTTGTCATTCCGTTTGTAACAGCTCGAAACATACATTTTAGACCCCACAAAGTATATATATTCTTGATCAGCATTAAATTCTATGTCGATTTACTGTGGAAATCACTGTAGCTTACGAATGAAGTGACGTAGGTTGATAAAATTTTAGTCAAATGTTTTGTGTTATTGTTATTGTGTCTGCAGGATTTTCGATACTTTGGTGATTTAAGCTACATTATTAATCGGAAATGTTTCAAATTTGGTATTTGAAGTTCGTCATGGATACTACAACCTAAGACAGAAAATTGTCTGTGAAGGTTTACGGTTTTGTATAACCCCCATATAACGGTACCTCCCGGTTTATTCGGTATTTTCATGATTTTAGCGACATTATTCACCGTAATTGTTTCAAATTTGGTATTTGAAGTTCGTAATGAATACTACAGTCTTTGACAGAAAATTGTCCGTGCAGGTTAACGTTATGATATAGCCCCCATATAATGGTACCCACCTATATCCGGTATTTTGATCATTTTAGCTACATTATTCACCGTTTTTTTTTTTTTTTTTCAAATTTAGCATATGAATATTGTAAAGGCTTATGGAAAAAGTAACCTATGCAGGTCCTCGTCGTCGTATACACACGGCTACATTCCTTTTTTTAAGATTTGAACAGAATTTTAAACGGATTTTATTATTTTGAAAATTGCCAAATTCGTCCCAAAAGGTGGAGGGTATTCAAAATTAGGCCCACCCGAATTAACAGTTTTGTAAATTATCTGGCTAAATACACACCGCATGGGAAATATCTTCGAAAGTAATCCATTGAAGATAAATAGACAACTTCATAAACCCACAAATATCAATGTAATAAGTATAAACAAGTAAGCAAAGGCTACAGTCGAGCGGGGCCGACCATTGAATACCCTACAACACTACAATAAACGATACAGTTTATATAGGCGAGATACTCGAAAGAATTCCACAAGATATTGTGACAAATAATAAAAGAAAACCATCAGGTTCCGTTCTCTAATTTTCGAATAATAGCAACTTAAACTGATTTGCTCATTTCCAATTTATTGGTAGATGTTGCACGTAAATGGTCTTCCTAGATCTGGAACCAATATTTCCCAAAGACCTATAATCTGTCAGAAGTGACAAAAGATTAACATTTATTATTGGTTTTTGACTGAAAGGCATCTATATGAGATACAGACATTTGACTATATTCTTCAACGAAATCAGCGTTAACGAAATAGTCAGAAGTGCGTCTTTCCTCTATTTGTGAATTCTCCAAAAAGTCACTGGAATGGTCATTTTCGTATTTTGTCTACAAAAGTTGGCAAACTATTTCGCACATTGAATATTTTTGGATGGCCATCCAAAACTGCTTGACTTTTGCAATGTCCGGTAACCCCCATTCAAATGTGCGTGAGGATCGGTTGATAATTACAACCTGCTGACAATTTTGCAGTTTTTTGGTCCACTTCAACCCCTACATATATGGCGACTATCTCCAAAAAGAGTAGGCTTCTATTCTGACCCTCATCTTATCCCCATGCAAAATTTCAAAGGATCGGGCCATAAATGCGATCTGTATATGATATCCTGATATCCTAACTACTTAGTTTTGTTAGCTGTAGAAATATTACCAAATGTTTAATTCAAAATGAAAATATGCCAAAAATATGACAAAATTGAAAAAAATATGAGAAAATTTTACAAAATCAATATTTTCATCTTTAGAGAGATATTTTTATGCGATTTTTTAGACGTTTTTTCTTTCCTGCCAAGAGGCCATTCTGAATTAATGAGAACTGTCGAAATCAGTTCAGCCGTTCTCGACATATATGAGATCTTTCAAGCATATCTTTTTTGATAGACGTATATATCGCACATATTTTGCTATATATTCGATTTGTTGGATCTTAACATCAATGTAAAGATCAGAAGAACCTTGTCATGGCTTTGTGATTTCGCCGGGATTTAAAATATTCGCGGTTTAATGAAAAATTTTGAATTTTTTCAACACAAAAGATATGGTCTATTTTACCCGCTAAATATTATCCGATGACCACCCAAATTGGTAGGCTTCTTCCCCGCCCTAAACTCTAGCTACATGCGAAATTCCGTCGTCAATTGGTCTATAATTGCGACCTGTATACCTACTGCAAAATCCTGCATTTTTCAGTATTTGGTCCATTTCAACCCCTAAACATTTGGCGATCCTCTCCAAAAGAAATAAATAATATAATAATATAAATAAAATAATAATAATAATAATAATAATAATAATAATAATAATAATAATAATAATAATAATAATAATAATAATAATAATAACAATAATAATAATAATAATAATAATATAATATAATAATAATAATAATAATAATAATAATAATAATAATAATAATAATAATAATAATAATAATAATAATAATAATAATAATAATAATAATAATAATAATAATAATAAAATAATAATAATAATAATAGTAATAATAATAATAATAGGCTTCCATTCTGATCCTATCCCTTTTATTCTTTCCTGCCAAAAATCCATTCTGAATTGGTGCGAATTGTCAAAAAAAAAACCTTCTTGAGTTATAAATGGTCTAACTAACATCATCTTGATGTATGAGTTTGTATATGTTTTGCCACATATGTGTTATCTTGGTTATCACCATCAATGTAACGGTACGAAGTGAACTTTTCCTATATTTGTGATCTCTCGGTTTAATGGATTTTTTTACATAAAAGTTATGAGCTATTTCAACGGCAAAAAATTATTCGATGGCAAATCAAATTGATAGGCTCCTACCTAGTCCAAAATTCTAGCCCCACGCAAAATTCCGAGTCTATTGGTCCATAATTGTAACCAGCTAAATCAAAAATGTTTACTGTTTTTGATCCTCTTGGACCATTTGTTCGATATACTACATAATTTTTGGCTCAGTCAATCTTATAATACCTTTAACACATATTGTGTAAAAAGTAAAAGTAAAAAGTAGTAAGGAAAAGTGGAGTGGACGGGACGATTATATTAAATCCTATACAATTCTGCATATTTAGCAGAGCTTCCCGCATGTATGTGTTGGAAATTCAAAGTTCCTTTTTCATTTCTTAAAGGTACATGGAAACCTACATATATATATATATATATATATATATATATATATATATTTTTTTTTTTTTTTTTTGAATGAATTATCTTCAACTTTGCTAAAATTTGAGGCTACCTTTTAATTTCCAAATCTTGGAACTTAAATCAATATATTTTGTGAAGACTTGTTCTACTTACTTAGATGTCATAACTGGTATTCGATATTTGAACGTGGACCGACGTGAATATTTTTTTATACCAACATCCTAGACAATACCATGGACACTCTACATAGATGTCAACGTACAAATGGAAGTCTTTAAATCAGCTTAGAATTTTTATGCTTATCATACTCCGGTTCTCCACATAGAATTTTGAGACTCCGATGAATATTTGGAGGTGATTAATTAACAAAGTTTTCTTCTCCTTATTTATCTCCAATGATGGTTTTATACTCCCAAAATATTAAGATTTTAATTGGAGAATTTAAGGAATAAAAAATAAAAATACTTGGTGTTTAAAAAATTATTCGACATAGAGTCCGAACTCTCAGACGCCTAAATAGATGCACCTTTCCTCTCGAACTGATTTCCATGTAAAAGTATGATCGTTATAGAGTGCGTATTAGGAATTTATGTCTGGCTGTAAGTACTCTTTTAACCTCCACCTCGGAAAGGAGGTTATATTAAATTTGTCATTCCGTTTTTAAACATTCGTCATAGACCCAAAAAAACAAGTAAAAAAGCTGTACGATCGTCCGGGCCGAACTTTGAATGCCCTCCACCATTTGGTACAAATTTCGCAATTTTCAAAAAAATAAATTATGAACTTAGAATACTAAATTTGAAATAATTTCGGTAAGAAATGTCGCTAAAATCATCAAAATACCAAATATCGGGTGGTATATATATATTTATATTAATTGTTGTTCGTTGGTAATGGAATCAGTTGAGAACGTTCGTTCTACCCCGAGTTAGGTTTTTATGCAAAGAAAATTTTATGCCCAATTTTACGCCCATTTTTCGAAATACCAAAATCATGAAGATATTTGTTCCACAGAAAGAAAATTTTAAGAAAAGCCTCTAAATCGCGGAACTGATAAAATTGACTGTTCTATTTTGATATGGAGTTTTGTGTAGAATTGTTTTAAAATGCCTTTTCAAATTGAAAGTTCTTATTAAAAAACCAAAAAAATGGAGAGATTTTCCATATTTTCTATGCATGCCGTTATATTTGATTAAAAAATACTTTTCAAAGCATCAAAATATTACAAATCTCAACGTACTTTTAAATTGAGGCTATGCCTGATGGGGAACCAATAGCAGCCAGTTATTGCCGGTATTGACTTCACAATACCGAAATGCTAAGTTACAGATAATTAAATGCCAAGTTACAGATAAAAAAAAAAACGCATGCAAAAGGACGAATTTTTAGTGGAAACGGATACATATCTATATATTTTTAAACGAAACGGATATATTCTTAGGAATATTGTGGTTCAAAGATTAACCTAAAAATTTCACCTTTATTGCGATTTCAACGAACGTCCGCATACACAGTCGGATATAGTTTAATTGACTGGTAAAAACTAAATACCTTACAACATGATCTTTTAAAAGTTACGAATTCTAAAATTACTTTTGCTTTGGAAAATATTGCTAAAACCTTTATAATACTGATAATTTAGGTTTGAAAATTTAATTAAATACGATGATATAACGAACATAAAGAGGTACTGCGGAATAGAAAATAAATCATAAATCAAATGACTTATAACCTCAAAAATGCTTTTGAAACCTTCAAAATACCTTAAATTGGCCAATTTAGACCACATTTGGTCGACGAATATTAGGAGATAATATTATATATTAGCTACGTCTAAATGAGAACAAATATATACCTTTTGTAACATCAATCATCCTAAGAATAATATAAAAACCTGTGCAAAGTTTCAAATACTATCGTAATTGCCGATGGTGAACGAAGAGGCTCCCGGACATAATTTAATCAACAAAGATTTCTAATCTTAAACAGACTTTATGGGGACCCCAACATTTATAAATCGATGAAACTTTATTTATTATAGTTAAATTAAAGTCATATTGCCATGATTTCAATTTAGACATTGCTCTCGATTTTGAGGTCCAAAAATCCAAGAAATTGACTAGATATGGAAATAGTCCATCCAATGAGAACTTAAAATGCAAAATTCATTGGGACTGCCATCAGTGAAATGACGAATGTGAAGAGGCACTGTAATACGGGGACTATACAAAATAGTGGAGCGAATTGAAAATTTAGTAAGAAAAGGATTCATATCCTCGGAAAATTCTTCCGAACCCTTAAGAGCAACCTTAACTCCCGTGAAACGTTATACGGGGACTATGCGGTATCATCAGTAATTACACTGCGGGAAATTATGGGGGGTTTCGGGTCACACGTTTTTAGGGTCCATTTTATATAGCTTAACCATACACAAAGGGCCTCAAATATGTTGCTCTCTACTCCGCAAAAGCTACTATAGAGTTTTAAATTTGATACAGTCCTAGGGGTTACATGAAGAATCATTTGAACAAAATATGTATCAAGTCGGTCTACTTTGTGATATAGCCCCCCTTAAATAATGTAGTCTGTTTTCAAATTCCTCAAATGTTGGTAATTTGAGATTTTAGAAAGAACTGCATGTTATTTCGAATACTTATAAGAATAGGACCATGCTTTTGTATAACACTTATATGAAGGTATCCGCTATTCAGCTATTTCCAGCGTCTTGGTCACATTTTTCACTTGATTTTACCCTTATTTGGCATCTTAGCTTCTAAGTGGGTAGAAGACGTCTTCGCGGAAAATTTTCAATGTCAATGTTTCGGAAAACGCCCATATAAAAGTTCCTCCAGATTTTACCTATTTCGAGGGTTTTGACTATATTTTCGAATTGATTTGGTTAAAAATGTGTGTTTAGGCTAATTTAGAGGTAGAGAACCATCATTCATGGGGCTAATGTGTAGCAGTTAATGTATACTTTTTAATATATGTGATTTATTATGTAGGTTTTTAACTATAAAATTAAAATATCTGGCTGAAGCGTAGGATCAGGTCTATAAAAACATTATGCGTGTATGTGAGCCAGATCTGTGAATTATTATGCTTTAAAAACTGTGAATTAAAGACTAAAACTACGGGCCGGCAATCACTGTTTGGTACGGAAGCATAATTTGGCCATATTTCTTCGAAAATTCTTTCATTCATTCCTGCTTATTTTCGAAGAAAAATGCCCAAATACCCGCACCAAACAGTAATTCGTATGGGGTATCTTTTCAATGCCCTAAATTTTTTTTGCTTCTTTACATACAGACCTGAGAATGCTTCTCTTTCACATACATTCTGCAATATTACCATGATTTCCAAAGTAATATCGCAATATTTCCCAGTGTTGTTCAAACGCATACACAATCATATTTGCTCAGGTTGAGGATAGAACTAATTATCTTTTAAATCAGACATGAGCTAAGTTTTACCATTCACGAAGTAAGCGCTAGTTGAAAAAAAAAGTTAGATTGAGGAACCTATAGGGTAAGTGTACCAGTAGTCGGCACTTTTAGGATTTTTCTGTTTTTAATCGCTCACCATTCTGAGTGGAACATTTCAATTATTACAAAGTTAATTTATTCAGATTCGAAATTTTGTATAGTTTTTGCAATAATAAATAAAGTTTTAATAACTTTTTATTAAATTTAATAAATTTATAGTTTTATTAAAACAATGCTTTTTTGCCAGTAGTCGGCACCACTTCCTAATTGTCGGTATGGTATGTTCCAACATTTGGCATACCAATTTTTTTGTAAGAATAATTAATAATAATAATAATAAGAATAATTAATAATAATTAGACGTCTTTATAGTGCTTTCTTTAAGAATATGGATTGTTGAGGACCTTCGCAGAAAAAAATTTAATTTTTATTAGAATAAATCATCTTTTCTTAGCGTAATTGTATACAAAGATAGCTGACAATATATTTGAAGTAAACAAAATATATTTAGTTATAATAGTTTCATTTATTTGGGCTTAAAAATAAAAAGTGCCGACTACTGGGACATGCCGAACTTAGGCGCAAATATATAAAAATTATTTCAACATGGCAATAATAAGTTTGAAGTCTACGCCATTTTAGTACTGCGGAGTCGAGCCATTTCTTGTCAGTCTCTCGCTCCATAGTTGTCTACCAAGAAATTAACAGCTACTATTTCAATTTCAAATACTGGACCTACGTGAATCCTTAGACATATTTAACAAGGACAATGTTTGGACACCGGTTGTTTAATCCATTGTGAAAATGTGATTTAAATAAGCAAAATACAGAACATTCTAAGGTACCGTTATATGTGCGCTATGGAAAAACGTGAACCTATATACAAAATGCTCTGGCACCGGAGCTATAATCCATTACAGGCTACAAATAAACAATTTTAGACAAACTCGTGGCAAAACATGGCCACAATCATTACATTACCGAATATTGCAAATCAACAAAATACCGAATATGGGGCCTGTACCTCATTTTCAATACCAACCATGCTACACAAAATACACACACTTGTGCCAAAATCCATACGTCAAATAATTGCTCTGTTCCACAACCTGCAAAAAACTACTAGTTTTGAATTTTTTCTCGATTTCATAAGGGTAAAATCGATTATCGTAGTAAAAAATTGTTACATTCTTGCAGTTCTGGAACAGACCAAATGTGACCTATATGGTGATTTCTACAGACCAACAGATAGACGGACCGAGAGACAGAAAGTCAGACGGACATCACTAAATCTACTTAGAATTTTATTTTGAAAATGAATATATATATTTTACGGGGCAAAAATGAATGACAAATCCTCCTAAATATTCGTCGTATAAGAGGGAACAGTACATGAGGCTACATCTAAACGTGAACCGATTTAGCCTATTAGGTATCGACTCGCGAAGTGTATGTTAGCCGGCTCTTCTCAAACATATTTCCCCAAAATTTCTTTGAAAGAGTTGAATGATGTTGATGATATTTAGCATTTGTGTGTTTTTATTTAAGACGTAAAAATGACGCCAAATTTTTCGTACAAAAAAAGATAAGATAAGTTAAATGTGTTGCCAAAACGAGTGTCATAAATCTTTCGCTAAGGATGCCAAAAGAAAAAAGCAAGGCAACAAAATAATGAAAGAGAAAAACTCAAAAGCCAAATAAGCAAAATCATGTACTGATGCAATGACACTGTTGCTGTTTTACTTGTACTCAGTGGACCCGTTCCATTTCGTTGTCGTAATGTGATGCGATTTCGAATGCGAATCTGCTGTGATATGTTGTTTTGTTACAATACCGGAACATTGGCGTATACAACTGATGGTACTAACATAATTCAGCATAGGATACAAAAAGACTAAATTCAATAGAGGAATATGACATTGGCGTGTGATAAATTTACGTAAACTTCAACTTACAGCCTGTTTAAAAAATACTGTCGCTCATATCGAACGTATTCATTTAAATTTTGAATTTTATGAAATTTTTGTGAAACTTCCGAAAACTTTTTTTTTGACTATTTAAAGCTATTTTGATAGGAATGAAAAAATCTTGCAAGAATCGTGAAATATACTAATAATAATTTCAAAATTTAAATTAATAACGATACAAAATTTCGCACTCGTATACACATAGAAGCAATAATCTTATGCGTATGTAATTTCACCGTCATTTGGATTTCAGGAAAAATTAATATTTTTTTCAATGTCATCCTTTGAATATTTTGCGATCATCTCTGATTCCATGAAAAGTCTCCTTAGGATCATGCTATAATTACGATGTGTGGAGTGATTAGAAACTAATGTCGGATATGATGGTCTATATACTACTTGACGGATTTCAATATTTGAAGGCTTTGAAAACATATAAAATATTTTTTCAAACATCTTCCAAAATGGTAAATATTCTAAACACTCATAATAAAATTAATCTTTCATTATTTTACAATACACTCGTCTAAATAAAATATTTGTATATTTTTATATATTTTTTAAGAAATCTTTTCATAACCCTTTACTTTTCGAGGAGATGTGCTGTGCGATTTGATGTACGTACAGAAAGAAAGAAAAGAATCATTGTTCATTGCTCGAACTAAATTCAAACTGATTTATTTTCACAGTTTGCAGCAGATTGTTTTTGATGCAGTGTAAGAAGACAGCCAAAAGATATATGGCGACTATTGGCTGCTGCTCACTGATTTCTCTAAGACAACCCAAAACGTCATATAACCACACACTCTTTCTCAGTCACTTTCGGTCACCCATTCCATCTGCAATAGAAACAACTGACTGACAGTGCAACTAAAAAAGAGCTCAAAACTTTCAAGGCGTAACCTAGTATGCCGCCGGATAGTAGACAGCGAGGTATGGCCCCCTTCTCATTTATCACGCACTGACTGATGGCAAATCAAGAGGAACACAATGATCAATGTTTTACGTAAGCATTGTGTCATTATTATTATTGTTATTTTTGTTGCCACAGTGCCAATTGTGGCTGTCATGTGTGCTTATAAGGGTCTATACTGAAATGTTGGGAGGTGTGTCCTCGTAACAAGCGAATGTTTAAGGAAATTACGATTTCATTAACTAAACAAACAAAAATTATTATAATTACATAAAATGTATAATGAAAATTTATAAAATATGTGTGTAAAATGTTAAAATATATCTATAAATTCATAATTTCGGAGAAATTGGGCTGTTTACGTCTATGAGACATAACATGTTGGAAGACACGTGAGCTAAATAACCCGCTAAGTTAAACCAATTACAGTAGAACTCCGAATTAATAGGGATTGGGACCCATTCGGATAATCAAATATTCGGCATGATTGAAAGCAGAAGAACTTAGATTCCCTTATTGGCAAATAATAAGTACTGGCGCCACAGAGTGTGTGTCGTACTAGAATTCCAAAATTGTCCGTTTGAGACTCAGCTTCGACAAGGGAAGAAAAAATAATCAAAAACCCAAAAGAGCTAAAGAGTTGTTTCGCTTGGCCCAAAGTGGTGAACTGCCGAATTTGGTTTTCTCCGATTAGAAAACATTCGTTGCCCAGCAGTTTGTAAATAAACAAAATTATCGTGTTTACTTGCCAAGGAAGTGAGCTGAAAATGTGCACCTTCGGTTGGCCACCAGATCTCAAGCGCCGGCACCGTGGCATCAGAATAAATGCCGAATATTATCGCGAAAATATTCTGGAGGGTGTCGGACGAGTGGCTTAGGAATGACAGCAGTCCATAATTGGTTGCAGTTTTTTCATCTCACCCTGCATAGGATCACGATTTCAAACAACCCCATCTAAGGCTACGCCCCATTATTCTGTATTTATATTTGTTGGAATTGTTTGCTTCAGGTTTGTTAGAAATGTTTTAATGGACTTTGTTTGAACACAATAGTCGTATCACATCACGTTTTTAAGAGAAATTATTATTTAACAATTTCAATCCTTTGTGGAGAAGACACCGAAGGGAGTGGTCCCATATTTTCAACATTCCTATCAGATCTTAACCTAATACAAAGTCTTCTAAAAAGTTTTGCAATGAATGTTTTGGCCGTTTATGTATGAGGTTCGCAGTGAACGAAATTTCAAATAGAATTGTTGCTTCCCTATTTATGAGCTACATGATTCCTTTTGAAAATTTGACATTTTAGTTTGGAAGTTTCAGAATAATTTGTCTCATATGGCCCTTCTTCGAACTCAATCTAAAGGTGATATACATATTATGATCTACGAAATGTGAACTAAATTGTCCAGTGCTTTTAATAACTCTCGAAGGCCAAATATCCAGATCAATTCCAAATGTCCAAGCCCGTTTTTACTTTTATATGGCAAAGGAGACCTGATGTAAAGCAATTGCCCCATTTATGTGTTAATCCAATGTGTTGAGTGGAGAACAAATTAGACGATATGCTTATTTCAGCAGCTCTGTAGACTCACAGTAAGAGTATTTTGAATGATGCAATATGGAAATAATGGTGGTACTACGACTATGAAATGCCTAAAAGAAGGAAGGCTACTAAATGGCATACATTTTAGACAAAAATTCTCTAATTTTTAAGTAGCAAATTCTTTCAAAAAATTTCTCTCTCAGTATTAAATAACTATATTTTTCAGGCTTCTTACATGTTTTCGTTATTAAAGACACGTCGTACCACCCAATAATTTAGATTTTATATGCACATATCTATTGATCGATTGGAATGCATAACGGAATTTGAAACAAAAATAAATTTGCAAAATTATATTGAAATCGTTTCAGATTTGGATATAGCTCCCATATACATTTTCGGCGGATTTAATGTATTTTATGCATCTAAAACGCTATGTATCTCTAATTTAAATTTGGATTTTAAAACGAACGTACATTTGCTAAGTTATATTGAAATCGGTTCAAATTAAGATATAGCTCCCATAACTTTTTTTGACTGATTTCGTTTATTTGATGCACCAAACACGATATGTATTTTCGATTTCAAGGAAATTTGAAACGTGTGACTGGATTTTGTCAAAAAATAAACTTGTCGAATTATATTGAAATAGGTTCAGATATATAGATATATATATATATATATATATATATATATATATATATATATATATATATATATATATATATATATATATATATATATATATATATATATATAGTTATACTACGCTTATAACTTAAGAACCGCTGAACTGATTTTAATGATTCATACAAATTCGGAATTGTCTCTTATCCGAATAGGATAATATCCAAAAAAATCGCGTAAAAATGTGATATATTAACATTTTAATTTTGACTTTTGAAATGTACAATAGTAATGTTTTATTTTGCATGATTTTTTCCATTTTGACTTACTTTTTTCTAATGTACATTTGTAGTGTTTTTTATATTTTATTTTTGAATTCGAATATTAATATCAATTTATTTAATTGACTTGATTTCTTGAGAACTGAAATTTATGACGGGTTACGTGGAAGTGTAGTACCGAATTATGTGGTGGCGAAACGGAATAGATGATATCGAAATAATTTAACGGGGTCACACCAAAGTTAGAAGATAATAACCTTTTCAAAATCGCTAAAAAAAATTACGAAAAATGAGATCTCATTACAAAAATTCTCAAAACGGGAAAATATCGAAAAAATTTTCCAATGGAATTGAATTTTAAAATAAAAGTACATTCTATTGACAAACTTTGTAAGGATCTTTAAACAGTTGCTGTAAAAAATCATCGAACAAGTTGAAGATTTTTTCAATTTGTTATTATTCTTTTGTCATTTTTTTTCAATTTGTATTATCATATTGAATTCAGTGGATTTTTTGTGAACGAAATAAAGAATAATTTTTCACTATATACAATTTTTCACCAAAAAATGAAATAAGTGCGAAATACGATTGTAACTGACATCTACCTTTCAACTCCAGGGCCTACATCGTGCTTCAGCTGGAAGATGCGCAGACATTTAAACAAACAAAAATGACCGAAAAAGACTAATGGGGCTCATTTCAAAGCGTGGACCTACTTCTTTCATGTGACAATAATCCGTCCAATGAGAGCTCAAAATGCAAAATTTTTTGGGACTACAATGAGTAAAGTACCAAATATAAAGGGTGCAAAATAGTAGAGCGAATGGGACTTTTAGTAAGAAAAGGATTTCTATCCTTCCAAAAATTCTTCCCGAACATTTAAGATACCTTAAATCGCTTTTGCATGACCTGCAATATGATATATGATATCGATCATAAATAACCATTGTATGATTTAAGCTATTTTAAGAGTCTTCGTCATTTTCTTCTATTTTTGGCCCTTATTTGGCATCTTTGTTTCTAAGGGAGTAGAAAATTCTCGGAGTAGGGTCCATATTGGTCTTGACCACTAAAAAATTGTATTTATGCTACCCTGGGGTAAGGAACCATCGAACAGATAATTGCCACATAGAAATTTATTCATGTAAAGTCCCCACATTGGAGTATCCCCAAGTCCACTTTCACATCTAATGTGTGGTCAGAAAAGAAAAATTTGTATTCTATTGAATTTGTAACCCCCAAGAGAATATTGGTTGGGAACGTAGATTTGGGATGTACATCTATATCAAATAAATTGTGAAAACATGAACAAATTACAAATATAAGAAAGTAGCACGGGACCGAATATTTGTTGAATCGTCATTGAATTATACTATGATGAAAAATATGGACTTTATGGGGTCTCCAATTTACAATTTAAATGACAAATAAAATTAGTTCCCATCTTACGGTAATTGGAGTAAAATATTAATTATATTTGACTATCCTGAAATCAGTCTGCCCTCAATTATGAGATGAATAAAATTATTTTTACTTATTTAAATCACGTGAATTTTTTTCAGTTTGACATGCTATGTTGTTCTGCTATATTTTCGATTTGGCCTCTATTTGTCATCTTGGATTATAAGGGGTGAAGAAAGTTTTCAATGTAGTTCGATGTTTCGCAGTAGTGCCCATATGAAGGTACTTCCTGATTTTACCTTATTTCAAAGGATTTGGCTAAAAATGTGTATTTGGGGGGGGGGGGGGGTGAAAATCGTACACAAAAATTTCAACATATCTACAAATTTTAGAATTTTCTCCATGTAATAGTACCCCCTCAAGACCACCTTTTGGCGGACTTATGAGGACTCTAATGTACAATCTGAGGTGTTAATGGGTTTAAAAAAGTAATTAACTTTGGCTATTCTTAAATCATTCAGCCCTCAATTATGAGGTGTACAAAATACAGTAAATTCCAAATTACTGCTCATTTGACTAAAAACTAAAAATTAATCGACCAGTACATGAACACTTATAACAGTCATATCTTTGAATAATTATGCTTTGACAAATATGCATAATAGACTAAAACTACGGGCCGGCAACGCGGACAGGGTCAGCTAGTATATATATATATATAGTGTGTTAGTTACTACGCTTATAACTTAAGAACCACTGGACTGATTCTAACGATTCATACAAATTCGGAATTGTCTCCTGTCCGAAAAGGATAATATACAAAAAAATCGCGTAAAAATGTGATATATTAACATTTTCATTTTGACTTTTGAAATGTACAATATTAATGTTTTATTTTGCATGATTTTTTCCATTTTGACTTACTTTTTTCTAATGTACATTTGTAGTGTTTTTTGTATTTTATTTTTGAATTCGAATATTAATACCAATTTATTTAATTGACTTGATTTCTTGAGAACTGAAATTGATGGCGGGTTACATGGAAGTGTAGTACCGAATTATGTGGTGGCGTAACGGAATAGACAATATCGAAATAATTTAACGCGGTCACGCCAAAGTTAAAAGATAAATTATTTTTCAAAATCGCTAAAAAATCAAGAAAAAGAGATCTTATTGCAAAAACTCTCAAATCGGGAACAAATCGAAAAAAAATTCTATGGAATCGAATTTTAAAATAATAGTACATTCTATTGACAAACTTAAGGAGGATCTTTAAACATTTGCTGTAAAAAATCAGAAAACAAGTTGAAGATTTTTTCAATTTGTTACTCTTCTTTTGTCAATTTTTTTCAATTTGTATTATCATATTGAATTCAGTGGATTTTTTGTGAACAAAATAATGATTTCTATCCTTCCAGAAATTCGTCCCAAACATTCAAAATAACTTAAATCGCTTTTGCAGGTCATGATATCGATCATAACTCACGGATAAGGGTACAAACCGATTTCATATTTATATATCCATCGTATGATTTAAGCTATTTTTGGGGTCATGCCCACTTTTTTCATTTTTGGCCTTATTTGGCAAAATTTGAAATTTTCAGAGTAGGGCCCATATTGGTCTTGACCACATTTATCAATTGATTTGGCTAAAAAATTGTATATACGCTACCCTGGTGTATGGAACCATCATACAGATAATTGTCACCTAGGAATTTATTTAAGTAAAGCCCCCACATTGGAGTATCCCCAAGTCCACTTCCACATCTAATGTGTGTTCAGAAAAGAAAATTTTGTATTCTATTGAATTTGTAACCCCCAAGAGAATATTTCTTGTTAACATAGATTTGGGATGCACATCTATATGAAATAAATTATGAAAACATGGACAAATTACAAATATAAGAAAGTAGCACGGGACAGAATATTTGTTGAATCGTCGTTGAATTATACTATGATAAAAATATGGACTTACAACTTACAATTGACAACCAACTTACAATTTAAATGGCAAATGAAATTAATTCCCATGGGTGTAAAATTGCTATATTTTTGATTTGGTCTCTGTTTGTCATATTGGATTATAAGCGGTAGAAGAAAGTTTTCAATGTAGGCCGATATTTCGGAGTAGTGCCCATGTAAAGGTACCTCCTGATTTTACCACATTTCAAAAGATTTGGCTAAAGTCCACGGCTTAAATATGGGTATAGGTATTTTAAAACACTTTTAATCGACCAGTACGTGAACAGATATCAGTCATATCTGTGAATAATTATACAAATAATGTAGTTTCATTTATTGTATTTAAAAAATCTCCAATGTTTCAGTACGTGAAAGATCTCAGTATGGATGAAAAATGCCATTTTGTTTTTAGAAATAAACCCGAATTGGAGTATTTTCGTCCGATTATTTTCATTTTACATCACATGCGTGCACTCATACATGTACATTCAGCTATGCAACTTTTTGTAAAACCACCCTCCTTACTGTTTTTATTTAATAACATAGCTGTTCATAAAAATAGCATTTTTTTCAAATACACGGTGTTTATAATGTTTTTTATACCCTCCACCACAGTGTGAAAGGGCATATTAAATTTGTCATTCCGTTTGTAACACCTAGAAATATACATTTTAGACCCCACAAAGTAAAATATTCTTGATCAGCATAAAATTCTATATCGATTTAGCGTTGTCCCTCCGTCTGTCCGTCTTCCGAATGAAATGAAGTAAGTTGATAAAAATTTACTCAAATGTGTATTATGTCTGCAGGACTTTGCCGGAATTATTCCAAATTTTGTATTTGAAGTTCGTAATGGATATTACAGCCTATGCCAGAAAATTGTCTGTGCAGACGTATGACAAAAGTTGCGTATGCAGGTCCACATCGTCGCATAGACCCAAATATACGGCTTCATTCGGTATTTTAAGATTTTAACAAAATTTTTAATGGATTTTAATTTTTTGAAAATTGCCAAATTTATACCAAATGGTGGAGGGTATTCAAAGTTCGGCCGAACTACCTTTTTTTACTTGTTTTAATTATAATTATTCATATCACAAATATTTTAATTTTTAACCACTTGTATTATTTGGCTAAAACTATTTTGGCTGGTATCATGGAAAAAGGCAGAACATGGCGTGCATTTTAAAACTTGGGTCTTCCCATATTTCGTCTGATTTTCATATTTTGGTTTTAATGCCTCTTCTAATTTTTCTCCTTACTTTCATTTTGCTATTTTATTTTCTCTCACTGTAATGCTATTGGCCTATCTTATATGCAAGATATGTATGTACCTTTTCTACTACACATAAAAAGGTAAAAGACATCCATCCGCTGTAACATAAGTCAACATTTTAAGGTCATAAATTATTTTCAATCCTCTAATTTGTTGTTTTATTTCGTTTTCCCTCTCAATTCGCCAGACAAAAGGTGAAATCCTTTATCTCTTTCCGAAACCAAACTCCTGCATATCGAATTAAAACACACAACGAAACCAACGAATGTTCACAGAAGATACGCATTCTAGAGTTAGTGTTTCAATGTAGCCATGTTACATCGTATGGGAGAACTGTAAACGTGAATTTCGTTTTTGATATCGATTTCAGTACTATCACCCTCTTTCATTTAAAATTGTGTTAATGTTAATATACGTTTATGTATATAAACGTGTGTATGTGAATGCCCACAAACAAATAGAAATATATGTGATTTAGAAGATTTGTAAAGTCACTGTGGTAAGGGAGATATGCTTTAAGATATGAAGGAAAATCATATTTTTTCTGGAGATGGGAAGAAATGTAACAGAAAAAGTTAGTAGAAATATTCGAGAAGTAATAATAGGGACAAACAATTTAAATACTTAGGAAACGTTAGATTTTACTTAAAAACAAACAAAAGCTTGACGATTTTTTCTTAAAGTGTAAAAAAGGTTAGAAAGTGGGGTTTCTAAAAACGATTCTTTATTGAACAATGCATTACAACTATCGCCATATAAATGTATTATTATTGTCATTGGAATGAAAACATACTTATATCGGATAGAATTAATGGAGCTATCTCCCAGGATGTGTCACGTCACAACAATAAGACTTTAAAAATTCTAAAGTAAGAAAGAAACTTAAAATACCTTATAATATTCGGAACAAAATAAAACAAACAAAGTAAAAGTTTCAGTGCGCTTTTACACAGATATATCATCACCATATTATTTTAACGGGCATCTAATAGTTTCAAATGTAATTCAACGTTGGGCAATCCATTTTTTGTTTTCCATTAGAATATACATTTTTTATTATTAGTGAGCAATAAATTAGAAAAATCTATATATAAAAGTAATGTGGATTACTACGTTTATAACTCGAGAGCGGCTGGACTGATTATGACAATTCATACCAATTCGGAATGACCTTTCGACAAAAAAGAATAAAATCTTAAAAATCGCCTTTAGTTATGATTGAGAGTAAAAAATCCAATTAGTGTTTAACATGAATGTAGTTGTGACTCTGTTCCTAAATCGACCAACACATCTAAATAGGGTTGTATCAAAACGTTGACTAACTATTTTCGTATGGAAATTTTTCATCCTATGAACCCAAAATATCCGAAATCAATAGATACTGCTATATTGGGGTCCTAAATAGATTTATTTTATTAGCAATAACTCAAGAGAGACTGGATTAATACAGAAAATTTGGATAAACTCATAAAAAGATCGCATAAAAACATGTCAATAAAAGTGTGAACAATTTTTTTTTTAAATTTTATGATATTTTTTTTGTATGTTTGTCGTCATTTTGTTATATTACATGATATTATTTTAACTGACTTGTTTATCATACTAGCTGGCCCGGTCCACGTTGCCGGTCCGTACTTCTAGTTTTTAAAGACTTATGTATGCAGCTCAGTTTTTATTATAAGCAATGACTCCATAATAATCTCAAAATAGAAATAAATATTCATGACCAAAATTATAATCACCTACTTGTTCGGTTTTAGATATTTTGTATAGCCTGATTTTTTTTTCAGCTATAGCTTGTCCACCTCATAATTTAGGGCAGAATTATTTCAGAACAGTCAAAGATATTTACTCTTTTACACTCATTACAGTAAGATGGGAATTCATTTTTTTGTCATTTCAATTAAGCATTGGAGACCCCATAAAGTCCATATTTTTCATCATGGTATAATTCAATGACGATTAAACAAATGTTCGGTCCCGTGCTACTTTCTAATATTCGTATTTTATTTTTATATTACTGCCACAATTTCCGACTGAATGAGTCTCAGTTTGTCATTTCGGAGATTATTTCATGTCAAGACCAACATGGTCTCTACTCCGAAAATTGAAAATTTGTTGAGAAGAGGTTTTCTACCACTTTAGAAACAAAGATGCTAAAGAAGGCCAAAAAAAGAAGACCCCAAAAAATAGCTTAAATAATATAATGGTTATACCAAAAAGTGATAATTTTTGTAAGGATGGTTTCTTTTCAAATTACCTAGTATGAAATTAGTTCATAACCAGTAAGGAAAGCTCAAAAGTCGAGCGGTGCCGACTATGTGATACCCTACTCCACTATGCATATTTAGTAGAAAAGAAAGGTTTATATTCGGCATTTCTGAGCTCAAGAGATATCTGGTACAAAATATGATTATTGTAGAGTGCATATTCCGAAAGTTGAAGATTTAAACATCAAATCAAATGAAACATATATATGAGAGCTATAGCTATTTATGAACCGATTTCCAACAAATTTAAAGTACTTCTATACTAATTCACAACAAATAGTAGCCATTTGATGCAAA
Organism: Musca domestica; assembly: GCF_030504385.1. Taxonomy (NCBI): domain Eukaryota; kingdom Metazoa; phylum Arthropoda; class Insecta; order Diptera; family Muscidae; genus Musca; species Musca domestica. Next base: position 20,349,690 of record NW_026712328.1, on the reverse strand, counting down.
AGAAACCTAAAATCGGATGTAGATATATATGGCAGCTATATCCAAAGGTAAACCGAAATTGATAAAATTTGATCTATGAATTGCCAAGCTGTGTCTGATGTCTGGTAATTATCAGTCTTGTGGAGTGCATATAAGGAATATAAGGGACTTAAACATAAAAATCGGTTGAAAAATATATATGGAAGCTATAGCTATATCTTAACCGATTTTCACCAAATTTGAAGCACATGCTTGTAGGCTGAATTCGGTCGGAGGTAGCAAAATTCACACCATTTTTACTGATATTAGCCATTTGGGGCACAATAAACTTAAAATCGGATGGAGATATATATGGGAGCTATATCTAAATTTGGACCGATTTTCACCAATTTCAATAAGGTTCGTGTTGAGCCAAAGAAATATTATTTAGAAAATTTCATCTCATTCGGATAATAAATGCGACCTGTATTTTGTTTACAAAAATACATAAACAGACGGACAGACGGTGTAGGGTATAAAAATCATACCAAACGAAATTTTCTGCCAAGAGACAATTCCGAATTTGTCTGAATCGTTCAAAATAGAAATAGGTTCAAAAATCTACCCCCACAAACTAAGGGCCAGAAACGCCGACCGGGTTAGCTACCCTAAAATAGTTCACACCCAGAGTATTTACCCGTTTTAACACCGGAGATCTCTAGCGAAGAACAAAGTTATGTGATAGGAAGCTAAAATGTAGCATGGAGTTGTCTTTTGCCTACAGTCAGGTCAAGTTCAGTCAAGCTATATCGGTCAACTGTCTTGTAAGTCCCCCTTATAATTTTAACCCTCCCATATTCGAAATTTTGAATATTTTCCTAACGTAATAGTTTAAAATCCGGTATTTAGAGTTTATATTAGGGTCTACCTACGTCTTAATAGAACCACTTTTTCCTACTGTGCCCTCAGAAATGTACCTCCCGATTTTCGGAATTTTGAAGATTAAAGCTACATTTTCAAATGGGATTATTTGGTATTTAGAGTTTGTTTTGGGATCTACCTGCTGTGATATAATACAGTTTATATAGCTCCACGTTTTCCTATAGCCCCTATATTAAGGTATCTGTCGATATTCAATGTTTTGATGATTTTATTCACACTTTCTAACGGAACAGTTTAAAATTCGGTATTTAGAGATCATAACATGTTCTACTATTTGGAATAGCTTAAAATTAGATTTAGATTAGATTAGATTTAGAGATCATATTAGATTCTATATCCTGTAGCAGAACATTGTATATTTATGTCCACGATTAGGGATGTAGGATATATCATGGTTGACATAGTCCGGCTACAGTCATTTCCAACTTGCTTTGTTCATAAGTAATTTTCCTAAACTAGCAAATTTAAATACCTTCTGAACGATTTATTACACAATAGTCCGTTGTAAAAATTCATTGACAAAATGCCTACCATGCTTTTTTCGTCTCACACAAAAAAGAACATGTGTTTCTTCGCCCATTTGAGTAATAATTTAATGATTATTCTCATCTTGTTTGTTATTTAGTAACAATATAAACAAATTAGTATCATAAATTAAAAACTCTGGGCGAAATTAATATGCCAGGCGAGAAGACGACACCTACTAAATTAAAAGTGAAATAATGAAACCATTACCAAGGCGGCGGTGGTTGCCTTCAGTGAACTTGAGTTTTATTTGCCCTGTCGTCACTCGATGCTGCTGCTCCTGATGCTTTTGTGCAATTGTTGAGAAATATTTCCAAAAACGCAGAATACTCCAAGGGCAGCGATTATTCCAAGGAGCCTGGTGTTAATTAATTTTCACTATAACGTGCTGTGAGTTACAAATATGTGACTCTTAACGATTTGTTGACATCAGGAGAAAATCGAGTCGATGTCGACATTAAGACTGACGACGACTGATTGCAGTCAGGACTGTGTTGTTGCTGTTGTTTTTCGCCGCCATGACTGCCCATATACATAGGAGTCATTAATCTGTTGGTCTGTTTGAAGTACTCACTGCGCAGCAATGCAGGCCATCCATTATTCTTTTGGGCCAAACAAACACCCCATATGGAGTTAATGATGATGGCTCCAAGTGTTTACATATTTAAAAATACATAAAAAATGACTAAACTGTACGAACAGCAGCTTTTAAACAATTATTGCACTTTCAGTGTCAGAAAAAAATGCTGAATGTAAATCACATTTGACGACATTTCCGAAATAAATGAGTCTTGGTAGAATGACACAATTTATTGGGGACAAATGATATTCAAGGGTAAACATTAAGCGCTCAAAAATTCGGTTAATTGAAAAAAAGCATTTTAGAAAAAAATAGAACTTTATAACCTTATTTAAAAAATCTGGGAATAGAACGAAAGATAGAAACCAACATCTTGAGAGATTCGGACTACTGAAAATATCATTCGAATTAGCTAATCTTTCGATTAGTAATGTCTTTAGTTTCCAATTTAAAAGCACATATTTGATTTACAAATTCCTGTATATATATATATTTTTTTTTTTTTAAATCTCCGATAAGGTTAGACATTAAATTTTCAAGTGTTTGTGATTTTGGTTTGATGTGTCCTTCAGAATCAAAAACGTCCACGTGAAAATGTTGGTATTTTTCACACAAATATTCACACGGGAAATATTATGCAATGACCATTCATAGTGTATACTATCAACTTTAATCCCATGCAAAATTTAACACATAATGCTGCAGCGTATATCTGAAAGCTTTCATTCGAATAACTTTGAGTTTTTCTCCCTCAAAAATCATATAATCATTCCTCATGTTTCAACACCAAGTTATTTCCATGACATGTCACGAAAAAAAACGATTTCAAATACGACATAATTTGAAGAACAATACTATTTAATATTGATACAAAAGTGGTCATCTTATAAGTACATTTTACTGGGAAAGGATTATTATTTATGCTCCAACTGAATAAAAATATTTCACCTTTGACAGATAAATTTCAAGAGTTACCAAATGGTATAAAATAGAACATTTACAGCTATGAGTGTATAAGTTTGCTGAAAAATTGACACTGGTATTTAGTGGCTTGCTGTGCCATTTTATAAGGAGACAAAAATCAATGTATACAGGGTGAGATGAAAAAACTGCAACAAACTTCAGTGTCGCAGTGGCCGAAAAATGACTCGTGTGCTGGACATATCACAATATTCCATTCGGTTATGGCGTGGGCCGCCATAACAGCCGATGGTCTCTCTCTGCTCGTATTAATTGACTGTGGCATCAGAATAAATGCCGAATTATCGCGAAACTATTCTGAAGGGTGTATTAAAGCCTTGGCAAGCAAACATTTTGGCCGCAGACCATGGACATTCCAATAGTACTCAGCATTATCGCACTCAGCATGCGCCACCCAAGAATGGTTACAAAATGAGTTTCTTCGCTTCGTTACCAGCGCACAATGGCCACAAAAATCTCCAGATACTAATCCGTTGGACTATTGAGTCTGGAGTATTTTGGAAAGCAAGGTTGGCACTAAACAAATAAAAAAGATGTAAGTTCGGCGGGGCCGAACTTTGAATACCCTCCACCATTTGGTAAAAATTTGGCAATTTTCAAAAAAATAAAATCCATTAAAAATTCTGTTAAAATTTTAAAAATAGCGAATCTAGCCGTATTTTAGGGTCTGTACGACGACGTGGACCTGCATAGGCAACTTTTGGCACAAGCTATATCAATATTCAAATGCAAAACTTGAAAAAAAAAACTCTGTTTATAATGTAGCTAAAATCATCAAAATTACGAATATTGGGAGGAACCATGGGAATTGTAAAACGTAGACTTGCACAGACAATTTTTTGTCATAGGCTGTAGTGTCCATTACGAACTTCAAATGCGAAATTTTCTGTTTCTGTAGTATCTATTACGAACTTCAAATATCAAATTTGAAACACTTCCGGTAAATAATGTCGCTAAAATCATCAGAATGCCGAATACCGGGGGTACAGTTATATGGGGGCTAAATAAAAGTGGACCTATGTGGCCCATTTTCTGTTTTATGCTGTAGTGTCTATTACGAACTTCAAATACCAAATTTGAAACAATTCCGGTAAATAATGTCGCTAAAATCATCAACATATGGGGGGTACGAAGACGTGGCCCATTTTCAATACCAAAAGTCCTGCAGACATAATACACATTTGAGTAAAATTTTATCGACCTATTTCATTTCGTTCGGAAGCTAGAGTGATTTCCACAGACGGATAGACGGACAGACGGACGGACATTGATAAATCGACATAGAATCTTATGCTGATCAAGAATATATATACATTGTGGGGTCTAAAATGTATATTTCGAGGTGTGGAATGGAATGACAAACTTAATATACCCTCCATACTATTGTGGAGGGTATAAAAATACCAAAGTGTCGATCACCTCAAGCAAGTGCTTTGCCGGGTATGGGCCAAAATACCCCCAGACCAACATTCGGGCAGCGTGTGACAGTTTCATTGACCATTCGTGCTAAAGGTGATCAATTCGAAGAAATTCAAACTTATTCTTAAATTTGATGCCATTTCCGAAATATTTTGCTCCCATTCAATAAAATTAAAAAAAAATGTAAAAATTATGGTTTTTGACTTTTTTACAGTTTTTTATCTCACCCTGTATATCATCCTATGTGCAGGTAAAATATTTCGCGGTGTTACATAATTGTTGGCGCAATCAAACTTGTAATACCCCTAACACATAGTGTTGTAGGGTATAAATACTTATGGGCCTAATAAACTTTGCCATCATCATCTTTTTCGTAACGTAATTCTAAATTAACAGTACATCAACTGGACAATAGGTTTTGTGTGTTAGGTAATGTCTTGTCTTCACACAGCATATCTCCAGCATATTGATTAAGTACTTTGAAAATGTTCACACGATCTTAGCCATGATTGAAATTGGCTCATTTGCATTTAAAATTTAAATTAATGGTCGAAACCATCGAAGATAGCCAAAATGGTGGGGATTTTTTTCATTTTTTTTTTTTGCTTTTAACAAATCTTATAATAAATATTCGCAACACCATCTTCTTTGGTACTTATACTAACCAAATGGGGAAACTGAGTATTAGCTGTAACAACAGCATGAAAAAATACAAACGCGATTTTTATACTAAATATTGTAACAATCGAAAAAGAACTCCCTCATCATACACACAGGCATACATACACAAACATACATATTATTCGTATTCTGGGCAATACATCTTTGCCCTCAACGAAACTCATGGCATCATAACAACCTTCCAATTCCCTGGGATTCCTCATCCTCCTTTGCAGGCAGAAATGTTCGTTGTGGCAGTGGTGGCGCAGTGTTTCTAACATGATTTTCAAAAACTTACAACATTGGCATTTCTCATGTCTTGGCTAGGGAGAAACGAGACTAACGAAAAGAAGCAGAAAGAAAAACGAGAGCAAAATGCGAAATAAAACATCTTAGTTGCTTTTTAAAATGTCCAATAAAAATTGCCGACACATTCTGGCCATATTTCTTCGCAATCCCATATAAATCACCGGCTGTAATCCCTCATGCTATCATCGTTGCCGACGGTCTTATGGTTCTTCTCTTTTTTGTGTGCAATCCATCCACAATGAAGTATTAGGTATGTTTAGTGATTCAAGGTCTTTGAAATGTGTACAAGGAATTAGACTTTACGGAACCCTCAAGTTCGGATGATTTTCTAAGCAGGAAAGCAGGTGAACCTTTGTTATATTCAAGATATAATTGTCCTGGATAGGTTTAAATTTCAATAAAGGTATGCATCTTGTAAACAGAACAATTTTCTTAAAATACTTGGCCACATAAATATTGATTCATTGAGACAACCGTAGTATTTTTTAAATAAACTTTCGATTATATAAAAGTGATTTCATAGTAATTTATCCTCCAATAGCGTACTAGAAATGTCACATATACCCGATGTACGTATAATCTGACATATTGTTTTTGCTTCTTTCGTATATTTTTAGATTTTTCTCCTATTTTCCTTTGAGGTTTCTACAGTTTGGCATCTTCGTTGCTATAGAAGAAAAAAATTAGGTACGTGCGGGTATGGTATTGTTATTGTTGGTAGAATGTGCGAAACAGAGGGTATGTTTGTGTATGTATGCAAAGTCTCAAGTACTTGTTTGGGCACCAAAACGTGTGTAGATTTTTACTTTAAAAAGTGCACTTAATAGACGAATTTATTTGTTAATAACACAAGGTATTTAATGATTGATAGATTTCGGTACATAATGATATTAAAACTACTGGTCATCCAAGAAGAGGAAATATTTTACAGGCTATAAAGTGGCCTTAGATTTTTTTCTAAATGGACTAATACAAGTTACAACAACCACATACATAATACTAGTATCAGAGATATATGTCCAAAAACTGAAACAAAACAATCTATATATAAAAGAAAGTTGTGTTAGTTACTTCGCTTATAACTCAAGAACCGCTGCTCTCCACCTCCACCATTTGGTAAAAATTTTGCTATTTTCAAAATAATAAAATCCGTTAAAAACCCTGTTAAAATCTTAAAAATACTGAATGTAGCCGTATATTAGGGTCTACACGACGACGTGGACCCGCATAGGCAATTTTCGTCATAAGCTATTACAATATTCAAATGCGAAACTTGAAAAAAATCTGTTTGTAATGTAGCTAAAATCATCAAAATACCGATTATCGGGAGGTACCGTTATATAGGGGCTATACGTAGATGTATACCTGCACGGACAATTTTCTGTCTTTGGCTGTAGTGTCCATTACGAACTTTAAATACCAAATTTGAAACAACTCCGGTAAATAATGTCGCTATAATCATCAAAGTACCGAATATCGGGAGGTACAGACAGGCGGACAGATAGACAAACGGACATCGTTGTTACAAACGGAATGACAAAGTTAATATACCCTACCTTTTATGGTGGAGGGTATAAAAACTTATAATCGTTATTTGTCTAGCCATTAAAACAGCCTCTAATATGCCTGATGAGCCGCTTAATCACGGCGAACCCCGTCACAAACTGGTTAACGCACGGGACTTCGCGAGATTCCAATTATCAATGCCATCTCCTTAGGTCATTATACCCCACAAAACTTTGTGTTGGGGGTATTATAAGTTTGATTGGGCCAAAAATTATGTAACACCTCGAAATATTGGTTTCCCACAAAGGAAAGTATATATGGATCTTCCTATCTCGCCGAGCTGAGTCGATCTATCTATGTATGTCCGTCTGTCCATGTTAATTTGTAATCACTCTACAGGTCGCAATTATGGTCCAATCTTTACGAAATTTAGAGTGAAGGTGGGGCTAGAGCCAGAATAGAACCCTATTGCTTTTGGAGATAATCACATAATATTTAGGTTGAAATGGACCTAAAACTGAAAAATTTCCAGATTTTGCAGATGCTCTACAGGACGCAATTATAGACCAATCGACGCCAAGTTAGCATGGGGCTAGAGTTTATGGCTGGGCAGAAGCCTTTTGATGGTCATCGGGTAATATTTAGTGGGTGAAATAGATCATAACATTTGTGATAAACAAAAGTAAAATTTTCTATTTAACCGCGTATATTCCGGCGAAATCTCAAATAGACGAACAGGTCAATTCTGACGGTTACGTAGATGCCGATAGTAAATATATCGGATATATATAGCGAAATGTATACAATATGTATATACAAAGGAAAGGGATTTAAGCTAGAATGCTTATATCTCAAGAATGACTGGACCGATTTTGACAAATGTTGTCAATTCAGAATGCCCTCTTGGCATAAAAGTATAAAATCTAAAAAAATCGCACAAGAAGATGCGCCACAAACATTGAATGTAGGTCTTTACAGCGATTTCTTCTGATATTTTATTATGAGCCAATTTTAAGTGTAGTCCGATATTAATTGAAATAATAAATATGAATTAATTTGTCCGCTATTAAAATTTTGTCGTAAGTAAAACAGTGTTGGCATTTATTAGTTGAGATACCATATTTATTTTGTTGCTCTCTCTATAAAAAACAATGTTCCACAGCTCCCTTTGTATTTTCCGTTCCATTCTACACAGGACTTATTTTCATAATATGATTGGTCCCACAGTTACCGTAACAGTTTATATGTGTCAAAAAATGATATTTTGTTTCAAAAATTTTAAATGTTAAAATGAACTCATTAATATGATGTAACTACAATCTAATGTTTTAAGATGAATAATTAATTGATAGATCAATAAAATATATATAGATTTAGGTTTATTGTATGAGACTGCTATGTTTTTAAGACATTATTTTAATTTTTTTTTAAATAAGTCAGTAATTTTAATATTGTTTTAATCACATAAATGTGTGGAGAATCTCGTTCCTGCTGAACATTTCAGTAATGATAAAAGTAATTCAGATTATGAATTGGTTTCTGCAAACTATTAACAAAAATGAAGCCACGGCTACGCAATCTGAACCATCAAACTCTGAAGCTGTTTCATTGGAGCTAAGAAGAAGCGAACGATTCAGGACGAAATTAATAGTTTATATAACAGGAATTGCCAATTTTGCAATTTCCCATTTCCCTAAAACATCCTTTAAAGATAATTGGATGCCAGCTTAGAAGGAAGAGCTTTACTCTATAGAAACACGTGATGTGACTCGTGTTTGGGATTTGATTCCACACCCTGTCAATCATTAAGTATTGAAGTCAAAATGGGCATTTTGCCTCAAAGAGGATGCAAATGGTCATCCAGTCCGATACAAAGCCCGACTAGTAGCGAAAGGCTTCCTTCATCGGTGGCGAAACTTAGTACAATTCGGATAATATTAGCGGTGAGCATTAAGAGACATTTAAATTTGCACCAGCTTGATGTAAGAGCTGGATTTCTTTGCGTGGATTTAAAAGAAGATATTTATTTGGAAGTTTCTGACGGATTAAACGCTCCTAAAAACCAAGTATGCAAGTTAGATGGAACAAAAATTTAACGATTTCTTCCTCCAGCTTGGTTTTAAGAAATCTTTACATGACCTGTGTTTTTATACAATGTTTCAACGAAATTCGGTTTTGTACTTGCTACTATATGTGGACCATGTATTGATTGCGAGAAATGGTTTGAAAGCAATAAAGAAGGTAAAATCAGATCTACGTACATCATTCAAAATGTCCGATTGTGGACTCCTACAATATTACTTGGGAACGAAGATTGAATATTATAGAACTAAAGGCACATTGAAGCTGAATCAGAAAAATCACATTGAAAAGATTCTTGAAAAGTTCTCAATGAAAGAGTGCAGTCCTACTAGTTTCGGAAGCTCTTTGGATTTAACGAATTTTTATAGATTTGAACGTTCTTAATGAGTATAAACCTGTTACAATTTATGAGTATATGATGTATTGGCACAGAGTAAACTTCTGACTGCAAAAGATCAAATCATATTGATGTGAAGTATCACTGTATACGAAATTACATAGCCAAAGGAATCATAAAGCTTCAACGTCTATCAAGAGAGTCGCAAGTAGCATACATGTTCACAAAATCATTGGATACAAGCAAATTCATAAAGTTTAGAGATGAACTACAATTGAAATTTAGGGATTGAGAGGGGATGCTGTGACACTTTTGAAATAACTACGTAATTTTACGTTTGCATTGTTTGTTAATTTTTTTTTTTTTTTTTTTTTTTTGTTTTGTAGAAAATATTTTAATTTACTTCGAATTTGATTCTCCTTCGTGTACATACCATTTTTCAAGTTTGTTCTCTGATTAATCAAATTTTTTAAAATATAAATAACCACCGCGTTTTATCTTTGCAAGAATATTATAAGAAATATTATAGACAGTATTAAAGAGATGTGTAAAACCATTGCGTATTATTTTAATAAATAATATAATGTAATAAATAATAGCTATATATACAAAATTAAAATTTTATTCAATGGTGCAAAAAGGTAAAGTAACCCGATTTGACTAAAATTTTCTTTCGGTTGTCCGAAATTCGATACACTATCTTTCAGGCAGAGTTAGATATTTTGTACCAAAATTCTTTCAATTCTGGCTTATATTAACCATTTGGTCCACAATTCGGCTTAACATCCGATAAGATATACATGTGAGCTACATCCAAACCTGAGCCGATATCGATACGCAATAGAAGGCGGAGGTAGAAGACAATATTAAATTTTTGACCGATGTATAACTTCTTTAAAAAGGTTCGTCCTTGAGCCAAATGAATGATTTGTGCAATTGCTCGAGGATTTCCTTATTCCAAATGATACAATTCTGCGTACTGTCGAAGCTATCAAGATGGCAAAATCAACATTTTCATGTTATCTCTCCAATACCCCAATAACGAAATCCCTTCGCTGTACATGGTCAGCTGGCTTCAGTTCCTGAGTCAATTATACTTTGTATGCATGAAGATGCAAATCATTCCACCAAATTCCGTGCATATTAGACTTGGAAAAATCAGTTTGTGCTCGGTGTCGAACCAAACCAAAAGTCACCTATACTGTTATATGGTGAATATATCAAATTATGACATATCTGAAATAATTTTCAAAGTATTGCAAATGCAAACTCATTGAACTTTTAAAATTGTGTATGATTAGATTTTCCATTTTCTTATATACAAGATATATCGAAAATAGTTCAATATGACAGTGGCAATTTAACAAATTTTAAGTACTTTACACACCGTCATTGTTATCTCGAACACAGAAAAATTCGTACAAGTATCCAAGCATAATTCTTATTCACGCCACGTTAAATGAACGAATTAAAAAGCAATAACATCAATTATGTTGTAGAAATGTCCAAAACGACCGAAACAATTGCACCTCAACGGAGTCTCGACATCGCAAATAAGCAATAAAACATACGACGACCAACACCGGCCAACAAACAACAACAACAACATGCGACACAGCCCACATCGAAAATATCGACAAAAATAAAACAATTCAAGATATTCCAGTGCAAAATCCGCTACTGCCACTAGTCTTATGCAAAGTAAAGATTGGAGTACTCGTAGTAACTGGCAAACTGATTTGTTTGCTCCTTTTTCAGCATTTCTTTATTGTGTGTTTGCTGTTGTCGTTTTTTGGTAACTGTTGTCGTTTATTTGTGTGTGACAATGCAACAAGGTGCATAATTTAACGGTCGAAAACTTATTGGCAAAACAGAAATGTCCAGAATGCATTTTTCTTTGCAAAATGTGATGGTGGTGTAGTGTTGGTGATGTTGGCGGTGGCGGTGGTATTAGTCAGTGATTTAACATATGCGGATTTCGTGTTGAGCATGCGCAATAGCCTGCATTCAGTCAGTCAGCCAGCTAGCAACATGGATGGAGTGATCGTAAATTGTTTAGACTTGGGATCAATTGCAGAGGAACCATGTCCAGAGTATTGTACCAATCCAACGCTTGTCATGATTTGTCTGCAATAGCGCATGTATCAAAAGGTCCATGAATTAGGAACGCTTCGGATACAGTCTTAATTATATTAAACTTGTTAAACTTTAAAAAAAACATGTTTATATTATCTCCAATCTTGGAACCACATAAATAGTCTACATTCATTCAAGTTTTAGTACTAAAAATTAGATTATGTAATACAAGTTTTTCAATACGAAATTCTAAAACCTATTTCAATTCACTGCCCTGAGAATGTTTCTTACGCGCCGCATTACGAAATGGATGTCCAAAGGATTACGGTCTATAATTCATGTGACAAAATAACAATGCGACACACAATCACTCACGATTTACAAAAGACGAAAATAACTACAACGAGAAAGACAGTCTTAACAAAGACCTTAACGTTGTGAATCTCATTGTGGATTTTTTGGTAAGCGGGACGACTGTTGGACGGTTTTGATAAGTCGGCATGCTTGAGGATACGTCGTGAAGTCATAATTTATAAAATGTCACTTGTCTGTCGTCGCGCTGTCAAATCGAAAGTGGATTGAACATGATGAACCAAAGTTATTGTTAAACACTGATAAGAATTTCAATTAATGTCTTAATAAAATCAATCGCACCGATTGATCAATGAAATATTAACAAAATCTTAATTTGAATATATCGATGAGATATTCAACAAGTATTCCAATAACACGTTATTGCTCAATACAGGTATATTAAATTTGCCAAAAACTACATTTGTTTTTCTGGTGGATATTTCACTGTGAGCATTGCAACATTTCCAAAACGTTTTCTCTTTCTGTAAAATTCCAATGCTGTATACTTCTTATAAATGACGTGTGGTTGTTATATATTGCGAGTTTTAAATATAAACTTTGAAATAGAAAATCACCGCAATACCGAATATTTGGAGTTAGCGAAATATGGTGGCTATAGGAAATCGTGGACCTATATAGGCAGTGCTCTGCCACAGGAAATGGAACGCATTACAAACTCTAAATACCGAAATTTAAAAAAAAATCTGTTAGAAAATGTGACAAAAAACATCTAAATACCGAATATCGGAAAGCACAATTATATGGGGGCTTTATGAAAAAAAAAAACATGCCCCATTTACAAGTGTAACCTGCCTACTGATAAAATACACATATGTGCAAAATTTTAGCCTTTTGTCTACTTCGTTCGTTAGATAGCGTGATGACAAGAGACGGACAAACATCTCTAAATCGATTTTGGAATTTACGCTGATAAGGAATATATACTTTGTAGGGTCCACACCATAGTGGAGGGTAAAAAAATATGACAAAATCCAAAACTTCCGCATCGTACCGTACAAATAAAATTGAGTACAATTTTGTCCCTCTACTCCATTCCTTTCGAAAGCTGGAGTGATTTCCAATAACCGACATTTTTCTAATGGACTGTCCGGAATTCGATCAATACATATTTTAACTGGAAATAATATCATTGGAAATAATGGTATTATTTCCAATAATAGGTACACAATATTCAGTATTTTTAATGGATATATCCACATATTTAATGAAACTGTCGGAAACTGTGTCTACAAAACTGGCCTCTTTCCTTAGTGATGGAAATTAACTACTTTTTTTGTTTGAACTCTTGTTGTCAAAATATGCATTACAAAGAATAAATGCTACAACAGCTACTACTAAAGGCTACTAGAAGCAAGTAAAAAAGTTGTAAATATATGTATCAAGTCAAATTGGGACCTTTATCAACAAATGTTTGTAAGGCAGTTAGACAGCCATTAGAAACTGTAAGTACAAAATTACAGAAAATTCCGTTGAACAAATTGGAGAAAGCTATTAGAATACGGAATATAGGGCGAACATGGCTAAATTAGATTAGAACTTTATTGATATATATATATATATATATATATATATATATATATATATATATATATATATATATATATATATATATATATATATATATATATATATATATATATATATATATATATATATATATATATATATCTATATGTATAAATTTAAGTTGTGTTAGTTACTAGGCTTATAACTTAAGAACCGCTGGACTGATTTTAACGATCCACACAAATTCGGAGTTGTCTCCTCTCCGAAAAGGATAATATCCAAAAAATCGCGTAAAAATGTGATATATTAACATTTTCATTTTGACTTTTCAAATGTACAATAGTAATGTTTTATTTTGCATGATTTTTTTCTATTTTGACTGGCTTTTTTCTAATGTACATTTGTAGTGTTTTTTATATTTTATTTTTGAATTCGAATATTAAAACCAGTTTATTTAATTGACTTGATTTCTTGAGAACTGAAATTGATGGCGGCTTACATGGAAGTGTAATACCGAATTATATGGTGGCGAAACGGAATAGATGATATCGAAATAATTTAACGCGGTCACACCAAAAGAAAGATAATTATTAAATAAAAGATAATTACTTTTTCAAATTCGCTAAAAAATCACGAAAAAGAGATTTTAAAATAATAGTAAGGGTCTTTAAAAATTTGCTGTAATAAATCAGCGAACAAGTTGAAGATTTTTTCAATTTGTTATTCTTCTTTTGTCATTTTTATACCCTACACCACAAGGTGGTCAGGGTATTATGTCTTTGTGCATTTGTTTGTAACAGGCAGAAGGAAACGAGATAGACCCATAGTTCCTTTTGATGATCTGCATAGAATCACACTCTGAGTCGATTTATGCATGTCCGTCCGTCCGTCTGTCCGTCCGTCCGTCCGTCTGTCCATGTATTTTTGTAAACAAAGAACAGGTCGCATTTATTGCCCGATCCAGATGAAATTTTGCACAGATCATTTGTTTGGCCCAAGGACGAACCCTATTGAAATTGGAAATAATCGGTCAAAATTTAGATATAGCTCCCATATATATCTTCGTCCGATTTGCCTTCTATTGCGCACCAAACGTGTAATATCAGCCCGGAATGTATGGAATTTTGCATATACACCCAAATTAGGCCTGAAAATATGTATGCCAAATTTGATCGAAATCGGTTCAGATATAGCTATAGCTCCCATATATATTGTTCATCCGATTTGTTATTTTTGTCCACCGCCGCCGTAATATGCACTCTGCAACAACGATATTCAGGGAAATATATCAAATACAGCTCAGAAATATCTTTGCCAAATTTTATCGAGATCGGTTCAGATTTGGATATATATATCTTTATCCAAATGGGCAATACAATTCCCAATTTTAAGGATACAAATGCTTCGGCATATTTAGTCCTTTGAACTTTAAGTTATAATTATAATCATAGGGTGTATTCAATCATACTCCCATAAAAACTTTTAATTGTTATGTGTAGCTCTACTAAATTAGCAAAGTGGTGTAGGGTATCATTAAGTCGGTCCCGCCCGACTTTAAGACTTTCTTTACTGGTTTTTAATTTGTATTTGCGAACACATTTAAACAACCAAAAATGACAGAAAATGCCTAATGGAGCTCATTTCAAAGCGTGGACCTACTTCTTTCATGTGACAATAATCCGTCCAATGAGAGCTCAAAATGCAAAATTCTTTGGAAGTACAATCAGTAAAATACCAAATTTAAAGGGTGCAAAATAATAGAGCGAATGGGACTTTCAGTAAGAAAAGGATTTCTATCCTTCCAGGAATTCTTCCCAAACATTCAAGATACCTTAAATCACTTTTGCAGGTCATGATATCGATTTAAGCTATTTTTGGGGTCTTGGCCACTTTTTTCATATTTTGGCCCTTATTTGGCATCTTTGTCTCTAAGGGGTTAGGGAACCATCATACAGATAATTGCCACATAGGAATTTATTTAAGTAAAGTCCCCACATTGGAGTATCCCCAAGTCCACTTTCACATATAATGTGTGGTCAGAAAAGAAAATTTTGTATTCTATTGAATTTGTAACTCTCAAGAGAATATTGGTTGGAAACGTAGATTTGGGAAATACATCTATATGATAATATGGTGGATAAAACTATTTTTACTCATTTAAATCACGCGGAATGTTTTTCAGTTTGACATGCTATGTTGTTCTGTTAAATTTTTGATTTGGTCTCTATTTGTCATATTGGATTATAAGGGCTAGAAGAATGTTTTCAATGTAGGTCGATGTCTCGGAGTAGTGCCCATATAAAAGTATCTCATGATTTTACCATATTTCAAAGGATTTGGCTAAAAATGTGTATTTGGGGGGTGAAAACTTACACAAAAATATGAACATATCTACAAATTTTAGAATTTTTTCCATATAATAGTACCCCCTCAAGTCCACTTTTTGGCGGACAAACAGACCGACATGGTTAGGGAAACTTATAAGAACGCTAATGGACAATCTGAGGTGCTAATGGCTTAAAAAAGTAATTAACTTTGGCTATTCTTAATTCATTCAGCGCTCAATTATGAGGTGTACAAAATACAGTAAATTCCAAATTACTGCTCATTTCACTGAAAGATTTTGCTACGATTTTTACCATACTAAAAATTAATTTGATCCCTTACATGGGGATAAGATTGATATATACTTTTTAATAGATTTGTATAGCACATCCACACCTTTGAAGCCCACGGCTTAAATATGGGTACAGGTATTTTAAAACACTTTTAATCGACCAGTACGGGAACACTTATATCAGTCATATCTGTGAATAATTATGCTTTGACAAATATGCATAATAGACAAAAACTACGGGCCGGCAACGCGGACCGGGCCAGCTAGTATATACATATATTATATATATATATATATATATATATATATATATATATATATATATATATATATATATATATATATATATATATATATATACATATATTATTATTGCACTTGTACGCATTATATTATATGGCACAACAACTACTACACAACTACACCCACAATGTTATATATCGGGGTAGGCATGTATATTCGTCCATCTGTCTACCCATGGTAATTTGTAATAAAGCTGCAGGCCCCATTTACGGCCCCACCCTCAACGAATTTAGCATGGGGTTTGAGCAGTCTATTATTCGAGGAGTTGATCGCGATAAGAGGATGAAATGGACTAAAACCAATATTTTCCTGATTTCGCAGTAGATCTATGGATAACGCTTTGTGTGGGGACAAACGTTAGGGCGGGGTACGATGCATTCAACCACGAATATTTTTATACCCTCCACCATAGTATGGAGGGTATATCAAGTTTGTCATTCCGTTAATAACAGCTCGAAATATACATTTTAGACCCCACAAAGTATACATATTCTTGATCCGCATAAAATGTGGATTTAGCCATGTCCGTCCGTCTATCCGTCTGTTCGTCTGTGGAAATCACTCTAGCTTCCGAACGAATTGAAGTAGGTTGATAAATTGTTACTTCAATGTGTATTATGTCTGCAGGACATTTTATATTGAAGATGGGTCATGTACGTCCATGCCGGTCCACGTCTTTGTATAGCCCCAATATAACGGTACCTCCCAATATTCGGTATTTTGAAGATTTTAGCTACATTGTTCACCGAATTTTTATTCAAGTTTCGCATTTGTGTATTGCAATGGTTTTGACAAAAGTTGCTATGCAGCTCCGCGTCGTCGTATAGATCCTAATATACATTCGGCGTTTTTAACAGAATTTTTATCGGATTTTATTTATTATGAAAATTGCCAAAATCGTTCCAAATGGTAGAGGCTGTTCAAAGATCGGTCCACCCGACTGTAACCTTTGCTTACTCTTTAAAATAATGAATTATTATTCCGATTTGAAATTATTTTTTTGAAATTACAACCCTAAAACGAGTTATAACAATATTATATCAGGAAAAAATGTTTAATGGAATCCATTTCCTATAGCTTAAAATAATGACAGACAGAATGTTTCCTAACCGTACAACACTTTTGTAAAAATTGTAACTTCTTAGCCAAAAAAGATGTAGTGTGGACTCATGATTGAACTTCATCTTTGTCATTAAATATTTTGTGGGTTTTGATATACTAATGCATATGAAAACATTAACATATTAAAAGAACGCTTATTTTGGTTTTTTTCTGCGTTATTTCTTTAAAATAAAACATCTTAAAACCAAGCCTCCATCTCATCTGCATATGCTTGTGTTTCCCAGAATCATGATTAATTGCTGACAAATTTAAGGTAAAAATTTTGGCGAAACCACTGGCTGTGTGGCATAACCAGAGGTGCGACTTTACGCCAAAAAGCAAAAGCTCTGTTTGGATATGGAGAATAAGACTTGCTGGAGTATTCGTTGGAAAAGTGTCGGATTCGATGACATTGGTGTTGCGTAGTTAAGGAATTGCAACATTCCAGGTTAGTTTGCAGATAAATGAGTTTATTTTTGAAAAATGACAAAGTCGACAGTTGGACTGGCCGAAATAACAGAGCATTCTACTACATGCATGAATACGTATTGGATGGCAATGATGCACTTGCCAAAAGCGGCTGGATATGGGAGAATAAATTTGGCTTGTGATCTGCGGTATCTGAATGAAGCTTTATCTTTTTTTTTTTTTTTTTTTTTTGCACAAAATGGACACACGTTCGATGATCGATGTCTCTTCTTATGTGTTTTTCTTTTCGAAAGAAATTTTTGGCTTCTCTTATTAAAGACTTTAAAGGTGTATTTGGTTTTTTTAATTCTTATCAAAACAGACTTACATGGGTATCAGTTCAATTTGACTGTGTGACATTCATATTTTTTTAAGAACTGATATTTCTGACTTAAGATTTGTTAGTTCACCAAAAAAAATTAAAAAAAAAGTCAAGATCATGCAGGATGATTTTTTTGCAACCAATTTGTATAAAATACAAGCGACATCACCCAATATAATATGGCGTGGAGTTAATACAATTAATTTTCCTCAGTGACGGTATCGCAATATTAGGCATTTGAATTATTTTCGAAAAAATTTCCAACGAAATAGCTTGATGCCCCGCCAAAATAGATGTGTCATGTTAAACATTTTTAACTTTAACTTTTAACGATGACCGTCCGTCTTTCTGACCGTCTGTGGAAATCACTCTAGCTCCGAACAAAATGATAGGTTGATAGAATTTTACTTAGATATGTGTTAGGTCTGCAATATTTTTTTGGTATTGAAAATGAGCCATGTTCATGCTGCAAATTGGCAGGATATATTCCCATTATGTAAGAAGCATACTTTTGGTATACAACTGTACATCCAGATGTTCGATATTTTGATGATTTGTGTCACACTTTTTACCGGAAATGTTTCAAAGTTAGAAATTGAATTCCTGGGTACTACCTATGGCAAAAAATAGCTCATGCAGGTCCATGTCTTTGTATAGGTTCGATTTAACGGTACCTCCCTGCAATCGGCATTTTTAAGATTTAAGTGCCATTCCTCACAGGAAATGTTTCAAATTTCGTGACAGAAAATTGCCTATGCAGGTCCTCGTCTCCGTTTAGCCACCCCATACATACGGTATTTTGATGATTTTAGCAACAAAGTGTTAAGTTTAGTCAAAGGGAAAAAATCGCATGCGATAACAAATATGACAAAAATTAAAAAAAAATTAACAAAAGATATTCACTTTTTTATTGGTACATTGTTCCGCGATTTTTTTAGATTATATCATTTTCTGGCAAGAGACTATTCCGAATTTATGAGAATTGTGAAAATCGGCCCAGCGGTTCTTGATTTATAAGCAGAATAAATAAGATCAATTCTTTTACATATATATTGCACCTATTTTGCTATATATCCAATTTCTTGGCTATTAGCATCACTTTAATGGTCAGAAGGATCTTTTAATGTATTTGTGATTTGGCGGGGATTTAAAATATTCACGGTCTAGTGAAAATTTTCCTATTTTCTAACATAAAAGTTAGGTCTATTTTACCCGCTAATTATTGTCCGATGGCCGCCCAAATTGGTAGGTTTCTTCCCACTCCTTAACTCTAACTCCATGTAAATTGTCGATTTGTTCATATTTGTGGCCTATAGAGCAACCGCAAAATCAGGGAATTTTTCTGTTTTTGGTCCATTTCAACCCCTAAATATCGTGCGATCATCTCCAAAAACAATCACAAACAAAAACAATACTATTCTGACCATAACCCCACCTCCATTTTCAATTTCGTGAGGATCGGTTCATAATTGCGACCTGTAGCTTGATTACAAATTAACATGGACAGACGGACGGACGGACATACATAGCTAGATCGACTCATCTCGGCGAGATAGGAAGATGGGAAACCAATATTTCGAGGTGTTACATAGTTTTTTGCCCAATCAAACTTATGATACTCCCAACACATTGTGTTGTAGGGTATAACAACATAATCAGAGAGTTACAAAATTGGGAGGATGTAAAAGTGCGAATCTTTCATTTCCAACCTAAAAACCGCACTTCAAATAATCAGAATCGAGATTGTCATTATAGTCATTATTTGGCACATTGGCCCTACACCACAAGGTGGTCAGGGTATTATGTCTTTGTGTTTGTAACAGGCAAAAGGAAACGAGATAGACCCATAGTTCCTTTTGATGATCTGCATAGAATCACATTCTGTGTGCATTTATGCATGTCCGTCCGTCCGTCTGTCCATGTATTTTTGTAAACAAAGTACAGTTCGCATTTATTGGCCTATATATATGAAATTTTGCACAAGTCATTTGTTTGGCCCAAGGAACCCTATTGAAATTGGAGATAATCGGTCAAAATTTAGATATAGGCATATATATTGTTCATCCGATTTGTTATTTTTGTCCTCCGCAGCCGTAATATGCACTCTGTAATGACAATATTTGGGGAAATTTATCAAATACAGCTCAGAAATATCTTTGCCAAATGAAAATGAAATTAAAACATTACTAAAAGGAAAAATGTGCCACTTTTGACATTTGTCTCCAGTTTAGGATTCACCGAACACAATTTTAAAGGTACTATGGTCTGTAGTGGTATGAGAAGATCGAAAAAAGGTCGGTCGAATGACAACTTCCCATCCCATATTTTGTAGATTCGATTAGTAAATTCTCTATAATGTCAGTCTTTAAATCGGTCAACTCAGGGTATACAGTTGTTGCTAACATTTTTCCTAACTCCTCTTTACCCTCCATGTTCTTAATGAAATAACGTTGCTATCCACTGCTTAACCTATGAAGAATAGGTTTAAAATTTATTTAACATTAATAACCGTGCAATAATTCTTTCGAACTTACTAAACGCTACCATAAAGATAACACGCGAACTGTGAACATATGTGGCGGCGTTTAAATAAAAAGGTGAAAGGATAGTTTTCCTTCTGTCATAAAACAGCATCTCTCTGGTGTTTCGTTGGTGTCCAACGCAAACACTTTTGGCCGAAGGTTAGCGCATCCAACGCTAAATATGATTTCAGACACATATTCCACTTCGTGCAGTTTTATATTTTTCGGGATGAATGAGAAATTAAAGGAAACTTGCGGAAAAAGGAGTGGATAATAAATGTAACCGCACTTTGGACATATAACCCTACGGTGTCACGACATGATACAATTTATGTGTGTGTGATTGCAGGAGTTATCGTTTATGTTTTTTTTTTCGTATTAAATTTGGCCTTTGTTAATTGTATAATTTCAAGTGCCAGCAATTATTTGATAACAAAGAGTTTATGGGTTAAAAAGATTTATTTTAAATATATGTGGAAAGGGTTAGATAAGCAGTTTGCTTGCATTAAAAATACCAATTTTTTTCAATTGGTTATATATAAATGAATAACTATTTCAATATGAGTCAATCAAAATTAAAAGAATATATAAACCACTTGAATGAAAACCGCATTGGGTTTTAGGGTTGCCATGTTAAGTGTAAAATAGGCAAAAATATGGGGGTTATACGAAGACGTGGACCTGCATACAAAACTTTTTGTAATTGGCTGTAGTACCCATAACGAACTTCAAACACGAAATTCGAAATAATTTCAGTAAATAATGTCGCTAAAGTCATGAAAATACGAATATCGGGAGGTACCGTTACATAGGGGCTATACGAAGACGTTGGCCTGCATACAAACATTTTTGTCATAGGCTGTAGTACCCATTACGAACTTCAAATACGAAATTCAAAATAATTTCGGAAAATAATGTCGCTAAAATCATGAAAATATCGAATATCGGGAGGCACCGTTATATGGGGGCTGTACGAAGACGTTGGCCTGCATACGGAATTTTTTGCCATAGGTTATAGTACCAATTAGGATCTTCCAGTACGAAATTTGAAATAATTGCGGTGAATAAAGTTGCTGAAATCTAAAATACCGAATATCGGGAGGTACCGTTATATGGGGGCTATACGAAGATTTGCATCTGCATGCAAAAATTTTTGTCGTAGACTGTAGTAGCCATTACGAACTTCAAATACCAAATTTGAAACAATTCCGGTGGGTATAATAATGTCGCTAAAATCATCAAAATACCGAATATCGGGAGGAACCGTTGTATGGGAGCTATAAGAAGACGTTGGCCTGCATACAAACATTTTTGTCATAGGCTGTGGTACCCATTACGAACTTCAAATACGAAATTCAAAATAATTCCGGCATATAATGTCGCTAAAATCATGAAAATACCGAATATCGGGAGGCACCGTTATATGAGGGCTGTACGAAGACGTTGGCCTGCATACGAAATTTTTTGCCATAGGTTTTAGTACCCATTAGGATCTTCCAGTATGACATTTGAAACGATTCCGGTGAATAAAGTTGCTTAAATAGCAAAATACCGAATATCGGGAGGTACCGCTATATGGGGGCTATACGAAGGCTTGGACCTGCATACAAAAATTTTTGTCATAGGATGTAGTACCCATTACGAACTTCAAATACCGAACGGAATGACAAAGTTAATATACCCTCCATAGTATGCTGGAGGGTATAAAAAGTTAAGTGTTTTGGAAACTTCCATCTCTGTTATGAACACATGTTAAATTATGTTTCGATCTGGCAACTCCCTCTTATAGAAACAGATGCATCGGCTAAATTTGTACATAAAAACGGTTTATCGGGACAAGAAATTCATAATGATATGGTGAATGTGTTAAATGAAAGTGCTCCTCCATATGCAAACAGTAAACAAGTTAAAAAGTAGTAAGTTCGGCCGGGCCAAACTTTGAATACCCTCCACCATTTGGAACGAATTTGGAAATTTTCAGAAAATAAAATCATTAAATAGCTTAAGGCCATTGTAGCCATAGCTAGTTATATTATACTTGTAATGCCTATTTGTAAGTATAATTGAAAAATAAAAAAAAAAAATAAAAAAATCATTAAAACATTCTGTTAAAATTTTAAAAATACCAAATATAGCCGTTATATTGAGGTGTATATGATGTGGGCCTACATAGGCATTGTTTGTCATAAGCCATTACCATATTCAAATTCGAAACTTGAAATAAACGGTGAATAATGTTGCTAAAATCATCAAAATATCGTATATAGGGAGGTACCGTTATATCGGAGCTGTGCGAAGACCTGGATCTGCATAGACAATTTTCTGTCACAGGCTGTAGCATCCATTACGAACTTTAAATACCACATCTCAAATAATTTCTGTGGGTATTGTACCAAAAATCGTCAAAATACCAAATATAGGGATGTACTGATATATGGGGCCTATACGAAGACCTGAACCAGCATAGACAATTTTCTGTCTTAGGGTGTAGTATCCAATTCGAACTTCAAATACCAAATTTGAAACAATTCCGGTGAATAATAACGCTAAAATTATCAAAATACCGAATATAAGGGGGAACGTTATACGGGGGCTATTCGAAGACGTGGACTTGCACAGACAATTTTCTGTCTTAGGGTGTAGTATCCAATTCGAACTTTAAATACAAAATTTGAAACAATTCCGGTGAATAATGTCGCTAAATTCATTAAAATACCGAATATCGGGAGGTACCGTTATATGGAGGCTATATGAAAACGTGGACCTACATGGCCCATTTACGAACTTAACCTGCCTACTGGAAAACTAAACATGTGTGCAAAATTTTAGCCATCTATCTCAATTCATTCGAAAGATGGCGTGATTACAACTGACAGATAGACAGACGGACATGGCTAAATCGTCTTAGAATTTAACGCTGATCAAGAATATTTATACTTTGTCGGGTCTGACATCAGTATTTCGAGGAGTTACAAACGGAATGACAAAGTTAATATACCCTCCATAGTATGGTGGAGGGTATAAAATAGGGTTGCTGAATTTAAACGTGGTCGTACAAGCATTGAAGATGAACCACGTAGTGGACGTCCAAAAACAGCAACAACAACAGAAATTGTGGTCAAAGTGAATGATATAGTATTAAATGATCGACGAATAAAAGTGGGTGAAATTTCTAATCAATTCAATCGAGTCCATTTAATTTTGCATGAAGAACTACAGATGAAAAAGCTTTCTGCAAGATGGGTGCCGCATTTGTTAACGCATGAGAATGAACATTTCTCAAGCTTGTTTGGTCGTTTCACAACTGTTGATGAGACATGGATCCACCACTATACCCCAGAGACAAAAGAACAATTCAAACAATGGACTTAAGCTGAATGAAGTGCCCCAAAGATGGCAAAAACAATTTAATCGGCTGGTAAGGTTAAGGTATTTTACTATCTATGACTATCTGCAAAAGGGTAAAACTGGGTCAATTAAATGTACAAATTCAAAAAAAAAAAAAAAAAAAAAAAAAAACAAATAAAAAACATAAAGTTCGGCCTGGCCAAACTTTTAATACCCTCCACCTTAGGGTAAAGGAAACATTAGAAGAAATGTGACAAAAAACATTAAAATGCCGAATATCGGGAGGGATCGTCATGTGGGGGCTATACCAAATCGTGGACCTACATATGCAATGTTTCGCCAAAGGAGCTAGAACCCATTATGACCTACAAATACCAATTTTCAGACAAATCCGTGAAAAATGTGGCAAAAATCATAAAATTACCGAATATCGGGAGGTACCGTTATATGTGGCCTATACCAAAACGTGGACCTATAATTACAATGACTTGCCACACGAACTGGGACCCATTATGATCTACAACTATCAATTCTCAGAGAAATTCTTGAAAAAATGTGTCAAAAATCATAAAAATACCGGATATTGGGAGGTACCGTTATATGGGGACTATATCAAAACGTGGACCTATACATACAATGTTTCGCCACACGAACTAGGACCCATTATGACTCACAAATACCAATTTTTAGACAATTCAGTGAAAAAATGTGGCAAAAACCATCAAAATACCGAATATCGGGAGGTACCGTTATATGGGGGCTATACCAAATCATGGACCCATACATGCAATGTTTCGCAACCGGAGCTGGAACCCATTATGACCAAAAAATACCAATTCTCAGACAAATCCGTGCAAAAATGTGGCATAAATAATCAAAATACCGAATATCGGGAGGTACCGTTATATGGGGACTATACCAGAACGTGGACCGATATATCTCATTTTCAATACCAACCATCCTAGACACAATACAAATTGCTCTGCTAAAGTTTGGCGCTCTACGTCAGATAATGTGGGCTGTATCGTGATTTCAACAGACAGACAGCAGACAGACGGACAGACAGACAGACAGACAGACAGACAGACAGACATCGTTAAATCGACTTAGAATTGTATGCTGATTATGAATATATATACTTTATGGGGTCTACGACGAATATTTAAGGATGTTACAAACGGAATGACAAAGTTAATATACCCTCCTTTCCAAGGTGAAGGGTATAAAAAAAAAAACGTCCTGGCTTACAACACAAAAAATAATTTTTCAGCCCCAGCGACTTTTACTTGTTTCCAAATCCAAAAAAAAAAAAATTGTTTGCAAGCGTTTTACCTCAAATGAAGATGCAATTACAGTTGTAAACCTCTATTTTAAAATACGTTGGGATAATTATATTAAAGTTTCAGGAGATTATATATAAAAATAAAAATATTTTTGAGACACAAACTATTCTATTTCATGGATTGGATAAGAAGTTTCCGAACCGCCCTCGTATATAGATTCCACAACAACTTTATAGAGGAAGTCTTCATATTTGAATTAATATTAGAGGTAAAATAGATGCATCGTGGAGGAGGTCCTCTCCGAAATGGTTATTTTTCTGGAGGGACCGTTTCTATTTCAAACAAAAAACTGAAAATTCTCTTCTCATTTATAAAACCAGTGCGTAAATCTGTATGAATTGAGATTATCTTCACAAAATCACTCCAATATACATATGTATACTAACTGTACAAAAATTGATATTTGTATTTGTGTGTATGTATATTTGAACTCCATTACAAAATAAAATTACAAAAGAAGTCTCGCCATTATTTATTAGATCTCCCTCTCACAATGGTAAAAGAAAGATACAATTATTCACTGGCATTGTTGCGGCAGAGAACCTAAAATTTATTTTAATTATAAACTCTTTTTCTAAAAAAAAACTTAGGCAAAAGAAAAAGGATAGAAATAAAAGTATCGCTATCCAATTACAAAGAAAAGAAAAATCCATAAGGAAGGGAAAATACAGCTTGCGAAGTGCATAGAAAAAAATACGCAAACTAATTAAATGAATTTATATGAACTCCCAAAAGTAACTAAATAAACTATATCTATGTGTGAGATTTCAACAACTCACGCTACTTTAGTTACTATTGCCACAAAATAAACAACAAAGAGTTTCTTGAACGCTCCACAAGACAACCGAAATGGAGACTGGCAAAGAATATTCTATGTGTCTGGAGCAGATTCAATGAGTGGGTGTCCCAAAAAGAATGGATTTTCAAAAAACATTACCACTTCAATACAGTTGACTTCTTTGAATATTTTACGTAATTGCATAGAATTCTGGAAGTATTTCTGTTTTTCAAGTCAAATCAAATAGGGTAAGTTTGATTTTGATGTTTTAATTTGTGAGGCTTGTGAGATAGTTCCAATAACACGAGATTCTATTAGAAATATTTCATTTCTTAAAAGAAATTAGATATATAAAAGTTCAAAGATCATCGTTAAGTCATCGGTATGACTTAAGCGCGTTGTTAACTTTAATTTAGAGTTCTCATTTGTAATTGGAAACGACATATCTTAAATGAATTGAAAGCCCTGATCACCTTTCCTCGATCAAAATTGTGCATTGTAGATCCCAAATGAATTTTGGCGATGAAAAATTTCAGCATAACTCTTGGCCCTAACCATCTTTACACCTTACTATAATATCGGGTATGTCTTTGTGTAGTTGTTTGTAACATGCATAAGGAAACTAGTTCATCAATACAATCACATTCATTATGCATGTCCATCCATCTGTCCATGTAATTTTGGGAGCAAAAAAATGTCGCACTCCAATCGAGATGAAATTTTGCACAAATCATTGGTTTGCCACAAGGACAGGTCCAATTGATGTTTGCTACAATCGGTCCAAATTCAAACATAGCTTTCATATATATCTTCGTCTGATTTCAATTTGATTTTGCATCAATGGTTTAATGGCAGCCTAAAAAGGATGGATTTTGGCAAGTGCAATCGAATATAGCCTAGAAGTAACTTAATGAAATCGAGTAAAATCGGTTTGATAAAGCTATTAATTCCATATATATGTGTTTCATCCGATTTCATATTTAAGTCCCCCATATCCGTAATATAAACTCCCTAAAAATGACACGGGTTTTTGAACTTATCAAGCTAGTTGTCTTCCCGTCCAATTTTTGTAAGAGCGTGCTGCCACAACGACTATTTTCCATAAATATCATTCTGGAGGTTCAATTTCAGCAATGACACTTTGAATTCCCAACGTAAGCCACTGACTTCAGGTATTCCCACAAAAATTAATCGAATGTCGTTTACTTACACGAACTCGGAGATTCATTCTCCGGTCCATTTCTCGAAATATGTAATGTTGTCGTTGAAATGTTCTTTCAATATGTCCATTGTTTCAGCCGCTGTATGAAAAGTGGCACTTTGAATTCCCAACGTAAGCCACTGACTTCAGGTATTCCCACAAAAATTAATCGAAAGTCGTTTACTTACACGAACGCGGAGATTCATTCTCCGGTCCATTTCTGGAAATATGTAATGTTGTCGTTGAAATGTTCTTTCAATATGTCCATTGTTTCAGCCGCTGTATGAAAAGTGGCACCATCCTGATGAAATCCATGTCATGAAATTTTGGTAATAAAAAATCATAGAATATATATATTTCCATTTTCTTCGATGCTCGCCTCAACGACATCAATATTTTCTTCTGTATGCACTCTTCTCATTTCGGGGACTTGGCATCCAAAAGAGCGAATGTAGACCGAAATTTGGCAATTAGGTTTCCTATGGTGGTCTCAGAAAGTCAAATACCATAATTTTTAAATTTTTATTTAATTTTATTGTGTGAAAGCAAAAAATGTTGGAAATAGCATCAAATTTTCGACTAAGTTTAGATTTGTTCAAATTGGTCACCTTTGGCACGAATTATGCCTTCAAACGGGCAATGAAAACGTCACATGCTGCCCTAATGTTGCTGTGCGGTATTTTGGCCCATTCCCGTCGAAGCGCTTGCTTGAGGTGATCGACACTTTGATATTCTTTAGTGCCAACCTTGATTTCCAAAATACTCCAGACACAATAGTCCAACGGATTGGTATCCAGAGATTTTGTTGGCCATTGTGCGCTGTAAATGAAGCGAGGAACCTCATTTTGTTTACAAACTGCTGGAAAACGAATGTTTTCTCATAGGAGAAAACCATATTTGGTAGTTCACAACTTTCGGCCAAGCGAAGAAACTCTTTAGCTCTTTAGAGTCTATTTTCTTTCTGTTGCGGTGTAAGTTATTGCACTTTTTGGAATTTCAATGGCTTTACCCCGGGTTTCGATCAAGTCGCTTCTTTACTTTTCGAACCATTTCACGAAGACGTGGACCTGCGCAGACAATCTTTTGTCTTAGGCTGTAGTATTCATTACGAACTTTAAATACCAAATTTGAAACATTTCCGTTGAATAATGTCGCTGAAATCACCAAAATACCGAAAAAAGGAAGGTACCATTATATGGGGGCTACACCAAAACGTGGACCTACATGGGTCATTTTAATACCAAAAATCCTGCAGACATAATATACATTTGAGTAAACTTTAATCAATCTACTTAATTTCGTACGGAAGCTAGAGTGATTTCCACAGACGGATG
Organism: Musca domestica; assembly: GCF_030504385.1. NCBI lineage: Eukaryota > Metazoa > Arthropoda > Insecta > Diptera > Muscidae > Musca > Musca domestica. The sequence continues at coordinate 20,321,097 of NW_026712328.1, read as the reverse complement.
GATATCGCTAAATCGACATAGAATTTTATGCTTTTTAAAATTGTATATACTTTGTAGGGTTTCCACTTCGGGTGACAAGCATTGTAGATTTAGGTCCTTTCGATAGACTCATACATAGGTACCTCCCGATGTAACGGTACCACACACCCTATGGTATTTTGAAGACTTTAACTGCATTCTTCGACCGAAGTGTGAAAATGAAATACACAGGTCCACTTTTTTGTGGAAATTCTAAAGGGATATCGAAGCGCACTGTGTTCGAACATATATATGCGGCGTGTCACAAATTAGTACATAAATATTATGACTTAAGAAAACATATATTTTATATTGTAATAATTATAACCTCACCCATATGGCTACAGAGGGTATACATATCATTTTGAAACAAATTGAACTATGCAGCTGTTGCACATTTCTAAGAACCAATTATATAATATTTCACTTAGCAACTCATATGGGGTATAAAAAATACTTTCAAAGGCGTATTTCCCCCTATCTTACCAATCTCAAAAAATACAGTTCACCAGACATGGTGGTTTTGCAGCATCAGCACAATACCATTTAAAGTCAATATGTGTCTTAAAAAAGTTGGTTTTTATACTGCTCTCCACTCTTACAATGCATAGTACATTAATCACCCGCTCAGTACACAGAAGGTTCAACTTACCACCTCCATTTTGACAATTAATCAAAATTGCCACAGAGTGCACAGGGAGCCAGTGACTGCAACGGCAGTAACAACACCAATACTCTTCTAAGGCAAATGTGTGTTAGCGCAACCAGTGAACAGAGCTGATGGTGGAGCTTGCCATCACTGTTTGGCCGTGAGGGGAGCTATCAGACATAGTAGAAATGTCGTTAACTTAAGTGTCCAATTAATTAATATCACATTTAACAGCCACCAAGCTGAGAAAAACCATTAAGATAGTTTGTCACACAGGCCAAAACAAACGCTAACAAACGTGAATCTGAAATTTTGCTCCTGTCCATTGAAGGTGTGCGTTTTCAGCAATTTGAAGCCGGCTGTGAGTAGAGAGAATGGTGTTGGTAGAAATTTGTATTTACTAATTTTTTTTTATGAATTTAAACTTAAATAACCGTCTAGAAATGAGTACAGTGAGTTGCATCGAAGTGATTGCCAAAAGTTCTTCAAATATTGTTGCACAGGATACGTTTTTCATATGCGGTTGCTATAATTTAGTACATAGTCTAACATCAGATAAAGAATATTAGAAACCTGACCCTATCTGATTTAGTGGTAATGTTGTTTTCAAAGAATAAACAAACATCGAACAAAAATTTTGAAATATATATCGGGACAATTCGGATCCGCAGACACTCATTTCTGAATGTAAATAACAATCTTGCAGAAAAAGCTGTGCCCAGGTAGGTGATAGAGGGAAGGTCAAATTTCTCTGTTTTAAATTCTAAATTTGAATTAACTTATTGGCAAACATACTTTTGGGGATCATGTATCGTCGTAATGGGTACCTTAACAACTATACTAGAGGGTAACTCAGCAAGTACGCAACATACGGTAAATGCAGGGAGGAGTTGGTAAGCAAGTAAAAAAACTTTAACTTCGACCGCATCGAACCCCCCTTAGCTAAAAAAGCATTTTTGAATATATGTATCTGCATTCAATTGTGGACCAATATGGACAATATTTTGACACCGATTTTAGAACCCATTATGAACGACAAATACCGAATTTTAAAGAAACCGATAGAAAATGTGTCCTAAATCTCAAAAATACCGAATATCAGGAAGCATTATTATATGGGGAAAACCTGGACCTTTAAAGAGAATTTTATGTTACTGGAGGTAGAATTCATTACAAACTCCAAAAACCAAATTCAAAAATATTTCATTAAGGAATGTGCCTAAATTATAAAAACATATAACAACAAAAGGCGGCCCTAAATACAAATTGTTTTCCTGCCGCAACTACAATCCATTACAAACTACAAATACCAAGTTTGAAACAATTCCATCGAAAATGCCGAAAACTACCTTGCACTTTGTCCGCCCATAATCCTAGACCTACATGCACCAGTGGCTTCTGCGAGGAGATTGACATGATCTCAGGAGGCAAGATCGGTCATTCGTTTGATCTTGCCATAGATCTTTGAATTCGATCTCAGGAGGCAAAATCGGTCATTCTTTTAATATTGCCATAGATCTTCGAATTGGTCGTCATTTTTATACCTGTAGTTTTCGAATCAGCGAAAAATGGCTTCTACAATTTTGTCGAGGTTGTGGATACAGAGAAGTCGTCGATCAGGATCACCAAATATGTGGAGGAGGAGGTCGAGCAGGTTAGTGATTTTAAGAACATTTGGGCATGGAAAACCATTCCGGGAAGAAGAAAGAAGTCATCGTAAGACGCATCCATTAGTCCTGATCGAATGGCTGCTACATCCAGACAAACAAAAATTTTGAAATATATATCGGAATGCCCCACATTTCAGGAAAATATACTATGGTGGGACAATTCGGATCCGCAGACACTCATTTCTGAATGTAAATAACAATCGTGCTGAAAAAGCTTTGCACCGAGAAGGAAGGCAGGGAGTGATCTCCACGTTAAGTGAAAATGGGGTTCAGATCCAAAATTTGGAATGAACTAGGGAATGAATTATGGATGGCCAACTCACCATTCTATGTCTCCAAAAGAGACCTTTTCTGTACAAAAACTATCTCTGTAAAGACTGGCCCATCGAAGGCCTGCAAATCGTCCCTGTCTATAATTTGGACCGAACGACTTAAATTAAGGTAGTTTCGAAAACTCTCTGATCTCCGTCTGTATGTAACATGTGGAGACTATATATTTCTTTCTGACACTTCTACTCCTTTTCGACAAATTTCAATTGGATTTTATTTTGTAGGGCGATGATCATCCCACTTTGGGATCCAAATCGTATTACTAATCCTTTATTCAAACATACCGCTCGAAATAAATAATTTCTCGTCAAAAATTAGTCGACAAATAGTAATATGTGTGTAATGAGTGCTTTCACTGGGATGTTATGGCTCATTTATATTTCTTTAAAAACTAATACTGACACCCTCTCCTGGTTTTAAGTCCCGAGATCGTTATTTACAAAATATTAATATGATATAAATATTATATATTCCTATAATCTACAGAATTACAAATTACACAATATTTCTTCACATTATTCAGTTTTGAAGAGTGCAAAACTCTATAATCGCTCTTTTGCATCGCATTGTAATTTCTAAAAAGGAAAACAGTTGCTGTTATCCTTTCAAAATGAAAGACGGAAACCTCAACATGTGTGTGGCTTGAAAACTTTGCTCCTTAACAATTTCTTACTTGCGGTTTGGTCGACATTCTACTGGTTATGGCCAAAAACTTCATCTTTAATGCCCACACAAGCATTTAAACAAACAGACGGACAAAATGCGAATGGACAGACGAATGAATGGACCAGGGAAAGGCTACTACTACTGGTGCAAGACTAAAAGCTTTTGCTGGTCGCCATTCTTCTTTTCTCAGGGCCACATTGTGCGGGCAACTTGATGCGTATGTTTCATGTTGTGAATTTATGTAATTTATATTGTACGAGTGACTGACTGTATGTCATTTGTTGTTATTATTGTTTTTGGCTGTGTTGAAGATGTGTTGTGTTTCTCTACATGTTGTTGCTGTTGTTTAGCTTGAAAATTATCACACCCTTCTCTGGCCTGCAGCTCACTTATTTGTTGTATTTCTTTTTTTCTTTGGAGGGGATTTTCATTTCAATAAGCTGTGTAGTAAGCTTAAACTCATACCAATGCAACCATTTTTATTCGGAAGATTGATATGCTCTGAAACACTGTTGGAGTCTACTTTATTACTTTATTGTTGTTGGTGGTGGTTGGGTTTTTTTTGGGGTCCATTGCAGCGTCGTAGTTGTTGCTTGATACTCTACGGATAGGTGTTATTTGCGGTTGTTTCTTCTTGTCTTATGAGCTTGCATCATTTTTCATGATCGAATTTCAAATGTGTGTTGTTCGTATTCATGAATATTTTGCTGCAAATGCCTAGATGTTTTGATGATGGTCGGCCGTTGCATAGTTATGGCTGTTATAATCGCATTTTATGTATACAACGGCGTTGCATGTACGAGTATGTTGGCATTGAAAAGATTTTCGCAGAGACAAATAACATTACCAAATAATGGGTTTATTCTATACAAGCAACAGAAGCTACTTACAAAACATCATCGTAATCTTTCTTAACTTGCACATATCATACGAAATAAATACGCACTAAACTGCCACCAAGAAAGCAGTCGTCCTATTTCTAGTACACCAGCGTTGAATTTGTACCTAATTTCAACACACTTACTTCAACACACATACTTGACTGGTGGAGTTAATGTTCATCAAGTAGGAGATAATGGGCATGTTCCAGTCGCCTGTCGTTATGAACTCAATGTGCCAAATTTCAAACTATTACATTAGAAAATGTGGCTAAAGTCACCAAATATCATGAGGTACTGTTCAATGGGGGATGTAAGGAAACAAGGACCTATGTATACACCGATATACCATAGAGATAAAACCGATAGAAAATGAAGCTTAAATCGTCGAAATAACAAATATCGGAAAATACTGTTACATGGGGGCTACACGAAAACGAGGGAAAACTTGGCCCATTTACAAACTTAAACTGCCTATTTAGAAATTACTGGTTTAAAAATAGTTTTTATAGTTCGATCACCTTTACCTAATACGTTGTGGCTCCCTGCCGAATGAATAATCTCATGATAAGAAATAGAATGAAACAAAACTATTATTAAACACAAATCAGACAAAAATTCACAGAAGCTCTTCCAAAATCTTTAATACTTCCAATTTCGGCAAATCTAGTCTATGGTTGAGAGAAGACGAACTAACAATTGGGGAGTGGTGTCACGTTTAACTATAGCGAGCAGCAGGGACATTCCTTATCCTCGGATCGGATAGAATCAAGATATTTTAGATGTAATGAAAGTTCAGAAACATTTTGATTCAGCTTTGTTGAAATATGATTACTTTATGCTATGCTGAAAAGTTCCAAAGTTCCAAAATTGGCTCAAGTAACGACTTTGGAGTGAATGCCACTGTATCCAGAAAAAGTAACAGTTTGGTACCATATATCGGCTTGTGACATCATTGGGTCGTACTTCTTCAAATATGCAGCGAATCGCAACGTAACTATGAATATTGCGTTCTACCGTGAGATTATATCCAACTTGTTATATCCTCCACCATACGTAGTATTAATTAGGTAATTACGAACTGAAAGTAATTCCGTTTATAACTCATCGAAATAATAATTGTAGACCCAACATAGTGAGAATATACTAATAATAATATAATAAGATCAGCATAAAATTCTAAAACGATTTAGTCCTGTCCGTCTGTGATAATCACGCCAAAGTCAAAATAAATTAAGATATGCTAAAATTTTTCACAAACCAGTCTTATGTCTGCGGGCGTCAATTTCAGACTATTTTGGTTGGGCTTTGTTGAAGCTCATATCAATACAGACGAGCTTGGTTCAATTGACCCTATGTAAAACCACATTGAATTATTTCCTCGTGAAATACTGACCGGACTAAACAGATGGATCACCAGAGGCGCAGTTACGGTCAACATACGCATGAAATAATCTTCAAATATTAAATTATATTATTCAAATTACATAAATTCAACTAACAGATGTCATAATCCATTAACCTGACGCTGTAGTTTTTTAATTTAATGCTCTAGTGATGTGTTTGCCTAAACTCGTACTAATACGTATGTGTTACTTCTGACGGTGTTTTCCTACATGAATACCGGTACGAGTGTGTAATTAATTTTGTTGACCTGACTTTTGGTGGTTTCGCTGTGCCGTTGCTACGGCTATCATTTCATTTGGCTGCTATGAGTGAGCATTGCTTTCGGCCTCCTCTTCTTGGGTGTGCTAAAGTAATTTTACATGTTTCCAAAAATGAAATGAAACCTACTTAAAATGAAGAACTTTCTGATTAAATTTTGTATAAATGTTGTTGATTTCAAATCCTTTGGGACAATGTGGGTACATGTACTTAAAAGGAAATCATTTATTAAAAGAGTTGCTATGCGAAAATCGTGTCACTGAATTTTGGTTAATGTTGAGCTTAAGAAGTATGTGTAACATTTTCAAAATACAGCTAATAATGGTGCAAATTTGAATTAATCTGTATTAATGAAACAGTAAGTGATTGACTCACTAATTATTAATATTAATGATCAGGCGAAACGCTTTAAGCTAGAGCTTTGAAATTTGGAATGAGTGTTACTGATGGCATCAATTTCCATAACGTTTGTCATTGGGCTAAAGAAAATGTTTCCAGCCGATTTTAATTAATTAACACGATTTCTCTGTTTGATGTTATTGAAACCAATTTTTGAGATAACGCATTGGAAGTTGAATCGAATGAGAAACAGTTTTGAGAAAGATTTCGTGTCTAGTATTTCGTTATCGTCTTTTATTTATTTATTTATTATTTTTTTAACCATAATAAAAGCGTCACAATATGCAATATTTCGACATTATAGATATGTTTATCCAAAGACAAGGAATTGATATTTTTATTTTTCATTTTCTATTTTACTTATATCCGATTCTTGTTCAGAAAAACTGCAAGCTTTCCTAATATAGCACAATTCTTATTTTATTATTTATTTGTTGTCATTATTATTAAATCAAATTCATACGATTTTAGTGCCAAATAATGTGGGATTTTTGTAAACTCGTAATTAAAGAGTACTTTATTTATTTATTTATTTATTTATTTATTTTTTTTTTTTTTTTGGTGTAGGGAGCAAAGAGAAGAAGGTACGAAAATTAATAAATGACACAACACCGTTATTAACGATTTGAAAAAGCTTAATGATGGGAATTTTGCATGGTGGTCGCTTTTGGTGAATAATACTTTAACTTTATTCATGGAGGCTACAAAAACTACCAAGATAGGAAAATTTTATACCATTATTTTTGAGCGAATTGTCGTAGCTATAACTTTCAGATTTTGAAAACGAGCTGAGTACGAAAATTACCATTACCTACAAACAACTCGCTCCAGGCTCATTATTAGGGTACGGAAAGGTAGAACTGTTATTGACCAATGAATAAGGGCATCCTTTGTGTAGATAAGTGAAATATGACACCGTTTTCTGAACTACTTATTTTAAGGGTACGGAAAATATATATATTAAAAAATAAAATTTGAACAATATTGTTATTGATCGATAAGAGTTCCAAGAACTTTGAACTTCACCAATATTGATTGTTATTGAAAGTGATAGAATGCTAAAATAATGTATTATTGTAATGCCCAAAGTTGTATTTTCCTAATCACGCAAATAAAATGTTTTAAAACAGTTAGGTATATATGATTTAAATGAGCTATTATTTCTCAATATATAGTCTTCAAAAAGAATGTTGAATGAAGGCAAATATTATGATTACCGAGATAAGAGTGGCTAGAAACAAAACATTGTTCTCCCAACCTAACATCACATTGATCGATCCATAAAGGTATATTCCAAGAAGTGTTGAATGCATCTGTCTGTATTCTAACCACATTATTTTATATTTGGAGTCTTTGTCGACTATGTCAAACCCGCACAAAAACTGCTAAATATTGGGCAAAAAACTGCTATATGTGACCAACCGTAACAAATATAATTTTTATAGATTTGTAGAATGAATATAGAATTGGATGAAATATATTCGTGAGATCTATAGCTTGGATCGATGTGGTTCGAACTGTCAGATTATGGCGTGTGATTAAAAACCATTGGGAGGATGGGAGCTATAGAAAACTTGACCTATAAAAAACTGTTCTGCTAAAGGAGTAAAACCATTTAAGAAATCAAAATAGAGAATACAGGATATTCCGCTACAAACTGTGACATGTAAACAAAATCTCGAATATCGGGATGTATAATTATATATGACCTATTCGAAAACATTGACTTTTATTGATCATATTCTACTATAGCAAATATAATGAATTATGAACTCTACACTGAAAGAAAAAGCTTTATACCATAAATGAAATCCTACGTTCCGTCAACGAAATTTGTTATTGATTTTGAACCAACGTAGAGGATCATTGAATAAATGAAAAAAGTTTCATTGAGTTTCATTAATGTAAAATTAACGAAATTGTTCATTAATATAATGAAAATTCTTCCTTGATTCAGTGAAATTTGTTGTGCATTTGTTTTTAACCCCTACTTTTTGGATGTTCTTTATAAAATCACGTTCTGAGTCGGTTTATGCATGTTAGTAAGTCTGGCCGTCAGCCCCTGTATTTTTATGCCTTTATTGTCCAATTGATATAATTTTCCATGTATCATCTGTTTGGTCTAAGAACTAACTCCATTACGTAACGTTTCATCCATTTCATGAGACTGCTTCATAAAATTAGAGCACAGATTTAAATATAACAAATATCACAATTTCCCCACTAATTGTAAATACTTTGGTTGCGTATTTGTTTGTATAAGACAGCCCTATTATGTATAATTTCTATATTCACATTTTTTACTGAATTTTGTAAAAGTAAGTAGTTTCGTAACATTAATGAAATCAGTTTCATATATTTCATAAACAAAAAAATCATTGAATTTAAAAGCAACGTAAGTTTTCATTGCATGAACAAAAAATTTATTATATTAACGTAGCTTCTCATTGCATCAATGAAAAAATTAACGAAACCGGTTCATTGATACAATGAAGCATTTTTCTTTCAGTGTAAATACAATGTTCTGCCGCAGTAGGTAAAGACTATTGCGAACTGTTAATAACGATTTTAAAGATATAAATTTTTACACAGATGCTTTTAGAGGGGAGGTACAATAATATTGGAGCTATACGAAACGTGGACCTACATAGACAATGCTCTGCCACAGAAGGTGAAATCCATTATAAACTTTAAATACCGAGCTATATCTAAATATGAACCGATATTCACCAAACTTGCCAAACATACTTCTGGACTGAACCGTGTCTGTTAAAATTCACCTACTTACTTACACTCACAATACTTATTAAATAACGGGTTCGTCTTTGGAACAAAAAAATGATTTGTGGAAAATGTCATCTAAATCGGACATTAAATGTGTATGTTTACAATAATACATGGACAAAACGGAGATGCATAGATGGACTCAGAATGTGATTCTATGAAGATCAACAAAAGGAACTACAGGTCTATTTCGTTTCCCTCTGTATATTACAAACAAATACCACAGTGTGACGTAGGGTATAATAAATAAATAAGTAAGCAATGGCTATAGTAGTGCCGGGTCGACCATGTGATACCCTATAACACAACAATATGTTGGAAGCCCGTTAGGCCTAAAATTATTTTATTTTGCCATTATCTCCAAAAACAATTAGCTTCAATTCTGACCCCCATGCAAAATGTGACCAAACTAAATGAGTTTTGACATATATTTCCAGGTGAAATTCGGTTCAGATATCCGATTCGATATTTAAGTCCTCCAAAGACGTGATTTGCACTCTATTACGATGATATTCAGTATACGATATCATATAGCCTAGAAAGGAAATCGGTGCTATCATGTATACCTTCATCTGATTTTAATTGTACTGCGCACCATTCAAGCAAAAAAAATCGTAAGCCTCGACGAATAACTATAGTTTTTGACAGAAATAAGAAAGCATGTACACGGTGATTGAATATCGTAAGGATTTTTAATACTCGCATGTCTATCATCCGAGAAATCGGTCCACACATTTTACAGCAGCACAGCAGCCTTCTGATACTGAATTGATTTAACCACAGTAGTTTGGTTGCAGATTTTTAATCTAGAACAGCCACTAATAAATACAAGTTGTTTTCTTAAACAACAAAGGGATCATTATGCAATGACAAAGCAAAGGGTTTAATTTTTTGTTCCATAAATATTTAAAATTAAAACTCTTTTAAAGGCGACAAACTTCAAAGAAAAAAATTATTTCACAGAGAGAAAAAATGTGGCTCTATTTGGGAAATGTAGACAAGGAACCCATCATAATATTGTGATTAGTGAGTTTTTAAAACAACCAACTTGGGATATTACAGTAATTTAAAAGTTTATGGCGATTTCTACTTTTTCGGCGTTATATACAGGAATATGAGGTTTCAGGCGTTTACAACTTTTTGACAGTCACACATCTTACAAACTGCCAATCGGCCCATCCATGCTAAACACCAAGATAACGGACAACACTTTGGAAGCTAATATATACTTATTATCACAAATAGTCAACAATTCTAGTTTATTTGAGTTTAAATATAAAAAATGCCAATTACTGGGACATGTCAACCTTTGAAGCTCCTCCACTAATCGTGATTGGTATAAAGTCGGCTTGATTGTGCTCACATTAAACACTAAAATCAATCGTACCAAAAAATATTTAGGTCCTCTTTACTTGATAAATAGAGCTACAACCTGATCTGAGAATGTAAATCAGGAATTTGGAGACTCCAACTTTGTTTTGGTTTTCTATCACCTAAATGTATACCTATATATTATAAAATAAATAAAAAATAATTTAAATAAAGTGTTTGATCATAAATTCTCTAAACACGTGCTACTGCTTGAAGTATTCTAGCTCTAACAGGTCTTCCCCACAAATACAAGTTAATAAAATTTGTACGTAATGCATGCACGCACTAAGCCAAAAGAGCAGCTGCACACGCACAAAAAAAACGAAAATTGCTTGGTGAAAAATTTACGTTTACCAACACTGAAGGGGCGGAGTTAAACGTCTCCATAAATTCTCTTGCCCCGAGTATTTATTTTATTTTCTACTGTTGGTTGTGTGTATGAGGGGATGTGGGCTAAACAACTGCTCTACGTAAAACAATTGTTGTTTTTTTCCTTTTTCTTGCTTCGACAAACAGACGATTGCGAATAACAACAACACATATACCAACATATGGTCTTCCAAAAACAGCTGCTCCGTTCTCTCTTTTCTCTACATTGTTTGTGAATAGTAAATTGTCTCAAAAATAATACCAAGAGAAAACCAGAAAAGAGAACAACTCGTTGTCTGCGGCTCTCATCTGTGGAATCATACATATAAGGGAGAGATAAACTTAGCCAACACGCATTCAACAGTACAACAACACAACTGTGTGACAACAACAAAACAAACAATGTATTATGGCACGCACATGGGCAATAAAGCATTCGTGGCAGCCATAAAACATTGTGTGAATGCAACAGCTGTTGATTTACCAACAAAGGTGGGACAGAGTACACAATAGCCCATAAACAACATCAAGGATGTTCAAATGAGATTTATTTGTTGAGTGAACTTGAGTTTGGTGGCAGTGCTGCCGTACAGTCGTCGACGTCGTGAAATTCAGCAATATAAATTTCGTTGAAGCAGCGCTGCGGCAGAAATGTGTTGCTCTGCCGCAGAGGTCGTAATTTTTCTCCTTAATTGTTTGTTTACATCGTAAATAAATATGGCCGAAAGATATGAACTGAAAATGTGTCTACGCTCACTCACTTTGTAAAATAATATTGCCTGGAACATTTCTTTTGTATTTGACTGAGTTTGCGTACAATGAAATGGGAAAATTTTGGCGCGTTTATGCTGAGACTTGATTTATAGTCATCACATGCCACAAGCTTGTACCTAAGATGCCTAAGATGTTTTGAGCGTAAATTTAGGTGCTCGTTATTGCAACGAACAGACGGTGAAAAACAAGCTTTGACAAAGCGTAAAAAGCTTGATTATTTCTCGTGGTCTGGTAGAGAGAAATTGAACTTGTTTGTTGGAGCCTTCGGCCACATTGAAGTAACTTCATTTTGGAGTGTCAGTGTTAGGTGTCTTGGGATTCGTTTCGCTTTGCTTAAGCGTAGAAGCAATATAGGCGGTAACTCATAATCATATTGCTTGTCGAGTGTCAGAGAGGCGAGAAATGCACCGACATGGTTCAGCTGGGATGATTACAATCAGTAAACACATAAATTACTCAAAATTTGTGAACATGTTTTATTTGGAGTAGGTATTTACCGTCGGCAAAATTTTCAGAATTAGGTAGGTATAAAAATAATGAATTTGCCCTAATACGAGTACATACGAAAATAGATTTTCAAAAGGATATTGCTTTTACTGTTGTTTAATTTTGCAAAATTTTAATTAGATAATTATTTAAATTTTCCAAATATTGAAATATTGTGTCCAAATGACTTGAAACAATAGAAAAATTGAATATAAGCAAAAATCCGTTATTGTATATGGTCGGATAAAAATATTTTCGTTTAGTGGCATATAATGTGGCATAAAGTATTAAAACAGGAATAGTTTTGTGGTGCTTGTATATTGTTAATTAATTGAAGACATGACCGTTTTGAATCTATTTTTTTTATATTTTGTCGTTATTTTTTATAAATAAAATAAAAAATATAAATACGTCCATTTTTTGGTTTTTATTTTCAAATTATTAATATTTTTTTTTTTTTTGAATTAATTTAACTAATTTTTACGATTTATTTAGTTTCTACACCTGTGAGTTATGGTCCGATGATGTTTTAAAACGTACACATATAGAATTAGACTTTTTTCATTCAGACTTTTGAATTGTATACAACACCAAAGAAAACTATATTCGGTTTCGTTTTTGTGACATAGAATTAATTCAATAATTAAGATTTACAGCCATCTATTTCCTATTGATATGATATGATATGGCACAACTTTTTATAATTAGAAGAAACTGAGTATTCGATACACTTTATTTTTTATAATATATCTTAAAAAATTGAATCGGATCGGTGCTATAGCTATATTAGAGTCGATTTTAACCAATTTCCACACCCTTCATTGTAGGCTGAATTTGGATTTTGTGCATTAGCTACATCTTAATCTATATCAATAAGGTTCTTCTCAGGGTAAAAATATTACAGCAAGGGTATGTTAGTCTCAGCTCCTCTTAAACTGCTACTTTTCTAACTTTTTTTTTAATTTTAGATAAAAAAGTGAACGACGCAACAAACGAAACAGACATAAAAAATAAGACAATCCACAGATCAATAAACACTTTTGTAATTAATTAGCTATTTTTGTATTAATAAGCTAATTAAGTCAGCATATTCCTGTCATTTCAGAAGATTGATCTTCAGAAAATAAAAGTGAAATTTGGTTTCTTAAAAAATCATGACTACATCTTTCAGTCTATTTTTTCAGGAATCTATAAGTTTCTGCCGTTTTTCAAGTCTTTCAAAATTAAGTCAGCATATTCCTTTCACTTGCGAAGTATGTTTTTCAGAAAATAAAAGTGCAAATCTGGTTTCTTAAAAAATCATGACCACGTCTTTGATGAAATATATATGGAGATTTTTTCAAAATCTATAATCTGCCTCTCAGACTATTTTTTTTCAGGAATCCATAAGTTTTTGTTGTTTTTGCCCCTAAATATTTTTTAATATTTCCAAATTCAATACAAAGTATCATGACATTGTTTATGTTTTAAGTTTTAAGAAAACTGAAATCAACCCATAACGCATGAATTTTAGCTTTAAATCTGAATTTTAATCTGGAGGATCTGTATATAGATAACAAACATTTAAACCAAAATGGAAAATTAATTAAAACTTCTACAGAAATGTGTATGTTTGTAAGTGTATTGTAAACACTATGTGTAAGGTCTTTCTCTAATTCGTTTATAGCACCTTAGGAAGAAACCCCGAACAAACTTCAATTTGAGTTTACATAAAACATTTACAATTGCCGCCGGTAATCAAGGAAAGTTTCGCTGGATTGTTGTGTTTTTGTTGTTCCGTTGTTGGCTTGACGCTTCATGGCATTTGGGGAGCAGAAACCACTTGTGGCGTTATTTAATTTAACTACATGAAAAGCAGTACTACTCCTAACAATAACAACATTACCAACAACTACTTCTCTAACAGAAGTGGGAACAACAGTGTAGATGGAGAACAAATAGAAAAGAAGTGCACGCTTCCATGGTCACACAATTACGGATGTAATAAAGTAATTTGCCATAATTGTAATTGAACTGAACTTATTGTGGGAAAACAAACACACACACTCACACAAACCAACGCATGTACATCAACACATACTACATTTGGCAGAACTTTGAAGATGGCAAACAAACGAACAGGCTAACGTTATATAAACTTAAAAAAAAGAACAAATATTGTGACTAACTTTGAAGGGGTGACTAGGATTAAAAACAAACAGAGAAGCCAAACATATACCCATACACATCTATATGTATACGTTAAGTACATCTGTATGTTTTCTAAGAGCTTTAGTATGAACGAAAGGACAAACGACAAAGTTGATACACCGGAAAACGGAACTAAAGGCTAACAAATAATAACAGAAGAAAGACAGTCAGCATTCATTCGAAATTCTCGGTCTGCGTTTATTCGAGAAAATCCCAATTGTGCTGGTTTGTCGTCAAAAAGTAACCCATTTTTATTATAGTTTCTCTTTAGTTTCGTTGTGATTAAAAGAAGTTGTATTTTGTACCGACTTTGTTTTGCAACAGTCATACTATTTATGTGACATTTCTATGACTATTCTATGACACAGGAACTAAAGAAACCAGCCCAACTTTATTTAAGTGTCATTTCAACGTCATAAAACTTTCATAAGAAACAGTGTTCCAATTCAACTACGAGTGATGTCTAAGAAGTTTCAGACGTAGTGAAATTTGGTGTAGAATATTTTTTCTTTCTGCCTGAAGCAACTTTTATGTTTCTTTTACCCAGCAACTTCACAAAATTTCGAAATCCTAGAAAAAAGGGGAAAAATGTGTTTGCGTTTTTGAAAAAAAAAAAAATGAAGAAAAAGAATTCTTAATACATATTATAGAAATATTTTTTTGTGACGTCATTCTTTTAAAGTCATGTTCAGTAGGTGAATTTTGTTAAAAGTTATATGAATTACAACGTTTTTGAGTGCATTCTAAACCTATTGTAATTTATTTTAAATAATATTGTTGACATAACATGTTTTGACTCTTACGATATATGCCTTGTATTTACAATCTACTACTTTCATAATCTACTGGGAGCATTACGAACTTTAAATATTTAAATATTTATTTATACAAAAAAATAACGAATATAGCCGTTATATTAAGGTCTATACGACAACATAGGCATGCAAAGGCAACTTATGTCATAAGCCACTACGATATTCAAACGCGAAACTCGAAAAAAATCTGCGAATAATGAGCTAAAATCATCAAAATACCGAATACAAGCAGGTACCATTATATGGGGTCTATACCAAAACCTGTACCTGCGCAGATAAATTTCTGTTATAGGCTGTAGTACCCATTATTAACTTCAAATACCAAATTTCAAACTACCGATGGGTTTTCCATTTTAAAAACGGAATGACAAACTTAATATACCCTCCATACTATGGTGGAGGTTATAAAAAACATTACATTTTTGCTAACCACAATCGGGTTTAAAGTTTTCGCATTAGTATGTATTTTTGTATAGTTTAAGGTTTAAGGTTTTTTTACAAGGTTTATTAATTCCTAAATAGATATAAACACCTACAGCAACACTTTTCTTTTACCGGACTATTTTGATGGCTTTAAGTGACCTAATCATGCTGTCCAGCCGCATTTTTTAATATATATATTTAAGATAAGCTGTGCACATTCATATTCAGTTGAGTAAAATCTTTTAAGGAAATTATTATCTAATGTTGGGGTCCTATTATGCATATCCCTCCTATAACGGCGTGAAATATTTCAAGAGTTTGAGCGGGAACTTCCAATCGAATCTGCATTTGCGCCTTTCAGCATGTCAGGCCATATAAATTCACTATTTCATATGGCCTCCATATACCAAATGTCTTTATATGAGGCACTTCTCTTCTCTCAATTTATGAGCGGGTGGGATGCAATTAAGAATTTTGTGTTCTTATTGTAGGAAATTTGCCATACGGAAATGAAGATACACGTACTGATACGAGTTTCACACAGCTGTTTTGGTCGATTTAAAAATGAAGTCACAACCAGAGACATTTTAGGTCTTTGTCACAACTACCAGCGAATTCTGCACCAATTCGAGTATTTTCACTCATTCAAACAGAATTCAAAAAAAGTATTGAAAAATATTTAGGAACAGAAACGTATGGATTCCTGAAAAAAAAAAATAGTTTGAGAGGCAGATCATAAGTTTTGAAAAAATCTCGATGTATGACTCAACAAAGACGTGGTCATGATTTTTTAAACAACCAAATTGCACTTTTATTTTCTGAACATCAAACTTCTGAGATGACAGGAATATGCTGACTTAATTTTGAAAGAGTTGAATGTTTCAAATGCTGCAGTTTTCAATAATCGATTCCCGAATGAGGAAAGAAGTGAAAAGACCTAGCTTACGACGACCAGTAGCGGAAATAGATAATTGATTACAAAAATATTTATTGCTCTGTAGATTGTCTTACCTGACCTAGCACTGACGCAAATATATTGTAAAGTTGGAGCAAAATCATTTCTCTTTCTGTGCAGAAAATATATTTTTTTGAAAATTTCGACATTTTGTAGGAAAGGAACCACAAGAAGTGGACCGATATTGCCCATTTCCGAACTCGATCCAAGGTTGACAAAAATATTACGATGCACTAAGTTTGGAGCACATCGGATATTCCCTTCAAGAGTTATGGTGCGCACCAGCCAGACGAACGGACGGACATCGCTAGATCGACTCCAAATTACCTGAAACGGATTTGGTCCAAGGAGACCTAGGGTCTAAACCCGTTATTTCTACTAGGCACGTTTTGCCCGTATAAAATGATATATACCCTCTCTAGCCATATGGCTGAGGGTATAAAACAGTAAATAAAAATTAATGACAAAATGTAACACAATTATTCACATTTATATTTGTATTTTTACATGATAATTTTCGGTTTTTGTTGTCAATATGTAGTGAAATGTTGCAATCAGTCCTGTCGGTGTTTATGTATTCTTATATATATTAAAATGTAGGATCATGGTTGTAAGGAGAGTCAACAGGATCCCGTTTGTCAATTTTCTAATCCATATCATCATTATTATGGCAAATATAAGGAACTTACATCAATCGAAAAAGTGAGCGTAAAAGCAGGCGTGGTCAACTTTTATTATTTCTAACATTTGTAAAAAAATATTCAAATTAGCGCATCCATTCCATTTTGGTATGAAAATCAGATGTATCGACTATACAACTATATCATCAAAATTTAGACATTTCGAAATCGGTCCACGCTTTGAAATAGCGCTGATTTAACTGGTCCGATGAATTCATGTATTTGAATATTTTCGAGAGGAAACGCATTTTCAGGAGTATATTTTTAAAATATTTGTTTGCAATTCTCAAAAGTTATTTAACATTGTTACACAAAGTATTCCATTAAGGTGTTTGTATTATGGTGTCACCCGATGTTGGAGATTTTGTGGAATTTAAAGTAATGTTCCGATTTCAAAAACTACCTGCATATTTCAAAATGTTTTCGTCATCTCATGGCGAGGTTTCTAAAAGTCAGTCCCTGGCGAAATTAACAACCTTTTTTAAAACTATATAATTAAAACAAAAACATCAAAAAAATCTCGTCTATAGTGAATACGGCAAAATAAGTGAAAACTAACAAGTTAAAAAGCAGTAAGTTCGGCCTGGCCGAACTTTGAATACCCTCCACCATTTGGAGCGAATTTGAAAATTTTCAAAAAATAAAATCCTTAAAATTTTAAAAATACCGAATATAGCCGTTATATTGGGGTCTATACGACGTGGACCTACATAGGCATTGTTTGTAATAAGCCATTACCATATTCAAATTTGAAATTTGAAATAAACGGAGAATAATATAGCTAAAATTATAAAAATATCGTATATAGGGAGGTACCGTTATATCGGAGCTGTGCGAAGACCTGGACCAACATAGACAATTTTCGGTCACAGGCTGTAGCATCCATTACGGACTTCAAATGCGGCATCTCAAACAAACTCGTCAAAATACCGAATATAGGGAGATACTGATTTATGGGGCCTGTACGACGACCTGGACCTGCATACAGACTGTAGTTCCCATTACGAACTTCATATAACAAATTAGAAACAATTCCGGTGAATAATGTCGATAAAATCATCAAAATATCGAATATAGGGAGGTACCGTTATATGAGGATATACGAAGACGTGGACCTGCACAGATAATTTTCTGTCTTAGGCTCTAGTATCCACTTCGAACTTCAAATACCACATTTGAAACAATTTCGGTGAATAATGTTGCTAAAATCATCAAAATACCGAATATCGGGAGGTACCGTTATATGGGGGCTATATGAAAACGTGGACCTACATGGCCCATTTACGAACTTAACCTGCTAACTTAACTTTATCTCGTTTCGAATCACTGTTTACATAAAAAAATCCAAATTTATGGAGGGAATATGATTTCAACACAACAAAGCATAGAAAGCAACTTGTCTATTTTAAAAATTCACAATTATATTCCTCATAAAACACAAGCGACAGAAAGTCATATAACAACAACCAGAAGGGGTAGAAATTTAATTTAGTTCTGGTCTTTTGATTACTTTTTCTCAGTTGTGCATTGTTCAGGTAATAATGATTTTTTCTCATCACATCACTCCTTTTCTTCGCATCTTTTATATTCACCACAATAAACGGATGAGTTGATCCGACTTGCGGAGTTTTGTCTTTTCTCTCAACGGTAGTTGACTTCAAAATATATTGTGGGTGATTTTGCATATAAAACGACTTAATTATGACACTTTGAAGTCGGTCACCATTGTTTTGCGGGGTGAGGAGTTTGAATTGTTCTTATGCCACAAAAGGAGGACAGAACCCTCCTTCTAACCAAACTCAAAGAGTGCTAATTTATGATGCCTTTATGACATTTTGACACTTTTAATCCTTTTGTTGAAGTTACCACACACACATTTTATGATTGTTGCTTGAGTTGTTGCTAAGGCATAGTGATTTTTGTCTTGCTCTACAATTGTCTGAAGGTAATAAGAATTGACCACGTGATTATTGCAGTTGTATTGAAAAATGAATGGTTTTGCTACTGCTTGTTTGGATTTAAATAATTAGGTGGCAAAACACTTGGTTATGAAAATAAGTAGGTATAATTTAGTCAGAAATTAAGGGCCCGTTTTTGCATGACGAATGCGAACCAAAAAGAATTATTTCAAATTTTAAATTCGACTAAAAGAACTTATTTGGAATGGTGTTTTCCTTCGAATTCACTTTCGCATCGTCATACAGATACAGACCCTTAATTTCTTACCAAATTACATATACTTATTTTCATAACCAAGTGTTTTGCCAAGTAATTATTTAAATCCAAACAAGCAGTAGCAATCCAACTGGGTACCACAATTTCTATATTACAAAGGGCTTTAGAAAGATCCAGACATGGTTACTGACAACCTTAAATGAATCAGGACAACACTTAGTTATTGAAAATATATATGATGTATAAACTTAGGGGCGAAAGTGGACTAACGATATTTAAACTTGAATTTTGGATACGCTTTATTTCAAATATTGGGGTTTTGTGCGAAATTAATTTTGTAAGTAAAATATAACCCACTTTTTTAAACTATAACGAACAATATATTTTTACTAAATTGATATTTGAGATTAAATATTTTTTAGTTTAGAAATAGAATGATACTTTCGCATCCCAGAATATATTTTTATTTGTATTCAATTTGAAATTAAAACTGAATTAACTTTTCTAGTGTTTCTGCCATAGTGGGGTATTTTTTGAGAGCCGCTGTTGAATCTTTTAATAAATATGAAATAGTTGTATTTTATAAAGAATCAAGCCATTCAAAGAAAGTTGATTTGGCGTTCAAATCACTTATTTTCGAAAAGACATCACAAATCTCGTTGACCACTAAAACATTTTATTTATAAATAAAACTGTCACAAAATTGAATTTTTTCAATAATTACAGTTATATATGAAATAAACGGTGAATAATGTAGCTAAAATCATCAAAGTACCGTTTATAGGAAGGTACCGTTATATCGGAGCTATACGAAGGCCTGGATCTGCATAGACAATTCTCTGTCACAGGCTGCAGCATCCATTACGAACTTCAAACAATTTCGGGGACATCTCAAACAATTTCGATGAATATTGTACCTAAAATCGTCATAATACCGAATATAGGGAGGTACTGATATATGGAGCCTGTACGTAAACATACAATTTTCTGTCATAGGCTGTCGTATCCATTTTGAACTTAGAATACCATATTTGAAATAGTTCCGGCGAATAATGTCGCTAAAATCGCCAAAATACCGAATATCGGGACATGACATGACCCACTTACGAACTTAACCTGCCTACTGGCAAAATAAACGTGTGTGCAAAATTGTATCTTTCTATCTCAACTCGTTCGAAAGAAAGCGTGATTAAAATAGACGGACATCGCTAAATCGACTTAGAATTTTACACTGATCAAGAGTATATATACTTTATTGGGTCTGACATGAGTATTTCGAGAAGATATAGTATGGCAGAGGGTATAAAAACATTAAGTTCGGCCCGGCCGAACTTTCAATACCCTCCATTCATATGAATTCAAGCGTATTACACTTTAAACTTCATATACCAGTAAGACCGTTTGCCTAATGTAGTTAAATTTATTAAAAAACCATAAAATGAGTGAGACCGTTATATGGGACCATACCAAAACGGGAAACTCTATAGACAATTTTATACTTTAAGGATTGTCATTTATCAAATCTTCTTAAATACCAAATTTAAAACACTTATGTGGGCAAATGTGACTAGGACTATCAATATACCGAATATCGGTGGGTATAGTTATATGTGCGCTTTAGGAAAACGTGGAACTAAATATTCAATGTTTTGCCACCGGGATAGAACCCATTGTGATCTGCAAATGCCAATTTTTATCAAAATATCTAATATCGTGAGGTACCGTTATGTGGGGGCTATACCAAAACGTAGACCTATACATACAATGTTTCGTCATACGAGCTAGAACCCATTTTAACCAACAAATACCAATTTTTAGACAAATTGGGGATGTGAAAACTCAAAATTTGAATTGTATCTTAAATATTGAATTGCATTCTATTCAGTTGAAAAATGCTAGGACATGTACCCACTATAAAATTAAGGTTCGCCTTAGAATATATGAAAGTATTTGAAAAAATTTAGATATTGCAGTTCAGTTCCACTTTTAAGTGTCTGAAAAAAGACTTATTTAACATAGAGTTAAATGCCTATGATAAAAAGAATAATACCCCTATCTCAACAGAATTGGTTCTTTCTACTTTTGCTTAAGTTTGAATTAAAAATATTTCGACGGTATTAAATCTTCATACGTGCCCCAAAGAATAAAGTAATCCACAAATTCAAAAAAAATTTTAACGTAATGGAAATGCTTCGAAATCGAACGAATTTCAATATATAATCACTTCAGATAATTGCTTATGATTTATTGTCATTTACATAACATAAAATTTCTACTCAGTCACGTTCAGAACGATTTATGTCTGTTTGTCAATACAACAAGGAATAGAAACATTTGTTTTCAAATATCAATTCAAAATAGATTTGATGGTATTATTTCCGTTCACTCAACCCCTCCAAACCGAAAGATAAGCATTCAAGAAAACAGATTTCTAGAAAACAAAATTTACAATCGGATGTTATTGTAGCAGTTGTGTGGTACCGTATCGTATCTCATGTCATCCTAACGACAAATTTAGATTTGATCCGCCCCTAGTATGATAAGTATGTGAGTTTGAATGTTGCATTGGCTGACTGTATGTCCATTAAGAATCACAATTGAAAGTACATTCTGCCATTTTGTCATCGGACATTTTCATTTTTCCAGGCTGAGAAGTGTTGCGTGAATGACATGCAAGCAGACCGAATGAAAAAAAAAAACAACAGCAACATTTCCTCCATAGAATACAATGACTTATTTCTGGATCACAATTGGGAATGGAAATAGAAATAGAAACAGAGCAAACAACAAATGGAGTGCACATGTCTGAATAATAATGACGTTGACTACAACAAAAAAGACAAGGAGAACAACTATAAGGCAGGGAACGACAGCAAATCAAATTTAAGCAATTGATCGAACACTGTTGTTTTGCTTCAAGTGCTTTCAATGAAAAGTTGGATAACAGCATTAAATTATTGAATTAGAACAGTATAATGTTTGAACAAGGTTGGCCGATTATGATTATCAATATTTTTTGAGATATAGCCTAGATACGATTTATAACGTTTTTTGAAAGTTAGAAAAATAAACGATATGACTTGAGATATGATTTGAAATTATTTTAATTCAATTAAAAGTACGGCTTATACGCAATTTTAATGTAATACAAAATCTGGGAGAATTCAGAGGAAACACCCACCAATCCTCCTCGTCGGGTTCCTTGGTTTCCCAGAAATTATTTAACTACAACTCCTATATAAATACACAAACTCGTTATCATTTCCAGGATTTTTTATTATAGGACGCACATTAAGGTTAGGTTAGAGAGTAAAGAACCAGTAAAGAAAGGCCAAAGTCGGGCTGGACCGACTTTGTGATACCCTACGCCACTGTGCATATAAGTATAGTAGTAGATTTAACAAATAAACGTTTCTTGGGGAATTTAGATATAATTTTAAATCGAAATGAACTGAAATATGGCAGGCTCTGATCGGATTCTACTAAGGCATATGTGTCTGAACCGGTATTCATCAAAATCCATCCTATTTGAGCTGATATTACACTTTTTAGGCACAAAAAACGTGGTATCGGATGAAGATATATATCAGAGCTATATCCAATTCAGAACCGATCTCCATAAAATTAAGCAGATGTATTTCTAAGCGATATCCGATAGTTGATACCAAATATCCTTATTGTGGAGAGTGTTTTACGGGTGTAAGGGAGTAAATTAAAAAATCGGATGAAATATACATGTGGGACCTACAGCTTATATCTTTTCACTAAATTTGGTACACATTCTTCCAGTCTAAATTCGTTCGTTTGTGTCAAAATCCATTCAATTCGGACTTATATTAACCATTTGGTGCGCAATAAACTTGAAATTGAGTAAAGATGTACATGGAAGCTATCGGAATCGATATTGATAAAATTTGGCAAATGTATTTCCGAGCTGTATTTGATATATTTCTCCAAATATCGTTGTTACGAAGGGCTTATTACGGCTGTGAAGGTCAAATTATATATGGGAGCTATATCTGTATCTGAACCGATATACCGACGACATTCTTATTTCTAGGCTCAATTTGGTGTTATATTCCAAATTCCATCCAATTTGGACTAACATTACACATTTGGTGCACAATAAAATACAAATCAGGCGAAGATATATATGAGAGCTATATTTAAATTTTGACCGATTATCTCCAATTTTAATAGGGTTCGTCCTTAGACCAAACAAATGTTCATCTTGATCGGGCAATAAATGCGACCTGTTCTTTGTTTACAAACATCCATGGACAGACAGACGGAAGGACAGACGGACGGACGGATATACATAAATCGACTCAGAATTTGATTCTATGCAGAGCATAAAAAAGGAACTATGGGTCTAACTCGCTTCCTTCTCTATGCTACAAACAAATGCAAAAAGACATTATACCCTAAACACAATGTGGTGTAGAGTTTAATGATCGTAGAGTGGTGCAGCTCGTTCGATCGTTTAAATCTCTTCCTCATCCTCACACAACGCGCAGTATTCGACTTAAGAGTTATCCCATTTGGATGGATCGGATTTTACAGTGGCCTGTTAGTATCCCTATTATTATTCGTAATGTTGATTTATATATGCTTAACAGAGACTGAGTTCTACGCGAGGAGATATCTGGCCAGAGTTGTTTATATACCTTGCACCGTGGTTTGTTATACGAGCTCCTTTTGGCTTTCTCCCTTCTAATGCTCTGTTGGAATGACAAAGACAAAGGGGTTTAAACATGTTGGCGACTACAAGATCTGTTGACTTAAATCCCATTCTTGCCAATTCATAGGCTCTCTCATTTCTTTCAATATTACAAGACCCGGTACCTAAAAAAGCCACATAGTAGTGTGTAGATCTCCTAGAGCTTTTCTACACCTTAGGACTACATCAGAATTGATTTTGGAACATTCATTAGCATTAAAAGCTGTGTTACTATCTACATTAATAGTCACCGGTACAGTTATTTATCTCCATAGTTTTAGTAATGCTGCCGCTTTCATGATCATAAAGATATCTGCTTGAAAAACACAGCACTTTCCATCCACTTGTAGGAGTTCCTTACAGTTGACTCTGACTCCCGTGCCTTCTGTATATACTGGCTGACCGATCTTAAAAGAAGGTTGGCTTCATTCCATTGGTCCCTATTAAGAATCAGTGTCTCAATCTTGTCAATCCTTATGGTTGGAGTTAATATTGATGATCTTTTTATGCTGATTTGTGCATGTTCCTTAAAATTATGCAAATAGTGTTGGCGGAAGAAAGAAGACAATTAAAATGGTTGATAATCGCTTAACACTTGGATATATGTTGACGCAATGGAAGACAACATTGACTTACATTTATTTGATAGATGTCGGCCGAAATTTTGGAAAATGCTAGAATTCGTCCCTGTCCTAAATTCTTTTCACAGGCGTGTCGATTGGCTTCAATTGTGTGATCAGCAAAACATGTCTGTTTTTGGTTAATTTGAACCCCTATGATTTGCTTGTTTACTATATTTGGCTATATTCGTCAACGAAATCAGCATAAAAAAGGCAGAAGTTCGTCTTTGGTGTATTTCGGATATCGCCTGTAAGTAATGCTGGTATTTTTTCACACAAAATTAGTGGTCCATTGTACCCGCTGTCCTAAACTCTAACTTTATGCGAGATTTCGAGTCCTTTGGTTTCTATTTGTGACCTTTATAACGGCTGCAAAATCAGGAACATTTTGAGTTGATGGTCCATTTCAACCCCTAAATATATTGCCGACATCTTTGAAAACAATAGGCCTACCCTTCTGAGCCCAACCCTACCCCTTTTGAAAATTTTCGTGAGGATCGGACGATATTTACAATCCTTATATAATAACCCCAAAATGTGTTGTAAGATGAAAAAATATTACAAAATATTATAAGTCAAATTAAAAAATCGCATGCGATAAAAAATATGAAAAAAAAAATAAAAAAAATGTCACAAAATACTACAAAATCTATATTAACGTCATTATTTATATATTTATATTATTATATTTTTTTGCGATTTTTTTTAGAACTTATGCTTTTATGTCAAGAGGGCATTCTGAATTGACAAAATTTGTCAAAATCTGTCCAGCCATTCATGAGATATAAGCATTCTAACTAACATCCCCTTCCTTTATATATACACATTGTATATTTTCGCAATATATATCCGATATATTTACTATCGGCATCTACGTAATGATCAGAATTGACCTGTTCGCCTATTTGTGATTTCGCCGGGACTAAAAATATTCGCGCTTTAATGGAAAATTTCACTTTTATTTAGCACAAATGTTATTCAATCACTAAATATTGCCCGATGACCATCAAAATTGGAAGGCTTCTGCCCAGCCATAGGCTCTAGACCCATACTAACTTCCGCTTTGATTGGTCTATAATTGCGACCTGTAGAGCAACTGTAAAATCAGGAGTTTTTGGTCTATTTCAACCCCTAAATATTGTGCGATCATCTCCAAAAGAAATTCTATTCTGACCCTAGCCCCACCTCCATTCTAAATTTAATGAAGATCGGGCCATAATTGCGACATGTAGAGTAATTACAAATTAACATGGACAGACGGACGGACGGACATACATAGCTAGATCGACTCAGCTCAGCGAGATAGGAAGATCCATATATACTTTCCTATGTGGGAAACCAATATTTCGAGGTGTTACATAATTTTTGGCCAATCAGACTTATAATACCCCCAACACATAGTGTTGTAGAATATAAAAATGTTTAAGCCATTACAGATATAGTCTTCAAATATGGAGTGCGTAACGGAGATTAAAGCAAAATTATGTTGTCAAATTACATTGAAATCGGTTCAGGTTTGGATATAGCCTCCATTTATATATTTTCGGCAAATTTCATATATTTAATGCACCAAACGAGATATGTATGTCCGATTTCAATGAAATTCGGGAAAAGTGACGGAATTTGGTACCAAAAAAAAAAAATTTGCCATATTATATTGAAATCCGCAATATAAATTTTATTTAATACATTCTACTTGGGGTAAAAAATCACACACAAATTCACTTAATATAAATTCTTTTTCAGCACAGGAAGTAGTAGTGAGTTCCTATTTTCGTATATTTGACATGGAAAAGAGAGTTTTTGGAAGTTGGGAGACTTAGAGCATATATTATATATATATATAATATATAATCTTACATATTCCATGTATGATCTTATGTAACATTTCACATTCAATGGAATGTAGTTGCATATCTTTCATTTCGTACACACAAATATACACAGTGCACTTAAGAATCGTTACAATTTGAATGGAATGTTTGTATTGTTGTTGGTTGTTTCATTTTATTCGTGTTGTATGTCTGTCATTATACATATCCTTAACAAGGAAGTGAAATGTTGTTGTTTCTCTTTGAGGAGTTTCATGTTAGACTTAATGTCTAGAAAGCATGTTCTCATTTTCATTAGGGGTTTTTAAATAAGGAGAAACAGTGTTTCTCATATGTCTATGATTCTTCAGTACAAACATTCGTATTTGTATACATACAATGTTAAAATCTTGTTTACATATGCAATTCATTTTTAAGCATGATAAACAAAAGTTCTTTATAGTAGAAAATGCATTTGCTTGTAAGATCAAATATTGCAGGATTATTCGTCTTTTGGGATATTGTTACTGGCAATCGAAACAGATTGTCGAAGAAAGTATTTTCAAATTATACAATATTGAAAAGTTAAATATAGTTAAATACATCTCAATATCTGCTTATTGGGAACACTTAAAATAACTAAAACTAAATACGATATCTTTCGAACAAATTGAGATAGAAGTGGACCCAACATTCAATCCCAATTAATTTTTTTTAAATTTTTCCACCTCGTGGTGAAGGGTTTTACTTCTTAATTTCCTTTTCTTAATTATATTTTTATACCCTCCACCATAGTATGGAGGGTATATAAGGTTTGTCATTCCGTTTGTAACACCTCGAAATATACATTTTGGACCCCACAAAAAATGATCAGCATAAAATTCTATGTCGATTTAGAGATGTCTGTTCGTCTGTGGAAATCACTCTACCTTACGAACGAAATGAAGTACTTTAACGTTAAAAACTTACCTGAAATATTTTTACCTCATTACTATTCACCGAATTATTTATATTTAAATAAACTTCACACTAATAGCTACGAAATATCTTCCATTTTACAGCAACTCTTGATCTATTTCGTGTATTCCATGTAGCCATTACGACGACCCCCTTCGGATAAACAAACGCCAGTGAGCGCCTTCTCATGATGTACAATTTCGCACCTCATTTCAACACTCATCTGTGGGCTGTCATACCAGCTTCCACATAAACTGCCTGCTTGCGGGCCAAAAACAGTTGGAAGTGTTTGTCGGATTTGTTTTTGTTACCGATGTTAGCGCTACCGGTACTGCTGCCAACGATATCAACCATTTCTAGTCAGGATGATTGGATGAATGCATTGGAGAACGGGCTGCTAGTTTGTTGATATGTGGTGCATGCCCGCTGTGATATTCCTAATTTTCAATAGCTATACACAAAATCAACACGAGTATGTATGTAAATTCCAATACGACGTACTACTCAAATACCTGAGACAATACGATGATGTATGAAGATGTTGATTTCATTTTGTGTACTCTACAGCACGTCATGTTATTTTAATTAATATAAAACTATATAAAGACTTCAGACTTAAAAAAATAAAATAAAAATAAATACCGTCTAATTGAATACCATATTTTGTATTATGTATGCCCCTCCTAGCTATAAAATAAAAATACAATTATGAACTCGAAAGGTAATTTCCTGTCGACTTAAGTGTACCATAAAATATTCTTTAACATTTATTTATTTTGTTAGCTATTTAATGGTGGGTAAATTAAGAAATATTTTGATTTCGATCATTTAAAAATAAATTAAAACAACACAAAACAACAAGAATCCAAATAAATAAATACAAGGTAAATAAACACAATAAGCAGTGTTGTGCTGCTAAATGAACTGTATTCCAAAGTAAAAAAAATGCCTGCGCTATTAAAAAAAACAATATATCTCAAACTTATATTATTGTGGTGGAGCATGTGTTTGTAAAATGAGTGTATAAATCGCGTATACACTCATTTTAAGAATAATCCGGATTTATTCTAATTCCGATGTGAATTGTTTAAAATACGGATGTTTTAAAATTTGTTTACAGTCCAGTCTTTGTGTATTACATATGTTATTAATATTCAAATTTAACATTTCATGGCAATAATTTTTGATATCTATTAATTTGTTTATCCCTGATTTATTGATAACACAACATATTGTACAACAAAACTTATTAAACGTTAAATGATGGGATTCCAAGCAAGCCGAGCTCATCTGTCAACGCTCCTTAGTAATATCAAGTCCTCATCCGAATTCTGATAATTATATTTTCATAATTTCCGATGACAGCATTTTTAATGTTTTGAGAAATAACACCAACAATTTCCGATGACGGTATTTTTAATATTTTGAGAAAGAACCCCAAATTGCATATGGCGGCGCTATTATTAAGTATGACAATCTGCTCTATCGATGCTGAACCCTTTTGGCCATTACCTAGGACAGAATGCTACAACTCGTGATGGCAGTTTTTGCATTCCAAAAGTGGGCTAATATCCGGACAATAACATAGTTCACACACATGACTGCATCACTAGCGACGAGCTCAAGCGAAATTGGTCTAAATTGATCATATTGGTTGACAGCAATGGTTATCCTCCAGATCTGGTGTGATCCCTCCTTAATATGTTGTAACTATAATAACGCTGTCGACTACAATTATTATTGAATTTAATATTCTGCATCATCATACTTCATTATTTGAATTTTATCGCACCGAGACAGATTTGTGATGAATAAAGTTTTGAAATACAGAAAGGAACCATTTTCCAGGGTTTTGAATTCGCAGCAGACATTTTGGGAAAATAAACAAATTCGACCACATATACACTAGGGTCAAAACCATAAAATAAGCCTAAGTATTATCTAGGAAATTTTGTCCTGATAACAAAAAACATGTTTTTATACCCTACACCACATAGTGGTAAGGGTATTATGTCTTTGTGTATTTGTTTGTAACATGGAGAAGGAAGCGAGATAGACCCATAGTTACTTTTGGTGATCAGCATAGAATCACTTTCTGAGTTGATTTGTGTCCGTCTGTCCATGTATTCTTGTGAACAAAATGCAGGTCGCATTTATTATCCGATTGAGATGAAATTTTCCAAACAACATTTGATTGGCCGAAGGACGAACCCTATTGAAATTGGAGATAATCGGTAAAAATGTAGATATAGCTTTTATTGTGGACCAAACATCTAATATAAGCCCGAATAGTACGGAATTTTGCACATACAACCAAATTAGGCCTGATCCCATAAGTGTGCCAATTTTGATTGAAATCGGTTCATAGCTATAGCTCCCACATATATTGTTCATCCGATTTGTTATTTTTGTGCTCCGCAGCCGTAATATGCACTCTGTAAAAGCAAACTCGGGGAAATATATCAAATGCCGCTCAAAAATACCTTTGCTAAATTTCATCGAGATCGGTTCAAATTTGGATACAGCTCCCATATTTAACTTCGTCCGATTTACATTTTATTGTGCACCAAACGTCTAGTATTAGTCCAAATAGGATGAAATTTGGCACATACGACCGAATTGAGTCTAGAAGCTAGTTTGCCTAATTTGGTGAAGAACGGTTCAGAACTAGCTATAGCCCCCATATATATTGTTCATCCAATTTGTTGTATTTTTACCCAGAGCCGTAATATGCACTCCGTAATAACGATATTCAGGGAAATATATCAAATACAGCTCAGAAATATCTTTGCCAAATTTTACCGAGATCAGTTCAGATTTGGATATAGCTCCCATATATATCTTTATCTGATTACAAATTAATTTTGCACCAAATGGGCAATACATGTCCGAATTTAAATTATAATTATAATCATAGCGTGTATGATTGAATTCTCCCATAACAACTTTTAATTTACTAAATTAGCAAAGTGGTGTAGGGTATCATAAAGTCGGCCCCGCCGATTACTGGTTTTTCATTTGCTTTTTGATGGCTTTGGATGATGCAGAATCTGTTGAATGCCTCTGTAACATGGTCGCTAACAATGTGGCAAAAGCCAAGTTACCTATAAACCTTAACTATTGACATAAGTGATATCGTCATATTTAATATGAAAATAATGCGAATCGGCGTTACCGATTATTTCAGTAAATCTCGTAGTAATTCATATTTTTTGAAAAAACAGTTCAAACTACCTAGTTTTTTTGGGTAACATGGAATTTCACGGAGAAACCACCCACGATTATTGTGTACACACACCATATGTGACGTACAATGAGAAAATTAGAGCAAATGTGAAAATATGAAGCAGAAGAATTCTTACGTGCATCGTTTCATTCATCCTATTTATACTGAAGACAAAAAATTATTCTTCCGAAAAGAAAGTCATAAATCATAAAAAATATGAATTGTCGAGTGATGCAACTTCAAATTGTGACAACAACTCTGTTGAGTAATGTAAAAACAACAAAAATTACACGGCCCGTATTTTTTCGTCAAGTACCACATACGATAATGTTTTCTAACACAAAGGTGCGACAACATGTTCAAAGACGGGCGTACGCAAATTTCACCATGTGAGTTTGTTGTGCAATCACAATTGCTTTGCATATGATCCAAAAACAATGGTGAAACAACAACGAACGTTTTACTTGAAACATTGATTTTTGAAATATAAGTGTGCCTGTCGAATGAATTGAAATGTAAATAAAAAATGTTACATATGGATTTATGATTTATGAATATTTATGCACTACACGCGGAGCTATTGTTTGAAGTAGAAGGCGGAATTGAGAAGAATTCTGTTATTTCCATACATTGAAACTAATAATAAAATATGTATCTCAACAGGGTAGTATTATCTTATTTTTGTTGTCATATGGCCACACATAGCGATAGTTTGCTCAATCTATTCAAATAAGTAAAAAAGCAGTTAAGTTCGGCCGGGTCGAACCTTTGAAAAATGCCCCTAAAATTTTATGGAATTCCGAATGTTTGGTGTAACAGTTATATGGGACATACGAAAACTTTGGCCTTTACATTCAATTATCTGCCAGAGAAGGTTGTGCCTGTTACAAACTCCAAAAATCAAGATTGAGATAGTTCTGTTAAAAAATTTAGCAAAAATCATCAAGATACCGAATATTGGGAAGTATCATTGTATGGGGGGCTATTAGCAGGTGGAGATAGCTACAGGATTTTCACTGTCATAGGAGTTAGTTAGTACCCATTACAAACTTCCCAAAGTCCCGCAGAACTAACACACATCTGAGTAAAATGTTATCAACCTACTTGATTTCGTTCGGAAGCTAGATATATTCCCCGAGGGGTAGATAGCCGGATGGAGTTCGCTAAATGAACATAGAACTTTATGCTTGTCAAATATATATATATATATATATATATATATATATATATATATATATATATATATATATATATATATATATATATATATATATATATATATATATATATATGTGTCAGGGGACAGTAAGGAAAAATAAAAAAATGCTAATTTTTAATTAAATTTTGATTAAATTAGCACATACCACCCGATATCTGGGTAATATAATTAATAAATTACATTCTATCACGTTTTATGTTCCTTAAGATTTGTTTGAGGTCATCTCTTATATAGCGAATCATTTCGGCCAATGTACCTGGAACACCCTCCTAATATACAGCAATATGGGTTGCCACCACAATGTTATATTTTATAATTTTTGTCTTGAGTTAAATTGACGCCGTCAAAATTAAACGGGCTCGCCTTCGTTTATTTATGTTTTGGAAAAATGCAAAACACAGTATGTTTAAAGGTGAGGTC
This sequence comes from Musca domestica, assembly GCF_030504385.1. NCBI lineage: Eukaryota > Metazoa > Arthropoda > Insecta > Diptera > Muscidae > Musca > Musca domestica. The sequence continues at coordinate 20,288,827 of NW_026712328.1, read as the reverse complement.
ACATTGGGTAAATATTTGGCGAAAACTGTTAAATATTTTTCTTTGTCACAATCTGACCAACAAATATTATTTGACGGCAAATACAAAAAAGCTAATTTTGGGAAACAAAATTATGGATTAACTCAAGTTTAGTAAAAAAGGTAGGTATTTTTACCCTGATCCCGGGAAACTATTTGTTCTTGGGGGACGGACCTGGGACCCCAGATATTTGACTCAAAAGTCCGGGTTCAAGACCCGGTCTGGGTGCACAGTTTTCAATAACAAAGAAAGGGTGTACTTCGCGTAGCTGCGTTGGATTATGAAAACATAAAATTTAGAAAACTTTGGCTCGCGTTAGCCGATGTGGGACATACCCAGAGGAGAAAATCTCAAGCCCCGGCCGAAGCACGGCTATTTACAAAAAGTGTCAAATTTAGAAATCTTTGCTTCGCGTTAGCCGGTGTAGGACATACCCAGAGAAGAAAATCTCAAGCCCCGGCCAAAGGCCGGCTATTAAAATAAAGTTTCAAATTTAGAAAACTTTTGTAATTCCAACGACGGCTACACGAAATAAACATTTTTTTATTGAAAAAATAATTTTAATGAACTGGTTAGAATCGGGTTATATGGATGGTAAGTCCCATATCTCTGGACCCGAAAAAGATATTAGCACAAATTGTAGCACATTGGAAAGGTAAAAGTGTCAGCTATAATTTGGCATCAATTTTGTTGACATCCATAAAGGGGGGTTTTATAAAAAAAATCCGGGTCCAAAAAAATCAATAATTTGACTATAACTTCCGAACCATGACCACTCTCCACTCCACTCTCCATCATGTGACCACTTGTTGGATAGGTATTTTCCCAGAATCAGGGTAAAAATAACTACCTCTGGAAAAAATTTCGAAAAAATCGAAGAGTTTTTACTAAACTAGAGTTGTTTTAAAATTATTTGCCAGGAAACAAAACTTTGACCAGTGTGTCCAATATGTGAACACATATGACCAATTAGTTTCCTCTTTTTTGGTCAAACATTTATTTGACGGAGCAAATGTTTGACTGAACTTGAATGTTTGGAAAAAAATTTTAATATATGGTCCGTTCCTGAACTTCAACGATAACCGATTTTCCCTTTATGATATCGAAAAAATTGCAAAACTAGTAGATTCTTGCAGGTTCTGGAACGGGCCAATAATTGCAATGAATACACACATAGACACAAAACAATACTACCCTACTATGATTTTTTGTACAATGATTTATATGCGTACTTATACGCGTACGAATTTAGATATAGCTCCCATATATATCTTGTTCTGATTTCAGGTTTAATGTGTAACATTAGTCCAAATGAAATGAAAGTTTGCACGTATGATCGAATCAAGCCAAGGAGTTCATTTAAATACCCAACTGACACAATATGCAGGCCATAACATTTTTTATAACCATATGGCTGGAGAGGGTATATATCATTTGATACGGTCAAAAGTGCAGGGCATTTTGAGTCGATCCAACGATGTCCGTCTGTCTGTCTGGCTGGTGGGCACGATAACTCTCTAAAAAATAATTCACCGCATTGAAAGAGAACGGATTATCTGATTTTGTTCAAACTTTGCAAATCGGTTTATATATGTTACTGTAAGATCAAGTGTGAGAATGGACAAGACCGGACTACTCCTTCTGGTACCTCCCCTACAAAGGGTTCGAATTTTGAATATCTAAAACGCTAATAAAATGCGAAATATACATCGAATTCTCTTTAAATACATATTACCATTAGCACTATAAAATCTGGTATAAAGATGAAGTATAGCTGACCACTCCTTCTGGTACCTCCCACACAAAGGCGCAAATTTTGAATAACCAAAACGCTCATAAAATGAGAAATTAACATCCGAATTATTCCAAACTTCACACGTTACAATATTTTTGCAGAAACAACACCTGGCGTGAAGATGGGACATAGCGGATTCATCCTTTTAGTACCTCCGTCAGAGAGGGTACAAATTTGGAATATCTAAAACGCTTATAAAATGCGAAATATACATCGGATTCTCTTCCAATTTCACGCATACAAATATTTTTATCATTATAAAAATTTGCGTAAAGATTAGATATAGCGGACCTCTCCTTCTGGTACCTCGCCCACAAAGGGTCAACACTTTGTATAACCAAAACGCTGATAAAATGCGAAATAAGCATCCAATTATTTTCAATCTTTGCACATTCCAGTATTTGTCCGAACACAATTTGAAAAATAATAACTATTATAAAATGTGATTCCTTTCGTCTTCAAATTTCGCACATCTTCATATCTCTACCAACGCAAGATCAGGTTTGAGGAACGGATAGGTCGAACTTTTTTCTTAATTAATGGTCGAACTCCATGAACTATGGAAACAACGACTTAATTGTACACAAAATATTTCCTGAGCGAACATAAACGTAACGTAACGTAACGTAACGTAAAAATTGTTGAAAAATTCATATTATAACTACCACCGATTTGTGTCGTATAAGAAAACATTTAAAAATATAACCATTTTTGATAAAACATTTAAAGAATTTTAAGCTATCAATGTTCCCAAGCGTTGATGCATCTACCTGCATTTTTCTACCATGGTATGCATATTGTCCATACGAATCAGGACTAATGCGCACAATTCTAGAAACAAAAATTAATACAATTTTCGCATGGTAGAAGAATATAGGTAGACGCGTCGACACAGCTGCTGGGACAATGAACTGTCAAACCAATTTTGGAATTGAAAATGTTGAATGAAAAATTATTTAAATTTGTAAAAATTGTTGAAATACGCGAATTATAATAACCTCCGAATGACGGGGTATAAGAAAACATTTAAAGATCTACTTATATATGAAAAAACATTTAAATTTTTTTGACATACCAATCCTCCCAAGCGTTGATGCATCTACCTGTATTCTTCTGCCATGCATTTTTCGAATGCCTGTATCAATAACAATTCTTGACATGTCTCTCTTCTGTAGAGTAGAGAGAATATTAAAATATACTGACAATGTCAATAGTGAAAAGAAAAAGGGCGAGTAAATTATCATTACTTGTCAATTTATGAAATTAAATTGATAAAATTTAAGCGCATTTATACTTTTAAAGATTGATCCAGTAGGTTTAATAGGTGCAGTGGGTTAATTTTGTATGTTTAAACACACCCTTACGAGTATATAAATATCTCTCAGCTGATGTTTATCTATACATACACAACCGGAATAAAATGCAAAATATTGCAAAAATGGTGTAGCGAAAAAGCGAGACTATTCTATTTTTGTATTGTGATTCTGGTTGAATAAATCCAATAAAGCAATTAATCCTGATAATGTGGATTAATTCGGATAAAATTTTGTATGTAAACGCGCCATTAGACTCAGAATACATGCACCATAAGAAAGATACTTAGAACTTTCTTTTCACGGGTAAAAAATGTTTATTAAGCTGCCCTCAGACACACCAACAGTTGGCCCAACTTGTCACTTTTAAGTTGTATGAAAAAGTTGGTAGGTCTCCTCGCACGTACCAACTTTTCATACAACTGTTGTACCAACTTTTCATTTACAAAGTATTTTTGAAGCGTCAACATGAACTCGGTGCTCTTGCGCTACTTGGAATTGATATAATTTTAGAGGAAGAAGAAGAAAGACAACTGCAGAGAAAGAAAAAGCTTGCGCTCAGCGCTCAGCTTATGTATGTGCTGCTTCACCAAAGTCAAGACATAAATGAAGAAAACACTGAAGTTGGTACAACTTGCCCTCGCACGCACCAACAGTTGGCCCAACTCACGAAATTATCAAAAATTTTTGATATTTCCAACCAACTTTCGAAAAAGTTGTACAACTAGCCCTCAGACGCACCAATAGTTGTACCAACTTGTCACAAGTTGGGCCAACTGTTGGTGTGTCTGAGGGCAGCTTTACATTTTCTAACTTGATGGCTCTGGCTTTATCTGATATGTACAATATGATGTTAAATCGGTTGGGTTAAATCGGTCAAATTTTATTCCATTGGTCTAATATTACACAATACACCAAAATTGACATTATTCGGAAACATGTACCAAATTTCATTCTATTTGGAGTGATATTACACATTTGGTGCATAATAAAACAAAAGTCGAATGCAGATATATGTTGGAGCTATTATCTAAATCAGAGCCGATTTTCACAAGAGTTCAATAGGATTCGTCCTTGGGTCGAACAAATGATTTATGTAAAATTTCATATGAATCGGACAATAAATGCGACCTATGTGTTTGTTTGTAATCATGGTAGAAGAATATAGGTAGACGCGTCGACACAGCTGCTGGGACAATGAACTGTCAAACCAATTTTAGAATTGAAAATGTTGAATAAAAAATTATTTAAATTTGTAAAAATTGCTGAAAAACGTGAATTATAATAGCCTCCGAATGACGTAGTATAAGAAAACATATAAAAATCTACTTAAATTTGAAAAAACATTTAATTTTTTTTGACATATCAATGCTCCCAAGCGTTGATGCATCTACCTGTATTCTTCTGCCATGGTTTGTAATAATACATGAACAGAGTCACAGACGTACGGAAAGACTGACGGTCATGCATAAATCAACTCGGAATGTGATAATATGAAGATCACTCAAAGGACGTATTTCTACCTTAAAATAAAAATAATTTTCTATTTGATCTATAAAAAATAATTATTGTATACGTGTATACTCCCTTATGTGCGACCCTTAAAAAGCGAAAATCAAACACCCGTGCGAACATGGTGATATGTTTCCTTCAATAGCGCACAGATTATAATCATCTCTCATGTATCTCTTCTATGCTTTCAAATGTATTGTGCATAACCAAACAAAACCCGATATCGATATATTATGAAAAAAGTTGTGTGTGTGTAACTTCGGGAAAAACTAAAAGCTGAAGTTAGTTGACGAATATTTAGTCTGTACCAGAACTGCAAGAGTATAATAGTTTTACTGCGATTCCCTTTATGATATCGGAAGAAATTGCAAAACTAGTACATTCTTGCAGGTTCTGGAACAGAGAAAATGTTAATGTTTAAGTCATGTCCTGACGAAATTAAAATAATGGATACGAGGAATCACTTTCGGAGTCGATTTAAGGATGTCTGTCCGTCCGTCCATCTATCTGTCCATGCAATTTGTGGACAAAATACAGGTCGCATTTATTGTCCGATTGAGATGAAATTTTCCATACATCATTTATTTGGCCCAAGGACAAACGCTATTGAAATTGGTGAAATCGGATCAGATTTAGATATAGACTTCATAGGTATCTTTATTCGTTTTCAGGTTTCTAGTGCACCAAATGTGTAATATTAGCCGAAGTGAAATTAAAAGAAGTTTGAATACCCTCAGACTATGTCTTTTCATTAAAATATTTTTTGACATGATTTATGATCATTCAAAATGATACCCCTTAGGGGGAGAGGGGATGAGTTCCAAAGGAGTGGGCCAATATTGTATATTTTGTGTGTGACCTAAGTCTGATATAAATATCACAACGTGCCAGATTTGGACCATATCGACTACTTCCTTCACTTTATGTATGTGATAATAAGATATGTCACAATTTTTAAAGAAGGTTGAAATGTGTGTATATATGACCGAAGTATTCATCTTAGGCTGATAAAAATTTTGGAATGTGTGAAAGTTGAAGAGAATCGGATACTTATTTCACAAAAGGTCCAAATTTGGAATATTTAAAACAGTCATAAAATGCGAAATGTGCATCACATTCTCTTTAAATTTCATACCTAATAATATTTTTACCATTACAAGATATGGTGTGAAGATGGGATATAGGGAACTATTCCTGGTACCTCCCCCACAGTGGGTCAAAATTTTGAATAACTAAATCGCTCATAAAATGCGAAGTAAGCATCCAATTACTTTCAAGCTTCGCACATCTTAATATTTCTACAAAAAGATTTTGTTTGAAGATGCGATATATCCTTCTTGTGCCTCCCCCACAAAGGTCAGGATTTGGAGTATCTAAACCACTCATAAAATTCGAAATGTTCATCACATTTTCTTTAAATTAACCATTAAAAGATATGGTGTAAAAATTGGATATACCGGCTCACACTTTTTGGTATCTTCCTCACAAAGGGACAACATTTTGAATAAATAAATCGCTCAAAAATGGGAAGAAAGTATCAGATTATTTTCAAACTTCGTATATCCCAATATTTTTGCCAAACCAAGATCAGATGTGAATATGGAATATATCGGCCCACTCCTTCTAATACCTCCCCCACGAAGGGAGAATATTTTGAATGATAACTATTTCAGAATATGAGATAAGAGTCCTATTGTCTTCAAATTTCGCAAATTCAATATTTTTACCAAAGCGAGATTAGGTACGAAGAACGGATAGAACGATCTTTTGCTTCTGATACCTCCCACACAACGGATCAAATTTTTGAATAACTATTACAATCTTAAAAAGCGAAATTAGTTTCCGACTCTTTTCAAATTCGTGGAGGTGGTGGTAGCGTGGAGGTATAATATGTGAATTATAATAGCCTCCGAATGACGTAGTATAAGAAAACATATAAAAATCTACTTAACTTTGAAAAAAACATTTAATTTTTTTTGACATATCAATGCTCCCAAGCGTTGATGCATCTACCTGTATTCTTCTGCCATGGTTTGTAATAATACATGAACAGAGTCACAGACGTACGGAAAGACTGACGGTCATGCATAAATCAACTCGGAATGTGATAATATGAAGATCACTCAAAGGACGTATTTCTACCTTAAAATAAAAATAATTTTCTATTTGATCTATAAAAAAATAATTATTGTATACGTGTATACTCCCTTATGTGCGACCCTTAAAAAGCGAAAATCAAACACCCGTGCGAACATGGTGATATGTTTCCTTCAATAGCGCACAGATTATAATCATCTCTCATGTATCTCTTCTATGCTTTCAAATGTATTGTGCATAACCAAACAAAACCCGATATCGATATATTATGAAAAAAGTTGTGTGTGTGTGTAACTAGTTGACGAATATTTAGTCTGTACCAGAACTGCAAGAGTATAATAGTTTTACTGCGATTCCTTTTATGATATCGGAAGAAATTGCAAAACTAGTACATTCTTGCAGGTTCTGGAACAGAGAAAATGTTAATGTTTAAGTCATGTCCTGACGAAATTAAAATAATGGATACGAGGAATCACTTTCGGAGTCGATTTAAGGATGTCTGTCCGTCCGTCCATCTATCTGTCCATGCACTTTGTGGACAAAATACAGGTCGCATTTATTGTCCGATTGAGATGAAATTTTCCATACATCATTTATTTGGCCCAAGGACAAACGCTATTGAAATTGGTGAAATCGGATCAGATTTAGATATAGACTTCATAGGTATCTTTATTCGTTTTCAGGTTTCTAGTGCACCAAATGTGTAATATTAGCCGAAGTGAAATTAAAAGAAGTTTGAATACCCTCAGACTATGTCTTTTCATTAAAATATTTTTTGACATGATTTATGATCATTCAAAATGATACCCCTTAGGGGGAGAGGGGGTGAGTTCCAAAGGAGTGGGCCAATATTGTATATTTTGTGTGTGACCTAAGTCTGATATAAATATCACAACGTGCCAGATTTGGACCATATCGACTACTTCCTTCACTTTATGTATGTGATAATAAGATATGTCACAATTTTTAAAGAAGGTTGAAATGTGTGTATATATGACCGAAGTATTCATCTTAGGCTGATAAAAATTTTGGAATGTGTGAAAGTTGAAGAGAATCGGATACTTATTTCACAAAAGGTCCAAATTTGGAATATTTAAAACAGTCATAAAATGCGAAATGTGCATCACATTCTCTTTAAATTTCATACCTAATAATATTTTTACCATTACAAGATATGGTGTGAAGATGGGATATAGGGAACTATTCCTGGTACCTCCCCCACAGTGGGTCAAAATTTTGAATAACTAAATCGCTCATAAAATGCGAAGTAAGCATCCAATTACTTTCAAGCTTCGCACATCTTAATATTTCTACAAAAAGATTTTGTTTGAAGATGCGATATATCCTTCTTGTGCCTCCCCCACAAAGGTCAGGATTTGGAGTATCTAAACCACTCATAAAATTCGAAATGTTCATCACATTTTCTTTAAATTAACCATTAAAAGATATGGTGTAAAAATTGGATATACCGGCTCACACTTTTTGGTATCTTCCTCACAAAGGGACAACATTTTGAATAAATAAATCGCTCAAAAATGGGAAGAAAGTATCAGATTATTTTCAAACTTCGTATATCCCAATATTTTTGCCAAACCAAGATCAGATGTGAATATGGAATATATCGGCCCACTCCTTCTAATACCTCCCCCACGAAGGGAGAATATTTTGAATGATAACTATTTCAGAATATGAGATAAGAGTCCTATTGTCTTCAAATTTCGCAAATTCAATATTTTTACCAAAGCGAGATTAGGTATGAAGAACGGATAGAACGATCTTTTGCTTCTGATACCTCCCACACAACGGATCAAATTTTTGAATAACTATTACAATCTTAAAAAGCGAAATTAGTTTCCGACTCTTTTCAAATTCGTGGAGGTGGTGGTAGCGTGGAGGTATAATATGTGAATTATAATAGCCTCCGAATGACGTAGTATAAGAAAACATATAAAAATCTACTTAAATTTGAAAAAAACATTTAATTTTTTTTGACATATCAATGCTCCCAAGCGTTGATGCATCTACCTGTATTCTTCTGCCATGGTTTGTAATAATACATGAACAGAGTCACAGACGTACGGAAAGACTGACGGTCATGCATAAATCAACTCGGAATGTGATAATATGAAGATCACTCAAAGGACGTATTTCTACCTTAAAATAAAAATAATTTTCTATTTGATCTATAAAAAAATAATTATTGTATACGTGTATACTCCCTTATGTGCGACCCTTAAAAAGCGAAAATCAAACACCCGTGCGAACATGGTGATATGTTTCCTTCAATAGCGCACAGATTATAATCATCTCTCATGTATCTCTTCTATGCTTTCAAATGTATTGTGCATAACCAAACAAAACCCGATATCGATATATTCTGAAAAAAGTTGTGTGTGTGTAACTAGTTGACGAATATTTAGTCTGTACCAGAACTGCAAGAGTATAATAGTTTTACTGCGATTCCCTTTATGATATCGGAAGAAATTGCAAAACTAGTACATTCTTGCAGGTTCTGGAACAGAGAAAATGTTAATGTTTAAGTCATGTCCTGACGAAATTAAAATAATGGATACGAGGAATCACTTTCGGAGTCGATTTAAGGATGTCTGTCCGTCCGTCCATCTATCTGTCCATGCACTTTGTGGACAAAATACAGGTCGCATTTATTGTCCGATTGAGATGAAATTTTCCATACATCATTTATTTGGCCCAAGGACAAACGCTATTGAAATTGGTGAAATCGGATCAGATTTAGATATAGACTTCATAGGTATCTTTATTCGTTTTCAGGTTTCTAGTGCACCAAATGTGTAATATTAGCCGAAGTGAAATTAAAAGAAGTTTGAATACCCTCAGACTATGTCTTTTCATTAAAATATTTTTTGACATGATTTATGATCATTCAAAATGATACCCCTTAGGGGGAGAGGGGTGAGTTCCAAAGGAGTGGGCCAATATTGTATATTTTGTGTGTGACCTAAGTCTGATATAAATATCACAACGTGCCAGATTTGGACCATATCGACTACTTCCTTCACTTTATGTATGTGATAATAAGATATGTCACAATTTTTAAAGAAGGTTGAAATGTGTGTATATATGACCGAAGTATTCATCTTAGGCTGATAAAAATTTTGGAATGTGTGAAAGTTGAAGAGAATCGGATACTTATTTCACAAAAGGTCCAAATTTGGAATATTTAAAACAGTCATAAAATGCGAAATGTGCATCACATTCTCTTTAAATTTCATACCTAATAATATTTTTACCATTACAAGATATGGTGTGAAGATGGGATATAGGGAACTATTCCTGGTACCTCCCCCACAGTGGGTCAAAATTTTGAATAACTAAATCGCTCATAAAATGCGAAGTAAGCATCCAATTACTTTCAAGCTTCGCACATCTTAATATTTCTACAAAAAGATTTTGTTTGAAGATGCGATATATCCTTCTTGTGCCTCCCCCACAAAGGTCAGGATTTGGAGTATCTAAACCACTCATAAAATTCGAAATGTTCATCACATTTTCTTTAAATTAACCATTAAAAGATATGGTGTAAAAATTGGATATACCGGCTCACACTTTTTGGTATCTTCCTCACAAAGGGACAACATTTTGAATAAATAAATCGCTCAAAAATGGGAAGAAAGTATCAGATTATTTTCAAACTTCGTATATCCCAATATTTTTGCCAAACCAAGATCAGATGTGAATATGGAATATATCGGCCCACTCCTTCTAATACCTCCCCCACGAAGGGAGAATATTTTGAATGATAACTATTTCAGAATATGAGATAAGAGTCCTATTGTCTTCAAATTTCGCAAATTCAATATTTTTACCAAAGCGAGATTAGGTATGAAGAACGGATAGAACGATCTTTTGCTTCTGATACCTCCCACACAACGGATCAAATTTTTGAATAACTATTACAATCTTAAAAAGCGAAATTAGTTTCCGACTCTTTTCAAATTCGTGGAGGTGGTGGTAGCGTGGAGGTATAATATGTGAATTATAATAGCCTCCGAATGACGTAGTATAAGAAAACATATAAAAATCTACTTAAATTTGAAAAAAACATTTAATTTTTTTTGACATATCAATGCTCCCAAGCGTTGATGCATCTACCTGTATTCTTCTGCCATGGTTTGTAATAATACATGAACAGAGTCACAGACGTACGGAAAGACTGACGGTCATGCATAAATCAACTCGGAATGTGATAATATGAAGATCACTCAAAGGACGTATTTCTACCTTAAAATAAAAATAATTTTCTATTTGATCTATAAAAAAATAATTATTGTATACGTGTATACTCCCTTATGTGCGACCCTTAAAAAGCGAAAATCAAACACCCGTGCGAACATGGTGATATGTTTCCTTCAATAGCGCACAGATTATAATCATCTCTCATGTATCTCTTCTATGCTTTCAAATGTATTGTGCATAACCAAACAAAACCCGATATCGATATATTCTGAAAAAAGTTGTGTGTGTGTAACTAGTTGACGAATATTTAGTCTGTACCAGAACTGCAAGAGTATAATAGTTTTACTGCGATTCCCTTTATGATATCGGAAGAAATTGCAAAACTAGTACATTCTTGCAGGTTCTGGAACAGAGAAAATGTTAATGTTTAAGTCATGTCCTGACGAAATTAAAATAATGGATACGAGGAATCACTTTCGGAGTCGATTTAAGGATGTCTGTCCGTCCGTCCATCTATCTGTCCATGCAATTTGTGGACAAAATACAGGTCGCATTTATTGTCCGATTGAGATGAAATTTTCCATACATCATTTATTTGGCCCAAGGACAAACGCTATTGAAATTGGTGAAATCGGATCAGATTTAGATATAGACTTCGTAGGTATCTTTATTCGTTTTCAGGTTTCTAGTGCACCAAATGTGTAATATTAGCCGAAGTGAAATTAAAAGAAGTTTGAATACCCTCAGACTATGTCTTTTCATTAAAATATTTTTTGACATGATTTATGATCATTCAAAATGATACCCCTTAGGGGGAGAGGGGGTGAGTTCCAAAGGAGTGGGCCAATATTGTATATTTTGTGTCTGACCTAAGTCTGATATAAATATCACAACGTGCCAGATTTGGACCATATCGACTACTTCCTTCACTTTATGTATGTGATAATAAGATATGTCACAATTTTTAAAGAAGGTTGAAATGTGTGTATATATGACCGAAGTATTCATCTTAGGCTGATAAAAATTTTGGAATGTGTGAAAGTTGAAGAGAATCGGATACTTATTTCACAAAAGGTCCAAATTTGGAATATTTAAAGCAATCATAAAATGCGAAATGTGCATCACATTCTCTTTAAATTTCATACCTAATAATATTTTTACCATTACAAGATATGGTGTGAAGATGGGATATAGGGAACTATTCCTGGTACCTCCCCCACAGTGGGTCAAAATTTTGAATAACTAAATCGCTCATAAAATGCGAAGTAAGCATCCAATTACTTTCAAGCTTCGCACATCTTAATATTTCTACAAAAAGATTTTGTTTGAAGATGGGATATATCCTTCTTGTGCCTCCCCCACAAAGGTCAGGATTTGGAGTATCTAAACCACTCATAAAATTCGAAATGTTCATCACATTTTCTTTAAATTAACCATTAAAAGATATGGTGTGAAAATTGGATATACCGGCTCACACTTTTTGGTATCTTCCTCACAAAGGGACAACATCTTGAATAAATAAATCGCTCAAAAATGGGAAGAAAGTATCAGATTATTTTCAAACTTCGTATATCCCAATATTTTTGCCAAACCAATATCAGATGTGAATATGGAATATATCGGCCCACTCCTTCTAATACCTCCCCCACGAAGGGAGAATATTTTGAATGATAACTATTTCAGAATATGAGATAAGAGTCCTATTGTCTGATATAAATATCACAACGTGCCAGATTTGGACCATATCGACTACTTCCTTCACTTTATGTATGTGATAATAAGATATGTCACAATTTTTAAAGAAGGTTGAAATGTGTGTATATATGACCGAAGTATTCATCTTAGGCTGATAAAAATATTGGAATGTGTGAAAGTTGAAGAGAATCGGATACTTATTTCACAAAAAAAGTCCAAATTTGGAATATTTAAAACAATCATAAAATGCGAAATGTGCATCACATTCTCTTTAAATTTCATACCTAATAATATTTTTACCATTACAAGATATGGTGTGAAGATGGGATATAGGGAACTATTCCTGGTACCTCCCCCACAGTGGGTCAAAATTTTGAATAACTAAATCGCTCATAAAATGCGAAGTAAGCATCCAATTACTTTCAAGCTTCGCACATCTTAATATTTCTACAAAAAGATTTTGTTTGAAGATGGGATATATCCTTCTTGTGCCTCCCCCACAAAGGTCAGGATTTGGAGTATCTAAACCACTCATAAAATTCGAAATGTTCATCACATTTTCTTTAAATTAACCATTAAAAGATATGGTGTGAAAATTGGATATACCGGCTCACACTTTTTGGTATCTTCCTCACAAAGGGACAACATTTTGAATAAATAAATCGCTCAAAAATGGGAAGAAAGTATCAGATTATTTTCAAACTTCGTATATCCCAATATCACCAAACCAAGATCAGATGTGAATATGGAATATATCGGCCCACTCCTTCTAATACCTCCCCCACGAAGGGAGAATATTTTGAATGATAACTATTTCAGAATATGAGATAAGAGTCCTATTGTCTTCAAATTTCGCAAATTCAATATTTTTACCAAAGCGAGATTAGGTATGAAGAACGGATAGAACGATCTTTTGCTTCTGATACCTCCCACACAACGGATCAAATTTTTGAATAACTATTACAATCTTAAAAAGCGAAATTAGTTTCCGACTCTTTTCAAATTCGTGGAGGTGGTGGTAGCGTGGAGGTATAATATGTGTAGGTCAACGAATTTCTTCAAACCTTGTATATTACAATATTTTTACCAAAAAAAGATCTGATCTGAATATGAAATTTATGGGTCCACTCCCTCGGTACCTTCACAATTTTTTCCACTTTTTGATTAATTATAACCCCTATACGTGCGAAATAAATCAACGATTTTCTTCAAGAATCGATTTTCTTCAAAACCGACGGATACTTTTTAACTTGTTGCCATATCAAATGATATATACCCTCTGTAGCTATATACCTGAGGGTATAATTAGAACGAATCAAGCCAAGAAGTGAGTGCAATTTGGTGAAAGTTAAATCAACTTTAGATATAGCTCCCATATATCTTCATCCAATTTAAGATTTATTGTGCACCAAATGTGTAATGTTAACCCAAATAAAAGTTTGCTCGTATGGTCAAAACTAAGCAAGAAGTGACTATGTAATTTGGTTAAAGTCGAATCAGATTTAGATTTAGCTATCATATATATCCTCATCCGATTCCTAGTATATTGTGCACCAAATATGTAATGTTAGCCCATATGGGATGGACAGTTGAGCCAAAAAGTGACTGTAAATAATTTGGTGTAATCAGTTTAGATATAGCTTTAGCTCCCATATATATGTCTAATCCGATTTTCTTCTTTAAGCCCAACAGCCACAATATGCACTCCATAACAATGATTTTTGGTGGAAGGTGTCTTTTATTAAAGAATGGAAATGAATTAGAAACAACAACGGCTGTGGGAAGGGGAACTTGTGCCCCACCACCTTCGATTCCAAAGCAGGCTAAGAGGTAGTCGAAGAAGTACCATAAAGTGTCTAAATGACGTGTTGCACAATATTGTCTCCATTTGGTTGTTGTTTTATCCATGACGTGTGACAATGAAATCTGTAACCCGTCCACTATTTAGTCGTTATAAAGAAACCAATATTCTTGATTCTTTGTTGTGTTGAATCCATGGTAGAAGAATATAGGTAGATGCATCAACGCTTGCGAACATTGATATGTCAAAATTTTAAAATTGTTTTGTCAAAAATAACTAGATTTTTATATAATTTCTTATACGATGCAAATCGGAGGTTGTTACAATATGCATTTTTTCAACAATATGCATTTTTTCAACAATTTTTACAAATTTTAATAATTTTTCATTCAAAATTTTCAATTCCAAAATCGGTTTGATAGTTCATTGTCCCAGCAGCTGTGTCGAAGTGTCTACCTGTATTCTTCTACTATGGTTGAATCTGTAAAGCCAGTATCATAGGTGTCACTTGCACTATTTGCACAAAGTGCGGAGAGCGATGATTAACGGCGTTATATATAGTTGATAATTTGATGAAACAGGGTAACTCTATGTATATATTTTTTGGTTTTTTACCCAAAAAATCATATTCTTTGAGCATACATATTAAAAATTAATATATATTTTAGAAAGTAATATGAGTACAAATCAAATAGCCATAGAAAATTAATGTGTATAAATTTTGTCCCCGAATTCAGAATGTCCTCTAATAATTCGCTACAGCGCTGAGAATTCGAGGTCAGACCCCAAATACAGAAAATGTCCCCACAAAGTGCGAAGTATACAAACTAATTCCCCAAATAACTCTATCCATATATATATATATATATACGGTCCGCGTTGCCGGCCCGTACTTTTAGTCCTTAATGCGTATTTTTTAAAGCATAATAAATCACAGATCTGACTTATGTAAGCGGCACAATTTTCATCATAAGCAATGACTCCATTATAATGACTCCAATTTTGATTATAAGTAATGACTCCATGACTAAATAGAAATTAGTTTTTGTGTTAAATACCTTTATGATGAAGAACATCTATAATAGCCCAATGTGAAAATTCAGCACAATTTTTATTATTGTAAAAAGCTTAACATTTTCATGACATTCATCAAATGATCTTTAATTTCGAATTCATATTCCTCATACTTGAAGGCAGAATGTTGTCAGAATAGCCAAAAAATTACTCTTTTGTTCCGATTACCGTAAGATGGGCATAATTTTTTTTTCATTTAAAATGTGCGGTGGAGATGCAATAAAGTTAACATTTTTCATCGTAGTGTAATTCAATGACGATTAAAGAAATGTTCGGTCTCGTGTTACTTTCTAATTTCGTATTTTTTCATGTTTCTGCCACAATTTCCGACTGAATGAGTCCCAGATTGACATTTCTGAGTTTATTTCATCTAGACGTACATCCCAAATCTACGTTCCCAACCAATATTCTCTTGGGGGTTACAAATTCAATAGAATACCAGACCACACATTGGTTGGGAAAGTAGACTTGGGGGTATACTAATGTGGGGACTATACTTAAATAAATGCCTATGTGGATAATTATCTGTAAGATGGTTTTCTACCCCAGGGTTTTTTACCCCATGTAGCCTCAAGACTAAGATGGGCCCTTTTCTGAAAAATAAAAATTTTATGAGAAGAGGTTTTCTTCCCCCTTAGAAACAAAGATGTCAAATAATTGACAAAAAAATGGAAAAAGTGGCCAAGACCCCGAAAATACCTTAAATCATATGTAGAATGTAGGTTAAAATGTAGAATATACTTGAAATCGGGTTATTCCGTTATCGGGGGTTATGACCCATATCATGACCTGCCAAAAGCGATTAAAGGTATCTTGAATGTTTAGGAAAAATTTCTGGAAGGAATTCGCTCTACTATTTTGCGTCCTTTATAGTCAGTACTTCACGGATTGCAGTCCCAATGTATTTTGCATTTTGAGTTCTCATTGGACGAATTTTTGTCATATGAAAGAAGCAGGCCCACTTTTTGAAGTGAACCCCATAACGCTTTTTCGGTCTGAAGGCCCTGGAGTTGAAAGCTAGATGCCAATTTTATACATGAATGATCGCCATTTAACATCGTATTACGCACTCATTTCATTTTTAATATTATTCATTCAGAATTGAAACAATAAGAAATGTACACTTCAGTATAGAAAAAAGAAAGGATTGAAGAAAGACAAATAATCTTCAACTGGTTCGCTGATTTTTTTACGGCAAATTTTTAAAGGTCCTTATGAAGTTTGTCTGTATAATGTACTATTATTTTGAAATTCGATTTCATTGAAAATTTTTCGATTTTTCCCGATTTTAGAATTTTCATATCTTATTCTCTTCTGAAATGATATTATTCGTATTACCCAATAAATACATAAAATCTATAAATAACAGTTTTATCCGTTGTCGCTTTATACTACCCAAAAAAACTCACATCATATTAGAATTCCAAAAAAAAAAAAAAAAAAAAAAAAAACACTACAAATGTACATTCGAAAATAGTAAGTCAAAATGGAAAAAAATCATGCAAAAGAAAACATTACTATTGTACATTTTAAAAGTCAAAATGAAAATGTTCAGAATTTCACATTTTTATGCGATTTTTTTTTGGATTTTATGCTTTTCTGCCAAGAGGCAATTCCGAATTTATCTGAATCGTTAAAATCAGACCGGTGGTATTTATGTTATAAGCGTAGTAACTAACACAACTTTCTTTTACATATAGAAAAACAGATTAAAAAGTAGGCGCGTTCCTCAGCCCCTAAATAAATGCTTGCGGTAGGATGGAAAGCCAACAGTATCTCATGTAACAATTCTCAAACCGATATCTTCATTATTTTGGCAAATATAAGGATTTTAGATAAATCAAGATAGTGGGCGTAAAAGTAGGTGTGGTCAATATTTTTTTCTTTAAAAACCTAACTTGGGGTATGACGAACGTTTGTACAAAAAATTATGCAAATAGGTCCAGCCGTTTTTAACTGATTCCGTTACCAACAAACAAGAATTGATTTATATATATATATATATATATATATATATATATATATATATATATATATATATATATATATATATATATATATATATATATATATATATATATATATATATATATATATATATATATATATATATATATATATATATATATATATATATATAATTCTTGTTTGTTGGTAACGGAATCAGTTAAAACGGCTGGACCTATTTGCATAATTTTTTGTACAAATATATATATATATATATATATATATATATATATATATTGTACAATATATATATATATATATATATATATATATATATATATATATATATATATATGGTGTGGTGTCAAAAATGTATATTTCTAACGAATTATGTGCCTGAAGCTCTCGAGTTGTTCTACTTTTTAAGCCGATGACAAGAATGTTTAGAAAATTGTTTGAAAGAAACAATATTTTCATGGTCGTCTGTTGAAATCACGATAGAACCCACATTATGATACACATAAACAAATTAGCTTAAACCTACAAATTGGGGTTCTCGGTAGGACTGTTCTTTCTTTGTAAAATTGTTCGCTTCAAGTGCACTAATTGGTATAGGCTCCATATAACGGTAGCTCTCGATTTTCTGTATACGAGTATTGAAGGTTTCTGCCCCAATTCCCAACCAAATCAAAGGTCTGTTCTCTCGTTGCGAAGAATGTTCGATTCAGGTTACTAATTGGTATATACGTTTTTAATTAAAACGTATTGATATCCTAAGTAAATATATTCTACTCTTTTCATTATATAATTTTACTTTGGTAAACATAGGGGTAGTTGTTATAAACTTAAATCCGTTTTAACTTGTTTAAATGCATATTTTAACAATAGAATACTGCAGCTGACCTTACCGTGTCACCTTGTGAGTTCATCTTGTTAAACATTTTAAATAATGAGACTCAATATAATTTGAATCAATTTAGAAATATGAAGGACAAGCATTTACCGAAACTGAATGAAAAATAATAGTTTTGTTATTGGATTCATAACGGAACTGAGGATACACCAGTTTTCAAGCAAGAACCAATTTCAGAACAATTAATTCATAGGCAATAATTTTATATGTTGTCAGCATATGAAAAAGTTCTTTGATTTATCGATGACACATTTATAAGTATATCAACTTCCATCAATTGTGTTTATTGAAAAATAAATATCCACATTGGACTAAATATTTTCAGAATATCTTCATAAGGCTCAAAACTATTATCAATTGAGAGATTAGCTTTAACAAACACATAAAATGATAATTCGCAGACAAATATTTTATTGCGTTATCCCATGTGATAAATAAGTGAATTAACATCATCTTAACAATTTGACTCCACCCCACAAATGTCAAACAAGATTTTAAGTATTTTTTATTATCAATTTTGCGTACAGACACCCGCACAAGAAAATACACGGCATATGTGTGTTTGTGTTTGTCCTTTGGTAAACATTTCATTTTTTGTTTCATAGATAACGCAAGCAAAACAGCATGGAGAATAGAACGAGTGTTTACGTTAAGTGCTGGTAGTATCAGTGTTACATCCTCTGACAGTTTGACTGGCTCTAGCGCCCAGTCAGAGCATTGGCTGTGTTGTATCCCGCCATGTTATGTGAATTTTTATGTTCCATTTATGTTGTGTAAACGATGCCATAATCATAAAAAATATCAAAACAAATCGTTAAAATTCGATCAGCTAGCTCGTGGTATCTTCTGTTAAAGATGATACAAAGGGTGATAAATAGAGAGGTGATGATATTTGATGTTAACTTTAATTATATTATAAATTAATCGTAAAATTATTGGGAAGACTTTTCTGGTCATGAAACAAATAACAGGGAAAAACAAGCCAGAACACATTAAATTTGGGGCGAACTTTTAATACCCTCCACCATTGGGTTAAGGAAACATTTTTATATAGAAGTACCTTAATTCAACCTTGTTCCACTTTAAACTACAAACACCAGTAGGAACGGTTGGACAAAGCAGTTAAACTTAAAAAAAATCACATAAAGTGAGTCCGTTTTATTGGGGCCATAGTAGAAAGGGTACCCATTTAGACAACTTTATACTATATGGATTGTTATCTATTACGAGTCTTGAATGCCACATGTGAAAAAATGATTCAAAATACCGGACATCCGTGGACACCTTCATATGGCGGCTATCGGCAGACATGGACCTATTCATAGAATGTCCTGACACCAAAGCTAAAATTCATTATGACCTACAAATACCAATTTTTAGACAAATCCATGGAAAAAGGTGGCAAATATCATTAAAAACCGAATATTGGGAAGTACCGGTATATAGGGGCATACTATATTCCGCAACTGAAGCAAAAACCCACTACGACATACATATACCAATTTTTAGACAAATCCGCGGAAAAACGGAAATAAAATACCGAATATCGGGAGGTACCGTTATATGGCGGTTATACCAAAACGTGGACCGATATATCTCATTTTCAATACCAACAATCAGACACAATACAAATTGTTCTGCCAAATTTTGAAGGTCTACGAAAAAATTTGGGCTGTATCGTGATTTCAACAGACGGTGATCATAAAAGCGGCTTGTATTAAGCTTACAAAAATATGTGAAAAAAGGACGAGTGTGTGTAACGAAGAATGGATGTGCATAAATCGACTCAGAACAGGTATCTGACCTCAAGATAGGGCAACAGTGTCAGATAATATAGTGTAACAAATTATATCAAAATTAATCATTTGGAATATGGCATACACCTTATTTACGTCCTTTATCTAGTCCTAAGTTAGGACCAATATTTTGAAAAAGTACATATTTTTAGAAGAAATATATTTAATGTTATAATGTTATAAAGAGTGCCGAAGATAAAGACCACTGCATGTTTTATATTTTTTTTCTTCTGTATTGCAAAGAGAAAGTCAAATGTAATCTCTCCAATTAAAAGCACCCTATTTAGATATATATTATTTATTACTTGTGTGTGTACGTACCCACAGATTCTTGTGTATCACCGCAGTGTATGTTTCCTTACTCCCGGTTGCATGTAGGGCAAGGAAATACAGCGTCATTTCAATTACATTCAAACAATATTGAATGTTCAAAAATGAAGGTATCAACACACATTTTATTGGTTGTTCAATGGTTTCATCGCTGCCACCATCTAAAGTTTAAATAAAATACAAAATAATGATAGACAATTTAAAGATTTTGGTCAGATGAGAAACACAGTGACAAAAAAAGAGAAAGGAGAGCATTTAGGATTTCTTTCATTTATTGAATATTAGTGATAAAATTAAGTTAAAAATTAATTATCATTAATTATCTATGAAGCATAACTATTCTATGACTAAAATATGTATTTATACAACACGGCATGATTTGAAGCAATGAGGAGTTATTTCATTTATTGAACATTGGTGATGAAATTAAGTTTAAAACAAGTAAAAATTATCGGTCGGTTTCGCCGACAGATGTATGCCTTCAGCTAGTGTTCGATTATTTAAAAACATTTTTTTATTTAAAAATTTTTTTAAAAAATTTCGACCATTTGTGTGGGAGGTACCAGAAGGAGTGGACCGATATAATCCATCTTAACACCAGATCTTGGATTAATATAAATATTGGGATGCGTGAATTTTGAAGAAAATCTGACTCTTACATCACTATTTATGTCAGTTGTAATTATTTAAAATTTTGACCCTTTGTGGGGGAGGTACCAGAAGGAGTGGACCGATATTGTCCATTTTCGCACAAGACCTAGCACTAAAGCAAACAATAGGATTTCCAAAGTTGGAGCAAAATTGGATTATTCTTTCTTTTTCTGTGCAAAAAATATTTTTTTTTGAAAATTTCGAGCTTTTGTGGGGGAAGTACCAGAGGGAGTGGACTGATATTGCCCATCTCCGAACTCGATCTAAGTTTGACAAAACAATTACGATGTACAAAGTTTGGACCAAATCGGATACTCCCTTCGAGAGTTTTCGAGCGCACCAGCCAGACAGACATGAAACGGATTTGGTCCAAAGAGACCTAGGGTCTAAAACCGTTATTTCGACTAGGCACGTTTTGACCGTATCAAATGATATATACCCTCTGTAGCCATATGGCTGAGGGTATAATTAATTATCATTAATCATCAATTAAATATCACTAGTCTATAAATAATATGCATTTATACAACACCTACTAAACATTAACATTAACTAACTATTTTAAGGCTACAACTTAAATGTACACAATACGCTAAAACTACTTAACCTATCTTAGATAAGCTGGTCGGTATTGTACACTAGGCTACTTCAATTCAAAACTAACAATTTTCTATGGAAGAATAGAAGACCATCATCGCCGACAAGCAAGCCCAGCTCGTTTAGCCGTCCTGGTGGAAGATGCCAGTGCAGTGTTCGTCATAAAAACGTCTATTCCATCCATTTGCTCTATGTAGGAGCCATCTGCCTCTCGGAAGGGACGGAGGTCCAGACAAAAGGAAAGTATTTTTCTTTTCCACAACCTTAACCTTTCCATTTTGTGAGACGAAACGCCAAACCTGACGGGAAAGGCATAGGCGACGATAGGTCTGATCGCCAGCCTAACATCTTAAGAAAGACTATATATCATTCTCAATATACCACTGTACCGAAATACAGACGTTTCGCCTTTGACAGGACATACTCTATATGACGAACACATTCGAGCCTCTCCTGAAATACTACCTCTAAATAACTCGTCTTATCCGAGATAGGAAACTACAACGAGCCTTTCTTAAGAATAGGATAAAACCTCATAAAATTAGGGTAATTATGTCCGGGCGAACAATGAAGACCGTAGCACAACGTTTCCCTACAGTTAGGCGCCATCTAACGAATTATATCAAATGCAGCTATCTATATCCGAAATGGGTACATTGCCGTCGGTTGGCAGAATTATTTCATCCAAGCAGTTACGCAAGTGCTGTCTATAGCGCCGGATTGTTATCCGGTCGAAGTTTAAGTAAAGAGCCCTATGGTCGTTGACGTAGTTTTCCCAACTGCCAGTGCTACACCTGCCATTGCCAATAATTTGTCGATATATGAAGGACCTACTTCCTAAGGACACAAAAATCTATATATCTAAAAGATATGGGGGTCTTTTTGAACGAAAGTTACCTTTGACAAAGACCACAGTGCTCCGTCTTGGGCCTGTCAGTCTATCCTGTCTATAGACTTTGAACACCTCGCAATAAAACGTATGGATAGGAGAGAGCCAAGTTTCTGCCTGCAGGATAATGTCGTGCTGATGCTGTAGGACAAATGGAAGCTATATAGGAATCTGAGCCGACCTCGATAAAATTGACAGAGCTATTTCGGCTGATATTTACCATTTGGTGCACAATACACCAAAAATCCGATAAAGATATATGTAAAAGCTATTTCCAAATTTTAACCGATATTGATGAAATTTGTGAGGTATATGATATCTGGTACCAGATGAAACATATGAAACATATGTATGGGAGCCAAATTTGAAACACTTGCTGCTAGACTGAATTCTGTCAGATGTGCCGAAATAAATCCTATATTATTACACATATGGCGCATATTGAAGTTATAGAACTCGTAATTTTACGCCGCTTGATGTATATATCAAGTGTGTTCCCTTTACAAATGCCTAGCTATAGAAGATTAAAGTTGAAAATTTTGTGAACCTGAGGAGACTTAAAATTAAATTCTAAAAGCAAATTTAAATTTTCTAATCCAATCTCAAACTCTAGATCAAAAGTTAGACGTTTCTCCAAGTTGCAATCATAGTTCCATGCAGGTCGAATCCTAATTACTATGTGCGCGTGTTTTATTTAAACAATATAATCAAGCATACATTCCTGCACAAATGCACATGTTGTGGCTACTGATACACAGATCGAAAACAACATCTTCATTTTGAATATAAACATAAATAAAATGTCTTAATTATGTCTGGCATGTAATCGAAAGTGCATTCTTGAAATCATTCATTCATTGTCATGTACATATTGAATTTATTTACTCCAGTAAAAAACAAGCATTCATCATTCTTCACATTCAGATAATTATAATTTCTTTATCTAATGTAATTTTAAACATTTGATTTATATTTACGACAAATTTTAATTCTTGTACCATTATGCCTGTATTTTGATAGGGAGACAATATGATGACAGCTTGATGTAATCTACAATCAAGAAGTTTAGGTCAAAATTTTGTCGTGTGAGGGTTTGTTGGGCTAAATGTAGCTAATTGAGAAAAAATATAAGAAAAAATATAATTTAAAATATTCCAAAAAAAATACTCATTAAAAATCGGTATACTATACTATTTTCTTAACAACAGCATTGTAACGTGATGATTTGATCACATATCGCATCCATTATATCAATAGTAACAACAACGACCATATAAAGATTTCAAGAACATGCGACAAAACAGCATCAACCAACCACCTCAGTATTCGTTGGTTGCAGGGTGCTCGCCCAAGGGTAGTAAGTGATTTTCTGAATCATTTTCTGTTCTCAGACCAACAAAATCGTTAGCTGGAAATACCTTTTCCAATGCTGGCTCTCATTAAATTGAGTGGCCAGTAATTCATTTAGACAGGGGCTTCGACTCGCTGTTCCGACGGAATTTCGGACGCTGTTCTGCAGGAGCTTCGACTCTGTGTTCCAGAGGAGCTTCGACTCGCTATTCCCTATCATTGCTCAAACATTGGTAGTGGAGTAGAGGTAGTCGTAGACTGTAGTGTTTCGATCTAGCTGCAAAGGCCTAGACACCGGCTGCCGAACCTGAACGAGTGTCTATACATCTACGACTATTTGAAAACCAATATCCTAACCTCGTACATTGTAAGCCCTGACTACCTCCGAATCGTCAACATCCCGACAACCGATGACTATATTAACGATCACCTTCACACAAGTTACCGGTTACCTTCAAACCGTCACCATGCCAGCGTCACCTGAACACAATCATAGTAATTCCTGAGCTCTAGCACCAATGAACATTTGGCGACCATCGACAAGTTTCCGATTACCTTCAAATAGTCACAACCCCGAACGCCGAACATAAGCATAGTAATTCCTGATCTTTCTCACTTGTCAACCTACGACAGTCATCTATGAGTACCCGATCACCTTGGAATCGTCTCCACATCAACCAACCGGGCATAGTTCCCGACTGTCCACGAGTCGTTTACCTTCTTGCTTACTAGACATCGTAAACGTCATTAATGGAACACCACTACATTGTATTCCCGAACATGCCCGAATTGCATTCACCATCCTATATTCCATATTCATATTTCAACACAAGTAGATTGCAATTGAATATTAAAAATCAATAAAACAACCGATTTTTACCTCCGTAAAGTGGATAAATATACTCTTCTTATCTCATAAGGTTTGTGGGTGTTTATAAAGACCCTGGGCACAGCTGAGCTTACCTAGGCCGACGAGAAAACCGTGTTATAGCATGTTGCACGAAATAGGTTATGTTTTGAACATAAGTTTTACAAAAGGACATTTTTCTAATTTATAAATGTATTTAACATTGGCCCCAAATTTTAAATTGGTTTGTTTCGTTTGAATACGAAACCAAAAAAGTCCGCGTAAATATTAGCAAATAAAAAGAGCAAAATTCCAAAATGATTTGTATGCAGGCAATACCATTAAACATATTAGGCCAATTAAAAAAACACTTTTAAATGGCATCCAAATAATACAAAAACAAGAGAATAATTAATGATATCCATTAAAATATCTTGTCATCATCATGGGTATTTAAAATCAGATGTTGGACATAAAGTTCATCACCACGAAATGATGAAACGTCCATTCATTGCTTCTTGCTGAAGAGGGGAGCAAAAGAATTTTAATTAAAACCTAATAATGCAACAATGTCTTACATTCATAGACACAAAACAATTCATTCTTAAAATAGAAAATATCTCCCTTTTAATTTAAACGAAATAAAGAGATATTTTTAGACATAATTTCATCCTTTGTGGAACGTACATTTGAAAACTAAGTATTTTAAAGCTAATAGGATATCATAGTCTAAACATATACAGACGATTAAGCAGATATTATAGCAGATAGATAGATAGATAGATAGATAGATAGATAGATAGATAGATAGATAGATAGATAGATAGATAGATAGAACAAAATTATTGTGTGAACAGTGCAAGCAAATTGCTTGTAAAGGTTCTCACACAAGCATGCGAGAATGGGATGATAGAAACAAAGCCAGTAGTTAACAACAAAAAGCATGTCTACTGGTGGAATAACGATATTGCTGATTTGCGAAAAAAATGCATCAAAGCAAAAGGGGTAGCAACGAGGAAAAAAGGAGACATAGAAGCTTCAGGCCTATATAAAGTCGCTAGGAAAAATCTTCGCTTAGCAATAAAAAATGCAAAGAAAAAATCGTGGGAATCACTAATTAATGAAGTGCAAAATGACCCTTGGGGTCTCCCATATAAGATTATCACAAAGAAAATTGGAAATAGAAGTGCTATACAAGGGATAAGAGATCCACAGTGGGCTTTAACAATAGTTGAAACTCCTTTTCCGAAGTGTAACAACAGAAGGGAAATATTTCCCGAACAACAGGAGAGAAACTATGAGTCCCTTACCACCGCAGAAATCATAGAGACCTGTCAAAAATTAAAGAAAAGGAAAGCAGCAGGACCTGATTGAATCCCAAACGAAATAATATCTCTTGTTGGAACAACGTGGCCAGAAATATTTCAACATGTTTTCAATCAATGTTTAAGGAAGGGCGAGTTTCCACCAGTTTGGAAAATGCAGCAGTTAGGTTTGCTACGTAAGAACGACAAACCGTTAGACAATCCGTCGTCGTACAGACCACTTTGCAAGCTAGACACATGTGGCAAATTCCTAGAAAAATTGCTGTTAAACAGGCTAGAACAGGAAGTACAAATAAGCGGTGGTTTCTCGCCAATGCAGTTCGGTTTCATCAAAGGAAAATCCACCATAGATGATATAAGGGAAGTCGTTGATTGTGCAAAAATGTGTTTGAATCAAATGAGATACTGTGCGATAATCACCTTAGATATCAAGAACGCATCAATTCTGCGGACTGGGATGTCATAAAACACACAATAAGGATGCGTAACATATCAGGATACCTGATCAATATTATCGATAGCTACCTGGAAAATAGAACTCTGTTGTATGATACAGAAGAGGGTATCAAGCACTAAAAAATAACATCTGGGGTCCCTCAAGGTTCCATCTTGGGTCCCTTCCTGTGGAACCTCATGTATGATGGCTTGCTAAACATAATATTACCAAAAGGCGCAAAAATAGTTGGGTATGCTGACGATATAGTTGACGGATATGATATTAAAATAGAAAACTCACTAAAATACCTAGGAGTAATTCTCGACAATAGGTTGTCTTTTACACAACACGTCAAAACAGTATCTGAGAAAGCAGTTAGAACTGCAAACAAGCTAGTTCAAATAATGCCCAACATTAATGGCCCAAACCAACTTACCAGGAGATTAATTGCTTCTGTAGCGTACGCTCAAGGTATGTATGCCGCACCAATCCTAAGCGATGTCATAGCAAGAAACAAGAATTTACGTGGGCACCTAGAAAAGGTGCACCGTTTGTGTGCATTACGAATTGCATCCGCTTATCGCACTACGTCCACAGCAGCGTTGGCTTTCCTAGCTGGAGTGCCTCCTATTACTCTAACGTTAGACGAAAGGAGATACATATATGAAAAGCGAAAATTATTACCAATCGGATACACGAAAATGTCTCAAATAAAACGACAAGCCAGAGATATACTATTTGCACAGTGGTAATCCATATGGAATAACTGTGAAAAAGGTAGATGGACTTTCAAGATAATACCTCAATTGGAAAGGTGGATAAATAGAAAACATGGAGAACTAAATTTCTTTTTAACTCAAGTTCTCAGTAGCCATGGAAACTTCGGTAGTTACCTGTATCGCTTTCATTTAAAAAATGAAGCAACCTGTGAAATATGTCACGAAAGCGAAGACAACGTGGAACACACACTTTTCTGGTGCAAACGCTGGGAGAACGAAAGAAGCGTCTATAATATATCGACTCAATGGTCCGTTGAGGATCTAGTTAAAACATGTTCGAAAGTAAGGAAAGATGGTCGCAGTGCTCAATGTTCATTGAAAAAGTGTTGACAGAAAAGGTGAAATACCTGAACAGTTATGAATCGAATCCCTAATCACAATCGAATGGACGGGGGAATAGAAATAAGTTGAAAGCCGTATGATCGGCTCACGAACACCACCTCGAAGTAATGCGAAAGCGGTCCCGGGTGGTTGTTCCTGTGTAGGACCACTATTGGTAGTGCGCTATCATTACGTCCAAAAAAAAAAAAAAAGATAGATAGATAGATACATACATATACATAGATAGATATCACTTTCAAAATAGTGAAATGGTATGGTACGACCGAAGATTCCTTCAATGAATGACAATTTCTTAAATTTTTAAAACTATTGTTTAACTAGCCAATTATAAAACTCTTTAAAATATTACCTCCTTCCTCAGCTGTGAAACTATATTTCGAATTTTATTTCCTTGAGATTCTCAACTTTAGATTCATTAATTTGCCTTGCAAATCTTTAATGTGGAAGCACTTCCTTTCGGCAGCATACTTAAAAGGCAATATTCATAAACTAACTTTTCATTCACTCGAATTCCACGATAGAAACCAAGCTGCTAGCCAAAAAATCCGAGACCGAAAACACAAATGAAAGAAAAACTCTTTGAATTGAAATAATAAATGACTGTTACTTGTCGCTGTGATGTTACCCTCATTTTCAACAAAAACTATAAATTTATATGATTTCATGACAAGTTTTGTATACAATGTGTGTCTGGGGATATTTTCGTATTTGATTTCATAGACTTTTTATATTGGTTCCATTAAAGTTTTCTTTCTTTCTATTCATTACAATTCTATATATTATTTTTGGTTCTGTATTGAAAAAAAAAAAAAAAAACAAATGCTGTTGAAAGTATTTTCTTGTTTGGCCTACAGTGGGTATTACATACATGTGAAGTGTATCAAGGGTTTCTGATGCGTAAACATAAAGTTTAACAAGTTAAAAAGTATCTGTCAGATTTGCCAACAGATGTATACCCTCAGCCAATGCACGATTATTTAAAAATATTTTGACTTCTGTTTTGATTATTCAAATGTTTAACTCCTTATGGAGTAGGTTCCAAAGGAATGTGCCAATATTGGGCATTTCGTATTGGACCTAAATAAAAATGATATAAATATTGAGACGTGCTAGGTTTGGACTATATTGTCAACTTCCTTCACTTTACATTACATATATGGTACGTTTTAGAAAATGTTAACATGCACGGGAGGTGCCAGATATAGTCGACCGAAGTATTCCATTTTCATGCTTCATCTAGTACATATAAAAACATTATATATAATTTATGGAAAATCATAAATTTCATATTCATCTCAGGTTTCTGGCAAGGAGAGATGTATTTAGATATAGCAAGTTGTAAAGAATCGCTGACTTGTTTCGCAGATAAAAGTATTGACAATTGTGACCCTTTGTGGGTCAGATACCAGAAGGGGTTCACAGATATATATGATTTGCACAACAGATATTGTATTATCAAAAATGTTTGTATGTGTGAAATTTGAAGAGTTTTGAATACTTATTTCGCTTTTTTGATCGTTTTGTTTTTCTCCCTTTTGTGGGGGAGATACCAGAAGAAGTGGACCGATATATTCTATCTTAACACCAGATCTAGGAGTTATAATAATATTGAGATGTGTGAAATTTTAAGACAATCGGATTCTTACATAACATTTTTTAAGAGTTATAATTATTAAAAATTTTTACCCTTTGTGGGGGAGGCACTTGATGGAGTGGACCGATATCATCCATTTTTGCACCTGACCTAGAACCGACGCAGATATTAGGATTTGCAAAGTTGGAACAAAATCTCTTTCTGTGCAGAACAAATACTTTTTTTTGAAAATTTCGACCTTTTGTGTGGGAGGTACCAGAAGGAGTGGACCGATACATTTTACATCAGACCTTGGGTTAATAAAATTATTGGGATGTGTGAATTTTGAAGACAACCGGACTCTTACATCACATTTTACAAGAGTTGTTATTATTCAAAATGTTGACCCTTGGTGGGGGAGGTACCTGATAGAGGAGACCGATATTGTCCTTTTTTGCACCTGACCTACCACTGATAAAAATATTAGGATTTGTAAAGTTGGAGCAAAATTTGATTATCATTTCTCTTTCTGTGCAATAAATTATTTTCTTTTAAAATTTTGTGTGGGAGGTACCAAAAGGAGTGGGCCGATAGCGCCCGTCTCCGAACTCGATCTAAGTTTGACAATAATATTACGGTGTACCAACTTTGGATCAAATCGGATACTCCCTTCGAGAGTTATAGTGCGTACCAGCTAGCCAGACAGACGGACGGACATTGCTACAAATGTCCTGCAACGGATTTGGTCCAAAGAGACCTTAGGTCTTAAACCGTTATTTCGCCTAGGCACGTTTTGGCCGTATCAAATGATATATACCCTCTGTAGTCATATGGCTGAGGGTAAAAAAATAAGAAAGGTATTTCAACATAAAATGTTTCTCTTCAAAACGTTCAATAAAAATGTTGCTTCGAATGTTCAATTTAGGGTCCGATTAACCCAATATATATCATAAGCTGGTTTTAAGCGATATATATTATTGCCAAAGCCCCAGATGTGAATATCTGGAGATCATTGGGCGCATTGAAGTTTTGGTGCGATTTAGGACTTAAGTTTCCATTAGGCTAGACATCTTGGCTTTTGACAGTCCGCAGAAAATATTTCTTAAGATTTTGTCAATATAAGTTCTCGACGAAAATAATGAATATTGGAATTTGGCTATATCAGCAAGAGAAATGAATTTAATTCTGTATTTTATTTGTTAGTATGTTCAGTGTCTTCCTGTAGGAAATGAGCAGTATAGTGCCGCATTATAGTAAAGGCGTTTTATAAACAAACAGTTTTATATTACCACATCATACGTATAATTTGAAGCGACCTAAATATCAAATATATGGCTTAAGACCTGGGGCGGGCAAAAGCATACACTAGTGCCTTAAATGAGCGTAATTCTCTCCACACTCCCAATCAGTACCATTAAAAATAAATTAATCAGGGAGCAACAAAATTGGGAAAACATAAAAGTGCACCACTGCCCGGTCAGTATTTGAACATGTGCTTCTTCAGACGAATATAAGGATATTTGGAGCCGAAGTAGCTTCCGTCCGTCTATCGGTCTTTCACGATATCTCTCGAACTGAGTCCCGATTTGTTCCAAACTTTACATGTTCTAATATTTTTAAAGAAGAGTAAATATAACGTAATAAATCTATGATTTTTGTTTATCCTACCCTTCGGAAAAATTTTAACGTGATTGGATTTCAAAATAAACTAGAACAAGTAAAAAAGCAGTAAGTTCTGTCAGCTCCGAACTTTGAATAACATCCGCCATTCAGAACAAATTTGGAATTAAAAAAAAAAAATAAAACAAAATACCGAATATAGGAGTTATACCATTAAATTGGGGTCTGTACGAACATAAATGGAACCACATAAACAATTTTTGTCATAGGTCATTACAATATTCAAATATGAAACTTGAAACAATTCCAGTGAAAATATCGCAAAATTCATAAAAATACCAAATATAAGGAGTTACAGCTAGATGATTCTTATACGAAGACGACGAACTGCATGGCCATTTTCTGTCACAGACTGTAATGCCCATGTGAAAATTCATAGGAGTTATACCATTAATTTGGGGTCTGTACGAACATAAATGGACCCACATAAACAATTTTTGTCATAGGTCATTACAATATTCAAATATGAAACTTGAAACAATTCCAGTGAAAATATCGCAAAATTCATAAAAATACCAAATATAGGGAGTTACAGCTAGATGATTCTTATACGAGGACGACGAACTGCATGGCCATTTTCTGTCACAGACTGTAATGCCCATGTGAAAATTCATTAGAAAACTTGGAACGTTTTCGGTGACGCTAAAATCAAAATACCGAACATAGGGGTACAGTTATATGGTGGCTATACCTAAATACTAAAAGTCCTGCAGACCAAAAACACATTTGAGTAAAATTTCATCAACCTACTTCAATTCGTTCGGAGGCTAGAGTGATTTCCACAGACGAAAAAACAGAGAGACGGACAAATTTCCAGCATGAAATTTTATGCGGGTCAAGAATATATACCCTATGGGGTGTAAAATATATATATCGAGCTGTTACAAACGGAATCACAAGCTTAATATTCCCCCCCCCCCCCCCCATACTAAGCAGGAGGGTATAAAAACTTGGAGAAAACCTAGAATTTTAATTTCAAGCTGTAATTCTCACGAAAATGAGAGCAGACAGCTGTTCAAATAGCTTATCCTGAAATTGTGTATCGAGTTATTGCCGAAACGTAAAAATAGAGGTACAATGTATCGTAGAATCCATTTAAAGGCTCACCCGAATTAGCTGCACTTTACAATATTTATACACCGTGTGCTGTCTTCCATGCACTGAAACCTCAAGAATTTTGTATATTACCAGCATCTTCTTTATCCTTATCAGTTTCTTCTTCATTCGCAATCGCATTTAGTTAGTTGGCATTTCTTCTCATTAGTTTTTTAAATATGCCCATTTTAGCCATTTTTGTCATGTTATCATAGTATCGCACGTAATCACGAATTTATTTTTTTTGGATGACCAGAGGTTGACTTTTAATCAATTTCCGCCTTTGTAGTTATTTAGATAGCGACATTTTATATTTAAAATATATGTTATTGTCGGTATGAAATGAAGAAATTAATAATTTTCTGTCAATTTGTTCTGATTTTATTCGAATGTTACTTTTTCAATTTTATTTTCTTTATTCTAAATTACATTTTGCAAGGTGTGACGAAGAGAATATTAGAATTATTACCTCATATATATTCCCGGACAATTAAAAGCTTTATCTTTAACAGTCTTAACAGCTAACAGTTGGTATTCGAAGAATTCATTTGACGTATTTTTAAGCTCTAAGCCATATGGTTACAGAGATTATAAATCAATTGATACGGCCGAAGTAATGGTTTTAGACCCTACGTCCCCTTGCAGCAGATCCTTTTCAGACAATTGAAGTCGATCTAGCAGTGTCCGTCAGCCCGACCGTCTGTCCGTAGGCTTAGTTGATGTGCATGATAACTCTCGAAAGGGGAATCCGATTTGGTCCAAACTTGTTCGGTGATGTCGGTCCAGTCCTTCAGGTATCTCCTTCAAAAAAGATCTAAATTTTCACAAAAAAAAAAAAAAAATATATATATATATATATATATATATATATATATATATATATATTTCATAGCACAAGAAATGATCAAACAACTGAATATATATGAACGGTTATTAATGAGTCTTTTCGTCCTTAATCTATTTTGTATCCAAATAGATGAACTTGTTTGAAGGATACCCATCAAATTTGGAAAACCTGCAAATATAATTTTGGGGAAATGGCGCATTATATTTTTTGAAATGCAAATTTAATTGAACTAAGTAGCGCGATACGCTTTTTAAATATTTGCAAAAAATATGTGTAAATTTCACAGTTTTTATAACCTCCACCTTAACTCTGTCATTCCGTTTGCAAAAACCCTAAATATATGCGTCGTAGACCCCATAAAGTGTATATATTTATAATCAGCATAAAATTACTAAGTCTATTTAACAATGTCCGGATTTGTCTAAAAA
Organism: Musca domestica; assembly: GCF_030504385.1. Lineage (NCBI taxonomy): Eukaryota > Metazoa > Arthropoda > Insecta > Diptera > Muscidae > Musca > Musca domestica. Next base: position 20,255,482 of record NW_026712328.1, on the reverse strand, counting down.
TTGGTCAGTATCTTAAAATCAAGATACAGCTCACATTATTTGACCTAGAGCTTCAGCATTTGGCCTCCCGATATTCTGTAGTTTTATTATTTTTAACACATTTTTTCAATGATTTGTCTAAAAATTGGTATTTGTAGTTCGCAATGGGTTCTAGCTCTGTTAACGGAACATAGTGTATATAGGTCCAGGTATCGGTATATCCCCTATATAACGGTAGCTCCCAATATTCTGTATTTTGATGATGATGATTTGTCCAAAAATTGGTATTTGTAGTTCCCAATGGGTTCTAGCGCCGGTAGCGGAACATAGTGTATAGGTCCACGTTTTGGTGTAGCCCCCACATAATGATACCTCCGGATATTCAGTAGTTTTATGATTTTTGTCACATTTTTCCATGGATTTGTCTAAAAATTGGTATTTGTAGCTTCGCCAGCTTTGGTGCCGACATTTTAGTAGTCCTAGTCACATTTACACACGAAATTGTTTCGAATTTGGTATTTAAGAAGACTAGGTAGATGACAATCCTTGAAGTATAATATTGTCTATAAAAATTCCCGTTTTGGTATGGCCCCCATGTAACGATACCTCCCGTTATTCGGTATTTTATGATTTTTGCCACATTCTTCACGGATTTGTCTAAAAATGGACATTTTTAGGTCATAGGGGGTTCTAGCTCGTGTGGCGAAACATTGTCAACGTTTTGGTATAGACCCCATATGACGGTACCTCCCGATATTCGGTATATTAATGATTTTTGCCACATTTTTTAACGGATTTGTCTAATTGGTGTTTGTAGTTCATAATGGGTTGTAGTTCCGGTGGCAGAGTACTGAAAATTTAGGTCAACGTTTTTCTATAGCGCACATATAATGATACACACCGATATTCCGTGTTTTGATAATCCTAGTCACATTTACACACGAAATTGTTTCAAATCGAAATAGATAACAATCCTTGCGTTATAAAATCGTGAACATATGTTCCCGTTTAGGTATTGCCCCCCCATATAACGGCCTCACTCACTTTATGGTTTTTTGAAAAGTTTAATAGCATTATCCAAACGGTCTTACTGGTATTTGTAGTTTAAAGTGGAACACGTTTGAATTCGGATACTAAAAGTTATTTAAAATTTATTTAAACAAAAATTTGGAGATCCAATAGGGTTCCGAGCAATGTAATGTTTATAGGATGACCATCTAAAGTATATACACATTTTCGAATTTACGGATATTTCACAGTTGGTACATCTTCGTCGCCAAAAGAATTTTACAAAGCGCATAATAATTCAACAGGTATGGATTCGGTGTATATGAAAATCGGATGCACATTATATGATTTCGACGTTTATGAGTTTTATATAGACTTTAAAAATGAGAGATTCTTGCAAAAGAAGAGGAACGCCAAAATGCGTGTAAATATATTTCATTACTGAAACTAGAAACAAGAGGAATGCACAATATAACTGAAACTGAAAGGAACTCGAAGTATTTCCTTTTCATTTTAATTTAAATGTATTTCCTATATGTTAAATTCGCTAATATTATCCTTTTCACTGTAATGCATTTTGCTTAAATTTTACGAACATTATGTATGAATTTATATGAGAAATATCTAGAAAACATCGGTTTTCTCGATGTATATGGAACTCAATTAAATTCTTTGTGTGAACATATTAGTCACTATCTTAGTTAACAGATTTTGGTCAAGAAAGCTTTTGTACTTTTACGCACAGTTGGTTACCATTTAAAAATTTAACGCTTACATATTAAAAATCTGCACAAAAAACTGTTGCATACAGAATGTATGATATTGTTAAAAATAAATAAAATAAATGCATTGTATATATCATCATTTTATAATATCGTTTCTCGTACTCAAAACATTACTTATCACAATGTTTAAGCTTTAAAAATCTGGTTTTACTGTCCGGCCAAATAATACAACATTCCACATTTTGCTTACAGTTATCAAATAAACAAAAGTTGAACATGGTCACCATCATCTGAGAAAAATATACAAAACTAAACTTTGAAACGCGACAAATAAGCGCCTTATTTCAAATTCACATTGAGAAATACGAATAAGAGAAAACTTACCATTTGGATAGGTTCCAATTGATGTGCAATGTTCTTGACAACGACAACAAAAAAACTGCCACAAGAAAACAAACAAACTACGAAGAGCAACTTTTTCGCTTGTGTATTTTTCACTGAATAAAGCGGAAGGCAGCTGAATCAGAGACTAAAAAATCTATGAATTGAATTGAAACTAACAAACAAAAAACGGGTGGTGTGTGTGAAAAAATTCATTAGAATTCAAAATGTTAATTTTAGTGTAATCTTTAAACTAAAATATAATATTCTTATTTATTTTCATTTACAGTCTATTGCTAATAACCGTAATACTTGAATAGTGTTCAATGTTTCATCAAAATTTGGCACCTTATGAAATAAATATGAACCAACCATATTACTTTGGTAATCAATTGCAATCGATCTTTTGAAAACCTTTCCAAAACATCGCTAGTGGGAGAGATAGCAGTGGACATCTTCATGAAATGTAGCTTTTGGGGGAAATATTATAAAAAGTGCGATAATTTTTCCATGTTCGCTCCTGAACTAAATTTTGAGTTTTGCCTTATTAAGGCGAAGATCATATGTTTTATGATTTATGTGTTTGATTTCTCTTTCGAGACGAGCTTAATGATCTGAAATTCGCAGTGAAAAGGAAAGCCAGATAGACACTATCACACACTCACCACTATGCGACGCGTTTCGCCGTTGGTTAAGCGGCTCATCAGGCATATTTGGTGTGGATGATGGCTTACAAGGGCCGTTCTCTGGAAAGTAGTATATATTTCGAACTTGTTGCAAATTAGCATATGCGAATTATACACTAGAAACTCTCCAGGTTCGACTCAAGTTCTATTGGCATTGTTATTGTATTGTATTGTTTTTGTAGTGATGGATTTTTTGTCCACAACAACTACATTGCTTCCAATGCATACACTTGTTTTAGTGCTACTTTAGGAAGACGGGTTAATGGCTCTGAACGTAGAGACGGCAACTTCTAGTTGGCTGCACACCGAGGTCCGCGGTTCAAGTCCCACAGCCGCGGTTCAAATCCCTCGGTGTGCAGCCAACTAGAAGTTGCCGTCTCTACGTTCAGAGCCATTAACCCGTCTTCCTAAAGTAGCACTAAAACAAGTGTATGCATTGGAAGCAATGTAGTTGTTGTGGACAAAAAATCCATCACTACAAAAACAAAAAAACTTTGCTGTGAAAAAGATCTGCCAATAGAACTTGAATCGAACCTGGAGAGTTTCTAGTGTATAATTCGCATATGCTAATTTGCAATAAGTTCGAAATATATACTACTTTGCAGAGAACGGCCCTTGTAAGCCATCATCCACACCAAATATGCCTGATGAGCCGCTTAACCAACGGCGAAACGCGTCGCATAGTGGTGAGTATGTGATAGTGTATATCTGGCTTTCCTTTTCACTGCGAATTTCAGATCGTTAAGCTCGTCTCGAAAGAGAAATCAAACACTAAATTTTTTTAGTTTTTTTTTTTTTTGGGAAAATACGAGAACGAATGAGCCAATTTTGTGACCAATAGCTGAAATCAGGAGATACCTTCATATGACGGTTATATGGTAACTTTCTGCAAGGATAGTTTACTAAGAATTCAAATCACTAAAATGTAGCTAACTTATAAAAAATACTCGAAATACTTAAGTGGGGGCTATACCAAAAGTGGGGGCTATACCAAAACGTTGACCGATACGATCCATAGTTTGTACAAAGATTGCTACATATAATCCTAAGCCTGTATAAAATTAAAAAGCTCTATCTTAAATGTTGCGAAATATGGAGCAACATATTTGAGTCCCTTTGTGTATGACCAAGGCTATATAATGGGCTATAAAAATTTAGCCCTGGGAAAGTAAATCCCTTTAGGTATTTTGATCTACTAACCAAATACTATTCACTTAGAATTTACCAATCCCTATATTGGGTGTTGGACAGTGTAAATACTCCTTATTTGCATATTCCCCCTGATGCCTGTATCTACGATTTAACGTATCTTGAAGGTTGTGGAAGAATTTTCAGGAGGATATAATTCATTTTCTTACTAAAGTTCCAATTTGCCTTACTATTTTGTTTAGTCCGCCTAATGTAGTGCCCCTAGTAGAGTATTAAACATCGTACTGTGCTATCGTTTCTTTCCAATATCTTACATTTAATGTTAAATGACCATTCCGAATGAGCTATCATTTTGAAATTCGATTCCACTGAAAAATGTCTCTCGATTTTACAATTTTTCTCTTTTTCGTGATTTTTAGCGATTTTAAAATAGTAATTATCATTTAACCTTGTTTCGACCGCGTTAAATTTTTACCGTTACCAAAAAGACAACACATCATACTAGAAATCAAAAAATAAAAAAAAAAATAAAAAAAAAACAGTAAAGAAAGCCTTAAAGTCGGGCGGAGCCGACTTTATGATACCCTACACCACTTTTCTAATTTTAGTAGAGCTTTGAAATCGGATAAAAATATATATGGGAGCTATATCCAAATCGGAACCGATCTCGATAAAATTTGGCAAAGATATTTCTGAGCTGTATTTGATATATTTCCCTGAATATCATTGTTACGGAGTGCATATTACGGCTGTGAGTACAAATATGACAAATCGGATGAACAGTATATATGGGAGCTATAGCTGTATCTGAACCGATCTTCACCAAATTTGACATACTAGCTTCTAGACTCAATTCGGTAGTAAGTGCCAAATTTCATCCAATTTGGCCAAATATTAGACATTTGGTGCACAATCAAAGGTAAATCGGACGAAGTTATATATGGGAGCTATATCCAAATCTGAACCGATCTCGATGCAATTTAGCAAAGGTATTTCTGAGCTGCATTTGATATATTTCTTGAAATATTGTTGTTACAGAGTGCATATTACGGCTGCGGAGGACAAAAATAACAAATCGGAGGAACAATGTATATGGGAGCTATAGCTATATCTGAACCGATTTCGATAAAATTTGGCATACTTTTTTTCAGGCCTAATCTGGTTGTATGTGTACAATTCCATACTATTCGGACTGATATTACACGTTTGGTACACAATAAAAAGCAAATCGGATGCTAGAATATAGAATATATAATTAGGGAGCTATATTCTAATTTTGACCGATTATCTCCAATTTCAATAGGGTTCGCCCTTGGGCCAAACAAATGATTTGTGCAAAATTTCATCTGGATAGGGCAATAAATGGTAACTGTACTTTGTTTACAAAAATACATGGACAGACGGACGGACGGACAGACATGCATAAATCGACTCAGAATGTGATTCTATGCAGATCATCAGAAGGAACTATGGGTCTATCTCGTTTCCTTTTGCCAGTTACAAACAAATGCACAAAGACATAATACCCTAACCACATTGTGGTGTAGGGTATAAAAAACCCTACAAATATACATTTGAAAATAGTAAGTCAACGTGGGAAAAAATATGCAAAATAAAACAATAATATTTTTTTTTGTTTGGATTTTATAGTTTTCTGTCAAGAGAAATTTCCGAATTTGTCTGAATCGTTAACGTCAGATCAGCGGATCTCGAGTTATAAACGTAGTAACTAACACAACTCTCACAACAGACAATAGTCGAGGAGGGGCCAACCATTTGGTGCCATACAACAAACCTTTATAATTATAATTAAGATTCCCCCAAACAGCGATAGACTGCAGACATTATTTTTTTAAACAGAAATGACATTAGTTTACAGTTTATACGATTCAGACAATTGGTTCCCAAAGTTTACTAGATTTCGACCAATTTAACAAAAGTTAAATAATTTTATCATCTTTAGGAAAATGTGACTTAAAGACTTTAAATACCAATTCGAAATATCCGTAAGGAAAATGTTTATTCAATATTAAAATAGCCTCAAAACAATATACTTCAATGGGGAGGATGTATGTAGCATCAGTTTCATTATTGGTAGCTTTGAGTCGTAGTAAGTTTAACAACCGAAGATATTGTTAAAGGCAAAGAGGCGATTGAAAGTAGTTTTTAGTGATGTATCTTATTCATTTTCTTTTGCCGACATACTACTTTGTATTTCAACTTGAAATTTGTTAACTATAGACTTTTCGAGGTGTTTTCCTCTCTTTTTTCCCAAAGAGATAAATATACATTGGATCTTTGTTTTCTATAATTAGGGTCTAAATACCATCAAATTTACTGTTCCTTACAAAAAACTTCCACAAAAGTATTTTATTAAGAACGCTCTATTTTTTCGTGAGTTGCTAGGATGCAAACATATTAACTTGAAAAAATTTCACAAATTCTTAGTCCAGTAGATGCGTCTTGACCCATAAATGGGAAATACTATCACTAAAACTAAGGGCCAGCAACGCGGGTCGGGTCAGCTAGTATACTACATAACAAAAGCAAATGCTAAACGCAATTGATCCTTTTTTCGAAAAATTATCGTAGATTTGGAACAAATACAGGGTGAGATAAAAAACTGCAACAAAGTCAAACGTCATAATTTTTACATTTATATACCCTACAACACTATATAAGTTTGACTGGGCCAAAAATTATGTAACACCTCGAAATATTGATTTCCCACATAGGAAAGTATATATGGATCTTCCTATCTCGCCGAGCTGAGTCGATCTAGCTATGTATGTCCGTCCATCCGTCCGTCCGTCTGTCCGTCTGTCCATGTTAATTTGTAATCACTCTACAGGTCGCAATTATGGTCCGATCCTCACGAAATTGAAAATGGAGGTGGGGTTAAGGTCAGAATAGAACCCTATTTCTTTTGGAGATGATCGCATAATATTAAGGGGTTGAAATGGACCAAAAACTGAAAAATTTCCTGATTTTGCAGTTGCTCTACAGGTCGCAATAATGGACCAGTCAAAGCGAAAGTTAGCATGGGGCTAGATCTTAGGGGTGGCTAGAAGTCTTCCAATTTTGATGGTCATCAATATACCATTACATTTGTGTTAAATAAAATTCAAATTTCCCATTAAACCGCGAATATTTTTAATCCCGACGAAATCAAAAATGGACGAACAGGTCAATTCTGACCGTTACGTCGATGCCGATAATAAATATATCGGATATATATAGCGAAATATATGCAATGTATATATACAAAGAAAGGGGATGTTAGGTAGAATGTTTATATCTTAAGAATGGCTGCAGCGATTTTGACAAATTTTGTCAATTCAGAATGCCTTCTTGGCATAAAAGAATAAAATCTAAAAAACGCATAAAAACATGTCAATAATGATGTTAATATAGATTTTTTGGTATTTTGTGACATATTTTTATTTTTTCATATTTTTCATCGCATGCGATTTTTTCAATTTGACTTAAAATATTGAGGTGTATATTTTGTAATATTTTTTCGCATTACAACACCGGTTGGTTTGGTATGGATAGGCCTATTGGTTTTTAAGATGTCCGCAATATATTTGGGGGTTGAAATGGACTAACAACTAAAAATGTTCCTGATTTTGCAGCCGTTATAAAGGTCACAAATAGAAACCAAAAATTAGAGTTTAGGACAGCGAGTAGAATGAACCACTACTTTTGTGTGAAAAATACCAGCACTACTTACAAGCGATATCCGAAATACACAAAAGCCGAACTTTTGGTTTTTTTATGCTGATTTCGTTGACGAATATAGCCAAATATCGCAGATAAGCAAATCATATAGATGAGTCTTAATTTAGAGATACAGAGGGGACTCTTGCTTTTGGGGATGATTGCAAAATATTTAGGGGTTCAAATGAACCTGTGGCGGCCGGAAAGTACTCAATAATAATTTACTTTAAAAATATTATTTTTATGTGATCAAGTCATCTTTGATTTTGTATTTTTCTTTTTTCGTCAAGTTAGCCTTGACTTTCAGTTTTTGTATTTGGTGACAACAAAATAATTTTTACATTTTCTAGAGAGTTCTATTTTGTCTTTTGGAAATTAAACATTAATTTTTAAAAAAAAAAATTAAATTGTTGTGGTTTTATTCATACCAACGCACAACAAATTGGTGACCCCGGACAAAAAATAAGAACAGCCAATTGAACGGAAATCAGACCTACTAATGGCAACCACCGCTACAAATTCTGGACCATCAATGGAAGTTTCGCGAGTAGCTGTGAAAGCTCCACCATTTTGGCGTTCAGACCCGCTGCTTTGGTTTAAACAAATGGAATCGCAATTCATTATGGCTGGTATTACGCAAGATTCCACAAAATTCCATACCATTGTCGCATCTATTGAAAGCAGTATTTTGGAGAAGGTATCAAACATCATCGTCGATCCTCCTGCGGAAAACATGTACGACACGCTTAAGGAAAAACTTATTAGCAGTTTTTCGGATTCAGAGGAGAAGCGTCTCAAGAAGCTTTTGACTAACGTTGAACTTGGAGACAAGAAGCCTTCAGAGTTATTATCCGAAATGCGGTCTTTGTCTCAAGGTAAGGTTTCAAACGACATTTTGAAGCAGTTGTGGATGCAACGTCTTCCTTCACAAATGAAGGCGATATTGTCAGTTAGTGAAGATAGTCTTGACAAATTATCAACGATGGCCGATAAGATTGCGGATAGCAGTGAATCGGATGTGTGCAGCTTTTCTCCATCGAGCACTCGTTTAGAGGAAATTGAGAAGAAATTGCAAACGCTCTGCACGCAGATAAATTCCTTCAGGAAGTCAAGAAGCCGTAGCAAGTCATCATCATCAAGGAATAGACGGTCAAATTCCGGAAGCAAATCAAAACCTTATTGTTGGTATCATTTCAAATTTGGGGAGAAAGCCAGAAAATGTCTTGCTCCATGCAATTATAAGCCTCCAACTTCGGAAAACTGAATGGTGCACCATCTTTGGTGACGGATGAGTGTACCCCAGATATATGTCGCCTGTTTGTTCGAGACATTAAATCGAAAACCAGGTATTTAGTAGATACAGGGGCAGATTTAACGGTATATCCTGTGTCGCAATCCATGCGAAATCAACCTCCCAGTCAGCTTGTTTTGTATGCCGCAAACCAAACTCCGATTAGGACATATGGTACAAAAACCCTTTCCATAGATTTGGGAATGAATCGATTGTTTAAATGGAACTTCGTAATTGCTGATGTACAAAAACCTATTATTGGATCAGATTTTTTGGGGAAATATGGACTACTTATCGATATTAAGAATAATACTCTTATAGACCCCCACACCAATTGGAAATGTAATGGTGCTATAGCAAGTGTACAGGATTCCGCTATTAAATGCATTTCGAGATCATCTCAATATACGTCATTGCTGCGAGAGTTTAACGACTTAACAAAGATTAATTTCAAATCTAGAGCAAAACATTCAGTTAAGCATCATATCGAAACTACGAAAGGTCCACCCGTTTTCAGCAAACCCAGACGTCTTCCACCTGAAAAACTACAAATTGTGAAGAAAGAATTCGAGGAAATGATTCGTCTTGGTATATGTCGTCCATCAAATAGCAGTTGGGCTAGTCCGCTACATATGGTGAAGAAATCCAATGGTGAGTGGCGTCCATGCGGTGACTACCGTGGTTTAAATGCTCGCACCGTCCCAGACCGATACGCAGTTCCACATATTCATGATTTTGGTGCATTGCTGGATGGTAAGACAATTTTTAGCAAAATTGATTTGGTTAAAGCTTACCACCATATACCAGTGGAAGAAGAAGATATAAAAAAGACAGCAGTAGCAACACCGATTGGAAATTTTGAATTTACTAGGATGGCATTTGGATTGTGCAACGCTGCACAAACATTCCAACGATTTATGCACGAGGTATGTAGAGACTTAGAATTCGTTTACGTTTATATAGACGACATTCTCGTGGCATCAGTAAGTGCGGAAGAACATCAAAATCATCTTAGAAGATTATTCGAGAAACTGCGCCAATATGGTTTAACTATCAACATCGATAAAAGTGTTTTTGGAGTTGCGGAATTGGAATTTCTTGGGTATCTCGTAACAAAAGAAGGGTTAAGACCTCTTCCTAGCAGAGTTCAGGTAATACAAGCATATAAGAGACCCAGCACTGTCAAAGATCTTCGTCGTTTTCTGGGTATGATAAACTTCTACAGACGATTTCTACCAGGTGCTGCAAAGTCACAGGCAATTTTACATAGCATTTACAACGCCAATGTGAAGAACGATAACAGCGATATAACGTGGACTGAGGAACGGACACAAGCTTTCGAAAATTGCAAGAAAGAGTTGGCAGACGCAACATTATTATCCTATCCATGCGAAAATGCACCAACATCAGTTTGTGTCGACGCTTCCGATTTTGCCATGGGTGGTGTCCTACAACAGTATGTTAGTGGTGAGTGGAAGCCACTAGGATTTTTTTCTAAGAAATTGTCGCCTGCTCAAGCTAAATACAGTGCATATGACCGTGAATTGCTGGCAATATATTCCACTTTGAAGCATTTCCAGTATTTCTTGGAAGGTCGTCAGTTCTGCATTTTTACGGACCACAAACCTATAACATACGCTTTTAAGCAGCGTCCGGAAAAGGCATCTCCACGACAACTTCGACATCTGGATTACATTGGGCAGTTCACAACAGATATACGCCATATCAGTGGTAAAAATAATGTGGTGGCCGATACATTGTCGCGTGTGCAAACAATCAGAACGCCCCATTGCATTGACTTTAAAGGACTAGCAAAAGAGCAACAATCCGATGAAGAATTGCAATCAATATTAAACGGCAAAATGTCCGGTCTACAGCTAAAACTTATGAAGAATGAAGGATTTGAGATTTACTGTGATGTATCAAGCTCTACCATCAGACCTTACGTAACACCATCATTTCGAAAGTTAGTTTTTGATACTATTCACGGATTGTCACACCCTGGAGTTAAAGGTACAGTCAATTTAATGCGGTCACGTTACATCTGGAAGTCATTAAAGAAGGATGTGAGCGAATGGGCTAGAAGTTGTATCGAGTGCCAGCGATCCAAAGTTCACCGTCATACGAAAAGTGAGTATGGTGAATTCAAACCACCAACTCAACGTTTCAAGCACATCCACATAGATATTGTTGGACCATTGACGCCATGTCAAGGTTATCGATATCTCTTAACTTGTATTGACAGGTACACGAAATGGGCAGAAGCAATTCCTCTGGCAGACATTAGGGCTGAAACAGTAGCCTCAGCTTTTGTCAGTCTATGGATTTCACGATTTGGTGTGCCATTGGAAATTATTTCGGATCAAGGTAAACAATTTGAGAGCAGATTATTCAGGCAACTTGCGAAATTATGCGGATCAAGAATGAAACACACAACACCTTATCATCCTCAGACAAATGGATTGGTAGAACGATGGCACAGAACTTTAAAATCAGCTATAAGATGTACAAATAGTAATGACTGGGTAGGTGCACTACCGCTCATCCTACTCGGGTTACGAACCCGAATTATCACCGATACTGATGTATCTCCTGCTGAAATGGTTTATGGAAGGAGTTTAGCTTTGCCTGGAGAACTTATTATTGACACACAGCAGCTTTCAGATGAATCTGATTGGATAACATTATTCCGGAACAAGATGAATAGTACAAAGCCAGTAGTTACAGGATGTCACAGTAGTAACAAAATTTACATCAACAATCAACTGAAAACATGTCAATATGTTTTTCTAAGGTATGATGCAGTGAAGAAACCGTTACAACCACCATACACAGGCCCACATAAAGTTGTTTCAAGGAACGGAAAAATTTTCAAGATTCTTGTTGAAGGAAAAGAGAAAGTAGTTTCTATTGACAGATTGAAACCGTGTATATTATCTAATGAATTCAACAATCAAGGACAAAATCCAAAATCTGTAACAAAGAAAGTTCGTTTCGCTGAATGACAACGCTGGAGGGGGAGTATTGTGGCGGCCGGAAAGTACTCAATAATAATTTACTTTAAAAATATTATTTTTATGTGATCAAGTCATCTTTGATTTTGTATTTTTCTTTTTTCGTCAAGTTAGCCTTGACTTTCAGTTTTTGTATTTGGTGACAACAAAATAATTTTTACATTTTCTAGAGAGTTCTATTTTGTCTTTTGGAAATTAAACATTAATTTAAAAAAAAAAAAAAATTAAATTGTTGTGGTTTTATTCATACCAACGCACAACAAACCAAATACAGAAAAAAATTTCTTGATCACACAATTGAAGCCAATTGACACGCTTGAGAAGAGAGTTTAGGACAGGGAAGGATTCAAGCATTTTGGATGGAAAATGGACCACAAAAACTAACTGCATGACCGACTGCTTAAATATTGGGCAAATGTCCCTGGTCAGGTCAGTGTTCCATGACATAATTTCAAAAGAGAAATCTTCAAAAATCGATCTGCATATAAGGGGGCTTCTAACATATGGTAGTGTTGTTGGGTATCACATGGTCGGCCCCGCACTACTATAACCTTTGCTTACTTGTTTTTAATTTTATTGAATGAAAGCAAAAAAAAAATCGGAAATAACATAATTTTAGTTAAGATTTGTTCGAATTGGTCACCTTTGGCACGATTTATGACCTTCAAACGCTAATGAAACCGTCACACGCTGCCAAATGCTGCTCCGCGGTACTTTGGCCCATTCCCGACGAAGCGCTTGCTTGAGGTGATCGACACTATGGTATTTTTTTGTGCCAATCTTGCTTTCCAGAATATTCCGGAGATTTTGGTGGTCATTGTGCGCTTTAAATGAAGCGAGGAACCTCATTTTGTAACCATTCTTGGGTGGCGCGTGCTGAGTGCGATGGTGCTGAGTCCTGTTGGAATGTCCAAGGTCTGCGGCCAAAGTGTTTGCGTGCCCAAGGCTTTAATACACCAGAATATTTTCGCGATAATATTCGGCATTATTTCTGATGCCACGGTAAATTAATACGAGCGGAGAGCGACCATCGGGTGTTATGGCGGCCCACACCATCACCATGGCCGGCGCATGAGTTCTGGTGGCTAATCGAAGGTGCACATTTTCAGTTGACCTCTTCGGTAAGTAAACACGATCATTTTGTTTGTTTACAAACTGCTGGACAACAAACGTTTTCTCATTAGAAAAAACCAAATTCGGCAGTTCATCACTTTCGGGCAAGCGAAGCAACTCTTTATCTCTTTTGAGTCTATTTTCTTTCTATTGCGGAGTAAGTTCTTGCACTTTTTGGAATTTCAATGTCTTTACTCCGTGCTCATTTTTCAATATATGCCGAATGGAGTATTGCGATATGTTCAGCTCACGAGCCATTTTTCGGTCACTGCAACGCGGGTTTCGATCAAGTTACACCTTTACTTTTCGAACCATTTCTGCTGATGTTGCTGTTTTCTTCCGTCCACTTCTTTGACGTGGGGCTACGTACAAATGACTTTGGCTACGCTACGAGCGATGGAACGAGATACAAAAGATTTATTCACATTTGAATGCTGGAATGCTGTAACTTTAGCCACTTGTGGTTTTCCAGCCAAATATAAAGAAATCACATTATCACGCTTGAATTCCATCACGAATAAGTTTTTTTTCTGGAAAATTTTCACCAAAATGCTTTTGTATGCTTGTAAACAATATGATGAGCTGTCACTGGAATAATTTTAACAGCGGTCGGACGAGTGGCTTAGAATTGACAGTAGTTTGAAGTTCGTTGCAGTTTTTTCCATCTCACCCTGTATTTTCCAAGATCATACGATTCTTAAAACAACAACGGCATTTGAAAAAGCAGATGTCCCAAGTACTTCAAGTACCTAATTAGCTTTTTAGGAAAGAAGAGCAATTTCGTTATCCAAAAAAATTTGTATTTTCCATATAAATGTCACGTTTAGTATTTCCGATGTCTTTACAAGATTTCATTTTTCTTATCTTAAATTCTAACCCCGTGCTAAATCCGCATCAATTGGTTTGTGACCTCAATAACGACTTCAAAATCAGGACCATTCCATCCCCTAAATATTTAAATCTTACTCATTAATAATTTTCGTGGGGAACTGCTAATAATTGCAAGCTATTTAATTTAATAACCATGGATCACACATAAATAGATCGCCTCAGCTCGAAAATTTAGGAAGACCGATAAACTGTATCTAGGTCTAGAATCAATATTTCGAAGTGTTACAAACTTTTGGAAAAATAAAACTCATAACACCCTCAACACATAGTGTTGTCGGGAAAAAGAATACATCGGGAAAATACGTTTTAAAAAGCCTCGTCCCTCTTCAAAAGCATTAAGGATCTCAAGTAAGTATTTTAGAAACACAAACACAGAAAAAAACATTTAATTATCCTGTTTCTTGTATATTTTTAGAACAATGCAAGGTCTTCAGCGCAACTGAAACAGAATAAACAACACAAAACAACAACTTCTCAGCCATTTCTCATAACATGGATTCTTAATTAGCTCCAATGTTCATTCATGTCAGTGTCTTATTCTCCACACTCATGCACAAACTAGACTAATGTTATGAACTTTACCCAAAAACGAAGGGGTAAAAAAGGAACTCAAACCACAATAATATTGCCATAGCCACAAAAACATATAAAACCCCAACTTTACTTTATACACACACATAGATACATTCATACAGACAAGTTCGAGTTAAACCACTAGAGGAATTGTTAGCTCTCAAACCTCGACCACGACATAATCATAGCCAAAGTCATTTGTACGAGACAAGGCTGTGGGGAAGATGGGAATTCGCATGTTTGTTGTGCGTTTCATAATGCTCACTAATTAATCCTGCAAGGATCCGATTTTAGTCGACATAATTATATTTTCTCATCTTATATCCCAAACATCATTTACTGGCTGGCAACCATTCACATAGTCTGCTATCCAGCCAGCCAACGGGCATGAATTTCTTTGGATACATGAGAGCTTCTTTTTTCGAATCCTTGGAAGAGGATGCTGTTTTATAAGTTGCTACATATTTTGATAGCATACTGTTAGTTGTTCAAACTATTAGGAAAATTATTTGAAAAAAAAAAAAATATATATATATCTGCTAGCCATTGGAAGAAAGTTATAGAGTGTGATGTATTAGTGCCCTGTTAAACAGAATTTCGTAATGAGATTTGTAGGTCATGTTTACAGGATACAGTCAAACGTATTCTCTCATGCGATTGGGGTCTTATCAGTGTTGTGGACAGCACCACGCATAAAGTATTAATAGTGTGATCCATGAAAGTAAAACCATATCCGAAAATCGCTTTGATTTGAAGCCTCGGAATTTAGTATATTAAAGGCCCTGGCATCCCACTTGCAGAGCTTTGGCAACGAAACTCTAAGAAATTTGCTTAGTCCGCTCCATTTACACAAATCGGATCACCAAGTTCCAGTGTTGCCCTACTTTTTTACGAAGTAGATCCTCTGACAAATCGAACTAATTCTGTAATGTAGTTGGGCCTCCACACCAATTAGGATCGATATATGGCATAGAAAAATAACCATATGCGTCATGAGAGATCCTGCTCATACACTTTCTTATGAGGTTAAAGGCGTTGTCATTATTTTTAGATTACCCCCTAGGATCTGAAACGAGCCACGTATAATCTGAATCCAAGTTTGCTCAATAATTAGACTACCAAACTTTTTCCGACCTGAGTTGTACTTAAATGGATTGAAAAAAATTTCCATTCAAACTAAGTATTGGTGGTCTTGGATCTATTCTTACAATTAAGGGACTAAAATACTGTAGCATGGAATAAATTTCGCACTAACTATATTTTGCAAAAAAATAACTGCTGAGAGAGTACTCTACATTATTTAGTCATGTTTGGGATAAATTCATTTCAGTCTTTTGTTCCATTGTTATGTTTATGGCTTAAAAACATGCGAATAGAAGGATGGAATTTTTTGGATCGAAACAAAAACGTGAAATGAAAAGATGCTACAGGATATTAAATTAATTTTTAAGTGCGAGAAACTCATCATCACAACAATAGGTGTAGAATTATTTTCTTTATGTTCAAATTCGTGTGGCTGTGTTGAACAGATATTAATGATAAATTATGAAATAAGAACATATTTCTTGTTTCTAACATAATAAACATCATGACGTACACAAAAAATGTACGTAAATGTACAAAGCCCTTTTTACATTAAAATGTAATAATAAACTTAATGTTTTACAGAAGAATGGGAAGGAGTGAAAAAAAAACTTACACGGTTGGATTGTGTTACGAAGTAATTCAAAATCCTGTAAACGTCTTTGAAGTGGCTTAGCAATGTTTTGGCCATAGTAAAATAGTTTGATACATTTGTGTAGTTTTTAAAACATTTGAGAATTTAAAGGTATCGGGTGAAAAACATGTATCATTATCGTTATAAAAACAGTAAGGATAGCAAAAAAGTCGGGCGGGGCCGACTATGTGATACCCTACACCACTATGCATATTTAGTTGAGCTCTCGTAAAAGAAATGTTTATATTGAGCATTACTGAGCTCTATGAGATATCTGGTACAAAATATGATTATGCTAGAGTGCATCTTCCGAAAGTTGGAGATTAAAACACCAAATCGGATGAAACATATAGGTATAGGAGGTAGACCTATATCTGAACCGATTTTCAGCAAGTTTTAAATGTTAACTTCTAGAATGAATTCGTTCGGAAGTTCAACTTTTCACTCACTTTGGGCTGAATTTGATGCACAACAAGCTATATCCAAATCTGATCCGATCTTGATAAAATTTGAATTACGTATTTCTAGGCTGAATCTAATATCTGGTACTAAATATCATGTTTACACCCCACAAACAGTGCGAATGTGAAGGTTTTAAACACCAAATCGGATAAAACATATATATGGAAGCTATAGCTATATCTGAACCGATTTCCACTAAATTCAAAGTACTTATGTCTACACTAAATTCGGTCGGAAGTACCAAAATTCTCACCATTTGGACTGATATTAGCCATTTGGTTCACAAGAAGCCTAAAATAGGATGAAGATATATATGGGAGCTATATCTAAATTTGGACCGATTTTCAACAATTTCAATAGGGTTCGTCCTTGAGCCAAACAAATGTTATTTAGAAAAATTAATCTCAATCAAATAATAAATGCAAACTGCATTTTGCTTACAAAAATACATGGACAGACAGACGGACGGACGGACGGACGGACATGCATAAATCGACTCAAAATGTGATTCTATGCTGATCACCAAAAGGAACTATGGATCTATCTCCTTTTCTTCTCCATGTTACAAACAAATGCAGAAAGACATAATACCCTTACCACTATGTGATGTAAGGTATAAATATGAATGAAAAAATACTTTTGCCTTGAAGTTTTTTTCAATTTGACATACTATATTGAAGTGTATGTTTCTTATTGTTTGAATTCTGAATAAATAACATCAACAATTAAAATGAGTGAGCAATTCGATGTTAAATGGCGACTTTTCATGTCTTAAATTTGCATCTAGCTTTCTATTGAATTTGTAACCCTCAAGAGAATATTGGTTAGGAACGTAAATTTGGGATGTACGTCTATATGAAATAGACTCCGAAATGTCAAACTGGGACACATTCAGTCGGAAATTGTGGTAGAGACATGAATAATCGTTATTGCATTATACCATGATGAAAAATATGGACTTTATGGGGTCTCCAACGCACAATTTAAATGTGTAAAAGAAAAATTATCTAACTATTCTGAAATCATTCTGCCCTCAATTTTGAGGTCGACAAAACTAAATACCACGCAGCACGGTATTCTAAACGTTGGAAATTCAAATTCCAAATTGAAACTCATTTGAATGGAAAATATTGCTAAGTTCTTTACAATACCAAAAATTGTTCGGAGTTTTTATATCGGGCTATTATAGATGTTTTTTAACTCTCAAATTAAAAATAAGATCAGGCTGTTCAAAATATCTAACACCGACGGTAGGTGACCATCTGTTATATTTTTTGTCATTAACATTTACTTCTATTTAGAAATTACTGTGGGGTCATTACTTATTATAAAAATTGTGACTTATAGTCAGTCATTTATTATGCTTCAAAAAATATGCATTAAAGACTAAAGGTACGTTTATTTATAAATAAAAATATTTCTCTGACACAATTATCTCATGTTTTGATTTAACAGGAATGTTTAGAATTTGACTTACTATTTGGAAGAGCTTTTTTTTATTTTAATGAAAGTAAACAGAAATTAGTTAACAATACGATTGTAATTGATTGACTTCGATCCTAAATTGCGCCCCTTTAGTTGAAAAATGTAAGTGGAATGGGGACAGTTTAACACCTGGACCTGCTTTAAGCATTTCTTGAAGGATTTGTAGTTTGGTGACAAAAGGATTTATATTCTTGAAACTGATTCTGATAACGTTTATATCTCGAAATATACTACACTTTACGAAGAAATTAAATGTTCTTTTTGGTAGACGAATGTTAGGAGATAACATTATACCTCAACGAGGACTGATGTATATGGCTGCATATGGCTGACATATGACTGCAGAGGGTATATATCCTTTGTTACGGCCTCATCGAAATAACGGTTTTAGACCCTAGGTCTCTTTAGACCAAATCCAATTCACGACATTTGCAGTCGAACTAGAGGTGTCGGCCCAACTGTCTGTCTGGATGGCTGGTGCGCACGATAACTGTCGAAGGGAGTATCCAAATTTGCTACACTTGCCTCCCCCACGAAAGTTAAAAATTTTCAAATGGAATAAATTGACTTATGGATAGAAAAAGGATCATTCGATTTTGTGCAAACTTTGCAAAGAAGAATATTTCTGTTCGTGCAAGATCTGTTGTGAAGATGCTTGATATCGCCGCACACCTTCACCCATTCTATCAATATCATAAACTTTTACAACTCACGTATTTTTAATGTGTCTTATAACAGTAATGTAATTTAGACCATATCTTACCACATATAAATTTGTATGCAAACAAATTGGCAACAATGCTTGGAGCATTTAACATATTATTGCCAATAATAATGTTTTGGGGCCATTGGACCGAAAGCAAATTGAAAATATACACTGAAAATGATTTCATAAATTTCGTACTGCAATTCATCTCTAATAAAAGATTTTTCCAAATTGATACTGTCGATGGAGTAATTAAACTGCAATTTTTATGAGACATTTCGGACAGCAGGCTCGCATTATCTGAGATCGAATAAATTACAGAAACTCACAAGCCATGCAGCCGTGCAACTTTTGAGGCAGTCGGCCAGTGAACAGCAGTAGCAGCAACACCAACGACAATTATAATACCAACGAATGAATCGAATGAAGAGGAGAAGCAATGCACACGATGGACAATGGCTACCAAAAATGTTTTGGTTGTGTTAAACACTCGAGAAAATATTTGAAATTGAAACCCTAAAATGAAAAAATAATTAATTATAATATTGGGAAAATAAATTTGGGAAAAGCAAAATTAATAAAAATATAAGATTTTCAGTAAAGATTCCCGACGAGTATTGGGACGCATACGCCAGAAGGCACATTTTGTTATTTTTAAATTTATACATGATCTCTATTGACCTGTCTTATGTAAAATCCTTGTAAGGTTTAGGTCGGTGTAGCCTAAAACCATCGGTCAAACCTAAATTTGCCACATCCAACCATGGCCACATATTATAAACTGATTCACAGTTAATTTGAATAATATTCCGCTGTTGCACAAATTGATATAATTTTAAAAATTGATTGCTGGGTTACAAGTTAGTATTTTTTAATTACTTATATGCATGCAGTTGACATAGTGTATTTATTAAAAATTTTCGGGTGAATTTTTTCGGTTATGATTTTGTTTTGCATAAAATTGATCTTGTTTAATGGCAAATTTAAGCCAATAAAAGAAGATAAATATCACACGTGTACACACCAATGCATTTCAAAATTTTAAAATGTATAAAAAATTAGGAAAAGAAAGTAGAAATAGGAAGAAAACAAGTAAAAAACATTAAGTTCGGCCGGGTCGAACTTTTTATAAAGGAAACAATAGAACCCATTATGACCCACAACTACCAATTTTTAGATATATCCGTGGGAAAATATGGCAAAAATCATCAAAATGCCGAATAACGGGAGGTACCGCTATATGGGGCTATAAAAAGTGGATCTATACGTACAATGTTTCGCCAACGGAGCTAAAACCCTTTAGGACCCACAAATACCAATTTTTAGACAAATCCACGTAGAAATGTGGCAAAAATCATCACAACACCGAATATTGGGAGGTACCGTTATATGGGGGCTGTACCAAAACCTGGACCGATATATCTCATTTTCAATACCAAAAATGTGGGCTGTATCGTACGGCAAAAATGTGGGCTGTATCGTGATTTGAACAGACAGACGGGCATCGTTAAATCGATGAATTTTATTTTTAAGAATATTTATATACCTTATGTGGTCTACGAAAAATATTGAGGGATGTTACAAACCGACTGACAAAGTTAATATACCCTACTTTCCAAGGTGGAGGGTAAAAAATGTGTTCTAAAGAACCTTTTTAAAGATGTATTTGTACAACATCAAAAATTAAAGTCCTTGAAACTACTTCAAACATGAAGGTCTTTTAAAAGTATATTTTTTTAATTTCTTACTTAGAGTAAACTTGATGAAAAACTATGTTAATTCCACCGTGAAATAATTAGATCACAATGTTTTGTGTTGAAAATTAAATAATTGAATCATGTCGTGATTTACCTGTCTATCGGTTTTCTAAGCTTTTTATAACATACTAGCTTTCCCGGTCCGCGTTGCCAGCCCGTATTTTAGTATTTAAAGCATAGTAAATCACAGATCACAGGCGGCACAATTTTGATTATAAGTAATGACTTGATTATGAGTAATGACTCCATGACTAAATATAAATTAATATTCATGGCAAAAATTATAATTACCGTCGGTTTTAGATATTTTGAATAGCCTGCTCTTATTTTTCAGCTATAGGCTTTAATTTGAGTGTTAAATGCCTATATGATAAAGAACATATATAATAACCCCATATAAAAATTCAGCTCAATTTTTGGTATTGTGAAAAGCATTCAAATGAGCTATAATTTGAATTTCCAACGTTTGAAATCCCGTACTGCGTGGTATTTAGTTTTGTCCACCTCATACTTGACGGCAGAATGTGGTCAGAATAGCAAAAAAAAAAAAAAAAAAAAAAATACTCTTTTGGTCCGATTACCGTAAGATGGACATTAATTGTTTGTCATTTAAATTGTGCGGTGGATATCCAATAAAGTTACTTTATAATTTCTTATTTTTTATGTTTCTGCCACAATTTCCGACTGAATGAGTCCCAAATTGACATTTCGGAGTTTATTTCATGTAGACGTACATCCCGAATCTACGTTCCCAACCAATATTTTCTTGGGGGTTACAAATTCAATATAATACCAAATTTTCTTTTCTGACCACACATTGGTTAGGAAATTGGACTTGGGGGTATACTAATGTGGCCACTATACTTAAATAAATGCCTATGTGGATAATTATCTGTAAGATGATATTGTACCCCATGTAGCCTCAAGACTAAGATGCGCCCTTTTCCGAAAAAATAAAAATTTTATAAGAAGAGGTTTTCTTCCCCCTAAGAAACAAAGATGTCAAATAAGGGTCAAAAAATGAAAAAAGTGGCCAAGATCCCGAAAATACTTTAAATATGATGGTGATACCAAAACAGGATCATTTTTTGCAAAGATGATTTCTTCTTAAATTATCAACATAAGCTAAAATTAGTACGAAAAATATGGTTAAAACGTAGAATATACTTGAAATCGGGTTGTTCCGTTATCGGGGGTTATGACCCATATTATGACCTGCCAAAGCGATTAAAGGTATCTTGAATGTTTAGGAAGAATTTCTATTTTGCGTCCTTTATAGTCGGTATTTGACTGATTGCAGTCCCAATGTATTTTGCATTTTGTGTTCTCATTTGACAATTTATTGTCATATGAAAGAAGCAGGTCCTCTTTTTGAAATGAACACCATAACGCTTTATCGGTCATTCTTGTTTGTTTAAACGTGTTTGCATCTTCCAGCTGAAGCACGATGTAGGTCCTGGAGTAGAAAGCATTTAACATCGTATTGCACCCTCATTTCATTTTTTATATTATTCATTCAGAATTCAAATCAATAAAAAATGTACACTTCAATATAGAAAAAAGAAAAAGAATCTTCAACTGGTTCGCTGATTTTTTTGCATCAAATTTTTAAAGGTCAATAGAATGTACTATTATTTTGAAATTCGATTCCATTGAAAAATTGTCGATATTTCCCGATTTTAGAATTTTCATATAAAGCGACAACGGATAAAACTGTTATTTATAGATTTTATGTATTGATTGGATAATACGAATAAATACATAAAATCTATAAATAACAGTTTTATCCGTTGTGGCTTTATACTACCCAAAATTAGAATTCCAAAAAAAAAAAAAAAAAACACTACAAATGTACATTCGAAAATAGTGAGTCAAAATGGAAAATGAGTCAAAAATGCAATATAAAACATTACTATAATACACTTTAAAAGTCAAAATGAAAATGTTCAAATATCACATTTAAACGCGATTTTTTTTTTGGATTTTATTCTTTTCTGCCAAGAGGCAATTCCGAATTTGTCTGAATCGTTAAAATCAGACCGGCGGTCTTTAAGTTATAAGAGTAGTAACTGACACAACTTTTTTTTACATATAGAGAGATATGTACAGCCCCTAAATAAGTACTTAGGGTTGGATGGAAAGCCAACAGCATCTCGTGTAAAAATTCTCAAACCGATATCTTCATTATTTTGGCAAATATAAGGATTTTAGATAAATCGAAATAGTGGGCGTAAAAGTAGTCGTGGTCAATATTTTTTTTCTTTAAAAACCTAACTCGGAGTATGACGAATGTTTGTACAAAAAATTTTTCAAATCGGTCCATCCGTTCTCAACTGATTCCATTACCAACGAACAACAATGGATTTTTATATAGATAAAACTTGGGTGGATTGAGGTATATAACATAAATGTTCATAAAGAACAGACTAATATAATTTTTCTTGGTCAACAGATATGGTTATGTGAGTTTTTGAACCGAATTTTCGTATAGTTTCAATCTGTTAAAGTAAACGATAAAACTTAGATCTTACACCCCTACCAAATATATAACGTACTCCTACTACTATTTTTACCACATAACTTGAATACACGTATGCTACAGAAATATATCGATCGTGATAAATTTAAAGTTGAACAAATTTAACATTGACAGAACAGATTTTTGTATGGCGTAAATAAAAACGAATAATATA
Source organism: Musca domestica (assembly GCF_030504385.1). NCBI lineage: Eukaryota > Metazoa > Arthropoda > Insecta > Diptera > Muscidae > Musca > Musca domestica. The sequence goes on along the minus strand of NW_026712328.1, from coordinate 20,232,132 downwards.
AAGATTGTGAACATTTAGATATGGAAAAGGCTAAATTTTGGAGAATTCAATGTTTTATGCAGCGTTGCCTAAAACGCTACTTACTTCCAAATAAGTAAAAATGTTTGTAATTGGAAAAAATTAAAATTGGACGAACTTTAAATGTGTAGTATTTTATACTGAACGTCGGGTATTAGACAAGATTTTAGAAATTCGATTGAAATCGCAATCACCTGCAATTAATGTGCAAAATTTGAAGAAAGTTGAACTCATTTTGCACATTTTAAAAGAATTATGATTTTTAAAAATGTTAATCCTTTGTTAAGAATGTAATAAAAGGAGTCTACCGATGTTGTACATTTTCGCACCTGATCTCACACTGATAAAAATATTAGAATTTGCCAATGTAAGGTATTTTCTGTAAAAATGTCGATCGAAAGATTGGACTGACATTGTCCATTTCGAAACTCGAGCGGGTAAAAGTGGAGCATAATATTATTTAAATGGCTGTATTTTTTGGTCATGCAATAGGCTACAAGAGCTGTCCAATTTTTAAACACGTTATCTACTGTGAGTAGCTTTATTTCACCAATGGTTACACGAATATTCATTGAAAGCGTAAGTTGTCTCTGGCTTGTAGCGTAACAACTATCTTTGACGGCACCCCGAAAAACGCAGCTCTGAGATTGCCATGGCGTAATCAGCTGTGCAGGTGATTTGGCCTTTATCGTATACTTCCTGTACTTTACATGAGATATGTGATATTTTTGGAAAATGTTCAAATGTTGGCGATGTACCATATACAATTAGTAGAATGAGTGGGACGGTTGAGACAACTATTTAGATAAACCAATTATGAAAATAATTAGAGGAGAGCTATAATTATTCAAAATGTTGACCCTTTGCGGGGAAGCTACCAGAAGGAGTGAAGCGATGTATTCCATTTTCACACCAGTTCTTATGTTAGTTGAGATATTAGGATGAGTGAAGCTTAGAATGAATCGAATGCTTATTTCGCATTTTATAATCGTTTTGTTTATTCAAGAATTTAAGCCTTTGTGTGGGATGTACCAGAAGAAGTGGGCAGATACCTATCATCTTCAAAACATATCTTGTATTAACAATAATATTGGGATGTTTGATGATGTAATTATCCAAATGTCGAAACTTTGTGGGGAGGTACCAGAAGGAGTAAGCCGATATATATCATCTCCACATCAGTTTTTGTGTTGATAGAAATATTGAGATATGTCTAGTTTGAAAAAGGAATCACGATTTACGAGTGTAATAGTAATGGCTATTCAAAATGTTGTCACGTTGTGGTGGAGATACAGAAGGAGTGGACAGATATATCCCAACTCCGCATAAGATCTTGTGTTAATAAGAATGTAGGGAAATGTGGAAACCTTCCTCTTATTTCACATTGTATAAATGTTATAATTTTTCCTTTGTGGGGCAGGTACTCGATGGAGTGGGTGGATATTGTCCATTTTCGCACCTGACCTTGAGCATAACTACAAAAAAGTTTATGAGTGTTTTTAGGTAGAGTTTCACAAATTTTGTATAGAATTCCAAGATGCCAGACTCTGTCAAACGCTTGGGAAATGTCTATAAATAACGCGGAGCAGTATTCCTTCCTTTCGAATGCCATTCTAATGTTTGTGACTATGCGGTGCACTTGCTCAATAGTACTGTGGTTCTTACGGAAGCCGAATTGGTGGTCGGTGATAATATTGCTACTTGTAATATGGGGAGTTAACTTCCTTAGTAATGTTGTTTCGAACAGCTTTGAGAGTATATATAGAAGACTGATGGGTCTATACGATTTTACCTGCGTTGGATCATTTCCAGGTTTCGGAATCATTACTATTCCAGATTCTTTCCATACAGACGGGAAGTACCCCACTCGAAGAATGCTGTTAAATATAAATAACAATAGTTTAACGGCCGGTGTTGGTAATTTCTTGAGCATGTTTGGAGTAATTCTATCTTTACCCGGGGATTTTTTTAGTTTCATCGAGGCTATAGAACTTACGATTTCTTTTAGAGAAAATTGTATTGGATTCGGAACAATGTCGTCAATGAAAGGTTGAACAAATGACGATGGTCCGGGATTTGGGGTAAATACAGATTCACGGTGTTCGGCAAATTCGTTTACTTTTTCTTTTGTAGATCTTGCCCAAGTCTCATTTCTTGGCGAATTGGAGATTGGGCGATAGGTCTTTTCAAGTTTTTTGTGGCTTTCCATAAGCTGTAGTCAGTTCTCTCTGTGGGATCCAGGTTATTTAGGAATATTTTTTGGTTTCGTTCTTCATTTAATCTGAGTGCTTGTTGTAAGAGTTTTTCACATTCTTTTAATTTTTCCCGAAACCTAGGTGAGCGGTGCTTCTGCCATTCTTTTCTGGATTGTAGGAATTATTTTCTAATTTAGAAAATTTAGTGGGAGTGGCAACATTGACAGCGGTGTTGACTATCGAAGTAAATATTTTAACTGCATTGTCAAATTCTTCTCCGGACTTTAGAGGAGTGTTAGAATTCACATGTGTACTGACATATTTTTTGTACTTCATCCAGTTTGTATATTTATTTGGTAGATAATCCGGGGAAGTTGCGAGTTGAACATCATTTAATGTTATTATATTTGGGGAATGGTCGTTTAGGGAATTATCGTGTTCCCCAACCCTAGACCGGCTCCGACTTTCCTGAAAGGGATTTGGTTCAAAGAGACTTAGGGTCAGTTATTTCGATAAGGCAAGTTTTGATCTTATATAATGATATGTACCCTCTGTATGCAAAAATGCGTTCCACTTACGTTCAGTGGAAGGATAAAACTAATTATCTTTCAAATGTTCAATTTTGCCGTATTAAATGATATATATCTTCTGTAGCCATATGTCGGCCTGTGCCTCCACCCTACACATGTCCCAGATTCAGCTGTATAGAAAAATTTTTGTCGCACCCTTCTCTACAGTTTAAAGAACAGAGCATAGGTATCGATGAAGTCAGAGGGATAGCCCGGAGGCCGGGTCTATTCTAAAATGGTAAATTTCTAGACATTATCTAAGCACTAGGAATCTAATAGCTTTAAAGCTGCAGACTATGGTTGAAGGTAAAACAATAATATTAAAGGCTTCCAGAAATACAGGGGTGTGATAAAAACTGAAACCAACTGCTGTCATTTCTAAACCATTCGTCCGACTGCTGTTAAAATTTTTCCAGTGACAGATCATTATAAAAAAGTTATTCGTGATGGTGATTCCGTCTGTCCATGTTAATTTGTAATCACGCTACAGGTCGCAATTATGGTCCGATCTTCACGAAATTTAGAATGGAGGTGGGGCTATGGTCAGAATAGAACCCTATTTCTTTTGGAGATAATCGCATAATATTTAGGCATTGAAATTGACCAAAACCTGAAAAATTCCTGATTTTGCAGTTGCTCTACAGTTCGCAATTATAGACCAATCAAAGCGGAAGACAGCATGGAGCTAGAGCTTAGGGCTGGGCAGAAGCCTTCCAATTTTTATGGTCATCGGGTATTTGATGCACCAAACACGATATGTATGTTCGATTCCAATGAAATTGGGAATGTGTGACGGGATTTTGATTAGAAAATAAATTAGTCAAGTTATATTAAAATCGGTTCAGATTTGGATATAGCTCTTATATATATTTTCGACCGATTTCATCTATTTTATGCACGATAAACGAAATGTACGTTCGACTCCAAAAAAAAAAAAATTGGAATATGTGATGGGATTTTGATTAGAAAATAAATTAGTCAAATTATATTAAAATCGGTTCAGATTTGAATATAGCTCACATATATATTTTCCGCCGCATTCACATATTTGATGCACAAAATACCATACGTATTTCCGATTCCAATGAAATTCGCCATGAGTGACTAAATTTGGTACAAAAATTCTAATTATATCTCCCATATATATTCCCGGCCGATTTCACATATTTGATGCACCAATTTCAATGAAATATGAAAGTTGTGGCGGAATTTGGTGTAAAAGTAATTTTTTTACAATTATACTAGTAAAACTATAAAATCTAAAAAAATCGCATAAAAAGATGCTAATAATGATGTTAATATAGCTTTTGTATTATTTTGTGACATATTTTTATTTTTTCATATTTTTTATCGCATGCGATTTTTCCAATTTGGCTTGAAATATTGAAGTGTATATTTTGTAATATTTTTTCACCTTACAACACAGGTCTGGGTTAATTTATATACAGATTGCAATTATCGTCCGATCCTCAGGAAAATTTTCATAAGGGAAGGTTAGACTCAGAAGGGCTAGGCCTATTGTTTTCAAAGATGTTCGCAATATAAAGTTAGGGGTTAAAATGAACAAACAACTAAAAATGTTCCTGATTTTGCTGCCGTTATAAAGGTCACAAATAGAAACTAATGGACACGAAATCTCGCATGAAGTTAGAGTTAAGGACAGCGGGTAGAATGGACCACTACTTTTGTGTGGAAAATTACCAACATTTCTTACAGGCGATGTCCGAAATACACAAAAGGCGAACTTCTGACTTTTTTTTGGCTGATTTTGTTGACGAATATGGCCAAATATCGTAGATAAGCATATCATATAGATTAGTCTAAATTTGGACTCTCTTGTTTTTGCAAAATATTTCGGGGTTCAAATGAACCGAAAACAGAAAAAAATCATGATTACACAATTGAAGCCAATCGACACGTCGGAGCCTTTTAGATGACCACTGGATTATATTTAGCTGTAAAATGGACCACACAACCAAAAGCACGACGGTGAGCGTAAATATTGCGCAAATGTCCCTAGTGACATAATTTCAAAAGCGAAATCTTTCAAAATGAATTTGGACATAAGGAGGCTTCTAACATATTGTAGTGTTGTAGGCTATCACATGGTCGGCCCCGCACGACTATAGCCTTTGCTTACTTGTTTTATCTTACCTTTTTATATTATGTTAAACTACTGGCATCAAATTTGTCTTTCTTCTTTAAGAAAATACAGTCGTAAGTATTGCTTTCTATCATCGAGGAAAAAGTGTAATCGTGAAACCTGATATTTTTATAAATTACAAAATATGTTTCATGATTTATGAATTACAGTTTCTTCAAAGCTCAAGCACCTTCATTGACTGCAAAAATTTTTAAATTATGCCCTTACGTGTTCGCATGCCAGCCAGAGATTTGAGTTTTTGTGAAAATCATGTAATAAATGTGTTTTACATGAAATGTCAACAATTTGCACTTAATTTAATGTCCCCAATATATCATTTGTCTACAAAAACTATTTGATTTAATAGACGCTCAAGATTAACACTGAATAAAACCCAAATCTTTTATATGATTTTCGGTGGCATTTTTTGTCGTTCGTTGTTGCTACATGCAACATGAATATTTAAATAGTGAAGCCAAATAATTCTTTTTCTGTCGAATATATAGACGAATATACGCCAGGCCAGGCGATGGCCTATGACCGCACTCTGCCTCTGACCATCGTAACACTGCTCCCACAATAAATACGGAAATGAAATAAATCGAGGGCAAAATGAATGTACTCCGTATATAAAATGAATGAATGAACGCTCTAGTGCAACAAAAACAACAAGAGCAACAAAAGGACAACAATTGCAAAAATATGTGAGAGCTGGTGTACGGCGCGGTGTAGGTGTGCACATTGGGAGGCTGAGCTGAGTGGACGGTATGCAAAGTTTGGGCCAGTTTTCCAAACAGACCAAAAAAAGGTACTGGTAAAAATCAACACCAACTGGTAAAAATCCAAAAACAAAAAGTATTGAAAAATACGTTTGTTTTGGATTTTGGTGCTTGTTTTGTTGCTAAAGTGGTATGGTTGGGAAATTTCTGTTGTTGAATGGATGCCATGGATGCTTACGACTCGTCCGTTGTCCGTCGTCGGCGTAGTCATAGTCGAACGTACATTCTACATTCAACTGACAAAAATTTTATTTCCTTTTATTTGCAAAAGAGGAGCACTCCATAAATTTTCGTACGCTCAATATTGTTTCAGATCATAAATCATGGCTGCATTTGCGTATGAACACACATTTCTACAGAGAAACAGCAACAAATCCAGCAACAGAAATATTGGTTGTTCTTTAGTTTTCATGATGTACAGCATGTCAATGATATAACGAATTCGTGAGTACTTTCAAATCGCATAGCATCTGTATATAAGACAATTGTGTTTTTAACTATGTTCATAACTAAAGAACCTCTGGTTCGATTTTAATGATTCAGTGAATTCCGGAATTGTATCTGGGCAGAAAAGGATAAAATGATTGTAAAAAATCGCGTAAAAATGAGAAATTTGGAAATTTTCATTTTGACTTTTGAAATGTAGAATTGCAATGTTTTATTTTGCATGGTTTTTTTTTTATACCCTACAACACTTTGTGTTGGGGGTATTATACGTTTGATTGGGCCAAAAATTATGTAACACCACGAAATATTGATTTCCCACATAGGAAAGTATATATGGATCTTCCTATCTCGCCGACCTGAGTCGATCTAGCTATGTATGTCCCTCCGTCCGTCTGACCATGTTAATTTGTAATCACTCTACAGGTCGCAATTATGTATGACCCGATCTTCACGAAATTTAAAATGTAGGTGGGGTTAAGGTCAGAATAGAACCCTATTTCCTTTGGAGATGATCGCACAATATTAAGGGGAATGGACTAACAACTGAAAAACTGATTTTGCAGTTGCTCTACAGGTCACAATTATGGACCAATCGAAGCGAATGTTAGCATGAGGCTAGAGCTTTGGGCTGGGCAGAAGCCTTCCAATTTTGATGGTCATCGGGTAAAATTTAGTGGTTGAAATAGACCATAGCATTTGTGATAAATAAAAGTAAAAATTTCCATTAAACCGCGAATATTTTTAATGCGAAATCACAAATAGACGAACAGGTCAATTCTGACCGTTACGTAGATGCCGATAGTAAATATATCGGATATATATAGCGAAATATATAAAATGTATATGTACAAAGAAAGGGGATGTTAGCTAGAATTTTTATATCTCCGGAATGGCTGACGCGATTTTGACAAATTTTGTAAATTTAGAATGCCCTTTTGGCATAAAAGTATAAAATCTAAAAAACTCGCATAAAAAGATACCAATAATGATGTTAATATAGATTTTGTAGTATTTTGTGACATTTTTTTAGCAATATATTTAGGGGTTGAAATGGACTACCAACTCAAAATGTTCCTGATTTTGCAACCGTTATAAAGGTCACACATAGAAACCAAAGGACACGAAATCTCGCATAAAGTTAGAGTTTAGGATAGCGGGTGGAATGGACCACTACTTTTGTGTGAAAAAGTACTAACATTACTTACAGGCGATATCCGAAATACACAAAAGGCGAACTTCTGGCTTTTTTATGCTGATTTCGTTGACGAATATAGCCAAATTGCTTTTGGAGATGATCGCAAAATCGACACGCCTGAGAATATAGTTAAGCACAGTGAAGAATTCTAGCATTTTGGATGACCATTGGATTATATTTAGCCGTAAAATGAACCACAAAAACTAACAGCACGACGGAGTGCATAAATATTGGAAAAATGTCCCTGATCAAAATGCTAAGGGTAATTCCTTGGCAGTGCTCCGTGACATAATTTCAAAAGCGAAATCTTCCAAAATGGATTTGGACATGAGGGGGCTTCTAACATATTGTAGTGTTGTAGGGTATCACATAGTCGGCCCCGCACGACTATATTCTTTGCTTATTTGTTAATTTTGACTTATTATTTTGATGTATTTTGACCTAATATATGATGTGTAGTCTGTTTGGGGAGTATAAAGCGGCAGTGGTTGTGTATGATGACGTGGAAATAATTTAACGCGGTCAAACCAAAGTTAAAGGATAATCGCTAAAAAGTCAAAAAAAAGAGACAATCTCATGGAAAAATCCTAAAATCGGGAAAAAAATCGAGAAAATTTTTTCAATGGAATCGAGTTTTAAGACAGTAGCACATTCTATTGACAAACTTCGTCAGGGCTTTTAAACTTTTGCTGTAAAAAGCAGCGAACATGTTCAATATGTTTTTTTCCTTTTACACCCTCCACGATAGTATGGATGGTATATTAAGTTTTTCATTCCGTTTGTAACACCTCAAAATATACATTTTAGACCCCACAAAATATATATATTCTTGATCAGCATAAATTTCTATGTCGATTTATCAATGTCCGTCCGCCTATCCATTTATCCGTCTGTGGAAATCACTCTGACTTCCGAACGAAATGAAGTAGGTTGATAAAATTTTACTGAAATGTGTATTCTGTCTGCAGGACTTTTGGTATTGAAAATGGTTCAGGTTTTGGTCTGGACCCCATAAATTGGTACCTCCCTTTTCTCGGTATATTGATTATTTAAGCGACATTAATCACCGGAAATGTTTCAACTTTGGTATTTGAAGTTCGTAACAGGTACTACAGCCTATAAGAGAAAATTGTCTGTGCAGGTCCATGTCTTCAAATATAACGGTGCCTCTCGATATTCGCTATTTTGATGATTTTAGCGACATTATTCACCGAATTTATTTCAAATTTGCTGTTTGAAATTCATAATGGATACTATTCGTAATGGAAACCGTCTGTGAAGGTTCATCGTATAGACCCAATATAACGGTAGCTCCCTATATCCGGAATTTTGATGATTTTAGCTACATTCTTCACCGAATTTTTATACCCTCCACCATAGTATGGAGAGTATATTAAGTTTGTCATTCCGTTTGTTACAACTCGAAATATTCATTTTAGACCCCACAGAGTATGTATATTCTTGATCAGCATAAAACTCTATGTCCATTTAGCGATGCCAGTCCGTCTGGCGTCCAGCGGGTAGAATGAACCACTAGTTTTGTGTGAAAAATACCAACATTTCCCTTCTGCCGAAACGCTGAATATAACTTACAGGTGATAACAAAATACGCAAATGGCGAACTTCTGGTGTTTTGCTGATCTCGTTGACGAATATAGCCAAATATCGTAGACAAGCAAGTCATTTATTGGAGTCTAAATTTGGAGATACGGAGGAGCCTTTTGCTTTTGGAGATCATCGCAAAATATTTATGGGTTCAAATGAACAAAAAGCAGAAAAATGCTCCTGATCACACAATTGATACCAATCGACACAAAAGTTTCCATGAGAAGATAGTTAGGGTCAGGGAAAAGTCTAGCATTTTGGATGGCCATTGAATTATATTTAGCTGTAAAATGGACCACAACAACTAACAGCACGACGGAGTGCGTAAATATTGTTGCTAAGGGAATGTCTGGACAGTGCTCGATGACATAATCAAAAAGGAAATCTTCTAAAATGGATTTGGACATTAGGAAGCTTCTGACATATTGTACAGCTGTGGAGTACCACATTGTCGACCCCGCACGACTATAGCCTTTACTTACTTGTTCATACTAATTTAGACAAATGTTGTTCATTTGAGAAGAAACCATTCTTGCAAAAACTGTCCCCATTTTAGTATAACCAACATATGATTCAAATAATTTTCGAAGTTTTTTTTGGCCCTTATTTGGTAACTTTCTTTCTATGGGGGTAGAAAACCTCTTCGCATATAATTTTCAATTTTCGGAGTATGGCTCATCTTGGTCTTGACGACATTCATCAATTGAATTGGTTAAAAAAGGCCATCAATTGAAATAAAAAAATTCAAATTACAGCTCATTTGAATGGGAAATGTTGCTAAGCTCTTTAAAATACCAAAAACTGAGCTGAGTTTTCACAGTACGGGCAGGCAACGCGGTACGGGCCAGCTAGTTTTTATTTAAGTAGAGTTTTAATCTTTTGCCAACATTTTATTCTTGTTTCCAGAGAAATGGATGTAAAAGGCTCTGCAGTTTTTGTTCAAAAATATTAACTAATACTTAATCTCAAGGCGAGAAACTTATTCAGAGCTGATATGGTATTCTTCTAATTTCCTCGATTTTCTTCACATAGTTATGGGACATTGTATTTTTAAAACTATTTTATTATTTATTCATCAACACATTTATTTACTAAATGTCTTATTTGTTACGTATTTAGTTTCTTACCTATTTATTTATATATGTATGTTATATTAATTTTTAAATAACTAATAACGTGTCGTTTATTTATTTATATTCTTATTTATTGATTTAATAATTTAAAAGTTAATACTAGAAATTGGTTTGACAATTTTAATAATGCTCTAGTTCGGTGGCATATGCAACCATGTCTTCACTGTTGCAAAACTCATTTTCAGTTCACATCAGCATTCATACACAGTGTGCGTTACACATGTGAAAATGTCTGTTGTTTCGTAAATATAACAGCAAAAACTGAAGTATGTATAGGGGGGATTTGAATATACATCTCGATGTGAAAATAACGAGGCTAATTTCTGAAAGGTTTCTTGCAAACTTTAAATTTATTCACAGATTTGTTAAGTCAGGTGATTTTTGTAAAAATCATAGATCGATATATCATTGTTGTGGAGTTCATGTTACGAATGTGAGGGACTTAACCTCAAATCGAATGAAACATATGAATTGGAGCTATTGCTATATCTGAACCGATATTTACCAAAATTGCCAGACATACTTCAAGGCGGAACTATGTGTGCTAAAATGAATTTGACTCCGACAGATAATACGCATTTGGTACACAATACTTATAAAATCAGACGATACTACATATGAGAGCTATATCCAAGTCTGAGTCTATTATAACCAATTTCAACAGGTTTTGTCATTGGGCCAAACAAATGAATTGTGGAAAATTGCATCTCAATCCGACAATAAATGCGACCTGTACTTTGTGTACAAAAATACATGGATAGATGAACGGAAAAGTATAATTCATGAAGTTAAGGTACTACCCGGATGTTGATGAAGCTCATCTCATTTCTTATATTTTCAAAATACTTTTAAAGTGTCCATCGACAGTGTCGGAAAAAATCAAGCCTTCAAAAAAGTTATGAAATAAGAACAGCAAAAATATACAGCTACAATGCAGTTGTGCAGCATGTGATCCATTACCAATGCAGCCGTGCAGCCAACATCCAAACAGATATGTACATACATATGTATGCATATGTATGTACGATTATGCATACACACATTTCTATTGGTATTTTCCGACTATTGCTTGGGATGGGAGTCCCAACCTGAATTGTACAAAATGAACACCATCATCTGTTGTTGGCTGTTGCTCTAGGTGGTTGTTGTTCTCGTTGTGGGCATGGGATACGTCATAGAACTTTTTGGCATCGTTTTATAAATGCATTGACATCTACTCCTGGAAAACAAAGTCGAAATTAACCAAAGGCAAACTATAGTTGTACGGTATTATAGCAGGAACATCGTTACCAAACCCTCCACATTGCATTAACATTCCGCCAGACTGTGCATCGAACTCCTTTCGGAATTTCATACGCACCAACAAAACCAGAGATGCCCGGACATCGCTAAGGACCTGGTAAAATCCAAGCGGAAAAGAGAATGCTTAAAAGCCAACACAAGGGAGCTTGTGTATCGCATCCACCCTTCGGAGTGTGTTAATGTGAAGTGGTCTAGCCGGTATGGTCTAGTCCGGTCAGTCATCATATTTGCATTTTCATTTGCATTAAATGTAAAAATGCTACAAGTGCAACATACAACGACACACACACACCCATGCAAATATCTGCGCGTTCTGGATATTTTGAATTTGCAACACGTAGCGTCTATTTTTCTAAAGCGCCACACTGTAGCTGTTCGCTATTGATAAATAAATCACCTTGCAGTCATGATGGTTTTGCCCGGGACGTACGTTGTTCATTTAACCATTGGATTGTCAACTCGTCGTTTTTTCCACGTCAAAGCAATTATTAGGCATTTGAAGTTGTTGTTCGGTTGTTTATTTTATTCTGAAATTGTAACAATGTTAAATTTTAGTTTGCTAAACTCAATGCAATTTTCGAAAATTTCACATGTTTGAAGTGTTTTTGAAATCATTTTTGTCGTTTTATGTCACAGTTGACACCAGGTGGATAGGTTGTTATTCTCTGAGAACCTGGTTTTTATATAGTGTGAAAAATCCCAATACCAAATTTAATCCGCAGAAACGAAGGATTAATTAATTTCAAATGCCAAGCGTGCAGAAAAATGCAACCTTTTTAAATTGAGTGACATTTCTGTTGCAATTAGTGAATTCGAGGTAGCAACATTAAATTGTTGTGTAGTATTTTACTGTTAGCCCAATACCGTGGCAAATGCGTTGTGGGTCAATGCTTCTTAAAAAAATCATATCCCAATCCGATTTCAATATAATTTGACAAAATTTACTTTTACACCAAATTCCGTTACACCTTCCATATTTCATTACGTGAAATCGGTCTAAAATATATACATGAGAGCTATATCCAAATCTTAACCCATTTCCCATTGATTTGACGAGTTTATTATTGTAACCAAATACCGCCACACATTCTAAATTTCAATGGAATCTGTCATATATATCGTGTTAGGTGCATACATAAAATCGGCCGAAATATATATACATATGAGAGCTATACCCAAACCTCAACCGTTTTCAATATAATTTTTTTTTTCGGTACCAGATTTCGTCTCTCTGTCCGAATTTCATTGGCATCGGACATACATATCGCGTTGGGAGCATCAAATATGTAAAATCGGTCGAAAATATATATGGGACCTATATCAGAACCGATTTCAATATAATTTGACAAATTTATTTTCTGAAAATCCCGTCACCCATTCCAAATTTCATTGGAATCGAACATACATATCGTGTATGGTGCATCAAATAAACGAAATCGGTTGAAGATATATATGGGAGCTATATCCAAATCGGTGCCGATTTCAATATAATATATTTGTGTACCAAATTTAGTCACTCATGCCGAGTTTCATTGAAATCGGACATACGTATCGTGTTTTGTGCACAAATATGGGAAGTCGGCTGAAAATATATATGAGAGCTATATCAAAATCGGAACCGATTTCAATATAATTTGGCAAATTTATTTACGTTTCAAATTCCGTTACGCATTCCAAATTTGGAGACTGTATCTGTAATCGATCAATAAATATGGGCATGTAAAATCCAAATTTTTGGGAGGTACCTCCGATTCTGATAGTATATCTCCAGTTCCAAGTGGAATTTGAAAAAATTACATAGGTTATGTTACTTTCAGAAGATGTTGTAGTATACATGGAAATTTGCAGAAAATCTGTTCGGCGGTTTTCGACTCCATAAATTACAAACAAACATACAAACATTTTCCTCTTTTATAGATATAGATGTTGGCTGATTGGTATTGAAAATGGGCTATATTGGTCCACGTTTAGGTATAGCCCACTTACGAGTAAAACGGTACTTCTAGATTTTCGGCATTTTTAAGGTTTCTGCCACAATTTCAAACCAAATCAGCTGGAACATTACACTTGGGGTTTCTGGTAGGTCTATTTTCTCCCTACAAAAAATATTCAGTACAGGACCACTAATTGGTATAGACCTCAAATAGCCTCCTTCAGATATTCCGTATTTTGAATGTTTGTTCCACATTGTCCAACCAAATTAGATGAAACTTAACAATTGACGGCCTCGGTAGGTCTGTTCTCTCCTTGCAAAAAATATTCAGTTGAGGACCACTAATGTGTATAGCCCCCATATAACGGTACATTCCCATATTCAAAGCTCGACCCAGTCGAATTGCTTTTTTACTTGTTTCAAAATTCAATGTTGCTTACACTTGGGTAGTATCTATTGTGGTTTCATTAGACAGTCCCCAGACAGACGAACATTGTTTACTCTACTTTGAATTTCATGTTGATAAAGTTAGTATGCACTTATTGAGGTTTTCAACGAAAATTCGAGATTCTGGAAACGAAACGACATAACGAAAGTGTCCCACATCTTATAGTATCATTTGTTACAAAGAAAGAAAAAAAAAACAAAATATAAATTTCGTATTTTAACGAAAATTTCAGACCCTGAATGTGTGGGATGAACAAATTCTCGACGTTATAACCGAAAAATAATTTAACTTTTGAATGCACTTTTTTTAATAATATCAAACATCTGCTAAAATTCTTGTGGGCAATCAGTGATGTCAAAGAAAAAGTTCATAATCTCATTTGCAATTTTCCCAAATATTTTATTCATATCACTTCACACCAAGGCCTTGCCAGACATTACAGAGTCTTCAAATTAAGCCATCAATCATGACATTAAGTTGGAAGACACCGCTGTGCCATATCTTCTCCTACGATTCAATACCAAGATGCCTTTTTTTCTTTTCATTGCAGTACATTTTACAATCCTCTGGATATATAAGTCATAAAAAAGATTTCCATTCTACGTACTCCGTGGCGGGCATAAGACACAAGGCACATTCGTTTGTACAAAAGCTGTTCTTTTTTTCATATATTTTCACATGTGTGATTAAGCGGTGCTATAAAGGCTGAATTTATTCCATGGAGTGTGCAACGGTTTTAGATGGCCAGATAGATTCTTAAGTCATATAGGCACAAGTACCATGAGACAGTATACGAACGAACAGGCGGGCAGACAAACGACCCTCGGAATGGACGGACGGACGGATGGACAGACAGACATCTTATAAATGTTTGATTTATGTATTCAGATGTTTGACTTGAAGCCAATATTTGGTGTTGCACTTTCGTTTGATGTTGCCATTTCAGACGATTTGCGACGCTTTGTCTTACTTTTGTTACTCTTCGCGGTGCCTTCGAATGGAAAACTGAATGGGATTTGATCGTATTCTTCATATTCGCACTTAATGCAATTGAAACCATCATTGTCTTTATGCATTCATAATGTTGTTAGTGTAGCAATATTCGTGGCCATAATAAGCCTCTCAAGTGTATCCTGTTCGAATATTTACCACAAGATTATGAAATGCTTGAAAGAGTGCATCACAAGCGGTAATAAAATATACTGTGGAAGTAAAAAAAATTGGAAATATATTATATTATGTTACACAAGTATGTATTATTTTAGTAGACATATGGAAATTTTGTCCCTCACTGTCTCACAGCAATCGTAAATGTTCATGTATTTGAACTTCATGCAGTAATTGTCTAGTTTGGCTTCATAGTGGTCTATGGTATTTTACGATAAAATCAATCAGATCACGGCGTGATGCTAACGTCGCAAGACTCTTGTTGAGTCCCCCTATTCATGTGAATGATTATAGAACTAATGGACTGTTCAATTGTTTTGTTTCCACTTTAAGTGGTGCAGAAATTGAATGATTTTCATTTTGAAATACAAAATGTTTTACCAGAAATATTTAATACAGTCATAAACTACAAAAAATTGAAATGCGTCACTAAAGCTCCACATAAACCTGGGCTCAATACTAAATCTATGAAAGTAAGAATCCCAAAATTATTATTATTATGAAACAAAAATCTAATCTCAATCAGACTCCAGTTAAATTGTTTAACTCCGAAAAGATGATTTCAAGAAAACTGGACTGTGTGCTGCGTTTTATCGTCACCAATCTTGTCTTAACCTACTCCCATGGTCAAAATTTCGATGTGATTCTATTGTAAAAATTTTAAGACTAAGCTACTTAATTAACATTTCCTGGTGTTAAAAGGGAATGCATATACTTATATATTTTTTTCTTTGTCCTCACTATTTTTTTTCTTAAGAAACCTTCAATTTTAATTTAATTTTCTCAAAAAAGCCTCCAAGCCTGTTTCTGAAAAGAAAGATACTATATTTATTTTATAGACAAATGATGAGTATAAATTATTATTCTAAACATCAGGTTCGATTCTTAAGAGGTCAATAATAATGTAATAAACTTTTGAATAATGTAATAAACTTTCAAAAAAAATTAAGTTCATTATATTTTAAGTCATTATTTCAGCACGCCGTTAAGACTTGCGTAGCATTTACGCCCTCTTTTGTGTTTATGGGAATTAGAAACAACATTTGAAAATTAAGATTCATGTATATGTTTTGCTGTATCTCCGATTTCTGACAATATAACTCTGAAATTTAAAGGTCAGATGTGACACTTTTATGTACAAGGAATATCTTCGCAAAGTGACTTTCAGTATTAACAAGTAAGACCGGATTATGTTCGGTCGGCCCGAAATTTTAATACCCTTCAACATGAGGCCAATCACATGCATTTTTTGATCAAAATGCCGAATAAAGGGAATTTCAGTTTAAATAATGGTAACAGGAAAAAGATGGACATATATAGGCAATGTTTTGCTACAATAGGTAGAACCCACTATGAAATGTATGAATCGCATTTCAAATAATTTCGCCTAAAATGTGGCTCAGATTCCTAAAAAACCGTTAACATTTTTTTTAAATTTATTGAATGAAAAGAAAGAATTTCGGAATATCATCAAATTGTAGAATAAGTTAAGATTTGTTCGAATTGGTCACCTTTTGCACGAATTATGGCCTTCAAACGGCCAATGAAACCGTTACACGCTGCCCGAATGTTGCTCTGTGGTATTTTGACCTATTCCCGGCAAAGCGCTTGCTTGAGGTGGTCGACACTATGATATTTTTTTGTGCCAACATTGCTTAGTCTATGTTCTTTCTGTTGCGGGGTAAGTTCTTGCACTTTTTGAAATTTCAATTGTTTGACCCTGAGCTGATTTTTCAATATTTGCCGAATGGAATATTGCGATATGTTCAGCTCACGAGCCATTTTTCGGCCACTGCGACGCGGGTTTTGATCAAATCGCTTCTTTACTTTTCGAACCATTTTTGCTGATGTTGATGTTTTCTTCGGTCCACTTCCCTAACGTCGGGCTACGCTACCAGTATCACTGTAACGAGCGATGGTACAAGAGACAAAAGGCTTATTCACATTTAAATGCTGGAATGCTCTAACGATAGCTACTTGTGGTTTTGCAGCCAAATATAAAGAAATCACACTATCACGCTTGAATTCCATCACGAATAATTTTTGTTCTGGAAAATTTTAACCAAAATGCTTTTCTACGCTTGTAAACAATATAATGAGCTATCACTGTAATAATTTTAAGAGCTGTCTGAAATTATAGCAGTCTAAAGTTGGTTGCTGTTTTTTCATCTGTTGTAGAAGCTGTTCTAGTATAGGACCGGAAGAAATCAACTGATATATTCCAATTCGACACTATAATGTCGCCACTTAATTCACAAAGAAAGCACGTGCTAAAAAGAAAAAATGTTGCGTTCCCATTAATTTTTTTTTCGGAAAAATCCTCAATACTGGCAACACTGATCGAGAGTGTAAAGTATCATTCCTCTGTTGGTGCAGTAGAAAAGATGCACACAATTTGGATTGGCTTTACAGCAATTTAATTATTTTAATTCATAGTGATATAGTAATATATTATTAAAAAAAATATATATTTATGTTCCACTATTATGTTTATATTTGTAAATATTTGTAAAAACACTATTCTTATACATTTTCCTTTTTGGTCTTCTTAAAACTAACATCGTTTCAACGAGAAAAATGTGACCAACTCCAAAAAATGGAAAATGCGAAACTAGAAACTGGAAACACATAAACAACACATATTTGTGTTAAATTTATTACTGCCCAAATCAAATTATTTGCTCAACTTAAGTCAATAAGCGAACGACGCCACAAATATTATTCATTCATGCAGAAGCTCCATGTCTACACACAAATTCTAGTAAAGAGAATACCCCCGATATCGATGTTAGGCATACATGCATCCATCCATATGCCGGAATATAAGGCGGTGTAAGGACAGAACGTAGCAACTGGCAACAGACAAATATTCCAAAATATTTTAGTACCAATGCAACAAACCAATACAAACAATACCGAAACCGATGCAAACAATATTTTAATAGTTTAATGCAAAACAATAAATAACAACGAATCAATTGGAATATCTACAAACGATGCAAAAGCAAATATCGAAATATAAAATAAAAGCCGACAGTTAGAAAACGTTTAGAGAAATATGTTGTGGAAATATTCGTAGGGCATGCAACCGAAGAGGTTATCGTCATAATTTTATTTTATTTCAACAAAACTAAGGTCGGAAAGAAATTCAGCTTGTATAGCATTAGAGTTATTTTCTTTTTTAAGAAAATAATTTTAAGCGTTTTTCTTTTCAGCTTGTATTTTAAAAGATTCCAAACCAGGAAAAAGATTTAATTATGCTTATTTGGTTGGTCATTAAATTCCAATATCTGTAAAGACTCTAAGAAAGTTTTTACCTGATCAGTGCCCATTCAGATATAAATTTGGCTAGGGTTTTAAAAATACCAATAATTGGGTTATACGGTTATATAGGCGGTCATTCCGAAAACTGCTTCACTATTTAACATTTTTAATAATGAACCGTATTGGAATATCACAAATTTTCATTTAATGCAATTGTTATATTATAGCCAATAATTTTCTTTTTCTGAAGCTTTTGAATATTTGAAATTTTGCTATATGTAAAACAGCCATTTAAAATAAAATATTTTAAAATACGGAGAATATAAATTTACTGTTATACGTTAGCATTATGTATGGTAGACAATTTTAAATTCTAATAATTATTAACGTAATATCAATTTGTTTACCAAAATTCAAAACTCTACATAAAATAATAATGAAATAATGGTTTCCATTTCGATTTCATCAGTCAGAGATTCGAGGCAAGAGATAGATAGACCGACATAGCTACATCGCTCCATCAAATGATACAAATTTTTAAATCAAGTTCTTCCTGACCATATAAATTCTGGGATTATTGGTATTGAAAATGAAATGCAGGGTTGCCCATATTCGACGGACCCATCTGGCAACACCATAACTTTGACAGAGATGTCACATCTCTTAATGACATACCGCGTTTGAAGCGTCAGTCCATACAGATTTTTACCATGGACCAACACACGCCACGCGAGCGCTCTGAAATTTACATTCAACAGAAGAAGTCAATTGTGAAAACTCAACGTACTTTTAAAACATTAAAAAAAAAAAATTGGCTGGTAAGGCTCTTTCTAATCCGAAGAGGCCATATAAAAGTCGACCAAGGCGATCGGCCGAGAATATCGTTGCCGTACGAGCCAGTGTTGAGAGGTCCCCAAGAACATCCCAAAAACGCCGTTTTCAGCAGTTGGGCATGGCTCGGTCCTCTTTACAACGGATTATTCGCATTGATTTGCATTTGTTCCCGTACAAAATTCAATTGACGCAAAGAATGTTGCCTGCGGACAAGCTTCGTCGATTGGAATGGGCCCAAAGGTCCGTCGAATATGGGCAACCCTGTATATTGGTACCGTTTTAGGCATTTCCTCACCATATTCCAATTAAATCAGCTTTAGTTTCACATTTGAAGTTTTTAGTGGGCAATTTAACTCCTCGCATGGAATATTCAATACAAACCTTCTTTATAGAATAGCTCCCATATAACGGCTCGTTTTATTTTCGATATGTAGCAGGTTTCGGTCAGTATTTCCAATAAAATCGACTGTCATTTAAAATTTGACAGTTCAAATTGTAAATGACAGTTCCAGAAAAGAAATCATTTAAATCGGGTTGTATCTTTATCTGTGTCATGACCTGCAAAAGCGATTTAAGGTATCTTGAAAGTTTAGGAAGAAATTGTTTTCTTACCAAATTCGGTATGTCACTGATTGCAGTCGCAATCAATTTTGCATTTTGAGTTCTCATTGGACGGATTATTGTCATGTGAAAAAAGGAAGTAATTCAAAAAAACAAGTCAAATTTAAACAAAAAAAAAAAAAAAAAAAAAAAAAAAAAAACAGAATATTGGAAAAGAACAGAAAAGAGAAAAAAGATCTATGACTTGTTTGCTGGTTTTTTGCAGCAAATGCTTAAAGGTCTTTGAGAAGTTTGTCAATAGAAAGTACTATTATTTTGAAATTCGATTTCATAAATTTTTTTTTTTTTTTTTAGATTTTTTTCCGATTTTAGAATTTTTGCTATAAGAAAGTCTCTTTACATTTTTGATTTTTTTGCGATTTTGAAAAAGTTATTATCCTTTAACTTTGGTGTGACCTGACCGTGTTAAATTATTTCGATTTATTATATTTATCTATTCAGTTTCGCCACCACATAATTCGTTACTACACTTCAATGTAACCCGCTTGCAGTTTCAGTTCTCAAGAAATCGAGTCAATTAACATTTCTATTGTACTATTTAAAAGTCAAAATGAAAATTTGCAATCCTTATCCTTTTTCGCCAAGAGACAATTCCGAATTTGTCTGAATCGTTAAAATCAGACCAGCGGTTCTTGAGTTATAAACGTAGTAACTAACACAACATTCTTATATATATAGATAACTTTTTGCTTTTACGAAAATCTAAAAATGACCAGTTTTCAAAAGGTTTAAAATACCATATTGTGCATCTAAGCATGTCACCGACTACATGACACTGCCGAGAAAAGCTAACACCGACAATACAATCAATACCAATGAAATGGTTTATTTCCTGTGGGTTGGTTGTTGCTGCCACTACAAACAATTACTGCTAACGAATAGTGTTGTTATTATTGTAAAGCAACTGGAATGTATTATATAAAACTACTACAAATACAATTAGATTAATATATGAGACAGGGTAAGGTTCTAAGTATTATGAGTGCGTTATATATAAAATAAATAAAATTCTCAAAATAGTTAGAGCATCTTATTGAAATCATGATGATATTCATCATTCGCTCGCAACACCTAATAATAATTATTTCTTATGTCCGCTTATTCGTACCTTTGGTACAATGTAACCATACCAAATTCTTTGTCTTCTATTACTTACCCATTCTAATATAAGTTGCCGTTTATGTTGTTTGTACCATGTTAAGCAGAATTTACATAAATAAACCAAAACCATCAAAATGGTATAACTAAAGTGCAAACAATAAATGTGGTGGCTATGTTTGGGTCTTACATAAAGACTAACATAAAAATGGCAATGTTGACCAAAAGTCCACATAACAACAACATCGAAATGAAACATTACTACGAATAAGAAACATTTGAAACGGAGGACGACCACAATACGGCAACTGCAGTCAAAAGCATCGTCAATTCTCTTTGGGAAAAATTTCAGACGAAAATATTAAAGAATAGAGACAAAACAAAAAAACAATACCAATAAACTATAATTTTATTCACATTTATTGTTTACATAAGTGATTTTCAAAATCAATACATATTGAACAAAATGTCAAACAAAAATGTAGTTTTTCGATATCGGTTCATTTATGACAGAAAGAAAGGGACAAAGATATGCGAAACATATGTTATAATTTTTTAATCTATGAGTTTATGTCAAATATTAAATATTAATAAATGAAAACGACTTCGGCCGGGCCGAACTTTTTAATATCCTTCGGAGGGAGCAACAGATGGACGGATATGGTTAAATCGCCTTAAAATTGTACGCTGATCAAGAGTATAGCTACTTCTGTTGTACTGTTGAGGAGTTACAAACGCAGTGGCTATGCAATGGAGAGTAAAGAATTCTAATTCGTCATATGCTATGACTGCACTTCCCAAAAGTTTATCCTTTCATAGACGTCACAACAGGTTTTCGTTAATCGCAGAGTTCGATAATGATAGCAGAAAATATTTCTCCAGTAACAATTTAACTAGTTTTGTAAAGCATTAAGAACAATAAATCGTATAATTTATTAAATTCCTACATATATTTACAAAAAAAAAATTAATATCTTTAATTTACGATCTCAAATGCAATTTGAAGATTAAAATAGAAATATAATATCATATAAACTCTCTTATTCAATTTGCTTGCTGCTGCTAAGATAAGCTTTGCGCAAGCATAGACGTTCATATGGAGGTGGTTTCGGAAATGTGTACTATATTTGCTGAAAGAAACTAAGTTATACTAGATTAGGCGAGGGAATAGGGTGTTGAATATTTGCGATGGGTGTTCGGATAGAAATGAAATTCTGAAATTCTGGTATCGCTTTTATGAGGTCAATGTTGGTGTCTAGTAAGGTAATAAATTTAGAATTGGGTCTTAGAATAGAGATGGAATTCTAAAATTTAATATGGAAAATACTGTTAGTCTATTGAGTTTTGAGAAGGAGATGGATTTGGAATGCGAACTACGGTTGTTCGAAAAGTATAAATTTGCCTTTGAGTGAAATGAGACTTGAATCCTAAAATTTGATATTGAGGTCACCGTAGGTTTCTTAGATATGGTGGCCAATTTCTATCATATAAAGAAGTTGAAATAGTTTTGCACAGAAAATATGGATGTGGAACCATTGTGCAAGAGTTTAACTAATGTGATCTTTGATAACGAAAATTTTTGAATACTTTTTAGTAAAAAAAGTAAACATTTTTCAATTACCATTTTCGATGAAAGAAAAAATTAAGTAGTATAAAAAAATCTTGAAAGTCCGGAAATTGAGTACGGTGCATAACGTTTTGATTAAAAATTGTGTTAAACCTGAGTACTAACAAGTAAAAATACAGATAAATTCGGCCGACTCGAACTTTTTATACCCTCCACAATTTGTAAGAAACTTTTCAAAAAAAAAAACAAGTAAAAAAACATTAAGTTCGGCCGGGCCAAACTTTTAATACCCTCCACCCTAAGGTAAAAGAACATTAGAAGAAATGTGGCAAAAAGCATTAAAATGCCGAATATCGGGAGGTACCGTTATATAGGGGCTACACCAACACGTGCACCTATAATTACAATGTTTCGCCACACGAACTAGGACCCATTATGACCCACAAATACCAACTTTTACACAAATCAGTGCAAAAATTTGGCATAAATAATCAAAATACCGAATATCGGGAGGTACCGTTATATGGGGACTATACCAGAACGTGGACCTATACATGCAATGTTTTGCCACACGCTCAGGGACCCGTTGTGACCTACAAATACCAATTTTCAGACAAATCCGTGAAAAAATGTGGCATAAATCATCAAAATACCGAATATCGGTAGGTACCGTTATATGGGGGCTATACCAAAACGTGGACCTATACATGCAATGTTTTGGCACACGCTCAGAGACCCGTCATGACCTACAAATACCAATTTTCAGATAAATCCGTGAAAAAATGTGGCATAAATCATCAAAATACCGAATATCGGGAGGTACCGTTATATGGGGACTATACCAGAACGTGGACCGATATATCTCATTTTCAATACCAACCATCCTAGGGACAATACACACACTTGTGCCAAATTTCAAAGGTCTACGTAAAATAATGTGGGCTCTATCGTGATTTCAACAGACAGACGGACAGACAGACAGACAGACAGACAGACAGACAGACGGACAGACAGACAGACAGACAGACATCGCTAAATCGTCTTAGAATTTTATGCTGATTATGAATGTATATACTTTATGGGGTCTACGACGAATATTTAGAGGTGTTACAAACGGAATGACAAAGTTAATATACCCTCCTACCCATGGTGGAGGGTATAAAAAATCCGTCGGAAAATACTGCTCAAATGAAAACCGATATAAGAGGGCTATACGAAGACATGGTCCTAAGTAATTTGTGTCAAAGGCTGTAGTAACTGTTCCGAACTTTATATATGAAATTTGAAACAATTCCGATGAATAACGGTTATATAGGATATATATGATATCGTGAACCTATATAGACAATTCTCTTCCAGGGGGTAATGTACTCACAAGGAATTCCTTTTCTGGATTTTAAGACAATTCCATTGAACAATTTAGCTGAAATTACAAAATACCGAATATGGGAGCATCTTTATATGGGGGCTTTACGATATCGTGGAGCTATGTAGACAATTCTCTTCTTGGGGACGAAGTACTCACAAGGAACTCCTTTTAGACAATTCCGTTGTAAAATGTGGTTAAATCGTTAAAATACCGAATATCGGAGTTAACGTTATATAGGGGATATACTATATCATGGACCTATATAGACAACTCTCTTTCAGGGGAAAAAGGTGGTTAAAATCTGTTGAAAAAGGTGGTTAAAATCATCAAAATACCGAATATGGGGGTACCGTTATATGGGGGCTATACGATATCGCCCCTTATAGCCCACCTTCTAACTTGACCTGCCTCCAAACAAAAACCAGATCTCTGCAAAATTGTAGCTTCCTATCTCAATTCGTTTTTTAATGCACGGACGGACAGGGCAAAATCGTCTTAGAATTTTACGCTGATCAAGAGTATATATATCTTGTTAGGTCTAAAATTATTATTTCGATGTGTTACAAACGGAATGACGAAATTAATATACTCTCCGTACTATGTATGGCAAAAAGGTCGAACAAATTGACGGAACGAATCTAAAATTTCAAGGTAGACTTTTCACTGAAGAAGTAGCTTGAACATGCTAATTGCAACACTGACAATTGAAATTTTTCGTTTTTATACCCTACAACACTATAAGGTGTATTATAAGTTTGATTGGGCCAACAATTATGTAATACCTCGAAATATTGGCCTAAAAAATAGGAAACTATTGATGGATCTTTCTATTTTGCCGAGCGACATTATTCACCCGAATTGTTTCAAATTTCGTATTTGGAGATCTTAATGGCATATGACAAAAAGTTACGTATACAGTTTTAATTTAAGCGGTATTTTCGGAATGGTGGAGAGTATGAAAAGTTCGGATCGTCCGAACTTAGCTCCATTTTTACTTGTTTGTTTCTTTGATGTCACCAATTATTTGTGCTTCATTTTATTAAAATCAGTAAAACCTTCAATTTCCCAATCCTCCACGAACCTGGCGAAACTTCTAAATGTTAATTAAAAAGTAAAAATTATAACAAAATTGTTGCAAAAATTGTCAGGCTTAATCCCATTATTGTTGTTTTTATAAAACAACATTTGTTTATTAGTGGAGAACGATGGTAATGTTTACCAGGGGGTAGGGCAGGGAATACCTAGGTTTCGGAAAGAGCCATTGGATTTGGTTTTTCGGCATGTGATCGAATTTAGCCTAGAAACAAGTTAATTTAGTAAGACCAGTTCAGATTTAGTTATAGCTCTCTTATATATAGTTCACCCGATTTAATATTAAATTCCCAAAGCCATAATATATATAATGATGATATACAAAAATATTTTGGACCACATAGGAATGATGCATCTATAAAAAGAAACCTAGCAAGAAAACACAATGAACGTGAGAGTAAATATGTTATACGTTTATATTTTATGAATAAAACTCCATCCCGTTAACATATACAATTATTGAGTGTTTTGTCTTTACTGATTTGAAATTTCTTGTACAGTCCTTTGAATTCAGAAGTGGTTGCAAATACAAGACATAAGTATATATATTTTTTCTTGTCTTAAAAAAAATATGTCCATCCCATCACAAGAGGCCCGGAGAATGCACAAACATAACAACATGTGTCATACACTCATACATAACATGTTCTCTTAAGAACCAAATACATGTGTTCTTTCATGGACAAAACACACACGCATATGCATACATACATTTGCACGCACATATGTACAAGCAATAAGTTCAATACAACTTGTATAATAATGAATTGTTATTTTCTTTTTATTTTGTCAATCGAATTCCAATCCATTTTTCATTCACAGTTCAGTGGTTACCTTTGTTGAAAATTTGCAATATTTTGCAATAAAATAAAAGGATTTCCAAATGCCATGAGAAGAAATATTTGTTGTTGAGCCAATAGTCATCCATATGTATGTGACATAATGCTAAAACTCATACAATAAACTACATATTTGACTTAAGTACATTATAATTCAAATTCGCCAATTGATTTTGCTGGATAATTTATTTGTATTAATACGCATGATTGCAAACTCTTATTTATGAGAACAAGTCGCAAAAAGCAATATATACAAGGAATATGCTAGGAATGTTTATTTAAAGTAAAGAACTGAAAGGGGTTATTAAGGTTTAGCTTCAATAAATGCTTTTACAATCCAGTTATGAACCTAGTTAAAGTTAGATAAAAACCTTTGTGAAAATCCCATCAGGGTATTTGCGCCAGTTTTTACTATTTTAATTCGCAATACAGCATCTGGCTAACTATTCTCTGTGTTAGACAGTGAAATCAAAAATTCTTATCAAAAATTTCAAATTGTCGTCCATCAAAAGGTACCATCCGATTTAATGTATTTAAAAATCTCATTCAGTATTCAGTGAGTGGATAACACTTGGTTGATAAAATTTGGCCCCTCTTGGTGTATAGGATTAAGGAACGGCTATATCTTCGGAAATTGCTGCTAAAAAGGTACAAAAGCACTAAATGTTGTGCCATTATGAGATAGACGTGGAGTTTTGAGAATGCAATCTAATACAAGTAAGCAAAGGCTATAGTCGTGCGGGGCCGACCATGTGATACCCTACAACACTACAATACGTTAGAAGCCCCCTTATGTCCAAATCCATTTTGGAAGATTTCGCGGTGCACAGCCCAGATATTACTCTCAGCAATCTGACCAGGGATATTTGCCCAATATTTACGCACTCCGTCGTGCTGTTAGCTGTTGTGGTCCATTTTACAGCTAAATATAATTCAATGGTCATCCAAAATGCTAGAATTATTCCCTGTCCTTAACGCTCTTCTCAGGCGTGTCGAATGGCTTCAATTGTGTGATCAGGACTTTTTCTCTGTTTTTGGTTCATGTGAACCCCTAATATTTTGCGATCATCTCCAAAAGCAGGAGGCCAATCTGTATCTTCAAATTTAGACTCATCTATATGATTTTCTTGTCTACGAAATTTGGATATATTCGTCAACGAAATCGGCATAAAAAAGCCAGAAGTTCGCTCTTTGTGTATTTCGGATAATGCCTGTAAGTAATGTTGGTATTTTTCAGGCAGAAATAGTGGTCCATTCTACCCATTGTCCTAAACTCTAACTTCATGCGAGATTTTGCATCCTTTGGTTTCTAGTTATGACCTTTATAACGGACGCAAAAGCAGGAAAATTTTTAGTTGTTGGTCCATTTCAACCCCTAAATATATTGCGGACATCTTTGAAAACAATAGGCCTAGCCCTTCTGAGCTTAACCCTACCCTTGTGAAAATTTCGTTCAATATTATAAGTCAAAATTGAAAAAATCGCATGCGATAAAACATATGAAAAAATAAAATACTACAAAATCTACATTAACATCATTATTGGCATATTTTTATGCGATTTTTTTAGATTTTATACTTTCACACCAAGAGGGCATTCTGAATTGACAAAATTTGTCAAAATCGGTCCAGCCATTCTTGATATATAAGCTTTCCAACTAACATTCCCTTCCTTTGTATATATACATTGCGTATATTTCGCTATATATATCCGATATATTTACTATCGGCATCGACGTAACGGTCAGAATTGACCTGTTCGTCTATTTGTGATTTCGTCGGGATTAAAAATATTCGGGGTTTAATGGAAAATTTGACTTTTATTTAACACAAACGTTATGGTCTATTTCACCCACTAAATATTACCCGATGATCATCAAAATTGGAAGACTTCTAGCCACACCTAAGCTCTAGCTCCATGCTAACTTCTGCTTCCATTGGCCCATAAGTGCGACCTGTAGAGCAGCTACAAAATCAAGAAACTTTTCAGTTTTTGGTCCATTTCAACCCCTAGATATTCTGCGATCATCTCCAAAAGAAATAGGGGTCTATTCTGACCCTATCCCCACCTTCATTCTAAATTTCGTGAAGATCGGGCCATAATTGCGACCTGTGGAGTGATTACAAATTAACATGGACAGACGGACAGACGGACGGACGGACATACATAGCTAGATCGATTCAGCTCGGCGAGATAGGAAGATCCATATATACTTTCCACCAATAAACCAATATTTCGTGGTGTTACATAATTTTTGGCCCAATCAAACTTATAATACCCCCAACACATAGTGTTGTAGGGTATAATTAAGGTTTAGTGGAGAAATTCAGGCAAATTTACGGAAAATCGACCTAAAAGTGTAATAAAACGTAGCAGATACTGTGTTAGGATATTTATCGTAAGTTCGAAACTCTAACTTTTGGATATGAGTAACTATGAAGCGGTGAGATAAAACTTTGTTTATGGAAGAAAACTAAAAAAAATTAAATGGGTGTAAGTTCGGCCGCGCCGAAAAATTAAATAAAAAAAACCGAATGTAGCCATTATTTTAGGGTCTATACGATGACGAAATGCGAAACTTGACAACAAATTCGGTGAATAATGTTTAGCTACATCATCCAAATACCGAATATCGGGAGGTACTGTTATGTGGGGGCTATACGAAGACGTGGACTTGAACAAACAATTTTCTGTCATAAGCTTCAACTTCAAATACCAAATTTGAAACAATTTCGATGAATACTGTCGCTAAAATCATTTAAATACCGGATACCGGGAGGTGCCGTTATATGGGGGCTATACGAAGACGTGAACCTGCAGGACCAAATTTCTGTATTAGTCTGTAATATCTATTACGAACTTTAAATACAAAATTTGAAAGAAATCCGGTAAATAATGTCGCTTAAATCACCAAAATACCGAATATAGGGAGTTTCCATTATATGGGGGCTAAATCAAAACGTGGACTTACATGGACCATTTTCAATACCACAAGTCCTTCAGACATAACATATGTACATTTGAGTGAAATTTTATCAACCTACTTCATTTCGTTCGGAAGCTAGAGTGACTTCCACTTGATCAAGAATATACATACTTTGCTGATCAAGAATATACATACTTTGTGGGGTCCAAAATGTGTGTTATGTGTATGGTATTACAAACGGAATGACATACTTAATATACTCTCAATACTATGGTGGAGGGTAAACAATCGGTGTGTGGAAATAAAGAAAAGCTGTCTTTGTTGATAAATAGGTAAATAATAAATAGGTTGGTATCCAAATTTGTTATCAGAAATTTTGCTGGATACTAAAGTTTTTAAAATACAGTGTTATGAAACAGAGTTATTTCATTTAGGAGAATACAAAATAAAATTCTGTTTAAAATACTTGAACATTCTGTTAAGTAATTAATTATTATTTTCAGAGTTTGTGATATAGTCATCGTTGTTGTAAGATTAAGATGAGACTAGATTTTTGAAAAAGGTGGAATGAACTTCATGAATAACTTGATATTAGTAGATAATTTCGGAAATTCTTAGTACTTTTTGAGGAAATTAAATGGTTGGAAGTACAACATACAAATATGGGCAATGATTCTAAATAATTAAAACTTGACATTGTATATGTGGTTGGTCGAGAGGCATTGTTATATAGAGATTACTACTTAAAAGTCAATTTATAAATTTTTCGTCGGCAGTCTTCTTCCAATTTCCGAATTCGACTCACCATAACTGCAACAAAGGGAGGTCATACTTAAAATACAACTCCAAATTTTATGCTAATAGTCTATATACATATTATTGACAAGAACTTCGAGGAATGTTTAGAGTTATAACAAACACAAATGTAAAGGTGATATACCCATCATCTATCAATGGAAGCTATTGATGAATCGAGGTCATCTTTTTCAGAGTCTTAACTCCATGCAATGTTCGTTCTAGATAACAGGCAAAGATATAATAAAATGTGTTTTTAACTTCAATCCACCACTCAAGTGGTGTGTGAGACGTTACAACTAATATATATTCTCCCTTTTTTAAAATACAAAAGTGGGTATAAAACACTACGATTATTTAATTTTTCCCAATATATAACATTTGCACTCACAATTAATAAGGAAGGAGATTTGTAGTAACGAAGAATGATGTACAGTAAAACGTTTGCTCGACAATATGTTGCACTCTGTTGCCGGAAAACACGTTCTCTGCACCAACAAAGGTGGCCATACCCAACCACATCGACATTTTATTCCTAGACTAACTGCGCTTTCCGTTTGTGAGCCATGTCCTAGAGGAACTAAAACATTTTGGCACGATATCCTGGAAAATAGAAACGGTGAACTGAAAGAGCCCAAGAGGACCACAGCTGTGCGTTAAACAAGTCCGACAGTTGTTACATTCGTACACACGAAAGCGTGAGTTTGAGTTCAACTGAACAGTAGAGAATTGCCTTGATACTCGAACTGCAATACCTTCTTACTCCATGGTGTTATTAACGTGCTGGGCAACTCTGTATTCTAACATTTTGTGAATGGGGAACTGAACAGACGACGGGCGAAGTTTTAAAGAGCGAGGAAATGTTTTCAATTGAAACACAATTCTTAAACAGTAGGGGAAAAATATAAATCAACGAAAGTTTTTCCAATATTTGCAACTCTTAAATAAACACGTTAATTCGTAAGATCCAAATGTATGATAATTAGTGATCTCATTTTGGGTCTTATGATCTTAACCACTTCCAATTGACGCAGAACTTAATTATAAAATAATGTCAGTATTGTTATACCCCACACACTACAACTTTTATGCTAGGATAGTATATTTCTAGTATAAGTATAAGTGAACCATTAAAAAAATCATCCTAAACTTTATGTTTCTTCCTGGAATTTTCAATTTCATACATAGTGTGTTTCTAAGAACAACATTTTGGCAGATATTCTTATACCCTCCACCATAGTATGGAGGGTATATAAAGTTTGTCATTCCGTTTGTAACACATCGAAATATAAATTTCAGATCCCATATTTATTATTGATCAGCATAAAATTCTATGACGATTTAGCGATGTCCGTCTGTCTGTTCGTCTGTGGAAATCACTCTAGCTTCCGAACCAAAAGAAGTAGATCGATACAATTTTGCTCAATTGCATATTATGGTTATATTTGGTTACCGTTATATGGGGGCTATAACGGTACCTCCCTATTTTCGGTATTTATATGATTTTAGCGAGATTATTAACCGGAATTGTTTCAAATTTCGTATTTAAAGTTAAAAAATGATACTACAGCCAAAGACATAAAATTGTCTGTGCAGGCCTACGTCTTAGTATAGCCCCCATATGACAGTACCTCCCGGTATTCGCTATTTTGATGGTTTTAGCTACATTATTTACCGGAATTGTTTCAAATTTGGTATTTGAAGTTCGTAATGGATACTACAGCCTCACACAGAAAATAGTCTGTGCAGGTTCACGTTTTCGTGTAGCCCCCACATAACGGTACCTCCCTATATTGATCATTTTAGCTACATTATTCACCGATATTTTTTTTTTTTTTTTCAAATTTCACATTTGAATATTGTAATGACTTATGACAAAAATTGCCTATGCAGGTCCACGTCGTCGTTTAGACCCTAACATGACGGCTACATTTGATATTATTAAGATTTTAAGAGATTTTTAATGGATTTTATTTTTTGGAGGATATTAAAAGTTCGTTCGTTCGTTATAGTGTATTACATTCCAAATTAGGTTTACGTAGGATCTTTCATAAGAAAGTGTATAGTGCCAATAGAGCTTTCCTTATGATCTGAACCGATCTCCACCAAATTTGACATACTAGCTTCTAGACTAAATTCGGTTGTAAGTGCCAAATTCCATCCCATTTGGGCAAACATTAGACGTTTGGTGCACAATAAAAGGTAAATCGGACGAAGTTATATATGGGAGCTATATCAAAATCTGAACTGATCTCGGTAATATTTAACAAGATATTTCTGAGCTGTATTTTATATATTTCCTTAAATATTGTTGTTACAGAGTACTGCGGAGAACAAAAAAAAAAAAACAAATCGGATGAAAAATATATGTGGGTGCTATAGCTATATCTGAACTGATATCGATTAAATTTGGCATACTTATTTCCAGGCCTAATTTGGTTGTATGTGCAAAATTGCATACTATTCGGGCTGATATTACTCGTTTGGTGCAAATCGGACGAAGGTATATAGCTGTATCTAAATTTTTACCGATTATCTCCAATTTCAATGGGGTTCGTTCTTGGGCCAAGCAAATGATTTGGGCAAAATTTCATCTGGCTCGCACAATAAATGCGAACTGTACTTTGTTTACAAAAATACATGGACAGACGGACGGACGTAGAACAGACGGACATGCATAAATCGACTTAAAATGTGATTCAATGCAGATCATCAAAAAGAACTATGGGTCTATCTCGTTTCCTTTTGCCTGTTACAAACAAATGCACAAGGACATAATGCCCTCACCACTTTGTGGTGTAGGGTATAAACATTAATTTATTCAGATTCGAAATTTGGTTTAATTTTCTGACACTTTTTAACTTGTTTACAGTTACGCTAGTACCATAGCAAAGGTAATTACTAAAATAATATCCGAATCTGAACCGAGTTCAATAAAAATTGACAAATTTTATGTTTATACCAAATTCCGTCACACATCCCAAACTTCATTGAAATTTGACGTAAATAGTGTGTTTGGTGCATCAAACGGCCGAAAATATATACGGGAGCTATGGTCAAACCTCAGTCGATAATTCGACAAATTAATTTTTATACCAAATTCCGTCACTCTTTCCAAATTTCATTGGAATCTGACATACATAGCGTGATTGGTGCATCAAATTAACCAAA
The DNA here is from genome assembly GCF_030504385.1 of Musca domestica. Taxonomy (NCBI): domain Eukaryota; kingdom Metazoa; phylum Arthropoda; class Insecta; order Diptera; family Muscidae; genus Musca; species Musca domestica. Next base: position 20,199,622 of record NW_026712328.1, on the reverse strand, counting down.
TCGGTCGAAAAAATATATATGGTCCAAATCTGAACCGATTCCAATATAATTTAACAAATTTATTTTTCTACCAAATTCTGTTATACTTTTCAAATTTCACTGAAATCGGAGATACATAGCATGTTTGGTGCATCAACTACATGAATTCGGCCAGAAATATTTATGGGAGCTATATCCAATGTTGAACTGATTTCAAAATAATTTGCGGAATTTATTTTTGTACCAAATTTCTTTACACACTCCAAATTCGAAGACTGCATCTGTAATCGATGAATAGGGATGTGCATTCAAAATCAAATTTTGTAAAGGCACCTCCGATTCTAATGCTATATCTCTTGATCCAGGTGAAATTTCAAAAAATTATATACCCCATGTTACTTTCAGGCAAAGTTGTAGTGTATTCGGACGTTTTTCAGGAAAATCTGTTTAACAGTTTTTGAGTCCATAAATTACAAACAAACAATCAAACGTACAATCATTTTCCTCTTTTAAAGATTTAGTGTTTTAAAAAGACCCTGTTGAAAATTTGTAAATTTTACCAAAGTTACGAGTCTTTTAAATTTAATGTCTCCAGGGCAGTTCATAGGGAGTTATCCAAAGGTGTTGGACCTTACCTATTGATTATACACCTACTGTTTATTGACAAGATTCAACATTTTGAATTAACATCGCCATCTTCCATTGTTGCATACACATTCGCAAAATTTTCATCTATCTTTTCCCACCCAGTCCCACTATTTTTTCATTTATTCCCTCTCGTGGCTAGGTGTACGAGTGCGGTGTCGTTGCTGTATCCGCTAGAAATGAAGTGGCTGTCATTGGACCACCGTCGTTGCTGGTGACTACAGCTCTGGCTGGTGTTTTTCCTTATTGTTGTTTGTGCTTATATAACCAGTGCATAAATACCACTTTGCCAGCAATGCGACTGAATTTCCATCTATCTTCATGTCACGCTCTACACTGCCAAGTAGTGTCGGATATCGGGTGGTATTTCTGCCTGTTCTGGTCGATTTCGCAGAAGCGTGTATAGGTTCTAAGCATCTATTTGCCAAAGAGGGGTTTAAGCTTTTAACCACCACATCACGTTATTCACGCCGTAGATTTGAAAAGTTCTGCTGACTGGGAAAGATGGAAAGAAAAATTACGAGTTCTTCACATTTTCCAATTTCTTCCCCATTTCAGTCAGTTTTAGGGTTGCGAATACTTGCGGTTTTTTCTTCATTCATTTCAGTGCTGCCATCGTAGCTGATGGTGGTTACATTCTTTTTGCGTCAATGTATCCAGATGCCAACTGAGGGAAGAAGGTGGCATTCAAGTGGTACACGGCGATACATTCGTTTGGCGAACAAGAAAAACTGCAATTGTTTTTTGGTTGTGCTGCATCAGTAGCTGTAGCTACTGCCAGTGGTGTCCCGAACGTGATTTATTGCCCACGACCCTGAAACATTGCTCATCGTTTTAGTTTCTCTGTTGCTGGGTGGTTTTTCCTTCTTTCGTTGGCGTCTAGATACGGCAACAGATTTAATTTGAAATAAACAAAATGATAAAGAAATTATTGAAATTTATTTAATTTGCCAATACAAATGCTCACGAAAAAGTTATTAAATAATTTGGTATGGAGAATGAAGTCGTTATTGATTAGGTGCTGACAATGATCCATGTTCATATGTAAACATTTTAAGTAGATTATAGATTTGGTAGGGTAAAAGAAATTGCTGTATTTTTCAAAATTACATTACTGTTTTCATGCAACTTTCACAAAACAGTCAAAACATACTGTAGGAAAAACTATGCGTACAATGATAATGTAGAAATATAGAAAGTAACTTTAAAATAGCTTCTAGTAATAAGATTTTAATTTTGCTTCTGAGAATTTACTTAACAAAATCGAACACCATTAAATGTTGGAAGTACATATAAATGCGAAGATCAAGAGCACACGAAGCCATTTTTACGTTTTATAATACGCTGGGCTTATATACGCTAGGTACCAAAGTAAAAGTTAATAACATTATATCAGAGTCTGTTGCAAAAGATTAAGTAGATCACCGAGGAGTCCAATAACACAACATGACTAGGAGGAAGTATATTAGAGGTACAACTTCAACTTCATTGATTTGTCTATATACAATGGATTTATGAATATACAGTGTGACAGTGAGATGTTGTTAAAAGTATAATTTAAAAAAATCACTAATACATGATTGCACAAAGTGACCTTCTTAAATCTACAATAACTGCAGTTCTACATAAACGTAATAAAAAATCCATTAAGATGTCCTACACTACTTAGATACAGCTATTTGTAACAAATAAGTGTTTGTATTTGGAATGATGTGAATGTGACGTAGATCATACAACTATGATCATAAGTGATAGCTTATTACGGAACTGTTAAAATTTGAATATGAAAAACTATTTTTACGTACTAAAAGTAATTGATGTAGAGTGCATGTTATGACTTTAAGGAAACTAAAGTACCAAAAGGATGAAAAACATATATGGATAATAAAGCTTTATCTGAACTACTTGCTCACCATAACAAAATATTTGCTTATATGCTAAATTCGGCCAAATGCGCTAAAATACCTCTAATTTTGGTAGTTATTGCCAGATCCCAGATTTGCAAACTTCTACTTGGGAGCAAAACTTTTTCGGAAGCAGAATTACTCGAATAGTGGGAGTTTTATACGGATTTACTCTTCACTCTTTTTATACACTCCATCTAGAAAAGGAGGGTATATTAACTTTGTCATTCCGTTTGTAACATCCCTAAACATTCGTCGTAGACCCCATTAAGTATATATATTTATAATCAGCATAAAATACTAAGTCGAATTAATGATGTCTGTCTGTTTGTCCCTTGAAATCACGATCAAGCACATATTATTTGAGGTAGAGATTCAAAATTTGGCACAACTATTTGTATTGTGTATAGGATGGTTGGTTTTGAAAATGAGATATATTGGTCCAGCCGCAACATAACGGTACCTCCCAATATTCGGTATTTTGATGATTTTCCACATTTGTGGATGATTTTTTTTTAATTTAGAGAATTCGTATTTTTAAGTCATAATGGGTTCTTTCTCCGAAGGCGAAACATTCTATGTATATGTCCACATTTTAGTATGGCCACCGTATAACGTAAACTCCCAATATTCGGTGTCTTAATGATTTTTAACAGTTCGACAGCAGTGGGACACGTTTGAATTCAGATGCTTTTATATAAAAATGTTTTTTTATTTCAATGGTGGGGGGTATTAAAAGTTCGGCCCGGCCGAACTTTATGTCTTTTGTTTGTTTTTTGTGTGAGGGAGCGTACAAAATTAAAGAAGAGAAAATCAGAAGAGAATAGGGACTAGTGTATTTTGTTTCCAAAAACAACAACATTTGTCATATAAAAGTATGAAATAAAACTAAAAGTAGCTCACTCTGAATAAAATCGGGTAAAACATACATATGGGGGGTAAAGCTATATCTGAACCGATCCCCACCAAATTTGAGGCACATGCTTCTTGGCCAAATTTTATAGTATGTTTCAAAATCCATGCAATTTGGGCTGATATTAAATGATTCACATTTTACGTGATATAGTATAAAAGTATATATCGAAGCCGATCTTCACACAATTCGGCAGAGTCATTAATATCCTTCAGTACTATGTGTTGGGAGTATCTTAAACTTGATGTGGCCAAAAATTATGTAACACGTCGAAATATTGATCCAACACCTAGGACACCAAATATGGATCTTCTGATTTCGCCAAGCTGAGTCGATCTAGCTATGTATGTCCGTCTGTCTATCCATGTTAAATTATATTCACGCTACATGTCGTAATTATGGGCCGAGGTGGGGTTATGATCCGAATAGAAGCTTATTGTTGCTTCTTGTTTTTGAAGTTGCTCTAGTGTAATTTGTAAACAAAGTACAGTTCGCATTTATTGCCCTATCCAGATGAAATTTTGCACAAATCATTTGTTTGGCCCAAGGACGAACCCTATTGAAATTGGAGGTAATCGGTCAAAATGTAGATATAGCTCCCATATATATCTTCGTCCGATTTGGCTTTTATTGTGCACCAAACGTGTAATATCAGTCCGAATAGTATGGAATTTTGCACGTACGATCAGATTGGACCTGAAAATAAGTATGCCAAATTTTATCGAAATCGGTTCAGATATAGCTATAGCTATATATTCACCCGATTTGTTATTTTGTCCTCCGCAGCACTCATATGCACTCTGTAACAACAATATTTGGGAAAATATATCAAATACAGCTCAGAAATACATTTGCTAAATTTCATCGAGATCGGTTCAGATTTGGATATAGTTCCCATATATAACTTCGTCCGATTTACTTTTGATTGTGCACCAAACGTCTAATATGTGGCCAAATTGGATGAAATTGCAGAAGAAAAAATGCACTTACGACCGAATTGTGTCTAGAAGCTAGTATGTCAAATTTGGTGAAGATCGGTTCAGATATAGCTATAGCTCCCATATATACTGTTCATCCGATTGTCATATTTGTTACCCACAGCCGTAATATGCACTTCGTTACAACGATACTCAGGGAAATATATCAAATACAGCTCAGAAATATCCTTGGCAAATTTTATCTAGATCGGTTCCGATTTGGATATAGCTCCCATATACATCTTTATCCGATTTCAAATTTATTGCGCACCAAATGGGCAATACAAGTCCGAATTTAAAAGATACAAATGCCTCGGCATATTTAGTCCTTTGAACTTTAAATTATAATTATAACCATAGCGTATTTGTAATATCTACTACGAAGAACAAATACGAAATTTAAAACAATCACGGTGAATAATGTTGCTAAAATCATAAAATTTATAAAATTTTTTGTCAATAATGTTAAATAGTCATGTAGAACGATTTGGAAACTTTCCGTGAGTTTCTGATTTTGCTGGGAAATGCTTTTTAGCAATAAAAATATTTTGCTGTGTCTCACACAAATATTAGCCGAAAAATTACATTGTTCAATTATGGCCTGTAGAGCGATTGCAAAATCAGAAAAATGAATTTTTGTTCCACTTCAAACCATATTTTGCGAATATTTAAAAAACTATAAGCTTCAATTCTGGCTCTGCAACCTGTAGAGTGACTACAAATCAACATGGACAGACGGATGGAAAGATACGCTAGGTCAACTTAGCTAGGAAGAAGAACGATATATAACATGGTGTGTCACAAAAAAGTATTTCGAGATTTTGCAAACCTTTTGGCACAATCAGATTTATTCTCCGCTCATACATAGTGTTGTAAGGTATAACAGTAGCAAAAATAGAACATGTCCAAGAATGTTTATAACTTTTTATGTATTATGTATTTAAATAACATTTTCTATTTACCCAAAATTGTCTCTTCATTAGTTTCGAACTTAATTCACGAACAATTTTTTAACTCCAAAATTTTGATTCATGCCTTTTTACTTACAATTCAACAAGAGCAGCATTACCATAAATACTAATACTTGTAGTCGGAGTTAGTACAGAGTTCTTCGGAGTTGTAATATTTCGTCTATTACATGCATGCAACTCAGCTAGCAAGGAAAATAGCTAACTTGTTGAGAGGTGTTGAAAAGTGTTAAAATAATAAATAATAAAAGCTAAGTACCAGTTTAAGAATTTACATGTTTCTGCTTCTGCTAACATATATGCTATGCTGTGTTTTACTGTACTGTGCGGTACTGGGTGCTGCATAACATCTACCAAAACATTGTGAGGAACTATTCCATCTATTGTTAGTCGGCACAAGTTCTCTCCAAGCTATTATGAATTCATACGATTTTCGTTTCATTCATTCATTGCGAGTCTGAGAGGAGGTATTCAACACCAACAAACATGCAAAGTAAAAGTTGGGACTAATCTGAATCGTCTCTATTACCAAAAAAGAATGTCCAAGTTTAGAGAACAGTGGTTTCTATGTAAATTTTTATAAACCGTACATAGAAATATAATGTGAAACATTTGGAATTTTTACAGAGCTAAATGCTGAATATTGTACTAAAGAGCTCGATGGTCCGCGTGTGTGTTCAATCAGTGGTTAGCCGTAGATACTTTTTGAGCTAGGCTCTCCGGATTTTCAATAATAGCTGGCGAGAGGCAACGGTAACGGTAACTTACATTTCAATTGTCAAAGCAGGCCACCCTGTCTTTAGTCTTCAAAAATATTCAAAGTCGCCTTAAGGTTATTTGCTGCCTAAATAAAAATCATCGGCATATGTACATGTTTTGGAGTGGCCTAAGTACAATGTGAACATACAGATAAAACAATATAAAACAAGTAAGCAAAGGCTATAGTCGTGCCGGGCCGACGATGTGATTCCCTATAATAATGTCAATAATAATGTCCCTATCCTTAACTCTCTCTTGATGCAAAATTCCGTGTCGATTCGTTTTCAATTGTGGCTTATAAAGGGACTACAAAATTAGAAAAACTTAAGTTTTGTTAGTCCATTTGAACCCCTGAATGCACATTTAAAAAACAATAATTTGACCCTAACCCTACCCCATGCATAATTTCGTGAGGATCGGACGATAATTGCGACATGCATATAGTACATTCAAAACGTAGTGTTGCGGGGTGTAAAAATTCAGAAAATTTACACTTCAAAATTGCAAGTGAAATTGAAAAAATTGCATGCGATAAAATATATGATAAAAATTGAAAAAATGGAACAAAGATATTCACTTTTTTATTGGTATTTTTCCGACATTTTCTAAGATTTTATACTTTTCTGGCAAGAGACCATTCCGAATTGTTGGGAATTGGCCCAGCGGTTCTTGACTTATAAGCAGAATAAATAAGATCTATACTTTTAAATACAAATTGTACCTATTTTGCTATATATCCAATTTCTTGGCTATCAGCATCACTTTAATAGTCAGAAGTGACCTTTTTATGTACTTGTGATTTGGCCGGGATTAAAAATATTCACGGTTTAGTGGAAATTTTCATATATTCTTACATAAAAGTTAGGTTCTATTTTACCCGCTAAATATTGTTCGATGGCCGCCCTTCTGCCCATTCCTAAACTCTAACTCCATGTAAATTTCCGCGTCGATTGGTTCATAATTGTGGCCCATACAGCAACTGGAAAATTACCCCACCTCCTTTTTCAATTTCGGGAGGATTGGACCATAATTGCGACCTGTAGAGTGATTACAAATTAACATGAACAGAACATAGCTAGATCGACTAAGCTCGGCGACATAGGAAGATCCATATATATTTTCCTATGTGAGAAACCAAACTATTATATGTTCGTTAAGTATTCCTCTGTAATTAAAAGTATTTCGAATATCTGTCCTTACAGTTACATGGCGTTATAAGAAAACGTGAACCTCTCTCGACGCTTATTACGAACTCCAAATACCATGTTTTATTTAATTGTGTTGAAGAATGTAGCTAAAATCCCTAAAATATCGAATATCTGGAGGTACAGTCATATAAACATAAACGGGTAAAAATTGTGACTAAAACAACCAGAACAACTTAGATCTGGTGGTACAGTTTAATGGTTGATATACGAAACGAGGTAGGTCCTCGTCCATTTTCTATACCAAAAGTTTTGCTGACAAAAAAATACATCTCCATAAATTTGATCAACATACTTCATTTCGTTTGGAAGCTAGAGTGATTTTCACTTTCTACGATGCATGACGTTTTGTTCGGTAATGTTGTCCAAGAAATCATGAACAAATTTTGCATTTTGAGGACGAACACGAACTGTTGGAACGAAGTAGCTGCCACTTGCTAGTGAAAAAATATAATCACTGTGAATTAATTTTATAATCATCATCTAGGAGGATTTGTCCATGGGAAGTAGATAATATAGTAGATAATATATATAATATATCATATCCCTGCAGTTAACATATATCACATCATCTCATGACTGAAATTGATATATCAATCGAGTAAAAATAGTTATTTTGGTATCACTAATATGTTCCTGGGGATACTACCTAATCTAGCTCAAGATTAAGTATTCTGTTTTCCATAATTATTTATTCTTAATTACTGTTGATCCACTGTTTTCAAACATTGCTCACATGTATTACTATTTGTTCGCTCACACTTACGCTACGTCTACAACATGACCATAAATGAAAAACCTCCCATAGCACTGGCAACAACTACTGAACTCCGACTTAAGTGTACAACAGAAACGTCCAACAAGATTTGCAATTGTTGAACGAAAATAAACGAACATTTTGAATAATAGTTGCGAAAGCGCATTGAATGCAAAAGAAAATTTACATTTTTGCCGGCCGAACAAAGTGTGAATGCGGCAGCAACATTGCCTGCCACAACCATCACGCTGGTGACGATGATGACAAAGACCACAACGGCGGCCACGAGAATATTTTGCGATAATCCTTTTGAGCTTTGCCGCATACAGGTCCAATAAGTAAGCCAGCTACCAAAAAACAAGTCAATTCTTCGCTAACGCTTTCCGTACTAAAACAAACAACAAGGTGAAGCTTTAGCAAGCTTAACGGAATAATGTACGTTGTGTATTAGACCATATGTATATAGTGCTGCTGTTGCGAATGCACGATATCAACATATGTATATATGAACGATGGAAGAAAATATGCAACGTATGAGTAATGACATGACAAGAAAAAATCGACACATGAAGTGATTCGCAATACTTACGGTCATCGGAAATGGTGATTGATATATTGATAAATAAATTCGCGAAAATGTTTTTATCTAGTTGTAAAAGCTAATGAATAGTATAATTCAGTGATCGAATTCGGGAGAGATTTTGAGAAGTAGTACTTCAATTTAAATACAGGAAAAACACATGTTAATGAAAATTATTCTATAATATAATAATAATAGCTGACATTTTTAAAGCATAATAATTCACAAATCTGGCTCATATGAGTGGCACAATTTCAATTTTCAGCCATACCACTATATGTTGGGGGTATTATAAGTTTGATTGGGTCAAAAGTTGTATAATACCTCGAAATATTGATTTCCCATATAGGAAAGTATATATGAATCTTCCTATCTCGCCGAGCTGAGTCTATCTAGCTATGTATGTATGTCCGTCCGTCTGTCCATGTTAATTTGTAATCACTCTACAGGTCGCAATTATTGCCCGATATTCACGAAAATTAGATCGAAGGTGAGGCTAGAGCCAGAATAGAAGCCAATTGCTGTTGGAGCTGATCCCAAAATATAATATAATAAACTGGAAAATTTTCTGATTTTGCAGATGCTCTACAGGTCGCAATTATAGACCAATCGACGCGGAAGTTAGAACGGTGTAGTATTTTTTGACATTTTTTTTACCCTCCACCATATGATGGAGGGAATATTAAGTTTGTCATTCCGTATATTTTTGATCAGCATAAAATTCTATGTCGATGTTCGTCTGTCTGTCCGTCTATCCGTCTGTCCGTCTGTGGAAATCACTCTAGCTCCCGAACGAATTGAAGTAGATTGATAAAATTTTGCTTAAATGTATGTTATGTCTGCAAGACTTTTGGTATTGAAAATGGACCACGTTCTGGTATAGCCCCCATATAACTGTACCTCCCGATATTTGGTATCTTGATTATTTTAGCGACACTTATTACCGGTATAGTTTCAAATTTGGTATTTGAAGTTCGTAATAGATGCTACAGCCTAAGACAAAAAATTTTCTGTGCAGGTCCACGTCTTCGTATAGCCCCCATATAACGGTAACTACCGATATTCGGCATTTTGATGATTTCAGTGAATTTCTTCACCGGAATTGTTTCAAATTTGGTATTTGAAGTTCATAATGGATACTACAGCCTAAGACAGAAAATGTTCTGTACAGGTCCACGTCTTCGTAGAGCCCCTATATTCGGCATTTTGATGAATTTAACGAATTTCTTCACCGGAATTGTTGCAAATTTGGTATTTGAAGTTCGTAATAGATGCTACAACCTAAGACAGAAAATTGTCTGTGCAGGTCCACGTATTCGTATAGCCCCCATATAACGGTACCTCCCGATATTCTTTTTTTTTATGACTTTAGCGAATTTCTTCGCCGGAATTGTTTCAAATTTTATATTTAAAGTTCATTATGGATACTATAGCCTACGACAGAAAATTGTCTGTGCAGGTCCACGTCTTCGTATAGCCCCCATATAAAGGTACTTTCCGATATTCGGTATTTTGATTTTATCGACATTATAACAGATTTTTGTTAAGTTTCGCATTTGAATATTGTAATGGCTTATGACAAATGTTACCTAAGCAGGTTCGTGTCCTCGTATAGACCCTAATATAATAGCTACATTCAGTATTTTTAAGATTTTAACAGAAGTTTTAACGGATTTTATTGCTTTGTCAAATTCGTCCCAAATGGTGGAGGGTATTCAAAGTTCGGCCCGGCCGAACTTCTAGCTTTTTTACTTGTTTTTTTATTGCATTTGATTTATAATATTGAAGTGTATATTTTGCAATATTTTTTCATCTTACAACACAGGTTGGGGTTATTATGTACAGATTGCAATTATCATCCGATCTTCACGAAAATTTTCACAAGGGTAGGGATAGGCTCAGAAGAGCTAGGCCTATTGTTTTCAAAGATGTCCGCAATATTTTTAGGGGCAGAAATGGACCAACAACTAAAAAATGTTCCTGATTTTGCAGCCATTATTAAGGTAACAAATAGAAACCAAAGGACACGATTTCTCGCATAAAGGTAGAGTTTAGGACAGCGGGTGGAATGGACCACTACTTTTCTGTGAAAAAATACCAACATTTCTTATTGGCGACATCCGATATACACAAAAGGCGAACTTCTGTCTTTTAATGCTGATTTCGTTGACGAATATAGCCAAATATCATAGACAAGCAAATCATATAGATGAGTCTAAATATGGAGATGTAGAGTGGCCTCTTGTTTTGGAGATGATCACAAAATATTGAACCAAAAAGAGAAAAAATTTCCTGATCACACAGTTGAAGACAATCGATAAGAGAGTTAGGAACAGGGAAGAATTCTAGCATTTTGGATGACCATTGGATTACATTTAGCTGTAAAATGGACCACAATAACTAACAGCACGTGCGTAAGTATTGGATAAATTCCCCTGGTCAAAATGCTAAGGGTAATATCTGAGCAGTGCTCCGTGACATAATTTTAAAAGAGAAATCTTCCAAAATGCATAGAAACATAAGGGGTCTTCTAACATTTTGTAGTATTGTTTGCTTACTTGTTAGTATTGTAAAGAGCTTAGCGATATTTTCCATCCAAATAAGCTGTATTTCGAATTTTCTGTGTTTAGAAGATCGTTCTGAGGGCAGAATGATTTCGGAATAGTCAAAGCTAATTACTCTTTTACACCCATTAAAGTAGCACCACAAATTATGCGTTAGAGTACCCACAAAGCCTGTGTTTTAGATCGTAGTAAAATTCAATGACGATTAAAAAGGTGCCGTGTCATAATCTCCACGGACATAATCCCCATACTATTATGGACACTATGAAATGGGGATTATGTCCAAGAAAAAATCGATCATAATCTCCGGAATGTTCCGGACATAAACCCCACAATAATGGGTATGTCCAAAAGGAATGCGAACATATACGGGTGTGCGAAAAAATTAAGATTTCTTTTCTGGGTATGTCCGGCACCGGCCAACGCGTGCCCAAGTTTACTACATTTAACAAATTTTAAACTTTCTATAAATAGCCGGACGGGGCTTGAGACTTTCTCCTCTATGTATATCCGACACAGGTTCACACAAACCGAAGCTTTCTAAAGTTTAATCATTTTGTAAGTAGACGGCCTTTGGCTTCAGTTTTTCCTCTGGATATGTCCCGCTCTATATTTAAACATTTTGTAAGTTGTCCCCACAGCAAGCGGTCATACTACCCACGGTGACTATGTCCGTTGTGGAAGCGGACATCATCCCCACTTTATTATGGTGGCTATGACCGAAAAAAACCGCTCATAATTCCCATAAGTGCCCTTGGGCATTATGTTCGGGATCCGATTAAATAATGCCCGTCTGTTTGTCTTCGAATCGGTTAAAATCCATATAGATCGATGTATTTGGGAGGTACTGTTATATGGCGATTATTTCGTTCTTTACCCCGAGGTACTCTAAATACACATTTTAGCCTAATTAGTCAAGACTCAAAATAGGTGAGATCAGTAGGATCCTGTCATCGTTTTTATAAAAACTCAAATTACCTAAATTTGCTGAAATTTGTTTGAAAAACATGAAATAAGTTCGAAAAACATGCAATTTGTATAAAAAATATCTTCCAGCTGAGGCGCGATGTAGGTCTTGCAGTTGGAAAAGTAGATACTAGTCAAGAAAGATCAACAATAACCTTTAACTGGTGAGGTGACATATTTTGCATATTCGTGCCAAAGGTGACCAATTCGAACAAATATTAACATGTTCTAAAATTTGATGCTATTTCCGAAATTTTTTGCTGTCATTCAATAAAATTAAAAAAAAAATGTAAAAATTATGACGTCTGACTTTGTTGCAGTTTTTTCATCTCACCCTGTAGATAGATAATGTCTTATTTTGAAACTGTTAAATTGTACTGTCTGATCGACAGTAACTCCCGTGGGAGTTTCAAATATATATAAAAACATTTTTGTTAATAATCTGAAAGTATTAACTTTGTGGCACAAGTTATCTGAGAATAACTGCACTCAGAAGTCTGCAGTTTTGTAAATCTGAAAATATTTAGATTACCATATACTTTCTAGCTTACTTCAGCAATTATAAATAATAAAGTTATTTGACTCGACAAATATTTGAAAAGTACATCATTGGCTTTATAAATAAAGCAAACATAGCAAAACCACCCAAATAATTTGCATTATCACAAGACTTTGTCAAGTCGGATAATACAAACAATTGCAACCAACTTATGTACATAAATATTTGAAATTTATATTTCAACCACAAAACTTAAATCATTTCGAGCGTCAATACTCTTTGAGGGGACCCTGATATATATGTATGTCCAATAAAAACTGGCATTTAAAGAATACCACCAATATCATTCTGGATCAAGACAATGGACAGAGAAAGATTACTCCTCATCATCAGTCATCGCTTGACTTAAGTGGGGGTTGTTCAAATCATTAAAATCATGCTCGAAATTTTTTCTTCCCGAATAAGGAAAAAATAAATTAAATTTTTTTCTTTGGATTTTGCCATGGCTGACAAAATCATTTTCAAAGGAAAAACTCTCAAACAGATGTATGTACGTGGGAGGGTGGCTCTGCAGGATAAAAGGATGAGGACTTTCGATATAACGAGAAGAGACTCGGAACACAACAAAACAGCAGCTCGAACTACGGCAGTGAAAGTCCTTGGCCAATGACATAAGGCTGAGGCAGGAAAATGTTTTCTTTTTTTCTTCCTCTTCTCGCTTGTTTTCCCCCGATAAAAATGATGAATGACATCATAAATTATGGTGAAGTGTACTAAACAGAGGGTTTGGTGGTTGTTTATTTCGATATAAACGATTTTCCCCTTCCTCCGCTTGTTATAGAAAAACAAAATGCAGGCTGGCAGACAGGCGGTAGCTATGACTTTTTCTTCGCCCACATTTTCCTTGTTCTTCGGAGTAACTTTCTGCCAAAAAAAGTTATCATAAAGGAACTTCGCCCACACAATTTTGCGTAGCGTCTTTTTTAATTCGAATTGAAGAAATATTAAAGTTTGAGACTTGACAGTGTATTTTCAATAAAATGAAGGTTTTGCTGCAAGAAGTTGTTGATGCATAAATTTTTGATTTTAGTTTTTTTTAATCATACGAAAACCACAAAGTTCCAAGCCTTCTAAATGTGTCCATTTTTGTAATCGCCCATATTGTGACATTACTGAAATTCCAATGACACATTGTTTTAATCAAGCTTTTGCCTTAGTCTCACAGTTTTGCATTTGAACGGATTTTATTTCGGCCAGTTTTGCGTGTGTGTAATCTATATACCACTAACCTCACATATTATGCGTGGCACGACACATTCTCTGACAAGCTAACCATTCACAAGTTTACATTGTTTTCCATTGGAAAACATCGGGAAAATCGTCATCATTATGATCACCATCAACGGGACTCTGTCGAATATACAAAAACAATGCCAAAATGTAAAACGCCAAATGCATTCTACTGAAAACACGAAATGTGTTCAAATAGCTTTTAATATTATCAACAGGCATAAACCGAAAGGGTGTGATCATACGTGTGTGATAGAATTTGAACACAATCTCTATTTTTCGTCATAGTTCCAATACCGATATGATGATTTCTTGTTAGACAAGTGTTCTACCATTATTTTATCCTAACAAATAAAAGGATATTCAAATTCGTATTGTTATACTTCACCAACAGAAAACAAAACGAATGATTACTTTTTTTTCTGAAACTGAATGTACTATTATGAAATCGAAAAAAACTTACGATTTTCAAAATTGAATTTAAATTGCAAACCATTTTATATCTGGAACTTATTTATCATTGTATCCAATACTGTTTTGTATGAGTATTATAAGATTGACCTGGCAAACAAGTTTATAATACCCCAAGATATTGGTCATAGACCTATCATGTAGTATATCGATCTACTTATCTGTCCATTTTAATGTTTAATATTTAGGGTTGAAATGTACTAAAAACAGAATTTTCGGATTTTCGGATTTGGCGGACGCTGTGCAAGTCGCTTTAAATATTAGATAATCCCAATTTGCATTTCTAAACTGGATTTATTAAAATGGCCTTGGTATGTATATTGTAAAAATAGTATTTCTACTTTGTTCTCAGATTTGTGTAAACGTGTATAATAAACATGAGTCTTTTACCTTCATTGCCTCTTTCCTATATCTATGCAAATTAAAGAAAGTGACATTAGTTACAGCTGGACTGATTGCACAATTCACACCAATTCGGAATGCCCTGTTTTTAATTCTTATTAAAAAGTAAAGAAAATATAAACAGTGCGCAATAAGATGGCAGTTGGGACTTCGATCCTAAATCGACAATAGCATCCTAAATTAGATCCTAAATCGACATCCAATATGAACACAAAACATTAAAAACCAGCCCATTTGGTCGGAAATCGTAATTAGGTTTAGTGAAGGTCAGAATATTAGAATTTGTCAGGACCATAAAATATCAAAATACTTAAAAACTTCAGGTACTGTTAAATCGGGCTATGCCTAAAAGAGTTTATTTCACATCTTCACAAATCTGAATATTATAGCGGCTTTATGCGGCCAGAAATTTGGGAGAAACATGTAATAATGTATACGTTTGCGCATAGTTTGAAAAAGCTATCTTGAATAATTCGACCTCTATCATGATCACCATAGAATTCTACTCTCTTGGTCCCCTGAGAATTTTTTTGTGTTGTTTCAATCTGAAGACAATGTAAATTACCCCCAATTTATGGTTATGGAGTTAAGTTTGGCTGAACTCTTTATGTCCTCTACCATGGGGTGGGAAAAACTAAATACCTTGCAGCATGATTTCTAAGTTACGAATTGCAAAAACTTTTTTTATAGTTCAAATAATTGAGATAAACCGTTGGCGTATATTTTTTATACCCTCTGCCAAATAGCTAGCTATATATACCCTATATATCATTTGATACAGCCAAAAAGTGTCTCACCGACGTGTCTCTTTGGATCCGTTCCGTTTCAGGACACTTGAAGTCGATCTAGCGATGTCCGTCCCGTTGCCTGGCTGGCAGAAAAATTTTATCCTCAGCCATAGGGTGAGATGAAAAACTGCAACAAACTTTAGACTGCTGTCATTTCTAAGCCATTCGTCCGACAGCTGTTAAAATTTTTTCAGTGACAGCTCATTATATTGCTTAAAAGCGTACAAAAACATTTTGGTTTTCCAGAAAAAAAATGTTATTCCTGATGGAATTCAAGCGTGATAGTGTAATTTCTTTTTATTTGGTTGGGAAACCTCAAGTGGCTATCGTTAGAGCACTCCAGCATTTAAATGTGAATAAATCTTTTGAGTATCGTACTATCACTCATTACCGTGATACTGGTAGCGTGTCCCGACGTCAAAGAAGTGGACGGAAGAAAAGAATAACATCAGCAGAAATGGTTCGAAAAGTAAAGAAGGGACTTGATCGCGAAATCCGCGTCGTAGTGGCCGAAAAATGGATCGTGAGCTGAACATATCGCAATATTCCATTCGGCAAATATTGAAAAATCAGCTCGGGGTAAAGCCATTGAAATTTCAAAAAAGTACAAGAACTTACACCGCAACAGAAAGAAAATAGACTCAAAAGAGCTAAAGGGTTGCTTCGCTTGCCCGAAAGTGATGAACTGCCAAATTTGGTTTTCTCCGATGAGAAAACATTCGTTGTCCGGCGAACAAAATAATCGTGTTTACTTGCCAAAAAAGGTCAGCTGAAAATGTGCACCTTCGGTTGACTACCAGAACTCAAGCGCCGGCCATGATGATGGTGTGGGCCTCTATAACATTCGATGGTCGCTCTCCACTCGTATTCATCGATCGTAGCATCTGAATTAATGCCGAATATTATGGCGAGGGTGTATCAAAGCCTTGGGCACGCAAACATTTTGGCCGCAAACCTTGGAAATTCCAACAGGACTCAGCACCATCGCACTCACTACGCGCCACCCAAGAATGGTTACAAAATGAGGTTCCTCGCTTCATTTCCAGCGCACAATGGCCACCAAAATATGCGGATACCAGTACGTTCGCTGGAGTATTTTAAAAAGCAAGTTTGCTGATGTTGCTGTTTTCTTCCGTCCACTTCCTTGACGACGGGCTACGCTACCAGTGTCACGGTAACGAGCGATGGTACGAGACACAAAATATTTTTTTTCACATTTAAATGCTGGAGTGCTCTAACGATAGGCACTTGTTGTTTTCCAGCCAAATAGATTTGATTCCAAATGAACAAAATTGGCCCATTCCATCAGAACCTACATCATAGAGGGTCAACAATTTGAATAATCACAACAGAGGTCAAAATATATTTAAATAATTAAATAAACATTGGCTGAGGGTATACATATGTCGGCAAAACCGACAGATACTTTTTAACTTGTTTCTTGAAAGATTTAGTGACAACCTTATGTAACCAATAACCGGTACCAGAATCTTTTACAGTAGTTGTGTATTTCTATTTAGAAATGCCGATTCGGTGAGCAAAACCTTCAAGTACAAAAATATCTACTAACAAGGAGACTTTTTTAGATATTGAAGGTGTGATACAGCAGTTCATTTAAAATTTCATTCATTCATCATGCATAGTGAGCTCGTTAGATAAATGAGATAAATGTGAAATACAGCACCAATACTTACAAAACAAGGGATAATTAATAATGTTAAACAATAAAGCCCGTAATTTGATAGATTGATTACAGATAAAAGCCGATATTTTTATCAGAGTTTCAATCAGAAAAGCTCCAGTTTGCAACTCATAGGGTTTAGACAATTCTATTTAATTTGAGGATTATAATTGAATACATTATGATCCACAAATTTAATGGAATTGTCTAATCCTAAAATATAAGCATTCAAGGCTTAAACTAATAATATCTACAAAAAATATTTTTCTTAAAAATTATAGCGATTTTTAAGTACACCTATTGTATTTTCCATTGAAAAGACCATTTGATATTCTGTTGTCCTATGTTAAAGTCTACAAAAAAAATTTGCTAAATAGCGCAAAGATATTTGTAAATTTCATTTTCTCAAAAAATTTGATCCGCCATCTAGGCGCCAAAATTAGGTACATCGCTTCAATAATAATGATACCTTGATCCCGTATGCAAATTTTCAAGTCCCTATCATCAATGGTTCCTCATTCTTACATTTGAATGGTCCAGTTCCCTGAGCCAAAATAATAACATCGCTTTGGTAATAATAATACCATAGTTTTATATTCAATTTTCAAGTTCGTAGCTTCAAATTTACCCAATTTTTGTATTGTTCACCCCTATGAAATCACGATAAAAACAAAGTTTTTCTTACTTTCACCCAGCAGGATATGTAACGTTTCCGAGACAATCCCTTCACTTGTCTCTTCGTGATTGAGATACAAACAAATCAAATAAAAATAAATCCATTGGAGTTCTATCTCTACGTTGATCCGGAATATTTGCACATCCATATATTGATAAGGTATGACCTTATAATGATCTAACCACATTATAATGTAATCTATCCGTATATCAGTAGTATAAGGGATCTCTATTTAAACGAAACATTTTGCTGAGATCAGAAAAACATATCATACCAAACGAAATTACAAACATGTGCAATGAGTGAATTTTACAACTGCACAGGAACAAACGATTGGAGTACATTACAAAAGTTCTTTGCTGACTGCGTGGAACATCAATGCCAAAAACCACACATGTCGACCACCACTATACAATGGTCGGTCGGTCGGTCACACATGTAATTAATTGAAAACTCTAGTGAACGAAATTTTCTCATATCGCTAAGGCTTGGACAAACGAGCAGCTGCCCACACTTTTTTTGTGCCAACGAATGTCAACTGAAATTTAAACCAAATGCAAATTCACAATCGGGTAATATAACTTTAATTTTTGTTAACTTGTAATCTTATCTCTGTAGCAGGAGTCCTGCTTTGTTGTTTTTCACAGCGTTGCATTCAGCACCATCTTCCTGCCGTTTATTTCTGTGTGGTACATTGTGTACAAGTCAACCAACACACACCCAAAGGAAATTTCATAAAATTATTTCATTCGCATACAACAGACAATGGCGAGTATTTTATTATAAATTCAATTAATGTATTCATTGAATTTTATTATTCAGAAAATTTAAATTATCATCAATTCTTTCATGTTCATAAACGTTGACTTCCCAACGCCATTTTGTTCCCGTTAGCCGTTGCATTCCTTATCCGTTTTCCATATGGCTTTTGTTCTGAACGATATACACACTTTTTTATTTGCATTTTTGAAATGATGTGCTAACCGACACCATTATCGAATGGTCGGCTGACTACTCTCATAATATTTGGTGTTGAACCACAAAAACCACAGCATTCCCATTATTCCATTTCACACAAATAATAAAATTGTAATCAGTTAATCATTCTTCATTCATTTATGAATCTATTCATATGTAAATTTATTTATTACCAAATGAAACGGAAAAAGTCTACTCGGCTGACATCAATGAACTTTTCAACACTCAATGCGAGGGGTGGAGTAGATCGAATAGATGACGACGATAATTTTTAGATTTACTTGGCAAATTAAAGGTACGTTTTTTAATTGTTGAAGGATAAATGTCTAAATGTCTGCAAAAAAAAGAAATATTTTATCAATTAGCACCAACATTTAAATTATAGGGATTGAACGTTGAACCTTTTTTCCTCAAAAAAACTTATTTAAAAGATTTTACCTCTATGTATATTAATGCTGTACGGAATTTAAATCATACCTCAGAAATTGGAAACATTCAGTTATAGATATATATCAAGTACGATGAAAATATTCATCTGAACTCAAACGTGTACAAATCTAATACAGCAGTATATCCATTTTCACCTACTTTGGATTGGCTTTGATTTCGCTTTGATTATGGGTGTAGACAATCTCTAGCTTGAAATGGCTTTCAGTCAATCATCAAAATACTGAATATGAGGGCTAAACGAAGACGTGGATCTGCACTGACAATTTTCTTTCATAGGCTGTAGTATTTCAATTTCAAATACCAAATTGAAAGATATTTCCGGTGAGTAATGTCGTTTAATTCACCAAAATACAAAAAATAGGGAGGTACCATTATATGTGGGCTATACCAAAACGTGGACCCACATTGCCTATTTTCAATACCAAAAGTCCTGCAGCCATAATATACATTTGAGTAAAAATGTTATCAGCCTTCTTCATTTCGTTCGGAAGCTAGAGTGATTTCCACAGACGGATAGACATCGCTAAATCGATATAGAATTTTATGCTGATCAAGAATACTTTGTGGAGTCTAAAATGTGTATTTCGCGGTGTTACAAACGGAATAACAAACTTAATATACCCTCCATACTATGGAGAAGGTACAAAAATGAAAATTTCCACTTTCGGAATGTAAGGGAAAATTGACTCCTGTGTAAAAACTGCAATATGGTTTCAGAAAATTTTGATTTGAGACGACATAAAACAAACACGATAAATAACAAACTACTTATTAAATCCACAACAAAAAAAATTCCAAGGATTTCTAATCATATCTTTATATAACACCTGATAGAATGCAATACAAGGGCATGGGATGGAAAACTCCATGCGGACAAAACAAAAAAAAAACCTAACAAATGCGAATTACCAAGGAAGAAAGAAAATAAGAAGAACACTCGAGTAATAAAAAAATCAACTTTTAAATTATACATTTATCATTCAACCGCTATAATAATTCAAGATGAAGCAGTAAAATGTGAAATACGAAACGAATAATTCATTCCGTTTGTTTCCTTCTAAAACATAAGACAGATGCTGTTCGGTGCACATGGCATGATTGCGGTGAGGGAGAAGGCGTGTGTTGGGGTGCCGGGTAAATTGGAAGACATGATGCCCACGAAGGCAAGGCTTTTTCCCCTTCAGAATTGTTGTTGGCTTTGTTATTTGTTTAATATCCTTATATTGTACCTTTAATATCCTTTCTTTTCGCACTTTTAAATGAGTTTTTCTCAGCCTTCGTTCGAGCTCTTTTTTGTTTGTCGATTCTATTGCTTTATCAAGAGCGACAACAACAGCTACAGTACAACAACACAAATGTTAAGATGAAAACAAACAACAACAGCACCAACAATAAGTTGTGATAATAAAACATTCTTTTATATAATCCTGGGAAATATATCACACTTAGTGCGTGCATAGGTCTCTCCTTTTTCTTGGAGATTTTGTTCTTTTGTTGTTTTTTTTTTTTTTTTCAATATACGAATGAATGACTATCAGCAGTATCTGTAGTTAAAGAAATTATTCAAACCTCTTCAGCATTTTTTTCAAACAGATTCCCCTACACTATGTATAATGTATTCTGTATTAAGCTAAAGTTTTAATATAGATAAGATATTTTTCAAATATTTTATTATGATATCTATAATAAAAAAATCTTCTGCCTGAAAGTGAATCTATTCCCCTCGAAAAATATATTGAATACGTGAATTAGTTTTGGAAAATCAAGTTCTATCAACGCAATTGTCGCAATTCAACCTCTTAGGAGGACAATTCTCATATAACCCCTCAGAATAAATAACTAAAGACAATAGCAACGAAACCGTAGAGTACAACTCTCTGGCTAATGCCAAGAACTAAGGGAAGTGTTGCCGTTGGAAGACATTGTTAAAGGCAGACATTTTTTTGGGAAAGCGTTATCCTACGATTGATCACAACTCAGTAAATTCTAAGCGCCAGAGACTAGGTATGTTGAATTTCGTCAGCTCTCAAGCGTCAGCGTCTCAAGATATATTTTGAAGCCGTGGAGTTCAAGTGAACCTCAACGACACAGCTAAACCGTAAAAATGAACAGAAAGGCCACTCATGCCCCGGTTTATAAAAATACCTGAATAATACTGACAAATTCCTCGGTAACTCTAGGTTGCTTGGATATCTAATCTCAAGTAGAAGTAAGCCAGTAGTAATCTGAGATGGCATTTATATATTTCCATTTTGGGGTATTCCAAAAAGGAAATATCTAAATTTTAATTTAATTCATCAACGCCCAGACGAAATTATTATTACTATTTTTTACACCTTCCAGAAAACAGAGTATATTAAGTTCGAGGGTATATTAATTTTGTTATTCCGTTTGTTACTCATCGAAATAATAATTTAAGACATAACAAATTATAAATATCTTCTTCATCAACGTAAAATTTTGAAGACGACCTAGCCCTATACGTCCGTCCGTCTGTTGTAGTCACAAATAAAGATAGGAAGCTACAATTTTGCACAGATCAGTCTTTTGTCTGCAGACAGGTCAAGTCAATGGGCTATATCGGTCCACGATATCGTTTATCCCTTATATAATTGTTGTCTGAAAATCCAATAAAGGATTTTCTTCTAAGTACTTAGCCCCCCGGAAGAGTATTGTCTATATAGGTCCAAAATATCGTACATTCCCGATATAACGGCACCTCCCTATATTCGGTATTTTGATGATTTTAGCTACATTATCCACCGGATTTTTTTATATTTCATATTTGAATATCGTAATGGCTTATGACAAAAGTTGCCTATGCAGGTCCTTCTTCGTGTAGGCCCTAATATAACGGCTATGCTCGGTATTTTTGAGATTTTAACATAATTTTTAACGGATTTTATTTTTTTTTTTTTTTTGCAAATTTCCAAATTCGTTCCAAATGATGGGGGATATTCAAAGTTCTTTTGCTTTTCTAATTGTTTTTTATACCCTCCACCATAGTATGGAGGTTATATTAAGTTTGTCATTCCGTTTGTAACACCTCGAAATATACATTTTAGACCCCACGAAGTATACATATTCTTGATCAACATAAAATAAATAAAAATAAACAAAAAATAGCGATGTTCGTCCGTCTATCCGTCTGTGGAAATCACTCTAGCTTCCGAACGAATTGAAGTAGATTGACAGGCCCCAAATAATGGTACCTCCCTATTTTCGGTATTTTGGTGAGCTAAGCGAAATTATTTTGATGATTTTAGCGACATTATTCATCGGAATAGATTGATAAAGTTTTACTCAAATGTATATTATGTCTGCAGGACTTTTGATATTGAAAAGGTCCACGTTTTGGTACAGACCCCAAATAATGGTACCTCCCTATTTTCGGTATTTTGGTGAGTTAAGCGAAATTATTATTCACCGGAATTCTTTCAAACTTGGTATTTGAAGTTCGTAATGGACACTACAGCCTAAGACAGAAAATTGTCTGTGCCGGTCCATGTCTTCGTATAGTCCCCATAAAACGGTACCTCCCGATATTTGGTATTTTGATGATTTTAGCGACATTTTCTCATCGGAATTCTTTGAAATTTGGTATTTGAAGTTCGTAATGGATACTCCAGCCTAAGACAGAAAATTGTCTGTACCGTCTTCGTATAGCCCCCATATAACTGTACCTCCCGGTATTTTGATGATTTTAGCTACATTGTTACCGATAATTTTTAAGTTTCGCATTTGAATATTGTAATGACTTATGACAAATGTTACCTATGCAGGTCCATGTCGTCGTATAGAACCTAATGTCAATATCACCCTAACAGCTACATTCGGCATTTTTTAGATTTTTAATAGAATTTTTTCGGATTTTATTGTTTTTCAGAATAGCCAAAATTCGTTCCAAATGGTGGAGGGTATTCAAAGTTCGACCCGGCCGAACATACAGCTTTTTTACTTTCAACTATAAGTGTACTGGGAGTACTAAAAAGCAGTAAGTTTGATACTATTTTTACTATGTGAACGGATAGAGATATTTGGTGTAAGAATTAAGTTGGAGAAGAAGGGTTGATATGAGGAGGTGGTGTTTGAAATGAGTACTAATGTTAAGTAAGTGCGAATTTTATTGCCATTTTACAAGTTAGAAAAAAAAAAACAAGACTGCGTATACTTGTATACCCATTTTTAGAAATGTATTATCATATAAGGCAACGATTTTCAAAGTGTATTAAAATTAGTTGATTAATTTATAAAACGATATTAAAAAATTATCTTTTCTCTCTCTCTATTTGAGTAAAAATGGTTCATAAATTCACTTAAAACAAATTGTTTTTTCCGCATACGTACAGAGGACATTCGCTAGTCCTCCGTATAATCGTACCACCCTCTTTACCATACTTTGATTTCAGTGGCATTTGCAGTTTAAAATGGAACTCACTCGAATATTGATCCCCAATACTTTTTGAAGGAGTTTTTTGCCTCATAATGTTTTAGTCTGTCCAAGTCAGGTTTACGAAGTTTTAACGTATGTTTTATGCCTCGAAAACGTATGTCAAATACATTAAAATTTCAGATAGGCCAATGCGAATGCGAATAATGTCTACTGAACAGTTATGCCTTCAAGAACAACCATATCTAAAAACAAGTAAGCAAAGGCTGTAGTCGTGCGGGGCCAACCATGTGATACCGTACAACACTACAATATGTTAGAAGCCCCCTTATGTTTAAATCCGTTTTGGAAGATTTCCCTTTTGAAATTATGTGACGGAGCACTGCCCAGATATTACCCTTAGCATTTTGACCAGGGACATTTGCCCAATATTTACGCAATCCGTCGTATTTTGCGATCATCTCCAAAAGCAAGAGGCCCCTCTGTATCTCCAAATTTAGACTCTTCTATACAATCTTCTTGTCTACGATATTTGGCTATATTCGTCAACAAAATCAGCAAAAAAGGCAGAAGTTCGCATTTTGTGTATTTCGGCTATCGCCTGTAAGTAATGTTGGTATTTTTCAGACAAAAGTAGTGGTCCATTCTACCCGCTGTCCTAAACTCTAACCTCATGCGAGATTTCGTGTCCTATGGTTTCTATTTATGACCTTTATAACGGCTGCAAAATCAGGAACATTTTTAGTTGTTGGTCCATTTCAACCCCTAAATATATTGCGGACATCTTTGAAAACAATAGGCCTAGCCCTTCTGAGCCTAACCCTACCCTTTTCGTGAGAATCGGACGATAATTACGATTAATTATATAATATCCAAAAACCTGTGTTGTTACAAAATGTACACCTTAATATTATAAGTCAAATTGAAAAAATCGCATGCGATAAAAATATGAAAAAATAAAAAAATGTCACAAAATACTACAAAATCTATATTAGCATCATTTTTGTCTTATTTTTATGCGATTTTTTTAGATTTTATACTTTTATGTCAAGAAGGCATTCTGAATTGACAAAATTTGTCAAAATCGGTCCAGCCATTCTTGAGATATAAGCATTCCATCTAACATTCCTTTCCTTTGTATATACACATTGTATATATATCCGATATATTTACTATTGGCATCTACGTAACGGTCAGAATTGACCTGTTCGTCTATTTATGATTTCGCCGGGACTAAAAATATTCGCGGTATAATGGAAATGTGAATTTTATTTAACACAAATGTTATAGTCTTTTTCACCCACTAAATATTATCCGATGACCATCAAAATTGGAAGGCTTCTGCCCAGCCCGAAGCTTTAGCCCCATACTAATTTCCGCATCGATTGGTCCATAATTGCGACCTGTAGAGCAACTGCAAAATCAGGATTTTTTTCAGTTTTTGGTCCATTTCGACCCCTAAATATTGTGCGATCATTTTCAAAAGAAATAGGGTTCTATTCTGACCTTATCCCCACCTCCATTCTAAATTTCGTGAAGATCGGGCGATAGTTGCGACCTGTAGAGTGATTACAAATTAACATGGACAGACGGACGGACGGACATACATAGCTAGATCGACTCAGCTCCGCGAGATAGGAAGATCCATATATACTTTCCTATGTGGGAAACCAATATTTCGAGGTGTTACATAATTTTTGGCCCAATCAAACTTATAATACCCCCAACACATAGTGTTGTATGGTATAACAATATTAAACAACGAAGAAAGAAATTTGAAGTAGGATACATTCAGTAGAGCCTATATCAAAAGTAGAACTATATTAATATTTATAATATAATGTTGATGTTGAAAATTATGTAACACCTCGAAATAATGGTTTCCGACATAGGAAACTATATGTTTATGTATATGTTTATGGATCTTCCTACCTCGCCGAGCTGAGTCGATCTACCTATGTATTTCCGTCCGTCTGTCCATGTTAATTTGTAATCACACTACAGGTTGTAATTGAGGCCCGATCCAGAATTAAAGCCTATTGTTTTTGAAGAAATACATTTAGGGGTTCAAATGGATCAAAAAATTTAAATTTTCCTGATTTTGCAGTCGGTCTATAGGACACAATTAAAAATCAGTGGACACGGAATTTTGCATGGAAAAATATTTAAGTAGAGGGAAGAAGTCTAGCATTTTGAATGACCATTGGATTATATTAACTCTAAAATGAACCACAACTTTCGTGTAAAATTGTTTGGAATGCCTAACAACACGACGGAATGCGTAAATATCCTGGAAACGCCCTCGGTCAAAAAGCTAAGGGTAGGGCTCTATGACGTCATATCAAAAATGAAATCTTGCAAAATGGATTTGGCAATAAGGTGCCTTCCAACAAATTGTAGTGTTGTATGGTATCACATGGTCAACCCCGCACGACCATAGACTTTGCTTACTTGTTTTCTTTTCAGAAATGTTTCTTTTTATAAAAATAATTTTGCAAAAAAAAAAAAAAAACTTTGAACGCATACGTTTTTATTAGAATGTCTCTTACTTCTTTCTCTAAAAATCAGCAAAAAAATCGTTATAGAGAATCTTCAAAAAAAAATTTAACCAGCATAGTCCATATTCAAAAAGTATTATAATAGAAAGATACAGTACAAGTATTTCGAAGATGCACATTCGAAAAGCCAAACTTCAAATTCCCCCCAAGTATGTCAATTTATACATTAAACCAATTCAGTAAAAGTCAGAATATTCGCATACGTTTCCACAATTTTTTTTATTTTCTCCTTTCCTTGAAAACTCCACAAAGTGTACCTAAAATTCGATAAGGCCCACCTCTTTAGTTAGCCCAACTTTTTTGTGATAAGGATACTGGAAACAGCTTTAATTTCTTTGAACATTCTAATGTGTCCTGGAGCAAGGCTTTGTGCTTCTTTTTTTTCTGGGTTTCTTCGCATGTGTAAGTATGCGTGCGGCCGCATTATACATGAATGGTGCAAATACACACACTCTCATTCCACACCCCATTCCAGCTCATCACGCAAATATATTGGGGTGGTGCTGTGCAGTTGTTGTTGCTGTTATTGTGAGCGTACCCTTAAAATACTCACTCGTATATTAAATTGCGAATGGTGAAAATGCTTTATGGCTTTTTAGTAAGATTTATTTCTTTTGGCGTCGCTGTTGGTGTTGGCACAGTAGCGTAGGTTGGTGCGCGCGGATGCTACTGCTGACGATGATATTGTTGTTGTATTTCTATATGTTTTATTTATTTATTTTTTTCAGATGCTGCCTTTCTGATACATATTTATGTGTTTTGCACCAGTGCGAACGTGTGTGTTTGTTCTTGGTGTAGGAGTCTAAAGCCCGTAACGTATTTTCGTTAAACTTTCCTTTTCGTGCCTCCTTTCCTATGAACTTCATTTGGGGTGAGTTTTCCTGATCAGGATGATGATGCCAATACTGATGTTGATGGCAATGGCACTAGTGGTGGTAATGGTGGTGGCATTCAGTGATGGTGATTGTGCCATCGAAATTGTCAGTAGCATTTGGGAGTGGTTGAGGAAGTGGTGGTGGTAGTGGTATTGTTGGTGTTTTAGATGTTGTAGAAAGATGGATGTCTTTTTGTTTCTACGGTTTTGTTGGTGCTGCTGTAAGCATTGTTTGTTCATTTAAAATTGGAACATTGCTGATAATATTCATAAGTACAATGTTTCTTCATTTGAAAAATGTCTCAGAAACCAATTGTCCTTGTGTTTATTATGTTATGTTATTATATAAATACACTAGAACCCCGACTTGCGTCGTCCCGATTTGCGTCATTTCGAGTTGCGTCGCTTTTATAAAAAACCTGAAAATTCGATTTGCATCGTTCCATTTTCAAGTTGCGTCGTCTTTTCTGTCATTTAGCATTTTTTATAACTTCTGGCAACACTGATCGTCACCTGTACTTTAACCAATTTTCAAATTGCGTGAAATAAGGGGAATTCCCTTTTCTTTATGGTGCTATATGTACATACATATGTAAATGAATTTAATTTTTGTTATGTTTTTTCGTAATTTATTGTTTTGTTATTTCTTTATAATAATTTTGAACTTTTTTGACGTAAATGGAATAAATAAAAATGTATTCATACTTGTTTTTTATCAAAAGCATATATTTTTTACTTTGTTTTGAATATTTTCCCCAGTATATTTAATTTCAGTGCATTTTGTATATGTATAGAAAAATGTGATTCGATTTGCGTCGTTTTGAGTTGCGTCGCGATTCTCCGGTCCCCATTAAAGAGGTATATTGGGGCTCTAGTGTATATAAAAATGGAAAACAAGGAAATTATTGAAGCATATGAGCGAAAAAGGAGAAAGAAAAATAGTTGGCAATATTCCATTCACAATATATTTATTCAATAGAAGCATAAAATTCTGAAAGTAACAATGCCCGTCTGTGGTCCACATTATTCGACGTGGAGCTTTGGCACAATAGTTTGCATAATGTCTAGGATGATAGGTATTGATCTAAGTACACGTTTTCCTATAACCCCATGTAAATACACTTCCCGACGTTCAATTTTTGGATGATTTTAGCCATATTTACCAATTAATTGTTTAAAAATTGTCATTTAAGAATCGCTATATATAACTTTCCCTGTGGATGAACATTTTGTATACAGGTTAGCATTTTGGTTTCGCGGCCATATAATACCTCCCGACATTCGGTATTTTGCTTTTTTTAGCAACAGGTCCAAGTCTTCGAAGAGCCCCCCATATAACGGTACCTCCCGATATTCTGTATTTTCATGATTTTAGCCACATTATTTACCGGAATTATTTAAAATCTCGTATTTGAAGACCGTAATGGATACACTAGCCTATGAAAAAAACTTTCGTATGCATTATTATTATTATTATTATTATTATATTATTATTATTATTATTATTATTATTATTATTATTATTATTATTATTATTATTATTATTATTATTATTATTATTATTATTATTATTATTATTATTATTATTATTATTATTATTATTATTATTATTATTATTATTATTATTATTATTATTATTATTATTATTATTATTATTATTCTTATTATTATAATAATTATTCTTATTATTATAATAATATTATTATTATTATTATTATTATTATTATTATTATTATTATTATTATTTTTATTATTATTATTATTATTATTATTATTATTATTATTATTATTATTATTGTTATTATTATTATTATTATTATTGTTATTATTATTATTATTATTATTATTATTATTATTATTATTATTATTATTATTATTATTATTATTATTATTATTATTATTATTATTATTATTATTATAATTATTATTATTATTATTATTATTATTATTATTATTATTATTATTATTATTATTATTATTATTATTATTATTATTATTATTATTATTATTATTATTATTATTATTATTATTATTATTTATTATTGTTATTATTATTATTCTTACTAGCTGGCCCGGTCCGCCGGGCCCTTGCTTTTAGTCTTTAATGCATATTTTTTACAGCATTATAGAAGAATAACTCCATAGCAATTTCTAAATAGTAATAAACATTCATGGCAAAAATTATAATAGATAATCGCCTACCATCGGTTTTAGATATTTCGAATAGCCTGATCTTATTTTTTAGCCTTAGGCTATAATTGAGTGTTAAGAGCCTATTATATAGAATATAATATATAATAATAGCCCCATGTGAAAACTCAGCTCAATTTTTAGTATTGTAAAAAGCTTACTAAAATTTCCATTCAAATTAACTGTAATTTGGAATTTGTTTTTCCAATGTTAAGAATACCGTGCTGCGTGGTATTTAATTTTGTCCACCTCATAATTGAGGGCGGAATGATTTCAAAATAGTCAAAGATAATTGCTCTTTTACACCCATTACCGTAAGATAGGAATTAATTTACTTTTGTTATTTAAATTGTGCTTTGGAGAACCCATAAAGTCCATATTTTTCATCATAGTATAATTCAATAACGATCAAAAAAAAAAAAATAATATACTTGATTTTTTCATGTGTCTGCCACAATTTGATATTTCGGAGTTTATGGCATGTAGACGTACATCCCACATCTACGTTCCCAACCAATATTATTATTATTATTATTATTATCATTATTATTATTATTGGCCTTCAAAAAACGTCTTTGCTGCACTTATTTATTTGCTCAACACTGTTTTTGTATTCGACAGTATGGTTCTGCCAAATATGGCTAAAACAGCAAAGCGCTGCTCACTGGCAGGAATGATAGCGAAACTAATCGAAAAATAATTGGTTGTTGTTGTTGCAGCTCCCAACCGCTACAACTACCATTCTTCTTGATACTACTCGTTACTCACAGTTTTCCATCATCCATGGAAATGAATGAAAAAAGAAAAGCCCGAAGTTCAGCGTAAGCTTGTTCGCCTCATATTCATTCATTTCGCAACACAAAAACCATGGCCGAAAAAAAGGACCGAAACCAAGAACGAACGAAACAGCAGATAGAGGAATTGATGATATTCCCAGATGTGTGATAACAAATGTTGAATTGAAATGAGAATATTACAAATTTTCTTGTTTATACTCGTAACACATACGACGTGAAGATAAATGTTTGCCCATTATAGTTTATTGTAACTTGCCACAAAAATAAAACAAAAATACAAAACTTAACACAATCATTCACATGTATACCGACTTGAAATACAATTCGATGCAACTTTTGTATTCAATGAATTTGCTTCATACCAAATTGAACCTGAGTATATATATTTTAAATTGATTTTATATCAAAATATCGGACTAATTTGCACAATTTAAAATCAAAAATTTGTTTTTATCGTTTATCTCCCCCATTCAAGGTTTAATATTAAACCGAGGCATCTGAAGGAGTCTTAAATTACAAAAATATCATAAAACATTATATTGAGTTCAACTCGGATAGCCGAAAAGGTTCCAATATTTGGTCATTCGTGGAGGAAGAACTAAAAGGAGTTCTCTGCTACGGTATATTATTGTACATAACTTAAACAGGGTGAGATAAACAAAAACTGCAACAAAGTCAACCGCCATAATTTTTATTACTTTAATTTTATTGAATGAAAGCAAAAAATTTCGGAAATAGCATCAAATATTAGAATAAGTTTAGATTTGTTCGAATTGGTCCGATTTCGCAGGAATTATGTCAATCAAAAGTCCAATGAAACCGTCGCACGCTGCCTTAATGTTGCTCTGCGGTATTTTGGCCCATTCCTGGCGAAGCGCTTGCTTGAGGTGATCGACACTTTGGTATTTTTTAGTGCCAATCTTGCTTTTCAAAATACTCCAGACACAATAGTCCAACGGATTAGTATCCGGAGATTGTGGTGGCCATTGCACGCCGGGATTGAAGCGATGAACATCATTTTGTAACCATTTTTGGGTGACGCATGCTGAGTGCGATGGTGCTGAGTCCTGTTGGAATGTCCAAGGTCGGCGGCTAAAATGGCTTTAATACACTCTCCAGAATATTTTCGCGATAATATTCGGCATCTATTCTGATGCCACGGTCGATTATAACGAGCGGAGTGCTGTTATGGCGGCTCACACCATCACCATGGCCGGCGCTTGAGTTCTGGTGGTCAACCGAAGGTGCACATTTTCCGCTGACCTTGTTTTTATTTTGTTTGTTTACAAACTGCTGGACAACGACTGTTTCTTCATCGGAGAAAACCAATTATCCTGTTGGAATGTCCAAGGTCGGCGGCTAAAATGGCTTTAATACACCCTCCAGAATATTTTCGCGATAATATTCGGCATCTATTCTGATGCCACGGTCGATTATAACGAGCGGAGTGCTGTTAAGGCGGCCCACACCATCACCATGGCCGGCGCTTGAGTTCTGGTGGTCAACCGAAGGTGCACATTTTCCGCTGAACTTTTTTCTATTTTGTTTGTTTACAAACTGCTGGACAACGACTGTTTCTTCATCGGAGAAAACCAAATTCGGCAGTTCACCACTTTCGGCCAAGCGAAGTAACTCTTTAGCTCTTTTGAGCCCATTTTCTTTCTGTTGATGTGTAAGTTCTTGCACTTTTTGGAATTTCAATGACTTTACCCCGAGCATATTTTTCAAGGTTTTCCAAGTGAAATATTGCGATATGTTCAGTTCTCGAGCCATTTTTTGGCTACTGCGACGCGGGTTTCGATCAATTCGATTCTTTACTATTCGAACCATTTCTGCTGATGTGGCTGTTTTCTTCCGTCCGCTTAATTGACGATACCAGTATCAGGGTATCGAGCGATGGTACGAGCCACTTGTGGTTTTCCAGCCAAATATAAAGAAATCACACTATCACGCTTGAATTCTATCACGAATAATAGAATAGAAATATGATATCTCCAAACGCCCCTAAAAGGCTTTATCTCAGGTTCTAAAAATATTATTTCGATGTGGCACACTTAGATTGGATCAAAAATATATGCTCTGTTTATTCATGGGACAAGGGTATAGATATATGCAGATCGAAGAGAAATTTTGAAAAAAGCTAGTTTATATGGGAAATGATCTAATAATAATAATAATAATAATAATAATAATAATAATAATAATAATAATAATAATAATAATAATAATAATAATAATAATAATAATAATAATAATAATAATAATAATAATAATAATAATAATAATAATAATAATAATAATAATAATAATAATAATAATAATAATAATAATAATAATAATAATAATAATAATAATAATAATAATAATAATAATAATAATAATAATAATAATAATAATAATAATAATAATAATAATAACAATAATAATAATAATAATAATAATAATAATAATAATAATAATAATAATAATAATAATAATAATAATAATAATAATAATAATAATAATGATAATAATAATAATAATAATAATAATAATAATAATATTAATAATAATAATAATAATAATAATAATAATAATAATAATAATAATAATAATAATAATAATAATAATAATAATAATAATAATAATAATAATAATAATAATAATATATAAGCGGTTGATATAACCCTTAAATTTTTACAATTTACGTTAAAAAATGTAAGAGGTTTCGTCGTGCAAAAAAATGGACATACGTAGACAATTTTCTGTTACATGGGTTGGTATCTAATGCGACTTTGAAGTAACAAATATGAACGACTTTATAACCTCTAAAAATTTTGGATAATATACTGAATAACTGAACGTATCAGCATATGCAGGCTATAAAAAACGAGGACTTATGTAGACATTACGATCCCAAATTCCCGAATTTGAAATAAGTCCATTCTTAAAATCGCATTATAGGTTGATACAGGTCCAAGTTTTTGTACAAATATTACCCATTTACGAAATTGACCTTCCTTCTACCAAAAGATGAAAAGTTGTAGCCTGATGTCTCAATACGTTTATCTATTTACCTATATTCAATTGGATTCAGAGTTACACCATATCTTAATAAATGTTTCTTTTTTCAGCTTATTCCGCCTCTTTGCCTGGCCTTCGAACAACAATATAAATAACTTAACACTTCATACAAAATCGGAATTTTATTACATATTTGAAATATGATTTTATCCTTCCGATATGAATTAACAATTTGTCAAAATAGATAAGAGCTGACCACTGCCAGAGCTTAACGTTGAAAACATGCGGTAGGTTAAAAAATATTGATGTTGTAGCCATAATACGTACGGGCAAGCCATACAAAATGCCATAAAAATTCCAACACATTCCAGCAATTTGGCTCGTCAAAAATGGAAAACCAACAAAACCTAGGTACGGCGTAACCAAACCCAACCATACAACCATCCGCCTTGTCATGCAGCCAGCCATCAAAACCAAATCTAAACAAAACATTTAATTCCTGTAACGTATTTGCAAATCAGAAGATAAAAATAAAAAAATTGCGTACCGAGCAAAAAAAGTAAAAATTCCTAATTTGAATACGTGTCTACAACTGGACGGAAAACAAACAGGCCCATGAACGAATTGCAAGCTCACTTTCAACCGAATTTAGTAAAACTGCATAAAGATAGCTGGGCATGCACATACGCGTTGGAGACGACAACGACACACACATGCAGTCGAGTGAATCCATCCCAAAAGTCACAACCGACATGGAAATGGAAAAGTTATAAAACGCTGAAAACGAATGGAAAAATATAATTTAACACATTGTACTATGACTGCAAATCACTCTCATTTCAGATGTAGCACAAAGCTGTAAGTACGTTGGCCATTCATAGCATGGTGTGGTGATGTGTCATACGTCGCCTGAAGTAAATAGGCAGAACAACACAGACATCGGCCATGATGAGAGGAGGTCGACACCGGCGGCGGCGGCGGACATCAGGCAGACGACAAATATTTTGTCATTATGACGTTTGTATATCAGTGGCGCATAGTTGTCCGTTGCATTTTCATACATGACTGGTCATAATGCCAACTTAAAGTTCAAACGGAGTACCCTACAGTAGTTTGTTTAATTATCTCAATATTTGTGATTAAATAACAAAGAAATGTTAGTACATTTCGTATTTGTGGACTACAGCTATTGTGGTTCTCACTAATAAGGCCTCCCATTGTAAACAACACACTCCAAAAAATTAAGCACACATTAAGTTCATGGCCGGTACGAACTTTTAATACCCTTCACCATTAGGTTAAGAAAACAGACGGGAATCTATAGGGATAACTTTCAGCTATAAGGATTGTTATCCATTGCTATATTACAATTGTGGCTAGAATCACATAAAATACCGAAAACGGACGGGTACTTTGATACACCTAAATTTCTAAACTCAATTTACGTAAGCTGTATAGTGACTTCAGCAGATAGACTATATTAAATCTACTCAGAATTTTATGCTGGTCAGGATTATACAGGGTGTGATGGAAAAAACTGCAACCAACTTTAGACTGCTGTCAAACCAACTTTAGACTGCCACTCGGCCGACAGCTGTTATTCCAGTGACAGTTCACTATATTGTTTACAAGCGTACAAAAATATTTTGATGAGAATTTTCCCGGAAAAAAGTTATTCGTGATGGGATTCAAGCGTGATAGTGTGATTTCTTTATATTTGGCTGGAAAACCTCAAGTGGCTATCGTTAGAGCACTCCAGCATTTAAATGTGAATAAATCTTTTGTGGCGCATACCATCGCTCGTTACCGTGACGTAGCCCGACGTCAAGGAAGTGGACAGAAGAAAACTGCAACATCAGCAGAAATGGTTCGAAAAGTAAAGAAGCGACTTGATCAAAACCCGCATGGCAGTGGCCGAAAAATGGCTTGTAAGCTGAACATATCGCAATATACCATTCGACAGGTATTGAAAATTGAGCTCGGGGTAAAGCCATTGAAATTCCAAAAAGTGCAAGAACTTACACCGCAACTGAAAGAAAATAGACACAACAGAGCTAACGAGTTGCTTCGCTTGGCCGAAAGTGGAGAACTGCTGAATTTGGTTTTGTCCGACGAGAAAACATTCGTGTTTACTTGCCAAAGAGGTCAGCTGAAATGTGCACCTTCTGTTGGCCACCAGAACTCAAAAGCCGGCCATGGTAATGGTGTGGGCCGCCGTAACAGCCGATGGTCGCTCACCGCTCGTATTAATCGACCGTACTACAGCCTATAACGGTACTACAGCCTATAACAAAGACTTTTGTATGCAGGTCCCCCTCTTCGTATAGCCCCGATATTCGGTATTTTCATTATTTTAGCGACATTATTTACCGGAATTGTAACAAATTTCGTATTTAAAGTTCGTAATGGTTACTACAGCCTATGACAAAAAATCGTATGTTTGTTCACGTTTTCGTACATCCCCCATACAACGGTACATCCTGATATTCGGTATTTTGATGATTTTAGCGACATTATTCACCGGAATTATTTCAAATTTGGTATTTGAAGTTCGTAATGGGTACTACAATCTATGACAAAAAGTTTCATTAGCAAGTTCACGTCTTCGTATGGTGTCCATATAACAGTTTTAATTTAAGTTGTAGTTTCGGAAGTTTTTTTAAATTTTCCTCCAAATAGTGGAGGGTACTAAAAGTTCGGCCCGGCCGAAATAAGCTTTTTTACTTGTTTCTACTTTAGCCCAACACTTACAATTCAACTATAATTTAGGGTATTGACAATTCGATGTTTTCAAACTTCTTGTGGAAATATGCCATTTATTTGGAAGTAAATGTCATGGTAAATGTTTGTACGTATGGTGTACACCTCTTGTATTGTGTTGCTGATTTCTGTAATAATTGTCCCACGAAGCGATTGCAATCAGCATTGTGTCATTGTCATCATAATGATTATGGAATGGAGAATGTAAGTAGTTGTTATTTGGTACGTTCTATTTACGTTGAAATTGATGTCGGTTTATATGGGAACATTCGAGACTGAGAAGTGCTTTAACATTTTGTCCCATAATGTAACTACTACCTAAAAGTACTGTGAATAAGTTCATGACACTTGCGAATGGACAGCTCCATATGTGAATCCTACAAGTGCATAAAACTCAAGTAACGTTCTTATGTTTGTCTGTACATATACATATGCAAGTCATACGTATCATCATAATGCGGACAAATGTCATCATCGTCATACATTATAATTTTCCATTTGCAGTCATGAGCATATTTACATGCAGGGCACTTGCCGTCCGAGAATTGTATGTAAAGTTGTTAAGAAGAGTATTGCAGCAGTAGTCTGCCAGTCATCGTTTGTGCTTGAAGAATCACCCAAAATACGAATGGGCTTGCTGTCAGTCGATGCATAGGTGGGCTAAGTCAGTTTACAAAACTGCATTCTATTTCTACATACATAAACTAGTCATATTGATGCGTTTGAAACCTAATAGTAGCCAGAATACACCTGAACAAATCTAATTAAAACGTGAATGGAATATATTTTGAGTTTTGTGCTGCCAAAAGTTTCTGGTTGTCTGAGTTTATAGTAAGTCTGACGAACGCTCATGCAAAAATAAAAAACATCAATTGTGTTTTGTGGAAGTTCTATTAATATAAAGTGCCAGACAAAATAGGTCTTTGTTTGTGTGTATATCTTTAGATTTGGAATTGATGGAAAAGTTATTTCTAGAAATTTTCACAAAAAAGTGGATGTAATCTACCAAATTGTCAAGTGATACATTTCTCATGCAATGAATTTCAAATTACCACAGCTTCTAAAAATTGTAAAGAAAATTATTTATTAGTATGGATTGGTATGGTATTTTTACTTTGAATTGTTATGAAATGTTATTAAAATGACTTTATTATTAACTTCTTGAACTACTTCTTCTCATTTTTTTTTTTTCATAAACAATGACAAAGGCACATAAAAGTAGTACTAGGTTCCAATCAACACCTTCAAAGTTTTTGAAAATATTTTTTTTACTTCACTCCAATAAATTCCATTTTCAGTTTTCCCATCATTATGCCTTCACCATTTTAGGTTTCTTTCATCCTTCACAAAATCTGGATTAAACAGTTATTGTACCCTACAACATTATGTGTTGGGGGTTTTATAAGTTTGATTGGAACAACAAATATATTGTTCGAAACATGTTCCCCGACATAGGATTTTTTTATGGATCTTCCTTCTCGCAGGGCTGAGCCGATTTATGAATATATGTCTGTCTGTCCATGTTAAATTACCCTACTCACAATTATGGCCAGATCCTCAAAGTAGAATGAAGGTGGGATTAAGGTCAGAATAGAAGCCTATTGTTTTTGAAACGATGGCAAAATTTTTAAGGATTAAATAGACCAAAACGAAAATTATCCCGATTTTGCAGTTGCTCTAGAAGTTACAATTATAGACAATTTGGATATTCATCGAATAATATTAAGCGGGCGAAATAGATCATAACTTTTATGTAAAAAAAAACAAAAAAGTAAAAAAGCAGTAAGTTCGGCCGGGCCGTTTTGGACCATTTGGAACGTATTTTTAAATTTTCAAAAAAATAACATTCGCCAAAAAATTCTGTTAAAATAGCCGTTATATTGGGGTCTATCCGAAGACGTGTACCTACAGAGCCAACTTTGTCATAGGCCGTTAAAATATTGATATACGAAACATGATAAAATACGGTGAATAATGTAGCGAAAATCATCAAAATACCGAATGTAGGGAGGTACTGATATATGGGGCCTGTACGAAGGCCTGGACCTGCATAGACAATTTTCTGTCATAGACTGTAGTTCCCATTACGAACTTCAAATACCAAATTTGAAACAATTCCTGTGAATAACGTCGCCAAAATCATCAAAATAACCAATATCGGAAGGTACCGATATATGGGGGCTATACGAAGACGTGGGCCTGCATAAGCAATTTTATGTCATAGACTATAGTACTCATTACGAATTCTAGGTACGATCAGGATTTAAAAACCAGCACCTACTGAAATTAGCCTCAGTTGTACAGTGCAACTGCTATAAAATTTTTACAGCCACGGCTTAAATAGCACGATATTAGCTATTTGATCCAGTGCATATTCACCTCGTTTTTGATAAGCTTGCTATTTCTGTTTAGCCCTAACCAACAATAAGGCTGAAACTTCAGCACACAAAATAAGCAATATCTCGGATTTTGGCTACTGCCATTTTCGTTTTAAACGAATGAGCAGTCGAATACATATATTAATGGTTGTGTGCTGTCAACGTACAAATTTATAAACAACGTATATATGTTATCGGGCGCGTCATATAATCAAAGTTTATTATACCCTCCACCATTGTATGTAGGGAATATTAACTTTTTCATTCCGTTTTTAACTCCCAAATGAGTGACTAAGTTTTGTACAAAAACATATTTGTCAAATTATATTTGAATCGGTTCACATTTGGATATAGCTCCCATACATATTTTCGACCGATTTCATGTATATTATGAACCAAGTCCGATTCCAATGAAGTTCAGAATGTGTGACGGAATTTGGTTACAAATTTGACAAATTAATTAGAAATAGGTTCTAATTTGGATGTAATATATATATTCTCGGCCGATTTCACATATTAAATGAACCAAACACGATATGATTTCGATTTCCTTTATGTAATGCACCAAACACGATATGTATGTTATGTAAATTGGAATGTGTGACGGGATTTGATCAGAATATAAATGTTTCAAATTATATTGAAATGGGTTCAGATTTGCATATAGTCAATGTAGTCATAATTTTTAAAATTTTTTAAATTTTATTGAATGAAAGCAAACAAATGTCGGAAATAACATCAAATTTAGATAAGTTTAAATTTGTGCGAATTGGTCATCTTTGGAACGAATTAAGGCCTTCAAACGGCCAATGAACACACACTGCCCAAATGTTGCTCCGCGGTATTTTGGCCCATTCCTGGTGAAGCGCTTGCTTGAAGTGATCGACACTTTGGTATTTTTTTTGTGTCAATCTTTGCTTTCCAAAATACTTCAGACACAATAGTCCAACGGATTGGTATCCGCAGAATTTGGTGGCCATTGTGCGCTGGAAATGAAGCGAGGAACCTAAAATAAATCATGTTATTGGTAGCGATTAGCAAATATTGCAAAGCTCTAAATTTCGTTGTGAAAGACATTTCTCTCTGTAATGGATAGTAATATGAATTTAAGCCAGAGGTAGATTGCCCCAGACTTAAGAGATCATCTAATCCAATATTCAACAATAACAAAACAAAAAATAAATAGCATTTTAATTAATAGCCTTCAATTAATTCCTTTATCTGTACATGTAAATATTACATGTATAAAACCCCGATTGCATTTCATAAAATAAATATTTCTTTTTGTTGGCTGAAATCATAGCTAAGAAGTAGACGTCGCGCTGCTATTTTGATGTGTGGGGATGTTTCTTAATGGACTCTTCATTCTATCAAATATGTTTCAGATTTACAGAAACTTCACCTCAAGTTGTCATCTATTGTGAATTTCAAGTCTTTCAAATATGTGGCTAAAATCACCAGAATACCAAACATCCATTCAAGCAATGCTCTTCCACTAAAGACAGAATCTATTACTAACTCTACATACCGAACTCTCAGAACACCGAATGTGGGGAAAACGTGAACCGTTTTATGTGGGCTACAGGAAAATGTAGACTTACACACAAATGGTAAACCCCACTGTAAAAACTAGAAAAAAAACAACTTAAATAATTCCGTTTCAAAGTGTGGCTTAAATTCCTGAAATTCCAAATATCGGAAGGTACCGTTGTGTGAGCATATAAGAAAACGTGGTCTATATAGTAAATGTTCCGTTGGAAAAGGAACATTTACCAACTATAAGTACCGAATATGAATAATTGTGTTTGAAAGGCCTAAATCGTCAAAACAGAATGTATAACCGTGAATCTACCTGCCCCATTTACGAGCTTAACTTGCCTACTGACAAACTGTACATGTGTCCAAAAGTTAGAAATCGGTATCTTTCTTTCATCATTCACCCCATATATATAGATATATTACGCTCTTATTTTATCCCTTGATCAAGTTAAGAAATAATGTTTTTTATGACTAATTTTTCAATTTTACTTCACTCCCATGTAAACTATTCTTTAAAGAGCATCAACAAAAATTCAGTTCCCAAAAAAAAAAAAAAAAAAAAAAAAAAGGAATTGACAAAGTTTTATTTCGTTTTCAAGAAAAACAAGTAATTAAAGAAATTTATGGATTTAAACATAATTTATGATGGTAGTTTCTTTTTTGTGGTTTTCAAATCGAAATAAACCATCGAAATTATCCGCAAATAACCCACCCACCCACAGTTTGCCGTTCTGCCATCCCCGCAGACTCTGCACCTCATTGAATTTCTGAAACATTTCCGATTTGTCAATTGAATAAAATTACAATAAATTCAAATACATTAAGAAAATTTCTTAAACTGTTTTTCTTCACTTTGCCTGAAATGCTTCGTTGAAATTGCTGTTCAATCGAAACTGAAGATGACTGGAAAAGGATACCACTTAAAAGAGCAAGGAAAAAGTTCTACCCACCGAATTGGAATAGAGAAACGAAAGATACAAATATTGGCAATGAGACACAGTGAATTTAAACGAAGCGTTGTAGCAGCATACACAAGTGAACACCCGTAAATACCAAAACTGCCAAAACCAAGTTAACTTTACAAAAAAAACGAAAACCATTAACAACAACAAAGAACCCCAAGAAATTGTTTAGAATTTTGCGTTTCCCAAAAAGTTTGTCAAAAGCAATCAACATTGAATCTTCCCCTTTTTTGTTCCGATTTGATTTAAGCCAAATAACTAGCCTATCCAAGCTGAGAAAGTTTTTTTTCTGTTTTGAAGAACAATAAACGAAGATCTTTTCCTGGGTATGGAGGCATATAAAAAAGTGAAATAAGTTTCAGTTTTTCTTGCAAAAATTACATAGAAACTCACTATTATATTTGGTAGAATAATATTGTTTCTTCAAACGGTTTGTGACTTTTTTCACTCGCCTTAGTATTTCGATTCCCAAATTCTAAGGTACAAGACTTTGGAGAGAATAATGTATGGGAGTTATAGCTATATCCGAACCGATTTTCACCAAAGTTCCAGACTGAATTCGTTCGGATGTGACAAAGTGTAGGTCATTTGGACTGATATTGGTCATTTAGTGCACAATTAACCCGAGATCGGTTGAAGACATATAAGGGAGCTATATCTGAACCGATTTTCACCAAATTTAATGTGCTTGCCGCTAGACTGAATTCTGGTCATTTGAACTGATATTGGACATTTGGTGCACAATAAACCCGAAATTTGTAGAATATATATATGGGAGCTATATGTTAATCTGAACCGATTTTGATAAAATTTGGCAGAAATATTTCTGTGCTGTATCTGATATCTGGTATCAAATATCATTGTTGTGGAGTGCATATTACGAATGTGA
This sequence comes from Musca domestica, assembly GCF_030504385.1. Classification (NCBI taxonomy): domain Eukaryota; kingdom Metazoa; phylum Arthropoda; class Insecta; order Diptera; family Muscidae; genus Musca; species Musca domestica. The sequence continues at coordinate 20,157,830 of NW_026712328.1, read as the reverse complement.
GGGACTTAAACACCAAATCGGAAGAAACATATATATGGGATTTTCACCGATTTCAATAAACATAATCTACTTGCTTCCAGATTGAATTCGGTCGCATATGTCAAAATTTAGATAATTTGGACTGATATTGGTCATATGAAACGATTTTCATCAATTTATATGGTTCGTCCTTGGGCCAAACAAATATTGCTTGCAAAATTTGATCTCAATCGGATAATAAATGGGACCTGCATTTTGTTCACAAGAATACATGTACAGAGGGACTGAATGACATGCATAAATCGACACAGAAAGTGATTCTATAAAGATAATCAAGGATAACTATGGGTCTATCTCGCTTCCTTCTCCACGTTAGTAGAGTGAACTGGACATTTAGTAAGAAAAGGATTTATATCCTTATAGAAATTCTTCCTAATCTTTCAAAATACATTAAATCGGTTTACATGTCATTATATGGATCATAACCCCCGTATAAGGGTACAAACCAATTTCAAGTATATCTTACATTTTAACCACATTTTTAATACTAATTTCGGCAAATGTTGGTAATTTGAGAAGAAACCATCTTTGCAAAAAATTATCTCCTTATTGGGATAAACATGATATGATTTAAACTATTTTCGGGGTATTTGCCACTTTTTTATTTTTTTGGCCCTTATTAGGCATTTTTGTTTCTAAGAGGTTAAATAAACTTCTTCTCATAAAATTTTCAATTTTCGTAGTAGGGTCCATCTTGGTCTTGTATACATTCATCAATTGATTTGGCTAAAAAATTTTATTTATGCAACTCTGGGGAACGAATTTGGCAATTCTCAAAAAAATAAAGAAAATTCTGTTAAAATCTTAAAAATACCGAATGTAGCTATTACATTAGGGATTTTTGTCATGAGCAATCACAATATTCAAATGCATAACTTAAAAAAATCGGTGTATAATGTAGCTAAAAATCATAAAAATACCTAATATCGGGAGGGAAAAATTCCGGTGAATAATGTCGCTAAAATCAACAAAATACCGAATATTGGAATGAACCGTTATATGGGGGCTATACGACACAGACAATCTCCTGTCATAGGCTTTAATATCCATTACGAACTTCAAATACCAGATTTGAAACAATTCCGATAAATATTCCGTCATATGGGGGCTATACCAAAACGTGGACCTACATTTCATGTTTCAATGCCAAAAGTCCTGCAGACACAATATACATTTGGGTAAATTTTATCAATCTACTTCGATTCGTTTGGAAGTTCGAGTGATTTCCACAGAAGGATAAGTGGACAGATGGACGGACATCGCTAAATCGACCTAGAATTTTATGCTGATCAAGAATATATACTTTGTGGGGTCTAAAATGTATATTTCGAAGTGTTATAAACGGAATGACAAACTTAATATACCCTCCATACTATGGTAGAGGGTATAAAAATGTTATTCCATTCTTATCCTATTCTTTGACTATTCTTAAACCATTCTGCCCCTAATTATGAGGTGGACAAAACAAAACATCACGCAGCACGTTATGAAAATACAAAATTCCAAATTAGAGTTAATTTGAAAATGTTTGTAAGCTCTTTACAACACCAACAATTAAGCTGATTTTTCACATGGGGCTATTGTAGATGTTCTATATTATATAGGTTTTTAACACTCAGACTATGGCTGAAAATAGGAACAAGCTATTTAAAATATCTAGGAAAGGTAGGTGAACATCTATTACAATCTTTGTGATGAATATAAATTGTGTCAATTACATAAGTTAGGTCCGTGATTTATTATGTGTTAAAAAATATGCATTAAAGACTAAAAGTACGGGCCGGCAACGCAGACCGGGCCAGCTAGTTTATACTAAACTCAAACAAATTACAAAAAAATTAAGGTCCACACATTGTGATTTTCAGATTTTCTCCTATCTACCCCACCTTGTAATTGTTTAACATATATTCAACTTAAAATTCTTGTAAAATCCACGTCAATCAAACCATAACTCCGCTCTGTGTAGCTCTGGGGTTAAGGCGTCTACTAACATTCAGAATTTCGTAGCGAGCGGTCTGAAATATGACTACAATTACTACTCGACATAGTAGTGTTACCTCGTGTTATCAGTCCAACTTCGAAAAAAAAAACTTATTTTTAACGGCTCAAAGATAACAGAAACAGGTACATATACGAGTATGTATTTTGAAATTATTTCGGGGTAGTCAAATACTAACTTTCCATAAAAAAGTGCATAAATGTAGGTAGAAGTAGAAACATGCGAGTATTTTCTTCGTTTATATTTACATCATCCCAGTACGCAACCAAGTTACAAATGAATCTTCCGTACTGAATAAACCCACCCCAAATGGTAGTAATACTAAAGCATACACGAAAATACCGTAACTAAAACCACACAATTTCTTCATTTCTATTTCGTTCCTATGTTATGTCTTTCGAAATTGTTTTGTATCCTTGTTCCCAATTTGGGAAACCAAAATCTGCTCCTCTCCATTCGCAATTGCAGAAAAAAAACATCATTACCAATCATCGTTATGATCATCGATTCATAATACAGTCACACAAAATCTGTGGGGTAAGAAAAACGTTTATATGAATCTATGGGGAAATGACAATATCCAATTTCCATGAGAAAAATTATAAACATGTATTCATTCATTCCACCATCCATAAATGAAATATTTTAAAAATAAATTGAATACATGCATATTTCGTGTTTTTTATTTCTTGGAAAACATCGTACCGATAAAAATTCTATTGGGAAATATGGAAAGGTTATTATAAAAAACAACCAAAAATTGAATATTTTGAATGTTTGAATGTTTTGTGTAGGAATCACGTTACTGATTTGACATAATCGATTACTTGAGTGAATAGATTTGAAATAATGATAGTTTTGATTTCTTTTTATTATTTATATCTGACTAGCTGACCCGGTCCGCGTTGCCGGCCCGTAGTTTTAGTCTTTAATGCAACTTTTGTATAGCATAATATTTCACAAAGCTCATAAAGGTGAACAAATTTTAACATAAATATTGATCCGACTAAATAGAAATATGGAAGGAGGGCAAAATAATTTCTGAATAGTCAAAGTTAATTACCAATCGGTAAAAATCACTAAGATCGGCGCCCCTGGGGACTATATGGGGACTGTACCAAAATATTTACCTATGTTGACATTTTTCTGTAAGATGGTTCTCTACTCACAAAGTAGCCTAAATACAGCAAAATCGATTGGAAAATGTGGTGGAGACCCTCGAAATAGAAAAGCCAAGATGCCCAATAAAGGCCAAATTCAATAGAATACAAAATTTTCTTTTCTGACCACACATTAGATGTGAAAGTGGACTTGGGAATACTCCAATGTGGGGACTTTACTTAAATAAATTCCGATGTGGCAATTATCTGTATGAGGAGAACCATCATACAGGGTAGCATAAATACAATTTTTAGCCAAATCAATTGATGAATGTGGTCTAGACCAAAATGGGCCCTACTCCAAAAATTTCAAAGTTTATGCGAAGAGGTTCTCTACCCCCTTAGGAAAAGAGATGCCAAATAAGGGCCAAAATTAAAAAAGTAGGCAAGACTCCAAAAATAGCTTAAATCATGCAATGGTTATATAAATATGAAATTGGGTTGTACCCTTATCCGTGAGTTATGATCGATATCATGACCTGCAAAAGCGATTAAAGGTATCTTGAATGTTTGGGAAGAATTTCTGGAAGGATAGAAATCCGTTTCTTACTAAAAGTCCCATTCGCTCTACTATTTTGCATCCTTTATATTTGATATTTTACTGATTGTACTCCCAAAGAATTTTGCATTTTGACCTCTCATTGGACGTATTATTGTCACATGAAATAAGTAGTTCTACGCTTTGAAATGAGCCCCATTAGGCTATTTCGGTCATTTTTGTTTATTTAAATGTGCTCGCATCTTCCAGTTGAACCACGATGTAGGCCTGGAGTTGAAAGATAGATGTCAGTTAACATCCTATTTCGCACTTATGTCATTTTTGTTGAAAAATTGTGTGTAGTGAACAATTATTCTTTACTTTGTTCACAAAAAATCCACTGAATTCAATATGATAATACAAATTGAAAAAAAATTGCCAAAATAAGAATAACAAATTGAAAAAATCTTCAACTTGTTCGCTGATTTTTTACAGCAAATGTTTAAAGATCCTTACAAAGTATATCAATAAAATGTGCTACTATTTTAAAATTCGATTCCATTGAAAATTTTTTTCGATTTTTTCCCGATTTGAGAATTTTTGCAATAAGATCTCTTTTTCGTGATTTTTTGGCGATTTTGAAAAAGTAATTATCTTTTAATGTTGGTGTGACCGCGTTAAATTATTTCGATATTATCTATTCCGTTTCGCCACCACATAATTCGGTACTACTCATCCATGTAACCCTCCATCAATTTCAGTTCTCAAGAAATCAAGTCAATTAAATAAATTGGTATTAATATTCGAATTCAAATATAAAATATAAAAAACACTACAAATGTACATTAGAAAAAAGTAAGTCAAAATGGAAAAAAATCATGCAAAATAAAACATTACTATTATACATTTCAAAAGTCAAAATGAAAATGTTAATATATCACATTTTTACGCGATTTTTTTTGATATTATCCTTTTCGGAGAGGAGACAATTCCGAATTTGTGCGAATCGTTAAAATCAGTCCAGCGGTTCTTAAGTTATAAGCGTAGTAACTAACACAACTTACATTTATATATATAGATGTAATTTTTTCCCCGTATTGAGAATTTTTGCAATGAGATCTCTTTTTTCAAGATTTTTAGAAATTTTGACTTAAATTTGGTGTGACCGCGTTAAATTATTTCGATAACATCTATTTCGTTTCGCCACCACATAATTTGGTACTACACTTCAATGTAACCCGGCTTCTATTTCAGTTCTCAAGAAATCGAGTCAAAATAAATTGGTATTAATATTCAAATCAAAAAGAAAAAAAAATATTATAAAAAACACTACAAATGTACATTCGAAAAAAGTAAGTCAAAATAGAAAAAAAAAAACATACAAAATAAAACATTACGATTGTACATTTCAGAAGTCAAAATGAAAATGTTAATATATCACATTTTTACGCGATTTTTTTTAATATTATCCTTTTCGGAAAAGAGACAATTCAGAATTTGTATGAATCGTTAAAATCAGATCAGCGGTTCTTGAGTTATAAGCGTAGTAACTAACACAACTTACATTTATATATATAGATATATTTATATCTATATATATATTTCTGTCGTTTAGGTAAGATTTATATTTTTGATGTCTTCTGATGTTGTCTATAGTAGAATTTTTTGAAAAATACCAAATTTGAAAGAATTCCGGTGAATAATGTCGCTAAAATCATCAAAATACCGAATATCGGAAGGTATAGTCATATGGGCGATAAGAAATCGTTGACCGTTTACGAACTTTTCCTGCCAAACACACATGAGTGCAAAATTTTAGCCTTTTATCTCAACTCGTTTAAAATATAGTGTGACTGCAACAGACGTCCTGACGTCCTAAATTTTACGCTGATCAAAAATATATATACTTTATTGGATCTACAAAGGTAATATGCCCTTCATAGTAATTTAGGAAAATGGATAACATTTGCTACTTCATTTTAGCTACGGTTGCACAGTGCACCAGATTCAACTAGTTGAATATAAATTGACGATTTAGTAGATGTAACAAAGTTAATCAATGACCAGCATTATTATTAATTGTTTTTAGGAATAATGTCAAACAAAAAGACGTAACTAGTGTCTGTAATTTAAAACCATTGTATTAGTTTCCTCCAAAAAAAATATTTAAAAACGCCCTTCTCCTGATGATTTTTAATTTCAGTTTCAACTGCAGTTTAATGATTCACGGGGATTGTTTTATTTTTATGTGCTCGTTGTCCTCATACGAGTATACTTTTACTCTATTATAATATATCAATGCACAAAAGGTGGAATCATAACAAAGCACATAACATTTGCTCAATATTTAAAATGTTATGCTCAAAAACACTTGCACTTTCTATTACACACACAAATTACATAATTTTCCTACTTTAAGAGAATTGAAACAATCAACCTTGATCTTGATAATCGGTAGGAATGACTTGGTTTGCCATTGTTCCTTTATAATTGCGGTGACCTTGACCTAAATATTCCAGCCGCACAATTAAACCTTTTATTTGTCATCATTACCTCATTTGTTTAGGATCATAAAATGGGCAAGTTGGTTATACATTCCATTACCACGCACCAGTGTACAGGTACAGAGTTGTGTGTGTGTGTTTGGTTTTGTTTTAACGCAATAACACGTAAGTACAATTTAGGAGGGAGACTAAAGGAAATGTCTTCAATTTTTGTAAAAGAAACAATTTCACATCAATAAAATCTGTTTATGTCAAGGTAAACGATTCCACAAGGATTATTGACTTTTACTGCCGGCATTAAATATTGTTACATGGTCTAGTCATTAAATGTTGTACCACTAACGCTAAACTAGTGTGGGTGGATGGTGTTATGCTACCTACAATTAATAATTACTGTAAACATTCCAAGGTTCTTTCATTATGTAATATGTTCAACTTTCATCTGTCATTTTTATTATTTATTCGAATTTTTCCCAGAAGGTAGAGAATATTTCAAAAATCCTTATTAATTGAAACTTGCAAACTACACGATATACCTTGAAAATAATGAAAAAAACTTTTTCAATACTGTAACAGAAGAGTACTTTCATTTGGGGTCTACAAAAAAAAAAAAAAATAGGAATCAATAAAGCCAATGCTATTGAAAAATGTTTCTAAACTTATCAAAACGCAAATTATTATTGGATCTTGGCTTACATGAGGTCAACACTAAAATCATGTCATTTTCTACCGGATGGTTTGGTAACCATTGCACAGTGGTCGAGGTCGTATTGGAACAGCGGCCAAAAATACTTTCAGTGCAGATATCAATATGATTCTTTGGTTATGGTACTTTGATGGGATAAAAATTAAAAATGTGACAAAATGGATATGGTCGATGCATGCTTTGGCATGGTCCCCTTACAACGTACATCCCGAATAAGGGTTATTTGCCCAATTTTTGTCACATTTTACACTAGATTGTTCTATTATTTGATATTTTACGTTCTAAAGAGTAGTAGTAGTAGTCTTACTGAAAATTATTTGGAACGGCCCGCCTTCAGGTAGAGTCTCTCTGTAAAGGTACCTCCAAAAATAGAAGTATTTTTTATACAAATCCCGTGTTGCCCATATTCGACGGACCTTTGGGTCCATTCCAATCGACGAGGCTTGTCCGCAGGCAACATTCTTTGCGTCAATTGAATTTTGTACGGGAATGCAAATCAATGCGAATAATCCGTTGTAAAGTGGACCGAGCCATGCCCAACTGCTGAGAACGGCATTTTTGGGATGTTCTTGGGGACCTCTCAAAACACGCTCGTACGGCAGCGATATTCTCGGCCGATCGCCTTGGTCGACTTTTATATGGCCTCTTCGGATTAGAAAGAGCCTTACCAGTCGAAAATTTTTCGTATAAACGCTTAATGGTGTTCTTAGAAGGCGCACTTCTCACATTTTTTAATGTTTTAAAAGCACGTTGAGTTTTCACAATTGACTCCTTCTGTTGAATGTAAATTTCAACTATTTCAGAGCGCTCGCGTGGCGTGTATTGGTTCATGGTAAAAATCTCCTTGGACTGACGCTTTGAACGCGTTATGTCATTAAGCGATGTGACATCTCTGTCAAAAGTTATGGCGTTGCCAGATGGGTCCGTCGAATATGGGCAACCCTGTATTAAAATTTTATTAGCTGTGGGTGAAAGATAGTGCCATGGATATTTATTAGTTAACTCTTTAGCCGTTTCCAGTGCAAAGGCCTTAAATTTTTGGACATTAATATTATACCCAGAAGACAATGCAGGCAACATTATTGAACACCCCTCAATTATATCCTTATCGATCCCAAACAACGAAAACATATTCTATGTCATAGAACCATAGAACTGACAAAATTGGAACGAAGTCACTTCAGTATATTGGGCATAACATACAAATCTGAAAAAAATCTGAAAGTTAAATTAGCACTTCTTGAATCTTAGGACCATTACTAATGGCGTGAAAAAAATCACATTGGAGGATTCAGGGGGGAAAACAATAAAAACTTTAACTGAAATGACAGCGAGCACTGTGCATTGCGAACATCATATACCAAATTGTGGACAAAATTATCTAAGCTATTCCAAGACGGGGAAATATATAAAAAACTATCTGGCATAGACGGTGGTTTCGATAGAGTATTGGGACTAAAATGCCGACTCTATAAAAGAGAAGATGGGGTTACTGCGATCTTTAAATCTAAAGAAATGTCCGTTAAAGTATGAAGCTAAAATAATCTAAATACCGAAGATCAGGGTACGCCAAATGGTACATTTCCATGACATATTTTCAACACTAAAACTTGTCAGATCTAATGCAAATTTTGTACGATATATCAAACTACTTCACTTCTTTTGGAAGGCTTAACAAATGAAAAGACAATTGATCGGAAATGGAATTTTTTATGTTTTAAAATTTTTTATAATAAAATTGAGAACATTCTAAAACTTTTCAAAAAAAAAAAGATTAAAATGGCAAAACTGGGACTCATTTGGAAACCTGAACCGATAAAATTTGGCAAATGTATTTCTGAGCTGTATTTGAAATCTTTTCCCGAATATAGTTGCTATGGAGTTTATACTATGACTGAACAACATATACTGGCGTTATATCTATATCTAAACCGATTTTCAACATATTTCATACATGCTTCTAGACTCAATTTGGTCGCACAACAATGTGGTATACAGTGTGAGATAAAAAAATACAACAATGTTAAACGCCATAATTGAAAGCAAAAAATGTCGGAAATAGCATCAAATTTTAGAATATGTTTAGATTTGTTCCAATTGGTCACCTTTAGCACGATTTATGGTCTTCAAACGACCAATTAAACCGTCTCACGCTGCCCGAATGTTGCTCTGTGGTATTCTGGCCCATTCCTGGAGATGAACTTGCTTGGGTGATCGACACCTTGCTTTCCAAAATACTCCAGACACAATAGTGCAACGGATTGGTATCCGGAGATTTTGTTAGCCATTCTGCGTTGGAAATGAAGTGAGGAACCTCATTTTGTAACCATTCTTGGGTGGCGCGTGCTGAGTGCGATTGTGCTGAGTTCTGTTGGAATGACCAAGTTCTGAGGCCAAAATGTTTGCGTGCTCAAGGCTTTAATACACCCTTCAGAATATTTCCGTGATAATATCGTTTTGATCGTTTGTTTGTTTACAAACCGCTGGACAACGAATGTTTTCTCATCGGAGAAAATCAAATTCGGCAATTCACCACATTCGGACAGACGAAGCAACTCTTTAGCTCTTTTGAGTCTATTTTCTTTCTGTTGCGGTGTAAGCTCTTGCACTTTTTGGAATTTCAATAGCTTTACCCCGAGCTCATTTTTCGATATTTGCCAAATGGAATATTGCGAGTTCACGAGCCTTTTTTTGGGCACTGCGACGCGGGTTTCGATCAACCTCTTCTGCAGAGGTTGCTGTTTTCTTCCGTCCACTTCGTTGACATCACGAGACACAAAAGATTTATTCAGATTTAAATGCTAGAGTGCTCTAAGGATATCCACTTGTGGTTTTCCACCAAATAGAAAGAAATCACACTATCACGAAATGGATACAACTGGTCCACATCTTCATATAGCCCCCTTATAACGGTACCTCCCAATATTCGCTATTTTGATGATTTAAGCGTCATTATTCACCGGAGTAGTTTCAAATTACGCACTTAGTGTTCGTTATGGGAACTTCAGTCTGTGACACAAAATGTTTTATGCAGGTCCACGACTTCGTATAGGCCCCATATATCAGTACCTCCCTATATTCGGTATTTTGACGATTTTTGGTACAATACTCACCGAAATTGTTTGAGATGTCGTTTGTGAAGTTCGTAATAGATGCTAAAGCCTGTGATAGAAAATTGTCTATGCAGGTCCAGTTCTTCGTATAGCTCCGATATAACGGTACCTCCCTATATACTGTATTTTGAAGGTGCTACATTATACCCGTTTATAATAAGGTAATGGCTTATAACAAACAATGTCTATGTAGGTCCACGTCGTATAGTCCCCAATATAACGGCTATATTCGCTCTTTTTAATGGAATTTTTATCGGATTTTATTTTTTGAAAATTTCTAAATTCGTTCCAAATGGTGGAGCATATTCAAAGTTCGGTCCGGCCGAACTTACTGCTTTTTAACTTGTTTCATCTCACACAGTGCAGTATAAAATACCTATCCACCACAAGGGATCAAAATTGTAAATAATTTAATCTCGCATAACAGTCAGGGATTTTCTTCAAACTCGTACTCGTATATCTCAATATTCTACCAATAATAAATGTAATATCAAATTTTGATAAAACATGGCACATCCCAATATTTTTCCCTCTCCTCAAAATTTCAGACTTGGCTCGTTGTTATATAAATATGAGTCATAAATCAGGTTAAAAAGGGGCAATATTGGTCCGCTCAGTTTTGTTAAGCATCTCTTCTCACCACAAAAATGGCATACATACATCCTTAATAGATCGGATCGGCTTCCTCATAAATCCGAAGTCTGTCCATGATCTAAAGTTAAAAAATTAGGCATAACTTTTCTCAGAGCTCTCCCAAAAAGTCAACATTTTGAACACCAATAGCTTTTGTAAAATGTCCGATTTCTAAAAATTCAAGTGGGAAAACAGAAAATATTGGATAATTCTTTCTTTTACCGCCAACGTGGAAGATCAAAATTCACGAATGTTGTCAAAATTTGGTATACGGACAAAAAGTTCAAAAGTTCTCATAATTTCAATTACTTTTACCACCCATGTAAAATGCAAAATACAATACAGCTTGAAATTATTTTACCTCGGGCGGAACTTTGAAATCACTCGTATTGTGATAAGCTGGATTAAGCCCCTTTGGTTGACTATTTTGTAAATCCTGGATGTTTTAAATTTTACTGTAAAACACTACCCATTACTTCACCACACATCCGACAATCAAAAGTTACAAGTCCCATTTTATTTTGAAATACATCACGTATTTAAAACAAGCAAGAAAAAACTATAGTGCGGGGCCTATCATGTGATACCCTACAACACTACAATGTGTTGGAAGGCCCCTTATGTCCAAAACCATTCGGAAGATTTCGTCTTTGAAATGATGCCATAGGGCCCTGTCCAGATGTAACACTTAGTTTATTGACCTTAGCTTCAAAAAAATTTCCCACGAAATTGCAAAATTTTCACCTAAATATAATCCAATGGTCATTTAAAATGTTAGACTTCATGCCTGTCCTTAACTCTCTTCTCATGCAAAATTCCGTGGACTGCAAAATCAGAAATGTTTTAATTTGTTTAGTCCATTTGAACAACTAAATGCACATCTTCAAAAACAATGGGCTTTAATTCTGACCCTGACCGAACCTCCATGCAAAACATCGTGAGGATCGGACGATAAATGTGACCTGTATGTAGTACAGGCGTTGTAGGGTGTAAAAATATTACCAAATGTACAAATCAAAATTGTAAGTCAAATTGAAAAAATCGCATGCGATTATAGATTGATGAGAATTGTGTAAATCAGTCTAATGGACCTTGACTTTAAAACAATGCCTATAAAAATCGTGAACAAATGTGACTAAAATTTACATACTCTTGATATCATTGGAACCATTCCGTTAAAAAATTGAAAGGGTACCGTTATATGGTGGGCTATACGAAAATGTGGACAACCATACTAAACACAAACTATCGTGTCAAGTTTAAAAGCTCTACGTCAAATAATGTGGACTGTATTGTGATTTCATAGTTAAATCGACTTAAATCGAATTTTATACTGATCATTATATATATATATATATATATATATATATATATATATAGCTAGCTGGCCCGGTCCGCTTTGCCGGCCCGTAATTTTAGTCTTTAATGCTATTATATCATCCACCTTGGAAAGGAGGGTATATTAACTATTCATTCCATTTGTAACATCACTAAATGTTCGTCATAGACCCCATTAAATATGCATATATATTCATAATCATCATAAAACTCTAAGTTGATTTGTCCGTCTGTATGTCTGTTTGTTTTTTTTTCAAAATTTAGCTCAAAAATTTGTATTGTGGATGGTTGGTATTGAAAATAATCTATCGGTTCATGTTTTGGAATAGTCCCCATATAACGGTATTTTTGGAAATTCGGTATTTTGATGATTTTTGTCACATTTCTCCTCGGATTTGTCTAACACATATAACGATACCTACCTATATTGGGTATGTTGATAATCCACACATTTACGCGTATAATTGTTTCAAATTTGGTATTTTAGAAGGTTTGATAGATGACAATCCTTGAAGTATAAAATTGTCCACAGAGGTTCCCGTTTTGGCGTGGCCCCATATAACAGCCTCTTTCACTTTATGGTTTTTTGATAAGTTAACTGCATTATCCAAACAGTCTTACTGATATATGAAGTTTAAAGTGAAACACGCTTAAATTTAGATACTTTTATATAAAAATGTTTCCTTTACCCACAACTTGATGATAGTAATAATTCTGCCCGGCCGAACTTAATTTTTTTACTTACTTTTAAAGTAATATGAATTATTTGTCATTGAAATTGCGCGATGTAGACCCCATAATTTCCATTTCTTTTATCATAGTATAATTTAAAGACGATTAAACAAATGTCCGGTTCCTTAAATCATATGATGGTTATACAAAACGTGATCAGTTTTTGCATGGATGGTTTCTTCCCAAATTACCAACATTTGTCGAAATTAGTATGAAAATATGGTTAAAATGTAAGATATACTTGAAATCGGGTTGTATCCTTATCCGGGGTTATGGCTCATATCATGAACTGCAAAAGTGATTTAAGGTATCGTGAAAGTTTAGGAAGAATTTCTGAAAGAATAGAAATCCCTTTCCCTTTATATTCGGTATTTCACTGATTGCAGTCCCAATGAATTTTGCATATTGAGTTCTCATTGGACGGATTATTGTCATGTGATAGAAGTAGGTAGGTCCACCTGTTGAAATGAGTCCCATAACGTTTTGTCGGTTATTTTTGTTTATTTAAAAGTATTCGCATCTTCCAGCTGAAGCACGATGTAGATCCTGGAGTTGAAAACTAAATGCCAATTTCAGACATGAAAGATCGCCATTTAACATCTTATTGCGTACTATTTCATTTTTGATATTATTCATTCAGAATTCAAAACAATAAAAAATGTACACATCTATATAGTTTTTAAATTGAAAAAATTTCACGCCAAAAGGATTTTTTCTTTTATATTTTTATTGTCATATTTTACGCAATTTTTTTTGCAAGATTCCATTCCGAAGTTGTATGAATTGTGAAAATCCGTCAAAACGTTCTTGAGTTATAAGCATAGTAACTAATAAACAAATTGAAAAAAAATTGCAATATGATCTTTTTTGATTTTTTAGCAATTTTGATTTGACCACATTAAATTATTTTGACATCATCTATTCAGTTCCGCCACTCCATTATTTTCGTCGCTTTCTACTACCCAAAAAGACTACACATCATATTAGAATTAAAAAAAAACACTACAAATGTATATTCCGAAATAGTAAGTCAAAATGGAAAAAAATCATGCAAAATAAAATATTACTATTGTACACTTCAAAAGTCAAAATGAAAATTTTAAAATTTCACGTTTTTACGCAATTTTTTTGGATTTTATCCATTTCTATCAAGAGACAATTCCAAATTTGTGTAAATCGTTAAAATCAGATCAGCGGTTCTTGAGCTATAAGCGCAGTAACTAACACAACTTCCTTATATATATAGATAGATTAGAAGTATGCGTGGTCAGTTCCCTAGCGCCCAAATAAATTCCTAAGTTTGGAGGGAAAGTCAACAGTATCTCGTGTAATAATTTTCAAACCGATATCTTCATTATCTGTCAAATATAAAGATTTTAGATAAATAAAGATAGTGGTCAATATTTTTTTCTTTAAAAACCTAACTCGGGGTATGACGAACGTTTGTACAAAAAATTATGCAAATCGGTCCCGCCGTTTTCAACTGATTCCATTACCAACAAACATATATATATATATATATATATATATATATATATATATATATATATATATATATATATATATATATATATATATATTTGCTAAAAAAAAGAATATATATATATATATATATATACATATATACTTTGTTATGTCTAAAATGTTTATTTCCATTAGTTTCCAATGGAATGACGAACTTAATATGCCCTCCATAATATGTGTGGTGTAGGGTATAAAAATAGGGTATTTTAAAATGTCTGTAACTCCTTAAATAATAACATTTCGGCGCTTTTAGCATATTTATTTGTTTAGATTTCTAATAACGAAAAATAGGGTATCTCAAAATTGCTGTAACTCCTTAAATATTAACATTTCGGCCTGTTTAGACTATTTATTTCTTTTAGCTTTTCTAGAACGAAAAATAGGGTATTTTAAAATTGCTGCAAATCCTAAAATATTAACATTTTGGCGTTTTTAGCCTATTTATTTGTTTAGTTTTTTTTTAATATATAAAAATATAGAATTTGAAATGGTTGTGACTCCTTAAATATTAACAAAATCATCATAACTCAAAAAATTAATATATCAATGCACAAAGAATGCAAACAAAATATGTATAAAAATTATTGTGTTATCAATTATCATTCGCTCGCACTTTCCTTTGTGCTTGGATAGACATTAAAACCTAAGATGGGCATGGACATAAAGTATACAAACTCAAATAAATCTGAAGAATATTTGACGAGTTCTATAGGAATTGAGAGCATAGGCATTATTTGATAAATAAAAAGATGAATTCCCTTCACCCCAAAAAGAAGAACATAACAAAAGTTAAAAAAGGAAATACCGTCTTATTTTTTGTGCCAATAATCGACAAAAATCTGAGACAGCCTTTATATTTGCACAATTACTATATGGGACATTACAAACTATTTCAAAATATTTGTTCGTGAAATGACGCAGGGTATAGTTAACGTTTTTTATTCAGATTACACAAGATCAGAATTACGCTTAACTAATAACTTAATAAATCATCTTCTTATTTCAAGAAAATGTCGCTCAATAGTCCTTCGAAATTTCCCCAAATATTTGTTGCTGTATTAATATAATCTAATAAAAGTAAAGCACAATACTGAAATACCCATATGTCCGAGACAAAGCGAAAACAAAATTTATCATAATCACAACCACAGACGACATTGTCATATAGCGTTTATTTTTTATTTATTTTTTTCTCTTTATTTATTCTACTAAATATGAAAAGTCAACATCTCATAAGCTCGTTCTGCAAGTAACAAATGCTCTCTTTCAGCATCTTCATCTTCTTATATGTCTATTCGGGAATTATTTTGGGTATATTTTTTTCGCTCATGTATACATTGCCATCGTCGATTTTTTCGCCTTCGTTTGTTATTTCTTTTTTTTTATTTTGTTTTTGCTGTAACTGACCGAGCAATAAATCTTATTATATTGGACTTTTAGACGATATCAATGAAATTGTATCTTTTTATCCGCATTATAATAATAAATGTATGTAGAAACGTATCTTAGTTTTGAATACGCGTACGATGGCACTGACTATGATGGTGACGACGATGATGACTGCTATGAATACATCTGGCGTTTGGGGTACACTCTGATACTCAAAGATGGCAAGTAAACATCGAATTGGGATTGTGCTACCTTTGTCATTTGTAAAAAAAATATTCAATACTAGCAATTGACGGTAACTTCACAACATTTCATTTTTGACGTCAGAGCAGACTCTGGTAAAATAATGGTACAAGTTTAGTTTTTAATCTTACTTTTCAGTTTTTCAGAAAATGATATTCATGACCAACAAAAACTATCTATTCTATAATCTATTGAAAATTATTAAAAAAATCTGTATTACCATTCGTTTGAAAATAACCAATTATTCTTTAAAAAACAGAAGTAATTATTAACAACTTAAACGAAGAAATAAGAAGGTTGAGGGTTTAATTCCAGCAGCGGAAAAAATTGTGAATGTGGAGCCTTAGAACAAAACTAGTTAGTATTTCTGACTGCCAATATAGGTCCAAATGATGGTACAAAACACATTTAACGATAACCCCTGCTTTTTGGGTATTTCATTGACTTTGGACACATTGCCAACGAAATTTTCTCAAAGTTGGTGTTTGGAGTTCGGCCCCTTCTCTGGCAAATAATTGCATATTTAGGTTCACGTTTTCGTAATTCCCTATACGAGCGAATCTTGGTATTTTGATGTTTTATCTATATTTTCCAATAAAATTGTTCGAAATGTTGTGTTTTAAGTTTTTAATGGGTTGGAAATTATCTGCATGGTTCTATATAGCCTTTATATAACTACAACTACCGATATTTGTTATACCCTACACCACTGGGTGGTCAGGGTATTATGTCGTTGTGAATTTGTTTGTAACAGGCGAAAGGAAACGAGATACACCCATAGTTACTTGTGGTGATCTGCATAGAATTACATTCTGAGTCGATTTATGCGTCCGTCTGCCCATGTATTTTTGTAAACAAAGTACAGGTCGCATTTATTGCCCGATCTAGATAGAATTTAGCACAAGTCATTTGTTTGGCCCAAGGAAGAATTGGAGAATTGGAGACAATCCGTTTAAATTTATATATAGCTCCCATATATTTCTTCGTCCGATTTGCTTTTTATTGTGCACCAAACTTTTAATATCAGCCCAAATAGTACGGAAATTTGCACATACGACCAAATTAGGCCTGAAAATAAGAATGCCAAGTATCCCATATATACTGTTCATCCGATTTTTTTATTTTTGTCCTCCGCAGCCGTAATTTAATTTTTCAATATTTGCCGAATGAAAATATTGCGATATGTTCAGCTCACGATCAAATCGCTATTTACTTTTCAAATCATTTCTGCTGTTGTTGCTGTTTTCTTTCGTCCACTTCATTGACGCCGGGCTACGCTACCAATATCACGGTAACGAGCGATGGTACGAGACACAAAAGATTTATTCACATTTAAATGCTGTATGCATTCTGTAACAACGATATTTGGGTAAATGTATCAAATACAGCTCAGAAATACCTTTGCTAAATTTTATCGAGATCGGTTCGGATTTGGATATAACTCGAATATATATCTTCTTCCGATTTGCCTTTTGTTGTGCACCAAGCGTGGAATAAAACTTGGCTATTACGACCAAATTTAGTCTAGAAACAAGTATGTCAAATTTAGTGAAAATCGGTTCAGATATAGCTATAGCTCCCATATATAATGTTCATCCGATTGTTTATATGTATTCTCCACGGTCGTGTGCATATTACGACCATTTAGGGAAATATATCAAATACAGCTCAGAGATCGGTTCAGATTTGGATATAGCTCCCATATATATCTTTATCCGATCTACCTTTTATTATACACCAAACTTGTAATACAAACCTGAATTGAAAACGCACAAATTGAATAGAAATCGATTCAGAGGAGGATATACCTCTCATATATTAGTTCCTTAGGACTTAGGAATTATAACTATAATTATAGTTGGTATAATTTAACTCTCACATATTTCCCACAAAAACTTGTATTTATTATGTGAAGCGCTATTATATATTCAAAGTGGTGTAGGGATTTATAAAGTCGGCCTAGTTTTTTCAATGATTTTGAAGTGATTTTTAAAATGTTCAACAATTATAGTAAAATATTCAAAAAGTGACAATTGAAAAACTTTAGTTTCAGTCGAATTTTAAAACTTTGTATTTCCAAACCTCACCAATTAGTTCATAAAAAACATTTAATTAAAAAGTACAGAATATGAATATACCAGTTGCGCATATTTCAAAATTTTGAGTTGTAGCTTTTAGTAAGAACCATTACTGGCCAAAATGTTAATTTTACTCGTACACATTTCCTAATACTCTGCGATATCTCATTCCTTACACCCATTATAAATTTATAAGTTCTAGTTTCACACGTTCTACAAATGCCACGAGACAAGACTTAGTAACTTTTTGGCACCACGAAATCAAAGGTCACTCTCTGGCACTCCCAGAACGCAGGACTGAGAGCTACAACTGTATTCCTACTCTTGATGGTGGTCACGGTGAAGGTTGTAGGCGAAGGTTGTTCCGGTATGCTTTCGTTAGTTGCTTGAGTGAAGATGGGACTCCTCCACTCAGGTTTTTCAGACCAGGGAAGTTTTGACCCAACTACGTTCAGCCATCCCAATTAGCATTGGAAGCGGGTTGATAAGAACGTTCAAACGTCTGTTCTACTTCTGTTAGGCTGTATTGCCAAAATTCATTGCAATTAATTCGCAGATGTATGGCTATAGCCCATTTAAGTAACTGAATATTTACATTTGGAGTTAAAGTTAGAGCCAACGATCACGTCTATACCATAGCAATATCATAAGTTCTGACTACTTTCCAGAATATGAATTTTACTTGTAACAATTCTTACACTTAACAAAATAAACTTCTATAGGGCTCCAAATATATAATCTCCAAATTCTTTTTCGTATAAAAACTAAGATATGATACCGCTTGCATGTATAACTGTGTGTATGAATCTTCAACCATGGTAAAAACCCGCTTTGATACTTATTCACCATTGTACAAACACTTGTACACACTCGTGCCCCGCTAGTCTTGAATATATGTCTGAGAGTTTTTTAAGTTCATATTTTTTTTATTTTATGTGGTGTTTATGCCGCAATACCTTGAAGTTGTTGCTGATTTTTTTGTCTTAATGCTGTTGCTATTGTCTTTTGTCCATCTGTAATACAACTCATTGTAGTCTAGCTTAGTATATAAGTGAGAGTGAACTTTCAATACATCTGCGGATATTGCCCAACGTATATTATTATATGTTTTAGTTAAGTTTTTTTTATTTATTTAATTTGTTTGAGCGCTTACGGGTTTTTTGTAGGCCTTCATTTCACTCAAAAGTTATAATTATTATTAAAGAGTCAATTAGTCGATCGCTAAATTAAAAACATTTTCAAACAACATTCACATCAGACTTCAACGGGACACGTGAATTGTTACTTTTTATTAACTTCAATAAGCAAAATTAAATTATTTTCCGCGAACATATATCTGTCAATGAGAATTAAAATTTTTAATTTTGAACTTTTGTTGGAAGGTACCAAAAAGACTTACTGATATTTCCCACCATGAAAAAATAGAAAACATAACATAGACTCAATTTCGAAAGCCACGAGGCCTTATGAGTTACAAAAGTTATTGCAGCAAATATGTGGACATGTATCTAAGCGGATGATAAGCGAAGGTAACCAGTTAATGTGTTCCTATTTGTTGGTTCCAATGGGAGACTCGTGGTATACACATAATTAATGAATTCTTTGACCTTGAAAAATTTCTCAACTTATTAATTTCATTACTCCAATAGCAAAGGCTATAGTGGGTTGCCGACCACATGATACCCTACAACACCAAAATATGTTAGAAGCCCTTTTATGTTCAAATCCAGTTCGGAAGATTTCACTTTTGAAATTATGTCACGGAGCATTGCCCAGCACTCCGTTGTGCTGTTAGTTGTTGTGGTCCATTTTACAGATAAATATAATCCAATGGTCATCCAAAATGCTAGAATTCTTCCCTGTCCTTAACTCTATTCTCCGGCGTGTCGATTGACTTCAATTGTGTGATCAGGAAAATTTTTCTGTTTTGGTCAATATCAACCCCTAAATATATTGTGGACATCTTTGAAAACAATAGGCCTAACCCCACCCTTGTGAAAATTTTCGTGAGGATCGGACGATACTTGCAATCTGTATATTATAACCCCATCACGTGTGGTAAAGTGAAAAAATATTACAAAATATACACTTCAAATTGAAAAGATCGCATGCGATAAAAAATATGAAAAAAACAAGTAAGCAAAGGCTATAGTCGTGCGGGGCCAACCATGTGATACCCTACAAAACTACAATATGTTAGAAGCTCCCTTATGTCCAAATCCATTTTAGAAGATTTCGCTTTTGAAATTACGTCACGGAACACTGCCTAGATATTACCCTTAGTATTTTGATTGGGGGCATTTGCCCAAAATTTACGCACTCCGTCGTGCTGTTAGTCTTTGCGCTCAATTTTACAGCTTTATATAATCTAATGGTCATCCAAAATGCTAGAACTTTTCCCTGTCATTAACTCTGTTCCCAGGCGCGTCAATTGGCTTCAATTGGAAGAGGCCTCTTCTATATGATTTGCTGTCTACGATAATTGGCTATATTCGTCAACGAAATCAGCATAAAAAAGCCAGATATTCGCCTTTTGTGTATTTTGAATATTGCCTGTAAATTATTTTCAGTGTTTCGGTAGAATGGAAATGTTAGTATTTCTTCCCTCAGAAGTAGTGGTCCATTCTACACGCTGTCTTAAACTCTAACTTTATGCGAGAATTCGTATCCTTTGGTTTATATTTGTGACCTTTATAATGGCTACACAATCAGGAAAAATTTTTAGTTGTTGGTCCATTTCAACCCCTAAATATATTGTGGACGTCTTAGAAAACAATAGGCCAAGCCTTTCTGAGCCCAACCCTACCCTAATGAAAATTTTCGTGATGATCGGACGATATTTGCAATAATTATATAATATCCCCAACCTGTGTTGTAAAGTGAAAAAATATTACAAAATATTATAAGTCAAATTGAAAAAATCCCATGCGATAAAAAGTATGAAAAAATAAAAAATGTCACAATATACTACAAAATCTATATTAACATCTTCATTGGCATATTTTTCTGCGATTTTTTTAGATTTTATATTTTTATGTCAAGAGGACATTCTGAATTGACAAAACTTGTCAAAATCGGGCCATTCTTGAGATATAAGCATTCTAACTAACATCCCCTTCCTTTGTATATACACATTGTATATATTTCGCTATATATAACCGATATATTTACTATCGGCATCTACGTAACGGTCAGAATTGGCCTGTTCGTCTATTTGAGATTTCGACGGGATTAAAAATATTCGCGGTTTAATGGAAAATTTGACTTTTATTTAACACAAATGTTGTGGAATATTTCACCCACTAAATATTACCTGGTGACCATCAAAATTGTAAGGCTTCTGCCCAGCCCAAAGCTCTAGCCCCATGCTAACTTTCGCGTCGATTGGTCTATAATTGCGACCTGTAGAGCGACTGCAAAATCTGGAATTTTTTCAGTTTTTAGTCCATTTCAACCCCTAAATATTATGCGATCATCCCCAAAAGAAATAGGGTTCTATTTTGACCTTAACCCCACCTCCATTTTCAATTTCGTGAAGATCGAGCCATAATTGCGACCTGTAGAGTGATTACAAATTAACATGGACGGACAGACGGACGGACGGAGATATACAGCTAGATCGACTCAGCTCGGTGAGCTAGGAAGATCCATATATACGTTCCTATGTGGGAAACCAATATTTTATTTATTTATTGGTGTTAAATAATTTTTGGCTCAATCAACACATAGTGTTGTAGGGTATAATGAATGTGCCTTCAAATCAAGTCTAAGTTTAAACCAAGTTAGTCTAGAAATCCTTTATTACGTTGAAATACTTATAAGTTTTAAACACTTCACTAGAAAAATAGGGATATTTTAAACTTGTCATGCCGTTTCGAAACCAAAGAGAGCATATTCTTTTTAAAAAGAACATTCTCATTGTTTACTCTCTCAGTAGAATTGACTGAATTCATATTATAAGTAGTTGTTGTCCATCGAATTGTCGAATTGTCCCAAAAACCATACAAGGAGTTCCTTCTGAGTACTTTACCCCCTGAAAGAGAATTGTATATATAGGTCCACGATATCATATGGTCCCCATACAACTGTACCTCCCAATATTCGGCCTTTTGATGATTTTAGCCACATTCTTCAATGGAATTTTCTCAAAATCCAAACAAGGAGTTCCTTCTGACTACTTTACCCACTGGGAGAGAATTGTCTATATAGGTCCACGATATCGTATATCCCCCCATAACGGTACCTCCCGATATTCGGTATTTTGATTATTGTAGCCAAATTGTCTGAGAATCCACACCAGGTTGCTTCTAAGTGCTTCACCCCCTGAAAGAGAATTGTCCAGAGGTCCATGATATCGATATTAAAGAGGTATTTTTCGACGGATTTTTTGAAAACTATTCAAAACCCTTCAAAATGGTGGAGGATATTAAAAGTTCTACCCGGTCGAAACTATCTGTTTTTTACTTGTTTTTATTCTGCGTCGAGCTATTGTTTGATCAAATCTCCAACTTAGGATCCAAACAAGCGATAAATGTTTCGTATCTTAAAAAAACAGACACAATCCCATCCTCTTTTCTAACTTTCGATTCATTCTCAGACGCCAAAACAGTTTCCCGAATTCCATTCTAACAAAACTGTGACAAAAAAAAAAAAAACTTATGGAGGTCCACGTTTTTGTAGCGCTCATATAACAGTTTTCATTTAAACTCTATTTTCGACAGATTTTTTGAAAAATTGCAAGTTCTTTTCAGATGGAGAAGGGTATTAAAACTTGGGCCTGGTCGATCTTAGCTGCTATTTTACTTATTTTCACATACAAGGTAAGCGCGTGCGTCCTTTTGTCCTGTAAATATTACAGGTATCATCCACTAGTAGACTGGTAATGCAGAATTTATGAAGTTTTCTCTATGTTTTGCCTACTTGTAATACACAGAGTATGCAATTGTTAAAAGTGATCAACGAGAAGTTAATTAAAGTAATCTTTATAAATTACGAATTCAGATTTATATCGAATTTATTAAACCTAGTCTATACATTTATTATATTTTAAGTTTCAATTTTTTATTTATATCCTAAAATATTTATTTTTGTTTATATTTGATATTTAATTTATTATATTATAAGATTTCATATATATATGGTATACTATTTTTTGGCAGATGTGTGGTCATGAAATACAAAAGGATAATATATTAACACTTACCCTACAATGCCGAAACCAAAATTGAAATGACTAAAGATAGTTTTTCCATAAGTAAATAGGAATTATGTTTATGATGATGATGACTACGATGATAAAAAGTGGCACACAATCGTCGACACCCAACATCACAAATCATGCCGATAAGAGCACACAAAGGAAAGAATTCCCATTGGCGAATGTCTATGGAATGGGAATACCTTTTATTTGTTTCTAAGTTCCTTGCGTGCACATTGGATAAAAATAATATATTCCAAAATATTATGATATCAATTGGCGTAGTTAATCTATTTCTTTTGAATTCTGGCATGTTTTCAGTTATACCAAATATCATCCTCTAGCACATTTCATTGTTGAGGACCTCAAAATATTTGAAATAAAACTATTTAATATTCAACCCAATGTGCATCTTGTCTATTGTACAATGAAATAGTCTTCAAGTTCAAGCAGAAGATTCCAATTGGTGGAGTTTGTTATTGGGGTTCATTGTTGTAGCAGTGTTTCATCCATCCCAATGGTCGCTTAATAGTCCTCAATGTTGCTTTAGTAAGTGCAAAAATGCTCCTCAAAGTAGCACCCATCTGTCTTGAATACATCCTTACTCAGGGTATACATTTATTGTACATTGAAACACGTACCGGATGTCAATGTGTGCCATGTGTTGGTGTTATACCCAAACGAAGTTTTGTGCGTGCACCACATTTGTTTTCCTCTTTATTTCTGTCCTAAAGTATTGTCCATTCCCCACTCACAATGCGGCATTTACATACTACTCACACGCATGTATGGGTTCCCAAAATCAATGCCGAAACATTTGGGGGCGAAGCTTACTTTGCTTACTTTTTCTTCAAAATGTGTTTCCACATCACATTGTCGAATATGTCTCGACATCCTTTCTGCGACGACTACAAACGCAGGTTTATCTTGAAACCGAGTTGTATAATAGGATGCAGTACTAAAAGAAAATTATTGTTTCGAAAATATACTTCCTTTTATGCTGCAACTAAAATTAAATCCTAAATACGGCTGACTAAATACGGAAAAATATCATTGAAAACGTGACGAAATTTAATACAATTTATAAAAATATTAGATAAAATTCAATAAAAATGTAAAAATAGGATATTTAAAACTGCTTTATGTCAAAAACCGCGAATAGTTTTAAGCCCAGCCAAATCACGAATACATAAAAAGGTCATATCTGACAATTAAGAAATAAATACAATATATATGTAAAAGAAACAGATCCAAGTTATTCTGCTTATAAGTCAAGAACCGCTGGACTGATTTTAGCAAATCTCAGCAAATCGAAATGGTCGTTTCCAGAAAGGGAAATCTAAGAATCACGTAAAAATATTTCAATAAAAAGTGAATATTTTTTGTTACATTTTTTTTAATTTTTGTCATATTTTTATCGCATGCGTGAAGATGTACATTTAGGGGTTTAAATCGACAAACAAAATTTAAATTTTCCTGATCTTGTAGTCCCATTACAGGTCACAATTGAAAACCAATCGACACGGAATTTAGCTTGAAAAGGAAATTAAGGCAGGAAAGAAGTCTAGCATTTTGGAAGACCATTGGATTAAATTTAGCTGTAAAATGGACCACAACTATCCTGTGTGAAATTGTTTTGAATACCTAACAACACTACGGAGTACGTAAATATTAGACAAATGCCCCCATAGGTATAAATAACATTTGGGCTCTATGACAATATTTCACAAAGGAAATAATCCAAAATGGTTTTGGACATAAGTAAGCATAAGGGTTATGAGGTATCACATGGTCGGCCTCGCACGACTATAGCCTTTTTACTTTTTTTGGCCCTGGGTTGAAATGGTTGTTTTTGTAACAAAAAAGCAAGATAAAATCGCACCAGTAAGGCCTGATAGACGGTGGCCATTAGGATTCACTCTATTGTGTTTCTAATGTCGGTATTTTGGCATGATTCAATATTGTTCCACTAAACTTGACAGAGTATACTGGGCCGCATACTATACCACAGGCCGGTCTATCACGTTAGTAGAGGATGACAAGTTGTTGTCACCAAAAGTTTGAGAACTTTAATCCTACCTCTTATATTACCGCAGATAGCTGTGGTATGAGCGGGAAAGTCAATTGAATGTGACTTATCGACGGTCATATTCACATATTTTCATTTCCTCCCAATAAACAAGTGAAAGAGCTGTAAGTTCGACCGGGCTGAACTTTGAATACCCTCCACCATTTGGAACGATTTTGGAAATTTTCAAAAAAATAAAATCCGTTACAAATTCTTTTAAAGTCTTAAAAATACCGAATGTAGCCGTTATATGAAAGTCTATACGACAACGACGACGTACATAGGCAACTTTTATCAAAAGCCATTACAATATTCAAATGCGAAACTTGAAAAAAAGTTCGGTCAATAAATTCGCTAAAATAATCAAAATACCGAATATCGGCAGGTATCATTATATGGGGGCTATACGAAGACGTGGACCTGCACAGACAATTTTCTGTCATAAGCTACAGTATCCATTAAGAACTTCAAATACCAAATTTGAAACGATTCCGGTGAATAATGTCGCTAAAATCATCAAAATACCGAATATCAGGATGTGCCGTTATATGGGAGCTATACCTGTACAGACAATTTAATGAAATAGGCCGTGGTATCCAATTTTCAATACCAAAAGTCCTGCGGACATAATATACATTTGAGTAAAATTTTATCAACCTACTTCATTTCATTCGTAAGCTAAAATGATTTCCATAGAAAGACAGACGGATGGATAGACAGACGGACATTGCTAAATCGACACAGAATTTTATGCTGATCAAGAATACATACTTTGTGGAGTCTAATATATATATTTCGAGGTGTTACAAACGGAATGACAAATTGTATGTACCCTCCATACTATGGTGGAGGGCATAAAAAGGCGTTAAGATCAACAAGGTTTTTATAAGACTGATCGGAAATGTAATCGATAATGGGTCTAAACGCCACGAGTGTACAATCATCCACACACGTGATTGTCTCAATGTTGTCAGGAGGGCGTGAAATACCAGAAACGTAGAAATTACTTCCTGAGATATTGCTCCACCTTAGGGAACTCTCCATTTCACTCTACTGACCTTTGACTTATTGTTTCTAAATTTGTATGTATGACTGGCGTTCACACGACCTAACGCTCCAAACTTGACAGGAAAATATTACATTCAATTCCTCAAACAATACGGCGTAATTGACTGTGTAAAATTGTAGAAACCC
This sequence comes from Musca domestica, assembly GCF_030504385.1. NCBI lineage: Eukaryota > Metazoa > Arthropoda > Insecta > Diptera > Muscidae > Musca > Musca domestica. Next base: position 20,131,435 of record NW_026712328.1, on the reverse strand, counting down.
CAGCTACTATGCGTGTAAAAGCCATGTAAAACTGTTGTTGAGAAATGTTGTTTCCAGAAACCGTATTGGAGCTCAGCTGCTGAAAAACTCTCTCTCAGATGCCAACTAACTTTTTTCCCTCACAGCTAGTATCCGCTCGTTTGCTAGTGCTCAATGCTCGTCACGCTCATTTGCCAGTCCTCCTGGAATATTTCTTATTTCAGATATTCAACAAGATGTTTCACAGCGAACTGCTGCCGCTTAAACTATATCCCGAAATCTCCGGTATCTTACCTAAACATCAGATGAGTAGGTGAGTTTTCTGAAGCGAGAGAGAAGAGCAGCGTTCAGACATTGTGTGTCTTGTGTTCAATTAATTAATGGTAATGGGCTAATCTGAACTTAGAGAAATTGCGGATTGCCAAGTTACGTCATTTGTTGTGGGCACACGATAGAATATGGGTTTAATGAACTGTGAAAGTCTGCTTTTGGGTACGTCTTTATTCTCTGGCCAAAATGTAAAGCCATCAATTTACTCAATCAGCGCCATGCACATCTGGTCATGACCAAGGGCCGAATGCCTTTATTTATAATATGCGTTGAAATCTCCGAGCACCAGAAAGTTATTGTCTTCCAAGAGTAAACCAATGTTAAGAATATAACGTAGACGCAGCAATCTAACGGCGGTTCTGCACTGGACGAACGGTCAAGCTTAAGCGAAATAGCGAATATACAGGATAGAGTGGTGCTGGTGTATATGCTGTCGATGTAGCTTTTCTGGAAACACAGCCACTCGCTGCATCCGTTACATCTCAACGAGAACAACCTATGGTGGATTCGATCAAATCAAACAGATCAAAACCAAAACCGATTATGGTCCAGATGCGGCTCGAACAAATGAAATCAGGAGCAAAAATTCGGGGTAAAAATTATCAGATAAGTGGACAAACCGGCCACATAGTTCTCTAGTCAAGGAGCAGATCAAAATCTCCATAAGCATGCCTAGAAAGTCCTATAGCAAAAAAATGTATCTGAAAATGTCCCGTGCAAAATTGTAATGGAAAAATTTTTTAATTTATTCACAGAATGCAAACAATTTCGTACAACTTTGCGATACATTCTAATATACCAATATTTTATAATATTAGAGAGGAATACCCAAAACATGCTACTAACGTTTGCGTTTTTGTATTTCGATTCTACAACGTTTGTATATATGTGTGTATGTACATATGTACATGGTAGGCCATTAAAGGCGTTAACTATTATTGTGCTTTCTCTTCACTTTTTCACCATATTTATTTTATTTATTTATTTGCTATCTGTCAGTTGTTCATTCGTTTGTTTTGCCGATTCTACAACGCACGCAGTTTTCTATTAATTTTCCAATAATTCACTCTGTTAACATAGACAAATGTAGCCACCTCTTTTTTACGCCCACCGACTAGATTTATTTTTGTTACATTGACTAGTTTTTTTTTTGCTGAATCAAAACTGCGTTTGGAGGTTTATTAGATTTTGGTTTTGTTATAAATATTTGATTAACCCTTTATTGGAATATTTATGTGAAGAACTAAAGTTATGAATAGACATTACAAGAAGAGTAGGATAAATATTTGGAAAGCGTTCATTATGTAAATTTGTCATTCCGTTTGTAACACCTCTAAATAATTGTCATAAAGCCCTATTCTATGTCGATTTAACGATGTCCGTCTGTCTATCTGTTGGATTCACGATACAGCCCACACTATTTGACGTAAAATTTGCACAGTTGTTTTTATTGTTTCTAGGATTGTTGGTATTGGAAATGATATATATCAGTCAACGTTTTGGTATAGCCCCCATATAACAGTACGTACTGATATTCGGAATTTTGATGATTTTTGCAACATTTTGCACGGATTTGTCTAAAAATGGTATTTGTAGTTCGTAATGGGTTCTCCGCTGGCGGAACATTGTACATATAGATCCACGTTTTCGTAGAGCCCCCATATAACGGTACTTTTAGATTTCCGGTATTCTGAAGGTTTTAGCCACACTTTCTAAAGGATTCGTATCAAATTTTGTATTTGTAATTCATAATGGGTTCTACAACCTGTGTCAAAACACTGTCCATATTGGTATAATATTTGTCAAATATCGCAAATTTGAGCATTTTTGACATTATATTTTGACATTTCTGGCGATGAAGTGTGATATTTTTGATTTAAAGGTGCGTTCTCTTTTTGAAAGCCCACAATTTCACAGAACATCACATAACATAAATCCTTATATCAATTGTTCTTCTACCTTCGTCCCAAAATTCCAATTTTTTAAAACATCATGAATCACATATTCTTCGGACGAGGTCTCTGAGTTGGTCCAATTTTTCGCATCCTAGTATGTTCATTAAATTTTGAAAAAGTATTATAATTTTTAAGAATATTTTTGAGTCGTCGATTAAAAAAAAAATAAATATATATTTAAGGTTTCCCGAGATTAAGGACTTCCAAAACTGAAGCGTGGTTTTTGCAAGAATTTATTTGGTATCCAGGCATAAAATTATAACTTTTGAAATAGGGTTTTATGGACTTCCTTTCGAAAAAATCTTAGTTGGGTTTTATTCCAAAATCATGATCTTTTTGTTAAGGACATGCTGGTAAAAAAATAAAAATACTGAATCTTTTAAGTTTTTACCGATTTCCTACCCGGCTGGTGCACCCAATAACTTATTTTAAAATATATAGTTTTGAGGAATAACATATTTTTCTAAAATTTCCAATGCATTTCTTTTATGTCACCTGCCATCTATTACCTGATGGAAAAATTAAAGCCCATATGAATTTTGTTCAATCTTTACAGTTTTATGTCTTTGATATAATGAGCTGTCACTGGAATAATTTAACAGCTGAGTTGGTTGCAGCTTTTTCATCTCACCTTGTAATTAAATATATTTTTAGTATAAATGTATTAAAAATTGCTTGGAGGCTAGTCATAGTGATGTGTATTTATTTACACATATCACTGAACCGAACCGAACCCAAAACCACGGACAGACCCGTCAAAAAATCATTTAAAAAACCGAACCGTGGTTCAAAAGTTAGCATGACCCATTGAACCGAACCAACCCAAATCGGGAGACGCCTTCAACATAACTAAAGCGAAGTGGGTTATTGGTGGAGACATTAACTTTGTGTATTTTGGTAATTACGACATATCACAAGTAAAAGTGAATGCAATGAAAAATATGCCAAATTTTTTTATTTTTTTATAAAATATTTTTTCTCTAAAATTACATTCTACAAATTGTATTTAACACCTTTGTGAACATTTGTTTAGCGTGAGCTAAAGATTTATTTTAATTCATAAATACTGAAGCATCCTTGCGAGTGGTTCATGCATCATCTGGATAAATAAAGGAAAAGCTAACATTCATCCATCTATCCAATCAAGCAACCGGACAGCCAAGCAAGCAAGCAACCATTCATCCAATAGCGTCCATTCATCCTTGCGATCAGGTTTGATTTCCGTTTTAACAAGGCCAAGAGCCAGTGATTAAAAAGCAATTCAAAAGCTAAAGTTGAATAAAAAACAGCATTCAGTACAAGCTGCGACATAGCCGACTGTGAAAACAATAAAACCAAAAACAATGTGAACAACAAAAAGAAAACCCCATAACACATAAAACGCGTGCCTTTTGCTGCGTATAACGTCCTCGGACCATCCAATCATTCATTTCTCGACAAACTTGGGGAACACAACGTCCATCGTCTGTGCAGCATTTATGCGTGCAACATACATACATACAAAGCGACAAGAACGGCGGCGCAACAGAATGCATTCAAGCTTAACAAAAGTGATCGATGAAGTCGAAAATACAATTTATGAGGTGAAACATCGAATTGTCACGATAACATTAGTGTTATGGGGTGGAGGAGAAGACAACAACCGGCATGGATATGGGACTTCAAATATTGGACGGTGTATGAACGAACCAACAAGCACTGGATGAGATTGAGTTTAGTGTATGGATATGCGACATTTGTCATTGTGTCATGTTAAGGTTAGTATTATTTGTTTAAACAGGTTAATTTTTTTGCATAAAAAAAGGGGTAACATGTTTGTCTTAAAAATCATCATTCATAAGGAATGTTCAAAGTTCAACGGTTAAATCAAAAAGTTTATTTTACGATTTCAAGATGCAACATTTTGAGAAAATTCCTCACGTATCTGATTTTTAAAGTGGCATAACTAACATGTTGTTGTGTTGAATGTTATGTGGTTAAATCAAAAAAATGGCAACAAAATATAGGAAAATATTTAAAAAAAAAAAAAACAAATTAACACAATTAAACTGTATTGCTATATAGAAAGAATCTCTGCACACTTAAAACAAAAACCAGACTAAAAAAGACCATTGTTGATCTTTACTAAAATAAAACTACATATTTACAAATTAAATAATGAGTTGTTAACACTCTTCAATAAAATTCGTATATAACACCAATATTACATCAGCTCGAAATTTGAGATCATTTGAGGACTCTGATCACATTTCCCAAATTGACCAAACCTCATATCAAATCCCAAAAAATTAGTTTACTCAGCTTTCACTCAAATGTAAATTATTTCTTTACCACGGACCTTAATTTGATACCACACACAAAAAATAGAGATTTCTGTTAATATAATAATTGAATTTTGTCCGATAAATTTGTACCATATCGAAAAAATAACTCTAGGTACAATTTATATTACACTTACCTAATTTTCTACAAATTCCCATCGGTAATGAGATATGGCTAAAGGTTGTTAAAATTTGACAAACATTTATTTTTTGGGGGTATTGTTAAGGCAACTTCTTATGAAATAGCCGATATAAACTAAGTATGTCCGTAGTATAACTAAATTGTAAAAATTAAAACAAATAAAAAACATTAAGTTCGACCGGCCCGAAGTTTTAATACCCTCCACCTTAGGGCATCGTGATTTCAACAGACAGGCAGACAGACGGACATCGTTAATTCGAAATTATATGCTGATTATAAATGTATATACTTTATGGTGTCTACGACGAAATGTTACAAACGGAATGACAAAGTTAATATACCCTCCTTTCCAAGGTAAAAACTATATTGAATTTTTGAAGAAATTTAAAAAAAAAAAAATGAGCCTACAAAAGACCATACTTTAGATATGTCGGTTTGAAATGTATCAATTGCCTCTTAAAGCACATATAACGGTTCCTCCCAATTTAAATCTTTTGATAGTTTTGATCCTATGTTCTAATTAAATTGACCATTTATAATTATTAGGGTATCTAATTTGTAACAAGAAATATCGAAATCGATTCACGTATTGTATGTCGATCGATTCACATATTGTATGTGGTCTATACATACCACATACAATATTTCCGACAGGTTTTTGAGGATTTAAAGAATACTCTTTAGTGATATAAAAAATACCTTTTATTTGAGGTATTTTTAAGAGTATTGTTTGATCTTAAACCAATTTAATATAAATTCCGTCCGAAAAAAGCCCACGTGCCAGCGACGCACAGTTGTGTGAGATCCTCAAAAACGCTAATTAACCCCGAATTGCAAATTAAATAATGTGTAACTTTAAATTCTTAATCCTGCGTTGCTACTATCCCTCCATACAAATGCTCCCTCCCTACAATGTAAGATGAAAAAACTACAACCAAATTCAGACTGCTGTTATTTCTAAGCCACTCGTCCGACAGCTGATAAAATTATTCCAGCATTTTGGTGAGAATTGGTGAGAGAATCGGTGAGAGCATTTTGGTGAAAATTTTCCAAAAAAAAAAATGTTATTCGTGATGGAATTTAAGCGTGATAGTGTGATTTCTTTAAATTTGGCTGGAAAACAAAAACTGGCTATAGTTAGAGCACTCCAGCATTTAAATGTGAATAAATCTTTTGTGTCTCGTACCAACGCTCGTTACTGTGATACTGGTAACGAATTTGGTTTTCGCCGATGAGAAAACATTCGTTGTCCAGCAGTTTGTAAACAAACAAAATGATCATGTTTACTTGCCAAAGAGGTCAGCTAAAAATGTGCACCTTCGGTTGGCCACCAGAACTCAAGCCGGTGGGCGCTCTCCGTTCGTATTAATCGTCCGTGGAATCAGAATAAATGCCGAATATTATCGTGAAAATATTCTGGAGGGTGTATTAAAGCCTTGGACACTCAAACATTTAGGCCGCAGACTTTGGACATTCCAACAGGACTCAAAGGAAGGAAAATACCAAAGTGTCGATCACCGCACAGCAACATTCGGGCAGCGTGTGACCGTTGGCCGTTTGAAGGCCAATCGTACCTAAGGTGACCAATTCGAACAAATTTTAACTTATTCTAAAATTTGATGCTATTTCTGACATTTATTGCTTTGATTCAATAAAATCAATAAAAATTAAAAATTATGGCGTTTGACTTTATTGCAGTTGGCCCCCATAACAGTATTGACCCCATGTTCTGTATTTTGATTGTATAATTATTGTACCTCCCGATTTGCGGTATTTTGATGATGTTAGCAACAATTTCTGATGATATACCGAAATTAAAATTGAGTATTTACAGTTTATAGTGGGTTCTATTTCCTGTCGCAGAAAATGGTATATAGAGGTCCATATTTTCCTATAGCCTCTATATATATATTCCCATATTCGCTATTTTAATCATTTTAGCCTCAGTTTTTAACGTATTCGAATATTTTTTATAGAATTGTTTGAAATATAGATTCTATATCTCTAATGACAGAAGTAACGCATACCCTTTGAAGGCTGGAATTTTGGGGTTTTGAGACATATTATTACATGAGGTACAAAAAGTTCGTCCTGACAGAACTTAGCTGCTTTCTTACTTGTTTAATTTTCAAGCCTTTTACACCTTCTATCAAAGAAGTAGATTTCAAAAATAGGTTTAAAGTTTGATATGTAAACATCAACATGTATCTAAAAAATCAACACAAGTACCGAACTATTTTCGTTTTTTAAGTCGAATCGCCATTTAGTTTAGTGCAGAAAATTGAAAACTTATGTTTCCATTTTATTTTTTAACATTGTTAATCCTTTTTTTGTGTTAAAACTAGAATGTAATTGTTTGTCATTGAAAAATACAGTTGGGTCAATCAAAAACATTCCCAACGTTATTAGTTTGTAGATTTTAGGATATAGACCTGGCATATTTCGGTAATACGGACGTACAAAACATTGTAACATGTCCCGATTAAACATTTTGTACGCTTAATTCAAATATAGATCTGAAATATATTGTATTTGAAAATTGGAAGCTCGAGTATGATAGTAAATGTTATGAGTATTCGATTTTGCAAATTAGACTACCTTTATGTTTGTGCCATAGTTTTATATTGAATAGATTTTCTATCAGCATGATAACATAGAATTCTTTCAAAAAGTACTCCCTTGAGTTTAGCTTCTTCACAATCTTTATTCATAAAAAATTACATTGCAATGAGTCCACTTTTCACACCTTTGCATGAAACCATAAAATTTCAAAATAAATACTAAATGCTACGACAATGTTGACAGATGAAATTGACCTAATGGTTAGGCGGTCAAGCTAGCCAGTCAGTCGGGTAAAAAAAACTTACTGCACATGCAACACCACCCCTAAAATAATGTTGGCACTTTATGGTTTGTTTTGATTTTCAACTAATTTTTTATGTGTATTTCATATGATTTAATGCAATAACAATTTGACGATGTCAGTAATAAAAGTTAGTTCGAAACCCCAACAAAAAACGTACGCTATGTACAACATGTCAGGCAATCTGGTACCAAACGGTCTCGACTCGTGTTTTTTTTTTTTTTTTTTTTTTTTTTTTTTTGTTTTGTATTTGCCCTACAGCAATTCAGTTCAGCTGTGATGATGCTAGCGTTAGAGCAAATGCCTAGTCTAGCATCGTTTGAAAATCAAATTTATGTGTGAATACTTTCAACAGAGTATGGAAAAAGTATTGCAACAACAACATAGACGATGATAGAAACGACAACAACAACACACAGTCGAGTAGAAAACAACATGGCTCACTCATGGGACACACCATAAAGCAAAATAATAATGTAATTCGTCACACTTAACGCATCCGAAAGCATCCCTCTCTGTTGCTCTCATGGTAAACTTGCATACGATCATCTCATTTTCTCCCAGTCATTCATCTTTATGAATTACTCTCGTAGACATCGTTATTACCATCGCTCAACTAAACGCAACCAACACTCATTCACGCACAAAATTTAGCTGCCAGCTGTCTCTCTTCGAGACCTAGGGAACTTTATTGTTGTGAAGGCAACGACAACGTTGCGTTGACGATGACGGCAACGCCTCTGCTAAAGACTCTTGTCAGTTGATAAAACTGAAATGAAAATGCTTTATGAGTTCGACTCCTCCCCGTTTGTGGCCCGGTTTATTGCCAATTGGAAGTGGGTATGGTGTTTGTTGCTGTTGCCGAGTCTTTGTTGTTTTCACGCGTCAAACGGTCATTTCAAATTAAAAAAGAAGAGTTTGTTATGAAACGCACGTGGTTTCTGCGAGAGAATAATTGCCAAGGAAGTGAGAGGAAGCAATCCAATGCGAGAGAGCTATATTATCAAACACAAAGAGTCAAACTCTTTGCGTAGTTTGCCGACAATACATTGAAATGAATGATGTGAGAAATTGAGTGTTGTGCTCATAAACAACGCAGTTGTTGTAATATATCTTGGTGTGTTGGTTGGTGGTGTTCTTTGTGTTACTTCAGAGATTTTACGCCATGATTATTTTGCCGACGGCAAAAATGGTCGTTAGTTTGTTCTTTGTTTAAGTGGATCTGCTTGTTTCCACCCTCAGAGGCAAAGTCATCGGAAGCAGATCTCCCATTAATCATAAGTAATTAGAAAACGTATGCATGCTATATGTTTTGACTCTATATGAATACCGTTGCGGCAAGTCATCAAAAAGGTTTGAAGACTTTGTTAGAATATTTTTGAATTGCGAGATTTGGACCATGTTGAGAAAGTTTTGAAACTTAACTGTTTTATCTTATTCCAAAATTAATATTTCACAAATCGTATTGGCTTCTCTTTTAGAGGTCTGCCAAGTCTCAACAATAATCACGTAACTCGGTGAACTCCGTCGGCATCTTACACCATCGCCACTGTATTTGTTTGAGCATCATTCTGTACTAAAGTGTTTCGCTTTTGTATATTTTCCCCGTAAATAAGACTACAGTTAACTTTGGTATTTGTCTGTTGCTCCCCTTTTGATATCATTTCATTAATACCCTCTCATTTCTACATCCCCGGGAAGCAACATAGTTTGGAGCTCACTCATATTGTGCTGTGCCGTTGAGGGATTCAGGAATTCCCTGCATGAAACTAAGCACAGCTTGCCTTGATTGTGCTCCACGACAACATTCATGCATACATATTTGCAATGTGTCCGTGGGTTTGTAGTCTTATGTTTGATGTTGAGAGTTTGTCAAGAGAATGTGTTACACATTTCATTTCCCTCTACCCAGAGCCCTCTAAGTTTGTTCTGAGTCCTTATTCAGAGTATTAGCTTTGTAGAGTTGCATGGTTTATGAGCTCAATTTGGATTTTTCTTAACCAACATAAATTCGTTGCCATTTCAGAGAGGAAGAGATTTATTTTGAAATAGGGTTACCAAGTTTAAATAGCGGCCTAATTCCAACTTAAAACATGTACAGTTTGGGTTTCTGTAAATATCTACTTCTGCCTTTTACTCGAATGGTAACTGGAATCGGCAAATCGAAACATTGCTCATAGAAATGGGTTTCTTCAAAAAATGTTACTAGAATTCGATTACAAAAATCAATAATTTGTTTTTAGTTTGTCGAGTGGTACAAAAAAGCAAAAACCATTATCTGCCCTTAAAAAATAACATTTTCAATACTTTTTTCTTTCAAAACAATTACAACAACACGACCTTACACGTCCCAACAATCGGAAGCCGTCTTTATATGGGGGCTTTGTATATCTTAGACATGTTTTGCGAGGAGTTGTTGGACGATATTAAAATGCGTTTGTAGTGCATATATTTCACTCAAAATTACAACTTAAAGACAAATGAGTTTAAAATTCGACGGAAGCCTTATGTTGAGAAAATCCGGACAGATTGGTTAGGATTTATACAAAATAGTTAACCAATTTTATAAATGTTATAGAGAGAGAACTTCTCCATTTTTTGAGAATATGAAACGAAAAATGACAACGTATTTGTTTGGAAATGCGTTTGAATTAAAACTTAATCTTGAAAGGTATTGCTTACTGAAGTCTACATAAAAAGTGAATATATACATCAATTGATTAAGATCGAAACTTTAAATATATAAAATTGATTTTGATTGATTTGATTTTAAATTGAATTTTCTACGTATGCTGTCTTATTTCGTAACGAATAGCATTGCTATAATGAGCATATTATTACATTAGCAAGGCTTATATTAATCAAATGAAACATTTATATGGGGCTTGTAACTACATCTAAACAAATTCGTTTTATATTTGGTATACTTTTTTGGTCGACACTTGATTGTATGATGCAAGATTCATTATAAATGGAAACTTATCATTTTTGTGCGTTATATACATAAATTCGGAGAAAATTATGCATGGAAGCTAGTTAGCACTTGGCAACTTTTAGCAGAAACATTTTTGGTCAGTATGTGATACCTTGTATCGAATTTTATATCGGGATTATAGCTGTTTATGGTATCATATTTACGAAATTCATCATCAACAAATTAATGGTGAGATTGGATTGATATTTACGAACATATACTTTCATGTGAGCATATATTGGTCAATAGAAAGCTTTTGCATACCAATTAATGTCATAAATATAAACAAGTAAGCAAAGGCTACAGTCGAGCGGGGCCGACCGTTGAATACCCTACAACACTATAATAAATGATAAATTTTATATAGGCGAGATACTCGAAAGAATTCCACAAGATATTTTAACAAATAATATAAGAAAAATATCAGGTTCCGAACCAATATTTCCCAAAGACCTATAATCTCTCAGAAGTGGGAAAAAATTAACATTTATTATTGGTTTTTGACTGAAACGCATCTATATGAAATACAGACATTTGACAATATTCTTCAACGAAATAGTCAGAAGTGCGTCTTTCCTGTATTTGTGAATTCTCCAAAAAGCGACTGGAATGGACATTTTCGTATTTTGTCTACAAAAGTTCGCAAATTCCTTCACACATTGAATATTTTTGGATGGTCATCCAAAACTGCTTGGCTTTTGCAATGTCCGGTAACCCCCATTCAAATGAGCGTGAGGACCGGGCGATAATTACGACCTGCTGACAATTTTGCAGTTTTTGGTCCATTTCAACCCTAAATATATGGCGATCATTTCCAAAAAGAGTAGACTTCTATTCTGACCCTCATCTTATCCCCATGCAAAATTTCGTAAGGATCGGTCCATAAATGCGATCTGTATATGATATCCTGATATCCTAACTACTTAGTTTTGTTAGCTGAAGAAATATTACCAAATGTTTAATTCAAAATGAAAATATGCCAAAAATATGACAAAATGGAAAAAATATGAGAAAATTTTAAAAAATCAATATTTTCATCTTTAGAGAGATATTTTTATGCGATTTTTTAGACGTTTTTTGTTTCCTGCCAAGAGGCCATTCTGAATTAATGAGAACTGTCGAAATCAGTTCAGCCGTTCTCGACATATATGAGATCTTTCAAGCATATCTTCTTTGATAGTCATATATATCGCACATATATTGCTATATATCCGATTTGTTGTATCTTAACATCAATGTAAAGATCAGAAGTAACCTTGTCATGGCTTTGTGATTTCGCCGGGATTTAAAATTTTGGCGGTTTAATGAAAAATTTTGAATTTTTTCAACAAAAAAGATATTGTCTATTTTACCCGCTAAATATTATCCGATGACCACCCAAATTGGTAGGCTTCTTCCCGCCCTAAACTCTAGCTACATGCGAAATTCCGCGTCGATTGGTCTATAATTGCGACCTGTATAGCCACTGTAAAATCCGACATTTTTTCAGTATTTGGTCCATTTCAACCCCTAAATATTATGCGATTATCTCCAAAAGAAATAGGGTTCTATTCTGAACTTAACCCCACCGCCATTCTAAATTTCGTGATGATCGGGCCATAATTGCGACCTGTAGAGTGATAAGAAATTAACATGGACAGACGGACAGACGGACAGACGGACGGACGGACATACATAGCTAGATCAACTCAGCTCGGCGAGCTAGGAAGATCCATATATACTTTCCTATATGGGAAACCAATATTTCGAGGTGTTACATAAATCCTGGCCCAATCAAACTTATAATACCCCCAACACATAGTGTTGTAGGGTATAAATAGGATCTCGTATAAAGATGAGATGGTGCACTCCTCTTGATATTGGCCAAAATTCAAGTTCTTAAAAAATTCTAAATGTTTGTGTTCCATAGGGCGGTATTAAAAAAAAGAATAATTATAAATATTTTGCACAGATGTTTTTGTATAAAGAGCTCTATTAACATTACTTAATATCTTAACAAGTAAAAAAGCTGTAAGTTCAGACGGGCCGAACTTTGAATATCCTCTGTCATAGGCTGTAGTATCCATTATGAACTTCGCTTAAATCACTAAAATGCCGAGAATAGGGAGGTACCATTATATGGGGGCTATACCACAAAGTGGACCTACATGGTCCATTTTCAATGTCAAAAGTGCTGCAGACATAATATACATTTGAGTAAAATTTTATCAACCTACTTCATTTCGTTCGGAAGCTAGAGTGATTTCCACAGACGGACGGACATAGCTAAATCGATATAGAACTTTATGCTGATCAAGAATATATATACATTCTATGGAGGAGGGAATAAAACGACGCTCGTAAAATGTAAATGTTCCGATTTTTTTAATGTAATATCTCCACTAATTTATTCTTAAGAATATGTATTGCTTCGCTAGTACTGAAGGCCCATCGTGGATAAAATATAATAATCGCATTAACTAAATGTATGATCCCACGAACAGGTGTACATTAACTGTTTTGGTAACCCTGTGCAGTTTTTATAGTTTTTCGATAAATATAGAACTTCAATTTGAACAGGCTAATTGACAGAATTGACATTGACAAAAACTATTAATGACGAGTTGAAATATTTTTCTTTTTATAAATTTTTAAAAATAAAAATGTCAAATAAGCAATCCTATTCTGCATTCTTCAATTCATGCTAACTTAAATACGCACAGAGTAACAAAATCACCAGCCAACCAACAAAAATTCTCACATAAACTTGTCAAAGAAAATGTTGTGAGTAAAAACCGAAGGAAGAACCCAAAATATACACAAAACAAAACCCTGCAAAGGAAACAAATCACAATAACTCACTCAAATTCTACGAAGAAACCAGCATAGGGCTCTCCCTCTCTATACTCTTCACATTGTAGTCTGACTGTGTGTGTGTGTGCGTGGGTCTCTGTTATATTCTGTGGAGAGCCCTGCAAAAGCACTGTGAAAAGAAAAATTCACACAATAAATTTCGCAAAACAGACCCAGGAATACTTTATTGCTTCGGCGCTACGCGTGGTCACTCAAAACATTTGCTTGCCGCAAAATTTACGAGACGCAACGTCAACGTAACGGCGATGTTGACGCCGGCAATGTGGCACAGTTGATGTTGGCTGCTTCGCTGAGAACATAAATAACCGAATATGAGTCAACGAAGAACACCCGCTGAGTTAGAGAGGGGTTTTTTTCAGCAGAGTAATAGTTTTATGTGCACAGTGGGTTTTATTATGTGATGAATTTATTGTCTCAGAAGAGAACAGTGCTTGGAAAATGAGAGAAGATTGGCGGGTAGGTTGGATGAATAGATGGCTGGTCGCTCGCAATGTAGGTGGCTTGCTTGCAATGTTTGTGCTCTTTTTGTGATTCAGCTCATTGAGTGTCTTATAAGATTATTTATAAAGTGAAGTTGGAAATGCCAACAGAGCCGTCAGCTGTGTCATTGGCAGAACTCTTTGTAAGGGACACATACACGCATGTACATATGTAGGTTTGTGTGTTTGTCATGTGTGCTGTATTATTTATATGAGAACATTGAGGTTTTGTGTGGCCATTGTTGTTGTCGTCGTTTGCCTTTTGCTCAGCGTACTCAGGCTGCTTACAATACGAATTTCCTTTCCCCCTTTTACTAGACTAGCTTGTTCGTTCAGCATATGTTTGTTTGCCCGATGAGTTGTTTAGTAGCTTTTCTGAATATCCACATTGCCGGAGGCGGCTGCGGTGGCGTAGCTTTTGACGTACGACAACAACGTCGGCGTTCAAACGCTGTGCGGCGCAATAAATTTCTTTTTATACTACAATTTCATTACGGATCTCTGGTTTGCCTTTTGTTGGTGTGTTCCGACTCGACTCGTATCGAATTGAATTAAGAAATTCTACATGTTTACGCGGCGCTCTTCTGCAGCACCAGAACCACGAGAAGAACCAGAAGAAAAAAGCAGCAGAAAGTCAGAAGGAACCAGAAGAAAAAATCAACCAACGACACAAAACACAGCAAGCCAAAGTGTTTTTGCTCGAATTTTTCACATGTATATGCTACGAAACGTATAGTTTATGGGTTTAGTTCGATAGAAGTCGTAAAGAAATCAACATCATCACAAAACAATACTAATAGTAATAAAATAATAGCCATAAAAAATTAGCAAAAGAACAAAATGCAATTGAAACGGTCATAAAAAGGCAAACTTTTGTAGACCACAAATCGGGGAATAAATATCAAACTAATAAAATTAGACGACGGTCTCGGCAAAATGGTCAAAAAATGGTTTTCGAAATAGTGATAATGTCATAAGCTGGCTGGCTTATAATTTGTGAATGAATATTTTCCTTTCTATAAACTATTGTATGGAACCTCCAAACTCTGTAACCTCGTAAATAACATAGTTTTGGGCCACAATAGGAAAAAATAACGTAGGAGTTTAAAAACAAATTCCAATTACAAAGGGACTGACAATAAGAAAAAAGGGCATACAAGGGCTGTTAGAAGAGCAGCCATAGGAAAACACAAGTCACAAGTGGTGGCTGGATGGCTGGCTGCTGATGATGATGAATTCGGTATTTAGGGGAAGGCACACTCCGGCATCAGTTTTACATTGACAAGAGCAACAACAAAAACAATTACAGCTACCAGTGCATGTACGAAGTGCGAAGCAGCAGCAGCGGCAGCAATACCAACCAAACAACCAACAAATATCGCACACACGCACACATTCATAGGCAGGCTGGCAGCCATAGAAGACGGCAGCAGCCATCATCAATAACAAACAGCGTCCTCCGTATCGCCATTGCCGGATCATCATCAATGCTTATATCGTTCGGTAGACTAATACTACTGCTACGCGGTCGTCAACACAACACATCATAGACAGGCAGTCAGTCAGTCATAAAAATAATCATAACAATAATCGTAAAAACTGAAATTTATTCGTATGTTTACAGTCCATCCAAACAAAACGGTAGCGCGTTGGTAGACATAATCAAGGCATTAGATACCAACTACCAACAACAAAAACAAAAGAACTTACAATGTACTAACTGCTGCCACAGATAAAAATTGGACAAAAAAAAACAACTATAATTCAAAGAATGATACAAAAAATCAGCAGCAGCAACAACAATCTAAACATAAGGCAAATACAAGGCCGGTAGATGAATGGCAATAAAAACAAAGACCAAAAACAAAAATTAATAAATTACTTAAACACCTGAAGAGGAGCGAAGCAACAACAATTAAAAACATCCATTCAAAACAAACAAAAAAGAAGGCATAGTTGTGGAAGACCACATAAAAATAAATCATTAAGGAATAATTAATTAAATACTAAAAAACCAACACGAAAAAATAATAAACAAACAAAATTAGTGCAATAAACAAAAAATAAAAAAGAATCATACAGTGCCAATTATCAAATTTTGAAAAAAGCAAATTGAAACATTGAAATTGGTTATAAAACTTTATGTAATAGAAAACAAAACGCAACACCCCCTCTCTTATTATAATTAATGCCAAAAGTATTTTAAAAATAAAGAAAAAAGAAACAACAACAACCATAAAAGAAATCATAGTTAATCTTTCTAGTCTCATCATTAATGAAATTAGTAATAATTTAAAATTTAATTTAAATAAATTAATTTGTATTACAAAATTAAAAAAAAAAAAACAAAAATATTTCAATATTAAATAATAAATCTGTTACCACTGTCAATCCATTGTCATCTGCTTGTGCAACGAAGAAAAAAAAACTAGTGCATCATAACTTTCGAAACATTTTTTATTGTGTATGTGCAAATTCTATGAATGAGGAGCAAGCAAGCAAGATAAAAGAGCAATCTTTGTGTGTTTTTTTGCATTTCTAACAAAACAACGAGGAAAACGACATTTCATTGGAGTCCTTGGGGTGGAGCTGTATTTCATTTTCTACTAGCAAAGGATTAAATGTAAGTACTGCAAAAAGTAGAAATATGTTGGCTGTTTTGCAGCATGGCGAGAAAATTTACAATAGAAACTCATTTTGGGAACAACGAGGATAGGTATGGACAGAACCTTTGGTGAAAGAATCCAAAGTATTTGCCGGAAACATAATAATCAAAAATATTATAAATTCGTTCTATGTTTTCTATGCTTTTTACACATTTTTAAAGTACTTTGGTAGAAAAGCTAATTTCTTTTACTTGGGGTTCCCCCAAAGCCAAGACATTTCTGGCTTCGTCAGTTCAGATGAGATATAGAACTATATAATAGCTTTTACAATTTTTAGGTTTAATAAAAAATATTTAGTATTTATGGATCTCAGTATTTTCGGATCTCTACCAAAATCTACTAAATATCCAAAAATTTCAAAAGTTTATTAACCTAATCCAAAAAGACGACATGTCTTACCGAAATGTTGAATTTTTAGACATTGATTGTACATTTTATATGAAAAAGTTCATATTTTGTATCTTAGATCCCTCAAAAAGACCTCAATAAAAATACAATCAGGCTATATCGCTAGATGGAATAGCATTTAGCTCATTGAATTTTCCATACGATTATTAAATTAGATTCGTTTTAGATTCTTCTTTGTAATATTGCATAAATATTGGCACGAATTATGGCCCTCATACGGCCAATGAAACCGTCACACGCTGCCCGAATGTTGCTCTGCGGTATTTTCGCCCATTCCCGGCGAAGCACTTGCTTGAGGTGATCGTCACTTTGGTATTTTTTAGTGTCAACCTTGCTTTCCAAAATACTCCAGACACAATAGTCCAACGGATTAGTATCCGGAGATTTTGTTGCCCATTGGGGCTGGAAATAAAGCGAGGAACCTCATTTTGTAACCACTCTTGGGTGGCGCGTGCTGAGTGCGATGGTGCTGAGTCCTGTTGGAATGTCCAAGGCCTGCGGCCAAAATATTTCTGTGCCCAAGGCTTCAATACACCCTTCAGAATATTTTTGCGATAATATTCGGTATTTATTCTGATGCCACGGACTATTTATAAGAGCGGAGAACGTCCATCGGCTGTAATGCAGCCCACACCATCACCAAAGCCGGCGCCTGAGTTCTGGTGGCCAACCGAAAGTTAACATTTTCAGATGACCTCTTTGACAAGTAAACACGATCATTTTGTTTGTTTACAAACTGCTGCACAACGAATGTTTTCTCATCGGAGAAACCTAAATTCGGCATTCCACCACCTTCGGCCAAGCGGTGTAACTCTTTAGCTCTTTTAAGTCTATTTTCTTTCTTTTAAGGTGTAAGTTCTTGCACTTTTTGGAATTTCAATGGCTTTACCCCGAGCTCATTCTTCAAAATTTTGCCAATGGAATATTGCGATATGTTAAGCTCACGAGCCTCTTTTCGGCCACTGCGACGCGGGTTTCGACCAAGTCGCTTCTTTACTTTTCGTACCATTTCTGCTGATGTTGCTGTTTTCTTCCGTCCACTTCCTTGGCGTCGGGCTACACTACCAGTATCACGTAACGAGCGATGGTACGAGACACAAAACATTTATTCCCAGTTAAATGCTGGAGTGCTCTACCGATAGCCTTTTGTGGTTTTTCAGCCAAATATAAAAAATCACACTATCACGCTTAGATTCCATCACCAATAATTTTTTTCTTGAAAATGTTTTGTATGCTTGTAAACAATATAGTGATGTCACTGGAATAATTTGAACAGCTGTCGGACGAGGGGTTTAAAAATGACAGCAGTCTGAAGTTGGTTGCAGTTTTTTCATCTAACCTTGTAGTTGGGGGAAAAAATATCAATGATTTCTTAGGGGCATTATATTTAGTTAAAACTGTAATATAGTAACAGTAACAGAACCGATTTAAATCTATGAAATTTTTAACAAAAGACAGTTACTTAGAGTCAAGGATCGCTAACCATAATCTCGGTTATTTCAATTACCTAATATTATATATTGTTACAATGCTACAATTTTCATGAGAGGCTATTTTTCCGTCTCGAAATGTTATTCCATCCAAAAGAGTTTACCACATAAATTGTTTCTTTAGCATGCAATATTTTATGTGGTTCGATCTAAAGATTTTGAATATTCATAATGGCTTGTAAGACATCATCAAACATTTTTATTTTAATAGGTATGTTTTATAACTGCTTTTGGAAATCTTTTTATTTCTACAAAAACAGCAGTTACAAAAAAACTGAATATATTAGGGTTTGCACTTATTCAGGGATATTAATTATAATTGGTGCATAAATAATCAGGTGCTGTGAACAACATTTTCGTTCACTCTGTCTAATCTTTTTTATAAAAACTGTGATTGAACTCTAAAGCTATAATTCAAAAGAGCATTCTGTCAAGAATTATTAGTTTATCACAAAAAATTTACTAAAATTATACATTTCCGATTCCAAAAATCTAATCGGTTCACATAACATACCTGAATAATTGTTTTTGAGTTCGTTATTCTCTATTTTCTATCCTGTATAGTTTGAAAAATTACACTATAAAATTATCACATAGTTGTTTTGCAACTGAGGCCAAGAAAACAATTCGTCCCTGTCTTTGATCTGTTCGTGTTGTATTTTTTGTCGATAGTAATTATTTATTGAACTTGTTTTTATTTAAACGCAATTTTGAAAACATGTACTTCGTCGTAAATTACTAAACATTTGCTAAAATGGAAAATAAATATGTACCTTAACCCTTAAAACCAAACTAATTTATAACCATTTAAAACCGACGGCTTTATATTGTACCCCAATTTATAAAAAATGCAATTCGCGTATTCACACTACCTCCCATGTATAAACATATTATTTAATGGTTTATTCCCATCAATTTTGTTTTGTTCCTTATTTACTCATTTAATTCAATTTAAAAAATTTCACAGTATTTTATCCATAATGCATTTTCTTTTTTGAATTTTTCAATATCCCTCTTGTAGCTTGTCCATTTAATGGATATCCACCGATGCCCATATAGAATAGACAATTTTTGTGAAAATATGAATGGAATTTTCATGGAAGTTCATAAATTTTAAAATTGCAAAAATGCACAACATGTACACTTCATTATACGGCCGCTTTTATAGACTTGAAAAATTTACCCACAGATGAATATGTGTCGTTCTCTCAGATACAACATGCATGCATCGATATATACATGTGTAGGAATGTTGTACATTTGTATTGTATAGCATCATCAGGGCTTAAACATCATCAACAGCAGGCCAGTAGACAACAATGACAGAAAATGCAAAAATGAAAAATATTGGGTAAAAATGATATCAATTGAAATAAATCAATAAATAATAACATAATAATTACTCTCACTATTACCAGAGAATAGGAGATGCAGAAATTGCAAATATTCATATGTATTGGTGCACTGTGAGCACATAAGGAGTCTTTGTAACTTTTTGATTGAAGGTACATAACTGGTGAATAAGTAAATTTAGTTAAAGATTCCGTCGGGAATTTGACTTAATACATATTTGTTAGGAAAATATATTATTTTGAGAAGTTTGTTTTGGAAATCATTTTTAAACAAATTCTTATTTTGAAAAAAATACTCTCATGTACTTGACGGATTTAAATCCATTTTATTAGTATTTTATTTTCTAGTTTTAAGCCACTTAAAAATTCTTATTCCTATTTTAAACAAGTAAACAAGCTGTAGGTTCGGCCGGGCCGAACTTTGAATACCCTCCACCATTTGGAACGAATTTGGCAATTTTCAAAAAATAAAATTCGTTAAAAATTCTGTTAAAGTCTTATAAATATAGAATGTAGCCGTTATATTAGGGTCTATCCAACAACGTGGATCTGCATAGACAACTTTTATCATAAGCCATTACAATATTAAAATACGGAACTTGAAAAAAGTCGGTGAATAATGTAGCTTAAATCATCAAAATATCGAATATCGGGAGGTACCGGTTTATGAGAGCAATACGAAGGCGTGGACCTGCACGGATATTTTTTTTGTCTTAGGCTGTAGTATCGATTACGAACTTCAAATACCAAATTTTAAACTTTTCAGGTGAATAATGTCGCTAAAATTACCAAAATACCGAAAGCCTTGCAGACATAATATACATATGAGTAAAATTTTATTAACCTACTTCATTTCGTCCGGAGGCTAGAGCGATTTCCACAGACGGACGAACATCGTTAACTGCTGATCAAGAATATATACAGTTTGTGGGGTCTAAAATGTACATTTCGAGGTGATACAAACGGAATGACAAACTTAATGTACCCTCCATACTATGGTTGAGGGTATAAAAAAATTGTTATGTTCGTAAAGTGGCCGCAATATAGCGAACTTACTGTTACGTAATGGAAAAGAGTCATCTTTTAAATATTTTCACTGTTCGCACTAGTAATTAGTACTAAAAACTCTACAGAATAAAATTTATTTTCCAAAATAGTTTTTACGAAATTGGGAGCTAGTCTTAAGCAAATTATTCACGTTATAGAAATGACAAACTATTCTGAAAATTTTTGGAAAAAAGTAAAAATTATAAACTTCAAATGTCGAAAAGTGCTCAAAATATAGAAATTTGCAATTTTAGAGATCCAATTCTCTTTCTAAGAAAATATCTATACTTACATAGTATAAATATGTGTTTAACTTTTCTAAAGAAACAAATACCATTTTTAAAGCATATATTCGATATTGTGTTCAACTAATTGTGTAAAACTTATTTAAACTTTTTTATTAAAAAAGTATTTTTTTTAAGAAAAGGAATTAAGCATCATGTGGCGTAAGCATGAAATCGCGGTTTTGAATCGTAGACTTAATAATTATAATTTCATAAAACATTTTGATTTCTAAATTTGAATATGACGCAGTGTGAATTAAGTGGCTCAGAACGGAAGTAATACTATGTTAATATATATTCGAACACAAAAACAATTATCGAATCCACTACTCATCTACTGTACGTGCATACGCATTCCGTCTCAACATTATTATACAACTGTCTGGCAAAGAGAAAACGCCATGAATTGAGAGTAAATTCCGGAGAGTGCATAAATCTATCTGCAATATATCTACTACATGCTACTTATGTTTGTGTGTACAACAAACATAGATTTGTAAAATGCATCCATTAACTGGTAAATAATCATAATTCAAAAACCCAAGTACCAAGTTCAAAGCTACCATAACTTCTCACATAAAACTTTGACTGGCACACTCAATTACTCCTGCAGCAATACGTACTGTTGCTGATGTTGTTATACACACATTTTAATGTAAATAAAATGTGAGGACATACAACTGACTGACTGACTACTAACTAGCTATGTTTGCAATTTAGACAAATTTTCATTCATACATACATATATACATATGAGACAGGCCAGGCCATGCAAAATATGCTTCAAGTTAATGTTAAAGAATTGTATATTTATGAGATATGGGGGAGACATAGAACTGCGAATTATACGTACGTACGTCATTTGTACGTTTTAGTGAAAAATAATTTAAAATTTATTAAAGTACAATAATAGAATATACATGTCAACAACAGAATAAAAATACATAAATCTTTAGTCATCAATTCAATCCAATGTACGCATTTAATATTCGCAAAAATTTAAAGTTGAAAACGTTTTATATTAAATTTCAGTTATGTTTTCGGGAGCATTCTTCGAGAAAAAAAACAATTCAGTAAAATTTAAGGATTTGTCTCATTTTCTTAAGAAATCGACTTTAGAACTAGATGAAAAATTATGTTTTGACCAACAACTGTGTACCGACAAATTAATACCTTCAACCGTTTTCCTTGTGATGTTGAAACTTTGTATAAAATTAGCTTAACTCAGAATAGGATAGATATATTTTTATAAATTTAAGGGCTTAATCTGAAATGTTAAATATTTTATGCTTATGTTTTTTTTTTTTTTTTTTTTTTTTGACATAGTCATTTTGGTTGCAGATAACTCGAGATTCCATCAAATTTATATTCAGGACCTGATTGAATTTAATAGTGCCTGTCTGGTCTGCCTAAATCATGAAAGATTGTTTATATTTTATAGCCAGGTATGGAGCCTCCCTCTTATACGAAAAGTTTTTAAATATTTTTAGGAAATTTTGGTTGAAAATTTAATTTTAGGCCGGTTGAACCATCCCCAAAATTGTTTCGAAAGGCATTTCGGGTTACGTCTGTGATTTTGTATACGTCGAAGACGGTAGGTATTAAAAATGGGCTATATTAGTTAACTTTAAGATCGATTTTTAGGGATTTGAGGTATATTTGAAACACTCAATAAGTCCTTATAATAATTGTTTGAAATGGATTTATTCTTCTGTTTGGCCTCATTTATAACTATACGTCTTAATGTTACGATTTGTGGTGTTTTAAACGTATTTTCCAATCAAATTAGATTTATTTTGTTTCAGAGGATTTTGTTGATTGTTTCAGAGGAAAGAAATAAGTCGGCAAGACAATTTTAAATAGCCGTATCTTCCAAATCGGACGTAATTGATCATTTTCAAGAATTTAATTTTATACCGGTTTTTAGGTTATCGAATTTCTAGCCGATGAGGCAGTAATCGCTTTCGTTGCTCGTTTTACTCACTAGCGTGATATTCTCGGGAGGGAGAGTATGAGTTTTGTACGAAGTTTATCCTCTACTATTTTGTTTTATAAGTGCTCGCGATTACTATAATTTGAAAATGAAGAGTGCACATCTGGAAGCCGCTCAAATGAAGTAAGAATTTTTTGACAAAAAACTAATTGAGTAATCGGTGAGAGTAGAATTTGATCGAGCGGATTTTACTTCCAACCGAGCAAAGTCTGCTCACGCTTATTTGAGTGGTATAGTGGCTCTAGCTTCCAAACGAATTGATAAAATAAAATATATAGGTCCACGTTTTGGCGTAACCCCTATATGATGATGATAAAATACAGTTGTATTTTTTGGTTGTTTTTGTCACAATTATGTTAAATTTAAATAAATTTTAGATATTCGGTATTTTGATGATTTGTGTAACACGTTTCATCTGAAATGTTTCAAATTTGGGATTTGAAGATCTTAATGACTAAAAAGTGCCTATGCCCGGTATTCGTTTAGGCCTCATATTATTCGGTATTTATATGACTTAGCGGCATTATTCACCGGAATTGCTTCAAATTTTGTATTTGAATACTGTAATGGCCTATGACAAAAGCCCCAATATAACCGTCGGTATTTTATGAGTTTATCATGGCGGAGAGTATTCAAAGTACGATCCGGTTGAGCTTACTGCCTTTTCTCTTGTTTTTACTTGCAGGAGCACTCCCATTTTGGAACTATTATGTAAATAAATATTTTAAAATCTAAATATTATAGTTATAAAGTATATCAAATTAACACGACATAGTTTTCACCCAATAGCCATTTCCCTTTTGCAGGTTCCACCATTTCTTTTTTAAGGGGCGTATTTTAACAAGGGTATGTCCCAGGAAAGAGTTATTTAGAGGCTCAAACAAACTATTTAAAATATTTTTGGAATCGTTAATGACCAAATAATCTAAGTTTGAATCATGGATGGACGTCAGATTTATTTTCGGATTATTTGATGGTCCGTTTTACCATAAAATTCTCAGTACAGATAGATATGTTCTTTATTTTTGTATATTCCCAATAATAAATTTTTTGCTCGCCCAATAATTTCATTGTTAATTTATTTTATAAAATATTTATTTTTAATATAAAGGACAAAAATTGTGGGCAAATCTTGCCGCAATATGCATATTTTGTACAGAGGGCCTGAGAATAGTGGAATTTTCCTTATTAGATTCACTTTTTCCAAAGTCTTACTTTTTTGCACTTGTGAAAAAGGATTAACCGTCGGCCGATTAAAAACTATTACTTGATTATTTCTAATAAATTAAATAATCCCTTTATCTTCCTTCCATATCGATCACATTAATTATATAAACAATTTTTATTTGATTTTTCAATTTTGTTAATGTCATCTTAATTTTTTTCGAATTCACACATATATATATATATTGATGCTTATACATATTTAATTTTTTTCTTCTTCTGTGATTAATTAAGAATATGTTGTGTTTTTTTTTTGGTATAGCGCGTTGTTGTCGTTTTGGCCATAATTTATCATTAGGAGGATTTTTTTCTCAAATGTGTTTGAAAAATTGTTTATATATACATACAAAAATACGTAAATAAATTCGTGTCTTGTTATATGAATAAATATTATCTGAAATAAGATGGCATTTAATCGTGTGTGTGTCTGTCTGTGTAGATTTTGCTGATTTTGCTTTTATTTCAAATTCTAAACTAAACAAGTTTAAATTTTTATTTTGAAATATTGCTTTTTGGGTTTTTTATTGTATTTTATATGAATTCATTCATTTTTCATACGTTTTCGGTTAACAAAAAACCTAAAAAATTGCTTTAACTGCAAAAAAATGAAACATTTGTCATCGTACAATAATATACAAAAAAAGGAGGTGTCATTGAGAGTGATGAGTTTTTTCATTGGATTTTTAAAAATGGTTTAACAGAAAAAAAAAACAAATTGTTTAAAATAAATAAATTTTTAATTTGTATAAATTTTATTTTAATTTAGTATCAAGATGTAAAATATATGCATTTCGAAATATTTTTATATTTTATTTTGATTTTACATGTATTTTTATTGATTTTTTTCTTTTCAATGCGATCATTGGGCATTTTGAAGTTGTGTTCAATTGATGGTTGTTACAAATAGGGGTGGGTTTCTAAGTCGGGTGGGTAGTAAATACAACTGCCATATTGGTGGCCATATTGAAATACAATGATGGAACTTGATATCGAATGGTTGCCGAAATTACTCATATGTATATTATGTCTGCAGGACTTTTGGTATTGAAAATGGGCCATGTAGGTCCACGTTTTGGTATAGCCCCCATATAAGGGTACCTCCCGATATTCGGTATTTTGATGATTTTTGCGACAATATTCATCGGAATTGTTTGAAAATTGGTATTTCAAGTTCGAAATGGATGCTACAGCCTATGATAGAAAATTGTCTGTTCAGGTCCACGTCTTCGTATAGCCCCCATATTACGGTACCTCCGATAATCGGTATTTTGATGATTTTAGCGACATTATTCACCGGAATCGTTTCAAATTTGGTATTTGAAGTTCATAATGGATACTACGGCCTATGACAGAAAATTGTCTGTACAGGCCCACGTCTTCGTATAACTCCCATACAACGGTACCTCCGCATATTAGGTATTTTGATGATTTTAGCTACATTATTTTTATAGACCCTAATATAAGGGCTACATTTGGCATTTTGTAGATTTCAACAGAATTTTTAAGGGATTTTTTTTTTTTTTTTTTGAAAACTGGTTCCAAATGGCGAATTTCATTTGATTACGTTTGCCTTCAAGTCCAGCATATTTCCTCAATATTATTACCAAATAATGGGGCTATTAAGTACTTTGGGATATCAGTAAATACATTAAGTATTTACCAAAAGCATTGACAAATATGCCATGGAAATTATATTGTTTGCTTACGCTGATGTTAAAACCAGAACTCTGTGCCGTCGTTACTTAGTACTTCGTAGGAGTTATTTTATAGGAAATATTTATTATTTTTTGACTTATGGTGGAATGCAGTTATCATTATCAACAGTGCTAAAAATGGCACATGTGTCTATCAATATTTTTCTCAATTATTTCTCTGTTTACTGTTTCACTTTAAATTTTCAATTATTTTGTAGAGCTTTAAATTATTTTTCTCAAATTATTGATTAAACTCCATACAACGAAAGCAAAAAAACCATACCTTCTCTTTAACCTCATTTTTACGCTGCGAAATAACAAAAATTAAAGCAAAAAAACATCGCACCACTGTCATGTTGGCTGCCTTACTATTGTTTTGCTATTTTGTTTTTATTTCTGCTCTGCTTACAACATGAATTCAAAACCCAGTTGAGTGAGACAAAAGGATTTACTAGATTATTGTTCA
Source organism: Musca domestica (assembly GCF_030504385.1). Lineage (NCBI taxonomy): Eukaryota > Metazoa > Arthropoda > Insecta > Diptera > Muscidae > Musca > Musca domestica. Next base: position 20,104,915 of record NW_026712328.1, on the reverse strand, counting down.
GTAAAAATTTTGGCGCAACTTCTGCTAAGCAAAAAAAAAAAAAAAAAAAAAAAAAAAAATGGAGAGAAGGTAAACCTTGGGGATGATTGCAGTGGAAGGATTTGTATTTTTGTACTCTTTTTTCAAACTTGACTATGTCTACAGACGAGTGGTCTGGCCCAAGTGTCATCAAGGCTGCCAGTCTGAAAACAGCACAGAGGGGGTGTATGAAAAATGTAAGAACAGAAAATAGTTGCTAGTTTGGAAGTAGATTTTGTTTTTTTTTTTCAGTTTAGTTTGCCCGCACACAAAGTCGAAGTTTTTGTTGTTGCCTTCTTTTTTGGTGTGCAACACATTTTCGATTCGATTGCATTCAAAGTGCACAATTTCTCCAATGGGTTTTTTGTGTTTGTGTAAGTCGGTGTTTTGCTCCTTAAACATTTTCATTCATCCTGTGTGATTTTGATGTATGACTCTGTGCGGTGAAGCTAGTTACGAACAGCAACAAGAACAAAAGTAGTCACAAAAAACGCAATCTGTTGAAAATACCAAAGAACTTGAAAGCGTTTCAAAATGCTTACATATTTTCATACTACTTTCTGTTTTTCTTTTAATTTTTTTATTCTGCTACGACTTCTTGTGCAAAAGTCTAGCAAGTTGTGCTTGACGGCAGGTTTAAACGTTTGGGGATTTTCGAAAGATTCTTGAGTTTGAGAGACCACATATAAATTAAAGAAATTTGCAAAATTTAACTCATTTTGGGATTTACACTGAGAAAATAAATTTTAAGTTAAGAAAATCCTCCATAAGTGACGAACTAATGTACATAGGGAAAATATCTACTTATTTTGGTTTAAAAATATTATCCTTTTCCCAAGATTCTAAACATTTAACATCTCTGAATAATTTTTATTTTTAAAATTATTTTTTATATGCCTTTCATTTTTTCACTTCTTTTTCAACAAATTCTTTGTATTCCAAATGAGAAAAAGTGCAATTGTGAAATATATATACATACATACATTCACACGAATCTATATGTATGTACTTAAAAATGTTGTTAAAGAGTTGTTGTTGTTGCATTTTTGTTTTTTGCTGTTGGTGCGCACTTCTTTTACTGCAGCCCAGCAGGGGGCGCTTACAGTGACATTGCACAAGAGAGGGTGACAATGATTTATTGCAAAGAGATATGCGACATTCAAACATACCAATATAGAGCTGAAAAGCATACTTTCATATAACCGCACTCAAATACTACATACATTTACAGAAACATTCCTATGTATGAACATTGTAATCGATGTATATGTATGTAGTTCAACATCCTTGCATACATACCAGACTACATAGCTTAGTTGGTATGTGTTGGTATGAAAATGAAATGGTTTTTATTGTAAATACATTTATTCAAAACAAGATCAATTTTCATAGAAACACAAAGCTGAAAGACTGTTGTTGTTAGGAACAAAAATTAAACTTTGACTTTGTACAAAATACGGAATTTTAAAATAAAATACTAAGATTTGAAATTATTAGTTGGAAATTGCAAAGAATTCTGTTTTTACAAAAATGCTAAGGGTTAGTATTGCATACTGTCAAATTCATTTGCTTACTCTTACCATTTTAAGTGTTAGTAAATATTAAAGAAGAACTTTATTAACGAAAACATTGACCTTGACCAACTTAAAACCCTTCAGATCCTCCATTCACAATGATCACACAAGAGTTGTAAAAACCATAATAATGTAAATAAAAAAATTCTAAGATTCTGGATGCATTAAGTTTTATACCAAAATTTCAATGGAGATCGATGATTAATAACATGGGGTTAACATTTAATATTTTTAAACCCTCAGCCCAAAACGTGCCTCGTCAAGACGGCAACTAATTAGCGTTTCTGGTTTAGAATTTCGGAGGGGGGTCCTGACTGCTTAGCCGCAATAACCATGTATTAGATCAACAATATATCAACACATATGTATTAGTGTAATTTATCCAATATTTTGGAAGAATGTTTTAGTTCTCTTTAGAATTCTTACCTGCTGCTTACGGCAATGTACCAACAAATAATATTTTATTTTTTAATACATTTTGTGACCTTGAAATTGCAACAACAATTTGTTATTTTAGCTAAAAACTAACCTTGACGGACATTGGCATTTTTCGAAAACACTTGCATTTTCATAATTTTCCTAAAAATACAATTAACAAAAGAATATACCACATAGAAAGAGCCAAAATTCCGCCAAAAAAGGCACCTGCATACACAGCTAGCTAGTCAACCAAGCAATTTTTGTCCAAAAGACAAATGTCCATTGACTGTGGGTGTCTGACTACAGGTCAATGTCACAACGAAATTATGCAATCAATTGTCCACGGCCATAAAAATTAATATGCGTCCTTCGTTTTAAAGGCTAATTAACTTTACATCAGCTCTAAATGATCCCTAAAACATGACTTTTAAAGGTAACGACTTGACTTTATAATTTCAACTGTGTGTAAGTACCGGTGTGTGTGTTTTTTCAGTATCTCTCTAGGGGAGGTGTATTGCATTTTTTGGCCTAGAAATTGTGTGTGTTCCCATTCTAACAAACAGGTATGAAATTTGTCATTTTAAAAGTAATGAGGCTGTTTTTTTTCTATTGTCAATTATTTTAGGAAAATATGATTTATGATAGGTTCCTAAATATTAAAGAAAATTAACCATGGAATTTTTCTTTTAAAATACTCACGTTTGAAAAACAAAAGGACATGTGTCAACGAGAGCTCAAACTCAACACACACAGACAAATAATACAAAAATTCTTTTGCTTTCTGCATTTCATTCAATTTTTTTGCCATTTTAAAGCATTATAAATCATTTATTAAAATACTTTGTGTTCAATACATGCCATCTTTGTGGAAGTGAATTTTTGTGGCATTTCAAAGAGATTATCTGCTATGTATTTTTTTCCCGAAACCAATCGAAAAACCAATCCATACATAAAAATATCCATCCAATACAGTTTGATTTTGTTCAATTTCACGCGTGTGTAGCAGGCGAACGAACCAGCGTACGATGCGGCCGGCGGACTGCATTTTCGTACATTTGATACATCCTAATAAATCTTTTAATCATAATAATTTGTTTCAATGTTAATACTTTCAAAATATCTGAAAACTCAATAAATAACCGTAGAACATGTTCTGTGTGCTGTTAATGTCATACAATGAAATACTTCATATATCATCATGTTTGAGCCGAGCAAAGCGACAAAAGACAAAATAAAAAACAAAAACGAACTAAAATCAGACAGGGAAGAGTTCTTTTCAACTTCGTTATAGCCAAAAACAGAAAATTGCAAAAAAATGTAACAACAACATTTCATATATATGGCTCACACATATACATACAAAGACATCAAAATTCTGTTTTTTGGTCGGAATCATGCCGCATAACATGATGTGATGTTGATAACAAAAAAATTAAGGTATTGCCTGCAAAATTTCCAATATTCCAGTAAATGAGAGATTGAGTGGTATGTTTTGTTCTGCAATACTTAGGTGACACCAGGAAGTCCCTTGGCTGATACATAGGTTTTTCTTATTCAAACAAAAATATAATCATCAAAATGTCTGACAAAATATAATATCGAGAGGAGCCTGGGTGCCACTAAATGGGAGCTAAAATAACATTTAATAAATAAATAAATTCCGATAGAAATGTGGTCAAAAACTTCAAAATACCCAATGTTGAACCCCAAAGCTACCAAACCCTTTTCACAAGATAAACAACCCAATGAAAAATCCAAATACTTAACTATAATTGGTATTTGGATTTTTCATTGGGTTGGTTAACTGGTGAAGAGGGTTTGGTAACTTTGTGGTTCAGTATTGGGTATTTTGAAGTTTTTGACCACATTTCTATCGGAACTAATTATAACATTACGTTTGGAGTTGTCAGTATTAAAATATAAACTCGGTACAACACAATTTTGAAATAGGTACAATTTTTATTGTAGCTACAAAGGCTTCTCCCACTTTTCCACCGAAAAATGCGTTAAAAACCTCCAAAACACCTACAATGGGATGGATCCGTTGCATGGAGGGCTATACCAAACTGCAGATCGATATGTCCCATTTTAAATACAATACGATATGCAAATATGGTAATGGACGAACATTTCACCATTTTCGTCGACATATGAAAAACTTCCCAGAATTTTACGCTGACCAAAAATATATGTTTCATTGGGCTCCATATCTTTATTTTGACTACACTAGAATTGAATCGTTCCTGAATAAAATTTGACGGAGCTGTTTCTGGGGTATACAGGGTGAGATGAAAATTCTGCAACCAACTTCAGACTACTGTCATTTCTAAGCCACTCGTCCGACAGCTGTTAAATTTATTCCAGTGACAGCTCATTATATTGTTTACAAGCGTAAAAAAATATTTTGATGATAATTTTCCGGGAAAAAAGTTATTCGTGATGGAATTCAAGCGTGATAGTGTGATTTCTTTATATTTGGCTGGAAAACCACAAGTGGCTATCGTTAGAGCTCTCCAGCATTTAAATGTGAATAAATCTTTTGTGTCTCGTACCATCGCTCGTTACCGTGATATTGGTAGCGTAGCCCGACGTCAAGGAAGTGGACGGAAGAAAACATCAACATCAGCAGAAATGGCCACCCGCGTCGCAGTGGCCAAAAAATGGCTCGTGAACTGAACATATTGCAATATTCCATTCGGCAAATATGAAAAAATGAGCTCGGGGTGATGCCATTTAAATTCCAAAGGTGCAAGAACTTACACAGCAACAGAAAAAATATACACACAAGAGCTATAGAGTTGATTCGCTTGACCGAAATGGTGAACTGCCGAATTTGTGTTTATCCGATCCAAATGATCGTGTTTATTTGCCAAAGAGGTCCGCTTAATATGTGCAAATGGCCACCAAAACTCAAGCGCCGTCCATGGTGATGGTGTGGTCCGCCATAAAAGCCGATGATCGTCCTCCGCTCGTGTTAATCGGTGGTGGCATCAGAACAAATGCCGCATATTATCGCGAAAATATTCTGGAGGGTGTACTAAAGCCTTGGTCACAGCAAAAATTTTGGCCGCAGACCTTGGACATTCCAACAGGAGTCAGCACCATCGCAATCAGCACGCGCCACCAAAGAATGTTTACAAAATGACGTTCCTCGCTTCATTCCCAGCGCACGAAAATCATCAAAATCTCCGTTGAAAATACTAAAGTGTCGATCGCCTCAAGTAAGCGCATCGCCGGGAATGGGCCAAAATACCGCAGAGCAACATTCGGGCAGAGTGTGACGGTTTCATTGGCCATTTGAAGGCCATAATTGGTGCTAAAGGTGACCATTTTGAACAAATCTAAACTTATTCTAAAATTTGATGCTATTTCCGACATTTTTTGCTTTCATTCAATAGAATTAGAAAAAAATGTAAAAATTAGGCGTATACTCACCTCTTAGCCATGCCGTCGGATGTGTTCTGGCTCGTTTTAACAAACTTTTCATATGTTCTAAATAAGAATAATAGAAATATACAGGTCATTAGATTTGAACAATTGAATTCTGTGCATTTACTTCCTGATATCATTCATGGTCATCAGCGATGGTAGTGGGAATCAAATATGTATCTCCAACCCTATAATATCAATTCTACTTCATATTTTTCGCAAATTTTCAATACTAATTTTTATTAACTTTTCTCTTCTCACATGTCTACGAAGATGCGAAAAAAAACTTGAATCAAATTTCGAGATAATAAAAAAACATACTGTCAAAGTTGTTGTAGATTTTATTAAACATCTTATTTTTCAATCCTGTTCAAATTAATTCACACAAAAATCATTTACACTGCCAACAACTACAACATGTTGGACCCTGCCCCACACAAGAAACTGAACAAAAACGAATGAAAAACGCATTTCCTCAATGCTGCAAAATTTAGCTGATCAACACGATCGTTGTCATCATCGGCTCGGTTGGTTGTCAGGGTGTTAAAGTTTCTTTTTTTTAGAGTTGTAGCATGTTTCAGTGTCGTATTTGTGTTTGTTTGTTTGGTTGTAAGAGAAATAATAAAGTTGTTATTCAATTTCCATTTGGAGTTTTCAACACAGCTCCATATGCTGCGTTGCTGTCGTCATCATCATCCAAAGTTGTCTTAGCATCATCCCAATATCATTGCCACTATTATCTGCATGTTGATTTTCTTTTTCTTTTGAATGTTGCTGCTGCCCTCGAAATGCATCGTTTCCGAATGCCTCGAAATGTCGTTGGTGGTGCTGGTGTTGGCTTGTCTACTCTGGTTTAACAACATCTTTAGCATTTTTTAGTTGTTATTATTTTTTTGTTTTGTAGTTTTTCTGATGTTTTTTTATTAAAGGCGTTTGCAGTATTTTAGCTGCCCTCTATAGGAGTTGGATGGTTTTCTGTACGCCCAATCATGTTGGCCGTCTGTCGTTATGTTTTCAGTTTGTTTTATTTGTCTGTTGAAGAGTTCGACTGAATCTTAGCTTTGGTGTCTTCGTCTTCTTCTGTTGTTGTCTTCATGGCATCTCACCGAAATAACTCATTTAATTTTACTGTCACCTGATTTATCACCTTTCTTGTAAATTTGTTATACATTAATCTTTTAATTTTATTGATTCCGATTCGATGCTGGTTTCAAATAAAATTTGTTTTTATTAAATTAGTTTGTTAATGTTGTGGTATTAGTTTTGAAAAAGGTTTGCCAATGTTTGGGTAAATTGGTATTCTGGTATTTTAGTGTTAAGTAAAGTGAGTTTTTTTGCGATATATAGTCCACGGTGAGATAAAAAAACCGCAACAAAGTCAAATGCCATATCATAGCATCAAATTTTAGAATAAGTTTAGTTTTGTCCGAATTGGTCAGCTTTGGCACGAATTATGGCCTTTTAATGGCCAATGAAATCGTCACACGCTGCCCGAATGTTGCTCTGCTGTATTTTGGCTTCCGGGCGAAGGACTCGACACTATTTTTAGTGTTAACCTTCCTTTCCAAAATACTTCAGACACAATAATCCAACGGATTGGTATCCGGAGACGTTTTGGCCATTGTGCGCTGGAAATGAAGCGAGGAACCTCATTTTGTAACCATTATTGGCGCGTGCTGAGTCCTGTTGGAATGTCCAAGGTCTGCGGCCAAAATTTTTGCGTGCCCAAGGTTTTAATACACCCTCCAGACTATTTTCGCGATTCGGCAGATTCGGCATTTATTCTGATGCCACGGTCGAATAATACGAGCGGAGAGCGATCATCGGCTGTTATGGCGGCCCACACCATCACCATGGCCGGCGCTCGAGTTTTGGTGGCTAACCAAATTTCCATTAAAAATCAGTAAGTAAAAGACAAAAGTCGGGCGGGGCCGACTATATGATGCCTTACATTACTATGCATATTGAGAAGAGTTCCCGTAACAAAATAATTTATTTCAAGTAGTACATACCAACCATCAACATTTGGCTTTAGAGCAGTTATAGTTTTCTATAGAGTGCATGATATCACTTGGAGAAGGGTTATATAAAAAAATATATATCGGAGCCGAGTTCCATAAAATGGAAACGAACGTCCCGAAATTCACTCCATTTGAGCTGATATTAGCCATAATTTGCACAATAAACCTGAAATCGGATTAAGGATATATATGGAAGCTATATCCGTTCTCGATAAAATTTGGCAAAGGTATCTCCGATCTTTATAAGATATCTGGTACCAAATATCATTGTTGTCGAATGCTTATTACGAATGTAAGGGACTTAAAACCCCAGATCGGATGAAATATATATAGCATTTTCAGATTAAATGAAACCTTTTGCAATTTAAATGAAACTTTTTGCAGCGGAAATGAAACCTTTTGCAGTGGAAATAAAACCTTTTGCAGCGGAAATGAAACCTATTCTATATTATTAAATTCCAAATGCTTAACGCTAAAAAGAGAAATTTAAACAAATTTTGGCCTTTATAGGTATGGCCAGGACTGAAATGTGAAATTAAGCTTTACCACAATTTATTATAGTTATAGTATACTATTAATCTTACCTAATACCCGCTTCCCAGCTTTATTGATGATGGAGATAGAGCAGTCGTGATTTCAATAGACAGATAATTGGAAATCATTAAATCAACTATGATCATGATTGTATATACTTTATGGGGTCTACGACGAATATTTAGAGGTGTTACGAATGACAAATTTAATATATCCTCCTTTCCATGGAGGAGATTATAAAAAGATACCTAATTCGGGTCCTTTGAAAAAAATACCTTGAAAAACTTTTTTCAATCTTTCTGCATCTACACTTGTGTTTTATGGAAGCTTTAAGAAAAAATTTTATAAAAACATTAATATTAATAATCAATAAAAATTCCTCTTTATCTATATATTAGTTATAATTAGCTGATTTAATTTTAAACCTACTAAAAATAAAAATGTTTTGTTATTTTTCCTTCTAAAAATCTGAAAGTTTCATTTGATTTGCAAAAAGTTTCATTTCGGTTGCAAAAGGTTTCATTTCGGTTGCAAAAGGTTTCATTTCCACTGCAAAAGGTTTCATTTCCACTGCAAAAGGTTTCATTTCCACTGCAAAAGGTTTCATTCCCACTGCAAAAAGTTTCATTTGAATTGCAAAAGGTTTCATTTAATCTGAAAATGCTATATATGGGATCTATACCTATATCTGAACCGATTTTCACCAAATTTGATTTTGCTTGCTTCACAAGAATACATGGACGGACAAACTGACATGCATAAATCGACTCAGAAAGTGATTCTATAAATATCCTCAAAAGTAACTATGGGTCTATCTCTTCATGTTATAAACAAATGTACAAAGACATAATGTCCTTACCACTATGCGGTGCCGTGTATAAAAAAATTAAAATTCCTGAAATCCTTTAATTCAAGTAAAATTTAGTCATAATTTATTTCACAACGAATTTAATTCTATTGTTCAATGTAAAGTAGGTAAACAGTGCATATTGCATATTTTCACACACACATACACACACACTCATTTACCAGGCAACTGCCATTGCCACCCTTCCCAACATAATATTGCCAACAAGAAAAGAAGGAAATAAGGGTTGCTGAACTATGAGCAGAAGGTCGACGGAAATTGTGAGTTAAACCTATAGATAAATAAAAGGTGAAAGAGACAGAGAGCGAAAACGAGAGAGTGTATTTTTGGAAATGTCTACAGGAAAGAATTACTGCAGCATAGAATGAGTTAGAGTTTGCAGCTAGTAAGGATATAACAACAATATTGAAGACAAAAATGCTTGTACACACCATCCGAAAGGATGCTTTTGTAATGATATCTCTTTGAAAGGTGGCCATGAATGCATGTGTATGGGTATCAAAGGAAGGAAAATTAGACTTAACTAAAGGTGTTTGAATTTTAAACAGCAAATGTGACACGTTATTCTTCATATATAATTTAAATACAAAAAGTATTGGGACAATAAGATAAAATTAGAATTAAAAAAAAAAAAACAGTTTCTTACTGAATTTTCCTGCCATAATTTATTTACATTCTTCAGATGGCATCTGTAAATCCATCAAATTGTTACTAACAACACTAGAAATACGTGCATATCTTTAAACCTTAACACTTGCACATGTAAATTCCCCTCTCTCTCTCATCTCGTGTAAGTACCACTCCACAAATTCACACCGTCGTTCACTGTTTTGAAAATACCCACCAAGTAAACGGAATATTTACGACTTCGACATATTATGGATACACCCAAAAGACATTAGTCTTTTTCTCACTTGCAACATATTTAGCAGCAAGCGAAACCGACCCAATGCACCGTCATTCTCATCTAGCATCTAGAGATGTGTTCTTGTATTAGTTTTGAACGAAATAAAAAAATATATTGGAATAAAAGAAGTTTAGCCCAGATTACAAGAATCATCGAGGACAGACATCGCCAGGAACATCAACGGTTAATAAAAGCACCTAAAAAAAGTCTAGTTGGAAATCCCACTGATGGCAGGCAATGACGATGACGAAGTAGTTGCAGAAGAAGAAAGAGATGCAGAAATCTATTTTGAAGAAAACTTTAAGAAACGGGAAATACTTGATCGTAGCCATAAATCTTGGCACCAATATAATCGCCTATTTGGCCGGGCCGGCGTGTGTGTACACGAGGAGTTCCACTAAAGTTACACCCAAGAAAATAAATTTAGTTGTTTGTGGAATGTGGACATTTTTAATGCTTTATTCAAAGAAAATCGTTTAAATGTCAATTTTTAAACTGGAATCGTTCACATTCTTAATGTCGAACAGAATTATATTCCAATTAGTGTGTTCAGGAATTTCAATGATATTTAAATTTAAGAGACATTGAACGCCAGAAACTTTAATTGGTTGAAAGAACTGGAGCCCTAGAGGAATTGTTACTTTTCAGACATTTTTTTAACAGCTACTTGGACTTATTGGTTTTTAAACATATATCTGGGTTTTGAGCGTTATGAGTTATGAGTATTTCAGCTGAAATATTTAAAAACTGGTTTTAACTACGAATGGAGATATTCGCTTACTTTTTCGTGGGGACATGTGACGTATAAATTTGCATTTCATTCTATATATTGCTCATTACAACAGCATTTTGGTGAGAAATTTCCAGAAAAAGTTATTCGTGATGGAATGCAAGCGTGATAGTGTGATTTCTTTATATCTAGCTGGAAAACCACAAGTGGTTATCGTTAGAGCACTCCAGCAGTTAAATGTGTGCAATATTCTATTTGGCAAATATTGTAAAGCCATTGAAATTCCACAAATGTGCAAGAACTTACACCGCAACAGAAAGAAAATGGACTCAAAAGAGCTAAAGAGTTGCTTCGCTTGGCCGAAAGTGGTGAACTGCCGAATGTGGTTTTCTCCGATGAGAAAACATTCGTTGTCCAGCAGTTTGTAAACAAACAAAATGATCGTGTATACTTGCCAAAGAGGTCAGCTGAAAATGTGCACCTTCCGTTGGCCACCAGAACTCCAGCGCCGTCCATGGTGATGGTGTGGGCCGCCATAACAGCCGATGGTCACTCTCCGCTCATATGGAAATATGGAGGGTGTATTAAAGCTTTGGGCATGCAAACATTTTGGCCGCAGACCTTGGGCTTCCAACAGGACTCAGCACCATCGTACTCAGCACGCGGCACCCAAGAATGGTTACAAAATTAGGTCCCTCCAGCTCACAATGGCCACCAAAATCTCCGGATACCAATCCGTTGGACTATTGTGTCTGGAGTATTTTTGAATGCAAGGTTGGCACTAAAAAATACAAAAGTGTCGATCACCTCAAGCAAGCGCATCGCCGGGAACGGACCAAAATACCGCAGAGCAACATTCGGGCAGAGTGTGATGGTTTCATTGGCCGTTTAAAGACCATAATTCGTGTCAAATGTGATCAATTCGAACAAATCTAAACTTATTCTGAAATTTGATGCTATTTCGACGTTATTTGCTTTCATTCAATTATCACAGTAATTTTTTTACAGTAATTTTAAAAATGTTAAAAAATCATTTTTTTTTTCGTGTTTGTCTATATGATCATATCTGGAGTATTTTTTATTTTCCTTATGCGGCCATAGTCCATATAAGTACAAAATGTTTTCTTTGAGTGTTGAACACCTTGTCTGCTACAATTATTTAAATATTCCACTGTATAGTTATTGTTTATTCGAGGGACTTTACCATTTAAGTGTGTGTGCCGCTGGATAGCTTTCTTGGAATAAATTTAAATTAAAAACTAACTTTTCTGTTTAGAAAATGAAATTGAAAAAATACGTTTTCTTTAAATAACACAATTTTCATGGAAAATCCTTAAAAAGAAATAAGGAATTAATGTTTGGTAACATAAGAAGCATGTCCGACAAAATTAAGTAACCAGCTAGAGAGACAAAGAAAAAAACAGAAACCATGAACCATCAAATCTAATTATATATTTTCTTGAATAAAATGCCATATGATGACAAACGCCATGGCCGGCTGGTTTAGTTGGCTGCCAGCCGAATTTGTCTAGCAGTGGAGGATTGTGGCCCTAACGACACAAACACACAACATTACCACCACCATCAAAGTTTTTTTTTATAAAAGAGCAGCCATTATAGTTTTCCGTTTGACATGGATGATCGTCAGAGCATCTGTGTGTAGGGTTGTTAGAGAGCATGTGTGCGAGTGTATGCATGTGATCTTTTTAGTTTGCTGCTATTTGTTTTTCAGGGATGCATGACATTTGTGTGGTCGGTCCAACATCATCAGATCTCTACAATCTTTGTATATTTCGGCTTTATTCTGTGCGATTATTCGATTATCTTTTTTATTAAAGACATGTCCAATTTACAGCTGCAGAACTGTCATAATTCATTCCTGGTTTATAGATAATTAAAATGAAATTTAATGTCATGCTTATTAGAAAATATCCGTTCAAATCAAAAATACACGAAATAATTGAAACGGCGTGAATTTAGACCGGCATTAGCTTTTTGCATTACCCACCATAAGATTAACTTGATAGCGTTGCCTAAAATTCGGCGTAGCGTACACAAATAATCAACTTTGCCACTTTGGTAAAATGTTTTTTTACGTTCGTTATACCCAAATACGACAGGTCAATATCTTAAAATCTACCACATAATAACGTATTAAAAATTGAATCTATTGAAATAATTCCCAATTACAATTATTATTTTTTTGTAATATTCGTTTCTATTTTCAAGAAATCGCTCAATTGCCAATGTTGAAATGTTTAAATTTGAATTTTCGAACGTCCGACGTATTTGGGTAACACTTATATAAAAACGTGTGTTTAAATGTGTATGTATGGTGAAAAACGTCGACTTAATACGTCGAATTTTAGGTAACGCTGTGAAATGTCAAATGGGAGGGTAGAGTTTCATGAAGCCAAAATAAGTTCGGACTTGTACCACCAGTAAGGAAACACAAAAGTCGGGCGGTGCGACTTTATGTTACCTAACACAACTTTTAATATTTAGTAGTCTAGCAAATAAAATTTAATATTGACCATTCGGGATTTATTTGCACATTAGGGCTTTAGATTGGTTTCAATTTGAAAGAGGTTAAAGAACCTATAATATCTTTATATTAAATGGTTTCCACTAAACTTGAATGAGGTGAATTTATAACGTATGTTACCTCTGCATGGAGTGTTTTTAGAATACTTCAATAAGAAACCAGATGAAACAACTTTATTTGGTAAAATGTAGTGTAATATATGTGAGAGATATGTCAAAATCTGAACCGATCTCATATAAACTTGATGATACCTTTAATTTGTATGTACCTAATATCTTGTACCTGTAAATCCCTTTTATGGAGTGTATAATACGGATTTGGGTAACTTAGATATGAAATAGGATGAGACATATCTATATAGGAGCTAAAGCTATTTCTGAATTGATTTTCATAAAACATGTGCCAAAATCCACTCCTTTTAGGTTGATATTAACCATTTGCGGCACTATAGACGTGAAATCGGAGAAATATATGTATGGGACCTATATCCAAATCTGAACCGATCTTGATTACATTCAGCAAAGGCATTTCTGAGCTGTATCTGATACCAAATATCATTGTTGTGGGGTGAAGCTTATATATATGGAAGCCATAGCTATATCTCAAATAATTATCACCACGCATTTGGTGCACAATAAATCTGAAATCGGGCGAATATATATATGATAGCTATATTTAACCTGGCCGATTATCTCCAATTTCATTAGGCCAAAATTTAATCACAATCAAGCAATGAATTCGACATATATTTTGTTCATAAAAATACATAAACAAATAGACAGACATGCATAAATCGATTCAGAATGTGATTCTATGCAGATCATCAAAAGGAACTATGCGTGTTACAAACAAATGCACAAAGACATAATAGCCTGTACCACAGTGTGGCAAGACCTTGTTTAGATTAATGACCATTCCGCTCATAGTGAGTCAGAATCATTTTCACTGGCCAAAACATACTAGCTTTTGAATAGAAAGAGAGAGTGAGTATACTATAACACTGTACGACAAATTTAAACTTTTGGTCTCACCCACGATCAAACTGACCAGATTCTCAAAATATAGCTCAAAATAAAATATAGGTTTCTCCCAGTTTTTCTAGATCAATTAATTTAAGCTTTTTACGAGCTATTCAATTTTTAGAGTATTCAGCCAGTATATACCTATATATGTTTAATTTCCTAGTAACCCTACATATTAAAAACATTGATGTTATCAACAACAGTGCGTAAGTGTTCAAAAGGTTAAGAAATGGGGTGTCAAAAAAAAAATTGTTACGTTTGTGGCTTATTTGCACCTCCAAAGCATTTAAGATGCATTAATGCAAATGTTGAAAAAGGTTTCGAAGAGTATTTCGTTGTTTCGTATGTTACAAACCTATGGTACGTGCCAGAAGTAATCTGCGATTATTGCTATCGGTGTTTAAATGGATGGAAAAGTGGATCGGTTGTACATAAAATGAAATATGTCCGGCCTACAATTTCATTACGACGGACTGAGCACTCATCTGAACAATGTTAGTTCAGTTAAACAGAGACTCGTGGGTTCCGTTATAACACACGCTAAAAAATTGTTTATCCTAACCATCAATCAGTTATAAGGGCACAATGTAGATGCACACAATTTCCAACAATTCCTTCGGAAAAGAATATAGTTTGCCAGGAAATTGAAGTTGATTCATTGTCCATAAGAGAACCATCTTCTACAGAATTTTTTCCGACAAGTGAATACGGTTCAGAAGCAGCACATTTTGTGACTTTAATGACTTGGTTCGCGATGCTAAAATGTCAAAAGAGTCGGCAGAAGTAGTGGGTTCTCGTTTAAAGCAATGGAATTTGGTAGATAACGACTTTAAAATAACAGCTGCACTTAAGCTAGGGAATACAGAGCCATTTTGTGAATACTTTGTTTTCCATGAAGATTTTGGAAAGCAGTTTTGCTATTGCAATGATATTGATGCGTTATTTAAAGTAATTGGTTATCCACATATAGCACAGGAATGGAGATTGTTTATCGATTCTTCAGTGACTAGTCTGAAGGCGGTATTGCTTCATATTGGAAATGAATATCCATCGGTACCAATTGCTTACGTACGAAAATATGAAGATAATTTTGGATTCAATAGACTACAAGAAACACACATGGATGATTTGTTGTGATCTTCAAGTTGTTTCTCTGCTTACCTGTGTAAAAAAAGGATTTTCGAGGCACCAATGCTTTTTTTGCGTTTGGGAGGGACGCAGAAAAGATCTTCACTATACCAATTTTGAATGGGAACCTCGTGCAGATGCTTAGTTGGGCCAATTTAGTATTGACAATGTACTATTGGTTGAATCCAGCAAAGTAATTTTACCCCCTCTCCATATTAAGTTGGGTTTAATTCGAAGTTTTGTAAGAGCACTTGACACAGACAGCGCAGCGTTTAAGCTTATTAAAGCTATTTTTCCAAAAATGAGCGAAGCTAAGATCACGACGGGTAAGTGCTTAATGTTGTCCACAAATCAAACAACTGTTAAGCAGAATAGACTTTCAAAATATGCTTAGTCCCATAGAAAAAAGAGCATGAAGTATATGCTGGCTCAATACTGTTGGTCACTTTGCCGTGAGACAAGAACCGATATGTACAAACGTCAAAACAAGCGTATAAAATTTTCAAATTAATTTAACTGTTAAGTTTTACCTTTTAATTTACAACTATAAAAATAGGTTTTTTAATGTTTAATACTCCAAAAATTGAATTGCTCGTAAAAAGTTTAAATGAATTGATCTAGAAAAACTGGGAGATACGTATATTTTATTTTGAGCTATATTTTCAGAATTTTGTCAGTTTGATCATGGGTGAAAAATCGTGTCGTACAGTGTAATACTACACAATTAATTTACATGTCAAATATTTCCTCGAGTTTTGAGATGTTCGGACCTACTAAACATTTATCCAATTGTGAACGGTATCGAAACAAATTAAGCAGATATTGATAACAGTTTCTGAGTATTTTATTTTTTAATTCGAGATATGATTGTCAATATAATACAGAACAAAAATTCATAATTATGTATTCTTTTCGAGCAGACTTCATATAGTCTCCTCATTACTCTTCCTACTTTTAAGCAGTTTGCAGGAAATAATTTAGCAATTTGAATTCTCAATGAATAAAATCTTTCTAGGTCCACAATTTGACTAACAATTTCACCTCATTTTAGTTTGCGCGTTTTCAGAACAAGAGTTCTCGCTTCTATATAGCGACATAACAATAAATTGTGGGTATTTTGAGAGTCCTAACACCAATTTCCAAACGAAGTGGTTAAAATTCGGTGTTTTGGTATATTAAAAATATAATGAGTTTAAGTACATTATTTACTCATAATTTCATAAGGTCCATTTAATTCTTACATATTTGCTCGGGACATATATTCACAGATTCTAATTTTTAATTGATCAATCGCCCTTAAAGTGATAATGTACATGTCCACTGTTTCCCACACAACGTCCCCACCATAACCATTTACACGATTCTTCTCATTCGAAATAAACATTAATCATAATAATATCAATAGCATAGACTAACCATCAAATGAATCGAATTTTGGAACTTTTACATTCAAATCAGTAAGAAGATGGGAATTGAACAACGTATCTAACTAAATAAAACCCAAGCATTAAATAAGATAATTTTCCTTTTGTTCTTCTCGGTATTTAAACGCACACGCATACATGTGCATGGTGGTGTATATGTCAGTTGATGCCCCCTTTTGGTTTCACAGCCACCACCTTCCTCATCCGAAACACCCCGCCATTATCAAAAACCAAAAAAAAAAAAAAAAAAAGAGAACCAACCAGACTACAAAAATTCTGAACCGAAACCAAAAACAAAAATTAAAGGCATTAATCATTTTGACTTATTTCTTTTTTTTTTCCTTTTTGTATTGTTTTTGTTGTACATTTGCCTGCTTGCTAGGGTTGTGGTTGTTTTTGCTGTTGTTGTTGTTCCTTTGGCTTTCATCTTTCATTCTCTTGACTCAAAATTAATCTGGATACGAAGCGTAGCGTAGCGACGGCAAATAAACGAAGCGGTTGGAACTGAAACATTTTGATGAAGATTATACAGGGCAGTTAGTGGGTAAACATGGACGAATATTAGGCAATCATCAAATCCGTTTGTGAGTGAATGTGTGCGTGTGTGTGATATAATGACATTAGATTATACATATATCCTATGGACTTAGTGTCGATGGCAAGGGGAATTGACTCCTATACAAATTCAAGTCCCTACCAAAGCATTTTCAAGTTTTTTTTTACAGAAATTACCATCGTTCTTTTATAATTTTTGATTTCTGTATTTTATTTTTCTATAAATTAAATTCCCATAAAAATCACCATATTGTCAAATTAAATGAAGAACTTTACCAACAACCACCCCCTTCTAGGCCATAATATTTCTCCCTAGATTACCATTAGCTAAAATAATCTCAAACACCACCCCCCTTTGCACATTGGAAAATCATTGTTCCAAGATAAAACTCCAAAGCATCCGACTCTACCACAAAGTGGATGGAAATCTTTAATTCCTTTTGTGATACACTCATATTTTGTATGACTGGCGAAGTTTATTCTCTGTTTCGGTACAATTTCTGTTTCCTCCGAAAGCCATAAAAGTAATCTCTGGCATAATGAAACGTTTAAGTTAATCGGCGTAACAAATGGCCTGGCAATGGACGTTATTCTCTTCGCTTTGCCCTCGTCTTCCTTGCCATGGGTTTTGTTAACAGAAATTCAATATTAGGTGAAAACAAGGGAATTGAGTAATTTAGATGGATATTTTTATAGACTTTGAAAATTGAATACATGGAAAGGGATGTTACGTGCCGATTTCTGGTCAGCCATCTGCTTCTAGACCTGAGTGGCATGCTAGGTTTTCATCGACTAGCTCTTGTCGGAATGGCGAGGTTCTTTGGTTTAAAGCAGACGGAACACGACAACATAGTATAAGAATCATCATGCCTATACGATCACCAAATAATTCTTTAAAAGAGCAGTATATCTTTTTTTTTTCTTGAACAATATCCATAGCAAATACCTACCTTTGATGACGAGATATTATGTCATCTGAGTGTTTTACCCCTTCCCATCCTTGGTAATCCTTCACTCTATTTTAGTTAAGATTACCCCATATTTGAACTATCAAAATTTGGGCATTTAGGTACTTCATATAATCATATTCCTCTATATAATTAGAATTAGCAATTCATATTGATTATGTTCTTAAATCTAAAGGATAAAATACATAATAATAATAATAATTACAATTTTACATAATAATTAAGTTGTTTTCTTATATAATAATTTTAACATTGCAATACTTCTAAAATTTATCGCATGCGAGAATTTTGTTTTCTGTCTTTTGAATTCCTTTAGTGCAAAAAAAAAAAAAGTTCTTTGATTCTTATTTTCTATTTGCTTTTGTTTTGATTATAAGTTTCTTCTAATTGATCTTATGCTTCTTCTTATTCTATTTTTTTGGCAATTTAAAGAAATTGATTACGCAGATAAAATGAAATATGAAGAGCAAGCAGATAAGAGAAACGAAGATAAGATGATTTGGAAGAAATTATAAACAAAACCGGTGTTTGACAAAGTAAAGATAAGGAGTGTCTATTTAGTTAACAAGGAAAAGTAATAGTTTTCGGGTAGTAATTATTTAAATTGTTTGGTGAATGATTATAAAGTTAAAAATTGATTTTCTCGGCTATATTTAACATTTATGGATCTAGTGAAATCAGTACTTTGTGATATTATTGTCCAATTAAAATACGGTACCTGCATTAGATTATTGTTGTTGTGATTGCTTGAAGAGGAGACATGTGCAAAACTCGTTAAGGGTTATTGTTGGTGTTTTCCCAAAGATGGATTATATGCCTTTCAGTCTCTCTTGGAATGATGTCCAATGGAAGTTTTTGTTGTTTTGAAGAGGTGTTGCACCAGACAAGGTGAGTTAACTCAACTTATTTAGTTATGTCTATTTCTAAATATTATTAGAGCTGATTGTATGCTATGGATGGGCGGGTATGGTAAGTCGTGGACCAGATGTAAATAGGTTCGCCTTAATTCCAACTGCGAGCTTATTGAAATTTTGCCCACAGATTGGAAACCTCCAAGCTTCTCAGTTGGGTCGTTTCTCTCTTGTTTTGTCTGGAGAATAATTTAACTTTTCTTGTTTTGACAAAATATTCCTTTTTGAGTAAACTATTTGTTTTTAACTGAATTTAGAAGCTAGTCTAATGGCTCTAATTATTTTTTTTTTTTTTTTTTATGGAGCCAAGTTCTAAGGATTGATCTCCAAAATTTTGATCTGAATCCCACGAGGTCAACTTAGAAAAAGAAATAATTTTAGTAGAGTGCAAACGGAAATAGTTTGTGACAATGAATGACAACTGATGCTGATTATAATTGTTTATAAACAATATGCGTAACATATGATATATGTCATAGTTTGAAGACAACTGCTAGAACTGCCTGTTTATCCCGTTAAATAATCTTTAAGATTCAATTTTTAAAATATAGTATTGGAAAATATTGTAATCCCCTGGAAAAAGTATTTTATAGATACTTAAAGTAGTTGAAATAGGTGGATAACCAATTTTGGTTTTCGTTAAAAAGCAGGACAGAAAAAAAAATCTATAACAAATCTGCTTCGTTCAGCGGATTTATCCGTTAAACGAAAAGAAAAAAGGATTTTTTTTCTTACTTTAACCTCAAGCGTGTGGCTCGACCCACGAAGCCGGGCAATATCATACTGGCATTACCTGCAATTGATTAGGTTCTAAGATCGCTGCCGTGGAATGTCCCTATTATTTTTCCTTCCATACTCTCTATCTCATATAGGCAGTTTCCAACTTTTTTCCTTACCCTGCATTTGATATATTTTGGTAACATTTTCGAATTTATCCCTTTTTGCATATTGCTTAAAGTGTGATTTTTACGAAATACAATTTGTCCTGGGATAAATGATACATTACGCGACCGCAGGTTATATACCTTATTTGCTTTTTCATGCGCATCATCTAAGTTATTCGATATTCTTTCCCTAATTTTGCTGATGCGATCGTTGTGTTGAACTATAGTATCATCTTCCATCATATTAAGTTTTTCTAATAAAGAATATGATGTACCATGTAGACACATATTTTGGCCAAATACAGCATAATAAGGACTATAGCCTATAGATGAATGATAGTCACTTCTTAACACAGTCAATATTTTTGGAATACATTTATCCCAGTTCGTATGGTCTATTTCTTTTTTCAAAAGGAAGCGGATTTTTGAAATTATTTCACGATTAACTCGCTCTGAGGCATTTGCCTGGGGCGAGTAAAGTGCAGTTTTAATGTGGGAAATCCCATACAATTTAAGAAAATCATTCATTTCGTTAGAGATAAATTGCTTGCCATTATCGGTGTGAATATATTGAGGTACACCGAATGTTGAGAATAAATAATTCTGAAGAAAGTCGATTGTGTTTATTGACGTGGCAGATCGCATGGGCTGAAGAAAAATAAATTTTGTAAAATGATCAAGAACGATCAATAGCTGCGTGTTTTTTTGCTTTGAACAAGGGTACGGTCCTAAAAAATCACAGTAAAGCCGTTGAAAAGGCCGATATGTTTTGAATTGTGTACCCATTATAGGCCGCAAAACTTTATTTTCAGGTTTCATAGTTTTACAATCATCGCATTCTTGGACAAACATCCTAATATCTTTTGCCATTTTAGGCCAAAAGTAAAGTTGCCTTACTCTCGCCAGAGTTTTGAAATATCCACCGTGACAAGTAGCATTGTGAGCATTTTCTATTGCTTTTTGCGTTAAACCTTTGGGTAGCCAAATACGCCATAGACTATCTTCCTCATCTACGTGACCTTCTCTGAATTTAACGCGCTTATAAACTTGATTTCCTGAAATATCCAAATCTGGAAGAGTCGATTTGTTCTTAGAAATTAAAGATTTTAAAGCGTTGTACTCTGGGGAGATGAATTCTTCGCTGTTAATGTCGATTTCTGGAAAGGCTGTTGTCAAGTCGAGCTCATCCACATCAATACGTGACAAGGTATCTGGGACAACATTAAGTGACCCTTTACGATGCTCCATATTAAAGTCGTATCGTTGGAGCTTGAGGCTCCATCGTGCAAGGCGACCACTTAAATCTTTTTGGGTCATAAGCCATTGTAGGCTAGAGTGGTCTGTTATAATACGAAATGGCAAGCCTTCTATATATGGTCTGAATCTTTGTACACAGACAATTGCTGCAAGACACTCCAACTCAGTGACAGTGTAATTGCGCTGTGCTTTGTTAAGCTTTTGCGATACAAACGCAATAGGCTTTTCCTTCCCGTCATCTGTGTATTGAAATAAAACACCACCCACACCAACCCGTGAGGCATCGCATTGGACGATAAATTCCTTATTGAAATTGGGTTGTGCCAACACGGGTGCTTTGCTGAGTGCTTCTTTCAGCTTTTCAAATGCTGCTTTGGCTTCACCGTTCAATTGGAATGGCTTGCCATTCTTTTTAAGCAGTCAGTGAGAGGACCCGATAAGTCTGAAAAATTGTTTATAAAACCTCTATACCAGTTGGCCATACCAACAAATCTTCTAACTTGTCTAGGAGATTTTGGAATAGGGAAATCTTTGATTGCCTTAACCTTGTCAGGGTCTACCTTTAGGCAACCATTACCTATGCGGTAGCCCAAATATTTTATTTCCTTCTGGCAAAACTTGCTTTTGCTAACATTTATTGTTAATTTGGCGTCTCGAAGGCGGTTAGCAACATCCCCGAGCAATTTGATATGCTCATCGAAAGTTGGGCTGCAAACTAGCAGATCATCTAAGTAAATAAAAACATTTTCTCTCATTCTAGAAGGTATTACCTTGTCCATAAGTCTGCTCATGGTTTGTGGACCATTGCAGAGGCCGAAAGGCATGACTCGGTATTGATATAAAGGTTTTCCTGGAACAGCGAATGCTGTCTTTTCCTTCGATGATTCTGAAAGCTTAATTTGAAAAAAAAGCATCTTTCAAATCGATACCACTAATAAAAAAGGTATCTTTCAATCTACTTAGCAGCCCATTGATGTGGGGTAAAGGATATGAGTCCTTTTTCGTCAAGGCATTTACCCTTCGAGAGTCAAGACAGAGCCTCACTTTACCGGGCTTACGAACTGTTACCACTGGACTACACCATGGCGAGTTCGATTCTTCGATAACGCCTAGTTGAAGAAGTCTTTCTATTTCTTCGTACACTTCCTTCTGTCTAGGGGGAGATAAAGGGTAATGTTTTGATTTAATGGGTACTGACTCGCCCGTGTCAATGTGATGCTCAAGTAAGTCGGTACACCCTAAACCACATTTTTCATATGAAGGAAACTTTAAAATGACAGCATCAAGTTGCAATTTTTGTTCTGGACTTAATTCATGAAACAGCAAATCACCTTCTTCTGAATCAGATTCATCAATAGACGCTATTTGAGGGATTACTTCTGGGGCAAGAGCGAATAATCTCCAGAAATCAACGCCAAGGTAAACTTCTTGCGACAGGGATGGAACCATATAGAAATTAAGTTCCTTGGTAACATTTTTATATCTAATTGGTAATAAGCAATGCCCAATAACTTCTCTTTTAGATCCATCTGCAGTAGATACATAGGATTTAAAACACCGCAACTCAATATTATTTCTATTTAAAAATTCATTACAATTTCTTCCCATTACTGAAACACTAGCTCCAGAATCCAATAAGGCTGTGAATTCATTATCTAAAATTTGAACCTTGACAAAAGGTCTATCATCACCATTTTCAATAAGCTTAGTGGATTCAATAATTTTCCTATATTTCTTCCTAGTGTTAAAGCGTTTCCTACACTTTAAAATCTTGTTTTTAATACATTGAACATTAGATGTTGATAAAAGTTTTATTTTATTGTGCATGATATCTGTATCTTCCTGTGGAAGATAACAGATTATATCCTCGTGAGGCTCGGGGTTTACTTTTGGTAACGAGAGTCCCCGACAGCCATCTCGTTCCTTTTCATGTTTCCCGTATGCGAATTTGGGCAATTAGTGGTGAGAACACCGTGTTGGCCACATTTGTAACAAAATTTATTTCGTTTCTCATCTGGGCAGTATATGTATGAGTGGCCAAAGTTCAAACAGTTCCAGCATTTGATTTTGGAATAGTCTGACTTTGGAGAAGAACGATTTAAATTAAATGCTTCAATTTGTGGATCATTGAGTATGTCTGAAGGATCTTCTTCATTTATGTTTGCATGGACTTCATGCACATGTTTGCCTGTGTTTTGTATATTTGTCTGAACTTTATTTTCCTTAATCAGTTTTTCAGCTTTTCTGGCTATATCCCTAAGGTCCTCAAGATTTTTCGGTTCAGCACTAAATAGCATGAGTTTGAGGTTTGAATTTACATTGTTTTTAATGATTTTTATTAAGGATCTCTCGGATATTGGATCTTGCATGCGAATATTCATGGCTACCAAGCAAGTATGAAATTCATCATATGATTCTTTTGGATGTTGTTTCCTAAGAGATATACGCATCATGACTTCATGATCTGACTCCAAATTGCCAAATTCTTTTGTTATGGCATAACAAAGATAGGGGTAGGTGTACTCCCTGTTTTGTTTAATAAAAAGCCAATACCAAGTTTCAGCTTTACCACTCAAAAATACTTGGAAGTTACTTAATAAGAAGTCATTACTGCACTGATTGCGCTTAGAAAGGGTATCAAGCTTGAATAAGAAATCCGAAACGCTTCCTGTACCATCAAAATTTACCTTCCAGTCTTTAAGTTCTGGTGGTTTTCTAAAGGTAGTTAATAATTGTTGAGAAGTCGAGGTGGTTGCCGATTCTAAAGGAGGAGTGCTCCTCGTGTTACTGATTGACAAATTTGAAATGGTCTCTTTTATCGCATTGATTTCTGATCGAAATTCCGCTTGGGAATCAAGAATAGTTTGATGTATAGATGTCAGGAGTGCATCTAATTCTGGGACATGCTGAGAGGCTACAGGGGCGGTATTATAATCTGTATTGCTGCCCGCTGGTATATTGCTGGAACTAGTGGAAGCCATATTCATTTGAGTTTGTAAACGATGAGATTTTTCTATAAATTCGGTTTGAGGTAAAAGATTTTCTAAGTCTGAGTGAGTTAAATTTTCTATTGTTGTCTCTGAAACATTAACACATATTGGTTGTTCTTGATTTGTCAAACTAGTTTCGGCTTGAGTGGCATCTGCCAAAGAGTTTTCTATCGACACACTATTCAAAGTGTTTTTTGATGCTGCAATATTAGCAGGAGATGAGGTGGTAGGATGAAGAATTGTACCTGTTTGATCTGCCCACTCCACTTCTGTATTAGAATTGATTAAGGTTTGCTCTAATGAAATTAATGATTGTTTAGGTTTATTGGCTGAAATAGAGGGCTTTTCGGAAGAGCTTCGTGGCGGCGAATAAACTAATCGTGGCATAGATCTAAATGCTTCTTCAGTGCTATCAAAAGAATTATTAGGTACGTTACTCACTATAAGTTTACCTCTGCCTCGAATAGAAGGCGAATTTTTACAAATAGCGCTATTTTTGTTTGAATTAGATCTGGTTATCATAATACAGACTAATTTTGAAATGAATATAGGTTTTTGTGAAATTTTAACTTGTAATATGTGGTAAGAAAAATTTTATCGAGGAATAATGTTTATAATCCCTACCTAAATGCCAAAATAAAGATAATTCAGGGTTCGTACTAGCAGTGGAAGTAGACGCTTCAAGTGTTTTAAATTTCAAACCTGCCTTCTACTAGTAGAACCTTATATTTGCTTAAATAACTGTTTAAAACGAGATTATATGACCAATATTTTTGTTTTACTTCTCTTTGAATTCCATGTGTACATTATACGAGTGTATATTTAAATTGCCAACATAAATTTCGCAACACAAAGATCACCTTTAAAGTAATAGTATCGGACTTCGAAATCCAAAGATTGACTGGGAAAATTCTTTTACGTTGTATTATGAATAATATGACCACTAAAGAGAACTCTGTTTCGTTCGTAGTTGCTTCCTGGGCTCATATATTTTCATAACTCAAGCAAAAGTATCGCGTTTACATGGAGTTGAAAGAGTATAGCTTAAGGTATTTGAATGGAAATTGTTCAAAAATGTTATTTAATGATTAACAATTATGTTAAAAGTCTACCGTTGGGCGCCATCTATGTTACGTGCCGATTTCTGGTCAGCCATCTGCTTCTAGACCTGAGTGGCATGCTAGGTTTTCATCGACTAGCTCTTGTCGGAATGGCGAGGTTCTTTGGTTTAAAGCAGACGGAACACGACAACATAGTATAAGAATCATCATGCCTATACGATCACCAAATAATTCTTTAAAAGAGCAGTATATCTTTTTTTTTTCTTGAACAATATCCATAGCAAATACCTACCTTTGATGACGAGATATTATGTCATCTGAGTGTTTTACCCCTTCCCATCCTTGGTAATCCTTCACTCTATTTTAGTTAAGATTACCCCATATTTGAACTATCAAAATTTGGGCATTTAGGTACTTCATATAATCATATTCCTCTATATAATTAGAATTAGCAATTCATATTGATTATGTTCTTAAATCTAAAGGATAAAATACATAATAATAATAATAATTACAATTTTACATAATAATTAAGTTGTTTTCTTATATAATAATTTTAACAT
Source organism: Musca domestica (assembly GCF_030504385.1). Taxonomy (NCBI): domain Eukaryota; kingdom Metazoa; phylum Arthropoda; class Insecta; order Diptera; family Muscidae; genus Musca; species Musca domestica. Next base: position 20,079,106 of record NW_026712328.1, on the reverse strand, counting down.
TGCAATACTTCTAAAATTTATCGCATGCGAGAATTTTGTTTTCTGTCTTTTGAATTCCTTTAGTGCAAAAAAAAAAAAGTTCTTTGATTCTTATTTTCTATTTGCTTTTGTTTTGATTATAAGTTTCTTCTAATTGATCTTATGCTTCTTCTTATTCTATTTTTTTGGCAATTTAAAGAAATTGATTACGCAGATAAAATGAAATATGAAGAGCAAGCAGATAAGAGAAACGAAGATAAGATGATTTGGAAGAAATTATAAACAAAACCGGTGTTTGACAAAGTAAAGATAAGGAGTGTCTATTTAGTTAACAAGGAAAAGTAATAGTTTTCGGGTAGTAATTATTTAAATTGTTTGGTGAATGATTATAAAGTTAAAAATTGATTTTCTCGGCTATATTTAACATTTATGGATCTAGTGAAATCAGTACTTTGTGATATTATTGTCCAATTAAAATACGGTACCTGCATTAGATTATTGTTGTTGTGATTGCTTGAAGAGGAGACATGTGCAAAACTCGTTAAGGGTTATTGTTGGTGTTTTCCCAAAGATGGATTATATGCCTTTCAGTCTCTCTTGGAATGATGTCCAATGGAAGTTTTTGTTGTTTTGAAGAGGTGTTGCACCAGACAAGGTGAGTTAACTCAACTTATTTAGTTATGTCTATTTCTAAATATTATTAGAGCTGATTGTATGCTATGGATGGGCGGGTATGGTAAGTCGTGGACCAGATGTAAATAGGTTCGCCTTAATTCCAACTGCGAGCTTATTGAAATTTTGCCCACAGATTGGAAACCTCCAAGCTTCTCAGTTGGGTCGTTTCTCTCTTGTTTTGTCTGGAGAATAATTTAACTTTTCTTGTTTTGACAAAATATTCCTTTTTGAGTAAACTATTTGTTTTTAACTGAATTTAGAAGCTAGTCTAATGGCTCTAATTATTTTTTTTTTTTTTTTTATGGAGCCAAGTTCTAAGGATTGATCTCCAAAATTTTGATCTGAATCCCACGAGGTCAACTTAGAAAAAGAAATAATTTTAGTAGAGTGCAAACGGAAATAGTTTGTGACAATGAATGACAACTGATGCTGATTATAATTGTTTATAAACAATATGCGTAACATATGATATATGTCATAGTTTGAAGACAACTGCTAGAACTGCCTGTTTATCCCGTTAAATAATCTTTAAGATTCAATTTTTAAAATATAGTATTGGAAAATATTGTAATCCCCTGGAAAAAGTATTTTATAGATACTTAAAGTAGTTGAAATAGGTGGATAACCAATTTTGGTTTTCGTTAAAAAGCAGGACAGAAAAAAAAATCTATAACAGGGAAAGAGGGGAATGGAATTATTATAGAAGAATAGTTGAAAGTAATTTTGGAAATTGGTAATTGTTGGGAGAAAAATTAAAAATCAATATAAACATGATTTTTGGCATATCTGAAATTAATAGATTGAGAAAAAATATACATTTGCCTCGAACTTAGTATTTTCTGGCTCATACGGAAAAAATGTGTTTCTTTTAATATCTTTTAGTTTGCATCGAAAAAACGTGGCTTAAGCAGATTGTTGGGCTGCAGGGAAAGAAAAGACCAAGACAATACCATAAGGGCTCTTTTCCATAAGGATATCCAAAAAAGGAAAGAGTGTCTTTAAACCTATAGCTCAGTGAACTTTGAACATTAAGATGTTGCTTTGCGACCTTAAACCAGAAATTCCTTATGAAACCAATCGCCCTACCAACGAAATATTCGGTAATATTCAATTATGAAGCGACTGTAACAAAAATTGGAATTATATTGTAATGGTTTTAGTAGGAGAGATTCTGCTTTCCGAGAATACGAAATGTCGAATTAGAGCTGATGCGGTTGGATGTTGCTCCCGAAATCTGAATAAACCGATACATCTCCTTCTTAATACCTATTATCCAAAACAAACTGTTGTGCCATATTTCAAGCTGTAGACTCCCTTTTGAGAACAGCCTTGTCCGGTTTTAATTGCTAAATGTTTGATTTTGGATAAACAAAATATCCAGCTTGGAAAGAAATAAAAACACATTTTATCAACCTCTTTAATTTGGTTGTCATTGACTTCTGAGTCAATTTATTCATATTTCCCCACAAATCTCTTCTAATCCAAATTATATTTAAGAAACAATTTGAAAATATGCCGGAGTTATTTATTTTATTTTGTTAAAATTTAGCGAGAGAAGTTCCCGTGAAAAAGATTTGCTAGTATAACTTGAGTCGAACTTAGAGGGTTCATGGTGTTTGATTCGCATATGCTTAATAGCAATAAAATCGAAATAAATACCACTTTCCAGAGGACGGCCCTTGTGAGCCATCATCCACACCAAATATGCCGGATTAGCCGCTTAACTAACGGCGAAACACGTTGTGGTGAGTGTGTGATAGTGTCTATCTGGCTTTCCTTTTCACTGCAAATTTTAGATCATTGAACACGTCTCGAAATAGAAATAAATGCATAAAAATGTGGTTTCGCCTGCTCAGTGGTTTTTCACAAATTTCTCTGTGGATTTTGTACCCTGACATGCAAGTGACAGTTCCAGAAGAACAAATCTCGTTTTACAAATTCACATGCAAACTAACTTCCTGAGAAATTGCCGCCAACTTCTTGATTCAAGACAAGAAAGTGATAAACTATCTCTGAAAGACTCCTAGAAAAACTACAACACACCTGTTTTATAATCAAAAATATATATCGTTTTAACTTTTTTTTAGAAAAATGTCCCCCATTTGTATTGTGACTCTCGTTTCGTCGCTTTTTTCCGCCCTTGTGTGTATAAATACTTATATGTACTAAAACCGGGTTTGTAAAATATACATTCTCCTTCACTGTGGGTGAAATGTTTTCTTTTTTAATGTTAAAAGTATGTATAAGCACAATATTTTTTTTAATCCCTCCTTCTGACGTAATGAAACAATCCTTTTTTATAACATGAATATCTCTATAGGTCAACTTTGGATTTTTATTTGTGGTTTCGTTTTGCCTCAACACCGTCAACAATATAAACGCTATTCTTTCAAATTTCACTGGCATTTATAGAAATCTAGCATTGTTTTTGGGTTTTAATTCAATGTGATATGTTTTTGGCATTTCATTCATAAAACAAAAAAGTTTGTATCATGGCAATAAATCATTATCAATATTTCTAATATTTTTATACAAACATCAAATAACACAATGCAATGCAATGCAACAATATGAAAAGGAAGATTCAAAAAAGGAGATGAAAAGAAAAAAATATGAAACAGAAAAACTAAGAAAACAAAAAACTACAAAAACTGAAATAGAAAATCAAACATATCTTGATGTTGCTGATGCTGCTGATACCCTCTACAGATCTCCTTTATGTTGGTTCGCCCGTCGTTCAACTTTAGGTGATTTATTTACAAGACACAGTCAATAATTCATAAAAGATGACAATAAATCTTTGCTATGAAAAAATCCCAGAGAAAAAATAAATCTCTTCTTTTCCACCAAAAAAGAAAAAAGCAGGAAGATTCTTCAGTTGTGACTCTAAAAATATCATCAGAAACATTGAAACAACAAACATGAAATTAAAGTAAAAAACATTAGCAGTGGGCGGGCGGAATAGAATAAAGGGCATAGAGTACAACACAATTTTCAAAATTTAAAATACAAAATATGAAAATATAATGTTGTTGGTGCACTTACCCCATATAGGAAATGTACATATGCAAGTTAAAACTACATGGTATGTGTCGTCATTGCTTTGGCCCAGCAGCCGCCGCTGCCGTCATTGTGACCGCCTGGGATGCTTTGTTGCGTAACATTGCACATTTGCATATGCGAACACATTCGACGGCAACCGTAGAGGATTAGAAACGAAATTAGTATGAGAATTTACTACCTCTTGCCAATGGTTGTGGGGAAATTGTTGTTGCAACGACGGACACATGTACTCATAAAACCATAAAAATATGCCGGTCAAATAAAAGCGTACCACAGTTTCACGGTAGTCGGCGACTAAATTATGAAATGCAAACAAATAAAAATATGAATTATGAAAAAAAAAAAAACAGGGAAATGTTTTTGGGATTCTCCTCGCCCTGTAACCCAAAAAAAAAAAAAAACAAAAAAAACAATAGACACACAGACATGTTTTCGTAAAATATGATTAGAAATGCTCTATTTTTTCACAATCTGGTTCAACGTGTTTTGCATATGAAAACGGACTTTAAAGAAATCTTCAGCTACCGCTGTTTTATTTAGAAATCTATGAGAAATTATAACAATTTGTTGTTGTTTTGCCAAATTTCATGGAATGGTGAGGAAATGAAGCCGTTAAACTTGTATTGTCTCTGGTCTGAAGGCAAAAACAACAATGTGGCGATTTTTTGCGCTCATGCGGCGGAAGACCGAAAAAGGTTAACGTTTTGATTTTCAGTTAAAAACATGTTGGCAAAACATGCAATAAAACATTTTTGTTGAAACATTCGTTGTTGTTTGCATTTTTTGTTTCATTTCCCCGGGATTTTTAGAGAAGTCAAACAGCCAGACAAACAAACGTCCAAAGTGTGGCCTGGAAGGAAATCAAGAGAATATGTCGCAAAATAAAGCAACCAAAAGTCACACATGTCAAAGTTGGCACAAAATGACACGAGAAAAAAACCTAAACTAAACCAAAGTTAACCAAATGGTAGTAGTAAAGCAAAGAAAGTCAAAGAAGACAACAAGCAACACGCTCACGTACATATTTGGGATTTTAAAAATACAGCAAAAAATATACTATGTCGAAGGGAACAGCCAGCGCCCCTTCCTTCAAGCCATGGAATGTACAATTTCGAAACACATTTAATTCCTAGAAATGTAAAGCTTTAATTTTGAAACTGAAATTCTATGAAATTAGGGAAAAAATACTATGTAACAAATTAACCCCATTTTTCATATGGCTGGCATATTATCTATTTATTTTTTTTTAATTTATCTAGTTATGTATTCAAGTTAATGACTGTGAAATTTCCTCAATACGGAAATTTCGTTTTTTATTTAAATACTTATATGACGGCGCTTCGAAAAGACGTCTTGAATTTCAAACAGTTACACGACTTGTTTTTCTTTTTTCAACCACTTTTCCTATGACTAACTAAGCGCAGCAAGCTTATCAGCGAAAATCAGAATTTTTTTTTGTTGTTAGCGCCTGCGCCAACAAATTGCGGCATTTTAGCATTTTTGATAAATGCCGATCACGAAGTTGGACTGTCAGCTAAGAATTATGAAAATATGTCAGGGGAAAATGTGCTAATTGTAAATGACAACGTTAGTTAAAATTTGTAGGGGTTTACATTTTGAATTTTTGTTAAAGTATTAACAAATTAGATGTTATTTAGCTATAAAAAAATTCCTGAATACAGTGAATTTAATTATATTCTTATACAGAATATATCCGAAAAGTGTACCGATTTTTACAGTCTTAAAAGGGAGACGTAAAAACGGACTTTACGGTACTATACTCCAACATGGATATTTAATAGAGCTACCTGTGGTATATCAAATTTTAAAAACAATTGGTGTTACAGTTATATGAATATGGTATCTATTGCCAAATACCAATTACTCAAAATACCGAATGTTGGGAGGTACCATTAAAAAGATCTATACGATGACATGGCAATTTTTTCTCATAGGAATTGGGACTATACGAAGACTTGGATGTGTACACCAAACTCCGAATTTAAAATAATTCTGGGGAAAATTGTGGCTAAAATCATATTGGGGCTATACGAAGACGTGAATATGTACAACAAATTGTTAAGGTAGTACCCATTCAGATACCGAATTTGGAACAAAGCCGATGAAAAGTGTTACACAAGTTGCAAAAATACCGAATACCTGGAGTTATAATTATATGGAGGCTATACCAAAACTAGGACCAAAATGGACAGATCTATGCAATAATGTTTTCTAAATTCTAAGGACGCAGACTGTCAAATTACTGCAACTTCGGGTAAAAATAAAACAAAAATACCTTAAATCCGGCGGTACAGTTATATGTTTTTTTTTTGTCAAAATGTGGACCTATATGGCCCATTTTCAACACCAAAGCACTAAAACTTTCAAATTAAATTGTATTATCTCAGAAATAATTTTTCTGATATTTGGTGGATTTATCGCAAATAATGAAAACAAGAGAATACTTAGGTCCGAATTTGCCTCCTGCGACAGCAAGAGAATTTGTCTCTTGTGGCCTTTTTTAATTTGCCTAGGTGTACCCTACGAAATGCTGTATAAATGTAATAATTAAGAAATTAGAATTAATTCGATTTTTTATCAAGTCTCTCCTTGGTTTGATTGATAGATTTTTGGCAAAAAAAATCAGGTTAACACTCCAAATTATCTCTATATATCTAACACTATCCACGGGGTGTTGAAGAAGTCACGAAGTCGATTTTTAAATAGAAAAATATAAATTCTACCAACCTTTATATTAATTGATAGGATATTCAAGCCATCTACCCCATATGAAGGAATTCTATGTTTATTTTATTAAATTCCTAAACCTTGAGGAATGCCAAATTATCTCCTATTTCAAGATTTTTTTTACCTTTACCCGCTCCCCCACTCTTCAAGCCATGTGCCATAATTGTCAAACACTAGAAATGGTTATGTTTGTCATTAAACAGCCGGAGTTTATTGCATTGACACGCATTTGTGCAGACAATACATGTCATGTCCACTAAACTGCCTGCGATGCATGCAATCGACGTTGTTGTCCGCACCAAAAAACGAAAAAACTCAAACGAAACACTGGGCGTTGTTGTTAGCTTTGTTACCGAGCTTTTGTTCCTAGTTCGTTTTGAAGCATTTAAACGTACAGGGGGGGCTAAACGTGAAAGAAGCAAAAAAAGTGTTGATAACGTGCAAATTTGTTTAATGTTCTTTGGTGACCATCGTCGTCGTCGTCCTCACCACCATCCATACCTCAAACAACAAGCCACATGCATTTCATTTAGAGGGTGGAGGGAATTATATGAACAAAATTGAAAACTAGTGGCACCATACGACAGGTGGCTTAGAACTTCATAAATATGCTTGAAAGTTTTTTTTATCATTTGTTCTTGGTTTGGTATTATTTAAGGTGTCCCATCATAGACAGACATACATTAATATGTTGAGTTATGGCCGAAGAGACAGATATAACCCAGCTGTAAATTTGTGAAATAATTTATAAAAGTTGGATAATTTTCACAAATTTTTATTTGGTGTATTGCATACTTTTCAGGAAATGAATTAAAATAGACAATGTTTGAATTCTCTATTTACAAAGTAACCTAAGAAAGGAAAATCAAGCAAAACACCTTTCCTTCTGTCTTTTGAGAGAGATTCTTTTGCAGTAGCTAGTTAAGGGCTTGTTTTTGTACGAAAATTTGAAAGTGAATACAAAAAAAAAAAAAAAAAAAAAAAAAAAAAAACGCCCATTGCTTTTCAACATTAAAAACAAAAACTTTGGAAGTTTACATTTACTCATGCACCTTCTTTTTCAATTTTTTTTAATCGCCTTGAGTGTATATTCGAAACACAGACAACATTTTCGCATCCATTTTCGTCAAATCGTCATAAAGAACAGGTCCTAACTCACTTCCAATTTCGATTTGAAACAGTCTGTTTGGATTAATAAAATTCCATTCTATTCCAGTTAAAAAAAATGGGGACCCTCAAAAAAGGATGCTCTAGCGAACTTTGAAAATATATATTTCACTATTACTCATTTCCAAATGTTTGCTGGGTTATGTCTGAATGTGTTTTATGGCATGATTGTCATTTTGTGTCACTTAAACACAAACAGACAAAAATGTCCAACAACATAATTGTGTTGCATCCGTAATAAAAAAGAATCGTGCGTGGTGTATCGTAAATTATGAACTTTAAATACATTGCTGCTTCTTAGTATGCTTGGCGCAAATTCATACGTACGTACATATTTGCAATGTCTCATGGCATATTGGCTGAGTCATTATTTTGTCTTAGTTTTAATAAAATTCTTAAATTCTAAGGAGTTTAATGTTATGTTAATTTAAATTTAGTGTGCTGATTGGAGAGTAGGAGACAATAAAGGAAATATTAATGTTACTTCTATAACATAAAAAAACAATAAAGAAAGTACAAAAGTCGGGCGATGCCGACAACAAATAAAAATATAAAAAATCGGATGATTTTTGGGCTAATATTACACGTTTGGTGCACAATAAAAGAAAAATCGGACGAAAATGTATATGGGAGCTATATCTATATTTTGACTGATTATCTCAAATCTCAATAGGGTTCGTCCTTGAGTTAAACAAATGACTTGTGCAAAATTTCATTTGGCTCGGGTAATAAATGCGACCTATACTTTGTTTCCAAAAATATATGGACACATAGACGGACGGACATGGATAAATCGACTCAGAATGTGATTATATGCAGATCATCAAAAGGAACTATGGTTCTATCTCGTTTCCTTTTGCTGTTACAAACAAATGCACAAAGACATAATACCCTGACCATCTTGTGGTGTAGGGTTTAATTATGATTATTTTCTAAATCTACATTTTGTTTTATTATATTTTCAGAATCATTCTGTCGGGGCGAAATTTGGCGTGAATAAAAAGGTGAGTTTTTAAATAATGACTCTTTTCTTCGAAATTTTCCGAAAAAATGTAGTTTTAGAAAATTTTAAAAATGTTTATTTTTAACACTAACGGGAATTCATTGTTTAAGGGAATCCAAAGCAAATAATTTAGATGACAAAGACCTCGAGCTCAATTTAATTAAATTTGCATTTGAAATAATTTAGATAGCTATTATTTTTTTTTTTAGAAAAGTATTTAAAGATGTTTTCTTCCTTATCAAATTGAGTTTTCTAAAGATTTGACTCCCTATCTCATTTCAATTCAAGACAACAATCACCTAACATCCACACATACATATGTCGTGCTTTTTATCTTAACAATATGGATTCACTTATACCACAAAGACTTTGCCTCCCCAATCCCATATAATCAATTCGAAACGTTAAAAGCTGAGCTGCGAACTGATAGGGATTCACCATGTGGTTAAATCTCATAGAAAAAGAATATAGAGAAATATACTCGAAGCATTTGTTTTTGCAAATTCACATATGAAAGATATTTTGACATCAAAAAATTCGAGTAAATCGAAATTTAAAAAAAAAATTAAAAAATTCGAGTAAATCGAAAATTTTTCAAGTTGTCCTCGATCTGGTGGAAGTTCTCTAGCTCCCTCAACACTTAAAAAATTAATGATTGCATATCAGGCATTGTTTTAAAACAATCACCCATTTGACTCGACTCAATTTTCGTAGGAATAAAACGATTCAGGTATTTGTTTCATTTGTATATATATTGCCAATCCGTAGTAGAAGGATGCAGGTAGTCGTATTGACATAACTGCTGGGCTAATGAACCGTCAAACCATTTTTGGAATTAAAATATTTGAATGAAAACCCAGTAAGGAAAGGTCAAACCGGGCGGGGCCGACTATATATGATACCCTACACCACTATTCGTATCTAGTACAGCTAACGTAACAAAAAAGTTATATATTGCGATTTTATGTAAAGTATAGCATACAAACTATGAACCTTATTTGAATGCGTATCACGGTTTTATAGTAGTCAAAATATCCAAATCTGAATCGATTTTGAACAAATTTGACGTAGGCTTTTGTACCTATAGTACCTAATTACATTGCTGTATAGAGTATGATATAACTTCGATAAGAATTATATTAAAAATAATTATTGGAGCAATATACCGGACCAAATGGTAAAATTCGGTTGAATATGCAAAAATCTATTCAATTTGGGCTAATATTACATATATGGTGAGCGATAACCGTAAAAGAAGATATATGTGGGAGCTATATCTAAATTTGAACCGATTCTCATCAATTTCAAAAGGGTTCGTCCTTGGACCAAACAAATATTTGGAAAAGTTCATTTCAATCAGATAATAAATGGGACCTTTTTAAAAACCCCGATGGGTGTCGTATTAGAAAAAATAAAAAAAGTCTTCGTAAACACGAAAGAACAACGCACATAAGTCTTTGGAAATCGCTCTAACGAAATTAAGAGTGTTGGCAAAACTTCACTCAGATGTATCTTTGGTTCGCAGGATTTTTGGTATTGAGAGGTATTAAGTATAACCCCCATATAAGAAGATTTTAGGTGTTTAAAAACAATTTAAAGCCGAAATTTCTGTAATTTATACGTTTGTGATCCCTGTATGTAGAAAAAATACTAGTGAGGACTTTTTATGTATGTACATCATTTGGTATAGTCATCATCTAACAGAAAATTTCTTAAACAAATTCACGTCAACGTATAGCCCCCATATAACTGTACATCCCGATTTTTACGATTTTAGCCACATTTAACAAGCGAACTATTTCAAATTTAGAACTTTCACCTGAAATTTTCAATTTTTGTACTTGCCATCGTAACGGTGCTTTCACCGCAATATTTTTAAATTTGGTACATAGAGTTCGTGATGGGTACTACGTCTCACGACGAAAAATAGGATAAACATATCGAAGGTATTTTCACGATTTTAGCAACATTTTTCAAAGGAACTATTTCAAATTTATAGAGTTTAGAGTTCGTAATAGGTACTTCTTGATAGAAAATTTCTACACTATTCCACGATTTCGTATAGCTCCAATATAATGGTACCTAAATATTTTGGGCATTTTGAAGATTTAGCGAGATTGTTCAACGAAATTATTTTAGTTATTATCTACATAGTTCAACATTTTTGTATAACCATTTTCGGTATATCAAAATTTTTATAATTTACTATTTAAAGAGTTATGCGTATGAATATTATGAAAAAATTTAATTTTGGACTTTGATGTATTAGTTTACACTTTGAAGGTATATACATATGGATATAAATAAACAAATCGATCGACAGACAGCACCTTTCTGGTTAAAACAAAAATTCTATGATAACTTTACTGATCTCTAAGAATAAATGTGCTAAAACCATTTCATTAAAATAAATTCAAACTTCTCCAAATTCTCGCATTGGTGTGGGCTAACCCCACTAGAGACGGGTCATTAAGATCCTTAAAGAGAAACATTTTCAAGAGTTTTGATAAAAGATCCAAAGTTCTCTCCCAATACTTAATATTAAACTTCAACTACAATACATTTTTGTTTAGTACATTTATTGTCATTTTTTAATATTTTCTACTTTAAACCTTGTATTGAGGAATCTACACCATTCCCTTCCCATGTACGTGCTAGTCAATTTTATAAAAATTCACAAAATTCTTATCATTTTCAAAAGCAAGAAAAAGAAACAGACAATTGGAATTCCTTTCCGTTTGTTCATTTCCCCTGGCTAAATATACTTGTGAAGGTCCTGCTGTTCTCCATGACTATCACATTCATACAGTCTTATTCCTCTTTGTGTTTTCTGCTGTACTTGCAGTTGCCTGGCTTTTTGGTCGATATCAATTTTGAGCAGCAAACATTTCAGTTAAGTCTGCCCTACAATCTTGATATCTAGTCGGCCTAACAGTAATGCCGTCAGAATTGTAGATTCCTCCTGGCCCTTTCTTTCGCTTTTAGACATCAACTTCTTTTGTTGTTGATTACCTCTCTCCCCCACATAACGTTCACACACACATACATGCGTACATTCATATAGCTGTTGCCAATTTTAGTTTTAGACCTAAATTCATTCATGCGTTACACAGGCGGTTTGATAAACATTTGGCGATAAGAAATGCCGTAAGTTCATCATCACAACAACTGTGTGATGTGAACATGGTATCAAAGTATTACTCCCCTCTTCTTCTTCTTACGCTTCTCTGTAACCATATAAATAACGTAAATACCCCAAAAGCCTTGGGCATTAACAAAAGAAGAAAGGGAAGTTTATAAATGAATGATGTAAATAAAAAAAGGAAAGAGGAATTATATACCAACAAACAAAAAAATATAAACAAACAATTTGTGAAATATTTCAAATTAACTCGGCAAGGGAGAAAGGCAGCAACAACAACAGCAGCAAAATTAAAGAAATTATACAAAATTCCAAAAAAAAAAAAAAAAAAGAAACAAAAATAAATAAATACGTAAAACCCAAATATTTATATACCACCTAACATGCCAACCAGTCAGCAATCCAGCCCCATATAGCCAACATTCTTTATGTATTCGTATATTCCATAGACCTAACTGTAAAATTAAGGTCACTGGGTGTGATAATTTCCTTTGTTTTGCTTCTTTTATGTCCATTTTGGTTTAACTTTCCTGTCTGTCTGTTGGAGAGCATGGCATGAAGATACCACAGCAAAATAAAACCCTTAAAACTTTCATTTCCCTACCTCTGGACTTCTCACATTTAGTTTTTTCTTTTTTTTGTTAAAAAATAAACAAAAGTTTGTAGTCTCTGAAAAAACCGTTTTTATACGCACAAACACACATGCAAACAAAAAGTTTTGAATTAAATCATTTTTGCCAGCGTGTGCGTGCCTGGATGTGTTAGAAAAAAGGACTCCATGCTACCAGAGTAAAATGAAATACCATAATGTCCATATAAACCACCATCGTCCAAATTCTACCAATTGTTTGGTTTTTTTGCTGTCTTTCGGGGGAAAAAACAACAAACAATACAACAAAAAAGTATTGCCGTTGAATTTTTTCATTACCGCCTGCTGGTTTGTCCGCTTTATTTTTTACATTACCACACCATTTATCATTTTCTATATAAAAACATCAGTTCTTATTTACATTTTTTGCATTTTATTTATAAGTATAATAATTGAGGGGGTAAAGGGTAAAACTACATGGGAATGATAGGAGTTTGAAAAAAAAGATGGACAACACTTTTTGAAAGTACTTTTTTTGGATAAATTATTTTAAGCTTAAATAAAAACTCGACTGTAATCTTTATTTTTTAGGTAGCATGGTTATATCTTTGCAACCGACGCTCGCAGAGATTATAGAAGAGGAATATAGCTTGAAAGTAATGAAATCGAAGATAAAATAAATCAGTGTAAATAGTATCAGATAATATCAGTGTAGTGTAACGTGAACTGTAAGGTCACATTGCCCTAACACATAATGATTTTAGTTTCTTGGTTTTCCAGTGAAATTGTCTAAACTGGGTAAGAATTTTTAGAATAGAGCTTCTATTGGTTTAATTGAATTTGCAAGTAAAAAATTCAAGGGGGTTATAGTGGGATGGTTGGCGAATACTCCCGTTTAAAAAAAAATGTTCCAAATGGGGTAATAGTTTACTCTAAGAGTGAAATCGATAGGAAATAGCTTTTACTTATTTGAGTTTGTAGTAGCAAATAATGACCGGTGCATTTGGTGTACAAAAACAACAAAGGCAGAAGTCATTTGCTTAGCTTTTCGTTAACGTCTTTGTTGTGGTTTCTTTTGCAGCTGTGGGATAATAAAATGTTCATTCATACAAATAAAACAATGGTGTGACAAAAATTAAAATGGTACTAAACAATAGTAGAATGTGTTCGTTTTCGAATAGAAGTATATATAAGCAGACTTGTTCTTAGTCTAGTGATCTAGAGAAAGTAAACATACTCGTCTTCTTTTTTTACTCCCAGATATACTCCTGCTTGACTTTGAGTAGTGAATCTCGCTCGGCTTTATAGTGACTAAAATTTGACTGTGTTTGACGTTGAACTCTATTTCACATAAATAAGTATCTACAATTTTGCATTTCGGATCAACTTTTATTGGAAAGTTGATCTTAGGCCCTCTAAGTTAAGTATGACTAACCTCCAGAAATTCACATTCCTCACCTTCTCATCATTTGATTGAACAAACTAAAGTATATTGGCTAATGTAATGACAAAAAGTAAAATCGGTAATGAATACAAGCGAACATTTTATATCTTCGACATGGTTGGCTTCGAAATATATAACAAATTTGGATTCAAATGCGGTATACCAGAAGTTTTAGAAATACATAATATTCTTTGAATTTTGCTTGAACCTTCAAACACCAAAGTCTTTGTGCTATCATTACATTGGAGATATTTTAACTAATTTTATTTAACTAACTCATTTTAATTCTATTTAACTATTTTATTTTAAGTAATATTGACCATTTTTTGCGATATTGTTTTGCCTATCAGAATCAACCTACAGCCAATTTCTCTGCAGAATGCAGTTTAACCTTAAAAACCCCAAAAGTGACAGGATCAGTTATGTAAGGCTTATGTAGAAACATGGACTCGATTATTTTATTTTTTTTTTTGTAAGGCGAATTTTTAGTTTATTAGAACCCTAGATGCCCGATTACAAATACTCATTTTGGGGATACACCAAATTATGGTCCTAAATAAAAAAAGTGTGTAGGAATATAAATTGACATGAACGCTTTGAAATACTTAAAATCTAGATGAGGCCGTCACAAAATAGTGGGCATAACTTGAAATTGTATTAAGGGCCCGGAATGTTAATTGCAACTGATTCTGCAGTTGCAAACAAATTTGAAATTAGTCAAATTTTGTGGCCAATTTCTTGATGTCAACAGACAGAAAATGTAATGCAAACGAATGCACAAAAATAACTCTTGCTAGCAATTTTAGACAGTTATCAAATATTGTAGTTTGAGAAGTGTATTGAAATTGTATGTAGAAACTGTAGACCCGTGGTCTTCACTGAGTCTGTCGCCTGTGTTTTTCCAATTTGGTTAGAATCTTATTACTTAAATTGTTTCTATAAACATTTGTTTTAGCTTTTATTTTACCCATTTCGATAGATACGGAAGACTTAGGCAGGGGACCATCGAATTAAATTAACACCAAATATAACTAAGTAATTTTCTTAATTTAAAATTAGGTTGTCCAAAGTAATAAAGCCACCCATATGAAAAACCTCCACATTCATACAAACCTATCTATATTCATATATTTCATTAAACTAAAAACTGCGTGTCACAAACACATTTGATAGACGCCTTAATTATGGCATGTTGGTTTATAACTTATTTAGTAGGAAACCTGGGTAGATATTCAAGAAAATATTCATAATGTCAAACTTGGCAGGGATCTCCTTCTATTGTATAACAAACACGGTCATAGTTGGTCGCATTTCCTTAAGGAAATTTTAATTTTTTTCCACAATGAAATCCTTTAGCGCCCTTGGCGTGATTTATTAATTATTAAGTGTAACACGAGGCCCCGTTTTTCAGTTACTCATTTAGCAAAAACTTGAAAAGAAATTTAACCCAAAATACCTTACACTTTTTCTGTATTCATTATTACCCAGAGAGAAGGCAGACCTTATTTCTAAATCATTTGAACTTGGCCTCTTTAAGCTACTGGCACATTCCTTAGAGGAGTGTTTAACAAGAATTTCTTTACAATTCCTTATTTTGAACCCTTTTTCCTTCATTTTGGCAGACATTAAAAGCGAACATGTTATTAAATCCCTGCCAACATGACATTAATTTATGATTTAAAGTTTTCGAAAACAACTTGTCTTGGTCACTTCATTATACACTGTTCGTACTTTCACCCTTCCAGTCCCTTGGCCATCCATGGTTTGGTTGAAGGCATGCTTCTTGCATTATTATTAATATCAAAGGGAAATTTACATTTAGTCACCATTTTTCTTGTCGCTACTCTTTCTGTGGTCAAGTGATTTAGAGGTTGGCCATTTTTTGGCCACGGCAATACATATACAAACATTTGATACATAAGTGTCTATAGATATATGCACTGATATTTACTAACATTTGACACTTCACATACAGCCATAAGGTAAAAAATACAGCAATTTAAAAAAAAGTTTACAAAACTCCCAAAAAAAAAAAAAAAGCAAATCAGTTTTTTGGTTGATGTCTTCTTGCAAAATCACGTGAAAAATTGCCTAAATTGTTAACAGAAAGGAGGAGGAGGAGGTAAGTCAACAGCCACAGCGACATCAGTTGAAACTTTTCCCCTTTTTTGCATATGAAAATAAATTGTTATGAAAATTATACATGATAACAGCAATTTACTGTGATCATAAACAATACTCGAACTGAACTAAAATAAAAATAAAGAGAGAGAAGAAAAAAAAAACAAATTGAGGTAAAAAATAAACAAACAAACAAATGGCATAAGAAACTTTCATAAAACTAAAGCAAATAAATAAATAATAATTTCACATAGAAACAATCATCAGTGTCATATGTGCATGTGTGTGTACAATGTCTACAGGTAACAGTTTGATAATACGAAAGGAATAATGTTTCGGTATTCGTTAGAAAATATCTTTGAGTATCATCATCCTTTATATATTTTTGAATCATATAATTAGCAATTGAAAACAGGATAATTTTATTTCGAAACCAGTATTAAAATGTAATTGGTATAATATTTCTAAAATTGTTCATAGGAGGCCAAGTGATTTTCTCTCAGCAAAAATTATAGCTGGTATAGTTTAAGCCTTTAATAAAAATTCTGAAAAACCTTGGAAAAGCCTATAATAAAAATTCTGGAATACCTTGCAACAGGAAAACCTTGCAACATTTTAAAACATGTATTTTTGTAGCAGTTTGGCAATGAATGTCTTTCTAATTTTTTAAGGGACGATCCTGCTAAGTCCTGCAAAGGATCTCATCGAGAACTTGTTTTAAAAGTTATAAGAACAAGCGAACTCATTTTTACACCCTCAATTAGTTTGTACTATTGGGTTGTGCACAAATTTGATACATACAAAATGGCTTAAATCGGAAATGCCGAAATTAGCAATATTAGGTCACTGCTTGGTACCTCTTCGAAAATGGTGAAATTTGTCAATAATTCAATAAAATATGCGAAATGATTTTCCCAACATTCTCCCAACTTTGCACAACCCAATATTTCTTCTATATTACATAGGTATACTTGTTCCAAACTAATGTTGCTCTACTAGTATCATCTGCAATAATGGACAATGTCAGACGCCTCTTTCTGCGAACCCCAAAACTATGCAAAAATTCATAAAACGCTAATATCCACTGCTTGGTACCATCTCAAATGATTAGAATCAAATGTATCAGTTAATACTGAGCGTACATGTAAATCCTGGTACTAAACATAGGTCAGATACGAAAATTGACATAATTAAAGCCTCACCCACTAATGATCAAATAATCCTAAATGTCTATTTCTGACGATTCAAACATCGACGACAGAGAGCAGTCTACGTCCCCTTGGAAATGGTAAAGTTTTGTTTATTTTCGAAAATTTTACTTGAAAATTCTGTAAATCTCGAAGATTATTTTCAAATAAATTAATTTTAATTTGGCGTTTCAGATTCTCAGAGGATATAAAATATTCTGACAGATAATTTTTTATACCCTCCATCATTATATTGAGGGTATATTAGCTTTGTCATTCCGCTTGTAACTCTTCGAAATGTTCATAATAGACCCTACAAAGTATATATATTCTGGATCAGTGTAAAATTCTAAGACAATCTAGTGATGTCCATCCGTCTGTTGTAATCTTTCGATTTCGATTAAGTTCGTAAATATGTGAGTCCACGTTGTCGTATAGCCCTATATAACGGTACCTCTCAATATTTGGTATTTTCGTGATTTTAATTACATTTTTTACCGGAATAATTTCAAATTTCATATCTAAAATTCGTAATATGTACTACAGTCTATGATAAAAGTTTTTGTATGCAAGCCCACGTCTTTGTGTAGCTCCCATATAAGGGTTCCTCCCGATAGTTGGCATTTTGATTATTTCAGTAAAATTATTCACCGGAATCGTTTCAAATTTAGTATTTGAAGTTCGTAATGGACAATACAGCATGACATGATTTCAAAAACATTATTCACCGGAATCGTTTCAAATTTCTTATTGAACGATCTTAATGGGTACTACAAGCTATTGCAAAAAATTTTGTATGCAGGTCCATGTCTTTGTATAGCCCCCATAAAACGGTTTTCATTTAAGTGATAGCTTTCGGATTTTTTTTTTATTTTTTTTCAAGTTCCTTCCAAATGGTTCCCGGCCGAACTTAGCTGCTTTTTTACTTGTTTTTTTTTTTTTTTGTATTCGTTCACTATTTCTTACAGTTTCGCTACCTCTTGATAGTCCCAATTCCCTCAAGAATTGACTCAAATTTGGCTATATATAGTGGTTCCGACCGATTTTTGGTATTTTGAAAATGCTTGCCACATTTCGTAAATGTAAATTGTTATTGTACAGTATACATACGTAGAGCACATGCGGTCAAAAAATACTCAACGGATTTCCAGGAGTTAAAAAGGCCCCTATAAAACACTATACATTATTTATTAGTATTTCAAAGATTTTAGCGACATTTTCAGCTGAACGGTCTACAATTTGGTAATTTGGGTTCGTAACAAAATAGAAGAATTTCTTTCAAAATATTTTATATTTTTTACAGATGTATTTAACTTGGTTTTAAATCCAGTCGATCTGTCTAAAATTCAAGTTGTTCCATTGAAACTTCGAAAGGATGGATTTTCCCCTTAATTACGAAATGTAAATCCACATTTGATTATTAAAGGTCAAATTATATTTTTTTTATCAAAAGTCAAATTCGCGAAGAATGAGTTTCACCTATACGAAATTCCAAAGGACGTATAGAAGAAACTTAAAGTGGCCGAAGTAGATGAAAAATTGTCTTACACTACAAGTAAAGTTGGTTTTGACGTTGTCAGGTTTTTTGTTTTTTCATAATAATAACTATATGTTTGTCCATTTCAAAAATTGTGTGTTGCGTTTTCGTTTTTTTGCTTCAGTTTCATATATGGCATTTGGGCACACTATGTTTAACTCCTTCCACACATTAGAGGCTCGGAGCACACCCCTTATATTGACATATATTTACATATATCTACGAATATATGAATGGAGTATGGTGGAACCATCGTCATAACTATGATTGTATGTATGTATGTAGATTATATGCAAATTGTTGTTGTCGATTTTTGCAAAGAATGACGACGACAACAAAAAAGTGTGAATTTATGTGGGAAATATTATTTGTTCTTGTTTGAGCATTTGGTAAAAATGATTTAGATTTTTATGGAAATTTTCATATAGACAAGGAGTAGTGGTAGAGGTTGAATGTTCAACTACGAAAAAAATATATGGAAATATGGAATGACATGTGGCGGCGTTAAAACTGGCGCAATGTGTAAGCTCACAGTAGGTGTAATTGTTGGTGCTTTGGAAGGTTAAGTTTGTTTGTTGGAGTGTTGGTTGGGGGTGGTGACGGCGTGTGTGTTTTGACACATATTCTGAAACGAAGATAAGATATTATTGGCGTATTTAAATGTTCCACTTGCAATTAGTTTATTTACTTCAGTTATTATAAACAATTAGTTTGTGTTGTTTATTTAGTATGGCGTTTATTCTGGGAATTTAGAAAGTTTTAGTTTTTATTGTTTTAGAGATAAATAGAGTGATTGGCTATGTTTTTGGAATGAATTCTGATTTTTTATGTGAAAAAATGAAAAAAAAAATTAGAAACAATTTATTTGTTGATTATACAAACAACAAAATGCAGCAAAGGTTTGAGTATATATGTTGTTTTAGTATATATCGCATTGGATCAAGAACATTTTTAAAAACCCAAAAACCATTTGGAAGGAACTAGAAAATTTTTACCAAATTCCGAAAAATACTTTTTAAATGACGAGCTTTATACGGGGGCTGTACGAAGACGCAGACCTGCATAAGTAAGTATCCACTTAGATCCTCAAATTCGAAATAATTTCGGTGAATAATGTCTTTAAAAGCATCAAAATACCGAATAAATGGAGGTATTGTTATATGTGGGCTACACGAAAAAGTGGACCGACATAACCTATTTACGAACTTAAGCTGCCTACTGGCAAAACACACATTTGTGCAAAATTTTAGCCTTCTATCTCAATTCGTTAGAAAGATAGCGTGATTACAACAGACATACAGGCGGACAACGCTAAATCGTCTTTCAATTTTACGCTGATCAAGAATATAAATACTTTGGAAGGTCTATCTTGAATATTTCGAGAAGTTACTAACGGAATGATAAAGATAATATACCATCCATGGAAAGGTGGAGGGTATAAAAATAATAGATATATTATGGTAATTGATTAACATACATCCAATTCATAGAAAATATTGGCAACTTTTCATAAGCTTCTTTTAACAAATTTCAACATTAAATACCGTTGAATACCACTCCATGCTTGTCCTTCCGTTCTGTAAACCATCCATACCTTATACCCAGTAGGCATAATTAAATTGTTTTATTACATACTGAATGTTGTTAACAACACCATATAATGTAGTTGAACATTAACTTTTTGGTGATTCTTCTTTTTTTCTGTTATAGGGATGGCGAGATTTTTTTTGTTGTTATACACGCAATAAACACTCAATTAACAAAAACAAAAATTAATTTTTCATAAATTTTCACTTTGTGTATTAACCGCCGATTGCATTTGCCATTAATATGCAGATACCGTCAGACATGCTGATAATAATTTAATAGCTTGCAAAGGAAAAAAAAAACAAACAAAAAAATATAAAAGGAAAATATGCAAATATTTGTGACAAAGCAAAGCTTGAAAAATATGGTAATGGAACAATGATGGTATAAAAATTGCTATAGCGACACCTAAAATTACACATATCTGTAAATTATTCCCTACATGGAAGGGAAAATTTTTCAAAAATATGAAAGCATTGCTATATTTTTAATGTGCAATTAACTTAATTGAAATTACTGCAGCTAAGTTAGGCCGGGCCGAACCTTTAATTCTCTCCACCATTTGGAAAGAACTTGAAAAATTCAAAAAAAAAAAAATAAATAAAACTGATATATGGAGACTATATGAAGACGTGGACCTTGTCATACGCTGTAGTATCCATTACGAACTTCAAGTACCAAGTTCTAAGCAATTCCGGTGCATAATGTCGCTAAAATCATCAAAATGCTGAATATCGGGAGGTACCGTTATATGGGGAGTTTACGAAAACGTGGACCTGCGCAGACAATTTTCTGACATAGGCTGTAGTATTCATTACAAACTTCAAATGCCAAATTTGAAACAATTCCGGAGAATAATGTCGCTAAAATGCATCAAAGTACCGAATATCGGGAGGTACCGTTATATGGGACTATATGGAGACGAGGACCTGCACAGACAATTTTCTGTCATAGGCTGCAGTATACGTTACTAACTTCAAATACCAAATTTTAAACAATTCCGGTGAATAATGTCGCTAAAATTATCAAAGTACCCAATATCGAGAGGTACCGTTATATGAGGGATATACGAAGACGTGGACCTGCACAGACAATTTCCTGTCATAGGCTGTAGTACCCATTACGAATTTTAAATATCAAATTTTAAACCTTTCCGGTGAATAATGTCGCTAAAAAAATCAAAGTACCGAATATCGGGAGGTACCGTTATATGGGGGCTATATGGGACGTGGAACTGCGCAGACAATTTTCTGTCATAGGCTGCAGTATACGTTACTAACTTCAAATACAAAATTTTAAACAATTCCGGTGAATAATGTCGCTAAAATTATCAAAATACCGAATATCGGGAGTTATCGTTATATGAGGGATATACGAAGACGTGGACCTACACAGACAATTTCCTGTCATAGGCTGTAGTACCCATTACGAATTTCAAATATCAAATTGTAAACCTTTCCGGTTAATAATGTCGCTTAAATCTCCAAAATACCGAAAAAAGGGAGGTACCATTTATTAATTATTTATATTATTATTAATTTTTTAGATGGACAGCAGATTACTAATATGGAAAAATATCAAACTTAACGTTCTTAAATGAATATTATTTTCTGAAAAAAACAGTACCACTCGGCTTACATCAAGTTTGCTTTATTTATACTAGGCTGGTCCATTTTCCGAGAACTTTCCGTCATAACAATCGGTTTAAAAGTAACGGCCATATTTACATTTGGAGAATTTATTAACAATATTCAATACAAATTTTATTTTTTTACTCCATATTTTTTAAATTTTTGGACTTCAATATGTAGTTTTTCAGAAAACCATAAATAGGATTATTTAAATTTTTAAATACATTTTAAACGCATACATAATTATTTATTTCTTATTTACCTTATTTATTTCAATCATAAGTTCCCAACTCAATACAGAATTTATTCAATCATTTACTTAAATAGCGAAAAATTTTAAATTTCCACAAAAAATCGTTATCATTAACTTATCTCAACACTGAATATTATTATTTTCTGCAACGATTGTTACTGCACCTACCTCCTCCACCCACCTCATTCATTTGTCGGGCTTTACTGTCTGTCTATCCGCATGTCAATTTATGCATGAATTTTACTTTTTAACAAAGTGTAATTTTTGTAGTTCACACATTTTACATTATTCTCGTGTGTTGTTGGTCAACTCTGCCATACATACACACATACATTTCTCCAACCCTTTTCTCATTGAATATTTATGCAGTTGCATTTCACAAATGCAAAAAAGAAAAACTGAATCAACGACAGCATAAATTTTACTACAGATTCATTCATACACACGGGTATGCACAAACATTTCTGAAAAGTATATACATACATACAAATATTTTTGTGTATATTTCATATATATGAATGTCATCGGCTGTATGTATGTATAATGGTAGGAAAATGCTAATGTATGCAAAAAGATTCATTTCATGCAACAACGGCCGGTACTCTGTGGGCTAACTAACCAAATGGAGGATATTGAGTGCAACAGCAACTGAGATATGCAGATTGTAAATGAAGGGTCGGAGTGATAAAGGCCTCATAGATCATAACAAACCTGTATATAGGAAAAGATAATCACTTAAGGAAATCATCTACAAAGTTTTATTTTTTATCGGTCAATAGGAATTTTTTATGTTATATTAAAAATAAAAAAAAATATATTTTTTTAATATACTTTTAACATAGTATATGTATTTTTTAATATTTCATAAAAAATTCCCATTGACTCATAAAAAAAATAAAACTTGCCTGGAAACATATGGATTTTAATCATCTCTGGGAACGTGTTCCAAAATATTTGAGCTGAGAGCCCGACTTTTCAAATTAAATTTTTTAACTGAAAATCTACAGTAGCACCAAATATAATTAAAACCAGCATTAGTAATACCAAAAGTGATAATTCTTTCATTGAAGCGTTTCTACGTACTTAGTGTTCAAGATAGCAACATTTGCATTGGATGGAAATTGAGGATTATAGGAGGAGGATCGTTTTATAGGTGCTATACTAAAATGTCAACGTTATTTCGGCAATGCTCCAAAAAAAGTGAATTTTTTCGTCTCATTAAGCCGAAATTTTCAAACTTTGCCTAAAATTGGCATATACCTTCATAGTATATATTTTTATTTATTATCTATAAATAGGTTGAAATACATTATTACTTAAATTGTAGAATGTTCTTTCGATACTGTTATATGTGGAAAAATCCGAACGATCTGCTAAAGTAAAAACAACATGCATTTTCTAAAGGAAGATTAGTGGATCATAGATTCTATGGCTGAATCCCATCTTTAGGGACTGAAGAAGTCACAGGATCGGGAACAAATATATAATCTGAGAGCGACAATGCGTAACCATAAATGGAAAAGTTGGTAAGGAACCGCCACTGTAAGAGTGTTGTTCTGAGAGCCTTTTTCAAATATATATAATGGTGGATTATATTTGATAATATTTGAAAAGTACTGTTATTCAAATAAAAAATAAAGATATACCCCGTGAACTAGGAAACTAAGAAATCAGTAAAATAAATAGAAAGCTAATCTTAGATAGAAAGCTTGGAGAGGAAACTTGTAGAGAGCAGACTACATTAACAGATGTTGGAGGACAATATACACAAAATGGGCTATTTATTCTGACTACTTAAGAGCGTACGCTTCTGTGGTCTTTGGTACAGATATGGATAAAAAGATAAAAATAATAATCACCCTTTAAAATTTAAAATATTTTAGAAACCTAAATTTTGTTCAATTCGTGGTTGTTAATACAAAGGCCCTCTTGAAGGCATTTCACTAGCCAGTCCTTTGGTCACTATTTGCTTGTGCTAGCTTATTTTACTATGCAGCCATAATTTTCCAATTAAGCGAAAATGAGCGATTTATTTGCCATGAAATCAGTGAGAATCACCGATAAAATCTCTTCAGTGTTTTTTATTTCAATTTCTCTTGCCCTTGTCGACCCTCTTGTTTTATAATACCATGCCAACCAACACACGTCTCATATGTGAAAGAATGGCGAGTGAGAAGAGAGAGACAAAGAGCAGTGCTTTATGTTTTATTGTAGAATTGAAATGAAATATATTACAGAAAATTCTGTTCATATTTATGTACTGTTGTTTGTATTGCAATTTATATTTTCATTTCTTCATTGCGAAAAACAGAAAAAAGACAAATACAGTGGCAGAATAATTGTTATTTTTTTCTTATAATTTTCGAATGCGCACGCGTATATAAAGTAGGGGGAGTTGGGGACCATTTGTCTGACGAGTATTTTGGTAGATGATATGATTCCCATGAAAAATTAAGAAAGGCAACATTGAAAATTGAGATGCATTTTGCAAATAACTGGCATTGGGGATTACCTCCCAGTGGGGATAATGTGGAGTCACCACTGGGAGGTAATTGCACGCTCTTTGATTTTATTGTTATTATTGATTGAATCTTGGTCGGAATCAACTTGATGATGTGATTTTATTTATTGCGTTATCAATAGTTTTTTTTAAATGTCCTGTTTTTTATGAAATAAAACTTTTTATACCTCCCACCATTGGGTAAAGAAAATATTTATGTATAGAAATATCTGAATTTCCACTTCAAACTAAAAATACCATAAGACCGTTTGGATAACGCTGTTAAACTGTTTAAAACAATAAAGTGGTTGAGGTCGTTGTATAGGGGCCATACCAAAACGGGAACCTCTATAGACAATATCATACTTCAAGGATTATCATCTACCAAATCTTCTTAAGTGTCAAATTTGGAACAATTTCGGGGGTAAATGTGACTAGGATTATCAAAACACCGAATGTCGGTGGTTATCGTTATATGTACGCTATAGGAAAACGTGGACGTAAATATTCAATGTTCTGCCGCCGGAGCTAGAAAACATTATGAACTACAAATACCATACGTTAATGTGGGAATATGTGGCAGAAATAACCAAAATACTAAATATCCGGAGGCACCATTATGTGGGGCCTATACGACGAAAACGTGGACATATACATGTTTCGCCACCGGGGTTATAACCCATTATGACTTACAAATAACAATTTTTAGATAAATCCTCGAAAAATGTGGCGAAAATCATCAAAATAACGAATATCAGGACGTACCGTTATATAGCGGCTATACCAAAACGTGGACCGATATATCTCATTTTCAATATCAACATCCTAGATACAATGCAAATTGTTCTGCCAAATTTTGAAGCTCTAATACTGTGTATTGTGATTTCAACAGACAGACAGACGGTCATCGTTTAATCGACTTATAATTCTATATGCTGATCATAAATATATATGTACTTATTTAGGGATTTTACAAACAGAATGACAAAATTACTATACGCTTCTTTTCAAGATGGAGGGTATTAAGATAATAATTCGACAATTCGATAAGCTAGTTTTGTAGACTTTGATAACATATGATTCATATTTGTTATCCTCTAATGGTCTATTTCTAGAGACAAACAGAAGAAGAAGACTATTAATTCAATATCACGTTCATATTAAAGCTCCCAACAATATAATTTACAATATTCTAAATGATTTCCATTACAAGTCTAAGCCAAAAACGATTTTATACAATAATACGAAAATATTGTCATCCCGCATTTATGTCATGCCCTTAGCTCACTTGCTGCGTATTTTTGTGTTTGTGAGTGTTTCATTCTGCTTTACTTTTATTTTTGCATACATCGACCTCTGGGGAATGCTACTGAAATGGAATTTGTAACAGTTGCATAAATAATGCAAAAGTACCAGCCAACGCAGCGCGCTCAAAGCCAAACAAAATAAGTGGCATATGGGTATAAGGGTATTCCATATCCCTTGGCCAGCCAAGAAACAGTAAATGTATGTACACATGGTCCACTCTCGTCTCAACGACAACATTTGTTTTGAATGGTCTACTGAGGTATTGCGCTGATGCCGATTGGAATGACAATGGTCGCCGTTTAGACCACCAGACTATTCCAGAAAATGCTGCACATTATACTCGGTGGAAATGTGCGTAGTGAAGCAATAATGAGTTATGTTGCCATGTAGAGCAGGAGGTGGTTACAGTCATTTTAATTGGAATTATGGAGGGATATAACTTTTTATATTTTGGTTTATATAGAATAATGGATCATTGAGAGACGAAAAATAAGAAACAGCGTTCAGTTCGCTCTACCCGAATTTTATAGCTCCTTCATCATGAAAAAAACATAAATTGTATTCAAGTCTGTGGGCTTTAACATTTCTAAAATTCGGGTTACCGATGCTTATGGGTTATGACAGAAAAATAATGAGGCAGGTCTCAGACAAAAGCTTTGGTTTTTTGCTTGACCTATTAAAATTTCAAGTTGCAATCACTTCGTCTGGAAAATGTAGCTAAAACCTATAAAACCTCTACAGTCGGACGGAACTGACTTAAACAGCTTATATTTTAACGTTCACATGTTCACAATTTTCGCAGAGTTAAATCTCGTACAACGAGAATCCAAAATGTCAAACTATTAATATACAGAAAATAAGAATGTTCCGTATTTTTGCCCCACATACGGAATTTCCTTCATCAAATAGTGGACCAATAATGGAAGTTTCCTGTGAGAAAATGAATAACACTTTTATTTTGTGAAAATAATATCCATTCAAGTTTTGGATTAGCGGCAATATCCAAATCTGACCAAATTATAGGTCCTTGGAAAGTTAATTGATTTCGCTTAAATTCCCCATAAAGAAATTTAATTTTTAAAAAATGGCGTATTCCCAGTCATTATAATATGTGGTTCATCAATTATCAACCACCTGACCATAGGGCAGATTTACAACTGCATTTGTCCCCAGTGTTCCGATTATTTTGAAAACAACGAAATTTTCCCCATATTTATGTATATGTATATTTATTTTTTTAATTTTTTCCATAATGTTATTTTTTGTCCAACCTTCATAAATTCATGGCATGATACTGTATCTTTATTTCTGCTAGTTTGTGTATGTTCTTTAGTGCGCTTACACAGAATTCATTTAATTAAACAAATTAAGAAAGCAGAAAAATGAATTTTTTTTCAAACAAATTTATACAGTTTTCAGAACAGCTGCAACTGTGTTATTTGACCTTTTCAATTAGTGCATTTTCACGATTGTTTTTTTTTTTCGTTTTGAATAAGATAAACTACATTCTTTTGTATACATATACGTTGCATACATATATCAATATAAGTATGTATTTGTGCTATTGAAAAGAGGGTTTGTATTACATTTCCTTTACGCCATTTTCACTGCCATGTGAAAATCGATATTTTTGTTGTTTTGTACAAAAACACTTCGTCCACCATTGCCTTTTGTATTCTATTGCTTTTTTTATCAAGCAGATACTTTTCAACAAAGGGAAACAGCAGCAACAACAACAGCAACGTGGAAATCACCAAAACATGCTCCATTTTCTCTTCTTGTTTTGTTGGGCAGATGATTTATTGATGTTCCAAAAATCTACATACCAGGGCCATGTTGTTGGTATGAGTTTCCGCTTAAGTCATCGTATTCACCATATTTGTTTATCACACTACCACCACCACCAACAACAACAGCAGCAGCATTAATATTGCCAGCCATATCCATCTCCATCAGCAACGACGATACCATTATCAATAGCACCCCATAACACGGAATGTCTCAACATAAGGTGAACACATGTGTGCGTTAAGCCTCTCCACCATAACAGCAGCCACGACCACCACCACCACCACTACTATCACCATTTTAACTTTCCCTTTGTCCCTAGACTCCATTTAGCATGGCTGTCATAGTGTCATGTGTTCAGGATGGATGGATTTTAGTTTCCACCATTAGGAGGATTTCTAGCACAAAATATCAAATTTCAATATCAAGTTCCCTTTAATTAATATTCCGACTTCTTTGGAGAGAATCAGAGGAAAAAACGAACTAAAAATGAAATAAATCCAAACAAATTACTGGGATCACCAAATAACAATCCACTAACCACTTAGCACTCACACCTCAAGTGCCAATGTGCATTATGGGTCGGTTTGCGTGCCAAGCCGGTTTCACTTTCTCCCATCCGTACAAATCGAAATATCATCCCCCTTTGCAAATATTCAAACTACCACACCCCAAATCTTAGGAGAAGAAAAACAGGATAAAGGAAGAAAGCAAAGCTAAAACAACAACCACAAGGCAGCAGAAATGTAAAAATATAATAAATGACCTGAAATTACCACAATCAGAAATATATGCAGTGACAACATGCGAGTTCATTGATTACGCACAATGACCACTCCGACACGCACTGGGCAGGAAGGTAAAACCATCCATGATGCCACAAGCATGTTACGTTGTATATATGTATGTATGTGTATACACTTAGGCATGGAAACGCACGCACCCATTTACGCATATTACAAAAGCTTTTATTTTACGGTGAAAGGTTTGTAAGGTAGTAATGTGAAAGGTTGTTGGGTTTCCCTCTATTTTCTTGTAGTATTTGTTTAAATGCGTGTTATGCGAACTAAAATGGGGTGAACTATGAGCAGCTGGGGAAATAGAAGCACAAATTACGAAATCGGCACATAATACTAGATCATATATATACAGAACCACAAATGACATTTTTTCAAGGTATAGACAAATCCAAAATATGAAATATTCACCGATACCGAACGCGTTATACATTCTATCAAATTAATGTTATATTTGGAAAATACATTAAATATTTTTGTGAGAAGATTGATACCCGTAACTATTTATAAAATTTTACCAAGAGCTTCAAAATCCTTAAAATTGGTCGAATTAGTTATATGAGACTTATATCAGCGATGGTACCAAATTTTTATACCAAACAATAAATCTGTTTTGAATCGTTATAGCCTCTATAATACTTAAACGTGAAATTACGAAATATTTGATGGGAAAATGGTAATGGGAATCATTTTAAACCCTTCAACTAGAAAACTTAATAGGTCAGATATAAGAAGATATTTATATCCGATTTATTCGGAAATTGTGGCTAAAATACGTAGAGGGGCTATATTTAAACTCGGACCTATGCATTCAGTGGTTTATACCCACCTAAAGTCATATACCCTCGCTCTTATGGTGGATGGTAAAAAATATTTACGGAGCATGGTGCAGAGGTTGTCCTCTTGGAAGCAGCTGCGCTAGGACGAAATCGAATGTTTTACAATTGACTTATGCTGGATCGAAATTGAGTCCGATAGAAAATTAACAGTTTCGAATTGCGATAACAAAATTATAGTCGGGTGGGATGGGACTGGTAACTAATGATCGGTTCGAAGGTAGTCAGCACGTTCACGGTTAGGTGAAAACCCGGTTTAATATTTTTTGCCTAATTGACAAGTTGGTTGTACATGTTGGTTCGGGGATACTTTGACCCCCTGAAAGAGAGGTTAGATGGAAGAGTTAGGTAAACAGAGAAAACGAAATTGCAAGCTAACAACAGTTGTAGAAAAATCTCAGGTATTGAACACATTGACAGAGTTCATAGGGCGTTGATGATCGAGTTGAAAATATCGTTTCGATGGCTGTCTGCTTATTGACGATGAGGTTGTACATTTCGGAAGACAAACGGCATTAAAGATTGTAAGTGGCTAGACTGTGAAGTAGCTAGAGTAAGGTGATCAGACCCAACAAATCGTACAGAGAATTCACGGAAGAAATTAAAAAAAAAACTGGCACGAACCTAATAGACAAACGTTAGTCCCATAAAATGTTGTCTTGATCAGATAAATTGTATTTTACCTTATCGACAATCAAACCAGAAGTTAAATCAATTTTTTTTAAATAAATGTTTAGTCTAGACCTTAGGTATCCTGAACTTAAGAGAAGCTAGTTCATTCGCTTACTTTAGTTCCCTGCATCATTAGTTCCAATTGATGCATAGTTCTGAATATTAAAGTTTTAACGTTTAATCCGGTTGATTCCTTTCATCTCGCTATTCTTCCCTTAATCGTTATTTTAAGATTCAATTTCCAATTCCCTTGTCTCTTCAATATTTTCTGAGCGAATAACAATTAAATAGCGCGAAGATAAGATTTGAACCTCAGTCGACAAGATTGGAACCCCAGTCGACATCAAATCAACAATTTACTGGAATAAACCTGTTGTGTACTCATTATGGAAAAGATTGATTTTGACTTTATGTTTTTATCAAGTCCTCTATGCTGAAGTTTTATAAAAATATATTTTACGCCTTCTTCTCTTATTTCAATCGATCGATTGGCATGAAAGTCCAATTTCAAAATAATTTTTCAAAATTGCCTAAATTCATTTGCCACCTTAATAAAATATTATCCAATTGCATTCTTAACAACCTGACCAACCGCATTTGTCTAACAGATGTCAGCCGTTGTGTAAACCAGCCCAATGAGCCTTTAATGAAATCCCAGTAGTTCGAAATGACACTTTGCCACACTCACACCCGATCAAGTTCGCAGAGATGTAGACGAATTTTTTGTTTGTTGCTGTTGTTGTCCAGTTTACATACTTGATGTGGTTGGAAATGAATTGGAATCCAGAAAGTGGTAAACTGTGCGGAAACTTTTGTAATTTTTGGACATGAAAGTGGGGAGCATTTTCTATTATGTATATACTTTAGATATTGAATTTAATACAAAGCAAGTAAAAAAGTTGTCAGTTCGGCCGGCCGAACTTTGAATAACCTCCAAAATTTCGAACGAATTTGGCAATTCTCAAAAACTATAAAATCCGTTAAAAGTTCTGTTAAAATCTTAAAAATACCGAATGTAGCTGTTATATTAATGTCTATACGACAACGTGGACCTGAATAGGTAACTTTTGTCATAAGTCATTGCAATATTCAAATGCGAAACTTAAAAACAAGCTAAAAACTTAAAAATACCGAATATAGGGAGGTACCGTTATATGGGGGCTATACAAAGAAGTGAACCTGCACAGACAATCTCCTGTCATAGTCTAGAGTATCCATTACGAACTTAAAATACCAAATTTGCAACAATTCCGGTGAATATTGTAGCTAAAATAATCAAAATACCAAATATCGGGAGGTACCGTTATTTGGGGGCTATACCAAAACGGGGACCTATATGGTATATTTTCAATACCAAAAGTCCTGCAGACATAATATACACTTGAGTTAAAATTTATCAATCTACTTCAATTCGTTCAGAAGGTAGAGTGATAGACGGACGGACATCGCTAAATCGACATAGAATTTAATGCTGATCTAGAATATATTTACTTTGTGGGGTCTAAAATGTATATTTTGAGGTGTTACAAACGGAATGATAAACTTAATATAACCTCCATACTATGGTGGAGGTTATAAAAATTTGATGGGAATTACACAGCCGAAAAAATATTCAAGAGTTTTAAACTTTTTTAAAATAATTTTTTTCTGGACTTTTCAACCCACCTTAATGTTGAAGAATTTCTTCTTGTATGGCCATGTGGTGTTACTTGGCTATCAAAATATATATGTATGTATGTGTGTTTTTGCATGTATATGTACATATAAATGTTTATTTGTCATCTCATATATATGTTTGTAACAATGTATGTGTGACTATGATTAATTACTTTTGCATAAATTTACATATACAATTTTGTAACATTGTGCCAAGAGTATGAAATCCAACAAAAACCCCTTGAAATATCAAAGGCAAACCAACAGCCAACAAACGTCCTGCAGCAAAAGGTTGCACAAACTCTTTCACAGTCAGTCTCTTACACCACTACACTGGCTAACAAATTTAACATGCATGTATGTTAAAGTTAGTATATGAATGTGGCGGCATATCTGCGATTGTATGTTTCTAGACCGTCATGATTATCGTTGTCCCTACCGCCATCGTCATCATTATCATACTCATCCACAATATGTATGCATGCAGTAGTGCGGTGGACAAACTCGGAAAAAAGTCAACGGCCATGGCCATGGCATCACTGACAATAGCTGCATCGCTGCTGTGAGTAGCAGTCAGTGCTTTGAAAATTGGTGATGGAGTGAAAATTCGTAATTACATTTGCATAACCGAAAAAAAAAAACGCTGAATTACGCGCCAACTGACATCCTTTTATGGCCGGGCAAAAGTGAGTTTTGCCTGAATTCTCACAAACTGTAAGGGTTTCTTATTTTTTTCCATTTATGTAGAGAAATTTTGTTTTCGGTTCCTTCGTAGTATAAAAGTCGTCATCATCATTCGTTGACATTATGAATTATTTCCATTATTCGTTTTTCCAACAGTGGTTTATTTGTCGTTGCTGCACCGTTTACATATATGCTATATGCAAGTGGAAAAAGAGAGCCACTCACAACCCTAAACAGGAAATTTATTTACACATATTTGACAAATTTTTATGAGAAAATATTTTATGTAGCTTAGAACTATTGTAAAAACACTCAGAAAAAAAATAGTTGAAATAAATAAATATGTTTCAATCAATATGTTCAAAATTGAAAAAAATTTAAAGTAAAAATTTCGAAGGAAACACCATGAAAAACGTTAAAATGTCAATGGAAGCGTTACTATAAATGACTTTTGGTAAACCTTTTCCTAATAAGAGAATAAGAAAACCCAGCCTTCAATTTAGTATTCTGGTAATAAATTTGAAAATACATACAGTTTGTAGATAATAAAAAATATCAATTTCTGGCGGTTCGATATAAGACATCCTATTTATGTTGTGGCTTTAGATGAGGTGTTTATGTTTTGTAAATATTATATATATGAACGATTAATTTCCTATTTGAAAGATTTTTGTGCCAGCTTTTTTCTATCCCAATAAAAATATTTATATGCGTTTGTAAGGGAAACATATTAATATGAGATTTTTTGTACCAATTAGGGACAAAAACATCAATTATTTCTTTTGGGGCCACGAATCCATGTATCCAACTATTTAATTTTGATATCCCAGGAAGACCTTTTGTTGGTAGTATGGCAATTTTTTCCTTTTTTTTCTGAATGTAATCATTTTATATTTCATTTTTACCCTTATTTCTACATGTTTAATTGCATGCAATTTTAACGATTTGCAAATGAATTACAAATGTGATAAAAGTTTCCAAAATGAACAGGATTCAGTGATTTCAAAACAAACACAGTAGACTTGAAGTAGACATGCATCATTATAACACCAACAGTTGTGACATTTAATTTTGCAAAATAAGAATGAGACATTAATTGAAAATCAGAAAATGAGACCATATATAAACTTGTGGCATAATTTGTTATTTTTTCCTGTTTCGTATTTAAGAATTTGTATAAATATGAAGATGTAAGATAAAAATTATACCACTCAAAATTTGTAGAAAGATGCAATGAACACTGAATAATAGTAGCTATGTCTAGAAGTAGCTATGTCTAGAAAATGATTTCGAGCTCAACTGTTAGAAGTTTTTAATTATTACTCAAAGGTTACGTTAGTAAAAAACAAATACTTTAATTTTTACCATTTTTTCCAAAAGTAAAATGAGAATAATTTTTGTATAAAACTAGTTTCCCCATACAAAAGTTAGGTCATAAATACTAAAGAGAAATTAGATGCAATTGTTTTTGAATAAGGCATGTCCGAAAGGAATACTCCAAATATATCCATGCTCAATGAGAAACTACTACCTCAAATAAATTAAAAACGTAAAAAAAAAATTAATAAAACATATTACAATTTCATGAAATTCTAAGTGCAACATACGTGTTTTATGGTTCAACATTAAAGCTTAGATACCAAAGAAGATAAGATAGTCCGCTAACTAGACATTTTAAAATTCTAATGGCAACTTGGAAATTAATTGGGACTGTGAAACAATGAGGAAATTACTATTTTCAACAAGACAAAAAGATTCTAGATTTCTATCAAAAAATAACGAATACATTTTCAAATGATTGAAATTTTATCTGATCGCATAAAAGCGCCACGCAGCAGCCTAACTTTAAATTCCGCATAACTTTGTTACTCACCCATTGTTTGCACAACAAATGCAATCCGACTTTGCCTTGATATCATGTGAAAATTCACTATAATTAAAATTTAAACACTTAATCACATGTAATATCAATGGGATAATAATGATGGTACGTTACTGCCTCCTAAATCAGTTTACTGCTCCCTCCAAGTAAAACTTATTCTCCTTGTATGGAGTTGATATTATTTGTAGTGGGGATTTGTGCCTTGTTTGGAAAACATGCTGCAAGCCAACAATTCCAGTACACATGTTTTCATGCCAGCCAACAACATTCAAACAGTCACTCATTCAGTCACTTATATACCAAGTCAGTCATGTTCACGCACCAAAAAGCTTTAAAGGCAACTATTTATGGAATCTCTGTTCAAGTTACGTGTCTGATTAATGTTGAAGCAAAAGAATAAGAAGTCTGGAGGCCAGATTGCCTGGTTTGCTGGCACTCAGGCAGTCAAGTGGGGCAGCACAGCATTAAAACCAGTTAAAACAAGGCGTTTATTTTATAAAACTTCTTTGGCTTCTGGATTTGAAGTTTGAAATAATTTCAGTTAGTGTTAATTTAATTTTAACAATATGTGAGGAGATTGTCGGTGTCCTACACAAAAAGGGAATTATTTTTTCCTTGTAGGTTTACCTTTTATGCCATGCGTTGGGCAAATAAGAAAAACACATTGAAAAAAGTTAATGAAATCGTGTGCTAAGGATTGAAGGAACATAACGTTGTATGTGGTATGATCTAATTTGGCAAGAACTTTTTATGATAAGACACTAACTTTTTATCAGAGTAAACATCAAGGAATAAGTCATCCATAAATCGACATTGGAATATAAACCTGTTCCTGTCAATTTCCATCCAATTCCAATAGAATAGTCTGGCACGATATAAATAGTGAACCTATGGTAATAATATTTTCAAAATTTTTCAATCAGTGATAATCTTAAATCGAATTACAACCAGTTCTGTGGAACATTATGGTTGATATCTTATAAAAAACCGGAAGGTATCGTTGTATGGGATCTGGGCTCTATTCTCATTCTATAAAAATGTGAAATAAAAATTTTTATTATGAAAATATATCTCAAAATATATTAAAATTAAAATATTAAAACATCGAAATATATTTCTGCGATTTTTATTAAACAAGAATTTTAGCAGAACAATCCATCACCTAGGCTTTAAAACTTATAATTTGTTTTATGTATTTTGTTGTACTTAAATTTTCTGATCAGAATCTTTCTTTTGTTTGCAGGTAATTCAAGACTCTGGATTATTGTGATAAAACGCTTTCGAAATAATATTACAGGTAAAATATAAAACCCAAAATTTCAAGTTTTAATAAAAAAATCCGAGATAATGGACCTCCAATCAATGCGACTATAAAAATATCATATTAATTAATGAGTGCTATAATATTGCCTAGAAAACGCCGCTTATTATTATAAAAACATTATTATTAAGAAAATAATAAGTTTATTCAATGTGTACTGAAAAATTGCCTAGAAAAACCTACCATATTTCTTAAAATAAGAAATCACGCGCAATACATAGGCGCCCCACACCCACAACATCGGCAAACAATTGATTAGAATTAACAAACAATGTACCAGTGCTATGCCTACCAAAAAGCAATGCCATAAAAAATCCACACTCACTTATTCGCCGAGATAGGGTAAGTGTGCCTAAGTTCGGCATGTCCCAGTAGTCGGCACTTTTTATTTTTAAGCACAAATAAATGAAACTATTATAACTAAATGTATTTTGTTTACTTCAAAATATATTGTCAGCTATCTTTGTGCACAATTTTGCTAAGAAAATAAGAATTATTCTAATAAAAATTAAATTTTTGTCTGTGAAAGTCCTCAACAATTCATATTCTTAAGAAAAGTACAATAAAGACGTCGAATAAGTTTAACTAAACAAAACTATTATATTTTAGTGAATTAATTTATTATTATTATTAATTATTCTTACAAAAAATTGGTATGCCGACTGTTGGAAAATGCCATACCGACAATTGGCAAGTGGTGCCGACTACTGGCAAAAAAGCATTGTTTTAATAAAACTACAAATTTATGAAATTTAATAAAAAGTAATTAAAACTTTATTTATTATTGCAAAAACTATACAAAATTTCGAATCTGAATAAATTAACTTTGTAATAATTGAAATGTTCCATCCAAAATGGTGAGCGATTAAAAACGCGAAAATCCTAAAAGTGCCGACTACTGGTACACTTATCCTATTTGAAATCCTTTTTTAAGCCAAAGTAATTCATTAGACACTCACCACTCGGCATCGTGACAAACAAGTGGCGTGGCTGTTGAAAATGAGTTTGTTAAAACGGAAAAACTAATTTTGTAATTAAAAACTCATATAACAAACGTATGCCGCCGCACACACACACAGACAGAAATCTCAGAGTGGAGTGGAGAACTCGTTTGTCAGCAATGTTTTGTTTTTCTTCCTTTACACTTACGAACAAGTTTCCAACAAATAGGTATTGTATGTATGAGTGTACATACATACACATTAACACATAGCATTTTTCTGCTTTTAGCACTCATCCTTATTAAAATATATATGCAAACTCATATATCAACAACATTCATTTACCCCTTTACTCCCATTTGTCTTAAAGGGTTAACATTGCCTAAAAGTATGCAATACATTGTGATTGTATTTAAAAATCATGCAACAAAAATTTAGGGCATGGGTACATCATCACCATTTTACAAATTCAAACCTTAAATAAACTTAAATTAGCAGTCGGGGTAAAAGTAAAATTTTGTCTGTCATTTTGTCTCTTCGCCATGTTCGGGCGACGGTATGAGTAAGGCTGTATGTGTCACAATATGTTGTTGGCTGGGCTGAAATGATTTGGTTGTTTTATAATAAATGAGCTTTGAGGTTTAAAGGCGTATGCCTGTCTAGTAAATTAGCAAAATACACGCATACAAGCAACAAAATATCCCCTCCCCAAGTCTTAGATCTCCCCATAGTAATGTTGTCGTTGTTGCGGGCAAAGCAAAGAGAGATTTTTCTCTCTAATAAACTTCCTTTACCACACAGGACTTGATTGAGTCGAGGCTTGTTGTGTTTCACTGTCATATCTTTGTACACCACACATTTGTTGAGGGCTTTAAATTGGTCAGAGTTGAATTTTGTGAGGGGGTTAGGTAGTAGTTAGCAGTTCACTTTGTACGGATGGCAAAAATGTCTGTATTTGATAAAATGAATTTTAATACTAAAGCAAACGATGTGCCCAAAAGTTTTGCTCCTTTTTCCTCCCTGTCATTCGAAGAAGCTGTTTGGCCCTTCCAGTAAGGGGTGTGTGTCGGTTTGTTTGTTAGGTTTATTCTTGGCCATTTGTCGCCGTGTGTGTGTGTTTCGGCGTTGGTTGCTGAAACTACTGCTGTATTTAAATTATGTTTTTGTCATACACATGTTGGATGCCAAGGTCATTCGAAATTCACCCCTGGTGTAAATATTTGCTACTGGGGACCAAATAAGCCATTGAGCTTTGAGTATTTGCCCAACTGCAGCTCAGAAAGGGAAGGTAGGCATGCAGGCATCATGTTGGAATTAAAGGCTAGTATCCTTTAAGTTTTGTCTGCAGGACTAAAAGAAGTGTTTGCATAGATTTATGTTTTATTTCGAGTACATATTTTACTCATAGTTAGTAATTGTGCATGATTTTTGGGGAATGTGAAGTTTATTTTTTATCTGAACATAGATCACGTTAGAAAATAGACTGAATTGATCTGTTATTTTTTAATTAATTCATTTTAGTAATTTTGTGGCGTTAATCATATGTTCCAACTTGATTAGGTTTAATTTTGTATTTTCTGATTGTGTTTATATCTAAAAAAAAACTCTTAGATATTGGTTGTGAGGCATTTACTCAATTGTGTGTAGAGATCCAAATAAATAACAGTTAGCTAAAAACGTGTTATATCTGTAAATTTTTTGGGATTGAAAATGTATTGATATCGGCCCTCCGTTTTGGAAACCCCTTATAGCGGTACTTACTTTAGGTAGGTCAACTTAAAAAAAAATTAAATGAGTTCACCTTCTAATATAGGGTCCAATATTGGAATCTATTTTAAACTATTTTAAATTGTCTGCAATCTGGTACTCAAGTTATTGATGGGTACCTAATATATTTATTAGAAATAGTTGATATCCATGGGTCCAGGTTTTATATAACTTCCATATAACGACACCTGACGTATTTATAATTTTTTTATTTGAGATTTTCGAAAATTTTTAAAACGGAATTGTCTGTATTTTAGAACTAGAAAATGGGCGCATAAACCTCGGGACGAAACTTTTTAATGGATATTTAACATACAAACACACAAGTTCGATATAGGTCCACATCACTATATATTTCTAACATTAAATTTAACACGATTAAATCGGAATTTCCATTCAGGAAAATTAACACAAATAATTCGGATAGGGAGAATTTCCCTTGGCTCATGGGACATTAAGAGTTATCAATTGACATTTAATTTCTCGTCAGCCTGTCATTTCAGCATATTTCGTCCGATTTCAGGTCTTTTAAACCACTTTTCATGTTAAACTTGTTTTGGATTTTGAAAGTTTAATATTTGTTTTCTTTTGTACCATTTCACTGGTCTAGATTAGTTTCCACTTTTTAGCAAAATTGGATTGTTTCACTTTAGAAGTGTCATAACGTCATTTTGGATTGTTGGATTATTTCACTTTAGAAGTGTCATAACGTCATTTGCCTGGCAGAGCTGTAAAAATACCCTCAGACAGTTTATGGTAGGAGTTGTGATAAGAAAGTGCCTACCTGTTTCATAGCCGGACAAACTTATTTCCACAAAACGGCAAATAATTACAATACCTCATTGTGGTAGTATCAAGTTTTTAATTCTTTTAAAGAAAATGTCAACAAGTTTTGTCCTATTTCTGGACTTCTGAACATTTCACGAAATTGTTAGTGGAATTACATACAATATTACAATTTGTAAACTTATGTATTTTTAATTCCAGGCTATTTGTAAGAACGACTTTCTGATTTTGAGAAACATTATCATTTGTACATTCCTTAAACATATGCTTTTTTGTTATGTATATTATTAGGAATATGAAGACTTTTATTAGTTGTATCATGGTTTTGAATAAAAAAAGTTCTAAACTTCATCAGTCAATAAGACTTGGGAAAATCATCACTTTTCATTATGTTTATATATTACATCCATTTGACATCCATTTCAGGCTCTCATATAAATTCAGATCCCCTATATTTTTGTTATTTCCTACATATTTTTAAACATTTCTCAGAAGCGTGGGTGTAAACGTATGGGGCGGTTTAGATGTGGTTTTGAAACATCCAATACTGAAAACATTTCATTCCAAATTCCAATAAATTTTCAACATATTGCTTTTGATAGATAATTTATTGTTAGAATTCCAAGAAATCGATTCATTGACCATGGTTGTATTTCCTTATCACCAAAAACCTTCATTGAAAATTTCATGTAGGAAAAATTCCATCTTATATTGTTGTACATGTGTGTCTATTTTTATATATTTATGTGGATATTCAACAAATATATTTTTTTTTGAGATTCTTCATTTTAAGTGTTTTATGTAGTTTTTCTCCATTTCCAATGATAGGTTCATGCTGTAATAAATCAATGTCATGTTTTTGTTGGTTTTTGAAACACACCATCTTGACACTTTCTCTTTTGGGGCAGATGCTCTCATTGTGTATAGGAAAAAAGGCAAAGAAAAAATGGTTCTTCGCCAAGAAAACTGTATATGTTTTCACATTTTATTTATTTATAAAATATCATCATTCTGGGTGTCCTTGTTCATTAACAACTAAGGAAGATAAATAAATTC
The DNA here is from genome assembly GCF_030504385.1 of Musca domestica. Classification (NCBI taxonomy): domain Eukaryota; kingdom Metazoa; phylum Arthropoda; class Insecta; order Diptera; family Muscidae; genus Musca; species Musca domestica. The sequence goes on along the minus strand of NW_026712328.1, from coordinate 20,038,986 downwards.
TCCATTTTAATCTTTATTTTTGTGTTCGACAAAAAATTAAGAATAATTAAATTTATAAATAAAATCTTGCTTTAACTACACAACATAAACGAAAAAGGCCAAAGACGGAAATGACAGGGGGAGGGATAGAATAACGCATTCTCCGAAAATATAAATCCAAAAACATTCAAAACCTCCTTAAATTGAGGCTATCACTCTTCCTTCTTCTTCATGTACACATATATACTTCTTTACCAAATTCTATCAGTATGCGAACTAGATCTTTGATGTTTCAATTTTTTTTTGTTTCATTTCATCTTTGCATTTTTTGCATATCTTAAACATCAATCACTGGCGGTATTTGTATACAAGTTACTGCATGTCTGTCTGCGGCGTTGGCGGCTAAATCACACGCTCAATACAAGAACTTTAATGCAATCAACGGCAGCAGTAGTTGCCGCCACAAAAGACCACAAAATACCGCCTTCAATTTATATTGTCATGTATGCGCGTAAAGTGATTTTTATCGAAGCATTTTGATCTCCATTCCGATGGAGACATGTAAAATTACAACAATTCTGTATGAGTGACCATATCATGCCTGTCCGCCTTTGAGACAGGCAGCAACAACAACAATACTAGACCATAAAAGACCAGCTAGCTGCTGTGATATTCGTACATTTTTTATAGCCATGCCTTTGAGTGGAGGAAGGAAGATACGGTCAAACACAAAGAACAGCAAACAGAATCGACAAGAAACTGCGACAAAAAAACGCTTAATAAGTGATAAAATCTTTCACAGTTTATCATTGTTGTACTACCGAGTGTCTTGTCATTCATAACATGTTCGAGCACTAGAAATCGCAAAAAAACCCAAACAAACCCCTCGTTCTCAAAATTGAAGTGTAACTCATCTATATGGGGTTTTTGGAGATATGTATAACACAACAACAACAACAACAGCAACAGAAGCACTCTACATTGTTACCAGACGGCAAAAAATTTGCGGGCAGGCAAATCTAAATAGTTGCTTTAAAAGCTACAACGTTTCAAGACAATCATAAATAAAAATCTACTATGACCCCGCACTCTGCTATCACCATTGTCCGCTGAAGTCCACTTTGTTGCGGCATCTTGCTTTGAGAACAAACGTTTTCGTATATAACGTGACCTTTTTGCAATGACGTGTGTTAGTGTAAACGCAAACACTTCATACATTTCGTAAAAAATAAAACATAAATTTAAATTATTTTTTCTTATATTTCAAAACATCACAAATACCTACCGGGAGTAAATGAGGGGACAACTCCAGACTGTCCATTTGTTTTTAAATCGCCGAACAATAACAAATGCAAAATAAGACAACAAATCACGAAACCTTTCCGAGTTCTCTGCCTTAATGTGGGCTTAATTAAAATTTCCAGTCACACAAATTTTCTCCGAATTTAAAACACAAACGAAGCCAAAAACCAACAAGAAAAAAAATCAGTCACAAAATTTGTTCCCAAACATTTGTCTGATGGTTTTAAATATCTGTTTATATGAAATCATGATTCAATGTGCAATCACCACATGTTCCTGTCTTCTTCTTCCTTTTGATTTTGGTGTTGTGTTATATATATCCATACTTGTAGGTAGCCTTACATATTGTCATAAAATATTGTTTTATATGTAAATGATTTACCTATAAATATGTATACAAGTATTATTACTCTAGCCGCAACCATAAACCATGCATGTGAAAGTCTGTGAGACAAAAAAAAAAACGCGCCACAAACAATTTACCGAAATTTCGGCGTCGGTAATTCATCAAAATTCTAGGCATGTTTTTAAAATAAAATCAATTTAATAATTGTTGTGGGTAATTGTCTGCTTGCAGTCACACTACACCAAAAAAAACCTAATAGAGAATACATTTATTTCACCAGCATGCCATATGTACGTTTGTACTGAAAACGTTTTTAATAACATCTATCCCATAGACTGGGTAATCCACAGGCTAAGGAAAAAAATTAATCCTGTGTGTAAGGATCTACAAACCTCGGCTATTTAAAACCGCCTACATAGCAGGCGAACTATGGTAACTAGGCTTTAATTTGAAAGTACCAAATGTTACGAAACTTTGTTGTATGTAGCATTTCTCCTATACCTCAATTCCTCACACCAACAGTTGGGTTTACATCTTTTTTCAATCTGCTCTGACCATTCATTCATCTTATGGTACGAATCTCTAAAAACTATTCCTTTCAAGGGGTTTACTAACTCGAAAATTTAGTTTCATTCGTCCGCTCTCAATAACCTTTTTAGTAACTATTATTCATTATTTTTCTGGATCTGTTCGTTCAGAATATGTCAACCATTCAATACCTAGGACCTTTTAATATATTTCTTACGTCTTTGGGTGGTATCCCCAAGATCCTTTCTTGTGGTTATTTCATTGTCTGGGATACAAATAATCAGAGATGTTGTTTCTTTCCGAACAGTGGTACCATTTCTTGTACGGCCTTAAAACGAAATATCCTTACCCGTCTTCTACAAAATTAACTTTATCTTTCCGATCCGTTCAATTCGAAGCTTATAAATTTAGTACCTTTAAGTATTTTTCGAATTGAATTGTCCAATATACAAAAATGAGAGCCTCATACCAATTTATAACTTCTTGGACGTTTTGTTTTTTTTATAATAAAGTAGAAGTACCCTAAAAGAGGGATATTTTTAAAAGAAGAGTAATCCACATGCAAAGTTTTTAATTACAGCTCAATTTCGAAGGCGTTATGCTTTATTAGTACATTTCGTAGCCTTTATTGTTACGAACTCCAAAATATCTCCTTGCTGAAAGACTGATATGTCTTTCCATATTTAAAAAGTCGTAGCTCTCTACAATCGATCAGTTACCATGTGGTACTTATACCATTTTGTACTTTTTAGCATATTTCGAACCTTTAAAGTATCTCACCTACACGCGAATTTGTATATTATGTTTCTTAAAGATCGCTAAATAATAATGTTGTATATTTTTACCTTTCTCGTACCCTTATTGTACGAAGTGCTGTGTTTGTAAAAATACTATAACTTTCACGCGTAGTGAAGTAGATGAATCAAACTTTATTCATATGTTTTTAGGTTAGGTTTAAACTTAATAAGTCATATGGGCCGCCAATTTTAAGCTGTTTTAGGAATTTTGGCTATATTTTTTAACGAAATTTTGCTGCCTTTCAACTTTAAACAATCGCAAATATTTTGAAAACTAAAAGTCTTATGACTCTGGCAATAGTTCCATTTGACAATTTTTATTGAAATTGATATGAAGTTGGTAATAAGAGTTCGCAATAGATATTACATTGTCGGGCGGAAAACCGAGTTCACTGGCCCAAATCTCATATAACCCCGAAATACCTGTGCCTCTCTTTTTTAATTATTTTACCCACATTTTTAACAGATTTTATTAATTTGAAATTTTAAGTTCCAAAAAGGGTATAATGATATATACCGTTCGAATACTGAAACCCGGAATTCATAGACATATGAATTCCGGGTTTCAGATAAGGCGACGCGAAAGTAATCTTCCTATCAGGAAATGCTATAAATTTCACGTTTGGCCCCTAATGTCTTAATTACAGCAAAAAACATCGGAAGTTAACTTTTGCGCCACCTTGTACATGCATATGTACTTGACAGACATTCCGACGTTAGGGACCAATCGTAAAATTTATAGCATTTTCTGATAGGAGGATAACTTTTGCCTTACTTTACATACAACAAAAGCAACAAGAATTATTACTGAAATTTTGAAAATTCAAATCTTTTCACTAGTTGGACCGTAATACGCCCTTCTGACGGAATTTGCTAACTCTAGACAAATTAACAACTTAACAAACACGATTTGGGTTATGTTTTTAAAAAGTCTTTTTTACATAGACCTATAGAATTCATAGTGCCGAAATCTGGCTAATATGATGGATGAGATTGTTTGTGAAATTTTTTGTGTTGCGAGATATTTTTAAAGAATTAAAAAAAAAATCAGAAGGTGTAGAAGAATACAACTTTTGGAAGATTAAAATATATTTTTATAAAATAACAGGAGTATTTTTTTATAGAACTCTCGATGGCATTCTAGCCTTCTTAGAACAACATTTTCCCCTCTTCTCGAAGAAACACCAAAACTTCTCCGAACTTTACTGAACCGTTCGTAGAGTACCTAAATAAAAAAATTAATTTAAACTCCATAGTGTTGTCGACCACAACAAACTTGTGTGTTGAACAATTTATTATACCAATAATTATTTTTGTTGCTTCTGGTGTTGGCGCTTTATTTGTTGTTGTTACTGTAGTGTTAGGCGGGCGTCTTTGAAATGTTTATTTCTTTGATTTTTGTGACTTATCATAGATCTGATGGCGACGACAACGACGACGACGACGACTACATCAGGCAATCATGTTCCCGTAATTTTTGTATGTGAATTTATTTACCAAATAGATGTTGTTATACTTAACGTGTCGGTAAAGTCATTAAATTAAAAGGAAATTATTGTATTTTTAATGTTTAAAACATTATATATGTGTAATTTATGAGGGCACATTTTTTTTTTAATTTACACATTTTTATTTATTTTTTCGATTTGTGATTTTTTTGTTTGAGTATTCCACAGGGGTATGGCCGGTTAGTAATGACATTGAATTTTGGTTTATTATGTGGGGAATTTTAATTTAAATGGGAATCTGAAATGGCAAAAGAGGCAATTAATGAATGATTGTATTATTTACAGGAATTAGATTAGTTCGCAGAACGAACAAGTTTATTTTTAATGTTATGTCCTGAATAACATTACTGAATCCTCCCTGTAACATGAGGAATGTAATACGGATACTTACTCCAAATGTTACTTTACATTTATGTTAATAACATATGACTTGAATACTGTTAAGGTTAACAGCATTTGCATTTATAAACTAGAAAAATGTTAACATTCCTAGCGAGCAAAATGTAAACCAAAGTCAAATGTCCTGAAAGCTTTTATGATTGTTGGCTTGACTTAATGGGAATATACAAAGCTTTTTATTGGATACACCCTTACTTAAATTCAAATGGCTTTACTATAAAATAAAAGCTCTTGAGAAAAATGTACAAATTGTACAAGATTTTCATAAAAAGCTAAGCTTTTTATATCATAAACATTAACAAAATAATAAAATAAACAAATTGTCTTGTCGTTACGTTATTTTTTCATAAAAATTTCTGCCTGTTTTTTTTTTTTTTTTTTTTTTTGCCATACCTAGTGGCGTTGTTAACTCTACCTTCCTTGTTCATATAACTTCAACATTTATTTGACACTTTCCCAGCTTTTAATGTCAGCACACATCAAATCGAAAACTTGCAAAAAATCCAACAGAAAGCCATATAAAGACTATTGCTGTAGAGAATATCAGCTTCAAAGATGGACCGAATGAAGTCGGGAAAAAATAACAATTGTGACAAAAGCCAAGAAAATTGCAGGGTGTCATATTGTAAATTGAAACAAAAACAAAAAGCAACAAAAAAGACAAACAAAATACCAAACATTGAAACAAAGACACACACCAGACAGACAGAGCGACACATTTCGAATTTATTCATTTAAACCATTGTCACCTCGCCAAATGTGGCAAGACCTAAGTAAGCTTTAGAAGCTATTCAAACTCTCGATTTTGTTTTCCTTAACAGCTCCTGGTGGCTTCTCCCATACGTGGCACGTACATACAAAGAAGTTACAGTTTAGGTTTTAGCGGTGTTTTGTAAACTCCCTCGTTAAACAGATTACGACAGTCAGCGGCAACGTAGTGTGGTATTCTTTTTGTTTTTCTTCGTCTCTTTGGCAGTCCCATTGATTTGGCCAATTTAAGATATCCATCCATATGTTCACACATACTCTTTTCGGGGTTTTTTGTCAATACAGAAAACAGTTGGTGTTTGTTCACAAAAAATTGCAGTTAATTCGTTTGTTTGAGCTTAAAAATAATTTGAGCTTTTTGTTTTGTTTTTTTTTTCTGAGTACACACAAAAGGATGCCGTCGTCGTTCAGCCATCGAGGCTTTATTACAATAAGACTGACACATGTATGCACTTGGTTCGACACCATGTACATAGGTTTTCACAGCAGCCAGGGCAAAGAGTGTTAATTGTGTCGGTGTTCAGCTTTTTGTTATTTAGCCAGCAATTTTTTGGAAGTTCGAATATGAAAACAATTGACACAGCACATACAGCAGCAGTAAAAGCCATAAAGGTTTTGTAGACTAAGCTGAGACAATCATCATCGTCATGGCAACAAACCTTACTAGATATGGAGGAATATTTTTATAAAGTTGAGACAAAAGGAAAACTGTTCGAGGCAGTAAACACAGGGGATGATATGTACCAAAAATCGTAACGTACACTGAGAAGATGTGAGGGTGTTAAAATAAAAAAATATGAAATAAATACTTGTGCTCTTGAGAAAAACTGTACAAAGTTTTTGAGAGGGCTAAAAAGCTTTTGTGGCAATTGAGGTAGTTCTAGGAGAGATTAAAGTTCTTCCAAGATGGTTGAAAAGGTGTAAAAAGTACCTTCGCCACGGAAATTGGTGCCCATAGGCATTTATAACAAAGAAGGGAGCGTAGTACGATTTTTTATTTCACTATACTGATACAAAAATCGGCGTCCAACCTACGAGTGCGTTTTTAAAAATAATAAATTTGAATAAAAATCCGTTATTCTACTATTTATTAAAAATTTAAATTTATCAATTTTTTCTTTATTTTAGTTTTTGGGATAATTTTTTTGTTGTTTAAAAATGCATATTTTTATACCCCCACTATAGTATGGGGGTATATTAAGTTTGTCATTTCGTTTGCAACACCTCAGCATAAAATTCTATGTCGAATTAGCTATTTTCGTCCGTCTGTCTGTCTGTGGAAATCACTCAAGCTTTCGAACGAAATGTAATAGGTTGATAAAATTTTACCCAGGAATTTTGGTACAGCCAAACCACCACCTTATCTGAAATATAATTGGATGCAGGGGTGCACGGCTCAATGTAGGCCTCGTATAACTGTTCCTCCAGATACTTGACATTTTGATGATTTGTGTCACACTTTTCACCGGAAATGTTTAAAATTTTATATTTGGAGTTTGTACTACTTCTTGTGATAGAAAAATTCCTATGCAAATTCACACATTCGTATAGCCCCCATATAACGGTACCACCCAATATTCGGACTTTTGATGATTTTAGCTACATTTTTCAACAGAACTTTTTAAACTTGGTGTTTGGAGATCGTAATAGGCCCATATAACCGTTATACCTGATATAGAAAATTTTTTAAATCATAGCGACATTTTTTTGACGGTTTTATTTTTTTACATTTTGAAAGTTCTTTCCAAATGGTAGAGGCTATTCAAAGTTCTTCCCAGCCGAACTTAATGTTTCTCATTTGTTTTAAAAACAGAAACATTATATAGAATTCAATCGGTTTAATCGATCAGTGTAAAATTCCATAATTCCACCATATGCCAAAAATATTATAAAGTATTTTTTTTTGTTTTTGCAAAATTGCCGACAAATGGCACATGTAGTCCTTAGGAGCACTAATCTATTTATTATACTGGATTTACTTCAAAATTGGAGAATGTCAATTTACTGGATTCCTTTATTTTTTAAGTGTTTCAAAACGCGTTTTTGTTGCCAAAATATTTCAGTGTATAACAGTTCAGTTTCATTCAGTAAACAGCAAATGCTGAACTGCAGTAAACTGAAAAAAAAAACAATTAACATAAATTTCCTTATTTGTTTTAGCGGGTCATTTGAAATTAGTATGCATCAGTTGAGGTTTAGTTAATTTGTTTCTACGCAATGGTTTTCTGTTCCTTCATTCGGCATTTGTTGTCTTATTCATTGTTGTTGTTGGCATTTTTCTTTCAGTGATTGTTGCATTGTTTTTATGGCTATCTCTATAAAAAGCGCTACTTTATGAGCTTATCAAACAATTAAGATTTTTTATGTTAAATGGCCATAGTCGAGTAGTCACTATAAGTTGTTGGCTGCCTGGCACATTGACTGTGAGAGGGACACACACAACAGCTTGGCTTTTGCTGGTGTCGCCTTGTCGCTGATGATTGCTAAACATTTTCACACTTTTATTGCAGCAAATTGCTTTGTAACTGTATGTGACTGATTGTAATCATCATCAGTGGCGATCGATCATTTATTTGATCGTCTGTGGTCATGCACTCCGTTCACACATACCTACATAAATACTTTTGTCTGTGTGTGTGTAAAGTGCATTTCGGCCAACAGAAATAACAACAACAGCAATATCAAATGAAGAAAATCATTAAATGAACGATTGAGTGAGTGCATGCAATTAATCAATTTTCGACATATGCATACTAAAAAGTTGTCTGTTGACTGTGTTCAACAAATTCGTTGTTTATTGTAATGTGATGTTGTTTGTAGTTTAACACTTCCATTTGTTGCTTCTTTTTTGTATTTATATTCTCTTGACTTCGAAAAAAAAAAACAAAATTGCCAAGACTTTGTTGTTTTTTTTTTTAATTTTTCCATATAAGACCGTGTTTCAGCGGAAAATATAAAATAATTATTAACCATGCAACACGATTTTTATCGTACATACAATTATTTAACACTGTGTGTCTATAACGTACAGCAGAACATGATTTAAATGGATGCTCAAGTTTTGTTTGTTATAACCATTTCTACGCAATGGCTTATAAACACTTGCAACTTTTTTTAAAAAAGGACCAAATCTTTATAAGTTAACTCCTTATAACTGGGTCCCACTGTAAGTAAATTTATATTTATATATATATTTTTTTTTTTGGTGGGGTAAAGGTGTAACCAGGGGTGGAGCTTTTCAACATAAACCGTTGACTGTTGTGTTCCAAGTTTAACACTCAATTAATTGACACAACAATAGTTTATGGTTTTGGCGCTTAAATTGCTCTCTGTGTGCTTTAAATATTTAATTTATGATTATAGAAAAAATAAATAAACTAAAAAAAAACTATTTGTTGAAATTCAATAATCTCTAGCGTGGCGTAGACTAGAGAAAAACTCAAACCTTATATAGTAATAAAGACAATGATAGCAAAAACACTTTTTTGCTATTGTTAGGCTCGTGGGTGGTCTTTGGCAAAGCAAAAAATTTGCATAAAATAACAATTTATTCGATTGATATTATTTATGATCGTTGGTGGCTTGAAACGATTTTGATTGACTAAACGGTGATTTATATTCAAGATAATTATTTTGAATTATTTTATTTGTCTTTTTTAATTGTTAATTTTATTGCTTCGCTACAAGGTTGAGGTGTCGACTGACGTGAATATGATTGACATATTTTGGCAATATTAATTCAAAGTAATAAATGGAATTTGTACAAAATTTGCACATGTTTTAATCCACACGCGTAAAGTTTGCCAAAAAGTTTTTGAGAAGAGAATGGCTTGAAAAGTCACATTTAACTCATTCAACTTTCTTTTTTTCATAAAACTCTCTTTCTTTTCGATAAAATTTCCCCGCTGCGTTCGCCAGTATACAGGATGAGATGAAAAAACTGCAACCAACTTCAGACTGCTGTCATTTCTAAGCCACTTGTCCGACGGCTGTTAAAATTATTCGAGTGACAGCTCATTATATTGCTTACAAGCGTACAAAAGCATCTTGCCGAGAATTTTCCAGAAAAAAAGTTATTTATCGTGGAATTCAAGCGTGATAGTGTGATTTCTTTATATTTGGCTGGGAAACCACAAGTGGCTAGAGTAGTTAGAGCACCTCAGCATTTAAATGTGAATAAATCTTTTGTGCCTCGTATCATCGCTCGTTACTCAAGAAAGTGTACCGAAGAAAACAGCAACATCAGCAGAAATGGTTTGAAAAGTAAAGAAGCGACTTGATCGAACATATTGCAATATTCCATTCGGCAAATTCCAAAAAGTGCAAAAACTTACACCGCAAAGAAAGAAAATAGACTCGGAAGAGCTTAAGAGTTGCTTAGATGAGAAAACATTCGTTGTCCAGCAGTTTGTAAACGAACAAAATGATAGTATTTACTTGGAACTCAAGCGCCGGCCATGGTGATGGTGTGAGCCGCCATAACAGCCGATGGTCGCTCTCCGTTCATATTAATCGACCGTGGCATTAGAATAAATGCCGAATATTATCGCGAAAATATTTTGGAGGGTGTATTAAAGCCTTGGGAACGCAAACATTTGGCCGCAGACCTAGAACATTCCAACGGGACTCAGCAACATCGCACTCAGAACGCGCCACCCAAGAATGGTTACAAAATTAGGTTCCTCGCTTCATTTCCAGCGCACAATGGCCACCAAAATCTCCGGATACCTATCCGTTGGACTATTGTGTCTGGAGTATTTTGTAAAACAAGGTTGGCAAAAAATACCAAAGTGTCGATCACTTCAAGCAAGCGCTTCGTCGGGAATGGGCCAAAATAGCGCAGAGCATCATTCGGGCAGTATTCGAGCAAAAGGAGACCAATCCGAATAAATCTAAACTTATTCTAAGATTTTAAGATATTTTCGACATTTTTTGCTTTCATTCAATAAAATTAAAAAAATTATGGCGTTCGACTTTGTTGAATTTTTTTCTCACCCTGTACAAAGAAACCTTTCATACATTTTTACCACAACCCATTAAAGACCCTTTTTCTAAATTTTAGAATTCTAATTCCATCAGTTTGAACAATACAATGGATAACATTTTTAGTGCCTCTTAGTAAATCTTATATCCTTCTAGTACGAATTTCCAAAAATTTCAAGATTCTAGCTTCAGCTGTTAAGCCTGGACGTTGATGAATAAATCACTCAGTCATCGCTAAGCTATTTTATAAATTTAACAACAAATGTATGCACAAGAAAAAATACACGCACCGAGAAGCTAAAATGATTTCATCAACATAGAATTTAATGCATTATTTTAAATCTTTGATTTAATTGATGACTCTAGTTAGGTCTTGTCAGAATATAACTACTAAATATCCAAACTAAACCCATAATTTGGCCTTTGAAACGTCATTTTGAAAATCTGTTTCCTTCAGATGTTTAATAAATACAAATTAATGAGATTCTGTTAAAAATATCTTATGTAAAATTAAAAAATTATAAACTATTAGATCTAATTCCAATAGATTGATTTATTTATTTTCCAATTCATAACATTTGTACCTAAACATATCCGCCGCAGTGTGGCAGATGCGTTGGCGTGTCATCAAAATTAACATAACACAAACCTAGAGATAAACATCTCATATCTCTGTTAGGACAAAGAATTTGTGTGTATGTAGTAAGAATATTTCATGCGTTAGCTATGCGATGACAGATGGCGCCATAACCATTCGCAACAATGCCAACCTCTTTTGTCGTTACAGAAATTTGCTATTTTTTGCCATTCGTGTTGGTTCCAAACAAAATATGCCTAAAACTTTTTTTCATCAATTAATTAATTTGTATCTAAAATAAATGAAGAGAAAAAAGGGAAAATAGTCACAGTTTACATTACCCAAGTTTGATTTTGGCTAGATCTCTTTGCAGTATTAAGAAGAATTGAACTGGAAAAATATATTGATCGCAATGGCTATTTTTTTTTTTTTTTGAAAATTCCTTTTATGATTTTCTACAAAAATAAAAATGTTAGAGAAGACAGCCATGAAATATAAACATTTCTGAAAAGCAATTGTATAGTAAAAATACCAGCGACAAGTTGGAAGGAGAGATAATAATTGTCGCAATTAACGTTCTAATCTAAATCTGGACATACGGTTGAGATAAAAAAAAAACTGCAACAAAGTCAAACACCATAATTTTAACATGTTTTTTTTAATTTATTGAATGAAAGCAATAAATGTCTCAAATAGCATCAAATTTTAGAATAAGTTTAGATTTGTTCGAATTGGTCACATTTGGCACGAATTATGGCCTTCAAGTGGCCAATGAAACCAACACACTCTGCCCGAATGTTGCTCTGCGGTATTTTGGCTCATTCCCGGCGAAGCGCTTGCTTGAGGTGATCGACACTTTAATATTTTTTAGTGCCAACCATGCTTTCGAAAATAATGCTGACACAATAGTCCAACGGATTGGTATCCAGAGATTTTGGTGGCCATTGTGCGCTGGAAATGAAGCGAGGAACCTCATTTTGTAACCATTCTTGGGTGGACCTGTTGCAATGTCCAAGGTGTCCGGCCAAATGTTTGCGTGCCCAAGGCTTTAATACACCCTCCAGAATATTTTCGCGATAATATTCGGCATTTATGCTGATGTCACGGTCGACTAATACTAGCGGAGAGCGACCATCGGCTCTTATGGCGGCCCACACCATCGCCATGGCCGGCGCTTGAGTTCCGGTGTTTACCCGAAGGTGCACATTTTCAGCTGAGCTCTTTGGTAAGTAAACACGATCATTTGATTGGTTTACAAACTGCGGGTTTCGACCAAGTCGCTTCTTTACTTTTCGAACCATTACTGCTGATGTTGCTGTTTACTTCCGTCCACTTCCTTGACGTAGGGCTACTCAGCCAGTATCACGGTAACAAGCGATGGTACGAGACACAAAAGATTTATTCAGACTGAATGAAGTTTCAAAACAATTTTTTATTAAAATGACGTTTTAAATTATTATTATGCAGTTTTCACATTAGCAAATTGGGAATTGCAAAATTAATTAGCATTTCTTATTAGAAAAACATGTTTGGTGGTTGATGACTCTGCTATTGAAAACTGGAATATATAACAACATAATTTTTATAGCTATAATAAAATTTGTTTATTTTTTTCTTTTCAGTTTCCCATTTGACCTCTTTTGTGGATTAATCAAGGATTTTTTCTTGCAAAATTGTGTGAAACTTTTATTCCTGTTACAAACAAAAAAGGTAAATAACATTTCATTTGCCATTTCTGTCTTAGCCACAATGTACGATGTTAAGTCAATGCAAATTGTGGCCTTTTGTAACTATCTGCTCCTTCATTCATTGATTACAAATTTCCGGTAATTTTTTATTGGCTCTCATGTAAATGTTATTGAAGAAATTACTTTGCAACTGTCGCGTCGCTTCGCAACACTAAGCAAAATGAAATGACATTTTTATGTGACATTAAACACAGCTTTAAACGCGTTTTTGTTGTTTGGTGATTTCGTTGATCATGTTTAATTTTTTTGTTTATTGTCATTGTATTGTAGATTTTTTGTTTGCTGAAATACCAACAAGTCGTTTCAGATTTAGCATGGACATGGTCTTAAAGAAGATGTTAAAATTGCATACTTAGCATTACCAAATGACATAGTCAGTTTTTTCACAATTTTCTTTTTGTACGTTAATACTACTAACTGCCCCTTGGCAATGGCAAATAATGTCGCGAATGAGGGGCAATTTAATAGGCCTTCCGATGATATTATTTTCGTTTCGTTTTCTTGTGTTTTTGCAACCAAGATGTAACATGTTGTTGTCTTCCATTTGTGACTTATATGGTAACGTGTTATGTTGTTTGTTATATCGCAAAAACAACAACGACAATTTACCTTTTGACAAAAGACATTTTCATTAAAAGTGATTACAAGAAGAAGAAAGAAATAAGTTACAAGAAACGGAAACATCTATTTAAGATTGAAATATATGAGAACCAATGATAAATACTGGGTTATAGAAAAGGACAGATAGATAATATAGATATTGGAGACTCGAGCAAAATAAAGCATAGGTAAAACTCACTAAACATTTCGAGCGGAAGTTTATGCTTACTTTTCCAAAGATATATAAAGGTTCTAGAAACTCGTTTAAAGTCGGAATGTAGAGAAGCCCAAATGCACACTCAATCAGGTAAATAAAGCTGTAGGCAAAAAGTGGGCCGATATTAAAAATTAGGGCGAACTTTCATCCAAAAAATTCAAAATACCACAGTAAAAACAATTTGCTTAGAAATTGTGCCTGAAAATTTAAATCAGAACGTACCAATTCTCGGAAATCTGAAAAAATAAACTTACCGTTTATTTGAAAAAGCCATCCAAATTGTAGGCCCTACATATATATATATATATATATATATATATATATATATATATATATATATATATATATATATATATATATATATATATATATACATGATCAGCATAAATTTCTAAATCGATTTAACGATGTCCGTACGTCTGTCTGTCCATCTGTCAAAATCATCTGTTGCCTACCACAGCCAATGAAAGAAAATTGCCTATGTAAGTCCACGTCTCCATATAGGCCTCAATGTTACAGTAACGCCATTAAATTGGTAACACCGTTTATATGATTTTAGCAATATTTTTCAACTGATTTTTTTTTTGAAAATTTGCAAATTCCATTCAGATTCCTTCCAAAAATATGAAATACTGTTATTTTTGAAATGTTTAAATACGAATACTACGAATATTTCGCGAAATATTACGTTTTTCAATCGACTCACCAACTTTACCTTATATTAAAAAAATAAATAACGGAGCTTCAACAGCGCAAACTATAAAATGGGGCCACCAATAAACACATGTAATTATAGGTCTAATCAAATATTTTACAACCTCCATCATTAGGAGAAAAGTAAAACCTTTTAACGAATCAATCAAAGCTGTTATATTTCCAAAAGGTACTCACCAAAGCTCTCTTTGATTTAAAGAAAAGTCGAGCGATTACTGCCCTAATGAAAAGGACATCATGGTTTAAAGATAAATTTTCCTAGTCAAAACCTCAGTATTTCAAACAACCGGTATCTTAAATATTAGATAACCCAAACATTTTTTCATGTTGTGAAAATCCGTAAGTAATTCTTGAAAATATCTTTTATTTTTCGAAAGCTATTATTGTTGGTGAGCTTTATATTTGTTAGGATAATCCATCCCAAAAAATTAATAACTATAGAAATATTCTAAATCTGAGTAATTTTAATTGGCCCCATTAAAGTGGTTAACTTATAAAACATGTAATGTATAGCTTCAAATATCCATATTTCAAAACTACATTTAAAGAATTGTGAATACTTTACATGGGATTCAACATATAGTAGATGGCAAATAAATTGATAAATCTATTTCTAAATCAAGCCGATACAGATATTAAAATTCCCTCAAAATAATTCGATTTTATCAATAAGTTGAATATTTTATAAAATCTAGAATCTTTAATTCCTCCCTCAAACAAACCGGTTTCTTTTCACTGTTAATGCTTTTTATTTTCGATTCATTTTTTTGCTTTATTTTAACTTTCATTTCATTCAAAAAATAATTAAGTTTTCAAACTGAGATAAAAATCTTGTTTGGTGCTAATCAATTAGTCCTCGAATGTTATTTTTAGTGTGTCTTTGGGATCTCGCGTCCATCCAAGCACATGGCATGAGGAGGCGAATTTACATAAAGAAACAAAGATTTCAGTTGCTGCTAAGAAATCAATATTGAAAGGCGCTGAAATCTAAAAAATAAAATGCAAGCAAACACTTAAAGCAGCAGGTTGTTGGTTCATAAAAAATATCAGAAAAAAGTGCGAACCTTACTGTCGATTCAATCCCAAATGCATGCATTCGGAATGGTAGCTGGCATATGCATATGAGTTGCCATTCAGTTGAATTTTTTTTTTGCCTTTTTCCAAGCTGGCCTAACTGATAGAAACATCAGAGTGTGGCTTTTCTTAAATCCTGCAAAATATATGCAAACACCTTCATATCAAGGTAATATGAGAGCATGGACATGCCATTTGGAGGAGAGCTGGGCTTAACGGGGCCACAAGAGTTTATCACTTGTCTGCCAAACTTTAGAAGGAAAACATAGTAACATGGCATAGTAAGGAACCAAAACAAAAGTCATATGCATGAAATGGCGAAGACAACAAACCAAGAAACAAAAAAAAAAAAAACGCAATAGAAAAAATCATGTTGTTGCTGGTGCGGAGTTCACTTATTTATCTTTAAAATGTTGCGTTTTATGTTGATGGTGTTTTTAGGACTTTTTTTTTTGCTTTGCATTTATTTCTTCCTTCAGCTTTTGACAACGAATTTGCATGCGTTTAAATTGTGTTTTGAGCCTTGTTAAATTTTTAAGTCATTCTTTGGCTTCCCGGCAATGTTAAATATCAAATCGAAAAGAAACATCAGGCAAATAAAACTAAATGGAGTAATTCTCAAAGAGCCATTGGAACAGTGGTAAAAAATGATTATGGTTTTTTATGGTGCTACTTGAGATATAGATCAAAAGTGAAGTTCAATTCTGTATCTTCGATATTATGTAATTGAAGTTTCTATGATAAGGATTCGTTCCTTCTCACGTAAGCCAACCATTTTGTCATTCATTTTTAAGCTCAGTCGTTCATTTTCTCTTTATATCTTTCCTTGTACTTCCATCGTTTTTATTGTCCTTGCAACAAAAATAAAGTTGTACTCAAACAATATATATGCCTTTTTGGCTTAAATTATATTATTAGTTTCTATCTATCCTTTTTTCTCAAGAGAAAGTGAGGACAATTGTAAAACCGAAGCAACAACAAACAAAGAAAAAGATAAAAAAAACACCTTTAATAACTAGAGTATTCATTGGGATTGGGAAAGTATTTTCATGGGATTCTTTGTTCAAACGAACAAATGGTGTAGTACAAAAACGTACATCTATATAACACATGTTTAATTCCACAAAAATTTAATCATAACATGCGTATGACCAAAATTTTAGCCATCTAGATTGGTTCCTTTAGAATATAGAATGTTAAAATCGTATATCTACCCTACACTTCTATAATGAAGGGTTAAAATACTGTGTGAATTACAAGGAACGAGATGGACGAAAGGGCTGGATATAGTTCCCACTGTTCGTTTCTAGGAATAGTTCCTTCGAACTTGTTCGTTTCATTTCCAGCGCACATTGGAAACCAAAATCTCCGGATACCAAACCGTTGAACTATTGTGCCTGAAGTATTTTGGAAAGCAATGTTGACACTAAAAAATACTAAAGTGTCGATCACCTCAAGCGTGAGCTTCGCCGGGAATGGGCAACATTCGGGCAGCGTGTGACGGTTTAATTGGCCGTTTGAAGGCCATAATTCTTGCCAAAGGTGATCAATTCGAACAAATGTAAACTTATTCCAAAATTAGAAGCTATTTCCGACATTTTTTGATTTCATTCAATAAAGTTTAAAAAATGTAAAAATTATGGTGTTTGACTTTGTTGCAGTTTTTTATCTCACCCTGTACACCAATTATAGAATTCCAAATAAATATTTTCAACATCATCAGAAACAGTCAACTTGTAATTAGGAAAAAAAATTTAAATAATTTCGAATTATAGGTTTAATCTTCCTATTCGTATAACTCAACCGCAATTACCGCCAACTAATTTCTCACTGAACCCACTGTCTCTCACTCCGCCCCGACAAAATAGCAAGCGTTAAACATGAACTAAAAAACTTAAGATGCAGACCCCAAAAATTTAATGTGCGTGACCGACCACAAGATGAACACGGTAAGAAAAAGTGTACGCATGCTTGCACACATTATCGGTTTTTGGGGGCTCTCGTTATTTTCGCTAAAACGCAAGTAAACAACATACACACGAACAACAACAACATGAACATTTTAAACGCACTTTTCGTTTAATTTGCTCTTAAGCGCACACTCAAGACTCTGGACGAATGGTTAACAAACGTGGCATCGCCACAATTTTTGTTGCTGCTGTTGTTGTTGCTTTTGTTGTTGTGTTCTAAAAACGCAAGAAAATCAAAGCCAAACAACTAACAAGAGCATTACAAAATGTTGCTTGTTTCCGTTTCAAACTTTGCTAAACAAGACATTTTGTTGGAGCATGTTAAGGCCAAGCTAAAAATGTGTTCTCTCGTCCCGATCGTACTACCTATATACGTATGTATGTGTATATGTTTGTATAGAACGTAAACAAGAACAAATGGAACGCTCCACTTTTTACAAAATAACCATCCAGCCTGCCAGACACCACCATTCATCCCTATGCCAAAAGCATCCGGATAACTGACTAGTCAGCCAGGCCAGCCGGCTAACCAAAAACATCCATCCAAAGAAGGCGTTTTTTGTTCATTGGTCAGAGGAGAGCCCACGGCGCAGCCGTATTGTTATGTGCCAGCCATCCAGCCAGCCAAGAAATGTATTGATCTTTGGCAGTGAACATGTGCGTTTTGTAGCTGACCTGGACAATTGAACGGTCGGATGGACGGACAGACAGACAGTCGGACATACAAATATTACCTTCTAGCCACAACTACCTGACTGCCAAGTTGGCTAGTCAGCCAGCCAGCTAGCTAGCTTTCCTTTTAAGGTTTGCCTGCAAAAGATCTAAAAGCCAAAGCTTAAAACAAAAATCCAAATACAACAACTTACCAACAAGCACTTTACTCTCTAAGGCCACAACTACTTAGTTACCATTGTTAATATAGCCAGAGGACGATTGTTATGTTCTGTCTGACCATTTAGTAAAACTTAATTCCCTAACAATGCATTCTCAATGAATGTCACACTGCGAGAAAAGAATGTGAAAGAGAAATTAGCGAATCATATAAAATAAAATGATCAAACCCCTTTCAATATGGTAGCTCTGGCAAAATATAGTTATATATTTAGATGTTTGTTGAAATGTGACAACAAAAATATTTCCACCTTCTTAAGAGCCATTATGAAGTCTGTCACAAATAAATAAAAGAAGTAGATCTCATAGATGCATTGTTCACGTATTTCTCTATTCTTGCAAATTATAGCTATTCATTCATTTAATGGTCAAATTTTAGTTGAAGTCAGACAATTTCAGCTGCGTCGGCATTTAAATCGCGAAGATTTGAATCAGCGGCCTTTTGTTTTATGGTCGAACTTGCTCAATCCATGCAGTCGTTTCTTATTTATTTTTATGATAAAAGTAAGTTATTTTCTCTTCTTAAATATTTAGGAATGATATTATTATTTCATAACTTACCGGTAATTAGGAGGGTATGTGGTTGTCATTATTTTTGACTTACTGCTAATGCAGATTAAGTTGTCGTTACTAGTAATGCTAAAAGTAGTGAAATTTTCCGGTTTAACTGAATTTTTGTGTAAAAAGACAACATAAACAGATATTTTCTTTATATTTTTGTGTTAACATTGGGAAAAATGTGGAGTCAAGTAACAATAAATGTAAATATGTATATTAACTTTTAGCTGATATTAGCTTTAGCTGATTAAATAAGCTAAAGTTATTTTTATACCCTCCACCATACTATGGAGGGTATATTAACTTTGTTATTCCGTTTGTAACTCCTCGAAATACTCATATCAGACCCAACAAAGTATATATATTCTTGATCAGCGTGAAATTCTAAGTCGATTTAGCGATGTCCGTCTGTCTGTCTGTCCGTGTCTGTCTGTCCGTCTGTCTGTCTGTTGTAATCACGCTATCTTTCGAATGAATTGAGTAGGCAGGTTAAGTTCGTAAATGGGCCATGTAGGTCCACGTTTTCATATAGCCCCCATATAACGGTACCTCCATATATTCGGTATTTTGATGATTTTAGCGACATTATTCACGGGAATTGTTTCAAATTTGGTATTTGAAGTTCAAAATGGATACTACACCCTAAGACAGAAAATTGCTGTGCAGGTCCACGTCTTCATATAGCCCCCATATAACGGTACCTCCCTATATTCGGTATTTTGATGATTTTAGCGACATTATTCACCGGAATTGTTTTAAAATTGGTATTTGAAGTTCGTTATGGGAACTACAGTCTGTGACAGAAAATTGTCTGTGCGGGTCCAGGTCTTCGTATAGCCCCCATATAACGGTACCTCCCTATATTCGGTATTTTGATGATTTTAGCTACATTATTAACCGTTTATTTCAAGTTTCGAATTTAAATATGGTAATGGCTTATGACAAACAATGCCTTTGTATGTCCACGTCGTATAGACCCCAAAATAACGGCTATATTCGGTATTTTTAAAATTTTAACAGAATTTTTTAAGGATTTTATTTTTTGAAAATTTTCTAAATTCGTTGCAAATGGTGGAGGGTATTAAAAGTTCGGCCCGGCCGAACTTACTGCTTTTTAACTTATTTATAATTCACATGTACATTTTTAAGTAGATATTGCCACATCGGCCGCCTAATTTCAGTAAATTCCCTTTTTATGAGTGTACTTTTTCCCATATCAGTTTTTTCCTTCTGTCTACTCTGTCCTGAATGTGAATTCTCTTTACTTTGTGCCGTGCAACGTCTTAAAGGTGTTTGCATCAAATGTTGTTCACAATTGTTGGCTTTGTGTTGTAGTTGTTGTTGTTTTTAATATCGATGCTTATTGTTAATGCTTTGCGGCTGACTGCTGTCGTCTGCTCCTCCGGCTGTTGGACAATTTTAGCCTAAACAAGTTCAACATTTTTACCTTATGTGTACTCTCGTTTTGCACAGCGACGTCCTGTAATTGTATGAAAATATATCCATCCATCTATTCGTCGATAGATCGATCGTTTGTTCGCTCATTCTTACAACGTATATTTGGCCAAAAGAAAAGAAAGAAAGAGAAATAGTTTCAATTTGCCGTCAAATGAATTGTTTGTTGATGTTGGTCAGTGTTTAGTGGTTAGCAGACATTCCGATTTTATACGAATGTGTTTATTGAGACTCATTGGGAGTATATGCAAGTAAGATTAGAAAACTAGATTTATTTAACTAAAATGCAATTTTCTGTTTTTATTCCAAAATTAAGCATATTTGTAAAAAAAATATTCGCCAGTTGGGATTTTTCAAGGTGTATCTACATGGTTGCTAAAGTACTGCACATTCTTATTACGATTTCAAAAAAAAAAAAAAACTTTGAATACCCTCCATAATTTGGAACGAATTTTGCAATTTTCAAAAAAAACGTTAATAATTCTGATAGAATCTTAAAAATACCGAATGTATCTGTTATATTAAAGAAACTTGAAAATAAATCGGTAAATAATGTCGTTAAAATCATCAAAATATCGAATATTTGGAGGTACCGTTATATGGGGCTATACGAAGGCGTTGACCCGCACGAACAATTTTCTGTCGTAGGCTGTAGTATCTATTACGAACTTCAAGTACCAAATTTAAAACATTTCCGGTGAATTATGTCGCTAAAATCATCAAAATACAAAATATCGAGAGGTACCATTATACAGGGGCTATACCAAAACGAGATCTACCTGACCCATTTCCAATACCAAAAGTACTGCAGACAAAATATACATTTGAGTAAAATTTTAACAACCCACGGACAGACAGATAGACGGACTGACATCGCTAAATCGTCATAGAATTATATATTTTGTGGGGTCTAAAATGTATATTTCGAGGTGTTACAAACGGAATGACAAACTTAATATACCCTCCATACTGTAGTGGATGGTATGAAAAAACGGGGCTGCGTTCTAACTCCCGCCGACCCAATCTCTTTACGACGTAAGTTTAATGGATCTTTCACAGACATCTATTGTATATCAAGCTAATAAAATCTACTTAGCACCATCTACATGTCGACAGTGCTTTATTTATATCTAGTGTGCCATTAGAAAAAGTACTGTACAGTTTCCTCAAAATACAATATAAGTAATGTTTTTGCTTGTGTGTTACGTTTCTAGGACGTTTTCCAATCTTACGATGTTACCACACGTTTTCAAGATATTGGTAAAATGTAATTCAGTAAATAAAGACGAGCTATAATAAAATTAGGTAATACCGATTTAAGCATATTTTAGAGCTTTTGCTTCTGAATCAATATAGAAAAAAAATAGGAATTAGTCGCTTTGTTTGCAATATTTTAGATTAATTATTACGGACACCATTTAAATTAATAACTGTTCGATATCACAGCAAGATTTTAAGAAGATTTAACCAACTGCTGAAAACGCGAACTACTTC
Organism: Musca domestica; assembly: GCF_030504385.1. NCBI lineage: Eukaryota > Metazoa > Arthropoda > Insecta > Diptera > Muscidae > Musca > Musca domestica. The sequence goes on along the minus strand of NW_026712328.1, from coordinate 20,017,078 downwards.
CAATTTTTATGTAAGATTTCCGTAATTTTTATCAGGTATGTAACACAACCCACTTAAAAATGACTTACATTTTATCTTACATTAATCAAATTTTTTTCTGTGTGACATAAGCACAATGTATGTTTGCGTACGAAAATAAAAAGCAAATAATTGTAACCTTGGCAAAAATAGTATTTTATAGGATCAGATTGTTTTGAATAACATAACGAACTATTTTCCAGAATTCAAGTTATTTGGCTTAGAAAATTGCTTTACTTTCAAAGGCAATTCGAGAACAACGAAACCAGTTTTTGTACATGAGTTTAACTAAAGGAAACAATCTTCAAATTGAAATAAAATGACTATGACTGATATCGACTACCTTTCTATTTGTCCGTTATAATTGAATCCAAAACATCTTAACATTTCAAATTAAATTGCTCGTTTGTTGCAGATCATTGTTCAAAATTTTTTGCAACATTTCTCAATGCATCTCAACATGATTGCATGCCTCGTATCCCTCAACATTTTCCTTCCAGTCAACATTGTACCCTTAACACATACTTTCCAGCAAAAGAGAACGACTATATTCTCTTAATTTTTTACGAGCATGCGTTCAACTTTGGCGGGAAACAGCTGATTGTAAATTATTGCAGGCCATCATGGAACAGTTATGTCAATTGCGTGTGTGCACAACAGAGATAGAGAATACAACAACGAAGCAATTAATCATATTTATGTGATGTTGTTCTCTCACTCACAGTTAATTTACAACGGTAAACAAGGACATTACTACGGCAACAACATTTCGTTTTTGAGAGGGAAAGAGATTTTCTTATCAATTAAGAGAGGGAGAGTTTCTCGTGTGCATGCAACCACTACGAATATGTTGGCTGACTCGTTATGACAAATGTTGCCATTTCCTTGTTACTACTCTGTGAGAGCAAAACAAACAGCGCAAAAGTTGTTGCGTTGAGTTTGAAACAGCTGTACAAAAGAATGGCTGTTGATATTTTGCCGTCGGCAATCAATGGCTGGCTAAAATCTCCGCCTGCATATTCATTTTTCGTTTTGTTGTTCTTGTTATTATTGCGGGTTGCCATGGCAAGAGCCCGGTGTGTGTGTGTGTGTTGTTTTGCAACTATGTGTGTGTATATGCGGATGAGTGCTTGCATGTGAGTTTTTGCTGAGAGTGTGTGTAATATTTATGGGTTGATCAATGTGAATCGACGGATGTATGTTTTATGGAGGTCGAACGCCAGAAACCAAATCAGCCATTATTCATTTTTTCGGCAATTCATTGTTTGTCCTACATGTTGAACAAATTAAAAATATGAAATGTGGAAGAAAGGGTTCGTTTGCAACGTTGGAAAAATGAAAACTAGAATGAATGATTTTTAAAAGTTGCTAATAAATTTATTTGATTTTTTTTTAAATTTTAATATATAATAAATATTTGCTTTTATGAATATTTTATTTGACAAATTTCCGACGGTAAAATGAATAAAAACAAAGGTGCAGTTTGTTAACTAATTGCTGGGAAAACGAAAAATGCTACACAATTGTTTAAACAATATTTCTAAATAAAATTGCTTGTAATTTGATCTTAATATTTCATATGCCAATGTTGAGTTCCAGCCGTGCCTGAAGTTCTCGAATAGTGTTTTAATTAATTTCCTCCAATTAGAGGGCGCCGTTTCACGAATTTTACTTCTGGAGGAGCCAAAAATTTTCAATCGGACTTTGTTCATCCTTCCGGATAAATGAATTATAAATTCTTAAAGCCGGACGTTTAATCATTTAATAAATCTCTGCTTGGTAAAAAACCCAAAGTCGGCATTTTTTAATGTTTATACTCAAAAATAAAATTTGATATTGTTGTAACAAAAGAAAAGAGGACTTATTCAATTGAAATTTACCTTTAAGGTTATTCAGAATCCGATACAATTCATTTTCTTAAAAATCACTTTAGAAAAATATATTGATTGATGATAAAGTAGGTTGACAAAATTTTACCCAAATGTATATTATGTCTGCAGGACTTTTGGTATTGAAAATGGATCATATAGGTACACGTTTTGGTATAGCCCTCATATTACAGTATCTCCCGATATTCGGTATTTTGATGACTTTAGCAACATTCTTCACCGAAATTGTTTCACATGTGGTATTTGAAGTTCGCAATGAATACTACAGCCTAAGAATGAAAATAGTCTGTGCAGGTCCACGTTTTGGTATAGCCCCCATATTGGTATTTCGCAGTATACGGTATTTTAATGATTTTGGCTACATTATTTACCAATTTATGTTTAGTTTCCTATTCCGGTCCACGTCGCGTATAGACCCTAATATAACGGCTACATTCGGTATTTTTAGGATTTGAACAGAATTTTTAACGGATTTTATTGTGGATAATTTAAAAATTCCGATAATATTCGATAGAGATATTACATCTTTAAGAAAAGGGATGGTACTTTTAAGATTTGGATAGAATTTTTAAGGGATTTTATGAAGGATAATTTAACAATTCCGATAAATGTCGACAAAGATTTCTTTAAGAAAAGGGAAGTGGTTATTTACCTAAATATTTAGTCGATGTTATAAGGATTTATACATTACACTTCATTACTATAATTAAAAGAATTGAGTTAGAATTAAACTCTAATAAATTGAATTCAAAAATGAGTACAACCTTAAAGTGTTGGCTACTTTGACAAATGTACATAATAACTGTTGGGACGTATACAGGATGGAGACTCGCTTGTCCTAACCTTCCATATATATGACTCTTTTGTTTTAGTCAGATTTCGTATTATTTACATAAAAAAGTTAATTTTTATTCGTTTCTGCATTTTTTGGGGGACAGAAATGAGGTTTTCTTATTCACATAAGAATTTAAGACTTTTCCTTGCAGTTCCGTGTTATTTTAAAATACATTTTAAGAGTTCTAAAATATTCATTAAGGCATATAGTTCTTAAAATTTTTCCAAATTTGGTCTATGCAAATTTTGCTTACCAAATTCCTGGGTATAAAACTTTTATGCACAAAATTAACTACAAAATGCTACCGGTTGTTTTTTATGATTTATATAATACGCCAAAAAATATAAATAGTTTTGTACTTCCTTCCTGAATAGAAGAATTCCTCCAGTTTTATGCATGGTCAACTTTTATATTTTTTTCGTTATTTCTTTTGTATGTTAATTAGATTTCTGTATATTTTGTGTTTTTTTTTAACGGTTCCCATACCTTTTGTTGGATAACACCGACGCCATCAAGGCAACAAAAGGTTATATGCTTCAGTGATTACGACAGTCTACCTTTTTTGTTTCAACGAGAAAACATCAAATTCAGAATGGCCAGAAACAACAGGGTTTGTGGTTTAGTAGAAAGTGATTGACGTTAATGAGAAAATTGGAAAATATAAAAATAAGATGGAGAAAACCTGAAGTAAAAGAAAAAAATTAATACAATGTGTCGGAGGAAGTTTTATGTACATCAGCCTTTCTACAAATTTTACTTCTTCTTCTTCTTTATCTTTTCGAATTGAATCTATGATATATCACTGTCTTAATTTGTAGTTTTAAAATCTCACAAATTTCGTTTAATTTATTATTAATAACAAATCTAGATTGCATTTTATCATTTTGATCGTAGAGTAAACCAACAGTGACTCATAATTATTCTCACACTGCAATAAAGAGAAAATGATCATAATTCATATGATATAGCAAAACAGTTGTAATGGTCCGCTGCTAAACTGATAGCTCATTAAAAGAACAAACATGAACTACAAATTGTTACTCTGAGAAACAAATGGGGATAAGTCAACAATTTTAACAAATCCAAAACGATGAACAGATTTTAGAGCATGGGTAGTTTGGTCTCATGACTTAACATCGAGATTGCCTTAGAACTTTGCTTAATTGTTGTAGATATAACAAAATCACGATAATTGTGTATAGATATTTTTATATTCGTACAATTATGTAGTTAACAACCAACAAACCAACGGTTGGCTGGTAATGAAGCATAGAATCATCAATGGTAGTTACCTTGTTTACTCCCTATATATTTTTATTCATTTATTATTATATATATATTTTTTTTGTTTTGCAAAATATTGACTTGGTACTTTTTCACATTAGAATGACAGTGTAATTACAGTGATATTTTAGACAAGCCAAATACATAATTCAAAAAATATATGAAAATTAAAAAATGCAGTAAATATATGTATAATATATATGTAATTCAGTTTGCTGTTCGCAGCGCTTTTATAGCAATCTCTAAGGCTAGTGTAATCGCAACGAATTCACTTGAACAGAAATTAATATTTTCCAATTTTTTCGTGGAGGTGAATGTATGTTAGAAAAGAGACTTTTAAGAGAAGTTTCATTTCGCTCACTATCATTGTTACCAGTAAATGTGACTTTGATTTGTTTTGGAAATGTTTGTAGCTGTAGCTGCTGTAGTTTTAGTTCGTTATTCACGATATCTTAGGCATTTGTTACAGTGACGGAGGTCAAGTTTGAAAAATACTAAAATCGTCAAATACTTAATAAAGGGAGTTACCGTTATATTGGGCCGAATACCTACACTTTTACAGGTAATTTTTGTGATTGACCACTACAAATACAAAACTTGAAACAATTCCAGTGAATACTGCGAACAAAGACATAAAAATATGTTTCAGTTCAGTTATATAGGGTCTGCATCAAAACAATGTATCCCATTTTCAACACAAAAAGTCCTGCCGATCAAACACACATCTGAGTACAATTTTATCAACCTTCTTCATTTCGATCGGGAGCTAGAGTGATTTTACAGACGGACAGACAAACAGACCGACATCGGCTAATCTAATAGAATTTATAATTCTAAAATTTATATTTCGAGGTGTTACCTCCCTCCATACTATGGTAAAGGGTATAAAAAAGGCAATCAAAAATGTTAAGCTTCTAATAATATATTGAGAATATCTTCCTTCGTTGGACCACCCCAATATGAGCTCACATTTGTTTCAAAGTCTTGCTTATTTATTTAAAACTTTCTAAGAATATCATGTCAATGTGTTCTTCCTTCTTCTGTTTTTGGTTCTGCTTCTGCTAACTAGCAAACAAACCAAGAAAAATGTCAAAGTTCTTGCGTTTCTTTGCCATATTTTGCTGCTCACATATCTGTCTCTCCTCGGCTCCCTTTCTTGCGACTTGCTGTATTTTGCCTTTTCAAAGCTTTTATTTGACTTGCAATTCCTTGGGATTTAAAATTTCAACATTTGTCGGCAATTGTTGTTACTATATTTAGGGTCTGGTTTTTTGGAAATTCAGATACTATGTGTGTGAATATTATTGTAGATGTTGTCATTTAAAAAATAAATTCTAAGAATTTGTATATATGTTGTGTTATTTGCTGTTGCTTAAAATTTAGCACAAATAACAACCAAACGGACACACTCACATGCAAACACTTAGTGACAGAAAATAAAATGTCCACAAAATTTCAATAACATTTTTCATACATTTGTTTTGGTAGTTCTTAAAATTGTTGTTTTTTCTGACATTATATTAGCATAAATTTCAAGGGCTGGTCATCTTAGTAGAGGGGGCAAGTACCAAAATTTACAAAAAAGATTCTTTGAACAAATTTGCTTTCATTTGACAAATTCCTGTGACTTTGAATTTTTAATTCTGGAAGCTGGTAACTCTAAAAATATCAAAACGGAAATGTCACTACAGACAATGAACAAGCCCTCACTGCTGCTTCATAATAACAAGAAATTAAATTTCAAACGGAAATTAAAACAAGTTCATGTGAACAGTGCCAAGCAAGGGAAGTATTTTTTTTTTTTTTTGTTTCTCCAAAACAAAATGGAAAAAGGCAAAAAAATTTCAAGATTAAAAAATCGGCAATCATGGATTAAAATTATGTAATATCTTGGGTTAGATCGGTCGGCATATTTGTTTGAATCAATTTTTCCAAAAAACAATTCGTTGCTTACAAACACTTCCTCCCAAAAGAATTCAGCTGTCTGTCTATCTTTCATTCGGTCATACCCATCATCATTGGCTGTGTATGAACTCTTGTTTTTCTTTTTCTACCGAAGTACTTTGTTTTTGTTCTGTACATCCATGGCAAAGTAAAGTGCTCCAATTTCCTGACTATAGCATTTTGCACTTAATAAAAAATCGCTTAAATTGCTTCAAATTGACTCACACTTCAAAATATAATGGGGAGAAAATCTTCACAATGCAACGAACCGACAGACAGACAAACAGACTAAAAATGAAAGACTGTCGGCTGGTTGGCTGACTGGATGGATGGACGGACTACAAAAGCAACAATAACAACAAACAATTTACAAGAAAATACATTACAAGACAACGACCAACCGTCCGATATACCGGCTTATATACTACATTGTACTTCGTATGTATGTATGTATGTATGTATGTATGTATGTATGTATGTATGTATGTGCTATATCCCAACAACAAGAACAATAACATCAACAAAATTTTCGCACAAAATTTTTGTTAAAAGAAGAAAACAAAACTTGAACGTACAACAAAAATCGTTGTGCTGCCCTGTCAGTATAGCTCAGTTCTGCTTGTCTTATTCTTTGGCATTTTGTTAGCTGGAAGAGTTTTGCGTTTTAACGTTTATTTCAGACAAACCGACCGACGTACGTACCGACACACATATACATATAGTTAGATTTTTACACGCGTATCCAGGCAAAAATACTCTCCCCCCATCTTCAGATGTGAATAAGCGAAACTGTTTTCCGTGTGGAGCGTCCGACCCTTGTAAATTTATCCGAAAAAAGGTAACAACAAAATTATAACAGCATATTTAGAATCGTTCAATGAAAAGGAACACTAGATCCATTCCATCCTGTCGGTCACATCAGAGATTGGTGGGCATTTAGAGCGTATTGGATGATAGCAACGATTGGAATTCGAGGGAAATACGTTGTAGAATAATTTTGAGTGGAATATTTTTAATTATATCTGCGCCTTAACGAAGATAAGCTGATTTACCTAATTTTTAAGCTGAAAATGCAATTTTTCTTATTCCCATGTCTAACTAATTTCATATAGTTAGATTAAGTATATAATAAAAAATAAACAACAACTTTTTCAAACCCATAGGTAATGCCATCATTAGTTTATTAATGTTACCTCGTAATGAGTTATTCGACTAATGTGGCCTAATGGCAATAATGTTTTTAGTGGAAAATACCATCGTAGTACTCATCATCATCTTTGCTAACATCATCAACATCACTGTTATTATCTGTCTGGGTCCACGTCATTGCATTTAGCAAATCGTACACCATTCAGTCGCTGTCTGCCAACAATATCCTTTAAGACAAGAGACTTGAAACGACGCAAATTTTTAAAGCGAATTCTAACACACAACCCAAAAGCCAAGTGAACATTTTACAACACCAACATAACCAAGAGAAAGACAAAGACGTTGAAGCAACAGCAGCAACAAACATCTGAACAATATCAGAAGCATGAAAAGTTGTAGTGCTTTCTGGAGAAATTGTTAAGCGGAAAGTAATATGCTGTCTCGTAGTAAAATGTTGAATAAAACAATCCCTTCCCTCATCCTCCACCCACCACGCTAAAATTAGAACTTCAACCAAAGCAAAGTAACGTCATACATTCATTCACAGCATTTAACAAGTTCTAAAGGGAGTTTAATATACCTAATGTGGAAAATGTTTAAGATGAAAATGGTCTAAATTGAAAAAAATAGTAAAAATTAAGTTACGTTCGGGTCGGTGGTATTCATGTAAGTAAGGGGTTTAAAATTTTGTTCTGACTGTAACATGGATTACTTGAATATTTTTCCGATATCTCAAGTATGACATTTTTTTAAATATTTTTTGAACATAGATGTTGCGTCCCGAAAGGTAAAATTTTTTAAAAAATTCTATCTGAAAAGGATAAAAAAAAATAAAAAACTTCTAGGTTTTTTTTATAAAGAGGTAATTCAAGGCCTTATTGTTCTATAAATTTGTAAAATAATATTTTTTTTATATTCTAGCATATATAAAATAAAACCAAAAAAATAGAAAATAGAGCGACATATATAGATAAAGGTCATTTGGCATATAATCAAAAAAAAAAAAAAACTAGTAAAGAAAGTCTTAAAGTCGGGCAGGGCCGACTTTATGATACCCTACACCACTTTGCTAATTAAGTAGAGCTCCACATAACAATTAAAAGTTTTTATGGGAGAATTCAATCATACACGCTGTGATTATAATTATAATTTAAAGTTCAAAGGACTAAATATGCCGCAGCATTTGTATCTTTTAAATGCGGAATTGTATTGCCCATTTGGTGCACAATTAATTTGAAATCGGATAAAGATATATATGGGAGCTATATCCAAATCTGAACCGATGTCGATAAAATTTGGCAAAGATATTTCTGAGCTGTGTTTGATATATTTCCCGGAATATCGTTGTTACGGAGTGCATATTACGGTTGTGGGTAACAAATATAACAAATCGGATGAATAATATATATGGAAACTATAGCTATATCTGAACCGATCTTCACCAAATTTGAAATACTAGCTTCTAGACTCAATTCGGTCGTAAGTGCCAAATTCCATCCCATTTGGACAAATATTAGACGTTTGGTGCACAATAAAAGGTTAAAAAGACGAAGTTATATATGGGAGCTATATCCAAATCTGAACCGATCTCGATAAAATTTAGCAAATGTATTTCTGAGCTGTATTTGATATATTTCCCCAAATATTGTTGTTGCATTGTGCATATTACGGCGGCGGTGGACAAAAATAACAAATCGGATGAACAATATATATGGGAGCTATAGCTTTATCTGAACCGATTTCGATCAAATTTGGCATACATATTTTCAGGCCTAATGTGGGTGTATATGCAAAATTCCATACAATTCGGGCTGCTATTACACGTTTGGTGCACAATAAAAGGCAAATCGGACGAAGATATATATGGGAGCTAAATCTAAATTTTGACCGATTATCTCCAATTTCAATAGGGTTCGTCCTTGGGCCTAAAAAAAGATCTTTGCAAAATTTCATCTGGATCGGTCAATAAAGTCGAATTGTACTTTGTTTATAAAAATACATGGACAGACGGACAGACGGGCGGACGGACATGCATAAATCGACTCAGAATGTGATTCTATGCAGATCATCAAAAGGAACTATGGGTCTATCTCTTTTCCTTATGCCTGTTACAAACAAATGCACAAAGACATAATACCCTGACCACCTTGTGGTGTAGGGTATAAAAACGGATAAGAACGTTGCCTCATTTGAATCATTAATTTCTACCAGAGGCTCCTATCCTACTGGAAACAGTTGTTTCACAGATGGATCAGTGCTAGGGGAGAGAGTGGAACTGGAATTCTTTATATACCATATATATAATCTCTTTTCTCTTTCCCATACACCGTAATCTCTTTTCTCTTGCCCGATCATAATACGATACGAGACAGACTGTCGTAAACGTCGAAACAGAAAGAGGGATCGCAATAAAATCCATAACATCCAAGATAGTAAAATAAAAAATTATGTTGGAATCTATAATCTCAATCAACATGTCTCAGTACGCATTATATTGGTTTTCGGTTATGAGGGGAAAAGAGGTAATGAGATTGCGAACTCCCTCGCAAAAAACAGATAGGAAATTAGTTAACTTAGACAATCCAATACAGCTAAATGAATCACGTCTAGAGTTAAAGGTATGGTGAAAAAAGTCCACATTTCCCTATGTAACAATGAAGATGTAGGGAAAAACACAAAACTCTTGTAGGAAGACCCCAATGAAGTAAAAACGAAGAACCTTTTATTAATAGGTAAGAAAGAGATTAGTAGGATAACAGGCCTCCTTACGCGTCACCTGGGCCTAGAAGCCCATTTATGAGGGCATGAGGGGAACTCGATAAAATGTTGGTGCATTTCTCTGTCAATACCCAGTGTTTTAAAATATCAAAAGCCAATTCTTAGAGTAAATGAAATAAGTTAAGGAATTTTGTTAAGGCAACGGAATTCCTTATATAATTAACTGAAAGCTATACGTCTTTTTTTACGATTTTTCGCCCTTCTTTTCAACCTAACCTTTGAATAGACAATAGAAGCAAATCCGAAAATAAGAACCCATCGATGATGAAGATAATATATTCTTTATAGACTAACCTGCGCTTGAAGTATTAAAAAAATGGGGAGGCTTTGCCAACCAGAGTTAAGCCCAGAAAACTCGAAAGTTGACTTTATATTAATGCTGGTCAAAAATTCGGGCGTAATCAATGATGCCTTCGGGGCGTTGTTGTGGTTCAAAAGCCATTTTTTACAAATTTAGGCAAATCCTGTATATTATCATCATTGACTCATCGATTTTTTTCTGACTTTTGTCGTTAGCTGCCTTTGACGTAAAATAAGAAATGGCTCAGTTCTTTTTCGGTCTATAATTTTAACTAGATCACCCTAATTCCTTTGTATTACTAATTCCATTCTTAAACAGTTTTGGCAATTTTTGCCAAAAAGTTTCTCCAGAAAACATCAAAAAATTATCTGATTCCCCTAAAAGCTTTTTCCCCTCACTGAGGTTTTGCTAATAAAACCAAATCATTTGAAATCCAAAGTCTTAAAATATAGAAAATTTTCAACCATTTTTATTTTCAATGCTATAAATCGCTGTATTCAATATTAAAGATCCATCCATTCAATTTCCTTAAACTTTAACAACATCACCCACACATATACACACAAAAAATTTATCCTTAGAAATCCACATCCACTTACTGTCTATTACTTTCCAAGCCTATGTCTATTTTGTGTGCGCGCTTGTGTGTGATTTTATTAAGCCTCTGCTGCTATACGTTTGGTGTATACATGTGGGTGTGCGGCGAGTGTCTGGGCAAATGGGTGAATGAGTGGCTGCCTAAACATTATCTTTGGCGTCTCATTTCCTAATTATGAGGGAAACCCAAAAATTGTGTCATTTTTTGAGTGATTTATGTGTTTTGGAAATATGTCAAATATTTATGTATTATTATATTCATACATATATAACATAAAAACAAAAAATATACATACGTATATTTATATTAAAAATGTGTTTTTGTTTTTCCCAACTATTGTTTGTGTGGATTTTCGATTGTCTGGCAAATGCTGAAGTATGTATGGATTCTGTTTGATGTTGATTCCTTGGTTTGTCTTTAGAATCATCCAATGTTTGTGTTGTTTTGATTGAAAAATAAAAACAAATATCTTTGGCAGTTCCTAGAAGCAAGAGACGATAAAGTGGAACCAAACGGTTTACTTCCCTAAAAAGTGTTGCAAATTATTTTTAAAACAAATATACATATATATATATATATATATATATATATATATATATATATATATATATATATATATATATATATATATATATATATATATATATATATATATATATATATGTATATATTTCAGTTTCTTGTTATTTTATTGTTGCCTTTAATTTTTCTCATAAAACTTTAAAATGCCTTTTCGTATCACTCAACACTTTGCCTGACTTGGCTTTTGCTACATTGATAACAAATAGTTTAACATTACATTGTATGTTATCCTTAATACTTGAGTATTACTTGTATCACACTATTCCGCTCTCACACACACACGCACAAAATATGAAAAGAGCCCAACATGAAAGGCTGTCTGAACATTAGACACGACATTATTTTGTTGAAAAGATGTTCGTTTCATTTTATTTTCCCTGCTATGTTGTTCAGTAGGGGTATGCCACCGGGCTAGAGCAGGAAACATAGGAAACGAGAGAGAGACAGAGAAAAAAGATTTGAAAAAAATATTTTAAAAAGCACTTCAAAAGGAAAATATTCTGACAAGTCTGCCGACAACATTGTCTTATTTTTGCATACCACACAAATACATGAACGAGGGTAAATTTGTAAATTTGTGTGTAAGAGCATTACAAGTTTGGTAAGAAAATATCATTTGTAAACAATTTGAAATGGGAGAACAATTCCTATTTTTATCAGAACTCAGATTTACTCGAGTGAAAAAAATCGCGAGCGAGACTGCTTGAAGAGTACTAGTTTTACAAGAAGTTTTCTCACCACTATTTAGTTTTGTGTGGAAGGGCGCCGATGGATTTTGGGTACAAAAAGAGCACAAGAAAATTCACTACTATGTGCTTTGTTAGCATATATATGTACACGATATCGAATAGCCCACATACAATGATGCCCGCGATATTATATTTTTTAGCCACATTTTTCAATGGAATTGGCTTAAAATGTAAACAAGGAGTTCTCTGTGAGTACTTTACCCCCTGAAAGAGAATTGTCTATATAGGTCCACGATATCGTATAGTCCCCATACAATGGTGTCCCGCGATATTGGGGTTTTTGATGATTTCAGCCACATTTTTCAATGGAATTGGCTTAAAATGTACACAAGGATTTTTCTTTACCCTCTGAAAGAGACTTGGTTATATAGGTCCAAGATATCGTGTATATCTCCCGATATTCGATATTTTAATGATTTTAACCACGTTTTTCAATGGAATAGTCTGAAAATGCACACAAGGAGTTCTATGTTTTATTGTAGCACCCATATAACGCTACCCCGAGATATTCGGTATTTCCAGGATTTTCGTGACATTATTCACCGATATAACGTCAAATTTCATATTTGAAGCCCCCATATAAAGGAGTTCATTCAAGCGGTATTTTTGACGGACTTTTTTTTTTGAAAAATTTCAAGTTCCTTCCGAATGGTGGAGGGTATAAAACTGTTTCTTTACTTGTTCTTGTTTTGTTCGCCTGTAGAAAACAATTACATACTTACAAATAAAACAACGTTATGACAATACCTAAAAGGGTACTCTACAATAGTGGAATCTGATCTTTTGCGAGTGGGAGTAAAATTCGAGTGTAATGGAAAAAAGAGCACACTTTATTTCATTTTTTACTCGCCGAAGTACTTTCTCTTCGCAGTTCTAATTTTTATTAAACGTGAACCCAAAACATAAAAATCCAGAATTTGGAGGTACTGTGAAATGAGAGCTATAAATTATTTCCGATTTTTTAAAGGGTTAGTAATCTATTGAGAAGAAAATAAAGAAATTAAGTATACTATAGCTTATTTGGTTATAAAACCTTAAAGAATTGACCGATATAGCCATGTTTCGTGACCAATCATCCAAAATATAAGACCAATTTTTGTAGAAAAGCAATATTAATATACTTCCCAACATACAATGTAGAGAATAAATCTCTGTTGAAGCCTTAAATTGTGCGGCATAAAGAGAAAAGAAGTAAATTCGTTTAGTTCGATCGAGCTTTTATATGGTGGAGAACTTGGAGGGACTTTTTCAAATATTTCAAGTCGAGAAAGATTTTAAACAAACTCAATTCAGTTTTTCCTTTAAATGCTATACTCATTTAACAATTCTTCGAAATTTTTACATTTTGGAGATTCTGAAACAGTTTAGCATTTATTATTATCGCATTTATTACCAAAACTTCTGCAAATACCCTCATCACAATAGCTATGTATAAAATTTTGTATTTATTTTGTCGTGTTTCACGTAGTAGCAGCAGTGGCAACTTCTCATTGCTACTTAGCCATCATCATCACCATGGTACGCAAGAACCCGGAACATATTAAATACTTATGATGATGAACACGACAAAGCTAAAAGTTTACAGGCTGTTGGGCAGACAGGCTCATAATGCCAAGAGTCGTGTTTGCGTTATCAAAGGCATTTTAATTTAATTAAAAAATTTCAAATTGTCCCCTAAGGTGGAAATGGTAGGAAATCCAGTCATGAGTAAAAGAAAATTATTACTATAAACACAAATATAATCATTTCTTTAAATTAAAAAAAATTATTTAATTTTAATAAAAAAACCCATAAAAAGATTTAATCAATTAATTACTGAAAACAAAAAATTTTCAAATGCTCTAGATTAAGAAAAATAATTTCTAAAATGCATTACACCAGATTTGTATTCCTCATCCCAATTTGCTTTAATTCAATCAAATTGGCATGGTTTTCTAGCCTTTGTCATTCCGTTTATCTTCCATTTATGATATTTATTTTCAATTACAACACTTCAATTGTATTTACCACATTTCATTTTTTTTATTTTTCATTTCCTTTGTTGTTCTTTGGCAAAGGAATAAACAACAAAATTCGATATTCATAACAAAAAACGACACGTTTGTTTACTTGCTCTCTAATAGCAAATCAGCATTTAGGGCACGTTTCGCTGATATTGATTTCAATTATCAGAGATTTTTTTTCCATTTCGTTGATTCAGTGTCGATGCCAAGTGTTTCGTTTGCCTACCACCTACCTTTACTTTTGATATCAAAGGACGAAAGAACGAAGACAACACAATGACACTTTCAAGAGCTCTAAAAGTTTTAAAATTCTTTGGTAGCCAATGTGGGGGAGGGGTGTTTTTTTCCTGTATTTTGGCGCTTCTTATTATTATCGTCGTCATCATAAGCGGCAACAGCAGTGTAAATATGGCAAATGTTTGGAAAACAAACAAAAATATTAGACTTGACAAAAGAACATAATGCCAACTACCATGAGGACTACTGACAATTATAATGCCAATATTGGGAGCAAACAGTTCTAGTGCGCATGTTTATTGAGAACAAAAAACATGGTTGAAGAGATTATGTTGTGAAGCAGTTCTGCGAAGGATGGTGGTAACATGTAGAGAAGGATATTTTATAAATTATTGTAAATATAAGTGTTGAATTCAACGGCATCAACTTAGTTTGGATAAATTATTTCTGAAAATATTAAGACCATAATCTGAATACAAATATTTTTTAACCAAAATTTATATCTGATTGGAGTGGCTTGCAGTTTTTAGGTTCCCAAACTACAGATTATGAAATAAAGGTCCACTATGAAGTACAATCGCCATATGGAGTGGCGTGTATGTCTATTTTATTCAATATTTCCAAGATTTCTGACAAACATTTTCATCAAAATGTTTGTTATTTGGCAGTCTATTAGTTTTTGAATAAATACCACGTACATAATTTTTCCTTTTTTTAAATTTTATTGAAAGATAGCAAAAAATATCGGAAATAGCATCAAATTTTAAAACAAGTTTAGATTTGTTCAAATTGGTCAACTTTGGCACGAATTATGGGTTTTAAACGGCCAATGAAAACGTCACAGGCCCATTCCCGTCGATGACACGGTCGATCAGTACGAGCGGAGAGCGACCATCGGCTGTTATGGCGGTCTACACCATCACCATGGCCGGCGCTGGAGTTCTGGTGGCCAACCGAAGGTGCACATTTTCAACTGACCTCTTTGGCAAGCAAACACGATCCTTTTATTTGTTTACAAACTGCTGGACTACGAATGTTTTCTCATCGGAGAAAACCAAACAAAAAAGTTTACCACTTTCGTCCAAGCGAAGGTACTCTTTAGCTCTTTTGAGCCTATTTTCTTTCTGTTGCGGTGTAAGTTCTTGCACTTTTTGGAATTTCAATGGCCTTAACTTCGAGCTCATTTCTCAATATTTGCCGAATGGAATATTGCGATATGTTTAGCTCACGAGCCATTTTTCGGCCACTGCTATCAGTGCGACGCGATCAAATCGCTTCTTTACTTTTCGATCCATTTCTGCTGATGTTGTTGTTTTCTTCCGTCCACTTCCTTGACATCAGACTACGCTACCAGTATCACGATAACGAGCGATGGTAGGAGACACAAAATGATTTATTCACATTTTAATGCTGGAGTGCTCTAACGATAGCCACTTGTGGTTTTCCAGCCAAATATAAAGAAATCACACTATCACGCTTAAATTCCATGAGTCAATTTCGACTATGAGACTTTGTAATAATAAAAGTCGATTTATCAATCGATCGTCCATAAATTGGAAGTTTAGGTTATTAATACGAAAAAAATCTACTTCAGTAGATTGCAAATGTATATTCATTTTTTAATGACTTAAAACTTTTAATAGAAACACTTCAAATATTTTGAGGTAATAGTTCTTTTTGTTTTACTTTCAAACATTGGAAATTTTGCATTTCGACTGCTAAGTGGTTATTAAACTGTGATAGTATTTTTTGGCGTTGTAAAATATCACTCTTTTAGTCATTAATAAAAAGAAAAGGAAATAAACAAATATGTTCATTATTATTAACATAATTGTTATTACATCCCATATATTATTTTGTTTTCAAAATTATCCCGACTATTTAAGAGCACACTCCAAGCCGTAAAATTACAACATCTCTCTGCACAACACGAACCTTAAAATTTCCTCTCTGTTGATGGTAAATTTTATCAATGGGAATTTTATTATAAATTTTAGCTGGGAGATGTATTCTCCTGATGCTGGTGTTTATATTCGTTTTAGGGAGATTTTTCTCTGTTTTGGTTGCAGCAACATCACATGATTTGTAGGTTTCCACAATTGTGTGTGTGTGTTGGTGTTTGCCAAGAAAACTTTTGGAGCAATGAAAATGAGCAGAATATACATATTTTCTGATTTCCTCCATAAAATTACCACATTATATAAAAATAAATTTTCCCATAAAGAAGTATACACAAACTTACATGGCCCACGACAATCGACGCTCAGAGCCGATTCGAGAAGGGAAAGCCGAAAAAATAACAATGAATTATTACAAAAGAGTCGAAAAAACGAAGAAAGAAAACAACACACATAAATAGTTGGAAGTGAAACGAGACCACGATGGGGTTGGTAGCCGAAAGCGTTAACGCAAAAAAGAATTAAATTATAACAAATTAATAAAACTCTAAAAATTAAATATTTAAAATATATACAAAGTGCTCATAGAAACCCCAAATTCAAATTTCACGTAGAAGTTTAAACAACATTTGCAATAAGCAAAATAATGTTTTAAAGCAAATTCAGTTTACCGTCGGCAAATCGAAAAAGAAAATATTACAAATTGCCTTTCCCCCCAAAGTCATGTGTTAAAATGTCGTTTAAAACTACTGCTGTGGCCGTGTGTTTTCTCAATCTTGTGTGGCATTTTATTAAATTGCGAACATCATGTTGCCAGTAATTTGTGCAAAAATCCTAAAATCGTTTTGTAATTCCGCCTTCTTTGCCAGAATATTGAAAAAGTTTAAAACGCGCTGGAGAACTAAACGTAAAAAAGTACGCAAATAGCGAAGTCGTTTCAACGCAAAAAAAGGATAGTTAAAACAATTAAATTGTTTAAACAAAAATTAAACCAAAACATTCGCTGCGCTCCTTTTTTGAATTGTTGTTTTTTGTTTTGTTTGGTTAAAAGTTCAAATTTGTTTCTATGTTATTGCGATAAAAATCTTGGGTAGTTTGCTAAATCGCTTTGTGTCTTCAAAAAAAAAAAAAAAAAAAAAAAAAAATCAAACAAAAATATTTAGCCGCCAAGCAATTATCAAAAGCTTTGCTACTTTTTTTCGAAAATTCCGACAGTATAAAGGTTTGTATGATTTTAGAGATTAGATTATAAGGTTGTTGTTGTTGTTGTATAAATAATTGTTGTAGAAAATCTATGTCCATTGTATGACATAAGCGCTTTCGAGCAGGAATTTATTGTTTTTCTTGCTTCTCTTTTAATCTTGCCGCTAAGCTGGAATTGGTCAATGTATAAAGTTACACTTTGTCTGTCAAGAGACGTAAGAAAAATATAAGAAACTGATTAGTTTAGAACAAATTTCAAAGCACGATCTGAATTTGAATACATTTGTCGTGATTTAAACTGTTGAACTTCTACACAAAATAGATTATGAGAATTAGATTATTGTCACTGAACATTTTTGAAAATAAGGATAATTAATATAGATTACTGGTTTTTTCCAAACCTTTATTTTAACAAGTTTCTACAAAGAGAATTGATGTCTAATGCGAACCGCAAACTTATGACCAATAGTTAATTTGACTATGAAGTTATAAGGATCGAGAATATGGAGCTACAAGCTCTCTGTGTCTCGGAATAATATGTTAAGACGTCCCACAATTTTATCTACTTTGTAGATATATTAAGTTTTTCATTCCGTTTGTAACACCTCTAAATATACATTTTAGGCCCCACAATGTATATATATTCTTGATCAGCATAAAATTCTATGTCGATTTAGCAATGTGCGTCCGTCTGTGGAAATCACTCTAGCTTCCGAACGAAATGAAGTAAGTTTAATAAATATTTACTTAATTGTTTATTATGCCTCCAGGACTTTTGTTATTGAAAATGGGCCATGTAGGTTCACGTCTTCATATAGCCCCCCGATATGTGGTATTTTAATGATTTTAGAGACCATATTTACCGGATCTATTTGAAATTTAGCATTTGAAGTTCGTAATGAATGCTACAGTCTATGATAGAAAATTGTCTGTGCAGGTCCACGTCTTCGTATAGTTCCCATATAACGATATCCCCGATATTCAGAATTTTGATGATTTTGGCGATATTATTCAACGGAATTGTTTTAAATTTGGTATTTTAAGTACGTACAGCCTATGACATAAAATTGTCTGTGCAGGTCCACGTCTTCGTATAGCTCCAACATAACAGTACCTCCCTATATTCGGTATTTTGATGATTTTACCGATTTACCGATGTTTTTTTTTTCAAGTTTCGCATTTGAATACAAAGGTTGCCTATGCAGGTCAACGTCGTCGTATAGGCCCTACTACAGGGTTGCCCATATTCGACGGACCCATCTGGCAACGCCATAACTTTTGACAGAGATGTCACATCGCTTAATGACATACCGCGTTTGAAGCGTCAGTCCAAGCAGATTTTTACCATGAACCAATACACGCCACGCGAGCGCTCTGAAATAGTTGAAATTTACATTCAAATCAATTATGAAAACTCAACGTGCTTTTAAAACATTAAAAAATGTGAGAAGTGCGCCTTCTAAGAACACCATTAAGCGTTTATACGAAAAATTTTCGACTGGTAAGGCTCTTTCTAATCCGAAGAGGCCATATAAAAGTCGACCAAGGCGATCGGCCGAGAATATCGCTGCCGTACGATCCAGTGTTGAGAGGTCCCCAAGAACATCCCAAAAACGCCGTTCTCAGCAGTTGGGCATGGCTCGGTCCACTTTACAACGGATTATTCGCATTGATTTGCATTTGTTCCCGTACAAAACTCAATTGACGCAAAGAATGTTGCCTGCGGACAAGCCTCGTCGATTGGAATGGGCCCAAAGGTCCGTCGAATATGGGCAACCCTGTACAACAGCTACTTTTGGTAGTTTTAAGATTGTAACGGAATTTTTAAAGGCTTTTATTTATTTATTTTTTTTTTTTTTAGAAAGTGCCAAATTACCAAATGGTGCACGGTATTTAAAGATCGGCCCAGTCAAACTAATAGCTTTTTTACTTGTTATTAATTTTTTGTTTGTTCGTCGACACTCATAACGCTCAATTTCGTAGTCGGACCTGAATACTGTGTGACGAAGTTACTCATTACAACCTTCAGGTAATGAAAAATATGTTTTTTTACACTACCTTAAGCTATTCAGTTCATATGTCTCCCAGAATAATTTAGAGGGGCTCATATTGTAGCGTTAGTTTGCCGACGCTAAATTTAGAACTCACAACCCTTGGTTTTGAAGTCGGACACACATTCTATCAGCCACCATTACTTGTTTATGACCTTTCCATTGAATTTTTCTGTCAAGGAAGTTATTATCTACAATATTGCTTCATTCGTAATGCTATTACATATATGGTCCTTACAAATACGTAGAAACTTTGGAAACTCTACTTTTACAAAAAAATTCCCAAAATTCTTATTATATTGTAATTATAACACATCATTATCCCACATAAGCCACGTAAAATACTAATAAATCTCCTGCTAAAACCACATTATTACATAGAAAATCGACCAACCCTTTACGGCCCCTGACGAACGCTGCACAACTGGTGTGCGTCGCTGCACTCATAATTGAGCTACAACAATCGGCCAATAAATTGTTGTAATCATCCACAGTCAGATTCATTCTGTGAGCGGTGGCAACAGCATGATGCCATAAATTTCAAATACTAATGATTTGAAAAATTACAAAATCATGAATGCAAAATGGTCATTTTGCTAAAGCACCAGCCGCACCGAACCACAATTTGCTAAAACACCTCTACTTATTGTGTTGTTTTCTTTTTTTTTTTTTTTTTTGTATCTTTGAGAAGTTGTAAAGCACCTTAAAACCATATAAAAAAGAACGCCACCAGTCAGCCAAACGATGTTTAAGGAAAAACTATTGCAACGATGTAAACACACGACAAATGAAAACAGGCCCCAAGGTCATAAAATCAGCAAAAACCAGCAAAAAAAATACTTAAAATCTACGACATGCAACTTGTAGTGCACTCCAAATCCATATGAACGAAATAAAGATGAAAATGATATATGATGTGCAGTGCACTGACAAAAAGTCATTCGGAAAAAGGGAACATTTTTTAAAAAATTAAAAACTTATATTGGAGATATGGAAACTTTCTATAGCTTTTCATTTAGGATACTCCATGTTTTGAATTTTAAATACTGTTACAATACTGAAATCCACTTGCCCGAAAAAGAAGCAAGTTTCAATTAGAAAGTCACCAGTTCTCAGGGTAAAGATAGATGTTCTCACTCGACATCACCTAGCAAAGCTTTTATTATTCCTATTTATCTGAGGTAATACTATCCAGAAAAATTTATTTTGAATCGAATCTCAAGGCAAAATTTACTCGTTTCACTCAGATGCTGAAAAGAATATGGAATAAAAAGTAGAATTTGACAGTTTCTATACAAAAAAATAAATAAATAAAATTTATAGGTGTACACCAGATCTAACTACCCACTCATAGACTTTTCCCCCTAAAATCCTCTCTTCAGTTTTGAGAAAATGCAGTATTGCTATTTTGAATAAATATTGGTCGTAAGTGGCTTCTTTTCGACAATAGAACACCAAAAATTAGTTATCAGTTACCAATCGAATTTCTTTAGTTTCAAGCCTGTAACTCGTACTTCTTACAACTTGTCTTAATGTTAGCTACAAACCACCTATTAAAATATGCCTTACTTTTCTCTCAGTGTAATACATTTGTCAATAATCGTCGGTTGTATGTGTGTGATGCCAAGTGAGCAATAGTATGTATGATTAACCATGTAAGTGTGTTCATAATAAATTATGTGTAAAACAACGTGTGAACTAACATAAATAATTTTCTTAATCCATCTCTTTCTCTGTCTTTGGGCATAGAGCATGATTTTGTTGTTGTTTTTCATTTTATCCTCTGATAAAGAGATGCTTATAGTAACCCACCTTCCCGTCGTGTTTTACGCTCATCAATAGCACAAATTGCAGTTGAGCTATAGTGAAAAACTAAACTAGGCTGATTTGTGTAGTTGAGGTGGATCCTGTTAGTTTGCAGTTTATTGGTTGTCTGTTGCAGACATAGTTGAGGAAATGATCGGATATGGAAGATTTTGCTTTTTCGAACCGTGGTATGGAAAAAGAAATGATGCATTGAAAACATACTTTAAAAAAAACGACAATGAGAATGAATGTGAATAAAACATATTTATTATCTCATTAGCTGAAGCTACGTATTTGAATCTTTCTGTAATTAAGAGGTAAAGAACAAATAAAAACTCTGTGCTGGCAAGAAAATTATCTCATAATTTGTTGGACCCCTCCGTGCACAAAGCGTACACTTAAGTCTTATTACGAAGGGTTATGTGTGTGTGTGTGTTTGTATGATTCTAACAAAAACAATGCTATTTGAAAGGACTCCCCAACTGTGAACATCAATACTCATAACGACTCATAAAAACTGACCCTGTTTCAAGATCTTTTCTTTCGAAGGGTTCTTAATATTTTTCCAGCTGTTTTAGAATATATAAAAATCCCACGATCACTTCCGTTTATTATAGAAGTTCTGTTAAGTTATCCATGTTAAGTATCTCTAAAATACCTGTAGAAAAAACTTAAAAAATTATTGTGTAGTTATATAAGGACAGCTACAGCTACAGATTTGGAAGATCCGCATAATTCTGATATATTTTGATGGGCTCTAGACGTACTTTTGATTATATAAACTTATTTTAGACAATAAAAACCTCTTTTATTTATATTAGAAGTACTACTGAATCTTTTGCAGATCCAAATATCTCTAAAAACTCTTTTATTTATTCAAAGGGGAGAACGTCACTATAGAGGTGTTTCATTTTTAATTCCCCATACAAGTTCTTCTATCTGCAGAATATATTTCGGATTATCTTTTAACCATAGAGGATATCCTTTGTAAAAGTTCTAAACCACTGTTCACAGTAACATTGCAACAAACATTTTGTCCATACATGTGTATATGTATGTGTTCATATGTATTGCAATAAACAATCGATTAAGCTTGGATAAAAATCAATTTGCAGCAATAATGAATTGGTTAACTATGAGTAAAGTGCGCTTGACTGGCAGAATGGAATGAAAAAAATCCTAGATGCGCAAAAAAACTGACGGTCATCTCAATAAAGCTTTCTGTTCACACGTATACAATTTATGTATATGTATGTGTATGTATAAAAATAACTGACAACAGATGTGGCATTCAGCTGGTCCCTCCAAAATTCAGCTTCGAATCATCTCAGTTTAGGTTTAGTTTACCTGGCCAACTGGTTACTGTGACTCCCAACCATACTTTGGCAATGAATAAATTCTACAGAGCCAATTTTTGCAACCGAAAGACACACACACATACACTCTCAGAAAAGCTATATGTGCAGTTTTCTCTTCATGGATCTTTTTTCCTTTTTCATTGTTTTTGTTGTGGATAAACAATTTGGCCACAAGGTGAAATAAAATTTACAAACATTATAATCAGTGGTTAAGTATCACCATCACACTCCACTAAAATCTGCTTTTCTGTTTTTGGGGGGGAAACAGAAAAAGTCCCAAGCTGCTTCCTTGAGTTGAATGCTTATATTTTTGGCTACACCTACATGCTAACCGACGACTGGCTTTAGAATTAGGCATTAACCTGCTTTTCCGTGGAAACTTTAAGAAATATGCGTGTTGTTGGCGGCTGATGGTTGTCTGATCGCCTCTAGTTAGTTTTTTTTCTCAACTGGCTGGCTGGCTGATTCATTTTTGGATTTCTGCAGTGTCCCCTTCCGACACCTTAGTTTTAACTTGAAGTTCGTTGTGGTTGTTATGGCCATAGGCTACACTTGGCGGCCAAATCACGATTCACAACTTAATCCAACAGTTGGTTAAGGTCGTTTAATTCTGTTACTCGCTTCGTCCACCACAAATATTGAAATGTTAACTACAGCAGTTTTGGTTAATGGAGCATGTATTGTGTGTAATCACCGCCAATGCCAAAAAGTAACCACAAACAGGGTCCATTCTTCGAAAAAAAAAGTATTTTGTTCTTCTCTTCTTTAGACCAGTGCATTTATTTTATTTTATTTTATTTTTTTTTTTTTGCTTTCGACCTGCAATCACGTTTTGCTGTATTTTTGTTTGCCAACATTTTGCAGTTCCTCTTTAGGGTTTGTGGTATGTTTGCTTGGTTGGCTGGATTATGCAAGTTAACTTTTGTTTTTCTCCTGTTCCTGTAGGAAATATTCTGGACTTAATAATGTACTCAAATTTAAGTTTTCGTCTCAATTGGTTTATTAACAAGTTCTAAGATGCTGTGTTCTGCATCATTTGTTTTCAACTATTTCAGGGACGTTGTAATAATCTTTTTTCGAAATATTCAATTTTTAACATCATTAAAGGGAAATATTAAGAAATCTAAATAGTTACTTAAGCAAACTCCCAATATTACCACGTCCCTGTTCTTTCATTGTAAATGCTTCTTGTCCCTATTTCCCAGTTTTTTCTTTATGAATCAAAACAGCACTTTTTTCCTCAACAATAACTGCGTATTTCTTCGTTTCGATTCCATGGGTTTTCAAGTCAACTTATTCATGGCAACATTTACATTCTTGGTGAACGATGCAGAAAAACTTTGAAATTATCAAACATCATACAATTGTTACTTTTTATTTTGTTTACAACGGATTTCATTTTTTTCTTTTTGGGTTTCCCGCAAACAATCAAAACTAAGTACGCAAAACTGACTAAACAAATGAAAGGTTAGACCAAAGATATAAGAAGTTCAAAGCAAAAAAAGCTTCGTTTCTTCCATAGAACTCTCAAAGTACAATGTAATTCAAGAATCAAATATGAATGCTGTATTCAACATTTTTACTTCAGCCCAAAGTTATTGGCCAATAATAATGAAGATGTTAAATGCAGCTGTTGCCATTAAAGGAGTTAAACATAACTTGGCTGCATCCATACAAATCCATGTCATGCTAGGCCAATGTTCATGGCCTAACAAAAGCTAACAATCCAATCTCGCCAGTTGAAGATGATTCAACCTGGATAAAAGTGAAGGAAAAAAGATCAAAGTTCATGTCGGCGTTGTTTTTCTTTTCATATTTTTTTGTAAATATTTGAACAATGATGAACTTTATTAATAAACTCATCAAATTGGGCAATAATTTTTGTTGTTTCGCGATTGCAGTAATTCATCAAGATGATTGATAATTAACCTCTAGAATTCTAAGCAATAGAGTTATTGAAAATGTTGATGGTTGAGAATAGTATATGAAATGAATTAAATATTTTCTTAAGAAAAGCCAATTTACTATTTACTATTGTAAAGAATTCAGAGTCCTTGAATGATATTTTTATATCCAAAAACTCCTTGTATAAGAGAGAAGTCGTTTGTGTAGACTTCTCTAGGCCTTTGGTTCTTAAATGACATGTTTAAATTAAATCTTATTTTTTCAAATGAAAGCAATCCCATTTCCCAGCCACTCGTGATAACTATTTGTAATTTACTGAGCTTTTCTGAATGCCCACAATAGTTATGTTGTTGTACTACTTTTTAAAAATAATTTACCTGAACACCGTTCCCGTACATGAAAACCAAATAAACGCAAATTTGGCCGAATAAAAAATAGTACCATGCTTCCCAGCTTCTGGTTGTCTGAAAAGTTTATTTTAAAAGATTACAATCCACTTAGACTTTTTACTAGTTTTCCGTTCCTGTATGAAAACACAACAAACATGTCTTGATAAGAATATATAATTAATTTGATACTGACCTAGTGAAATATAGACTTAGAAAAATTCCATCCAATGGATACCGGATAATGGTTATTAAATTGTAATCGGTAATTCCGAAATTTCAAATGAAAATATTTAAAAGTATATAGCCATATTTCAGTAATTTCAGTAATTCCACTAATTTACGAAAATTAATCCAAAAACATTCCATTACTGATGGAAAAAAAGGATATTAACTCCTACCAATTCTTCATTTCACAATTTGGTAGTATAATGTGAGATACTTAAAAGTGTAAAGCGATATAAATCTTTTTAATTTATAAAAATGTATATCCAAACATTCAGTCAAAATTTAGCCCCTATTTAATCCCTACTCTTTTGGAGCACTAGTTTTTCGTAAGTCTTTTTGAAAAGTTGTAGTTTTTTTAAGCTCTCCTGAAAAAATCCTTATTTCCCTTTTCAACGGATATGAAAGTGCATTCAGTTTCAACTTCTGTTTTTTCCATTGCTGTCATCCACCAAATCATTTGAATATATCCATGTTTCAATACTTTTGCATCATTGCAATTGTTGGAAATTGAGTGCAAAAAAATACTGAAACGAGGAAAACATGTCCCAAACATAATGTCCTGTAGATTCTACACGCGTGTCCTTTTCAAAAAAAAAAAGACTGTCATTTTCAACATACATATACACATACACACGAACATCGAACATTGATTTATGACCATAAATTGCAAAAAAAAGTTAAAAAAAAAAAAAAAACTTTAAAAACCTTGTAATCAACTGCAACAACAACAAGGACCATGTCAGCAAATGCAGCCACTTTCACACATAAAACTGAAGTAGGTGCAACGTTGAAACAAAAAGTAGAGATGGGAAAAACGCTGGAGAACATATCCGTTGTTGTTGAGCGCTGATGATGCCATTGACGCTGATGTTGCCATTGGCGTTGATTATGATGACTGCTATGATGATGCAGTTTCGTTGTAATGGAGGGAGACATGTGAGAAGGTTTTTCACTTAAAAAATCTAGTTGAAAATAAAAAATCTGATAAAATGGAATGAAAATGAGAAGAATTCGTATGTTGACAAAATAATTATTGAATTCTAAGGGCATCGATAACTAATGAAATTGAAATTTATCATTCCAGTAGCAACAACCCAAACAGAATATATCTCCGTGATCAGCATAAATGGTCACATAAGTGGGCAGACTAGTACAAATACTCTTAGTTATTTTAAATCATCAACAAATCAGTTTTAAATAATTATTTATAGATTTGTTGGTAATAATTCGAAGAGGTGGTACTGCATAAGTAATTTGTGTCATTGGCTGTAGTAACGGGTCCGAACTTTATGTACGAAATTTGAAATAACTCCGGGGAATAATGTCGGAAGAATCAAGAAACACCGAATCTGGGGGTATCGTTATATGGACGCTATACTAAAACATGAACCTATTTAGACTATTATCTTCTAAGGAGTAAAGTATTCAGAAGGAACCCCCGTGTGGATTTTAAGACAATTTTATTGAAAACGTGGCCCAAATGTCGGAAAGTGCTGTTACATGGGGGATATACGATATCGTGAACCTATATAAATAATTCTCTTATAGGGGGTAAAGTAGTCACGAAGAACTTCTTGTGAAGAATTTCAGACAATTTCATTGAAAAATGTGGCTAAAATCATCAAAACACCGAATATCGGGGGGTACCATTATGTGGGGCTATACGATATCGTGAACATATACATCGTCTTAGATCATATACATCGTCTACGCTGATCAAGAATATATATACTTTGTTGGGTCTAAAATTATTATTTTGATGAGTTACAAACGGAATGACGAACTTAATATACCATGGTGGACGGTATAAAAATTCTAATTCTGTGGAAATTGAAATACATATGCTGGGAAAAATCCACGGCGTTCCATTCGTTTTTCCCTACTTTGTTTTAAATAAAATTTTAGGAGAAAAGTGTTAAAAGAAATAAAACTTGTTGGATTTGTTATTAGTAAATTTGAAGTTACGAGACTCTAACTTCAGGTTTGTGTTTTTTAATGTATAGTCCCCGCATAAGTCCCCGTATAAGAGTTTCGCGCAATTTATAATATCTGCATTGAATATATTTAAATCCCAAATAATGTACAATTTGAGGGTTCGGGTTTTCAGAGGATATAAACATTTTCTGTGGAAAATTTCCAATGCAGGTTCACTTGTTGATATAGGTCCTGTATCTCTTTTTTTAGAACTTTGAAAGATGTTGGTCAAAATTTCGAATCGTGTTGCCGGCTATTTGACATTATGGGCCCTTGCTGAATAAGAATTACGTCCGATTTCACATTTTTTGAAGGTCCTCGCTTCATGTTGAAATCTCAAGGGTTTAAATACATTACTATGTAAAACAAGTAATAATTAAAGTATTTTTTTAGGATCAGTAGTTAAAAACTCGAAAAAAATGACCTGTTACTCCAGTTTTACATATTCTGGGTATCGGAAACCTAAATTATATGTATTTTAAAAAAATTGCAGCGTTGTGATTGAGGGTATGACAAGCTCAATGTGGCGATTATTATTAGGTGGGACCAATAATAAATTATTTACATAATTTACACATTTGGTAGAAAAAATACTAACTAGTTTTACCTTAGCTGTTCCCATTTTTATTTGTAGGCAATTGTTACGTGCCGATTTCTGGTCAGCCATCTGCTTCTAGACCTGAGTGGCATGCTAGGTTTTCATCGACTAGCTCTTGTCGGAATGGCGAGGTTCTTTGGTTTAAAGCAGACGGAACACGACAACATAGTATAAGAATCATCATGCCTATACGATCACCAAATAATTCTTTAAAAGAGCAGTATATCTTTTTTTTTTTCTTGAACAATATCCATAGCAAATACCTACCTTTGATGACGAGATATTATGTCATCTGAGTGTTTTACCCCTTCCCATCCTTGGTAATCCTTCACTCTATTTTAGTTAAGATTACCCCATATTTGAACTATCAAAATTTGGGCATTTAGGTACTTCATATAATCATATTCCTCTATATAATTAGAATTAGCAATTCATATTGATTATGTTCTTAAATCTAAAGGATAAAATACATAATAATAATAATAATTACAATTTTACATAATAATTAAGTTGTTTTCTTATATAATAATTTTAACATTGCAATACTTCTAAAATTTATCGCATGCGAGAATTTTGTTTTCTGTCTTTTGAATTCCTTTAGTGCAAAAAAAAAAAAGTTCTTTGATTCTTATTTTCTATTTGCTTTTGTTTTGATTATAAGTTTCTTCTAATTGATCTTATGCTTCTTCTTATTCTATTTTTTTGGCAATTTAAAGAAATTGATTACGCAGATAAAATGAAATATGAAGAGCAAGCAGATAAGAGAAACGAAGATAAGATGATTTGGAAGAAATTATAAACAAAACCGGTGTTTGACAAAGTAAAGATAAGGAGTGTCTATTTAGTTAACAAGGAAAAGTAATAGTTTTCGGGTAGTAATTATTTAAATTGTTTGGTGAATGATTATAAAGTTAAAAATTGATTTTCTCGGCTATATTTAACATTTATGGATCTAGTGAAATCAGTACTTTGTGATATTATTGTCCAATTAAAATACGGTACCTGCATTAGATTATTGTTGTTGTGATTGCTTGAAGAGGAGACATGTGCAAAACTCGTTAAGGGTTATTGTTGGTGTTTTCCCAAAGATGGATTATATGCCTTTCAGTCTCTCTTGGAATGATGTCCAATGGAAGTTTTTGTTGTTTTGAAGAGGTGTTGCACCAGACAAGGTGAGTTAACTCAACTTATTTAGTTATGTCTATTTCTAAATATTATTAGAGCTGATTGTATGCTATGGATGGGCGGGTATGGTAAGTCGTGGACCAGATGTAAATAGGTTCGCCTTAATTCCAACTGCGAGCTTATTGAAATTTTGCCCACAGATTGGAAACCTCCAAGCTTCTCAGTTGGGTCGTTTCTCTCTTGTTTTGTCTGGAGAATAATTTAACTTTTCTTGTTTTGACAAAATATTCCTTTTTGAGTAAACTATTTGTTTTTAACTGAATTTAGAAGCTAGTCTAATGGCTCTAATTATTTTTTTTTTTTTTTTATGGAGCCAAGTTCTAAGGATTGATCTCCAAAATTTTGATCTGAATCCCACGAGGTCAACTTAGAAAAGAAATAATTTTAGTAGAGTGCAAACGGAAATAGTTTGTGACAATGAATGACAACTGATGCTGATTATAATTGTTTATAAACAATATGCGTAACATATGATATATGTCATAGTTTGAAGACAACTGCTAGAACTGCCTGTTTATCCCGTTAAATAATCTTTAAGATTCAATTTTTAAAATATAGTATTGGAAAATATTGTAATCCCCTGGAAAAAGTATTTTATAGATACTTAAAGTAGTTGAAATAGGTGGATAACCAATTTTGGTTTTCGTTAAAAAGCAGGACAGAAAAAAAAATCTATAACAAATCTGCTTCGTTCAGCGGATTTATCCGTTAAACGAAAAGAAAAAAGGATTTTTTTTCTTACTTTAACCTCAAGCGTGTGGCTCGACCCACGAAGCCGGGCAATATCATACTGGCATTACCTGCAATTGATTAGGTTCTAAGATCGCTGCCGTGGAATGTCCCTATTATTTTTCCTTCCATACTCTCTATCTCATATAGGCAGTTTCCAACTTTTTTCCTTACCCTGCATTTGATATATTTTGGTAACATTTTCGAATTTATCCCTTTTTGCATATTGCTTAAAGTGTGATTTTTACGAAATACAATTTGTCCTGGGATAAATGATACATTACGCGACCGCAGGTTATATACCTTATTTGCTTTTTCATGCGCATCATCTAAGTTATTCGATATTCTTTCCCTAATTTTGCTGATGCGATCGTTGTGTTGAACTATAGTATCATCTTCCATCATATTAAGTTTTTCTAATAAAGAATATGATGTACCATGTAGACACATATTTTGGCCAAATACAGCATAATAAGGACTATAGCCTATAGATGAATGATAGTCACTTCTTAACACAGTCAATATTTTTGGAATACATTTATCCCAGTTCGTATGGTCTATTTCTTTTTTCAAAAGGAAGCGGATTTTTGAAATTATTTCACGATTAACTCGCTCTGAGGCATTTGCCTGGGGCGAGTAAAGTGCAGTTTTAATGTGGGAAATCCCATACAATTTAAGAAAATCATTCATTTCGTTAGAGATAAATTGCTTGCCATTATCGGTGTGAATATATTGAGGTACACCGAATGTTGAGAATAAATAATTCTGAAGAAAGTCGATTGTGTTTATTGACGTGGCAGATCGCATGGGCTGAAGAAAAATAAATTTTGTAAAATGATCAAGAACGATCAATAGCTGCGTGTTTTTTTGCTTTGAACAAGGGTACGGTCCTAAAAAATCACAGTAAAGCCGTTGAAAAGGCCGATATGTTTTGAATTGTGTACCCATTATAGGCCGCAAAACTTTATTTTCAGGTTTCATAGTTTTACAATCATCGCATTCTTGGACAAACATCCTAATATCTTTTGCCATTTTAGGCCAAAAGTAAAGTTGCCTTACTCTCGCCAGAGTTTTGAAATATCCACCGTGACAAGTAGCATTGTGAGCATTTTCTATTGCTTTTTGCGTTAAACCTTTGGGTAGCCAAATACGCCATAGACTATCTTCCTCATCTACGTGACCTTCTCTGAATTTAACGCGCTTATAAACTTGATTTCCTGAAATATCCAAATCTGGAAGAGTCGATTTGTTCTTAGAAATTAAAGATTTTAAAGCGTTGTACTCTGGGGAGATGAATTCTTCGCTGTTAATGTCGATTTCTGGAAAGGCTGTTGTCAAGTCGAGCTCATCCACATCAATACGTGACAAGGTATCTGGGACAACATTAAGTGACCCTTTACGATGCTCCATATTAAAGTCGTATCGTTGGAGCTTGAGGCTCCATCGTGCAAGGCGACCACTTAAATCTTTTTGGGTCATAAGCCATTGTAGGCTAGAGTGGTCTGTTATAATACGAAATGGCAAGCCTTCTATATATGGTCTGAATCTTTGTACACAGACAATTGCTGCAAGACACTCCAACTCAGTGACAGTGTAATTGCGCTGTGCTTTGTTAAGCTTTTGCGATACAAACGCAATAGGCTTTTCCTTCCCGTCATCTGTGTATTGAAATAAAACACCACCCACACCAACCCGTGAGGCATCGCATTGGACGATAAATTCCTTATTGAAATTGGGTTGTGCCAACACGGGTGCTTTGCTGAGTGCTTCTTTCAGCTTTTCAAATGCTGCTTTGGCTTCACCGTTCAATTGGAATGGCTTGCCATTCTTTTTTAAGCAGTCAGTGAGAGGACCCGATAAGTCTGAAAAATTGTTTATAAAACCTCTATACCAGTTGGCCATACCAACAAATCTTCTAACTTGTCTAGGAGATTTTGGAATAGGGAAATCTTTGATTGCCTTAACCTTGTCAGGGTCTACCTTTAGGCAACCATTACCTATGCGGTAGCCCAAATATTTTATTTCCTTCTGGCAAAACTTGCTTTTGCTAACATTTATTGTTAATTTGGCGTCTCGAAGGCGGTTAGCAACATCCCCGAGCAATTTGATATGCTCATCGAAAGTTGGGCTGCAAACTAGCAGATCATCTAAGTAAATAAAAACATTTTCTCTCATTCTAGAAGGTATTACCTTGTCCATAAGTCTGCTCATGGTTTGTGGACCATTGCAGAGGCCGAAAGGCATGACTCGGTATTGATATAAAGGTTTTCCTGGAACAGCGAATGCTGTCTTTTCCTTCGATGATTCTGAAAGCTTAATTTGAAAAAAAGCATCTTTCAAATCGATACCACTAATAAAAAAGGTATCTTTCAATCTACTTAGCAGCCCATTGATGTGGGGTAAAGGATATGAGTCCTTTTTCGTCAAGGCATTTACCCTTCGAGAGTCAAGACAGAGCCTCACTTTACCGGGCTTACGAACTGTTACCACTGGACTACACCATGGCGAGTTCGATTCTTCGATAACGCCTAGTTGAAGAAGTCTTTCTATTTCTTCGTACACTTCCTTCTGTCTAGGGGGAGATAAAGGGTAATGTTTTGATTTAATGGGTACTGACTCGCCCGTGTCAATGTGATGCTCAAGTAAGTCGGTACACCCTAAACCACATTTTTCATATGAAGGAAACTTTAAAATGACAGCATCAAGTTGCAATTTTTGTTCTGGACTTAATTCATGAAACAGCAAATCACCTTCTTCTGAATCAGATTCATCAATAGACGCTATTTGAGGGATTACTTCTGGGGCAAGAGCGAATAATCTCCAGAAATCAACGCCAAGGTAAACTTCTTGCGACAGGGATGGAACCATATAGAAATTAAGTTCCTTGGTAACATTTTTATATCTAATTGGTAATAAGCAATGCCCAATAACTTCTCTTTTAGATCCATCTGCAGTAGATACATAGGATTTAAAACACCGCAACTCAATATTATTTCTATTTAAAAATTCATTACAATTTCTTCCCATTACTGAAACACTAGCTCCAGAATCCAATAAGGCTGTGAATTCATTATCTAAAATTTGAACCTTGACAAAAGGTCTATCATCACCATTTTCAATAAGCTTAGTGGATTCAATAATTTTCCTATATTTCTTCCTAGTGTTAAAGCGTTTCCTACACTTTAAAATCTTGTTTTTAATACATTGAACATTAGATGTTGATAAAAGTTTTATTTTATTGTGCATGATATCTGTATCTTCCTGTGGAAGATAACAGATTATATCCTCGTGAGGCTCGGGGTTTACTTTTGGTAACGAGAGTCCCCGACAGCCATCTCGTTCCTTTTCATGTTTCCCGTATGCGAATTTGGGCAATTAGTGGTGAGAACACCGTGTTGGCCACATTTGTAACAAAATTTATTTCGTTTCTCATCTGGGCAGTATATGTATGAGTGGCCAAAGTTCAAACAGTTCCAGCATTTGATTTTGGAATAGTCTGACTTTGGAGAAGAACGATTTAAATTAAATGCTTCAATTTGTGGATCATTGAGTATGTCTGAAGGATCTTCTTCATTTATGTTTGCATGGACTTCATGCACATGTTTGCCTGTGTTTTGTATATTTGTCTGAACTTTATTTTCCTTAATCAGTTTTTCAGCTTTTCTGGCTATATCCCTAAGGTCCTCAAGATTTTTCGGTTCAGCACTAAATAGCATGAGTTTGAGGTTTGAATTTACATTGTTTTTAATGATTTTTATTAAGGATCTCTCGGATATTGGATCTTGCATGCGAATATTCATGGCTACCAAGCAAGTATGAAATTCATCATATGATTCTTTTGGATGTTGTTTCCTAAGAGATATACGCATCATGACTTCATGATCTGACTCCAAATTGCCAAATTCTTTTGTTATGGCATAACAAAGATAGGGGTAGGTGTACTCCCTGTTTTGTTTAATAAAAAGCCAATACCAAGTTTCAGCTTTACCACTCAAAAATACTTGGAAGTTACTTAATAAGAAGTCATTACTGCACTGATTGCGCTTAGAAAGGGTATCAAGCTTGAATAAGAAATCCGAAACGCTTCCTGTACCATCAAAATTTACCTTCCAGTCTTTAAGTTCTGGTGGTTTTCTAAAGGTAGTTAATAATTGTTGAGAAGTCGAGGTGGTTGCCGATTCTAAAGGAGGAGTGCTCCTCGTGTTACTGATTGACAAATTTGAAATGGTCTCTTTTATCGCATTGATTTCTGATCGAAATTCCGCTTGGGAATCAAGAATAGTTTGATGTATAGATGTCAGGAGTGCATCTAATTCTGGGACATGCTGAGAGGCTACAGGGGCGGTATTATAATCTGTATTGCTGCCCGCTGGTATATTGCTGGAACTAGTGGAAGCCATATTCATTTGAGTTTGTAAACGATGAGATTTTTCTATAAATTCGGTTTGAGGTAAAAGATTTTCTAAGTCTGAGTGAGTTAAATTTTCTATTGTTGTCTCTGAAACATTAACACATATTGGTTGTTCTTGATTTGTCAAACTAGTTTCGGCTTGAGTGGCATCTGCCAAAGAGTTTTCTATCGACACACTATTCAAAGTGTTTTTTGATGCTGCAATATTAGCAGGAGATGAGGTGGTAGGATGAAGAATTGTACCTGTTTGATCTGCCCACTCCACTTCTGTATTAGAATTGATTAAGGTTTGCTCTAATGAAATTAATGATTGTTTAGGTTTATTGGCTGAAATAGAGGGCTTTTCGGAAGAGCTTCGTGGCGGCGAATAAACTAATCGTGGCATAGATCTAAATGCTTCTTCAGTGCTATCAAAAGAATTATTAGGTACGTTACTCACTATAAGTTTACCTCTGCCTCGAATAGAAGGCGAATTTTTACAAATAGCGCTATTTTTGTTTGAATTAGATCTGGTTATCATAATACAGACTAATTTTGAAATGAATATAGGTTTTTGTGAAATTTTAACTTGTAATATGTGGTAAGAAAAATTTTATCGAGGAATAATGTTTATAATCCCTACCTAAATGCCAAAATAAAGATAATTCAGGGTTCGTACTAGCAGTGGAAGTAGACGCTTCAAGTGTTTTAAATTTCAAACCTGCCTTCTACTAGTAGAACCTTATATTTGCTTAAATAACTGTTTAAAACGAGATTATATGACCAATATTTTTGTTTTACTTCTCTTTGAATTCCATGTGTACATTATACGAGTGTATATTTAAATTGCCAACATAAATTTCGCAACACAAAGATCACCTTTAAAGTAATAGTATCGGACTTCGAAATCCAAAGATTGACTGGGAAAATTCTTTTACGTTGTATTATGAATAATATGACCACTAAAGAGAACTCTGTTTCGTTCGTAGTTGCTTCCTGGGCTCATATATTTTCATAACTCAAGCAAAAGTATCGCGTTTACATGGAGTTGAAAGAGTATAGCTTAAGGTATTTGAATGGAAATTGTTCAAAAATGTTATTTAATGATTAACAATTATGTTAAAAGTCTACCGTTGGGCGCCATCTATGTTACGTGCCGATTTCTGGTCAGCCATCTGCTTCTAGACCTGAGTGGCATGCTAGGTTTTCATCGACTAGCTCTTGTCGGAATGGCGAGGTTCTTTGGTTTAAAGCAGACGGAACACGACAACATAGTATAAGAATCATCATGCCTATACGATCACCAAATAATTCTTTAAAAGAGCAGTATATCTTTTTTTTTTCTTGAACAATATCCATAGCAAATACCTACCTTTGATGACGAGATATTATGTCATCTGAGTGTTTTACCCCTTCCCATCCTTGGTAATCCTTCACTCTATTTTAGTTAAGATTACCCCATATTTGAACTATCAAAATTTGGGCATTTAGGTACTTCATATAATCATATTCCTCTATATAATTAGAATTAGCAATTCATATTGATTATGTTCTTAAATCTAAAGGATAAAATACATAATAATAATAATAATTACAATTTTACATAATAATTAAGTTGTTTTCTTATATAATAATTTTAACATTGCAATACTTCTAAAATTTATCGCATGCGAGAATTTTGTTTTCTGTCTTTTGAATTCCTTTAGTGCAAAAAAAAAAAAGTTCTTTGATTCTTATTTTCTATTTGCTTTTGTTTTGATTATAAGTTTCTTCTAATTGATCTTATGCTTCTTCTTATTCTATTTTTTTGGCAATTTAAAGAAATTGATTACGCAGATAAAATGAAATATGAAGAGCAAGCAGATAAGAGAAACGAAGATAAGATGATTTGGAAGAAATTATAAACAAAACCGGTGTTTGACAAAGTAAAGATAAGGAGTGTCTATTTAGTTAACAAGGAAAAGTAATAGTTTTCGGGTAGTAATTATTTAAATTGTTTGGTGAATGATTATAAAGTTAAAAATTGATTTTCTCGGCTATATTTAACATTTATGGATCTAGTGAAATCAGTACTTTGTGATATTATTGTCCAATTAAAATACGGTACCTGCATTAGATTATTGTTGTTGTGATTGCTTGAAGAGGAGACATGTGCAAAACTCGTTAAGGGTTATTGTTGGTGTTTTCCCAAAGATGGATTATATGCCTTTCAGTCTCTCTTGGAATGATGTCCAATGGAAGTTTTTGTTGTTTTGAAGAGGTGTTGCACCAGACAAGGTGAGTTAACTCAACTTATTTAGTTATGTCTATTTCTAAATATTATTAGAGCTGATTGTATGCTATGGATGGGCGGGTATGGTAAGTCGTGGACCAGATGTAAATAGGTTCGCCTTAATTCCAACTGCGAGCTTATTGAAATTTTGCCCACAGATTGGAAACCTCCAAGCTTCTCAGTTGGGTCGTTTCTCTCTTGTTTTGTCTGGAGAATAATTTAACTTTTCTTGTTTTGACAAAATATTCCTTTTTGAGTAAACTATTTGTTTTTAACTGAATTTAGAAGCTAGTCTAATGGCTCTAATTATTTTTTTTTTTTTTTTATGGAGCCAAGTTCTAAGGATTGATCTCCAAAATTTTGATCTGAATCCCACGAGGTCAACTTAGAAAAGAAATAATTTTAGTAGAGTGCAAACGGAAATAGTTTGTGACAATGAATGACAACTGATGCTGATTATAATTGTTTATAAACAATATGCGTAACATATGATATATGTCATAGTTTGAAGACAACTGCTAGAACTGCCTGTTTATCCCGTTAAATAATCTTTAAGATTCAATTTTTAAAATATAGTATTGGAAAATATTGTAATCCCCTGGAAAAAGTATTTTATAGATACTTAAAGTAGTTGAAATAGGTGGATAACCAATTTTGGTTTTCGTTAAAAAGCAGGACAGAAAAAAAAATCTATAACACAATTTAAATTTGGATTAAATTTGGTGAAATTGTTTTCAATATATGTTTTTATGAAATAAAAGACACATTAATATTTCCATATACAAATATATACACATTTGTATTTATCCAATTACTCAGGTGAATATTGTTGCACTCATCATTGAAGGAAAAAACATTTCTGTAAATTGTTCACTGAAATGCTTTTCACTAACTTCGCTACATCAAACCATCTGATCACTTACTCATCCAGCGTGCTTCATGTTGCCATTGCGTTGAGTTGGATATGTGTATTGAACCGCAAAAGTGTTTCGCACAATGTTGGTTTGGTTTGTGACTGTTTGTCTGTTCTGTATGATGTTGGTCGGTCTGTCTCTCGGTTG
This sequence comes from Musca domestica, assembly GCF_030504385.1. Lineage (NCBI taxonomy): Eukaryota > Metazoa > Arthropoda > Insecta > Diptera > Muscidae > Musca > Musca domestica. The sequence continues at coordinate 19,979,667 of NW_026712328.1, read as the reverse complement.
GTTGGTTGGCTGGTGTCGATGTGCGATTTTTCAATTTCCCGAAAATTGTTTGTGACAAAAAAGGATGTCACCATGTCTCATGTAATATGCACTACAGGCAAATGCCAATGAACATAAAATCATACATACACATACTGAAAATTCTTATGGAGATTGGCCAATGTATATGTGTGCCTTACCGCCCTTTCTTTTTTCTCTTTTACCCACCACATTCACTTGCATATAAATACCATAGTTCACAAAATTGTTGCAGGATGCACATTTCATAGCTGCTCCATCCACCAGTTGGCAGTTGTGCAAAAAATGAAATTGGTTTGACAATAATATGTCTGTCGGCGTGTTCATTCGTCCGTCCGTTCGTCTGTCTGTTTCGATGCAATTCGTTTTGCATTTTGCATAAATTGCAAATGAAAGGAAAAGAATGCGCGTGTCACATGTCGATTTTTGAATTGTTCACAAATTAATAAATAGATTCATTTGCAAGTACATATACATACATATATATTTATATGCATACACACAATGTATGTGTGAGTGTATTGATACGTTTATGCATAAATATGACAATCGTGTGCAATACTTGTAATATCTGTTTTTTTGTGTCCCTGCAAATAATGCCAAATGATGATACTATGAAATTTTGTGTGAAATACAAATTCATTGCTGTGATGGTTGTTGTTGTAAAGGTATATCAATATTTTTTGCTGCCATTGAAAAGTGCATAATTATTCATAGGCATTTACGATGAATGACAACTGTACTACTTTAATATTCATAGCATTGTGGTGTGGCAAATTTATTAATTGCCCCTGGCACATGCAGAATGAATTTGTAAGAAAGTGTGGGATTAGATGTGGTAAATTTTTACTAAGCTCAAATAAAACATAATTTTAGAAATGTTGTAAGTTAATGATTAATTACTTAAAATCGAAAAAAAGGAAAACCAAAATTCATTATCAGAGATATTTTGAATGTGAATCCTCAAACAATTTTGTCTTATACATGTTCCAAGCGGAATAGCTCTATCGAAAAGCATTTCATCGAGCATTTTTCCGTGGGATACCTAATAAGGTAAGTTCCAGCCAATTTATAAGTCAAAAAATTGGCAAATTACAGCCATCAGCCGTGGATAATGCGGTTTAATGCTTTAAGCTATCCAACATCGGCTAGACCCACTATGTGGGGCTTATATTATGACACATTAAGTATTTTCGGTTAATTTTCAGTATATGTTCGAAACTTTGAAAGTGCTAAAAATTATAAATGCGTATATGGTCTAAAAAATTGACCTTTGATCCGTTCCGCAGGATGGGACCGTTATATAAAGGCTATACCCAATTGTTGAGTAAAAATAAACTTTCATGTATAAAGAGATTCTATTAAGAATTCCAAACTGCCAAGCTAAGTACTTTGCTAGGAGGGTTTTTACCCTTAGGAAACACACAATTTAATTGAAAAATACCACTGAAACACCTAAAATTAAAATGGACCACTTACATTACATGAGAGCTATGTATAGCTATATTTATATCATCTCCACAATAATTCTTCGAACATATCATAAATTTCAGGAAAATTTTGCCTATATATTGATTTTTTTAGGAATATAGGGTGATTGCTACTGACGGATCCACTTAAAAATTTTAACGCAGAATTTCATGTTAATCAAGAACTTATATTTTGTAGGGACTTCAACAATAATGTTAAGGAGTTACAAAATATAATGAAAAATATAATACATATACTCCATTTTATAGCCAAATTTTTTAACCTTCACAAGGGTTATAAGTTAAAACCCTGAAATTATTTACTAATTAATATATATCAAGGTGTTGAAGGCAGCTCTTTAATTTTCTTCTGGATGAGAGGTTGAGATAAAAAAGCTTCAACAAAGTTAAACGCCATAATTTTAACATTTTTTTTAATTTTATTGAATGAAAGCAAAAAATGTTGGAAATAGCATCAAATTTTAGAATAAGTTTAGATTTGTTCAAATTGATCACCTTTAGAACTCTGGTCGAATGTTGCTCTGCGGTATATTGGCCCTTTCCTTTATTTCACATAATATGGTGCTCGCAGACTTATCCCAGGCCTACTATACCCAGACTATACCCAGGCCTACTCGAAATTAACCCTTTGAACCTATATTTAAAAAAAATTTTTGAGTGTAACCCACATACATTTTTATGGAATGTAAAAGGGCCAAAACATCAAAAATTCAAAAAAAAAAAAAGATCAAAGCCTAGTAATTTCTGGGACCTAAAGCTACCTATATTTCCCTGATAAACTCCTTTTTTCTATCCATTTACTAGCCCTGGATTAAATGCTTTAAGCAGCCTTATATGCTCATTTTAATTATTGGGAAAAATTCAAAACCTACTAAATTTTCTATCATGAACTACGATGAATACATGTTCGGTCCACCCTTATGCTCAATTTGCATCTGTAAATATTCATCTTCATTTGAAACTAAATACATTTTCAATTATTAGAAATTTCCGACAGCGTCAACAGAGTAGTCTCTTGAGAATACACTTTAACCAGAGAACAACTTCAAACCAACATGAACGAACAGAGGGAGTGCCTCCTAAACAACATTATACTGAATAAGAAATCAAATATGAATATAGTCGTACAAACATGCATGCTAAAACATTAGACATGCACAAAAAAAGAGAGCGATTTCATAAAATTTCAAAAGAAATTACTAAAAAAGAAGCATCCAATTTCCTTTTTTCTCTGTCGAATACATTGTCATCTTGTTATCGTATTTCGTGTGTGTGTGTGCCTACGTGTCAGACGGCATTGGTAGAATAAGTAAAGTTAGTTGCTTCTAATATCCTGTAAGAGGCGACAAACAAGAAATGATTTAATTTTCTGATTTCAAAAAGATAGTATATGTGTTTCCATATTAATATGCACAGACATCTTGTAGATTTAGTTTTGGGAAACTATCTACGAATTTAGTTTAAGACGAAAATGTAGGCACATTGTGAGCTGTTTAAGTGGAATTGGAAATAATCCTCAAAAAAGAGGAGGAGTCTAAACACCAACCACAATTATCATCAGCAAATATATTTAAATACATACTATCCAAAATTTCAGAAAGGACAAAACCCTGTCATGTGTTTAACAACAAATTGACACATTTGTGTTTACTTCAACTGCTAATGTCCCGCTAGTCCAAACTTGTCATCCTTCATTATTATAATTTAGCAGTGTCCATCATTTGAATGTCCTCTCTAAATTTAGAGTGTGATGTAACCCATTGGGGATTTTTCCGACAAATAACCAGTCGAGCGACCACTGGTTACTATGAACAGATATGGTAATATGAATTTTGTTCCTTTGTGTATAATTAGTTAATTAAACTGTATATGTATATATACATATGCATACATGCACACATGAAGGAGAACTGAACAAAACTCTCTGAGAGGGAGAAAGTCACTTGCTTGACAACTATGCATAGTCCCACAGTAAGTTTAGCAGTGTGTCTATGGCAAATAAAAGATATCCCTTCAGAGTCCATTTACAAACGAAACTTTTGTTATTCTAACAGCATACGTGTTAGTTACTATTTTGTTCTATTCGTTTTGTTTGCTATTTTTATGTAGATTTTTTCCAGACGTCATTCGAATACAGCTTAATTAAACAAGTTTTTTATTCCATTCCTTTGAACAGGGTATGACAAGGGTTCGTTCTTGCTCTTGCTGTTCTCTTGGCTCATCTCAGACTTCACCCTTTTCGGAGTGTATTTTACCCTTAACAATTTGAATTTTGTAGCTTTACTCTTGGGATTATTTGAAAAACAAAAATAAAATTTTAATCACTTAAATATGCCTTAATTTCTTGATAGCTTTAAATTAAATTTTTTAAGTTTTGTAAGAAATACGAACATATTTTTCACCTGACATTTTTCAGGTTTCCATCGTTTCCATCGCCACTTTTGTTTTATTTTCCCTCAAGTCTTTATTATTCATTCAGTTTACTTTTTTCATATACTCACCGCCGCTGTCTGCTGGCCAAACAGCAAGCTATTCGTGAAGTTCTGGAGTACATATCTGTCTGTTGGTCTGTCTATCTGTTGGAAGTGTGCTTAACGCAATGACGTGCAAACCAAAAATTGAAAAGACCAACCGGCAAAAAAAGTAAAACAGAAATTTCTTTCTTCACTTTTTCTGGTAATGAATTATTACTTTTCGATAAAAACATCCAACAATATTTTCGTTGTTGTTATTGTTTGGAACCAACTGGTATGTGTTGTTTTTTTTTTTTTTTTTTTTTTTTTGGATTTTCGCAGTAACGATAACTTTTCCGCAATAGCTTTTGGCAGGGTTAAAATTTATGAAGTAAAACAAGTGCTAGAAATTTAAGTAGAATTTAAACAATGCTAGAGTTTGGTTCAATTAAAGAAAAATGAGATTGTGATTATACCTAGTATATATTTTTTAGTTAAGCTATATTGTTTATATACGTAATTTAAATTTATATATAATTATATACCTACATATATATACATATGAAACTAATAAGTTTTTATTTATATATTTCTTCCAGGTGAATACATTTACAAAATTGATCATCATCCGGTAAATTTATTTTGTAATTTAATTGTTATATAATATGGAAAATAGTTTACTAAAAGTTCATCTTTTTCGGAATTGGTAATACATGCTCGTGTTTGGTGTTATCTCCGACAATACATCAGCCCACCCGAAGTAAGACCTTTGAAAGTTGTTTGCCAGGTTAAAAAAATCGGTTGGTTGACCTACAGAGAACCATAATGTTTTATATCACCACACAATTTTTACTAATTTTAAAGTCTACTCGTCGACAAAAAGTTGGAATTGACTAAACTACAGTGCCCAGTGCTATGAGATAAGACTGTTGCTTTCTCCGGAAATTAAAAAAAAAATGAAATAAAAATAAGATTTTTTCGCAAAGAATAAAAAATAGATGTGATTATTCAGATTCACATTATTACAAGGTGAGATAAAAAACTGCAATAAAGGCAAACACCATAATTTTTACATTTATTTTTTAAATGTTGTTATTTGAAAGCAAAAAATTTTGGAAATAGCATCAAATTTTAAAATAAGTTTAGATTTGTTCGAATTGGTCACCTTTGGCACGAATTATGGCCTTCAAACGGCCAATGAAACCGTCAAACGCTGCCCGAATGTTGCTCTGTAGTATTTTGGCCCATTCCCGGCGAAGCGCTTGCTTAAGATGATCGACACTTTGGTATTTGTTAGTGCCAACCTTGTTTTACAAAATACTCCAGTCCAACGGATTGGTATCCGAAGATTTTGGTTGCCATTTTGGGCTGAAAGTGAAGCGAGGAACCTCATTTTGTAACCATTCTTGGGTGGCGGGTTATGAGTTCGATAGTGCTGAGTTTTAACAGTCCAAGGCCTGCGTCCAAATGTTTGCGATCCCAAGGCTTTAATACACCCTCCAGAATATTATCGCAATAATATTCGGCATTTATTCTGATGTGACGGTTAATTAATACAAGCGGAGAGCGACCATCAGCTATTATGGCGGCCCACACAATCACCATGGCCGGCGTTTGAATTCTGGTGGCCAACCGAAGGTGAACATTTTCAGCTGACCTCTTTGGCAAGTAAACACGATAATTTTGTTTGTTTAAAAACTGCTGTACAACGAATGTTTTCTCATCGGAGAAAACCAAATTCGACAGTTCACCACTTCCGGCCAAGCGAAGCAACCCTTTAGCTCTTTTGAGTCTCTTTTCTTTCTGTTGCGGTGTAGGTTCTTGCACTTTTTGGAATTTCAATGGCTTTACACCGAGGTCGGTTTTCAATATTTGCCGAATGGAACATTGCGATATGTTCAGCTCAAATGTTTATAATGATGGATGTGCCCGATTACTAATCAAAATATCTACTATCGTGGTCAAAAATTAGATCATCTGCTTCTTGGTACTTCTTTATTGGCCCTTAGTAGCAGTTTTGAAAGTACATATTTGCTATGACATCCCCATGTTAAAATAAGCGGTTATGGCAAGTAATGTAATCATAAAATTGCCATCATTTGCTAATGATATTTTGGCAGAGATATAGCCAGACCCATTGGAGATGATTTAAGCATATTGATACTTCTTAACATATTTTGGTAAAAATGTATGCAGAGATGTTATCTCAAAAAGCGTTTTGGAGATGAGATAATTTTTAAATTCAAAAATTTCGAGCTTCACTAACTCCCTTTAATTTTTTCTGAATTTTTATTCCACTAAAACCTTCAACAAAGAAATATTTTTAACAAATGCATTTTGTTAAAAATATGATTCAGTTCTGCAACAAAATCGAAAATTCCACCAATTTGACATTTGTACCAAGCAAAATACATCCTTAGGTCTTCAAAGAGTCTGTAACGAAAAATAACACAACGAACTCAATATTCCAATTGTGTTTGGGAAATTTCTAATAATTTCTTAGTTAGAGACCTTGACTTATGCATCTTAAAGTGAAAGTGTGTAATTAGTTTGTTTTGCATTATTAATGGAAATATAAATAGTTCAACCTTGAAAGACATTTAAAAACATTACAAAATTCTCATGACTTCTTTCATAGTCTAAAAAAAAATTTCTGCTCTTAACAAATAACCTTGAATCACTGTTACGTAAAATGACATACAAATTTTGCGCTCTCAAATAAGGACACCGCATGTGGGAAAACCCATTAGTAACTAGAGCAGTTACTGAAATTCTCACGAAAAGAAAAACTACCAAAAACGTAGATCATTTGCAATGCTAGACAAAACAGTCATAAAAATATGAAGTAATTGCCAAACAAATTGTTGTAAAATGTCAGGCAAACAATAAAAAGGACAAAAACTAAATCTAAAAACGTGGTGACCTTGCTACACTTTTGCAACCACAGGACACTCACACTCACAATATTACCCAGAAAACGGCGACAATGAACTATTCTCTCGTCATAAAAAACACATTAAATTTCTAGAGCAAAAACTCCAAGACACATACACTCACAGACCCGAAAACTACACAGCATTGCAATTTTTCTTCTGCGGAAAATTCTACACAACAACCACTAAAAATACAAACAGAGGATTTTTGTCGTAAAATACATGTATATATTTATGACTGTGTAACCTTGACATTGTTAAGTGTTTCTGATGCTATTTGTTGCATTTTATTGCAATTTGTTGTTGTTAGTGTTGTTACCACCAACAGTCGTGATGTTGCATAATATTAAATACACAGGACACAGGCATATGAGATAAGTAAATGTTTTTTTCTTTCGGTTTAGTTTTGTGGGAATATCCTTGCCATGAACATTTGTTGCTTGTAATATATTAGTTCCTAATTTTGCGATCTCATCATTTACAATTTCTTTATTTTTGTTAACTAATTTTTGAGTTATTAAACGAAAGCGTTTCAATCTAATCTAACCTATCATTTAATTATTAATTAAAATTACTTTTGGCACCTATCTTTTATCCTAATTTTGGAGTTTATTAGATGTTCGACCCAGCTGAACTTGATGTTTTCGTATCCTACACCACATAGCAGTAAGGGTATTATTTCTTTGTGCATTTGTTTGTAACATGGAGAAGGAAGCGATATTGACCCAAATTGACTTTTGAGGATCTGCATAGAATCACTTTCTGAGACGATTTTTGCATGTCAGTCCGTCTGTCCGTCCATTTATTCTTGTGAACAAAATGCAGGTCACATTTATTATCCGATTGAGGGACAATTTTGCAAACAATAGTTGTTTGGCCCAAGGATGAACCCTTTAAAATTGGTGATAATCGGATCAGATTTAGTATTAGCTCCCATAGATCTTCAACCGATTTCGGGTTACTTGTGCACCAAATGGCCAATATAAGTCCTAATGACCTGAATTTTGGTACTTTCGAACGAATTCAGTCTAGAAGCAAGTACATTAAATTTGGAGAAAATAGGTTCAGATATAGCTATAGCTGCAATATGTATTTTTCGTCCGATTTGGTGTTTAAGTCCCTCCGTCCGTAATATGCATTCGACAACAATGATATTTGGTACAAGTATTTTATAGAGTTCAGAAATACTTTTGTCAAAATTTAGAAAGACTAAGATTTGGATATAGCTCCCATACATATCCTTAGTACGATTTCAAGTTTATTGTGCAAATAATGGCTAATATCATCCCAAATGAAGTAAATTTCAGAACTTACGTTTCCATTTTGTGCAACTCCTCTTCGATATATATTTTTTAATATAATCCTTCTTGAAGTGATACCACGCTCTCTATAGCAATGTTATTGGTATAAAAGATTAAAATGTCTCCGTCAAATTTAGTGAAAATCGATTCAGAATTGGTTCCCTCTGGAACCAAACTATAACTGCTCTAAAGCCAAATGTTGATAGGTGGTATGATCTACTTCAAATAAATGATTTTGTTGCGGGAGCCCTACTAAATATGAATAGTGGTGTAGGGTATCATATAGTCGTGCCCGCCCGCCTTTGGTCTTTCCATTTTTTCAGGTTACATTCAGGTTCTAATGTATGTGGTAATAAGGATGTTAATTAAATGACATGAAAATAAATAATGCAAAACCTTGCTCAACGTTTCTTTGGAATATAATCGTCCTGAGAATTGTTCAGCAATAATGGATATAATGAACTTTCCTGAGAACGTCATCTTCCATCTCTCTGAGTATAACCTTCATTTTTATATTACTGCACAGTGATATCACGCACTCTATAGCAATGCTATTGATATAAAAGATTAAAATGTCTCCGTCAAATTTAGTGAAAATCGTTTCATTCCTGCGAATGTCATCTTCTATCTCTCTGAGTATAACCTTCAATTTTATATTACTGCACAGCTCATTGGACGCCACAGATATTGCATAAAACTTCGTTTGAAGGCCTTTTATTTTCCAGATTAACATAAATCTGTGACTAGTGCAGTTTTGTAGGCGTTGTGTTTAACCTTTCAGTAAAAAGATTAAGTACACCAACATAGGATGCAGGCAATAAAAGGATTAGCTACGCAAATTCAAAACAAAAACACACAATGCACCTAACAATACAGGTCAACAGACACAGAAATGAGGTGCAGGGAAATTCCTCCCAAAAACACAAGAATTAAGAAAAAGAAGTGCATGTCCTCGAGGAAGGACATACGTGAAAATAAAGTAATAAAACAACAGGTTGCCTTTGTTGACAGACTAAGTTAGGATTAAAACGCCCAAATGGCTAGTAGTACGAGTAGTTAAGTAAAAGAAACACAAATAAAATTGGCAAATATTTGCAATGGTTTAAACGACTTGACTTCTGTGTCCTTTCTGTTTTTTTCTGAATGCAATTTGTGTTGCTTGCTGTTTCTTACCGGTTGGTGATAGATGAGGTGTGAAAACCATTTAGTTGATTTGTTTTGGCAACACTAGCGTCATTCACACGTACAAATACACACATATAGACTTTTTCATGGTTGCCTGTTGTCCTTGTATGGAGCTAATTCAAACGATATCACAATCTTAAGATATCCTTTTCAACATTGACATTCATGACCGCCAGTTTGTTTTTATATCAAAGACTAACAGCTGTTATTTGTATTTTATTCCATTTGCTTGTGGCACTTCCACGTCCTTTTTTAATGGGCCAACAACATACTTTTATCATTGAAGAAGAAACCAGCATTCACATTTTTACATCAGCTGTTGCCATATGTTTTGGATCTCCCTTTTAAAGTTGTGTACATTTGTATTTTGTTGCCACTCGCTATTGGCCATGCTGCCGCCTTTCACTTTACCGTTTTCCTTTAAGCATGTTACTAGCTGTTAACTGGTTGTGGCTCAATAGTTTCGTTTTTTTGCTTTTGGCCTTTTGATGATGTCCACCACTTAGTTTGTTGCATGGGTGTGTGTGTGAGAGAGGGCACACGTCTTATCATCATCATTGTGTTGCCGGTTGTCGCGTCTGATATAGTTGCTACATGTTGTACATTCTTCAATGATATTTCTCTTTTACTTTCTTGCAGAGAGAGTGTGTGTATTTGTTGTCTTTCTTTTTGCATTATTTCTGCACCAGTTCCTTTTAAGGGCCAAAGAAAATAAAAATAACGTTTTTCCTTTTAGCCTTTTGGTTTTAACAGATAAAAATAATACGCTTGTTGGTTGAAAGACAGTTAGTTATTGCAGCTTTGTTCTAAGACAAACAAGAACTACACTAAAGTCATGAACATTATTTTGGAGCAGAAAATCATGGAACACTATTTAACGTTGAATTTAAAGAATTTATTAACACATATAAGCTGATTCTGTGTTTTAAAAATTTTCAAATGTTTGTAAATTTATCAAATATATAAAAAAGAATTCATTACCAAGTAATGGGTAAAATATGGCCACTAAAATTCTAAGAAAATTTTTAAAGAACATAGCAGTTTATTTGTTGTTTCATTTCACCCCACTGTCATTCTGGTATTGGAAACAATCCAAAGTATATTTTCTGCAGCATAAATTTTTAATGACTATAAAATTAGATTTTTATTTCTACCAATTACAAAAAAAGTAAAAAAGCTCTAAATTCGGCCGGGACGAACTTTGAATACCCTCCACCATTTGGAACTAATTTGACAATTTTCAAAAAAAAAAATTCGTAAAAAAATCTGTTAAAGTCTTAAAACTACCGAATGTAGCCGTTACATTAGGGTCTATACGACGACGTGGACATGCATAGGCAACTTTTGTCATTAGCCATTACAATATTCAAATGCAAAACTTGAATAATGTAGCTAAAGCTATACCAAAACATGGACCTGTACAGACAAATCATCACAATACCAAATATCGGGTGGTACTGTTATATGGGGGCTATACGAAGACGAGGACCTGCAGAGACAAATTTCCGTCTTAGGCTGCAGTATCCATTACGAACTTCAAATACCAAATTTGAAATTATTCCAGAGAATAATGTCGCTAAAATCATCAAAATACCGAATATGGGTGGGTCCCGTTATATGCGGGCTACACGAAGACTTGGACCTGCACAGGCAATTTCCTGTCATAAGCTGTAGTGTACCTACATGGTCCATTTTCAATACCAAAAGTCCTGCAGACATAATATACATTTGAGTAAAATTTTATCAACCTTCATTTTCGTTCGGAAGCTAGTATGATTTCCACAGAGGGAAAGTCGGACGGACAGTGCTAAATCGAGATAGAATTTTATGCTGCTCAAGAATATATATACTCTTTATCGGCTATTATTTGCAGTTTGATAAGTACTTACTTCCTAGGTAAAGGGTGCTGTTTTGTAAGTAGTTATTGTCGTCAAATGTAATTAAATATTCATTGTTTGGTGTAGTTTTTGGTTGGATCGTTCTCTTCAACCAGATGTGAAATACCGATAAGTTTTCAAAATCAACATTTATATGTGTCAACAAAAGTACTCGCTACAAATTCGGTTAGCAATCTGTGGCACAAATTGAGTAGTTCTTTTTGGCCACTAAGATTAAATAAGTACTAATGGATTTTGTATAAGTACTTACATATCGACTTTCGCTTTTTTGCTAGGAAATAATTTTCACATTCCCAAATTTCATAAGAAGGTATTTTTTCATATTTTGTTTTTTGTTCAAATTTTTGTCTAATCAACACCTTATATATATTTTTCACATCAAAATAGCATTCAATAATATTATCTCGCCATATCCAATTATTTTATTTCTTATAAGGCTTATCATTTACACAAACCCAATCTCATTATGAAACAGCTCACTTAAACTATTTTGTGAGCGACAAAAAATCACAACCTTACCTGTGTGTGGAGCACACAAGACCAAGGAAACCCCCATGCAAAACCGAAACAAAACAACTTAAAATATTTTAAAAGTCCTACGTGCTCGTTCAGTAATAAAACCAAAAACAGATGAAAAGGATCAGAAGAAATACTCAAGCGAAATAAATAAAATAAAAATCACCACAATTTACATTTTTATTCATACGATTAGTGATATCAACATTGTCATCTATAAGTGTTGAACTGCATTCTGATGTGATGTTGGGGTTGGTCGGCAGTTTTTGTTGTTTGCCTGTTTGGGCACTTAGTCCAACTCTTGTTTCGTCTTTGGCTTTTACTTAACTTTATTGCTGCTTTACATAGTCTGGGCAACTTTTAGAGCGCCGCAGCCAAAATACGACACTGTCACTGACAGCATAGAATCACCTTTAATTTGGTTGTGCTCCGGCTGGCTGACTGGCTGTTTGGCTATCTACTGAATTTGCTAGCAGTGGCTAAGAGACATAAGGAACTGTTTCCATCGATTATGGCCTCACCTTGTACGATTTGTGTATCGAAAGGAGCACTTTGCATTTGGTGACTTTTTTCACAGTTTGTAACATACGTATTAAATTGAATGTCGCACATTTTTATCACACGTTTACAAAATTCTTAACGTTCACAATTTTCAATGTCTGTCTTCTGCACGTACATTGTGTCGTATGTATGTGCATATGTGTTGACTGAGTTGCATTGATTTGGCTTTAGTCTAGTACAGCGCTACATACATATGAATGTAAGCATACTAAGGTGATTAAAAAAAAGAGATTCCAAATGAGAAAGATCAACACTACACATCGAGGTATTTACGGATTGCTTTTGAACCAAAACGATTGGAACATGGCATAAAATAGGAACTCAACCAACATTTTGTTAAACCGATAAACTGTCCTTTGGAAGTTTGTAATTTACTGTAATGATCTTCAAATTTCTAATATCGACCAGAAATATTCACGCTACTCCTCCAATTACTATTGTATTTATATCTAGATAAATACATTTTAATTGGTCCGTATGGAAAAAATATTGATGATGGTCCTATTTTAGAATATTAAAGATGCCAATTTACGTTGATATGCCTTATGTTGATAAAATAGAAAATTTTCCAAATTTTGACGACTCGAAGAGTCATGACTATAACTAGTACAATGTTTCATATAATTCACAAATTTTGTCTCATTTGGATTCCCTACATACATGTTCATCTAAATATTTCTGCATATTGACATTGCCTTTTCAGAAAATTCACATCTGCAAAAATGACAGAGCTGTAAAGATCTAGCAAACGTGTAGAAGCAACAGCAGCAATGCCAGCAACAGCTTTTGTGGGATTTTCACAATCACTTCAAATAAAATTGACTTGAATGTAGCCACAAAACGTTTGGTTTACCCATCCTATGGTTGGAATGGCATGTTGTGGATGCCCTGGTGTGCATTTGCCAGGGCTAAGCAACGGCACCATCGTCATCATCAGCATGTGCAGGCCACATCAATTGAATATTTTCCATTGACGTTGAAAGATAAATGCATATTAAGATGTTCTCTTTGGAGATGTTATAGACATTTGTAGCTTGATTTGTATTTTATGAACTCAAATTCAATTTACATAATCGTCCGAATGTCATTTGGTGTGTAAAGTGAAGTTAAAATCACATTTAAGGAATTCCGTCGTTTTGAGGTGAAAATATGTAAAGTGGTTGAAAGTAAGGTGGCCAATAATTGAAATTGTTTTAAAGAAATGGGTAATGGGCACGTGTCTGACTACAAAAATTGTGAATTTATGTCGAAAAGTGGATTGAAAAATAAAACATACAATTTTTCTACTTTTTAGTAGAACTTTTAGTAGCCAGAAAATTACAACTAATTTTGAATGACATGCGCTTTTACAATAATGGATTAGTTGGTTGATATGTAAGTAGGTAGGACTTCCAAAAAATTGGTAATGGGAATTTTTCTGGAAGTAATTGGATGAACAATCAAACAAAAAATCACATTACCAAAAAAATGGTCTATGTAAATTTAAGCACCATTTTAATATGGGAGTGTCATAGGACGTAAGTACTTACCGAGAGCCAATAAATAAGAAAAAAACAGTACTTTGTGTTTTTGTGTGGATTTGTGTTTAATTTCACCATACCTCATATTTTGTTTTGTTACTTTATTTGCCTGATAATGGGGTTGAACTTCAAATCTTCTGAGTGCTAGTATTACACACCACAGTTACGAACATTGTGGTATGTGCGTCGGAAAAGAAGATACGAACCACCAAATTTTTATACTTTTACGCCAAGAGGGCATTCTGAATTGACAAAATTTGTCAAAATCCGTCCAGCCATTCCTGAGATACAAGTATTCTAGCAAATATCCCCTTCCTTTGTGTACATACATTGTACATATTTCGCTATATATATCCGATATATTTACTATAGGCGTCTATGTAATGACCAAAATTGACCTGTTCATCTATTTATGATTTCGACGGGATTAAAATCGGTATTTAATGGAAAATTTGACTTCTATTTAACACAAATATTATTAAATATTACCCGATGACCATTAAAATTGGAAGACTTCTGCCCAGCCCTAAGCTCTAGCCCCATGCTAACTTCCACGTTGATTGGTCTACAATTGCGACCTGTAGAACAACTGTAAATTCAGGAAATTTTTCAGCCCTTAAATATTATGCGATTGTCTCCAAAAGCAATAGGGTTCTATTCTGACCTTTATCCCACCTCCATGCAAAATTTCATGAGGATCCGGCCATAATTGCGACCTGTAGCTTGATTACAAATTAACATGGACAGACGGATGGATAGCTAGATCGACTCAGCTCGACGAGATAGGAAGATTCATATGTACATTCATATGTGAGAAACCAATATTCCGAGGTGTTACACACTTTTTGGCCCAATCATACTAACAAGTCCGTGAAGAAAAATAGCTCGTTTCGTGTAAACGCGGTTTATCTTAAAATAACATTTCCAAAAAGTTCCCTCATGCAACCTAGAATTTTAATTAAATTCATTTTATTTCAATTTATTTTTCACAAATACCAATTTTGTGGAGCGTAAATAGTTCCAACAACAGCTATACATTTGCATCTTGCAATACATTCACAATTTAATTATAATAAAATAGTTTCCAAAAACAAAAAATGCAATATAGTCCAGAATATGTCACATTGCAACAAATAAAATTTGGAATTTTTTCTGCAAAACTCCCCCAAATTATTTCTATGTCTCCTCACAAACTAAATGCTAAAATGTAACATTGGGAGCCAGAGATGTTCATAGTCTTTTACAATGCCCTTTGTATGGTAATAATAATTCATAAAATTTTGACACTAGTAGCCAAATTCAATTATTTAATCAATAATATTAATTTTCATTTTACATTTTACATAGACAACAAATACAAAAACAATGTCCACAGATATCCACAAAACAAAAAAAAAAAAAAAATTAAAATGCCAGATAATAGGCAAAACCTTCTAGCCTTTGGGTTGACAGAAGGCCAAACTTGTTGTTGTACCAAAACAGTAGAACGAACATTTAACAGATTTTCAACAAAATTTCAATGGTGTTGGAATAGTAAAATTTAAATGAGAATGTATTGGGGGTGGAGTGGAGAGCAAACCATGGTCATCATCATTTGTGAAATTTAAAATTGTTTTACTTTCAAATAGGAAAAATGCCATCATCACCATGAATGAATGTCTGCAATGTAAAAAGGACCCAAACTCCATTCGACCATAACTGGTTGATGTGCCGCCCGACTCCTTATCCTGTGTATGTGTGGGAGGGTGTGAAGAATAATAGAATGTTTGCAATTTGTAATATTGCATAGCTGGCGTTGTTATGCTGCCATTGTTTGGCTGACGTTTTATTGCAGCTTTTATCGTAGCCGATTCGAAACTGCTGGCAGCAGCCAGCTCTTTTGTGTTGCACTACAATGTAACCGATGCTGCTGCGAGTGGTAACCCACACATACACACACTTAAACGCAGCCATTTCAATCCGGATAATAACAATAATGTATGCTTATGCTTTATGCATAACTCTAGCACATGGTAAAAGGCAATATCATGCCAGTCAGTGCATGTACTATGCCTTACAAATGGTTTTAGTCTGGGATGCGTTCGCCATTAGCAACTATAAAATGTGCTGGAGGATTTTTGTGAATACCAGTGAAAGACACTTTCATTCAAGCACTATGGTCTGGAATAAAAAATATAAAGATTTTCACAAGTTTGTGGTAATTTTAAGCAGCACAAGAGAGTAAGATTGTCTTAAGAATATCTGTTTGTGCAACCATGTTTTTCTCATTTTGGTATAGGATCTAATAGCGGATTCTTGATTTTTGCCAAGAAAATTGTCGGTATTTTTCCAAAGATTTCACCACTTTCATGTGGTAGGCATTTGTGCTACTTTTAGCATTGCTAGTGATGACAACTACATACCATACCCTCTGTATTATCAGTAACCCAAACATAATGAGTTATTCATATAGCATTTACTAAGAAAAATAACTACTATATACACCTAAGTCTGTTTTTACACGGTCTTTTTGTACACGGTTTTGATATAACACGGTTTGAAAATTGAATATTTTTAATTTTTTACACGATATTATTCCATTTAGCACGATTTTAAATTTTATGTACTTGAATTTTTTTTTGTCAAATTTAATTTTTTGCGAAGTATGTTCATATCACAAAAAAGTATTTATGAAAGAAAAAAGTCTTACCTTACCTTAAAAATTGAATAACCTATTCTTTTCGTTCACAACATAGTTTTTTAATTCCTGAACTTGCCATACATTTAATTTATATTACTTTAAAGATTAGAGTACATATATTTTTATCATTAATTACCATGCTTGTGAAAATAAGTATTATATATTTCATTTAATGAAATAAACATGAATTCTTGTTCTTAAAAATTCTTGTTTTTCACTAATTTTAATAGGTTTTAGAGATTAGGAACAAATCACCCATTTTTGTATAAGATCAATGTCTTGTTTTTACGCGTTTTTTTTACACGGCTTCTTCTGGAACCAATCTACCGTGTAAAAACAGACTTAGGTGTAATAGATAGGTGGCAAAAAGGGAAGAGAATATGAAGAGTTTGTAAAAGCACATACAAGTCGTTAGAAATAAAAGTAACGTCCATAACAATACATGTTGCGCCCCACTATAAATCAGAAGATCACCAGCTCAATACCTCCGTCCATTCAACCAAACTAGACAAACATAGCACAGTTAGTGAATAATCTGCATTATATAGTACGGCTTTGGGAGACACAGTTCTCGACAAAAATGGTCAAATGGTTTCCTAGACTATATCATTCATTTTGTACCAAATATCTTTATAATGGGGACTTAAATTTCCAACCGGATGGAATAGTTATACATATGTATATATAGGGTGAGATAAAAAACTGCAACAAAGTCAAAAGACATAATTGTCACATTTTTTTTTTTTAATTTTATTGAATGGAAACAATGTCGGAAATAGCATCAAATTTTAGAATAAGTTTAGACAATAGTCCAACGGATTGGTATCCGGAGATTTTGGGGACCATTATGCGCGGGAAAAGAAGCGAGAAACCTCATTTTGTAACCATTCTTGGGTGACGCGTGCTGAGTCCAAGGTCTGCGGCTAAAATGTTTGCGTGTCCAAGGCTTTAATACACCCTCCAGAATATTTTCGCGGCATCAGAATAAATCGGTCAAACAAACGGTCAATTAATACAAGCGGAGATCGACCATCGGCTGTCACCATGGCCAGCGCTTGAGTTTTGGTGGCCAACCGAAAGTGCACATTTTCGGCTGACCTCTTTGGCAAGTAAACAATATCATTTTGTTTGTTTACAATGTTTTCTCATCGGAGAAAATTAAATTCGGCAGTTCACTACTTTCGGCAAAACAAAGCAACTCTTTAGCTCTTTTGAGCCCATTTTCTTTCTGTTACGGTGAAAGTTTTTGCACTTTTTGGAATTTCAATTGCATTATTTTTCCGAATTGCTCCAACGATAGCCACTTGTGGTTTTCCAGCCAAATATAAAAAAATCACACTATCACGCTTAAATTCCATCACGAATAACATTTTTTTCTGGAAAATTCTTACCGAAATTCTTTTGTAGGCTTGTAAACAGTATAATGACATGTCACTGGAATAATTTTAACAGCTGTCGGACTAGTGGCTTAGAAATGACAGTAGTCTGAAATTGGTTGCAGTTTTTTTCATCTCGCCCTGTATATCGGAAGCTCGTAATGGATACTACAGTCCAAGACAGAAAATTGTCTGTGCAGGTCCTCGTCTTCATATAGCCCCCATAAAATGGTAACTCCCGATATTCGATAATTTGATGATTTTAGCGACAGTATTCACCGGAATTGTTTCAAATTTGATGTTTGAAGTTCGTAATGGATCCTACAGCCTAAGACAGAAAATTGTCTGTGCAGGTCCACGTCTTCGTATAGCCCCATATAACAATACCTTCCATATTTGGTATTTTGATGATTTCAGCGACATTATTCACCGGAATTGTTTCAAATTTCGTATTTTAAGTTCAGAATCGGTAATAAACCCTATGACAAATAAAACATAAGACTGAACCCATTCTAGTATGGACCCTATATAAGGGTTTTCATTTTAGCGGTATTTTTTGACGGATTTTTTTTTTTTTTTTTTTTTTTTGAATTCTTAAAGTTTTTTTTTCCAAATGGTGGAGGGTACTGAAAGATCGGCCGAACTTAGCTGCTTTTTTACTTATCTATTATTCTCATGGAGGATCATCGCTATCGTAAACTGACAAACAATCGAGGTACTGTAGATCGAATCGATATCGTATATTTTGAACATTTCTTTCTTTCCTTTTTGTAGACATTCCGCGAAATTCTACAGTTTGTTTATCCCCGCTGTTTCCCAAATACACATGTTTTTCATAGAAATATTTCAACGAGTGGCTTCGATAGAACACACAAACTGAAAAATTATATTTAGCATTATGTTTAGTAACGCAGGCCAGTTGACTATTGGTATATTTGAATCCTTAAGAATTTTTATTTTCAAATGTGAATTTTTGTAAATTAGCTCCTGTGAAAATCGATTTAACAATTTTTAAAAATACATCCCATTGTTTTATTATTTGTTTGCATCTATCTTTCTCCCAAACACACACATACAAAGATACCTTAGTGTGCTTATAATGTGCAACTACGTGTCATTTGTTAAATGAAATTAGCCACTTAAAAGCTTAAAACAGCTTCAGAAACTGGTTGGTGTTTTTTTGCTATTGCTGTTGAGTTTGTCCCTACACTGTATATTTTGTATCCTGTGGTCGTATCACAGCTCCATGTATACATTTGTATGAGTTTAACCACAAAATATGCGCGTAGATTTAAGTGGATTTATACTCTCTTTCACTTTGACTTTTTAATTAATTTGTTATTTGTTTTATATAGAATCAATGGTATGATGGTGATGATCTGGGTTAGTTCAGTTGTATGACTGTGTCTGCATTGGTGTCCGGAAGTAACTACTTTATCCTGTCACTTAGTGACTAGCTTTCTCTCTCTCTCTCTCTCTCTCTCTCTCCTTCTGCCACTTGTTGTTCCTTTTTTTGGAATTGGCAATTTTAATTGGCATACATATACATTTTATAGTTGTTGTCGTGTTTTTCATTGCTTCTCTTTGTTATTCTTTGAAATATTATCGAAGAGACCAACAACACAAATTTTAATCAAATTGTCACTTTACATTCACATGCCAAACACTTGACTTGTCGTTTGTCGCCAATGTTTAGGTTGTTGCTTGGCTTGTTGCAGCGTTTCACTTCTTTTTTAATTTATGGCCAATTACTTTTCAATCGTTTCCAATGGTATTTTGCTATTTTTTTCATGTTGTTGAATTTGTTTTTGTTTGTTGTTTTTAATAGTACACTATCTCTGCTGAGCCTTGCCTTGCAGAGATGTCCTTTGAACAATTTAGAATTTATAGTGTGAGGGAGGTTACTTTTTTCCATTCATTTTTTTTTTTTTTGCTTGATAAAAAAATACGTCCATAAAAGGAACATGGACAATTTTGTGCTTCAAGGCCTGAGAATTTATTTGATGTTAGAATTATTTTAGACATTATTCGATTTTATAGAATATCTGAGAAGAATGCAATACAACTGTCGATGCAATTCCAAAAATATTTCTATGTCTAGAAATCTATGCAAATGACCATGAAATGAAAGAATTCTTTAATATCGATTCAAAATTGATTTCGAAGAAACTATCTCTTGGTTTAGCACAAATACTGTGGGTATGTATCAATCAATGTTTTACTTTATACCAAGGTATGGGTCCCTCATTACTTTACAAAAAATGTGGCTGTTGTTGTTTTCCTTCTATTTTTTGTTAAATAACAAAAACTCATAACTTTTCTTATTTCCTTTTGTGTCAAGCCACACTGCGATTGACAAGTGCGACACCACAATAAGCCAGGCCAAAATGTCGGGGGGAAATGGCAGAAGCAATGAAAGCAATATACCGCTGAGATTTCTTTACACTTCCCCCTTTCCTCCTTACATGCATGCATCAACGTTCGAACAAAAATGCAAAAGATATGAAATGACAATGAAATGTAAGATTACAATCCTGCTGTGTAAGCAAACACAAGCAGCACATGAAAGGTGGTGCACATCGCATGACAGCGCATTGTAATGAAAGGAAGAAGCCTGAAGAAGAGGAAGAAGAAGATGTGAATGAAGCTCAAAGAAGCTTGCGTTAACACCAGGCTATTGTAGGCCAACCCTCCAATGAAATGTGATGTGTATATGTATGAAGATGTATGTGTGATGATCATATGAGTGAGTATGTGCCGTGTGGGTGGTAGATTGTGCATAAGGACTCAAGTCGTCATAGTCAAGTCAGTGTGAATTTGTTACTCTTTCCCAATCGAGACTTTTTCACTTTACTTCCCACATACCTTAATGGAAATTGAAAAAAATACAAACATAAACGTATATATGTAAGTAATTGTTCAATATATAAATATGAGACCCATGTGCATGTATTTACTTCGAAAAAAATGCGTAGCTAACCCAGTTGACAATAAAAAAATACTTTTTTTGAACAGAGTGGTGTTGGCTTTTATTAATACAAGACATCGAAACTTCTTTAAGTCCCTTTCTAGTGTTTATAGAAGACCAAAGGCTATTAGCTGTAGAAGACCAAGGCCTTAAAAAAGGCCAAGTATTCTTTTATGGGCTTAAGCATGCAAACGAGTCTTCTCGTATACATAGGAATCAAACGTCTTTATTCTCGATACAGTACACCGATTTCATACATTCTCTATGACAACCCAATGATCTGTCATCTTGTAAGGAGGAGTACCAAGTAGTTTTATATTACATGCAGAAGACCTTGAAGATATATCAAATCTTCTAATGTTTGCACCGATACCTTGTAGCCTGCTATCTTTCATTTTCTACCGCTGGCTTTTTATCTTCTATGGATGACTTATATGTATTTCATTTCTTTGGAAACCCCAAATGTCTTATGTTTCCTATAGAAGACCTAGGAATCTTCCCTTACCTTTCCTACAAAAGTCCTACGATTATTCTACTACTTATGGAGGATTTGTAGGTCTTCTGTATCCAATAAAAATCCCGGAGGTGTTATATTTCTCTAGAAGACTATCTCATATTACAAAGGTGGAACTTGCACCTTTTGCTTTAGGTTTAAGGAAATATCCGAAATTTTCGTAAAAATAAAGTAAACTTGACGTATTTGGCATTGCGTTCCCCTGCGTAATTAGAGTTCTACACACAATTTGAAACCCTCGGATTTTTTTAAATTTCGACATTTGTATTATAAAAAAAGGAATATTTAATTAAATCCATATAGGTTTTATTGTTCATTGGGTAAATCACTACACTGACTTCCTTCAGAAAAATCGGCGGAATGAATCAGATTTTTTTTTTTGTTTGTAACAACTTACCCATAGACTTGATTTCGAGCATGTTGATGGTGTTGACACAAAAGCTTTGCCCTTAACAAAGGGTACAGATATTAACGATAAAGGTTGCTGGTGATTTGACTCCTCCTACCTCTGCAGCTGATGGTGGAGCTAGGTTTTTGCAAAAATTCTAAAGGGTGTGAGTATTGGTCGATGACAAAGCAGGGTTTTGTTATATTTTCCACCGTTGGTTTTCCGGTGCCTCCTTCTCCTTGCCCTTTTTGACCACCCACTGTGCAGGTTGTATGAAACTGTGGTAAACCATGCTCGGTTTGATATTAATACTTTAAGGATACATACATATTAACATAGTATTGTTTGTTTTTTTTAGTTTTCTCTTCCATAACTGAAAACGCAAAATTTTCACAATGAATATTTTGCATGCAAAGTAACGAGCATTGACATTGTGAAGATGAAACATCTGCGCTATATTTACATGCCGTATTTATTAAAAATTTATGAATGAAATGGTGGAACACGGAAATGGTGTAGCTTGAGATGCAAAGGAGGGGAAAAATATTTGCATACTTTCTACGGATTTCCTTAAGAAGTATAGCCAATCGAAAGGTATTAACGTTAATTTCTGTTATGACACTTGAAATCCTCTTCTTTTTGTCACATAATATCACATAGCACAGAGTTAGTAACATCCTTTAAATATATTTTGAAATAATCAAAAAGTTTTAAATTTCGTTTGAATTTGCTACGCCTTAGATTCTTTTTTTTTTTGTTTTTTTTTTATTTTCTCTGTCTACAACATTATCTGAAGCTATCTTTAACATTCATCTCATCTCCATCTCCCTTGTTATTTTTCTCTTGCCATCATCAACATTGTTGATGCTGAAGGCGCTGGCCTTACAACCGCTGTTGATAATATTGCCCTCAAGCTGTGTCAGTTTCCTATTTAACCAGTCGCCTGCCACAACCTCGGATGCCTGCTTGCTGTTATGCCATGCAATGAAACAGCATCAAGCAATGACTGCCCTTAACTCCAAGCATATTATCATCCTTGTCATATGAAAATATGTATATTCTTCTATGAAAATTTTCTTCCCCCGCTGATGTTGCTGATGTGTGTTGCCCCATTCTTCAGTGTGCGCTGCACTTGTTTTTTAGTTAAACGGTTAAATTGCAAAATACAGGGTGGCGGCAATGGTGGTAAAGTTCGCTTCAATGAACGTAAAACGTAACCAGCTGTATGTTGGGAACTAACAATCCTTGCCATTTCAATCAACCAAACAGCCATCCAGCCAACCAAAAGCAACGCACCACATCAAGAGACAGCGTGCTCGATGGCCACGGACCACGGAAAGACCAGCCAGCCTTGTCATACTGTTCGCAGCATGCCAGAAATCACAACGTCACAAAAATTTCCGCCTTTGTCTGTTGTAATCATCCACATTCTCAACATTTAACGTAACATAGGGCAAAATACATCAGCATCAAAACGATGAGACACAGTGAAAAGAACACCCAAATAAAGGGTAAAAAAAGTAAATTGAAATATTCAATAGTGGCTAGAATCATCACAAAACCGAATATCATGGGGTGCCGTTTATGGAAACCGTTGATCAATATCACAAACTACAAATCCACAATTTTACACAAATTCGTAAGAGAATGTGGCTTAAATCGTCAAAATACCTAATATGCGAAGGTAACGCTTTATGGGGCTATGGTAAAACGTAGATCTATATAGGTAATGTTCTGCCACCCTGGCCCTGTTGCAATGTCAAAAATTCCAAATTGGAACAATTTCGTGGAGAAAAATGACACAAATAAACAAAACTCCGAATATTGGAGGGGCTATACAAAAACGTGGACCGATATATCTAATTTTCAGTACCAACCATTCTGGACAGACAGACCTTTCTCCGACTCCGAATATTTAGAGGTGTAATCACAATTTTATTATTTCCTGTTGTGAATTGTGAAGGGTATAATTATTTTTCTCGGAGGTAAACAGAATATTCTAAAAAAATATATTTGGAGAACATACCAACATGTCAATTCAAATTTTTATCTAGTTTTCCACTGTGCAGCATCATAATTTTTTTGCCGTTTGTTTGCAAAGCATTGTTTATTTGCACAAATCATACTCGTTCGCGACTGATTGTGAGAAATTCATTTCATTACGCAAACATTTTTGTTGAACACTCATGTTGTTGATGGCATTTGAAAGCAGTCAGCCAGCCAGCAGCCAGCCAACATCAAAAGCCATCCAATCATGATTAAAACGACAATTCCTTTTTGTAAAGGATATGCGACGTTTTCGGAAAAAGACCTAGACCATACATCTGTGGCATATGATGAAAGGAGTTATTGAATTGTGATTTCAATCTCCGTCGTAACAGGACCGGGGTATACTTCCGTGGTAACGCTGTCTGGCTGGAGTAAAACGGAATGGCGACGTTTAGCGGAAGGGTGAATGAATAAACCAAAGAATGTACGAACGAACGTTTATGCATGGATTACACAAATGGGGTTGTGTCTTTTTTTCTGATAAACATCAAGGAAATTAATTTTTGGGGGTGATATTTTGCAAATGGAATACAAATAATGTAACAAATCTATTTGTTCACGATTGAGGGCGATTTTTACGCAAAGAAGATATTTAATTTTATTAAAAATTGGCAAATCGATTACTACTTCAAAAAGCGATATCGGGAATGCTAAATAAAAACAAGCTAAGAAAGAATTAAACAACCAACATTTTAATATTGAGCTTTAAGACCCCATATGCATTAACATAATCTGGGCAATTATGTTCATAAATCATAAGAATATAATTATCTCCTTAAACTAAATCTAAATTGAAAAAAAAATGAATAAAGGTTCCATCTCACTAGAGAAAGAAAAAAAAATTACCACCTATCCACTGAATTTCTCAAGAACTGTATCTGTATGATATGGCCCTGAATATATTAAAAAAACAACAACAAAACATATTTCTTAAACACTTCCTCTTCGCTCAATCAACTTTCTTATGAATAAATTTTCAAAAAAAAAAAAAAAAAAAAACACTACCGCTAGCGACAGCGCCGCCAGGTAAAAGTCTATACAAAATTACCCCTTGCAAAACGTTGGATTTTTAACAGCCGGTTCCTTTTCTTTTAATAAAGTGTTATACACCATATTTAGCTGAAATTCTAACATGGAATATAATTATGAGAATTATTACTAAAGTAAGGGGGATGGCGGTGAGGGCAGCGTAAACACACTCTTCCAAAAAGGGGTCTCTGCATATGTATGCGTTCTGCGCCTATAATAAACAAAATAATAAAATGGGACGGTGACGATTGATTTATGATCATAATTGAAGATCTCCACATTTATAAGAATTCATTCATCCATTTCCATTTGTGGAATGGGGGGAAACCAATATTTAGTGAAGTCCAATGGAAAGGGCAACATAAAGTGGGAAAACGAAGTGGCGTCTTTTGAATGAGAAAAGTTCATATGGTCGTTTGGTGGAGAAGATATTTAAATTTCTTATAAACAATAAGTTACAGTGAAGAATAAAAGTGAGTCAATAGTAAGCTTGGTATATGCAGGAACGTTTTAAATGTGGTTCTTCCACGTAGAAAGTTTAACACAAACAATTTAGAAGGTTTAGGTTTATTTTGATATATACCGTCAAAAAATGGCCATTAATTTATATATTAAAGTATTTCCTAACCAGCAGTGAATATTAAAAAAAAAACTTTTTTTTCGGGAAGTCCTTAAAGATATTCTTAAAAATTCACTTTTTATAGGACAGTAGTTAAAAGAAATCAGCAAAAATCCATAATTTTCTTAAATAAGTCCAGGATTATATGTAAAGTTCTGTTTGAAAAATCGATAACATTTTATATTTTTATTTTTACAAGAAAATTAAGAATTTTTATGATGTTACGATGTTATTGGAGAGCTTTCCATGTTTTCCCCAGGATGTTATTAAAAAATAATTCAATTATTTGGCAATTTTCAAAAAAAATAAAATCCGTTTAAAATTCTCTTATAATTTTAAAATACCAAATGTAGCCGTCATATTAGTGTCTAAACGATGAAGTGGACCTGCATAGGCAACTTTTGTCATAATCCATTACATTCAAATGCGAAACTTGAAAAAGAATTCGGTGAATAATGAAGCTAAAATCATCGATACCAATATACCAAAATGTGGACCTGCATAGACAATTTTCTGTATTAGGTCATTCTATTACGAACTTCAAATGTCAAATTTGCAACAATTCCGATGAATAATGTCGCTAAAATCATCAAAATACCGAATATAGGGAGGTACCGTTATATAGGCGCTATACGAAGACGGGGACCTGCAAAGACAATTTTCTGTCATAGGCTGTAGCATCCCTTACGAATTTGAAATACCAGATTTGAAACAATTGCGGTGAATAATCACCAAAATACCGAATATCGGCAGGTACCATACGATGACATGGACCTGCATAGACAATTTTTTGTCATAGGCTGCAGTATCCATTACGAACTTCAAATCCCAAATTTGAATTAATTCTGGTGAATAATGTCGCTAAAATCATCAAAAGTTCCCTGATTTATTTGAAGGTAGGATATTATTGAAAAATATGTTCCAATATCCACGCTTTATATTTAGCCATGATCTTAAGAAAGATATTTCCAAAAATACACAATTCTCAGGAAGTCATTAAAAGAATCACAAATCCTAGCCAGTAATAAAGTTGTAAATGATACAAAATTACGACTCTCCACCAGGAAAGCATTGAAAATATATTTAAAAATTCGCGATCCTTGGCTATGTTTTGCCAAATATTTTATTATTTGAAATATTATAAAAACATTATGATATTCGAAGTTCGGATGAACACAAAGTTCGGACTTTGTCATGGGCCCACTTATCTTTATAAGTGATATGAGATTTTTTAAGGAAGGTTTCAGAAAGATTGCCCGTCATATCTCATATTTAAAATAGATCTAATATTGAAGGAAAAATTAATGTGTGGGATTTGAAGAAAGTGGAACACTGATTTTCTTAGAAAGAGTGGACGATATTGTTATCTTTTGCATCCCTACTTCAACGAGAAGAAAGACAAGTAATATCGGTCCCGCCGAAGTTCAAATCTCAAGCAATCTTCAAAATCGTTATATTTACATTTTTCGACAGCTACCGTGTGAGCCAGCCAGAATCGTCCGAAGTGACATTGAAAAAATGCGTGTAAAAATTCAATTTAGATCACTTTTTGTATTGGAAGTCATTAGTCTAGTTTGAATAATTTTACCCTACACTGTTAAAGTTAGCACATGTTCGTTCCATTAGTAGGAAATTAGGCGCCAAATTGTTTGTCTTTGAATGAAACATATGATTAAATGCAGGCATATTTTGGTCATTACCAGATTGTTTAGACAATTGTTGCTTATTTATGTCATTCTGAAAATATATATAAAGAGAAATCTTCTTTATTTCAAATATTTTATGTGCTACTTTCCATTTTCCTGACATTCTTCTTTCTGTAACATCCTTCATTCCAGTACTTGTTCTCATTCTCCCACTTTCTCTCTCGCTCTTTGGCTTTCATGGCTAACTGGGTGGCAATGGATTTGAACTTGTTTGTAAATTGCAAAATGATTACATTTTATGACCTCATAAAATTAAATACAGCAAATGGTTGTGTCGACATATATCTTGTAGTTGTTGGTGGGATTGCTTGCCATTGTGTTTCGCTTTCTCGCTCTTCCTTAAAGTTGTGATGATAATCGTTACAAGTTGATTTCGTTTTTATGGTTTTTAGATTAGGTTTTTATCATCAACTGTTGCTTGTTTCTTTTTTTACATGAATTTAATTTTGTTGGGTTTGGTGTTTGATTCATTGTGGGAGTTATAAAAATTAATTCACATAAAAAGGACTATAGGCAACAATTATTTATTTATTTTATTAGAAGAAAAATCAGAAATTTTTAATAAATTATATAACTTTTACGTCTTTAACAAACAGTGAAAAGTTATTAATAATCTCTGGTAAAATCTAACATCTATGAAAATGGGATTTTCTTCACAAGGTCGAAAACACTCCAGAAGAATTAACCCAAATTCTTAAAAAATATGATATAGCCTACACTTTATCTCCAATCGTTTTAAAACCTTGACATATCAGTTATTATTCCTATCTACACAACGAAATCTTAACAAACAATCAAAATTTTGTTAAACGTCAATAAAATAAAACCAATAAAAAAATCGGTGCAATTGTAGAATTATTTAATATCAACGAATATAATAGGCAACATCTAAAGCTGTGTCCCAATTAGATTTTGAGTCTATTTTCATTTCATATTTACAATGTTAGCTGAACCACCTTGAATGCAATTCACATTTGCAAATATTGCCGTAGGTATATGACTAACGCTACTTTAAATCTAGCCGGTATTTATATGGCAAAAAATTTATAACAAACCCGGTGGTACTGCCATGTTTTATTTGCAAATTTTTATAGATTTTTTCACCATGCCATGGTGACTGTTGGTGTGTTATGTTACTCGTCGTCGTCATTATTCCCTGGCAAAGAATTTGAACAGGCATCAAACTGAGTGGCATGGAAATGGATAGACAGGGTGGTGCAGTGACAAATTGCAACAGTGTAAGGATGAATGCAAGGATGGGGACCATTTACTGAATACTTCCGAAGTGACTACTTTTCGGCAATGTTTTATATATTTTACAAGGAATGTTAATTTGCTGTTATTTAACCACACCAACACACCACACCCTATTAGGAATTCAAAATTCAGTCTTGTGTGTTTCTCTGTTAGAATGTGTTATATATATAAACTTCCTAAAAAGTAATTCAAAATATTTTCTTAACATAGAATACAATTTCTGTAAAAATTTTTTTTGGATCACCCTGTAGCTTAAAAACCACTTAGACACCTAACGTTAAAATTCGATCCATTCAAGTCATTCAGTTATTCAGTCAGTCACTTTATGCCAAACGTTGGACGCATGACACGGACACGTACGAAATCATTTCTTAAAAACAAACAACAACATATTTGTAGCAATTACAGGTGGCCCTGGATTAACGCGGCGACTTGTAATCGGCTCATATAGACTTCAATATTATTATGAATGGTCGAAAAAATAACGAAATTATTAGAAAATGAATAAGTAAATAAGAGTTTTGTACACCCAGTAAAAAATATGACTGAGAACTTCAAAACATGATTATAAAACCTTGAGATATATTGAAAGATTTATTTTTTTTTTTTAATTTTTTTTTATATATACTAATATTTCTCAAATAAATTACTGGCACTTCAGCAGCAAAACTAAGCTGTGACGCAGGCGATATATGAGTAATCACTCTGAAAGTGTACCCTTATTGTAAATTGTTCGAAGGGCAAAATAGAACCAAAAAAAAGCTAATTACAACGATTTCGATTGAAATTGTTGCTGTAACCTTCAAAATAACGAAAACGAGAAGAAATCGCTAAATGGAGGGCCCATATCACAGACTATTTGACTATAAAGTTTAATTTAATGGGGGATATACAAATAAGGCCTATTTTAATTTTTCCCAGTAGACATCCATATTCGACACTAAAGTGATAACTATTTTAAGCAAAGCCTTGCTTTACATTATTAAAAAAGGGTTAAAGTGTTTTGTCGAAACTTCTGTTTTAATAGATTTAAAGAAAATAAAAACCAATTTGTCATGAAATTCTTTCTTGACCCAGAAACTTCATTAAGTTGAGGGCCATCTGTCCGCATACACACAAGCTGACATTCAAACATAAGCGAATATCCATACAGGGGCAACAAAAAATAATGAAAACCCGGGAATCGATATGTTAATATACTGCAAACATTAGATAGTCATGCGTTAGCTGAAAAAAACGTTTTCTGTGCGTGTTGTTGCTCTTTGGCTCCCCTATAAGGAAAAATGGAGTAAACGCAAATAGCAAAAAATCGCATAATTTTTTTTGTATATGGCGCACACACACTTGACAGGTAAGCTTAGTGTGGCAAAAAGGCCACAGATGGACGGACAGAGAGACAAATAGGCAGACACAAACTGACCATCAGAAGACTCCATGAAGTCAAAAAAAAAGAAACAAAAATATGTATAAAAACTAAGTCAGCCAACATAGCATAGATCTTAGACAGCAGATAGTAAGGCGGACGTACGACCAGCTAACAATATACACTTCTAAAGCAATTTGGACGTTCCAAAAAAAAGAAGAATGAAAAAACTTCGGATTGATTCAACTAAGCCACCAATAGAGCGCTCATATGACGATAGATGGTAGATACATACATAGATGGACGCACAGACGACTGGACAGACACCAGCCAAATAGCCGGACATTCATGAATATTGAGGACCAAGCCGAACAGAGAAGCGGGAGCCAAAGCTAAGGCCGAGAGCTTTCCAGCGCTAGAAACAGAGCACATGCGGACAGACATCATTCTAAAAAGAACAATAACAACAACAAAACAGGGCAATTTTTAGTTTTAGCCAAAGCGTTCGTATTTTGATTGATTTTAAATGATTATGGCTGACATTGATTTATGTTTTTAACTTGCATATATTGGGCCATAAGACAATTGCGAGCAACTATGGCAACGATATCGGCAGAAGTAGAATTAGCGGCGGTGGCATTGGCTAACATCATTATCATCTTCATTCCTGGACATAGTGATGGCTAGAGCAGTGATGATGACAATGACAAAACAACGTGAGGTTGATCGTTTACAATTAAAGCCAACGATTTTAACTGAGCCACAAACAAGTGAAATTATTGCTCAAAAGAACAACAACAAAAAAGATACGACTCATCTACAGGCCACGTTTTTGAAATAGGATAATTGTAAAAAAACGATTCTTTTTCCAAAAGCATAAGACAAAAGCGATAATAAAAACGTACAATAATAATACAAAAAAATCTACAAAATGACAATTTGAAATTTTGAACACTGAACTACTTGATTTCTTAGGCCTTATAAAGTTTTACGAGAATAGAGCAACAAATCTAAAGCTTTTCAATATTCCTCTTATATATACAAATAAATTGTGAGACTTCGAAGTCTATGGGATATTTTGTCTCTTACTCCGAAAAAAGTCAATGTTCCGCTATTACTTGCACTATTTCTGTAGATTCAAAAGCTTAAACGCATATTATGCCAAAAAAAAATTTAACTGAAATCTAAGTGGAAATTTTACTTCTAATTCCAAATGACATAATTTTTATAAACACTAGACTTTCGTTCGGAAAACATTGGCCTTTCCTTTGAATGTTTGTCTAGAGAATATGTGAATTCCTTCACATGTCTTTCTGTCAATGATTTCCGGAAAGATTTTTGTCCCAACTCTGACATTTTGGTCTGGGAAGATTTCATTAAATTTTACTTTTACCTTAATTCGACAAATGAAATAATTGAAACGATTTCCGTCACAACATCGGCATTTGGGTCTGGGAAAATGTATTATTTTTTTCTTTTGCCTACATTTGACAAATGGCAAGTAACCTCTAAAGTAAAACAGTTTCGAAAAAGATTATTTACAAGAGGTCACTATTCCTCTTACCCTAACAGGGATGTGACATACAATGTAAGTACTTACCAAACAGCCTCTGATAGTCAATAAGTTTATATTGCACAACATTTCTAACCTATTCTGCACTATTTGGCGTTTTTCCCCAAATTCTACCAAACCAAACCAGTACCCTCGCAGCTAAGGAAAGGATTTTAAAGAAAAAGTAAAACTAAATCCCTAACACATTTGTTCGAATACTAGTTGGCTGGCTGACCGGCTGACTTTGAACAATATTATGAAATCAAATACAATGGCAACAACAAATAACTATAGTTATTCATCATTTTTCATTTTTTTTTTCATTTTTAGCCTATGGCCATTTTATTAATTCAAGTCTTAATACTAACATAGGTTAAATGGCTTAAACCTAACTATACTATAAATAAACATGCATTTGTACAACGCCTACTTTACGTTAACAAAAAGTGTCACAACAAGTTTGTGATCACAACAAGCTACTTTATGCCTTATGGCTACAACTTAAATTATGCCCCGAAAAATAGAATAATACAAAAAAAGGGCCATGAAAATCTTATGAACTAGGTGGAAAAAATTAAAACTAAATTAAAACTAAATATTTACAATACACTTAAAACTACTTAACCTAACTTAAGAGAGCTGGGCGGTGTTGTACACCAGTCTACTCCAGTCCGAGGATAAAAATCTTCTATGGTAGAATAGAAGACCTTCATCCCCATGGAGTAAGCCCAGCTCGTTCAGCCTGTAAAGGGCGGCTGGCGGCAAATGCTTCCGAGCTCGTAGCTGGTCCGCATCTTCTAAGCACCTAAACGTTCCCTCAACGATGCTATTGTCTATGAACTGGCATTTGTCGAAAAATGCCAGTCCAGTCTTAGTCATAAAGACATCTATCCTGTCTATTTTCGCCCTATCGTAGATCGCCCTACAGGAATAGGATCTATAGGAGCCATCTGCCCTAAGGATGGGGCGCAGTCCCAGACAAGAGGAAAGTATTTTTCTTTCCCACAACCTTAGCCTTTCCATCTGATGTGACGAAATGTCAAACCAGACGGGGAAGGCGTAGGCGACGATAGGTCTGATCACCTGCCGGTAGATCAAAAGCCTAACATCGTGGGAAAGACCACCCCTCATCCTCAAGATTCGACTATATCCGAAATATAGACCCTTAGCCCTAGCCAGGACGTAGTCTATGTGCCGAATATGGTCGAACCTCTCCTGAAATATAACACCTAAATATTTCATCTTGTCTGAAACTGGAACCTGCTCAGAACCTATTCTAAGAACCGGCTGAAACCTCTTAAAATTAGGGTATACTATGCCTGGCCGACCAAGAAAGGCCGTAGCACAACATTTCCCTACATTCTATTTTAGGCGCCATGTAACGAAGTACCGATGGAGGGCATCGAGGTACTCGTTAACGCGCCTATTAACCGACCTAGCAAGCGGACCGGAAAAGGCTAAGAGGACATCATCGGCATAGGTCAGGAGAAGACCACCAGGAGGAGGAGCCGGGATGTCACAAGAAAAGATGTTGTATAACATCGGGCCAAGAAGGGAACCTTGAGGAACCCCTGCCAACACTGGGCGGCGACTAGAGAGTCGCTCACCCACCTTAATCCTGAAGAATCGATCCCTAAGAAAACTAGCGACCATTCTACAGGATTGTCTGTCAAAGCCAAACGATTGGAATTTATATAAAATCCCATCGTGCCAGACAGAGTCGAAAGCCCTGGCGATATCTAGGGAGACGGCTATAGTTCCGTACTTCCTATCAAAACCTTTCCCAACGAAGCTGCTGAAAGCCGTTAAGGCATGGGTCGTGGAGAGACCAGACCTAAAACCAAACTGACAATCCCGCAGAATTCTCCTATCTTCTACGGTTCTTCTAATCCTTGCCAGAATAAAGGATTCGAGTAACTTTCCAAACGGCGATAGGAGGGAAATAGGCCTGTAGTTACCACACTGAGAGGGATCAGAACCCCGCTTCAGGATGGGAACCATCTTGGCCTCCTTCCAAGCCGTAGGAAAGTACCCTAAATTCAGACAATGATTAAAAAGAATTGTCAAAAAGGACAGAATTACATTTCCTGCCCTTTTCAAAGCTACATCGGGAATTTGGTCCATACCGCAGGATTTACGGGCTGGTCGGCGTGAAAGCGCAAAACCAACCTTCCTGGGATAGACAAACCCGCTGTCTTCCCAAAGGGAGATGTTGTCCACAGAGGAGCCATTAGCAGTGAATGAACTGCTAAACGACACAACAGGAGAGTGGTCTTCAATCCCCTCCACCGCCAAGCTGACTTGGCGCTGGAAGGAATCGGCAACCGAAACTCCCCCATGTCGAAGCGTTCCCTGCACCTGGTCCGCCAACATCTCAGCCCTATTTTCGTCAGAGCTCACCCTGGTACCAGTGGAGTCTACGAGAGGACTGACTGAATCTCGAGAGGAGAGGCCGGCCAATCGCTTGACCTTACCATAGGTCCTGGAATTGACCGTAATTCCCTCGAGATAGTCCTTATACCGATCGTTTTCGAATCGGCGAATATTGGCTTCAATAATCTGGTCGAGGTTGCGGATGTCAGCCGTGAGGACTAGTCGTCGCTCAGGATCACCAGATCTACGCAACACTCGACAAAGCCGTCTACGCTCCCTAATAAAACTCGCGATCCTAGGGGGGAGATTGCCCAGGATAGTGCTTTTTGCCCTATATTTGGGCACTGAAGCATCTATGGCATCTCGGAAGGCGGAGCCTAAATCCTCAATGCAGCTATCAATATCCGAAATGGATACGTTGCGGTCGGCTGGCAGAGTTACCTCCTCCAAGCCGCTGCGCAAGCGCTGCCTATATCGACGGATATTCATCCGGTCGAAGTTGTGGAACGACCTGACTTCTCCATTTTGTAAGGAGCCTGACTCTATTTCTATGAGAATCGCCCTATGGTCGGATTCAAAGTAGTGGGTCGTTGAGGTCGATCTACCCGCTGCCAGTGCTGCGCCTGGCGTGTGCAGGAAGAAGTCGATATACGACCCTGCCGTTCCATTGGGCCTAGTGGGCCTATCAGATGGAATGGCTGCTACATCCGGACAATCGAGAAGGAAGGCAGAGATTGCTCTTCCCCTGGTATCGACCTCTGCACCACCCCATAAGGGATGTTTCGCGTTCAGGTCTCCACCAACTACAAGGTCGCCACTGCCGCGTAAAGCCAGTATGGGGTCCAGATCCAAAATTTGGAAGGGACCAACAGGGCGCTGGTAAACAGAAGCGAAGGCTATGGAGGACCCATCTTCCCTCCAGACCCTAGCGACACAAGATTCTATATCCCCTGAGGAAATGGGGATTTTTTCTGAGCGGAACCTATCTTTTACTAAGACTGCAGTGCCCCCTCTTGGGCCTGTCAGCCTATCCTGCCTATAGATTTTAAAACCTTGGCAGTAAAACTTTTGGCTGGGAGAGAGCCAAGTTTCTGCCAGCAGAATAATGTCCGGCTGATGCTCTAGGACAAAATTCCGCAAGAAGTGCCTCCTAGTTTTAGAAACTATGGAGCTGACGTTTAGAAAAACGCACTTCAACATACTTATTCTAAGGCTATATGGACCATTAGGGCCCACCAAGCTTCCGCGTCTCCCCTTTCTTCGCGGATACGCCTAAAACTGGGACCGAACGACCTAACCTTGGCTAATGTCGATAGGTCTCCGAACTCCTTGGGCATGCTGCTCATCAGTCCTCCAATGTCTTGGGTGGGTCCGGATGGGCGAGCGGCGGCAGCAGGAGATATGGGGGTGGTAGATGGCCGGGTGGGTTTCTGGGGCTGTCCAGATTTTCCTCCCGCAATACCAGCGTAAGTCAGCTTGGCCTTCTCATCAGCGATGCGGCCAGACCTGGCTTTTTGTTTGGACTCGGCTTCCAGCTTCCTCTGGGTCCGAGTGGCCAAAATTGCCTTCCGTTTCGGGCAGGAAGGGGAACCTGCAGAGTGGCCTTCCACTTTGCAGTTGACGCATTTGGGTACTGCGTCCGTCTCCTTGTCCTCTCCAAACGTGGGGCACAGGTGGGTCGGATGTCCTTCGCTGCACTTTTCACAGTTGGGGGGCATTCCGCAGTTGGCAGCTATATGTCCATGCCGTTGACAGTTGTAGCAACAGCTTACAGCTTTATCCTTTCGGATGACTACACTAAGACTAAAAAGCCTATTAACTTTGTACAATTTATTTATATCGGTTTTCCGATCTACTCTAACTAGCCACTTGTCTGGAGCAATGTTAACCAGACTCTGTACGAAGACTGGGAAGTCTAGCGTACCTAGCTCAGCCCTAATTTCATCGGCTGTGAATTCGCCGGAAAGCCTGTCGACCACTACAGTGTAAGGCAACCTATCTTTTGGCGTATGGGTGTGGAACTTATACGCCCTCTGTTCAAGAAGAGCCCTGACCTTATCGTATATGTTAAGGCTACTTAAACTAAGGGTTATGACACCCTTCCTCAGCATCTTTATGGTGAAGTCGCGGGGGTTGAGCGACGATGCCAGCACGGTCCTCACTTCCTTCACACCAGCCTCATAGATGGTGATTGGGGGAGTCGCCTTCTTAGTTTGGCCATCCTTCGAGGGGGCAGCCGATATAGTTATTCAAAGCACGTTCTTGACCTAATATAAGTAAAAACGCCCACAAAATTACCACAAGCTGGGCCAACAAAAAAAAAACCTAATATTATACAAAATCTTGCAACATAAAATGAAAGAAGAAAAAAATAACTAAACAAACAATCGATCGATCGAGTGACCATAGACTGGGTGAGTGGTACATGGATTTTGTTTGATTGGCTTATGTCTAGAAAGGAGTTGAAATTCTGTTGTGCGTTGAATGTTCGTTTATCCTCACAATCAATGCGGCTGGCTAACTGGCATGTTTTGAACCAAGAACTAAAAACAGAAGGGAAAAAAAACTTTGGGGGATTTGCCAATTTAGTTGTACAAAATTCATTCGAAAGTTAGGATTATGACGACGATGATGATGGAGGCTTTTGCATCCTTTTTTAAATGAATGTCAAATTTTTCTAAGGGTCAATTAATTGAGGGCAATTTTGTTAAAGGTTTCCCTGATATTTTTGAACAAAACAGACTCACAGATTGCTATTTGATTCTAAAATGAAAATCTAATTGTTTTCAAGGAATATTTTAAAGGATATGATTTTCTCTTGAACAATAAATCAAAATAAAATTTATGATAATTTTGTATTTAACACGAAAATCTGTGCTTGAATACATATATTAATAAAAATAAACTTTTTCTAAAAATATGTGAGAATACTTGAAAATAAAACTGTTTATATATAATTTCAATTTACAAATTTAAAATTATAAATTTGAATTAAAAATGAAAATGTTTAATCCTGTTCTTACAACTAATATCAAATACAAAAATAATAATTACGTTATCAAACTGCTCCTGTACTAGCTGTCTTGTAATGAAATTGTCATGATATCATAAACAGCCACATAACTCTTATTTGTGTTGTAGGTGTAAGCATTTACATTTTTGCAGTTGACAACACCTTCGTAAAAAATGTGTCATTTATTTCATAACTCTGGCAACAAGTTGATATGCCGACAAACAATTCCCAAACCTCAAATAAATGATGTTTACCGAACAGGTTTGAACACCATTTACAATAAATTTTTCATACAATTATTATTATGATGGATAAGTAATTGAAATAGAGGATATTTTTGAGGGAAACTATTCTTTAAAAATGCGGTTACATAACCCTCTTCATCACATCACTATGTATATATGTCTTAGCAGAATTTCAATAACATGTTTCCAAAAGCCCGTAGCTCCTAAATTTTTAAAATTGAAAGCAAAGACAGATTGTGAATTTTGTATAGTTGACTCTCGACATATTCAATTGCTTACAATGATATTTGCAACATCGCTTACCACCTCGTCATCTTTTAGAGCTCTGAAACATATTCGCTTCGCACGCCATCCCCACAATGTAGGGCGAATTAGCAGATTAAGTCATTAAACGCGGTTGTGGAGGGCTTTTCAATCCCTTTATTTATTCTGGCCTTGATCTCTACTACGTAGATCGACAGCACAACTTTTAGACTTTAAGACTTTTGCTTTTAACACAAATGTTGACTTCTCAGTCTATCGAAAAACAATTTTCTGTTTAACCTCCCAGTACAAAATGCATCTATTTCAGATTTAATGATGCAAAGGAGAATTTTTGCATACATTTTGAATTTATTAAACAATCCAACAAAAATGTAAAATTGGTTCCCAAAAGCCGACCTCACGATGTTTTCACCAAAAAGCAACAGTCGGATTTAAGACGTTTAAAAATTAAAAGACGATTGAAAGAATAATCGTATTCCATTGAAAATTGAAAAAATAAGAATTCCAATTCTAGCCACCTTATCCGCTTATTCAATATCTATCCTTACTCTAGGATAGTCGGGCTGCCAAAGCCCACAATTATTCGACCAGCAAGGTATATTGCTGTCTGCAATTCCGTCGATGTCTTGGAACCTTCCTTTTCGCAACAGTTCGAGATAGGGTTGATAGGGAACGCTAGTTCCCCTCACATCTGGTTCTACTTTCTTTGGCACATTGTAATTTAACAACGCAATTATTTTGCGTTTTATATTTCTCCGACTTCATGCTGCAGTTGAGGTAATATGTAAAACATCGAGTCGAAACATATTCGCACCGAAAAGCTTACTAAGGTATGCTGCTCGCAAAGATAAAATGTATACTGAGGTGGTAGCCGCTGGCCGAAAAAAGATCCCATTTGCTTAAAATCAATCAGATATTTTAAAATCTGTCTATGTGGATTTAGGCGGCATAATTGATTCGCGGCGATTCAGCTATTTTGACGTATGGCTATAGCAGTTAACAGTATTACATTTATAATAATTTTAATAAATTATTATCCCACGTTGGGCGCCACTGGTATATTTTCGATGCAAGCAGTTAAAAAAAGATCATAAAAAAATTAAGTTAACAGAATAATGATTTTAATTTAATTCGTTGGAAACGGTGTTATCAA
Source organism: Musca domestica (assembly GCF_030504385.1). Taxonomy (NCBI): domain Eukaryota; kingdom Metazoa; phylum Arthropoda; class Insecta; order Diptera; family Muscidae; genus Musca; species Musca domestica. The sequence continues at coordinate 19,941,243 of NW_026712328.1, read as the reverse complement.
GAAAAAATTTCGCTCTATGTTACGCACAGTTAGCATTTTTTCTTGTACGCCTGCTCTGAGACTTGGCTAACGCAATTTAGCAATAATAAGTCGAGCAGTGTCCCCACAAATGAATGCATTTTTTTGTGTACTCGTATGTGCGTTTTTCTTTCTTGTCCACAATTGCACGGCATGGCATCATTTCATTAAAACTTGACAAAAATAATATTTTCACGTATTATTCATGGGCCCCATAACGACAGGCTGGTGCGCCACTAAAAGGCAAAAACTCGAATCGTTCTTCAGCAACAGCAACAACATTAAGACGTTCAACTTCTGTGTTACCCACAACTACTTACAATTACAGGTATGATTGCCGCATGAGTTTTTCAGCTTCAGCGTTCGTTTTTTTTTTCGGATTAAACTTTTGGATCTTGCTGTTTGTTTGGCCCATGTCAACGGCAACAGCAGCGGCGATGTGGACGACTCTCTCGTAACTTTAGCTGGTGACTGACTGCGACACACGTTTTCACGACAATGATGACAACATCTACAACAATTGTTTGCTGAAATTGTTATGTTGTTGTTATTATATTACAATTTGACTGTTTGTTTGCGCATGCGTGCATGGTGTGTATATGTGTCGGTATCCTCGTCTGAGATTTTGATTTTAGACGAAATTAAGTTGTTTCCAGTTGCAATGTCCAACAACTTGCAAGTTAAGGCATTTTGGCAGCATGGCATCTTGTAAGTTATGTACCCTGAGTCTTACTGCAGACGGACAAAATGTGTGTCTGACTGTCTCCCTGTATGTCTGCCTGACGTTTGTCGTTATTGTCGCATATGTCGGCATGTTATTCTCAAGTCAGGTGATGTACTGAGTGTTGTCTGTGTGATATTTTTTGTCTTGGTTTTTTTTTTTTTTTTGGTGTATTGTTTCGGAGCCTCCGCTGAGTGTTGGGCCAGTTGATAAAGTTGTTATGTTGTTTATTGTAAATAAATTGTCTGAAGATGCTAAAGAAAAATTTGTTCAACGAATAAAGATTTTCTGGAAATTGAAATTACTAATATAAAATTAATTTAAAACCCCAAAATTCTTGAATAAAATAGCCTTTAAACTACCATATCCTTACACATATCCTTATCAGCAAATTCAAACGTACACAGACGAGAAAAACACAAAGTAAAGGGTGTGTAACAACAAACACAAAAAAACGACATCCAAAACGAAAATGTTTCAAACGACTGAACATAATCGAATTACTTACAACAGAATAATTTCTAATTGAAAAATATTGTAAGTCTAGAGAGCAGCCAATCCAGGACTAAATACCATGGCCTCTGCAGTACATGTTAGTCGGAGTATGTGAAAAGTTGTAGACAACAAATGAAATGAATGGCAAACAAAAAATATGACAACATTTCGTTTTTTGTTCGGTTTCTGTTGCTGATGGCAAAAAGAAATGGCAAAGTTTCTTCCTACTACATGACAAAAACAACAAGAGCAAGTGAGTTTCACACTACTTCGCCCACCATTTCAAATAAGGAAAATAAAAGAAAAATAAATGGAAACGAAAGCAAATCAATGGCAAACAAAAATGTTTGTAATGCCTGTGACAAGTCACAAAGCGGGGGAGAAGTCAGTTTTACTCCAACTTGTTCTTTTCGCTTCATGGGTGTTAAAGGCATATCCTTCCATGGCTTTTGTACTATTTTGTCGATTGTGTATTTTGGCTTGACGAACAAAAAGCGAGCACACCACCCGAACCCAAAAATGACATTGTTGTCATTTTGAAAATTACTTTACTTACCATTGTTGCCAACAATGTCAGCTATGTATGTACATATGTATGTATGTATTTATGTTTGGAGTGAATACCAATCCAATGAATTGAATGCTTGAATGGTTCGTTGCTGGCATAGATGATTTGCGAAGAGTGTAAACAATGTTTGAGGAAAAAAGGGAATCGAGTATGGAAGAGGAAGTGAGTGTTTTAACATACAGGGTTTTTTTAATTTAAGCAATTCCGCTATATATTGATATTAAGAAATATTTATTTAAGCGTAACGCCAATGAAATTAAGAAATCGTTTGTTTCCTTTTATTAAATTGCCAAACATTCACAAAACGAAGGGAAATTCCAACCCTTGTCCGCCAAGCCGTAAACTTTCATAAAAAAACAAGTGAAAATGGATTTATGTTGAACTGTTTGAACTTCTTATGTTCTCCACCATTAAAAAACTTCAATTATGGCCAAATTTAGGGAAAATTCAATTCGCTCCATTCTAAAATCTATAAGCGTGTAAAACGTGTTATCCTGTAATAAACACTTGAGATTCTCAAAACACCTTTACTTAGAGTCTACACTATTTAAATGATATTCCGGAGCCGGGTCCAACATTGATCATTGTGGCGAACATATGACCCATTCATATTTTAAAATATCAAATTATACCCATTTCGCTTGAAGAGTGTGACTAGGACCAAAATACGATCGGAAATGTTATACTGGGTCCCGAGTTGCGTCAATTCTTTATAACTGACAAATCCGATTATTTTTTCTGAATTTCAAGTTGTATAGGTCTATTTTTAGCAATTCTACAAAGTCACCTGTACGTTAGAAAGGTCAATTCTATTTTCTTTGCAAAACTTGCCTGGATGTTGCACGAATTGCCGCGTAGCTTAAACACGTAAAAAGTGAGTCTAAACAAAGAAAATTAATATGTTTGACCATAAGGAGGTAAATGGATTTACTTTCCCGAAAATGTTATTTTTTTAATTCCCATTAAACTAATTTCCGTGTATTTGTATGCAAAGGTGACTCGAGTTGCGTCGTTTGTTCTGTCCGTTAACGAGGCAATTCGATGCCCTAGTGTATAAAGATTTTTGACTCAAAAACTTTCAAAAAAAATTCCGTCGAAAAAAACTGCTTAAATGAAACTCGTCATATAAGGGCTATACGAAGACGTGGTCCTGCATAAGTATTTTTGTCATAGGCTGTAGTAATGGTTCCGAACTTAAAATACGACATTTGAAACAATTCTGGTGAGTAATGTCGCAAAAATCATGAAAACACCGAAAATACTGGGGGTACCGTTATATGAGCGCGATACTAAAACGTGGACCTATGTAGACAATTCTCTTCTAGGGAGTAAAGTACTTAGAAGGAACCTCTTGTGTGAATTTTGATACATTTCCACTGAAAATTTTGTCTGAAATCTTCAAAATACCGAATATTACGAGGTGCCGTTATATGGTGGATATACGATATCGTGGGCCTATATAGACAATTCTCTTTCAGGGTGTAAATTACTCACAAAGAACTCCTTATATAGAATTTCAGACAATTCCATTGAAAAATGTGGCTAAAATCATCAAAATACCGATTATCGGGGGGTACCCTTATATGGGGGCTATACGATGTCGTGGGCCGATATAGCCCCTCTTCGAACTTGACCTGCCTGCAGACAAAAGACAGATCTGAACAAAATTTTAGCTTCATATCTTAATTCGTTTTGACTCTAGCGTGATTACAACAAACGAACAGACAGACGGACGTACAAGGCTAAATCGTCTTTGAATTTTACACTGATCACTTTCAGGGGTCTAAAATTATTATTTCGATGAGTTACAACCGGAATACTATGTATGGCAGAGGATATCAAAATATACAATAGAAAAATGTAACCGTCCAACTAAACCCTTTCAAATTAATCGGTTTGAATTTGAAGACTAAGGAATCATTGAAAAATCGTAAAGGATTTGTGTCCAAATCCAATCGTATTGCTTAAATACGAAAATGTCCATTTAGAAATCAAGAATTTCCATTGGAAATTTGAGTTCTCAGTAGATTAAATCCCTTTCCAACAAATGGTGCCCAATGTAGGTCAATAATTTGCTGTAGCATGACTGATATTTGTCATTTTCTGGGTTAGAACTTAGATATAGCCATAGCATTCTGAAAACAATTATTACCGATATTTTGACTTAAGGACTTAACACTTTGCTGGTATATTTTGATCTTATAAGTTTCAAGCTTATAGACAATGGCATTGGGTTGATATATTCCCAGATTTTAGGTTTTTTGAAGCAAGGAACTTATTGAAAATTTTTATTTTTTTATATATATATATACTTTTTTTCTTTTTTTGTATAATATTTTTTCGTAAAAAATCATAACATAAAAAAATCTTAAGCTTAAATTGATCGAATCGAGTAATATTTAAGGATTTTCTGACACTCCAAGATATAACGGCTCGACTTCTAGTCGCAGAATGTAAAAAATGACTACATGCTTTACTTTTGTTTGTTAACTGTTTGATGTAATCTTTCTCTGAGAGTCAGGTTAAAAAACGGACAAAATTAAAAACTTAAAGTAATATAAGTTTTTAATTTTGTTAATAAATTATTTCAAAAATATTAATTACACATTTTTTCTTCTTTGCAGGTGTGTGCTTTATTAATTCTTTAAATTCTTTGGTAAAGAATTTTTTTAATTTTTTTTAACTTGCATTTGAAAAAATACCAATGCGAACAGAAATTGTGTATTAACAGCAGGTAACCAAAACAAATCATATAAAAGAACAATGTTCACACATAATAAACTTTAATTTAAACAAATTTTTAACTAGGGCTTACAAGACTATTTCAGCAACAAACAAAAACACAAAACAAGGGGAGCGTGTTGAACTGGCCCATTTCATTATGAATAAACCTTAATTAAGGTTTTCTTTTTATTCAGTTTTATGGTTAGGGGCTGGTGGAAACCGAAAAAGGTATGTCTAAAATTCCAGCGGAACTAACTAATAATTCAAATGTTGTGTCTTTGTGTTCGAAAGTGGTTGGGTTTGTTGTATGTTTTATGTATAGGTTCATGGTAGTTCCAATGCCCACCTTTTGCTTATGTGATTCCGGTCGAATAGCCATCAAGCGCAACCAATTTAAGACGAGTAAAGCAAAAACTGAAAAAATGAAGAAAATTAAAACAAACTGTCCATTCCAAGGGGTATGCCAGATAGTCTTTTGCCGTTCTTGGGGTTAGTGTTGCTTACCATTTGTTGTTGTTGTTGTTTGGTCTCTTTTTACCAAGAGTGTTAATTTTGAGCTATGTAAAAAGGCACACTTTGCTTGGTTTAGTTTTTAGGCAGGGAATTAAACAAACCATGAACCCCCCCAAGTTGGTTGGTTTTCTATAAAGCAGATGGACTAACGGTTAGGGTATGGAGGAACACACCAAAAATGTAAGGTCACTGATGCGGAATTACTTCGCGCTTTCTATATCAGAAAAATATTTTTTTACCCACCATACAAATGGAAAAGGTATTATTTTCACAAAATTTTTTTGTTGAAAAAATGTTAACAATTGTTATGGTTTTTTTATTTTTTATTAGGTTGGATGGTAGGAGAACTAGATATAAAGTTGTTTCAATATATTTGATTATTTTTAACTTTGAATATCAACCTTGTGTAAGAGAGATCAATCGGATTTGTTTTATTTTATTTAACACTTTTTGTTTTAAATTGGGTTTTTTACGGTATCACAAACAATGCGAACATATTTTATTAAAACCCCCACACCACCCTAATGTATATCTCTACTATTTTTATAAAAGGAAATAGATTAAAATTAATTAAACAAGCTACCACGCATTTATTTATTTTTTTTTTCTTTCAAATATTAAATTTGAAAAATTTCCAACACTATATGTAATGTTGTTATTCTCAAATTAACATTTATTGCTTCTTATTTTCCGCATATGAATTCGAAAATATATGTGCATTGTGCGTTACTCAAATTTAACCCTTAGGAGAAGTGACCAATTTACTATGGAAACCCCTTTGAACGCCATCAGATATCATGTGGAATAGCATTCAATTTTAGAATAAGTTTAGATTTGTTCAAATTGGTCATCTTTGCCACGAATTATGGCCTTCAATGAAACCGTCTCACGCTGCCCGAATGGTGCTCTGCGGTATTTTGGCCCAATCTCGGCGAAGCGCTTGCTTGAGGTGATCGACACTTTGGTATTTTTAGTGCCAACCATGCTTTCCAAAATACTCCAAACAAAATAGTCCAACGGATTGGTATCCGGAGATTTTGATGGTCATTGCGCGCTGGAAATGATGCGATGAACCTCATTTTGTAACCATTCTTGAATGGCGCGTGCTGAGTCCTGTTGAAATGTCCAAGTTCTGCAGCCAATACACCCTCCAGAATATTTTCGCGACAATACTCGGCATTTATTCTGATGTCACGGTCGTTTAATACGAGCAGAAAGCGACCATCGGCTGTTATGGCGGTAGACACCATAACCATGGCCGGCGCGTGATTTCTGTTGGCCAATCGAAGGTGCACATTTCAGCTGACCTCTTTGGCAAATAAACACGATTATTTTGTTAGTTCACAAACTGTTGGACAAGGAATGTTTTCTCATCGGAGAAAACAAAACTCGGCAGTTCACCACTTTCGGCCAAGCGAAGCAACTCTTTAGCTCTTTAGATTGTATTTTCTTTCTGTTGTGGTGTAAGCTCTTGCACTTTTTGGAATTTCAACGGCTTTACCCCGAGCTCATTTTTCAATATACGCCGAATGAAATATTGCAATATGTTCAGCTCACGAGCCATTTTTCGATCCCTGCGACGCGGATTTCGATCAAGTCGGTTCTTTAATGTTCGAACTATTTCTGCTGATGTTGCTATTTTTTCCGTCCACTTCCTTGACGTAGGGCTACGCTACCAGTACCACAGTAACGAGCGATGGTACGAGACACAAAAGATTTATTCACATTTAAATGTTGGAGTGCTCTAACGATAGCCACTTGTTGTTTTCCAGCCAAGTATAAAGAAATCACACTATCACGCTTGAATTCCATCACGAATAACTTTTCTTCTGGAAAATTCTCACCAAAATGTGTTTTATACTCCTGTAAACAATATAATGAGCTGTCACTGGAATACTTTTAACAACTGTCGGACGAGTGGCTTAGAAACAGCAGCAGTCTGATGTTGGTTGCAGTTTTTTCATCTCACCCTGTAGATGAGAAAACCCGTACAATGGAGCGACAGTACTAGCATTAAACAAAATAGTGTTGTCTAAGAAGTCAGATTTGCTTTGTGCCCCAAGGGTATCCTTGGAGACCATGAACTGAAAGATCCGCTGATTTAATGATTTAAATTCGTTTTTCTTTTTCAAATTTCTGTGGCTTTTGAACGGAAGAAGGTGGTTTTAAAATATATTCTATGGCGCCGTCTTTCAATTTAAATTTAATTTTTTTTGTGTGTATAGGAAACGGAAAATAATTCATAGAAGGTAGAATATTTTCATTGCGCAAAATTTCCATCGTCAAAATAAAAATAAAACAAAAAAAAAAAATAACACTTCTTCATTTCATTTTCTAAAATAGATGCCAATATCAAGTGTAAATTGAAATGCTATTTGTGTTCAATATTACAACAATAAAGGCCATGGCAAGTAACAAATGAATAGCTTTTTGACATGATTTCCGCCTTTACAAAAATTAAAATCAAAAAGGAAACAACATAGAAACAGTTAAAAAAATAGAACTCTCATAAGAAGAGCAGGCAATTGAAAACTCTGAACATTGCATCAATATGAACGAACAGGAAAAAACTGAAAATTTTTAAATGAAAAACGAAACGCAGCACTCACAAGCAAAAAAAAACCAACAACACAAAATTCAAATTGAGTGTCTAACGCACATGATGTAATCGAAACTATGGTTACACGCATGCAGACAGCAAACAGCCCCCTACATACTGCTGGACAATAGCAACAGCGAGTAATAACTAGAAAACATGGTACTGGGTCAAAAAGTAAAACAACATCAAGCCAGCCAGCTAACAACGACAGGGATATTCTCTTACACATCAGAGAAGGCCGCACGAACTTCGAGCCAAGTGATGTTGTGTAATAGCAACGAATTGTTGTTGTCGTTGTTGCTTCGTTGTCGCTTGCTTCCATTCACGTTTGAATATTGAATTGAATTAACAAATCCAACAACAGATATAACCAGAATACCCATGGCTCATCCCGCCGCTAGCTGGTTTCTGATATTTTCATTTTGTTCTTTGCACTACAAAGCTTTTAGATTGATTTTTGTTTGTCTCCTCTTTTTCCGATTTTTTTTTTGGTTCGTAGCATTTCCCCATAATTCCCAGGCCTAGTCGTTCCTTACACTTGCACTCAACAACAACAATAACAAAGTAAATTGAGGAAACACGAAAAAAAAACAGACCAAGAGGCAGTTGCTTTGACTTGTCTTTTGATATTAAATTTTTTGCATTTGACATGAAACTGACATTTCACACAGCATCTCTTACACATGACACTTTAGCTGCTGCTGTGCTATCATAGGAACCAAACACATTTCAAAAAAAAAAAAAAAAAAAAATAGTGGCAGCATCAGCCAAAAACTGGGGAAAACAAAGAAGAAAACAATACCCTGATTGTCGTCATCAGTTTCGTCGATCAGCAACAAAAAGTCCCACCAACAAATAGCGGACATGGAAAAAAGGAAGTTCAGTTCGAAATGGGGGGAATGTCTTATCGTTCGTTCACTGGTTCTTAGCAACGACAATGACTGATGGATTTTTTAGATGCCTTTTCAGTCATAATAGAAATCTCCGAGCAAAATTGAAAAGAAAAATACAAATTTGGAGCATCAAACATGTGATTGTGTATTCAAACTTGTTCATCACAAACGGTGTTTATTTTGGTCACCCTCCTCCTTAATAGGTGTGGGATATGAATGTATTTTAAAAGTAAATATTTAAAAAGGAGGAACATACGCATTTCTATTTTAAATATTTATTTATTTTTTATGTGTCATCCAAACTTTATGATAGATATTTTAAATAAGTAAATTTGGAATTAAAATATTGTAAATTTAGTTCGAGGTGATAAACTGTCGGATTAAATATGCCATTGCCTCCATCTCAGAGTATCACTTATCTATCATTTTGTACGGAGACTTCATTAAACTTTGACGTATGATATAGAATACCATGCATATTCACGGGAGTTTGGTATAGAGAATATAATTAAATCCACATTTGAAATGTTTTCAAAATTTCATTTTTGAAATAATACCACTAGAAGTAATTCAAATTTCAAAAAGTAGCAAATAATACCCTCCACCATCTCGAAGGAAATTGAAAAAATCCGAAAACTACAACTTACTTAAAACTCGTTACATGGGGACTATACCACAATTTTTTTTGTCATAGGCGGTAGTGCCCGTTACGAACTTCAAATACGAAATTTGTTACAATTACGGTAAATAATATCTCAAAAATCATGAAAATACGGAGTATCGGGAGGTACCGTCATATGGGGGCTATACGAGGACGTGGACCTGCATCAAAACTTTTTGTCATAGACTGTAGTACCCATTACGAACTTCAAATACGATATTTTAAATAATTCCGGTAAATAATGTCGCTGAAATCATGAAAATACCGAATTTCAGTTATATGGGGGCTATACGAAAACGTGGACCCACATGGCCCATTTACAAACTTATCCTACCTATTGGTAAATTATGCATGTATGCAAAATTCTCTAGATCGTTTTACAATTGTACGCTGATGCAGAATATATATACTTTGTTGGGTCTATTATGAACATTTCGAGGAGTTACGAACGGAATGACAAAGTTAATATACCCTCCATAGAATGGTGGAGGGTATAAAAAATTAAATTACGCCAAACAACAATTTAATTTCATCAATTCATGGACTTTTGGTTATAGAAATATGATAATTTTAATAGTGTGTAATAGCGTCTCTCTGGCTTTCCTTTTCACTGCAAATTTCAGATCATCGTTTCAGGTCATTTAAAAACAAGTAAAAAAACATTAAGTTCGGCCGGGCCAAACTTTTAATACCCTCCACCTTAAGGTAAAGAAAATTTTAAAAGAAATGTGGCCAAAAACCATTAAAATGCCGAATATCGGGAGGTGCCGTTATATGGGGGCTATATCAAAACGTGGACCTATACATGCCATGTTTCGCCAAAGGAGTTAGAACCCATTATGACCTACAAATAACAATTTTCAGACAAATCCGTGAAAAAATGTGGCAAAAATCATCAAATTACCGAATATCGGGAGGTACCATTATATGGGGGCTATACCAAAACGTGGACCTATACATGCCATGTTTTGCCACACGTACAGGGACCCGTTATGACCTACAAATACCAATTTTCAAACAAATCAGTGAAAAAATGTGGAATAATCATCAAAATACCGAATATCGGGAGGTACCGTTATATGGGGACTATACCAGAACGTGGACCGATATATCTCATTTTCAATACCAACCATCCTAGACACAACACAAATTGCTCTGCTAAATTTTGGCGCTCTACGTCAAATAATGTGGGCTGTATCGTGATTTCAACAGACAGACGGATATCGTTAAATCTACTTAGAATTGTATGCTGATTATGAATGTATATACTTTATGGGGTCTACGACGAATACTTAAGGATGTTAAAAATTATATCATACTCCATTCCTCCTAGTGATTTCCATTGCTACGATACAATCGACTCCATTTTAATTTTACATCAAACATATTGAAATACAGTACATGTACATTTATGTATGTATGTGTACTTGTGCAAGTACTTCTTTATATGGTAATCAATCATTTCAAAACGCTCATTACCCTCGAAAAAAAACAACCACCTTCGATGTGAGTGGAAAGAAAGTCTTGATAAAAACCTACCACTCCTTAGCTAATGCGATGATGAATAAACGTCATTCATCCCCCATCATACACCACAGCCAGCGTCATCATGGCCAAATCATTTTTGGGTTTTGATGATTACACGTCACTTTTCTGTCACTCAAAGTGGTGGTGGTGGTGTTTGTTTGAAACAAAAACAAAAAACAAATCATTCACTTTAACCTCCATGTTAGAGTCAGCCATCATAGAAAATCAAAATTATAGTTGTATGGATGATGTCCAGAGTTCAGGGTTGGGTTAAGACATGATGGAGTAGTATGGAAGTGTGTGTATCAAACAGAGATGGCCAATGGAGCATATAATTAAAATGTTGGAGCCAAGAGACGCATGCGCATAAGAAAAGGAATTACGACAGAAATAATAATGCATTTGTTTACAACATTAAATGTGCCAATATATATCCACGTTATATGGGATTTGTATCTAAAAACGAACCAGTATTAATTCCACGAGAACTCAGGATTCTTAATGAAAACCATTTGATTCGGAAATTGTGCCTAAAATACTCAAAATACCAAAAGCAGTAAGAACCACTATGGGGTACTATTTGAATCCATGGTCGCATTCACCTTTGAGAGTGATTGAAATTTAATATTATAAATTGAAATAAATATAACATGTTCCCGAAAAAATTTTGTTTTTGGAACAGATCTAAATAACTTTGGACCCTACCTACGGATGTTTTAAAGATCCATGTTATATTCTCCTAAATGCTTTCTCTCGATTTTTGAAAATTTTTAAAATTTTGTCATACCGCTCATGGTGGGGTGTATAAAAAGTTATCAAGTCATTTCGAACTTCCAGGTTAATTAATTCACATAATCGGTGAAAAATCCTTTACATGATGTCGCAATTTCATGAAATTTTGAATAAATTGTCTGTTTTCAGAGGACCCCTTCCAAAAAATTGTGGATAATTTGTTAATCTCGCATTTTTCTCTCCTAAAAATAAAATGTTCTCCTATCAAAATTTTACATTTGGAGCATTATTTTCCAAATGATTTTTTATTTCATTCGTGAAGTCTGATGCCAGGCCCAGATTTTATATTATATTATTCCCTGTAACTGTTACATTATTTCATGTAAGTACATACATACTAGGTATACATCGATTGACACAATTCCCAGTGTGATTTCAGGGTAACCACGTCTGTCCGTGTCACTTAATTAAAACTAAAACGGCATCTGCTTGAGAATATTGAAAAAAATACATTTAACATCCATTAAGCCGGCAATTCTCTTAATTGCAGGCGAACGGGCATCAAACGCTAACACAATGACATTGAAAATGACAATGACAGCGACAATTGCCTGTACCTTCCCCAGCACTGCTTTGGCAGTCCTTTAATATCAAGAATCACATAACAAACCAAACGGACCCAACCACTGAGTCACTCGCTCAGGAAGGCAGACAAACAACTTTAACTAACCAGCAAATCAAGAGCGACAAACACCCCCCAAAAAATCAACTAAAAATTTCATGGTGGTGGCAGCTCACTTACGGAAAACCACCAGCATTTTCTATTTTCAGGAAAATGGAAAACTAGAAATAGGATGTGAATCAATGCCAATGCCATAGTTTAAATCAGGGCTTTACCATTTCAGGAAATTGGCAATTTGAAAATGTTGATGCAGAGCTGTATACCGAATACTATTTAGAATCCAAATCTCAAATATGTGTCAAACAGGAGTTTTGGAAAAGTTTTGAAACAAAAAGCGAAATGCCTGAAAGATTTTCTACACAGTTTTGTTGTTGTTATTCTAACATTGTCCTTGTTGCAAAATTTTTGCGTAAACTAATATCAAAAGTATTTTGTTGTTGATGTTGTTGTTATTAGTTCTGTGCGATATTGTTGTTGTAGTTGTTTCACATGCTGACAAAATCCAAATCATATTGTATGTTTATATGTGCCGGCTTTCGTTTGTTTGTTGGCTGGCTATTGTTGTTGTTGTTGCTGCTGCTGTTATTCGGGATATTGAACGATGATATGAAATGGCCATAAATCAAAATGGCAGGACGGACATGCACACAGACAATCGAACCAAAATGTGTATATGTATAGGGGAAGACAAATACACAGACACACAGAGGTAGGCAAAACTGTGATGATTCGACTCGATATGTGTAGTAATATGAACAGAGGTGGATATACAGTCTATGGCCAATTAATGATGAATGCGTTATGTTTTTTAAAAGTTTGTGTTTTTCTATGTATTGTTACAGGAAACTATTGGAATATTGGAAGTGCACCGGGAGTTGAACCGGTAAATTGATGCAACACGTTATTAAATTGTGACTTATGTTAAATAGACTAAAATCATCAGTTATCTTGATCATTTGAAAATGCGACTCATAAATGATATTTTAATAAATTATACTATGTTGTCAATAATAGTAGTAATCACGAACTTACGCAGAAATGTCTTTCGAAACCATATCAATGAAAAACGCAAAAAAGTCAGTGGTAATTATAAGGAAAACAATAATAATTAAAGCTGTAATAATCATAAAAATAATAAAATAATACGAGTAATAATGATACAAATAATAAGACTAATAATAAAAAAATATTGAAGTATGGAAAATGGGCCCATGCATTCTTAAACAATTTTTTTTGGAGTTAACCCATAGGCCATGCCTTGGGCCCATGCATTCTTAAACAATTCTTTTGGAGTTAACCCATAGGCCATGCCTTGGAACTAAAATATCACATCATCTAACTTTCCGACAAATTTCAAAGTATATTTAATTTTTGCCTTTTGTCCTAATCAATGGCCCAAATACTGTATGCCAACAATCAATTCGAGGCATAACAGAATTTCGTATTTCGGTGGTAACCACTTACGGGAAATGAAATTGTTAAGGGTATAAATGGGACATACGAGAAAAAGGGACAAGAGGGATTCCAGGACAAAAACAACAACAACAACAATATACGCTATCAAAAAAATTCAACACACATACCACAGAAGCAGGGTGTTGCAAAAGCACAAACGAACCAACTAAATTCTCTCGTTGCGCTCACTAACAAATGAATGAATTTGGAAAACGCAAAAATGAATACTAAAGCCTGAAATACCAACAACAACAATAGCAATAGCAACAGCACATCAAAAAAATAAACACAACAAAAAACAAGAATCCCACAAAATATGAACACGAACAAAATGTAGAGAAATAGAAATGAAATGACGACGGGTTGACTGCTGTCAAAAGAACAAACATGGGCGCATATCACACATACGGACATGGACACCGACACGGACGCTGACGTACACACACGAGCAATTTGAACAGCAAAAATCCTACCAATTTTTCTCGTGTGTGTGGCAATAGCACATATCCAAAATAGCGGCGGCCTTAAAACGCCATAACCACCATCTAGCTAGCTACCACAAAACGGCAGCGGGCGTACGTGGTAGTTGTGTCAAAAACTTAACGGAAAGAAATCATGCATTCTAGTTGCTGGCAAAAACATTTGAAGGATCTATGGGCCGCTTTCATGTTTTCCAGAGCAAGACCAAAAAAATGGGAAAACCAAAAACAATCATCATTCTCAACCAAAAACCCTTAAAAACAAACAATAACCCACAACATAACCTATCATCACAGTAGCCGGCCAAACGGAAGCAGCGGCAGCAGCAAAATCAATCCACCCATTAGAAAGGTTTAATGCCCTAGAACATACTCATTCTCTCTCTAACACCCACCTCGAAAAACAACAACAAACATCAGGCGCTTAAAATCCTTTCCGTTGTCAGATAAGCAAAAAAACGACAACGACCAAAATTTCTATCATTGTAATCATCCATCATAAATGTTAAAGGGTTTGAAAGGTTGCACTTTTGTTTTAGCTGTCCTGCAATAATTTTTTTATAAAGTGACTTAAGTCCAATTAAAAAATATATATAAATGAAATTATGTCACGCTCTGGTAAAGGATATTTCAATATTTCTATATTGTTTTAGCCAAGTGAGTTCATGTATTTAAATCACCTAGAGATGGTAAAGTGTAAGATATACAGAAACGTTGTATAGGCCTTGAAATAAACTGTAAATTTATATTAAAAATCTCAGGCACATGGAAGTTAATGCCTAAATTTCAAAACCGATTGGATGTAAATTTAAAATTTTGGATTCTAATTGGCTGAAAAATGTTCCTACGAAACATATTTAAAATCAAACAAACTTTTTTTCAAATATCAGCTCTACAAGCGGTACTGGAGGTAGCAAATTGCTTGAATGTAGCTGAAGATTTAATCTGACTGAAATTCAGAAATTCAATAATACAGGGGTGAGATAAAAAACTGCAACAAAGTCAAACGCCATATTTTTACATTTTTTTAAATTGAATGCAAGCAAAAAATGACGGAAATAGCATCAAATTTTAAAATAAGTTTAGATTTGTTCGAATTGGTCACCTTTGTCACGAATTATAACCTTCAAACGGCCAATGAAACCGTCACACGGTCTGCGGCCAAAATGTTTGCGTGTCCAAGGCTTTACACCCTCCAGAATATTTTTACGATAATATTTGGCATTTATTCTGATGCCACGGTCGTTTAATACGAGCGAAGAGCGACCATCGGCTGTTATGGCGGCCCACACCATCACCATGGCCGACGCTTGAGTTCTGGTGGCCAACTAAAGGTGCACATTTTAAGCTGACCTCTTTGGCAAGTAAACATGATAATTTTGTTTGTTTACAAACAGCTGGACAACGAATGTTCTCCATCGGAGAAAACCAAATCCGGCCGTTCACCACTTTCGGCCAAGCGAAGCAACTCTTTAGCTCTTTTTGAGTATATTTTCTTTCTGTTGCAGTGTAAGTTCTTGCACGTTTTGGAATTTCAATGGCTTTACACCGAGCTCATTTTTCAATATTGCCGAATAGAATAGAATGCGATATGTTCATCTCACGAGCCATTTTTCGGCCACTGCGACGAGGGTTTTTGATCAAGTCGTTTCTTTATTTTTCGAACCATTTCTGCTGATGTTGATGTTTTCTTCTGTCCACTTCCTTGACGTCTGGCTACGCTACCAGTATCACGGTAACGAGCGATGGTACGAGGCACAAAAGATTTATTTACATTTAAATGCTGGAGTGCTATAACGATAGCCACTTGTGGTATTCCAGCCAGCTGGCGGACGAGTGGCTTAGAAATGACATCAGTCTGAAGTTGGTTGCAGTTTTTTCATCTCACCCTGTATATTCATGGACAGCTATCCCCGACTGCAGGGAGGCCATTAATTATATGAGACATGAAATCACCGATGAGTTGAGGTGGATCAATTAATCCAGCGTTAAGCTACTTTGAGAAAAATTCAAATGCCCCTTCTTTGGATGACAGAAGATGGCTAATAGCATCTAAATACATGAAATCCAGTTCGATTTGGCCGATATATAATAAAACAAATATCTATTTTCACTCAATAGCCTAAAAATTAAGCTTCCAGGTGAATATTGCGCATCAAACTCATTTGTCAAACATCAAATAGACACTCTATATTTCATATCGAATATTATGCAATCACACCTTGGAATAATAAATTGACTTAATCTCTTTTTCAATAAAAACTCGCAAAATAATTCACATATTTGTAAAATAACATCGCGTGTTGCATGTGTCCATTTGGTGTTTTTTTTTTTTTTTTTTTTTTTTTTGGCATACAATTTGGGGGTGGTTCATAATGGTTGCTGGTAATTTAGGCAACATGCAAGAAACATATCATTAACTGATTTTTAGGACAAATGTTGCTAAAAAATTTAAAAAAGTATATATTTATTTCATTCGCGAACACAATATTCATTAACTTAATGGATGGTAATTGAAGAATGCATATACATTTAAACATTGCATTTCAGTGTTGGCCTTGGTTAAACGATGTGCATTTTAGTTGTAGTCCTTTATCACGGCGACCAATCGTTATTCTTCAAAGCAATGTCGTTTTTGTCAGCACATCTAATTGGGAACAATTAAAATAAATAGTGACTAAAATACACGTTTTCTTGATTTTATACATGTGTACATCTTTTTGGTCATATATAACTTTGTTATAATCTTAAGAAAGTGTCACATTTCTACTATGTGCTCCACTTTCACCTGTTGATCATATCATTGCGTTCCAAGCCCATTATATTTAACAAAAAAATCAAACCGAAACACATTCAACAATTGGCCAAAATGTGAAAAGCTTTTCAAATGCGAAAAAACTAATGACCATGAAGATGTCTTGCATACCCTTTGTGTATGCCTGTGTATGTTGCCCAAGTTTGCACATTTCCACACAATTATGAATGAAAATTAAACTTGATTCCAGCTAGTTCACAGATAAAAAGAAATAGGCAAAAGCCCGCTCATACCAAAATAAAAAAACAACAACAATAATATTCATTACTATGGCAACAACAGAAGTTTCCAACAAGAAAGCAGGAATACAACTACAACGCCAGCCAAAAAAGAAACTAATGAATTAAAAACGTGTACGCACCGTACTTTTGAAAAAGATTTATGGCTTTTTTTTTGTAGTTGTTGTTTTTCTTTTCTTTGCTTTGCTTAGCTCTTGTCTCGCTTGTTGTTGAACGCCACCCATTTTTTCCCAATGAACGCTGCGCTGCGCTGCACCACCACAATCGTTTGGAACAATCACTTAAATAGTTTTGAGAGATTGTGAATTTTTGTATCTGGTTTATGTGTATTTCGAGCGTTGCGTTTTCCTGATTTCATTCAAAATTTAATTCAAAACAAAGCCGAAAAAAACTCGACAAAACCTTAATTTCAGTTGAAAGTGAAAAGCATGGAAAAGTGGTTGTCGAATGTCGTCGCACAGCAATGGTGGCGGCAGCAGCATCATGGACGATGGCACTGACACGGTCAGTAGTAAAAAAATTTTGCTGTGGATGCTATTGTCCTCTACAGCCAGCCAGCCAGCCAACCAGCCGTTCGACCAATATTATCTGGCGTCTACCCCTATATAAGTTACGCTTTCTCACTTGATATAGGCATAAAGGCTATGCGTTGCGAAACACAATAACTTTATGTTATTATATATGCATAAAAGTGAAAGAGACATCATCCATAGCCAAAAATTTTATTCTTGTTGTTGCTTCATTATGTATTTAAAATTTCAAGTGCATTATAATATTCATATTTTGTGAAAAACTAAACAATAAGATACATTTTGAGTTTGTGCTTTGTTTTTGGGGTTTTTGTACTTTGCTGCTCGCTGAGTGTGCGACAAAAAACCTGAGTAGTATTGTCAGATGTCTGGATAATGTGTTAATTGCGTGAAGCAATAAATTTTATTTGACTTTTTTGTTGCTGTATTAAAATATTCAAGAAAATTTCCCCTGATTGTAAATGTGACATCTCAATTTAAAAACTCAAATTGGAATATTTTTTGTAAAGCAAAGCTTTGCGAGTTAATTGCTTTGGAAGTAATCAGAGGATAAATTACAATAAAATTAGTTAATAAAAAAAAAATGCATAGGTAAATAAATAAATAACTAAATAAATAATAATAAAACTTGATAATTAGTAGAAAATAGTAAATAAATTAACAAGTAAAAAAGCTGTAATCATTTAGCCAATTTTCAATAAAATAAAATCCGTTAAAAATTCTGTTGAAAATTTAAAAATACCAAATGTAGCCGTCATATTAGGGTCAAAACGATGACGTGGACCTGCATAGGCAACTTTTGTCATAAGAAATTACAATATTCAAATGCGAAACTTGAAAAAAAAACTTAGCTAAAAATGTAGCTAAAATCATCAATATAGGAAGGTACTATTATATGGGGGCTATACGAAATTGCACAGACAATTTTCTGGTATAGGCTGAACTATTCATCACGAACTTCAAACACCAACTTTGAAACTATTCCGGTGAATAGTGTCGCTAAAATCAACAAAGTACCGAATATCGAGATGTATCGTTATATGGGGGCTATATTAAGACGTGGACCTGCACAGACAATCTCCTCTAATTCCTTTTAAGAATTTGTCCCTCTTTTTATTTCACAATTTTTGGACCTGCACAGACAATCTCCTGTAATTTCCTTTAAGAATTTGTCCCTTTTTTCATTTCACAAATTTTCTTCTATTTGACAAAATATTTAGAACAAAAAGTCGTCTATTTAAACGGAACATATTCATTATGTCACTCATCCTTTCACTTAATCCTTTCTTATCTGATACACATAAAAAATATATCTATATCATAAAAAAATCTTTCAAAAATCTTCAAATCTATGCAAATTATAAACTCATAAAAACACAATGAATCCTTTTCTTTTTCCCAACCAACGGCGCGTCGCCGTTGCCATTATAATTCAATCTCAAGAAGCAACATAAAGAAAAAATAATCACAGTAAACGTATCCTTTTTGTTGGCTTTCAACAATTATAAGACCATAAATTTTGACTTTCAACAATGGCAATGGAAATCCATGGAAACCCCATTTAAAAAGCGAAAGTGTCACAAAGAGGCCAAACGAAATAAACTCATTATTGTTGCCAAAGTGAGAGAGAGTGAAAAACACACTCACTCACACACAGAAAACGTGTCGTACAGCAGCCACATACAATAAAGGTCCTTGCCGGCATCACAACGCCGCTGGCTGTGCTAAATAATAATTTCAACAAGAATACCACAAGATTTCAAGATTTGAACAAATGTCTGGGCCAAAGAAAAAAAACATATGAAGTAAAACGAAAAAGACCATAATGCAAAAAGCAGATGAATGCCACCGGAGCTGTTTGCACGTGCTATACAAAGGGAGGTTAAACATTTTACGTTTGTGTGTCGCCAACGAAGCCTTTTTTGTGAACTTCAATCTCTTGGTCTCCAAAGATGTTAATGGCAACATCGTTTGTTTGACTTTCATAAGAAAACACTGTAATGAATTAATTTTTAGGCAGTAGCTAGTCGGGAATAAGGAATTATCTTAGCGCTACAATGAAGTTTACTTGCAACACTAAAACTGATACTAAATGTTGCTACGGCGACGACGTGTTAGCTTCCAGTGCAACATTTTATGATTTATTCCAGTTGTGTTGGATGGTGTTAGCAACAAATGTTGCAGAGAAAACAAGTTACACTAGGCTACATTTCTCAAACGGTAGGGACAGAAAAATATGACAATCAGTTCAGATAACCGAGTGAACACTATTGCAATGGGGATTTGCCGAACTAATATAAGCGAAGAACGATGAATGACCAAATGATCTATGAACTATATATATTTAATCCTTCATAAAGGATTACCCAAAAAAGGAATATTATTGTAACTAACAAGGGAGTCCTTGATTAACCCCGTCTAGTAATTCGCTTAGGAGAAAACTTTACAAATACAAAAAAACAGCGAATAAACCCAGTCAAAGTCTTGCTTCTTTATATATATATATTTTTTTTTTGTGCAAGATCGTATTAAATCATTGATG
This sequence comes from Musca domestica, assembly GCF_030504385.1. Classification (NCBI taxonomy): domain Eukaryota; kingdom Metazoa; phylum Arthropoda; class Insecta; order Diptera; family Muscidae; genus Musca; species Musca domestica. Next base: position 19,921,050 of record NW_026712328.1, on the reverse strand, counting down.
TTCACGGGCATCCAGTGGTTTCGCTGTCCATAAAAATAAATGATTTTAGAGGAAACAAAAATGCTATTGCTCTTTATATTAACGATTCGTTTAATTTTTTTAAATGAATGTATTTTAACACTCATTTCTTGATGATTTGAAAGAACTAAGAGAAATCCGACTGGCGAGAGAGCTCTTGTTCTTGAACAGCTCTGTATTAAATCCTCCATTAAAAGTAATCTTAAAAAAGGAATATCTCAACATAAAACAACCTCCAAATGCGTCGCATATTTTTATCTTTTCGGAAGAATACTCCATTGTTTTTGTTTTTCACTTATCTTCCGCATTTTATATTTTATTATTCTTCTCATAAGTTATTTATGTCCTAATTTGTTTTGGATTGTGTTATAGTAAATGAAAATTTAAATTAAAATTAAAAAATTGACAAATAAAAGTTATTTTTGACATACGTAATATATTTCCTGTAAAGTTCATTCCTAAGAGTTTTTTTTGTATTTAAATTATTATTATCTTACGGCAATAAAATATTTTTTAAAAGTTGTTTTAACCCCAATTTGATTTGGACTAATATATTGTATAAGTTTAAACTTTTACTTTTTATTTTATGTTGTAATAAAAAAGAGACTCCAAAAATATACATTTCTACAGAACTGGAATGCGATTTGTTATATTTTTTTGGAATTATTTCCGATTGAATTAAATGTCCTTTGTTTATTTCCTTGGATTATTGAAGCTACTGTTTATTTTATTTTCTTTTATTATTATATATTTTAGAATCATAACATTTTTATCCGTTGCTCTTTTCGCCACTTATTCAATCCCATGACATAAACGAAGCCGATTTCTAAGCATAACCTGAATTTATTTTCAGAAATACTTGATTAGCCATATCCCCGTGGTTATTGTTAATGTTGCTTTTCTCAAAACAGCTTTTATGGAGTGTTTCACCGCTGCATATTATTTGTGTTAGATTCTTATACATCTTTTTAAATATATCTAATATCCCTTTTTATTCTGAAATTTGGTGATTCTTCGTCTTAATGCATTTTTATAAACGTAATTTATTTCTAATTTTTTATCATTTTGTACTTTTAATTACTTCGAAAACGATATCCCAATCTTATGAGATCAAGTTGAGAACTGAAGCCCTGTGTATGACGCATTGCAACGATTGATTCATAAAATATTCAGTTTAAAGAATATACATCAAATCCTCCAAAATGTATCACAAAATGTTGCCACAATGCTGCTGTCATACTTCCAACTAGAAACAAACACTCACAAAGGTTGCTGGAGCGTCGAGTTTGATGTAGCGTGGATGGGAATGAATATGGTTGTGTGTTCATTTCCTCGAGAGCAATTCATCATATCACAATATGTGTGTGTGTGTGCGAGAACACAAAATGTTGCTATCGCTGTTGCTGGAGTGTTGAAGAGTCAAGGCAACATGCGAAATAGATTTATTGGAATGTTTCTACAATATTAACTCATTGTGCATACATTGGGTTTGAACGTTTGTTTAGTTGTTTTTGAATTTTTGAATGAAATGAACGTGTGAACGAACGACTGTGGTAGTAGAACGAACGATAAGCGCGCGCGTTTACAAAAACACAAAGACGACGTTGACGAAACGTTAGACCACACAAACTTGTGAGCGTGTTTCGCAAAAATATACAAAAGAGACGGAATTATTTTGATAATTTTGAAATAATCAAAAAATTATTTTAATATATAAATTCATGGTGTTTTATTTTTGAAATAATAGAAAATGACGTGGAAAATACGTCGGAAATTTGTTTAATAATTAAAAAAAGTGCACACCTTCAGAAAAATTACATAAAAATCCAAATTCGCTAGCAAACAATAATTTAAGAACACCAAAACCCCCACCAAATTTAAATCTGTATCAATGTTGTTTTGAATCTTATCACTATTTAACCTTGAACTTATTTTCTTTGGTCTATAACACAAAAAACGAAACCCCTCCAAAAATAAATTTGTTTTTCGTTGGGAGCACAAAAACTGAAGATTGAAATCCAGCAGCAGCAGTAGCAAAAACGTGAAACACATGCACGACACAAATAGAGTGAATTGAGAATCAGTGACAAGCAAGCAAAAAAAAAATATATAAAATGAAATGAATTTTAAAAATGTCACCAACACTTGATGCTTTTTCGAAACGGAGACCACAATGTTGCCAAAATTTGTGCGCAGAAACAGCAGCACCGTTCTCGTCATCAACAGTGGCATCAGTTGTAGCAGCATCATCATCTCTATCATAATTAGCATTATCTTGGACATAATTATCATCAACGGCAACAATCAATTTTGAATAACTTTTAAGTGATAAAGACTGTCATCATTGTTATTAGATATAAAAATTGCCACTCCACTCCCCAAAAAAGTTGTGATAAATGTTTGCAGTTTTTACTACACCAAATCTATACAACAACAACAATAATAATAAAAATACAAAATTTTCCAATTTCCTGCGATACTTTTCGTTTATGGGTAGAAAACGCAAGTCCTTGAGACATTATCGAAATTATTTACGTTTGCATTTTATAATTACAAAAACGCTTTACTTCTATTATTGCTTATTTACCACTACGTTTATCTCGGTTCTCAATAGTGTCCGCATCTTTCTCAATATCATTCTGACAAACGTGAACTCCAAATTGATTTTGGCCCAACATTTCTTTTGGAAAAAATCGTCTCTAGAACGTTACCCGAGTTATTTTGTGCATTTCTTGTATGTCTATAAAAATATTAAGAAAATTTTAATACCGAAAATATTAACAATAATTTTATGTGAAGTGAATAATTTAAACAATTTGAATTGTATATAAAAAAAGAGCAGAAGAAGCAGGAGAATATTCATCAACTTTCCAAAGCATTTTGTGTAAATAAATAAATATATTTTTTAAATTAAATAAAAGAAAAATTTAAAATAAGTGTAATTTTTTCTAAAGAATATAACAACAAAAGTATTGTGATATTAAATTTAATAAGTAATTCGCGTTTAAGTCTACAATCTACATAAATTTTGTATATAAATAAATATTTTTTAAAAAATACCTACATCTCTATATATACACACCACAAACGGAAGCCTAGAAGAACCTTTAGTTTTTTTTCTACCAACAACTGTCTAAAGAAAAACATTCTACAAACAACAAACCCTTTTAACTCAAGGTATGTGTCAATTTTATTTTTTTATATTTATATAAGTTGAGAAATTGGAGAATATTTACATAGGACCAGGGTTTCGGGCTTGATATTAAAGGGTGGAGAAGTTTCTGTTTGGCATTTTTAAAGGCTTAATTTACTCGTTAGATTAATATTCAATTCATTGCTGTACAAAATATTTAGGAATTCATTGTTTTATCAGATAAAAAAGAATGAAATTAAAGAAAAATATACAATAAGGGGTCCTCCATTTTAATTTAAATAAAAATATTTCGATTTAGTTCTTGCAAACGACATTTACAGAAACCGAACTAATTATTTTTTAAGGAAATCAGCGAAAAAGATGTTGTTTTTTAGTTTCGGCGCCTGATTCATTTTTTTTACAAAAATGTGTGTTCCTCATTCCGTTTTTATGAGATGAATTGGTTACCATTAAATATTTATTAGAAAAAAGGTAATATGCATTCTATGAAAAAGGGGAATATTTGTATTGTAGCTTGATATAATTGAAACTGAAAACGACGATTCAGAAACTGAAGCCAAGGCGCTTTACATTCCCCTTCCAATAAAATAATTATAAAATACTAATTAATAAAAAAGAACTATTGCAAAATTATGAAAAATATATAAACGGAGTCTAAACACATTTTTTAAAAGTATGTGATTAGAATACTGTAAATTGATGAACGACTGAACCAGAGCGGGCCCATATATCTGATTATTTCCATGCCATATCCTGATTAATTCCTTGTCCTTATTAGAGAGTGTAAAAGTGTCTACATATATTTTTTTTAGATTATTGCCTCCTAATATATTACGCGAGCCACACGCACGTTAGCCTTGCCTTTAAAATCATTTTAATCGGGCATTATGATGTCATTGATATAATTCCCATTAGGATGACGACTACCGATTTGGATAGGACTTGTTGAGGTGGAGTGGAGAGTAATCCACCAGGCATGGGACCTGAGTTTGTTATCCATACATTCTCGGCTTCTCTCAAATCTCCATCCTTAAAATGGAACTAAGTCCGGTAATATATTAAGATGTGTGCTAACCAGGAACGTGTACGGACGTGACTATTTATCAAATGACTCTTAAAATTAATAATTTCTCTATTTTTTTGTAGACAATATCGAAAGTTCCTTTTGCAATTCATTTTTCAGAAAAAAAAAAACAGTATTGAATCACATTTCAATGCATTTAATGCTCCTGTAGTCATAATTTACAATACAATTTTCTGTTCAACCCTTCGAGAACTCCATATAGTATGGAAATTATGAATTTCCATAATCAAGAATATTAATATTTGATCACGAAAACTGTTCTGAAAGGTTGTAACAGGATTCGCCATAAAAAAATCCCAATACTATACAATTTAGAAAATCTGTCTAGGTGTTATTATTTGACCTTAATGATAATAAATCATATTGTTTTTGTAACAATAAAATAATTCCAGCTCCTTCCATTGTTTGTTTCAAAAATCACATATAAATCATATTAACAATGGGCATTTGTCATAATTAATAAAAGGTATTGAAAATTTTCGCCATTTTCATTTCCAACAATAAAAAACCACCCCGAAAATAGTTTTTCCTGGAGATGGAAAATCATATATGATAGGTCACCATTTGAATTAATTAAAATTTATATGTAAAAATAATAAATAGAACCTAGCGACTTCGTCTATTGATGTAAAACCACCAGAAATTATTTTAAAATGTTTGATTTGCGATTTGTTAGAATCTCCTTTTTATCAAAACTTAGACTAACAAAAATTATAATTGTACATCAATTAAAATCTATTATATATTTTAATTGATGTACAATTATAATTATATATTTTATATTTCACCCCAAATTATTTTTTTTCCAAATAATTATTCAGAAATTGTGTTTATAAAGCCCTAATTCTAATCCAAGACGTTAAGTAAAATATATCATTTATTCTATAAAATGATTAAGGGCAATCACTACAATTTTTTAATAATAATAATAATAATAATAATAAAAATCTAATACAAAACCTTAGGCGTATATGCACAACATATACATATATATGTATATATATAAAATATATTTATTCCAGAAAAACAACAACAACGAAAACGCTTTAATAGTGACAAAATATTCCACTACAATATACAAAAAATAATTTGTTTGACTATTGCTGGATATGTATTTTTAAAGAAAATAGCTTATATGACCCAGTATTTTCTGCATATTCTATTCGCTTTAACATATTTTTCTTTCCTAAAAGTTAAGTAAAAAATAAAATATTTTATTATAGAAAAATTAGTTTCATTTATGTATTTTTGCAGTTTTTCTGGCTTAAATTCTGAACAAAATTTTCAGATTCATATTCTTGCTTGTTGTAAAAATTATAACCAATGTTTCAAAATATTTTTCCATGATTAGTCTTTTATTTCTTCAGAACTATTTGACCAATATTTCTAAATTAGGCACCAACAATGTTTTGAATAAATATTTCATTTATTACCACAAAAACTAGCAAATCGAAAATCCAAATTTGAATAAGCGGCTGGTAAAGTGTGTGAACTTTTCAAAGCAGAAACAGAAGGAAAGTATTAAATATTCATTATGAACATTGCGGCGCATAAACAATTAACATAATCGCTGGGTTCTCCGGACAAAATATTTAATGTGATTAATTTGCAAGCATATACAACCAACAACATATTGATACTAGAAGCTTTTAACGGAACGATCAATAAAATTAATTGATGAGAAGCTAGTAAGAAAAGACAATCTCGAACACACACACACTTGCATTCAGACATCAATGTGTTGTATGGTTTACGTGTTTTAGACTCTGATCAACAAAATGCAAACACAAAGTTGAAAATTTATAAAAACCCACAATTCATTACCATAATTAATTATAAGACATGATATTTAATCACAAATTGTAATTATAATTGCAATTTAATTAAAGCGTTTAATTGTAAACATAAATCTTTTGCAAAAGAATGAAACTGAACCAAGTCAAACAGCAGCAACAGTTTGAAGGTAAAACAATGCCCACATGAAAATAATGTGAGGCGAGCGGTGAAATCAAGATACGTACTTTGGCTGAATTATTTCAAAATTCCTAAAAAGATAATGCCCGCTAAAGTGATTTGGGAAAAGATAAATTTTTTTTTGATCCGTAGCATTATTAGGATTTTTTGTCAAAAAAAAACAGAAGAGGATTTGCTATAGGTCAAAAAGCTGTATCAGAATATTTTCGTTACTTGATATGCCGAAATTTTCGCCAATTTCATACAAAAAACGTTTATATTTCGTCCATTGGAACTGTCTTTACCCAAGTGATTTTTTCCCTTCTGGCCACGTTTCGGTCTACGGCCAATTTAACTTAACCAGTTCTTAATATTTAAAACCCTTTATTAATGAGTCGTGAAATTTATGTTGCCAAAATAGCGGGAAAATGCCAAGGTTTGACAGCTGCTTACTTATCTCTTGGATCAAAATATATAAATCCATCAAGTATCAACTAAACGCTGCGAACATTTAATATGAATTCTGCTAAACTAATCAAAATATGGGTATGAACATTGAATGTCCCTTGAAAGTAGGAACTTAATTCATAATTAATAAGTGCCATTCCACACTAAATAATTTCCATTTGTATGAGCATGTGGCTAATATTGATTCTTTCTCTGCTCTCCCACAAAGAGAAAGTTCTATATAAATAAATATGATACACATGACACTAGCTAACAAGTTGCACGATACACAATCATATCATAATAATTAGCGTAAGAATGATTTAACAAGTTACAGAAACTTATACCAAACAATACCGACACAATCCCCATTTGTACTCAGTCGTATGCATGTGAGGGTAATGCTTAAATGTATGCATCCTCTTTGTCGACGGTGTTTGTTGTTGTTGTTGCTATTGTTGTCAGTGTGTCAAACTACTTAATACCAGAGAGGCCCCTAATCAAACCATACCGAACGACCGACCGACTTGTGACCATCACTACTACTCAAACATATGACCCAGCCAATCCTCCATGATCACCAACAATGAAAACATAGGGATTCATCAGAAATTGCCCAACGTCGACGTTTTTTTGCCATTGTAGACGACGACGTCATCATCATCACAATTATCATCATTATTATTATTATCATCATCAGAACACAATACAATACCCATCATTGCCGGCCATAAATCATTTTTACTCATATTTTTGCACATATTTTTATTTGAATGTTACTGTTGTTGTTTTTATTATTTTCATTCTTGTTTGCCTCTCTCTCTTTCTCTTTTATTTGGCTGCGCTGTTCCTTTTTATTTCCACGTTTTTTTTTTTTTTTTTTTTTTTTTTTGTAAGAATTACTGTTGATTGTTTTCTTATGGCGGCTTGTCTTCATTTTGTTGGCTTTTTTAAGGACTTTATTTAGGTTCTCTAAAAGTTGGGAGATTGTTTGAAAATGTATCAAGGTTTGAACTGAAGTGTTGAAATCTAGGTTTTAGTAAATTTCTAGGTATAAAATACGTAGCCTTTGGTATTCAATTCAAAACCCTAAAGTTTGATTACTTTCTGGATTCTTTAGGGCTTTTGGGATGACCTATTTCAATTCATAAAAAAATTATAATAAACATTTTTCTAGGCATTTAACTTAGATAGTCCACTATGAGTCCAATATATAATGCTCTGGGACCATTCTTGGCATTAACTCGGATGGTACTTACTTTGTCCAATTCCAAGTTTTGCAAGCAGTTTTTTTGATGCATACAAAAACGGACTTTTTACTTTATTCTAAAAATTAAAAGTTTTCCTGAACTCATTCCAAATGTAAGTTTAATAAAATTGAGCTCGAGGTCTTTGTTGTTGTTTCATATTATTTATTTTTTATTTTCGATATTTCGTACTCCGAAGGAAACCATCATCAGAAACAATATCAAGCTCAATTTTATTAAACTTATATTTGGAATAATTTAAAATAAAGGTCGAATAAAATAACTAAAAGTCACAACATTTTTCTGATCTTTTAATTTTAATCTGACAATTTAGCAAAGGGTCAGTTTTTGTAAAGTTTGCATAAAGAATCAGTGAGTTTGTGAAAAAAAGAAGTTTGCCTTACCCCCTGGTAAACATTACCATCGTTCTCCACTAATAAACAAACGTTGTTTTTATAAAAACAACAATAAAGGGATAAGCCTGACCATTTTGCTACAACAAAATACTACGGTATCCCGAACAAACAAGCCACACTGTTCTGAATTAGGGTTATTAATATTGTATAATTCGATTTTGTTGTTTTCAATGTATGCAATTCGATATACTTGGATATCAAACAATTTAAAAAAGTGTTCTGAATGTTTGCCGTTGATCCTCCTTTAAGTCTAACTTGTGTTATAAATTGAGATTTCTTAACATTTTCCCAAGAATTCTGCGAAAATTGCAAAACACGACTGGATTTGAAATATGCTGTATTGAACGCCATTAACATTTATTTATTTATAGTTTTTTATAATATAGTACATTTGGGCGCTATGTAGCACATATCATACCATATTGCATACAAAATTTTTATAAGTTTTATAGGCAAAAATTTAAAAATATTTAGGGCTCCAGCTTTTGATTTACACTGATATTGTATTAATGATGTTGTGATATTTATATTGATTGCCATCATTAGCTAAAGTTAATTTTTTGTTAATAGTTTTTTTGTGCATACAATGTGTACATTTGGGCGCCAATACACACCTTGTATCAAAAATCGAAAAAATTAATATATTCTTTAAAAAATGTGAATGTACAACCATTTTATTTTCTCCATCAAATTCAAAGATGCCATATTACCAATGTCATGTCCTTGCAAAATACAAAATGAAGTTATACAAACCCTACAGGAGTCCTGACGCCATTAACATAAAATGCATGACACATGTTACTACTTTATGTGAATGTTACGCCCATTATTATGGGTGCGGTTGTTAAACTATAATTACCCTGCAATATGATTATTACTATGGGTTGCAGGCAACATATGTTGCTCAATATTTTCGAAATATGTGCATTAATATTTACTACCTGATTGTGAAGAAATTTTAAAACGTTCCATGGTAAACCACTTCATTAAATTCATCAACATGTGTTTATGTTTTGGATGAACATAATTTCTACAATAATAATATTTTTAAAATAAGAATATTTAAAATATTTTTTTGATTTTATTTTATAATATTTTTCAAAGTATAAAGAAATGACAGTTGTTTGAAATGATCAAATCATAAATTAGAAACAAAATCATATTCTAAAGCAGAATAAGGCATAGAGAGTCCCATGGGATGACTTTGTGCTCAATTGTAAACAAAAAATGTTTCGGTTATTGGAGTACATAAATAAAACTTAAGACATTATTTCCTTAATCGTAAAAGTTACAGCTGTACAGTTTTATATTTGTATTTGATTTTCTATCTGACACAATTTTTATACCAATTTACACGTTATATCCAAATAAGTTGTGGGGAAAAACGATATTTTAAAACGAAAACTAACAAAATATTTCTTCCTGTTTATAGAGGCAAAAACATATGCAATTTTTTTATTTAAAAATACGAACACTAACAAAATTAATTTGGCATGTCTTGCCCTGTTCTAAACATTACTCAGCTTTCTAAATCGCTCCATCAATTTAAAAATCCCACTTATGTACCCTTTTATCCCATTGTGCCTATGGTATATATGTTTGAACTTAATTATATATGCTTAAATTCATATTAGTCATCAATTCAACGACTCATTGTTATTCCTCCCTCTCTGAAAATCAAATATAAAATAAAAGTGATTAATTGTTTTTTGCAAAAGAAATGATTAATTTAAATTTTATTTTCTGCAGACACTAATGTATATTTCATCGGTAAACATTGACCTGATTGGTCAAAATATTTAATTTGGCGATGGAAATGATTAATGCCCAAGTGCTAATTGGTTAGATTGTGGTTTAATGTGTCAATCTCAACATTTTTCAGTATTTAAAAAATATAAAAAAAAATAAATGGTAACCCTTACCAAACCAAAATTTAAGATAACACTGTACCAATTATATTTTCTGTTTAAAAATGGAGTTTTATAAGAATTATTTTAATAATCCCCAATTGTATCTCGATGTGCAGTAAATAATACATTTTTTTTTTGCAGTTCATTCAAGATGTCAAAAGAACACATTATATTTTATTGTAATTATTATTATTGTTTTTGGGAATTCCCCACACACTTAAATCTCAACTCAATGAAATACGATAACGACTAAGGTTCACTGAATAAATTTTAATAAAACGTAATTTTCATTGCATTTAAATTATTCACAACAAATTATATTAAATTCTATTAGGAAAAACATACACAGTGAACCTACATTTACGACAATCGTCAGTCGTTTATACTAATATTTGCATAATTTACCTAGGAAGAGATTTTTATGCGAATGGTTTTAGTACATTTTGCATATTCACCAGACAAGATGATTGTTTTGTTGTTGTTGTTGGTGTTTTAGTACATTTGTTTTGTTATTTGATAGTCATAGTGATTCAGTTAGTCAAGTAGTCATCATATGGCAGTTGAGACATGTAGTGGCGGTGCTGGTGGTGGTGGTAGGTACTTGCAAACTACAGTTGAATTGAGACTACTAACGTAACGTGCATTCACGTCAAATGATGCTGTTTTTGTTGTTCCCCTGTTGAACAGTGTATTAGAGATGCATGGCATAGTAGTCGTAACAACAGTAATAGTCCGACTTTTAGACAAACATATGTAGACAATATAGCTTTTGAATATTGTAAGCGCGTGTTGGAAGCGACATTTTGACTGACATTTTTCTTTTGCATATCGTTTACGCAGAGTAGTCTACACCAACAGACAAACGGAGTGTAACAAAATTCTATATCTCACTTCTGTTAAAAACAAAGAAATGCACAAAAAATGCTATTCTATTTGCATATAGCTGGCACAACAACAACATTGTAACAGCAATGAAGGGGAGTGGAAGACATGAATAAAACAAAACAAAAATGCGAAACCAAAAAGTCTGAAGTCTGTTTTAAGTGAAAACTTCTAGTTGTTTTCATATCAAAACATTTTGTTTTGTTCATGTGAAAGGAAAGAGAGAGAGAGAGAGAGTGAGAGAAGGAGGAAGAACAACAAACTAAAATCATGTTTTTATGAATTTTGAATAAGTTTAGCAAGAGTTTTGAATTTGACATTTCTAACAACGCAGGGAATTAAATACACTCGGTTAAGAAAGGAAACTTTCAATAATTTCTCTTTTCAATTTAATGTGCCCAATATTATGGCTAATGAGAATGGCAGAGTTTTGGAGTTTGTATTCGGAATCGTATTTATAAAAGAATCGGAATGAGGAATATACAAGCCAAAATATATGCAATGATATGGAGATTCGTAGTTGTAACCAAAAATCGGCAAATTCAAACATTAATTTTTAGTCGATTGGAGCAAATCTTAAGAATGAAAAGAGGAAAGGTTTAAAAGTCGACTTTTTGCTATACACGTCAATTTAGATTCAAATGCAAAGTGACTTGGAAAAAGTGGAAAAGCAGCAGGCGCCTACCAGATGATTTTTTTCTGACATTTTTTTAAAACATGCATGAAAAAAATGTATGTGGTCTCGAAAAGTAGTACAGTATTTTCCAATTTTTATACTATAATTTTAGAAGATCAAAACTTGTTTTAAAATAAACAAACCTAATAATATGTTGTATATTAATAGTATAATCATATAAAAATATTGCGCAGCGCCTAAAAATACGCTATAATGCTCCGTGCTAAATAAAATATGAAAATTTCGTTTTACATTTTGCTCATGTATCCATTTTTAATAGGCAATTTCAAAATCTTCTTTAAACAAATCGGAATCTTTAGAACGCAAGAAATTACAGCTTTTACATGGATTTTGGTATAAATCAAAAAATCAATACATTGACTTTATGAAGCACTCACATACTTTAAACCATGCTGATTCTACACAGAAATTTAGCAATGGTCTCTGGTGAACTGTTTGAAAATGAATTTCTATGTACTTATATTACTTTTTATAACAATCTGTTTTAATTCGAAACGTAAAATTTCAATCGATAACTTAAAATGCTATAAAAATATGAAATAAAATCATGGAAACGGCACTTTATATGTGACTTAAACATAATGTGTATTGGGCCTTCATTAAATAAACGATATGATTCTAATGTGATGTGGAAACTTACCTTCAATATGTCATGTTCAAAAGTGTTTCTCTGCAAACAAATTTCCCAAATTCATGTCGTCCTTATTTGTTTTCTTTTCCATATTTCCAATAAACTCAAACCTTATTCTGAATAACATCTCTGTTTAAAATAACACCACGGCAAGGATCCCCTAATATCTATCATTTGTTTTCTACAACACATAACAACCAACTAATTTAACATTAAATATTTAATAATAGTAATAATACTTAATAATAGTAATTGAGCTGTCATTGTCACCTGTCACCATATAATCTGTACCATGAAATCTCCACACTATCTTTACCTATGACTGTGTGACTATTCGTCCATCTGCCAGCAATCTGTCGCTCCTCTTTCTCTGCCAATTGTAATGCATAGCAATGAATGTATGTTCGTTCGTATGTATTTATTAAATATTGCTATCTAATGTTTGTATCTTTTAGGTTTTGTGCTTAGGTTAGCATCACTGTCATATTTTTTGCTGTTGTTGTGCTTTTGTTTTCCATTTACAACGACAATCAGATTTTGACGTATGTTAGATTGCGTTGTATTAATTTTTGTTTTGTGTTATTTGTCTAACCCGGTGTTTGTGTGTATAAGTTTGTGCTATTGTCACCGTTTCAAATATGTTGTTGACAGTTTTATGAATAATTTGCAATTGAATTTTCTTTGACTTAATATCTATGGGAGATTCTTAAGTAGCAATTATTCGTTGTGTTTTAACTAACATTTAAATGGAGGATATTTGAATCCGGATTAAAAACAATTTTTAAATCTGGAAGAAACTACCTTAGTATAAAGGTCTTCAAAAAAATATTTTGAATTTTCTTCTCTTTGGAAAAGGGAACAAAATCTCATAGGGAAATATGGGGTTTTCCATACTTTGTATTATTTAAATTTAGAGCATTATTAAAGATGTGGGAGGAGTGTTATAAAAACATTTACAAAAGCCATTTCGTGTTTTCCACAAAACACGACATTTCTGATGGGCTGCTTTGCCTAACATGCGCATAACTTACTGATAATATTCTTTGTTCGTCCTCCGACTCTTCAGCGTCAATTCATCATTCATCGCTCCCTGCCACCGACGAAAACTGTAAACGAATCTTTATATTCTACCAAGTTCTGCTCGCTCCAAATCGTCTAAATTTTCTCGAGACTATAAGACAGAGCGATCGATATCTTCGAAAGCTGGTTTTTAATATTGATAGTATAGCTCGATTGTATTAACTCTGTAAAGAGTATTAATTCCGAAGAGGAATAAAATCTTTTATCTCTTCCAATGCGTCGACATGAAACGTTTTTGTCCAAGTGGCTCAAGCGTTTTAAAAACAGTTATATTATACAATCTTTTTAAATATATTATCCAAATAATCTCGATTAAATACTTTGAAAAACTATGTCAATATCTAACAAATCTAACAGCAGTCACTGAAAGAGGTTTGTGCATGATTCTGTCAATCCATTATTCTGGGTCTGGTATCTACATTCCACACACTAAAACTTCTTATATTACAAGTAATTGGTTGAAAAAAAGTATTAATTGTTTTGTTTTGTCTTGATAGAGAATTTTATTTTTTGGTGAGCCTAAAAGTATGCAACGATACATGTGTTTAAGTTATGATTTAATACTATATTAAGGCCAGTTTACACATAGCGTTAGAGTCATATATAAAGTGATTTTTTCACATTTTATAATTAACACTTTCTGAAATATAAATTAAAATATTAATATAAACCACTGTAGTTTATATTAACAACAAATTATGTGAAGAGCCTTAAAGTATGTTATAAAGTGCTAAATATAAATTTAGAAAATGTAGAATTACATATGCCTCTAGCATTATGCCTATATTAGTCTTTAGTAATGATGGAAATGTCGACCATACAAACCTTTGGCAAAATAAATCATAAGTAGGAAGTATTACGAAGTAGAGGTAAATTTTGTTTATCTTACTTTGCAACTTTCTTTCGGCTGCCTATCCCCATACTATATGATGTTCTACTAAATTGAAAGTACATATATGTATGCAGCACAAATAACAATTGAGAACCAAAAGAAATGATAATAAATTTTAGAATAATTTGACTTTTTGTTGATGTCTAAGTCTTTGCAGCCCGATTCATAGATTATTCGTTCTCCATGTTACCAATACGTAGATATTTGCCTTGGAAAAGTCTAAAAGTCAAATTCGACTTTTTCTCTCCTAATTTATTAAGGACAAGAAAGGTAGAAAGGAAGGATACATATAATCAAAATCTATGGATCCCAAAATCGGCTTCTTTGTTTAGGCAAAAATCGAAGTCTGAAAGTCAACTGCTGAAACCTAGTATTTCCTAATTTTAAACAATGGTTGTGCTTCTCTTCCAGTCTCGATGGTTGCCTACATCAACTACTAAAGTTGGATTTATTTGAGAAAGATTTATTTAAGAAAAAAATAGAAAATAATAATAATAATAAATGAGTTTCAATTTTTTAAATCATATTGTGCGGAATTTTATTTGTATTTCATTATTTTCTATTAATTTGTTTCCTTGCAAGTTTTCCCATCTCTGGTTTTGACATAATATTCATTCACATGTTTGCTATATGCATTTATTTATGCATAGTTAAATGCTACTATGTGGTTGCAGTTTGTTAGTTTTTTCTTTTGTTGTTGTTGCACATACGTCGTAGCTGTGGCTATTGTTGTTGCCATTATCAACAATTGCCAACAATTAACAGTCATGTTTTAATTGACAATTAACGTTCTGCTAAATGATGAATGGAAATTGAGTTCAAATTTATTCCAATTTTTACATATCTCATTGTATCTGTAAGAGAGGCGGTGATTTTGTATTTTTGTTATTTTGTTTTCATATCAACAACAACAACAGAACAATTTTGCAGTGAGTTAGTAATTTAAGACAAAGTCGAAATTCCAAATAATAGATATTAACCTTTCGCCTTTCTTAATTGAAGCCATTCATCTAGACAATAAAAAACAGGTAATATCAACACTTTGGGGAAACACCTTAGCCGGTGAAAAGAAATTGCTTGTAATTTTCCTTTTGATTGCGGTAGTTATGGTAGCCATGCAGTAGGGGCACATTTACGTATGCATGTACGTGTGTGTGTCAGTTTGTTTATTTTGGTATGGGTATTGCATTTAAAATGCAATGTGTTTTTATGCAAATGTAAAACATTACACCTGCTTATTTATAGCAAAGTAAGAAGAAAGACTTTTTTATTGTTATTATTATTTACAATAGGCCTATAATTATGGGAAAGACTTTTATATTCCAAGTTGCCTAGTTTAGATTTATAACAGTTCTAAAAGAGGAAAACCAATGTTAAAAAAGGGTTGTTTTTGAAATACAATATAAACTATTGGCTTTTGGTGTAATATACTTGAAAATAAATATGCAGTGTAATCCCTAAAGATCGACATGAAAGGAACAACTATTTGATCATTTATAATATTTTAAACATGTATGCAAATAGAAATATTTGTATATAAAATTCAAATGTCGCTTTTTTACAAAAAAAATAAATAGTGTTCTACCATATGTGAACACCCTTTACGTCTCCAACAATTTTTTATATTATTGCATATAGGGTTTCCCGTCTATTTTTTCTTACAAGTTTTTTTCTAACGCATTTCATTCAAACATGATTTTATTTTAACGTTATACCAATGTTTTATTTATTTTTTGTTTTATTTTATTTATTTTATTATTATAACTCATGGAGTTTTGTTACCAACAGTTTAGTTTCTAATAAATAAATGGTTGCTACCAGTTAGTAATGCCATAATGCCGGTATTGGTGTCGGTTCGGCATCGGCGTCAGCGTCGGCAACGGTGATGATGGTGGTTCTTGTTGTTGGTAGTGGTGGCTGTAATTCTATTTACGTGTTGTTATAATAAAACACCGTCGTCGCCGTCATCGTCAACAACAACACTGCTCGGGATTTCCAACAACAACAGCACCAACGTTAAATGTTATTACGATTATTTTTTTGGCATTTGCTGTGGATCAGCAGAAAGAAACCTTCATGAAAAAAATAACAAACAGAAAATTGCGTGTTATCATGCAATGTTTATGTAGTACTGCTACTTATTACTCCTCCAGCTCACACTCAATTGCCAATATGCTGCTGAAATAGAAAAAAACCAAGCAAAATGGTAACAAACTGTAACCGAGTTAAGTTGGAGGTATAAAAAATGCAAAACATTTACAGGAAAAAACCCCACAATATTCGATTTCAACAGCACCAGACTGCGGCTTTAGTGGCGTCAAAAGCCTAAACCGACATTGGGTGTCGGTGGTAATGTTTTGTGAACATTCTGTAACCCTATATTTTACGAGTTTTACATAATTATAGTTGGTGGCTAAGAAAATTACATGAATTATGGAAAATAGGCTAGAAAACGAAGTTGGCCAAACCTCCTGACACCCCCTCCACACCACACACACACAGATTTATTGTTGTGATTTATGATGGGCATTTTGTTAAAATATGATTATAATAGTTATTAGAGGTTTATATTTAATTTAAGTTTTCTATGCAATTTCATAGCTTATAGTTTTTTAAACTTTTTTGTTTTGTTTTGTACAATCAGAACTTGTGGTGTTTATGTTTACCCAAAAGATCTGTTGCACTGTTCAATGACATGCGTAGTTGCTACTTTTGTTGCTGCATTTTTTTTTTGTACTTTTATAGGTTTTTCCAATGTTTACTTGTTGTAATTGAAAGGATTATTTTCCATAGCTGTTGTTATTGTTGTTGCTTTCTATATGTCTCCATAGTCTCTTATGGTTTAACAAGTGGTAAGCGGCGGCAGCCAGCAGTGCACAGTTGTTAAAATTGTATTTCTGTTTATTTTTCGCATAATGAAAGAGACAAAGCTTGTTAAAATTGATACACTGGAAAATGAGGAGCATAGAGGGAGGCGGGAACAGAGCATACAACAATGATAAATACGTTGCACACTTTTTTTACCAATTAGGCAAAGACATTTTTTTTTTTTTTTCATAATGAAAATATGTCATGATGTCTATCTATGATGGAAGAAACTCTTATTTAGCTAAACTAAGGGTCAGTTTTTTTTTACTGAGAAATCTATCCGGCAAGTATGAATAGATGTTTGTTTAATAAGTTCTTCCACTTTTTTTGAATATTAATGGCTTTACCCCGAGCTCATTTTTAATATTTGCCGAATGGAATATTGCGATATGTTCAGCTCACGAGCCATTTTTCGGCCACTGCGACGCGGGTTTCGATGAAGTCGCTTCTTTACTTTTCGCACCGTTTGTGCTGATTGCTGTTTTCCGTCCACTTCCTTGACAACGGACTACCCTACCAGTATCACAGTAACGGGACACAAAAGATTCATTCACATTTAAATGCTGGATTGCTCTAACGATGGCCACTTGCGGTTTTCCAGTCAAATATAGAAATCACACTATCACGCTTGAATTCCATCACAAATAACATTTTTCTGGAAAATTCTCACCAAATGCAATATAATAAGCTGTCATATAATGGAATAATTTTAACAGTTGCCGGTCGAGTAGTTTAGAAATGACAGCAGTTTGAAGTTGGTTGCAGTTTTATCATCTCACCCATTATAGAAAAAGAAATCGGGTTCCAAGTTTCTTTAATTTTTGTCCATACCAATATTCTTGGCAATATTAGATCAAGTATGAAAATGGAATATAACAACCTTTTCATTGTGTCTCCTCCCCCAAAATATACAAAAAATATAATAGAAGTTTGACACAAGGAGATATGTCCGGATTAGATCAGATGGGAAAACGTGAAATGCTGATCCAATCCTCCTCCTCCTCGTATCTCCCTCACAAAAGGTCAACATTTCAAATTTTAATAATTTTAACAAATTCGAATATGTTTTCCAATATAAAATCATTACAAATGTACCAAAGAATTATAAATTATTTTTTTATTTTTTATTTTAAAAAAAATCTAGCATCCTTATATTTGTCCTGAAATTAGATGCACTCTGACAATATACAGCTTTACTCCTTTGAGTTCCAAAATTTCGTAAAATCACGAAATAAATTTAGGTTAATATTTTTTGAACTAGTTTTTGATCGAGATCTCCTTAAACACTTTGTCTAACCAAGATTTCCCGAGGACTTGGTGACCAAGATTTTGATTTTAGCTAGTTCTTATATTTATAGTCGGATTACTGGACTTGAATCGTGGCTCTTTAAAATATTTTTTCAATTTCTTTCCGCACACAATATGTGGAATTTATAATTCAATTAGCGTCTCATTCAAAAGCTTCAAATTCTTATTTTTACTTCCCTCATTTAAATTCCAAGTATTTGAAATCTCCACATTAGATAATCGGCCAAACTAAGATGTCAAATGAAACTATTTTGGCACCAAAATGATAAGAAGCAACCTACATCCAACGGAGGCGGAGAAGAAAACGCCAGGCCCCAATCGATTGGCACAACAAGCGATTACCAGTTGTCAAACAAGCACTTGGCATAGTATATAATTATCTTACCGCCATGAATTGACATCTTATAAAAACAAAATCTAAAACAAATTTAAACAGTTTTATATATATATATATTTTTTTTTTTTTGTATGTCAACCGCTGCAGCAACATGACAATTTGTAACTGCCGTTGTTTTGGTTTCTTTCTTTTTGATAATTTACCTTCCTGGCTCTGACCACCATTCAATTGCAGAGCATGACTCAATCCATATTGGTCATTGTCAATTTGATGAACGTAGACCACAACGAACGACATCTGATCATCTAGGCAACACCACAAGCAGTAGAATTTGTTTGTCAATTGGAAAAATTCGAAAAGAAACGTGTTTATCGATAACAATCTTGAAATAATTGTCAATCAAACTTCACATGCAAGCCATTCAGCCAACTCCAGCAAGGAAATCTAAAACTTAAAAACAAAAAAAAAAAAAAACGAAATAGCAACAGTTTTGCACGGACATTTTAATTTGAGTGTGTTGCTTTGTGGCATTCGCCAGAGAGTTTGAGTTTGGCTTTAGCATTACTAGTGTTGCCACTGTGATGGTGGCATTTTATGTGCTTTTAATAAGTTTATCAGCGCCATCAGCAATTTCGGTATCCGCTTTATATGCTGCTTGCAATTGTGTCTGTCCAATGTGTCCGCCGTTGCTGTGTGACGGTTCTACATGCCTCACCACATACTGACTAGATACTCTGTTTTTTTCTGGAGGGGGATAACAAAGTTACCATACAAGAGAATATATAAATAAAAATAAATAAGGTAAAATACAAAAGAAATTAATAAATATTTTTTATAAAATACAACAAATTTCTAAAGTGTTTGTTTATCAAATAAACAAGATTTTCTTTTTTAAAAAGAAGTATATACAATCTTGCAGTTAGGCTGTTTTGCCTTTCAATTAAAGCTTCACACATGTCCTTTATTTCGCATGCATTTGTAACTTTGCGTTTATGGAGAAGTCTCTTTTCGCTCTTGGAACAAGTGAATTTTTAATTAATTTCAAACAATACAAAACCGGCACATACTCACCAAAAACAAAACACCAGCCAGTGGGTACAACAACATGGACATATGCACTTTATTTCAATTAAGGAGTACGGAGAAGTGTCTCCCGTACTTTTCGTCTTTTATGTTGCCATTTATATGTGAGTTTTTTTAGAATTACAAAATTAAGATAAGCAAATTACTGGCGCTTTAGATCAAAGTGAATTACAGAACACTAGTGGAGAGAAATATATTCACACACACGAAATATTTACAAGTTGACGTAATCAATTAAGCAAGAAGCCAATCTTGGCATCTTTGAAAATTTGTCATGTTTAAAAATGGTATGTGCTGCAAGTTAGCTCTGTTAGTTTTTTTCTCTCCACATCTTTGTGCACCTACTTTTTTGTTGCCAGTATTTTTTATTTGTTTTTGCTCCCTCTCTCACTCTCTTTCTGCCATTCCACCAACATTAATTAAGTTATCGTGTTGTAAAACAATTGAACAATTGACTTAATCCATTGTTAAGATCAGCTCGTGCGCTCAGCCCATACGCAAGAGTGGAGCGCCTTGGGTACTAATACCGAGATACGGAAAACAACAATAAAAAACATACAAAGTTGTTGGGTTTTTTTCTTCAAAATCCGCAGCTAATCTTTGGTTGTAGTATTACACTCTTGTCTCTCTGTGGATTGGGGAAATTCTCCAGGGAGTGGTTGTTTATGCTGAGGATGTTGCCATAGAGTCAAGTTGACATTTTCAAGCAGCCTACGCAAGTGCACTTGGCTAAAGAAACTGAACGAAATAATTCATCAAAAGTGGATATATTACTAATCAAACGAGGGTAGTATAATATGCTTCTTTGCGAAACGATAGCACTGCGGAAAATAATATTTTTAACAAGGCGCGCCTAATTTGTTGAAGGCTGGTTTATACACCCGGTTGGAGTCATACGTAAAGTGATTTATTCACAAATTGGCCTTTTATAGCATACTTTTAGGCACTTTGCACACTGATTTATCAATGTAAAGTAGAAATATATAGAATAAATATAGTATAAATATGAAGAAAACGCTTTTCAAATGACTCTTATATGATATGATAAGTAGCTTAAGAAATATGCAGGGTGAGATAAAAATAACTTCAACAAAGTCAAACGCCATAATTTCTTTTCTAAATTTTATTGAATGAAAGCAAAAAATGTCGGAAATAACATCAAATTTCAGAATAAGTTTAGATTTGTTCGTATTGGTCACCTTTGGCACGAATTATGACCAATGAAACCTTCACATGCTGCCCGAATGTTGCTCTGGGGTATTTTCGCCGATTCCCGGTGAAGCGCTTGCTTGAGGTGATCGACACTTTGGTATTTTTTAGTGGCAACATTGCTTTCCAAAATACTCCAGACACAATAGTCCAACGGATTGGTATCCGGAGATTCTGGCTGCCATTGTGCGCTGGAAATGAAGCGAGGAACCTCATTTTGTAACCATTCTTGGGTGGCGCATGCTGAGTGCGATCGTGCTGAGTCCTGTTGGAATGTCCAAGGTCTGCGGAATAATATTCGGCATTTATTTTGATGCCACGGTCGATTAATACTAGCGGAGAGCGACCATCGGCTGTTATGACGGCCCACACCATCGACATTTTCAGCTGACCTCTTTGTCAAGTAAGCACGATCATTTTGTTTGTTTTTTTTCTGGAAAATGCTATAATGAGCTGTCACTTTAATAATTTTAACAGCTGTCGGGGGAGTGACTTAGAAATGACAGCAGTCTGAATTTGGTTGCAGTTTTTTCATCTCCCCTTGTATATAACATTTCCAGAAATTTCCAATGAGTAAATAAGTTGGAAGATTTATGGAACACGCACCTATGTTGTCCCACATATGATAACAAAGTACTTTGTACTTCAGCATCTTCTTCATGAGGGAGATTTCTTAACATACAAATTGATTATTCCAAAACATTAATACAGCTCCGAAGTCTCTACCCCCCACAAAATGACCACAATTTTTATTAATTGCTATAATCGTTCTAGCAGTTTTTGCTGCTGTTGTTTTTGTTTTCGATGGTCTTTAATCCTTATTTGTAAACGAACAAATAGTCAAGAGTATTAACTTGTTCAGTTTAAGTAAGCCATATCACAAAAAAAGTATTCTGTACTAAAGTCGTTCATACAACACATGTCGGACAATGAGTCAATGGCGCGGTGATGGCGGCGGCAATAGCAACTTAATATCAATGTTATACGTATGTTAATTTTAGTTGTAACATACAAAAAATGCCCTTAAAAACAACAATACTTGCAACAATCACCTGAAACACATGCTATGCAACAAAGGCCAACTTACAAAAATACAGACAGCTTGTGGCTGGCAGGAGCAGCAGCGAGGGTAGTGGTGACGGCGCGGCAGTAATAATGAGAACAAACTGGAGAAAAAACACGTCTGCCAAAAGGGGATTCCTATTGTTTCATTCCATGGAATACAAAATGAGCCAGAGCAAACATGTGCGCTTGCGCGCTTTCAATGGGTTTTTTTCTGTCTTTCTTTCTTCTTTCTCTTGGCCCTTGGTTTAGTGGCTATATGTTCCTGTTTTATTTGTTTTATTATCTAAAGAATGTTTGTGTTTTTTGCCTTGGATCTTCCTGGTGACTTTTTGGACTACATTAATGTCAACGTTATTGTGTTTTTTATTTGATATTAAACCGGCTGCTGAAACATCAGTTACTTTGAGAATGATGATGATATTCAATGGCACAGGACGGCTCTAGACTGGAGGTAATGTTACTCGCATTCGGCGGCCTTCTAGGGTTTCGAAAACAAAAGGGAAAATTTTCGCTTTATTTATGTATGGATGGCCATATTTGAAATTGGTGCTTCTTCTTTAGCTGGTTGTTGTTTGTTTTTTGCAACATTTTTGCCGCCAACTGTGTGCGCATAAGCAGTTTGTTTCTTATGCTTTGCCTGCATTTCGTTTATCGTCGTCATCATCAACAACAACATTCTCAATTCATTTACCATGAGGAAGTTTATAAATAACTTTTGTTAAAGGTTATTTGGTCAATTTTAACCCTTTTAACACATAATAATTCTTATTTGTGTTTTTCTATTAAAGTGTGCGACAACAAAAGCAGAAACAAACATACGTCACAGAGAGAATACCGAGAAGCAGGAACAAAGTTACGTTCCATGAAAAAATGAATTATGATTTTTTAAATATTTTTCAATATTAAAAAAAAACATTTGCTCTGTTTCATATCATTCCGGATATATTAGTTTTGTTATTTTTTTAACATATTTTGGTTAATAAATTAATTCGTTTAATAATATATGTATTGCATACTTTTTGGAAATTAGAAGTGAAGTTGGTGGCAATTTAAAATGTCGAAGCTAAATTTAATAAATCATTTTTGGCAACTCCACTGCAGAAAGTATTTCATCAACTTTTTGCAATTTATTTTACTACAATTCATTAAAAATATTACACTAAATGGTGACCGAAAATTGTAGCGTATTTTCAGGCAAAGGATATAATTTATTTTATAAAAAAAATTATTATAAAAATAGTTTATTTAAAAGTAAAACGTTATACTATATTTTCCGATTTTTTCTCCTGTCTTATTCTTTTAGGACAATTTCAGAGCAAAAGTTGCATACAAATTGGTTTTTGTTTTAATTTGATTTTACTATCTTCTAACTTTCATCGTTCTTCAGTGTAATTTTTATAGCATATTTTAGGGAAAAATAAATGTTTCCATATTTTAATTGGTATAAACTTATTATAATTTTGTTAATATTTGTTTAGAATGTCTCCACCAAAAAAAGTCCTCAATTATTCTATTTAATTAAAGGACGTGATTCACCGCTCCATAAGGCATCACAATGAAGATACTTTTAGAGCATCTTAAGTTAACCTTTTTTGGTTGACGGCTTCTTTTCGAATTATCATGAAAAATTGTGTACGAAAGTTTTGTTTAAAAACATATAGCATGCTTTTGGGAGCATATTCGCAGTACAGCTGATTCTTTAATTCAATTTTGCATGGTACTTCATTTGTATTTAAAAACATTTTTTTCGCTCCTGTTTTTTTAGGCCTTTAAGGTTCAGTTATTGTTTCATACACATGCTGTGATGCTATATATGTTTGGTTATATATTAACAATTTGTTGATGATAATTTTCTTTGTTATATACTTTTGTATGGACATTTGTTTGTGCTCTCTTTAAAGGTTGTTGACAATAAAGCTTAATATTGTTGTTGCTGCTTCTGCTGCCGGTATTGCGCTGTCATTGCTCTTTTCACACACACACCGAAAAAAAGTCAGCGCGAAAAAGCCATGGTGATTTCAAGTGACACCAAAAATATGATGCTGTTGATGGTGATAATGTCTCATGAGCTTAAACCACTTATGGTTTGGACGCACAAATAAAATGAAAACATTTTCTCTGGCATCTGAGCATAGTGCATGGACGGACAACTATGATGGCTGGCTGTTGAGTTGAGTTGTGTGGTTGCGGCTTGACAATAGCTTTAAATTAAAGTTAATTCTTTTATGAAATAAAATTAATGTCTTAATTGAAAATTGTTAACAGTTGATCACTGGGGAGGAAAAAGCGTGCAGAAAATCTAGGGAATGCTAAGAGAAATGCGTTTCTATAGTATTTGCTTATGTCAAATTACCAAATAGTCTGTGTTTTTAAAAAAATGTCATAGACACGAAAAATAATAAAGAATTTTTTTAAGTTATGTCCTTAAAAATATTTTTTTATGCCTCAAAATCTTCATCTATGATGGAGTAAATGATTTATTCCAATATCAAACAAAATAATGAAACACATTTTTTGGACTTGATGAAGCGATCTTTGAAAAATAAGCATTTTTTAAAATTAGGAAACCCTAGCTTTTACAGCCTTTTCTTGTCCCATATACCTTTTTTTAAATCCGAATAATATTTATATTCTCCATTATATCGTACCATTTCAGAATGATCTACTTTAAATCATTGCATTTTAAAATGATTCATTAAATCAAACATTTATCCATAGCGGGTCGTCAGTTAGTCGGTAACGTGTCGGTGTGGTTGTTCTCCTTCTGCTAACAGTTTATTTTTATTATTTCGATTTGTGCCATAATAACAGCCATGAGCCATATAAAGTTATAAATGTCCAAGAGTTTGAGTTTAATCAATAAATGCGCATTTTTAATGTCAAAACCATTAACATAATGTCCAGATATGAAACTGACAATCAATACTGGTGGTTAAATGATTGCTTGGTGCGAGATTTGTTTCACTGCACTTGCTGGGTGTCTTGCATAGAGCTGCTGACAAAGAGATCTGTGCCCAGAGAAGACAGAGTTTTTATTTGTTTTGTCTGAGATTAAGTTATTATTAAGTTCTTGCTTCGTTGTGATCATTTGCTTTGAAAGGAAATGCTTGTATTTTGATCTTAAGTTTCTACGCAAAAAAAACTTATTATTTTTTGCAATTTTAATCTAAATATAATAAAGAGAATATAGATAACAAACTAAACGATTCCATAAGCAACATAGACTTGTACGTATGCACTATGTGATCCAAATACAGTTTTCAATGACTAAACGAATTGAATGCCTAAATGCCTAGTGCATTAGCATAAGCTTCCATCCTCTAATAAACCAATTTCCAAAGTGAGTGTAAATGTTATCGAAATAGAAAGACAATGCAAGAGAATACAAAATTGTGGACTTAATTAAAAATTCTGTTATTCACACATTCCGTTTCTCTCCTCGAATAAAAAATTTTCAATGGTAACAAAAATTGCCCTAAGGAAATCTCTGGAAAACACGTTTGACAGCTACTTTGTGTGGTGTTCAACGTTCAAACATCTAAACGCAGACACTCACATCTTTTCTTAGCTCCAACAACACATACTCTAATCAATTTCATATCAATTTGTAAATTTAACCAATAATTGTGATAATTAGCCCAAGCGTTCCTTTCCATTAAAGGGTCTGAACATTCCTTGGGAACAAGCAAAACCGACGTGCATAAACGCAACATCAGCATCGTTGATTTACGTTTTTCTTTTATTCTTGACTTCATCATCAGCCTTGTCCTTGTGGTTCTTCACATCGACGTCGTCGTCTCGCCGTCATCCATGAAACTTGAACAAGTCGTGGTGGCATTGTCGCTTTTGCTTCCCATCAATAGACTGTGTGATTTTTAACTCCTTCTTTTTTTATGGCAGCGATGTCTCGTTGTGTGTTCGAGAGAGCGAGAGAGGGATGTGTGGACTCGTGGCCATAACACACAAAAAATCTTTATAAATTCTTTAAGGTGATAATGAATATTTCATTTCAATTCAATATCAAAATGATAGTTTACACTTACAGTGTGGATGCATTATTTTTTTATTGGGTCCCAAGTCTTTGGCTGAAGGAAGGTAAACACATCGCCTTTTTTGAACATCATTCATGACGACAACAGTTTTGGTAAGGACTTGTAAGTTGAAGACATGTCCATAAAAATAATGTAGATGTTGTATTTTTTATTGACAAATATAAGGCACCCTATTTTGGGTCAAAAGAGTTGAAAAAATACAATTTTTTTCTTAAGGCGAGCAGAAAATTATGGTGTATATTTTTATCCTCATGGTTTTAAATATGTGAACACCATATGTTGAAATATTAATTTTGAAATTAATATTCTTTGGATGCGGTAAAAAATATATATTCTATTTTTTTGAATAATGGTTATAGTTTAATTTTTAAAAAATTAAATTATATAAACAACATACAAAAATTGACATATCTTTGGGGCTTGGGGGTCATGCAAATATGTTCTGGTTATATATTTCCCATCCTAATTTAATCTTTGTTTTGTTTTAAAATAATTTAATCAACTACACCTTAAAATATGCAGTAGATTTCTAGTATTCCAGTTTATCAACTACACTTAAAAGTATGCAGTGGTTTTAAAAAAATGCGTATACTATTCAACGCCTAAAACCATGCAACAGTGTTTAATACCTATTGCCAAAATCATAAACTTTTTTCTTTTCTTAGACCTCAGTGATTTATTTTCTATAGCAGTAGGGTGATATTTAGTCGTTTTCATTTTTATTAAAATCCTCTTTTTGTCTCAAAAAACAAAATCTCTCCAAGATATAAAAAACGTAAATGCCTTTAGTAATTAAGCAATTTTGAAAATATGTTTCCTTCATATTTTTGCCCACTTTTTGCTGTACATGTATGCACATATTAATTAATTTTTCACATAAATATCGTTTTTTTTTTTTAGTTTTTCTGCATTCGTGTAGTGTAACACCTTTTTATGGTTAATTTTTCAAAGGAATTAAATGAAAAAAAAAAAAAAAAATACAGAAAACATTTATAACAACGGCGTTAATTGCAATTGAACTTTGCTTGCTGAGCGTGTGTGTGAGCGCACTTACGTGTCCACCAATCGCCAAGAAAAAGCAAACGTGCTTGTTTTTGTTTTCCTAAAAGAAATTAATAAACTAAAGTTAATTGGCAATAACAAGTTGAAATGGGCGTATGAATGTGGGTGACATTTTAACTATTATGGAGTATTTATTTCTAGCTTTGTTCGAAAGAAGTTCTATTCAAACGGAACGGTTGCGTTTTGGGGTGTTTTTGTATTAAGGGATGATGATTAATTCGATCTAATTATATTATTTGTTCGCCATATTAATTATAGATTAATGTAAGTGACATTTCATTAACTGACTGTTATTCTCTTTTTTTGCAGGTAAATATTTACAGTAAAGTGGATCATGAAATTAATTGGTAAATATGTATTTATGTGAGTATATAGTTTTGTATACAGACTAAAGCGACGGTGATACAAATATCAGAAATAGAAAACTCTCACTTTCCAAAATCTTAAAAGTTACTATCATATGCAAAGAGAGGAATAATGCATACTTCTAGGCGTTATTTTAATATCTTATTTTAATTTGGAATTTAAATGGAATTCTTCTGCCCAAATTAATGCAGTTGTCACCAATTTAGTTCCAAGTCAAAGTTTTTGGCATTTTTTCAACGTAAAACGTGAAATAGATGTTGTATCAATATGGGTTAAATCAGGAATATCTTTCTGTGGTTTTAATCTGGAGTAATTTTTTTTAAACAAGTCAGTCATATTTCGTCAGTGTAATGTTCCACACGACATTTTTCACATTTTGAAATGTGGAGAATCAATAAGATTTATTGTTAAGCTCTTTCTTAATTTTTGATCAATTTTCTAATATCTGCTTTAATTTTCAAGATATCTATACAACTCTAAATTGTCTGGAAGTTTCAATTATTTCATGATTAGATCCATTTCTTATATTCATTTAAAAATCAGAATATTATTTTTTGATTTTCAAGCTCAAAACTCATATACTTGGTCCATGTAATACACAATTTTTGTATCAAATATATGGATAAGGAAAAATTAAGAAAATTACATTTTTGTCTTAAAACTGGCAAAAGGCCTATGAAGCGCTTAAGCATAAAACCGATAATTTGTATTTGAGGCTCGAAGACTTAGACTTCCAATGCCAGTATTTCTGATAATAAATTTTGTTCTATGTGTCCTCAGAAACATAAAATTTCATCCCAAATGGTTCTAAAATGAAAGAAAAATAGAAGAACAATACAATTGGGCAAAATGATATCTGCTTTCTGCCAAATCCCTCTGAGTTTTGTTTCCTTAACGACACTAAAGTTGAAGCTATAAACTAGAAGATTAGCTGGCATTTTTTTCAAACCTCTGGACCCAATAAATGAGACTTATTGTATAAATAATACAGTTTGTACCATTTACAACGTAAAATACGGTCTTATATCTTATCACTCTTAACTATTTGGAAGATCAAGGCATGAACGCCAATGTTTCTTGACATAATTTTAATTCAGGGTAATTTTAAATAAGTAAATAGTGGAGAATAGAACACATGTGTCACATATTTAAAACACATTAATGAAATTATTAAAACAATACCTCTGAACCCAAACATTCATATTTTTCAAAAATAATTCATATATATTTTTTTTGGAATTCTTTCTAACAAAAGCCACTTGAAGTCTTGTAGTTCCGGTTAAAAATCAAAGCATATGCAAATTAGCTGAATTTGTTATTGCCTCACAGTTGACTATTGAAAATGTGCGTTGTCGTACATTGTTCAATATCTCAAACACTATTGCATAATAGTTACCTACAAATGGACATCGAAGAATAGGTACAAGTATAACAGCTGTATATTTTCTGTCTTTCTTTGTTATTTTGTTCTACCGAAACCAACGAAACAAACCTGCTGAACCTGCCGACACTGGGATACCATTTTCCTTGTTTTCTTTTATGCTGTGACATCGGCTCGAAACAGCAGTCAACAAACTGTTTAACATTTCATTAACAATGGCTAAGAGGGATATTAGCCTTGTACGTTTATTAATCCAACTGCTGGTGATGGTGTTGTTTCTTGGCCCAGCAGGTTAGCTGCACAAGGAGAAAGTTTGTGCTGTTTTGCTTCCCATCGACAATTGCATAGAATTGCATCAGTCAAGGTAAAGTCATAAAGTAGATGATGCACTTTATGATACCGAACGACCAAAATAGAGCAAGGTCAAGCATACAAAAATGTTTTTTGTTGTTCTTTTTTTTTCCACAATAAAACAAAGTAATTGTTATTGTTGTTTTGTTCTAAATAGCTATTTAACAAATTTAATGTGTTACTTAACTTTGTGTCATCATCTTGTTGAAAGACCCTTGGTCATGCCCTCTAACAACACAAACAACAACCACTTTGAGTTGGCATTTCAGTAATTAACCTGGTTTTATTGCTCTACAACCCAACGCATACATTTAACTAGCCATCTATGCGTAAATCATATCTCATCATTGCCACTCCGAACCCTCTGGCTGCTATAGGCCACATGTTTTTACGAGTCAAGTAAATGAAGTCATTAAATTAACACGTACTTGTAATTAATTTTTTTTGTTTTGTTAACTCAAACAGAAACGCAAACTTTTAATTTTACCGAAAAATGTTTGATTTGAGTGTAATTTTTAAATAGCTGCAATAAAAGTGTACATGTCAGTGTTTTTTTTTTGTCTGGGTATGGCGATGCCTTTTCATAAAACTCAATGATAAGGTAAGGTAATGTAATGAGAATGTGTGTAAATTAATTAAAATTAGTTTCAATTAAATGACACATTTTGCTATAAAATTACTTATTATATATGAAGCCCCTATTATTGCCATATAAATAACAAATTGTAAGAAATAATTGTTGAAAGGGAAATGTATGGATAAGGGAATGATATGAAATTCACAGTGCTACATGGACGGTTGACAATTAAACTTCGATAGTCCTTTACAAGTATTTTCTTAGTTATGAAGAGTCATCAAAGTTGTAGTTTTCAAAAAATTTTAAATTATCAAAATTTAACAATTAATAAATTGTTATTCAAAAAGGCAAATAAAATCGAAATATTTCGAAAAATATTCTACATTTCCTTAGGTGTATTCCCCAAGTCTTTGACTTTAAAAAATTGCTCCCCAAAGGTTTAATAAAATGTACAAACGCGATTTCTTATCTTTGAAAAATTTAAAGCAATGCATTTAAAAAAAAAAAAAATTTTTTGAAAAAAGAAAAAACAAATAAAAAAGCAGATAAGTTCGGACAGGCCGATCTTTTAATACCCTCCACCATTTGGAAGGAACTTGAACATTTTCAAAAAAGAAACTTTAGAAACTTTAAATACGAAATTTGAAATAATATCGTTAAATAATGTTGCAAAAATTACGTGGACCTGCAACGAAATTTTTTGCAATAGATTGTAGTGCCCATTAAGATCTTCACATATGAAATATGAAACGATTCCTGTGAATAATGTTGCTGAAATCATCAAAATATCGAATATCGGGAGGTATCGTTATATGAGGGCTGTGCGAATACGTGGGCCTGCATACAAAACATTTTGTCATAGGCTGTAGTAGTACCCACTACGAACTTCAAATACGAAATTTGAAATAATCCCTATAAATAATGTCGCTAAAATCATAAAAATACCGAATGTCGGGAGGCACCGTTATATGGGTGCTATACGAAGACGTGGATCTGCAGACGAAATTTTTTTCTATAGGGTGTAGTAACCATTAAGATCTCCCAATACAAAATTTGAAATCATAAAAATATCGAGTATCGGGAGCTACCGTTACTTGGGGGCTATACGAAGACTGTAGTACACATTAGTACACATGTCGTAGACTGTAGTACACAACTTTAAATATGAAATTTTAATAAATGGAGCTACATGATCCATTTACGAACTTAACCTGCCTACTGGCAAAATACAAATATGTGCAAAATTTTAACCTTCTATCTCAATTCGTTCGGAAGAAAGCGCGATAACAAAAGACAGGCGGACAGACAGACGGCCATCGCTAGATCGTCTTAGAATTGTACGCTGACTGATTTGTAGGGTCTATTATATTAAATAATAATATAATATTTCGAGGAGTTATAAACGGAATGACAAAGTTATAGTATAGTATGGTGGAGGCTATAAAAAATATATATTTAAATATTTCACTAGTCTTTTAAAAAATCAAATCAAAATAGCAATTTATTATTATACATTAAAAATATCAATCTGATAGCTCCTGAAAAATATATTTAAAAAAAACATTCATAGCTCGCATCACATCACATCAAATATCTATTAAAATTCACGATCACAGTCTAAACAGCAGTTAAAGGTATAATACCTATAAAACGAATAACTATATAATTCCTGAACTTAAGACATATCCAACATAATTCACATACCCACGTTTATTTTTAAATTTTCATTTTCACACTTCAGACGCTAGACATTACTACCAAATGTTTCCATTTAAAAATACATTTCTTTGTCACAAGGGTCATCCCCTGTTTTTCAGTTCAGTTTTCGATTTCTTACACTTATGTTTTATTTCTGCTTTGCCATACAAATAAAAGAAGTGTGAAAAACTTATTTTCTGCAAGAAAAGAAAAACAAAACTTTATGTTGATGGTTAGAGGGTGGAGTTAAGATAAAAGTTTGGTTCTTTAATGAAACGTTTGAAAAGCAAAAACAACATCAGCATAAAAACTAGGACAGACAGACGAATAACAAACCCAATGAAACAAACATAATACCAAATGTCTCTGATAACGGTCATGAGCAAATTGAAGTTGAAATATACATATAAAACAAATGTGTGTTATATTCAAAAAAATATTAGGATGCCCAATAGAAAAAAATATGATATTTTTACTAGATTCAATACCTAAAATGCTTCAATTTACCTATAGAAAACCAGTAAAGATTATGATATCCTACACCACTCTGCATATTTAGTAGAGCTAACACCAAGGATTTTTTACTTTAAAACAAAAATTAATTAGCTTATTTCCATTTATTTCCCTTGGGCTTGCTGCCATGATGGCCTCCAGAGTAGGAAGCTAACTACATTCCCACGTTACCATTTTTTTTTTTTGCTTTGCTTCTTTCATTTGTTACGAAAACGCTAACAAGGTTGACATTTTATTTAATAAGCGTAATTTTGCATTAAGACAGATTACACATTACTTGTATGCCAACTAATGTTAATGTTTTTAATGGGCGTATGTGGATGGCCAAAAGACTGGTCAGCTCACGGTGGGCACGACACGGTGGAACGAACGGCCATGTATGGCATACATTTGCATTACAACACAGCAACAACATTACATTTCATTAGACTTCACTTCATCATGTTACCAACTAAACAAAGTTTATGAAAGTTGACATAACCACCACACACACGCACCTACTTGTACATATACAGACATATACTCTTAGTATAGTAGGCATTGGCTGGCCGGTCGGGCCAGCCTAGAGATTGTTGCGTCCCCCGAAACGTCAAGACCTCCCTGAAAAAACTATATACATTTATGCACAGAGTTAAAACAAACCTACTACTAAACATTAGCAACATTTACAAACAACAACCACAACCATGACATAACAACAACAACAAAATAGTACGAAACAACAACAACTATGTATGTATGTACTCCAAAAACCCGGTAGTTAAGCTTGTGTATCCATTTGCCTATGTGTAAAGACAAAAAAATACACAAATCTAAAATACCCCATGGATTTTGGTCCGTAGGTTTTTTTGCTGGGAGTTTTTGGTTGGTTTCTTGTTCGGTTGACTGGCGTGCCATGATGGTAGTTGGTTGGTTGCTGGTTTGGATGGTTGTTATGTAGGAGATGTTGTTTTCCTTTTGTTGACTGAATTAACATTGACGTGTGCTATTTTTGCTGGAAAGCCTTAGCCAAAAACTCAACTACAACTAGGCATACTTTTCTATTTGTCTCTTCCGCTCTGATTATCTGTTGGTGATGGTGTTGGTATGTATGTATGTGCGAATATACAAACATACAGACATACTTTTGTTTGTTAGTGTACTCAGAGGAGAACATTACTTTTACATTACAATTTATTTATTTTTTGTAGGTTCCAGCATAGAGTTGATGAAAATATATACACGAGTGTATGTTTGTGTGTGTGTGTGAACTTTGTTTTGTTGGTAAATGTAGGTTTACCACAACACATAACATAATTATCAAATTAGTGTGCAACCAATGGAGGCTAATGAGTTTGTGGTTAACACATTTGTAGCCTTAAAACCATAACAGTTGGAGTTGTTTGGTTACAGTTTTGTTGCATGGCTTTTGTTGCTGCTGTTGTTGTTTTGAATTTGTAACAAGTAATTAAAAGTTTATGTATTATTATTGGGTTTATGAATTGGTTCAAGGACTATATTTTGGTGAAACTTATATTGGTATAGGATTTGTAAATAATGTAGGTATTTGTTAAAAAAAAAAAAGAATTTAGAAGATTCTTCGTTTTATGATATGCAAATAATATGTTGTTTGTTAAACTGTGAATATTGAGAATCCTAAAAGTCTTTTTATACCCTCCACCATAGTATGGAGGGTATATTAAGTTTGTCATTCCGTTCGAAACTCCTCGAAATATATTTATTTATATTTTAACGGATTATTTTATTTATTTTTTATATTTATTTTTATATTTTATTTGTTATATTTATTTTTATATTTTAACGGATTTTATTATTTGAAAATTGCCAAGTTCGTTCCAAATGGTGGGGGGGGGTATTCAAAGTTCGACCCGGCCGAACTTAAAAGTGTTACGATTTCTTAAAACAGTATCATTTATTTTCTACATTAATTGTAACAGTAAATAAAAATATATTAAAAATATGAATTATTTATTTTTTAATTTCAAATAAATCTATATTTCCCACCATCCCTACCAAATATGTCGCATAACCAATAACGAAATGCGTTGCATAGTGGTGAATGTGTGCTATTTCCTCTCCGTCTTTATTTATCACTGCAAATTTCTGATCATTAAGACCGTCTCGAAAAAGAGAAACCACAAACAAAAACTAAAACATATGATTTTCATCGAAATAAGGCAAAACTCAATAACCAAAAATTTGTATATTTGCATTAAAAAACGAATAAATTTAAAAAGAAATATAAGAAAGAAAATTAAATACCTCATGATTTGATTGTTCTTTCGTAGCGAACTCTTTTTCCTAATTTCAAATACCCCAAACTTTCCCCCTATGCTACAAATTTTTCAATCATTTTCTCCTCCCATAATGTCTAGCATTCTCGACACCCATAAAGAACCCCATAATCCCTTTAATATTATTTCATTTATTTCATATTTATTTTTATGCCTCATATTTATTGTCAACATCGTCATCAAAAAAGCCTACTCAAAATATGTCAAATTCTTTGTGTAACAAAAGGCAGCAACAACAACAAACAAAATAGAAACAACCAAAATTGTTTATATATATAAAAATGTCAAAAACGGAAAAATAGTTGAAAGAAATTATAATATTCTTGGCACCATTTCTTGAAACAAAACTGACAAATATTTTGTTGCATGTTTTCACTTGAATACGTTCTTTTTGTCAGGGTGTCAGCAGTGACGCTGCTTTAGTTTTTTTTATTTTGCGTTTTCTGAGTAACTTCTTAAAGACCAAAAAAAATTCTTATACTCTGAACTGTCAGTTACTTTTGTTGTTGTATCATTTTGTTTTAACTCATATGGGTTGGTAAGAATATTTTTGTGCTTTTCTTTTTTGTTTTGCTCTCCATATTTAAAGACTTAAATAATTCATTTATAGAGTGTGTCAGTTTGTATATTTGTCTGTCTGTCTGTCCGCTTGTGTTTTTTTTTTTTGTTTTTTTTTTTTTCAATATAAGAGTCAGTGTATTGTTGTGTATGAGTATATCTTAAGTCTAGAAGATTTGCTTATGCTTGTCTTACTGAAGGCTGACATTTCTGTGACAGGCCATGAGCAAGAACAAAAACAAAACAGCACTAAAGAACAAAAAAGCAAGCAACATAACAAAAACAAAGCAACACAACAAATTTAAGAAAAAACTCAACTTCTGCCTTTTCTGTTTTCTTTTTCATTTCATTTTGTTTTGTTTCTCTTCCTCCACTTGTGTGATGACTGCTACTAATGTTATTTCCTCTTGGCTACCTTATGTATTTTGGTGTGTGTGTGTGTGTTAGTGTCTGTCCCCCAAGAGGGGGAGCAGCAAATGACACTGTCACTAGAGGTAACCCCCGTTTTGGGAAGTAAAGATTTTGTTAGCAAATCAAATGAATTGGAACAGCAAGAAAAAGTGTGCTTAAATTAACAAAATTCCATTTACGTCTTTCAATATCTTGACGGGCGTTTTTGCAACTTCTTATTCGCTTAACTTTGTTTGACAGATTCAGAAATGTTTTTTTTTTTTTTTGTTTTTTGAGAAAAGTAAGCAAAATGGATGGATTTGCCATTAGAACGCAACAAATTAAAGTAATTAAATGTACAAGCTCAAATCAAGTGGGTCTTGCATTGGCTTCAACATCCAAGCTGCAAAATTCTTCGAATATAGAGACATTTTTGATGTTCAAATACAGGGTGATATAAAAACTGCAACAAAGTCAAACGCCATAATTTTTACATTTCTTTTTAAAGTTAATTGAATGACAGAAAAATGATGGAAATATCATCAAATTTTAGAATAAGTTTAAATTTGTTCGAATTGGTTACCTTTGGCACGAATTATGGCCTTCAAACGGTCAATGAAACTGTCACACGCTGCCCGAAAGTTGCTCTACGGTATTTTGGCCACTTGTGGTTTTCCAGCCAAATATAAAGAAATCACACTATTACGCTTGAATTCTATCACGAATAACTCTTTTTCTGGAAAAATCTCACCAAAATGATTTTGTACGCTTGTAAACAATAGCTGTCAGACTTAGTGGCTTAGAAATGACAGCAGTCTGAAGTTAGTTGCAGTTTTTTTTATCTCACCCTGTACAGGGGTAGGTGTAATTGCCTACAGTTTGCTTATTGAAAACTTTAGAAATAATTCAAGCGATGTCATATACTGGTCGGTGGACTAAAATTAAAAAAATCATTTCGATTTTTTCTATTAATACTAATTTTGGATATGTATTGAGTATCAATATTTGTTTCAGAATAAAAATGGGCAACGTTTTGTGAAGAATGTTGCATACTTTTAGGCAAAATTAATTGGTTTATCAATATTTGTATTGAATTTACATTATGTTCGAAGGAGGACAATTACAAATCCAAGCAATACATAATACAAAATTACGTGCGTTGTAAATCTTCTAGATCTCATGTTTTTCCTCCTTTGATGTATTAGTTTTCAATTCCAATTATCTGATTCTCATAACAAAATTAAATACTCAAAATTGTACTCTTAATTACCCAATATCACATAAATATTTATAATAAGCATTATACCCTTTAGGCTACATGTCTAATCTATCATTCATAACAATCCTTTTGTCTTGTAGTTTTATAGCTTTTTTCACTTCTCTTCTTTTTTTCCCAACTTTCATATTAATGCGAATGTGACAATTAGATTTATTATCACAAAATGTTGTTTAACTTCGATGCACTGTCAAAGATAATATTCCGATGTTGTCTCAAGTCTTGGTCATGATTACAGATCACAAAAATTGTCGATGATTATTTTCGTCGTTTGTTTCCTTTTGTCCTGAGCGTTAACTTTAACTGTCTTAAATGACTGTTACTTGTCGTTGTTGCATTTCAGATTACGATTCCTTATTTTGTTGTTGTCGTTGTTGGCGTGTGATTTTCGTATTGTTTTCATAACTTTGTGCACACGCGTTATAAATGCTTAAATCTCCCCAGAAAACGCGCTGTGTTTAAGGTACGCTTCTTTTGCTTCACATGTTCATATATTATTCCCAGTGGTAATAATGTTACAACTTGCGTTTTGTCTAGCAAAATATAGTAAAAAAAAAGAAAACTACACACTGACTTGCAACGCACGAAGAAAAAGCTTCCAGCTATCTTTAAGATGCACGTCTTGATTCGTTGCATTTTTTTTTCTTCAGCAAACGAAATGAATAAAAATGAAATGCAGCAGGAGTAGAAGTTGAAACAACAATCCAGACTTTGTTGCTTTTCCCCTGACGCAATCATTTAGTAAAGCTTTACTCTCAAAAAAGATGCTACAACAACAGCAGCAAAAAATATTGGCTCGTACATGTATGTGTCTGTAGCTAGAACATGGTACACTCCAGTCTTGGCTAAAACAACAGAAGGCTAGCAGCGAACTTTGGCCAGCCAAGCAAGCATTGCAATATAGCATTAATGCTAAAGTATATTAACTGTCAAACTTTGACAGCGCATACTGATTGTGTGAAGTGGTGTTGAACTTTTAAACAGGTGCAAGCAGAGATTGTCTGCTTTATTTATTTATTTTTTTTTTGTCTTTTCAAGCTCACTCACTCCCAAGCCCGGCCAAGATACGGGCCAAGACTGGCACATACAAGCTGTTGGTTAGTGCAAAATGATTTTGTTGTTGGTGGTATTACATACGAGTCCACAACTCAAACGTTCAAGTTCCTTGTTGATTTTTAGTCTGTCATTTGTGGCAGTTTTGAAACTGTTTATGGTTATAGAGTAGCCTTTTCGCTTTCGTAGGCTGCCTGTTTTTATTTTTTTTCTTGCTGCAATCCTGCCGCACGTCAATCTTCGATTGCCATTTGGTGTCATTTACTATTTATAATTTAATACAATTATCAAATAAAACTCATGTATATTATTTCGCACAGTTTGATTTCAAGTATGAGACACACGGTGATTGATTGTATTTACCATTTTTAAATGCTAATTTTGTGTTCAAGAGCCCATCCAATTAAAGGAGTTATAGCGACAGTAAAAAGCTGTCTTGAATAGAAAGGGAAATGTAGGGAAACTTAAAAAGGCGTCGATAGGTGTTATTGTGTGAAAGAAGTTATGAATATAGTTTTTTTTTTTTTATTGAAGAAATAAGTAATGTCAATAGAACTGTCAATGCTGACATCTTGCACAGTGGGGGAAATTGGAGAAATAATGCAGGCGAATGTCTTTTGATAAACTTTTTTTTAAATAAATATTAATACCAAACTAAAAATAATCAACGAATTTTGATGTATGTTGCATAGTTTAAGGCAAAAACAAAAACATCAAAATTTCAGTTCGAACACACAACGTTATTGGTTCAAACCCTGACAAGAACATTATTTTAGTTTTAAAAACATATCATTTTTTTTTTTTTTTTTTTTTGAAAAAAACAATTGCCAATTGGCCTCCTGTACAGCAGGATAAATTAAAGCAAGATCATCTGAAAATTTGTTGTTGAATTAAAAAAAAATAATAAAATTAGAGCTTAGTTAAATCCAATATTTGAAATTAAAAATATAGCTCAGCTTACGTGCAAGATTTTTCAACTTAGAATAAGAATATATTATATCTTTGTTTGTATACATAAGTATTTTTGTGTGGGTTTTTAAAGTATTTGAATTTATTTATAAGATTTAATTTAATTATTTTAGTATGAATTAAAAAGTTGAAAATAGTTCATAGAATTGTCACAACTTGCCTAAGGAAAACAAAATAGGACCATGTATTCCGATTTTACGCTTTATTTCAGAACTTATTCATACTTTAAGGAAAGATATATTAATTTAATTACTATTTAGTATAATTAGGTTGAAACATTAATTTGTAAATTACTGCATTTTGCATATTTTTAGGCAGAAAACACATTTTCTATTATTTTTTTTACCTTTCAAAATTTGGATTCTGAATTCAAAATGGTGTTAATTATTACTGCAACAATTTTATTTTAATAAGAGCACAACCAAATCCCTTTTATAATTGAGTACATTGTACGAATGCCTACAAAAACCCAACAGCATTACCTTCAATTCCTTAAAACCAATCACTTCAAACATCCATCTATCCATAACTTCGATCGATTGCTCGATCACATTACATGAAAGCTGCAGCTAAGATAAAAAACTGCCCTCCAACAAGATCGATAACCTGGTTGGTTATTTAGTTGCAGTTTAAAAGTTTACGACACATACAACAGCTATGATGTGTTATTGTGTTTGCTGTCTGTTTTGTCCACACTCGCGCTACGGAAAGCGCCTTTAGATGGATGTATTAAAGATCCCTACGTAGTATATAATAATGTAACTTCAGCATGGCATATTGATTGGCACATGAGCACGTTTCCAATGACCAAGACAAACAGACAGACGGACGGACAAGAGACATGAAAATTTCCAAAACAGAACACCAAACGAAAAACACAATGAACACGCCACATAAGAAAACGAAAGAACGCTCGCGACATTATACAACTTCAAGCAAGCTAGCCATTTAGCCAGCCAGCCAGCCAGTGAGCACGAATGTGATTTGATTTGTGTGAGGTCTTTTCATTAAATGCCCAAAACTTCAGCTTTTGAAGGAAATTCTTTTTATAGATACAAGCTCAGGTTTTTGTTCCTGTTTGCGCAAGAAGAAAAAAACAATTCATACACACATACACACTGAGAGTTTAAATAATACGTCATCATTGAAATAACATCATGATCTTCACTTTATACACCAACAACTTTGGCATTATCTGCCAAACACACCAAGAAGGACGGACAATTATTTAAGCGAATGATCACAAACGTAAAAGCAAAAACAAAAAACTGCCAGCTGAAAGAAACCTTAACAGCAATGCGTAAAAGCACGCATTGCTAAAACAGCTTTACATTGGGTTTAAGTTTTTTCTTCTTTTTTCTTTGAGTGACAGTGTTTTAGAGAGAAGCACAGTGTTTGGATATTGAGCGAAGATTTAATTATTTTACTTTCTCTAACACATGTTAATATGTCATTGCCTACTTTTAGGGCAAAAATGGTTCACAGCTGTTTAATCATTGCTTACCTTGTATTTTTACTTAAACACTTTCTTTAAGTTCGTTTAGCAGATATTTTTAAAATATTCTTTACATTTAAAACAATCGCATTTTCAGAAATTACGTTTTTGAAGTATTTGAAACATATTTTTAATTATACAGGGTGAGATAATAAAACTGCAACAAAGTCAAACGGCATAATTTTTTAATTTTTTTTTTTAATGTTATTGAATGAAAATAAGAAATGTCGGAAATAGGATCAAATTTTAGAATAAGTTTAGATTTGTTCGAATTGGTCACCTTTGGCACAAATTATGGCCTTCAAACGGCCAATGAAACCGTCACAAGCTTCCCGTATGTTGCTCTGCGGTATTTTGGACAACTCCCAGCGAAGCGCTTGCTTGAGGTGATCGACACTTTGGTGTTTTTTAGTGTCAACCGTGCTTTCCAAAATACTCCAGCCACAATAGTCCAACGGATTGGTATCCGGAGATTTTGGTGCGCTGGAAATGAAGCGAGGAACCTCATTTTGTAACCATTCTTGGGTGGCGCTTGCTGAGTCCTGTTGGAATGTCCAATGTCTGCGGCCAAAATATTTGCGAGCCCAAGGCTTTAATTCTGATGCCACGGTCGATTAATACGAACGGAGAGCGACCATCGGCTGTTATGGCGACCCACATCATCACCATTGCCGGCGCTTGTGTTCTGGTGGCCAACCGAAGGTGCACATTTTTAATCGACCTCTTTGACAAGTAAACACGATCAGTTTGTTTACAAACTGCTGGACAACGATTTTTTTTTTTCAAAATGCATTTGTACGCTTGTAAACAATATAATGAGCTGTCACTGAAATAATTTTAACAGCTGTCGGATGAGTGGCTTAGTATGGCAGCAGTTTGAAGTTGGTTGCAGTTTTTTCATCTCACCCTGTATCTGAAATTTATAGTTTTCGTTTTTTTAAATAAAATATTGAAGAAATGCAAGAGAAAGAAACAACAAGCTTCATGATTTATAAATATATATGACAGAAGAAAACAGACAAATCCTACAAAATCCCAACTGCATACCTTTTTTCGCTTCGTCAAAAAAGAACATCACTTTTACACCCAAATATCCACTGTAACTCCATACTTTTTATTATGTTTATTTTTAAAATCTTTTTCTAAACTATGACATACTCACACTCAGACAAACAAGCAGCCT
Source organism: Musca domestica (assembly GCF_030504385.1). Classification (NCBI taxonomy): domain Eukaryota; kingdom Metazoa; phylum Arthropoda; class Insecta; order Diptera; family Muscidae; genus Musca; species Musca domestica. The sequence goes on along the minus strand of NW_026712328.1, from coordinate 19,879,551 downwards.
ACAAGTTGTTTTATTCTATTTAATGGCTTTTTAAGTGTTCTATCAATAGTAAAAAAAACGAATTATCAAACGAACCCCACTTTCCAACGATGTCTGATGGTGGTGACCAATTGAAATGTTTAGTGATTATAAAAAATATAGTATTTTTTGTATGAAAATAAAAATATATTGTTGTATATGGCTGTAGTATACGAGACGACGGTATCATGCGGTGACTAAGGCGATGAAGAAGACAATGATTGCGTGCGAAAATGTTTGCCATGTCTGACTATAGTTATTGCCAGCCTCCCTGGGCCATGCTATGTCGCATTTTTTCCTAATCGCCAATTCAGTCAGTCACTTCTTTCCCAGTCTGTTTTTTTGTAGTCTAAGAAACAACAGAGTTTTGGTTTCTTGTAATACTTGATGATTTTGTTAAATTGAACTTACAATTAAGTGAGAGCATTATTGAGCGGGTTTCATTAAAATCGTTGAGGACATGAGTTTGTTTTTCTGTTCGCTAAGTTTGAGCTGATTAGCACACATTGCATGAATGTCATGTAATTATTTTTTTTAATTTTTGATGTTGAACAAAGGCGCTTTAAATTGAATGCAATAAAAAATAAGTAGAACATGCAATAGTTTTGTATTTTAAGTTTCCGAAAACTAAATTAGTTATCAATACCATTAAAGGGGGACGTTTTTTTTCTTAAGATTAAAGATGACGAGAAAAAATAAAAACGTTTATTTATTAATTATTTTATTTATTGTAATGTAATAAAATAATGAACAGATTATATTTTTTTTGTTCAGTTCTGGATTAATATATAGCTCCCTATATAAACTAGAACTAAATCTTAATTTTTATATCCCCTCCATATAATGGAGTTTCATAATAATAAAGATATATAGGTAATAGCTCAAAATTAGCAATAATGTAATTACATATCCTTCATTTAACGTTTACATATTCTAATATATCTCTCCAAATTACCATTTCACTCGAAATTCGTTGTTCTTCAGGTTTTCAGAATATTAAATATGGAACACAAGCGTGCCGCAAGGATCCATATTAGCATCTCATTTATATAATATATCCATATACGACTTTCCCCATGTATTTGATGGATCCAAGGGTTTACTTTATGCCGACGACTCTCTTCTCTACGCTCACGATGAGTCCCCGTCAGTTGCTCTTCAACATGTTTCATCGCATCTTAACCGAGTGAAATATTTTTATTCGCAATGGGGCCTTAAAATTAATGCCGCAAAGAGTAAATCAATTTGCATTAGAAATGCTTCCGGAAAATGCAAACATACTGTAGTGCCGGAAAGTAAACAGTTAGAGCTGCATTTGGATGGTGATGAAATTGCAAATATATATTTTTAATAGCAAACTTCATAAAAATTTGTCTCTCTTCAAATCTCTAAAAAAAACTTTGAGGTTCAATAATGAAAATCATCAAAAAAAAAAATCAAATTATTCAACTAAAATTCTTCTAATGAAAAACTCTGAAAAATCCCCATTTTTATTTGCCGACGGCCATTATTGCATTTATTATTTATCTAGCCAAGACAATAACCCAATTTGTATTTTTTTAACCCAACCCACCTCTGTGGTCATACCATACCACAAAGAGAGCAAAAAATGTTTATTTACGCTCTCATTAAATATTCTTTAAAAAATGACAAAAACAAATTGTATTCCCATAACAGCTATCTCTTTTCAAATGGAACTGTTAATCTACTTCTTACAAAAAAAAATAAAAACACACACAACAAGTTATTCATATTTCAAATCCGCTAACAAAGCTTTAATTAAGACTTGGCTTAAATCATTACTAGCCATCAAAAACCAGTAACAAACTGAGTAGCTCGTTTTGCCATGAATTTTTAATTGAAATACATTTGTACATCATCTCATTTGGCCACAAATTTTCTCATTCCTCAACCCGACGCTGAATGGCACACCAACAAATCACTTACGAGGAAAAGAGATGGAATATCTGAGAATGGCCATTGCCATACTCATTCATATGACATGTGAATGCTCACTCTCTTTAAGACAATCAATCATTCCTCATTCGCATTCATAACGATAAACGAAGCAACAACGAAAACAATAACAACAACATCAACGGCAAACAATACTTATAGAGTTAAATCAGCCAGCCAGCCAGCCAACCAAACAAGCGAATGTGTGTTTTTGTATGGACTGTGAGAAAAAAATACGAATGAAAAACAACAACACAAACGACACACATCAAAATCACACATGTGTGTGCCCTATGTGTGAATCGGTTTATGAATGCTTTGTTGTTGCTATTGTTTACCTAAGAGACTTATTGCTAATGTTTAACTATGACTGCTATGAGCCAATGCAAACTATATTTGCCATAGCCATTGTTAGACAAATAAGGCGCAGAAAATGGGGAGGGGCTTTGAATGGAATTCGAGGGATATAGTATAAGCTTAATGGGAGGTCCTCTGGGATCGGAATGTGTAATGCAAATAGGTATTTAAATACCTTTTAATGATCTAATAAAATATCTAAAATTAAAAACAAAAAGTGATTCATTTAAGGAGCTTATGACAAATAATAAGCCGAGAAAAAATATTTTTAACTAGTTACCTATATAGATATTTGTGAAAAATCAGCTACAATCGCTTTGTAAATACCCAAAAATATTATAAAAGCATTATAAAAAATAAAAAAAAAATAATTATAAATGTTACTGTGTTGAGGCCCGAACGGAAATCTTCGTTTACTTATTTTATGTAATAACAACTTTCCCGAGTTCTTTTTTATTTGTATAGAAAGCAACACACACCCATTCAAGTACAATCAGCTATTTGACTACTCCCAAAGTTTGAAAGAGTTTCGTTCATTGTCATCTTCCAAAATTTATAACGCTTCGTGGCCCATCAAGTAGACCTCTTTCCAGTGAGTCGAAACTTTAAAGAAAATACGAGATGAGGCTATATTCGAAGAATTTGGCAGATGAGGTGTCAATTCGTAACATAGTTTTATCACTCGAAATCAAGTTTGGTACCTATTTGCATATAGCTTTCCGAACCCACCAGATCATTTTAAATCAAAATTAAGCTGTTATTTGAAATACACATTGTATCCACAAAACAGAGCACCTTCACTGTTCCATCGTCGAACTTTTTCGAAATTTAACAAACTCCAGGGATCTCTTTTGGAATTTGATAAAAGGATCTCCTTGTCAAAAGCAAAAGTCGTTCTTTTGACTCGTCGGTTTTTACTTTCTACATAAAATACAAGTTTTCGATATGTTAATCTCGATTTTCGATTACAAAAAATTGATTTTCCAAATGTTTACCGCAAACTAAACAAAACTCCATTAGGAGCTGGATAAAAGTATAAGGATCTGCCGTTGTAGCTAGAATTTACATGATTTGGAAAAGGGATTTAGTGATCTGTAAAAAATACATGCCGTTAAAGACCTTTCGACATACATTACATTCTGTCTGGTATGAACTATTTTCTCCAATTCTCATTGCTTGATCTTCCAAAAAAATTTAATATTTTCCTAACACATATTCAATTCCACAACCTTAATATTTTCAATATCTATCACCACTTCCTTATCCCATGTATTCTACGTTTATGTTTTGTTTTTAATTTTTTTTTGTCCCTTTGTGGCGTTTTCTGTTTACTGCCTGTGACACCGTCCAAATGATGTTGATTGAAGTCGAATGAACGATTACAAGTTTACTACGTTTGTTTAGGCTCTGAGAGAGTTTGAATGTTTGTTATGCTCTGTTTGATGATGGTGACTGCTGCTTTTCATTTCAGCGTTTTTCTGACACTATTCAGCACAGTTCAATGCTGCTTGCCAGCCTGCCTGCCACTGTTCGTTTGTTCTTTAGAGTTTTCTCAAACATTTAACTATCAGCCATTTTGATTTACGACTTTAATGTATTGTTGTTTGTGTGTGTATATATATGTGAGGGGAAGCGTAAAAACTCAGTGATGCGTCGTCGTCATCATCGTCATCACCACCATCGTAGTCGTCGTTGTCGTTGTTGTTCATCGTCATAGCCAGACGCCACCAACTAACCATTCATCCATCCATCCGACCATCCAATCTTTAGTGGTGGAGGGCAAGTTAATGGAATATACCGTTCATCTTCTATTATTTCTTGGTTGTTGATTTTTTCTCGCCTTCCACACCACAGATCCGTTGTTAAATCTAACGTTTTTTTTTCAGACATTTGCCTTTTGTCGGGTAGGGCCACACTGTAGTTAACATTTATGCTTGGCTTGAACTAAAAATTTGCTTGCCTATAATTTCGGTTTTTTTTTTGTTGAGGGGGAAATCATTGAGATTTCTTGCCGCCAAGATAGCAGACAACCAGTAAATTAGATTAGTTCCTGAGTTGTTAAACTAATTTTGTTTGTTCTTTTAGTTCCCTCTTTGGCTGTATTAATTTTTTTGTTTTTATAATTATGAGATTCGGAAAAATCCCATACTTGCTTACTTCCGCAAAATCACACTTAATGTTGCTATTTTTAACATAAATTATGTTTGAAACAATTACGGCTGATACGAGAATAATCTGAAATATGAGAGATTCAGAATTTAAATTAGGATATACTGTATTCGCCACACTTTACCCACAAAGTACCGAAATGAAAAACTAGTAAAATGTCAAAACTTAAAGGCAAACCTTCAGAATAAACCTTTCAGCTAATAAGAACAATCAAATTCAGCCGAATGCAATTTTTTTTTGGATGTTGTAAACATCATAATAAAAATTTCGACAAAAAAAAAAAAACAAAAAAGAGAGTTTCTTACTATTTCTAGAATAGTCATAGACTTTTTTTAATATGAAGACTAAAAACTACTCATGGTTCTCTTTCAGATAGATGTCCCAGCATTTGTTTTCAGTTTAATTGTTTAGGTAAATATCTGAAATTTTCAATTGAAATTTCATAGTTTTCAAATAATCTCCGGCTTGAGTTCAAATCTCAAATTTCAGCTTAAATTTTTAAACGCTTTATTGCGTTTTATTTTTGCAGCTGAGCTCCGCTGATACTAAACATACATTGTAGTTTTTTTTATTTTTGCCGCCATCTACGAAAATTGTAGGCGTTTGCATTGCATTCCCTGCTATGACCAGGTTACTCTTCCATCAAAAAAGGTTTCAGATTTTTTTTGTTAATTTTAGTTTGTGGGAGCGTACACATATGTTCTTTCTTTTCTTTATGGTTCAATTTCAGGCGTTTATTACTCCCAAACCAAGGAATAAAAGTGGTTGATTTCAATGTATCATGTTGCGGCAATTATCTATACAGTTCAACATGATGTGTCCACCTCTAAATGGGTCGACATTTTGAGTTCATCGATTTTGTGTGTTCCTTCGCTTATAGGGGTAAAATATTAATTTCATGGACATTGCCGACAGTTAAGTGTGACTGGCACAAATTGTGATTTTTACTTTAATTTTTTGATAGTTTTTAGTAAGAAAGTTTTCGTTATTGAAAATGTAGTTCAATAAATTAGGTAATTTTAAGATATAATTAATTTTGATTAACATTAAATGACTTGTCTTAATTAATCATTTCATTCACTACACATAGTATTCAATGAATAATAAATCTGTTAAATAGGTTGTCATATTTTATATCAATTATCTCTTAGTAGAATAAGCTAATTAGATATTCCGCTTGCAGTCTAATATAATTAATTTCTAATATTAAATTGAAATCACTTTCTTTACTATAGGAATATTTTAATTAAATTATTAAGATTAAATGGTACGAAAAAGTAACAAATGACCATCCGATTCAAAATGTTTATTACATATATACAACATATTTGCTCTGTTCCAAAACATATAAGACTAGATTTGCTCTTTTTCGGTTTATTATAAAGTGAAAATCGGTTATCATAGTAAAAAGTTTTATATTAAAAATAAAAATAAATATAAAAATGTATTTCCTTACTTTATATATTTAATTACTAGCATTTTTCTTTGAGTTTAACTTACTGCCACCTATTGCCTCATAGCGAACACACAAACACACCATACCCAAGTCTTCAACCACATGAAATAATTTTAGTCGATTCACGAATGCTGATAATTTGACATGTCGACACTAGGGGGCAAACAATTCTATTCATTAATATAACCCCTAAAGTATGCTTTGGTTTTTTTGTACAAATGATATGTTAACATATATGAATATATATACATTTTCTTTGAGTGAAATCCACAATGTGTTATCTTAATTTTTCCGCTTAAATGGTTTTTGCAATGGAATAATCAATAAATGAAATATCATAAGAGAAATAAATGTCATTCACAATATGGTTATACAAATAAAATTCCTTATTATTTCAAACCTTTATATATTTGGGCCTGTAAAGTATGAGCAGAAAAATTCCGCTACGAATTTTGTCAAAAAAGGGAGGGATAACCAAGTTTTCTTACAAAAATTAGAAACAATCTTCTTTAAGGCGACAAAGTTCCCTTACGAATTTTAGAACTAAAAATCAACGTTTGGTTCAGTGTCCTACTATGGTTTTATATAAAATTCAAGGTTTGGGCGATAAAGTTCACTGACTGCCTATTTTCCAATATTTTTTGTAGAATTTCACTTGTATTCGAACTCTATTATTTTTAGTTTGCGCTGAAACACTTTGATAGTAGATAATAATAATTAATAATCTCGCATTTCCTTATGAATTATTATTTAATTTTTGTGTCGAGTTAAGACATTTTTATACCTTTTTGAATACTCTTTTGCCTTGAAATTCCTTAGCAGCTATTGCTTTTCGACCTCTGTTAAAAAAGCAGCACATTTCTCTTTTGCCTCAATCAAAAAAAGGTCTATGGGCTGTTCAACATACCTCTCCATGATAGCTGATAACTTTATGAATGGCAGACATTAGACAGCATCCGTTCATATACCTCCCAACTTCACACAAACACACATGCATTGATATTGTCGTGATATGAATATTGCAAACTTTGTGTAAATGAATGAGTGAAAGAAAGAATGAGTGGCCAACCTAGCCCGCCAGCCAAACGATATCTCTGCCCCTCCGCATGTGTCTGGCATTCTTTTGTGTGCTGTACGTGGGAGAAGAAAGTATGATGTGAGGTTTAAATGCCTGATGCCATTATTATTAGCATTGTTTGCCTTTGGTTTGGAGTTTGTTGTCTGATTGTTGTTGGCATTGTCGTCGCATATTTGTTTCCGGTTCGGCATTGTTCTGCCATAACGGTATTCACAATAATTGAAACGGAAGCTTTGGTTTTGTCAGTTTCAACATACCATGTCTCGATAGAATAGAATGCAACACCCCAATGCTCTCTTAGCTACCATGCAGATTGAGTATCTGGAGTTTAAAACAAGAAGAGATTGTTTGATTTTTTTGTTTTGTTTCAAGGCTCAGATTTTCGTTATGAGAGGAAGAAAAGCAGAGATACAAAAAAATTTAACAGGTCAAAAATGGAATGTTTGACCTTTCTCCCTCTTTTGGGTGGCTCTATACAAAATATTTTAGTTTTTTGTTTAATTTGATTTTTTATTTTTTTGTAACGTGACACCTTTTCTTGTAAAGGCTACATAATAGCGAAATGGAATATCCATTTAAATTGTTTAAATTCCATTTTATGCTTCTGTCTGCTTATCTGTTTGTGTTGTTGAACGGGTTATTGTGTTTAAATATTATGATTTATGGGGTCAAATGTTATATTAATAAATGGTCTAGGTTAAACAACTAAGTTTGAATAGAAAAATTTTTGGTTTACTAATGTTTAAATAATTTATAATTTATTTTAAGAAAAAAATATTTTCTATAGACAAACTGGGTAATGAAATAGGATTAACATTACTTTGGACTTGTTTGATATACTCGATATTTCTTTAACATGTTTTCAAAATGGTACTGAATTTGTTGTTACGATGTTGGTCGTAAATATCTGTAATAGAAAGCGAAATGAGAGGAAAATCTTAATCGTTGTGTGCTGAGCAGTGTTGCCGTTTTGGGCGTTTCCGCTCAAATTTGGGCGGAAAAAAGATAAATTTTGTGGTTTGGGCGGATTTTGGGCGGATTTTTTCCATATTGGGTACAAATTTATTTTTCATTGTTTATTTTTATGTAATTTAATTTTTTTTATTACTAACTGAATTTTATATTTTTTTATTGAGATGAATCGTTATTTATTTTATAGATTTTTGTTAAGTTTTTTAGTAATATATATATAATACATTAGGCTATAGTCGTGCGGGGCCGACCATGTGATACCCTACAACACTACAATATGTTAGAAGCCCCCTCATGTCCAAATCCATTTTGAAAGATTTCGCTTTTGAGATTATGTCATGGAGCACTGCCCAGATATTACCCTTAGCGGTTTGACCAGGGACATTTGCCCAATATTTACGCACTCAATTGTGCTGTTAGTTGTTGTGGTCCATTTTACAGCTACATATACCAATGGTTATCCAAAATGCTAGAATTCTTCCCTGTTCTTAACTCTCTTTAATTGCGTGAGCAGGAATTTTTTTCTGTTTTTGGTTCATTTGAACCCCTAAATATTTTGCGATCAACTCCAATAGCAAAGGGCCCATCTGTATCACCAAAAAAAAGCCAGAAGTTGTAAGAAATGTTGGTTTTTTTACACACAAAAGTAGTGGTCCATTCTACCCGCTATCCTAAACTAGAACTTCATGCGAGATTTCCTTTGGATTCAATTTGTTAACTTTATAACGGCTGCAAAATCAGGAACATTATTAGTTGTTGGTCCATTTCAACCCCTAAATATATTGCGGACATCTTTGAAAACAATGGGCCTAGCTCTTCTGAGCCTAACCCTACCCTTTTCGTGAGGATAATTGCAATCTGTATATAATAACCCCAACCTGTGTTGTAAAATGAAAACATATTACAAAATGTACAATTCAATAGTATAAGTCAAATTGAAAAAATCGCATGCGATAAAAAATATGAAAAAATAAAAAAATGTCACAAAATACTGCAAAATCTATATTAACATCGTTATAGGCATCTTTTTATGAGATTTTTTTTTAGATTTTATACTTTTATGTTAAGAGGGCATTCTGAATTGACAAAATTTGACGAAATCGGTACAGCCAATCTTGAGATATAAGCATTCTAGCTAACATCCCCCTCCCTCTTATATATACATTGTATATATTTCTCTATAAACATCCGATATATTTACTATCGGTATCTACGTAAAATATGGGCTGAAATAAAAATTTCAAACGGCAACACTGGTGCTGAGAGATGACTGGACGATGCAGGAGAACAATGTTCGATCAGTAGTTTTTTGATAAGCTGTTTATTTTCATGATCCTAGAGCTTACCAATTTCTCTGTATACAAAAAGAAAACCATCTTCCGTCTATCCCATGGTAGAAGAATATAGGTAGACGCATCGACGCAGCTGCTGAGACAATGAACTGTCAAACCAATTTTGGAATTAAAAATGTTAAATGAAAAATTATTTAAATTTGTAAAAATTGTTGAAAAGGGCATATTATAATAACCCCCGAATGACGTCGTATAAGAAAACATATAAAAACCTACTTTTATTTGAAAAGAAATTTCAAAATTTTTGACATATCAATGCTCCTAAGCGTTGATGCATCTACCTGTATTTTTCTACCATGGTCTATCCCTAAAAAACTCAGGGAGCAAATCTTGCTGGAAAAGTAAATAGACATTCCCAATAATAGTAATCACGGTATATCCAGAGCTGGTAACACTGGTAAATTTTTTTCGCACATCCACCTTATGTGATATTTTTTTTAGTAAATTCGAAACTCAGCTCTGTCTCTAGCCATCTACCCTCACTTTATTATCTTATAAAGTGGAAAAAATTTCCAACATTAAAATAATTAGTATTACCAACTAAAGTCGAAAGCCAAGTTTAGTTCCAAGTTATCAACCATGAGGTTATTACCCGTTCACAATTATTTGAAAATATCAATGGTTATTTTCTTTGATACATAATCAAACTATTGGGCTACACTCATTACCTAAGTTAGTATAACCAACATTTAAGACGCGAACCTTGATATTAATTTCCATTCACAATAAACGAAACGTTGCCAAGTGAAACCTTAAAAAATTATATCATGGACACGAACCTTTTCAGCACGGACCCTCAACTAATAGCGATTTTCATTACACTGCGAGAAATATTATATAATTATGGATTAAATATTAAAAAAAAAAAAAAAATAAATATATAATTATTTGTAAAATTAAAAAAAAACTAATAATAAAAAAAATTATTTATTTTTCGTCGGTTTTTTTAAGTATATACTCATATCACTACTTTCCCCTCAATTTTTTATAATTCTTTTTAGAGTTTCACAATCAAGACACCTCTTTTTGGATAAACTATATCACTGAAAAGCCTGAACGTATAAAAAGTAATTTTGGAAACTTTTTTGCTGCCCCGCCTCAAAATAACTATACTTAGTTAAATTTTTCTACAAACTACAAATTGCTGCTGACTATTATATTTGTTTTCCTGGGAGAATTTCATACTATCCAAATCATCATATACAAGGACTAGACAAAGCCGAGCAACTGAAAGGAACATCGGATAAAACGTAATCATTTTTATACCTCAACACTTTTAAATTGTAAATTTTTGTACTTAAGTGTTAACAATAAGGTAAGTATACATTTCTAAAAAAAAACTAAAGAATTCATTTAATAATTGCAAAAATTTCCCGTTACAGATTTACACAAGCCACTGAGAGAAAAAAAAAATATTTAAAACAAAATCAACATCATATATTATATTTTAAATATAAGTTGTATAGACAAGAAAACATAACAAAAACAATTAGCTTCAAGCAACATTTCAAACTCCTAGTTTGTAAATTCTTGTGTAAACAAAAACCACCCGGAACAATAACTAAATAAAGTAAATTTGCTTTCTAGCAAAAGAAGTCATTAGATCGTAAGATTCACCAAAAAAACAACCAACACCTGCACAACACCAACTCCCTCTCGCGTACACAGCAACAGAACTCCAAGCTTCAAGATGACTATGAGTACAAATAACTGTGAAAGTATGACGTCATACTTTACAAACAGCTATATGGGTGCCGACATGCACCATGGTCACTATCCGGGTAACGGTGTTGCCGATCTCGATGCCCAACAGATGCATCACTACAGTCAGACACCAAATCATCAGGGCAATATGCCTTATCCACGTTTCCCGCCTTATGATCGTATGCCCTACTACAATGGCCAGGGTATGGACCAACATGGTGTCTATTCCCGACCCGACAGTCCCTCAAGTCAGGTGGGTGGCTGTGTGCCACCATCGCAGGCGAATGGTGCACAAATGGTTCCACAACAACAGGGTCCACCGCAACAACAACCGCTAAACGATGCCCACCAACAACATCATCCGCAGGTGACGCAACAACAGGTAACACAGCAACAAGTACCGGCGCATCAACAACATCCTCAACAGCAGCAGCAACAACATCAACCTGTCGTCTATGCTAGCTGTAAACTGCAAGCGGCTGTCGGCGGTTTGGGTATGGTACATGAGGGCGGTTCTCCACCGTTGGCGGATCAAATGGTTGGCGGTCATCATATGAATCCTCAAATGGCCATGCAGCATCATATGCAGCATTCACAGGCTCAGGTGAGTAACAAAAAGAAAATTGTGTTAATCTATTCTGTCGGTGGAGGCATAATATTTTCGCGTTCAACAACAAGTGTTTAATTGCAAGACACTTTTCGAATTTTGATTTGTTCATTTTTTGTTTGAGAAATAGAAACCCAACTATTTAAAATTAAGGATAGGTCTTATATTTTGTAGAAAATATAAAGTCGACGAAATTTGTGTCAATGCATTTGAAAAATTACAGAAATATGTTATTCCAAAAACGCGAAAAAAATGGGGAAAACCGCTGAGAAAAGCAACAGATACATGCTCATAAAATTCAATTCAGAGCGCTATCTTGTACATGGAATCGATAAAAATCACTGGAAATCCTATAAAAGTGTCAGCTATGTTATGTTATAACATGTTTTTCTACTACAAACACCATCTATTGAATCAAAACAAAAACGAAATGTCTCATTATATTATATGGCTTTAGATCAGATCATAATAGAACAAGATGGTACTCACCTTGTTGTCCTTGAGTTGTTATTGAAATCACAAATGAAAGCAAAACTAACAGTTATTTTAAACAAAACATACAACATTTTTCCATTATTCGGAGCATGGCAAAAAAAAGATGTTCCATTTATCACAGATTATTATTTGATCAGGTGCAAAAACACTTACTGTTATTAAAATTAAAATACAAAATATAAGCGAATTGTTAACATAATGTTAATAAATTTTGAAATTTTGCCGCTAAATCACATATCATCAGATATAGTTGGTATCGCTTCTGTTGACTTCATATTGTTCGGTGTTTTGGTTTTCAAGACTACATGATCGGACCTTTGGTCGCTGGATTCGAAAAATATTTATGATATCCCCTTATATCTCATGATATCCCCTTGAATCCGGTGAAAGATTCAAGCCCAATTAACACTTGATCTTTGTGTTGCGTTCAGAGAAAGAAGTGATTCGCATTGATTTTCTGTGTTCGCTTGGTTGGCAACATTAGACGCGACGCCACGGACAAATCTTTCAGTCGTTTTAGTTGTGGATAATGAAACGAAAATAAATTTTTAAAATACTTATTCGGAGGTAACATAGGTTATGCAGATCTACTTACATCGATAGTTGTAAAACGATCTGTTCAAATTTTAATAAAATGTTAAAAGTTTTAATGAGAAGACAAGGAACCTATGTTTAAAAAATTGAGTGAATTTTTGTAACATTTTAAAAAGATTGCTACGACATCAACTTGTTATATGGTTTCAAGTTAGTCGATGAAATGAGAATTGTTAATTGGCACCATAATTGGATCGGGATACTTTAATTCATTTTCTGTGTGTTCTCTTCAGTTTTGTGTGTTTTTTCGTGTCTAATTCTTTTAACTTCAAAATAAATTTACTCACATCCCGATCTTATTTGCATATTTTTCTAGTTGGGTTACAATGATGTCGTAGTACCCGATGTTACGGAGGTAAGAAAAATGTCAAATAAAAAAAAAAGCAACTATCAGCATGAATTTTATTTTCTATTACAACTTGACTCTAAATTTATGTTTTAGTTGTCACCTAAAGGTTCCACATTTCCTCCAACACATTTTCGGTGTTAGTGAAATGCCTCTAGGTATTTTTATTTAGTTGACTACCAAATGTCTTTAGACATTTCAGATATGGAGTCAAGTTATTTTTCAATTCCGTAATATAACATTTAATTTTCTTCTTATTATTTTATATCATGTAAACCTATTTATTCACTTCGCGATTTTTGTCTACATATTTATTTTAGTTGGGTTACAATGATGTCGGAGTACCCGATGTTACGGAGGTAAGACATTCTTTCTTCAAATGTGTCCTTTTAGAATTGTGTAAATAACCTGGATTAGAAAACCAAAAGAGATTGTAGTTTGGTTCGTTTTATTAACAAGGAATTTTTAGTCTATTTTCTGTTTACTTAGCCCAAAATTTCAAAAAATCGAACATAAGGAAATTCATCAAGACTTTTCCCTTCCTTTGATATATTTTATTTATAAGTGAACTTGCTAAAGGCGAGAATACATAACCATCGTCGCATGGCATATTATGTGATACATTATAAAGAAATGTCCGAGTCGTACTTGAATTCCGACGTCACTATGCTTATAATTTAGCTCTAATATGCCTTGGAACGCTGCCAAGCTGCTTATGTATTCCCACCTTAACTTGATTATAATGTGAAAAGAAGTTTAAGCAAGCGATTGTTTGGAATATGTCGAAAGAGAAAAACTTGAACATAAAAAGCTTGAAGTCATAGCTAGGCATATCAATGTCAAATTATAATGGAAAACGATGGCAGGATTTTAGTGCGGCTCTGTAATCTCTTTATGAAACGTCACAAAATATGCCTAGTCATGACTTCAAGCTTCTTATGTACTTACACCTTTATTCACGTAAAATGTTTTTTTCTTTTGAATTGGGCTTTACCAATCTTACTCTTTGTAGTTTAGATTTTTTATTTCTTTTGCAGTAGTTTCATATTTTTGTGGATAACAATTATTTTAAACATTTTTTAATCTCCTCCGTTTTAAGGTTCATCAAAATCATCACAACATGGGCATGTATGGTCAACAACAAACCGGCGTACCCCAAGTTGGCGGACCACCTCAGGGCATGATGCACCAGGGTCAAGGACCACCACAAATGCACCAAGGACACCCCGGCCAGCATACACCACCATCACAAAATCCAAATTCACAACCATCAGGGATGCCTTCGCCTCTGTATCCCTGGATGCGAAGTCAATTTGGTAAGTGTCAAGGAAAGTGATCGCCATTCCACACAAAGTAGTGGAATTTTTTCTTCTTCTACCAACGAAAAGTAGTTGTTTGAGTGTAGTTAGAGTTGCATTTTTTTTGGTTAGTTATTTTGTTTTACATGGTTGACGGTTGCACCAAAGTAAAAGAGATACAAAATATGGGATGCCAAATTGTTTATAAAATTGAGGGGATTGGTTTGAATATACTAGGAGATGTGAGAAATTCTTTTAGGACTGTTTACATATATTTTGCAATTTGAGATATTTGAAAAAAAGGTCATTAACAACAATAAATATATAAGAGATCGTTAGTTCTGAGAAATCCCATGTTACCATGTGAAAAGCTGATTTTTACACTTTTCGACTTTTAGTTTCAAATACAAATTCGACTTATGCGTCTATCGATTACATCGTTTTCTACACTAGATATAGAGCAAAACCAAGATGAAAAGTCGATTTGGACTTTTAAATCGTATGCAAAGTCTAGTAATGCATACTCAATACAAGGTTACGTATCGGCTGTTGTCTGTGAACTTTGGAATATTATTAGTGTGCATTGAAAAGGGAAACCTAATTAGCAAAATATAACTAAATACTGTCAAATGCTAGCACTGCCTCAGGACAATTTCCTGAATATGTATTAATAAAGGGGTTCAGGTTTATTTACCGGAAAAAAATGCCATAATTAATTTAGTATTGTTTCCACACTGACAGCATGAAATAGAATAACAGGCGTTGTTTTATACATCACTTGATGGATATAGATCTGCTATAAAGAGTTCAATAGGTCATAAAACTACTAGTATAAGGAAAGATAATACTTTTTTGGGAAATTTTCTTAAAGTGATGTTAATCTACTTAAGAAAAGGTCGTTTAGAAAATATTTTTTTTTTGCAGAAATAATTTTACCTTGTAGTAACCGTGGTAGAACGGTCAACAATCACAACCATCTTAGATCTTATAAACACGTTTTTTGGCAAATTGAATTAGAATGCCTTTATCTGTCTGTCGAAATTTAGCATCATAAATAGCTGACAAAATTTATAATAGAAGAAGTGAATACCAGGTTTTTAAAGTTTCCCATCTAAAGCGCATACAGATATGATATATAATGTTTCTATTTTTATGCAAGAAATTATTTACAACAGAAAGGCTTTGAACAGAAGTATGGCGTTTAAAATTTTAAGAAAAAAGGTTTTTACAGATAGCGACCAAAAAAATTGTAAAAATTTCAGATTTCTTGAAGAAATGTTTATATTATACAAATAATTTAAATTCATATTAGAAAAAAATATGTTTTTCAATATACCCCAATTTGGCATCCCTATTTTTTTGTAAACGTTGTGTTTTATGTAGTATAATTTAAATTTGAACACAAAGTAGTTTTGATTTTTTTATACATTATTTTAAGTTGCATTACCTTAATATTATTTTTTAAAACACAAAATCTGTTAGGAAAACTTTTTCGGCGTTTACATTTTGAGTTTGTGATTCATCTTTTCTAATTTGAAATACATAGAGAGATCCTATATGGAATATTTTACCAATAAGAAGAACAAAAAATTGAAATTGTTTACTAGGTTGTTGTCTTTGCTAACTGCGGTGGCATATAGTTACGTAAATTGCCGCAGGGTGGAGATAGCGTACAGCACAGTGGTGTGGTAGATGGAAAATACGAAACTGAAAATATGCTAATTTTTTTGTTTCAAAATAAAGGATAATTTCTATATAACGATACGTCAGTGAGGGAGATATAAAACACAATTCCAAATACATTTTTAATATATTTAATCTTTTTCACTTTAAATAATAAATTCCAAAAATAAATCTGGAATGGTGTTTTTCTTTCGCATTCGTCATACAAATGCAGACCCTTAGAAGAACGTGCGAAAACTAAAACAATACAATTTCATAAATTTATAAAATCGATTAAATAATTCCCATGAATGTTTGCATTCAAAGCTTTATTAAAATACCAGTTTTTTTGTTGTATAAATCGAAAAAAATAAATCGACAGCATTGACATATGCCAATCATTGCAGAAGTTTACATCAGAATCGATAGTATTACGTCCTTTTCTTTGCCTTTCTCTTCTGACAAAACGAAGAAAACACATTGCCTTCTCTCATTTTCCAGCAATTACATTAGTTACGCTCTAGTTTTGCCATTTACTTGAATTTGCAAAATTCGCCACATTATCCTTTTGGAAGCCGCCTTTCTTCAAAACATTACCCTTGTTGGTTTTGTTTAGGGATTTATTTAGAGCTATTATCCTCTTTTTAGAGTTAAATACCTTTAATCCTATTTTACAAGAATGGGTTTTGTTACAATTTCACTTTTATTGCTATTGCAGTATGCCGAGTTAGGGTGAGTCTGTGTGTGTTTGTAGTAATTCGCAAATGTCAGGTATTCTACTTGTCTGTCTGTCTGTCCGAAAGTCTGTGGTCGGTGTTTTCTGCATTTCAAAAAATTTCCCAACTATTGATTGATTGGTGAAGGTCCATAAATTTTGTCTGTTTTCATTTAAGGGGTATATCAAGGCTAAATGTAAAGACATTTATTTTAAGTCAAGGTTAAAAAGGATACATTATTTCATGTCTGCTTTCTTCTTTGTGTAATGCCAGTGTAAATTATTGTGTGAGGGATAGAAAGGGAGGGATAAAAAGAGTGAGAGAGGAGTGAAGATAAAAGTAAAAGGTGAGTGAGTGGGTGGACCTTTTGGTTTTAAAGAATTTCATTAAATAATTTGTGCTCGTTAAAAGAAATTAAGTAATTACATATAAGGTGGGAATACAGTTCTTTTTAAATAGTCTTGGTCCTATTGCAAAATAAGTTTTAAAAACATTTTTAATTTTAATGAAAACAAGTAACAAATTTATATATATTATAAAAATTATTTCTCTCTCTCTCTCTTTCGTTTCGTTTCGCCCATTTCACAAAGTCCTATAATTTTTTTGTTTTTTTTTTTTTTTGGATAATTCGTGAAATATCCTATTTTAATATCTGACCCTTTGACAAAAACGCTTTATTAATGGCCAGCAAATGATTTTCCTTCCACCTTCTCGCCCCCTTATGATACATTTCTTCTGTTCCCAATAACTCCAACAGTCCTTGTGAATAGTTGTAGTATACCTATATTTTTTAGACAGGATTCTCATTTGTTTACTTTTGCCTTCCATTTGATGGTTGTATCTGTTTGTCTGTCTGTCTGCCGATTTTTGTATTTTGTTCTCAATTTCAGAGTTCAGGGATATTTCTCTGTTTGTTATATGGCCATTTTGTTGTTGTTGCTGTTATTATTCCTTGCTCTCTTCCATTTCGTTTGTAGATTGAGATGTAAAGCAAAATTGATTACAGCCATTAGTTACACGTTATGTGCAATGGATGCCATCAATTTATTAATCTTTGGAACACGACGGTTCGCGTTTTTATATAGTGTTTTTTTCTCGCTTTTTTTTTGTTATATGTATTTTGGTTTGTACTTTACTCTCGCTCGTCTTTTGCTTCTATTTGTTTGTTTGTTTTCAGTGTTGGCCTGTTTGACTTTATCCTTTTGTGCATTCAAATTCATTTATTCATTCATGTTTTTCTGCTAAGCCTTTGCTTATTCTCAAGTTTAAACTCACGCATTGTCCGCTGGATGCTGGCTGGTTGGTTGGCTGGCTGGCTGGAGTTGAAGTGCAGATCCGTTGTGGCTTATTTTTTTTGCCAAGAAACAGTGACAATAAACAAAAAAATGAACTGCAAGCCTTAAATGCATGAATTTTCAATAGTAACCCAGTGATAAATGAGAGAGGCAAAGCGATCAAAAGCCGGTCTTATAATGCGCTTTTGACTTGAATTTTACGAATTCTCAATTCCTTTTAGATTCCACTTGCAAACATACATCGCTCATTTACTCAAAGGGTGGCTTAATTTAAAAATTCTTGTTTCTTTTATTTTTCTATCACATTGGCATGTTTATATCTGTTGAACTCAAGAAGCTACAGCTTTTTTATTTGGAGTTTGGCATTAGTCAACTAAACAACACTTAAATACCTCTACCCATACTTGATCTTCCATATACATTTAGCACTGATATTTGGTAATCTCGTTGCAAATAAATGTCTTTATTTTTTTTGGGAATTTTTGAAAACAAAATTAAAAAATTAAAAAAAAATATATATATATTTGTAACAATATTCTAAATTCGGAATGTCAAATTTAAATCGATAACTTAAAATGAGTTTTTAAATTTTTTGAAATGTGTCTTTTATTTGAGTAAATGATGCTATGTTCATGTTGTCAAGTTCTTCAAGCTGACGGGAAGACTTATTGTAAATGATGGAGAACAAAAATTAAAATTTTGGTATTCCTTACATAATATCGGATTTTTGTAAAGATTGTTTTCATTGCAGATCCTCTTTTTCAAATAGAAATTTATTTAAACCTCAATGAGTTTAATGACCATTTTAATAAATTTTGTATAAATTTATTTGTATTATTGTCAAATAGCAACTTCTGTTAATTTTCAAAATTTGGTAAACATGTTTTGAAAATTTATGTCGTATTCCGCTGGGTTTGCTGGGTTATTGCGAAAAAACCCCAGTGTTTATCACATCCAAACCACAGGCAATCCATGCGAAAACTATGTTCCTTTTCGATTTCTTTCTTTGCTGAACAGTGTTTCACTCAAACGAAATTCTTTTGAACTTCGCCAAAGATTCGTTAACTGCTAAAACGAATTATGTCCAAACCATGCCACAGTGTCTTTGTCGTTTATAACCACTTAACGCCTGTTTAAGTTGCTTGTATCCATTAAAATTATAAATGACCAGCTATGGGTCTCCAATATCACCAAAAAATATTGCAAGCAGATATACATAGCACAGGGCAAACTTGGCTTGGTGTTTGCCTGCCTTAGTTTTGCAAACGTGACTAAGTTCTAAAATATGTTAAAATAAACAAAAACAACAGCAACACCAATAAGACAAAAAAGTAGTAGTACGGAACTTTTTTAAAAATGTATTTTTTTTTGCTTTCCTTTAAACTTTAAGGTCACGATTTGAGTGAACAAAAAACCAAATCGCAAACTGAAACTCTTCTTAAATTGAGATGTTCATGTAAATGGCTAATGCAAGAAAGAAAAAACCCAAATTGCAATATATCCTGAACTCAAATTTAAACAGAAGGCAGATGGTGTTAGATATATTTCA
Source organism: Musca domestica (assembly GCF_030504385.1). Lineage (NCBI taxonomy): Eukaryota > Metazoa > Arthropoda > Insecta > Diptera > Muscidae > Musca > Musca domestica. The sequence continues at coordinate 19,859,927 of NW_026712328.1, read as the reverse complement.
GCACGCATAAGAAATCTATTTTAAATGTCATTTAACGGAAATATGAGCCTGGGGGAATTATTAGAAAGTTGAAGGTTTAGGTTGCCTGACCCTTAAGTAGGATAGACAAAAAAACTTTTTTTTTTGCAAAATCTATAGAGAAAAATTGCAACTCTAAATTTATTGGGAAATATTATTTTCAAAGCCAAAAAATAGCATATTTACCTTCAATTTTTGTCCAAACTTTTCGAATTATAAGTTGGGATATATGCGACAAGTTTTCCAATCTAATAGGCAGAATTTAAATACATTTTCTATTTGCTAATATAATATTTAACTTTTTAAGCAATGAGTGATTTGTAAAGTTTTTTGTAATTACAAAAAAGCATCGTTTAAAACCCTGACAACACGTCTAGAGGCGTTCAAGTCCTTCAGAAATACCAACCCCATTTCCAACTATTTCAGCTAGGTAAACTTCTTAAACATCTACTCGTGCCCTGTGATAACAAATAAAGTTTGCAACTATTCGTTGATTAAATTATTGAATTATATTTTATTATTAATCTTATTATTATTATTATTATTATTATTATTATTATTATTATTATTATTATTATTATTATTATTATTATTATTATTATTATTATTATTATTATTATTATTATTATTATTATTATTATTATTATTATTATTATTATTATTATTATTAGAATTATTATTATAACTTTCATACTAAATCTACATTCCCAAATTTCTTTTAAAATTTTAATTTTCCTTATTCTTCTACTTCCTCAAGTACAACTCGAATTTCTATGATTATTATAAATAAGCATTTTATAGACCGACTTCAATAACTTTTTTCTTTAATATTTTTATTTTTTGTTTTCCAACTATTTGAAAGTCAACATCGAAGTAAAGTTTTCAACGCTCGTTTGCTCAAAAACAAAAACCAAAAACACAGCAAATGAAAAGAGCAGAAAAATATAAAACTTTATTGCTTTGTCAGTATTGTTGTTGCTCTTCGTCACTTCAAAATCTCCACTTCCCAACGCTCTGAAGTTCATCGAATCACTTTGGCCAGTAAAACATTTCAAAACTTCGTTTTTTTAAGGATTTTGGCCTTAACTACGCAAAGCTATTGGAATTTATTTTTTGTATGGCAGACCTCTACTCCCACCCCCTCCAACAAACTTTTGGCTGGAACATTTCAACGTAAATATCAAGGATATTCATGAAGACAAGAACTACTTAAGGCCATGATTTTCTAAGCTTAAACTCCTATGTAGCATAAAAATGCTTCAAAGTATTTTAGAAGAAAGGAAGATGCAGAACAAGCAGAAAAGCTAGACAATCCAAACTTTACTTTAATGTGTTTTTACAAACTTTGGGTTTGGGGGTTTACAAAATCTTGGGAAACAGAAAAAACAAACGAAATTATGGAAAATGACAATGTGTTTTTTTTTTTTGTTCTCTAAAACATCAATCTATGTTTGGAGTAGCATCATTATGGTTTTGGCTTGTTGAAAGTCACTTTATATTGAGAATTACCAAAAAAAAAAAAAAAAACAATCGCCATTAACTTTAATGCTGATTGTCTCTTGTTAAGTCATGCTTTTTCCTTGGTTATTTCCGTTTCCGTTGAAATTTCCTTTGGTGTTTTTTGTTTGTTTTTCTTTTTTGCTGAAATTTAAGTGCGCGGATCAAAAGATAATTTTCAAGTTGCGTGAAGATTTTTCTGGTGTCTTCTTCACCAATTTTCCTCTCGTACGAAAACAGTTTACAAAGTTTTTGTATTGGAAATTCTTGTTTTTAAGCTACATCATGAATTTCAAGCAGTTATGGATTTTATGTATTTTACTGACAATAATGGCCAGCATATGTGGGCCAGTTTGAAATAACAAAAGCGAATATGGGAAAGTCACAGTATATAATTTTCTTAAATGAACTTTATTTGATTCTTTGGAAAAAAACAGTGGAGACTAAAGAAATTCAGATAAAAATCAACTTTTTTTCATTCTCGGTTCTTAATGAAAAATCACTTGCTGATAGCTTAAATACATCTACAGGTTAACAATTTTCCTGAAATTGGTAAGGCTTTCTGACCAAATCCAACAAATGTCCTGGATCGATATGTTTAATTTTCAATTGCTCTGTTCCAGAACCTGCAAGAGTCTACTAGTTTTGCAATTTTTCATGAAAGGAAAAACGATTATCGTTGTAAAAACTTTTACATTCTTACAGTTCTGAACCAATCATACCAAATGATTCGCACTGGGCCTTTGCCGAATATTTCGCGTTCTGACAAACAGAATGACAAATTTAATAAGCCACCATTTTATGGCATCGTCTTTTCGATCATGCCATGTCTAAACATTCCAATATTTTGATTTTTTAATTTCAATATTCTTATTATCCTATTCCGTATCTAAATTAGGAATCGATGAAGTCAATATTGGGGTATTGGCTAGCAAAAAATACTGAATCACAGTTTTTGGGTAGTAAGATTTGAATTGATTCGATTTGATCTTTTTGAAATTTTAAAACATTGAACTTCATATGTTTTGCATTTTTGACATTCTCCCCAGTAATTAATATTTTCCTATACACCTCTTACCTTTCTTCTCCAAAATTAAAAACAATTTTTCTTCATTTGTTTAACAAAAAAACTTCATTTTTTCAAAATCATCAAAGATATTCTTCCACCAGTCACCCCCATTGGTAATGGTATTAATTCAATGCTAGGTAAGACCAAATACCAAACCTTTTTTTGTGCCACAATTGTGGTTGGTTAAAATGGCCGGGGCAACTTGCCTGGATGATTGCTTTAGGTTACAGACAGTCAGCCATAGTTTTGAAATGAGTTTAGTTTGAACCATTGCCACTGCTTCAGTCCTGTAGTTGTTAATGTTGTTGTTTTTTCTGGTCTTTGGTTTGCTCTATTATTTGTTTGTGCGCTTCACTGGACGCTTCGCAATGGGACATGGCTTCACATGGCATGTTTTAGTCAGCTGTCAAATATTTTGACATGGGTTCCAAGACAAGCTGAAAAATTCCAAAATCGTATTGTATTGGGTATATGCATGTACATATGACTGCCTTTATGTGTGTGTGTATATGTACCAAACTAGAATATTTCTCCTCTTGACAACAACAAAAACAAAAGTAAGAAACTAAAAGAAAAGAAAGAAATTCAAATTAACAAAGAAATCAAATGAAAAATAATAAGAAGATATAGAAGGAAGACCCTTTTTGGGAAAATACTCTCTCGTATTCTCATGTTGATGATTGGGGCTGAGAAAAAAGTAAAGATAATTTGGATTTTCATTTGATTTTTACATTCAATCCTAATTTGATAAGAAAGTCTAGGGAGGAAAATTAGTAATTCGGTTTTATAAAAATCACCAAACAGGTTGTTTAAATCCCATTTGGGCCTGGGGTGAACAAATGAAAGCAAATAACTGAATATTTATTTTCCCATCAACCTCTAAAAAATGTACTGAATACCAAAAAAAAAAATCTTAATTAAAACCTGCAACATATTTTTCTTTTTATTTATTAACAAAATTTATGAAAATTAAAAAATATTTTTTAAGCTCAACACCAAATCCCTGGAAATGACTTTGAGTGAAATTAACAATTCTTACTGCCAGAAAAAAAAGAAGTGGTGGAAATGAATGTATACACCACCATGTCACTTTGGGATGTCCTTTGCCTACTACCATTTGGTTGCTGAGGTTGATGGATATCACAACCCACTTTGGTATTTGGGTTTGCTGTTTTTTTTTTCCCTTTCTCCAATGGTAGTTGTGAAACGTTGGTTTTTTCATCGGATATGCTTTGGTCAGACACTGTCAAGAGGCATCAAACCATTTTTGCATTTGTTACAATTTTTGTTCATCTAACCCACCCCCTCGTCCAATGGGTCCTGCCAGGATAAAAAATTAAAAAAAATATGACATGCGAAACAGTGATGAACAACCTTTTCATAAAAGGAGGTATTAAAGAAATAAATATTTCTGTGGATTTCTGAAAAAAATCAGTTAAATTGGATGGTGTAAATTATTGTACATTATTGAAAACGTTGGTCCAAAAAAAAAAAAAAAAAAAAAAAAAAAAAAATTCCAGCTTTTTTAAATAGATTCAAGATCTTAAAAAATCTATTTATTTTATCGTAAAATAAACCGATCAAAATAAAATAACACGTTCTTTTTGAGAAAAAGCTTTAATCGCATATGCATTGATTTAGGAGTTACGTACTTTTTCAGAAAAAGAAAAAATCCCACCAAATAATAATTATCATCTGCTAAAGTTTTATTTCTAGTAATCGTTTTACTATTCTTACAATTTCCTTATAAATGAGGTGTATTAATTTATTTTTCTATTTAAAAACATAATTTTAGCATAGACACACCAAATTTGAATATTCAAATATAAAATATAAAAATAAAATTTTTTTAAGCTGTACCCAACATTGGCCCTCTATGAGGTCATAGATAAAATAGCCTTGGTTTGGTGTTAGGTTTTTTGATGTGAACTGAAATGAACAAAAACGAACCCTTCAAAAAAACGAGAGCAAAAAAAAGTATCTCACATAAAGTTAACATAACAGCTGAAATGTGTCAAAAAACTAAAATGAAAGTTTTTGTTTTTCCAATTTGGGAGGAAGCTGACTTTGGGGAATACGAAGCGTTGTAGAATATAAGAGTTTAATATGGGAATGGAACAAAACCAAATGGCTAAACTGAAAAATAGAATAAGATTAAAAAAATACATGTATGGATGTACGTATATATGAAACATATTAGACAAAACTTACACATTTACATGGCTTTTCCTTGGAGTATAAAAGCCAGAAAGGCCAAATGGAAAACAGCACATCTGTATGAATGTGTGTGGTCTGGAAAAATTCCCCCATTGTAGGTCTCTAAAGGTCCAAGTGATTTGTTTTCTTTCTATGGTTTTCTATGAATATAGTTTATTTTTTTTTTATTTCATTTATTTGAAATAATGAAATATCATTTTTATTCTACCACACACACACAACGCAAACAACAACAAAACTTTCATAGCTAATTTTTCTTCAGCTTTGCTTATTATTTTGCAATCACAATTAAAAATTCTTTATTAGTTTTTAATCGCTGTGGCAAGTGTTGTACATACTCACCGCCAATCGTCATAGTCATCATCATCATCGTCAGTTTCATCGCTTCTTATTTCCTTGGATGGAATATCTGACATTGTTACTAAATGATCTTGGCTTATTCCCCTCGCCAGTTTTTTCTTCTCCGATTTGCAAAAACTCAAGACAAAATGATTTGGCAGGTTTTTTTCATTCATTTTTTTCTTTCTTTAAAATTGAATGTTGCATCTTTTGTTTGCCGACAATATGTCCATTTGTTTTGTATCTGAGTGAGTGTGTGTGTGCCTCTCTGAGTATTGTTGATGACATTACAAATGCCACACACGAATTTTTATATTCCTTTGCGAAATGCTTTTATTTTTTTGTTTAATAATAAATTTATACACATTAATAATGCCTGTGGTTACATGTTACAATGGTTTTTCATCCTGGTTTCTTAAGCATTTCACATGTGAGAGATTTTATAAAACTTTAAATGGTTAATTTAGTCAAAATAGTGTAGATTCTAAGAAAATTCACAGTCTGGACTTGCACAGGGTTAAAAATTCAAATTTAATGATAATTTTTAACATTACCGAATTCAAAAATATATAGTGGGTTCGATAATACACCTATAAAAACTAATACAGGGTGAGATAAAAAAATCTGCAACAAAGTCAAACGCCATAATTTTTAATTTTTTTTTTTAATTTTATTGAATGAATGCAAAAAATGTCGGAAATAGCATCAAATTGTAGAATAAGTTTAGATTTACCCGAATTTGTCACCTTTGGCACGAATTATGACCTTCAAACGGCCAATGAAACCTTCACACGCTGCCCGAATGTTGCCCTTACTTCGATAAGCGTTTGCTTGAGGTGATCGACACTTTGGTATTTTTTAGTGCCAACTCTGCTTTCCAAAATACTCCAGACACAATAGTCCAACGGATTGGCATCCGGAGATTTTGGTGCGCTAGAAATGAAACGAGGAATCTCATTTTGTAACCATTCTTGGGTGGCGCGTGCTGAGTCCTGTTGCAATGTCCGAGGTCTCCGGCCAACATTTTTGCATACCCAAGGCTTTAATACACCCTCCAGAATATTTTCCCGATAATATTCGGTATTTATTCTGATGACACGGTCGATTAATACAAGCTGAGAGCGACCATCGGCTTTTATGGCGGCCACACCATCACCATGACCGGCGCTTGAGTTCTGGTGGCCAACCGAAGATGGACATTTTCAGATGACTTCTTTGGCAAGTAAACCCGATCATTTTGTTTGTTTAAAAACTGTGGACAATGAGTGTTTCCTTATCGGAGAAAACCAAATTCGGCAGTTCACCACTTTCGGCCAAGCGAAGCAACTCTTTAGCTCTTTTGAGTCTATTTGCATTTGATTGCAGTTTTTTCATCTCACCCTGTATATACACAGTCATTTCTCGGACAGCATCAAGGCATGTCACACTCAAAAATACTACAAACTGTACCACTATTAAAAACCATTATTTCCTAGCAATATTTTCCATTACCAAATAATAGGTTACTAAACCCATATTTTTACAAGGCTATATTACCCGAAATAAGTAGGTATTTTTGTCGCAAATAATTATTTGTTTTATTTTTTAGAATCCACTTTTCTATTTGTTCGAACTCATTCAAATAAACTACGGATTGTTTAGATACTTACAATTACAATAAAGACTTATCGTATTTCACTCTGTGCTCACGTCACTCCTTGCTCGGTAATGAGGAAAATAAGTTATTTTGCTTTGATTTTTTTTTAAGATTAACCCGCTTTTTTAAACATACATCTTAGTCGGCAATTGTGTTCATATAGCTTTCAGGTACTTATTGGGCGTTGTTTGAAGTCTTACATCTTCACCAGAAGTTCTTCGATTTCGCTTTTATTTTTTATTGTTTGCCGACGTTGAGTATCGCACTCAGAACACACTGCATTGTTGCAACATGTTCCACAATTACTCATTATATGGTAATTAGTAAAGAATAATCATTTTTAATTTTTAAATAAACCTTTATTTCTCAACCTTTTGCTAATACAAACTGTAGTTTCTTCATATTACCTTGTAATGGATTATTTAATTTTTGCTGGAAAAATTAAGTAATAATTGATTATTTTTCAACTAAATTGTAATGCAAAAGATATGATCTTGTCTTTACTTGTAGTATGAAAATTTGCTTTTGTGACGACCATATTTTTGTTGTGTGGGCTTATATCACATGGCATTTCTCATATATGAGATATCATAGTTGTGGTACATTGTTCTCCAATGACTAAGAAATTGTTGTGACATTTCACTTGTATTCATGTTCTAAATCTTTAATTTCCGCAATTAATACAGACAATTTAAATAAATCATAACAAAAGTCAAAGGTTTTAGACACACAAGTGTTGGCCAATTTTCACAATGAAATAACTTGGAAATTAAAATTAAATTAAACGGAAAATTTGAATTCTTTTTTTACAAACAAAAGTGCCTAGTTGTGGTTTTTATTCAAATGTCTTAAGTTTGGGTACAGGTTTCATATCACTTTTGTTTTACTTTTGATTTTACGAAAGCTGCATTTTTTATTATAAATATTAATTTTTTCAAGCATTCAATGCACACCGTTAGTTGTTATTTTAATAATTAAACAAATGATCGTCATTATGCGGGTGGTGATTTTATGTTATTTTTCTGAGCAGTTTTTTTTTTTTTGATGGAAAGATAGAAATTGATAATATTGTGTATTATACAAAATAACCAAAACCCTAAGACTGATGACATTTATATGGCATTGACAATGGCTGCGTAGCTTTGCCAACAAAAAAAATGTAATTATGGCGCCCACAATACAAAAGAAACTTATACGAAACTCAACAAAAAGGCGAAGAAAAAAAATATGTCAATCGTGGGATTTTCATCAGACATTTTTAATTTTTGTTTTCTTTTCTTGTGCGGGGGCATTTATTTGCTTTCTGGCGGAAAATAAGGTTAATTATCAACGGTAAAGGTAACATTTCGAAATGCCCAAAAAAGAAACATGAAATTATTTTGGATTCTTTTGTAATATGGCCACGCCATTTAGTAATCAAGCAGCAGCAATGATTTCTTTGTACACAAAGAATATTTGTATTTGGTTGGGACGGGGGGGTTTGTGGTGTGGGGTTTTTAACGAAAATTTCACGTGTATACATTAACATTTCCTGTGCGGTATAATGGGACCTTAAATTTCATCTTTCCATTTGTGGATGGAGTGAGGGCCAATGTAAATCAAATTAGTTTTTGTTTTCCTTGGAGAATTGTTTGTTTATTATTTTCATATTTTCGTTGGTTTTTGTTTAACAAAAAAGGGATATGAAATTTTGGGGTAATTTCCGTTAATTGGACATTTTCCTTGGTCAGATTTTCCCCCTGCAACCTAAATCTTTGGTACTTTATCATTAATTTTGAGGAAGTATGGAGTTGTAGCAAAAGTTTCGTCTCATTTTTTTATTAAGGAGATCTATGCTCAATCAAAGGAAAAAATTCTGAATTGTCGGACAATTTGTTTTTGGTTGGTCACTACTATCTCAAATTAGTGGATGTCTTAAATTCTAAATTGCGGGAAAATTTGTTTTTTGTTGGTCACTACTATCTCAAATTGGTGGATGCCATTTTTCCAATTAAGTGGATATAAACTGAAATTCGGAAGCCACATGAAGCTAGTTTTTGCATTACCAGGAGGTTAGATACTATGGGGAAAAATATTACTGTTACAAAGTAGTGAGTAACAGAAGCACAGAGTGTGCCTGCTTGACTACAAAACAGTGTTTGACTACAAAACCGATAGATTTTAGTCTAGAAAGTTAAGCAAGTCTTCATAGCCGTGCAACATCTTGTTTAACTATAAATCAGAGATCGCATTGTGTTCGATCAAGGGAAAAAGGGTGTACTGAAATTCAACTGAACTGTTCTGTCTGTCCGTCTGTGGAAATCACTCCAGCTATTGAAAGGATCAACATACCATATGTAATGGTACATCCGATTTGTACATTTCCATTTAGAATATTTGACTCTATTTTTTTACCACTCTCTTTTTTCACCAATCGCAATTGTGAAAAAATTAAAGATATTTTACAATTTAGATAGTCGGAAATCAAATAATTAGGAACTGGTGTATTCGGAAATATTTTCCTCATGGAGGATTGCATCATGTCCAAATCCCTAATAGCCCTTTAAAAAAAAAAAGAACAACGGCCGTTGGTTCTATTTCATTATTGCATTGCCGGTCCCATTCTTAATGGCAGATGTAACCCTGGTCGTATTTTATTTCCTTTGGCTCATTTCAATACCCAGCATCAATTTGATATGCTGGTTGTCAGGTTTCTGGGCTTTTTCTTTTTTTTTTTTTGAATGACTTTTTTCCAACGATGCTCAACTAAAATGAAATGAAACGAAATGAAATGAGTGGCTTAAATACACTTGATAAATTACGCAAAATCTTATGAAATCATAAAGAAAACATTATAAATATGAGTTTTACACCTTGGATTACTGTGGCCCTTACCACCTAGTGTTTTGTCCTCGTGTATCGACTGGCCTTCCTCTCTGAATTTTATTCGTTTTTTTGTGTTCTCTGGACCTTTTAAGAAATGAATAAGACGACTTTGTCTTAAGGCTGGCAATTTTGGTCTCTGCTGTTTTTTTGGGGGGTAGAGCCACCATAAGCGAAATTACATTTTAATGACTCTGGCTTAGAGGAGCAACTGGCCAGACACAATGAGAGATGACCTGTGTCTTTGTTGGAATGAATGAGTGTGTGCGTTTGCATGAAAAACAAATCTAAAAATATAATAAATTTCCTTATGGCACAAGGCGCCTTTAACGCGTTAATCATTTTTTTCTACTTCGTGGCCTTTTTAATGCCCCGTTTTTTTGGCTGGTTTCTTTTTCTTGGTTAAAGACAAAGTGATAAATTTGATTAAATTGATATTGTTCATCAAACTTCAAACGTCAAACATCAGACGGGGAAAAAATGTTAGTAAATTTTTAGAAGCGGCTTTTTGTGTTCTTCGTCTTTTCTTTGCCGTTCAAATTCGTTTTGATTTGAAAAATCGCTCTTGTGGCATTAAACTGAAACACACTAGCGGGTAAAAATAATAATAACAAGGCAAAATATGTTTACTAGAGGAGCATTACTTTTTGTGGCCCAATGCTCACGCATCCCATGTCATAGATGAAGTCTGAAAAAGGAACCATCAAATAGTTTGAAGAAGAAAAAATAGAAACACAAAAATTATTCAGAATTAAATAGAGTTTTGCGTTATACTCTTTTACATTGGCTAGATTGTTACTTGATGTTGTTATTGGTGTAATGTTGTTTTACGTTGTTTTTTTTTTATTTTGATATGAAAGCATATTGTAATTAAATAGCGATTAGGCCACCATTTTGGTATAAAGGCAACAACAACAACAACTACCACAACAAAAATAATAACAAATTTCAGTAGTTTTGGTATCCCCCGACCACCACCATTACCATCACTTCCATTTCTTTAATATCAAAAGCCATTCTCCATATTAATTTGACTGACGGATCCGAGCCGGCCGACCGACCAACCGGCCGTCCGACAGGCTGGCTGGCCAAATAACCATTTGGGGGCCAATGTTAGAGAGTTACCACCAACATTTTTGAGTTGTTATTGTTGTTGTCGCTTTTGTTGATGATGATATGAAAGGTAAATGGGTGCGTTTGCTGTGGTCCGAATGTTTGTGTAGAAACTTAAACTCAAAGGAAATCATTAAAAATAATTACATTTTATGGGTTTTTGCAGTATAAATTAATATTACTTTTTAATTATGGTTGAAATTAAAGAAAGGCGAAGATTGGGAGAGAGGGAAAATACACAAGAAAACAATGGTAAAAGCAAAGATGGTTCAAAATCAACCACGTTCAGAATTATAGAATGCAATCTTAGAGTATGAACTAGTCTTTATTCCCAAGGTTGTACAAAAACATTTATTCTCAAATTTTTATTGCTCCGTCACAATTTTCTTTATAAGCCTTTGCTTTGCTTCTCAGAAAATATTCTGCAAAATCTGCAATTACTGTTTTAGGTTGATATTCTTCATAATCTTCGAACTTTGCTTCTGCGAAGATATCCTTGAATATTCACAAGCATTGCTTCTTAACAATAGGCTCAAGTATTTACAAAGCTTGCTTCTACGTTTTATTTAAAATATCCCCAAAAATTCCATCCATCAGCAAATATATCAACGCAAATCCTGTAGGATTGCAATAGCATCCTATAGTATACAAAATCATTATATGTCGACAATACCATGGACGTTTCACATAAATTGACTCGGAATTTCATGAGTTCTGTTTCTATAAAAAAATCTGCAAACTTTGAAAAAAATAATATTTAAATAAAACGCATTGCTTCTCTCGAAAAACTACAAGTTGACCCATATCTAGTTCGAAAACATCACTGAAAATCTATAATTTTTTTGTTGGTTCTTAAAATATCCTGATAATATAAATCGGAAAATCTGGATTTTTTTCTATACATTTTAGAAAATATTCTAAAAAAGGTGCTTAAAGGTATCCCTGATTATCTATGAAAATATTGATAAAGGTCATATAAAACTCTAGCATAATAACAAATAAATGTCATTTTTAAAAATATTTCTAATCTGACATTTAAAATATTTCAAATTTGACAATTAAAAATAAAATTCCTTTTCTTCATGGCCATGCAACTGAGAGACCAATATGTCAGTTTTGAGAGACAATTGATTTTGGGTTTGGTACATGGTACGTTAGCTCCAGCTCAAAAAAGATGCTAAAAACATTTAAGATGCATATCATCGACTTTAGCATCGCCAATGGCATTAGACTTATATGGTAACCACAAAATGTATCCTTTTTTATCATGGAGTCTTTCATTAATTAGCATGCAACGTTTGCAAAAGCCGCCGGTATATATGCCATTATTTTGTAGGAGTGTTAACTTTTAGATTGAGCTTTTAAAATAATTTTTTATGATCTACCTAAAAATGGAGTCCTTTTTCATTCGCCAACTGTGGCAGACATTTTTGATCTGTACAAATTTCAGTTCTTTTAACCTATTTTTATCAAGGACCTTCTAGCAATTGTAAAAATCTCCTGATGTAATTTTCCAATAATTATGAAATTAAATCAGCAATTCAATGGCATATATAAAAATCGCTCATCCATGTGATCATTGATATTTTTTTCTCTAAATTATATACACATATATATTTCAAAATCACATCAAAAACATAAACCGTTGTACAATTAAAATTCATGTGTTCATCATCATCATTTTGTGACACTTGCATTCAAAATCTTGATTGATTACAAATGTCTTAGAAACGTGCAAAGTGCATATGTATAATTCTCGGTAGCATAGCTCACCAGACGAAAAGGCAGCAGCATCAACATCAAATCACGACCATTACAAATTTCGAGGTGGAATGGTTACAGTTTTAATAAATGTCTTAAGGCTACGCATATAATTAGTTAAAGTTTTTGATTTGAATACGTAGAGAGAGATGAGGGCTCCTCCTCATCAGCACCAGCACAATATTATTATTATTATTATACGTATTTGTGATCAACAGCCAGCCATGCGAGCAGTATGATAGGAGCTGGGAATAAAGTCACAAAGTCATCATGGCTTGTTTGATGTTCCACAAAAAAAAAAAAAAAAAAAAATAATGCACACTCCCTGCATTTGGAGATGATTATGTTATAATCTACATATGATTTTGTATGCTGCTTTGGCGGTTCTTCGGGTTTTTTATAATAAGCATAAAATACCATTTTGGATTACAAGAAGATGAAAAAGACAAAAACAAAAACCTAAAAAAGAAGAAGCCCCATATTCTTTAAAGCAACACATGTTGTGAATTTGACAAGTATAAATACGAATGGAGGCCATAGACTCCAGAAAAAGGAAATAAGAAAAAATGATTTTTTATGTGTTTTTTGGTTGTTGGTATATATTTTTTTTACATTTTTTAGTTAGCATGTTTCTGTAGCATAAATGGTGTATACTATTTAATTTTTTTACAAATAAAATAATTTTCGGAATTTCTTTTTATTCACCCCCCACAGAACGCAAACGTGGCCGTCAAACCTATACTCGCTATCAAACTCTGGAACTGGAGAAAGAATTTCATTTCAATCGCTATTTGACACGTAGAAGACGTATCGAAATTGCCCATGCCTTGTGTTTGACAGAAAGACAAATAAAAATCTGGTTCCAAAATCGCCGCATGAAATGGAAAAAGGAAAACAAGACCAAGGGTGAACCCGGATCCGGTGGCGAAGGTGATGAGATTACACCACCAAATAGTCCACAATAAAAATTAAAAATGTAATTACACAAAAAAAAAAAAATTGGAAAATATTCTAAAGAAACTAAAACTTACTATACTACATCTTGACAAACTGAAAACCCATAGGCAAAATTAAAAAAAAAAACCAAACACGTAATTTTGAAGTGGGAAACTTTATTTATTTTGTTATGAAAAAAGTATGAAAAAAAATCCTTCTTTACATTTGTTAAAAATAACTTTTGGTCAATATTCCTGTTTTGCTTGTCAATCAGAATTAAACAGTGAAAACTCATGTTTTACAAAAAGAGACTCAGTTTAAGAAAGGTCAGATGTTAATTTTGATTTACATTAGGCATTGATATTTGTCTCAAGTGTAATTTTGTAGTTGAAAGAGGTCAGGAAAACAACAACCTCTCTTCACTTAAAAGACAATTGCTGAAATTATAATTCCCCACGGTATATGTTATTATATATTTCAAAAAATATTCATTTGTTAGAATTTTAAAAAAGCATTTTGGGTCAAAATTTACATCTGCCTAAACTTCAATTAATTATTGTTTATATTTTTTAAATTTCTTCAACAAATTATTTATTACAGTTTCCATAATTTCAATATCTTACTAAAATTTTGTTTCCTTTATTAATAAATTTGTAAAAAATAACGATCTTTTAATTTAACTTTAAAACAAATAGCAACAAGTAAATAATAGTAGTAAAGTAAACTCAAACAAAACCAACTCATGTGACCTCAAATTTGTATAAGTTATTTAATGATAATTATACTAAAACAAAATAAGAAAAAAACCTACACACAAATTATAAAAAAATAATGTAATAATTTTATTTATAATCTATGTATAAGTAAGCTATTATATATACATTATAAACACAAGAAAACCCCCACATAGGCTTAGATTTAATCTTAGTGAAAGATGATAAACCAAGTTACTTATAAAACAAACAAACAAACAAACGAAAAAAGTTGCAATGTATAAAAAGAAAAAATAATTAATAATGGTGTATTAAAAAAAAAAAACAAATCTATTTATATTTATAAACAAAACAAAAGAACAAAAAAAATTAAATCATAATTTAAACAAAAAAATTGTAATGTATTAATATTTAAAAAAAATATTATTAACTATAAAAAATAACACAAAAGAGCATGCAAAACAATAAACGAAGGCATGCACTTTTACAATTACACTTTAACACATACACACAACCACAACACACCATACACACAATAAGTTAAAAAAGATTATACATTTAGACAAAGATATACCAAACAATATACAATAATAATTATTAAATAAATTTATTACAAAAATAAAACAAAAAAAAAAACATTTTTTTCTTTTTCACACAACCAACAAAAACCTACCCCCTTTTCCCTTAAAAAAACAAAAGGAAACTTATATTTAGCCCAGAAAAATTTATATAGTTTCTTTGTTTCCAAATTGGCTTAATATTCTTAGATCCTGTTTCGAAACTCATTATATTGCTATATTTTAAGAAAGAAACCAACAAACAAAAAACGAAAAGAATTTGATGACGTATAATACCAGGATATTATGTATACCGAATTAGACAAGTTAATCTCATACATTTGTTAAAACAAAAAGAAAATGTCCACATTCATTATGAATGTTTTTTTTTTTTTTTTTTTTTTTTTTTTTGGTTACCACATACATATTTCAATTTAGTTTTAGCATTGTTTATTTTTTTTTTAATTTGTTAAGATATTTCGCCTTTTCGTTTTCATACCAAAGTTCAATAAATTTTCTATTGTAGAAAATTTGTAAATAGTACAGCATACTTTTGTCAATTAATGAGGATATTTTTTCAAATACAAATACAAAAATCGAATGAGCTAAATCTTAAAGTGCTTCATAGGTATATTTTCTTCTAGGAAAAAAATCAATACAGTTCCACTATTTGTCGTAGTTCCCATATAAGTATACCTTATACCGGATCAGATAAAAAAACTGCAATAAAGTCAAACGCCATAATTTATACATTTGTTTTTAAATTTCATTGAATGAAAGCAAAAAATGTCGGAAATAGCATAAAATTTTAGAAAAAGTTTGGATTTGTACGAATTGGTCACCTTTGGCACGAATTATGGTGATGGTGCTGAGTCCTGTTGGAATGTCCAATGTCTGCGGCCAAAACGTTTGCGTACCCAAGGCTTTAGCATGCCCTCCATAATATTTTCGCGATAATATTCGGCATTTATTCTGATGCCACGGTTGATGAATACGGGCGGAGAGCGACCATCGGCTGTTATGACGGCCCACACCATCACCATGACCGGCGCTTGAGTTCTGGTGGCCAACCGAAGGTGCAAATTTTCAACTGACCTGTTTTGCAAGTAAACACTATCACTTTGTTTGTTTACAATCTGCTGGACAACGAATGTTTTCTCATCGGAGAAAACTAAATTCGACAGTTCACCACTTTCGGCCAAGCGAAGCAACTCTTTAGCTCTTTTGAGTCTATTTTCAATATTTACCGAATGGAATATTACGATAAGTTTAGCTCACGAGCCATTTTTCGGCCACTGCGACGCGGTTTTCGATCAAGTAGCTTCCTTACTTTTCGAACCATTTCTGCTGATGTTGTTGTTTGCTTCTGTCCACTTACTACACTTACTGCACTCACCGTTTTTTTTTGTTTTTGAGTTTTCTGCTACAGCGAGCTTATATTTGACATTTCGGGCTCAAATAGTTTGCATTTCTTCTCGTACATAGGTGCAGTATTTGCTATTGCCCACATATAACGGTACCTCCTAATTTTCGGAATGTTCAGGGTTTTTGGAAAAATATCCAATCGAATGAACTAAATCTTCACGTGCTTACTGCTAGCAAAAAAAAAAAAAAAAAAAATAATAATAATTAATACAAATCCACTATTTGGCATAATTCCCTTATAAGGATACCTTATTAATTTCCGTATTGTTGAGATTCTGAACCATTTTCCAACGGCATTACATTTTTCCTCGCAACAAGTTTCTGCATAGCTTCAGTAGTTGCTAAACCACCCTATAAATATACCTCTTGCTTTAAGACATTATAGGAGCTTCTGTCGCAATAAAGGTATTGCCCATTTTGTACACCCTCCACCATTCTATGGAGGGTGTACTAACTTTGTCATTCCGTTTGTAACTCCTCGAGATATTCATTATAGAACCTACAAAGGATCAGCGTAAAATTCTAAGACGATCTAGCGATGTCCGTCTGTCTGTCCGTCTGTCTGTTGCAATCACGCTATCTTTCTAACGAAAGGCAGGTAAAGTTCGTAAATAGGTCATGTCGGCCCACATTTTCTTATATCCCTCATATTCGGTATTTTCATGATTTTAGCGACATTATTTCCCGGAATTATTTCAAATTTCATATTTAAAGTTCGCAATGGGTACTACAGTCTATGACAAAAATTTGATTTTTAGAGATTTTTAGACAACTGATTTCTTTATAATTAAGATTTTGTGGTATGGTGGGCCGTAAACACAGTTCGATCTGATCGATTTTAACGTCCTTTTTACTTCATCTTTTTTGCTTATTTTTTAGGAAACCTCGAATACAGCCTTGGTAAAAAAGTCATTGGATCTGGCCCAAAATAACACAGATATAAGTACACCTAAGTCTGTTTTTACACGGTCTTTTTGTACACGGTTTTGATATAACACGGTTTGAAAATTGAATATTTTTAATTTTTTTACACGATTTTATTCCATTTAGCACGATTTGAAATTTTATGTACTTAAGTTTGTTTTGTCAAATTTAATTTTTGCGAAGTATGTTCATATCACAAAAAAGTATTTATGAAAGAAAAAAAGTCTGAAACCATCGATAGTATCGATAGTTTGCGAACACTAGCTTAAAGATTTAAGTGAATTCCCCTTTAGCGCGTACAAACAATTTTTTCTGGTCAAAGCAAATGTGAATAGCACTAATTTAGGGGAATTCCCTTTATGTGCATACAATAAAATTTACTGGTCAGAGTAATTGAAACGTGTTAATATTTTGTAAACTGTCAATGCAATAAGTCGCGTTTGGTAAAGAAAAAATTAAAATTCTTGTTTTTCATTAATTTTAATAGGTTTTAGAGATTAGGAACAAATCACCCATTTTTGTATAAGATCAATGTCTTTTTTTGCACGTTTCTTTTTTACACGGCTTCTTCTGGAACCAATCTACCGTGTAAAAACAGACTTAGGTGTAGTATACTTTTTGTTTCTTCCATACAAGCTATTTAAAAGTATATTCCTTTCTTCTCTAAAGTAATATAATATAAGGTGGTATTTTATATAAACAGGTAACAATATTATCAGTATTCTTTTGGCAGGTCCCATCCATCCGAAGATATCAATAATAAAAGACTTCATATGCGAAGAGAGTTTGGTCTTTTGAGAAGAATGTGTGTTAAGATATTAATATAAAAAAATACCAACCCAGAACCATGTAGTGAACTTTGTTCTGATAACGTGTTTTCTGACTACCCAGATTACTAATGTGCTTAATTTGAAAATATTGAAGAAAACATGCAAGTAAAATGGCACAATGCTGAGGGTTACATTAAATTCCAATAAGCACCAGTTTATGTACGTTTTTCTGTCGTTCTGAATAACTAAGAGAAAATATGCATTTTTAATTTTAGAGAAAAATGACGACAAAATTGAAAAACTTCTTCACTTACTATGAAGAAATGTAAAATCAATTCCACGACTACCACACACTTTTGCGAATTAAATTTTCAATTTTTCAAATAAAAATTGAATAAAATAGGAGTTTAGTTGTGTATATCTGAACTCAGAAATAAGAAGTGAAAGGTACGCTTACCTACCAAATATCTGATATTCTAAGACCATATAAACGGCGTAACACCAACATAACCTATCGGTAGCATTAGTGTCATCTGATGAATATAATGTAAAATCCAGTTCCACTTCAATATATTAGTTGATAATGTTAAGACTTCGCCCATTAACTACCCCAAAATAATAAGTGAAATGTTTAAAATCCGCTTGATCTTCTGAAGTAGAAGCATGATACACATGCCGCTGGATACCATCTTGGAATAAGTTCAACTTTACGGAACAATATTTGGACTCGCTAAAATGCCCATCATCTACAACATCACTGCAACGAAATTTTATAGCAGCATTCCAACATGGAATTCCCTCAGAGAGCCAGGTCAGGAGGTCTTCATATGTAGAGAAATGAGTTTATGGATCTAGAACAATGCAATGAGGTACTCTGAGAACATCCATCGCAGCAGAAAAACGAACACTGTTAAAACAACCGCATGTGGGCACAGACCAATAGGATTCTTTAAAGGAGAATATGATTTTGTAATTTAATATTTGAGGGCGAATTGCTTTACTCACATTGTTGAAGAAAATACTTAGGAGTCAAGCATTAGGATTCACTCATTCCTCGGTTTTAAGAAGTATTTAATTTCTTTGATTTGGGTTCAATTGGGAACACTGTTTAAATTTCGATACCAATAGGACTAAGATGACGTCAAAAGTGAGGTCGTCATAAAATAAATTGATTAATTAACTCACTTTGGCAAAAATGTATGCTTTTTTGTATGTTTTTTATGCATTATTTCAAGAAACTTTTTTATTTGCTTTTTTTCAACTTTTGACAAATATAAAAAAGGGATTACAATTGATAATAACATAATAACTTCAGTAAATGTGATTGTTTCCTAAACCCAATATTATTGTATGGTTATTATTTTGTTGGTTCAATTGTAATTGTGATGTTAAATCAAAGCAAAACGATTCGAATTAATTCACTGAATTTTAAAGAAATCTAAATTTATGAAAAAAATTGGCAAACAACATAAGAAAATATTGATTTGCAAAATTATTATCGATAATTAATTTTAAATTAAAAAAGAATCATATTTGGCACAAGCAAAAACAAATGAGAAAACCTCCCGAAAATACGTAAATTTTTAGGCCTATTTCTATAAGAAAATATCAATAATGATGAAACCACAACAAGAATAACAACAAATTATAAAGCATTTTACAAAAAAAGTAAAAAATAAATAAATAAAATGAACAAAAAGTAAAAACTCTTAATGTATTTACATACAAACTAAATTAAAAAATGGAAATATTTGTAATATTATAAACAGACAAGATGCAAATAAAACTATTACTGTAAATATAATTTTTAGAATAAAGAAAATCTGAAATAAAAGAATAAAAATATTAAAATACAAATAAGGTGTTTTGATAGTCAGTGTGTCAGGGTATTCGCTATTTTTAAACAATATTTAAAACAATGTATTGGATGCCAACTTTTTCCCAATTTTTTGGTAAATAAGTAAGGATTGAAAAGGGAGTTAAGACAATTTTTATACTGTGAATTGTAACCATTTTACGGAAAAGATTTTTCAGTTAAATTCTGTTAATTCAAACAGATGGTTTCTAGCCAATATAAAATTTATTTTGGGTCGAGGGAATACACTATTGCAATTCTGCATTAGAAATTTTAAAGAATAATAAAGGGTGCAAATCGTGTGTAGCTTTGGCTGTGTGGCACGTATCGCCATCCTGTTGAAACCAAATGTTGCCAATATCCACCTCTTCAATTTTTAGTGAACAAAAATTCATTGACCGTGGCTCAATAATGTAACGGCCACTCCTTATGGCAAACAGCGGCAAAAATCAAAAATTTAAATGCATAACAATTTTTACATTAGCGCTCCAAATATTTTCTTAACATATAAATTTTTAATATTCCAACATTTTTTTTTTACTTTTACAACCACTTTTGGTAACCCAAAGAAGGCATTTGAATTATCTTTCTATGATTTTGTATAAACTTGAAGTACTCATTGCAGTATAGTCAGTACAAAAAAGAAATCACACCAAATATTTGATGGAATGTTATGGTTAAGTTTAATATAGATATTTTATACTCAAAGACATATTTATATTTTAATTTCTAACAGCAGTAGAAATAAACTCTTAGGGATCCCCATATTTAGCATTTTTTCCCTGTATACTATCAAAAGTTGTTTTTGAAATACTGAAAAAGTGTGTAGATTCCGC
The DNA here is from genome assembly GCF_030504385.1 of Musca domestica. Taxonomy (NCBI): domain Eukaryota; kingdom Metazoa; phylum Arthropoda; class Insecta; order Diptera; family Muscidae; genus Musca; species Musca domestica. Next base: position 19,839,399 of record NW_026712328.1, on the reverse strand, counting down.
AAAAAATTGGTTTCAAATGCATACATCCGCATCTTTGGATACTACTTGGGCTACAAAATGTTCTTTTAACCTTTAAAATACGGCAAATGCGTTTCTTACAAACATGTTTTGTAAGAAAGTATATGTTGTATTTATAATCTAAAATACATCAAAATCTGTTGACAATTTTTGCCAAAACATTGAATATCCCTCAATTTGGGGGTAGAGTTCTATAGGATCTAATTCAAAAACATTTTCAATTTGAATCAAATTGTGTACCAATATAAACATTATTTTGTAAGGATTTCAGGTACCCATTAATAACACCAGATGTCAAATTTCCAGATGTCATTTGAATTAAAAATGTACCTAAAATCTCCAAATTTCTTGAAATCGGAGGGTACTGTTATTTGGGATTAATACCCAAACGATAAATCGTTTTTGACTACATTATTTTTTACTCATTATGAAGTTGCTATAAAAAAATCAGATCGATTGGTTTTATAGAAACATTATTTTCACACCTTCCCTACATGTGGGACCACCGTGGTATGTGTCAAAAGTCATCCTATTCGGATTAATACTAAACATTTAATACACCATAAACTTGAAATCGGTCGAAAATATATTGTAGAGCTTGGATATCAGAACCGATCTCGATAAAATTTGGAAAACGTATTTTAGACTGCATTTGATATTTTATATAAAATATCACTGCATTGGAGTGCATATAAATAACGACTTTTAGGGGACTTTAATATATAATGGGATGAAATATATATGTGGTAGCTGTAGCTTTCCCAACATAAAGTGAATAATTGTAAATCCAATTTTTAACATTTTTAAGTTAAGGTTCCATGAAGAGTGGGCAGAAAATTCCATATGAACCTCAGATCTCTGATTGAGAGAAATATTGAGATAAACCCTGTTTCAATAGAATTGCTGACTTGTTTCGCAAGTTATGAGATATATAAGTATTAAAAATCTATTATCTTCACACCATATCTTGTGTTAAAAGTAATATTGAGATCCTCATTTTCCGTTTTATGAGCTTCATGGTTATTCTAAATGTTTACCCTTTTGTGGGTGAGGTACCAGAAGGAGTGGAGAGATTTATCCCATCTTCATACCAGATACAGCGTTATAAAAATTTTGAGTAGAGTGAAATTTGAATAGAATTCGATGCCTATTTTGTATTCTATAAGAGATATAATTATTCAAAATTTTGACCCGTTATGTGAGGGAGGTACCAGAAGGAGAGGTCCGATATATTCCATCTTTACACTTAGTCTTATGTTAATGAAAATTCATAAAATATTATGATTTTGCCAAGTTTGAAGTTTCCTTTCTTGTTCTATAAGTTTTCTGGAAAATGTTTGAGGCACCGGAAGGAGTGAATCGATACATCCCATCTTCGAACTCGATTACGATGTACCAAGTTTGGAACAAATCGGATTCTCCCTAGGAAAATTATTGAGCGCACCAGCCAGACGAACGACGAGCATCCCTAGATTGACTCCAAATGTCGGAAATAGCATCAAACTTTAGAATAAATTTAGATTTGGTCGAATTGGTCACCATTGGCTGGAATTTTGGCCTTGAAACCGCCAATTAAACCGTCACACGCTACCCGAATGTTGCTCTGCGGTATTTTGACCCATTCCCGGTGAAGCGCTTGCTTGATGTGATCGACACTTTGGACTTTATTAGTGCCAACCTTGCTTTCCAAAATACTCCAGACACAATAGTCCAATGGATTGGTATCCGGAGATTTTGGTGGCCATTGTGCGCTGGAAATGAAGCGAGGAACCTTATTTTTTAACCATTCTTGGGTGGCGCGTGCTGAGAGCGATGGTGCGGAGTCCAAGGTCTGCGGCCAATATGTTTGGGTGTCCAAGGCTTTAATAAACCCTCCAGAATGTTTTCTCGATAATATTCGGCATTTATTCTAATGCTACGGTCGATTAATACGAGCGGAGAGCGACCATCGGCTGTTATGGCGGCCCACACCATCACCATGGTCTGCGCTTGAGTTCTAGTGGGCAACCGAATGTGCACATTTCATCTGACCTCTTTGGAAATTAAACACGATAATTTTGTTTGCTTACAAACTGCTGGACAACAAATGTTTTCTTATCGGAGAAAAACAAATTCGGCAGTTCACCACTTTCGTCCAAGCGAAGCAACTTCTTAGCTCTGTTGAGTCTATTTTCTTTCCCTTTTTGGAATTTCAACGGCTTTACCACGAGATTATTTTTCAATATTTGCCGAATAGAATATTGCGGTATGTTCAGCTCACGAGCCATTTTTAGGCCACTGCGACGCCGGTTTTTTTACATTTCGAACCATTTCTGCTTATGTTGTTGTTTTCTTCCGTCCACTTCCTTGACGTCGGGCTACGCTACCAGTATCACGGTAACGAGCGATGGTACGAGACAAGAAATATTTATTCACATTTAAGTGCTGGAATGTTCTAACGATAGCCCCTTGCGGTTTTCCAGGCAAATATAAGTAAATCACACTATCACGTTTGAATTCCATCACGAATAACTCTTTTTCTGGAAAATTCTCACCAAAATGCTTTTGTATGCTTGTAAACAATATAATGAGGTGTCACTTGAATAATTTTAACAGCTGTCGGACAAGTCGTTTGCAAATGACAGCAGTCTGAAGTTGGTTGCAGTTTTTTCATCTCACTCTGTACATAAAATTTAATGTCGTGCAAAAAATTATGTTTTTGCCCTCATCACCAAAAACTGTTGGAGCCCATTATATCGAAGCCTGGTATGCGAGGCAATCAGTTTAAAAATGCGGCCTGAAATTTGATGTTAATTTCAGACCGAAGAGCACACATATATAGACAAAAAAGGTTGTTCAAGACAAAAAAATGTCAAAATGAACTAAGAAGTTATTAACTTTTCATCAGTGAGATGTGGGTATATTTAGTCAATTTTTATGTATTATAACTCAAATAATTTGAAGAGAATTCGTTTAACACGTTGATTTTGAATACTTTTCTTTTAAATTTTATACCCTACACCACAAGGTGGTCAGGGATTATGTATTATGTATTATTAAACGAGATAGACCCATAGTTCATTTTGATGATCTGCATAGAATCACATTCTGAGTCGATTTATGCATGTCCGTCCATCCGTCTGTCCGTCCGTCTGTCTATGTATTTTTGTAAACAAAGTACTGTTCGCATTTATTTCCATATCCAGATGAAATTTTGCACAAATCATTTGTTTGGCCCAAGGACGAACCCTATTGAAATTGGAGATAATCGGTCAAAGTTTAGATATAGCTCCCGATTTGCCTTTTATTGTGCACAAAACGTGTAATATCAGTGCCAAATTTGATCGAAATCGGTTCAGATATAGCTCCCATATATATTGTTCATCCGATTTGTTATTTTTGAACTCCGCAGCCGTAATATGCACTCTGTAACAACAATATTTGAGGAAATATATCAAATATATCTCTGAAATTCATTTGCTAAATTTTATCGAGATCGGTTCAGGTTTGGATATAGCTCCCATATATAACTTCATCCGATTTACATTTTATTGTACACCAAACTTCTAATATTTGCCCAAATTGGATGAAATTTGGCACTTACGACCGAATTGAGTCTAGAAGCTAATATGTCAAATTTGGTGAAGATCGGTTCAGATATATCTATAGCTCCCATATATACTGTTCATCCGATTTGTCATATTTGTTACACACAGCCGTAAAATGGAGTGCATTAACGATATTCAAGGAAATATATAAAATACAGCTCTGAAATATCTTTGCCAAATTTTATCGATTTTTTTCAAAATTCGCCAATTTTTTTTTAATTGTTATGCGCAGCTCTACTAAATTAGCAAAGTGGTGTAGGGTATCATAAAGTCGGCCCCGACCGACTTTAAGACTTTCTTTACAGTTTTTTTTTATTGTGTATAAAATGGCTCTAATTAGAATCACATTAATATTACTTTTTACAAAATGTTCTTTGAACAATGTATTTAAAATATCTTTACTACAAATAAATGTATTCTATTCCACCAGAAATAATCATTTGGCCTACATTAATTTCTCTCCTTTCAGAATTAACAATAATATTTCGCTTTGGAAAATCAATTGCAATCTATCCAATTATATTGTAATTTATGTACGTAGAATTAATGCCAACATTAATTTTCACATATCCGTGAATGTGAAATATTTGTGCGAGAACATTCACGCCTCCTTCGGCGCATAATCTAGCATCAGTTCAATCGGTAGACACCACGGGAGACTAGTCTTAGGAAAACAAGCGACAAGATTTTGTTGTTTAATTGTGAAATGATTTAATTAAATTTCCTATCGTTCTACATCGTTTATTTAAACAAGAATTTTAAAATAATTTCAGCAGACCGAAAATTTTAACAAATTCTTTAACAAATCTAACATGAAAGGCAGAGATGCGATTGTGATGAATGTGATGCATGAACATTAGCATTGGAACGTTGACAACGACACAACTGGATTCCCTATAAAGTCATACGATTTGCTGAATGAAATTTATTGACGCCATTAGAAAGTAATTTAATACAATAAATAATAATTATTGCAAACTTGTTCTGAATAAATAAATAATGTCTTAATTACTATCGGGTTTTTGTAATATTCATAAACAGAACACAAATCAAGTGTATCACTAACTGCAGTAAACCATTCATTTAGATGGTTTGGGAATAGGTTTAATTCACTTTTGAAAAACTATAAACTATACCTTCGAATTTTAGTGTATTTTTCATCATTGTAGATAGTTGTAATAACTTTCTGCGTGAAGGCTAGAATTTTACTTTTTATTGATATTGAATAACATATAAGGAATATGTTTTCAGGTTTAAACGTTGAAAATACCGTTATATGAGATAAAGTATATAAAATAAACTATCTTCCGCCTTACTAGTAAAATTCTGGGTTTTCCGGTGAGTTCGAGATTTGGCATCGGCAAATAAAGAAAAACAAAATAAGATACATTAAATACTTGATGTAGATGTAAGACTTGAAAAAGAAACCTTCATGTTCGTAAAATAAATAATTGGTTATACTTATTTGCCGAAATTTAGTGTCCAAAGAATAAGCTTTTAATTCGGCGACATACTCAATGGGTTAGGTTTATTTGCAAGAAGTCACGATTGTCAGAAATTGATCACAAACCCATTAATTGGATCGCCAGTTCAACCTTTTCCCAGGAAACCTAACGAACAAAATGAGCACGTAAACACCGATAAATACAACTAGGCTGAAATTTTAATATTCTGCATCATGCGGTGAAGAAACCTTTAAAAATATATTATCGGGACTGAAATCCGAACGATGTGCATTTTGAACTGCACTTAAAGTCTTCAAATACATATACACTATAAAAACGGAACAGACATAAACAAGATTCTGCTGCAGGAGTTGAAATAATCCTGTGGCAAAAAAAGTTTTACTTCCATCACAATTTCTTCGTAAGGTAGCGGAATGATAGATAGACACGCAATACACTGACCAAGTATATAAAATTCGTTGGGTACTACCAGATTATATCGAGGTGTAACAAACGGCATTACAAAGTCAATATTCCCTTCAATTTGTAGAGGAGGGTGTAAGAATAAAGCTCTATAAAATTAAATTCAACTCTTTTTATGCCACGACATTAAGTTTGTCATTCCGTTTGTAAAATCCCGAAATATAAATTTTATGCTCCATTGAGTATATATATCTTGATCAGTATAAAATTCTATGTCGACCTCAGTCCGTTTTCCTGTCAGTCTCCAGCTTCTGAAGGAAGAGAAGTAGGTTGATAAATTGTTACTTATATGTATTTTTTTTCTGCTGGACTTTTGGCATTGAAAGTGTGCCAAGTAGGTTCACGTTTTAACTTTACCGTCAGATTTAGGGCGTATTGATTGTTTTGTATAATAATTGTACCTCCAGATATTCGGTATTTGGATGATTGTAATATTCGGTATTTTAAGGATTTTAGCTACTCTTTTCAAACATAACTATCTCAAACTTGGTATTTGAAGTTCGTAATAGTCACCGCCTACTCTGCCATATAATTGGCTATAGAGGTCCACTTTTTTGCATATGCCCCATATTACTGTACTTCAAGATATTTTGTTTTTTGATGATTCGTGTCACACTTTTCACCAGATTTTCTTTTTAAATTTGGCATTTGGTTACTTATTTCTCTTACTTAAAATTGCTTATAGAGATTCACGTCTTCCTATAGGACCCACATAACAGAAGTTCCTAATATTCGGTATTTTAATGATTTAAACTATATTCGTCAACAGAATTATCATAAATTTGGTGTTTATATTTCGTAATGCGCACCATCCTCTTTGTCACATAATTGGCTGTATATTTCCATATAACTGGAACACCTGAAATTCTGATTTTTTAAATTATAGCGGCATTTGTCAACGGACTATTTTTACATTTTGCAAGTTCCTTCCAAATGGTGGAGGGTATAGAAAGTTCGAACTGACCTGAACTAAGCTGCAAATCAATTTTCGATTTTTTAACTTTTTAACAAGGTGTTGCCAAGAGACAATAAAATATATCATGTTTTTGGTGAGCATTATAAAATTAGAACAAAATTGATGATAACCTATTAGAATGTATATCGGATTTGGTGAAAATCGGTTAAATAAGGATTTTATATTTAATAAAACCAAATTCCTAATGAAAACTCCATAACAATGATGTTTTTGACAAATACAGCCTGGGAATATCTTTTCAACTTTTTTTGAGATCATGTCTGATTTAGGTATAGCTTCTGTAGAATTTGAATTTAATTTCGAACCAAATTTATAATATCAGCACAAATAGAACGAACAAACTTAGAAGTAAGCATGGCAAAACAATAGAGGTAAAGTCATTTACTAAATTGAATATGACAACCCTTTCTGAAGTACTCGAGCTTTTCATTTTTCAAACAAAAGTTTTTTTTTCATATCTAGTTAAGTTTGTAAATGGGCAATGTCGGTCCACGTTTTCGTATAGGTGCTATACGATTATGATTTCAGCAATTTTTTTCAAATGTTCAAATTTCGTATTTTAATTTGGTAATGGTACTACAGCCTATGACAAAAAATTGCTTATGCAGGTCCACGTCTTCGTGTAGTCACAATATAACGAAACCTCCGATATTCAATATTTTGATGATTTTAGCGACATTATTCACCGGAATTATTTCAAATTTCGTATTTGAAGTTCGGAATCGGTAATACAACATATGACAAATTGTGCAGCACCAAGTCTTCTTATAGCCCCAAATATAACGGTTTTCATTTGAGCAGTATTTTTCGACGGATTTTATTTTGAAATCGGCTGGGCCGATCTTAGCTTCTTTTTTATACCCTCCACCTTGGAAAGGAGGGTATAATAACTTTGTCATTCCGTTTGTAACATCCCTAAATATTCGTCGTAGACCGCCATATATTCATAATCAGCATAAAATTCTAAGTCGATTCCGTCCGTAGAACATCAAAATTAGCAGAACAATTTGTCTAGGATGGTTGGTATTGAAAATGAGATATATCGGTCCATGTTTTGGTATAGTCCCCATATAATGGTACCTCCCGATATTCGGTATTTTGATGATTTTTGCCACATTTTTTCACGGATTTTTCTGAAAATTGGTATTGGTGTGGCGAAATATTATATGTATGAATCCACGATATAGTATATATATAGATAAGTCCACGATATAGTATATATATAGATAACGCCACCTTCCAATTTTTGGTATTTTGATAATTTTTGCCACATTTTTCGCGGATTTGTCTAAAAATTAGTATTTGTGTGTCACAATGGGTTCTAATGTTTCCTTTACCCTAAGGTGTAGGGTATTAAAAGTTCGGCCCGGACGAACTTAATGTTTTTTTATTGTTACTAGTTTATCTTGTCTTAAGCTTAAACATACAAACTAAAGATTTAAACTTTTCATTAAAAAAAAATGCAGCTATATAAGTCCCCAAAGCCGCAATATGCCCTCGATAATAATTATTTTGGGTGTAAGATATCAGACACAGCCAAGAAACATGGATATGGACATAACAGCCATACATATTTCCTTCTAATTTGATGTAAACCATGCTTCGTTTGTCAAATTAGGTTCCATTCCAAGATCAAGTCAGACAAGTTTTGACCGAATGTGTTGGGATATAGATTTAGCTTCGATATATATGTTTCACCTGGCTTTAAATTGAAGCCTTCTAAATGTTATATCATATACTATTTTGCAATGGTTTTGACACGAAATGTTACATAAAACATAAATTTGGTGGAAAACGATTAGGATCAGGGACATACGCTATCTAAGTTATTTTTCTTTAATTTTTTTGTATATATTGCATTGAAAAGTTTACTTTTTGCTATTGCATTGTGGTGTGGGTGTTATATAGTCGGCCCAGCCATACTTTTGTCTTTCCTGACTTTTTAATTCAATGAATTGAAGAATACCATTTAAAATTCGAATTACTTAATTTGCCAAATGAACTTTCCACTTCAATTCGAATTATTCTATTCGTAATTTGACTTATTCCACCTGAAATTTGGAAATAGTAGTTACGTTTTTTTCATTATTTTTGCAAATTACATTATCCGAATAGCTCATTAAAAATCGAATTTCTAATCGAATAATTCAAACATAAAGTGGAAAATTCGAGTTGCAATCGAGATACCCAGGGTAATGCACTATTTAAAAAGGTCTAGTAGTGATATCAAATGTCGTGTTAGATAATATTTTTTAGTTTATTGGCTAATATTCAAAATGCATAATGTGTGTCTATGTCTCCTCCCAGTACTAAAAATACATCCATGTTTATATAAAGACATCAACAACTGTAACAACACCTTTTACAATACACTTGGAAAAATTTTATTAGCGTTCTGTATTAATTAAGCAAAATAACTGGATTTTTGATATCCTCATTTAATGTAAAATATATTTGTAAGTTGAATCACTTATGGTTTGACAAAGACTATTTTGACTGTATATTTCTAAAACGCATATTAATTTTTCATTACTACTATACATACAGAGTGTAAAGTATACATTTAAGTATTGGAAGGGCATTGCTTACAAATGGACATTCACTATATTTAAGTTGCTACATATCTAGATTAAGTTTCATCTCTTATTCTTTCAGTGTAATCTCTGATGTTCTGTTTACACCTTTTTTAATTTATTTTGTCTTCTCAGCAAAAAAGAAAGTAAAACAACATATACGGTCTCTTGTGATTTGTCGGCAAAAACGTATCCCTTCGTATTGTAGATTAACATTAGCAAAAATATCAAGCATAGGTCATAAACATTTTTAAGTAATAAAGAGACAAATTCGTTCGGCCTACAAGCAAACATATGAGAAAAGCCGAGAAATATATACATATGTACGTATGTTTGCAAAGTATTTAAATACATTTATGAAAAATGTATTCAGAAATTTTTCATTTCATTTCGTGTCACACACTTTGAAGTTAACAGCAGTCAACTGCAGAATGAAACCGAAATGAGAAACCGGAGAAACTGTGCATAGTGTTCTGGAGACATATAGAAAAACAAATTTAAGTTTGTATGTGCACCACATCATGAATTGAAGTGCAACACATGCAAGTGTTGAAGTGCAACGATGCAATGAAAAAGTGCTTCAGTCGGCTTCTGTGATGGTAATATTCCAAGGTTTGAGCGATCAAAAATTGATACGGACAAAAGGACATAGATCGACTAAGATGATCCATATATAGCCCAATGTGAGGTATGGGAAAGTTTATATATATATATATATAAGTTAGATCCTTACGTGATAAGGTATCAAAAAAAATTTGGATCAACGTGATCCTTACGCGACACTTTGTCAAAAAGGGCTCGCGATTTAATGTTATCCTGTAAGTTGCAATTATCGAAATTGCACTTACCGCTGTCTTTTATTACGCGTCACTTTATCAAAAAGGATCGCGGACTACTTTTGATCCTGTAAGTTGCAATTATCGAAATTGAACTTACTGCAGCATTTATTATTAAAACCACGATTTTTCTATTTATTAAAATCAACTTTATTGGTTGGCTGCTGATCAAAGAGTGTCTTAAAAACTACATTACAATATTCGAGTAAGAATTAAATTTTAAAATTAATTTGCCTATTTAACAAAATTATTTTCCATGAAATCATGCCACTCTGTTGTTTAAAATTTAGTTGCTGTTACCAAAAACAATTCTTATTAATTTCGTCTACACGCGTAAAGCATTGCATGGGTTGACGAAGTCAACTACCGGAAATGCATTTTTGGGTTCATTAAAATTAATCGGAATTTGATGTTGGGAAAATATTTGGAGCAGACAAACGTCTGCAATGCAGATTCATGAGAATTGATTGCTTTGGAATAATTATTAATAAAAGAAACTATACTTTATTGGATTAACAACTTATTGTGTGTTAACTCCTCCCCCTTTAAAAACGATTGTCCCCAATCGTTAGAAATAAGGTAAGTCATCGACCTTTTGTGGTCCTGGTACCTGCACTGTGTTTCGAGTGACTGGGACCTGTATTAATTCTTGGCTAGGGGTAACTGTATGAACGAATATTTTTTGTTTTTTCTTTGTTAAAAACCCAATTATCAATAAAAATATAGCAAAAATCGAAAATAAAGAAAAAAAGGTAAATTTAGTAACAACTGATTCCGACTTGAGTTCATGGATGAATTTAGTATTATTAATATGCAAATAGTTTAACATTTCCAAAGATAAAAGATTTATGAATTCATCTTCGTCGGGTGTTTGCTGTATTGCTGGTGGACTAATTATTGAAAATGGAGCTTCTAAATTTTCGTAAAATTTGTCATTAATACGCAGCGTGACATTTTGGAATTCTATTAAAAATGTTCCATTTAAAGATTTATTATTTACTGTCCCACTAAAATCATTAAGAAATATAATACCCGGCGAAATAGTTTCTATCTGAGGAATATGATACCCATGAGTAATTTGACAAGATGAATTCATTCCGTTTAGTAACGGTGGGATACAAGTATCGTTGGAAATATCTACTGATTGGTCCCTTTGAAAAATTTTTACATTTTTTGTCATTATGCATTTATTTTTTACGCCATATATGCTATTATTACTTTTAATAATTTCATTAAATTTAATATTTATGATTTTATTATTTCTTTTTACAGGTTTTATCAAAAAATTTTGATAGTTTTCTTTATTAGTTAATGGTATTTTAATAATATATAAAAGTTTTTCTTGATTATACATTACTTTTAGTTTTGCAAATTCTAGGGCTTCTTCTATTGATGTTACAATAATATTATCGTTTTTAATTTTTCCTAATGCAATTGTCATTTCTTTTTTATTTAACAAAAATGTGTTTACAATATTTAACTTAGCCCATTGTATTCCAAATTTAATATTTGTTAGTTCTTCTTTTGTAAATCTTAGTTTTATTTGCATGCTGAATTTTTGATAGTCCATTATGAATGGGTACAAGGTATGATTGTGTAAAGTTAAAAAGGTGTGTGTTGCTTTGTGAAGAAGTGTAGTGAAATGTTAATGTTCTGTAAAAGGAAATATATAAAAATGAAGTCAGTTTTTGATGTTGCTTTTATGTACTATTTTTCCTGATTCTGTAAGTATTGTTGTAGTGTTATTTTCTTTTACTATTTCTTTTCTAAATCTTGGAGACAATTTAGTCCCTAAACGCTTATGGATTTTTACATAAATTTCATCACCTGGGTCAAATTGTTTGATTGGTTCTCGTTTTTTATTATGGTTTTTAAGGTCAGTTATCTGTTTGTCTCGTAATCTTTGAATATTATCTTGTCTCGCTTTGTCATACATTTCGGGGTCTATGCTAACTCGTCGTCCGAAAAATACTTCGAGTGGTCTTTGTCCTGTTGTGCTATGTATTGTGTAATTGTATTCATAAATTGCTCTATCTAAAAGTTCTATAAAGGTAGGATATGTCCGTTCAGTTCGAAGGCAACGCATAATTTCAGCTAAGGTGGAGTGAAATCGTTCAACCTGACCGTTCACAACACTCGTATATGGTGGAGCTTTGTAGATTTCTATATTCAATTGGTCTTGTAACATAAAAATTATTGAAGCTGAATTAAAAGATTTCTCATTATCAAAAATTATAATTTTTGGAACACCGAATAAAAATATTAATTCTCGTAAAGGTTCTTTTACATGTTCAATAGCTCTTGACATAATAATTTTGCCCTGTGCGTATTTTGAGAATTTATCCAACGCTGTGAGGACAAGTTTATTTTCCGTTTTAAAAATATCAATATGGAGGATTTCTCCAGGATATGAGGGTATTGGTGTTTCCCTTAGTTCAGGTTTCGGAGGATGCCTGTCATATTTGTTTTCTTTGCAGGTAGTACATTGCTTGACGATTCTGTTAATTTTACTGTTCATACTGGGAAAATAATATTTTTCGAGAATCTGTATTTTATTTTCTCTGGCATTTCTGTGAGCTCTTTTGTGTGTGCTGATAATTATTTCATCCTGTTGGGTATTGTCTTTAATATCTTCTACTTGGAGGCTAGTAAATCTAATACGATATTTTGCAAAGTGTTGTAGAAAAATTTCTTGAATTTTTCCCATTAATGTTTCGGGTGCTTTGATGCCATTTATTACAGAGGGATTTAAGTATTTTTTCAAAATTTGGATTAGCTGTTCAGGGGTATAATCGGTTTCTGGAAGTGTATGCCTGTGGATGGTTGGGAATACAATATCAAATTTATAGGAGTTTGTTGCGTTAGGGTCAAAGATTATTTGGTTTTTAAAAACGTTTATTGGAGCTTCGACACTATAAATAAGATTATGTGAGGAACTATCGTCACTATGCGTCATTTCCGACATAGAATTAACTTGCGACACTTCAGGCACTCTGGAAAGGGCATCTGCCACTACATTACTCTTTCCTGGTTTATAAAAGAGTTCATAGTCATATTCTTCCAATATGGCTTTCCATCGCTTCATTTTGCTATTGTTGTTTTTATTACTTAGAGCATAGGTGAGTGGCTGGTGGTCTGTGTATATTTTCACTTTGGCCGCTCCATATAGAAAATTTCTAAGACTGTTAAGGGCCCATATAATAGCAAGCATCTCCTTTTCATTCGCAGCGTAATGTTCTTCTGCTTTATTCAGAGTTCTTGATATAAATGTAATGGGCTTGTCTCCTTGAGACAAAACTGCTCCGAGAGCATAATCTGAGGCATCAGTTGTTAGCTCGAAGGGCTTCTCATAATTTGGATAGTATAACAAAATATCTCTTGATATTAAGGAATTTTTTATCTTTGTAAAAGCTTCTACCGCCTCTGCATTAAACTCTATAGAAATTTTAGACGATTGTCTTTTCGATATTCGACCCTCTTCACCTCTCAAAAGTGACGTCAGCGGTTTTGCCAATTTTGCATAATCTTTTATAAAACGGCGATAATATCCGGCAAGGCCTAGGAAGGATCGAAGTTCTTTAATAGTTCTGGGTTGTGGAAAGTTTGCAATAGCTTCCACTTTTTTGGGGTTGGTTTTTATACCTGCTTCGGATATTATAAATCCGAGAAATTCTACCTCTTGTTTAAAGAAATGACATTTGTCCAATTGGACTTTCATATTAGCTTCTTCTAAAGTTTTGAAGACATTATGAATATCCCGAATATGGTCATCTTCAGATTTGCTGTATATAACTATATCATCGATATATACGTAGCATATTCTCCCTATATGTTCGCGGAGAATATCATCGAGAGCTCGTTGAAATATCGACGGCGCATTTTTTAAACCAAATGGTAAGCGAGTGAACTCGTATTTACCATTATTTATAGAAAATGCAGTTTTTTCTACATCAGAGCTTTTTAATGGAATTTGGTGGAATCCGCTTTTTAAGTCTAAGACAGAAAAGAATTTGCTATTTCCTAATTTTCCTAAAACATCGGATATCTCAGGAATTGGATATCTATCTGAAATTGTAACGGAATTTAGTTTTCTGTAGTCTATGACCATTCTATATTGTTTATTTCCCTGGGAATCAGGTTTTTTATCAACTATCCATACAGGTGAATTGTATGGTGATCTTGATGGTTGTATGATTCCATCGCTTAAAAGTTTTTCTACTTGCATTTCGACTTCTCGTTTTAATGAAGCCGGGTAAGGGTAGAATTTGGTATACACTGGAGAATCATTTGATGTACGGATCTCTCCAACTACTTTGGTTGTGTAAGTTAATTTTTCGTCTGGCTCTGCGAAGAGGTTAGAGAATTTATCTATTAAACAATTCATGGCTTTCATTTGCCTGGGGTTCATATGGTCATCTCGTAATTTTATAGTATTTACACTTTGACTGGCATGTTGCTTAAGTTGAACCTTCGTATGCTTGCGAACGATCATGTAATTTTTACTTGTGTAAATAACTGCGTCTAAGGCTTTTAGACTGTCATTACCTAGAATGCCATGGAAGGATTTTAGACTAGGCATTAGATAGAATTTAAGTTTGTCGTCTAGTTTGAAAAGGTTTATGTACGTGTGTGATGTGATTTTTACATCACCTGCAACAGATTTTGCAAAGAATGGAATTTCATTTGGAATTATTTTTTTTACTAAGTCCGGTTGGATGTAGTTTTTACTAGATCCCGTGTCAATCAAGATTCTTAAGATTTTCCCGCTCTTCGTCCGACACTCAAAATATGGAAGCGAAGAGCTTGTCATTCTAAAAAATGAATGTCATCAAGTTCGGAATCTGCTTCATAGTTTGGTATATTATTTTCTAGATAAGAGTCATTGAAATAGTTTTCCGGATCTTGGTCGTAATTTTGTGGTGTATGTTCTTCAGAATAATCTTCGTAATTAATGTTGTCGGGCTCGAATGTATCTCCTGTATCTGTATTTATATGGAATGTTCGTTGGGCTTTCGGTGGACTAACGTTTTGTTTTGACGGTGGATTGGGTGGTCTTTTACCTAAGAATTGGTTTTGATTTGGTCTATTTGCGTAATTGATTTGTTGGGATCGAATACTGCGATCAACATCCATTGGCTCCGCTGGCTTTGGTGCCGTTGGGCGTGGTGGAGGCTGTCTTGGGTGGCCGAAACTTGGAATACCCATATTATAATTATTGTTCATTTTAGGAATATTTTGTGGGTTAGGTATGTAGGCTATGTTTGGATTGAACTGATGTTTGTTCCTTTGAAAATTATATCTTTGAGACGGAGTTGTTTGATAATAGGTTTTTTTAATTGGTTGAATATTTTGATTTTGGGCATGGTTAGTACGGAATTTTTGGTTTTCTAATTTGAGACATAAATGAAGAGCCTGGGGTAAATCCGCTGGTTCTCTCATTCCTAGTAATCTTGGTAGGTCGCCATTTAATCCTCTTATAAACGTATCGAGGGCTTTGCTCCTATAAGTTTGTGTTAGTAGACATAGAGCCTCATTTCCAGCTTCTAAACCTCCTAGTTTGTTCAGTATCAAGGATAGGTGTGAATAAACTGCCTGATAAAATTCCTGTACTGTGGAGTTCCCTTGAATTAGACCTGTCATCTGGTATTCTAATGTGGATACATCTCGTTTGTCGGCGTAGTGTAGAGTAAGGCACTTGGAAATTGCTGGCCAATCTAAAGGAGTGTTGTATGACTCCAATGCTATGTCCGCATTACCTACAATTTTATTTCTAATTATGTTCAAAATACCGTAGTACTTTGGAGTACCTTTCAGGTTTTCATATATTTTTAAAATTCTTTCCACGCTCTTTCTCCAAGAGTTAAACTCTCCTGGTTTCCCTGAAAATTCCCTCAGACATTTGACAACATCGGGGATCTTATCTAGGTCACTTATACTGCCTACGTGTTCCGCGTCAATGGTTTGATCGACGGCGTTTGTCTGAATTGCGTTCGGATTTAATGTAGCTTGTAGTACGTGAGGTAACTGACTATTGACTATTTCTAATATAATATTCCTAAGGTCTGTTAAGTTTATCTGTCCTGGTTCAGGTCTGTTAGATTGGTTTGGGGGATGGGAAGGATTTGGTGTAGGTGCGTTTAGAATTGGTGGACGGACTAGGTTGTTAGGATTTGCCATTTTATTTTAAAAATAATTCTATTCAGATGCAATTTAAGAATTATTTATTTTTAAATTTAACTTTTGTATTTTTTACAACGTTTAAACGAATTAAGTTTCTTTTTAACAAGGGTATTGAAATTGTATTTGTATTTAGGTATAAAGTGCTTATTTTTTTAATATAGTTTACAAATATTTTGTATGTTTTATGCGGTTATTTTATGTCTATTTATAATTTATTATAAATATAAAAATAACTTACAATAGTAATAGCAGGTTTAAAGATGTCATGTTGGTAGGTCCTTCTATTGTAACGATGTTATTGGTCATCTATTGTGGGGCTCAAAACTTTGTTGATCCTTTTCGTAGCTGCAAGATTTCTTCTTAGATTGGGATGTTTGTGTCGTGGGGTCACAGATAGCAATTTTTAAGTTCTTAGTTTTATAGAACAGTTTTAATGTATTTTGGAAAATTATTTTTTTTTTAATTTTTTTTCAACCAATTTTTGTAATTTTGTTTTGATGTTTTCACCAATTTGCAAATTTATTTTTTTAAAATATAAAAAATGTTTTATTTTTTTCAACACTGTTCGTATATTTATTTTGGAAATATTTTCATTTTTTTTCAAACACTTTGTATTTTGGTTTTTGGTCATTCACAGATTGTGATTTTTTGAGTTCACAAATAAGTTAA
Source organism: Musca domestica (assembly GCF_030504385.1). NCBI lineage: Eukaryota > Metazoa > Arthropoda > Insecta > Diptera > Muscidae > Musca > Musca domestica. The sequence continues at coordinate 19,822,632 of NW_026712328.1, read as the reverse complement.
TTTAGATTTTTTTTGTAAATGATTTTTATGGGATTCGTATCCAACTAAATGTTAATAACTTCACTAATTTTTTTTTACTTTTTAGTATACGTTTCTCCTTTAACAAGTTAATAATTACACTTGGTGTTTTGACACTTTATTTGAGTTATCCTTAAAATAAAAACGTATTTTTGTTTTGAATCGGCTTTTTTTAGCTTTAGTAAAACTTTTGTTTTTTTTTTTTTTTTTTTTTTTTTTTTTAAACACGTTTCGTCTGTCTTCAACAGAATTTTAAAAATTTCACTTGTTGTTTTTTTTTTTTTTTTTACATATCCTTTTAAAAATGTTCTTATTTATTTGTTTATTATTTATCGCGGGTGAAGTGGCTAGCGTGCAACGCGTCCTTTTCCCAATTTGTACTAAGGGGCCGTTTCTTCACTCTTTACGCGACACTGATTTGCTCGGGCGCCAGTTAGATCCTTACGTGATAAGGTATCAAAAAAAATTTGGATCAACGTGATCCTTACGCGACACTTTGTCAAAAAGGGCTCGCGATTTAATGTTATCCTGTAAGTTGCAATTATCGAAATTGCACTTACCGCTGTCTTTTATTACGCGTCACTTTATCAAAAAGGATCGCGGACTACTTTTGATCCTGTAAGTTGCAATTATCGAAATTGAACTTACTGCAGCATTTATTATTAAAACCACGATTTTTCTATTTATTAAAATCAACTTTATTGGTTGGCTGCTGATCAAAGAGTGTCTTAAAAACTACATTACAATATTCGAGTAAGAATTAAATTTTAAAATTAATTTGCCTATTTAACAAAATTATTTTCCATGAAATCATGCCACTCTGTTGTTTAAAATTTAGTTGCTGTTACCAAAAACAATTCTTATTAATTTCGTCTACACGCGTAAAGCATTGCATGGGTTGACGAAGTCAACTACCGGAAATGCATTTTTGGGTTCATTAAAATTAATCGGAATTTGATGTTGGGAAAATATTTGGAGCAGACAAACGTCTGCAATGCAGATTCATGAGAATTGATTGCTTTGGAATAATTATTAATAAAAGAAACTATACTTTATTGGATTATTGTGTGTTAACTTATATATATATATATATATATATATATATATATATATATATATATATATATAAACTTTCCCATATATATATATATATCTATATATATAAATGTAAGTTGTGTTAGTTACTACGCTTATAACTTAAGAACCGCTGGATTAATTTTAACGATTCACACAAATTCGGAGTTGTCTACTCTCCGAAAAGGATAATATCCAAAAAAATCGCGTAAAAATGTGATATATTAACATTTTCATTTTGACTTTTCAAATGTACAATAGTAATGTTTTATTTTGCATGATTTTTTTCCATTTTGACTTACTTTTTTCTAATGTACATTTGTAGTGTTTTTTTATATTTTATTTTTGAATTCGAATATTTATACCAATTTATTTAATTGACTTGATTTCTTGAGAACTGAAATTGATGGCGGGTTACATGGAAGTGTAGTAGCGAATTATGTGGTGGCGAAACGGAATAGATGATATCGAAATAATTTAACGCGGTCACACCAAAGTTAAAAGATAATTACTTTTTCTAAATCGCTGAAAAATCATGAAAAAAAGATCTCCTTGCAAAAATCAAAAAAACATTTTCAATGGAATCGAATTTTAAAGTAATAGTACATTCTATTGACAAACTTTGTAAGGAAGGATCTTAAAACATTTGCTGTAAAAAATCAGCGAAAAAGTTGAAGACTTTTTCAATTTGTTATTCTTTTTTTGTCAATTTCAATTTGTATTATCATATTGAATTCAGTGGATTTTTTGTGAACAAAATAAAGAATCATTTTTCACTAAAAAATTAAATAAGTGCGAAATAGGATGTTAACTGACATCTACCTTTCAACTCCAGGGCCTACATCGTGGGTTAGCTGGAAGATGCGAACACATTTAAACAAAAAAAATGACCGAAAAAGCTTAGTGGGGCTCATTTCAAAGCGTGACAATGATCCGTCCAATGAGAGCTCAAAATGCAAAATTCTTTGGGAGAATAATAAGTAATATACCAATATTGAAATAAAAGGTGCAAAATAGTAGGGCGAATGGGACTTTTAGTAAGAAAATGTTTTATATCCTTCCAGAAATTCTTCCCAAACATTCAAAATACCTAAAATCACTTTTGCAGGTCTTTATATCGATCATAACTCACGGATAAGGGAACAACCCGATTTCATATTTATATAACCATCTATGATTTAAGTTATTTTTGGGGTCTTGGCCGGCCATTTTTTTCATTTTTTGGCCCTTATTTGACATTTTTGTTTCTAAGGGTTAGATAACCTCTTCGCATAAAATTTGAAATTTTCAGAGTAGGGCCCATATTGGTATTGACCACATTCATCAATTGATTTGGCTAAAAAATTTTATTTATGCCACCCTGGGGTAGGGAACCATCATACAGATAATTGCCACATAGGAATTTATTTAAGTAAAGTCCCCACATTGGAGTATCCCCAAGTCCACTTTCACATCTAATGTGTGGTCAGAAAAGAAAATTTTGTATTCTATTGAATTTTTAACCCCCAAGAAATATTGGTTGGGAACGTAGATTTGGGATGTGCATCCATATGAAATAAATTGTGGAAACATGAACAAATTACAAATATAAGAAAGTAGCACGGGACCGAATATTTGTTTAATCATCATTGAATTATACTATGATGAAAAATATGGACTTTATGGGGTCTCCAACTTACAATTTAAATGACAAATAAAATTAATTCCCATCTTATCATTCTGCCCGCAATTATGAGGTGAATAAAACTATTTTTACTTATTTAAATCACGCGAAATGCTATGACATGCTATCTTGTTCCGCTATATTTTTGATTTGGCCTCTATTTGTCATCTTAGAGTATAAGGGGTAGAAGAAAGTTTTCAATGTAGGTCGATGTTTATATATATATATATATATATATATATATATATATATATATAAATATATTTATATATATATATATATAAACTGCAACAAAGTATAACGCATAACATAATTTTCCCTTTTTTTCGTCAACTTTGTCAACTTTGGCCTTCAAACGGCCAATAAAACCGTCACAACTCTGCCCGAATGTTGCTCGAGGTGATCGACACTTTGATATTTTTTAGTACCAACCTTGCTTTCCAAAATACTCCAGACACAAATGCCCAAGGTCTGCGGCCAAAATGTTTGCATGCCTAAGGCCTTAATACACTCTCCAGAATATTTTCGCGATAATATTCGGCATTTTTCCTGGTGCCACGGTCGATTAATACGAGCGGAGAGCGACCATCGGCTGTTATGGCGGCCCACAACAACCGAAGGTGCACATTTTCAGCTGACCTCTTTGACAAGTAAACACGATCATTTTGTTTGTTTACAAACTGCTAGACAAAAAATGTTGTTTTATCGGAGAAAACAAAATTCGGCAGTTCAACTCTTTCGACCAAGCGAAACTACTTTTTAACTCTTTTGAGTCTATTTTCTTTCGGTTGACCTATAAGTTCTTGCACTTTTTGGAATTTCAATGGCTTTACCTCGAGCTTATTTTTCAATATTTGCCGGATGGCATATTGCGATATGTTCAGTTCACGAGCCATTTTTCGGACACTGCGACGCGGGTTTCAATCAAGTTGTTTCTTTATTTTTCTTACCATTTCTGCTTATGTTGCTGTTTTCTTCCGTCCACTTCCTTGACGTCGGGGTACGCTACAATATTTATTCACACTTAAATTCCATCACAAATAACTTTTTTTCTGGAAAATTCTCACCAAAATGCTTTTGTACGCTTGTAAACAATATAATGAGCTGTCCCTGGAAAAATGTTAACAGCTGTCGGACGAGTTGCTTTGAAATGAGTCTGAAGTTGCTTGCAGTTTTTTCATCTCATCCTGTGTATACATCCATATATATGCAATTCTCACCAATTTGAAATGGCCTCTTGACAGGGAATAAAAACTAAGAAAATCACGAAAAACTATGCCAATAAAAAATTGTAAGCTTTACTAAATTAGAGATCGAACTTTAATATTTCAAACGCGTTTATGTATTATTTCTCAAAATATCCGGAGGAGTTTGTTCGAGTATCATGACCTTATAATCTGTATTGTATTATTGCAGTATTGTAGTGTATCGGCCCGCCCTACTGTGGATTTTGATTACTTACAGAAAATATCGCCAAACAAACCCCACCGGAACTGGTACGGATTTTTGGATGGGATACCATGGACTTTCTTGTCTTGCCTTTTTGTAAACCTTGTCTTTTTATACCCTGACTCATAGAATAGAAGGTTTATTAAGTTTGTCATTCCGTTTGTAACACCTCGAAACATCACACTTTACAAACATTTTACACTTTACAAATTATATATATTCTTGATCAGGTTAAAATTCTATATTGATATTCGTCACTATATCTTCCGAACTAAATTAAGTAATATTACTCAGATGTACTTTAGGTATGCAGGGCTTTTGGTATTGAAAATGGTTCCTCTTAATATTCGGTATTTGATATAATGATTTAGCTATGTTTTTCCAACAGAAATGTTTCAAATTCGGCTAGATTTTATTATTATCTCAAACTTGATGTTTTGAGCAGGGTTGGACATATTGCACTTAATTTTTAGTGCACTTAGAATTAAATAATTAGTGGTAGTGCAAATTTTAATTCCACTACCACTAAAGGGTTAGTGGTAGTGAAAAATAAATTGCACTACCACTAACCCTTTAGTGATATTTAAAAAAAATTGCAGTACCACTAAATTTTAGTGGTAGTGAAATTTTAATAGCACCACCACAAAATTTAGGGATTTTTCAAAAAAAAAAATTGCACTAGCACTAAATTTTAGAGAAGCCAAAAAAAAAACACTATTTATATAAGTATTATACCAGCTATAATGAAGTTTATTGAAGTGAGTAGGAAACAACAATCCAGAATATATAGTACATATTCATAAAATTTGATTATTTTTCTAAATACCACTAATTTAGTGCAAGTTTTTTTAAATACCACTAAATTTAGTGGTAGTGCTATTGAAATTTCACTACCACTAGAACTTAGTGGTAGTGCAATTTTTTTAAATATCACTAAATGGTTAGTGGTAGTGCAATTTATTTTTCACTACCACTAACCCTTTAGTGGTAGTGGAATTAAAAATTGCACTACCACTAAATGAACAGTGATAGTGAAATTATTAGTGCACTAAAAATACTGTGCATTATGCCCATCTCTGGTTTTGAGTTCGTAGTAGTTGCAAACCCTATAGCTGAAATTTTAGGGTTACGACTTTGTATAGAATATACATAGCCGTGCCACCAACTTTATGGATTTTTAAAGGTTTAACTCCGTTTTCTAACCTACTTCCTTGGAATTTGTAGTTTATCTTGAATCTCCTTTGAATATTCAATACGTATGCTTGACACGGAGTAATAGTGATTTCCGCTACTCCGTGTCAAGCATATCTTTCGACCTAAATTAAGTAGTATTACTCAGATGTGCTTTAGGTCTGCAGGATTTTTGGTATTAAAAATGATTCGGTATTTTAAATATTTTAGCTAGGTTTTTCCAACAGAATTGTTTCAAATTCGGCTAGATTTTCAACAGAATTATCTCAAACTTGATGTTTTGAGTTCGTAGTAGTTTCAAACACTGTAGCTGAAATTTTAGGGTTACGATTTTGTGTAGCATATATATAGCCGTAACCCCATCTTTATGAATTTTTAAAGGATTAACTCCATTTTCTAACCTACTTCCTTGGAATTTGCAGTCTATCTTGGAACTCCTTTTAATATTCATTACATATGCTTGACACGTTTTTACTTTGATAAATCGGAAATTATTTCTTTAAAAATTTTAAACTCCTTTTCATACTTGAAATACGGTGCCCACCATATAATGGCAACAACATCCCAAGTTTGAAATATACTCGGATACTTCGGTTGTCGACTCACAGTTGGTATCTTTATTAATTGAATGTGTTTTAGTTCACAATAAAAATATAAATTCTTGTTTGTATTTTTCGTTCAATCGTACAATTGTGAATAAATATTTCTTGCGGATTGATGCTTATGCCAATTTTGCTGGCGATGGCAGTGTTGGTGTCGCTGCTGTTAAATAATCTTGTCTCGTTGTTGCATGCAACAACATTTGATATTCTAAGAATATCTCTTGCCGTAGCGCGGCCTTTCATTCACAGTAGTTGGTTGTCGGTGGCGATTTGTGAAATATACGATCATGCTTTAGGCTTTTTCTTTCCCTCCATTACCCAGTCGACCAGCAACCCAGCTAGCCGGTCAGTCTGTTCACCAATCATAGGAACTCTATAATAAATTCATTATAATACCAATTGATTAATGACTTATTATGATGTCAGATTATTGAGATCGTTTCGTTATCTGTCCATAAGAAGGACATAGCAGCAATCAATTCGTTTTATGTTGTTCAAGACATTTGTACATAATTTGTCGTTGTTCAAGAATCAGTTAAATAAAAAGAAAAAATATTTTAGTAATAATACTCTTAAAATCTTTTACATGTTACACCGGTGAAATATTTTTGGGTAATGATTTAATTATTTTTTACTTCTTGGGTTTTTATTAAAAATGAATTTTAACAGATTTCTTGGCTTTCGAATAAATATTGTATACCATAAGCGGCCATAAGCTAAGGGTATACCAGGAGACCGTCTTATATTTTTTTAACTTGTTTATGAAGATGTTTCTGTGGATATTAAGTCACTTTACATCTACTGAAAAAAATGAGTCAATTTCGCGGTCGAATTCAAAATATCCTCTGCAATGATGACATGAAAACAGTGGAAAATATGGCCGAATACACCCGGTACAAAATTTTCCATACGATTTCTGATATGTTATGTAAACCCTTCAAATATGTGGTTATGTGGCCACATAGACTTGTATCGAACAATTTGCTAGGAAGTTTAATATCCCTTGAGAAGTCGAAATAGCAAAATGTAAATAAAAGTAGTTTGTGTAGCAAAATGAAATGGAGAAATTGGATAAAAATAAAAACACAAATTATTAATATTTTTCCAACTAGAGTAGTGGACTGAATACATTTTATATGGTGGCTGTTCGTGGAACAAGATTACCTTCGTACAAAGGGTTTTTGGCAGTAGGACGTAAGCCTATGCTTGTTTGTGCTCGAAGAGTCGGCAGAATACTGTAAAGGCGTTAATTACAAAACGTCACTCCTTAGGAAATGTCATTACCTTTGAAATTATGTACGAAGTACAAAGTCGTATTAAGACATTACCTAAGGAGGATAAAAATCACCCGCATTACAAATATGTAATGTTAACGCAATTTAATGAAAATTATATTTGAAATTAAACAAGTAGTGTAACATGAATCGATACCATTTAAAATACATAAAATCTATAGAAATCTTTAAAATACCTAAAATCAGGCTGAGCTGTTATATTTCCTTTTATTTGTGCAGCGCAGAAGTTCCAAGTACTGAATAATAGTTAATTCCGTATGAAAATGTGGTCAAATCATCAAAAAACAAAAGCATCAAACCAAATCATCAAAACTATTTCCGCTGGAAATTTTGAAAACACTTGAAAACTGATCGTGTCGTTATATCTAGGTCTATGACAAATATAATCCGATATATCCTATTTTCAATGTCATAAGACTTGCAGACACAAAACTATAAGTGTTTGCAGTGTCTTTATATAATTCCTGAGCGCGGCACGCTTCGGTACTTTTTCGCTACATCAAAAACAAAAAACAAACCTAACAAATTCAAGAACTAAACAAGTAAGCAAAAGCTATAGTCGTGCGGCGCCGACCTTGTGATACCCTACAACACTACAATATGTTAGAAGCCCCTTATGTCCAACACCATTTTGGAAGATTTCTCTTTTAAAATTATGTCCGTCGGGTTGTTAGTTGTTGTGGTCCATTTTACAGCTATCACAATTAGAAGGCTTCTGCCCAGTCTCAAGCCCTAGCCCCATGCTAACTTCCGCTTCGATTGGTCTATAATTGCGACCTGTATATATCATATCATATAAATATCATGCGATCATCTAATTTCTTCGAATTGCTCACCTTTGGCACGAATTATGACCTTAAAACGGCCAATTAAACCGTCACACGCTGCCCGAAAGTTGCTCTGCGATATTTTGGTCCATTCCCGGCGAAGTGCTTGCTTGAGGTGATCGACACTTTGATACTTTTTAGCGCCAACCTTCCTTTCCAAAATTATCCAGACACAATAGTCCAACGGATTGGTATCCGTAGATTTTGGTGGTCATTGTGCGCTGGAAATGAAGCGAGGAATCTCATTTTGTAACCGTTCTTGGGTGGCGCGTTCTGAGTTTGATGGTGCTGAGTCCTGTTGGAATGTCCAAGGTCTGCGGCCAAAATGTTTGCGTGCCCAAGGCTTTAATAGACCCTCTTGAATATTTTCGCAATAATTTTCGGCATTTATTCTGATGCCACGGTCGATTAATACGAGCGGAGAGCGATCATCGGTTGTTATGGCACACCATTACCTAGCCGGCGCTTGTATTTTGGTGGCCAACCGAAGGTGCACATTTTCAGCTAACCTCTTTGGCAAGTAAACACGATCATTTTGTTTGTTTACAAACTGCTGGACAACGAATGTTTTCTCATCAGAGAAATTCGGCAGTTCACCACTTTCGGCCAAGCGAAGCAACACTTTAGCTCTTTTGAGTATATTTTCTTTCTGTTGCGGTGTTAGATCTTGCACTTTTTGGAATTCCAATGGCTTTACCCCGAGCTATTTTTTCAATATTTGCTGAATGGAATATTGCGATATGTTCAGCTCACGAGCCATTTCCGGCCACTGCGACACAGGTTTCGATCAAGTCGCTTCTTTACTTTTCGAACAATTTGTGCTGATGTTGCTGTTTTCTTCCGTCCACTTCCTTGACGTCGGGCTACGCTAACAGTTTCACGGTAACGAGCGATGGTACGAGACACAAAATATTTATTTACATTTAAAAGCTGTAGTGCTCTAACCATAGCTCCTTGTGGTTTTCCAGCCAAATATAAAGAATTCACACGATCGCGCTTGAAACCCATCACGAATAACTCTTTTTCTGGAAAATTCCCACCAAAATGTTTTTTGTACGCTTGTAAACAATACAATGAACTGTCACTGGAGTAATTTAAACAGCTGTCGGACGAATGGCTTAGAATTGACGTTGGTTAGAATTTTTTCATCTCACCCTGTACTAGCTGAACCCGGCACTCTTCGCTACTCCTTCCGCATTTATATGCATTCTCAAAAAAAAAAAAAAAAAAAACAAGTAAGCGAAGGCTACAGTCGAGCGGGGCCGACCGTTGAATACCCTACAACACTATTATAAACGATACAGTTTATATAGGCGAGATACTCGACAGAATTCCACAAGATATTGTGACAAATAATTAAAGAAAACCATCAGGTTTCGTTCTCTAATTTTCGAATAATAGCAACTTAAACGAATTTGCTTATTTCCAATTTATTGGTAGATGTCGTAAATGGTCTTCCTAGATCTGGAACCAATATTTCCCAAAGACCTATAATCTCTCAGAAGTGGCGAAATATTAACATTTATTATTGGTTTTTGACTGAAACGCATCTATATGAGATACAGACTTTTGACTATATTCTTCTACGAAATAGTCAGAAGTGCGTCTTTCCTGTATTTGTGAATTCTCCAAAAAGTCACTGCAATGGGCATTTTTTGTCTACAAAAGTTGGCAAACTATTTCACACATTGAATATTTTTGGATGGCCATCCGAAACTGCTTGTCTTTTGCAATGTGCGGTAACCCACATTCAAATGTGCGTGAGGATCGGGCGATAATTACGACCTGCCGACAATTTTGCAATTTTTTGGTCCATTTCAACCCCTAAATATATGGCGATCATCTCAAAAAGAGTAGGCTTCTATTCTGACCCTCATCTTATCCCCATGCGAAATTTCGAAAGGATCGGGCCATAAATGCGATCTGTATATAATATCCTGAAATCCTAACTACTTAGTTTTGTTAGCTGTAAAAATATTACCAAATATTTAATTCAAAATGAAAATATGCCAAAAATATGACAAAAATTGAAAAAATATGAGAAAATTTTAAAATATCAATATTTTCATCTTTAGAGAGATGTTTTTATGCGGTTTTTTTAGACGTTTTTTCTTTCCTGCCAAGAGGCCATTCTGAATTAATGAGAACTGTCGAAATCAGTTCAGCCGTTCTCGACATATAAGAGATCTTTCAAGCATATCTTCTTTGATAGACATATCAAAGACATGCGATATATAACCTATTTTGCTATATATCCGATTTGTTGGATGTTAACATCAATGTAAAGATCAGAAGTGACCTTGTCATGGCTTCGTGTTTTCGCCGGGATTTAAAATATTCTCGATTTAATGAAAAATTTTGAATTTTTTCAACACAAAAGATATGATCTATTTTACCCGCTAAATATTATCCGATGACCACCCAAATTGGTAGGCTTCTTCCCCGCCTTAAACTCTAGCTACATACGAAATTCCGCATTTTTTCAGTATTTGGTCCATTTCAACCCCTAAACATTTGGCGATCATCTCCAAAAGAAATAGGGTTCTATTCTGACCCTATCCCCACCTCCATTCTAAATTTCGTGAAGATCGGGCCATAATTGCGACCTGTAGAGTGATTACAAATTAACATGGACAGACGGACAGACGGACGGACGGACATACATAGCTAGATCGACTCAGCTCGGCGAGCTAGGAAGATCCATATATACTTTCCTATGTGGGAAATCAATATTTCGAGGTGTTACATAATTTTTGGCCCAATCAAACTTATAATACCCCCAACACATAGTGTTGTAGGGTATAATTAAAAAAAAACTTATATCTAGCAATGTAAAAAAATATTAAATAAATTAAATTTTAAATTATTTAGTGTACACGGAGACTTTGTGCTTAGGATTTATTGTCATAGTAAACGCCAAATATACAGGCAACTGCAATCTTTTTGTTAAAAGTGGTATTCGGTGTAGCAATGCATAGGAACCTATATATATATCCCTGTAATAATCGTAGTCTCAATTAAATTGTTGTTTACTTTTTACTGTAAGAATTTTAGAACAAATTCCGAAACATATTCCAAACTACATTGAAAATTGACATACATACCGTGTTTGGTTCATTAAATACACAAAATCGGCCGAACAATTTATATAGGAACTATATCTAAATCCGAACCCATATCAATATAATTTGACAAATATATGTGTAGACCAAGTTCAGTTACACATTCCAGATTTCACTGAAATTAGAGAGTTAATATATACGGGAACTGCATCAAAAATCTGAACCGATTTCAATGTGATTTGGTGAATTTATTTTTTGTAGCAAATTTCGTTGAAATTGTGGATACATATTTCGACATTTATTCCTCCCAACCATTAGCAACCTAAATGGCACAACAACAGAAGGTATAATAAAGCTACACCTTAAATGCAATTAAAAGAACTATATTTCGACCTTAAAGGGAACACATTTTACAGTTTTGGTATAAACAAATATCTCCTCAAAAACCTCAACACTCTTGAGTACACTTTAAATAGCTAAATCAATTTTTGCATTCTTTCAAAATCTATTCAAAATCTATCTATCTATAATAAGGCTCTATTACGAAGTTCATTTTTTATTAATTGAACTAATGTGAATGAAAGTCGTTTCCAAAGTCATATTCTGAATCTATTCAAAAGCTCCTGACACTACCAGCACAAACTCCAGTACATGAAGCCTACTCCAATAACAGGATGTAAATTTATTTCGAGTATAATTGCGGCAGTTTTCATTCAAATATCGTTATAAATATAGTTACCATCTAGAATATATAATGTAACCTAATATTTAGAAAACACTTTTGTCTGTCGGTCATGTATGCTTGCATGTGCTAAAAACAACTCAATTTTCTTCTAAACATTTGTTTTTTCATGCAATACAACGATACTGATTAATGATGTTCTCGAATATGCTGTGGAAGTGTTGAGCATCTCCCAACTTATGTGAATATAATTATCTAGAAAACAAAATCAAGCAATACATTGAAAATATCTGATCGGGTATACAATGAGCCCTTGTAACAACCAATAGCATTTTCGTTAATTGTTTAGTTTGTGTTTTTTTTTTCTCGTTTCAAATTGGGAAGATCGCTTGACTGATCTTGTAATGATCGATTGTGTGAACCTGCTGGCAGTCTGTGCGTCCGTATATATGCCTATGTCGGACGGACCATCTCTCTAGGTACATCTGCATACAAGAGCCGATGGTCGTATAGTCCATGTGATGATGATGATCACTTGTTCATCTTCTTCACCAACATTAGCTCAAGTGGCTTCGAGTCAACGACAGATATCTTCCTTTTTTCTTCACTGCCTGCCTACCTACCTTCCTCCCTCCACCTTCTTTCCATCACCATTTTACACTTTATCATACGTTTGTAGTACGTCATTGACACCACCGCCAGCCAGCATTTGATTTTCATCTTCATCTTGATCTTCCTCAGCATGTGCATTGACATGTGTAGTTGTTGTTTTTAATTCCATGTTTTTTTTTTTCTACTCTTCTCCTTTTTATTTTAAGTTGAGCATTGATTAATGATTTATGAGAATTCAGTGTCGTGTTGTGTTTTGTATACACAACAATAATATATTTTTCTCTGAATCACCATCAATGGATTACTTAATTATTATTAAAAAAAAACTTTGTTTTAGGGTTTGATGATGCATTTGTGGATTTGTTGTTTGCGGCCATGTAAGATTGGCGTTTTTATGCAACGGATGTATACAAAAGTATTATGTCGTTAGAAATTGAAAATGTTGTATAGAGAGTTTATTAAAAATTAAAAGAAAATGACACCAATCTAGTCTTAAATTAGTCTGACTTAATACTGCCAGATTTTAGTTAAAATTGATATTCAAGTAACATAAGTTTCTTTGGAATTAAAAATGTCAGTAATAAAATAAATTCGATACCTTGAAATAATATAACAAATTTAAAAGGATAATCAATGAACTGGCAATATGAACGCCACATATATTTGTAAATTTCTTGCAAAATCGTAATATAAAAAATTATACTGGTAGTCATCCATATTATCAATTTATAGTGAGTTCAGAAAATAATTCATCATCCAATAAGAAAAATTCAATTATTATATCAGAATAAAATAATTACAATTTTAAAATTTTTCTTAGACTACAGTTATTCGGTAGATATAAAAGTCAACGGAATTTGACGGGGGTGATATAAAATAATAAAATCTATTTACAATATAAAATGGATTTATAAATACTCATTATACCCTACAACACTGTGTGTTGGGTTTTGGGCCAAAAATTATGTAACACCTCGAAATATTGGTTTCCCACATAGGAAAGTATATATGGATCTTCCTATCTCGCCGAGCTGAGTCGATCCATGTTAATTTGTAATCACTCTACAGGTCGCAATTATGGCCCGATCCTCACGAAATTGAAAATAAAGGTTGGGTTCGGGTCAGAATAGAACCATATTGTTTTTGGAGATGATTGCAAAATATTTAGGGGTTAAAATGGACCAAAAACAGAAAATTTTCCTAATTTTGCAATTTCTCTATAGGCCACAATTATGAGCCAATCGACGCGGAAATTTACGTTGAGTCAGAGTTTAGGACCTACCAATTTGGGCGGCCATCTGACAGTATTTACCGGGTAAAATAGACCCTAACTTTTATGTATGAAAATACGAAAATTTCCACTAAACCGCGAATATTTTTAACCCCAGCCAAATCACTTCTGACCATTAAAGTGATGCTAAAAGCCAAGAAATCGGATATATAGCAAAATAGGAATAATATATATGTTAAGTATATAGATCTTATTTATTCTGCTTATAAGTCAGAACCGCTGGGCCGATTTTCACAAAGAAAGGATAAAATCTAAGAAAATCGCGGAAAAATATGCCAATAAATGAGTGAATATCGTTTGTTCCATTTTTTTCAAGTTTTGTCATATTTTTTATCGCATGCGATTTTTTCAATTGGACATACAAGTTTGAATTTTAAATTTTCTAAATTTTTACACCCCTCAATACTACTCTTTGAGGGTATTATATGCATGTCGCAATTATCGTCCGATCCTCACGAAATTTCATGGGGTTGCGTTAGGGTCAGAATTAAAGTTTATTGTTCTTAATATGTACATTTAGGGATTCAAATGGACTAAAATAATTAAAATTTTTCTAAATTTGTGTTCGCTCTATAGGCCACAATTGAAAACTAATTGACACGGAATTTCGTATTAGGTGAGAGTTAAGGACAGGGAAGAAGTCTAACATTTTGGATGACTATTGAATTATTTTTAACTATAAAAAGGATCACAACTTCCGTGAGAAATTGTTTTGAATACAGCACGACGGAGTGCGAAAATATTGACCGAATTCTCCGGGTCAAAAACCTAAGGGTAACGAAAACGAAATCTTCCAAAATGGTGTTGTAGGGTATCATATGGTCTGACAATGATATATTGTAAACTTATATATATATATATATATATATATATATATATATATATATATATATATATATATATATATATATAAGTTTACAATATATCATTGTCAGACCATATGATACCCTACAACACCATTTTGGAAGATTTCGTTTTCGTTACCCTTAGGTTTTTGACCCGGAGAATTCGGTCAATATTTTCGCACTCCGTCGTGCTGTATTGTCGCTTCCTTCTCTATGTTACAAGCAAATGCACAAAGACAGAATGCCCTGACCACAGTGTGGTGTAGGGTATGATCATCAAAATACACAATATCGGGATATACATTATCGTATAGGGGTTATAGGATAACTTGGACCTATGTCAAAGTACTGAATTTTAAACGAATCTTTTAAAAAGTGTGACCTACATCGACAAAATGATATATATATATATATATATATATATATATATATATATATATATATATATATATATATATATATATATATATATATATATATATATCATTTGAGATATATATATATATATATATATATATATATATATATATATATATATATATATATATATATATATATATATATATCATTTTGTCGATGTAGGTCACACTTTTTAAAAGATTCGTTTAAAATTCAGTACTTTGACATAGGTCCAAGTTATCCTATAACCCCTATACGATAATGTATATCCCGATATTGTGTATTTTGATGATCATACCCTACACCACACTGTGGTCAGGGCATTCTGTCTTTGTGCATTTGCTTGTAACATAGAGAAGGAAGCGACAATCACATTCCATGTCCCTGTATTTTTGTAAACAAAGTACAGCTCGTATTTATGCCCGATCGAGATGAAATTGTGTGCAAATCAGTTGTTTGGCCTAACGAACCCTATTAAAATGGAAGATAATCCGTCAAATTTAGATATAGCTCCCATCCGATTTACATTTTAATGTGCGCAACATGTGTAATATTAGTCTAAAAAAATTCGATTTGTTATTTTTGTTCTCCACAACCGTAATAAGCATTCCGTAACAACGATATTCGGGGAGATATACCAAATACAGCTCAGAAATTCCTTTCCCAAATTATATCGATGTCAGTTCAGATTTGTGTATAGCTCCTATTTACCCTATTTCAAGTTTATTGCGCACCAATTGTTAAATATAAGCCCGAATTGAATGGATTTTGGCACATAGGAACGAATTCTGCCTGGAAGAAAGTGCATGCTCACCACAACAGCGACATTTGGCTCCAGTTATCACATACGTAAAATAAATACCTCTGCTAGATTTTCCAGAGATCGATTCAGGTGTGGATGTAGCTCCCATTTATATTTACATCCGATTTCATGTTTATTGGGCTTAAAAAATGTAATATCAGCTATGGATTTCAGCTATGTAATATCATAGGATGGATTTTTATGAATATCGGTTCAGACACAAATTTCGCTTGACTTAAAGCTTTTCTTATCTGGTTGTAGCCATATTTTCAGTGGAATCGTTTACAATTCAGTATGTAGAGCTTGTTATGGGTTCTGCCTTATATGACCAAAGACTGCTTCCCCCATATAACTGTATTTCTCGATATTCGGTATTCTGATGATTGTAGACACTCTATGTATACATTTACATATAGCGGTACCTCATAATATTTGGTATTTACCACTTTTTTATTTAAAAGAACTCGCAATGGATTACAACTACTGTAACAAGAAAATCGGTACTATCGACTTTACGGTATTTTGAAGACTTTTTACCAACCGATTTAAATTCTTGAAATATTCAAATCAATCCCGATACTTTTATTTGTTAAGATTTCTTTACTTCATGGTGAAGGATATTAAAAATTATTGCTTCTGACTTAAATTTTTTCTCTCTCTTGGTATTTTTGGTCGTTTGTGGGGGATTCGTGCTTTTGATCGATGGTTGTGAAGGAACAGGAGGAGTGTACCGAACCAATTTTGGCAGAAATATTTCCTTGACAGGTGGAAGGATAAATGGATATAACTAGATCGGCTCCATATATTCAGAAACGGACACAATACGAACTATTGTGACAATATTCTAAATTGATATTATAACAAAAACTTTTTTACAACAACTTTTAAGCGCATATTAAATTAATTTTTTCTATTAAAAATGTATTAAATATTTTTCCATGGGGATTGGCTAGAAAGTATCTTCAGACAAAAGTTGTCAGTTGTCCCAGAAAGAGATATAATATAATAGAAGAGAACTCAGTGCTAAGTTTGTAACATTTGCCCAAATTTGACCTTGTACATCCATGAAACAGCACTTTCATAGATCGTATATTTTTAAGAACAGCAATATTCTAAAAAATCGATTCAGCATATGTAAACACAATCAATTACTAATTGCTTTATTTCTATAAATTTTAATATACACCCATATTACATGAGAAGTCAATATATACATGTTATAATTTAATTTAAAGACATCATCTTTCACATTATTTGTAGGAGTATTTTCATATATTATGATCTGAAATAATGGGCTATAAATCAAAACATATTTAAAATATTCAATAATAAAATGATTTTGTTGACATTATTATTTAAAAAAAAAAAAAAAAAAAACATGATACAATGATATTAAATTTACTAAAAATACATCAATGTTGTGTAATTATTTTGAAGATATTCGTTTTTTTTCTATTAGTTTAATTTTTAATATAATTTTATTAAATAATTTTTAGATATTTAGATATTTAATTTTTAGATATTTAATTTTTAGATATATATACAATTCCGGTGAATAATGTTTCACAAATCATAAAAATATCGAGTATCAAGAGGTACCGTCATATGGGGGCAATTCGAGGACGTGGACCCATAACGAACTTCAAATACGAAATTTGAAACGATTCCGGTGAATAATGTTGCTGAAATCATGAAAATACCGAATATCGGGACGTACCGTTATATGAGACTATACGAAGACGTGAACCTGCATACAAAAATTGTTGTAGTACCCATTACGAATTTTAAAGATGAAATTTGAAATAATTTCGGTATATAATGTCATTACAATCGCGAAAATACCGAATATCGGGAGGTACCGTTATATGGGGGCCATACGAAAACGTGGACCGACATGGCTCATTTACGAACTTTATATGCCTACTGGTAAGCTATGTATGTAAGCAAACTATTAGCCTTTTATCTCAATTCTTTCGAAAGATAGCGTGATTACAACAGACAGACGGACAAAGAGACAGACGAACATGCAGACAGATAGACATCGTTAGATCGTCTTAGAATTTTATGCTGATCCAGAAAATTTATACTTTGTGGGGTCTATTATAAATATTTCGAGGAGTTACAAACGGAATGACAAAGTTAATATACCCTCCATAGAATTGTGGATGGTATAAAAATATTTTCATGTTATATGTGAATGTAAATCATATAGGCTCCGTCTCTCTTTGGAGGATCGTTTTGAAATATTAAAGAACTTTCTTAAGTATATTATTATGAAATAATTAATAATAAGGGTGTTTTTCTGATGCCGTCGTATGAACCAAAACAAACATTTCAAAATCTTATTACTTGACAAATGAAATTATTTTAGAGCGTTTGTCCGCTTTCGGCACATTTTAAAACTAAAATCTTTTGCGACCTTTAAAGTCAGTATGACGGATAACAGCAATTCCAAAGTCGACAGAAGTTCTAAAAGAGAAAGTTAAATATTCATTAATTTTGTTTGTCTAAATTATATGGATAAAAAATAATAATCTATATATATAAATATCAATTGTTGTTTGTTGGTAATGGAATCAGTTGAAAACGGCTGGACCGATTTGCATAATTTTCGGTACAAAAGTTCGTCATACCCCGAGTTAGGTTCTTAAAGAAGAAAATATTGACCACGCCTCCTTTTACGCCCACTATTTCGATTTATCTAAAATCCTTATATTTCCCAAATAATGAAGATATCGGTTTAAAAATTATTACACGAGATACTGTTGACTTTCCCACCAACCCTAAGTATTTATTTGGGGGCTGAGGAACTGACCACGCCTACTTTTTAATCTATCCATACATCTAATTATATATAAAAGAGAGTTCTGTTAGTTACTACGCTTATAACTCAAGAACCGCCGATCTGATCTTGGCAGAAAAGCATAAAATCCAAGCAAATCGCGGGAAAAATGTGAAATTTGAACATTTTCATTTTGACTTTTAAAATGTACAATAGTAATGTTTTATATTGCATGATTTTTTTCATTTTGACTTACTATTTTCAAATGTACATTTGTAGTTTTTTTTTTTTAATTTTTGATCTGTTTTTAAAAAATTAATATGATATGTAGTCTTTTTACTGTAATATAAAGCAACAATGGACAGAATGCTATTTATAGATTTAAGGTATTTAGAAGGGGATAGAAAATATAGAATTATTTCCACCATATTAAATAAAGTAATGTTAATTACTACGCTTAAAACGCAAGAACGGCTTGACGGATTTAACAATTCATATAATTTCGAAATGGTATCTTGCCAAAAAAAAAAGAAATAATAATAATAATAATAATAAATCCCGTGAAAATTTGCCAATAAAAATGTGAATGGCGATCGCTCATGTATAAAAGTAGCATTTACCTTTCAATTTCACATGACAATAATCCGTCCAATGAGAACTCAAAATGCAAAATTCATTGGGACTGCAGTCAGTGAAATACGGAATATAAAGGATGCAAAATAGTAGAGCGGATTGGACATTTAGTAGGAAATGGATTTCTTCCTAAACTTTCAATATAACTTAAATCGCTTTTGCAGGTCATCATATGGGTCATAACTCCGGATAAGGGTACTACCAGAGTTCAAGTATATATTCTTCAGTCTAATTTCAGCAAATTTTTTGAGAAGAAACCATCCTTGCAAAATATTATTAGGTTTTGGTAAAACCTTCATATGATTTAATCTACTTTTGAGGTCTTGGCCATTTTTTTTTCATTTTTTGGCCCTTATTTGGCATCTTTTAAAATTTTCTGAGTACGGTCCATGGTAGAATGAAGAAGGTAAAGACATGCAAACATATGTGAAGTGAAATTTGACAAGGTAAATTACAGAAAAATGCAGAGATGGGTATGCTAATTTGAAATTACTTTACCTTCTTAATTTTACCATGGTAGGGCCCATTTTGGTCTTGACCACATTCATCAATTGATTTGGCTTAAAATTGTATTTAGGCTACTCTGGGGTAGAGAACCATCTTACAGATAATTGTCTACCTAGGCATTATCAACCCATGTGTGGCCAGAATAGACATTTTTGTATTCTATTAAATTTGTGACACCCAAAAAATATTGAATGGGAATGTAGATTTGGGATGTACGTGCATATGAAATAAACTCCAAAATGTGAAACTAAGACTCATTTAGTCGGAAATTGCGGCAGAAACATGAAAAAATTACGAATATAAGAAAGTAGCACGTGACCAAACATTTGTTTGATCATAATCGAATTATGCTAATATGAAAAATATGGAGTTTATGGGGTCTCCAACACACAATTTAAGTGACAAGAAAAAAATAGTTCCCATCTTACGGGAATAAAAGAGTAATTATCTTTGACTATTCTAACATCATTCTGCCCTCAATTACGAGTTAGACAAAATTAAATACCGCGAAATACAAAGTCCAAATTACAGCACATTTGAATGGAAAATGTTTCTAAGCTCTTTATAATACAGAAAACTGAACTGGGTTTTCATCTGGGGATATTATAAATGTTCTATATCATATAGGTTTTTAACAGTCAAATCAAAGGTTATAGCTGAAAAATAAGATCAGGCTATTCAAAATATCTGACACCAACGGTAGGCGAAAATCTATTATAATTTTTGTCATGAATATTTATTTCTATTTAGAAATTACTATGGATTCATTACTCAAAAAAATATGCATTAAAAAGTAAAAGTACGGGTCGGCAACGCGGACCGGGCCAGCTAGTAATAACAATAAAAATAAATATTTTATCGAATATATTATTTTCTCCTCACAACATTAGAGATTATAAGAACGAGTCATGCCGTATTGGAAAGTGGTGCCGACTATCAGCACAGAAACACTACTTTACCTAGCTAATTTAAAAATTTCTCCAATTTAACAAAAAATTATTAAAATTTTGTTAAGTTTATCTTACAGTGCTTCAAAGTCCATTATAGTTAACAACTATTTATTTTTTACGAATGTATGTCTAAGTACCAATGAAGAATCTTCCACAGAATCCTCCACAAAATTCTTCAATTCGGCCTCTAAAGTGTGTATGAATGAATTAAAACAAAATACAAAAGCGTATTCAAATCAAATGTGTGAGCGAGTAGTATGTTTGAGTTGATGTGGCCGAAATGAAAAATTGCACTGCCATTAAACTAATGACTGAAATGGCAAACGAAACAACGACAAAATAGAAATTCAGGCATAATTACTAAGGACATTAGTATACATTACCAACAACAACAACAGCGGCAACAGCAACAACATTGAATTCGGTAAATACAGAAAAATAAAGCGCATATCTTTACATATGAACAGGAAACAGACCTACAATACAGCAATATCCTTGGCCACATTTGATGGCAATCGCCACAAATGAAGCTTTAATAGAATATTAACTTTGCCGCAACAACGAAGAAGATCTACACAAAAAGCTGAGCAGCAACAACAACAGCGGCTAACAAACCAAATAAAAAGCAAAATTCAAGTAAATAATCTAATATCGTTTGTGGTTTTTGGGATATTTGTTGATGAAATTACCAAGAATATAACTAAAACGAAGATACTGCCTACCCTATCTACCAATGTGTGGACAGGTACCTACGTGTAAGTGAATTATTTTATTTTCGAAAGAGGAAGTTTAAATATTTTAAGAGAAGACCGAACATTCCATTTCGAAAATCTGTTTAAATTTTATCCTCTCTTCTGAAATTAAATAAAGAAGAACTAAGGAAATTTTCGAAAATTTTCATTTACCACTACAAAGTTAAATGTCTGAAACTCTCACACACACATACTCATCACCTCATGTCATCACATTTCGAATACCTAGAGTTTGGCTCAAAATTCGAAATAGGCAATCAGTTTGTCAAAAAGTCCTGGTACCGACAACGTCGTTCTTACGTATCGAGCATGCGTGTCAAGAGCAACCATCAAAATTCTCATTTCCGTCGAAAGTGTACAACCCCTATTCAGGCGATTTCAACAAATGCAACAGTCGACATCTCTTTCTACTGTGTATGGTTGTAGCTTACACGTCCCCTTGTAAAACTGAACGAGCGACTCGAAGCGTTTTGTGTGTGTTTGTCTGTCGCAACACATTCAAAGAAACTCTCTGTGGTATTGCTACCACTCTCACTTGTCGCAGAGAAGAAACAAACACTTGCTTCACAATAGCTTGTCAAAGAGCACAACAACACAATGACATCGTACAAAACTCCGCCTACTAATTTCGAAATACTTCAATGAATTCCAATATGGCTGATTGTATTGTATGGCGCTGTATGCTGATTGTGTGTAGGAGAGTTGAACAGAGAGCGCCATCATTTCCTCTGAAATACACAACACCAACACTTGCACACCCACGTGAACTCCCAACGGCATTAAACAAACAGTAGCTATCCGTCGCATTTTGTTCTGGAAAAGAAATGAGATACTTCGCAAACAGTGGATGGATGCCAGCGTTTGCTGAGGGGATCCCCAATTTGCCCAATTTTTGTGCTGCAGGAACAACAAACATGTGTGAGAAATGTGTGCTTCATACTGTTGGGAATTTTTGATGGAGTAGGAATTTGCCTCCCTTCCCAACGAAAAATACATATGGATAATGTTGGGTATGCTTCCATCTGCCACCACATTGCTCGTGAGGGTGAAATTTGAAACTGTCAGCTAACGCACGCCTCATTTACTTTGACATTTGTATAAAAAAAAAATATATATAAAAAATAAAATTCACAGAACAAAAATAATGAACTTTGTATGTCTGTGTCATTTGCTTATCCGTTGGCTATTTTCATTTAGCGCCATGCTTGGCTCGTTGTTTTGCTAAACCGCCACACAATGAACTATAAATTATTAAGTGTTGACATTGATTTGAATATCTTAATGTTCGATGTTAGTTTTCTAAATTGTTTAAATGGGCGACTTTTTGTGAGAAAACTATTAATGGTTAATTTTAAGGTCAGACCTAAGGTATAATTGTTGTGAAAAAAAAAAAAAAATTAATAAATGTTTTTCTAAAGATTCCATTTGTACAAAACCGTTTCTAAAGTCGGCATTATCCAAGTAGTCGAACATTTTATACATTTCAACTCACACAAATAATATTTTTTATGAGTTAATGTGAAAATTAAACTGATATTAGCTTCGAACAGGTTGTCAGATATCTTTGAGTAAAATTTGGTTCAGAAAAGATAATAAAATCTTTTGGAATTTACATTATGACCTCATGGACACCAAGCTTATTCTTAAAAAGAAAATATTGGAGATGCTAAATTTTAAGGATTCTTAATTAAGTAAAAATAACTTTAACGAACTTTAAAAACTTTACTCTTAAGTCAAGAATATTATTATAACATATTTATAATTATTCAACTGATTCCGCCTAAAGTCGACATGCGAGCATTTTAATCTTTTTAACTAGCCAAAAATTTGCAAATTAGTAAATGAAACTTTAAAATATTATCAAACAGCAAATGAAATTTAGTGTTTATTTACTATTTTTTTAACCTTTAAAGTGAGAGTGCCGCATCCGACTATAGGATAACAACAGGCCCTAAGATCGGCAGAGTTTTGAATTAATGAATTAAAATTTACAATAACAAATCAATTTTATTAAATTCAAATAAACGCTTATATAAAAAATTCAGTTTTTACAAACAAAATTGATTTGCGACAATGTCCACTCAGTTAGAAAATTATAACAAACAAACAAAATTGATTTGCGACAATGTCCACTCAGTTAGAAAATTATAACATTTAATAAAAACTTATTGAAATTTTGTTCTTTTATCTAGCTGTATTGAATTTAATACAATAGTAAACTTTCACTCGAAACTATGGAATTTTGAAACATAAAAAAAAACTTTTAATAGGGTAACCTTAGGGTTAAGGAAACATTTTTATAAAAAGTTTCCGAATTCAAGCGTGATTTTAAACATCCTATACCTGTAATACCTTTTGCATAATGCAGTTAAACTTATAAAAAAACATAAGGTGAGTGAGGCCGTTATATGGCATACCAAAAGGGAACCTCTATAGACAATTTTATACTTGGACCTACACATACAACGTTTCGCCACACGAGCTACAACCCATTACGAACTACAAATACCAATTTCTGGTCAAATCCTTTAAAAATGTGCAAAAATGATCAAAACGCCGAATATCGGGAGGTACCGTTATACGGGGCTATACCGAAATGTGGACCTATACATACAATGTTTCACCATACGAGCTAGAACCGATTTTGACCCATACGAATACCAATTGATGGACAAAATCCGTAAAAATATGTGGTGAAAATCAACAAAATACCGGATATCGAGCAGTACCGTTAAATGGGAACTATACCAAAACGTGGACCAATATATTTCATTTTCAATACCACCCATCCTAGGCACAATACAAATTGTTCTGCTACATTTTAATGCTCTACGCCAAAAAAAAAAAAAAAATGTGGGCTGTATAGTGATTTCAACAGACAGACGGACATCGGACGGACATTTATGGGGTCTACGATAAATATCTAAGGATGTTACAAACGGAACGACAAAGTGAATATACCCTTCTTTCCACGGTGGAGGGTATAAAAATACTCGTAATGGTTGTGGTAAAATTGTTATGGTTTCTTTGCACTTTGGAATTTAAATATATTTTACCATTTGTTAAAACTTTCAACACTCCCTGATTTTTACCATACCCACATTCGTAATATGCACTCCACAACAATGATATTTTATACCAGATATCAGATACAGTCCACAAATAATCTCTCAAATTTTTTGAAAATCGGTTTAGATTTGGATATCTTTATCAAAATTCAAGTTTATTTTCCACAAAATGGTTAATATTAGCGCAAATGGAATGGATTTTGGGACATACCATTTTCAATACAAACATATTCGGGATACACCAATGCAAAATTTCATATATTCCGTAATTCTATCATGGTTTCAATAGACTGTCGGGTGAACGGATGGATATCTCTAAATCGATTTAGAATTGTATGCAGATCAGGAATATATGTACCTTATGGAGTAAATATGCCATAATTTATCGGAAAGTATTAGAAAGTCACTTGGTCCAAATAATGTGTCAAATTACGTTAAAACACCTGCGTATGAGAATTAATATATATAAAATTATGTTATAACTGCAGCAATTTAAAACTTTCAGGCGAATTAATTAAATTTATAAATTGGAGAAAAATTTGAGATATATTTGGTGGATTTATATTTTTTTTCGTCTGACAACTTCAATTTAGACGTAATGAAAGAACGGATCGAAAAGCTGGTAATATATTAAAAGTGGGTGGATTTCAAGGATTGAGAGTTTTATATACTTTTGTTGGGTAAGTTAATTATGAAAATAAGTACTTATATACCTGTAACTAGTATAGACAAATATTTATAACATCAATTGCTTTCGGTAAATTACGAAATTTTTTGGGTAATTTGCGACGTTGACAAGTCGAACCGATGGAAACAATATTTGCAACTTTTATTTCAATTTTTATATGAAAAGTTACCACTTATTGTCGGTATGGGCAAAAGGTTTAAGTATCTCACCCATATATGATTGATATGATACAAAACTTATTTCACTCAATTTTATTGTAACTTTGAAAATTCGATTCTTCATAGGAAGCAAATTTGACAAAATGGCTACACTTTAAAGTACAGATACCTCAAATTAAATTGTTTAAAAATGTTAGCGTTATTTTTTAACCGATTTGGATGCAATTTAGAATTTACAAACCTCTTTAGGTAAAAATGATACAAATTGTTCCATATATTGCTACCACAATTAAATATGGCCGTAAATCTGATATTAAATGAAATTAACTGCAAACTATTAATGTATCATCAATAAAAATATGTATCATCAATAAATATGAAGGACAAGGAAGGTAGATAGCTCTGGGTGAAACTTCGTTTTGACTTAAATGCAATAGTCATATTAGTGGATCTATAAGAATAATACTACTAACGATTGCTGAGGACATTTTTATCTGCACAAATTTCCACAAAAACTATTAATTAATTGATAATGAGAGAATTTGTCCCAGATCCCACATTTTCCTTAAATAATATTGAAATTAGTGTTATTTGTGTTAAATATTACTCCAATAATTAGACATGTCTTAGAACTATTACGACGTTTAGTGCAAATATCTGTTCGCATTTTCATCACTTCTGTGCCATAATATACATTGTTGGCATAGGTTTATAAAGAACATTTAAATTTCTCACGCTCGTTAAGAAGTTAAATTGTTTATTGTGGGCAAGCTTTTATCTCAACGCTAAAGTGATATATAGACACCCATAATATAATATGTGGTTTAAAGTGCTAATGATAGTGGTGGTTAATTTTTAAGTTCGACATTGACACTGGCATTGCTGCCATTTGCAGTATTGGCTTCTAGATTTCCTCAACTTTAACATGTAATCCAATGTAATTTCTTACATTATGCTACCCACTTTTAGTTCCTCTATGAGAGCGCGTGTATGTATGTAAATAATGTTGAAATGTCCTGCAATATTGTCTTCAAGTTGCCATAACCATGGAACAATATCAACAATGAGAAAAAACACTACAAGAGAGACAACATTGAATCTAATGAGCAAACACTTAACAGTTTTAAGACTGCGAAATTTTTTTCTCCTTTTTGACAAATGCAACCTTACACCCATGCAAAAACACAGACATATATACTTTGTTTTTTTTTTTGTATGCAAGTGAACGCTGTTAATACGTATGATTTTTATTGCAAAATAAAACCCATACATACCGACATTTGTAACACATACACAGAATCACCCACATATACGTAGACAACAAACAATATATGGCTGGACGTAACTAGCCAACTAACTTTAGTTTTGTGTTCTCTTTATTACCATGGGTAACAGAGTCATCATGATAAGTTTACATGGTACATCAATGGATGGTAAGAAGCAAAGCAGTAGGTAGAGATGTATGTACTATGTGTGAGAATAAGAACATTGATGTAAGGATATGAGTAGAATAAAGCACTTTTACACAATATTCACACAGCATTAATGTATTGCGGAAATAAATACGTACTTAAAACATATGAAACTAGTTGAGCACCAGTTCCTGTTCTACTTGCCATGGAGAAAGTCGACTTTATAGTGAACTATGTATGTTGAACATTTTATTTAGGTTTTCAGGGTTTGAAAGTAGTTTTTAATAGAAGTATGCAAGAAAAGTTTTGTAATCTTATGTTACATTAGAAGGTATAGTCAGCGAATCTGGCTGTGCTAATTAGGGAGGAAGTTATTGAACACATCGTGCTGCGATGTAAGCACAAATTCACCGCAAGCACATTAAAGTCGCGAATCAATTGGGCATAGGTTTACAGCTTTGATGGAAAATAATTGGGACAATTTTAAGCATAGTATTTCAAGCTACATCTTTCGTCGTTCTTTACAACTTTGAATATGAAATAAAAGTAACATGTTGCAAGGAATTTTTTTATATTATTTTAATATAGTGGATTTATATGTCCTATTGGTTTTCCGAATTAAATAAATTCTTTTACAAAATAATATATTGCCATTACCCAATTATTGGCAAAGAGGTCGCTAGATATCAGTTCTTAATTTCTGTGCATGGTAAATCATGGGTGGAAGAGATCTGGAGATATCACAGCATATTGGAAAAATCCCGGATTCCAATTCCTGGGTTGGGATAATTATGCCGGTGAATGGCGTCAAGACATACATTTAATAAACCAACATTTTAAACTCAATCGCAGGTTCACTATTCACCCTCAGGGTCCGGTTAAGTTCTCGACTTTAGAGTGTGGATATAACGTGCAAAGCCATTGTGTCAATACACGTAGCTTTTTTTAGTCTTGGGTGGAGGGGCTTAGTAAGATCCATGGCATCCATGCTTTTAGTAGCGTGCCGCATTGCTAATTTCTTGGTACCGGGCGCGAAGTATAGCATCACGACAGATTAGGTTACAAAACAGGCTACTATATTCCCCTTTTTTGTGATAACATATTGAATCTAAAACCAGCAAAGAAAGAACAAAAGGGCAGAGTCGACTATATGATACTCTACACCACTATGTACACTTAATAGAGCTACCAGTAAATACTAAACGTTTGTATTGACAAAAAAAGTGAAATACAGGCTAAGATGAAAAAACTGCAACCGACTTCAGACTGCTGTCATATCTAAGCCACCCGTCCAACGCGTACAAAAGCATTTTGTCCGACAGCACACAAAAGCATTTTGGTGAGAATTTTCCAGAAAAAGAGTTATTCGTAATGGAATTCAAGCGTGATAGTGTGATTTCTTTATATTCGGCTGGAAAACCACAAGTGGATATCGTTACAATAAATCTTCTGTGTCTCGTATCATCGCTCGTTACCATGATACTGGTAGCGTAGCTCGACGTCAAGGAAGTGGACAGAAGAAAACAGCAACATCAGCAGAAATTTTTCGAAAAGTAAAAAAGCGACTTGATCGAAACCCGCGAGGCAGTGGCCAAAAAATTGCTCGTGAGCTGAACATATCGCAATATTCCATTCGGCAAATATTGAAAAATGAGCTGGGGGTAAAGCCATTGAAATTCAAAAAAATTGCAAGAACTTACACCGAAACTAAAAAAATAGACTCAAAAGAGCTAAAAAGTTGCGTCGCTTGGCCGAAAGTGGTGAGAAAACATTCCTTGTCCAGCCGTTTATAAAAAAACAAAATGATCGTGTTTACTTGCCAAAGAGGTCAGCTGAAAATGTGTACCTTCGGTTGGACACCATGGTGTGGGCCGCCATAACAGCCGATGGTCGCTCTCCACTCGTATTAATCGACCGTGGCATCAGAATAAATGCCGAATATTATCGCGAAAATATTTTGGAGGGTGTGTTAAAGCCTTGGGCACCCAAACATTTTGGCCGTAGAACTTGGACGTTCCAACAGGACTCAGCACCATGACACTCAGCACGCACCACCCAAGAATGGTTACAAAATGAGGTTCCTCGCTTTATTTCCAGGGCACAATGCCCACAAAAATCTCCGGATACCAATCCATTAGACTATTGTGTCTGCAGTGTTTTAGAAAGCAAGGTTGACACTAAAAAAGACCAAAGTTTCGATCACCTCAAGCAAGCGTTTTGTCGGGAATATCTGAATGCTTTCATTCAATAAAATAAAAAAAAAGTAAAAATTATGGCGTTTGTTATACCCTACAACACTATGTGTTGGGGGTATTATAAGTTTGATTGGGCCAAAAATTATGTAACACCTCGAAATATTGATTTCCCACATAGGAAAGTATATATGGATCTTCCTATCTCGCCGAGTTGAGTCGATCTAGCTATGTATGTCCGTCCGTCCGTCTGTCCGTCTGTCCGTCTGTCCATGTTAATTTGTAATCACTCTACAGGTCGCAATTATGGCCCGATCTTCACGAAATTTAGAATGGAGGTGGGGCTAGGGTCAGAATAGAACCCTATTTCTTTTGGAGATGATCGATCGAAATGGACCAAAAACTGAAAAAATGTCGGATTTTGCAGTAGCTATACAGGTCGCAATTATAGACCAATCGACGGAATTTCGCATGTGGCTACAGTTTAGGGCGGGGAAGAAGCCTACCAATTTGGGTGGTCATCGGATAATATTTAGCGGGTAAAATAGACCATATCTTTTGTGTTGAAAAAATTCAAAAATTTTCATTAAACCGCGAATATTTTAAATCCCGGCGAAATCACAAAGCCATGACAAGGTTACTTCTGATCTTTACATTGATGTTAACATCCAACAAATTGAATATATAGCAAAATATGTGCGATATATATGTCTATCAAAGAAGATATGCTTGAAAGATCTCTTATATGTCGAGAACGGATGAACTGATTTCGACAGTTCTCATTAATTTAAAATGGCCTCTTGGCAGGAAAGAAACAACATCTAAAAAATCGCATAAAAATATCTCTCTAAAGATGACAATATTGAATTTCTAACATTTTCCCATATTTTTTTCAATTTTGTCACATTTTTGGCATATTTTCATTTTGAATTAAACATTTGGTAATATTTCTACAAAACTAAGTAGTTAGGATATCAGGATAACATATACAGATCGCATTTATGGCCCGATCCTTACGAAATTTTGCATGGGGATAAGATGAGGGTCAGAATAGAAGCCTACTTTTTTTGGAGATATTCGCCATATATTTAGGGGTTGAAATGGACCAAAAAAACTGCAAAATTGTCAGCAGGTCGTAATTATTGCCCGATCCTCACGCACATTTGAATGGGGGTTACTGGCATTTCAAAAAGCCAAGCAGTTTTGGATGGCCATCCAAAAATATTCAATGTGTGAAATAGTTTGCCAACTTTTGTAGACAAAATACGAAAATGTCCATTCCAGAGACTTTTTGGAGAATTCACAAATACAGGAAAGACACACTTCTGACTATGTCGTTAACGCTGATTTCGTTGAAGAACATAGTCAAATGTCTGTATCTCATATAGATGCGTTTCAGTCAAAAACCAATAATAAATGTTAATCTTTTGCCACTTCTGAGAGATTATAGGTGTTTGGGAAATATTGGTTCCAGATCTCGGAAGACCATTTACGTGCAACATCTTCCAATAAATTGGAAATGAGCAAATTAGTTAAAGTTGCTATTATTCGAAAATTAGATAATGAAGCCTGATAGTTTTCTTTTATTATTTGTCACAATATATTGTGGAATTCTTCCGAGTATCTCGCCTATATAAACTGTATTGTTTATTATAGTGTTATAGGGTATTCAACGGTCGGCCCCGCTCGACTGTAGCCTTTGCTTACTTGTTTTTTTTGCAATTTTTTATCTTAACCTGTAAATCATTCAAACTGCGATCGCTACTGATTTCGTGTTACCTTTTAGAACGGTATACATTTGAAAGTGAATGGAACTTGCATATGGAAGTTTGATGTAGGCATTTTTGTGTTGTATATTACGTCTCACATCAAATATCTTTGCTATAGAGTGCGTTATATATCGTATATATATATCGGATTTTAAGATATATCTGAATCAACTTGGTTTAATCTTGACAGACTTTATTCCAGACGAAAGTTGGTTGTATGATCAAAAGTTTAACCTACTTAGACAAACGTATCATTTATACCGAATTGGAGGGAGATATCAACATCTGAGTCAATCTCGATAAAATTTGGCAAGGGTTTATCTGATATTTGCTTTAGGGTACTTAAATATCAAATCAGATGGTGCATATGAAAGATTGCCAAATTGATAAAAATCGGTTTAATTATAGCTACGATTTTTACCAAATTTGGCATACTTGCATCTAGGAAAAGTTCGGTACACAATAAACTTGAAAACGAAATATATATGAGAGCTATATCTTAATTTGAGCCAACTATCAAGAATTTTAATAGAGTTGCTCCATGAGCCAAGAAATAAACTGTGACAATGTTCGTCTCAACCGGACAATACATGTGACGTGTACTGCCACCGTTTACAAGTGGATATGCATAGGACAATTCAGAATTTGATTCTATGAAAAGCACCAAAACGAATGCATGTATGTTACAAACCATTTCATGAATTAAGATTGTATATCTAAAAAAGTTAGTCAACACTTGAAAAAGCAAATACAGACTAAGGTCATAAAACCTTAGAGTAAAGCATTATATATTTAAGAATGTGGAGCTTTTTTAATATGAAATTTTTGAAAGAACCCTGATCGGTATATCAACTCAATTTCCTTACTTTTGTAGAGTGTCTGAGAATTCTGGAAAACGGAACAAACACGTAGAACAACATGAAATAGTTTCAGCTTGAACACATACAATATTCGGTTGGGTTTGAGTGTTTTTGAAACAAATCGACAGCAATTTCATTAAATGGGAGCGATATTAAATTTAATGATGGAACAGTATTTCAGTTTTTTTTTGTTTGTTGTTGCTGTTGCTGTCGGTTTTGTTTCACTTGCTTGTTTCCTTTGGTTGATTGTTAGTCCTCCAACCCAACTCAACCCAGAATCCTGCCAGAAGAGATTTTTACAATAATGATGGTGGGTTAATGGTGGCATGTGCGTGTGTATTACAGAAGAAACTGTGAAAAGACTGGGGAAATGGAGAATAGACAAGGAGTAGCCTTGACTATAGGAAAAACTGACAATGAGTTGGTGGACTCTTATAATTCCGAGATGAGCTTCAGGTAAAGTGTTAAACTACAGCAGCATGTCTTTCACGAATGAATTCTATTAAAATGTTTCTACTTTCTGAATGAAAAAAGAATTCAAATTGAATTTCAAAATATTTGTTAAAATATGCAGTAATTCTTCAAAGTGTTGCCTTCTTGTGACTCCTCTGCCACTTTAGGTGACATTGGCATAAAGAATTTACTCCTCTTGGTAAGGACTTGCATAGAATAAACCTTTACATTTACATGGTAGCAGCTTGCTTGGTATGTTGCCTCGGTGCGGGGTGTTAAGGGCCCATACAAAAAGATGGATAGAAGAATGGGAGTATATTAATAAGTTCAGTCCATTACAACTTGAGGCATCGATTGATGGGTGAACAACAATGACGAGGGGAAATTAACCAATTTATCTTTGTATTCTGTAAAGAAGCAAAACAATCTAACATTTGCACAAACACCCTTACACACATTCGTTCATTCATTCACACTGGCAGGAGTTGTGGATTTACACAATTCCACAATTTGAGCGCACACAAACACCCACACATATCCTTGACAAAAGTTCCAGAGTGAAAGCAAACATCGAAATAAATAAAATCTTTATATAGAATGAAAAGGACAAAAACAAAACACAATCTTAACAACGATGCTACGTTGAAACTGTAGGAATGAATGGGAATAAAAAAAAATCAAAGAAAAAAAATTCAACATCAGCGACAATGATAGAAAGCTTCATGCAATCAAAATAAGACGAAAAACGGATACAGCCATTAAATACAAGAATGGATGTTTGTAGGTACGGACAATGAGTTTGTATTGCCATTTGGTGTGAAGCATTGTATTCGACAGAGTGGCCATGCAGCTTTTGGTCCAACATTGTAATTCTTTGGTGCGGATCAGAAAGAAATTGCAGATTCGGAATATTATTCTGTTTAATGAGGAGTATTTGAAATGCCGCTCCGATAGGCTCTAAAGTAAAATCGGATGGATTCTAGTATCTCAATGACTTAGAAATATTTTTTCTTGTCGCTCCGATGGCCTAAAAAGTAAAATCGAATGGATTCTAGTATCTCAATAAGTATTTAAGAATTTAGTAATGGCCACTAAAGAGTGTCGTGAAGAGAAAGTTTTTTTTTTTTTAATTTGTAAATGTAGGTTTTACTATGATAAACAATATCGTGTAGAAAAATAGCTTTCGAAAAATCTTAAAAAAAGAGATTTAAAAAGAGTATTAACAATTAACTATTGATATAAGAATATATAGAAACCTAGAAAAGAAAAAAATGAAGAAAATATGAGTAAGAACTCAACATATCAAACGTATATATACTTGAAATCGGGGTTAACACTAATATCGATCTTATGCCAAAAAGTAGACTGACGTGACCCACTTTTTAAAATCAATGATTTTTTGTATAATCCAAAGCTATCAATAAAACCTCATCTCTCGATATTAAATATTGCTAACATATCTTCATCAATTGGGGAGATGGTTAAGGGTACAAAAAGGCCTTAAAAATCTTGACCTGGAAAACCGAAATTAGGTTTTGGTTTGATCTACAAAACGAATACTACTATCTGATCGGCTTTTGGGAAATTTTTGGCGAATTAAAAAAGGATGAAGCATCCTTTTTTAATTCGCCAAAAATCCCCAACCCAAGATAAAGCCAAATCGATTGGAAAATATGACCAAGACCCTTGCAAAAACTTTGTAAAAACACTTTCTACATAATAAGGACTAATAAGGACATAATAAGGACTCAAAATATAAATTTGGCAAAATTAAATGGAATAAGTGACCAAAACGGCAAAAATATTAGAATTCGAAGTTAAAAAAGTGGACCGATATGACCATTTTCTGTACCAATAATTCTGAATGTAATTCAATGATCTCTACCAAATTTCTAAGGTCTATTATATTTATTGTGAAATATATCTCGAACTATAAGAGTCAAAACTATACAAGGATCTTAACAATATTTGGCATAGGAATCCAGAATTCCAAAATTATGTAACACCTCGAAATATTGGTTTCCCAAATTGGAAAGTACATATGAATCTTCCTATCTCGCCAAGCTGAGTCGATCTAGCTATGTATGTCTGTACGTCCGTCCGTCTGTCTATGTTAATTTGTAATCACGCTACAAGTCGCAATTTTGGCCCGATTCTTGGACCAATCGACACTGAAGTTTGCGTGGGGCTTGAGCTTAGGGCTGTGCAGAAGTCTTCCAATTTTGTTGGTCAGTGGGTAAAATTAAACCGCGAATATTCCCATTAAACCGCGAATATTTTTACTCGCGCCGAAATCACAAATAGACGAACGGGTCAATTCCGACCGTTACGTAGATGCCAATAGTAAATGTGTAGGATATATATAGCGAAATATATACAATGTGTATATACAAAGGAAGGGGATGTTAGCTATAATGCTTATATCTCAAGAATGGCCCGACCGATTTTGACAAATTTTGTCAATCCAGAATGGCCTCTTTGCATAAAAGAATAAAATCTAAAAATTGCATAAAAATATGCCAATAATGACGTTAATATAAATTTTGTAGTATTTTGTGAATTTGTTTTTATATTTTTCATTTTTGCAACAACAAAATACTATGGTATCCCGAACAAACAAGCCAACACTGTTTTTTTTATATATTTTTCGCATGCGAGTTTTTCATTTGACTTAATATTGATATTTTTATATTTTTTCACCTTACAACACAGGTGGGGTTATTTATACAGATTGCAATTATCGTCCGATCCTCACGAAAATTTTCACAAGGGTAGGGTTAGGCTCAGATGAGCTAGGCCTAATGTTTTCAAAGATGTCCGCAACATATTTAGGGGTTGAAATGGACCAAAAACAGAAAAAATTTCCTGATCACACAATTGAAGCCAATCTAGACGCCTGAGAAGAGAGTTAAGGACAGGGAAGAATTCTAGCATTTTGGATCACCATTGGATTACATTTAACTGTAAAATGGACCACAACAAGTAACAGCACGACGGCAGCCGACAGCCGTGACATAATTTCAAAACCGAAATCTTCCAAATTATATTATTCGCACAATCCCACTTACCCAATAAATACATAAAATTAATAAATAACAGTTTTGTCCGTTGTCGCTTTATTATAGAATTAAAATATATATATATATATATATATATATATATATATATATATATATATATATATATATATATATATATATATATAAGATATGTAAATTCCTCATATAGCAGAACCTTTTAATATTTTCCCTTACACTGATTTTTTGTTCGCATTTTGAATGACATATCATACAGGCTTTTGTTAATTGTTATCGAGTTGTTGGAAATTTCAAAGTTTTTTTCACTAAGAATTTCTAGTTTTTCGATTAAGCCATTATGGAACAATTCTACACAAAATTCTTTATCAAACAACAACATACATTTTACTATTTAATTGAAAATTGCCTGAAATATGATGATAATTATGGAATTAATCTAAAAAAAAAAAACTAAACATTTTTTTAATGAATGTTGGACTAAGAAAACATAATATTTTTTAGCGAGTTGACCACCCTGACCACATTGAAACTAGCCAATGTGGTTTCCACAATGTATGTGACACATTTCTGCTTTTAAAGACGATTGCATTTGAAAAACATTCATTTTATGGTGAGCTTTTAACTCGCAAGTAATCGATCAACCATTTGATTAAGAGCTGTTTTTACATTCGTTTCTATTAATTTTGTTCTTTTCCATTCATTCTTTGTTTTGTACCCTTACTACGACGCATGATGTCGGTCTTTATTCCATTCTTGTTTGAAGTCAACTTGTTAAGAGTGGGAGGAGGTGTAGCAGCAGTCCATTTCAAAAGGAACACCATTAGACTGTATTTGAGAACCTAAGGCAGCATCCACAACAATACAAACGCAAGAAATGAGGTTTATTTTCTTTTTATTCTTTTATTTCAGCTACTGTTCTTATTTCTGCCATGTGTTGTTGTTGTTTCTAACGCCTTTTTCAAAAGTTAAAAGGTTTCGAAAAAAATTGAAGAACACACAATTTTTAATGGCTGTAATGAAAATCGTAATGGCATATCATTTATAAAAAACATAATGTTGATTCCATGTACTGTTATCCTTATGTTTTTAAATATTCTTGTGTTTTACTTTAACTTTGTAATGTGTGCATTTTTGTACCCTACACCACAAGGTGGTCAGGGTATTATGTCTTTGTGCATTTGTTTGTAACAGGCAAAAGGAAACGATATAGACCCACAGTTCCTTTTGATGATCTGCATAGAATCACATTCTGAGTCGATTTATGCATGTCCGTCCGTCCGTCTGTCCATGTATTTTTGTAAACGAAGTACAGGTCGCATTTATTGCCCGATCCAGATGAAATTTTGCACAGATTATTTGTTTGGCTCAAGGACGAACCCTATTGAAATAAGGGTTGGATCGGCCAAAATTTAGATATAGCTATATATATATGTATATATTCGTCCGATTTACCTTTTATTGTGCACCAAACGTCTAATATTTGTCTAAATGGGATGGAATTTGGCACTTACGACCGAATTGAGTCTAGAAGCTTGTATGTCAAATTTGGTGAAGATCGGTTCAGATATAGCTATAGCTTCCATATACATTTTTCATCCGATTTTTTATATCGTAATATGCACTCCGTAACAACGATATTCAGGGAAATATATCAAATCCAGCTCAGAAATATCTTTGCCAAATTTTATCGAGATCGGTTCAGATTTGGATATAGCTCCCATATATATCTTTATTCGATTTCAAATTGATTGTGCACCAAATGGGCAATACAAATCCGAATTTAAAAGATACAAATTCGACATATTTAGCCCTCTAAATTTTTAATTATAATTATAATCATAGCTTGTATGATTGAATTCTCCCATAAAAACTTTTAATTGTTATGTGGAGCTCTACTAAATTAGCAGAGTGGTGTAGGGTATCATAAAGTCGGGCCCGCCCGACTTTAAGGCTTTCTTTACAGCTTATTTTAAAATAAATGCATATGTAGTTTAGAACAACATTTTATATGGTCTAAAATTTCAACAATTTTATTTCAACAACGGAAGCGACTGGAGTTTGTAAGCAAATGTACCTCCAAAAAAATTAGATTTTGTATGCACATATCTATTGATTGTGTACATATATAGTCTTATAATATAGAGGGCGTAACGGAATTTAGAGCGAAAATAATTTTGTAAAATTATATTGAAATCGGTTTAGATATTGTTATAGCTTCCATATATTTTTTCGGCCGATTTAATATATTCGATGCATCAAACACAATATGAATGTCTGATTCCAATGAAGTTTGGAATAAGTGATGGAATTTAGGATTTAATTTCGTGTATTCGATGCACCATACGCACTATGTATCCCCACTTTCAAGGAAATTTGGAATGTATGACGAAATTCGGTACAAAAATAAATTCGTCAAATTATATTGAAATCGGTTGAGGTTCGGATATAGCTCCCATACATATTTTTGGCCGATTTCATATATTGGATGCACCACACACGACATATGTGTCTGCTTCCAATGCAATTCGGAATGAGTGACGGAATTTGAACAATAATAAATGTGTCAAATAATATTGAAATCCTTTGATATTTGAATATAGCTCCCATATCTATATCGGCTGATTTCATGTATTTTATGCACCAAACACGATATGTATGTCCGATTCCAATGAAATTCAGGAGGAAGGAGGAATTTGGTTACAATAATAAATTTGATAAATTAATTAGAAATTGGTTAAGATTTGGATATAGCTCCCATATATATGTATTCGCCGATTTCACATATTTGATGCACCAAACACGGCATGACTTCAATGAAATATATAAGGTGTGACGGAATTTGGTGTAAAAGTAAATTTTGTGAAATTATATTGAAATCGATTTAGATATGGATATGATTTTATTAAGAAGCATTGACACACACCGCTTTTGTAATAGTATTAGGCTACCAGTAAAAAACTACACAACAATTTAATTGATGATACAATTATTACAGGGAAGTATGTTGCCGCATAGAATTTTTTAAAGCACTATTGGCATTTGCTATGAAATTAATAAATCCGAAGGTCAAACCCTTCGTGTATGCTAAAAGCAATTGTTTGCCGTCAAGGTCCAACTCTCAAATAAAAGATTTAATTTTTTAGTTTTGTACGATATAGAAACATCTATTTGTAGAACAGCGTATTTTTAAATCCATATACTCACTGCCTAGTGTTTTTATACATAACCTATCATTTAATATCTAATCTTAATAAAACTTAACAAAAATTATCATTCTTCGAATTGTTTAATTGTATGACTAATACCTACATATGTTGCACCAATTATATTCCGTATGTATACATGACATGAAAAACAATGTACGAAAAATTGGACATAGTACGTGCACTCATTTTGAGATTTCTTCCTTTTCAAATCAAATGGAATTCGTTTTTCACAAAACACTTTTACTTTATGACGAAGTAGATACAGCAAGACGAGCGCCTATTGTAAAATCTGTTTAAATGTCACTTTCACTTTTCCTTTTTAAAACATGTGTTTTCTGTTTTGTTCCTATTTATGGCATCATGCTGATCTTCGGCACACTTCTTAATTCGATTGTGTAATACTTACATTGTGCTATTTTTCAAGTTGCATAATGTACCATGCAAATTTGTCACAAGAACAAATTAAATCGTTGACATCTATACAAAAAGACATTGTTACACGCTTCTTGTTTCGCTACCTAAGAAGTTTAACTCAACTGTTAGATCATGGCCTTACACAGTTAAACTATTTTTGCATTACAGTAGTAATAGCGCGTTCATAAAAAAACAAATATTGGGCCACAACAACTAAATGATTCCCATAATGTTGCAGTACATTGTATAAGGTGTGTAATTCAAAAGGAGTGGTCCGATAATTTCCATGTTCACATCAGGTCTTTGATTGAGAAACATATGTAAATATACCAAGTTCGAAAAGAACCGCCGACTTTTTTTCGCACGTTATGACAGATATGAGCATTCGAAACTGTGAACCTTTGTGAGAGAGGTACCAGAAAGGGTAGGCCTTGCGTTAGTAGAATATCGGAATATGTGAAATTTGAAGAGAATCTGAGGCTTCTGTCGCATTTTATAAATATGAGAACCAAAAGGAAGAGAGGTACCAGAGAGGGTAAGCCTTGCGTTAGTAAAATATCGGAATATGTGAAATTTGAAGAGAATCTGAGGCTTCTGTCGCATTTTATGAATATGAGAACCAAAAGGATTGGTTTGATATATTTCCTCTTCAAACCTAGTTTTGTGTTAATTGAAATGTTTTGATGTGGAAAATTATATCCCATTTAATGAAAGATACAATTATTCAAAATTTTTACCAGTTGTGGGAGATGTTCCAAGACGAATGGTCCGACATATTCCAACTTCACACCTGGTTTGGCGTTGACTGAAATATTGGGATTTATAAATTGGAAGACAATTTGATACTTATTTCGTATTTTACGAACTTCATCTTGACCCGTTGTGGGGGAGATACCAGAAGAGGGTGCGATATAGCCCACCTTTACACCTGAACTTGTGTTAATAAATATATTGGAATGTATGAATTTTTAGACAATCGGAATCTTACTTCTCATTTTATAAGAGTTACTAGCTGAACCAGGTACGTTTCGCTACATATTTTATTGACAAATTTATTTTCTGATGAAATCCTGTCACTACTTCCCAATTTCATTAAAATATAACATGCATAGCGTGTTTTGTGCATCAAATAAACGAAATCGGTCGAAAATACATGTGGGATCTATATCCAAATCTTTTTAAATTCAGTTACATATTCCAAATATCATTGAAATTAGAGATACATAGCGTGTTTGGTGCATCAAATACATGAAATCGGCCGAAAGAGTATATGGGAGCTATATCCAAATACCGATTTATAATTTGAAAATACATTTTTTATACAAATTCCCATCATTACACACTCCAAATTTCATGAAAATGTGGCATACACAGCGTATTAAATGCATCAAATTCGTGAAATCGGTCGAAAATATATATGGGAGCTATATCTAAATCTGAACCGATTTCAATAAAATTTCGCACATTTTGCTCCAAATTCCATTATGCATTCTAAATTTAAAGACTGTATCTGTAATCGATCAATAGATATGTGCAAATAAAATCTAAATTTTTGGCAGGTGCCTCTCATTGTGATGCTTTATCTCCAGTTCCAAGAGGAATTTCAATATTTATATAGCCTATGATACTTTCAGGCGATGTTCAGGAAAATCTGTGCAGTGGTTTTCGAGTCCATAAATTACAAACAAACAAGCAAACATACAAATATTTTCCTCTTTTATAGATATTGATAGTTATTCGAAAATTTGGATCCTTTTGGGAGTCAAACCTAACACCTAGCACTGACAAACATACTGGATTGCACAAAATCGAATGGTCTATTCCCTTTCTATGAGGTAAATTATTCTGGAAATTAGTGGATCGATGTTGCCTATCTCGGAACTTGATCTAAGTTTGACAAATGTCCTAAAACGGATTTGGTCCAAAGAGACCTAGGGTCTAAACCCGTTATTTCGATGAGGCACCTTTTGGCCATATCAAGCGATTTATACCCTCTGTAGCTATGGCTTATGGTATAAAAATAACTTATCGAATGCAAACGTCCTTAAACGGATTTGATCCAAAGAGTCTTAGGTTCTCAAACCGTTATTTTGATAAGACACGATTTAGCCATATAAACTGATATATACCCACTGTAGCCATAAGGCTTAGGGTATAAAAAATACCCTGACAATTTTTATCTTGTAGACAATGGTTATAACTTTGTATTAGAGAGAAAATAAAAATTTCAAATGGCTTGCAACATATGAGCCAAAGGAACCATTTGTATTCTTTGAACAATTCAACTGACATCGCTGCCATACTTTATTGCTCCAAAATAATACTGAGACCATTGAAGACCACTTGAGCTCTTTCATAGGGAGATCTGTGTGCAGTTACTGTTATTATTTTGATTTAGAATTTGATTTATGTTGAAACATTAGAAAGTTAATTTATTAAATTGTTAGCATTCTTAAAATTAACTGTGATTATTATTGAAATCATTTCAATCAGACAAAAACCCCTAATAGCTGATTTCCACGGCAATTATTTGTGAAAGTACAAGTAATTAAAATTTCTCATATAAAATTATTAACGGTTCAGGTGATTCGTAAATCGTTTAAACCATTAATATGCAAATTCATTTAAAAAGGGGTCTCCCATGACTGTTGAATTGCAATTAATAATTATAAACCGAGAAAAGTTTGGAGTGGGAAACGAGTCGGCCGGCACTTGTTCGATATTGTCCGATGAAAATGTTCGTACAACCCCATAGGGGAGAATGAATAACATAGACTGAGTAAAAAGTAACAACTAACACCATCAACGTCAGCAACAGTAGCAAAGCTGTTGACGATGCATGAAATTCGCTCAATTAACGTGCTTTAATTATAATAATTATCAATAAATATGTATTAGTCAACATTAGCAATTAATGGCGAGTGCGTAGGTAATGTTTCAATAATTTATATGAATCTGTTCCTTTCCAAAAATATAAAACATTTTAAAGATATACTACGCAATTCAAATTTAGTATTTTTTTTATAAAATTTTATAAATTCCAACTAAAAGTTTTTAATTTGTTACATTCTTATATACACGTTGTTCCTCATTTATAATTAACTTAGTAATTATTTTGCAGATTGCATTTAAAGTACAACAATTACAGTAAATATATATTCCAGCAACAAAACCTTTAGAGGAGACACTTTATATACAGTGGTGTTGTGGTAATATTATTTAAAAATAATAGAAATAGAAACTAGTTGAAAAATTAACACTTGATGAAACTGTATAATTCGAGTATAAATAAGACTAAGCCACCGGAAAAGTTTAGTAGGTCCATACATAATACCCAGTGAACCGAACACTGTGATGACATAACTTTAAATATGCGTTTTTATCCCCTCCACCATTCTATGGAGGATATATCAGCTTTGTCATTCCGTTTGTAACTCCTCGAAATATTCATAAGAGACATGGTCCATGTCGGTCCTCGTTTTCGTATAGCCCCCATATAACGGTACCTCCCCATATTCGGTACTTTCATGATTTTAGCGACATTATTCAACGGAATTGTTTCAATTTTGGCATTTGAAGTTCGTAATAGATATACGCAGAAACGTTCGAAATATATTAGGATCCAAGTATGTATATATTTGGGGCTGCTTGCAAACAAATATATATTTGGATGCAAACATATTATTCTTGGGTCGAAGTATATATGAGTTTGCAACATTTTGTAACATATTTAAATTTTAATTGTTTGGGTTCAAACATATATTTTATGTTAGAAAATATTTTTTACGAATGAGAGAAAATTTTTGTGATACAGAGCGTAATAATAGCGCTCTCACACATTTTTATTCCCTGCCTTACCCCATAGTAAACATTACCATCGTTCTCCACTAATAAACAAACGTTGTTTTTTTTTTTTTTTAACAACAATAAAGGGATTAAGACTGACCATTTTGCAACAACAAAATACTATGGTATCCCGAAGAAACAAGCCAATACTGTTCCATATATATTAAATTATATACTTCGATACAAACATATATATACTTATTACTTTACTCATATATGTGTTTGTATTGAAGTACATATATGCTTACATCCAAACATATATATATAAATATATATATATATATATATATATATATATATATATATATATATATATATATATATATATATATATATATATATATATATATATATATATATATATATATATATATATATACTTGTATCCACGCATAACTTTACCTGCATCCAAGCATATACATATATTTGCATCTAAGCATATATTTACTTGTAGTACCCAAAAATATTATATGTTTAAGACTGTAGCAAACATATATATGTTTGCTGCAAAATAAGTTTGGAGACATATGTTAGAAAGACAATTTTTCCCTCCGTGTACTACGGCCTAAGACAAAAAATTGTCTGTGCATGTCCACGTATTTGTGTAGCCCCCATAGAATAGTACCTCTCTATATTCGGCGTTTTTAAGATTTTAGCTACATTATTCACCGATTTTCA
Source organism: Musca domestica (assembly GCF_030504385.1). Classification (NCBI taxonomy): domain Eukaryota; kingdom Metazoa; phylum Arthropoda; class Insecta; order Diptera; family Muscidae; genus Musca; species Musca domestica. Next base: position 19,779,414 of record NW_026712328.1, on the reverse strand, counting down.
ACTTTCGCATTTGAATATTGTAATGGCTTATGACAAAAGTTGCTTATGCAGGACCACGTCGTCGTGTAGACCCTAATATAACGGCTACATTCTGTATTTTTAAGATTTTAACAGAATTTTTAACGGATTTGATTTTTTTTTGTAAAATTGCCAAATGGTGGAGGGTATTCAAAATTCGACCCGACCGAACTTACAGCATATTTACATGTTTTTTTTTTGGTTAGTAATTCCCATTTCTTTTACGAATATTACTCCATATATTTATACCCTCCACCATACATAGTATGGAAGATATATTAAGTTCGTCATTCAGTTTGTAATACATCGAAATAAAAATTTAGACCAAAAAATGTATATATATTCTTGATCAGTATAAAATTCTGAGACGATTTGGCCCTGTCCGTCAGTCGGTCTGTTGTAATCACGCTTGAGCCGAATTAAGATAGGAAGCTAGAATTGTGCACAGATCAGTCTTTTGTCTTCAGGCAGGTTAATTTCGCAGATGGGCTATATCAGTCTTCGATATCGTAAAGCCCCATATAACGAAACTGCCCGAAATTCGGTATTTTGATGATTGTAGCCAATTTTTTCAGTGGAATTGTCTGAAAATCCACACAAGGAGTTCCTTCTGAGTACTTTACCCCCTGGAAGAGAATTGTCTATATAGGTCCACGATATCGAATAGCCCCCGATATTCACTATTTCGATGATTTTGGCTCTATTTTTAACGGTTTTGTTTCAAATTTCGTATTTAAAGTTCGTAATGGGTACTATGGCCTATGACAAAACATTACATATGCAATAACGATATGATATCTTGATAACGATTTTAGGTACATTTTTGAACGGAATTTTGCAAAATTGTTAGCGAATATCAATAATGATTTCTAAATTCTCGTTTTTACAAAAACTTGGATATTCGCGATATTGATCAGTACAATTTTTTTTGGGAGATTAAATACATTCTTTTGATCGGCACATTATATACCTGTTTCGTCAACGACCATAGTATTGACGATATGATTTTTTTTACGGTAAAATCCTTAGCGTTTTCTTCAGGACCTTCTAAAGTAAATGTCCAGCTTTTGTCTGCAATCGGAAGATAGATGTCACCCTACGTTTACCACATACCTTGAACTTAATATTTAAATGAAGGTTATAAAACTTCTGAAGCTAGAATCGTGAAATTTTGCACGAGCTCTAGTCTTGGTGCATAGGCGTGTGATAATTCTAGATTTTTGGAAATTTGTACTAAAGAAGTAAGTAAAGTACAATATACTACTAGGAATTGAATATCTTGTATTGGACGAACGAAATGAGCTAAAATTCCGGAATTTGGAATGAGAGTCACTGATGGAGGATAGATGTACAAAAGAGGTTTGGGGAAATTAAACTTTAAGGTTACGAAAAGTTCTATTGACATTTAGAATCAAGGTTGAACAGTTAGACTGATATATAAAGTTGTATTTAGTTTTATCGCTAGATTGACGGGCTATCGTCCAAATCTTGTGTGTCCAAAGTTACATAATAAATAAATAATATTTTACATCACTGTATATAGGAAGCCTTTACCACCAAGGGTCACTGTAAAAACGCATCCATATAAAATTGTTGGATGCGAACAAAATATATTGCATCATGTTATTTTAAATGAGTTCTAAATGAATATGTTTCCATGTCTATAATAATAATTTTTTTTTTGCGCAAGGGAAAACAGAACTGTAGAGAATAAACTTGTCATGCACATGGGGCCAAGTGGTGCAAAATGTATGATTAACAAGAATGGCAGTAATTATATTTAAATTGTTTTGTTGCACCTTGCTTGCGCATTGGTTTAAATTGACGTCGTCATCCACGGCCAACGATAATATATGTACATATGTTTAAATAAAAAATAAGTTGGCTTTAATAATTTGTATTAAATGATATTCATACAACATGAGTTCTGTGCACAGCAAAATTACTATATTCCGGTGCAATATAAAATGGTGGCCCTACGGACATGGTCGAAATGAAGACATTCCACATTGTGGCTTTGACTTCCATAGTAGGCTTCAATCTGTGAAGCACTTGTGAATGTTTCAGGTTAAATGAACTTTCTCTCAATGCTGATCATTGGTGTTACTGGTCACTATCATTTCTGTTGTGATGAGCTCAGAATCTGAAACAGATGATAACAGCGTTGGTGTTGTTGTTGTATGAGCGGTGGAGAAGCGATACGCTTCAATCGATTGCAAACATGCGAATAATAATAAGGGTGATATTTTAATGGCTTAATCATATTGAACATGTAGCCTTACAAAGGACGCAATATAATTGGTATTACACAGAAGGATAATATACATTAACAGCGCGTATTCACAAAAAGTTTAAACAGATGCAAAATATAAAATGATGCATGTGTGCGGCATGTCGTTTTTTTTTTTTTTTGCGAAAGGATCGTGATCTTTGTACAATGTTGTCTTCGGTGATGCTGAGAAATTTAATAATGGAGTAGAACAGAGTATTGAATGATGAAATCTCTGTAAGAATCTTATTTTTCAGTATTTTAAATAAAGATTTCGCTCAAGCTGGAAAAGTACGCTAAGAGAACGTACGCTTTTTTCAAATTTTTTTCCTCGACAACTTTGCCTAGATTTCCTATAATAATATTTCCAAATCTCCCTCTCCATACGTAATGGTTGATATGACCCCAAACTCGAATTTCTACTTTATAAAATTAAACGATTTCTCTAGTTTCGATTCGAATTGTATATAAGATACCAAAAATTAATATAAGATCTTCTAAAATTGTTATCGTTAGAAATTGGTGATAGATGGACCATTAAAAAATAGATTTTTTTTGAATTTTATGAAACTGTGGTCAGGGTGCATTCTTTGCGCATTTGTGTGTAACTGTGAGAAGGAAACGAGGTAGACCCATAGTTACATTTGAGGATCTATATAAAATCACTTTCTCAGTCGATTTATGGAAGTCTGGCCGCCGCAGGTCGCATATATTGTCCGATCGAAGTGAAATTTTGCACAAACAAATATTTGCAACAAAAGTGTAATATCAGCTCAAATAGAATAGATTTTGGGGGAATTTTTTAACTTTTTTAACAAAGTCGAAATACCCAAATGCCGCGGTAAAATTTATCGATTCAATCGATGTAATGTATGGTATATCTAACATACAAGGTGGCACAAAAGTATACTTCCGATGTTTTTTGGATGCAATTGCCAATCGTAAAATTTATAGCATGATAGGAGGCCACCTCTTAGTTAGTTCCTTTCGGTTTCAAATTAACTTGATGTATAATACATAAATTCCCTATATAAATTTTTATATATTCCCTATATAAATATAAATATTGATACCCCACACAGTCGGCCTGTCCGATTTTTGACCTTTCCTTACTGGTTTATAGAGCCCATATATAGACGTTAAGCCCTAAAATAAGGCCATGCGGCATTCTACTCCAATATTTGTTCCATACAACACTATGTGTTAGGGGTAGGGGATTATATGTTTGATTGGGCTAAAATTTATGTAACACCTCGAAATATTGGTTTCCCATATAGGAAAGTATATATGAATCTTCCTATCTCGCCGAGATGAGTCGATCTAGCTATGTATGTCGGTCCGTCTGTCCATGTTAATTTTTAATCACGCTACAGGTCGCAATTATGGCCCGATCCTGACGAAATTTTGCATGGAGGTGGGGTTATGGTCAGAATATTGCTATTGTTTTGATGGCACAATATTTAGGGGTTGAAATGGATCAAAAATGGAAAAATCCCGATTTTGCAGTTGTTTTACAGGTTGCAATTACAGACCAATCGACGTGGAAGTTAGCATGGGGCTAGAGCTTAGGGCTGGGCAGAAGCTCTCCAATTTGGATGGTCATCGGGTAATATTAAATGGGTGAAATAGACCATAACATTTCTGTTAAATAAAATCAAATTTTCCATTATCGCAAATAGTTTTAATACCGGCGAAATCACAAAAAGGTCAATTCTGATCTTTACATGGATGCCGATTGTAAATATATCGGATATATAGCGAAATATATGCAATGTGCTTCTCAAGAATTTTGAAAAAAATTGTCAATCGCATGGCATAAAAGAATAAAATCTAAAAAATCGCATAAAAATATGCCACTAATGATGTTAATATATATTTTGTAGGTTTTTGTGATATTTTTTATTTTCTTCATATATTTTATCGCATGCGATTTTTTTCAAATTGAAGTGTATATTTTGTAATACTGTTTCATCTGACAACACAAGTTGGGGTTATTATATACAGATTGCAGATTGTCCGATCCTCACGAAAATTTTCATAAGGTCTAACCCTATTGTTTTTTTAAGATGTCGGCAATATATTTATGGCTTCAAATGGACCAACACCTAAAAATGGTCTTGATTTTGCAGCCGTTATTAACGTCACAAAATTAAGGTGTAAAAAGTAACTAACTTACAGGCGAAATCCAAAATACACAAAAGGAGAATTTCTGGCTGGCATAAGCTGATTTCGTTGACAAATATGGCCAAATATCGTAGACAAGCAAATCATATAGATAAGTCTAAATTTGGAGATACAGAGGAACTTCTTGTATCGTATCAAAAACAAGAAAAATTTTCCTGATAACGCAATTGAAACCAATCGACACGGAGAAGAGAGTTAAGGACAGGGAAGAAGTCTAGCATTTTGGATGAACATTGGATTATATTTCGCTGTAAAATGGACCACAACAACTAACAGCACGACAGAGTTCGTAAATATTGGGCAAATGTTCCCTGTTAAAAACCCTTAGCTTTTTGAACAGCCAGTGCTCTATGAAATAATTTCAAAAGCAAAATCTTCCAAAATGGATTTGGACGTAAGGGGGCATTTAACTTATTGTAGTGTTTTAGGTTATCATATGGTCGGCCCCGCACGGCTATATCCTTTGCTTACTTCTTTTTAGATAAAGTTTCTTTAAAAGGTTTACAATTGAATATAATGCATGATAGGTGGAATCCCTTTAGACATCTGAAACAAAATTCAACTATTTTAAAAATTATCGAAATACCAAGGGTCAATAGTTCTAATAATTGTATTAATTTGCAAAATTCATAAGAAAATAGAAACAATAATGTTCTTTAAAATCTTGGTATAAGAAACAAATATCGGTTCAAAAAAGAAACTTTCAACTTTTAGTTTGGTTGACATATTTTCAAAGAACTCAATCATTATTTTCCTTAGTTTTATTTCATATATTTAACTGAAAAGTGTATCTTGTTTCTGAGAAGGTTTACGGCGGGTTAAATTTTTTAGCACTTAAAAAATCCACAAAATCAATTGTTTATGATAATTAGAAAAAACTCAATAGCCTTCCATATCTCCACCATTCCCCGTAAAAGAGCTCACTCAGAAATCCAGTAGAGTATAGCAATACCTCCATTTTGTCTAAATATTTGTCTAGTTTAATATTACTTTGAACTTCGTTCGATGCACAGCTATCCACCAAATTGGTCAGCTCTTCATAAGATTTGGTGTATCGTATGGTGTATAAAGGCGGCATCATTATAACATGTTCTAGACGGCTAAACGGCATATTTTTGATCAACCGACTGGAGATATTTGTTAGGGTTATTTAGCGGAAATATTTGTGTAAGTGTGTGTGTAATGTTGGCTTAACTAAATTTTTGTTTGAAACTGCTGCGAACACCTTCCTTTCCAGCTACATCTAATTAAGGGCACTTTAAGCCACTATGGTGCTACATAACCACCACCACCAAACACGGGTACGGCAAGTTGTTGGCAGTGGCTTTCTATTGACAGGTAGAAAATTTATACCTTTGTGTTTCTCAAATGGTGCGTAGTTCAGCAGTAATGGTGGCGTACTCGGTACGAGCGTTAGAGCATTACGACTCAAATGCGATACAAGTCCATGAGGATGATCAAAGGGGAGACAAAAGAACCAACAACAAAAGTAATATGGAAACTGGTTAAAGGTGAACACAAAAGGTATTTTGTAAATAATTTTAAGGTCAATGGCTGATCATTGGATGATACCGTTGCAGTTGCTGACGATTGTGATGGTGCTTGTTGCCTATGTGGCCAATGTGTTTGAAGGCAGGTAAAAGAGAAAATATTGACACCGACCGATTTTTTTCTATTTTGAAATTGTATTAAATTTGATCATGATGGAAACGTTTTTTAAGCTATAAACAGGAAAAAAGTTCAATAAACTTTTTTTGAATTTTAAGATTTTCTATGCATTTTAAGCTAAATATAATTTTTTATAGAGTTTTCAAAATATGATATCGATCTTCCGTTGACTACCAAGGAAAATAACTCAAGAAAGGAGTGTACTTAGTAATCCTTTTGTCAAACTTAAATCGATCATGTGATCCGTAAATTATCGTAATTGGAAAAACGTAGCGTCGTTGTTTTCTCATTTACATCAAATTATCAAAATCAGAACCCATCTCCAAAAAAATTGGCAAATATATTTTTGTGCCGCTTTTATACCCTACAGCACTATGTGTTGGGGGTGTTGAAAGTTTGATTTAGCAAAAAATTTTGTAACGCCTTGAAATATTGGTCCCCCATATAGGAACCTATATATGGATCTTCCTATCTCGCCGAGTTAAATCGATCTAGCTATGTATGTCCGTTCGTCCGCCTGTCCATGTTAGTTTGTAAACAAGCTACAGGTCGCAATTATGGCTCGATCCTTACGAAATTGAAGTTGAAGGTGGGGTTAGGGTCAGTATAGAACCATATTTTGCAGTTTTCTATAGACCACAGTTATGAAATTTGCATGGAGTTAGAGTTAAGGATAGAAGCCTACCAATTTGGATGGTAGTCGGACAATATTTAGAGTGTAAAATAGAACCTAATTTTTATATAAGAAAATACGAAAATGTCCACTACACCGCGAATATATTTTATCCCAGCTAAATCAAAAATACATTAAAATGTGTTAAAGTGACGCTGATAGCAAAGAAATCGGATATATAGCAAAATAGGTAAAATATATATGTAAAAGAAATATATCTTATTTATTCTGCTTTTAAGTCCCGAACTGTTGAGCCGATTTTCACAATTCGGAATGGTTTCTTGCTAGAAAGGGATAAAAAAATACCAATAAAATTGAATATATTTTTTCTATTTTTGTCATATTTTTTGTCGCGTGCGATTTAGTCACATTGATTTACAATTTTGAATTGTAAATTTTCTAAATCTGTACACCCCGCTACGATATTTTTCATTGGGGTAAGGTTAGGGTTAGAATTAAAGCCTACTGTTCTTAAGATGTACAGTTAAGGGTTCAAGTGGAATAAAAAACAAGTAAGCAGAGGCTACAGTCGAGCGGGGCCGACCGTTGAATACCCTACAACACTATAATAAACGACACAGTTTATATAGGCGAGATACTCGAAAGAATTCCACAAGATATTGTGACAAATAATAAAAGAAAACCATCAGGTTTCGTTCTCTAATTTTCGAATAATAGCAACTTAAACTAATTTGCTCATTTCTAATTTATTGGTAGATGTTGCACTTAAATGGTCTTCCCAGATCTGGAACCAATATTTCCCAAAGACCTCTCAGAAGTGGCAAAAGATTAACATTTGTTATTGGTTTTTGACTGAAACGCATCTATATGAGATACAGACATATGACTATATTCTTCCACAAAATCAGCGTTAACGAAATAGTCAGAAGTGCGTCATTCATGTATTTGTGAATTCTCCAAAAAGTCACTGGAATGGATATTTTCGTATTTTGTCTACAAAAGTTGGCAAACTCATTCACACATTGAATATTTTTGGATGGCCATCCAAAACTGCTTGGCTTTTGCAATGTCCGGTAACCCCCATTAAAATGTGCGTGAGGATCGGGCGATAATTACGACCTGCTGACAATTTTGCAGTTTTTTGGTCCATTTCAACCCCTAAATATAGGGCGATCATCTCCAAAAAAAGTAGGCTTCTATTCTGACCCTAATCTTATCCCCATGCAAAATTTCGTAAGGATCGGGCCATAAATGCGATCTGTATATGATATCCTGATATCCTAACTACTTAGTTTTGTTAGCTTTAGAAATATTACCAAATGTTTAATTCAAAATGAAAATATGCCAAAAATATGACAAAATTGAAAAAATATGAGAAAATATTACAAAATCAATATTTTCATCTTTAGAGAGATATTTTTAAGCGATTTTTTAGAAGTTTTTTCTTTCCTGCCAAGAGGCCATTCTGAATTAATGAGAACTGTCGAAATCAGTTCAGCCGTTCTCGACATATATGAGATCTTTGAAGCATATCTTCTTTGATAGACATATATATCGCACATATTTTGCTATATATCCGTTTTGTTGGATCTTAACATCAATGTGAAGATCAGAAGTAACCTTGTCATGGCTTTGGATTTCGCCGGGATTTAAAATATTCGCGGTTTAATGAAAAATTTTGAATTTTTTCAACAAAAAAGATATGGTCTATTTTACCCGCTAAATATTATCCGATGACCACCCAAATTGGTAGACTTCTTCCCCGCCCTAAACTCTAGCTACATGCGAAATTCCGCGTCGATTGGTCTATAATTGCGACCTGTATAGCTACTGCAAAATCAGTCATTTTTTCAGTATCTGGTCCATTTCAACACTTAAACATATGGCGATCATCTCCAAAAGAAATAGGCTTCTATTCTGACCCTTACCCCACCTTCGTGCAAAATTTCGTTAGGATCGGGCCATAATTGCGACCTGTAGAGTGATTACAAATTAACATGGACAGACGGACGGACGGACATACATAGCTAGATCGACTCAGCTGGGCGAGCTAGGAAGATCCATATATACTTTCCTATATGGGAAACCAATATTTCGAGGTGTTACATAAATTCTGGCCCAATCAAACTTATAATACCCCCAACACATAGTGTTGTAGGGTATAATTACATATTTCTATGTAGTCGCTCTATTGGCCACAGTTGAAAACAAAACGACATGGAATTTCGCATCAGAAAAGAGTTAATGTCAGGGAAGATGTCTAGCATTTTGGACGACCATTGGGTTATATTAAGCTGTAAAATGGACTACAACTTTCGTGTGAAATTGTTTTGAATACCTTACAACAAGACGGAGTGCAGGGCTCTTTGACATTATTTAAAAAAACGAAATCTTCCAAAATGCATTTTGACATAAGAGGACTTCGAACATATTGTAGTGTTGTAGGGCATCACATGGTCGGCCCCGCAAGACTATAATCATTGCTTACTTATTGATATATTACGGCTTTGGGGATGTAAACAGAAAATAAGATTAAAAATATCCATCTAGGTTGAAATCTGTCATATGTGCCAAAACATACATTTCGAAATCGGATGAAGTTATATATGGAAACTAAATAAAATTTATATCTAAATCTACACCCATTACCACCAATTTCAACAAGAAAAATTCTTAAACAAAACAAATTCTTAAACCAAACAAATTCTTAAACCAATAAATTTTATTGCAATCGACAATAACAAATGAAATCCGTTATTTTCCTACAAAAATATATGGTCAGACGAACGGAAAGACGGACGTGGACACGCATAAGTTGACTTTCCTATATAACACTGTGGCGTAGGTAAAAACAATGCTGACAAATTTCTCCTTGTAACATAATATTAGCATAGTGGCCCTACCGTTTGTTTAGTTTTATTGATCCCATTTTCATAAAAGCGATAATGTAAGAAAAACTATTTGTGACTTCGTTAAATATAATTTTTTACAAAGATGGTTTGCAAATTCAACTTTTTATTCATTATTTTTTTTTTATTCCACGCCTTTTCTAGATCTTAATTTCGGTGAAATTTAAAAGAAAGTAGTAATCATATTTTGATATATTTTAGATGATGTGATGTTTGTTTCAAATTAAAATATGTGAAGGAAATTGAATTTTGTGATTTTTTGCTAAAACAAAGCTAAATTTTCACAACATATTTCGCTTTCATAATTTTTTATACGAGTGGTATAAAAAAATTCTCATATTAAAAGGATTATTATTTTTATACCCTACAACACTATGTGTTGGGGGTATTATGAGTTCGATTGGGCCAACAATTATACATCACCTCGAAATATTGGTTTCTCACATAGGAAAGTATATATGGATCTTCCTATCTCGCCGAACAGTGTCGATCTAGCTATGTATGTCCGTCCGTCTGTCCATGTTAATTTGTTATCACTCTAGAGATCGCAATTATAGCCTGATCTTCACGAAATTTAGAATGGAGGTGGGGCTAGGTCCAGAATAGAAGCCTATTGCTATAGATGATCGCATAATATTTAGGGGTGGACTAAAAACTGGAAAATTTCCTGATTTTTCAGTTGCCCTACGGTCGCAATTATTGACAAATTGACACGGAAGTTAGCATGGGGCTAGAGCTTAGGGCTGGACAGAAGCCTTCCAATTTTGATGGCCATCGCGTAGTATTTAGTGGGTGAAATAGACCATTTTGACCATAGACATTTGTGTTAAATAAAAGTCAAATTTTCCATTAAACCGCGAAAATTTTTAATCCCGGCGAAATCACAAACGAACAGCTCAATTCTGACCGTCACGTTGATGCCGATAGTTATTATATCGGATATTTATAGAGACATATATAAAATGTATATATACAAAGGAAAGAGATTTTAGCCAGAATGCTTATATTTCAAAAATGGCTGAACCTATTTTGACAAATATTGTAAATTCAGAATGCCTTCTTGGCATAAAATATTAATTTTAAAAAACCTATGCGGTTTTTCCAAAAATTATTATTCCAAAAATTATGTTAATATAGAATCTGTAGTATTTTGTGACAATTTTTATTGTTTCATATTTTTTATCGCATGCGTTTTTTTTTTAATTTGGCTCATAATATTGAAGTGTACATTTTGTAAAATTTTTCACCGTATAACACAGGTTGGAGTTATTATATATAGATTGCAATTATCGTTTCATAAGGGTAGAAGGGTTAGGCCTGTTGCTTTTAAAGATGTCCGCAATATATTTTTTGAAATGGATCAACAACTGGATATTGAAATGGACCAACAACTAAAACTGTTCCTAATTTTGCAACCGTTATAAAGGTCACAAATAGAAACCAAAGGACACGAAATCTCGCGTGAAGTTTGAGTTTAGGACAGCGTGTTGTATGGACCAATACTTTTGTGTGAAAAATACGAACATTTCCATTATGCCGAAACGCTGAAAATAACTTTCAGGCGATATCCAAAATACACAAAAAGGTGAACTTCTGGCTTTTTATGCTGATTTCGTTGATAAATATAACCAAATATCGTAGACCAGCCAGTCATATTGATGCGTCTAAATTTAGAGATACGTAGGGGGTCTTGCTTTTGGAGATGATCGCAAAATATTTATATATATATTTGTTTTTTGATCTCTGGTCATAATTTCGGAATATTTTTAATGCACATACATAATTTATTTGCTAAAAGGAAATAATCTTTTACATGTTATTTCCATGATTATCGTAAGTGCATGTATTATCCATTAACATTTAAGTAGTATAACTTTTAAGCTATCTATTTTTATTGACTTTGCCCAAAATCAGTTATTTATTCTTTCCGCCTTCTATACTAGTATCACATAAAAACACAATACCTTTAAGATTTATAAGAAAAATTAAATATTAATACATTTTAAATTTATTCCGAAATAATGATCTCGATGTAGATCATTTCCTGTCAAAACAAGTCATTGATCGAAAAGTCATAAACTTCTTTAGTTTTGGGAAGAATATATTCTTCCCACGTTGGCTAAGAGTATGTTTTCCATAATACTAATCCTAAACAAACATCCTCGGGAATTTAATCTACTGCACAAACACACATCACACACACATTCAATCACCATCACCCAAATATTTGTCACTTTCCATTTCGATGTCCATCATTCATCGAAGGATCAATTGCTGAACTACATTTAAATACATACCGCCTACAATTGACTTTTAAATCCTCTTAATCCCTTTATAGTCCTTGACTCTTCTGTTTTATGATGTCAAGCTGATTGCCTGTCTGACTGGCAGTGAGTGTAGTAAACGAACGGGTAGTGAATGCGTGGCTGTGTAACAAATGCATACGCAAATATTTACAAAGTCAAGAATTGCCACATAGAGGGAGAAAAAGGAAAAGTTAATCCCTTTAAAATGAAATCCTTCTACTATGTCAACAAAGACTGACCCACTGCTGGTTATGCTAAGGTCACGTCTACGACATCGTATCTCCTTATCGGGCAAAATAACTTTCCCAGATTAGTTTTAATCCGACGGATTCTATTGATTTTGTTTTGTCTACAATCTGGAACAATTTCCATTTTATTGCATATGGTCTTTTCACTTTCTTTTTCCAATCCTTCCTTGCATTGTCGTGCTATAGGTCAAGAAAATTCTGCAATTGATTTCACTATTTGCATATGTGAAACTAGGTAGCAGTTGTCAAACAAACAGTAGAATAATGTAAGAATTCCAGTAGTTTTTGTGGGTCCTAATGTTGGACAACTGCATGTCTGACTTCAGTACCGTTTTAGTAGCGTAGTGTTCAACTTGTTGCATTCGGATTTTCTGCAGCAACGGTTTTGGAAAGTTTTTGTAAGTATTAAAACATATGGAAGATAAATGTAAATATATAAATAAATAATATAAATGCTTTGGTACACATTCATTTCAATGACCACGTAATAAATAACAAAATCCTGCAATTAGGCTAATGCGTTAGTCTTTTGAATAGAAAAAGTCCAGGCGAACCTGTCTATAATACACATGAACCGAAAGAGGAGGAGTTTGGTTGGCGTTTTTTTTTTTTTTGGAAACAAAATTTTAAAGTCGAATTAAACCAAGACTATATTAATTCGGTAAGTGAATATTTTTTTCATATTTTTGTCAAAACGCTTATAACATCTATTCATCAAAAACCCCATAAATTCAATATATTCTTAGTCAGTACAAAATTCAAAGTTGCCTGTTGAACAAATATAGACGTAACAAAAATACAAAAATAAAATAATAATATATGTCGTAGATGTTTGTGTAAGATATTTGGTATATCGGTCCATATTTAGGTATTTTGAAGGTTCTGACATGATATTCCATCCAAATTAATTGAAATATAATATTTCAAGTTCTCTGTGTGTAGTTAAACTCCTTGAAATAATATTAGACATTAGGCTAATTTCTGTGACAGTCCCTATATAAAGACCCCTAATTTTGCGTGTTTTGAAGAATTCGACCCCATATATCAACATCGTAAAGGCTATAAAAAGTTTGGCGTGGTCAAACTTTTAGTAGTTTTTAGTTGTTAAATGAAAAAATGGCAATACTGTATTAATCGATCTAAAGTGCTAATAAAGTGGTAAAACAAAATATGGTACTCCTTTCGAGGACAATCGAATAAATAAATGAGAAACTTGAAAACTAACATGAACAAGTAAATAATCAGCTAAGCAGCTTTTTATACCATCCACCATTTGGAAACAAATTTTAAATTTTTTAAAACAAAAAAAAAAAAAAAAAAAATCCGTCAAAAATACCACTTAAATGAAAGCCGTTAAGTGGGGATATACGAAGACGTATCACCCTACAGGGTGAGATAAAAAAAAATGCATCAAAATCAAACGCAATAATTTTTGCTTTTTTTTTATTTTTATTGAATGAAAGCAAAAATGTCGGAAATATCATCAAATTTTAGAATAAGTTTAGATTTGTTCAAATTGGTCACCTTTGGCACGTATTATGACCTTCAAACGGCCAATGAATCCCCCATACTCTGCCCGAATGTTGCTCTGCGGTATTTTGGCCCATTTCCGGTGAAGCGCTTGCTTGAGGTGATCGACAATTTGGTATTTTTTAGTGCCAACAATGCTTTCTGAAATACTCCACTCACAATAGTCCAACGGATTGGTATCCGGAGATTTTGGTGGCCATTGTGCGCTGGAAATGAAGCGAGGAACCTCATTTTGTAACTATTCTTGAATGGTGCGTGCAGAGTGAGATGGTGCTGAGTCCTGTTGGAATGTCCAACCAAATTCGGCAGTTCACCACTTTCGGCCAAGCGAAGCAACTCTTTAGCTCTTTTGAGTCTATTTTCTTTCTGTTGCGGTGTAAGTTCTTGCACTTTTTGGAATTTCAATTGCATTACTCCGAGCTCATTTTTCAATATCTGCCGAATGGAATAGTGCGATATGTTCAGCTCACGAGCCATTTTCGGCCACTGCGACGCGGGTTTCGATCAAGTCGCTTCTTTCCATTTCGAACCATTTCTGCTGATGTTCTTGCTTCCTCCCGTCCACTTCCTTGACGTATCATCAAAATTCCGAATATCGAATATTATATGATATGTGGGGGTCTATACGATGTCGTGGACCTATAAATATAATTCTCTTCCAAGGGATAAAATACTCACAAGGAACTCATTGTGTGGATTTTCAGACAATTCCATTGAAAAATGTGGCTATAATCAAAAAAATACGGAATATCGCCGTTATATGGGGGATATGCAATATCGTGGAAATTGACCTGCCTGTAAACAAAGGACAGTTCTGTGCAAAATTTTAGCTTCCTATCTTAATTGGTTTCGACTGTAGCGTGATTACAACAGACGAAAACAGACGAAAGGACATCGTCTTAGAATGTTACGCTGATCAAAAATATATATTTTTTGTTGAGTCTTAAATTATTATTTCGATAACTTATAAACGGAATGACGAACTTAATATACCCTCCATGCTATGTATGGTGGAGGGTATAAAAACGGTTTATGACTCTCCCATATAAATTAAGAAAATCATATAAACATTCAAACACCTGGATCAATGTTTGTTCAGGTTCCATTTTAAGCAGCAAATGTCATTGAAATCTATTTGGCAGTACAATTACCATTGCGGCCGCCGCATTGTTGGGCGCTATATAAAAACGTCTGCTATAGTGGTGGTGTTATCAATGGCGAATTTCAAATAGCAAATTTAAAACGGTCCGGTTGAAAAATGTGGCTACAACAATTCAAACACGGAATGACCTAATGTATTGTCATATAGGGGATATATGAAAACGTGGACCTATATAGCAAATGTTCTGCTACCGGAGCTATAAACCGTTACAAATTACAAATACCGAATTTTAAACAAACCGATAGGGAATTTCAAAACCAAATCGTGCGCATTGGGGCGACCTGGGGACCCTCGATATAGTTAATATTGACTTTTTTGTACCTTTTGTTTTGAGCATCCCTGTAATGGTAATGATACGTGAAAAATTGGCCAAAAATCATCAAAATAACGATTGTTGAGGGCTACACGCAAACATTAAGTTCGGCAGGTTCGATCTTTTATTACAAAAAAAAAAAATAAAATAAAATAAAAAAAAAAAAAAAAATTAATAATAATAAATGTATCGTGGTTCAAACGTGTCAAACGTGGACTTATATGAGCAATGATATACCACGAGAGGTAAAGCCCATAAAAAAACTGTAACAACCAAATTAAAAATTGCGAATAAATGTGCTACAATGACCGATACAATTTTCTGAACCTAGAACCAAATACGAAGTACAAATATCTTAGACAAATTCGATAGAAAAAAATGAATCTTAAATCAACAACATGCCAAGTATCCCAAGATACCGTTATATGAGAGATATAGTAAAACGTGGACCTATCAACCACCAGTGATAAAACCCATTACAAACTCTCAATACCAAATTTCAATAAATTTCGGCAACAATTTGGAACAAAATTATCAAAATACCGATTATCGTGAGTTACTGTTACAGGGAAACATGGACATATACAGAAAAAGTTTTCTATTATTAGGAGTTATAACTAATGAGTTCATTTCTAATTAAAAGCCAGATTTTGTGGTTTTTGGGTTCACCTTTCGTATAATCCTCATATACCTGGAAAAAAATTATTAACAAAAACCTACGATCGTTCTGAGTTCTCTCTGCCGGAAAGATCAAAAATTTCTGATTTCCAAGTTATCATGTTCTTCATGCCCTTGTAAGTTTTACTTTGGTTCATTTAAATTCCCGACACGATGTCGTGTAGTCATGTAAAAGAGCTAACATGGTTTTTGATCTTAAAGGCGGGGCCAGTCATAATAACGTTCCAATTGCTTCATATTTCCGTCCTCTATCGTAGTAAATAACATTTAATACAATATTGGAAAATGTGAATTCCTGTTCAACTAACCCTAACCCAGTCTCCAAAATTTGTTGGGGTCGGGTCAAAATTGCACATGCAGAGTGATTACAAATTAGCATGGACAGATTGATAAAAGGACAAACAAATTGTACTACCAGAACAAATGACAAGAACAATAAATAAGGCGTAGTTTTAGGAAGTAACAAAAAGTATTATATTGAACGAAAAATCATTTTACGATTTTCCAAAAATATTACCCGGAAATACAGTGCTATTTTTAAATTCCCATAAGAGTACTTAAGCACTGTGTTCATACACTACAGTTGCAGTCATTGAACAAATAGACGATTTTTCAAATACCATTTAGCTAGAAATCTTAGTCTACACTAAAAATAAACCTCTCCAAAGTACGAACAGAAACACGACATCAATCAATATTTTCGAAATATAAAAAATGAGCCATTCACAGCACACCTGTTGTTGGTTGGCCAGCATCAATCGAACTTAAGAATAAGTGGAGTTTTTTTTCTCTTAACGAGAGCAGAAACAAGTATCTGCCAAAGCAATAACACCACCAGCACCAGCGAAAGGAACTTTAACATCTCAAGCGAAACTATTTCAAAGAAGTTGGACTAATGCGCCAGCATGCAAACAAACATCCACTGCTGCCACATACCGTTTAAGGATAATTAATGAGTCGTGATCGCGTTGCATTATGGCGATCGATTGATAGGTTTTCGTGCAACACAAGCTCTTCAGTTTTGCTGAAGGCATTTGAAAGGACTGAATAAGTGGAATAAGTTGTAGCCGAACATATCAATGGGTGGAGATGTGGTTCTTTGTTGATGCATGAAGTACAGGAGCGGAACAAGGGGTGTAGTGTTAAGGCGTATTATAGGTTTTCTGGGGTGGTTTCTTCGGATGCAAGGCTTCAAACTGTTTCTCATACTATAAAAACTAGTTTTGCTACTTTATTGTCCATAGTATTTTATTTTTCAAGGGAACGCATTTATTATGAATACACCATATTCATATTTTTAGTATTTTGGCTATTATTATTATTTATTTTATTATCGATTTTCTGGCATAGACTATTATATTGGCGATTCCAGTAAGTAGATCCGTCCCTGTCCACCATATTTCATGGTATATATCTTTTATGAGCGCGAAAAAAGAACTAAAGTGGTAAAAAGTTAATGATCAAACATCGAACATTGTTGTGTGATGTCCAATATTTCGTATTGGTAGTAGCATGAGGCGTTTAGTGCTAAGCGTCAAATCAATCGATCTGTCATTTGTTATTTACCACTTCACTTTAATGATTTCTTTTCGTGGTTTTGGCATTTGCTTCTTGTTTTTATTGCGTTTTGTTGGCGATACAAAGGAATGAATTGTTTAGCACATCATTTATCAAAAAATAATAATGAAAGGGAAAAACATAAATGGTTATAAATGAGAGCTTATCATTTATATTCTTTTATTTTTGGGTATTACTGTTTTGAAATTGTTTCCTTGTTATTGGTGTCTGATAAGAATTAGTAGTATTTCGTATATTAACGAGAATTATAACAGAATTGAATGTAATTCACTTATAAAGTGTAATTTAATTTAATAAAGTATATACACACGATGAAATTTTTGTGAAGATATGCTTTTGGGTCGTTTAAATGATCCTTCGGAAGGACATATTTAGTATATACGATCCATTAAATGGTAGACGTTCTCTTTGTAACACAAAAGACTACCATTTGTTAGCAGGACATTACATGTCTATTTAGGGAGACTGACAGTCTGTATAAAATTAACGTTAGTTTTCGAACTAGTCAGTAGTAATTTTACAAAAACTCATAATAATTTAAATTTGCCAATCTTAGATTTTAAGTATATTTATACCGCTAGATGCATCCTGAGACAAAATATAATTTTTCAATAATTACACGAAAAAGTCAAGAAGATTATGACATCGGCGTTTTCGCATCGCAAATCATTGAAAAACGCGACTATAATTTTGAACAGTTCGAAAATCTGATGTTACGGTTGTATATGGCAATACGAAAATATGAACATCTACAGCCAATTGCAATAAACAAAACACTGTGGCAGAATGTGGCTTGGACCATCAAAACCCGGATATCAATAGGTACCATTACTTGGACATTTTGAACCGATATGGAACCAATATTGTATCAACTATAAATTCCGAATTTGAAGCAAATCCGATAGTGTGGCCTAAATAGTAAAAATACCGAATATCGACAGTGGATGTGGACCTATCAGCCACTAGAGATAGAACCCATTACAAACTCTCAATACCAAATTTCAATAAATTTCGTCAATAAATTTGGACCAAAATCATCAAAATACGAATTCGAATTCATCAGAATACCGAATAAAGGAATGTATTTTTTATGGGGGCTATATGAAAACGTATGGGCCTATAGCAAATTATCTGCCAGAGAAGGTCAAGACGAACTTCCAATACTTAGTTTGAGATAATTCTGTTGAAAAAATTATCCAAAATCTTTTAAATGTAGAATATTGGAGGTACCGTTATATGGGGCTTTACGAAGGCGTGTGGGTCTGCGCAGAAAAATTTCTGTCACAGTATATAGTACTCATTACGAACTCCAAATGGCAAATTTGAACAAATCCAATGAAAAGAGTGACACAAATCAAAGGGTTGATCTGTACAGAAAATTTGCTGAATATTGGGATGTACCGTTACATGGGGACAATACGAAGGCATGGATCGAATATAGGAAGGTACATTTATTTGGGGACTACACAAAATACTTAGACTATTATGGATAGTTCTATGTACTATCCATGGGGACACAAAATGCCAATTTACAGCATATTCGGTGACTAAACTTTTGGTGGTTTATTTGATGACCTTAAATCTGAACGTAAATTTTTATGGGGGGATATACCCAAACGTGTATCATTTTAAATACCAAAAATCCTGCATACCTAAAACACATTAATCTACTTCTTTTGTTCGGAAGCTATAGCGATTTCCACAGGCATACAGACAGATATTCGAACGTATATTGCTAAATCGATATAGAATTTTATGCGGATCAAATATATATACTTTGTGAGGTCTTAAATGTATATTCCGAGGTAGAGGGTATACAGACTTGAACATAATTTCCTATTGTAATATAACAATTTCGAATGTAGTTTTATTAAAAAACTATTTAACCTAGATATATGGTTTATACACTACACGAAATTTATGTGCAGGGTATTTCTTTTTTTGGCTCTTTCTGCCCAAAAAGAAATTTTATTTTACCTTTATGAATCATCTCGAAAAAACCGTTTGAATAAAATGAGTTTTTGATGTATATGAATTCCTGCGATATGGGTAAAATTTGGCAGAGGCATTTCTAAGCTGTATCTGGTATCTTATATCAAATATCATTGTTGTGAAGGGCATTTTACGAATGTGAGGGACTAAAACACCAAATCGGATGAAACATATTTATGGAAGATATAGCTTTATCTAAACCGATTTTCTCCAACTTTGAAGTATTTACTTCTACACAGGAACAACTGGGGTATATCTGATATCAGGATTCAAATTTCATTGTTGTGGAGTGTATATTACAAATATGAGGGACTTAAGCCCCAAATCGGATGAAACATACATATGGGAGCTATGTGCTAAACTTCTTCTGATTCGGTCTGTTATTACGCATTTAGTGCACAATGCTCATGAAATCGGACGACGCTATATATGGGATTTCAATGGGGTTCGTCCTTGGGCCAAACAAATGATTTGTAGAGAATTTCATCAGACAACAAATGCGACCTGTACTTTGTTTACAAAAATGCATAGACAGACGGAAAGATATGGATAAACTCAGAATGTGATTCTATGAAGTAATTATAGACCTACTTCGTTTCCTTCTGCGTTTAAAAACAAACACATGCACAAAGACATAGTACCCTCTACCACAGCTTGGCTTTGACGAAGTTATAAGGCTTTAAACAACCCTTACGGGTGCATTTCTTGGTAACACAATAAGTTCCGCAGGCCGAACTTTCAATACCCTCCACCATTTGTAAGGAATTTGGAAATTAAAAAAAAAAATAATACGTTGAAAACTACTGTTAAAAATCATAAAAATACTGAATAGGGAATTACCGTTATATTGGGGTTTATACGAAGACGTGGACCTGTATAGGCAAATTTTGTCATAGGCTATTACAATATTCAAATTCGACACCGAATATATAGTGGCACCGTTATAAGGGGATATACGAGAAGGTAGACTTGCCTAGCCAATTTTCTGTCACAGGCTGTAGCACCCATTACGAACTGCAAATACGAGATTTGGTACAATTCCGGTGAATACTCATCAAAATACCGAATATAGGGAGGTACCGTTATATGGGGGCTATACCTAAACGTGGGCCGATATTAATCATTTTCAATACCAAAAGTCCTGCACACCAAAATCACATGGACTGACGGACGGACATCGTTAAATCGACATAGAATTGTATGCTGATTAAAAATTATATACATTGTGGGGTCTACAATGTATATTTCCAGATGTTACAAACGAAATGACAAACTTAATATACCCTCCATACTATGGTGGATGTTATTTTTATGTGATTATGTTCGTAGATTCTTCAAATATTCGTCGGATTTAACGATGTCTGTCTGTTGAAATCAATATAGAGCCCCCATTATTTGACGTAGAGCTTTAAAATATGGCATGATACTTTGCATTGTGTCTAGAATGATGGGAATTTAAAATTGAAAGATATATAGGTCCAAATTTTCCTATAGCCCTCGTATAAGGGAACCCTTTGATACTCTGTATTTTGACGATTTTAGCCAAAAATTTCTATGGAATTATTCTAAATTTTATATTTAGAGTTAATATAGGAACATTAGAATAGAACATTATCTAGGCATGTCTACGTTTTACTATAGCACCCATATACTCGTAACACCTTCGGACATTCGGTATTTTGACATTTTAAGCCACGTTTATTAAACGGTACCTACCAATATTCAGCATTTTAATCATTTTAGCCAAATTTTACCCAATTTTTTTTTTGAAATTTTGTATTTGACGTCTGTAGTGGAAAACACACTCCTGTGACAAAACATTGTCTATACTGGTCCATGTTCTCCTATAGACCACATATAATAGCCCTCCATATATTTTTACGATTTAGACCACATTGTTCTAAAATTCGGTATTTCTTGATTTGAGATCAACAATGTGAAAGTTACAAACAAATTTGTAAAATTGTTGTCGTATATGTGGTGTTGAGAGAAATATTGGAACGCACAAAGTTTGGAGAACATCTGTGATTTAATTCATATTTTACAAAAAATTTCCACTCCAAATTTTATAATATTATTAATATTTTATATTTGAAGAGGTGTCAAAAGGTAGAGGAGTTTACTGATATTACTCAGCTTCGAACTGTATCCAAATTTGTCAAATATTTAAGGAATTTGGTCCAAACTGGATATTACTTTGGAGAGTATGGTGTGAACGAAACAGACATACTTTTTTGCCATAACTAACGGTATGTGTCCTCTGTAACGGAATGTGTCCAGAGTTATAGAAATTCCTGATCAAATTTTCCTCTAAATACGTTGTCTTTGAAATAGAGATACAGCGCCATTTCCTCATTTCCTATAGGGTGGTACCGCAAGACATTTAGTTCTACAGCGTATCTAAATAAGTTTTGGTTTTGGTTGTACCCTGCATAAATACTGAATTTAAAGTTTCTAGTGAAGCAATACATCAAACAATTTGTCAAGTACTTAAGCGTATACAATCATTAGCACAATGAACTGCACATAAACTAAATACTTGCTTTGATTTCCACTATAAGTGGCCGATATTTAAACGCCAGCCAAACAAACAAATAAATATAATCATCAAGCTGTCTGGCAATGATAGGGATATACCAATTTTGGATAAGATTCTGCAGTAGACTTTATGACTCGAGTTGAAGCATCCACCCATTTTTCAGTTCCCAAATTGCTTTTGGCGAGTGTTAAAATGTTCGACACACTTTTGGGCTGGAAACGTCCACATAGCAACTGTCGAAATTTACTAAATGTTTTTAAATTTGTTAATGATGTTATTTTGTTGTTTGTTGTGTTATCGTTTGTTTGCATTTTCGGGTGTTGTTGTTGCATTTTCAATGTTTCTTCAATTGTAGGCCCACTCATTAATGATGTTTTCGTTGATATTTCAACAAAAGTTCATTAATTTTCCTCTTAAGGATTTCAATTTTTAATGGTCTCAGATCGATTCAGTGTGGCAAAAGTAGTTAGCACACAGTTTATTATGCACTTTAATAGGTTGTCTGGAATGTGCTTGACTCACTGTCCGGACCGCCTAAAAATCTCCTTCATGACCGACTACTGGCAGACTGTTTGGCAGCAAATATTGATATACGTAACGGAGTAGAGAACATTCCATCAACTCGCTGGGTGTTTTATTTGCCTTCCATTTGGTTACGGTGGAAAGTTACACTTCACAACATCTACACATCGTTGGTCCTGACATTGCCGTTGATTTTGAAAAGTAATTCATTAATTTTGAAAATTCTTGTTGCGTTTTGTTATTAATGATGTTGAACAGAATGTATTTAAGTGTTTAGTAATTCCTTATCTGTTGATATTGTTGGGTGTTAGAGTTAATGTTGATTGTATAATAATGATAAAATTCCAGATTTACAAATGGGATATACATTTTTTTGGTTGAGCCCTACAATTTGTATGTTCAGCTGCAATTTTTTACAGGCTTTTTTGACGAAGTTATTGTTATATACCATTAACATTTTTCAATTTATTAAAAACACATTAAAAAGTATTGGTCGGTTCTCCGACAGATATGTATATATCCACAGCCTAAGATAATACATATGTATATTTGTAACCACATCGACCAAAATGTATGGTCAATCTATCACGAAATAGAATAATTTGTTTACCCTCCACCATGGAAAAAAGGGTATATTAACTTTGTCATTCCGTTTGTAACATCCCTAAATATTCATCGTAGACCCCATAAAGTATATATATTCATAATCAGCATAAAATTCCAAGTCGATTAAACAATGTCCGTCTGTCTGTTGAAATCACGATACAGCCTACATTATTTGTCGTATAGCGTCAAAATTTAGCAAAACAATTTGTAGGATTGTTGGTATTGAAAATGAGATATATCTGTCCACGTTTTTGGCATAGCCCCCATATAACGGTACCTTTCGATATTCGGCATTTGGTTGCTTTTTGATACATTTTTCTATGGATTTGTCTAAAAATTGGTATAATGCGATCTAGCTTGTGTGGAGAACAATTGTATTCTATACCACGTTTTGGTATAGCCCCCATACAGGGGGAATATCTCCCGATATTCGGTATTTTGATGATTTTTGACACATTTTTTCACGGATTTGTCTAAAAATTGTAATTTTTGGCCATAATGGGTCCTACCTCCGGTGGCGAAACATTGTATGTATAGGTCCACGTTTTTGTATGGTCCCATATAACGGTACCTAGGAATATTTTTTACCAAAGCAATCATGCAAACATAAAGAGCAAACATTTAGCTGTAATAAAGTTTTAAAAAAATACTCTGTACATCTTAGGTCATACAATAATCATTGTATACCGACAGCCAATTGACCTGCTGCTTTTTCATAGCATTGCTGTTGTCTTTGTTGCTGTTGTTGTTGTTGCTTCTGTTGATTTCACGTTGCATATCGAAAAATAAGTTTTCAGTTCATTAATTTCATTTTCTTTGAATGGCTATTTGTACAAATGATTATTTGTTTGTTATGATCTGCAAAGGTGGAAAGAGAGGCGCATAGCTGCTGCATGGGTGTTCGTTGTTATGGTTGGGAATCCCTTTTTAATGGTATTTTGCGTTATTGGTGCGCCTTATGTTGAATGATGTCGTGGCATTGTTTTGACAGTTCCTGTTGTCTTTACAACACTTTTATTCTCCATTTGTTCCAAGGTCTTGGTGTTCCGAAATGCAACCTCTGGACCAATGATTAATGATCAATGATAATGATTTTTGTGTTCCATGTTTAATATGCGTTAAATTAAATAATTCCTAATAATGTAATTAAAAGTTGGACATTTTGTTTTCGGATAATCGTAATGGTCTGTTTTACACAAAATTAATGATACTGGTTGTATGTAATGAAATTATATTTTATTTCATACAAGTGACCCTGCAGAATGCTAAAATAAAATTTAATTAATATTTGTATTCTTCGAATGAATTTTTGTATTTCTTTTGAAAATGTATTATTTTACCTATTGTCATGTTCTATCTATTCTATATAATGATATAACCTCATCCTTTATTAGCAAGAACATTTCAATGAAACTGTCACACGCTGCCCGAATGTCGTTCTGCGGTATTTTGACTCATTCCCGGGGAAGCGCTTGCTTGGTATTTTTTAGTGCCAACCTTGCTTTCCAAAATACTCCAGACACAACAGTCCAACGGATTGGTATTCGGAGATTTTGGTGGCCATTGTGCGCTGGAAATGAAGCGGGGAATCTCATTTTGTAACCATTCTTGGGTGGCGCGTGCTGAGTCCTGTTGGAATGTCCAAAGTCTGCGGCCAAAACGTTTGCGTGCCCAAGGTTTTAAAACACCCTCCCGAATATATTCGCGATAATATTCGGCATTTATTCTGATGCCACGGTCGAAAAATACGAGCGGAGAGCGACCTTTGCTGTCATGACGGCCCACACCATCACCTTGGCCGGCGCTTGAGTTCTGGTGGCAAACCGAAGGTGCATCTTTTCAGCTGACCTACTTGGCAAGTAAACACGATCATTTTTTTTATTTACAAACTGCTGGACAATGAATGTTTTCTATTCGGAGAAAACCAAATTCGGCAGTTTACCACTTTCGGCCAAGCGAAGCAACTCTTTAGCTCTGTTGAGTCTATATTCTTTCTGTTGCGGTGTAAGTTCTTGCACTTTTTGCAATTTCAATAGCTTCATTCCGAACTCATTTTTCAATATTTGACGACGAACGGAATATTGCGATATTTTCAGCTCACGAGCCATTTTTCGGCCACTGCGACGTGGGTTTAGATCAAGTCGCTTCTTTATTTTTCGAACCGTTTCTGCTGATGTTACTGTTTACTTCTTGGACTTAGGGCTATGGCACCAGTATCACGGTGACGAGCGATGGTACGAGACACAAAAGATTTATTCACCAAAATGCTTTAAACGCTTGTAAACAATATAATGAGCTGTCACTGGAATAATTTTGACAGCTGTCGGGCGAGTGGCTTAGAAATGCGACAATCTGAAGTTGGTTGAAGTTTTTTCATCTTACCCACAAGTTGAAATGCGATTTAGCCCAATTCTTGAATATTATAATTTGTACATATAAATTGTATTGCGGAATGTAGATTCCAATTAAGCTCATCGTAAAATTTGCGTCAGACAAACAGAATATATCTTCCTCCGCTATTTCCCCCGGTGGGCTAAAAAATAATTGTAATAACTCTCATAGTACATGAAAAGATTACAGTTTCGTAAATCTCAATATTTCCGCCAATACTGGATGGGATAAATTGGACAATTTTGTTATACCTTTCCCACGAATGATCAAAGTCAATCAGATATAAATTAAACGGATCTTCAACATTGAATATTTCGTGAAAATGGGATAAATTCCTCTATTTTTTCTTGTACATCCCTTGCAAATGATTAAATTAATCATTTCTAAGCCACTCGTCCGACAGCTGTTAAAATTATTTTAGGGACAGCTTATTATACTGTCTACAAGCGTACAAAAGCATTTTGGTGAGAATTTTAAAGAAAAAAATTTTATTTGGCTGGAAAATCACAACTGACTATCGGTAGAACACTCTAGCATTTAAATGTGAATAAATCTTTTGTGTCTTGTATCATCACTCGTTACCGTGATACTGGTAGCGTAGCCCCTGTTAAGTTTTTAAAAATACCAAATATAGCCGTTATATTGGGGTCTATACGACGTGGGCCTACATAGGCATTTGTCATAAGCCATTACCATATTCAAATTCGAAACTTGAAATAAACGGTGAATAGTGTAGCTAAAATCATCAAAATATTGTATATAGGGAGGTACCGTTATATCGGAACTGTGCGAATACCTGGACATGCATAAACAATTTTCTGTCACAGGCTGTAGCATCCACTACGAACTTCAAATACCACATCTCAAGCAATTTCGGTGGGTATTGTACCAAAAATCGTCAAAATACCGAATATAGGGAGGTAATGATATATGGCGCCTATACGAAGACCTGGACCTGCATAGACAATTTTCTGTCACAGACCATAACGAACTCTGAATACGTAATTTGAAACAATGCTGGTGAATAATGACGCTAAAATCATCAAAATATCGAATATTGGGAGTTACTGTTATAAGGGGGCTATACGAAGACGTAGACAACATAGACAATTTTCTGTCTTAGAGTGTAGTATCGATTTCGAACTTCAAGTACCAAATTTGAAACAATTCCGGTGAATAATGTCGCAAAAATCATCAAAATACCGAATATCTGGAGGTACGTTATATGGGGGCTATATGAAAACGTGGACCTACATGGCCCATTTTCGAACTTAACCTGCCTGCTGGAAAAATAAACATGTGTGCAAAATTTCAGCCATCTATCTCAATTCATTCGAAAGATAGACAGACGGAGAGAAAGACGGACATCGCTAAATCGACTTAGAATTTTACGCTGATCAAGAATATATATGCTTTGTTGGGTCTAAAATGAGTATTTCGAGGAGTTACAAACGGAATGGCAAAGTTAATATACCCTCCATAGTATATTAACTTGGTCGAAACCAACTTGATCGATGGTCGCTCTCCGCTCGTATTAATCGACCGTGGCATCAGAATAAATGCCGAATATTATCGCGAAGATATTCTGGAGGGTGTATTAAAACCTTGGGCCAAGAATGGTTACAAAATGAGGTTCCTCGCTCCATTTCCAGCGCACAATGGCCACCAAAATCGGATTGGTATCCATCCGTTGGACTATTGTGTCTGCATTATTTTGGAAAGCAAGGCTGGTTGGCCATTTGAATGCAATAATTCGTGCCAAATGTGACCAATTCGAACAAATTTATAATTGTTCTAAAATGTGATGCTATTTTTTTATTAAAAAAATGTAAAAATTATGGCGTTTGACTTTCTTGCAGTTTTTTTATCTCACCCTGTATGTTATAGAAAGAGGGTAGAATGTTTTGAGATTATATCAGTTGCGAAAATCTAAAATTTTAACCCCATTCTTTTTATCACTCATATACAAGGATTCGAAATTTTTAATAAGCATCACACTAAAGGTGCAAAGGAGTCCAATTATGACATTCGTCGCTTTGGTTCTACTCTTACTGAAGGCAATAATTTTGAAATTACGTTAATACCATATTATACAAAAGAAAATTAAGTCAATTGTCAAAAATATTGAAATGTCATGGATTTAAAACCATCTGAACTGGTATCCAATTTGGTTCAATGTTTGAGCCAATTTTATATTTGCGGCGAAAAGAAGGCGATTTTAGTTATGTTTTACACTCAAAGGTTGCTGAAGGCAAAAAAAAAACGAATACTCCAATTCGTCTCTTGTGGCTTTATTAACTAAATCTAATATACCTAATAATACCTTGGTGATTAAAAAAAATATCTACAGGCTTTTTATACCCTAAAACACTATGTGTTGGGGGTATTATAAATTTGATTGGACCAAAAATTATGTAACACCACGAAATATTGGTTTCCCACATAGGAAAGTATATATGGATCTTCCTATCTCGCCGAGCTGAGTCGATCTAGCTATGTATGTCCGTCCGTCAGTATGTCCGTCTGTCCATGTTAATTTGTAATCACTCTACAGGTCTCAATTATGGTCCGATCTTCACGAAATTTAGAATGGAGGTAGGGCTAGAGTCAGAATAGAACCCTATTTCTTGATCGCATAATATTTAGGGGTTGAAATGGACAAAACTGAAAAAATTCCTGATTTTGCAGTTGTTCTACAGGTCGCAATTATAGACCAATCAAAGCGGAAGTTAGCATGGGGCTAGATCTTAGAGCTGGG
Source organism: Musca domestica (assembly GCF_030504385.1). Lineage (NCBI taxonomy): Eukaryota > Metazoa > Arthropoda > Insecta > Diptera > Muscidae > Musca > Musca domestica. Next base: position 19,751,109 of record NW_026712328.1, on the reverse strand, counting down.
CAGAAGCCTTCCAATTTTGATGGTCATCGGGTAATATTTAGTGGGTGAAATAGACCATAACATTTGGGTAAAATAAAAATAACATTTTCCATTAAATCGCGAATATTTTTAATCCCGACGAAATCACAAATAGACGAATAGGTCAATTCTGATAGACAGTAAATATATCGGATATATATAGCGAAATATGTATAATGTTTATATACAAAAGAATGGGGTGTTAACTAGAATGCTTATATCTCAAGAATGGCTGCACCGATTTTGACATGTTTTGTCAATTCAGAATGCCCTCTTGGCATAAAGATTAAAATCCAAAAAAATCGCATAAAAAGATGCCAATAATGATGTTAATATAGATTTTGTTGTATTTTGTGACATTTTTTTATTTTTCATATTTTTTATCGCATGCGATTTTTTCAATTTGACTTGAAATATTAAAGTAAACATTTTGTAATATTTGTTCACTTTACAACACAGGTTGGGGTTTTTATATACAGATTGCAGTTATCGTCCGATCCTCACGAAATTTTTCACAAAGGTAGGGTTAGGTTCAGAATGGCAAGGTCTATCGTTTTCAAAGATGTTCGCAATATATTAAGAGGTTGAAATGGACCAACACCTAAAAATATTCCCGATTTTGCAGCCGTTATAAAAGTCACAAATATAAACCAAAAGACACGGAATCTCGCTTGAAGTTAGAGTTAGGACAGCGGATGGAATTGCTCACTACTTTTGTGTGAAAAAATACCAACATTACTTACAGGTGATATCCGAAATACACAAAAGGCTTTTTTATGCTGATTTCGTTGACGAAATATTGTAGACGAGCAAATCATATAGATGAGTCCAAATTTTGAGATACAGAGGGGTCTCTTGAATTTGGAGATGATCGCAAAATATTTCGGGGATCAAATGAACCGAAAACAGAAAAATTTTCCTGATCACACAATTGAAACAAATCGACACAGAATTTTGCATGAGAAAAGAGTTAAGGACAGGAAAGAAGTCTAGCGTTTTGGATGACCATATTTAGCTATAACAACTAACAGCGCGATGGACTGCCTAAATATTGGGCAAATATCCCTGGTCAAAATGCTAAGGGTAATATCTGGGCAGGACTCCGTGACATAATTTCAAAAGCGAAAATTTTCAAAATATATTTGGATATAAAGGGCCTTCTAACACATTGTAGTGTTGTAGGGTATCACATGGTCGGCTCCGCACGACTATAGCCTTTGCTTACTTTTTAATTAATAACTTCTATAAGAAAGTAGTTCTGATTTTTTAATCGGACATAGAAACTTTTATTTTCAGGCAAAATTTATTTTAAAGGACACATTATATTGACTTAAACTAATCTCAAATTTAATATAATAACTTTTCCTCCGCTTTAGCAATTAACAATTTAATTTTAATTAATTTCCAGATAAACCATCTACATTTTAGACTACTGTCAGCTTGATATATTCTGAAACGAATCGGTCAACTCACCAACCCGGGAGAGAACACACCTTCAACCTTTGTTTGGAATGTTCACACTATAAACTTCAGTGCTGCTACCACGAAATTCTCTAATAGTTATCGTCATTGTTGCTGCTGGTGTTTCTATTTTTTACTGTCTTCGATGATTAATGTTTTTATCACCGCTTAGAGTTCATTCAGTCATTGCCAGAAGCTTAATCTGAATGCCATCGTCAACTGATGGCATCACATTATTTTTGCACCAGCCATTACAACTAAAAGTGAAGAACACTACTTTGGAAGACCGCCTCGAATTCAAAATACAAAGAAGAAAAGTTGTAACATCAAAGAGGTGGGTGTTATACTTGCCAGCCAAAAAATAATGAGAATGAAGATGATGGCACTCGCCATTATACAAACGCCGAAACAAAGACAGCACTGATATAAACTTATTGGATGTGTGTGTCCTCCCAGAAGCCGGAAATTTCATTATTATACCGGAAAGGAAATGTAAGTAGCTAATGTTCGTCGTTTTGTGTATTCCTGTGTAAACGCTTTTCGGCTTCTCGTTTATTTTTAGATGAAAAGCTCTTTGGTGATATCGATGGTTATCTTGAATGATAATTTGCGGTATGTGTTCTTGGAGGGCGGCTTTGGCGAGACGACAAACGTACAACAAATGTGAAAAGTTTAAGTTTTGAAAACCATAAAATAATTAACACTTGATTATTATTCAGGGAATTTTCAACACTTTTATAGAATGACTAACGACTTACATGATTAAAATAATTTGGCGCAAGGTTTCTGAAAGACACATTAATAAAGAATGTATGTAAGGGAACTTTTAAGCATAGAAGAAGGAGATACTCAAATTGAGTTTGGCGTAAAGTTTAATCATAAATACGAGGGTAGCTCTTAGAACTGATTTTATGAGTATAGGAATTGGAGTAATTCCAAAGGCTGTCTATTATCAATCCAAACCACAATATTTCGCGCAAATCCGCAAATGAAAATAGTATTCAGAATTGTTGGAACCGAGTAATGGGAGATGTTTGAAGCTGATCTTTATCACATCGGCTTAAAATAGTAATCGGCATTGGAGGAACCGTTTAATGGAAAAATTTGGAATCTGAAATTCATCGAATCCGGCCGTTTTCATATGAATGGGCAACAATAGCATGGAGATTGTGACCCTAATTTGTTATGACGCAGAAACATTCGGAATAGTTTTTTTTAGGTAAAAAGTGCATAACTTTTGAACAGAAAAATACCCTCTCAAAATTTATCATTAAGTAGGCTGCCATTTCAGGACAATATGTAGGAATTAAAATCATGAGAGCTATAGCTGCTTCTGTTGACCTGTCAAATATCTCTTTAACCTCGTCTTGGGAAGTTTCCTTCCACTTATTGCGCAAATTCTGGAAGTCATCTTTTTAACCAATTAAAAACGAACTTATACCGATGGTATAATAAATGTAAGGTAAGACAAGTTTGAGAAAGTTGTGAGAAAAGAGTCTAACTGCATGGATTGTACTCTCAGAATTACTAAAAATACTAGTACAGCAAATAAGAAAACGCTTCAGTCGGGCGGGACCTACAAATTGATACCTTAAAACACTACTTTTGCTGTAGAATAAACGATTCCCTCAAGCTATTGGGATACATAATTAGAATATTCCGAGGTTCATTCTCTAATTTTCAAAAAGTGTATTAATTTCCAATTTAAAAACAAATATGAATATAAGGAGGATTTTATATTCACATTTTTGAATAATTAAAAAAAATGTTTCCGTTTTAGAATGAACAATTAAAAAACATTAAGTTGGACCGGGCCGAACTTTTAATACCCTCCACCTTTGGATAAAGGAAATATAAGAACCCCTTATGACCCACAAATAACAATTTTTAGACATATTCGTGGGAACATATGGCAAAAATCATAGAAATACCGAATATCGGGAGGTACCATTGTATGGGGCTATACCAAAGCGTGGACCTATACATGCAATGATCTAGAACTAATTATGACCAACAAATACCAATTTTTAGATAAATCCGTGGGAAAATGCGGCAAAAATTATCAAAATACCGATTATCGGGAGGTACCATTATATGGGGCTACACCAAAGCGTGGACCTATACATACAATGTTTCGCCACTGCAACTAGGGCCCATTATGACCTAAAAATACCAATTTTCAGACAAATCCCTGAAAAAATGTGACAAAAACCATCAAAGTACCGAATATTGGGAGGTACCGTTATATGGGGGCTGTGCCAAAACCTGGACTTGCGTGTATGTAATGTTTCGCCGCCGGAGCTAGAATCCATTATGGCAAATAAATACCAATTTTTAGACTACTCCGTGTAGAATAATCCGACTTAGAATTTTATAGTCATTATGAATATATATACTTTTCTATATTGGGAAAAAAGTTTAAGATAACAAAAATGTTGCATATGTCATTGGTAAATTAGAAGTTACAAGTCTCTAGGTAGAGGGTTGTGTTTCTCAAATTTAATCATTCTGCCCAACCATGTAATTATTTTACCACGCCTAGATTCACGCAGCTCGGTGAGATAGAAAGATCGATACATAACTTCGTGCGTCCAGCACCAATATGTCGAGGTGTTACAAACTTTGCCCCAATTAAACTTATATAATACACTCAGCACATATTGTTGTAGGGTATAACAAGTTTTTTTGTTTAGTTTTAAAAACTGTTCAATTTTGATTCATGTAAAACAATGATCCTCATATAACGGTATCCTCATGTTAATGACATTTTGAAGGTCGTAGCTACAATTTGGTAAGTATCTAGCAGGAATATTTAGTTTTTACTGATATTCGTATATCGACAATGTAAAACTATCCTCCAATTCAATTTAAGTTTTTACATGGATGTGGGCATACATACTTCGGCAGGACCGAATTATTTTTAAAGTAATTAAAAAAATTAAATCAACATTTACTGACTTCTTGTAATTTATAGTCTCTTACCCATTGTAAAAAGAATGTTTGGTTACACCCTTGAGGTTGGCCGTAGATTTCTATTACTATATCTTGGATATTGCATTATTGGCTAAATTGGCCAGAAATCTGTGGAGGGTCAATTTAATAAATACATAAAAATCTACATAATTTTATCGTGGATTAGCACACATTTCTATGGGCGAGGGGGGGAACTAATCTTCTTTCTATTGTTTATGCAGGATTTCATTGAAACATGCTGTCCTTCGAACGTTCTCAGCCATATGACGGAACGTGAAATGTTTGAAAAAGAAAAAAAAAAAACATACGACAGCAATGGAACGACCAGGACAAGGGTGACTGATGTGATGGACAGACGTCGTCGCTCGTCAACTTGTGTCTGTGTCAGTGTGTACGCCACGCAGTACGCACCATTATGCGTATTTTGTATTCATTGTTATACTCCATTGTTCGAAACACACAGATTATGGGCTGTGCGTGTGTGAGTGAGTGTGCTGTATGACTCCCAATGATTATGGCCTGATGATGATCACAACTACAAGGATGAGATTGGCGGTGGTGGTGGCAGTGGTATTGTCTATAAAGGCTCTTGGTATTGGTGTGGTGGTTGCTTTACTTATTCCTATGGTGTCTAAATAGATGACTGGATGGATAGATGTCTCTCTGTGTGTATGTCACATTCCAATCTATATCAATCTTATGTTCACAATGACGGATGGCATTTGTCAATGTCAGACATTTTTGTTTTTTCTGTTTCAGTGAATTTCTAATGGCAGGAGTGTAACAAAAACGCATAACAACTTGACAAAAAAAAAAAATGTGGAAATTTTCATTGGGGGTTGCTCTTCGTACTGCCCTTACCATATCAGATATTTGTGTTTTTGTCACTATTGAAGTGATATTAAAGTGCCGTGTATAACGGCGAGGACAATTTCAGTAAGCCGATTTTTCAAAATTCATTAGAAATTTTGCTTCAAATGACATTGGTTTTAAAGACTGAGTTCATTTTTGTACATAGGGGAATATCTTCAGGAGAAAAGAGTACATACCATTTCATCAGTTATTTTTTACCCTCCACCATTTGGAAAGCTACACGGCCATTATTTCAATGGTATACTAAGTTAAAAAAAAGTCTGGAACGATCAAAAGTAGGTCAACGTCGACTATATGATATCCTACATAACAAATAAACCGATATATTGAGAATTTATATGAAGTATATAATACCAAATGTGAGCCTTTTTGGAAAGCGTATCATAGCTTTAGATCAATAATATACGAGAGGTACTTCTATAACCCCCAATCGATTTGCACCAAATTTGACAGATGTTTTTGTAACATTGTTATAGAATTTGTAAGCTTGTTATAGAGTGCTTGATATGGCTTCGAGGCGAATTACATTAAAAATGCGTTGAAATTCTGAAAAGTGCAAGAACTTACACCGCAAAGGAAAGAAAATAGACTCAGAAGAGCTAAAGAGTTGTTTCGCTTGGACGAAAGTGGTGAAGTGTTTTGGGTTTCTCCGATGAGAAAACATTCGTTGTCCAGCAGTTTGTAAACAAACAAACTTACCAAAGAGGTCAACTGAAAATGTGCACCTTCTGTCAGCCACCAGAACTGAAGGGCCGGCCATGTTGATGGTGTGGGCCGCCATAACAGCCAATGATCGCTCTCCGCTCGTATAATCGACCGTAGCATCAGAATAAATGCCGAATATTATCCAAAAATATTCTGGAGAGTGTATTAAAGTCTTGTCACGCAAACATTTTGGCCACAGACCTTGGCCAGTACCATCGCACTCAGCACGCGCTATCCAAGAATGGTTGCAAAATGAGGTTCCACCTTCATTTCCAGCGCACAATGGCCACCAAAATCGCCTGATACCAATCTGTTGGACTATTGTGTCTGGAGTGTTTTGGAAAGCAAGGTTGGCACTAAAAAATACCGAAGTGTCGATCACCTCAAGCAAGCGTTTCGCCGGGAATGGGCCAAAATACGACAGAGCAACTTTCGGGCAGCGTGTGATGTGTGAAAGAGACTTATATACCAAAATAGATGAAACATACCAAATTCAAGGTAATTGCTCCTACATTGAAGTCGGTGGTATGTGTTAAAATACATCCTGGACGAATATTAAACATATGTTGCACAATAAAATTTAAATCGGACGTAGATATAAATGGGAGCTAAATCTAAATTTGGATCGATTCTCACAAGAGGGTTCGTCCTTGGGCCAAACAACTGATTTGTGGAAAATTTAATCACAATGAGATAATAAATGCGACCTTCACCTTCTTCAAATTCTGAAAATACTAAGATTCAGGATGATCTGTTATATGGGAGCTACAAAAAGACTAGATCCTGTATAGGCAATTATCTGCCTTAGAAGGTTGTACCTATTGGGAACTCCAAAGACCAATCTTGAAACCATTCTATTGAAAAATGGATAGACAAATATTCTACCGCAGATAGCGGAAACTATTACGAATTCCAAATATTAAATTTGGGAAAATTCCCTAAAATAATGTATTTTAAACGATCCAAATACCTACTACAAATTGGACGTATATGGACAGTTCTCCGCTGGAAATCCAACCGCTGATTTACAGTCAATTCAGTGTATAACTATTGCCAAAATCCCAACAACCACCTACTTCACTTCGTTCGAAAACTAGGATGGGCATAGCAAAATCCACATAGAATAGATGGATTCTTCATCATATACTTTTTGCAGTATAATGTGCTAATTTCGAGGAGTTATAAACTGAATGACAAACCTAATATAACCTCCATAGCATGGCGGGGGGTATAAAAATGTCTACGAGGCAAAAAATTGTTTAACTTGGGAGTAGAGTGCAATTTAGTCAGACTCCGGTAAAAATATCATATCCTTGGTTCTGATCATATAGACCCTCTTTATTAAAATCAGTACAACCTAGGTCTGCTTTTTGAAATATACTCTTCTTAACGATGCTTTTTGATTTTAATTTTTCAGAATATGTTTCTTTTAGCCTCACCATATATACAATTTCAAAATGGTTACAGTATTTACAAAGAAGTAGGGGAGGGGGTCGGAGGCCCCGTCTATCCCTCTCCTTGATATGAACATTTTTTGGCACCTGCAATTTTTTTCTCTTTGGGTACTTCAAAATTGATTCGAATGTTTTCGTATAGTTTTACTTTTAACGGAAATATAATGCCATGTTTTTCCTAATGCTTTGTTGAGGAATTTTCATTTATTCAACACCCTTTCCATAGAATACGTTTATTATTTCTCTGTTCCAGAACCTGCAAAAATGTACAAGTTTTGCAATTTTAGTAGTGAAACTTTTCACATTCTTGTAGTTCTGGAACAGAGCATATATTGTTAGAAAAATGGACTTTTAAGAATATGTAAAAAAAAAAACATTTATAAAACTACCTTCAAATAAATTGAAAAATAGCTTCAAATAATTTAAATTTAGTGGGTCTATGGCTCTTAAAATATATACCTTTGAAATCAACATTTAATGGATCAAATCGCTCTTATAAAATCTGTAAATAGCTTCAATAAAATCTTGTAATCTTTCAGCGCTGAAAAACTATTGCACTTCCACTGACAGTTGAAAAAAAATTGTATAAATGAGACTAATATAAATCAACAAGCGCCGAACTTTCCAGCAACATTAAAGAATATGATCAATAACATATCGAAACTTAAACCTCGTATTCTAATATTGTAATCAAGGTTAATTTGTTTTTATTGGTTGTACTGTTGAAGACGCGAAAACAGCCACGCAAACCACTGTGAATGAATCACCCTTCTGCGGCTTCCAGTGTGTAGTGAAGAAGTGTAGTAAACTTCATGAATTTGACGAATTCCTTGTCAAATATTTATTTTTGTTATGCGTTTTTTTATTAAAATTATTTTCCAAAATTGGCTTCGTGCTCTTTCTGTTGTCCATATTCTTCTTGGTGTTAAATGGGAGTGTCAATCTTTGAAATTCTCTTAGGGGGATAGTAAAATCGGTGTGTGTGTTTGCTCAAGCCACATTTGAATTCCATTGTTTTCCATTACAAATATTTGCATTCTTTTGGGTAGACATCAGCACTCCACCATCATCACCCACCCTCACCTTTAGGTGGATGGATATTGACATTGGGGGACACGTTGTGGCATGTGTGAGGCATTAGTCATTTTTCTATTCGAATCTAGTGCATACTTTGTAATTCTAAGAAGGCAGCTACTGATGGGCGCATTCAGGGTTTGTTAGCTTCACCCCCTCTCCATGCTAGGGGTATAGTTATTGTTTGCATCTGGATGATGGTGGGAATTGTAGTTACTTTTGGTGGATTTTCGTATAAGAAAGTCTCTTTTAATGAGAAAATGTAAGTTATTGAAGCGTGAACATTGTAGAGTGCCATTCCGTATGATTTGCTACTGTTGATTTGATAAATGCCTGCTGTCAATTTGTATCCAACAACTGTTGTTATTTTTGGAGTTGCAGTGACGTAAGAATAAGGAAAAATATAGAAACTATGACATAGTATTTTATATGAAAAATCTGTATTAATTTTAAATTCATATAGAGTTTAATTCTAAATATTATAATAAATATAGAATGTAAACATCTTAAGCCAGTCGGAAAAAAATTACCGATACGAAGTTATTTTTCATAAATTATGTTATATTTACTTTTGAAATATATTGGGCTCTGGTATATATTGATGCTTAAATGTTTATAAACCCTTGAAATATTGATCCTAAACCCCCCATGTAGTACACCGATCATCATACATATCTCGTCATACCTATGAAAATCCGTCTTTCTATTAATGTTAACTTGTAGTGACTACAGCTGGCAATTATGGTCCGATCAGAGCAAGTGCCAGAATAGAAAAGTATTGCAAAATATTAAGAGAATGAAATGATCGAAAAACGAAAGTTTTCTTGATTTTACAGTCGCACTACAGGTCCAAATTATGGACCAAATCGACCAATGCAGTTAGAGTTTAAGACAGTGCAAATGCCTGCACGATATGTTGTTCTGAACTGAAAATCAGAGAACAAATTTAGGCCCGCCCTATTTCTTTAAAAGTAATTTATTTTAATATATTAGAAAAAAAGTATGAAAATGGGTTTCAAAACTATTCCACGTTTGATTCGATTGAAGACATGCCTTCCCTGAAATGTGTTAAAATAACACATAAATTTCGATCTATCAATATCAATCGGGAATCAACGCCCGATACTAGAATATTAATATTTGGTTTTTGGAAATTCGAAATAAAGGGGTACTAAAATGAACTAAAAATTTAATACTTTGATTGGACAAACGAAAAGAAATTAAATTTTGAAATTTGAATGATTGAGTGCAGGATTTATGTACCAAACGGTTTTTGAAAATTTGGAAATTTTTGGAAAAAGTTCTAAAATGGTACTAATTTTCCAAAATTGTACAATTTGGTATTTTGTATTTTTAAATGTGTACTAAGTGGTGAACTGCACTAAATTGTAATAAATTTGATTTTGGGTGAACGGATGAAGTTGAAATTTCAGAGTTGGTTTTGAAAATGTGTACTAAGTGTGTGTAGTAGTAGTATATTTGGTACAATTTAGTATTGGGTGAACAGATTGTTCTTGAAATATAAAATTTGGTATTAGGGTCGCTATTCAAGTGTAGCCTAAACATATAAAGTTGGTTTCGATAATATGTAATATAATTGTACGAAAAGTACTGAATGGTACTATATTTTATAAAAGAAAGTATATCAGATCAAGGTGTAGCTCATATTTTTAGGTAGAAATCGGTTACAATAAATTTATTTAAACGAATATCAATTTGAAATATTTATTGAAGGTGGATTTGTCAAGGAAGTGGTAGCAATATTCCATTCGGCAAATATTGAAAAATGAGCTCAGGGTAAAGCCATTGAAATTCCAAAAAGGTCAAGAAATTACACCGCAACAGAAAGAAAATATACTCAAAAGAGCTAAAGAGTTGCTTCGCTTGGCAGAAAGTGGTGAACTACCGAATTTGGTTTTCTCCGATGAGAAAACATAAGGTATCCAGCAGTTTGTAAACAAACAAAATAATCGTGTTTACTTGCCCAAGAGGTCAGCTGAAATGTGCACCTTCGGTTGGCCACCAGAAATCATGCAAAATGCGGCAAATGCGTTCTATAGGGTACAAAATGGTACTAATTTAGATTCAGTATGGATTGATCGATTGTTTGTTGCTAAATTTGGTATTGGATGGATAGAGCTGAAATTCTTATATTTGATATTAAGATCACTGTTGGTTTCTAGGGTTTACATATGAAGACGCTGAAATTGTTTTGGGCAGAAAAATTGGATGTGGGTCCATTTGCAATGGTAAATGTAAACATTTTCCTACTATTATTAAAAAAACAAGCAAGCAAAGGCTACAGTCGATTGGGGCCGACCGTTGAATACCCTACAACACTATAATAAACGATACAGTTTATATAGGCGAGATACTCGAAAGAATTCCACAAGATATTGTGACAAATAATAAAAGAAAACCATCAGGTTTCGTTCTCTAATTTTCGAATAATAGCAACTTAAACGAATTTGCTCATTTCGAATTTATTGGTAGATGTTGCACTTAAATGGTCTTCCTAGATCTGGAACCAATATTTCCCAAATACCTATAATCTCTTAGAAGTGGCACAAGATTAACATTTATTATTGGTTTTTGACTGAAACGCATCTATATGAGATACAGACATTTGACTATATTCTTCAACGAAATCAGCGTTAATGAAATAGTCAGAAGTGCGTCTTTCCTGTATTTGGGAATTCTCCAAAAAGTCACTGGAATGGACATTTTCGTATTTTGTCTACAAAAGTTGGCAGACTATTTCACACATTGAATATTTTTGGATGGCCATCCAAAACTGCTTGGCTTTTGCAATGTCCGGTAACCCACATTCAAATGTGCGTGAGGATTGGGCGATAATTACGATCTGCTGACACTTTTGCAGTTTTTTTGTCCATTTCAACCCCTAAATATATTGCGATCATCTCCAAAAAGAGTAGGCTTCTATTCTGACCCTCATCTTATCCCCATGCAAAATTTCGTAAGGATAGGGCCATAAATGCGATCTATATATGATATCCTGATATCCAAACTACTTAGTTTTGTTAGCTGTAGAAATATTACCAAATGTTTAATTCAAAATGAAAATATGCTAAAAATGTGACAAAATTGAAAAAAATATGAGAAAATTTTACAAAATCAATATTTTCATCTTTAGAGAGATATTTTTATGCGATTTTTTAGACGTTGTTTTCTTCCTGCCAAGAGGCCATTCTGAATTAATGAGAACTGTCGAAATCAGTTCAGCCGTTCTCGACATATAAGAGATCTTTCAAGCATATCTTCTTTGATAGACATATATATCGCACATATTTTGCTATATATCCGTTTTGTTGGATGTTAACATCAATGTAAAGATCAGAAGTAACCTTGTCATGGCTTTGTGATTTTGCCGGGATTTAAAATATTCGCGGTTTAATGAAAAATTTTGAATTTTTTCAACACAAAAGATATGGTCTATTTTACCCGCTAAATATTATCCGATGACCACCCAAATTGGTAGGCTTCTTCCCCGCCCTAAACTCTAGCTACATGCGAAGTTCCGCGTCGATTGGTCTATAATTGCGACCTGTATAGCTACTGCAAAATCCGACATTTTTCAGTATTTGGTCCATTTCGACCCCTAAATATTATGTGATCATCTCCAAAAGAAATAGGGTTCTATTCTGACCCTAGACCCACCTTCATTCTAAATTTCGTGAAGATCGGGCCATAATTGCGACCTGTAGAGTGATTACAAATTAACATGGACAGACGGACAGACGGACGGACGGACATACATAGCTAGATCGACTCAACTCGGCGAGATAGGAAGATCCATATATAGGTTCCTATGTGGGAAGTCAATATTTCGAGGTGTTACATAATTTTTGGCCCAATCAAACTTATAATACCCCCAACACATAGTGTTGTAGGGTATAATAAGTGAATAATAATTAACACCTTGAATGTTTGAAAATCTAGTACGAAGCATGAGGTTTTGATTAAAAAAATTTGTTCAAACTGAAAAAATTTAGCACTTTGAATACTAAAAAGGTTTAACACACTTGAATCGAAACTAAAATTGGAAAGTTGAATTTTGGCCGACGAAGTAGCTTACTCTAGTAGAGAACATTTCAATTTACGCTATCATCCAAATAGCGCATTCCACCCCAAGTATTGAGCGCCAATTTGAACCACAGTGCTAACAATTGTTACAAAGATTAAATAATTTACAGAACTTCTCTTGATCTCTCATTGAAAGTAAAATAGCATATCCTACATGCTATACCTTTTTAACAAATACATTGGAAAATTAAACTATACGCCCCTGAGAAACCTTCAATTCAAATTACTTATTTAATAAAATTCGAATAAAATTCAATTTACGAAATGAAAAACCTACCATTGCAAACAAAGAAGTCTAGTACAGATGTTAATGTTTCAATTCGGGCCACAACTTGTTTCAATTCATTCTATTTTCACACATAGTAATTTTAATTACACACAATCATCATATATTTTTCAAGGATACCCAACAGAAGAAAATGAGCATGATGGAATCGTCTGAAAACAAAATATGTTATCATACCAAAAAGCTAGCTTACTGCCCATCCTACTTCCCGCCAGCTCCTCTTACGAGTTACACCGAAGTTGGACAATAGCAGCAGTGGCACAGGCATCACTTTTAATGCTTAATCGAAACCACCCTGAGGTCCTTTTTGTCGGTTATGCCATTGTGTAATCCCTTGATATGATTGCTACGAATTTTCGTTTTGAATTTCTAAGTGAACAGCAACAATAACAACAATAGCAATGGCAAAAGATTCACATTCATGCCATGATCCGCTCTGGTCATGCCGGCAAAATTTAGTTGCGTAGCTTAACTTTGGCCATAATAAGAGTTTCATCTGTGAGATTACAGGAATACTTTGAAACATTCAGAGACAGACATAGCCTTCAGAAATAGCTGTGGTGGTGGTACCCTGGAGATGATTGCTAGGATGATGGTGATGCTATCCATGGTAGTGATGGTTGGTTGGTATCCTTTTTGTTGTTTGTAAACTCGTACTATTCGAGCTGTGTACGTCATAGATTAATGACAGCTATTCATCAAAATCACTCGATGGACATGACGAGAACAAAGTGTGCACAAAAAAAGACAGCGTGTGGAAAGGACACAGGGATGAATAGAATTCGAAAGAAATTCAAGTAGATAGGATTTTGTGTTTAACTAACTTTTTTTATATTCTGTTTTGGTTAGAGTTGTTATAGAATATATGTATTTAATGGTATATGTTTTTGTGGCTAATAAATAAAAATAAAAATCGTACGTATACATACACACAAAATATATAACATAATTCTTCCGAACGCTATGAAGTAGATTAATAAAATTTTACTCAAATGAATTATAAGTATTGAAAATGGACCACAGAGGTCCACGTTTTCGCATAGACCCACACAACGGTACTTCCCGATTTTAGTTACATTATTCAATGGAATTGTTTTATTTATTCTTTTAAAATTTTATAAACTGCAGTTTCTAGTACCTTCTATGACAGGAAATTCCTTACACAGTCTCTGTATATCCACATATATATAGATGCATTGAAACGCAATTAATTTCGGCCGAACTGCAAAATTTCAAAAAATGTAGTTGAAAGTTACAGCTTAAATTATTAAAATTCCGAATATCTGGCGGCACAGTTTAATGGAGGCGATATGAAAACGTGCACTTCTGAAACCAATTAGCTGCCTGCGAAGGCGATGCCTATTTCGAGTTTGAGAACATAGGGAGGTGATGCTATGTGGTAGTAGGAAGTGTTACTAATTGCAAATTACAAATATCACATTTAAAACAATTCCGTGATATAAATCATAAAAAAATCCGAATTTCGTTAGGTGCAGTCATATGGGTATCATACGAACGTATTGGACCTGTATAGATAACTAGCGGAACGCGGGGCGCTTCGCTACACTTTTTGATTTTATATGCATTCAAAATTTTATATACGAATAATTTGTGGTTTTTAAAGAAAAATGTCCTTGCGATTTACTATTTATCACAGCAAATACCAAGGGTAGAGGAAACTGCATTTTTATACCCTCCAGCATAGTATGGAGTGTATATTAAGTTTGTCGCTCCGTTTGTAACACCTCGAAATATACATTTTAGACCCCACAAATATATATATATATATTCTTGATCAGCATAAAATTCTATGTCGATTTAGCAATGTCCGTCCGACTGTCCGTCTGAGGAAATCACTCTAGCTTTGGAACGAAATGAAGTACGTTGATAAAATTTTATTCAAATGTGTATTATGTCTGCAGGACTTTTGGTATTGAAAATGGGCCATGTAGGTCCACGTCTTCGTATAGCCCCCATATAACGGTACCTCCCAAAATGCGGTATTTTGATGATTTTAGTATTTGAATTTCATAATTAATACTACAGCCTATGACAGAAAATTGTCTGTGCAGGTCCACATTTTCGTATAGCCCCCATATAGCGGAACCCCCGATATTCGGTATTTTGATGATTTTATCGACATTATTTACCGGAATTTTTTTTAAAATTTTGTATTAGAAGTTCGTAATGGATACTACAGCCTATGATCGAAAATTGTTTGTGCAGGTCCACGTTTTATAACCCCCATGATGATTTTAGATTTTTATCAAGTTTCGCATTTGAATATTGTAATAGCTTGTGACAAAAGTTGCCTATGCAGGTCTACGTCGTCGTATAGACCATAATATACGACTACATTCGGTATTTTTAAGATTTTAACAAAATTTTTAACGTTTTTTTTTTTTTTTTGTTTTGAAAATTTTTAAATTTTTACCAAACGGTGAAGGGCTTTTTTACTTGTTTAAAGTTGAACTGGGTTTCTGTTCCTATTAGAGGGATTCGATGTAGCACCACAACTGAACCGACGTTCTTCCCGTGAGAATCGTAGCCTCAATTAAATTATTGTGTAGTTTTTTTTTTAATATTAGCCTAATAGCATTGCAAAGGCGTGGTGGTCTTTGTTTCCTAATAAAATAATATCCAAATCTGAAAAAATATTGTCCTATGATTGAAATTACTACAAAGTATTAAGAAAATTATTATTATTATTATTATTATTATTATTATTATTATTATTATTATTATTATTATTATTATTATTATTATTATTATTATTATTATTATTATTATTATTATTATTATTATTATTATTATTATTATTATTATTATTATTATTATTATTATTATTATTATTATTATTATTATTATTATAACTCTACATTAAGAGGTCACTCACGTTTATTGTCTACATGGAAAGTTCCTCCAGAACTATACACCGATAAATTGGGTAAATAGTATCATCGACTTTGACGGAAGTTATAACAACATTTTGTTTGTTTATTGTCGAAAATATGAAGAATTAACAACACGTTAAGTTCAGCCGTGCAGAACTTTTAATACCTATCCCAAGAGCCTGCAGTACTCAAACAAGCTATACTTATTTAAACTGTCAATGCCTTATAACTCTGTTGGAGAACATGTTAAAAACTTGAAATCTTAAAATACTATAAGGGGCGGCAATGATATAAAAGGACATAGCAAAGCTTGAACCCACATAGATCACTTTCTGTTACAGGGTTTTGTAATAATTACATTGAAAATGTGACAATTATCATAAAAATTCGCGATATCGGGAAGTACCCTTAATGGGGGATGCAGAAAAACGTGGACCTATATAGACAGTGTTTCGTCGTCACATGTGGACGAATTTAAAGACAGTAATCCAAACAACACTTTCGGTGAAAATATGGCATAAATCATAAAAATACTGGATACCTTGAGGTACCGTTATATGGGGACTACAGGAAAACGTAGATATATAGACAATGTTTTGCCAAAGGTGGTAGAATCCACTAGGAAATCTAAATACCGAATATGAAACAAAATACATTAGAAGATGAGATTTAAATCGATAAAATACCGTATATCGGGAATTCATTCACTTTTGCCAACTCCTATTTTTGGCCACCGTCACTATGAACGTGTTTCGATATACGGTAAGTTGTTGATTTAGAAAAACTAGCACTGTAAGTAAGTTATTCTCTAACCCTCTCTAACTAGTTCATATATTATGTTTAGTAATACAAGTCGCATATAACACTATTTTCACTCATTTCCAAAAAAATGCTATATGCAAACGAATTTTTCACAAAACCGGTAAATGACGTGTGTCATATGTGGTATGGATGAGAAAAAAACTAAACTTGTGGACGATGGACCCTCACCCTTTTAATGGAGATCCCATGCATATCTAAATTTTTCTCTTACAACTATTCTTCGTTTATATTAAGATAGGGTGTTTCTAACTTTGCAGAAGTCGAATTCATTGAAAAATAGGTTAAGTGTTCGAATATCCGAAATTTCATAAAAATATTCTATGCTTTCTAGTTTTGACTAAATACACAATCTCAAAAACTGTTTAAATATTGCGCATTACCTTCATTACATGAAATAATATGTTTTTTTTAATTTTCTTCCAGTTGTTGTCACTTCGTGTATGGCAATTAATCAATTGGAAGAATTCGGAAGGCGATATGACGCCATATGTTGCCTGTGCGTCATATTCATTTCAAATTGGAATTTGAAACATCACGGAATTTTCTAAACGCAATGAACCATGGATTCGTATCAAATATCTCACAATTAACGAAGTTCGACGTGGCATATGCAGCACACACTGAATACAATACTGCTAAAATATTTAAATATAAATAAATTAACATATATGAATTGTACATTTTCATTTTTGAAATTAATTAAAAAGAGATGTGTTGGTGAGTGTTTTAAAATTAAATAGATACACCGGGTTGGGTTTGGCAGTTTGATGTGCGTAATGTCAAAATAAAGCTACTGGGCTTAAGGAATTTCAGAAAATTTTGCAAAAATTTGCCTACAAACACACATACATTCGTACAGGTTTAGGTTCAGCCGGGCCGAACTTTGTATACCCATTTGGTACAAAATTGGCAATTTTCAAAAAAATAAAATCCGTTAAAAATTCTGTTAAAATCTTAAAAATACCGAATGTCTATACGACGACGTGGATCTGCATAGGTAACTTTTGTCACATGTTATTACATGTGAAACTTGAAAAAAATCTGTTTATAATGTAGCTAAAATGCTGAATAAAAGGAGGCACCATGGGGGTTTTAAACGTGGAACTGCACATACAATTTTCTGGCATAGGTTGTAGTATCCATTAGGAACTTCAAATACAAAATTTGAAATTATTCCGGTAAATAATGTCGCTAAAATCATCAAAATACCGAATATGGGGTTCCGTTATATGAGGCTATACGAAGACGTGGAGCTGCACAGACAATTTTCTGTCATAGGCTGTAGTATTCATTACGAACTTCAAATACTAAATTTGAAATGGTTCCGGTAAATAATGTCGCTAAAATTGTCAAAATACCGAATATCGGGAGGTACCTTTATATGGGGGCTATATGAAGACGTGGACATACATACATGGCTCATTTTCTGTCTTAGGATGTAGTATCCATTACAAACTTCAAATACTAAATTTGAAACAATTCCGATTAATAATGTCGCTAAAATCATCAAAATACCGAATATCGGGAGGTACCTTTATATGGGGGCTATGCGAAGACGTGGAGCTACATGGTCCATTTTCAACACTAAAAGTCACAATACACATTTGAGTAAAATTTTATCAACGTACTTCATTTCGTTCGGATGCTGGAGTGATTTCCACAGACGGATAGACGGAAATTGCTAAATCGACATAGAATTTTATGCTGAACAAGAATATATGACAAACTTACTCCAATGACAAACTTCATACTATAGTAGAGGGTATAAAAATACAGACACCTACCCAAATTAAAAGTAAATATATTTTTACTTGAATACTCTAAAACAATGCAGGCATATAAAATTTAAATATTTCTGAACACACACACCCTCTGTTGTTCCTCTAGAACATTGTATTTTGAATTTAAAAATGTCTTGTCTTACTTAATTCTCAATTGAGAACTGATTAATAACTATTGTCACACCGCAGTCTTAAGGAAACACGTCTAAATGACTTTAAGGGATATTCACAAATGCATACATACATATATACATAAAGTAATCGAAAGTAAGAACAGACTGTAATGCAGTTATTGTTTATAATATTGTAGTTGTTGTAATTCGATAAAGTACAAAGTGTTTGTAAGTTTTTAGGATCTTCGTTTCCATTCTCTTGCCTCACCAACACTAAAATAAGTTTTACATTTCTGGAGACTCCACCATTGACAGGCGCATTCTTGTGTTGTAATGCTAATGTATGGCAGTGGGACTTATTTTGGGTATTGAAATCAAAACTTTGTTGTCCCTCGTTATTTGAACACAGAATTCTCGAGACAAAGCAATTAATAATAATTCTTGGAGTTCAGTTTTTTATGTTTGCCTTATAGTATAACGTCGCGGTTTCTGTGTTTCGGTTTTGTTTTACATGCCAACAAATAAAAATATCAGCATTTATTTCACATTTAGTTGACGGAATGATGTATACGAAGTTCCTATAATGCATTTTAGTCAAATTGAAGAGAATTTTATAATTTTCTTTTATTGTACTATTGGATAAAATTTAGTGCAATCTGCAAGATAGAAGAATTGGGAGGAAGAGATTGTCAATGGGTCAGCTTTTAGAATTGATCTAAAACCTAAGAAGTAGTGAATTTTTTCTTACTTTGATAAAAATACGGGGCTTTGATGTTCATATTCTTTCAAACATTCCACAAAACAGATTTATTTTCTGGGTAAGTTTTAATTATCAAATTTCTGGCTAGAGAGATATATATATATTTTGATACGGCCAAAACATGACATACCTGGGTCTCTTTGGACCAAATTCGTTTCAGGACATTTCGAAACTGTCTGTCTGGCTGGTGCGCACAATAACTTTGAAAGGGAGTATGCGATTTGGTCCAAACTTGATACATCGCAATATTATTATCAAACTTATATCGAGTTCGGAGATGTGCAATATCGTTCAACTCCTTCTGGAGTCAAAATGTTCAAAAAATATTTGACTGCACATAAAGAGAAACGATAATCCGATTTTGCTCCAATTATTCAAATCCTAATATTTTCATCAATGCTAGATCAGGTGCGAAAATAGACAATATCGGTCCACTACCACCGATATATAGTGATCAAGATTGGGTGTTAACATTTTTTAGTGAATTTATTAAGAAGTATGACTATAAAATGTGATAAACTTTTTGCTGAAGAGCACCATGAGATCGGCTGTTATATTTGTTTGTATCTTGTGTGGCTTATCTTCTGTCAAATGAAATGACGTATTTTTTGTGGAAAATATGAGACACAGTGGTATTTCAAATTGTTCATGTTAGTTCCTTTGTGGTATGAAGTTGGATGATCGATCTAGTCGGCAACTTCAAAATGACTACTTTAATCGGGGAAAAGATCAGTTTCATGGCATGTTTTTGGTGAGTGGTGCGCCATTTCGAAATTCTTACCATTACCCACACTAAAAGGGGGTGAGGTAACTATTATTCAAAAACAGTAGAATCGAAATGGGATATTATTAAAACTCCCGGCAAATGAGACTTATTAAACTAATTGCGCCGTTACTACCCATATGTAAGTACACATGTACAATTTTTCACTTTCTCTTTCCAATTTAAAAGCAACGGCCAATAACAAAGAAGTTCGGTAAATATATATACAAAATAAATTTCACAAACATACATACACAGCTGTATGGTTCAATGAGAGCGACTACAACAACCAACTAATTACACTTAATACAAAATAATTATTTCAACTTCAACTACAGAAGCAGTCAATTTTGTACATTTATACGTCGGTACATAGTTCACCTTCATTCAACTTCAAAGGTCGGCCAAAGCAAATTAATGTCCAATGTGCGTTCTGATTTCGATTGGGGATGGTGATGTCGATTTATCGTACTTCTGTAAGATATCACATAGAATTATACCTGACTGGCGCCATAATTATCAACAGATTTATCTAAATTACTTTCTCATTAAAAACAGTTGCATTTACATGTTTGACCGTATTGTGGGGGTTGGTTATATGGCATCCATATTAGTTGCTCGTATACCGAAATGTTTGCAGGTGATATACAAAATAGTATATTTTTTAGAGTGAGTGAAATAACGTTAAATATTTAGCTTCCAATTACTACTATTGTAAAATATAATATTTTATTTATTTACAAAAATATTTATATATATATATATATATATATATATATATATATATATATATATATATATATATATATATATATATATATATATATATATATATATATATATATATATATATATATATATATATATATATATATATATATATATATATATATATATATATATATAAAATTTGATCAAAAATTGAATCAAATAATAAATTCGACCTGTTTTTTGCTTACAAAAGTTCATGGACGGGCGGACATGCATATAAATTCACAATGTGATTCTATGAAGATCATCAAAAGGAAATATGGTTCCTTACGCATGGATTACGATTGGATTGGATTTTACCAATAAATATCAAAAGTACCTTTTTTGGAAAAGTGTAGAAAGCGGGATGATCTGTCGGAAGATTGCCTTAAACCAAATACAACAATATACAAATTCGCCTAGTTCTTACTAGTACCAATAGCACTATATAGCTAAAACATAAAGAACTCAAGTAATCTTAATCGGAAAACTTACAAAAAATTAATAAGAATTGGGGTTCTTGCCCCCTAGATTTATGTTACTTCGCGATTTTAACTTAAACAAGAGAAAAAGCTGGGGCCGGGCCGAACTTTGAGTACGCTCTACCATTTGAAACTTATTTGGCAATTTTCAAATAAAATAAAATCCTTTAAAAATTCTCTTAAGATGTACCTGCATAGGTAACTTTTGTCATAATCCATAAAAATATTCAAATGCAAAATTAAAAAAAAAACCAGTAAAGAAAGTCTTAAAGTAGGGTGGGCCGACTTTATGATACCCTACACCACTTTGCTAATTAAGTAGAGCTCCACATAACAATTAAAAGTTTTTATGGGAGAATACAATCATACACGCTGTGATTATAATTATAATTTAAAGTTCAAAGGACTAAATATGCCGAAGCCTTTGTATCTTTTAAATTCGGAATTGTATTGCCCATTTGGTGCACAATTAAATTGAAATCGGATAAAGATATATATGGGAGCTATATCCAAATCTGAACCGATCTCGATAAAATTAGGCAAAGATATTTCTGAGCTGTATTTGATATATTTTCCTGAATATCGTTGTTACGGAGTGCATATTACGGTTGTGGGTAACAAATATAACAAATCGGATGAATAATATATATGGAAGCTATAGCTATATCTGAACCGATCTTCACCAAATTTGACATACTAGCTTCTAGACGCAATTCGGTCGTAAGTGCCAAATTCCATCCCATTTGGACAAATATTAGACGTTTGGTGCACAATAAATGGTAAATCGGACGAAGTTATATATGGGAGCTATATCTAAATCTGAACCGATCTCGATAAAATTTAGCAAATGTATTTGTGAGCTGTATTTGATATATTTCCCCAAATATTGTTGTTGTATAATGCACATTACGGCGGCGGTGGACAAAAATACAAATCGGATGAACAATATATATGGGAGCTATAGCTATATCTGAACCGATTTCGATCAAATTTGGCATACATATTTTCAGGCCTAATTCCATACAATTCGGGCTGATATTACACGTTTGGTGCACAATAAAATGCAAATCAGACGAATATATATATGGGAGCTATATCTAAATTTTGACCGATTATCTCCAATTTCAATAGGGTTCGTCCTTGGGCCAAACAAAAGATCTTTGCAAAGTTTCATCTAGATCGGGCAATAAATACGACCTGTACTTTGTTACAAAAATACATGGACAGACGGACGGACGGACGGACATGCATAAATCGACTCAGAATGTGATTCTATGCAGATCATCAAAAGGAACTATGGGTCTATCTCGTTTCCTTCTGCCTGTTACAAACAAATGCACAAAGACATAATACCCTGACCACCGTGTGGTGTAGGGTATAAAAAGTATCAAGTAAAAAAGCAATGAGTTCGGCCGGGCCGAACTTTGAATAAAATAAAATCCATTAAAAATCCTGCTAAAATTTTAAAAACACCGAATATCGGAAGGTGTTGATAAATTGGGGGGGGTTTATGCGATATTTTTATATTGGGGCTATACGATATCATGGACCGATATAGCACATCTACGAACTTGACCTGCCAGCAGACAAAAGACAGATCTGTGCAAAATGTTAACTTCCCATCTTATTTCGTTTTTAATGTAGCGTGATTACAAACGACGTCTTAGAATGTTACGCTAATCAAGATTATATATACTTTGTTGGGTCCAAAATTATTATTTCGATGAGTTACAAACGGAATGACGAACTGAATATACCCTCCATACTATGTATGGTGGAGAGTATAAAAATCGTTAAATAATGTAGCTAAAATCATCAAAATATCGAATATAGGGAGGTATCATAAGCTCTAGTATCCATTCAACTTTCCGAACTTCAAATATTAATTTGAAACAATTCCTGTGAATATTGTCGCTAATATTATTAAAATACCGAATATCGGGAGGTACCGTTATTTGAGGGCTATACGAAGACGTGGGCCTGCACGGACAATTTTCTCTATAGTATGTATTACAAACGTTGTTGTTGTATATTGTTGACCTGTTATATTTATTTTACTTATTACCTGCTGGACTTAAGGTCATTAAAAACCATTTTTTTTATTTTTGATTTTCTTCCTTTTTTCGTCATCTAATATTTCGATTTCCTCTGGAAATCATCTCCACGGATATTTTAAATTAAAAGCTCGTTTTAATGTCACTATTCATATACCAAATTTGAAACATTTTTGGTTAATAATGTGGCTAAAATCATCAAAATACCGATAATAGGGAAGTACCATTATATTGGAACTATACCAAAAAGTGGACATGGTCCATTTTCAATGCCAAAAGTCAGGCAAAAATAACATACATTTGAGTGAAAATTTATCAACCTACTTCATTTCGTTCGGAGGCTAGAGTGATTTCCACAGACGGACAGACGGTGTAAGTGTAAACACCATATGATATGTTTTACACCCAAATAAAAGTTGAGCCAGGCTTATTACATTCCAAGAAAGCCTACTAATTACATTTGTAGCGACCGATGCTTTAAGTTTTCATATAGTTGATCATAATATACTACATTAATTTTAGACAAAAAGGTACAAAAAACATCTATTAAATACAATAGTCGGACTTAAGTCCTCATATAGGAAAATACTTGACGCATCAATACCAAAATTCAGATTTTTTTAATTGATATGTTTTCTATATATTTCCATGAAAAATTGTACTACGAGGCATTTGGTTTTGACCATTTTTCGCCACGGTCGAGGCATTGTGCGTCGTTACGTACGTACGTACATATGAAATGAACGTTGAAGGGTATGTATGTATGAGACATATGAGGCATAGCAAATAGCAAGTTTGTCTATGCTCTTGCACACATACTTTTGTATACAATACACGATAGTAATCCAACCTGTGATAAAAATCCCCTCACTCACAACATGTAGGCATAGGGGGCTGATTTGTAAGTGTCCAGATAAATGACCAGAATAGCACTTGAAAATCCCCATGGAAACGCATGGGCAGATAAAATGTTTCAATGTCCAATCAGGTAATTTGTCAAAAGTTAAATTTCGACATTTGAGTTATGTGTGTACAGTGGGGGATGATGTGCTGTAGCAAAGTTTCCATAATATAACAATAAACTATCTTATTTGTGTGAATTCACTCTCTTAATACAAAAGGTACATAGTTTCATTTAATTTTACCTACTTGCCAATATGGGTTTCAAATTTTAAAAAGTTAAAAAAGTCAGAAATTTAAAAAAAATACATTTGAAATCACGAATCAAAAACAAGTAAAAAAGCTGTAAGATCGACCGGGCCGAACTTTTAATAACCTCTACCATTTGAAACGAATTTGGCAATTTTGAAAAAGATAAAATCCATTAAAAATTATGTTGAAATCTTAAAAATGCCGAATGTGGCCATTATACTAGGTGTCCATACGACACTAACGGTGGGTAATGTAGCTAAAATCATCAAAATACCGAATATAGAGAGGTACTATTATATGGGGTCTATACCAACATTTGGACTGCAAAGACAATTCACTGTTATAGGTTGTAGTATCTTTTACGGGGGCTATATCAAGAAGTGGACCTGCAAAGACAATTTTCCGTCATTGGTTGTAGTATCCATTACGAACTTCAAATACCAAAATTTAAACAATTCCGGTGAATAATGTCGCTAAAATCATCAAAATACCGAATATCGGGAGGTACCATTATATGGGGGCTATGCGAAGACGTGGACCTGCAAAGACATGTCTCTGCCATTGGCTGTAGTATCCATTACGAACTTCAAATACAAAATTTAAAACATTTCTCGCGAATAATGCCGCTAAAATCATCAAAATACCGAATATCGGAAGGTGCCGTTATATGAGGTTATACGAAGACGTGGACCTGCAAAGAAAATTTTCTGTCATTGCCTGTAGTATCCATTACGAATACGAAATTTTAAACAATTCCGTTGAATGATATTGCTAAAATCATTAAAATACCGAATATCGGGAGGTACCGTTACATGGGGGCTATACCAAACATTCGAACAACATGTCCCATTTTCTATACCAAAAGTCCTGCAGACATAACATACATTTGAGTAAAATTTTATCAACCTACTTTATTTCGTTCGGAAGCAAAATAGATTCCACAGACGGACAGACGGAGGGACAGCGCTAAGTCGGCATAGAATTTTATGCTGATCAAGAATATATATACTTTGTGGGTCTCTAAAATGTATATTTCGAGGTGTTTCAAACGGAATGACAAACTTAATATACTCTCCATACTATGGTGGAGGGTATAAAAAATAACAAGTAAAGGCTATAGCTATATTGTTTATACGAATCAAATAGTGATAAATGACTCTCTTTAGGCAAAATGGAACTCATCTTTCTATGTTACTAAATCGCGATTAATCGAATGATATTCGAAACGATGAAAATATAACCTCTTCTTCTCGGACCAAACTTAGGTAAATTTTGAACATAGGCTTATTAACCCCATCTCTTGAATAAAATCGGAAACAATGTTAAACTCGTCAATTTCATACAACATGAAAGCAGTGCCCGAATTGATTGAACATTCTATGTCGTAATATTGCTTTGCATAGCGGCCATATCTCTTCCTAATACTTACCGAAATTTTAAACATCACAATATAAAATATTCTAAAATTTGGAATGCTAAATCTTAGTTTCAGTGTGTATAAATTCCTTCGTTCTAAGGCGCCTGCTACTTCCCACTAAATTGTAGGTCTTAATTTTACAGCACTGACAAACCTCTAGGATTATTTGGCGTATTAATGGTAATATTCTATAAAAGAATAAGATATTTGTAAAATACATAACACAATATTTTTCATAGTTTTTATACCCTCCACCTTGGAAAGGAGGGTATATTAACTTTGTCATTCCGTTTGTAACATCCCTAAATATTCGTTTTAGACCCCATAAAGTATATATATTCATAATCAGCATAAAATTCTAAGTCGATTTAAGGATGTCCGTCTGTCTGTCTGTCCGTCTGTCTGTCTGTCTGTCCGTCTGTCTGTCTGTTGAAATCACGATACAGCCCACATTATTTGACGTAGAGCTCCAAAATTTAGCGGAGCTATTTGCATTGTGTCTAGGATGGTTGGTATTGAAAATGAGATATATCGGTCCACGTTCTGGTATAGTCCCCATATAACGGTACCTCCCGATATTCGGTATTTTGATGATTTATGCCACATTTTTTCACGGATTTGTCTTAAAATTGGTATTTGTAGGTCATAGCGGGTCCCTGAGCGTGTGGCAAAACATTGCATGTATAGGTCCACGTTGTGGTATAGCCCCCATATAAAGGTACCTCCCGATATTTAGTATTTTAGTTTTTTTTTACCACATTTTTTCACCGATTTGTCTAAAAATTGGTATTTGTGGGTCATAATGGTTTCCAGCTCCGGTGGCGGAACATTGCATGTATGGGTCCATAATTTAGTATAGTCCCCATATAACGGTACCTCCCGATATTCGGTATTTTGATGATTTATGCCACATTTTTTCACGGATTTGTCTTAAAATTGGTATTTGTAGGTCATAGCGGGTCCCTGAGCGTGTGGCAAAACATTGCATGTATAGGTCCACGTTGTGGTATAGCCCCCATATAAAGGTACCTCCCGATATTTAGTATTTTAGTTTTTTTACCACATTTTTTCACGGATTTGTCTGAAAATCGGTATTTGTTGGTCATAATGGGTTCCAGCTCCGGTGGCGAAACATTGTAATTATAGGTCCACGTTTTGGTATAGCCCCCATATAACGGTACCTCCCGATATTCGGTAATTTGATGATTTTTGCCACATTTTTTCAGGGATTTGTTCGAAAATTGGTATTTGTTGGTCATAATTGGTTCCAGCTTCGGTGGCGAAACATTGCATGCATGGGTCCATGATTTGATATAGCCCCCATATAACGGTACCTCCCGATATTCGGTATTTTGATGGTTTTTGCCACATTTTTTCACTGATTTGTCTAAAAATTGGTATTTGTGGGTCATAATGGGTTCCAGCTCCGGTGGCGAAACATTGTAATTATAGGTCCACGTTTTGGTATAGCCCCCATATAACGGTACCTCCCCATAATCGGCATTTTAATGGTTTTTGCCACATTTCTTCTAATGTTTCTTTTACCCTAAGGTGGAGGGTATTAAAAGTTTGGCCCGGCCGAACTTAATGTTTTTTTACTTGTTTTTTATTTCTCCCACTGTTATTCGAATATAAGTTTGAAACAAGTATTTGCAGTAAATAAAGCACATCATTCAAATTCATCCCTTTTTGCTCCCGAAATAAAAATCCCCCATGAGCACTGACATTGGGAACAAGTAAACCAAAATGGCGTTTAATAACAGTTTTTCTTTATCATGATTCTAATTTTTTGCTTCCATGTTTTCTCTTTGTGTAATTTAGCATAACATTTTACAAAAAAAAAAAAAAAAATAACTAAAAACGGAAAACTAATTTCATAGATAAAAATCATCGCAACCAAAACATTAAAAAAACCACACCGAAATATGTCATCTCAGTTAGGGCTGAAACTTCAAATTATCTGTTTGTTGTCTATTCAAAACGCCGACCGCATTGTAGAAATATCGAAATCCAAAAACAAAACCAACATTACCCAAAACAAACTGAACAGCGAATAAAGAAACCAACCCAAGTCCAACATTAGATTAATTTCAGCAATTTATGGCATTGTGATAATGACCGAGTGCGCGGTAATTTGGTTTTGACATGTCTCTTGGATGTTGTCTTTATTTGTATACCTTTGTTGTTATTTTTGGTGTAGTTTCTCGTCCATGTTTTGTGTTGTCCACTATCTCTTTGAATGACATACATTCTTGTAGATGACCGACCAGTTAATAGCCTGTAGGTTAGATGTTCTCCACTTGTCAAACCATTATTTTCTGAGCTACCAAATTACGTTTTCTTCATTGGTGTACAACAAATGAATGTAGAGTTGTAATTAACAGATATCACATATTGACGAAAGAACATATCATTTACACACTTTACTGTTTACATGAAATGTAATATTGGTATATTAATAATTAAATTCAGTTTGTGTGGTTTCAATTTGGCTAAGGCATTCGATGATTTAATTTAAATATATTTCCAATAAACACGTTTTTTTTAAATAAAACCAGTGAAGAAAGTCTTAAAGTCGGGCGGGGCCAATTTTATGATACCCTACACCACTTTGCTAATTTAGTAGAGCTCCGCATAATAATTATTTTTTATGGGAGAATTCAATCATACACGCTATGATTATAATTATAATTTAAAGTTCAAAGGACTAAAGTGCATATTACGGCTGCGGAGGACAAAAATAACAAATCGGATGAACAATATATATGGGAGCTATATATATATATATATATATATATATATAGATATATATATATATATATATATATATATATATGTATATGTATATATATATATATATATATATATATATATATATATATATATATATATATATATATATATATATATATATATATATATATATATCCAATCTGATCGTACGTGCAAAATCCCATACCATTCGGACTGATATTACACGTTTGGTGCACAATAAAAGGCAAATCGGACGAAGATATATATGGGAGCTATATCTAAACT
The DNA here is from genome assembly GCF_030504385.1 of Musca domestica. Lineage (NCBI taxonomy): Eukaryota > Metazoa > Arthropoda > Insecta > Diptera > Muscidae > Musca > Musca domestica. The sequence continues at coordinate 19,722,134 of NW_026712328.1, read as the reverse complement.
TTGACCGATTATCGCCAATTTCAATAGGGTTCGTCCTTGGGCCAAAAAAGGATTTGTGCAAAATTTCATTTGGATAGGGTAATAAATGTGAACTGTACTTTGTCTACAAAAATACATGGACAGGCGGACGGACAGACAGACGGACGGACATACATAAATCAACTCAGAATGTGATTTTATGCAGATCATCAAAAGGAACTATGGGTCTATCTCGTTTCCTTTTGCCTGTTACAAACAAATGCACAAAGACATAATACCCTGACCACCTTGTGGTGTACGGTATAGAAAGCAAACGAGGTGTTATATTCGGACGGGCCGTATTTCAAATACCCTCCATCATTTACAAGATTACACCTTTTAATATTTCTTAAAGTGCCGAAGTACAGTTTTTGACCGAAGTATATTATATCTGTTATTAGAAACTTTCTGTATAATGCAGGGACTATATTCATATTTTCTCAGCAGTATCCAACAGAACTTTAAGACATATACTTCAAATATTTCAGTTGAAAAATGTGCCAAAATAATTCTGTCTAAAATCACCAACTACCGGCAGAGGTACTTTTATATTATATGTGTGAATTCATATAACATTTTGGAGAAAATGTGTTTAAAATCGTCTAAATTCCGAATATCGGGTGGTTCCTTAATACGGGATCCACACCACAATGTGTGGATAGATTTGAGAACAGAAACTGAAGCTTTGCAATGAACTCGTTTGAAAATTTTTACTAAAACCCCAAAAAATGTCCCAATTCGCCTGGAAAATATATGGCAGCTATATATAGAGTTAGATAAAAAAAACTGCAACCAAGTCAAACGCCATAATTTTAATTTTTTTAATTGTATTGAATGAAAGCAAAAAATGTCGGAAATAGCATCAAATTTTAGAATAAGTTTAGATTTGTTCGAATTGGTCACCTTTGGCACGAATTATGGCCTTCAATCTGCCAATGAAACCGTCACACGCTGCCCGAATGTTGCTCTGCGGTATTTTGGATCATTCCCGGCGAAGCACTTGCTTGATATGATCGGCACTTAGCGAGGAACCTCATTTTGTAACCATTCTTGGGTGGCGCGTGCTGAGTGCGATGGTGCTGAGTCCTGTTGGAATGTCCAAGGTCTCCGGCCAAAATGTTTGCATGCCCAAGGTTTTAATACACCCTCCAGAATATTTTCGCGATAATATCCGGCATTTTTTTTCTGATGTCACGGTCGACTAATACAAACGGAGAGCGACCATCGGCTGTTATGGCGACCCACACCATCGCCATGGCCGGCACTTGAGTTCTGGAGGTCAACCGAAGGTGCACATTTTCAGCTGACCTCTTTGACAAGTAAACACGATTATTTTGTTTGTTTACAAACTGCTGGATAACGAATATTTTCTGATCGGAGAAAACCAAAGTCGGCAGTTTACCATTTTCGGACAAGCGAAGCAAATCTTTAGCTTTTTTGAGTCTATTTTCTTTCTGTTGCGGTGTAAGTTCTTGCACTTTTGAAATCACTCTAACTGTTGAAATCACTCTAGCTTCCGAACGAAATGTTGTATGTTGATAAAATTTTACTCAAATGTATATTATGTCTGCTGAACTATTGGTATTAGTATAGTCCCTTTATAATTATACTTCCTTATTTTTGGTATTTTGGTGATTAAAGCGACATTTTTCACCGGAAATTTTTCAAATTTGGTATTTGAAGTTCGTAATGGATACTACAGCCTATGAGAGAAAATTGTGAAGTCTTCGTGAAGCACCCCATGTAACGTTTTTCGTTTGCCTACATGCAATGTTTTTTGTTAGATTAACCCTCTTAGGAAATAAAAGAGGAGCATAACTTTTTGGAAAACTAATTGTTTTTGTAGAAGGGATCGACACAATAATGAGAGAAAAATCCTTTAAAAGATATTAAGAAAACTATAATATTAAGAAAACTATGAAATCGACAGTATCCTCCACTTGGAAGGCTTTTTGACAAACGTGAAGCATAATAAAAAACCATCTGAAAGAAAAATCCTTTAAAAGACATAATATTTAACAAGTAAAAAAAGCAGTAAGTTCGGCCGGGCCGAACTTTGAATACCCTCCACCATTTGGAACGAATTAGAAAATTTTCAAAAAATAAAATCCATTAAAAATTCTGTTAAAATCTTTAAAATATCTAATATTGGAAAGTGCCGATATATGGGGGGCTAACGATATCGTAGACCTATATAGATAATTCTCTTCCAAGGGATAATTTACCCCCAAGGAACTCCTTGTGTGGATTATCAGACAATTCCGTGGAAAAATGTGGCTAAAATCATCAAAATACCGAATATCAGAGGGTACCGTTATATGGGGACTATACGATATCGTGGACCTATATAGATAATTCTCTTCCAAGGGATAATTTACCCACAAGGAACTCCTTGTGTGGATTATCAGACAATTCCGTGGAAAAATGTGGCTAAAATCATCAAAATACCGAATATCAGAGGGTACCGTTATATGGGGACTATACGATATCGTGGACCTATATAGATAATTCTCTTCCAAGGGATAAAGTACCACAAGGAACTTCTTGTGTGGATTTTCAGACCATTCCATTAGAAAATGAGGCTAAAATCATCAAAATACCGAAAATCATCAAAGACCGATATAGCCCCTCGAACTTGACCTGCCTGCAGACAAAAGAGGAATCTGTGCAAAATTTTAGCTTCCTATCTTAATTCGTTTAGACCGTAGCACGATTACAACAGACGGACAGAAATGGCTGAATCGTCTTAGAATTTTACGCTGGTCAAGAATATATATACTTTGTTGGGTCTAAAATTATTATTTCGTTGAGTTACAAACGGAATGACGAATTTAATATACCCTCCATACTATGTATGGTGGAGGGTATAAAAAACTATCAAATCGACAGTATCCTCCTATCATGAGGCTTTTTAAAAACGTAAAGTTTTCTAACAATATAGACAACTTTAAATTGTTAGAATTAGATTGAATTTTGCATCCACGCAAAATATTTAACATGTATGGGAAGTTAGATTCTCTGCTTCAACATTTTTATTTCGCGACTAACACCTCAAAAATTCATTAGAGCTTCCATATATTATATTATACGTGTTCTGCATACAATATTATATAGGATGATTGATATTGAAAATGGGCAACATCTGTCCACGTTTTTTTTAAGGCTCCCATGTAATTGTACCTCCTAATTTTCGGTATTCTAAATAAATCAGAAAATGTTTGACAAATCGTGTTTTTTTTTTTTTGAATTCAGGTTATTTGCTTACGATTTTTTTTTTAAATTTAGGTCCAGTAATTGGCATTGTCTCTAATTATTGAATCATAAAATTTTAAGTATGTCCAAGGATTCTGTTTTAAAACAACTGTATGTCCAAGACCATAAATATGAACTGCAGAACAATTACCAATTAGCATGACAGTCTGACGGACAAACATAGCGCAGTTCTTAGAGATATGAAGATCGATATTCGAAGATCAGCGGTAATAGTCTTGACTTGGCATTTAACACATAGAACCAGTTTTTACAATCGGGATGCTAAATAAAGAAAAATACTGCAATGGACACAGACATTTTCATTTAATACAATATTCTATCAGAAGAAATTATGAGATTCAATACATAATTTTGTTACACATCGTGGCAAACAAACCAAGGCAGAAGGAATGGAAAACAATAAAGAAAAATAAAATTACTTATCTTTTCATTTGGTTTAATTCGGTTCAGTTGAATTTGTTTGCGGTGTCTTTCCCAATGCTCGCTCCTGTAATGCATCCCAGGCGCTCACATTGCCTTACCAATAAAAACACACATCCATACATACATATTCATCTGATCCAAAAGTCGCGTAACATCATGTCGTCATGCTACGCAACATGGTTGGAAAATAACAACAAAAATGACAGCGACAAAAGCAGCAGTAGCCGATACATACCAATGCTACAATGCTCCGCACTCCTCGCATACAAGCTAAGCTGTTTTGTAACAGTCTGATTTTGACATTGACGAATTCGTCGCCATTTGTCATTCGTGCCCATAACCCAGAAGAGAAAGGAATATCTGAGCGAGTGGCACACATACAATCGTATATATGTCCGTACGCGCACAAAGGCACCCGTGCAGGGAGCTGAGCCAGCTAGCGGTTCACAACAAGAGCAGCATGTGAAAGGAAATATTCAACTGAAATAACGAAATACTCACAAACTGTGGAGAAAAGACAAAACACAAAAAAGGATACTCCTACCCCAGCTAGTTTGACATCCTGCAGGCAGCATTCCGTCAGCCATCAGCAAAATGCTCATTTTTCTTTTGCATACTCACAAATGTGTTTGTTTGTATGTGCGTAGGTATATGATTTTGAGCATTTGTTTCCGTTTTGTCCGACAATTCGTTGTTGCTGTATTTGTAGCTCTAGCTGTTCTCATATTTAGCCCATGTTGAATGAAACTCTAGTATTTGGTATCAATTTTCGATTATGATTTCAAAACAAAAACATTAAACCATGCGTATATTTGAAACTCAAACTTGAAAATTAAAAAAAAATGTGAAAATCATGCTTTGGTTAGAGAACGACAAATTCTGGAATAAAATGTGTGAGTAATGAAAATATGTAATGCATTTCTATGTAATAGCGCCAGTAAGGAGAGGGCAAAGACTGACGGGGGCAACTACACGATACCCTACTTAACGCGAACGTTGGATCAATTTGCGATATCAGGAGAATACAATATATAAATTTTTCACGGGTAGTTATAAATCTCATACTAAATATTCTCATTTTAGCATGGGTATTACGTATGTAGTATGCTGGAATGATATCAACCTAAGTTAATAGACGAATTTCTGGGCTGTATATAATGTCTCGTACAGAATTTTATTGATATAAGATACATACCATGACTTCTAAGAAGATAAATTATCACATCGGCTGCAATAGGTTGTAGCTGAAGATGTAATGCAACGAAGTTTGGATTAATGTTACTTAGATTCTGCTTTATTTATGTATATACAACTAATACCGTAAAATTTCAATATTATGAAAATTCTATCAACAACAATTTCAGGTATTTGGTACTTACAAAATACAAATTTGAATGGCAGAAAATAATAAATACACAATTTAGTCTACGAAGTTCTAGCTTTAATCGATCGACAAAATCTATATTGTACAAAATGTACTTTTCGTACCATTAAAATATGAAGTCCCGAAAATACCGCAGTGCCCTGCTCATTAAATATAAGGTGGCCCCATGCAAAATTGAAGTTGCTATCGATTGATCCCTAGAAATGTGTTACAGTTTTCTACCATTTCGTACGCTTAATGTTAGGTTTCATGGTTTCATGGTTTTTCTTAATAAATCGTATTCGTTCAATAAATCGGATCGTTCAATAATAACGTTGTATCACTTTGTGCCTTCAGTACATTTAGTACACTTAAAGTACTATATATCTAAAAACTCCCTTATCGAGTCCCTTTATGACTAGATTGTCCCGATTTAAAATCATGCTCTTATCAATCTATCTATAACAATTTGTACCATTTTTATACCCTCCACCATACTATGGAGGGTATATTAACTTTGTCATTACGTTTGTAACTCCTCGAAATACTCATGTCAGACCCAACAAAGTATATATATATTCTTGATCAGCGTAAAATTCTAAGTCGATTTAGCCATGTCCGTCTGTCTGTCTGTCTATCCGTCTGTCTGTTGTAATCACTCTATCTTTCGAACGAATTGAGATAGAAGGCTAAAATTTTGCACACGTGTTTATTTTTCCAGTAGGCAGGTTAAGTTCGTAAATAGGCCATGTAGGTCCAGGTCCTCGTATAGCCCCCATATAACCGTACCTCCCAAAATTCGGTATTTTGATGATTTTAGCGCCATTATTCACCGGAATTGTTTCAAATTACGTATTTAGAGTTTGTAATGGGAACTACAGTCTGTGACAGAAAAATGTCTATGCAGGTCCAGGTCTTCGTATAGGCCCCATATATTAGTATCTCCCTATATTCGGTATTTTGACGAGTTTAGGTACAATACTCACCGAAATTGTTTGAGATATCATATTTGACGTAAGTAATGGATGCTATAGCCTGTGACAGAAAATTGTCTATGCTGGTCCAGGTCTTTTGATGATTTTAGCTACATTATTCACCGTTTATTTCAAGTTTCGAATTTGAATATGGTAATGGCTAATGGCAAACAATGCCTATGTAGGTCCACGTCGTATAGACCCCAATATAACGGCAATATTCGGTATTTTTAAAATTTAACAGAATTTTTTAAGGATTTTATTTGTTTTAAATTTCCAAATTCGTTCCAAATGGTGGAGGGTATTCAAAGTTTGGCCCGGCCGAACTTACTGCTTTTTAACTTGTTCTAACTCGATATTTTAATAACAATTTTATGCCGTATTATAATTTTAACAAGTTTCGTTGATTTAGGGTATGAAAGTTCGAAAATCCCACCTTATCTTAACTAAGGCTGGTCTTCAAACCAAATTTCCAAAATCTACCTAACGATCCATAATGAAAATTTACAACATTTAAAGTGGGATCATGCTAAAGTTTAAAGTTTCAGTTCAATGTTAAACTTTTAATTACGTCTCGTGACGTTGAAGCACGGAATTCCGAAAATTTTGATTTATCCCCAAGAGTGAGGCTTATGAAAAATTGCAAAAACCTTTTAGTGCATTTCGTACACTTTAAAGTATACAACTCCCCTTTCCAACATAATAAACCGACTGATTCTATAAAAATCATTACACGCATCTATGGGTCCTTACTCAATTTAATGTTTAGAGCATATTGTTATAGTCTTCGCCACACAGTGGTACAGGGAGTTATGCCTTTGCACATTTCTTTGTAGCATGCAAAAAAACGAGATTGACCGATCGTTACATTTGAGGATCCTCATAGAATCCCTTTGTAGTCCATCCGTTCATGTATTTTTAAGCAAAATACAGGTCGCATTTATTGTCCGATCCAGATTAAATTTTGCAGAAATCAGTTGTTTGGTTAAAGGACGAACTCTATTTATTTTAGTGACAATAGGATCAGATTTGGATAAAGCCACCATATGGCTTATATTAGCTCAAATGGACTGGATTTTGGCACATACCACCGAATTCAGACTTAAAGCAAATACTTCAGTTGGTTAAAATCGTTTAAGGTATGTTCATCCGATTTGGTGTTCTAGTACCTCACATTCGTAATATTTACTCCACAACCAGATATCAGATACAGCTCAGAAATACCTCTACACAAATATTCTCCCACATATATCTTCATCTGATTTGGTTATTGTGCACCAAATATGTAATATCAGCCCGAATTGGATGGATTTTTACATTCCAGTGTATTTATTCTGGAAGGAAGTACGAAATTCTTGAAACTCGATTCCCCTGTATCTATTGCTCATATGTAAATTTTTCCTTCTCGAAGTCATATTGTGCACCCTATAGCAATGATATTTGGTACGAGTTTACAAATGTTTCCGTTAAATTTGATGGAAACCGATTCAGAGTTTGGTATACCTCCTAAATATTAGTTAACTCTGATTTCAAATACAACTGCTCTGAAGCTATAATTCCATAATTGATACGTTCTACTTTAATAATTTCCCAATATAAACGATTATTTGTAGCGGGTAGCTCTACTAAATATACATAGTTCTGTAGAGTATCATATAATCGGCCCGCCCGACTTTTATAATTTCTTTACTGATTTTAAATTTTAAATGTAACTATTACCATTACAACCATTCTTCGCCAAATAAATGTATCTAACTGACCCGTTTAGAGAGTCAAATCTATGATACTAATATAACCCAGTTACACTCGAAAAGAACTGCTCCACAATACTAGATCCCCGGGTGTCGATGTTGGATCTGTTCCACCGAGGTTGTTAGTGCCTGGATTAGTGAAATCAACGTGTACCATATTAAGTCTATACCCCCGTGTTTCATTCGCTCTCTGTCGATTCAATAACTTTCTGCACTTTTTTAGCTCCCCGCAATTCTTCCCGGGATTACCAATACAATGTTGAAATCGAGTTAGTTATTATTAAAAATTTAGTTTTTAGTGTAGCATGCGACATCCAAATTCCAATCATTCAGAAGTCATATCCGAATTGCCTTTATTTTGAATGATAGTATTTGTGAGAATGAAACTTCTTACAAAAAATTATCTAAAACCGATTAACTTCTCTATATAGCCCTTAAGAGGTATTGTGCTATACAGAAATATAAGATTCCCGCAAGATGAAGGTTATTAAGCATTAGGTTAGGGCAACTTGAAGCAATTTTTACTGCTTTTCATACGAAATTATTAATTTCACTGAAACGCCATGCAAAAATATTTTATTCGATCAACCATCCGTGCGATACACTGTGTTTCAGCGCAGCATTCCCAATATTCAGACAACAATTTTAAAGTTTTGTTCTTTTAATTTAAAATTCAAATCATTAAAAAACACTGTAGTCATGAGACATGCTATAGCGACAACAATAACGACGATGACGTGTACGATGATATATTTGCAATTCATTCTCTGCCGTCCTGTTTGGTCTTAGAGGTTCCATGCTACCTGTGCCTGGGGTTCTTTTTTGTTCTGTTTTAATGGTGATGTTGTTGTTGTTGTTATTGTTATAAGCCAGGTTGGCGCATAAAGTTAATGGCGTTTTAATAGTTTGATTAATGCTTTTACACACCTTCTTTTGGAGTCATTTTCTTATAAAAAAAGTTTATTGTTATTTTTCTTATTGTTGTATTGTTTTTTTATTTTAATAAAGAAATCATTAAAAACAATGTTTTTATTATAAATATACTATGTAGGTGCCTAGAAGTTTACAATTTTCTTATATACATTACATGACAATCTAGGGAAAAAATCAATACTCAAGGAAGTTTATCTATATCTGACGTGAAAACACGTTGGTGTATACCTAAAGTCACTGAATGATATATGTACAAGTTTATATATATATATATATATTTTAAATAGTCACCCTAACATTCCCCTCTTAAGATTCTCTCACACACATTTTCTTTTAAGCACACTGTTCTTTACTTCCTCCACGGATATGGGAATTTTGGTTTCCTTTTCTAAGGATAATGTGATCTAGAAACTGAGGAAAAGATGATCTATAACTACAATTTTAGGCATGCAAAAAATACATAAATTTAATATCACCGGAATGTTTTCAAACTTGGTATTTGGAGTTCGAAATTGGTACCACTTTCTATGACATAAAATTAGTTATATGTACTGCCCACATCTCCTATCTAATGATACTATTCGATATTCTATTTTTTCCCGATTTCAGCAATTTTTAACAGAATTATTATAGCCTTGGTTTTTGGAATACACGTTATCGTTTAGTTCTCGTATAAAAAAATTTTAAAAATTGAAATTATTAAAGTTCGACCTTACTGAACTCAATTTTTTACAAGGTTTTGGCGCACATTTGAAGATCTCGGACAGACCATATTCATTCTTTAATACTTGTTAAGTCCTTAGAAACTTTCAATAAATCACTTATAATCCCTACAACCCACTGTGGGTAAAAAGTATGATTTTTTGGCATAAAGTCATTTTTTTAGTTTCATATTTTGAAATTAAACTGATTTCCTAAATGTAGATACCCATATTAGAAAAAAAATATTTAATATCAATGCGGGTGACAGCCCTTTTTTGCTGGCGAGCTTTTAAAGTCAGCTGTTTGAAAGTCACCTTGTTTTGGTACAACTGGCGGTAAAGATTAGCTTAGTGTGATTTGACAAAATTGAAAAAAATTAAAATGTGTAATTATGGAAAACGTTAGTGCAGGTATGTAAAATTAAGACGAGATGCAATTTTTGTCATAATTGTCTGTTGTTGTAATAATGTGAAATGTTTTGTTTATGTATAACTTTATATAAAATCTATAAATTGTAGTTGTGTTCCGTGGAGTGTAACTTGTGAATGGCAAAGCATTGCAAAAAGGTATAAATGCCAAGTTATTAACAAAAGTGTGTTAATTAATGAGTAACTAGCCTTTTTTGTTCTATTTTGTGCCAACACATGTTTTGCAGATAAACATGTTTTTGCCCATGCAGCGCTTATTGAAATTTGGAGCAGCAACAATCGCTCAGAAGATGCACTTGTGAAATATGTGTTACAGAATATCAATAATATCAGTTTAAATGAAGACCAAATGCGTTTGATATCAAAACAAGTTAAATTTTTTGTTAATTATATAAAAAAGCATTTGCCAAAGTGCAACCGTAAATTAGAGCGATTTACAATAAACATTCAAAATGGCTTAGCAAAAGTATAATTATAGTAATGGATGAGCAGTATGTTTCTCCAAATCACCTTGGGAGAATAAAAAATGTATACAAACCAAATTTCACTTCAATAGCTTCATAAACAAAAAAGTTGGGGCAAATCGGCCAGATCGGCTATATAGCAGCTATATGAAATAGTGTCCCAAATCATATGAAAATTGGTAGGTCATCTTGGGAGAATAAAATATGAATACAAACCAAATTTCAATTCAATAGCTTAAAAATTAGAGTTTATGCCAAAATAAACGTAAAAAAAACCATAGTGCAACCTACAGAATAAAACTAGCCAAGAAATAACTCATAGCTGAAACCGTAGAGATAATTTAAATGCGAATTTATGCTTATTTCTTATTAAATATTTGGTATAGTCTACAAAGCATTGTAAGATCTATTTATTTGGTCGATTCATCTGTTCTCTGCGAAATACATTGAAGTGGACAATGAAAAAACAAAGGAAACAAACTAATTAAATGATAAATACCAGCAATCAATCGTTTTATCATATAAATTTATACAAATATTTTCAATTTAAGAGTGACTGCAAACAATTTTCACCAGAACTTTAAGTTGTCACATTATAATGAAGCTCATTTATTTAATGAAACCAAAACAGCGACAAAACACATTCGCACATATTCATTTTTAACTGAGGTGTGCACATAAGAGGGTTATTGCATATATCGAAGAAAATGTTAAATTTTATTTTTGAAATAAAGTGAGACTAACGGCCTGGCGCCGTTTGCCTGGCGCATAATTAGAGGCATTGGACTTTCTTGGAGGAAGGTTTTGGTGTTCTGTTTAGCATCATTGCAAGAGTAAGAGCTGTAAGGGTAAATTTTGATGTGTAATTTACATACTCCCTTATGATCAATGGGTTTTTACGAGCTTTGGAAATCTAGTCTATAAATATATTCGAAAAAATCATCCCAAATCGATGGAGCACCATCATAAATGAAAATCTTAGTCCAAATATAATTTTTATTTCCTGTCAAAAAAGAGTAAGTAAGATATTTTACCTTTAAAAGAAATGTTTTGTAATCTTAGCACATATTTCCATCTTAAAAAATCTTGTATCTTCTCTGTCTTTAAAAATTGTTAGGTGCTTACTAAATAACTCTTTCGAACACCAATAAAAAAGTAAATAAAACACTTAACAAGATCCTTTTCTTAAGATCGTTATCAGTAAAAACACAAACCGAACGAAAAAATAAAAACAAAACAACAACAATCAATGATTGTATCATTCGGATATGGCGGTAGTGACAATACTTAAGAAATTGTATATTAATACCTTCGAATCTCCGACGGTTTATGTCGGCAAATGTCTCCTTCCCACTCTTGCTCCTCTATTTTGGTGCCATATTCCAAAAACGCTATAGACAGAATAAAGGTACGTACGCCAATGGCTGTTGTTGTTTTATTTTTATTATTTTTGGTTGACTCGAATTCCGACAGAGGTTCGTTATAAAAATGGACGGCAACAGCGAGACAAAGAGATCTTTTCGAATAAGTTGTAACCTGTGAAAATTAATTGAGCTGTTTAATTTTAAGATACTGAAAAGAAATGAAAGTTAAAAATTTAAGCGACAATCCAATTAATAATAACTTAATTAACATATCAATGTTTGTGTGTATGTGTTTGTGTTATATACCACTCTATATTAATAAAGCATACACCGTGTTTTTGTATTGTACACAAACTCCGTTTAAATAGTCATTTATATTCATAAAATATGATTTTTAATTGGAATCATTCGAAACAAGCCCACTATCACAGTGATAAATTTGATAATGATTTTTATGGCTGATAAGTGTTGACTTTTAAAAAATGTTAAGTATTTTAATAAAACTTTGTAGTTAAAATCACTTGTATGCATGGTACAATAAAAAGGTAAGGTAGAGCTACCAGCTGATTACAATTTTTTTCTAAGTGTGCCCGTCTTCTGCCAATTTTGTGTATGTATTTATTGTTTTGAAAAATAAAAACACAATATTTTCAAAATCAAGGATTGGAAGAAGCGTAAATTGCGAGACGCGCATTAAAGCTATTCGCCAGGTTTGCCATGGAATTGAAAGATAGAACTGTTTAGATCTTATTTTTGAAAGAAAATCCAGGCATTTCATTAATTTTCCCGCTTTTTAATTGATTTTAAAAAATGAGGAAAAATATTGAATAAATTAAAACAACTTGTTGCATGCAAATTTGACAGGAAGCGGGCATAGCCTCAGGGCTGTATTTTTGTAGTTTTACGAAGCTGTTCTACCTCCTTATTGTACCATGCTTGTATGTGAGAAGTACTCATATTGATTTTTTTTCATGTTAGTTTATTAGTTTTCATTAAACTTTGCAATTTCTTACAAAAAATATTTATTCTAATCCTAAATTTTGTTAAAAATAATTTTGTTAAATTTGTATATCTTTTTTTCAGTATTAATTATCCCATCGTTTGTCGCACACAAAATTTGAAAAGGAGAATATTGACAACATTTGGTTTCAACAGGACGGCGCTATATACTACACAGCCGAAGCCACAGTGTATGTTTTGCGTCCTATTTTTAAAGATAGCATTATATGCCTCAGAGATGATGTCGAAAATAGAATTTTGAGAAAATATAATAGTTCTTTCTTGACCCTAAATAAAACAGGATATACCCATGGTACAATGAATTCAAGGTAGGGCAGAACTACCATATGATTTCAATTTTTTTATTTTTCTGGCTTAATATGTCAACTATATTTGTTTATGTTCAGAAAATATTCAAATTCGGGTGTTTTCAAAATGCTTATTGCAACGAATGCATCGACAAAATCCACAGTTTTTGTCGCGAAATAAACCATAAGAGACATGTAGAACTTGATATTGAAAAGAAATTTTGACCATTCATTCAGTTTTCGCGGTTTTAAATTATTTATTCAAAATCAATGCAACAAGTTGTTTGCTTTTTTATTGTTTTGATAGTAATTCTGACATTACAAGCCAAACAGGTAGACCTCTATATTTGCAATTTTTTCAAAGTTGACCTACCTTCTCTTCATTGTACCATGGATATACCTATCTCGTAAAAGACACTACTTTTTAACGTTGAACCCAATTGGCTAACTATTGTATATATCTATATACAAATAATATAAAAATAAAACTGTTTTTCTGTCGATTTTGTAGTCGTTCTACAAATCACAATAATAGCCCAATCGACTTGTAATTTTGAATGGGGTAAGTGTTTAGCATATGGTAGAGACCTACCATAAACTTACTTTCGTGTGAAAAATACCAACATTTTCATTCAACTGCGAATATTTGTGACGCTAAAAATTATTTTAAAGCTAAATCTCATATAGGGTAAGTGTACCAGTAGTCGGCACTTTTAGGATTTTCGCGTTTTTACTCGGTCACCATTCTGAGTGGAACATTTCAATTATTACAAAGTTAATTTATTCAGATTCGAAATTTTGTATAGTTTTTGAAATAATAAATAAAGTTTTAATAACTTTTTATTTAATTTCATAAATTTGTAGTTTTATTAAAACAATGCTTTTTTTGCCAGTAGTCGGCACCACTTGCCAATTGTCGGTATGACATTTTCCAAAAGTCGGCATACCAATTTTTTGTAAGAATAATTATTATTAATAATAAATTAATTCGTTATTAAAATATAATATTTTTGTTTAGTTAAACTGATTCGACGTCTTTATTGTACTTTTTATACCCTACAACACTATGTGTTGGGGGTATTATAAGTTTGATTGGGCAAGAATTTATGTAACACCTCGAAATATTGGTTTCCCATATAGGAAAGTATATATGGATCTTCCTAGCTCGCGGAGCTGAGCCGATTTAGCTATGTATGTCCGTCCGTCTGTCCATGTTAATTTGTAATCACGCTACAGGTCTCAATTATGGCCCGATCCTTACGAAATTTTGCACGAAGGTGAGGTTTGGATCAGAATAGAAACCTATTTCTTTTGGAGATGATCGCCAAATGTTTAGGGGTTGAAATGGACCAAATACTGAAAAAATGTCGGATTTTGCAGTAGCTATACAGGTCGCAATTATAGACCAACTGACGCGGAAGCTAGAGTTTAGGGCAGGGAAGAAGCCTACCAATTTGGGTGGTCATCGGATAATATTTAGCGGGTAAAATAGACCATATATTTTGTGTTAAAAAAAAATTCAAAATTTTTCATTAAGCCGCGAATATTTTAAATCCCGGCGAAATCACAAAGCCATGACAGGGTTACTTCTGATCTTTACATTGATGTTAACATCCAACAAATCGGATATATAGCAAAATATGTGCGATATATATGTCTATCAAAGAAGATATGCTTGAAAGAACTCATATATGTCGAGAACGGCTGAACTGATTTCGACAGTTCTCATTAATTCAGAATGGCCTTTTGGCAGGAAAGAAAAAACGTCTAAAAAATCGCATAAAAATATCTCTCTAAAGATGATAATATTGATTTTGTAAAATTTTCTCATATTTTTTTAGTTTTGTGATAGTTTTGGCATGTTTTCATTTTGAACTAAACATTTGGTAATATTTCTACAGCTAACAAAACTAAGTAGTTAGGATGTCAGGATATCATATACAGATCGCATTTATGGCCCGATCCTTACGAAATTTTTCATGGGAATAAGATGCGGGTCAGAATAGAAGTCTACTCTTTTTGGAGATGATCGCCATATATTTAGGGGTTGAAATGGACCAAAAAAAAACTGCAAAATTGTCAGCAGGTCGTAATTATCGCCCGATCCTCACGCACATTTGAATGGGGGTTACCGGACATTCCAAAAGCCAAACAGTTTTGGATGGCCATCCAAAAATATTCAATGTGTTAAGGAGTTTTCCAACTTTTGTAGACAAAATACGAAAATGTCCATTCTAGTGACTTTTTGGAGAATTCACAAATATAGGAAAGACTCATTTCTGACTACTTCGTTAACGCTGATTTCGTTGAAGAATATAGTCAAATGTCTGTATCTCATATAGATGCGTTTCAGTCAAAAACCAATAATAAATGTTAATCTTTTGCCACTTCTGAGAAATTATAGGTCTTTGGGAAATATTGGTTCCAGATCTAGGAACATCAACCAATAAATTGGAAATCAGCAAATTAGTTTAAGTTGCTATTATTCGAAAATTAGAGAACGAAATCTGATGGTTATCTTTTATTATTTGTCAAAATATCTTGTGGAATTCTTTCGAGTATCTCGCCTATATAAACTGTATCCTTTATTATAGTGTTGTAGGGTATTCAACTGTCGGCCCCGCTCGACTGTAGCCTTTGCTTACTTGTTTTTTTTCATGTTAGTTTATTAGTTTTCATTAAACTTTGCAATTTCTTACAAAAAATATTTATTCTAATCCTAAATTTTGTTAAAAATAATTTTGTTAAATTTGTATATCTTTTTTCAGTATTAATTATCCCATCGTTTGTCGCACACAAAATTTGAAAAGGAGAATATTGACAACATTTGGTTTCAACAGGACGGCGCTATATACTACACAGCCGAAGCCACAGTGTATGTTTTACGTCCTATTTTTAAAGATCGCATTATATGCCTCAGAGATGATGTCGAAAATAGAATTTTGAGAAAATATAATAGTTCTTTCTTGACCCTAAATAAAACAGGATATACCCATGGTACAATGAATTCAAGGTAGGGCAGAACTACCATATGATTTCAATTTTTTTTATTTTTCTGGCTTAATATGTCAACTATATTTTTTTTTATGTGTGCGTATTCTTTTCAATAATAAATAATTGTTCAGAAAATATTCAAATTCGGGTGTTTTCAAAATGCTTATTGCAACGAATGCATCGACAAAATCTACAGTTTTTGTCGCGAAATAAACCATAAGAGACATGTAGAACTTGATATTGAAAAGAAATTTTGACCATTCATTCAGTTTTCGCGGTTTTAAATTATTTATTCAAAATCAATGCAACAAGTTGTTTGCTTTTTTATTGTTTTGATAGTAATTCTGACATTACAAGCCAAACAGGTAGACCTCTATATTTGCAATTTTTTCAAAGTTGACCTACCTTCTCTTCATTGTACCATGGATATACCTATCTCGTAAAAGACACTACTTTTTAACGTTGAACCCAATTGGCTAACTATTGTATATAACTACATACAAATAATAAAAATAAAACTGTTTTTCTGTCGATTTTGTAGTCGTTCTACAAATCACAATAATAGCCCAATCGACTTGTAATTTTGAATGGGGTAAGTGTTTAGCATATGGTAGAGACCTACCATAAACTTACTTTCGTGTGAAAAATACCAACATTTTCATTCAACTGCGAACATTTTAGACGCTAAAAATTATTTTAAAGCTAAATCTCATATAGGGTATGTGTACCAGTAGCCGGCACTTTTTGGATTTTCGCGTTTTTAATCGCTCACCATTCTCAGTGGAACTTTTCAATTATTACAAAGTTAATTTATTCAGATTCGAAATTTTGTATAGTTTTTGAAATAATAAATAAAGTTTTAATAACTTTTTATTAAATTTCATAAATTTGTAGTTTTATTAAAACAATGCTTTTTTGCCAGTAGTCGGCACCACTTGCCAATTGTCGGTATGGCATTTTCCAAAAGTCGGCATACCAATTTTTTTGTAAGAATAATTATTAATAATAATAAATTAATTCATTAAAATATAATTTAATTTTTATTAGAATAAATCATCTTTTCTTAGCGAAATTGTACACAAAGATAGCTGACAATATATTTGAAGTAAACAAAATGCATTTAGTTATAATAGTTTCATTTATTTGGGCTTAAAAATAAAAAGTGCCGACTACTGGGACATGCCGAACTTAGGCACACTCACCCTACATGAAAAGAAAATTTCTGACTTTTACAATGATGCTGATTATGCCGGGGTTGCAGCAAAATCCAAGACAACCCATTTTGCAAGAATTTAATGGGTCATACATGAAATATTTTCCTAGTGAACGTATTCTTCAGAAAAATTTAGGCTTCAGATATATGAGGATTGATTGAATGGAAAATATCTATCTAAATTTAGAAAACGAGCCGTTATATTTTTAGCATTTTAGGAGCATTTTTTAAGTAGTAGTAATACATATATAGAGGGTCAGGGTATTATATGTTCGACCATTTGAGTGAAATTTTACAGGATGTTGTTCTTTTTGCTAAAAGTTCAGCCAATGAGAATGAATTGTGAAATATTTTTTGAAATACTGATGGCATTTGACAATGTTTATACCGAGAATGAAAAAGTTTGTTCACAGAAATTTTTAAAGTCATAAAACATTTTTCATTGTTGAAAGTGTTTACTGAATATTGTATTTTTACTTGAAATGTTTGCCTTATAAAGGCCAAGGTAATTTGTTGATGGATATTTGATAATAATACTCTACAACACTATGTGTTGGGGGTATTATAAGACTGATTGGGCCAAAAATTATGTAACACCTCGAAATATTGATTTCCCACATAGGAAAGTACATATGGATCTTCCTATCTCGCCGAGCTGAGTCGATCTACAAGTCGCAATTATGGTCCGATCTTCACGAAATTTACAATGGAGGTGGGGCTAGAGCTTAAATAGAAGCCTATTACTGTTGAGATGATCGCATAATATTTAAGGGTTGAAATGGACCAAAAACAAAAAAAAATCCTGATTTTGCAGTTGCTCTTCAGGACGCAAACATAGACCAATCGAAACGGAAATTGGCATGGGGCTACAGCTTAGGGCTGGGCAGAAGCCTTCCAATTTTCATCGTCATCGGGTAATGTTTAGTGGGTGAAATAGACCATAACATGTGTGTTAAATAAAAGTAAAATTTTCATTTTACCGCAAATATTTTTAATCCCGGCAAAATCACAACTAGACGAAAAGGTCAATTCTGACCGTTACGTAGATGCCGATAGTAAATATGTCGGATATATATAGCGAAATATATACAATATAGATATATATATATATACAAAGGAAGGGGATGTTAGCTAAAAAAAGCGAAATCTTCCAAAATGGATTTGGACATAAGAGGCTGCTAAGATATTGTAGTGTTTTAGGGTATCACATGGTCGGCCCCGCACGACTATAGCATTTGTTTACTTGTTTTTTAATTCACTTGAATAATAATTTTATTTAGCATGTAAACTTGTATTGCGAATCTTTCTACGAAATTAAAAAAAGATTAAGCAAAAGATTTAAATTTCTAGTTCTTTGTTTAACAGAGATTGCCTGCAATATATTGATCACAGTTTACGATAACTATATTTTTTTCTTTGGATTTGAAATTTACTCCGAAATAAATGGTGTAAATGGATATCCGTCTATAAAGCTCAGAACAAAGAACTTTAAAAATAAATTCAACCTATATTTGAATACAGTCGCATTAAGTTATTGTTTTAAAATACGAAAGTAAATCACTATCACCATCACTATTTTTTCTCTACGACATACGAATAAATGACATTTGTATAGACATATATACACTTTTCTCAATCTACAGTAATTATTGCGGAATATTTATCCATTGTAACCAGACCTAGAAATAAAACGGCATATCATAACGACTTTTGTGGAACATCTGCAACGGTTTTATGTGTTGGATGAAAAACAAATGGAAAATCTGCCGAAATGGAAAGAGTTATGATGGCCTTCACCATAAGCATATCATTGTGGGTTGTTTTTTTTTTTTTTTTTTTTTTTTTTGTTTAATATTTTCTTTATACGCGATACACAAAGTCATAAGTAATAAAAGTAAAGGAAAAATAAAAAAAATATTTCATACTTTGAAAGCGGTGCGCGTAGTCTTATTACATTCACCATTCATTACTCTCCTTTCATAATGTTACTTACAAACAAATAAAAGGTAAATAAAATGTATTTTGTTGTAGAAGAAATTGTGGTTTGATTGACGAATTGCGTGCGTATAATTGAAGAATGATACATTAAATGACTCCATATGATACATAGTTTGAGTGCGAGTGTCTGACCGTTTGTATGTATGTACATAGTTGCTTACGCCATATTGTTTTTGTAGAAAATCAGGTATCTCGTGTATGTACGCGTATTTGTAATTATTTACGCACACCTTTAGAGAGTATTGTATAAAATGATTGTGAATGCGACTTAAATTAAAGATCCACAATTCTACAACTATTTTGTGATAAACTAATTTTCCTATAAATATTGTAAACAAGTGATATTTTTTCACATTTGGGATAAATTGTTTTCTTTCGGTGAGACAACCATATTCGTTTCTATCTATTCCACAAAACTTTTTTAAACCTACAGCACAGTTTGAGAGGGTATAAGAAGTTTATTATACTTTTATTCCGTCTCCATATCCAGTTCTTAGTCAATTAGGATGTTCCTCTCCATCCAGAGTTTATCCTAACTTTGCAATCACTATAAAGGTCGTAATTTTGGTGATTTCGATTTGAAATTAAACATTTAGATTTCTTACCTCAATAAACAAGATTTAGATTTTTGCTAAACAATTTTATATAGAATTGAGGATGTACGTATCTTTGGATATGATCCGATTTAAACCTTCTTTGCGAGATTTTTTCTATTGTTGGTAATGTAGTTCATGTTCCAAATTAAAGGAAAAACAGATAGAACATTGTTTTTTTTTTTAACAAAAAAACACATTCGTATGGTATTTTAAAATCAAAATTAAAAACATTTTTTTAATCCCCTCTAGTAACAACAACTTTCAACCACCTTTTGAGCAGGAGAAACACAAATAAATAAAAACAAGGAAAGCCTGTGAATAATGTTGCTATATGGGGCTATACGAAGACGTTTACCTGCAAACACAAACAATTTTCAGTCTTAGGCTGTAGTATCCATTACGAACTTCAAATACCAAATTTGAAACAATTCCGCTGAATAATGTCTCTAAAATCATCAAAATACACAATATCGGGAGGTGCCATTATATGGGGGTATACGAAGACGTGGACCTGCACAGACAATTTTCTGTCTTAGGCTGTAGTATCCATTACGAACTCAAATACCAAATTTGAAATAATTCCGGTGAATATTGTCGCTAAAATCATCAAAATACCGAAAATAGGAAGGTACCATTAAAAGGGGGCTATACGAAGACATGGACATGCACATACAATTTTCTGTCTTAGGCTGTAGTATCCATTACGAGCTTCAAATACGAAATTTGAAACATTTTCGGTGAATATTGTCACTACGATCATCAAAATGCCGAATATCGGGAGGTGCCTTTATATGGGGGGTATACGAAGGCGTGAACCTGCACGAACAATTTTCAGTCATAGGCTGTAGTATCCATTACGAACTTCAAGTACCAAATTTGAAACATTTACGGTGAGTAATGTCGCTTAAATCATGAATTTATTTAAACTCTAATAAATTTCGAACTGTAAATTTCAAGATAGATAGTTTTTTATTTTTAATAGTTTTTTTTTGTCAATGCAAGATATATTATAGGACTTCCTGATACGATTAACTTATGGCGAACTTGTACTCATGAAATTTTTTTACAATAATGGGTAAGCGACGAAATGTGCGAATATGTGAAAAAGAGTTTCATTCCCGTTCATAGATACCTCTAAGTTTAGCTCAACAAATCCCTAACTAAATTAGGACGTTTGAAGAAATTTAATTTTTGATTTTCTAGATCTCATTAGAATTAATGTGGGAGCTAAGAATGCTACAAAGCTACAAAAATGTAAAAATTATGGCATTTGACTTTGTTGCTTCCTTTATATTCATATCGAAAATATTGGAGATTCAAATGCTCTTAAGGCTCAAACATATTTTTATTTTGAGTTTTTTTAGTGTTATCATTACATAAGGAGATGTAAGTACACCTCGAAATATGTAACAATTTCTGTGAAATCCGAATATGGTTGGTCATTTTCGGTAAATATATTCTGTAGATCATAAACCCGAAAAGATCTTACTCTCAATTTATGTGCAGTAGCTCATACCAACTATGATCGTTTTTGAATATGTACTTTGTTTACAAAAATACATTGAGAGACTTACGAACGTGCTTGCTTAAATCGACTCAGATAATGATTCTAAGAAGATCCTCGAAAGGAACCATGGGTCTACCTCGTTTCCTTCTTCGTGTTACAAACAAATCCACAAAGACATAATACCCTGTACCCCAGTGTGGTCTTGGTTGTGTAGACGTATGTCCAACATTTAAAACAAACGGACTGAAAACTCGGGCCAAGAGGATGGATAGTTATAAGTAATATGTAAGCCCACTTGTGAACAGTGATGCTTCTACTGTGATGAGAACCCCACATTTGTAAAATTATGCATTTTTTTACAAAATGGGTGAGCATGAGTTGTCCCATGGGTATCTATGTCATAAAATACTATTATAACTTTTATAAAAATGTTTTTTCCTATTTTTGTAGTGGCTTCATAGGCCACACTTGAAAACTAATCCACACGGAATTTCGCATCAGAAGAGAGTTAAGGACAGGGAAGAAGTCTAGTATTTTGGATGGCCATTGAATAATATTTAGCTGTAAAATGGACCACAACTTTCGTGTGAAATTGCTTTGAATACTTACAAAACCACGGAGTGTGCAAATATTGGCCCAATTCTCCGGGCCAAGAAATTAAGGGTAACCTCTGGGTGGGGCTCTTTGGCATTACTTCAAAAACGAAATCTTCCTAAATGGATTTGGATATAAGGGGACTTCGAAAATATTGTAGTGTTGTAGGGTATCACATGGTCGGCCCCGCACGACTATAGCCGTTACTTACTTTTTTTTTAATTCTACCGGAAAATTTTCTTAAATTTTAGGAATCAGTTTCAATTTTTTTAACACATACCTCCACTTTCAGAAACATAGTGATTGAGTCAAATATATATATATTTATACCCTACAACACTATGTGTTGGGGGTATTATAAGTTTGATTGGGCCAGAATTTATGTAACACCTCGAAATATTGGTTTCCCATATAGGAAAGTATATATGGATCTTCCTAGCTCGCCGAGCTGAGTCGATCTAGCTATGTATGTCCGTCCGTCCGTCTGTCCGTCTGTCCGTCTGTCCGTCTGTCCATGTTAATTTGTAATCACTCTACAGGTCGCAATTATGGCCCGATCTTCACGAAATTTAGAATGTAGGTGGGGTTAAGGTCAGAATAGAACCCTATTTCTTTTGGAGATGATCGCACAATATTTAGGGGTTGAAATGGACCAAAAACTGAAAAAATTCTTGATTTTGCAGTTGCTCTACAGGTCGCAATTATAGACCAATCAACGCGGAATTGCGCATGTAGCTAGAGTTTAGGGCGGGGAAGAAGCCTACCAATTTGGGTGGTCATCGGGTAATATTTAGCGGGTAAAATAGACAATATCTTTTGTGTTGAAAAAATTCAAAATTTTTCATTAAACCGCGAATATTTTAAATCCCGGCGAAATCACAAAGTCATGACAAGGTTACTTCTGACTTTTACATTGATGTTAACATCCAACAAATTGGATATATAGCAAAATATGTGCGATATATATGTCTATCAAAGAAGATATGCTTGAAAGATCTCTTATATGTCGAGAACGGCTGAACTGATTTCGACAGTTCTCATTAATTCAGAATGGCCTCTTGGCAGGAAAGAAACAACGTCTAAAAATCGCATAAAAATATCTCTCTAAAGATGAAAATATTGATTTTGTAAAATTTTCTCACATTTTTTCAATTTTGTCATATTTTTGGCATATTTTCATTTTGAATTAAACATTTGGTAATATTTCTACAGCTAACAAAACTAAGTAGCTAGTATATCAGGATATCATATACAGATCGCATTTATGGCCCGATCCTTACGAAATTTTGCATGGGGATAAGATGAGGGTCAGAATAGAAGTCTACTCTTTTTGGAGATGATCGCCATATATTTAGGGGTTGAAATGGACCAAAAAACTGCAAAATTGTCAGCAGTTCGTGATTATCGCCCGATCCGATTTGAATGGGGGTTACCGCACATTGCAAAGCCAAGCAGTTTCGGATGGCCATCCAAAATATTCAATGTGTGAAATAGTTTGCCAACTTTTGTAGACAAAATACGAAAATGTCCATTCCAGTGACTCTTTGTAGAATTCACAAATACAGGAAAGACGCACTTCTGACTATTTCGTTAACGCTGATTTCGTTGAAGAATATAGTCAAATGTCTGTATCTCATATAGATGCGTTTCAGTCAAAAACCAATAATAAATGTTAATCTTCTGAGAGATTATAGGTCTTTGGGAAATATTGGTTCCAGATCTAGGAAGACCATTTACGTGCAACATCTACCAATAAATTGGAAATGAGCAAATTAGTTTAAGTTGCTATTATTCGAAAATTAGAGAACGAAACCTGATGGTTTTCTTTTATTATTTGTCACAATATCTTGTGGAATTCTTTCGAGTATCTCGCCTATATAAACTGTATCATTTATTATAGTGTTGTAGGGTATTCAACGGTCGGCCCCGCTCGACTGTAGCCTTTGCTTACTTGTTTTTATTATTTGTTGATAGGTTTTCATAAATTAATTGGTTTTAAATTGTGAAAATATTTTTGAAATAAATGAAATATAGGTGTTACATTCAAATTATTGAACACAATTCTCTCCAATAATCAACAACTAGTTTGTCGGTAAATGTCCCTCTTCAATTAACACTCTTCAACGATTTACCTTCGCCTATGAATTATTTTAATATATTTTTATTTTCCTTACTATGTATGACAAATATAGTCAAATCGTTGGGCCGTACAACTAGAGCCTTTTTGTACTTGTATCAATTATTCTTCCCAGAGACTCAAATCAACCTATTCAGCACTAAAACACATTATACACATAGAATTTAATGTACATACCTAGATAGACACAGTTATGTATTTACATACAATAGCTACATCATCTCAATCCAAACATAACAACATTTTAAATATTGCTAGCTAATGTATTCCGACCAATACAGCCAACAACAAAAAACAGAACATCCTGCAACATTCGCTACAAAGCGCAACAATGTTTATAAATGGACTGACATTAAACATAAAATGTTCTTGTGGACGCGGCATTACCGACAATCGAACGAATACAGTATTTCGTATGGTTTGTGTCAAGGCTAAAATTTGCAAGTCATTTCGTTAAGTTGTAAATGACAATTAGGAAGGAGTTATACAGCATCAGTTTGCATGTAGGAAAACTGCGATTTTCTCTGAAAGGCAAATGTGAAGTAAATTGAATTTTTCCGATTGGAAAATTTACAACAATCACTGCTAAGAATTTGCAATATTTTCAAGGTGACTAATAGATGGCACCAATGGATTAGCTTAAAATGACAGAGTTATATATGTATTACAAATTTTAAGAAAAAAATCAATTAAAAAGAGAGGAATATACTGATTGGAACAGAGCGAAGTTATCATTGATTCCAAATGATAGACCAATTTGCAAAATATCGTAACAAAATTAATTTTTAGAAAATGAAGAGTCAAAAATATTTTAGAAAACAGTTAGCCGTAGATGGAAGTGTGTAAATTGGAGAAATTGGGCAATAAATGTCTTTAAAATTTAATTATTCAAATAGAATTTAATCATTAATTAAACCACATATTATGTTATGTTATAGGAAAGAAGTTATAAGAATAATGACGTAAACATAATTTTTTCACAAAATCTAAAAGATTGGTTACTGTTTAAATTTCAATTCGTGAACATTCATAATCGCCGCCGTAGAACATTTCAAAAATATTAAGAAATTTGTGTCGTCTCATTTCATCGTGACATTTTTTCTTGCGTCAGTGTAATTTTACGGCACATATATCTTTGTTTAATAAAAACGTCAACTTTCATATTAAATATCATTTTCCTTGATTGTATAATAACACCTGAATCAAATATCTACTTTTTGAGTCGGACAGTTAAGAAACATTTAAAATATAATTTAAGTGATTTCATGTGTTCAGCAATGGGAGGTAATGTGGCCGAAAATTGTCTGTATAGGTCAGCGTTTTCCTGTTGCCCTAACGGCATCTCCAGGTATTCAGTGTTTTGACGATTTAGGCCACACATTGTATAGGAATTGTTACAATTTCGTCATTTATAGTTTGTAATGTTTTCTACCGCCGAATTCAGAACTTGAGCGACATTCGGAATTTTGATAATTCTAGTCACATTTTCCACTAAATTGTTTCAACTTTGATATTTTAGACAAGCAACATTCCTTGTACAAAAGCATTTTGGTGAGAATTTTCCAGAAAAAAAATTATTCGTGGTGGAATTCAAGCGTGATTCTTTATATTTGGCTGCAAAACCACAAGTGGCTATCGTTAGAGCACTCCAGCATTGGAATGTGAATAAATCTTTTGTGTCAGTACCATTGCTCGTTACCGTGATACTGGTAGCATAGCCCGATGTCAAGGAAGTGAACGAATGAAAACAGTAACATCAGCCGAAATTGTTCGAGAAGTAAAGAAGCGACTTGATCGAAACCCGCGTCGCAGTGGCCGAAAAATGGTAGATGAGCTGAACATATCGCAATATTTCATTCGGCAAATATTGAAAAATGAGATCAGGGTACAGCCATTGAAATTCCAAAAAGTGCAAGAACGATTGGCCGATTGTCGCCCTCCGCTCGTAATAATCGACGTGGCATCAGAATAAATGCCAAATATGATCGCGAAAATATTCTGGAGGGTGTATTAAAGCCTTAGGCACGCAAACATTTTGGCTGCAGACCTTGGACAGTCCAACAAGACTCAGCACGCGCCACCCAAGAATGGTTACACAATGAGTTTCCTCGCTTTATTTCCAGCGCACAATGACCACCAAAATCTCCGAATATCAATCCGTTGGACTATTTTGTTTGGAGTACTTTGGAAAACAAGGTTGGCACTAAAAAATACCAAAGTGTCGATCACCTCAAGCAAGCTCTACGCCGAGAATTGGCCAAAATACCGCAGAGCAATAATTGGGCAGCGTGTGACGGTTTCTAAAATTTGATGCTATTTCCGACATTTTTTGGTTTCATTCAATAAAATTAAAAAAAATGTAAAAATTACTGGGTTTGTTGCAGTTTTTTTAGCTCACCCTGTATTAGCTTTGTCATTCCGTTTGTAATTCCCTGATATATTCATAATAGACCCTACAAAGTATATATATTATGGATCAGCGTAAAATTCTAAGACGATCTAGCGATGTCCGTCTGTTTGTTGTAATGGGACATGCCGGTCCACGTTTTCGTATAGCGCCCATATAACGGTACCTCTCTATATTCGGTATTTTAATGATTTCAGCAACATTATTCACCGGAATCGGTTCGAATTTCGTATAGAAAAATATTAATGGGTACTACAATCTAGAAATACCCACGTCTTCGTATAACCCCCATATAACGGTACCTTCCGATATTCGGTATTTTCATGGTTTTAGCGACTTTATTTACCGGAATTATTTCGTATTTGAAGTTCGTAATGGGTACAACAGTCTATGATAAAATTTTTTGTAGGCAGGTCCATGTCTTCGTGTAGCCCCCATATAACGTGTTTCCTTTAAGTTGTAGTTTTCTGACTTTTTTTTTTTTTGAAAATGGTGGAGGGTATTAAAAGTTCGGTCCATCCGACTTAGCTTTTTTTACTTGTTTCATTTAGCATCCTTATGGAAGAGAATTTTAAAAAAGTGATTACGTTTTCTTGAGGGAATGTGGGTTATACTTACAGCTTAATTTTGTGCAATTTGCTTCGTTTTAATACCCCCATTGGTAGAAAAAATCGACGATTTGAATATTTCATCTTACCATTGGTTGTAGCTAGCCTGCTCATTGCCGAACTATACGCTTTCTTAGATTTAGATTACTATTTATTAATATTCGATTATTATTTTAATATCTATCAAATAGTTGATACAATAATTATAAATTAGTACTATATTTTGACTTTAAAATATATGAAACTGATTAGGAAATAATTTTAACAACGTTACATAAAATTCGACGTAGCGTATACATTAATTTACCTCCTCCAATATATCTATATATATAAAAGAAAGTTGTGTTAGTTACTACGCTTATAACTTAAGAACCGCTGGACTGATTTTAACGATTCATACAAATTCGGAATTGTCTCCTCTCCGAAAAGGATAATATCCAAAAAAATCGCGTAAAAATGTGATATATTAACATTTTCATTTTGACTTTTCAAATGTACAATAGTAATGTTTTATTTTGCATGATTTTTTTCCATTTTGACTTACTTTTTTCTAATGTACATTTGTAGTGTTTTTTATTTTTTATTTTTGAATTCAAATATTAATACCAAATTATTTAATTGACTTGATTTCTTGAGAAATGAAATTGATGGCGAGTTACATGGAAATGTAGTACCAAATTATGTGGTGGCGAAACGGAATAGATGATGTCGAAATAATTTAATGGAATCGAATTTTAAAATAGAAGTACATTCTATTGACAAACTATATAAGGATCTTTAAACATTTGCTGTAAAAAATCAGCGAACAAGTTGAAGATTTTTTCAATGTGTTATTCTTCTTTTGTCATTTTTTTCAATTTGTATTATCCAATTGAATTCAGTAAATTTTTTTGTGAACAAAATAAAGAATAATTTTTCACTATATACAAATTTTCACAAAAAAATGAAATGAGTGGGAAATACGATGTTAACTGACATCTACCTTTCAACTCCAGGGCCTACATCGTGGTTCAGCTGGAAGATGCGAACACATTTAAACAAACAAAAATGACCGAAAAAGCCTAATGGGGCTCATTTCAAAGCGTGGAACTACTTATTTCCTGTCACAATAATCCGTCCAATGTACAATCAGAAAAATACCAAATATAAAGGGTGGAAAATAGTAGAGCGAATGGGATTCTTAGTAAGACAAGGATTTCTATCCTTCCAGAAATTCTTCCCAAACTTTAAGATACCTTAAATGGCTTAAATGGTCATGATCATAACTCACGTATAAGGGTACAACCCGATTTCATATTTATATAACCATCGTATGATTTAAGCTATTTTTGGTGTCTTGGTCACTTTTTTAATATTTTGGCCATTATTTGGCATCTTTGTGTCTAAGGAGGTAGAGAACCTCTTCGCATAAAGTTTGAAATTTTCAGAGTAGGGCCCATTTTGGTCTTGACCACATTCATTAATTGATTTGGCTAAAAATTGTATTTATGCCCTGGGGTAGGGAACCATCATACATATAATTGCCAAATAGGAATTTATTTAAGTAAAGTCCCCACATTGGAGTATCCCCAAGTCCACTTTCACATCTAATTGGTGGTCAGAAAAGAAAATTTTGTTTTCTATTGAATTTGTAACCCCAAGAGAATATTGGCTGGGCCACGTTTTGGTATAACCCTTATATAAATGTATCCCTGATTTCAGCTGTGACCGTGGTCTTGGCCACGTTTTTCAACTGATTTGACCATTATTTGCTGTATTTAGTCTACGTTTTGAGTAGAGAACCATCTTACAGAAAAATGTCAACATACGTAAATATTTTGGTACAGTCCCCATATAGTCCCCAGGCCTGCCGATCTATAGTGATGTTTACCGATTGGCGGACAACAACGCGGGTATTGTTTAATCGTCATTGAATTTTACTATGAACAAGAAAATATACTTTTTGGGGACTCTCATGCGCAATTTGATGTGCTATGGTAATGGGTGTAAAAGCGTAATTAACTTTGACTATTCAGAAATTATTTTGCCCTCCTTCCATAGTTATTTATTTCCACTTAGTCGAATCAATATTTATATTAAAATTTGTTCACCTTTATGAGCTAGATTTGTGCAATATTATGCTATGCAAAATTTGCATTAAAGACTAAAACTACGGGCCGGCAACGCGGACCGGGCCAGCTAGTAGTAATATATTTTGTACATCCGTATTGCTCAAATACGTCAGGTCAATATCTTAGAATCTAAAAAGTTTTGAATTTTAAAACCCGTTTTAAGAGGTTTTCATATTTTTCAAAGCAAATGTCTGGAATAAGCATATTGGGTTTATAATAGGTACTTAATGAGTCCACATCTCAATTTTACTTTTAGCCACCATATTTTCCTGTCGTTCAATATTTGATATTTTGAACGCCCCCTTACAAGTCGTATAAATATATGTCAATGTTTTTAAATGGTTTCACACAACGGCACTGCCAAATTATTATTATGTTCTTATTACAATTATACTATCTGGCCTGGTCCGCGTTGCAGGCTCGCACTTTTAGCCTTTAATATATATTTTTAAAGGATAATAAGCCTCATGTGAAAACTTAGCTTAATTTTAGGTATTGTAAATAGCTTAGCAACATTTTCCATTCAAATTAGCTGTAATTTGGAATTTGTATTTCCAACGTTTAAAATACCGTGCTGCGAGGTATTTAGTTTTGTCCATCTCATAATTGATGATTTCAGAATAGTTAAAGAGTAAAAGAGTAATTAGTCTTTTACACCCAATGCGGTATGGGTATTACATTTTTGTCACTTAATTTGTGCTTTGGAGACCTCATAAAGTCCATACATTTCATCATAGTATAACTCATTGACGATTGAACAAATGTTCGGTCCCGTGCTACTTTCTAACATTCGTAATTTGTTCATGTTTCTGCAACATTTCCGACTGAATGATTAGTTTCTGGCCACTCATTGGTTGGGAAAGCGGACTTGGGGGTACACTAATGTGGGGACTATACTTAAATAAATGCCTATGTTGATAATTATCTGTAAGATGGTTCTCTATCTCAGAGCAGCCTAAATACAATTTTTTAGCCAAATCAATTGATGAATGTGGTCAAGTTCAAGATGGCCCTTACTGCGAAAATTGAAAATTTTAGGAGAAAAGGTTTTCTACCCCCTAAAATGCCAAATATGGGCAAAAAAATGAAAAAAAAGTGGCCAAGACGCCGAAAGTAGCTTAAATCATATGATAGTTATACAAAAAAAGTGATCATTTTTTTGAAAGGATGGTTTCTTCTCAAATCAACAACATTTGCCGAAATAAGTATTATTTCACTGATTGCAGTCCCAATGAATTTTTCATTTAGAGTTCTCAATGGACGGATTATTGTCATATGAAAGAAGTAGGCTCACGTTTAGAAATGAGCCCCATAACGCTTTGCTGGTGATTTTTGTTTGTTAAAATGTGTTTGGATTTTCTAACTGAAGCACGGCACGTTTAGCTATAAGCGTAAAAATAATTCCTTATTTTAAATCCTCTTCTGAAATGATATTCGAATAGTTAAACTTTCTCAATAAATACATAAAATTCATAGATAACTGTTTTGTCCGTTGTCGCTTACTACTGTACTGTCGCTTACTGTTACTGTACTACCGTAAAGACTACAAATCAAATTAGAATTAAAAAAAATACACTTCAAATGTAATTGAAAATATCAGTCAAAATGGGAAAAAAAATTATATAATATAAAATATTACGATTGTACATTTCAAAAGTAAAAATAAAAATTATCAAATTTGACATTTTACGCAATTTTTTTTTTTTTTTTTTTTTGGATTCTATCCTTCCTTGCCAGAATTTGTCTGAATCGTTAAAATCAGACCAGCGGTTCTTGAGTTATAAGCGTAGTAACTAACACAACTTTCTTTTATGTACATACTAGCTGGCCCGGTCCGCGTTGCCGGCCAGTAGTTTTTGTCTATTATGCATATTTGTCAAAGCATAATTATTCACAGATATGACTGATATAAGTGTTCCCGTACTGGTCGATTAAAAGTGTTTTAAAATACCTGTACCCATATTTAAGCCGTGGGCTTCAAAGGTGTGGATGTGCTATACAAATCTATTAAAAAGTATATATCAATCTTATCCCCATGTAAAGGATCAAATTAATTTTTAGTATGATAAAAATCGTAGCAAAATTTTCCAGTCAAATGAGCAGTAATTTGGAATTTGCTGTATTTTGTACACCTCATAATTGAGCGCTGAATGAATTAAGAATAGCCAAAGTTAAATAGAGACCAAATCAAAAATTTAACAGAACAACATAGCATGTCAAACTGAAAAAAATTTCGCGTGATTTAAATGAGTAAAAATAGTTTTATCCACCATATTATCATATAGATGTATATCCCAAATCTACGTTTCCAACCAATATTCTCTTGAGAGTTACAAATTCAATAGAATACAAAATTTTCTTTTCTGACCACACATTATATGTGAAAGTGGACTTGGGGATACTCAAATGTGGGGACTTTACTTAAATAAATTCCTATGTGGCAATTATCTGTATGATGGTTCCCTAACCCCTTAGAGACAAAGATGCCAAATAAGGGCCAAGCAATGAAAAAAGTGGCAAAGACCCCAAAAATAGCTTAAATCATATGATGATTATATAAATATGAAATCGGGATGTACCCTTATCGTGAGTTATGATCGATATCATGACCTGCAAAAGTGATTTAAGGTATCTTGAATGTTTGTGAAGAATTTCTGGAAGGATAGAAATCCTTTTCTTACTAAGAGTCTCATTCGCTCTACTATTTTCCGTCCTTTATATTTGGTATTTTACTGATTGTACTCCCAAAGAATTTTGCATTTTGAGCTCTCATTGGACGGATTATTGTCACATCAAAGAAGTAGGTCCACGCTTTGAAATGAGCTCCATTAGGCTTTTTCTGTCATTTTTGGTTGTTTAAATGTGTTCGCATCTTCCATATGAACCACGATGTCGGCCCTATAGTTGAAAGGTAGATGTCAGTTAACATCGTATTTCGCACTTATTTCAGTTTTTTGTTGAAAAATTGTATGTAGTGAAAAATTATTCTTTATTTTGTTCACAAAAAAATCCACTGAAATCAATATGATAATACAAATTAAAAAAAAAAGCAAAAGAAGAATAACAAATTGAAAAAATCTTCAACTTGTTCGCTGATTTATTACAGCAAATGTTTAAAGACCCTTACTATTATTTTAAAATTCGATTCCACTGAAAATCTTTTCGATTTTTTCCCGATTTGAGAATTTTTGAGATCTCTTTTTCGTGATTTTTTAGCGAATTTGAAAAAGTAATTATCTTTTAATTAATAATTATCTTTCTTTTGGTGTGACCGCGTTAAATCATTTCGATATCATCTATTCCGTTTCGCCACCATATAATTCGGTATTACACTTCCATGTAACCCGCCATCAATTTCAGTTCTCAAGAAATCAAGTCAATTAAATAAATTGGTTTTATTATTCGAATTCAAAAATAAAATATAAAAAACACTGCAAATGTAAATTAGAAAAAATCCAGTCAAAATAGAAAAAAATCATGCAAAATAAAACATTACTATTGTACATTTGAAAAGTCAAAATGAAAATGTTAATATATCACATTTTTACGCGATTTTTTTGGATATTATCCTTTTCGGAGAAGAGACAACTACGAATTTGTGTGAATCGTTAAAATCAGTCCAGCGGTTCTTAAGTTATAAGCGTAGTAACTAACACAACTTACATTTATATATATAGATATAGATTATAATCCGACTTAGAAAAAAGCGGTATGGCCTTCTTGGTATTTTCAACTGAATACAACTTTGTTTTATCCCAATAAATTTTAATCGTCATCATACTGTGGTAAAGGGTTGTATGTGTTTGTGCATTTGTATGTAGCAAACAGAAGGAAACTAGATAGAGCCATAGTTCCTTTTGGTGATCTCCATACAATCACATTCAGAGCCAACTTATACAAAACAAAGTGCAGCTTATTGAAA
The DNA here is from genome assembly GCF_030504385.1 of Musca domestica. Classification (NCBI taxonomy): domain Eukaryota; kingdom Metazoa; phylum Arthropoda; class Insecta; order Diptera; family Muscidae; genus Musca; species Musca domestica. Next base: position 19,689,047 of record NW_026712328.1, on the reverse strand, counting down.
TGAAATTTTCTGCAAATCATTTGTTTGAACCAAGGGCCCTTTTGAAATTGGTGATACTCTGCTCAAAATTAGATAAACCTCCCAAATATTTCATCACTTGATTTTATAGTGCCAAAAAGGGTGGATACGATCGAATTCATCCTAGATGCATTGGTTTCCAATTTGGTAAAAAAATCCGTTCATATAGAGGTAGAGCTGCCATGATATGTTTAATTCCTTTTGATTTTTATGTCCCTCATACCCGTAGTATGTACTTCACAATAAACAGATGTCAGATATTAGATACAGCTTGGAAATACCTCTGCAAAATTCTGTGGAGATCGGTTCAGATTTGGATGTTGCTTCTATATATAACTCGATTTCACGCTCATTGTGCGCCAAACAAGTTATATCAGTCAAAAAAAAAAAGGATTTTGCCACATTCGATCGAATTTTGCCTGGAAGCAAATTTGACAAAGTTAATGAAAATCGGTTCAGACATGTATTTAAACCTTCTCAAAATCATATCATTCTATGATATGAAAATCGATTCACAGTAGGATATATTATGATTTATTAGTTTCCTTCGATTTCAAATTAAAACTGCTCTAAAAGCATAATACACATTGAAAAACGATCATAGTTAAAACGATTTACTTCACATTTATTCCATATATATTAACACTAGCTGGCCCGGTCCGCGTTGCCGGCCAGTAGTTTTTGTCTATTATGCATATTTGTCAAAGCATAATTATTCACAGATATGACTGATATAAGTGTTCCCGTACTGGTCGATTAAAAGTGTTTTAAAATACCTGTACCCATATTTAAGCCGTGGGCTTCAAAGGTGTGGATGTGCTATACAAATCTATTAAAAAGTATATATCAATCTTATCCCCATGTAAAGGATCAAATTAATTTTTAGTATGATAAAAATCGTAGCAAAATTTTCCAGTCAAATGAGCAGTAATTTGGAATTTGCTGTATTTTGTACACCTCATAATTGAGCGCTGAATGAATTAAGAATAGCCAAAGTTAAATAGAGACCAAATCAAAAATTTAACAGAACAACATAGCATGTCAAACTGAAAAAAATTTCGCGTGATTTAAATGAGTAAAAATAGTTTTATCCACCATATTATCATATAGATGTATATCCCAAATCTACGTTTCCAACCAATATTCTCTTGAGAGTTACAAATTCAATAGAATACAAAATTTTCTTTTCTGACCACACATTATATGTGAAAGTGGACTTGGGGATACTCAAATGTGGGGACTTTACTTAAATAAATTCCTATGTGGCAATTATCTGTATGATGGTTCCCTAACCCCTTAGAGACAAAGATGCCAAATAAGGGCCAAGCAATGAAAAAAGTGGCAAAGACCCCAAAAATAGCTTAAATCATATGATGATTATATAAATATGAAATCGGGATGTACCCTTATCGTGAGTTATGATCGATATCATGACCTGCAAAAGTGATTTAAGGTATCTTGAATGTTTGTGAAGAATTTCTGGAAGGATAGAAATCCTTTTCTTACTAAGAGTCTCATTCGCTCTACTATTTTCCGTCCTTTATATTTGGTATTTTACTGATTGTACTCCCAAAGAATTTTGCATTTTGAGCTCTCATTGGACGGATTATTGTCACATCAAAGAAGTAGGTCCACGCTTTGAAATGAGCTCCATTAGGCTTTTTCTGTCATTTTTGGTTGTTTAAATGTGTTCGCATCTTCCATATGAACCACGATGTCGGCCCTATAGTTGAAAGGTAGATGTCAGTTAACATCGTATTTCGCACTTATTTCAGTTTTTTGTTGAAAAATTGTATGTAGTGAAAAATTATTCTTTATTTTGTTCACAAAAAAATCCACTGAAATCAATATGATAATACAAATTAAAAAAAAAGCAAAAGAAGAATAACAAATTGAAAAAATCTTCAACTTGTTCGCTGATTTATTACAGCAAATGTTTAAAGACCCTTACTATTATTTTAAAATTCGATTCCACTGAAAATCTTTTCGATTTTTTCCCGATTTGAGAATTTTTGCAATGAGATCTCTTTTTCGTGATTTTTTAGCGAATTTGAAAAAGTAATTATCTTTTAATTAATAATTATCTTTCTTTTGGTGTGACCGCGTTAAATCATTTCGATATCATCTATTCCGTTTCGCCACCATATAATTCGGTATTACACTTCCATGTAACCCGCCATCAATTTCAGTTCTCAAGAAATCAAGTCAATTAAATAAATTGGTTTTATTATTCGAATTCAAAAATAAAATATAAAAAACACTGCAAATGTAAATTAGAAAAAATCCAGTCAAAATAGAAAAAAATCATGCAAAATAAAACATTACTATTGTACATTTGAAAAGTCAAAATGAAAATGTTAATATATCACATTTTTACGCGATTTTTTTGGATATTATCCTTTTCGGAGAAGAGACAACTACGAATTTGTGTGAATCGTTAAAATCAGTCCAGCGGTTCTTAAGTTATAAGCGTAGTAACTAACACAACTTACATTTATATATATAGATTTAAATATGCATAGTGGTGTAATGGAACAGAAAATCGGCCCGAGCGACAATATTTACAATTATTTACTTTAAAATAACAATCTAAATAATATTTCTGATGGGTGCGCTGTTCATATATTCCACTAAAGTTTTTTTTTTCACCAAAAACAAATTTTTGTTATTGCACTGTGTTTGCATCCACTGTTCCATCCAACGTTCGCAAACAAAGAATTTCACTTTTTTAATAAATCTTATCCGTTGACACATGTTCCTGTTCCCGGCTTCTTTGATTTCATATCACCACTACAATGTCTTCAGCGAGTTTGTTTTGGGATCTCTTATTTCTGGCAACTTTTGTCAGCCAGCATTTTACATGTGGTTGCGTTTGCAAATTAAAATAATCTCTTACGGCCCATTTAATTTTAACGGTCCTTGAAAGTCACCACATTTAATACTAATTTGCCTTTTCTTAATAAAATTCTTTAGCCTTTTAGTAGTTGTGGGTCTCTTTCTCTTTCCCTTTTCTTAGTTTCCATGGTTGGCAAAGTATAAATACAAAAAAATATGTAAGATGATTGTACTTATTAACCTAGACACGAGTTTGTGAATAAGATATACAAAGTGTTCATAAAAAAAATACAGTAGTTGTTTGATTATAGAAAATATATTAATAATGCCAATTATACGATTGAATGAATAATTTCTAACAAAATATGACAGCTAGCAGATAAATTGTATGTGGTCCCATATGAATAAACAACAGGTAGATAGAAATAATTAATGCATTTCGATAATTCGAATTTAATTGTATGATAACTGCACTCTAAGAGAACTAAACAAGTTAGAAAGTATAAACAGGCCTAAGCCTATGATCCATAAAAAAATTCAAGCGATTTCTTTCATTTATATGAGGTTTGGTTAGAAGACCGATCCACTCGGAGACCTGTCGGTCCATTGTGATCATCCTGAGGGAAAAAAGCTTAAGTTAGAAAAATGGTATCCACGAAGAATTTATTGTGTTGTCTTTAGCCATTTTAGTCTTCTAGCTAGCTGAAGAATTGTTGACGGCTTAGTATTGGAGAATGAAAGCAAATCATGCAGAGTTTGACAGAATAAGTGTTTTGCAGTTTCTATATCTTCCTCGTCTTGTCAGTATCGTCAGCCCCCACCAACTTGGAAGTCATGGACCTAATATACAGTGTCCTGTGATTAAGCCTATTACAAGTTTTAGGTCTGATTTCGTCATGGAAAAGAGTGATAGTGGTCTCCTTCCGGTGATAACCGGCCAAATTTTTTTGGAAGCTATACAGCCTCTTGCATTTTGCCAGTTATACTGAAATATTCCAGAATAGTGTTTGTTATCTGGAAGGAGTGAAACAAGGGTAGCTTCACCGAGCTCTCAATCTCTAGAACAGTTGAATCAGAGCCACTTCTTGCCAATTCATTTGCAGCTTAATTGCCAGAGATATTGCTATGACGAGGAGCAAAGCTTAATAATGGACTTCACTTTTTCCGGAGAAATCCTGCACTCCAGGACTACCATAGATTTTATTGTGGATGAATTTAGCGCATTTAGGGCCGCTTGATTATCGACAACTGTTCGATTCATCAGCAATTCTACGGCTTTCCTGACAGCAAAGATTTCTGCCTGGAATACGCTACAATCTTTTTTGAGTTAGAATGAATTCCGAATATTGAGGCTTTCGCAGAAAACACCTGCACCAGTTCCACTCTCCGTCTTAGAGCCATCGGTATAGGTAGCTACAGCATTGAAGGGTGGAGTGTTCTGGGTCCAAGTGTTAGGTATGTGGATGTCCAGTGTTTCGAAGTCTAGCCTAGATGATATATAGTCACTAGTTAAAACCCGACCCCGTTTATATGAGATTCATTTATATGAGATTATGATATAATAAAGCTTATCTGTTGTATACGGTTTAGTAGGAGCAAAGTTGAATAAAGAAATTTTGGTAAAAGAGAAAAAAAAAAAAACAACCAAATCTGAAGTGTTCTATAGTTTTTAAGCGGCAAGCAAAGAGCAATACCTTACTTAACTTAATACTAAATATATGCATAAAGGCATTTATGAGTCACACACATGAAAACAGCCGCATTCATTCTATTTATCAATAGCTAGAGGTAGTTAGTCCAATTCTTAGATTTCTTCTATATCCTTCTTCTGTCGTCTTCTGCAAGATCTTCATCAGATCATATATGTTCAACATTAGATCACATATGTAGGTGTTACGTGTCGGCCAACTCCTTCTGGTACCAATATGCTCATAAAATGTGATATTCATCTTTAGTTATTTTCAGAACTTAACCAATTATTTATTATAATCCAATATTTTTTCTGAGGATATATATCTTAAAAAACTCCGACTGAAGTTCTTTCCCTAGAATATATTTGTGGCAAAGTTCAAATACAAACAAAATATGAGATGTTGATTGGTTTAAAAAAGTAATGATGATGGAGAACATGAATCATTTTTATGTGTCCAAAGTGTTGGACTAGAATAGGCTTGTGAAATCAATCTGTTGTCATTATTGTAACCCGAAATTTATGATTGGTATTCAGAGAATTTACAATTTCAATCAATTTGAATCACAACGCCAAAATCTTTTGTAATATTGTAACTCGAAATTTATGATTGGTATACGTTTCAGAGAATTTACAATTTCATAGCTTCTAAACTGGAGGAGGATAATTTAAAAATTGCTCAAAATATAAATTCTTTCAAAAGTTTCCATTTCCGTTCATCTTTACACTCACACAAACCAATTTGAGATAAAAAGAATGAGTACATCAATAAAATACCGAATATTAGTATGAACTTTTATTGATGGACGAATCCTTAAATAAATTGAGACAAACAATTGGTCTCATGTCAAAAATATTAATTTTTAGGTTTCAAATAAATCAAAACAAATTCATTATTATGCTTTAAAAATCTATTTCCACAACTTGAGACCCAGAGTTATATTTTAAACTTCACGGTTTGCTATGCTGATTCGGTCTAGCTATGTGTGTCCGCCAATTGCAATTATGGTCTGATTCTCAAGAAATTGTGCACATTTTCCATGATCTCGTGTATCTGATCAGAAACCAATCGTTTTGCTTTGCTTTATGGCATTATTTCAAGAATGAAATGAACCAAAATCATTAAAATGTTTTTCTAGCGAACAAAGATTTCTGAAAAACATTGGTTATAGATCTATGGTCATTGGAAATTAATATATTATGTATTGCTCCTAATAATGGACAGTTAGAGAACCAACGAATAATTTTATAAGTAGTTTAAATATGTATACCTATATTTTGGCAGATTCCGTCAGTAAAGTCAAAAGGATTTCAGATATTAGAAACTATACCACAAATTATAGTCGTGTAGGGTGGGAATTACATTGTCGGGGCTCGTCTATAGTATTTGCTTACTTTTTATACGCTCCATCATGGAAAGGAGAATATAATTAATTTGTCATTCCATTTGTAATACCTTAAATATTGTCGAAGACCCCATAAAGTATATTTATTCACAAGTAAGCAAAGGCTACAGTCGTACGGGGCCGACCATGTGATACCCTACAACACTACAATATGTTCGATGTCCCCTTATATCCAAATTTGTGAAAGTTGTAGTCCATTTTACAGCTAAATGTAATCCAATGGTTATCCAAAATGCTAGACTTCTTCCCTGTCCTTAACTCTCTTCCGATGCGAAATTCCGTGTCGATTAGTTTAAATTGTGGCCTATAGAGCGACTACAAAATTCCTCTACCTCTAAATGTACATCTTAAGAACAATAGGCTTTAATTCTGACCCTACCCTACCCGCATGCCAAATTTCGTGAGGATCGAACGATAATTGCGACATGCATATAATACCCTCAAAACGTAGGTTGTAAACATTTAGAAAATTTACAATTAAAATTGTAAGTCAAATTGAAAAAATCGCATGCAATAAAAATATGACAAGAATTGAAAATAAAATGAAACAAAAAATATTCACTTTTTTATTGGTATATTTTCCCGCGATTTTCAAACCATTCCGAATTGATGGGAATTGTGAAAATCGGCCCAGCGGTTCTTGATTCATAAGCAGAACAAATAAGATCAATTCTTTTACATATATATTGTACCTATTTTGCTATAGATCCGATTTCTTGGCTATTATCATTACTGTAATGGTCAGAAGTGATATTTTAATTTATTTGTGATTTGGCTGAGGTTGAAAATATTGGCGGTTTAGTGGAAATTTTTCTATTTTCTTACATAAAAGTTAGGTTCTGCCCACTCCTAAAATCTTGCTCTGACCTATAGAGCAACTGCAAAATCAGGAATTTTTGTAGTTTTTGGTCAATTTCAACCCCTAAATATCGTGCGATCATCTCCAAAAACAATAGGGTTCTATTCTGACCATAACCCCACCTCCGTTTTCAATTTCGAGAGGATCGGTTCATAATTGCGACCTGTAGTTAGATTACAAATTAACATGGACAGACGGAGGGACGGACATATATAGCTAGATCGACTCATATCGGCGAGATATGTACTTTCCTATGTGGGAAACCAATATTTCGAGGTATTACATAATTTTTGACCCAATCAAACATATAATACCCCAACACATAGTGTTGTAGGGTATAATAATCAGCATAAAATTCTAAGACGATAATAATTGGAATTTTGATGTCCAATTTTTCCACGTAATTGTTCCAAATTTGGTATTGAGAGTTTGTAATGGACTCTAGCTTCTGTGGCTGAGTATTGTCTACATAGGTCCACGTTTTACTACAGTACCATATAATCGTCCCATCAGATATTCGATATATCGACGATTTCAGCCACATTCTCTAACGAAATTGTTTAAAATTTGGTATTTGTAGTTCGTTATGGGTTCTAGCTCTAGTGGCAGAACACTGTATATATAGGTCTACGTTTTCCTGCAGCGCCCATATACCGGTACCACCTGATATTCTGTATTTTGATGGTTTACAAACATATGAGATGTACAATATGAGGTGAGATGGTGAGATGAGATGTACAATATGTGTTTTATAAAATAGTTAAAATAAGGATAGGGTCAATGCAAATTCTAATCATCGCAATCAAAATTGAATGGAGGGTTTGATTTTCTTGGGCCAGTCAAGTTTATTACTCTCGGTTTGCTAAGCTAGCAGATTAATGTTGAAGTGGAAGTTCAGCTGCCAAACTCTTCGCCATCTTTTGTTTATTTTACATAGCACCACTGAAATATGTTTATATTACTGTTTCAATTGAGTATATTAATTAAAATACATACATTAATATAACCCTACTAACCATTAAAATTGGCTTAATTAGAACTATCTACGGGATAAATAATTTCATGGACCCAGAACTTCACAAACAATTACCAACATCATTTTAACTCGTATTACCATAGTGTATCAATTTCATATCTCATTTATAAACAACAACTGTTTCACATCTATATCAACTAAACTGTCCTACATTTTCACAAGCTGAAAATCATCAAGGCTGTACAAATGCTTCCAGACAATTTACACGTCATGTCGCATTATTTATAAATTAGAGAAATTACTGATCTGCAGGCGAAAAGAAAAGAAAAACCTTGTATTTTCCTACATTCCTTAGAACAGACGAAGAAATGTCAAGCAGCGCAGATAACTTGCGAACATTTATAAAATAATGAGGTAAATTTCGGAAAACGGTGGGTGTTCTAGCGATGATTATGTGCATCGGTGTGTCGTTTTGTTTTGGCCAAGGGCACGCGTGTTCACAGGGATACGTGTGATCTTGGCGAGATGTTTACAAACAACGAAATTATTTACTTTCAGTATTTCTGTGATGCAGTGACACCAGTTCGAGTTATTTGATGTAAGTAAAGAGAAATTTTAGCATTTCAATTAAAACAAATTAATTCCATTATTGCATGATCTCAATTATTTTTTTTTAAGAGAAAATGGAAAATTACTTTTTCAATTTTTAAAAATTTGTTGAAATTAAAATCTTAAAAATAATGATCGAAATGTCAATACAGTGTTCAAACACTTCGAACCTAAAATTCCAAACTGTTGTTCATTAAGTTGTTCAATGTGCAAAAAAACTGGAAAAACATTGAACATTTTTAAAGGATTTTATTATGAATTAAAAGTATTAGTTTGGAAAATGTATCAATGGCTTTTAAGCCACTTCAGTGGAGATGATGTCAAAACGTGATCCTGAGTTTTGTGTAGCGATCATTTTTATTCGTTGTCGTAGAAACCATTCTGAATGTTAATAGGCATCGATATATGGAAACTGCAGAAACTCTAAAATTAAAGCAAATACCGGACTTACGCAGGTGGGGTCTATTCCTTATTACAATCCAAAAACTGTACATTAATTGTGAAGTAGATCATACCGCCTATCAACATTTGGACTAGAGCAGTTATAATTTCCTATAGAGTTCATGATATCACTTGGAGAAGGATTATATTAAAAAATATATATCGGAGCCGAGTATCACAAAATTGAAACGTACGTTCCGAAATTCAATCCCTTTGGGCTGATATTAGCTATTATTTGAAATCGGATTAAGGATATATATGGGAGCTACATCCAAAACTTCTCGAGGAAATTTGGCAAAGGTATTTCTGAGCTCTATAAAATATCTGGTACCAATGTCGAATTCAGAATGGGAGCTATAGCTATATCTGAACCGATTTTCTCCGAATTCGATTGTTACGTGCCGATTTCTGGTCAGCCATCTGCTTCTAGACCTGAGTGGCATGCTAGGTTTTCATCGACTAGCTCTTGTCGGAATGGCGAGGTTCTTTGGTTTAAAGCAGACGGAACACGACAACATAGTATAAGAATCATCATGCCTATACGATCACCAAATAATTCTTTAAAAGAGCAGTATATCTTTTTTTTTTCTTGAACAATATCCATAGCAAATACCTACCTTTGATGACGAGATATTATGTCATCTGAGTGTTTTACCCCTTCCCATCCTTGGTAATCCTTCACTCTATTTTAGTTAAGATTACCCCATATTTGAACTATCAAAATTTGGGCATTTAGGTACTTCATATAATCATATTCCTCTATATAATTAGAATTAGCAATTCATATTGATTATGTTCTTAAATCTAAAGGATAAAATACATAATAATAATAATAATTACAATTTTACATAATAATTAAGTTGTTTTCTTATATAATAATTTTAACATTGCAATACTTCTAAAATTTATCGCATGCGAGAATTTTGTTTTCTGTCTTTTGAATTCCTTTAGTGCAAAAAAAAAAAAGTTCTTTGATTCTTATTTTCTATTTGCTTTTGTTTTGATTATAAGTTTCTTCTAATTGATCTTATGCTTCTTCTTATTCTATTTTTTTGGCAATTTAAAGAAATTGATTACGCAGATAAAATGAAATATGAAGAGCAAGCAGATAAGAGAAACGAAGATAAGATGATTTGGAAGAAATTATAAACAAAACCGGTGTTTGACAAAGTAAAGATAAGGAGTGTCTATTTAGTTAACAAGGAAAAGTAATAGTTTTCGGGTAGTAATTATTTAAATTGTTTGGTGAATGATTATAAAGTTAAAAATTGATTTTCTCGGCTATATTTAACATTTATGGATCTAGTGAAATCAGTACTTTGTGATATTATTGTCCAATTAAAATACGGTACCTGCATTAGATTATTGTTGTTGTGATTGCTTGAAGAGGAGACATGTGCAAAACTCGTTAAGGGTTATTGTTGGTGTTTTCCCAAAGATGGATTATATGCCTTTCAGTCTCTCTTGGAATGATGTCCAATGGAAGTTTTTGTTGTTTTGAAGAGGTGTTGCACCAGACAAGGTGAGTTAACTCAACTTATTTAGTTATGTCTATTTCTAAATATTATTAGAGCTGATTGTATGCTATGGATGGGCGGGTATGGTAAGTCGTGGACCAGATGTAAATAGGTTCGCCTTAATTCCAACTGCGAGCTTATTGAAATTTTGCCCACAGATTGGAAACCTCCAAGCTGGTAATAAATGTACAAAAATTTATGTAAGATTTCACATATGGCAGAATAGTTCTCACTATATACAGCTCTTGCTGTTTAATTGGTTTTAACTCACATTTATCTTACCTTCTCAGTTGGGTCGTTTCTCTCTTGTTTTGTCTGGAGAATAATTTAACTTTTCTTGTTTTGACAAAATATTCCTTTTTGAGTAAACTATTTGTTTTTAACTGAATTTAGAAGCTAGTCTAATGGCTCTAATTATTTTTTTTTTTTTTTTTTATGGAGCCAAGTTCTAAGGATTGATCTCCAAAATTTTGATCTGAATCCCACGAGGTCAACTTAGAAAAGAAATAATTTTAGTAGAGTGCAAACGGAAATAGTTTGTGACAATGAATGACAACTGATGCTGATTATAATTGTTTATAAACAATATGCGTAACATATGATATATGTCATAGTTTGAAGACAACTGCTAGAACTGCCTGTTTATCCCGTTAAATAATCTTTAAGATTCAATTTTTAAAATATAGTATTGGAAAATATTGTAATCCCCTGGAAAAAGTATTTTATAGATACTTAAAGTAGTTGAAATAGGTGGATAACCAATTTTGGTTTTCGTTAAAAAGCAGGACAGAAAAAAAAATCTATAACAAATCTGCTTCGTTCAGCGGATTTATCCGTTAAACGAAAAGAAAAAAGGATTTTTTTTCTTACTTTAACCTCAAGCGTGTGGCTCGACCCACGAAGCCGGGCAATATCATACTGGCATTACCTGCAATTGATTAGGTTCTAAGATCGCTGCCGTGGAATGTCCCTATTATTTTTCCTTCCATACTCTCTATCTCATATAGGCAGTTTCCAACTTTTTTCCTTACCCTGCATTTGATATATTTTGGTAACATTTTCGAATTTATCCCTTTTTGCATATTGCTTAAAGTGTGATTTTTACGAAATACAATTTGTCCTGGGATAAATGATACATTACGCGACCGCAGGTTATATACCTTATTTGCTTTTTCATGCGCATCATCTAAGTTATTCGATATTCTTTCCCTAATTTTGCTGATGCGATCGTTGTGTTGAACTATAGTATCATCTTCCATCATATTAAGTTTTTCTAATAAAGAATATGATGTACCATGTAGACACATATTTTGGCCAAATACAGCATAATAAGGACTATAGCCTATAGATGAATGATAGTCACTTCTTAACACAGTCAATATTTTTGGAATACATTTATCCCAGTTCGTATGGTCTATTTCTTTTTTCAAAAGGAAGCGGATTTTTGAAATTATTTCACGATTAACTCGCTCTGAGGCATTTGCCTGGGGCGAGTAAAGTGCAGTTTTAATGTGGGAAATCCCATACAATTTAAGAAAATCATTCATTTCGTTAGAGATAAATTGCTTGCCATTATCGGTGTGAATATATTGAGGTACACCGAATGTTGAGAATAAATAATTCTGAAGAAAGTCGATTGTGTTTATTGACGTGGCAGATCGCATGGGCTGAAGAAAAATAAATTTTGTAAAATGATCAAGAACGATCAATAGCTGCGTGTTTTTTTGCTTTGAACAAGGGTACGGTCCTAAAAAATCACAGTAAAGCCGTTGAAAAGGCCGATATGTTTTGAATTGTGTACCCATTATAGGCCGCAAAACTTTATTTTCAGGTTTCATAGTTTTACAATCATCGCATTCTTGGACAAACATCCTAATATCTTTTGCCATTTTAGGCCAAAAGTAAAGTTGCCTTACTCTCGCCAGAGTTTTGAAATATCCACCGTGACAAGTAGCATTGTGAGCATTTTCTATTGCTTTTTGCGTTAAACCTTTGGGTAGCCAAATACGCCATAGACTATCTTCCTCATCTACGTGACCTTCTCTGAATTTAACGCGCTTATAAACTTGATTTCCTGAAATATCCAAATCTGGAAGAGTCGATTTGTTCTTAGAAATTAAAGATTTTAAAGCGTTGTACTCTGGGGAGATGAATTCTTCGCTGTTAATGTCGATTTCTGGAAAGGCTGTTGTCAAGTCGAGCTCATCCACATCAATACGTGACAAGGTATCTGGGACAACATTAAGTGACCCTTTACGATGCTCCATATTAAAGTCGTATCGTTGGAGCTTGAGGCTCCATCGTGCAAGGCGACCACTTAAATCTTTTTGGGTCATAAGCCATTGTAGGCTAGAGTGGTCTGTTATAATACGAAATGGCAAGCCTTCTATATATGGTCTGAATCTTTGTACACAGACAATTGCTGCAAGACACTCCAACTCAGTGACAGTGTAATTGCGCTGTGCTTTGTTAAGCTTTTGCGATACAAACGCAATAGGCTTTTCCTTCCCGTCATCTGTGTATTGAAATAAAACACCACCCACACCAACCCGTGAGGCATCGCATTGGACGATAAATTCCTTATTGAAATTGGGTTGTGCCAACACGGGTGCTTTGCTGAGTGCTTCTTTCAGCTTTTCAAATGCTGCTTTGGCTTCACCGTTCAATTGGAATGGCTTGCCATTCTTTTTTAAGCAGTCAGTGAGAGGACCCGATAAGTCTGAAAAATTGTTTATAAAACCTCTATACCAGTTGGCCATACCAACAAATCTTCTAACTTGTCTAGGAGATTTTGGAATAGGGAAATCTTTGATTGCCTTAACCTTGTCAGGGTCTACCTTTAGGCAACCATTACCTATGCGGTAGCCCAAATATTTTATTTCCTTCTGGCAAAACTTGCTTTTGCTAACATTTATTGTTAATTTGGCGTCTCGAAGGCGGTTAGCAACATCCCCGAGCAATTTGATATGCTCATCGAAAGTTGGGCTGCAAACTAGCAGATCATCTAAGTAAATAAAAACATTTTCTCTCATTCTAGAAGGTATTACCTTGTCCATAAGTCTGCTCATGGTTTGTGGACCATTGCAGAGGCCGAAAGGCATGACTCGGTATTGATATAAAGGTTTTCCTGGAACAGCGAATGCTGTCTTTTCCTTCGATGATTCTGAAAGCTTAATTTGAAAAAAAGCATCTTTCAAATCGATACCACTAATAAAAAAGGTATCTTTCAATCTACTTAGCAGCCCATTGATGTGGGGTAAAGGATATGAGTCCTTTTTCGTCAAGGCATTTACCCTTCGAGAGTCAAGACAGAGCCTCACTTTACCGGGCTTACGAACTGTTACCACTGGACTACACCATGGCGAGTTCGATTCTTCGATAACGCCTAGTTGAAGAAGTCTTTCTATTTCTTCGTACACTTCCTTCTGTCTAGGGGGAGATAAAGGGTAATGTTTTGATTTAATGGGTACTGACTCGCCCGTGTCAATGTGATGCTCAAGTAAGTCGGTACACCCTAAACCACATTTTTCATATGAAGGAAACTTTAAAATGACAGCATCAAGTTGCAATTTTTGTTCTGGACTTAATTCATGAAACAGCAAATCACCTTCTTCTGAATCAGATTCATCAATAGACGCTATTTGAGGGATTACTTCTGGGGCAAGAGCGAATAATCTCCAGAAATCAACGCCAAGGTAAACTTCTTGCGACAGGGATGGAACCATATAGAAATTAAGTTCCTTGGTAACATTTTTATATCTAATTGGTAATAAGCAATGCCCAATAACTTCTCTTTTAGATCCATCTGCAGTAGATACATAGGATTTAAAACACCGCAACTCAATATTATTTCTATTTAAAAATTCATTACAATTTCTTCCCATTACTGAAACACTAGCTCCAGAATCCAATAAGGCTGTGAATTCATTATCTAAAATTTGAACCTTGACAAAAGGTCTATCATCACCATTTTCAATAAGCTTAGTGGATTCAATAATTTTCCTATATTTCTTCCTAGTGTTAAAGCGTTTCCTACACTTTAAAATCTTGTTTTTAATACATTGAACATTAGATGTTGATAAAAGTTTTATTTTATTGTGCATGATATCTGTATCTTCCTGTGGAAGATAACAGATTATATCCTCGTGAGGCTCGGGGTTTACTTTTGGTAACGAGAGTCCCCGACAGCCATCTCGTTCCTTTTCATGTTTCCCGTATGCGAATTTGGGCAATTAGTGGTGAGAACACCGTGTTGGCCACATTTGTAACAAAATTTATTTCGTTTCTCATCTGGGCAGTATATGTATGAGTGGCCAAAGTTCAAACAGTTCCAGCATTTGATTTTGGAATAGTCTGACTTTGGAGAAGAACGATTTAAATTAAATGCTTCAATTTGTGGATCATTGAGTATGTCTGAAGGATCTTCTTCATTTATGTTTGCATGGACTTCATGCACATGTTTGCCTGTGTTTTGTATATTTGTCTGAACTTTATTTTCCTTAATCAGTTTTTCAGCTTTTCTGGCTATATCCCTAAGGTCCTCAAGATTTTTCGGTTCAGCACTAAATAGCATGAGTTTGAGGTTTGAATTTACATTGTTTTTAATGATTTTTATTAAGGATCTCTCGGATATTGGATCTTGCATGCGAATATTCATGGCTACCAAGCAAGTATGAAATTCATCATATGATTCTTTTGGATGTTGTTTCCTAAGAGATATACGCATCATGACTTCATGATCTGACTCCAAATTGCCAAATTCTTTTGTTATGGCATAACAAAGATAGGGGTAGGTGTACTCCCTGTTTTGTTTAATAAAAAGCCAATACCAAGTTTCAGCTTTACCACTCAAAAATACTTGGAAGTTACTTAATAAGAAGTCATTACTGCACTGATTGCGCTTAGAAAGGGTATCAAGCTTGAATAAGAAATCCGAAACGCTTCCTGTACCATCAAAATTTACCTTCCAGTCTTTAAGTTCTGGTGGTTTTCTAAAGGTAGTTAATAATTGTTGAGAAGTCGAGGTGGTTGCCGATTCTAAAGGAGGAGTGCTCCTCGTGTTACTGATTGACAAATTTGAAATGGTCTCTTTTATCGCATTGATTTCTGATCGAAATTCCGCTTGGGAATCAAGAATAGTTTGATGTATAGATGTCAGGAGTGCATCTAATTCTGGGACATGCTGAGAGGCTACAGGGGCGGTATTATAATCTGTATTGCTGCCCGCTGGTATATTGCTGGAACTAGTGGAAGCCATATTCATTTGAGTTTGTAAACGATGAGATTTTTCTATAAATTCGGTTTGAGGTAAAAGATTTTCTAAGTCTGAGTGAGTTAAATTTTCTATTGTTGTCTCTGAAACATTAACACATATTGGTTGTTCTTGATTTGTCAAACTAGTTTCGGCTTGAGTGGCATCTGCCAAAGAGTTTTCTATCGACACACTATTCAAAGTGTTTTTTGATGCTGCAATATTAGCAGGAGATGAGGTGGTAGGATGAAGAATTGTACCTGTTTGATCTGCCCACTCCACTTCTGTATTAGAATTGATTAAGGTTTGCTCTAATGAAATTAATGATTGTTTAGGTTTATTGGCTGAAATAGAGGGCTTTTCGGAAGAGCTTCGTGGCGGCGAATAAACTAATCGTGGCATAGATCTAAATGCTTCTTCAGTGCTATCAAAAGAATTATTAGGTACGTTACTCACTATAAGTTTACCTCTGCCTCGAATAGAAGGCGAATTTTTACAAATAGCGCTATTTTTGTTTGAATTAGATCTGGTTATCATAATACAGACTAATTTTGAAATGAATATAGGTTTTTGTGAAATTTTAACTTGTAATATGTGGTAAGAAAAATTTTATCGAGGAATAATGTTTATAATCCCTACCTAAATGCCAAAATAAAGATAATTCAGGGTTCGTACTAGCAGTGGAAGTAGACGCTTCAAGTGTTTTAAATTTCAAACCTGCCTTCTACTAGTAGAACCTTATATTTGCTTAAATAACTGTTTAAAACGAGATTATATGACCAATATTTTTGTTTTACTTCTCTTTGAATTCCATGTGTACATTATACGAGTGTATATTTAAATTGCCAACATAAATTTCGCAACACAAAGATCACCTTTAAAGTAATAGTATCGGACTTCGAAATCCAAAGATTGACTGGGAAAATTCTTTTACGTTGTATTATGAATAATATGACCACTAAAGAGAACTCTGTTTCGTTCGTAGTTGCTTCCTGGGCTCATATATTTTCATAACTCAAGCAAAAGTATCGCGTTTACATGGAGTTGAAAGAGTATAGCTTAAGGTATTTGAATGGAAATTGTTCAAAAATGTTATTTAATGATTAACAATTATGTTAAAAGTCTACCGTTGGGCGCCATCTATGTTACGTGCCGATTTCTGGTCAGCCATCTGCTTCTAGACCTGAGTGGCATGCTAGGTTTTCATCGACTAGCTCTTGTCGGAATGGCGAGGTTCTTTGGTTTAAAGCAGACGGAACACGACAACATAGTATAAGAATCATCATGCCTATACGATCACCAAATAATTCTTTAAAAGAGCAGTATATCTTTTTTTTTTCTTGAACAATATCCATAGCAAATACCTACCTTTGATGACGAGATATTATGTCATCTGAGTGTTTTACCCCTTCCCATCCTTGGTAATCCTTCACTCTATTTTAGTTAAGATTACCCCATATTTGAACTATCAAAATTTGGGCATTTAGGTACTTCATATAATCATATTCCTCTATATAATTAGAATTAGCAATTCATATTGATTATGTTCTTAAATCTAAAGGATAAAATACATAATAATAATAATAATTACAATTTTACATAATAATTAAGTTGTTTTCTTATATAATAATTTTAACATTGCAATACTTCTAAAATTTATCGCATGCGAGAATTTTGTTTTCTGTCTTTTGAATTCCTTTAGTGCAAAAAAAAAAAAGTTCTTTGATTCTTATTTTCTATTTGCTTTTGTTTTGATTATAAGTTTCTTCTAATTGATCTTATGCTTCTTCTTATTCTATTTTTTTGGCAATTTAAAGAAATTGATTACGCAGATAAAATGAAATATGAAGAGCAAGCAGATAAGAGAAACGAAGATAAGATGATTTGGAAGAAATTATAAACAAAACCGGTGTTTGACAAAGTAAAGATAAGGAGTGTCTATTTAGTTAACAAGGAAAAGTAATAGTTTTCGGGTAGTAATTATTTAAATTGTTTGGTGAATGATTATAAAGTTAAAAATTGATTTTCTCGGCTATATTTAACATTTATGGATCTAGTGAAATCAGTACTTTGTGATATTATTGTCCAATTAAAATACGGTACCTGCATTAGATTATTGTTGTTGTGATTGCTTGAAGAGGAGACATGTGCAAAACTCGTTAAGGGTTATTGTTGGTGTTTTCCCAAAGATGGATTATATGCCTTTCAGTCTCTCTTGGAATGATGTCCAATGGAAGTTTTTGTTGTTTTGAAGAGGTGTTGCACCAGACAAGGTGAGTTAACTCAACTTATTTAGTTATGTCTATTTCTAAATATTATTAGAGCTGATTGTATGCTATGGATGGGCGGGTATGGTAAGTCGTGGACCAGATGTAAATAGGTTCGCCTTAATTCCAACTGCGAGCTTATTGAAATTTTGCCCACAGATTGGAAACCTCCAAGCTGGTAATAAATGTACAAAAATTTATGTAAGATTTCACATATGGCAGAATAGTTCTCACTATATACAGCTCTTGCTGTTTAATTGGTTTTAACTCACATTTATCTTACCTTCTCAGTTGGGTCGTTTCTCTCTTGTTTTGTCTGGAGAATAATTTAACTTTTCTTGTTTTGACAAAATATTCCTTTTTGAGTAAACTATTTGTTTTTAACTGAATTTAGAAGCTAGTCTAATGGCTCTAATTATTTTTTTTTTTTTTTTTATGGAGCCAAGTTCTAAGGATTGATCTCCAAAATTTTGATCTGAATCCCACGAGGTCAACTTAGAAAAGAAATAATTTTAGTAGAGTGCAAACGGAAATAGTTTGTGACAATGAATGACAACTGATGCTGATTATAATTGTTTATAAACAATATGCGTAACATATGATATATGTCATAGTTTGAAGACAACTGCTAGAACTGCCTGTTTATCCCGTTAAATAATCTTTAAGATTCAATTTTTAAAATATAGTATTGGAAAATATTGTAATCCCCTGGAAAAAGTATTTTATAGATACTTAAAGTAGTTGAAATAGGTGGATAACCAATTTTGGTTTTCGTTAAAAAGCAGGACAGAAAAAAAAATCTATAACACGATGTACTTGCTTCTAGAATTGGCCATTTTTGCACAATTAACCCGAAATTCGTTAAAGATATCTATGGGAGTTATATCGAAATCTGAACCGATCTTGTACCAAATACAATTGTTGTCGAATGCATATTACGAATGTAAGGGTTTTAAACACCAAATCAGATGAAACATGTATATGGGAGCTATAGCTTTATCTGAACCGATTTTCTCCAAATTTTATTGATTACTTCTAGTCTGAATTCGGTTTGATATGCCAAAATTCACGTCATTTGGACAGATATTGGCCATTTGGTGCACAATTAACCCGAAATCGGTTGAGGATATATATGGGAGCTATACCCAAATCTGAACCGATCTTGACAAAATTTGATATACTTATATCAGAGCTGTGTCTGATATTTTGTACCCAAGATCTTTGTTGTGGAATGCATATTACGCTTGTTAGGGACTTTAAACCCCAAATCGAAAGAAACATATGTATGGGAGCTATATCTGAACTAATTTTGATTTACTTGGACTGAATTCGGTGGGATGTACCAAAATAGAGGACATTTGGACTTATATTAGCTATTTGGTGCACGATTAACCTGAAATCGGTGAAACATATATGGGAGCTACATATAAATCTGACCTGATTATCACCCTTTTCAATAGGGTTTGTCCTTGTTTGAAAAATTTCATCCAAATCGGATAATAAATACGAGCTGCATTTTGCTCACAAGAATAAATGGATGGACGGACGGACTGACATGCGTAAATCGACTCAGAAAGTTAATACTGAGTAGATATGTCACCCCAAACTATCAAAACAACGGTCAGACAACAGAGTGATTCATATGAGAAAGAAAAAACTCACAAAAACACCCTTTACCTAACAATATTTAGAATAAGAATAATAAACAAGTAAAAAAGCTGTAAGTTCGGCCGGGCCGAACTTTAATACGCTTCACGATTTAGAACGAATTTAGCAATTCTCTAAAACAATAAAATTCGTTAAAACTGCTGTTAAAATCTAAAAATACCGAATGTAGCTATTACATTAGGGTCTATACGACGATATGGACCTACATAGGTAACTTTGAATAATGTAACTAAAATTATCAAAATTCCAAAAATCGGGAGGTACCGTTATATGGGGGATATACGAAGACGTGGACCTGCACAGACAATTTTCTGGCTTAGGCTGTAGTATCCATTACGAACTTCAAATACCAAGTTTGAAACAATTCCGGTGAATAATGTCGCTAAAATCATCAAAATACCCAATATCGGGAGGTACTGTTATGTGGGGGCTATCCGAAGACGTTGACCTGCACAGATAATTTTCTGGCTTAGGCTGTAGTATCCATTACGAACTTCAAATACCTAATTTGAAACATATTATTCACCGGAATAATGTCGCTTAAATCATCAAAGTTCCGAATATCGTGAGGTACCGTTATATGGACCTGCACAGACAATCTCCTGCTATAGGCTGTAGCATTCATTACGAACATCAAATACCAAATTTGAAACAATTCTGGAGAATAATGTCGCTAAAATCAAGAGAGTACCGAATATCGATAGGTACCATTTTCAATAACAAAATTCCTGCACACATAGTACACATTTGAGTAAAATTTTATCAACATATTTCATTTCGTTCGGAAGCAAGAGTGATTTTCACAGACGGATAGACGGATGGACATCGCTAAACGATATAGAATTTTATGCTGATCGAAAATATATGTACTTTGTGGGGTCTAAAATGTATATTTCGAGGTGTTACAAACGGGAATTAATATACCCTCCATACTATGGTGGAGGGTATATAAACAAACCGCTTTATGCATTCGTTTTTGAAATCTTAAAGAGAATTGAATAAGTAAACTAAAAAACAGTAAAGACTTTGTTCGGCCGGCCCGAACTTTGAACACCCTCCACCATTTCGAACGAAGTTAGAACATCTATATATATAAATGTAAGTTGTGTTAGTTACTACGCTTATAACTTAAGAACCGCTGGACTGATTTTAACGATTCACACAAATTCGTAGTTGTCTCTTCTCCGAAAAGGATAATATCCAAAAAAATCGCGTAAAAATGTGATATATTAACATTTTCATTTTGACTTTTCAAATGTACAATAGTAATGTTTTATTTTGCATGATTTTTTTCTATTTTGACTGGATTTTTTCTAATTTACATTTGCAGTGTTTTTTATATTTTATTTTTGAATTCGAATAATAAAACCAATTTATTTAATTGACTTGATTTCTTGAGAACTGAAATTGATGGCGGGTTACATGGAAGTGTAATACCGAATTATATGGTGGCGAAACGGAATAGATGATATCGAAATGATTTAACGCGGTCACACCAAAAGAAAGATAATTATTAATTAAAAGATAATTACTTTTTCAAATTCGCTAAAAAATCACGAAAAAGAGATCTCAAAAATTCTCAAATCGGGAAAAAATCGAAAAGATTTTCAGTGGAATCGAATTTTAAAATAATAGTAAGGGTCTTTAAACATTTGCTGTAATAAATCAGCGAACAAGTTGAAGATTTTTTCAATTTGTTATTCTTCTTTTGCTTTTTTTTTTAATTTGTATTATCATATTGATTTCAGTGGATTTTTTTGTGAACAAAATAAAGAATAATTTTTCACTACATACAATTTTTCAACAAAAAACTGAAATAAGTGCGAAATACGATGTTAACTGACATCTACCTTTCAACTATAGGGCCGACATCGTGGTTCATATGGAAGATGCGAACACATTTAAACAACCAAAAATGACAGAAAAAGCCTAATGGAGCTCATTTCAAAGCGTGGACCTACTTCTTTGATGTGACAATAATCCGTCCAATGAGAGCTCAAAATGCAAAATTCTTTGGGAGTACAATCAGTAAAATACCAAATATAAAGGACGGAAAATAGTAGAGCGAATGAGACTCTTAGTAAGAAAAGGATTTCTATCCTTCCAGAAATTCTTCACAAACATTCAAGATACCTTAAATCACTTTTGCAGGTCATGATATCGATCATAACTCACGATAAGGGTACATCCCGATTTCATATTTATATAATCATCATATGATTTAAGCTATTTTTGGGGTCTTTGCCACTTTTTTCATTGCTTGGCCCTTATTTGGCATCTTTGTCTCTAAGGGGTTAGGGAACCATCATACAGATAATTGCCACATAGGAATTTATTTAAGTAAAGTCCCCACATTTGAGTATCCCCAAGTCCACTTTCACATATAATGTGTGGTCAGAAAAGAAAATTTTGTATTCTATTGAATTTGTAACTCTCAAGAGAATATTGGTTGGAAACGTAGATTTGGGATATACATCTATATGATAATATGGTGGATAAAACTATTTTTACTCATTTAAATCACGCGAAATTTTTTTCAGTTTGACATGCTATGTTGTTCTGTTAAATTTTTGATTTGGTCTCTATTTAACTTTGGCTATTCTTAATTCATTCAGCGCTCAATTATGAGGTGTACAAAATACAGCAAATTCCAAATTACTGCTCATTTGACTGGAAAATTTTGCTACGATTTTTATCATACTAAAAATTAATTTGATCCTTTACATGGGGATAAGATTGATATATACTTTTTAATAGATTTGTATAGCACATCCACACCTTTGAAGCCCACGGCTTAAATATGGGTACAGGTATTTTAAAACACTTTTAATCGACCAGTACGGGAACACTTATATCAGTCATATCTGTGAATAATTATGCTTTGACAAATATGCATAATAGACAAAAACTACTGGCCGGCAACGCGGACCGGGCCAGCTAGTTTTAAATAAATAAAATCCATAAAAAAATCCGAACCTTTAATACCCTCTACCATTTGGTAAAGAAAACAATTTTTCATAAATGTATTAAATTTAAATGTTTTCCACTTTATGCTACAAATACCAGTAAGACTGTTTGGATAATGCTGTTAAACTTTCTAAAAAGCCATGAAGTGGTTGATGTTGTTATATGTGGGCCATATCAAAACGGGAACTCTATGCCACAGTGTGACATAGACAATATCGGACAATATATACAGCTCGCAATTATCGTCGGATCCTCACGAAATTTTGCATGGGGTAGGGTTAGGGTCAAAATTAAAGCCTATTGTTATGGAGATGTACATTTTTATATTCAAATGGACCATATAATTAAAATTTTCCTGTTTTGCAGTTGCTCTATAGGTCACAATTGAAAACCAATCGACACGGAATTTTGCATGAGGAGAGAGTTAAGAACAAAGAAGAGGTCGAGCATTTTGGATGACCATTGGATTATATTTAGCTGTAAAAAAGACCACAACGTTTTTTGAATTTATTTCGAATACATAACAACACGGCGAATTGCGTAAATAAGCAATACAGTAGTTCAAAAACGAAATCTTCCAAAATAGATTTGCACATAAAGCGGCTTCCAACACATTGAAGTGTTGTATGATATCACATGGTCGTCCCGCACGACTATAGCCCTGGCTTACTTGTTTCATTGTATGGCAGAGAACATAATACGACATATATTTATCATTGGCTTACTTATTTCATTGTATGGCAGAGGACATAATACGACATCTATTTATCATTGGCAAGCATAGAAAAATAGAAAAGAAAATCCGCATCAATTTCCTCAAATCATTATATTTCTAAAATTCTGCTTTAATTGGGACCCAAATAAGAAATATTTTTAAACCCTCCGCCATATAATGGAGGGTGTATAAAGTTTGTCAATCCGTTTGTAACTCCTTGAAATATATAATTTAGACTGTCTGTCTGTCAATATATGGAAATCAAATGGCTTAAACAATTAAACAACAATTTTAAATCGAATTTGCTGTAAATTGATAGTCTCTATTACCAGCATGTATGAAACATCCGCGTGACCTGCTCATGATAGTTCATGTTCGTCAATTCGTTTGTAGCTCCTTGAAATATACAATTTAGACTCTGTCTGTCTCTCCGTCTGTTGAAATCGCTGTAGCTTCCGAACGGATTAAAAAATTAAACAACAATTTTTAACCGAATTTTCTGTAAAGTGACAGTTTTTTTCAAGCATGTAGGAAACATCCGCGTGACCTTCTCATAAAAGTCCATGTTTTGGTATAGACCCCATATAACTGGGCCTCCACTTACTCTATATTGTGGTGATTTGGAACACACTTTTCACCAGAATGGTTTAAATTTTGGTATTTGGAGTTCGTAATAGGTACCACCACTTACAACTCAAAATAGTCTATACAGGTCCACGACTTCGTATAGCCAAACGATATTCGGTATATTGATGATTTGAGCCACACTTCACCTGGAATTATCTTAAATTTGGAGTTCGCAATGTTTACTACAGATAGAAAAGTGACTGTGAAGATCCACTATATTATGGTACCCCCATATATTCGATATTTGATAAGTTTTACCAAAATTTCAATATAATTATCTTAATCTTGGTATTTGAAGCTCGTAATAGGAAGTATGATAAATGGTTTACTATAGAGGTCCACGTTTTTGCATAGCTCCATATAACTATAACGACTGATATTCGGAATTTAAGTAATTTTAGAGAGATTTTTCAACGGAATATTTTGAAAGTTCCGATTGTATTTTCTGCAATTTGGTATTTCTACCTCTTAATTTTCACATTCTGAATTCTGAATCGTTCTGAAAAATTACTACAATAGACCCACGGTTTGGTTGAACCCACATATTTCGGTACCATATCTCGACGAGCTGAATCGATGAAGTTGGAGTCCAACCTGAATAGACATCTTGAGGTCCAACCAGAATATAGCTATATCATGTTATGGATAAAAAAATGTATTTTTTTCTGTTTTGCAGGCTACCTACAGGTCACAGGTTTTGCATTCAGTTACCGGGCAAAACTCTACCGTTTTGGATGTTCATCGGATAATATTTACAGGGACGATTGATGAACAAAAATGTTGTGTGAAATCTATATATATAAAAATCAATTGTTGTTTGTTGGTAACGGCTGGACCGATTTATATAATATTTGTACAAACGTTCGTCATACCCCGAGTTAGGTTTTTAAAGAAAAAAATATTGACGCCCACTATCTTGATTTATCTAAAATCTTTATATTTGCCAGATAATGAAGATATCGATTTGAAAATTATTACACGAGATACTATTGACTTTCCCTCCAAACTTAGGAATTTATTTGGGCGCCAGGGAACTGAAGTTGTGTAAGTTACTACGCTTATAACTCAAGAACCGCTGATCTGATTTTAACGATTTACACAAATTCGGAATTGTCTCTTGGCAGAAAAGGATAAAATCCAAAAAAATCGCGTAAAAATGTGAAATTTTAAAATTTTCATTTTGACTTTTGAAGTGTACAATAGTAATGTTTTATTTTGCATGATTTTTTTTTTCCATTTAGACTTACATTTGTAGTGTTTTTTTTTTTTTTTTTTTTTTTTTTTTTTTTTTTGAATTCAAATATGATGTGTATTCTTTTTGGGTAGTAGAAAGCGACGAAAATTATGGAGTGGCGGAACTGAATGGATGATGTCAAAATAATTTAACGTGGTCAAACCAAAATTGCTAAAAAATCAAAAAAGAGCATATTGCACTGCAAAAACTCTAAAATAGGGAAAACTGAGAACAAGTTGAAGATTTTTTCAATTTGTTTATTAGTTACTATGCTTATAACTCAAGAACGTTTTGACGGATTTTCACAATTCATACAATTTCGGAATGGAATCTTGCAAAAATGGAATCTTGCAAAATATGCCAATTAAAATATAAAAGAAGAAATCCTTTAGGCGTGAAATTTATTCAATTTAAAAACTGTACACTTCTACATTTTTTATTGTTTTGAATTCTGCATGAATAATATCAAAAATGAAAAAGTACGCAATAAGATGTTAAATGGCGATCTTTTATGTCTGAAATTGGCATTTAGCTTTCAACTCCAGGATCTACATCGTGGAGGTGCGAACACATCGCTGGAAAATGGGAACACATATAAATAAACAAAAATAAGCGACAAAACGTTATGGGGCTCATTTCAACACGTGGACCTACCTACTTCTATCACATGACAATAATCCGTCCAATGCGAACTCAATATGAAAAATTCATTGGGACTGCAATCAGTGAAATACCGAATATAAAGGGAAAAGGATTTCTATTCTTTCAGAAATTCTTCCTAAACTTGCACGATACCTTAAATCACTTTTGCAGTTCATGATATGGGCCATAACCCTCCGATAAGGATACAACCCGATTTCAAGTATATCTTACATTTTAACCATATTTTCATACTAATTTCCGCAAATGTTGGTAATTTGGGAAGAAACCATCATATGATTTAAGAAACCGGACATTTGTTTAATCGTCTTTGAATTATACTATGATAAAAGATATGAAAATTATGGGGTCTCCCCCGCGCAATTTCAATGACAAATAATTCATATTGCCTTAAAAACAAGTAAAAAAATTAAGATCGGCCGGGCAGAATTATTACTATCATCCATCTGAGGGTAAAGGAAACATTTTTATATAAAAGTATCTAAATTCAAACGTGTTTCACTTTAAACTTCATATACCAGTAAGACTGTTTTATTTAAAAATGCAGTTAACTTATCAAAAAACCATAAACTGAATGAGGCCGTTATATGGGGCCATACCAAAACGGGAACCTCTGTGGACAATTTTATACTTCAAGGATTGTCATCTATCAAACCTCCTAAAATACCAAATTTGAAAAAATTATACGCGGAAATGTGTGGATTATCAACATACCCAATATAGGTAGCTATCGTTATATGTGTTAGACAAATCCGAGGAGAAATGTTGCAAAAATCGTCAAAATACCGAATTTCGAGAGATACCGCTATATGGGGACTATACCAAAACGTGAACCGATAGATCATTTTCAATACCAACCTTCCTATACACATTACAAAATTTTCAGCTAAATTTTGACGCTATACGTCAAATAATGTGGACTGTATCTCAATTTAAACAAACAGACATACAGACGGACAAATCGACTTAGAGTTTTATGCCGATTATGAATATATATGCATATTTAATGGGGTCTATGACGAACATTTAGTGATGTTACAAATGGAATGAAAAGTTAATATACCCTCCTTTCCAAGGTGGATGATATAATAGCAATAAAGACTAAAATTACGGGCCGGCAACGCGGACCGGGCCAGCTAGTTGTTCAATATAAATTTTTAAAATTCACTTCCTGACAAAGTCAGAAATACCTGAAAAGGATATTTCAGACCTTACATTGATCTGATTTCTTTGACGTACATAGTCAGTTATGGGAGATTTACCAAATTTTAAATATAAATCCATATTTTCAAATATTGTTCTCATTAGCATCACAGAGGGCGCATATATGGGTAATTTTTGTCATGTTTGTTGTCATGGTATAACACACACATACACACTCATTCTTCATCTCAGAACTTTCAGCGGAAATTAATGGATATTCATATTCTAATATTAGTTGGTATGCTCAACACACTTCAAACGAAATCACGGTTAACTAAATATTACCCATAATTCATAGACCTTCTTAATCCGTTTAGGAATATTTCCGCAAAACTGCTCTAGTTTTTGCAAAACTGTAACATATCTTAGCCTTTATGCAATTTTACATCATCGTACTGTCTGTCCGTCCGCGCGTCCATTATTTTGCTAGTTACGCCAATATTACACAATAGTGATGTAAGCCAAATTCAAAGTAAAACATCGCAAGGATTACGCTAGTTTCTAAATTCACGGAAGACGTAAAATATGCAAGTCATAAAATATTTCCCGAATATTTATACCGGAATCGAACTAACATTGGTTGACGGATTGAAATTAGAGCAGTTTTCAAGAACACATCCGCACAAACAAAGGGAATCCTATTTAAATTAGTGCAACTTAGTGCAATTTGACCCATTTTTGGTCAGCAGCGATAAACAATGGTTAAGGGCTAATCTGAGGGATTAAATGAGAGCACATTCGAGACGATGCCATAACATTGTGCGATGTTGTGTAACAACATGCAATGCCTGTGCCCATGCGCATGTAGGTACTACGTACGCGATTGACAATTATGCATTGCATCAACAATGGAAAGTAGAGCACCAGATTAAGTCTTAATCCGTCCAGAGCAATAAAAGTTTGCATATTTTCATTTATAATATTTATGATGTAAGACTGCACGAGCATAAGTAGACGACTGGCCTTGTACTGTAGCCGGTTGGTGGGTTAATCGTTTCGGAAAGTAAGGGCTCGAAAGAAAATTGCTTACAATTATGTGACAAGGCAACAAATAAGTGTGCGAAAAGGTTTCGTCTGCTCTAATTTTGTTTCAAGAAATTTAGAGCATTTTAAACCTTTTTTTAGAGTTTTAGGGAAATGTTTTAGTTAGAACTTAGGTACGTTTGACTCAGGATCTGCTGACGGTGTTTTTGATGAAATTTGTTTGGGTGAATAACAGAAACAAGGTTGTCATTGTTAGGATGGTAAATTTCGGAAGCGTTAGCAGGAAGTTGTGCTGGAAAATTACATAACTCTATAGATATAGTTACTAAATGATTTAATGTTTCAATATTTTTCTTTGAAGAATTGGCATTTTTAAATAAAATTGTGGTAAATTCTTTAAAGGGTGAATAAAGAAGGATCAGACTAGAGGCTCACCAATGTTTAGATAAATCAATAGAAAAATAACAAATAACAGGAGGCATTATGTTTACTATAATTACACGGAAGGACTAAATGAAACTAAATTTGGTACAGGGTGAAGGGACGGATAATCCTCAAATCTGATATTGAGCTCTCTGCTGGATATGGAGGTAATATTAAACCGTACGAAATTTGGTATTGGATGAAGGGATACCGATTAAAATCTGAAATTATGGTTTTCTGTATCCGTATGCAGACATTGAAATAGTTTTGGATAGAAATATCGGATGTTGTCCATTGTGCGATAATTTTACTAAGATCCTCCTCAGTAAACTTCAAATGAAAGCCTTTTAAGACTACTTGGTGTAAAAGTTAAACATTTTTCAATTATTTTTTACGAAAAAAGGAAAACCTTTAATGTATCTACATATATATAGAAACAATTTGTGACAGTTACCACGCTTATAACCCAAGAACCGCGGGTCTTATTTTAAAGATTTAGGTAAATTCGGAATTGTCTCTTGGCAGAAAAGGATAAAATACAAAAATACACCTAAGATAAAAATTATTAACATTTTTAAATCACTACAAAATAACGTAAAGAGACACTTTTTCATTGCAAAACATTGTAAAATCGAGAAAAATTTTTCAATGGAATCTAATTTCAAAATGATAGCCCATTCTATTGGCTAACTTCCAAACCGATATTTTTCAATTCAATTCCAACGGTCGGATAGTAAAATTTTGTTGTAGCCTCTATCAAAAATTACAATTTTATCATTGGTTCCATATTTGGTAAAAAAGTAATGAGATGTGTTTTTTAAAAGTTCCGATTATATTTTCTGCAATTTGGTATTTTTACCACTTAATATTCACATCCTGAATCGTTCTGAAAAAATGACTACAATAGGTCCACGGTTTGGTCGAGCCTCCATATTTCAGTACCATATCTCGACGAGCTGAATCTTTGAAGTTGGAGTCCAACCGCTGATCTCATTTTAGGTAAATTCGGAATTGACTCTTGGCAGAAAAGGATAAAATACATAAATACACCTAAGATAAAGAATTATTAACATTTTTAAATCGCTACAAAATAACGTAAAGAGAGACTTTTTCATTGCAAAACATTGTAAAATCGAGAAAAAAACTTTCAATGGAATCTAATTTCAAAATGATAACCCATTCTGTTGGCTAACTTCCAAACCGATATCGGTCAAAATTTAGGTATAGCTCCCATATATATTTTCGTCCAATTTGCCTTATATTGTGCACCAAACTTGTAATATCAGCCAAATACTATGGACCAGATTGGACCTGAAAATAAGTATGCCAAATTTGATCGATATCGGTTCAGATATAGATGTAGTTCCCATATATATTGTTCATCCGATTTTTATATGCACTCTGTAACAACAATATTTTTGATATAACTCCCATACATATCTTCGCCCGATTTGCCTTTTCTTGTGAAACAAACGTGTAATATTAGCCCAAATGAAATGGGCTAATATGGACCAAATTGAGTCTATAAACCAGTATGTCAAATTTGCTGGAAATCGGTTCAGATCAGTTCCTTTGGACTTTTAATTATACCCTCCACCTTGGAAAGGAGGGTATATTAACTTTCTCATTCCGTTTGTAACATTCCTAAATACTCGTCATGGTACATGTATTCATAATCGGTATAAAATTCTAAGTCGATTTAATGATGTCCGACTGTCTGTCCGTCTGTCTGACCATCTGTCCGTCTGTTGAAATCACGGTACAGCCTACATTATTTGACATAGAGCGTCAAAATTTAGCAGAACAATTTATATTGTGTCTAGGATGGTTGGTATTGAAAATGAGATATATCCGTATATATTAGATACATAGTCCCCATATAACGGTACCTCCCGATATTCGGCATTTTGATGATTTTTGTCACATTTTTTCACGGATTTGTCTAAAAATTTGTATTTGTTTGTCATAATGGATTCTAGCTCCGGTGGCGAAACTTTGTATGTATAGGTCTACGATTTGGTATAGCCCCCATATAATGGTACCTCCCGATATTCGGTATTTTAATGGTTGTTGTCACATTTTTTCACGGATTTGTCTAAAAATTGGTATTTGTTGGTTATAACGGTTCTGCTTGCGGTGGCGAAACACTGTATGTATAGGTCTACGTTTTGGTATAGCTCCCATATAACGGATATTCGGTATTTTGGTGATTTTTGTCACATTTTTTTAACGGAATTGTCTAAAAATTGGTATTTGTTGGTCATAATGGGTTCTATCTCCGGTGGCAAAACATTGCATGCATAAGTCTACGGTTTGGTATAGTCCCTATATAATAGCAATTCCCGATATTCGATATTTTGGTAATTTTTGCGACATTTTCCCACGAATATGTCTAAAAATTGGTATTTGTGAGTCACAATGGGTTCTAATGTTTCCTTTACCCTAAGGTGGAGGATTTAAAAAAAGTTCGGTCCGGCCGAACTTAATGTTTTTTACTTGTTATTACTATAAAACCGATCTATAGATATGTGCATTCAAAAAATACATTTTCTGAAGGTAAATATTTTCCTGTTTTATAGATATTTTCCTGTTTTATAAATATTTTCCTGTTTTATAGATATATATTGGGATTACGTTACCAAAATTACAACAATTATTTCTGACTGTGGTAAAAGAACTTTCTCGACTTACTGTATTAATTTCATGCGCAAGAATGTATTCAATAGATCAAATCTACAAAACTGGTTACCCGGACCATTACTTTGAAATCTAGTGGCTTCATATTCGAGAAATGTAAATAGTTCCTATTTGATGAACACACTGTATTTAGCCAAAGTAGTGCATAGACTTTTAGAGTTTGACATTTTTCTGATGAAATATTTGCATTTAATTTAGATTTATTTTTCCAAATTATTCCATTTTTCAAAGATGAAAAAGGAGAACAACTTTGCTGGTATTTACCCAAATGGATATCTAGTAAAAAGTTGCGAAATTATTAGAGTTATTGATTTCTACAAGTAAGAAAAATATTTAATAAAGTTAATTTATCAAGAATACGTGTAGGAGTAAGGCAATACAAATTAACTTAGCCAAGAGAATGGCAAAGTTTCAAAATCGTTAGAATATAGTTTTCATTTTAAGTAAATTCTATTACAGTTATTTTACGAGTTTGTATTTTTCTTTCACCTGACACTCTGTGTCTAATTAACTTATCGATAGGGTTATTTTTTAACACGAAGGCCCTTCAAGGAGCATTATATTTGTCATACCCAAAACTGTCTTATACCCTACACGGTAGTTGAAAGAAATTTAAAGAGCAAGGTCAAAAGAAATTCAAATGAACTTATTTATTTTTTGTAGACCATAAAAATATTTTATCACTGCTCTAGGCACAGTGGCAAATGGCATATTTTTAAGTTACAAAGTCATGGTCTGTCTATCTACAAAAAAATCCCTATAGTTTTTTCCAATACCAATTTCAGTAAAATTTCCTAAAACTTCAAAATACGAAACGAAAAAACAAACAAAAATGCATATCTCATAAAACCAATTGTTCTACATTTCCATACTCACAAAATTTAAAATTCCAAAAAAGTGTCCTCATTTAAAAAAACTGTATCGCCTAAAGACTTCCTACTTTTATGATCTCATTGTTCGCGATATTCGAGGAAACATTTTTCCCTAAAACATCATTTCATATTTTTTGCTGGCGATTCGCCTTAATGTGTGCTCCGAAACTAACTAAACTATAACAAAAAACTAGGTTTCCCAGGAATTCGCTGCCCAAAAAGAGCACCATCGTAAAAAATGTAGTGCAGAAACATTGTTTTACCTACTCTCGTTTCACAGTTCTCCGAACGTAAACAAAAACGCGCACATTAAATGCTCTCTCAAACAATGACAATGTCTTCTAGAAAACTTAAAAAATTGGGTCGAATGTTTTATGGTCCTAAAAAAATTAGGCGACTCACTGCAGCGCATTAAAAACTGAAGCGAAAAAATATACGGGAAAACGGACGGACACACACATCGATGCTCGTCATTAGGCTTGGAGTAGAAAAAATCGCTAGAGGCAAAGATCGCGAAACGGCCATAAAGACATTAAATACACGTCTTGGGCGAGTCTGTCCTTGTAAAAAAATCAAAGTAGCACCTCTAAAGGTAGAAAGGTACATAAGGACAACGACAACGGCAAATGCGACGTATTTCACGACAAATTTTATTAGTTTATTAGTTTAATGACTCTTAGCACAGCCAAACGGCGAAGGTATTTATGGATTTCAAGGTATTCGCGATGGACGGACACTCAATTTTCCCAAACTCACAGAGCTGCCAGGACTTCTTGCATTACTCTCCTCTCTCTCGCTTCTGTTGAGAAAAGAGAGCGGGAGAATAAGAGAAGCTCAAGAGGAGAAAAATAATCACATTTCTTCCCCGTTCACAAAATAAGGTTTGAGCATTACCCCTCCATGCCACATATGTAGGTAGCGAATTCGAGTCGTGTGCGCGTGTGCACATTATTATATATTTAGTTGCCTCTTTCTTCAAATTCAAGGATTTTTAATGATTCGCGCGTGAGTATTGAAATTGTAAATGAACCGTGTCATAGATTCTATGATGTTCTCTGCTAATAGCTAGCTGCAAAGCGAAGGTGGTAGGCGAAGGTATTAGGGATAGTATTAAGCGAAAGAGTCCTGGGTTGAAAATTATTGTCAGGTCATAAAAATATAAAACTGACTACAGGAGGCTAACGTTCGGCATTCAATAAATCGTAGAATGTTTTGAAAACAGCTCTCCTCCGCCACGACTCTAACTTTCGCAGGACAAATACTCGTTGATAATTCGTGGAATTTTTCGCGCACGTCTTCGCTTGGTTGTCGTGCGACTAGATGAATAAAATGCAATTAAGGATTGGAAAATTGAAGGTGTATTATGTTGCTGTTGTATTTTTCGTGAGAAACGGACATCCTGTCGTTCAATCCATTGTCAATGAAAATTGTCAATATTAGTAGCAAAGATTATTTTCTATACAAATAATGAATAGCTGTATTTTTCATGCAAAGGCGATTAAGTGGAATCGGCACGGAAAACAAGTGTAAAAAATGTATTATAGTATTGAAAAATTAAAAAATGTCTACAAAACAAGTCAATCGATACTCTTGAACTGAAAGGTAGTTAATCATCAGTCACATGGATTGAATTAAACTTGGCCGGGCCGAACTTTTAATATCCTCCCTCAGAGGATAAACAACAAATTTATAGATAAAGTATCGGAATGCTCTTTTAAGCGAATTCAGATTCGTTTAGCTTCTACTATATTAGAAGCCTATAATATACCATAAAGTGGTGGCCCGTAAGTAATATACCAAAATGTTAACCTACATAGACACATTTCTGTAACAGGGGTTGTTATCTATTGCGATTTTGATGAAATTTCGTCGAAAAATACCAAATATAGGCATATACCGTTAAAATGGGGGTACAGGAAAACTTTGCTCAACACAGACAGTTTCAGCCACCAAAGGAATAACCGATTACCAACTACAAATAAAATGGAAAATATGGCTAAAATCGTGAAAATAACAAATGAATAACAAATATCTGAATGTATTGTTGTTTAATACCGAATTTAAAACCTATAAAGAAAGGCCGAAAGTCGACTATTTGATACCCCACACCCTTATGTATGTTTAGTAGAGCTACCCGTAACAAATAAATGCTTATATTGGGAATTTATGTGAAGTATTGGGAATTTTTGTGAATACCAACGATGAACTTTTTTGAGTGTGTATTGCTTCTTGCCTGAATTCGGTCGTATCTGAAAAATCCACTTCATTTAGGCTGATATTAACCATTTGGAACACAATAAACTACAAATCGGATAAAGATATATATGGGAGCCATATACAAATCTGAACCAATTTTCATGATATTTGGCAGAAGTATTTCTGGTATGTATCTGATATTTGGTCAGAAATATGAGGAAAACGCAAATCGGATGAAACATATAAGGCGAATTCGATCGGATGTATCGAAATCCATCCCATCCATCCCTTGGGTCAAGCAAATTACCTGTGTAATATTTTATCTAACCTGTGTAATATTTTACCCAGTACTTTGTTCACAAAAATACATGTACATACAGACGGACAGACGGACATGCATAAATCGACTCAGAATGTGAATCTGTACAGATCCTCAAAAGGAACTATGGGCCTACCTCGCCTCCTTCTCCATGTTACAAACAAATGCATAAAGACATAATACCCTTACCACAGTGTGGTGTAGGGTGTAACATTTTTGTAAATAGCCATCAGAACCCATAACAAACTATAAATGCCAAACAGTGACTAAAATCATCAAAATATCAGACATCGGGATGTACGGTTGTGAATTGGCTGTATAGAAACGTGGACTGATAAACTACCAAATTTCAAGGCTCTACGTTACTTTGCTTTATTGGGTTCTCGACAAATATTTTAAGACTGCCAATATGTCCCATTTATCAAGAACTCCATCTGGTTCTAGACAAGGAACACCCCCAGATGGAGCTGCTTGAAGAGATAGGTCAAAATGTGACTATCATTGCAGTGATGAAAAACGGGCTGCATTATGTGTGAAAGCAGAAGAAAACTATTGATAAAAAGATCTTTGGAGAAATTCACTTAATACTTTATACTGTCCAATTCTACATTAAAACAAAATCTAGCACAAATTCAGTTTTTACTTGGCGTTTACTGTTAAATAGTATTAACATTAAAATTGATCAAAAGAAAAAGATACATTTTGACATACTAATTTAAAAAAACAATGATCAATACGGCTCATGTTTCTTTTAATAAAAAATAAAGATTTTATTTCATTTGGAAAAAGTGTAATTTTATTATGGAAGGTTATATTAAATTTCGAAAAGGTTTTGTTTAATCTGAAAAATAGAAATATGTAAAAATGAACAAGATTGACCCACTCCATCAAGTATCTCCCCACAAAAAGTGAAATATTTGAATAATTATTACACTTATCAAATGTAAAATAAAATAAATAACTCACTATTTCTCTTTACGCAATATATGGTATGAAGAACGAATAGAACGGACAACTCTTTCTTGTACCTCACCCCCAATATCTCTCACATAATCTGATAGAACATATCGGAATTTCTGGTTCCTTCCCCACAAAGGGGTAAAACTAATTTATAACTAAAATGCCGATAATATGCAAAATGATTCTTTCTAAACTTCATGCATTCCAATGCTAACACAAGACCTGATGTGATAAAAAGATGATAGATATCGGTCAACCCCTACTGGTGCATTCCCCAAGACGGAACCACAATTTTTAATATCTATATCTCACATAACTTGCGAAACAAGTCAGTGACAGTCAAACTTGGTATATGTATTTTAATGTTTCTCTCAGTCAGAGATCTGTTGAAAAAACCGACTGATACCTTGTTCTACTTACGTTGCCTCCCAACGTTCTACTTGTCGAACTTAACGTTGTTTTTTTGTACTTTTTATACCCTCAGCCATATGGCTACAGACGGTATATGTATATCATTTGATGCGGCCAAAACGTGCCTAGTCGAAATAACGGTTTTAGACTTTGGACGAAATCCTTTTCAGGGCATTTGGACTGGATCTGTCTGTCTGGCTGGCTGGTGCACACGATAACTCTCGAAGGGAGAATCCGATTTGATCCAAACTTGGTACATCGTAGATTATTGCTAAACTTAGATCGAGTTCGGTGATGGGCAATATCGGTCCACTCGTTCTGGAGTAGAATAATTATTAGGTTTTTTAAGAAAAATATTGACCATGCCTACTTTTACGCCCAGTATTTCTTAAGTTCTCATATCTGCCAAAATAATGAAGATATCGGTTTGAATATTATTATACGAGATACTGTTGACTTTCCATTAAACCCTAAATATTTATTATATACAACTGACAAATCAAATGTCGTTAGTTGATAATGGAATCAGTTGAGAACTGATGGATATTTTTTACGAATGTCATACCCAGAGTTAGGGGAAAAAAATATTTACCATGCTTTCTTTTTGGATTATAGTGCTTCACCTCACAGTGTTTCTAAAAATTAAAAAAAAAGAAACAAGTAAGCAAATTCTATAGTCGTGCGGGCCGACCATGTGATACTCTACAACAGTACAATATGTTATAAGCCTATTTTGGAAGATTTCGCTTTCGAAATATGTCATGGAGCACTGCCCAGGTATTACCCCTAGCATTTTGACCAGTGACATTAGCCCAATATTTACGCACTCCGTCGTGCTGTTAGTTGTTGTGGTCCATTTTACGGCTAAATATAATCCAATGGTCGTCCAAAATGCTAGAAGTCTTCTCTGTCCTTAACTCTTTCCTCAGGCGTGTCGATTGGCTTCAATTGTGTGAACGATGTCAATTATAATTGGAAGGTTCCTGAACAGCCCTAAGCTCTAGCCCCATGCTAACTTCCGCTTCGATTGGTCTATAATTGCGACCAGTAGAGCAACTGTAAAATTTAAAATTTTTCAGTTTTTGGTCCATTTCAAACCCTAAATATTCTGCGAAAAGCAATAGGCTTCTATTCTGGCTCTAGCCCCACCTAAATTTCGTGAAGATCGTGCTATAATTGCGACCTGTAGAGTGATAACAAATTAACATGGACAGACGAACGGACGGCGAGATAGGAAGATCCATATATACTTTCCTATGTGGAAAATAAATATTTCGAGGTGTTACATAATTTTTGGCCCAATCACAATTATAATAACCCCAGCACAAAGTGTTGTAGGGTAAAATAGTATAAATTTTGTTTCAACTAAGATGTTTATACGTTTGATCGTTTGTTTGTAATTTATAGGCTCAAGAACCGCTGAACATAATTTCCTATAATATAATAATAGCGTCGCTTGAAAGTAACACAATTTTTATACGCTCCACCATTCATAGTATGGAGGGTATATTACGTACGTCATTCCGTTTGTAAATCATCGAAATAATCATTTTAGACCCAACAAAGTATATATATTCTTGATCAGCGTAAAATTCTAAGACGATATGGCCATGTCCGTCCGTCTGTTGTAATCACCCTACAAGCTAAACGAATTAAGATAGAAAGCCAAAAATTTTGCCCAGATCTCTCTTTAATCTGCAGGCAGGTCAAGTTCGAAGATAGGCTATATCGGTCCACGATATCGTATAGCCCCCATACAACGGTACCCCCAATATTCAGTATATTAATGGTTTTAGCCCAATTTTCCAATAAAATTGTCTGAAAATCCACATAAGGATTTCCTTCTGAGTATTTCATCCCCTGGAAGAATATTGTCTATATAGGTCCACGATATCGTTTATCCCCAATATAACGGTGCATTTTTCAATGTAAGTGTCTAAAAATCCATACTAGAAGTTCTTTCCAAGCACTTTACTTCCTAGAAGAGAAATATCTATATAGGTTCAAGATATCGTATAGCCCACATACAACGCAACCCCCCGACATTAGATATTTGGCGATTTTGGGGACGTTATACACCGGAGTTTTTTGAAATTGCATATTTAAATGGGTAATGGGAACTACAGCGTATGACAGAAAATTGTCTATGGTGGTCCAGGCCTTCGTACAAGCCCCATATGTCAGAACCTCCCTATATTTTGTATTTTGATGATTTTAGCTACATTTTTCACGGATTTTTTAAGTTTCGTATTTCAATATTGTAATGGCTTATGACAAAACTTGCCTATGCAGGTCCACGTCTTCGTATAGACCCCATAAAGATTTTAACAGAATTATTGGTGAATATTATTTTTTGAAAATTCCCAAATTCGTTCCAAATTGTGAAGAGTATTCAAAGTTCGTCCCGGCCGAACTTACTGCTTTTTTACTTCTTTTATTTGAATGTTATGTTATCCGTTAGAGGGAAGATTTTCCAGAAGGACCTTTTCTTCCATCCATATCTAATGTTGATAGGAATATTAAAATATGGGAAGTTTGAAGTAAATCTGGGAATTCGTTTCGTGTTTTATGAGAGTTATAAGTATTCAAAAAGGTAACTTTCTATAGGATTGGGACGATATTGACGATTTTCGAACCTGGCCGAACGCTTTACGTGAGTTTTTTGGAAATTTTGAACATTTTTTGACGAAGTAAACAAAAATTAAACAGAACAAACTTCAAAACATCTTTGATTTGATAAAAAAAAATATTTTTTTTTTCAAAATCTATTCTACTTTGAATTCGTGTCATTATAATATTTAAGGTAACATAAAAAGTAGTTTTCTTGATAAATTTCTAATACGATTTAGCCCTGTCCGTCCGTCTGTCCATCTGTTGTAATCAAGCTACAATCAAAACGAATTAAGATAGGAAGCTAAAATTTTGCACAAGTCTGTCTTTTGTCTGCAGACATGTCAGGTTCGAAGATGGGATATATTGGTCCACGATATCGTATATCCTCCCGATATTCGGTATTTTGATGATTTTAGTCACATTTTTCAACGGAATTGTCTGAAAATTCACATAAGGAGTTCCTTGCAAGTACTTTATTCCCTAGATAAGAATTGTCTTTATAGGTCCATGATATCGTAACTGTATCCCCCGATTTTCGGTATTTTGATGATTTCAGCCAAATTTTTTTAATGGAATTGTTTTAAAATCGACCCTAGGAATGCCTTCTGAGTACTTTTCCCCCTACAAGAATATTGTCTGAATAGGTCCATGATATCCTATAGCTCCCATATAACGGTATCGCCAGATATTCGTCATTTTCATAATATTTGCGACATTATTCACAGGAATTTTTTCAAATTTCGTACATATAACCGTTACTAATCTATGACATAAATTAATTATGCAGGACCCACGTCTTTGTATAGCCCCCATATCAAATCATCAGCATTAAATTTATAATATGTGTTACTTATTTCTATTCAAAATGGTGGGCTTCTGATTTTAACTAAAATTCCTGTGTTTTGTCCATTTTATCGATCATCTCATAACAGGCTTCTATTCTGACCCTCATCCTGACTCGGTGCAAAATTTAGCCAGAATAGGACCGATAGTTTGATTAAAAATTAAAATGAACACACGGACATGCATAATTAGATCGACTCAGCCCGTCAAAATATGAATAGTGTACTACAGTTAGGTCAAGAGCTCATATTTCGAAGTTTTACAAACTTTTCATATATTCAGTTCGAACTTTAAATACCCTCCAAAGCTCATAAAAAAATATATAAAATAAAATGGATGGAGGCTTTAAAATATTCAGCTTAAATCGTCAAAACATATTCGTGAGGTAGGAAAACGTAGACCTACATATCTGCTGCATGCGGCGCAAGAACCCATTACGAGCTACAAGTACCAATTCCATCAAAATATCGGGAGGTACCGTTATGCGGGGGCTATAATAAAACGTAGACTGATACATCTCATTTTCAATATCAACCACCCAACATACAAAGTTCAACGATGAGTAATATGAGCTGTATCCTGATTTCAAAAGACAGACGGACATGGTTAATGGTTATCCTGATCTTAATCATATATTCTTTATGGGATCTAAGAATAATATATAGAGTTATTCCAAACGGATTGGCGAATTTTCGGACATAATCCATGAAAAAAAAGAAGGTTGAGTTGAGCGCTCGGGTTGACTACTTACTTACAAAACTACTTACTTACTTACAAAAGTTAATAAGACATACCCCAGAGCAGATAATCTCAAGTCCCAGACCAAGACCGGCTACTTAAAAAGCTGTAAAGGTTATGTACATATTAGTAAAGAAAATCTCAAATTCATGACATGGCACATATGCCACCATTTCGGAAAGGCAAGAGTGTTGGCTATAATATAGTAGATGTAGACCTTCAAAGAGTTCCGGTACAAAATACAAATTGTCCTATATTGTTCCTGAACTGGTTCAAATAACCCCATCATATGACCTCCCGTTGGATATGTATTTCCATAATTTCAAATGATACCCATTTCGACATATAAGTTTTGTAGAACAAGATAGAACCCGGATTTTGTATCCGAATTTTCGGGTCTAATAACCGGATAACCGTGTATTTCCTCCACAAAAAATACTTTGCTGTAATCAGGATAAAAATACTTACCCCACAATTGTTTTGAACATAATCACCATAACAATGGAGACTGTGTTCAAAACGATTGCGGATACTTTCTGGGGACTATGACCGATTTATTTTTATTTTTTATTATTTATTTATTTTATTTTTTTTTTTTTTTTAACATTATCCTCGTTATATGGGGTTTATACGAAAACGTGGACCTACATGACCCATTTTCTGTCTTATGCTGAAGTATCTATTACGAACTTCGAATGCCAAATTTGAAACAATTCCGGTAAATAATGTCGCTATCATCATCAAAATACCGAATATCAAGAGGTACCGTTATATCGGGGGCTGTACGAAGACCTGGACCCAAATTACCCATTTTCTGTTTTAGGCTGTAGTATCCATAACAAACTTCAAATACCAAATTTGAAACAATTCCGGTAAATAATTTCGCTAAAATTATCAAAATACCGCATATCAGGAGGTACCGTTATATGGTGCCTATACGACGATGTGGACTTACATGGCCCATTTTCAATACCAAAAGTCCTGCAGACATAATACACATTTGAGTAAATTTTTATCAACTTACATCATTTTGTCGGAACTTAGTGGGGTATAAAATGTATATTTGAGGTGTTACAAACGGAATGACAAACTTAATATACCCTCCATACTATGGTGGAGCGATTAAAAATTTCAAAATCAAGCGAAACAATTAGAAAATTAAGTCAAACTCTCATAAAGCCTTAAGGGGATATGGGCTATACGATAACGTGGACCGTTATACATTTCTTGTGTACACCCTGTACACTCAAAGTACTCAAAGAGAATTATTTTTTTTTTGCTAATTTCTGTGAAAATACTGTACAAAACTTCAAGATAAGCGTTAACGTTACATGAGGCCTAAAATAGAACATCGACCGATGTATCCCATTTTCAATCTTAAGTCAAGTAATTCAAAAGTTAAAGTGTTGGTAAAGGACAGTAAAATGGACATCGAAATCGTCGTAGAATTTTTAGCTATGCTTTTGTTTCAATGCCCGGTTAGATTATTAAAAATTTTTTTATAGAATAGAAATATTAACAGTAATCGCTGAAATCAGAGCGAGATTTTCTGTTTTTTTTTTTTTTTTTTGCTGCGAATCCTTCAAGATTTTTGCAAAACAATTAATCAAATTCGTATTGGTCTATTGAATTCTTCCACCACCAAATGGAAAAAATACAAAATTAATTCAATTTTGGTGTACTTTCTACCCAAATTGCAATTGTGCCCAACATTCATCTGTATAAGATAGAGAGCGGGAAAAGTGTCACTTTTATCATTAGGTTTTTGTGTTTAGTGGGAAGTTTGGATTATTAATGATTTTTAGGGCTGTGTCCGTCAAGTTGGACTACAATCAATATACACAGCTGTCTAATATTCCCTTGTTTTCACACGAATGCTATATAAATAGTACTCTTATTTAGGTTCGATTTTTTCTCAAAGGACGAGATAAATGATTAATGCAGTATGCAGTTTTATGTTTCAACACGGTTTGCATGTTATCATCGCGTTTCAGGCACGAGTCAATGTATGAAATGTTAGATATAAAATCGATTCGTCGCACCTGTTTTGGATACTTCACAAATATTTAATTGAAGATTTGTTTTGTTGTTTTTAAACGCTGATCAATTATTATGGATGTTTGTTCCAAAATGTACTTCTTATAGGTTTGTTGGACCCCAGTTTTGGACCACCCCAAAATATTGGTCCTAACGAAATTGCAACAAATTATAATCAAGTCAAGCCGATTTGATATTTAAGTCCACCAAATGCAATTCTCTCCATAATTTTGTCGATATTTTTCCCAAATATGTTTGTTTTTTTCAAATTGGTTGAATTGTAGATATTACCGACCAGAATAAAGTCCTTCATGTTTGGACCAACTCAGTTCTACATGGAGAAGGAAACGAGTTAGACCCTTCGTGATCAGCATAGAATCACGTTTTGGGTCGATTTATGCATGTCCGTCCGTCTGTCTGTCCGTCCTTCTGTCCATTTATTTTTGTAAACAAAATGCAGGTCGCATTCATTATTAGATTGAGATGAAATTTGCTAAATAACATTTGTTTGGCTCAAGGACGAACCCTATTGAAATTGGTGAAAATCGGTTCAAATTTAGATATAGTTCTCCTATATATCTTTATCCGATTTTAGGTTTCTTGTGCACCAAATGCCTATTATCAGTCCAAATGGTGTGAATTTTGCTACATCCGAATGAATTCAGCCTACAAGCATATGCTTCAAATTTGGTGAAAATTGGTTCAGATATAGCTATAGCTCCCATACATATTTTTCATCAGATTTTGGTGTCTAAGTCCCTTACATTCGTTATATGCACTCCACAAGACTGATAATTAGCACAAGATATCAGATACAGCCTAGCAATTCATAGATCAAATGTTATCAAGTTCGTTTCAGGTTTGGATATAGCTCCTATATATATCTTCATCCGATTTTAGGTTTCTTGTTCACCAAATGGCTAATTTCAGCCCAAAGTGAGTGAAATGTTGCACTTCCAAGCGAATTCATTCAAGAACTTAATTAATACTAATTATGAAAATCGCTTCAGATATAGCTATAGCTACCATATATATGTTTCATCCGATTTTGGTGTTTAAGTCTCCAACTTTCGGAATATGCACTCTACCATAATCATAATTTGTACCAGATATCTCATAGATCTCAGAAATACTAAATATAAACCTTTATTTTACGAGAGCTCTACTAAATATGCATAGTGATGTAGGGTATCATATAGCCGGTCCCGCCCGACTTTGAGCTTTCTTTACTGGTTTGCTTATATATCTATTTGAACAAAAATTGTTTCAAGACATCTAACGTCAACATTTTTAATAATAAAATCCGAAATTATTCAATATTTAATATTGATAAACCGCATGCACTAGTAGTCTGTATTTATAACAGTTACACAGACTTTCTATATTCTACTGTGTAAAGCAATCTTTCCTCTTGGATTCTGTAAAGAAGTCCTAGGCTATATTCTTTTAGAATACCATTGACATCTACAATGAGTATCAGGATTGGGGAGTAAAAACCGAATGACTACCAGACATATTTACTTATAATCTATGGGTGGGACGCAACGCCAAAAGTTCTACTTTTTATGGTACGAAGAGATGTTTTTATAAAAATAAAACACTTTGAGAAGATCATACCCAGAGGGGTGCTAATTTTCTAAATAATGATAAGATCAGGAAGTTGATCTGTTTATTTTAATTTACTTTGGAAAAATACTGTTTAACTTCGAGACAGCTAATGGTATGTGGATCGTCACTGGAAAAACGTCAATAAAAAGCTTAAACCAAGTCGAATCAAAATCTCACAAGGAACGTTCTTGATGGCTAAGAATAAAATTCATTTTATTTTGGAAACCACAATTATTACTTAAAAAATGTCCGATTTCATTTAAAGATCCCATATAATTTATGAAAACATAAAAACAAATATCAACGACCTACATGTTTCTCTAAAATATGATAAAAATTCAATAAGTTCTAAACCCACTCAAGAAGGTGTTAATATTCCCAAGGTGATTAAACATCTTACTGACTGACACACGACTGACTCCGTTCCATATTGGAAATCACTCGTCCTACACGGTGTGTATTTTTTCTTAATTTATCACTCAACGCATACAAAAAATACAATAATTCATAATGAATATTGATGCGAGTACGAAAACACTAAGGTTTGTTTTATTTTTACGAGGTCATCATGGATATAGTTTTTTTTTCAAATATAGACAATATTTGGGAAACAAAGGACAATAAGTGTGACAAAAATGATCAAATTATTGCAAGGACAGTCTTTTAAATTCATACATACATAAACACACAAGCAACGAGGACCATTAAAGAAAAAGCAAGGATCCCTGACGAAGTAGCACATCAAACAGACAAGAAGCGACAACAGTTCGAATTTAGAATAGGAGACAACTGAGTGGTAATGGAAATATTTGCACACACAAACATCAAGCAGAAGGACATTAAACACAGAAAAACAACAACACTTCAAAGAAAACAATCTACATGGGCAAGGACACTAAGCACAAGGTCATTACTACAAGGACATTGAAGATGACAACGACGATGACGACTGTAAGGAGGGGAAATAAGGACCTTGTAAAGTCTTATTCATGACGTATACAAATCACTTAATGAAGAAGCCAGACTTTGATCATTGATGAACTGTGAAGGTCATTCACTAAGTTCAGCTATTATGGAACCAATTGCTTATATGCATCGGCAGATATCTGTTTTCTTCGACATGGAGGTCCATACAAGGTTAGTGAAAACT
The DNA here is from genome assembly GCF_030504385.1 of Musca domestica. Classification (NCBI taxonomy): domain Eukaryota; kingdom Metazoa; phylum Arthropoda; class Insecta; order Diptera; family Muscidae; genus Musca; species Musca domestica. The sequence continues at coordinate 19,644,253 of NW_026712328.1, read as the reverse complement.
GGACATGCTATGATCAGCTTGCCAAAAATGAGCCGTATAAAATTGTTTTTATATCTCACAACGGAAACATATAAGATGCAATCATTGGGCCACCTGAGATGCTTAGAATATGGGAAAAGGGTGCATATGTTCTTAAATGTGTTTACTAGGAAAAAAAAGTAATAAATTAAGATTTTAAAAGTTAACAACGTTTAAATAAAGAAAGCTGGAAAGAGAAGCGTTCAAAAAATAATACAATTTTATCTATCTTTATATAGGTCTCAACACAATTCAGAAATGCATTCTCTAAAACCGTTATTTCGATGAGGCATATTTGGACTGTGCCAAATGAGCCGTAATATTTGGATTTTTTAAGTTGTATAATAATAGGGTTACCTACATATTTAGGGTTTCAATCAATCTTGACAAAAGGGTTTAAAGTCTATATAACTTTAGCACAACTAATGTTGTTGTAGGGTTTCACTTGTTTTATCCTGAAGATAAAGATATACTGAGCATACACATATTTTTGGAGAACGCAGGCACCTCAGCGATATATGAGAAGCCTATCGGCTTTTAGGAGTACGTTTATCCTAAAGAGAGAGAGAGAGAAAAGTTCGGTGCATTTTTTTTTTTGAGAAACCCGCGCCCTCTTCCCTTTCGATACCATTTTTCTTCATTTCTGATAAATCGTTCTGTCGCCGATAAACTATTTGCCAGAGCCTGACGTGCTAGTTGTCCCACTGCGAAATTCTGCAAACTTTTGCGGGGAGAACTTTTGAAAATTATCTGATCTCTTTGATTTTATTACGAGTTTATCCCTTTACACCCTTTTTTATACCCTACACCACAAGTTGGTCAGGGTATTATGTCTTTGTGCATTTGTTTGTAACAGGCAAAAGGAAACGAGATAGACCCATAGTTCCTTTTGATGATCTGCATAGAATCACTTTCTGAGTTGATTTATGCATGTCAGTCCGTCTGTCCGTCTGTCCAATGTATTCTTGTGAACAAAATGCAGGTCGCATTTATTATCCGATTGAGATGAAATATTGCAAACAACATTTGTTTGACCCAAGGACGAACCCTATTGAAATTGGAGATCATCGGTAAAAATTTAGATATAGCTCCCATATATATCTTCGTCCGATTTGCTTTTTATTGTGCACCAAACGTGTAATATCAGCCCGAATAGTATGGAATTACACATACAACCAAATTAGGCCTGAAAATAAGTATGCCAAATTTTATCGAAATCGGTTCAGATTTGGATATAGTTCCCATATATATTGTTCATCCGATTTGTTATTTTTGTCCTCCGCAGCCGTAATATGCACTCTGTAACAACAATATTTGGGAAAATATATCAAATACAGCTCAGAAATACCTTTGCTAAATTTTATCGAGATCGGTTCAGATTTGGATATAGCTCACATATATAACTTCGTCCGATTTACTTTTTATTGTGCACCAAAGGTAGTATTATTATTAGTCTAGAAGGTAGTATGCCAAATTTGGTGAAGATCGGTTCAGATATGATTATAGCTCCCATATATATTGTTCATCCGATTTATTGTATTTGTTACCCACAGCCGTAATATGCAATCCGTAACAACGATATTCATGGACATATATCAAATACAGCTCAGAAATATCTTTGCCAAATTTTATCGAGATCGGTTCAGATTTGGATATAGTTCCCATATATATTTTTATCAGATTTCAAATTAATTTCACACCAAATGGGCAATACAAGTTCGAATTTAAAAGATACAAATGCCTCGGCATATTTAGTCCTTTGAATTTTAAATTATAATTATAATCATAGCGTGTATGATTGAATTCTCCCATAAAAACTCTTAATTATTAAGTGGAGCTCAACTAAATTAGCAAAGTGGTGTAGGGTATCATAAAATCGGCCCCGTCCGACTTTAGGACTTTCTTTACTGGTTTCATGTGTAGATTTCCACATACATCGTCTATCTAGGAGTGTATATCCGTCGATATATTAACAATTCTAAAAATTGTATCTTTCGCTTCGTGGGAGAACATAAATGTGCGTCTCCCTGTCCGGCCTTGATATATATTATGACTCAATAATTCACCATAAGGCTCCCTCAACCAACTCCCGTTAAGGTGTGTATTCTAATTTGAGGATGCATCGCAGAAGACATTGTATGACGTACCCCAGACATGTTTAGGGATACGTCATACCTGAATTTGAAAACATTTCGGGCAGAAAAGTAACTATTTCAGATTCAGACCGCCTCAAAGATTTTGCGCACGACTCTCAAACTAATAAACTGCTGCTTTTAATGAATTTTTTCTTGTAGATTTGCATTCGTAGATGAAATAGTCTAAATTGGACAATGGGCTTCAAATTTAAAAAAAAAAAAAAATCCACTGTCTTATAACAAATTTCCATTAGCAAAAATTTAATTTACTAGTACTACCACATCCATCACTACATTTCATATATTCATACATCGTTAGGTTTTAGTCTCCCCTTTAATTAGCCGCTGATTGAGGAAATCAAAATGATTTTGTATTGATTTAGAAAATCTATTCTCTTCTATATCATGCTGAGTTGTGGCTTCCTTTTTCGCCGATTAACACCCGGTACATTCACAATATTTTAGTGATTATTGAACAGAGGAAGGCAACGGATCTCCACAAAGTCTATTTCACGGGCTGAATTGATAGACTCAGTGTCTAGCATCAACGGTGAAATAGAAAAAAACCAAAAATTTGTTTATTTCTTCGTTGCGATTGTTTAATTGTTAGATAAACAAAAACTCATTTGTTGACTGACTTTGTTGCCTTTATTTCAAGAGGATATCAGCCACAAACTGTGTGTATTGATGCTATGGCATTTGAATACACAAGACACAGCATGTAATCAATGAAATTATGTTTTCATTAATTATTTATTTTTCAACTACAATTAGTGTATACTTTGAAAACAACTTTATGAATTTAGGTGATGAATTTTAATTTCGAATCGGAGCGACGATAAAAAATAAAATTTAAAAAAAATATAAGACAGTTGCAAAATTTGCAATGAAGATGATGTTAATCTTCCGCCATAAATATCCAAACATGACACCTTACAGCAAAATCTGTCGGGAAATATGACTTTCAATATACCAATTATTGAACGATACCATAATACGAGATGTATTCCAAAGCCTCTATTGTTATTTGATATCGTAGTCAAAACTGTTTCTAAGAGTCATTTGGAGTACCGTATGGATAAAATAAAAATCAGACGATCGCAAAATATTTAAAGGTTATAAATTTTGCAGTTGCTGTAGAGATTACAATTGTAGACCAATCGACTCTGAATTTTGCCTGGGACTAGAGCTTAGGACTGGGCCGACCAATTTGGATGGTCATCTAATAATGTTTAGGGAGTGAGTTATGATCTACATAAAATTTGTATTCAAAATACCAAAAATCACACTAAGCAGCGAATATTTTTAATTTAAACAAGTTAAAAAGCAGTTAGTTCGGCCAAGCCGAACTTTGAATACCCTCCACCATTTGGATCGAATTTGGACATTTCAAAAAAATAAAATCCGTTAAAAATTCTGTTAAAATCTTAAAAATACCGCATACTGCCGTTATATCGGAGCTATATGGACCTGGACCTGCATAGACAATTTTCTGTCACAGTCTGTAGCTTCCATTACGAACTTCAAACACGACATCTCAAACAACTTCGGTGAGTATTGTACCTAAAATCGTAAAAATACCGAATATATGGAGGTACTGATAGAATGCAGGGCTTCGTATAGGCCCTATACGAAAATTGTCTGTCACAGACTGTAGTTACGAACTCTAATGCGTAATTTGAAACAATTCCGGTGAATAATGTCGCTAAAATCATCAAAATACCGAATATAGGAAGGTACCGTTATATGGGTGCTAAACGAAGACTATGTGCAGGTCCACACAGGTATCTTTGTATGGGGGCTATATGAAAACTATATGATACGCGACACCACTATTCGTATTTAGCAGAGCTCCCTTAACAAAAAAAACATTAATATTGGGAATTTATGTGAATTTTTTCATACCAACTATGAACCTTTTTTGAATGCGAATCATGGCTTTAGAGTGGTCACAATTTTGGAACTATATCCAACTCTAAATAGATTTTCAAAAAATTTGCAACCCTAGAGCAATAGATATACCGGATTCGGTTGAATATGAAGAAATTTATCCCATTTAGGCTGATATTACAAATATAGCGAGAAATAACCGTTAGATCGGATGAAGATGTATATCGAAGCTATATACAAATATGAACCGATCTCTATAAAATTTGGCAGAGGTATTTTCGAGCTGTACATGATGTCCAGTATCATTGTTGTGGACTGCATATTGCGCATGTGACTGACTTTAGCACCAAAGCGGATATAACATATGTATGGAAGCTATAGCTATATATACTTCACCAAATTTGAAGTACATGCTTCTAGAATGAATTCAGCCGAAATTGCCAAAATTCAAGTTTAATATTGGCCACTTGGTTCGCAATAAACCTGAAATCGAATAAAGGTGTATAATGTCCCAGTTCAAAAACTAAAGGTAACATTTGTGAAGGGCTGTATGACATTGTTTCTAAAAACAAAATTAATTTGGACTTAACGGTACTTCCAACATATTATGTGCTGTAGGATTGACTCCGCACGACTATAGCGTTTGCTTACTGTAATATTTTTCCACCGTACACCGTGTTGGGGTATTATATTCAGGTGAGAATTATCGTCTGGACAATACGAAATTGTGCAGGTATAATATTTCACAAATCTAGCTCATAACGGTGAACAAATTTTAATATAAATATTAATTCGACTAAATAGAAATAAATAACTATGGAAGGAGGGCAAAATGATTTCTGAATAGTAAAAGTTATTTACGCTTTTACACCCATTACCATAGCACCTCAAATTGCGCATTAGAGTCCCCAAAAAGTCTATGTTCTTGTTCATAGTAAAATTCAATGACGATTAAACAATACCCGTGTTGTTGTCCGCCAGTCGGTAAACATCACTATAGATCGGCGGGCCTATAGACTATGTGGGGACTGTACCAAAATATTTACGTATGTTGACATTTTTCTGTGAGATGGTTCTATACTCACAAAGTAGCCTAAATACAGCAACTAATCAGTTAAAAAACGTAGCCAAGACCACGGTCACAGCTGAAATCAGGGATACATTTATATAAGGGTTATACCAAAACGTGGCCCAACCAATATTCTCTTGGGGGTTACAAATTCAATAGAAAACTAAATTTTGTTTTCTGACCACCAATTAGATGTGAAAGTGGATTTGGGGATACTTCAATGTGGGGACTTTACTTAAATAAATTCCTATGTGGCAATTATCTGTATGATGGTTCCCTACCCCAGGGTAGCATAAATACAATTTTTAGCCAAATCAATTAATGAATGTGGTCAAGACCAAAATGGGCCCTACTCTGAAAATTTCAAACTTTATGCGAAGAGGTTCTCTACCTCCTTAGAAACAAAGATGCCAAATAATGGACAAAATATTAAAAAAGTGACCAAGACACCAAAAATAGCTTAAATCATACGATGGTTATATAAATATGAAATCGGGTTGTACCCTTATCCGTCAGTTATGATCGATATCATGACCTGCAAAAGCGATTTAAAGTATCTTGGATGTTTGGGAAGAATTTCTGGAAGGATAGAAATCCTTTTCTTACTAAGAGTCCCATTCGCTCTACTATTTTCCACCCTTTATATTCGGTATTTTTCTGATTGTACATTGGACGGATTATTGTGACAGGAAATAAGTAGTTCCACGCTTTGAAATGAGCCCCATTAGGCTTCTTCGGTAATTTTTGTTTGTTCAAATGTGTTCGCATCTTCCAGCTGAACCACGATGTCGGCCCTGGAGTTGAAAGATAGTTGTCAGTTAATATCGTATTTCCCACTTATTTAATATTTTGGTGAAAATTTGTATATAGTGAAAAAATATTCTTTATTTTGTACACAAAAAATTCACTGAATTCAATTAGATAATACAAATTGAAAAAAAATTGACAAAAGAAGAATAACACATTGAAAAAATCCTCAACTTGTTCGCTGATTTTTTACAGCAAATGTTTAAAGATCCTTATATAGTTTGTCAATAGAATGTACTTATATTTTAAAATTCGATTCCATTAAATTATTTCGACATCATCTATTACGTTTCGCCACCACATAATTCGGTACTACACTTCCATCAATTTCATTTCTCAAGAAATCAAGTCAATTAAATAAATTGGTATTAATATTTGAATTCAAAAATAAAATATAAAAAACACTACAAATGTACATTAGAAAAAAGTAAGTCAAAAAGGAAAAAAATAATGCAAAATAAAATATTACTATTGTACATTTCAAAAGTCAAAATGAAAATGTTAATATATCACATTTTTACGCGATTTTTTTGGATATTATCCTTTTCGGTCCAGCCGTTTTCAACTGATTCCGTTACCAACAAACGAAAATTGATTTTTATATATATAGATATAACGAAATTTGAGATATTTTACATTCCTTTACATTACCTCTTTAAATCTCAAACAACAAATAAGGCCACAACAAATTTTATTTTCTGACAAAACAATTATATAAATATAATAATTAATCATAAAATTATGACTCAATCATATTTTAATTAACCAAAACATAACATAAAACAGTTACCAAAACGTTTGACACATTTTCAAATGTTTGCAAAAAATGCTGCACTACCCAGCACAACACTATAGATAATTAAGTTGTTATACCCACATAGAACTTGATGTGCCATTTGAAATCCTCCACCATTCATGTACAGCATGATCAGACAGCCGCCACATCATCAGTCTACGTTGTAAAACTCTTCAGCCCAACCACCACCACCGCCGCTATCATTTCTCTTACCTCGAAGTTTCTAAATGAAGAGTATGCCATAAGTGAGGATATCGGAAATGTGCATCGATTTTATTGCGGCATCAATAAATTACCTTGACATTGAACAAAAGATCGTAAGGGCGACCTCCCATTCTAATATTTATCTGTCCGTTTCTGTAAAATGCACTGCTCCGAACAGTTGTCTCCACGTTTGCCAGTTACGTTGTTTGTGTGTTTCTCAAAATAAGGGATTCTCAGTTGATTCGGAACATCTTTTCCCTTTTTTCCACCGGACATTGGGCAGACGTTAATGTATGTGAGAGCGAATGCGCTTGTATTTAGAATGCTAGGGCACGCGTCGAAAGTAGGCGAATGTTTTACACCGGTACGCCTGTATTTTTTGCTCAAAGTACTATCTTACGTGTGAATTGTCTATTGAAACGTGTGATAATTCCATTATGGAATCGTAATAACAATACCTTATTCAGTTCTACACATAGTTGCACAATCAATTGTTTCATTAGTATTTGAATTTTGAAGAAAAATGCAATTTTCTAATCCAATGGCACCCGAAATCGCCCATGTTGATATTCTTGGTCCCTTATTTTCCCCAAAACAGCCAATAAAATCGCTTTGTATTACTTTTTTTATATATTTTGTTACCAAAACTACGCATTCGAAATAATCCTAAATTTGTTGTTTAAAATAGCTAGACATCATTCCATTATTGTAGTTTTTTTTATAAAAATAACGTTTATTTATTAGTGGAGAAAAATTGTAATATTTACAAGGAGGAATCATAGTTTTGGAAAGGGTCATCAATCTTCATCAGTTCTTTTGGTTTTTATCTGGAAATATTTTCCCAAGGAGTTAGTTAAAAATATCTGTTATGGCAAACACTTTTTTGTAGCCAATTGAGATGACAAGCATTCAATTTTTATATACAGGTTGAGATAAAAAAAACTGCAACCAATTCCAGACTGCTGTCATTTCTATACCACTCGTCCGACAGCTGTTAAAATTATTCCAGTGACAGCTCATTATATTGTTTACAAGCGTACAAAAGCATTTTTGTGAGAATTTTTCAGAAAAAATTTATTCGTGATGGAATTCAAGCGTGATAGTGTGATTTCTTTATATTTGGCTGGAAAACCACAAGTGGCTATGGTTAGAGCACTCCAGCATTTAAATGTGAATAAATCTTTTGTGTCTCGTACCATCGCTCGTTACCGTGATACTGGTAGCGTAGCCCGACATCGAGGAAGTGGACGGAAGAAAACAGCAGAAATGGTTCGACAAGTAAAGAAGCGACTTGATCGAAACCCGCGTTGCAGTGGCCGAAAAATGGCTCGTGAGCTTATTGAATGGCTCGTGATATTGAAAAATGAGCTCGGGGTAAAGCCATTGAAATTCCAAAAAGTGCAAGAACTTACACTGCAACAGAAAGAAAATAAACTCAAAAGAGCTAAAGAGTTGCTTCGCTTGGCCGAAAGTGGTGAACTGCCGAGAAAACATTCGTTGTCCCGCAGTTTGTAAGTAAACAAAATGATCGTGTTTACTTGCCAAAGAGGTCAGCTGAAAATGTGCACCTTCGGTTGGCCACCAGAAATCAAGCGCCGGCCATGGAGATGGTGTGGACCGCCATAACAGCCGATAGTCGCTATCCGCTCGTATTAATCGACCGTGGCATCAGAATAAATGCTGAATATTATTGCGAAAATATTCTGGAGGGTGTATTAAAGCCTAGGGCACGCAAACATTTTGGCCGCAGACCTTGGACATTCCAAAAGGACTCAGCACGCACCACCCAAGTATGGTTAAAAAATGAGATTCCTCGCTTCAATTCCAGCGCACAATAACCGCCAAAATCTCCGGATAACAATCATTCAATAAAATTAAAAAAAAAATCAAACCCTCAACCTGTATATGAGACCATTCAAAAAGCTGAATCTTTATTGAAACCTTTTTGCGAGGACGTGATTTAAATAATTAAAAAGCTTTACTTTCGGACACAAACTTGTATAAATAAAAATATCGTGATTCTATATTCGAATGAGTTCCATAATCTGCGAATGCCAATGAAATCCGTTGAAGAATACCGTTAAAGTCTTCAACATATTACAAAGGGCGCACTATACCAAAACGCAACCCTACAACTTTGTGCTACAGGTGTTGTTATCTATTGCGAACTTCATATACCAAATTTGAAGCAAACTCTTAGAAAAATGTGGCTACAATTAACAAAATACCGAATATATTATATAATGTCAACAAATTTGGATTATGTTCTGCTACCGGATGTAAAATCCATTATGAACTGCAGACACCGGATTTGAACCAATTCGATGGAAAATTTTACTAAAATCATCGAAAACCGTTGGTAAAACGAAGACCTATATAGACAATTTTATGCCAAATGAGGTAGAGGCCATTGCAAACTCCAAGTACTAAATTTTAAACAATTCCATTGAGAATTGTAGGCGGTATATAATCTTCATACTCCGTGTGAAAATGTGCATAAAAATTTTGCAATATCACAGGGTACCGTTATATGGGTGCTATAAGAAAACGTGGACCTATACGTAGTATTATTAGTATTTTTCTTTTATTTAAAAAAAACTATCCACTAAAAATCTGTAAAATCAAATTGCAGATTATTTGGAATGATGATTAAAACCTCAAAATACTAAAAATCAGTAATTACCTTTATATATGTGCTGTACCAAAATGTGGGTTTTACGTAGAAAAAATTGTTTAATATCCAAAGATTCCACTTATAGTCTTTCCCAGAGGAGATCTCTTGCAAACACATGATATTATAAGGTTGAATGTTATTCTTACTGGTATTATCAATATTTTTCAAAAAAAAAAAAAATAAATAAATAAATAAAACCAGTAAAGAAAGTCGGGGCCGACTTTATGATACCCTACACCACTTTGATAATTTAATAGAGGTCCACATAACAATTAAAAGTTTTTATGGGAGAATTCAATCACACACGCTATGATTATAATTATAATTTAAAGTTCAAAGGATTAAATATGCCGAAGCATTTGTATGTTTTAAAATCGGACTTGTATTGTCCATTTGGTGCACAATTAATTTGAAATCGAATAAAGATATATATGGGAGCTATACCCAAATCTGAACCGATCTTGATAAAATTTGGCAAAGATATTTCTGAGCTGTATTTGATATATTTCACTGAATATCGTTGTTACGGAGTGCATATTACGGTTGTGGGTAACAAATATAATAATTAAATACAATATATATGGGTGCTATAGCCATATCGGAACTGATCTTCACCAAATTGGACTTACAACCTTCTAGACTCAATTCAGTCGTAAGTGCCAAATTCCATCTCATTTGGACAAATTGTAGACGTTTGGTGCACAATAAAAAGTAAATCGGACGAAGTTATATATGGAAGTTATCCAAATCTGAACCGATCTCGATAAAATTTAGCAAATGTATTTCTGAGCTGTATTTGCTATATTTCCCCAAATATTGTTGTTACAGAGTGCACATTAAGGCTGCGGAGGACAAAAATAACAAATCGGGTTAACAATATATATGGAAGCTATAGCTATATCTGAACCGATTTCGATCAAATTTGGCATACTTATTTTCAGGCCTAATTTGGTTATATGTGCAAAATTCCATAATATTCGGGCTGATATTACACGTTTGGTGCACAATAAAAGCAAATCGGACGAAGATATATATGGGAGCTATATCTAAATTTTGACCGATTATCTCCAATTTCAATAGGGTTCGTCCTTGGGCCAAACAAATGATCTGTGCATTTCATCTGGATAGGGCAATAAATGCGAACTGTACCTTGTTTACAAAAATACATGGACAGACGGACAGACGGACGGACATGCATAAATCGACTCAGAATGTGATTCTATGTAGACCATCAAAAGGAACTATAGGTCTATCTCGTTTCCTTTTGCCTGTTACAAACACATGCACAAATACATAATACCCTGACCACCTTGTGGTGTAGGGTATAAAAAATTGGAAACGAAACGGCTAGATCGACTCCAAATGTACAGAAACATATATCGTGATTAAGATTTTTATTCAGTTGAAAATTTTTTAAATTAAAACAAGTAAAAAAGCAGTAAGTTCGACCGGGCTGAGCTTTTAATACCCTCCACCATATGGCACAAATTTGGCAATTTCCAAAAAAAAAAAAAAAAAAAAATAAAATCCATTAAAAATGCTGTTAAAATCTTAAAAATACCGAATATCGAGGGGTACGGTATATGGGGGCTATACGAAAACGTGGACCTACATGGCTCATTTTCTGTTTTATGCTGCACTATCTGTTACGAACTTCAAATACCAAATTTGGAACGATTCCATTAAATAATGTCGCTAAAATCATCCAAATACCGAATATCGAGAGGTACCGTTGAAGATGGGCTATATCGGTCCACGATATCGTATATCCCCCATATAACGGTACCCCCGATATTCGGTATTTTGATAACTTTAACCACATTTTTTAACGGAATTGTCTGAAAATCCACACAAGGAGTTCTTTGTGGGTATTTTGCCCCCTGACAGAGAATTGTCTCTATTGATTCACGATATCGTATAGCCCCCATATAACGGTACCCCCCAGTATTCGGTGTTGTAATGATTTTACCCACATTTTTCAACGGAATTGTCTGAAAATCCACACAAGGAGTTCTTTGTGAGCACATTACCCCCTGAAAGGGAATTGTCTATATAGGTCCGCAATATCGTATATCCCCCATATAACGGTACCCCCCGATATTCAGTAGTTTGATGATTTTAGCCACTTTTTCCAATGGAATTATCTGAAAATCTACACAAGGAGTTCCTTGTGAGTACTTTACACCCAGACATAGATTTGTCTTAATAGGTCCACAATATCATATATACCGCCATATATCGGCACCTTCCTATATTAGATATTGTAAAGATTAAAAAAAAAAAAATAATGGATTTTATTTTTTTGAAAATTGTCTAATTCGATCCAAATGGTGGAGGGTATTCAAAGTTCGGCCCGCCCGAACTTACTTGTTAAAACTATAACAGAATGTTTTAATGATTTCATTTTTTGAAAATTTCCAAATTCGTTCCAAATGGTGGAGGGTATTCAAAGTTCGGCCCGGCTTACTACTTTTTAACTTGTTAGACTTCGTTTTGAGTAGGTCTGAAAAACAAGCATTCCATATTTACGTATTCTATAAAAAACTGATTTTTTTAAGAATTCAAGTATTTAAAGATTTGTTAATCTCTTATCTACTCAGCAAACAGTATTTACCTTTTAAAAACGAAAATAATGACATAGAAACAAGTTTCATGTATTGATATCTCTCAATTAAATAAACGGAATTACAACAAGAGCCCACAAAACTTGGTCTTCACCCTCCCATTGAACAGGGAAATCTCCCCTATGAGAAGAATACAAACGTAGAAAGGGATATTTTTCAATTGACTCGAATAATAGAGAAAAAACTGTCAACCCAAAAAAAAAAAAAACCGGCAAAAGTCATAAATTTTGCAACAGTTTCAATCTTTGTTTAAAGCAAAGGTCTTGTTGTTGTTTTTCTGCAGTTCGAGTTCAGTTTAAATACATATGACTACCAACTGCAACCACTATCCTATTGACAAACGTATGCGAAATGGACAATGTCAATTCCAAAAGGATAATGCACACATGCCACATTGCCAAAACGAATGTCGGCTGTATGCTAGTATTAGGGGTGGGTGGGCGTTAGTGGTTGACGCTATAGAATATGTTGAGATATCTCTTTTTTCTTGGTTATGGATAAATTAAGGCATTTGGCTTAAATAACCTTTGAGCAAACATGAGCAGAGAATTTAGCACAAAACCGAAAAATCAACACCAAGCTAGTGGCGATTGACTTTAGCGGATTAAAGATGTCACTAAATCAATCAATTAGAGGCGTTTTTCAACGATCTCGTGAAAATGACCAAACGAAGTTGGACTTCAGAGTACACTAGAATGGATGTGAAATGATATAATCCTTTGAATATGATACTACCACATGTGTTTTAAAAAAGACATATGCCTACTGGCATTTAGAAGAAAATCGCCAGAAAACACTAAATAAGAATATTTTTCTGACTTGTTTTTAGAAGAAAGGATTTTTAGGTGCTCTCTAGAGAATTCCGCGTAGTTTCATGGGTTCATTGTTATTAAGAAGCATTTTTTACATTTCAGCGAACTCCAAGGGGTTAGCGTCCCAGGCCCCCACCCCGGATACTTTAGTGTTTCCAAGCATAAAACTAGCTCACACTACGACAATTTCTAGCAGAAACATCTTGTAATATCTATAGGCTCGTATTATGCAGATAGAAGGCAAATTATGAGGTCTTTGTAGAAAAACATAGAAGTCCAAATAACGACTTGCTAAGTGACCCTCAAACTTAGCAAGTCGTTATTTGGACTTCTATGTTATTTCCGTTCAATATATTGATTCACAAATGGTAGAAATTTTAAATCGTCAGAAAAATTAAAAAATAGTTCTAAATTTGTTCAAATGTTGTACCTAGCAATATTATTGTGCAACACAATCCTGCGCAAAGACAGACACAATCGGAGCACTTCATCTGTTAGCGCCCTTTAATATTTGTGCTCCTTTCTTGGCGGCGAGAAGGGTCCAAACTTAACACACAGAAGGTAGGAATTAAAAAAAATAACAAATTTTAGTTCCATATAGAATAATTTTTTTCAGCAAAAACCATAGACAACATTTTAAGTTTGATACTTTTAAACGATAGCTCTATGAAGATTTCAGAAATGAGAAATAATTTCATACAACTCACATTACAATGAAAATTTTCTTTTAACTTAACACTTTGTATAAGCCACTTAACAATCTTACCAACATGAACGTGTTGCCCTCATATGTAAATATGTACAACAACTGTGAATAACGCCCGTATACAAACCCGAGAAAGTTACATAAGCTAAGAAGCCCAATTTGAGCCTACATATTTACTTAACCCTTTCACTCAAGCCAATCGTAAATGAAACTGGGCATTCATACGTACAATAACAGTTATAAACTAGGCTTTAGGCTACCGTTATTCAATATTCACGTTTATGACTTGATTGATGTGATAGATTTCGCATAAGGACGACGAAAAAAGGTGTGGATGTCGTGACAGAAATCCTTGAACACGTTATGTAAATAATACGAGAGGCACGCACGTTTGTCAGTCTGTCCGTCTGCCAGTTTTTACCGATGCTATTGTTAGGCGCACAAAAGGAGTGCGCGAGTATTGCGCGATTCATATGGAACAACCAGTTGATGTGATTATATTTTTTGTTTTCATTTCCATTTCTTTCATTTATGAACTTACGAATTTCCGGAATTAGGAAAAGGAATTCTGGGACTTATTTGGGACATTGAAGAAATGTGAATGCAACAACAGTCAGGCAGTCTGCCAGCCAGCCATTCGTATGTGTATTATGAAGAAGGAATTTACACTTTTTTCACTGACAATGGCATGCCTTCTTTCAGTTAAAGGACACACAGCTTTTGTTTTATGATCGTAGCTATTGTAGCTTCTATTTGAACAAATTTTTATGTCTTTATGATTATGGCAATTAGTTAAAATGAGAAATTGTTGCTGCAAGGCTCAATGCCAATGCCACCTTCTTACGGACATCAGAGCATCTTAATTATGGACAGTGGGAGGTATGCAAAAGAAATTGTTGCTCATTCTCTCTCCGCCTTGAGTTTCTCCTTTGGTAAAGATCGTACATGGGACGACGAGCAGGGGAAATGTTAAGGTGACGGATAACCTCGAACTCGAGGTTGCATATTTCGCGATGATAATGTGTTGCTTATGGCAAGTATACATGGGTAATAAAGAGCACAGCAGGTAATCTCAGGAGGACATCTCGCTTGTGTGCCGATATAGAGAGCCTATGGTACGGATAAATTTCTCCTGTACGGATAAAATTTCTCCTACTCGTCCTTGCTGAAACCCTGACCTAGCAGAACAAATGTGCAATTCTCTCTCCGTGTGACTCTCTTCTAACATATTTCTCCCTTGCGAGCCGTGATATATGCGCTCTCAGTGCTAGAATGAGGGAAAACTATTTAGAATTTGATGAGAGATCTTTTGTTATTGCCACACACACCCAGCATGTGTCAAAGTGTCATGCAAAGAATATTTATGTGCAATGACGAGCAAAACTGCGAGGTAACAGGCCGTACAATAACAATTGCCAAAACCCAATGCGGAAAAGTCGTGTGCCACAAGGTCCTGGTGTTTGTGTTGTGTACACACAGTGTGGCAGAAGGCACGGAGATTTTGCTATATTAAGCAGAACATTCGGAGAGAGCAGCACATTCGCCATCACATCCTCATCCTGATCACATCTCAGTAGTTTAATTTAGAGTAACAGATTTAGAAGAGGAGGAAGTTGCAGAAACAAAATAAAATATTTTAAATTCAGTTTAGTTTTTCCATTTGATTCGACTTAAACAAAACAGAAAAATGGCAGCCACAAACTATTATGCCGATTTCACTACCAACAACACCAGCGCCAACATGTACAACTACTCTGCCCCCACATATTATGACAACAGCAGCAGCAGCTATTATCAGCAAAGCAACGCCACCTGGAATCCAGCCACCTACAACCCCAACTATGCCGCACAATACAATGCTCCAGTTATGGATGGATCACATTACAATGAATACTACAACTATCAGAGCGTAGTGGATACTCAACAACCAGCTCAAACTCAAGAAGTCCCCAAAGAAACATTGAAGAGAAAAGCTAACGTGTTAGAGGAAGAAGTCAAACCAGAAATCAAGCCAGAAGTTGAAGAACCTCCAAGCAAATTGCGTGCCTTGTTGACTAACCCTGTTAAAAAATTGAAATACTCTCCCGATTATTATTACACCACCTTTGAAAAGGTTAAGAAGGCTCCAGCTCCAGTGACCAATGAAAAACAGTCAATTTCATTGCCCAGTACCACACCACCCACCAGCTATGAACAAGAGTTCTTGGCTGCCCATACTCCAGCCACTCAACATAGCATTTTGTCCCCTAATCGCAGCGATGTGGATTACTTGGATGTCTACTCGCCCCAGTCGCTCAAAGTTTCCACACACAGCAACAACAACTTCAAGCAAAACGTTTCCCAACCCGCCACTCCAGCATCATTGGTCGATGGCATCAGCACTCCACCCCTATCGCCCAACGATAAACATGTCAGCCAAATCAATCAAACCTCCGAACAACAACATGAATTCAATCAAATGATGTCAGCCAATGACTACAATTGGTCGAACTGCGAAGACAGCCCTGCATCAGGTAGGTTTCCAAACACCAATAACTCATAATTTCCCTTAAAAATGTTTATGATTTTATTATTGACAGTTTCTGCCAACCAAAATGCTTTTCCGCTACCTGTAAGCATTCAGGCATTTTTTGGAAGCAAACAACAAAAAATCATCTTTTCATTTTTAAAAAACTGCAAATATTTTACAATTTCTTGGAACTCCATATATTAATAAAAACTTTTTATTTTTTCTAGATTGCAAAGACTCAAAACGCACCCGCCAAACTTACACCCGCTACCAAACTTTGGAATTGGAGAAGGAATTCCACTTCAATCGCTACATTACCCGCCGTCGTCGCATTGACATTGCGAATGCTTTGGGTTTGACCGAACGTCAAATCAAGATCTGGTTCCAAAATCGTCGCATGAAGTCCAAGAAGGATCGCACCCTCGAAGGACCCATGGAACATGGTCTCAACTATGCCACCATGCCTTTGGATGCCAATGTCAGTGGTCAAGTTCCATTCGTAGGCCCACACCAAACTATGGCACCAAACGCTACCTCTACTGCCCCAGGATCATATCCCGCTTACTTATCAACTGGCCCACAATCATTCCCTGCCGCTTACCACCATCATCACTCACCCGAACACTATGGCCAACAATACGAAGCCACAGCTCAACATGTCTACCCTCACCACCCTCATCATCAACACCAACACGCTCATTATCTCGCCGATGCCCAGCAATACGGCACTGCTGCTCATTTTGGCCAAACTGGCTATGCTCAGCACCAGCACCAACAGCAAATGCCTATTGTGCCAACCGGACCCAACCCAATGTATCAGATGGCTTAAATTGACTGCAGCCCATCGTTGCGTTGATCAACCATGCACAGCCACGAAAGCAAGATTTTTTGCCATTTGAGTGCCAGCCAAAGCAAATGGACAACAAAGTCGAAGACAACTTTCGAGGTTCAAACTCCACAGTATGCTCAGCAGTATTGTGGCTATCCAACGGTGTCTTCGGTTGGGATTTGACCGAACCGAAATGTGGACATCCATAGCCACAGCCAAGCGAGCTATGGGTAAGCAACAGAGAACAAAGGAGCGCAGGCGCAAATACCAAGCAGTGCAATATTTACTAAAACAGGCCACAAGGGTGGATGTGTGTGTGTGTTTGCCAACCAAACAACCAGCGGGCAATCAAACGAGCAACCAGCAGCAGCATCACACACACATACAGGAAGGAAGTAGACACTCTCCCTAAGAAAGCAATGCTCATCAACAACAATGGACACACAATCACACACCAACCCTTGTGTGTTCCGACGTCAAAAAACCAATAAATTATGAGTTTTGCCAGCATTGTTCACGGGGAGTAGCAAAAGTTACTTTTCAATTGAAACAAAAGGCCAAATCAAATACGGCATACCCATGGCGGGACCTGGGTAACCAGCCTGGGGTAGATAATAATCACCCTAACAGCATCACTACTCCAACCCTGGTGCGTTTGTTTATAATTCGAGCGACAAAGACATTTAAATCGTTGCTCTTTCTAAACAAAAGAGCAATGTCACTGAGATTTAGTACAAAATAATTGAGCTTATAATCAAATACCATTTTCTCTATCATTTTAATACCATTTCTATAAAATTATTATTATTAAATTTTGTATTTTATTTTTTAAGCTTTATTTAATTATTTAATATTGTAAGACTTTTAAATTATGTTAAATAAACACCATTAAATTTTATAAATGAACATTTTCTTGGTTTGCTTTATATTTGAATTACTGTTCCTGCTTTAGTCCCCTAAGGGAGTGCCGTAAAAAAGTGCGCAACTCATTTTGTTGGACAACTTTTTCCCGCCTTTAAAATGTATTAGAAAGTATATTTACAAACACAATCAATATTTATATGCGAATTTCATTTTTCACAATTATTAATAACTAGCTGGCCCGATCCGAGTTTCCGGCCCATAGTTTTAGTCTTTAATGCAAATTTTGTATAGCATAATATTTCACAAATCTAGCTCATAAAGGTGAACAAATTTTAATATAAATATTGATCCGACTAAATAGAAATAAATACCTATGGAAGAAGGGCAAAATAATTTCTGAATAGTCAAAGTTAATTACGCTTTTACACCCATTATTCAATGAAAATTCAATGATGATTAAACAATGCCCGTGTCGTTGTCCGCCAATCGGTAAAAATCACTATAGATCGGCGGCCCTGGGGACTATAGTAGCTTAAATGCAGCAAAATCGATTGGAAAATGTGGTCAAGACCCTCGAAATAGAAAAGCAAAGATGCCAAATAATTGCCAAATCAGTGGATAAACGTGGCCAAGACCACGGTCGTAGCTGAAATCAGGGATACATTCATATGAGGGTTATACCAAAACGTGGCCCAACCAATATTCTCTTGAGGGTTACAAATTCAATAGAATACAAAATTTTCCGACCACACATTAGATGTGAAAGTGGATTTGGGGATACTCCAATATGGGGACTTTACTTAAATAAATTTCTATGTGGCAATTATCTATATGATGGTTCCCTACCCCAGGGTAGCATAAATGCGTTTTTTAGCCAAATCAATTGATGAATCTGGTCAAGACCAAAATGGACCCCATTCTGAAAATTTCAAATTTTATGCGGAGAGGTTCTCTACCCCCTTAGAAACAAAGATGCCAAATAAGGGCCAAAATATGAAAAAAGTCGCCAAGACCCCAAAATTAGCTTAAATCATACGATGGTTATATAAATATGAAATCGGGTTGTACCCTTATCCGTGAGTTATGATCGATAGCATGACAGGCAAAAGCGATTTAAAGTATCTTGAATGTTTGGGAAGAATTTCTGGAAGGATATAAATCCTTTTATTACCAATAGCCCCATTCGCTTACCATTTCCACCCTTATATTTGGTATTTTACTGATTGTACTCCCAAAGAACTTTGCATTTTGAGCTCTCATGGGAAGGATTATTGTCACATGAGGGCTTTGAAATGAGCTCCATTAGGCTTTTTCGGTCATTTTGGTTTGTTTAAATGTGTTCGTATCTTCCAGCTGAACCACGATATAGGCCCTGGAGTTGAAAGGTAAATGTCAGTTAACATCCTATTTCGCACTTATTTCATTTTTTTTTTTTTTTTTTTATTCATTATTCTTTATTTTGTTCACAAAAAATTCACTGAATTCAATATGATAAAACAAATTGAAAAAAATTGACAAAAGAAGAATAACAAATTGAAAAAATCTTCAACTTGTTCGCTGATTTTTTACAGCAAATGTTTAAAGATTCTTACAAAATTTGTCAATAGAATGTACTATTGTTTTAAGATTTAATTCCATTGGAATTTTTTTTTTTTTCGATTTTTTACCGATTTGAGAATTTTTGCAATGAGATCTCTTTTTCGTGATTTGTTAGCGATTTTAAAAAGGTAATTATCTTTTAACTTTGGTGTGATCGCGTTAAATTATTTCGATATCATCTATTCCGTTTCGCCACCACATGATTACTACACTTCCATGTAACCCACCTTCAATTTCAGTTCTCAAGAAATCAAGTCAATTAAATAAATTGGTATTAAAATTCGAATTCAAAAATAAAATATAAAAGAACATTTTAAAAACACTACAAATGTACATTAGAAAAAAGTGAGTCAAAATGGAAAAAATCATGCAAATTAAAACATTACTAATGTACATTTCAAAAGTCAAAATGAAAATGTTAATATATCACATTTTTACTCGATTTTTTTGGATATTATCCTTTTTGGGACAGGAGACAATTCCGAATTTGTATGAATCGTTAAAATCAGTCCAGCGCGTAAAAATGTGATATATTAACATTATCATTTTGACTTTTGAAATGTACAATAGTAATGTTTTATTTTACATGATTTTTTTTCTATTTTGACGTACTTTTTTCTGATGTACATTTGTAGTGTTTTTTATATTTTACTTTTTAATTCGAATATTAATACCAATTTATTTAATTAACATGGAAGTGTAGAACCGAATTATGTGGTGGCGGATCGGAATAGATGATATCGAAATAATTTAACGCGGTCACACCAAAGTTTTTCAAAATCGCTTAAAAATCACCAAAAAGAGATCTCATTGCAAAAATACTCAAATCGGGAAAAAATCGAAAAAAAAATTTCAATGAAATTGAATTTTATTCTATTTTTGGGGTCTTGGCCACTTTTTTCATTTTTTGGCCCTTATTTGGCATCTTTGTTTCTAAGGGGGTAGAGAACCTCTTCGCATAAAATTTGAAATTTTCGGAGTAGGGCCCATATTGGTCTTGACCACATTCATCAATTGATTTGGCTAACAAATTGTGTTTATGCTACGCTGGGGTAGGGAACTATCATACAAATAATTGCCACATAGGGATTTTTTTAAGTAAAGTCCCACATTGGAGTATCCCCAAGCATCACTTTCACATCTAATGTGTGGTCGGAAAAGAAAAGTTTGTATTATATTGGTTGGGAACGTAGATTTGGGATGTACATCTATATGAAATAAATTGTGAAAACATGAACAAATTACAAATATAAGAAAGTAGCACTGGACCGAATATTTGCTGAATCGTCATTGAATTATACTATGATGAAAAATAGGGGCTTTATGGGGCCTCAAACTTACAATTTAAATGTCAAATAAAATTAATTCCCATCTTACGATAATGGGTGTAAATAGTAATTATATTTGACTATTCTGAAATCATTCTGCCCTCAATTATGGATAAAACTATTTTTACTTATTTAAATCTTAAATTAAATTAAAAATCCTTTTCATAAAAATTTCTTTTCACTGCAAATTTCAGATCATTAAGCTCGTCTCGAAAGAGAAAACAAACACTTAAATCATAAAACATATGATCTGCGCCTTAATAAGGCAAAACTTTAAAATTTTTTCAGTTTGACATGCTATGTTGTTCTGCTATATTATTAATTTGGCCTCTATTTGTCATCTTGGATTATAAGGGGTAGAAGAAAGTTTTCAATGTAGGTCGATGTTTCGGAGTAGTGACTATATAAAAGTACCTCCTGATGATAGTACCCCCTCAAGTACACCTTTTAGCGGACAAACAAACCGTCATGGTTAGGGGGACTTATGAGGACTCTAATATACAATCTAAGGTGTTAATGGGTTTAAAAAAGTAATTAACTTTGGCTATTCCTATATCTGTGAATAATTATGCTTTGACAAATATGCATAATAGACAAAAAATAAGGGGCCGGCAACGCGGACCGGGTCAGCTAGTATATAGATAAATTTTTATTTGTCTACTGTATATCAATAAATGTGGCACAATTGTCCATAATAGTTTGGTAACCTGACGTTGACATAATATAAATTTGTTCTAGACCAACGATGTTACGTATCAACATTCCTATCGTGCCTGATGAGCCGATCTGCTATGTGTGTCTATCCGTCCATTCGTCTCTCCAAATTAATTTGCAATCCGGTTGCAATTTTGGTGCCATCTTTAAAATTTTTGCAAGGTAGTTAGAGTTATGATGATAACAAATATTAATTTTTTTTTCAAACCTTCTACCTTTATATTGATGATGATCTCGTAGACCTTTATATTTTAAAATCGAAGATAGAGCTTAATATATACCAGAATCTACATTTTTATACCCTCCACCATATTATGGAGGGTAAATTAATTTTGTCATTCCGTTTGTAACTCCTCGTAATACTCATGTCAGACCCAACAAAGTATATATATTCTTGATCTAAGACGATTTAGCCATGTCCGTCTGTCTGTCTGTCTGTTGTACAATTCGAACAAATCGAGATAGAAGGCTAAAATTTGCACACATAAATATTTTGCCAGTAGGCAGGTCAAGTTCGTAAATGGGTCATGTAGGTCCACGTTATCATATAGCCCCCATATAACGGTACCCCCCGATATTCGGTATTTTGATGATTTTAGCGACATTATCTACCGGGATTGTTTCAAATTTCGCACGTGAAGTTCGTAATGGATACTTCAGCCCATGCCAGAAAATTGTCTGTGCAGGTCCACGTCTTTGTATAGCCCCCATATAACGGTACCCCATATTCGGTATTTTGATGATTTTAGCTACATTATAAACAGATTTTTCTTCAAGTTTCGCATTTAAATATTGTAATAACTTATGACAAAAGTTGCCTATGCAGGTCGACGTCGTCGTATAAGAATTCGGAGGTTATATTCGCTTTCTCATTCCGTTTGTAACTCATCGAAATATTCATGTTAGACCTTACAAAGTACATATTCTGGATTAGCGTAAAATTCTGTCAGTGTTTCTGTCGGGCCGCCTGCTGTTGTAATCTTTCGAACGATGTGTATGGACGTACCATGTAAATGTATCCCACTATATTAGGTATTTTCATGATTTTTGCAACTCTATTCACCGGAACTGTTCCAAATTTGGTATTTTGAAGGTCTTAATAGTTACTACAGCCTATGACAGAAAATTTTCTATTCAGGTCCACGTCTTCGTATAGCCCCCATAAAATGGAACCTCCCTTTGTTCGGTATTTTGATGGTATTGGAGAAATTATAGACCGGAATTGTTTCAAATTTCGTACTTGTAGCATAATGAGTGCGACAAACTATTGCAGACAATTGTCTATGCAAAACCACGTATTCGATACTTCCCTTAGCGACATTATTCAACGGAATTGTTTCAAATGTCGTCTTCGTATATCTTTCATGTAACGATTTTAATTTAAGCGGTATTTTTCGAAAGAATTTTTTGAAATAAGTTCACGTTTCTTCCAAATTCTGGAAGGTATAGCAAGTAAAAAAGCTGTAAGTTCGAACTTCCGAACTTTTAATACCTTCCACCATTTGGTAAAAATTTGCCAATTTCCAAAAAATAAAATCCGTTAAAAATTCTGTTAAAATCTTAAGAATACCGAATGCTTATACGACGACATGGGCCTGCTTAGGCAGCTTTTGCCAGAAGATATTACACTATTTAAATGCGAAACTTGAAGAAAAATCTGCTTATAATGTAGCTAAAATCATTAAAATACCGAATATGGGGGGTACCGTTATATGGGGGCTATACGAAGACGTGGACCTGCACAGACAATTTTCTGGCATGTTCTGAAGTATCCATTACGAACTTCATATGCGAAATTTGAAACAATCCCGGTAAATAATGTCGCTAAAATCATCAAAATACCGAATATCGGGGGTACGGTATATGGGGGCTATATGAAGACGTGGACCTACATGGCTCATTTTTTGACTTAGGATGTAGTATCCATTACGAACTTCAAATACCAAATTTGAAACGATTCCGGTAAACAATGTCGCTAAAATCATCAAAATACCGAATATCGGGGGGTACCGTTATATGGGGGCTACACGAAGACGTGAACCTGCACAGATAATGTTCTGTCTTAGGCTGTAGTATTCATTACGAACTTCACATGCCAACTTTGAAACAATTCCGGCGAATAATGTAGCTAAAATCATCAAAATTCTGAATATCGGGAGGTACCGTTGTATGGGGGCTATATGAAAACGTGGACATTTATGGCTCTGCCTACTGGCAAAATATACATGTGTGCAAAATTTTAGCCTTCTATCTCAATTTGTTCGAAGGATAGCGTGATTACAACAGCCAGACAGACAGACAGACAGACGGACATGAATTTTACACTGATCAAGAATATATATACCTTGTTGGGTCTGACATGAGTATTTCGAGGAGTTACAAACGGAATGACAAAATTAATATACCCTCAATAGTATGGTGGAGGGTATAAAAAGTTTGGGCCGAATTTAGTTCCTTTTTATGCCCCACACTACACTGTGGTTCGGTGGTCTCTGTGCATTTATAACATAAAGAAGAGAGAGATTTAGACCCATAGTTCCTTTTGATAATTTAATAATGACAACAATTTCCTTAAATCCTTAAGAACCAGAACTGGCAATATGAATGGTCTTGTAAATACTCCTACTATGTATCCAAGTATTTTGAGGGATTCGATCGCTCCAGTCAAAAAGTTTTCAAATTTACAGGAATTAAATTACAGTTTTGTAGGGCATACCATATTTGACCCCGACAGACTGTAGCCCTTGCATCCTCTATTTAACCCTATGAAACACTGTGGTACTGGGTATTATGTATTTCTGCTTTTGTTTGCAACGGTGTAATGAATAATGAAAGAAAATCACATTCTGAGTCGATTAATATGTCAGGTCGCATTTATTGAACGAAATTGTTGAAATTTCCGCAGAATGTTCACGCAATTTAAATTGGTAATAATCGGTCTAAATTTAGATATTGTTCTCACATTTATCATCCCATGATTACAAGTATATTATGCACCAAATGCGTAATTTATGCCCAACATTGGAGGTGTTTGAGTAAGTACTACCAAATTTGATCTAGAAGTAAGTATGTTAAACTTAGCTCTTATATATTTTTCATCCGATTTGATATTTAAGTCCCCCACAGCCCTCCACAGTACGTAAAATTTGGTGTAAATCATTTTTGAGGCTTCGATATATATGCAACACTCAATTTTAATTAAGGTCACCTGAAAGTCATATCACGCACTCTAATGCAATAAAATATAAAATTTATTGGAAATCGATTAAGACATATTTTGATTTTATTCAATGTCAAATTTAAAGCGGTTACTTTTGGTATTATTTTCGTCACATAAATACCCAATATAGACTTTTATTTGTTACAAGTAGGTCTACTACATATACATAGGGTGTAGAGCATGATAAAGTCGGACCACCCAAAAAAATTTTGCACGGATCTGTCTTTTGTCTACAGGCAGGTCAAGTTCGAAGATGGGCTACCTCGGCCCCCATATAACGGCACCCCCGATATTTGGGATTTTGATGATTTTAGACACAGTTTTCAATGGAATTGTCTGAAATTGTACACAGGAGCTCTTTATGAATACCTTACCCCCTGACAGAGAATTGTCTATGTAGGTTCACGATATCGTATAGCCCCCATATTACGGTACCCCCCGATATTCCGTATTTTAATAATTTTAGCAAAAGTTTGCCATGGAATTGTCTAAAATTGCACAGAAAGAATTCCGTGTGAGTACTTTATCCCCTGAAATAGAATTGTCTATATAGGTACACAATATCGTATATCCCCCATAAATCGGCACCTTCCGATATTCGGTATTTTAAAGAATTTAACCGAATTTTTAATCGATTTTATTTTTTTGAGCATTTCCTTATTCATCCAGTATGGTGTAGGGTATCAAAAGTTCGGCCGAACTTACTGCTTTTTTACTTGTTTATATTCTGTTTTTAATACCTTTAATATATGCCAGATACCCAAGATTTAGCCATATGCGTCTGTCTGATAGAATGTTGTATATTTTAGCAGATATTGATATTGGATACTTGAATATAGCTGGCTATTTCCAAACGAATATTAAGTAGTTTGATGGTTCGTATTGCTCTTATGGAAAATCTCTTCAATAAAAATGTTAAATTTTTGAAAGAGTTTTAAAAACCGCTATATGTGGCTATATGAAGACATGGTCCAGCGTAAGTAATTTGTGTCATAGGTTGTAGTAACGGTTCTGAACTTTACATATGAAATTTGAAACGATTCCCGTGAATAATGTCGCAAAATTATGAAAAAACCGAATATCTGGGAATACCGTTATATGGGCGCTATAGTAAAACGTGGACCTATTAAGACAATTCCCTTCTAAGGGGTAAAGAAGTAAGTAACGCCTTGTGTGGATTTAAAGACAATTCCATTGAAAACGTGACTAAAATCAACAAAATGGCGAATATCGGAGGGGTACTGTTATAGTGGGGGGATGTACGATATCGTGGACCAATATAGTAAATTTTCTTTCAGAGGTAAAGAGCTCAAAAAGAACTCATTTGTAGAGTCTCAGACAATTTTATAGAAAATATATATTATATGGGAGCTATACGATATCGTGGACCTACATGGATAATTCTTTTGCAGGAGATATCGTTATATGGGGGATAACGATGTCGTGGATCTATATAGACTATTATCTTTCAGGGTGTAGAATTTTAGACAATTTCATTGAAAAATGTGTCTAAAATCATCAAAATTCCGAAAATGGGGGGTTTATACCGTTATATAGGGGCTATACGATACAGCCCATCTTCAAACTATACCTGTCTGTAGACTAAAGACATATCAGAGCAAAATTTTAGCTTCCTATCTTAATTCGTTTTGACTCTAGCGTGAATACAACAGACGGACCGACGGACAGGTTACATCGTCTTAGAATTCTACACTGATCAAGAATATATCTACTTTGTTGGTCTAGAATTATTAATTTATTATTATTATTTATTATTATGACTTACAAACGGAATGACGAACTTAATATACCCTCTATACTATGTATGGTGGAGGGTATAAAAGGCGTGAAATTACATACATTCTTAGAAAGCTGGATTTTGGTATAGAGTTAGATTTCACCATTACAAACAAAATGAAAAAAGTTCCCATAAATCCAATTTTAGCAAAATAAGTTATTCAAAACAATTTAATGGACAGTTTAAGTTTTTATTGGGTTAATTATTGCACTGATTTCTCGACATGTTTAATCAGATTCATACTCTTCATCAGTCGGGGAGTTTAATCTTCATTCAAATCACAAGACTCTTTTTTAGGTATACTGTCCTAGCATAACTTTTATGTATAACTTCTTATATTTCTGTAATAATCAAGCCTTGTTCAAATTTATGTAATTAGTATTCCAAAGGCCTCAGCAAAAATCGATTAATTTCTTAATCTTCCTTTTCTTTGAATGGGGCTGATTTTAAACTTACCGTTTTCCTTATAAAATGTCTTACAATGTGATATAATATGGCTTAATGCATTTTGAAAATCTATTACGAAAATCATTTCTCGGGCCTTCAGTGTAAAGTACAAATTTACAGATGATATATCTTTATATGAACAATTTTTATTGTTAAATTTCTGTTTTTTTTTTTTTTTTTTTCTCAGAAATGCTTTAAAAAACTACTAAAAACACATAAGTCAATATTAAAAAACCCTTCAAGGTGAAATGTAAAATAAATGGTTTTCATCTTTTCAGTTAATATTTCCTTAGTAATTTCCACAAAACTATAAAACAACAAATACTGGCTTCCTTCAACCTTTACGTGCAAAATGACGAAAGAGTTACGTTACATTACAATGACAATTCCGCGAATAATCTTCAGTATTCTAACTAAAAAAACTAAACAGCTCATAAAAACTCATGTAACTCTTTTGCAATAAACTGCAATTGCTTCTGACGGACTTAAAAAACACAGACATCATAAAAGGTTGCTAACTATTTTGCAATGAACGGTAATTTTTCTTGTTAACATAATACACACACACTCTGGCATCGTAAACTCTTCCGAATTCTAAACACCAACTCGAAACTATTCCTTTCCTACAAGCCTTCTTACCCTTTTGCAAAAATGAAAGCCGACCTAAGGGTTGAGTTGAACTATCCTTTTCTCACAACCTCTTTGTTCAACGCGGCTTACATGTCCATCTAGTGCTTAGCTCATTACGCTGTTTCGCGGAAAATTCAAAACAGCTACACTCATTCGCATTCCGTTGCCCATAGACGCACACACACACACACAAGCCAGACGTTATTCGCGGATATTTAGCGAATTTGCACCGAGTCAAGGACGAAAAGTCAATCCTTTACCGTAATCCTTTTAAATACCCAAAATAAAACACGCCTTTGTCAAAACAATTGTCAAAGGACTACAACTCCTTCGTTTTGTTTTGGCTTCACTACCAGCAAAGAGTAAAGGATTCTGCACACAATCGATTACCTGTCCAAGGGTTTTGGCAAAGGATCACTCAGCCTAGATCAACTAAATGTCTGGCACAAATCTAAGCGGAATTGCAAATACACAACCATACAAAAACATTTTAAACTGGGGAAAGGATTAACATTGAGCGTCTTGTCATTCGTTGGTTCGTCCGTCCATTTTGCGAAGGAGTTACAAGCCATAACAATAAAACACCTCTTTGTGTATGAAGTTTCTTAAGAGATTTTCGCAAATACTGTTCTGCAAATATCCTTGCCTAAAGGAAATAAGCCGGCTTTGTTCTTGTAATCCGGTCTCTGTTTACTACAACTGAACGCCTTTCTTAAATTAGCCACTACAACACCTATGGATCGTGTGAGCATGTTCACGGCCTGTGTGTATGTTTTGCACAAACGAAAAGGAGTGGAAGTAAGTCGGAGGGAAAAGATTCAATTTTCATTTTCCGGTAATTGCTTGTAATCCTTTTAAGCAGAAAGGATTTTTGATATAAGCCTTGCATTGCCGTTAAGCATTTTACAGCAATTGTTTTGGATTAGAAGTGACTTTGTAAATTAAGAGGAACTTTGTTTGGAAACATTTATTAAATGGGTGGATACCAGTTATTTAAATTAGTTCAGAGGAGTTCTGGAAATATCCGAAACCGTTAATGTGTAGGAGTGTCTGTTTTCTTGGTAACAGGTAAAGCAAAGGATTATGTGATAATAATGATAATGTCTAACGGGAGGCATATCACATATCATATCACATATTATATTTTCAATTGGTGTTTCAAATACAGCATAATTGGAATTCCGAAAAACACATAAACCCATCGATATATAAATTTATATTAACTCTTCACTGCGAGCACTCTGCTCCTTCGTCTGTAACCGATGTACGACAAATTTATTACAAAACTTTCAAATTTCTACCGCCCGATTTTCTCACTTCACTATCAAGATGAAACATTAAAATTCCAATGTTTGCGTTTTTGTTTTCTTTATAGCTACTGAAAATATTGTCCAAAAAATCGCGAGCTCAAAACAAATAAGAAAGTTCATTAAATACAAATGGCTGGCTATTAAAAAACACACCGAAAAGAACAAAATTTCTGATTACCAACGAATGTTGTCATAATTAAGGAATTTTTCTTATTTACACTTATCTGCGGAATATCTCCCCCCAGTTGCAGGGTCTGTTATGCCGGGGCTAGAGCTCACGAAACCCAAATTGGAATGTTAAAATTATTGTTGGTGTATTTAAACGCCAACTTCAGTGAAAACAGCAATCAGTGGCAGATTTTAACCACGAGATTACAAAACTACAAGACTCGCTTACGAAAGGCAAGAAGAAGCCTGTGGCATGTAATGGCAATTAAATGAAAACTGGGCGCCAGATTGAAAATGGGGAAGCAAAGAGTTTCATGTCGCTGCAAAAGAAAGAACAAATTGAATCGAATTCATTATTCAAGTTTTAATTACTTTTCTTCGTACTTTTAATGAATTCTTCATCATATTTTTACATAGCCTGCCGTCATAATGACTGACGAAATTAAAAACAAAGAAAAGAGAAACACCGCACAAAAACAGGGATACACAAAATGTATGCAAGTCGTTCTGAAGGTGTCAGCATAAAGTAAAAGAAAATAATAATCAACTGAATATTTTTGAGAAATTTCTTTATTTTTTTGACATGATGTAATTCCTGGACCGTAAATCGTCTCAAACTGTGTGCGTAGGTTTTTATCCACAATAATGGGTAAATTTATTTATTTAAATCAAAGTTACCCAAAGTTGATAGTCGTCTATTGGTTGTTTGAATTGAAATATTCAAATTTGAAAAATGTGGGATTTATAATTTTCAACGCGGTTCAATATTTTCCAAAGAGGGTATATTAGCTTTGTTATTCCGTTTGTAACTCTTCGAAATATTCGTAATAGACCCTACCAAGACGATTTAGCAATGTCCGTCTATTCGTCGGTTGTAATCACGCTATCTTTTGAACGAATTGAAATAGAAAGCTAAAATTTTTGTTGGCCATATTAGTCCACGTTTCCGTATAGCTGCCATATAACGGGGCGACATTATTTAACGGAATTATTTCTAATTTCTTATTTGAAGTTCGTAATGGGTACTACATCCTATGACAACCCTTTTTGTATGCAGGTCCACGTATCTCCCGATACTCGGTATTTTCATGATTTTTCGACATTATTCACTGGAATTGTAACCAATTTCGTATTTACAGTTTGTAATGGGTATTACAGCCTATGGCAAAAAAACGGTATGCAGGTTCACGTTTTCATATATTCCGCATGTAACAGTACCTCCCGACATTCGGTATTTTAATGATTTTAGCGACATTATTCACTGGAACTGTGTAAAATTTCGTATTTGAAGTTCGTAACAGGCACAGTTTTAATTAAGTTTCTTCCAAATGGTGAAGGACATTAAAAGTTCGGTCCGGCCGAACTTACCTGCTTTTTTCCTTTTTTTTTTTGTTTTGTTAAGTTAATTTGAATCATTTAAATGGAGATGTGGTCCTGGCTAATTTGTGCAACATGTAAGTAATTGTTAGATTTTGGTGAAATATCGGATGCAACTTTTATGTGGGTGACCACTGGAAAGAAGAGGAAAGGGCTTCATAATCAGTCTTGTTTTCAATTTTATTAATAGTTAGAGTTTCGCAACAAGATTTGGGAGGGTGGAAAACTGCGTTTGGGTATTGAAATACTTGGTGAGAAAATATTTGCCTTACGCACGATTACTATTTTCGATTTTCTGTCTATTTCTGAAATGGCGATAGTCAATAGCCTCCTCTATAGACTTTTTCAATGATCTTTAATGGAAATAGATTGGTTTTTCACATTTTCCAAAAATTCTACAATTTAGATAATCGGATCTGTCCGCAAAGGAAATAATGATATTAATATGTTTTACATAGATGGACAAGATCCACTTATGGTTCAAAGTTCATGTGTACCCGAACTTTCTACATCTTATACAGCATGTAGTGCAATATGGGAGCAAATGGGATTTCTAAACAAAGGTAATCGCTACAAGTAAATAAGTAAAGTTCGAAGTTCAGCCGAAGTTCAAAGTAAAATGAAATAATGAAAAAAGTAGAATATATTAACTTAACCCAAGAAACACATATTATCATCTAATATGATTGACAATTCAAAATACCGAAAATCGGGAGGTACCCTTATGTGCGGGCTATACCGATTAATGCACCTCAATCGAACATCTTTCTCAAGCACCGAACAGTCCGTTTAAGAACCACAAATCTCAAGTTTCAGCTGCTTTGATTGAAAAAGGTAACCGAAACATGAACAAGTAAAACTTGTTATTCCCTACAACACTAGAAGCCCCTTTAAGTCCAAATCCATTTCGGAAGATTTCGCTTTGAAATTATGTCACGGAGTACAGCCCAGATATCATTTTGACCGGGGCCATTTGCCCAATATTTACGCACTCCGTCGTGCGATTACTTTATGTGGTACATTTTACAGCTAAATATAATCCAATGGTCATCCAAAATGCTAGACTTCTTCCCTGTCCTTAACTCTATTCTCAGGCGTGTCGATTGGCTTCAATTGTATGATCAGGAAATTTTTTCTGTTTTTTGTTCATTTGAACCCTTAAATATTTTGCGAGCATCTCCAAAAGCAAGAGACCCCTCTCTATCTCTTAAATTTGCTTGTCTACGATATCACCTGTAAGTAATGCTGGTATTTTTTCACACAAAAGTAGTGGTCCATTCTAGCCGCTGTCCTAAACTCTAACTTCATGCGAGATTTCGTGTCCTTTGGTTTCTTTTGTGATCTTTATAACGGCTACAAAATCAGGAACATTTCAAGTTGTTATGAAAAATTTCATGAGGATCGGACGATATTTGCAATCTGTATATAATAAACCCAACATCTGTTGTACGTTAAAAAAATATTACAAAATATACACTTCAATATTATAAATCAAAATGAAAAAATCGCATGCGATAAAATATATGAAAAAATAAAAAAATTCACAAAATATATTAATGTTATTATTGACATCATTTTATGTTTTTGTTTTAGATTTTGATCCTTCATGCCAAAAAGGGCATTCTGAATCTGAGCAACTGCCAAATCAGGAAAATTTTCAGTTTTTGGTTCTTTTCAACCCCTTTATATTATGCGACCATTTTCAAATTCGTGAGGATCGGACCATAATTGCAACCTGTAGAGTGATTACAAATTAACATGGACGGACGGACGGACGGACATACATAGCTAGATCGACTAAGCTCGGCGAGATAGGAAGATTCATATATACTTTCCTATGTGGGAAACCAATATTTCGAGGTGTTACATAATTTTTGGCCCAATCAAACTTATAATACCCCCAACATATCCTCCACCGTTTGGGAGGAACTTGAAACATTTCAAAAAAACATCAGAAAACTACCACTTAAATGAAACCCGTTATTTGGAAAGTATACGAAAACTATATGCTGTAGTACCCATTACGAACTTTTAATACATAATTTATTACAATTCCTGTGAACAATGTTGCAAAAATCATGAAAATACAGAGTGTCGGGAGGTACCGTCATATGGGGGCTATACGAAGACATGGACCTGCATACGAAATTGTTTGCTATAGCTTGTACGAAATTCGAAACGATTCCAGGGAATAATTTTGCTCAAACAATCAGACCGTACCGTTATATGAGGGCTATACGACATCGTAGACCTATAGACCTATATAGACCATTCTCTTTTAGGAGGTAAAGTACTCACAAGGAACTCCTTCTGTAGAATTTCAGACAATTCAGTTGAAAAATGTTGCTAAAATCATCAAAATACCGAATATCGGGGGTACCGTTATATGGGGGCTATACTATGTCGTAGACCTATATATAGATAATTCTTTTTCAGGAGGTAAAGTTCTCACAAAGAACTCCTTGTGTGGAATGAGTTACAAACGGAATGACGAACTTAATATACCCTATACAATATGTATGATGGAGGGTATAATAATATACACTCCCTAGAGTGGTGAAGGGTATAAAAATACCGAAAACCGGGGGCTGCGACAATTTGTGGACCTTAATTGAACATCATTCACAAAGAGATCCACAAATGTAAAGTTTCAGCTGATTTGATTGGAAATTGTAGCAGAAACCTCAAGAATAACGAAAATCATGAAGTATCGTAATATGGGGGCTATACCAGGGCAGACCTACCAAGAACCCCAATCATCAAGTTTAAGCTACTTTGGTTAGAAATTTTGCAGAAACCTTCAAAATACCGAAAATCGGGAGGTATCGTTAT
Organism: Musca domestica; assembly: GCF_030504385.1. Taxonomy (NCBI): domain Eukaryota; kingdom Metazoa; phylum Arthropoda; class Insecta; order Diptera; family Muscidae; genus Musca; species Musca domestica. Next base: position 19,610,893 of record NW_026712328.1, on the reverse strand, counting down.
ATGGGGGCTATACAAATTTAAATCGACTTATATTCTGATCGAAAATATAAATATATCCTTTTGGAGTCTCCGACAAATATTTCGAGGAGTTGAACGTAATGACAAATTTAATATACCACCAATTGTATAGTGGAGGGTAGACAAAGCTTTATATGGGGGCTACACGAAAAACTACATAGGCAAGTTTTTATCTATTGAGATCTTCAAATGCCAAGTGACAATATTCTAAAAAACTTAGGCTTAAACATCAATAATTAGAGGTAACGCTGTGTGGGGAATATAAGAAAACATGGCGTGATTACAAAGACAGACGGACATTGTTAAGTCGACATAGAAATTTACGCTAATCAAATATATATATGTTTTGTAGAATTTATCATGAGTATATCGAGAAGTGGTGAGAATAGAATCCTTTTCTTTTAGAGATCTTTGCAAAATATTTAGGGATTGAACTGGACCAAAAATAGAAAATTTTCCTGATTTCGCAGCACGTCAACAGATCACAATTATAGACCAAGCGGAATTTAACATGGGTCTAGAGTTTATGGAACGGCAGTATTTACTATTTTGTTTTGTCATCGGACAATATTTAGCTGACAAAGTAGGCGATACCTTTTATATATGAAAAATACAAACATTTCCACTAAACCGCGAATATTTTAATCCCGGCGAAATCACAAATATATTAGAATGTCCATTCTGACCGTAAAGTAGGTACAATCTATATGTAAAAAAAATTTATGTTATTTGCCACGCTTATATATTACAATATTGTGAGACCCTACAATATATTACAGTGTTGTAGGGTCTCACATGGTCGGCCTGCACAAGATATCCTTTGATTAGGCGTTATATAACCCTTATGACTACATACATAGAATTTTTATAATTTAAGCCCTTAAAGACGAAACAGATTTCAGGACATTCAGTCGATCTAGCAACATCCGTCTGGTTTACATGCGATAACGCTCGATGCGAGTAACCTAGCGTATATTGGTTCATTATTCATTGTACCTTCCCCACAGACTAGGTTTCAAAAATATACAGAGATATATACATAGAATATAGAAAGCAATTTCAGTATCTGAATTGATTGAGATGTGGCTCTTCATTACAACTGTCGAAAAAATGAACCATTTTGACCCACTACTTCGGTTACCTCCCCAGCAAAGTTCAAATATTTGAATATTTTTTATAACATTTATATCGCTTTAACGTGTGTCACAATGTACAATATTGGTCCACTCCTATTGAAACATCTCCCAAAATAATCAACGATTTTAAGTTCTCTCTTTCAAATATTAATACCGTCACATTAAGCAAGAAGAACATCTGAAGCATCGTCAAATTTCTATCAACTTAGGTGTAGTATAACCTGACAGATTATCGAAGGCACCTCTTGCTATATCTTCAACAATGTGTAAAAATTTTCCATAATCATATTGCTGTCAAACTATGATTTTGTGCTAATATGTAATATATCGGTACGCTTTGTTTAATATATCCGTTCAATGTTAATATATTATAGGAGTTATATGGATGGCAATACCATACCATGTCACAGAGATCGTCTGTCTTGGAACATTTATTCAGTATCCAAGTATACACACATTTCTATTCATCAGACTAAGGGACTTTTAAATAACATGTGTATCAACCCAACCCAACCCAAACCAAACTGAACCGGATCTATCAAAATTTGCACTTGTTAAAAAGAACTTTCCACTAGTAACATTTGCTGTTACAAAAATGATATTGATTTTAGAATAGTGGGCTTTTAAACATAAAGGTTTACAACCTACGTTATTCATGGGTTTTAAAACTTTCTCATGGAATAGTAATTTTTGTCTTACAATATATATATATATTACCAATCCTTAATAGCTGCAACCATCGATATACTGGCTTGCAGACAGTCATTGTAATGAACCGAATAATTTTCCGAATCTAAACCTTCCAACGATACATCTTCTACTACAACTCAGACAGCACAGCTTAAACCACTTTAAAAACGATAATTATTTCAAAACAAAAACCCGCTAGAACCCTCATGGAATGAGTTATGAGTCTGCTAACTCAAATATTGCTACAAATGTTGCTTTTGCGCATAAATTTCCAGGTTACAAGTTGTTCTGCTCCTCGTTTAGGTTTCATCGTTTCACTGGAAATTCGATTACGAAGAGATATCAGTGCCGCCAAAACAAAAACACCGAAACCGAAAAAACAGTAACAACGAAATGGGGGGAAACTCACCTCTCAAGAAGCCAACAAAATCTTGACAATGTTACCCATTCCTAAACAAACAATCATCCGTAAAATTTATGGTGAATGTTGTTGCCGCTGTTGCTGTTAATGTTTAACTGGAGCTGCTGCTTTTACTGCTGATGATGGTGGTGATGATGATGATACTTCTGCTGCCCCATATTAGTCGACGGTGTTGATATCTAGCGCTGGCTGTCACTGCGCCCTCTTACCGCTAATCATTGGGCAGAGACACATTAATATGGTAATGCGCATGCCAAACCGCCACCGCTCAAGATTTATGGCATCACAGAATGCTTTATGATGTGTCCCTTTGACTAATTTATGTATGTTGGTGTGCATGTTTATGTCCATAAAATACTCCCGATTTAATATATGGGAATTCGATTTATAAAACAAAAATGATGGCATTAAAATAGTGAAATAAACCGGCGATTATATGAGTTTTATTTACTGGTATTTGAAAATAACATACGAGGAGGGTATATTTATTCTAGTTAACAAATATTAAAAGAAACAAATTGAAAAGTATCGGTCGCTTTTGCCAACAGATGTATACCCCAGTCAATGTATGCTTGTTTCTATAAATATTCACTCGTGGTGATTTTTCAAGCTTTCGACCCTTTATGGGGGAGGTTGGCCATTTTTGTCAATTGCATATCTGACCTAATACTGATATAAATATTACAAGGTGCCAGATTTAGCCTATATCGATTACTTCCTGCTCTTTATATGAGATATGTGATTTTTTCAGGAAAATTCAGATAAATTTGACCGTAGTATTTCACTTTATCTAATGCTGATAGAAACATTGTAGTAGTCGTAGACCTATATATAGACAATTCTTTTTCAGGAGGTAAAGTTCTCACAAAGAACTCCTTGTGTGGAATGAGTTACAAACGGAATGACGAACTTAATATACCCTCCACAATATGTATGATGGAGGGTATAATAATATACACTCCCTAGAGTGGTGGAGGGTATAAAAATACCGAAAACCGGGGGCTGCGCCAATTTGTGGACCTTAATTGAACATCATTCACAAAGAGATCCACAAATGTAAAGTTTCAGCTGATTTGATTGGAAATTGTAGTAGAAACCTCAAGAATAACGAAAATCATGAAGTATCGTAATATGGGGGCTATACCAATTAGGGGACCCAAATCGAATATTTTTAGCAAGGAGAGGGCAGACCTACCAAGAACCCCAATCATCAAGTTTAAGCTAATTTGGTTAGAAATTTTGCAGAAACCTTCAAATTACCGAAAATCGGGAGGTATCGTTATATGGGGGCTATACAAATTTAAATCGACAATTGCATATCTGACCTAATACTGATATAAATATTACAAGGTGCCAGATTTAGCCTATATCGATTACTTCCTGCTCTTTATATGAGATATGTGATATTTTCAGGAAAATTCAGATAAAGTTGACCGTAGTATTTCACTTTATCTAATGCTGATAGAAACATTGGGATGTGCAAAATTTAAAAAATATCGAACATTTATTTGATATTTTACATAATTCGTTGTTAATTCCAAGTTTACCAGAAGGAATTCACCGAAATATCTATTAGATTTATGGAACGTTGGGATACACGAAGTTTGACAACATCGCTGACTTGTTTCGCATGTTATATGAGTTATATTTATTCAAAACGTTACCCCTTGTGAGGAGATACAATGTGAGGGAGATTCTTTCATCTTCACAACAGATCCTGCGTGATAGAAGCAGTAAGATGTGCAGAGTTTTAGAGGGGTCGGATGCTCATTTCGCTATATATCCCAAATCCTGCAGTCATAAATATTGGGATGATTGAAAATGTAAGACAACCGGACTATTACTTTACATTTTATAATTGTTATAATCATTCTAAATTTTAACTCTTCGTGGGGGAGGTACTTGATGGACTGGACTGATATTGCACGTTTTAGCACCTGGCCTTGTTGCACTGATAAAAATATGAAGATTTGCGATTTTCTATTAAATAAGTTATTTTCTTTGAAAATTATGTTTTTTGTGGGGAAGGTACAAGAAGGAGTGGACCAATGTTGCTCATCTCCGAACTCGATAATAATAATTTTACGATGTACCAAGTTTGATCCCAATCGGATACAACCTTCAAGTTTTATCGAGCTCACTTGCCAGGCAGGCATACGGACGGACGGACAACCCTAGATCGACTACAAATGTCCTGGAACGGATTTGGTCCAAAGAGATCTAGGGACTTAAACCGTTATTACGATTAGGCACGTTTTGATGTATCAAATGATATATACCCTCTATAGCCAGATGGCTGAGGGTATAATAAAAATGGTTCTGTATACGATGTTGTCACCATGGACTTTTTCGCTAATATATCATATGTAGGTTTTTTTTGATAAATGTAAAGCTCTACATTTGTCCCATCTTTTTACAGATTTGACTACTTTTAAGATCATGAGGTGAATTATGAATTTTGCAGCAAAAATTTGGTACCATTAGTATCAGATGATTCTTAGACGAGAGAAGTTTATTGGAAAGTACACGTTTAGTACAAACGGTTCTGAATTTGGTACCTATGACATTAGGGGAGCGGAATATGCTGAAATATGGTATTGGCAGGTAGTGTAGAAGTGGTTTAATGAGGACGCCTATGTGTGGAATAATGAGGACGCCTATGTGAGTCGATCTAGCTATGTATATCCGTAGTCCGTCCGTCCGTCTGTCCATGTTAATTTGTAATCACTCTACAGATCGCAATTATGGCCCGATCTCTACGAAATTCAGAATGGAGATGGGGCTAGGGCCAGAATATAAGCCTGTTGAAGATGATCGCATGATATTTAGGGGTTGAAGGAACAAAAGCTGAAACATATCCTGATATTGCGTTTGCTCTACAGGTTGCAATTATAAACCGATCGAAGCGGAAGTTAGCATGGGGGGAAGTTTTGATGGCCATCGTTAATATTTAGTGGGTGAAATAGACCATAACATTTGTGTTAAATAAAAGTAAAATTTTCCATTAAACCGCGAACATTTTTAATCCCGGCGAAATCTCGCATGAAATTAGAGTTTAGGACAGCTGGTTGAATGGACCACTACCTTTGTTTGAAGAAATACCAACATTACTTACAGGCGATATTCGAAATACACAAAAGGCGAACTTCTTCCTTCTTTATGCTGATTTCACCGACGAATTTATAAAAATATCGTAGACAAGCAAATCATCTAGATGAGTCTAAATTTGGAGATACAGAGAGGCCTCTTGCTGTTGGAGATGATCGCAAAATATTTAGGGGTTGTAATGAACCAAAAACAGAAAAATTATCCTGATCACACAATTGAAGCCAATCGATACGGCTGAGAAGAGAGTTAAGGACAGGGAAGAATTCTAGCATTTTGGATGATCATTGGATTATATTTAGCTGTAAATTGGACCACAACAACTAACAGCACGACGGAGTGCGTAAATACTGGACAAATGCACCTGGCCAAATCTTGGACATGGAAATCTTCCAAAATGGATTTGGTCATAAGGGGGCTTCTTACATATTGTAGTGTTATAGGGTATCAAATGTTCGGCCCCGCATATAGTCTTTCTATAGTCTTTGCTTACTTGTTTATTCATATTTTTATTGGCATAATTTTACGATATTTTTTGGCAAGATACCATTCCAAAATTGTATGAATTGTCAAAATTCGTCAAGCCGTTCTTAATGTTAAGGATTTTATCTTATTCTGCCATGATACAATTCCGAATTTGTCTGAATCGTTAAAATCAGATCAGAGGCTCTTGATAACAAAATAATAGCAATACAAAATTTAAAAAGTTAGCGCAATTGTTATTATATTCATCTATTATCGATATGTTTTCTAAAATTCCAAAAAGGATTAGTTCTTTCGTACACGAATAGGTCGGTTTCAATTTCAGTGCAACAATTCTTTCACAATTATTCCCAGACTTATACCTACGGATAACTAATATACTTATATAACTTTTGCACTAGTTCTAATTACAATAACAATTTTTTACGTTTATGTGTTATTACAGTTTTTGTCGATTTAAGCCTTTAACATAAGTCTTTCTGTTTTGTGTAAAACCCCGTTTCTGTTATATTAGTCGTACCAGTACATCACCCATTGTTATTTTCTATTTACTTATTTTTTTCTGAGAAATTTTGTTACAATACCCTCAAATAACCAAAAAGTGAAGCTGCTTAACTGTTATCACTTAATGCTATTTTAATAATTGGACCTCCAAAGTTTTCACATTCCATTTCGAGAAAAAAAAAACATAAAATAGATAGGTTAGATTGCATCATATCCTAGTTGACCTCCAAAATGTAACACTTCACGCTTATCAATGAGCTGCCTTGAAAAGGAAGGGTTATTGTCAGGTGTAATGTAATAATGAGTAAAGTGAATGTAGTTGCTTTTCTTAATGGTAGAATGAATTTATCAAATATTTCAGATTGAACTCATTTTCCCTGCGTTCATATTTGAAATATATTCAATAAAATCTACTTGGTTTAAAAAATTGCGCGAATACTTTAATGCACATGTCCCAACTTGACATTCTAATTTGCAAGCAAAACTAAAATCTAGCTTCTGCGCCATCTGTATGAGATTTTATAAATCTTTAAAAATATCCTTGCAAAAAATTTGCTTGGAAAAAATCTGCTTATAAATTCCAATTAGAACACAATAGCGAGGCATTTCTCTATTCCAGTAAGGCGGAAATTGAAAATGTCGCAAAATGTCGAAGTGCGTGCAACGTAGACACAATCCATCACCACTCAGCATCACAGCCACTCCCTCTAAAGAACATGGCCGATAATGCAGTATTTCGTTGAGTTTAAATGTTGCAAGGATGTGGTGTCCTATTCATGTTGCTAAGGGATAAAAACACTCAACATGTTGATCTTTTTTAGGATACACAACTGTGTTGCAAATAGGTCCTCAAACTAATAAATAAAATATACATACATTGATGGTACTATATATTTTCATTAGAAGGTATAGATTCTTTTAACCGGAAGACGGTATTATATTTTATTAAATTACACTAGTGCAACATTTGAAAAACTGTGACGTTGTATTTTACGACAAATAATGTTTGGAAATTTTCCAATCTTGTCAATCAAAAACAAATGAACAATAAAACAATTTCACTCTCTGGGTTTCCAACAAATATTTTGCGGTGATTACTTGCGATTGAAAGTTTTTTTTAACGATGTATCTTCCGATAAATACACGAGCTTGCTTTTGCTCGACGTATTGTTTGGTAGTTTCTCCTGAAAACTGTTACCTATCCCAATCGGCTTTACAAGTTTTTACCTCTCTTTTCCGAAAACCAACTCTGGCTGTACCTGGTTTTCCAAAATTAGGGTTACGAAGAATCATATTAAACGTTTTTAATAAAAATCTCCCACAATAGTAGTTTGTATTTGTGAATTACAAAAGAGTAGGATTGCTCTGAACCCTCTAGATACAGGTTCGTTTAAATATTAACAAATATTCTCCAATTATGTTAACCTAGATGGCAGTAGATGACGTACTTACTTTAAGAAGTACTAGCACTAAAACTATGCACCAGCAACCCGGGCCAGGGTCAGGTCAGCTAATTGCAAATTGTAAATACTATCGAAACGGCCTCATTTCAGGGGGACAATAACAACAAAAGTTGATGAGATACGTGCCTACTCTTTTTATACCTAACACCACACTGGGGAGCAGAATATTATGTCTTTGTGCATTTGTTTGTAACTGGCAAAAGGAAACGAGATAGACCCATTGTTCTTTTTGATGGTCATCATATAAGAACATTCTGAATCGATTTATACATGTCCTTCTGTCTGTGCGCGGATTTTTCTTAAACAAAGTGCAGGTCGCATTCATTGGCTGATCGAGATGAAATTTTGCACAAACCCTTTCTTTGGCTTTGGACGAAGCCTATTAAAATTGGCGATCATCGGCCAAAGTTTAGATATAGCTCCCGTCGGATTTGGCTTAAACTGTGCACCAAATATGTAATATTCGTTCAAATAGGATGGAATTTGGCACATGCGACCAAATTGAGTCTAGAGGGAAGTATGTGAAATTGTGAAAATCGGTTCAGATATAGCTATAGTTCCCATATATATGGTTCATCCGGTTTGTTATTTTTGCCCCTCCCCCTCACCTCTTGACAACGATACTTGGATACAGCTTTAACTTGTGCCACCGGTTCAGATTTGAATATAGTTCCCATATATATCCTTTTCCGAAACATGTTTTTTATGCGCCAACTGGGTAATAGTAACCCAAATAGAGTAGAATTTGACATATACGGCCTTATTCATCCCAGAAGCAAGTGTATCATATTTGGCCAGACATTTGGTGCCACATATAAAATACAGTTCAAATATACCTCTGCCAAATTTTATCGAAACCAGTTAAGATTTAGATATAGCTTCCACATATATCTTCCTACCAATAGGATGATGCATTATACATTCTATAAGAAGGATTTCCAGTACAAAATGTACCCAATCCCAATAATTATTTTTATATATATTTTCCTCTAGTTTGATGTAAATAAATTAGTTTCATCCAATTTTATATTTAAGTATTCTGAAAGTCATAACCCATAGCAGCGATATTTGGTTCGAGAGGTCACAAACAACATAAATTTATCCCTATCAGGGATTAGTCTTAACCTATTTTAAAATTAAACCCTTACCAAGCTTAAATACACAATTAATGACTAACTTGCTTATATGAACGTATATTTGCTACACATATCTCTGCTAAATATTCGTAGTGGTGTTGGGTACCATAAAGTCTGCACTGCCCGACTTTTGTCTTTCCTTACTGGTTTATGTTCATGCTGCGGTGACAGAACATGTTTAATAATTTTCATGTTATATGGAGTATAGTGTTTCAAACCATTCGAAAGTGAACGAAATGTTAGGTGTTAATAAGAAGATGGTATTGTCTGAAATATATTGCATTAGAAAACTGTCATTGGCATCATAGCATTATTGATAGACCCATAGTATAATTTGGCGACCTTTGATAACATTTTGGTGATCTTTCTAATTATCAATGTCAATAACGATTATTACTTAAGCTTGCTTCTTCTTTCTATTAATTGTTTTCCACATTTAAAATGAAACAAATGGTTAGATAAGCATCTGAAAATAAGTTCATAGTTTTTTAGTAAATAACATTCATTGAATATCACTTTTGCCTACAACAATTTCCTATTTAATGTTTGTCACAAACACATCCCAAAAAAAAAAAAAAACTACGTGTACAATTTTTTTCAATTTGCAGCTAGAAATCCTAATCCCATTCGCCACATGTCTTAATGGCCTTGATTAGGGGAAAAACAAAGAAAACTCTAATACAACCGACTTAGAAGAAAATTCCCAAGAAATTACAATGATTTCAAGTAATTATCTGATACAATTTAACCATATAATGTAGTTGCCTATGTGCCCAAGACATTTGCTGTGTACAATCATGGCCACTTGCCATGGGTGGTCAACTCACGCGTTTTGAGAAAAGACCAAGGTGCAAAGAAGGAGACAAGTTAATGTCATTAGTATTCAAATGTGACCAGAACAATGACCAACTACAAGTGAGTAATTCCACATTGTTTACACGCATAAAGTTGGGAAAGGTTTGACATGGATGGACGAATTGATTAGAGTGCAATAATGAGGTCAACTCTAAAACGATTTTGTTGTTTTTTCTTGGCTTAGCAGAAAATGACACGGAAAATTTGCAACCAGCACAGACAATGAATTAAAGAAAGCAAAGTGTTGCGAATAGGGTTCTGTTAACAAGCCAAGGCGTACCTGCCTACACACAATGTCACATGATTGTTAATTATAGGGCGTCAAAGGATAAATGCATGTGTCCTTCACTTACTCTGTTCTGGCCGAGTTTTTGCAAGCCCTAAAGAGAATGAAAGAAATTGGCAAACGTTTAATTCAGTGTATGTTTCAAAAGAATGTAACCTTGAAAGCTTTGCAAATAAAAAGTAATTCAAAAACATAAAAGAGTTAAATGTTGCCAATTTGCCGGTTCAAAAGACTAAAACAGGACACACACAAACGGAATTCTTTGCATAGTTTTTAACAGTTGTATGTAGCTGATTTTGACAACAGCTGCTGACTTGGACTGAAATCCTTATGTTTCTTAAATTGCATGATTTAATTAATTACCAGGAAACTAAAGACAAGAACACATACCTCACACATACATGCACTTGCAAGAACAATTCATCAAATGTTTGTATCTCAAATAATTTCAAAGCAAACGAACACCGAAATAAATACACAAAAAACTCTATTTCTAATGTTCATCACATTATGTACAATTTACTTGAATATGTGTATGTATGTAGGTATGAATGCTCTTTTGTGAGTAGTATACATAGGTGCCACCATCATGGTTTAGACAGTCTGTCAGTCAAGCCAACAAATGTCAAGGTGCAAATTAATCAATTTTTCAGCAATGAAGCCATTTTGTAGTTGAATTTAAAATGTTGTTCGACTACTTCTCTAATTTGTGAAAAAGACAGGCAATAGGCAGAATGCTACGTAACCATATTCTATAAGGGTGGAAAAGGCAAATTTTCTAGGGAAAATTATGAAAATTACTTTTAACGATATCTATACATTTCCGACAGTTGAAGGAATTCTTCGCGAAAAATTTGGTGCTAGAAATGGTATTTAGTAAAAGATAAACATTTCTAGAACTCTTTACAAAATTCAATGTGACTCGGAGAATCGCTCAAACAAAGTATTACACTCCTTTAAGGTATTAAAGCGTTAAAACAGAAAACTGTATTAATATATTCCGGGCTAACATACGGTGTAATTGATAATGAAAGTCCAATATAAGCAAAATTCATTTATGTGTCTTTTGACCGTTTTGCATTATGACATGTCGTCATGAGTCTCATACTACCCTGAAAAATACATCTGGTGTAAAATAGGTCTGCGTTTTACATTTTTTTATACCCTCCACCATACATAGTAAGTTCGTCATTCCGTTTGTAACTCATCGAAATAATAATTTTAAACCCAACACAGTACATATATTCTTGATCAGCGTAAAATTCTAAGACGATTTAGCCCTAGCCGTCTGTTGTAATCACACTACAGTAAAAACGAATTAAGATAGGATAGCTAAAATTTTGCACAGATCCGTCTTTTGTCTGCAGCCAGGTCAAGTTCGAAGATGGGTTATATTTTTCAACGAAATTGTCTGAAATACTACACATGGAGTTCTTTGTGAGTACTTCACCCCCTGAAGGAAAATAGGTTAGTATTTTAGTATAACCCTCATATATTCGGTATTTGCATTATTTTTCCCACAATATTCACCGAAATTATTTCAAATTTCGTATATAAAGTTCGGAACTGCTACTACAGCTTATAAAGCTAATTACTTATGTCTTTTTTTTAAGTTTTTTAAGTTTCTTCCAAATGGTTCGGCCCGGCTGAACTTAGCTGCTTTTTTACTTGTTCTGTAATTTTTTACGCTAATTTGGATATAGAAATGAAAAATGATAAACTCATTTTGTAATGGGCTATATTTAACAAAGAAACAACTAATTGTGTTGGCTTCGATATTTTAGGACAATTTTGCGATTATTCCATGCATGTGGAATGACTGTAGTACCGATATTTACTCCAATTTTTGTATACTGCAAACATTTTATTTGCATGTCTTATATTCTAAACATAACCTTGAAATGAATTAAAAAGTCTTTACACTGTTCTAAGTTATGTGTCCAATGAGTTTACTTTTTCTAATCAGTTCGTCTTTTCTCTCAAAGCAGACTGATGAATGTATGTCATATAACTAATGAAGAAGCAGACATAGCTACATATTCATGATGATCATATATCTAACTGAGAAAATAGCAAGGAAAATCTAATGTAAGCCTACCAACAAATACGCCGCAAAATTCTACTTCAATAGAAATAAATTTAAGAGTTACAAAATGTCTGCTTTAAATTTAAAAAAAGGATCTCAAATATTTATATGAACATTTTCCGAGTATTCCCAACAGGGTGGAGTTGGATACCTTTGTTACACTTACGAAACTCATTTATTTCAGATACATCAACTCGTGCTGTTCGGCAAAAAAACAAATGCTGTAAAAACAAAAAGGGACTAGCAAGAAAGTTACAGCGAATAATATGTCTGTCTATTAGTATCATCATTGTGCGTTGTGTATACACGGTTTTTTCTGCTCTTATATTACTTTTGTCAGTTAGTGTCTGCTCAAAGGCCTGATAGACTGAGGGGCTGTTTTATCATCCCACTCAAAACATCCATCCACCACCACCCCCAATTCAACTTACACATCCACCCACCCTCAAGTGTATTAATCATTGCAGAAAATACGAAACACGTGTGTCATGCGCGCATCATTGTATATCACAAACGAGGATGTTTTGTCTTTCGGTTCGAATGTCCTTGCTGCTGGTCCATTTGTTGAAGAGAGAAGACTGTATTGTGCTAGTATAAACATCTCTCATGACAAGATACCATACAAAAAAACATTGCCGGACAATATCATTTCGAAGCTGTTTGTCTTAAAAAGCGAAAAGAAGCCACAATTACACAAGTAAATTTCGAATAGAGATGCACTGAAATTTAATTTCTATAAACTATTTGAACTTTTCTATTAGCATTAAAGGAAGTTATTTTGTTTCCAAAAACAAATTTAACAAAAGTAAAAACGGAATTAGTGAAATCCTTAAATTCATGGAAACAACTTCCAAATTCTACAAATATTATTCTTACTTCTATAATAATATTGGTATATGTGATTAAAACTATGTTTCACATCCGCCGACGCACAAAGTGTCGAAAGAGTGTGGATACCAGATTGAACACGTCCTTGACTGGTGTAAAACTGAGAAAAAGTTAGTTATTTTCTTTTGTTTCTGAAACTCTAACTACAATACATTGCCAGAAGATATGGGGGCCAAAGAAAGGTTAAAACTAATACTCCATTTTGAATGTATTGGAGAATAAGTTAAATAAACGTATTTTTTAAAAAAAAAAAAACTATATTTTTGGTTCGTAAAAATAATTAATTTTGTACAAAATACATTTTTATACCCTACAACACTATGTGTTGGGGGTATTATAAGTTTGATTGGCCCAAAAATTATGTAACACCTCGAAATATTGGTTTCCCACATAGGAAAGTATATATGGATCTTCCTAGCTCGCCGAGCTGAGTCGATCTAGCTATGTATGTCCGTCCGTCCGTCTGTCCGTCTGTCCGTCTGTCCATGTTAATTTGTAATCACTCTACAGGTCGCAATTATGGCCCGATCTTTACGAAATTTAGAATGGAGGTGGGACTGGGGTCAGAATAGAACCCTATTTCTTTTGGAGATGATCGCCAAATGTTTAGGGGTTGAAATGGACCAAATACTGAAAAAATGTAGGTTTTTGCAGTAGCTATACAGGTCGCAATTATAGACCAATCGACGCGGAATTTCGCATGTAGCTAGAGTTTAGGGCGGGGAAGAAGCCTACCAATTTGGGTGGTCATCGGATAACATTTAGCGGGTAAAATAGACCATATCTTTTGTGTTGAAAAAATTCAAAATTTTTCATTAAACCGCGAATATTTTAAATCCCGGCGAAATCACAAAGCCATGACAAGGTTACTTCTGATCTTTACACTGATGTTAACATCCAACAAAACGGATATATAGCAAAATATGTGCGATATATATGTTTATCAAAGAAGATATGCTTGAAAAATCTCTTATATGTCGAGAAAGGCTGAACTGATTTCGAAAGTTCTCATTAGTTTAGAACGGCCTCTTGGCAGGAAAGAAAAAGCGTCTAAAAAAATCTCATAAAAATATCTCTCTAAAGATGAAAATATTGATTTTGTAAAATTTTCTCATATTTTTTCAATTTTGTCATATTTTTGGCATATTTTCATTTTGAATTAAACATTTCGTAATATTTCTACAGCTAACAAAACTAAGTAGTTAGGATATCAGGATATCATATACAGATCGCATTTATGGCCCGATCCTTACGAAATTTTGCATGGAGATAAGATGAGGGTCAGATTAGAAGCCTACTCTTTTTGGAGATGATCGCCATATATTTAGGGGATGAAATGGACCAATAAACTGCAAAATTGTCGCCCGATCCTCACGCACATTTGAATGGGGGTTACCGGACATTACAAAAGCCAAGCAGTTTTGGATGGCCATCCAAAAATATTCAATGTGTGAAATAGTTTGCCAAATTTTGTAGACACTGTATGGTTTATTATAGTGTTGTAGGGTATTCAACGGTCGGCCCCGCTCGACTGTAGCCTTTGCTTACTTGTTTTCACTATAATCGAGAAACTTAAACATCAGTATTACCCACAAATATGCCTGGATCATATCTCAATTCAGATCAATCAAAGATGTAAAATATCAATTGAATTGCATTGACAAAAGTAATTTATTCAAATGTTGTTTTTATCTTCAAATTTGGATATTTCAATTGTTTTTTCGCGAGCTTTTATTTCAATAACCTCCGGATAAAAACCTTGAAACCTGAAACTCTGATATTTAAAAGGCTTTAGATTGACTATTGAGGAAATTTTGGGAATTTCGTACTGTAAAATAATCATGAACAATTATAACGTAAAAAAACTAATACCTTTGTACCTTTGTTTGGTGCTAGAGTCCAACACTATTTTTCAAAATGAAAACCGTTTAACTGGGGTCAGCAATCTTATGTCATTGAAACTCAGTCATGAAACTTATGGTTGGTGTATCCAAATTATGTGAGTTATAACAAACTGAACTTTGAATACCTTCCACCATTTGGGACAAATTAGGAAATTTTCAAAAAAAAATATAATCTATTAAACATTCTGTTAAAATCTTAACAATACCGAATATAGGAAGGAGCCGATATATGGGGGATATACGACATTGAGGACCTATTCTTTCTCTTTCAGGAGGTAAAGTACTCACAAAGAACTCCTTGTGTAGAATTTCAGACAATTCCTTAAAAAATGTGGCTAAACTCATAAAAATACCGAATATCGCAAGTTGCCGTTATATGGGATATATACGATATTGTGGACCTAAATAAAGTACTCACGAGGAACTCCTTGTGTAGAATTTCAGACAATTCGATTGAAAAATGCGGGTGAAATTATCAAAATACCGAATATCGGGAGATGCCGTTATATGGGGGATGTACGATATCGTAACATATATAGACAATTCTCAGTCAGGGGGTAGAGTACTCATAAAGAACTCCTTGTGTACAATTTCAGACAATCCCATTGGAAAATATGGCTAAAATCATCAAAATACAGAATATGGGGGGGGGGGGGGTCTGTATTGAGTTAAACATTGACAAACTGAAATCAAAAATAATAGCTGATTTGGTAATTAAAGCCTTTAAAATACAAAAAATCAGGAGATACTAGGTATAATATCTATGCATATGCATACCTTTAAACCTGTACCTGTAATAGTGCGAGCTATATTTCAAGGTGTTGCAAACGATGACAAATTGAATATAAAAAAGTATAAAAGAAGCTAAATCCGAGCAGAATATTTACTACTCACCCCTCACCATTTTAAAAGAAATTTCAAAAAGTTGGAGCCGTTTACGAACTTAAAACCCCAAGCTTAAGAAAATTGTGTTGAAAAATGTACCTAAAATCGTCAAAATACCGAATATTGGGTGGTATCGTTATATGAGGGCTACACGAAGACGTGAATTTGAATTGTTGGAGGTACAGTTTTATGGAGGCTATAAGAAAACATGAAGCTCTTTAGCCAATTATCTGCCAGAGAAGGCGTGAAAAATGCAGCTAAAATCCTTATAATATTGAATATCTGGAGGTACAGTCATATGGGGATTATACCAAAATTTGGATCTATATGGACATTTCTATACAAAGATACTGAGAACACAAACTGCCAATTTACGGACGATTTGGGTTAAGATTATGATTATTATAAAACAACCAAAAAACCTTAAATTTGTCGGTACAGTTACATGGGGTATATCCCAAAACGTCGATCTACTTGACCCATTTTCAATACCAAAAGTCCTGCAGACATAACATATATCTGAGCAAAATTTGAACAACCTATTTAAGTTCGTTCGAAAGATAGAGTGATTTCCACAGACGGACAAACATCGCTAAATCGACATAGAATTGTATGCTGATCAAGAATATATTGCGGTGCCTAAAAATTATATTTCGAGGCATTACAACCGGAATGGCAAACATATATATATGAGATTATCATTGTATGGAGGGTATGGAAGGAATTGTATCTTCTGTGGGCATGGTACAGAAAAAATGTGCTTCACTTCAAATATAATTTTTTTTGAAAATGTTGAATCTTGAGGGAAAGGAGTAAGGAGTAAGCCGATAGTAAAATAAATACTTTAAAAACTTTTACTGCACCTGTACTGTACTGAACCAATTATAACCAAGTTGATCCATTTCATCAAAGTTTGATAAAAAATATAACGAAGTAGCCATTAGCCTGAAAGTATAGAAATTGTTTAAGTTATAAGGTAGATAAAAATAAGACCAGAAATGCTGATTTTTTAGAGAAACTTGAAATTTTATAGAGAATTCGTGTTTCTAGTCTGGAAAACTTAATTCTGAAATAAAATGTAATATGTATATAGGGGTCATATCTAATTCTGAATCGTCTTAAACTAAATTGCTGAAGGTATTCCTAGGCTATGTTGCACGCTACATTTGAAATGCCATTGATAGGAGAAATATAATTACTTCTAAGCCAAGGAAGGTTTATTCCTAATTTCACTTTGGTCGGAATTATGTTGTTATTTAAATAAAATTTAAAATGTAGTCGAATATTTAACTACTCTTTTGCTGCTTTCAAAAGGAATAATCTAATTTATTTACGAACAAACATGCAGAAATATATACTCGGTAGAATTTATACTTTTATAATCTTTATTAAATTATGGATTTTTATGTCAAGTTAAATCCATAGCGGCAGCTGTTGTTGTTTTTTATTTCGCTAATATGTAGAACACAACGGCTATACCTATTTACGGTAGCAAGTGTTCTAAATGTTCAATGTCATTAGGTTGGTTTTGTTCAAATAAAGTATAAAAAAGCTGTCACAGATGTAAGTTGATTGACAGCAACAGTCAACCCATAAATGAAATGGTTACAAAAACTTAGACAAGGCAAATGGATCCATTACTAACGTCCTCAAATACAACAGACTGGCAGACAGGCAAGAAAATTCCACTCTCTGCCAGAATCTGTTACAAATGAGCTAAAGTACTTTAAAATAATTTAATACTAGTCTCGTAATCTCGTCATCGCCATCGCTATCAAGTCATTGCCTCTAAGCGCCATCTTCGTTCGTTCCTTTCGTGCGTCAGCATGTTTTCCTTTGACAATTGTTTTGCAACATGTCAGCGAACAAAAGTTTGTCATCATCAAATCGAAATGAAGATTAAGAAATAAATAAGATGCCAGTTATAAAAGCAGATGCACGTTTAAGTACGTCAAAAGCTCTGTAGTGCCTGTGAATTGTTTGATGGGCGTTTCAAAACGATTATTGTTGCATATTTCTAATATAATTATAATAACAATATGTGTATTTTAGAAAGCGGTAAAAACTTCGTTATGTTCGCCGGTCGTGTCGAACCACGTGAAAACTTCATTTGAGGCTAAAACGCATGTCTTCAAAATCTCTTACATTTGTAGGATTTGCAGTTGGTTAATGTTCCATTACCAATAAATAGGGAATGTTCTTGCAAAATAGCAGAATTAGTAACCCTCTACCAATTTGGTAGTCTAAATTCTTCAAAATATTCTAATTCCAATGGTATGGGAGCTATATCAAAGGCGATCTAATACATTTTCAGCAACAAAAAGATTCTACAATTTGAGAACCCTGTTGAGAATTATGATTAAATAATTTAAACCAAGAATATTAGAATGTACCAAGTAATAACTTTTTAATTATTCTGGTATATTCAGAACGTTGCATGTTTATGCATAAATTGGTCCGGTTGGCAAATCCTAATACCTTCGAATAAAACCTTTAATATTGTTCATTCAAAACCGTAATTGCTGTCAATTTGGTAAAATACATTGTTTCTTAAAAGAACCTAAAATTGGTTAGTATGGCTATAGAGGACCGAATGTATAAAGGTAATTGCGCTATATTTTTGCTGACATACATTAGTCCACTATTCACATTATCGATTTTTTTGTTTGAGAATGAGATGTTGTCAAATGAATTATTTTGAAAAAAAAAATGTAAACATACGATTGTATGACTTCACCTTCTAAACTAAACAATACTGAACAAATAAGTATACCTCAAATAAGTATAATTCAAGGGTGTTTCACCATAAACTTCATATCAGTAAGATCGTTTGGTTAATGCAGTTAAACTTATCAAAAAACCATAAAGAAAGAATGGGGGCCATACCAAACCGGAACCTCTTTATAGGAAAACGTAGAACTAAATATTTAATGTTCTGCCAACGGGCTAGAACCCATTATGAACTACAAATACCAAATTTTTGACAAATCCGTAAACAAATGTGGCATATGGGGGCTATACCAAAACGTGGACCTATACATACAATGTTTCGCCACCGGAGCAAGAAACCATTATGACTTACAAATACCAATTAAAAAATTACCAAAAATTTTGACGCTCTACGTCAAATAATGTGGGCTGTATTGTGATTTCAACAGACAGACAGACGTACATCGTTAAATCAACTTAAAATTTTATGCTGATTATGAATATATATACTTTATGGGATCTATGACGCATATTTAGGGATGTTACAAACAAAATGACAAAGTTAATATACTCTCCTTTTCAAGGTAGAGGGTATAATAAGTTAGAAAGTGTCATACGTTCTAATGCTAAGCACTTGCGACCAAATGGTATAGTTTGTATTTATACCCTACAACACTATGTGTTTGGGGTATTATAAGTTTGATTGGGCCAAAAATTATGTAACACCTCGAAATATTGGTTTCCACATAGGAAAGTAAATATGGATCTTCCTATCTCTCCGAGCTGAGTCGATCAAACTATGTATGTCCGTCCGTCCGTCTGTCCATGTTAATTTGTACTTTCACGAAATTTAGAATATAGGTTGGGGTGGGATCAGAATATAACCCTATTGTTTTTAGAGATGATCGCATAATATTTAGGGGTTGAAATGGACCAAAATCTGAAGAATTTCCTGATTTTGCAGTTGTTCTACAGGTCGCAATTTTTGACCAATTGACCAATTACTCCCGGCGAAATCACAAATAGACGATTCTGACCGGTACTTAGAAGCCGATAGTAAATATATCAGATATGTATAGCGAACTATATACAAAGGAAGGGAATGTTAGCTAGAATGCTTATATCTCAAGAATGACTGGACCGCTTTTGACCAATTTTGTCAATTCAGAATGCCCTCATGGCATTTTGTGGAAAAATACGAGCATTACTTACAGGCTATATCCGAAACACACAAAAGGCGAACTTCTAGCTTTTTTATGCTGATTTCGTTGACGAATATAGCCAAATATGGTAGACACGCAAATCATATAGATGAGTCTAAATTTTGAGATACAGAGGGGCCTCTTGCTTTTGGAGGTGATCACAAAATATTTAGGGGTTCATATGAACCAAGAACTAAAAAAAAAAATCCTGATCACACAATTGAAGCCATTCGAAACGCCTGAGGGGAATAAGTCTAGCATTTTGGATGATCATTGGATTATATTTAGCTGTAAGATGGACTGCAACAGCTAACAGAATGAAGGAGTGCGTAAATATTGGACAAATGTCCCTGGTCAAAATGCTATGGGTAATATCTGGGCAGTGCACCGTGACATAATTTCAAAAGCGAAATCTCATGTTGTAGTGTTGTAGGGTATCATATGGTCGGCCCCGCACGACTATAGCCTTAACTTACTTGTTGAGTTAAAAAGGTTTTCACGATTTTTCTGCCAAGAAAATTGCACAAATAGCCCTTGATTTTTTGCCAGAATGTTCTTAAAAATCTTAAAATGCTTAAACAGAAGTCCCTAAAAATTCTCTATTTTCGAAATTGAGTTAGTTTTTTATTTTGTCCAAGAAGAACTTATAAAACTTATATGGCTTGAAAAACAATTCAGAAAAATATTATACTGTGAAAAACTACGGTTCTTGGACAGGAAGTGTGACAAAAAAGAAGTTTTATCGAAGAAGTCCTTAAATTCGACGATATAGAAGTATAAAGATGGGACATTACCTTTGTTGTTATGATATAATAACAACATAATCACCAATGTGAAGTGAGTTTAACAGAATTTTTCAATTACTTGAAAATATCGAACATAGCCTAAACCTTTGGGATCGCAAAACTGCTCTGCTATTGCGTTTTTATACTATACACCATCGTATGGAGGGATTACTATGTTTGTCATTCCGTTTATAACATCTCGAAATTTATATGCCTGGTCAGCATATTATTCTATGTCGATTTAGCGATGTCCGTCCGTCTGGTCGACTGTGGAAATTGCTCTAGCTTCCGAACGAAATGAAGTGTATTGATAAAATTTTACTCAAATGTATATTATGTCTACTTGACTTTTGGTATTGAAAATGGGCTATGTAGGTCCACGTTTTGGTGTAGCTCCCATATAATGGTACCTTCCTATTTCCGGTATTTTGATGATTTTAGCTAGATTATTCACCGATTTTTTTGGGTTTCGCATTTGAATATTGTAATGTCTTATGACAAATGTGGCCTATGCAGGTCCACGTCGTAGTATAGACCCTAATAAAACGGCTATATTCGGTATTTTTTAAATTTTAAGATAACTTTTTTTGAAAATTGCCAAATACATTCCAAGTGGTGGAGGGTATTCAAAGTTTTCTGTCATAGGCTGTAGTATCCAAACACCAAATTTGAAACAATTCTGGTGAAGAATGTCGCTAAAATCATCAAAATACCGAATATCGGCGGTACCGTTATTTGGGTGATATACGAAGACGTGGACCTTCACGGACAATTTTTTGTCTTAGGCTGTACTCTGCATTACGAACTTCAAATACCAAATTTGAATCAATTCCGGTGAATAATGTCGCTAAAATCATAAAAATACCGAATATCGGGAGGTACCATTACATGTGGTTCAAAACTTGGACCTGCACCGACAATTTTCTTTGTAGGCTGTAGTATCCATTACGAACTTCAAATACCGAATTTTAAACAATTCCGGTGAATAATGTAAATCACCAAAATGCCGAATATCGGGAGGTGCCGTTATATGGGGGCTATACCAAAATGTGGACATGCGTGGACCTACATAGCCCATTTTCATGATATATCGGCAATTGCTGAGAAGTATCCTTACTCCCCTTTGTTACTTCGTACCTATGTAAATGTGGATTTTCGGCTATGTTCAATAAAACCGAAATGAATTAAGTATATCAAAAATTTAAAATGAAGCTAATTCTATGGCTTAAATAGAAAACCAATACATCCTTCCCACTGACACAATACCTGGTACTACGAGTATTAATGTGTTATTTTTCTGGGTACCAATCCAGTAAAGTACAGGATCTGAAACCGTTATTTCGAAAAGCCTTTTGGCTGTGAAATAAAATGTTATTTGCCATCTACGGCTCAAGTTTTAATAAAACGAAATATTTGTGGCAAAAATGTCTATAAAATGGTGGAAGCTGGTTGAGGCATTTGTGAAGTATGCTAACGGGTTTACCTTAATTAATTATTTAGTGTTTTCTGAATATCAATTTTCTGTTCATATTTTAAACAAATTTTATAAATTAATACATCGGTATCTATAAAAGAGATATTTTTAAGTACTAATATCGGATATATCAAATGGAGTGTCAATCGGTGGTTTACCAACTATGTATCGACCAATATTTACTATAATAAGTCTTATATTTAGGATTCAGGAGTTACATAACGGCTATAAGTTGAACGATGATGATCATTATATAAATTATTTTGATGTACAATAAAAACATTTTAACAGTAAACTATGGAAATGTTGTTCAGTGAAAATTTCGCAATACTTTTCGCGCTATCCAACTTCGCATCAAATAAACCCTGCAAATGGAAATATTCTAAATAATTTTAATCACCTCAATATAAATTGGTATATCGTCAAAGTCGACATACGGGACTAAGGCTGTTTCCTGTCTACTCGCTTACGCGCCAACATTCCCATAAACATGGCAACAGCAGCAGCAACAGTAACATTTCAGAAATGAATAAACCAAAAAACAAAGAGAAAAATGAAATACTAGTAGCTAACAACTCGATTTCAGTAAATTATTTTAAATTGTCTTTTAATGTAAATTAATTTTTCATCAGACCTAAGATTGTTGCTGTTACTGTTACCGATGCTGTTGTTTGTCTGTCTCTCCGACTGTCGCTGTCATCAGCGTTTGTCTGGTGCCCATAAACCGCAACTGCATAAGTCGATGGCTTTAAATTTAAAGTTGACTACACGTTTAAATTGACTGTCTACATATGAAGCGGTGATTTTTTCTTCGTTACGTGGTGTGGCTTTGTACAGGTGTGGAAAGGAGTAGGGCCTCTATAACTTTTGGTAAAAATAAAGTTCTTTCAAAATCTCGTTTAACGAAACTTCGCTTTTATTTTAAGAAACGTTTGTTGTCGTAGAACGAAATATTGAGAGATAAATAAACAATTATTGCTTAAAATTTATACCTCTTTTCAACACTTTTCTTGATATTTCTATACAGGCGTTCTAAACCCGCCTTTTGACCCTGTTTGCATCCTCATGCAATTAAACTGGCTACAGATAAGGCGCTACGTTCACATGTGAGTGGGAATACTGGAAGTTCTTAATTTTCTTCAGCACAGCCTCTTCAAATGTTGTTGTTACTGTTTTTAGTCTTTTTACATTTTTTGTTCGAAGACAAAAAAAATCGCATTTAAAGCATAAAAAGTTTTTTTAAACGTTTCTTTCATGGTTTATGCTAAATTAAAAGAAATTTTTCAATTTCGTAACATCTGCAAAAAACCCCAAATGGAAGAAGGCAACTTGGTACAATATCTTATTGGTATTGTATTTTCTTTAATGCTTTTTTGTCTGATCACATCATCACAACGGGAAAAGGAGTGCGACGACAGAAATTTCAAAATGACTGCGTGAACATTCCAAATTGAAAAATATTAACACAACCGTCACAGGTTTTTTCTTAAGGAAATCTTTATATAGAAGAGCAAGATCGATAATAATAAGACTTAAAATTGTTACAAGCTACGGAAATGTCACCAGGATTTTCAGCCTACTAATACTAACAATTCGAAGTTGCATATAAGATATTCCAAAAACATATTTGGGGAAGAAGAGTATTACTGATTGAGGTGTGTTAAAATATTTTTAATAATATTAGGAGAAAATATGGCTCTCCTCTGAGAACCTAAAATACGAAATTACAACCAATTCGGATTGAAATAGTGGATGAAACTATTCATTTACCGGATATGGAAGTAAAAATAAATGCATCCAATTTTTTGTGAATGTTTGTAAAAAACTAAAATGATAGTGTTTACTTGCCAAAGAGGTCAGCTGAAAATGTGCACCTTCGGTTGGCCACCAGAACTCAATCACCAGCCACGGTAATGGTGTGGGCCGCAATAACAGCCGATGGTCGCTCTCCGCTCGTATTAATCGACCATGGCATTCAAATAAATGCCGAATATTATCGCGAAAATTTTTGGAGGGTGTATTCTGGAGAATGTATTAAAGCATTGGGTACGCAAACATTTTGGCCGCAGACCTCGGACATTCCAACAGGACAACATCACGCGCCACCCAAGATTACAAAATCTCCGGATACCAATCCATTGGACTTTTTGTCTGGAGTATTTTGGAAAGCAAGGTTGGCACTAAAAAAATACCAAATTGTCGATCACCTCACGCCAACGCTTCGCCGGGAACGGCGTGTGACGGTTTCATTTGCCGCTGTACCGCGTTATATGTTTGCCGATGTACCGTTATATGTTCTCTACCACAACTTGCATCTAAGTGAATAGTATGGTGGTGCAGTTATATGGGGGCTATATCTAAACGGTCCTATGTGGCCCATTGTTAATAACCAATATTCTACATTCCTAAATTAGATTTGACAAAAATTGTATCAACCTATTTTTTTCGTTCTAAAGCTAGAGTTATTTCCACATGGCAACATACAAACGAACGGATGGGCATGTCAAATCTGACATAGAATTTATGGGATCTAAAATGCTCATTTTGAGGAGTTAAAGACTGAATGACAAACTTAATATAAAATGAGCGGATGGCATGTCAAATCTGACATAGAATTTATTGGATCTAAAATGCTCATTTCGAGGACTTACAAACTGAATGACAAAATTAATATAAATTATAAACTACATAATACTATAGCCGTAATAGCTGGAAAGTATGACGAGCCTTAAAAACTCCTATAATCGGGAGTTATGCCTAAACGAATTTTATGTCGAACATGAACGGATATTAAATATTTTTCGTAAAACCCTAAAATGTCAAAGTTCAACAAAATAAATGTGACCCTTTTCGTACCAATTAAGTAAATTATAACCACCACTACCGATATGTTGCATTATCTATGACAAATATGTAAAAGTTGTTTGCATTATTGATTTCAAGCGAGTGTTCTTATCTAAGTTCTTTAAACTTTAGAACATCTACACACATTATAGGATGGTAGACGAATATTTCCAATATACTTTTCGAAAGCCAAACAAATTCAGTTGTAACAATTGAATTTAAATAAATTCAAATATTTCATAAAATAGTATTCAAGAAATGTTAAATATTCCGATCTGAAATACCGATATTTCTAGGCGAACGATTTAAAAAAATGAGTACTTCCAAAAAATTTTGTGGTCAAGTTGTTGAAATAATTTTGTATCAAAAAACACACATCATCAGCATTAGAAAATCAAACAAATCTATACATCAAACATTAACCACCAAACATGTATCCAACATTAGTATGGCTCCAGCTTGATAAGCCTGTAGCGCACGCGCAACATGAGATCTGAAAACAAGATGAAAGCCAACATCAGTAACAACAACACGCGCAACAACAACAGCAATCCCCAATGACGACTAACCACGAAGAAGAAAAACAAGAAGTCTTAAAAAGCAACACTGAATGAACTAAAACAACGAAACGGGGGAAAAATACATTTTTTCAATTAAAGAAATAAATTAAGAACATGCGGCGACCAAAAGGGAATGCCGATTACTACTACACCCGTCTATTCCATGGGCGACCATGGGGAGAGGAGCCAAAGAAGCAGACGACAAAACATGCAATCTGAACATCATCCAACCAATTTCAGTTGTTGGACTCTTCGGTTTACTTTGTACATTTAAAAGATCTTGAGTCGGGCATCGATATAGTCGCCGTCCACATCATCGTCATCGACAGCAGCCATACCAGTAGGAACACTTTATAATGGAATGGAGTATTTCAGCAACAGTGAAATACCCACACGCTACTTAACTATGTGTGATGACACAGTGGTTGCTTGGTAATATATTTAATCGAGACACGCTACTTTGGTTGGCTATATGGGTCCAATAGGAAATCTAAGACTTGTATATACAATATTCTGTCACCGGAGATGAAGTCATTACGAACTTTAAAAGAAAACCGTTAGATTAAACAATCCGTTAGAAATCAATATCAAAAACACTGTGAACCTAAATTAAAATTTTCAATTCATTCGGAAGCTAGTGTGATTTCCCCATAATATGGTGGAGGTAAAAAAAATATATTGAAGAATTGTGAACAATGTGGTTTCCCACATAGGAAATTATATATGGATCTTCCTATCTCGCCGATCTGAATCGATCTAGCTATGTATGTCCGTCCGTCCGTCTGTCCATGTTATTTTGTAATCAAACTACAGGTCGCAATTATGGCGCGATCCTCACGAAATTGAAAATGGAGGTGGGGTTATGGTCAGAATAGAAACCTATTGTTTTTGGAGATGATTGCAAAATATTTAGGGGTTGAAATGGACCAAAAACAGAAATTTTTCCTGATTTTGCAGTTGCTCTATATGTCACAATTGTGAACCAATCGACGCGGAAATTTGCATGGAGTTAGAGTTTAGGACTGGGCAGAAGCGGCCGTATTTTGGCCCATTCCTGGCGAAGCGCTTGATTGAGGTGATCGACACTTTGGTATTTTGTAGTGCCAACCTTGCTTTCCAAAATACTCCCGACACAATAGTCTAAAGGATTGGTATCCGGAGATTTTGGTGGCCATTGTGTGCTGGAAATGAAGCGAGGAACCTCATTTTGTAACCATCCTTTGGTGGCGCTTGCAGAGTGCGATGGTGCTGAGTCCTGTTGGAATGTCCAAGGTCTGCGGCCAAAATGTTTGCGTGCCCAAGGCTTTAATACACCCTCCAGAATATTTTCGCCGTAATACAAATAAGTCTGTTTTTACACGGTAGATTGGTTCCAGAAGAAGCCGTGTAAAAAAAAACCGTGTAAAAAAGACATTGATCTTATACAAAAATGGGTGATTTGTTCCTAATCTCTAAAACCTATTAAAATTAGTGAAAAACAAGAACACCAAAAATCACCATTACGCATGATGATTTTTCTGGAAAATTCTCACCAAAATGCTTTTTTACGCTTTTAAACAATATAATGAGTTGTTACTGGAATAATTTTAACAGCTGTAGGACGAGTGGCCTAGAATTGACAGCAGTCTGAAGTTGGTTGCAGTTTTTTCATCTCACCCTGTAAAATTTGTACTTCGAAGTGTAACAAACGAAATGAAAAACTTAATATATCCTCCATATTATGGTGGTGTTGTGAATATTTTCGAAAGTTTTTCTACTTTGGTGGATATGAATTAATTCGAAAAGTAAATATTATTCAAACCTCTTAACAAACTTTTACTAGTGCGATAAACAGATGTGCTACATCAACTCAGTTCTCAAAGTTACATCAAATATTACGCTAAAATGTGAGTACCAACCACTGTGCTCTGTCTTAATAAACAACAGAGTCATCTTATTTTCTTCAATATGAGCATCTTGTGATGATTTCTTAGCTCATTTTGTTATTGTTGTTATATTTCTGGCTGGATGTTGTAGTAATCAGTCGACATGCAACATGCGCCATAAATGCATCCATACGTTGCATATATAAACGTACGTATATACCATGTATACACACATAAATGTACTTACATACGTCTACGAAGAAAATATGAAAAACGAAATGAACAACTTTACCTACATTTCAGAGTATGTCTGTGCGCTTGTAGCGTTTATGCAACCTATGGTTGCACAGCAGCAGCTCAGCACAATTTTCTGATGCACTCCCAAGTATTGTATACCAACCTCAGTGGGATTATAAACATAAGGAGCAGCAGGAGCGACTTCAAAATTAGATTTAAATCAGAATTTTACAACAACAAAACTGATATATACATATAAACATTTATCTGAATACGCTTATGCTCGTGTGTGTCATAATGTCAGACATGAGAAGATTCATTTCTTTAAAATACATGTATGTACATACACGAGTGTATGTGTGTTTATATGTATACCGTTTCCAGCATTATATATTGATATGTATGTCTTCTTTATTTATTTCTATGCCGCATTACTGGCAACTTCGCCTGATACTCTTGAGCTATTTTAGCCCATACGTCTGGCATCGTATCAAACATTGTCACATGCTGCATACGATGGAGAGGTTTATCCTTTTCTTCAAAAGACTCTACCATCCGTACGAATTAGAAATATCGTCGATCGTTAATAAGAGGGTGTCGAAAGAATCTATTTAACACGATTTTGTTATTTTTTGCTTCTGAAAATAGATTTATCGATTCCTGACACTTTCATTTATGGAAACACTTTAAAATCCGGCGCTGTGATGTGTTACTTGGTTCACTGAAGGATAATAGCCATGAGTTGAAGATGTTTAATTGATTTTGTTGTTGTACATTTTTAAATGGATCAGCATCTCATCTTACGCGTGTTCTTATTGAAATTTTACCAATTATAATGCTTAATATCGATACCAAACAATCGATTAACTGAATGTAGAAAAAAGTTATATGTTATTAATTAAAAGTTGTTCTGTGTGGTTTCGATCAATCCATATTGCTTCAATAAATAGATACAATTAAATGGAAAGGTAATATAAGCAAATGCTTCTACTATGTAACATCCAAAACAAAAAATCCTAAAATTCCCCCATATTTGTAAAGGTTTTTGGGCATTTCCTATAGAAACTTGCCTGTCTACTTTAACCATTTCAAAAGTTCTAAATACTGAATAATTTAAACATTTTCCAAAACTTTCACAAAGAAAGATCATCATTTAGGTTGCCGACTGATATATTGTTAGAATTATTTTAAAATATTAAAATGTCTAAATGAAAAAATACAGAAATAATACTCATTACAAATGGGTTCAGAAAACTCATTGTTTTTACAATAACTACCTGTTTCGTACCATTCTTAAAATAATGAGTTGGTAACCCGATTTGAAATGAGTATTTTTGCTGGGAATATATCAATTTACCACCAAACGAGAAGACCGAAACATATATTGACTATGATCAGACGCTTGGATAGGTATTCGAATTATATTAAATTTATGAGTGTAGTCCATTTTCCAGCAAATACTTGGAGGTTGTACGTGCCGAATTACTCTGTAAAAGGTAATGTAAAAGTCACTACTGCGTTACAATTAGGTTGAAAATAATGTATGCTATTCAAACCTCGCTGATCATAATGATAATAGCTTCCTTGTGTAAATCTTCTAAATCTGTCAAAGTTACATAAGATTACTAACCTGGCTGTCGATTGTAGTTCTATGAAAATATAAAATGAAAAATTATTTCATTACAATTTTTTTATAAAGTAAATAATAAATTGTCGTTCTAGTTTTACTCTTTCCACCCAATCAGAAGTCTGATTTTTAGCAAATATATGGAACGATTTCTCAGTTGATGAACATACGAGAGGCTGCGTCTTAAATGGCTCCTTTACTCATTCCAAAATTCTGACCCGTATCTCATGAATAAATACTTCAATATTGTCTTCCAATGTGTTAATTGAAGCGGACTCGTTTTAATAGACATTGCCGCACAAAGGCGTTGATTCGCAAGATCTAGATGGCCAATTGACCGATCTCGAACGTGACGCATAGCTCCAAAATCATCGCCGAACACGAACAGGCCAGTTCAAACCAGTGTTGTAAAGAAAGGCCAAAAGTCGGGCGGGGCCGACTTTATGATAATGTGCACCACTATACACATTTAGCAGAGCTAACCGTTACAATTAAACGTTTATATTGGGAATTAATGTGAAGTAAGTCGCACCAATTATGGACCTTATTTGAATGTGTATTATAGCTTTAGAACTGTTATAATTTAGAATTAGAGGGAACTAATATGTGGGATGTATATCCAAATCTGAATCGATTTCCATCAAATTTGAAAAAGGCATTTGTATCTCTTGTGCCGAACAACAAGGAATGATGGTATTAAATAATAAACAGGGTTGCCCATATTCGACGGACCCATCTGGCAACGCCAAAACTTTTGACAGATATGTCACATCGCTTAATGACATACCGCGTTTGAAGCGTCAGTCCAAGCAGATTTTTACCTTGAACCAATAAGCGAGCGCTCTGAAATAGTTGAAATTTACATTCAACAGAAGAAGACAATTATGAAAACTCAACGTGCTTTTAAAACATTAAAAAATGTGAAAACACCATTAAGCGTTTATACGAAAAATTTTCGACTGGTAAGGCTCTTTCTAATCCGAAGAGGACATATAAAAGTCGACCAAGGCGATCGGCCGAGAATATCGCTGCCATACAAGCCAGTGTTGAGAGGTCCCCAAGAACATCCCAAAAACGCCGTTCTCAGCAGTTGGGCATGGCTCGGTCCACTTTACAACGGATTATTCGCATTGATATGCATTTGTTCCCGTACAAAATTCAATTGACGCAAAGAATGTTGCCTGCGGACAAGCCTCGTCGATTGGAATAGGCCCAAAGAGTCATGGGTCCGTCGAATATGGGCAACCTTGTATAGCGTGAGATGAAAAAACTGCAACCAATTTCAGGCTGCTGTCATTTCTAAGCCACTCGTCCGACAGCTTTTAAAAGTATTCCAGTGACAGCTCATTATATTATTTACAAGCGTACAAAAGCATTTTGGTGAGCATTTTCCAGAAAAAATGTTATTCGTGATGGAATTCAAGCGTGATAGTGTGATTTCTTTATATTTGGCTGGAAAACCACAAGTGGCTATCGTTAGAGCACTCCAGCATTTATATGTAAATAAATCGTTTGTGTCTCGTACCATCGCTAGTTACCGTGGCACTGTTAGCGTAGCCCGACGTAAAGGAAGTGGATGGAAGAAAACAGTAACATCAGAAATGGTTCGAAAAGTAAAGAAGCGACATGATCGAAACGCACGTCGCAATGGCCGAAAATGGCCCGTGAAATGAGCTCGGGTTAAACCATTGAAATTCCAAAAAGTGCAAGAACATACACCGCAATAGAAAAAAAATAGTCTCAGAAGAGCTAAAGAGTTGCTTCGCCTGGCCGAAAGTGGTGAACTGCCGAATTTGGTTTTATTCGATGAGAAAACATTCGTTGTCCAGCAGTTTGTAAACAAACAAAATGAACGTGTCTACTTGCCAAAAAGGTCAGCTGAAAATGTGCACCTTCGGTTGGCCACCAGAACTCAAGCGCCGGCCATGGGGATGGTGTGGGCCTCCATAACAGCCGATGGTCGCTCTCCGCTCGTATTAATCGACCGTGGCATCAGAATAAATGTCGAATATTATCGCTAAAATATTCTGGAGGGCCGCAGACCTTGGACATTCCAACAGGACTCAACAGCATCGCACTCAGCCCGCGCCACCCAAGAATGGTTACAAAATGAGGTTCCTCGCTTCATTTCCAGTGTACAATGGCCACCAAAATCTCCGGATACCAATCCGATGGACTATTGTGTCGGGAGTATTTTGAAAAGCAAAGCTGCTACTAAAAAATACCAAAGTATCGATCACATCAAGCAAGCGCTTCGCCGGGAATGGGCCAAAATACCGCAGAGGAACATTCGGGCAGCGTGTGACGGTTTCATTGGCCGTTTGAAGGCCATAATTCATGCCAAAGGAGACCAATTCGAACAAATCTAAACTTATTCTAAAATTTGATGCTATTTCTGATATTTTTTGCTTTTTTAAAAACA
The DNA here is from genome assembly GCF_030504385.1 of Musca domestica. Lineage (NCBI taxonomy): Eukaryota > Metazoa > Arthropoda > Insecta > Diptera > Muscidae > Musca > Musca domestica. Next base: position 19,579,308 of record NW_026712328.1, on the reverse strand, counting down.
ACAAGTAAGCAAAGGCTACAGTCGAGCGGGGCCGACCGTTGAATACCCTACAACACTATAATAAACCATACAGTGTCTACAAAATTTGGCAAACTATTTCACACATTGAATATTTTTGGATGGCCATCCAAAACTGCTTGGCTTTTGTAATGTCCGGTAACCCCCATTCAAATGTGCGTGAGGATCGGGCGACAATTTTGCAGTTTATTGGTCCATTTCATCCCCTAAATATATGGCGATCATCTCCAAAAAGAGTAGGCTTCTAATCTGACCCTCATCTTATCTCCATGCAAAATTTCGTAAGGATCGGGCCATAAATGCGATCTGTATATGATATCCTGATATCCTAACTACTTAGTTTTGTTAGCTGTAGAAATATTACGAAATGTTTAATTCAAAATGAAAATATGCCAAAAATATGACAAAATTGAAAAAATATGAGAAAATTTTACAAAATCAATATTTTCATCTTTAGAGAGATATTTTTATGAGATTTTTTTAGACGCTTTTTCTTTCCTGCCAAGAGGCCGTTCTAAACTAATGAGAACTTTCGAAATCAGTTCAGCCTTTCTCGACATATAAGAGATTTTTCAAGCATATCTTCTTTGATAAACATATATATCGCACATATTTTGCTATATATCCGTTTTGTTGGATGTTAACATCAGTGTAAAGATCAGAAGTAACCTTGTCATGGCTTTGTGATTTCGCCGGGATTTAAAATATTCGCGGTTTAATGAAAAATTTTGAATTTTTTCAACACAAAAGATATGGTCTATTTTACCCGCTAAATGTTATCCGATGACCACCCAAATTGGTAGGCTTCTTCCCCGCCCTAAACTCTAGCTACATGCGAAATTCCGCGTCGATTGGTCTATAATTGCGACCTGTATAGCTACTGCAAAAACCTACATTTTTTCAGTATTTGGTCCATTTCAACCCCTAAACATTTGGCGATCATCTCCAAAAGAAATAGGGTTCTATTCTGACCCCAGTCCCACCTCCATTCTAAATTTCGTAAAGATCGGGCCATAATTGCGACCTGTAGAGTGATTACAAATTAACATGGACAGACGGACAGACGGACAGACGGACGGACGGACATACATAGCTAGATCGACTCAGCTCGGCGAGCTAGGAAGATCCATATATACTTTCCTATGTGGGAAACCAATATTTCGAGGTGTTACATAATTTTTGGGCCAATCAAACTTATAATACCCCCAACACATAGTGTTGTAGGGTATAAAAATGTAAAAATCATGGAGTTTGACTTTGTTGCAGTTTTTTATCTCACCCTGTATATTGGGAATCGAATTTCACCAAATTTTATATTTGCTTCCAGATTAAATTCAGTTAAAGGTACAAAAATCATCTTAATTTGGATTAATAATAACCATTTCGTGCACAATAAACGTGAAATCGAAAGAAGATATATATTGGAGATATATTCTAATCTGAGCCCATCGTGATGAAATTTTGTAGATCTCATATCTGGTACAAGATAATAATTTCACTTGAACTGGAACTATGGGTCTATATTTTTTCCTTCTGCATGCTTCAATTGTTTGCACAAAAACATAATACCACAATATGGCGTAGGGTGTAAAAATAGCTTAATCGCCCCATACATTGTTCTTCATATTTAACGACTATGATTCACCAAATAATATCTACTAATGATCGCAAAGTAAAGGTCGGTCCCGTACTATCATAATCTTTACTTACTTGTAATAAAATAACTTTGACGCACATTTTGTTGAAGAGATAAAAAGCTCAAAAAGTCAAATTGGATATGTAACTGACTTCTGAATCAACTACCAACTAATATGTCGACAAAAGCAAGTGAAGAATTTATTGATATATCGAAATACATCACAGAAAAATACTTCTAATCGCAAACAATTTACGAAATTCTGGCTCTCGGTTGCTGGGAAGTATCCTTGCCTGTTTGATGAAGCCATCAAATTCCTGCTCCCCTTTACTACTTCATACCTATGTGAGGAAGGATTTTCGGTTATGGTCAATGATATTACTAGTTTGGATATGTTATTTTTTAAAAAACCAATAGGTAGGTGGCAATTTTTTAAGTTTTTCAAGAGGGTCGCAATCCAGTAAAGTTTGGGAACCACTGGTATACAATGGTACCTCCCGACATTTATATGAATGGTTTATTTTGTTGTTCGTTAAATTTAGTTCTTAGTTTTAGTGTGACCGCGTTACATTATTTCGACATCATCTATTCAGTTCCGCCACCCCATAAATCGGTACTACACTTCAATGAAACCCTCTTACAATTTCCGTTCTCAAAAAATCAAGGCATTTCAATAAAGTTACTCAAATTTAAAAAAAAACAAGTAAGCAAAGGCTACAGTCGAGCGGGGCCGACCGTTGAATACCCTACAACACTATAATAAACCATACAGTTTATATAGGCGAAATACTCGACAGAATTCCACAAGATATTGTGACAAATAATAAAAGAAAACCATCAGGTTTCGTTCTCTATTTTTCGAATAATAGCAACTTAAACTAATTTGCTCATTTCCAATTTATTGGTAGATGTTGCACGTAAATGGTCTTCCTAGATCTAGAACCAATATTTCCCAAAGACCTATAACCTCTCAGAAGTGGCAAAAGATTAACATTTATTATTGGTTTTTGACTGAAACGCATCTATATGAGATACAGCCATTTGACTATATTCTTCAACGAAATCTTCTTTCCTGTATTTGTGAATTCTCCAAAAAGTCACTGGAATGGACATTTTCGTATTTTGTCTATAAAAGTTGCAAACTCCTTCACACATTGAATATTTTTGGATGGCCATCCAAAACTGCTTGGCTTTTGCAATGTGTGGTAACCCCCATTTAAATGTGCGTGAGGATCGGGCGACAATTTTGCAGTTGTTTGGTCCATTTCAACCCCTAAATATATGGCGATCATCTCCAAAAAGAGTAGGCTTCTATTCTGACCCTCATCTTATCCCCATGCAAAATTTCGTAAGGATCGGGCCATAAATGCGATCTGTATATGATATCCAGATATCCCACTACTTAGTTTTGTTAGCTGTAGAAATATTACCAAATGTTTAATTCAAAATGAAAATATGCCAAAAATATGACAAAATTGAAAAAAATATGAGAAAATGTTAGAAAATCAATATTTTCATCTTTAGAGAGATATTTTTATGCGATTTTTTAGACATTTTTTCTTTCCTGCCAAGAGGCCATTCTGAATTAATGAGAACTGTCGAAATCAGTTCAGCCGTTCTCGACATATAAGAGATCTTTCAAGCATATCTTCTTTGATAGACATATATATCGCACATATTTTGCTATATATCCGATTTGTTGGATGTTAACATCAATATAAAGGTCAGAAGTAACCTTGTCATGGCTTTGTTATTTCGCCGGGATTTAAAATATTCACGGTTTAATGAAAAATTTTAAATTTTTTTCAACACAAAAGATATGGTCTATTTTACCCGCTAAATATTATCCGATGACCCCCCGAATTGGTAGGCTTCTTCCCCGCCCTAAACTCCAGCTACATGCGAAATTCCGCGTCGATTGGTCAATAATTGCGACCTGTATAGCTACTGCAAAATCCGAAATTTTTCCAGTATTTGGTCCATTTCAACCCCTAAACATTTGGCGATCATCTCCAAAAGAAATAGGGTTCTATTCTGGTCCAAGCCCCACCTACATTCTAAATTTCGTGAAGATCGGGACATAATTACGACCTGTAGAGTGATTACAAATTAACATGGACAGACGGACAGACGGACAGACGGACAGACGGACAGACGGACGGACGGACATACATAGCTAGATCGACTCAGCTCGGCGAGCTAGGAAGATCCATATATACTTTCCTATGTGGGAAACCAATATTTCGAGGTGTTACATAATTTTTGGCCCAATCAAACTTATAATACCCCCAACACATAGTGTTGTAGGGTATAACAAGTAAGCAAAGGCTACAGTCGAGCGGGGCCGACCGTTGAATACCCTACAACACTATAATAAACCATACAGTGTCTACAAAATTTGGCAAACTATTTCACACATTGAATATTTTTGGATGGCCATCCAAAACTGCTTGGCTTTTGTAATGTCCGGTAACCCCCATTCAAATGTGCGTGAGGATCGGGCGACAATTTTGCAGTTTATTGGTCCATTTCATCCCCTAAATATATGGCGATCATCTCCAAAAAGAGTAGGCTTCTAATCTGACCCTCATCTTATCTCCATGCAAAATTTCGTAAGGATCGGGCCATAAATGCGATCTGTATATGATATCCTGATATCCTAACTACTTAGTTTTGTTAGCTGTAGAAATATTACGAAATGTTTAATTCAAAATGAAAATATGCCAAAAATATGACAAAATTGAAAAAATATGAGAAAATTTTACAAAATCAATATTTTCATCTTTAGAGAGATATTTTTATGAGATTTTTTTAGACGCTTTTTCTTTCCTGCCAAGAGGCCGTTCTAAACTAATGAGAACTTTCGAAATCAGTTCAGCCTTTCTCGACATATAAGAGATTTTTCAAGCATATCTTCTTTGATAAACATATATATCGCACATATTTTGCTATATATCCGTTTTGTTGGATGTTAACATCAGTGTAAAGATCAGAAGTAACCTTGTCATGGCTTTGTGATTTCGCCGGGATTTAAAATATTCGCGGTTTAATGAAAAATTTTGAATTTTTTCAACACAAAAGATATGGTCTATTTTACCCGCTAAATGTTATCCGATGACCACCCAAATTGGTAGGCTTCTTCCCCGCCCTAAACTCTAGCTACATGCGAAATTCCGCGTCGATTGGTCTATAATTGCGACCTGTATAGCTACTGCAAAAACCTACATTTTTTCAGTATTTGGTCCATTTCAACCCCTAAACATTTGGCGATCATCTCCAAAAGAAATAGGGTTCTATTCTGACCCCAGTCCCACCTCCATTCTAAATTTCGTAAAGATCGGGCCATAATTGCGACCTGTAGAGTGATTACAAATTAACATGGACAGACGGACAGACGGACAGACGGACAGACGGACGGACGGACATACATAGCTAGATCGACTCAGCTCGGCGAGCTAGGAAGATCCATATATACTTTCCTATGTGGGAAACCAATATTTCGAGGTGTTACATAATTTTTGGGCCAATCAAACTTATAATACCCCCAACACATAGTGTTGTAGGGTATAAAAATCAGTTTGTACACGATAAAATATCGATATTTTTTCTCTTCTGAAATGATATTATTCGTATAGTTCCACTTGCCCAACAAATACATAAAATCTATAAATAACGGTTTTGTCCGTTGTCGCTTTATCATATTAGAACTCGAAAAGAAAAAAAAACTTTTGTGTACTTTCGAAAATAGTAAGACAAAATGAAAAAAAATCATGCAATATAAAACATTACAATTGTTCATTCCACAAATTAAAATAAAAAAAAATAATTTTCACATTTTTAGGAGATTTTTTTTTTTTTTTTTTTTGGATTTTGTCCTTTTTTGCCAAAAGACAATTCTGAATTTGCCTAATCGAATATCAGACAAGCGTTTCTTCAGTTATAAATGGAGCAACTAACACAACTTTCTTTTATATTTATAGAGACAGATTTATCTTAAAGCGACATGTATTATATTATAACCAATGTTAATAATGAACAAGTTAAAAAGCACTAAGTTCGGCCGGGCCGAACTGTTAATACCCTCCACCATTTGCAACGAATTTGGAAATTTTAAAAAAATAAAATCCTTAAAAAATTTTGTTAAAATTTAAAAAAAAACGAATATAGCCGTCATATTGGGGTCTATACGAAGCGGACATACATTGGCATTGTTTGTCATAAGCCATTACCATATTCAAATTGGAAACTTGAAATAAACGGTAAATAATGTAGCTAAAATCATCAAAATATCGTATATAAAGAGGTGCCGTTAAATTGGAGCTGTGCAAAGACCTGGACCAGCATAGACAGTTTTCTGTCACAGGCTGTAGCATCCATTACGAACTTCAAATACCACATTTCAAACAATTTCGGTGGGTATTGTACCTAAAATCGTCAAAATACCGAATATGGGGAGGTACTGATATATGGGGCATATACGAAGACCTGGACCAGCATAGACAGTTTTCTGTCTTAGGGTGTAGTATCCATTTTGAGCTTCAAGTACCAAATTTGAAACAATTCCCGTGAATAATGTCGTTAAAATCACCAAAATACCGAATATCAGAAGGTACCGTTATATGGGGGCTATACGAAGAAATGGACTTGCACAGACAATTATCTATCTTAGACTGTAGTATTCATTACGAACTTCAAATACCAATTTTCAAACAATTCCGGCGAATAATGTCGCTAAAATCATGAAAATACCGAATATAGGGAGGTACTGATATATGGGGCCTATACGAAGACCTGGACCCGCACAGAAAATTTTTTGTCACAGACTGTAGTTCCTATAACGAACTTCAAATACCAAATTTGAAACAATTCCCGTGAATAATGTCGTTAAAATCATCAAAATACCGAATATCGGGAGGTACCGTTGTATGGGGGCTATACGAAGACATGGACTTGCACAGACGATTTTCTATCTTAGACTGTAGAATTCATTACGAACTTCAAATACCAATTTTGAAACAATTCCGGCGAATAATGTCGCTAAAATCATCAAAATACCGAATATAGGGAGGTACTGATGTACGGGGCCTATACGAAGACCTGGACCCGCACAGACAATTTTCTGTCACAGACTGTAGTTCCTATAACGAACTTCAAATACCAAATTTGAAACAATTCCCGTGAATAATGTCGTTGAAATTATCAAAATACCGAATATAGGGAGGTACCGTTATATGGGGGCTATATGAAAACGTGGACCTACATGGCCCATTTACGAACTTAACCTGCCTACTGGAAAAATAAAAATGTGTGCAAAATTTTAGCCATCTATCTCAATTCATTCGAAAGATAGCGTTATTACAACAGACAGACGGACAGACGGACATCGCTAAATCGACATAGAATTTTACGCTGATCAAGAATATGTATACTTTGTTGGGTCTGACATGAGTATTTCGAGGAGTTACAAACGGAATGACAAAGTTAATATACCCTCCATAGTATGGTGGAGGGTATAAAAAACGTAGTTGACTTCTGTCAAACTTTTAAATAATATTTTCCAATATATAATTCAATAATTGTGAGTAAACAATATATATTTCAATTTAGAGTTATTTATTTATTTATTTATTTTTTTTTTTTTGCAGAATATTTCAACTTTTCCAAACCACTGTAAAATAGTAATAAAATTTTTATTCTACAACGAAAGAGAGCGACGAAAAAACCAATAAAAATTAAAATGAATACGTTTATAAAATAATAATTCGATGCCATGGTTGGCTGAACTAATGGAAATGGAATGATTTTTTGAACAACGAATGGTGATTTAAGGCAATGATGTCGCCATTGAATACAAATCACAAAATCATTCAACAAAAATTGGCACAATGTTATGAGATTTACTCATAAACTAAGGCACAATGAAAAGTTCTATTTGAGATGTGGAATAAACACGGGAAAACAACATGAGGTTGTGGCGAAATGTGGGTGAATTTAACAGCAATCGAAATTGTATATTTGAAACAAGTTATGTTATGTTATGAAAATTTAATATAAAGTAAAGTATACACAAAACAAATAAAACCCACAAATAAGCAATGTAATTTTAGTCAGCAACATTATCCTAATACCTAACTAGCTAAATCCTCTAAAATACCATTAACCTGAGGTGATATGAGGCGACCATAATTTGGGCCCATACGGAACAATTTCCTCCGGAAATCCTTTTTACTATAGCTATAGAAGGATGCATGGGCTTATAGTGAAATTTTTTCGGTCACACTGTTTTTACCCACTAAAAAACCTCTGTTCAAAAATCGATAAGGTTGCAAGTTCGTAGCCAATCAGAAAATTTTAAAACAGTTCTTTAAGATATTTTCACAATAGTTGCTTGATTTTTTTATTTTTTTGACCTTGAAAACTTTTTCCTCACAACCTAAATTTTTTTAGTACGGCACTCATTACTTGGCAAAAAGTAAAGTTTGTTCTCTTGCAGTGTATTGTTATACCCTAATACACTATGTGTTGGTTGGGCCAAAAATTATGTAACAGCTCGAAATATTTATATTACTATCTCGCTGAGCTGAGTTGATCTAGTTGTGTGTCCGTCCGTCCGCCTGTCAATGTTAAATTGTAATTTCCTGATTTTGGAATTTATTATAGAACAATCGATTGAATTTTGGGTGGGGGTAGAGCTTAGAGCTGAGCAGAAGTTTACCAATTTGGATGATAGTCGGATAATATTTAGAAGGTGAAATGGACCAAAAACATTTGTGTACAAAAATAATAATAATGATAAGGTCATTTCTGACAGTAACATTGATGATGATTGCCAAGATATCGGATATATAGCAAAACATGTACAATATATATGTATAATAGAAAGGGATGTTAGTTACAACGCTTAAAACTCTAGAACAACTGAACCGATTTTTACAATTCTCACCAATTCAGAATGTTCTCTCGACAGATAAGAATAATATCAAAAAAATCGCAATAAAATATTGCAATTAAAAACTGAGTTTTTTTTACATTTTGTGATATTTTTTGTCATTTTGTTTACCGCATATTTTGTTATACCTTGCAACACTACATGTTGGGTGTATTATATACATGTCGCAATTATCGTCAAATATTTAAGAAATTTCGCTTGGGTTAGGGCCAAAATATAACACTATTGTTTTTAGAGATGATCGCAAAAAAATTTCTAGAGGTACCTCTGCCTCTGCATGAGGATAGGGATTTGGACGAAGACAAAATCATATTCATTACATTAAAAACAACAATGATTTTTTAAGTCCAATGGCGTGTCCAATATGTTATAGTTTTTTAGGGTATCACATCGTCGGCCCACACGACTTTATCCTTTGCTTAATTGTTTTAAATATATTAAAAATGCAGTATTGTAAAAAGAAATTTTCACATTCTATTCCCTTCCAGACAATCGCTGTGGCGGTACCCCTTTCATTTATTATTGGTAGGCGTGAGTATGATTGGGCTAAATAAAAAAATATATTTTTAAGCAGCAAGTTTAAGCTACAAATTTGGTCAACCTGACCTAACGTACATATGACTGTATCATGCTGGGTACGTATACAAGTCACTGATTGTTAATTTAGGAAATCTGGGCTTCTCCCATTTTCGTAGTGGATAAAAATATGATTTATTTTATGATTTTATTCCACTGTAATATACATTTGGAGTCTTTCAAGGCCCTAATTGATTAAGATCTCCGACATTTTTAGTCTGTTTTGATATAGTCCATGTTTTATACCTTAACATGTGACTTATTCAGTGAATTAAGGCCTAGTTTATAATATTCAAACTTCCCATACTTGCGAAAAAATTAACTGAATTTGTAAATATTTACAAAAATGATTTCAAATCATTCAAAATGAGACGATATAACGATATAATCTCATTCGTTTACGGCACAAGCTAATATACCCACTACTTCACCGTATATATGACTTGATTCCGAGTCTTACATAAATACAGGATGTGCTGCTGAAGAGACATTAGACTTCCATTACGACTGGAAACGGATGTGCCCAACAAAATATTCACAGTACCTACTTGGCACATGTGACGCTGCTTCCCTGCAAAGAGAATTTGAACAACGTTGTCGAAAAGGAAAAATATCATCGATTTCAAGGGACACACTTTGCATACTTTAATCGAACGCAAAAAACTCGAGCAAAAAAGACTGCAAAACGCACTAACAAACCAACAACTACCTGTTTGTGAAGGTTTCCTTCAAATCCACAAAACTGTAAAAATGATTTTTTGCAAATTCACAGGCTGTATATCATGGCTATTCATTTACTCTTTCTTGCCGGCAAACTGATTTTGAATGATGAAAAGAGAGATATACACTTATTACACCCCAATCATAAATCTTAACAAAGAGGAGGAGTTTTCGCCTAGTAAAAAGGGACATAATATGCTTCTCTCTCTCTTTTACTCTTGCAACGCCATCCTCATTCGAAAGACCGGCAAAATGATTTACAGTTTTCGAATATGACCAGAAAAAAATAATCTCAGAGAAAAGAGAAACCAAGAGAATAATTTTCGTTCATGTTGGAGCCGAAACAAGTGCCGCCGTCATCATACACATGAAAATTATTTTTTTTTCGTGGGGGGAAAATAAAACCGGCTTTTTTGTGTGGATACCAAAGACGGAATAAAAGTTCGAATGCTAAGACTGCCACACAATCATAATATCGGAAAGAGTACGTTTGACGGCGGTCGTCTATCCAACGAATGTGTGTTCATTTGGCGATTTTTATTAAGAAACGCGTTAAAACGTGAAAACAATTTCAACGGCGAAAATACCTTACAAAAATATAAAAATAATAATTGTAATAAAGGGCAACGTATATTTGCCAGGTATACATTGGTGAAAGTGAAATTTTCCTTCAATAAGAAAAGAAAAGAAACCACAAAAAGTAATACCTATATGCAATATTCGTGCAATAAATAATATAAACCTATTAAAGGTGCAGTGCAAAAATAATGTATTTTTGTGTATTTTTTGATTATAGCACAAATATACGTTTTTAAAATGGATTAAATGCAATAGCCACGTCATGAACAATAAAGTGAAATACTCCTTAAATAATTAAAACAAATGATCTAAAAACTAAAAAAAAAAATTAATCGCATAAATTGTTTGATACTTATTGCGAAACAAATGAATATTTATGAGCAAATATTTATATTGCGACGATTTGTTGATTCTCAAACCATAAACGTTGATAAAGTTGAGACTACAATATAGTTTGCTATAGCCTTTGATTGGAATTATAACTACTTTTTTACAAACTCAAATCAAATTTTTTGAATGTTAGAAACATGAGACAGAAATAGATATATACGTTGCGCATCTTAAAGGAACTGATAAGAGTCAATGGTGTTATTATATTATTATATAAAAGATCATTCCAAGACCTTTCTTCGTAGAAATGTCACATATAAACCATTTTCGACAAAAATAAAATTTTAACAGTTGGATGTTGCTTTCATAGAACTTTCAAAATTTTTCTTTGTTTTTTAGATTTCTTCAAATCTTTTGTTGTTGGAAATCAAGAAATATTGTAGTAATACGGTGGTAACGCTTATATTTCACCTTATTTAGGGAATAAATAATGCGTATTACTCTAGGTGGTTTGTTTCTAGGTTAAATCATTTGAAAATTCATGGGATAATTCACACTTGTTATACTCTTCACCATAGTATGGAGGAAATACTAAATGTGTCATTCCGTTTGTAACACCTCGAAATATACATTTTAGACACCACAAAGCATGTATATTCTTGATCAGCATAAAATGTCGGTTTAGCGATGTCCGCCCGTCTGTCCGTCTGTGGAAATCACTCTAGCTTCCCAACGAAATGAAGTATGTTGATAACATTTTACTCAAATGTGTATTATGTCAGCAGGACTTTTGGTATTAAAAATGGGTCATTTAGGTCCACGTTTTGGTATAGCCCCCAAATAATGGTACCTCCCATTTTCGGTATTTTGGTGATTTAAGCGACATTATTCACCGGAAATATTTGAAATTTTGTATTTGAAGCTTGTAATGGGTACAACAGCCTATGACAGAAAATTGTCTGTGCAGGTCCACGTCTTCGTATAGCTCCCATATAACGGTACCACCCGATATTCGATATTTTAATGTTTTAATCGACATTATTCTTCGGAATTGTTTCAAATTTGGCATTTAAAGTTCGTGCAGGTCCACGTATTCATATAACCCCCATATAATGATACTCCCGATATTCGGTACTTTGATGATTTTAGCGACATTATTCACCGAAATTGTTTCAAATTTGGTGTTTGAAGTTCGTAATGGTTACTACAGCCTATGACAGAAACTTGTCTGTGCAGGTCCAAGTCTTCGTTAGCCCCAATATAACGGTACCTCCCGATATTCGGTATTTTGATCACTTAAGCTACTTAAGTTTCGCATTTTTATATTGTAATCGTTCCAAATGGTGGAGGGTATTCAAAGATCGGCCAGCTAAACAAAAAATAAAAAAGAAATCAATAAAATACATATATCATTATTTTGCTAACACTTTTAGTGTCCTTCAAAGCGACGGAGGCAAGTTTTGGGTCAATATATACAAGGGCCTAGTTGTTTTAAGAATTTTTTAAAACAGATGTAATTACAATGTGACGAAATGTATTCAGGACAACATAAAGGCTTAAATATTTCATAGGGGTGTTTGGCGTATAATGGACTGATTTGTCCTTAGCTAAATCACAAAGCTTTTTTCTGATAGAATATCTCTACTCCAGACGACTTTATCATACAAAATATTGAAATTATGAACCCAAAGTTCACGGATTCTTTACAAAGATAAGAAATATTACAATGCCTAAAACAATTTTTCATTAAAACATCAGTAATATAACAAATGACCATCAATATCCCATGTTGCATTTCTTATCAGTAAGTTTAAAGTGACAAGACTCCAACTTCCAGTTTGGTGCCTTCAGTTGGACCATTTTCAATATACTTACTACTTCATCGTATATATGAATTGATTTCGAGTCTCACACGAATACAGGAAGAAGTCATTAGACTTCCATTACGTCTGGAAACAGATGTACCCCACAAAATATTCACCGAATAATATCCTTAATTTAATGTCCAACTGATAATTATATTTATTCCAAATTCCATATTTGGGAGTAAAATTAACTTGACAATATTATGAAAGTAAGGATATATTTTGAAGATCTTATTTTCCAATTTTCATTTTTAAATATTGTTATATATTAACTTTGTTTATAACTAACACATTTGTCATACATAGGTAAAATTCGGAATTAGTTTTGCTCTCTTCAATTATTGAAAAACATATGAAATGAGAACTTCCTTTCGATGTTCATATATTCAACATTATATTTATATAAATCAGATAATTCTTGGAATTCTTCAAATTCATCTGACACTAAAATCAAATTTCAAAAATCTTAATTGAAGTTTTAACAGTTATTTAATCAATTTTGTTTTGTTCCACAATATATTAAGTCAAATTCCAAAAATATTTGATCTGAACCCGCCAGAAACTACTGACTACACTTTATTTTTTTTTTTTTTAAGTTACTTTAAATGTCCAGAACTTCCCAATTGAAAAAAATAATAATATATTCTGAACTTCAGACAGAATTTGCCAATGTTAAGTACACTCCTGTTAACTACATTAACAAATAGTCTTGTATAATATTAAAAAAAAGATACAAAAAACATCGAAATTCTACTTTGCTAAAAAATCATGAAAATTAAACAACATTGAACATGACAACTGGAGAATCGAGTATACATAAATCTTCTTTGTAGCCTTATGTACTTGTAAAATTCCTTTTAACGATTAAGTTTATAAAGAATGAAATCTGTTTATGTTTGCTTCTCATTTGCCTTTGACGCAGTCCTTTGACAAATTTCATAGTGTCTAAATAAAGTCTGTGTATAATAAACATAAATTATTATTTTCATAAAGCTAAAGAATAATTAATTTAAAATTTTGTAGCTAATATTTAGAAAACTAATAAGTAGCAACTTTTTAAAATAAAAAAATTATAAAAATAATAATTAAAAATACAAATACAAATTATTTTTTAAACATTTTCTAAATCTCTAACTCAAAATTTTTTATAATTATTTCTGAAAAGTATTCTAGATCATTAAAATATTTACATATCTCGAATATGGTATTGGAAAAATTCGTACGGGGGAACTATTAGATGTCACCGGTATCGCAAAAAATGATGTGACGTTGAAAACATTCTTGTAATAAAGCAGACAAACCAACAAAAACTTTAAAAGATAATATATATATATGCATCTTCTACGAAATACTTTATATGAAATGTATCTGGAAATAATCTTATTTCTCATCAAAATTTTGCTCCTAAATCTTTTAAATTTGAAAAAATCTGGAATTGTCTATTTCTTTTTCGGTATATGAAATGCGTAGTGCTAAATATCCACATAAGATACTTTCCGAAAAAGTCAAATAATTAATTAATTAAGTTTTAAAGACGTGAACCTTCTCCACTTTCTGTTATACTCACATATCATATTTATTAATTTATTTCGTTTAAATATGATACATTAAACAATCTGTATATTTTTCAAAAGTAATCTGCAAAATATTTTGCAGCCATTTGAGTTCGTGTTGTATTGTCTTCCTTTCCTTATAACATCATTATATCTATCGATACGTTTCTTTATAATATCTGCGACAAATACAATATCAGTATATGCTGTGATTTCATATTTCACGTCCAAATATTTTAAATCCATAGATTACTAATAGAGATTTAGGTATGTGTAAAATAATTTAAACGTTTTTGTCAAACAAAATACTTGTCAACACTTTTTCAACGGGCCAAATCCAAAAAGCTTTGTTGTTCCAATAAACTCCATAATACACCATAATTTTCTTCTTGTGATTATCTTAAATACGTCAATATGATAATTCCAACATTATGACAATCAATTTTCAACTTGTGGCTTTTCGAGACATTTTTAAGTCACACTACTTTAAGACATTTTTAACATTGAAATTTTCTTCGTGGCTCTAAAAATAGACTAAATGTGGTCCGTCAACATGCACATAATAGAGTTGTCGTCCGCTTACTCAAATTTCAATAAGAAGAAGAAAACAACTATGTGAATGACAAATTTATTAAAAAGAATTTCGAAGATTTGACCCCGAACAACCAGACAAATTCTTTTCATTGAGCTAGTGGCCAGCCTATTCGAAATCTCATTGAGCAAAAGATCAACAAACAATAAGTAACCACAATGGGCACACCGACAGTGTACGTGTGTTGAGATAAATTCGAAATTCACAAACATGTTCTCCCAGTCACTAACTCTCAATGGTTTTCATTGTGAGAGCACATCTTGCCCTCTTGTTGCATGCATGAATTAGGGAAGAAACGTGTTTTTCGAACTTCGGCTTCTCTCAGCGGAAATTCCTTCTCCCATGTTCGATTAGAGCGGAAGAAGAATAAAACAAATGGCCACCCTTCAGTTGGGTGCGAGTGTAAAGAAATGAGAGAGATTGATGTATGCTTGTTTGCCATTGGCCCATTAAGTGGGCTGTTGCCTTTGCTTGGTGTTTTTTTATGACTGTTGCCTATCTTTTCTGTTACATGGCGTTTTATGGGGATTGCTACCAGTGCTCGAACTAAAAAATGTAAATTGGAATGAAGCTTAATGTCTGTTTAATAGGGAGATACAATAAAAATGAGCGTTTGCGTAGTTGTTGTATATTTCCCTGACTGAGAATGGGCCCCGATATGTGTGAGTAGGATAGTATGTTATTGTTGTTGGTTTTGTTGCTTGTAGCCGTTGTTGTGTTTATTTTTTTATTATTGATGCTCTGATATTTTTGATTTGAATTATAACCAAATAGTCAAAGTGAAACATTGGCGCTTTGAGCACGTCCACGCGGGTAAAACAAAGCACAACAAAACCACCAACAACAAACAAACACCTTACATTTACAAAAAAGTAATAAATTATTTTTATTTTTTATTCCTTGGTGTTCTTCTTCTATCGCACGATTGCAATAAAACATAACAACAATTAATAATAAATAAAAATATAAACAAATACCTACCAACCTATATGGAAAAAATATTATGAAATAAAAAAATTTTTGTTACTTACCAATAAACAGTGAATGGGCATTTTTTAAACAAACAAATTTGATTAATACCTATCACAAAAAAAGTGATAAATTATTTTGTGAGGAAATTTTGAAAAGTCAACGGGAGTAATCTGCTGCTCGCTCGTATCTAGACATTATAATCATCATGCTAATGCGGTGGATTGTTAACAAAGTGTTTTAGTGGTTCATTATTGATGGCGATTAAAATGAATTTTCTCGCTGATGAGTGATCATAAATCTACCATGAAATCTTTGAGGGCATGCTGTTGATAATGATAATGATTTATAGACACACAGGGAAATTATAGAACAACATCAACTGCAAATTAAGCTAAAAAGAAACAGAAATACAATTAACAAAGTGATAATAAATTCAGTGATTTATTAAACAAATACAACGCAAGAAAAACTCATGGCCACAGTTATTCTATCTGGCTGACAGGTAGCAAAGGGTCAAGTGTCCCTGATATCTCTGCACCGGAAGATCGCCTTAGCTAATGTTAATCCAATACACGAAAATTAAACCCCTTAAAAGTCAAGGATTAAGTGAAAAGCAAGTGTAAACCTAAAGGGATAAACTGCAATAAAATTTTCAAAAGTCATTATCTTTTGTGTGCTATTGACATTATGACAGATCAACAAAGGGCAGTGAGATTAAAATCTAAATTGCAAAAACAATAAACATAATAAATAACACTAGACACCATACGAGCACCACCAACAACACAAAGTAATTGTAGCAAAAGTGTAAAACTTGTCATCGTCGTTATTATTGGCAAAAATTTATGACTTTCCTGTGGACTTTAAACCAGAGCACAGACTAAATTGCAACAGCAACAATAAACAACGTTTAAAATCACCACCACAACCACTACCAACACATTTTAAATTCCAATTCTATTCTAAACGGCACAAACACACACGCAATAATTGCCGGCATTGAATGCAGTTTTCAACTCTTGCACACACATACACCGATATGTATTCGCTTCTCGAAAGGGCACAATAAACTCTTTTTTCACCTATTTTCAACTCTATGATGATAGTCGATTCAAGACTTTAAGACCTCAGCCTAGTGGAAAATCCAAACGTCTCAACAAAACCAAACATCATCTGTTCATGTGCGTATCGATCGCTGTTCTACGAAGCAAACAAAATAACGTCGGCAATTTTATCTGTGTCGATCATCGGTCTTATGGCCTTTTTTTAATTCGTATTTTTCGGACATTTGTTGAGAATTGAAAAACCACCGGTTTTATATCAAAATTCGTATACAATTTTTAGAAAGAAAGAGAGAAAGGAAGAGAACAAGTAACAAACATTTGTGTGAAAATACAACCTGCCGTCGCAAGAGTCATCATTGTTTTTGTTTGTTTCCCCCCGTTGCCATTGTGTTAATTGATTTATGGCCTGGAAACCCATGGAAAGTCAAAGACATGGACAAATGTAATATTAGCGACAGGTTTTGTGAAATTCTATAACAATGTTGTGGACCATCAATGCGGGAATTAAAAATTTATTATAGCACTTGAGTGGTGATTTTTCGTTTTAGAAAAATGAAATTAATGTCTGCTGCAATTGAAACGAAATACAACATACTTATTTGTTAGTGCAAAAAAGAAAATATTATTAAAAACTTCAAAGCGAAACACGAATAACCACACATTCCTTGAACAAAAAAAAAGTATTAAACATTAAAAACAAAAAAAGGAAACATCAATATATTTTAATATCATCGTTAAAGTTGGATATTTACGGAGAATCATCTTGAATTGGTAAGTTTGTGAAAAAAAAAAAACGAGAAAAAATTAAATTTGAGATTAGAAAATTAAGAAATTAATTAATATACGGAAAAAGTGCGGAAAAAGTCATAAGAATCATTTCTAATACATTTCACCCATCATAGCCATATTTAAGAAATACAAATCAATCGATACCTCTCCTGATTCCAACAAAAATTCTTTCGAACCTATCAATAAATATTAAATTCAATTAGTGGGAAATACCACGTTAAAAATACGAAACCTTTTTTTTAACGGGATTTGATTAGATTTATCTTAACTAAATGATCGGTATCCTTTCCAGTAACATCGCTTCAAGATTTCAATTTTTTTGTACAATAATATTATCTGTGAAAGTAAATGTCAATAAATGTAAATTTTTCGTCCAACGGGTGCGTTAAAATTTGGAGTTCAGCAGTTGTCAAAAATGGAAAATAACCATATTTCTTTTTCTCAAAAAATATCCACTATAGCATTTTTCAGAAAAAATCCTAAACTTGATATCAAACTACACATAGTTTGGACAACGTTGGTCCTCCCTAGTTCCCCATTTCCGATTAGTTTTACACATATTCTAAAATATTTACTTTTTCATTCTTAATATTTTCTCTCAGGGTGTAAAAATTATCTGAAAGTATGGAAAATTTCTACTAAATAACTCAATATTTGAAAAATTAGTTTCAATGCGCTAATTAAAAATTCGAAAATGAAAATTTTAAGAGTAATTTTTTTAGTAAAAAATGGATCTGGAATATTCTTATAATAGTAATATATTGTCACTAATAAACGACAAAGTACTTCCAAAAATTTAGCATTTTTATTGCAGATAGTTAATCTAATTTCAATTAAAAATTAAATTTTTCAATTAAATATTCAAATCAAAATATATCCTAGCCTGGGAAGTTTAAAATGCTATAGCACAATTATTTCAAATATTCAAAATATTTCATTAGTTTTTGAAGGCAAAATATGTATGTTAATACAATTTTACCGATATTATGGTATTTTTTAGAAAACCACATGATACATATTTAAATTCGGTTGGAACTCTTTTACCAGTTCATTTAGTTCAAAAGTTCTAATGATACCCCCAAAACAGTTACCGTTCAAAAAAAAATTGCAAAGATTCAACTAATTGAAACCATGAAAAGTTGGATTACAGCCTTAGTCGAGTTGTAAAAAACGTAAACCAAAAATGCCTTTATCAGATTATTTCAAGATCCATCGTAAATTAACTTTAAATGTTACCCTAATGTTATATATCAAGTCGAATCAATATTCTTTTTATGGCTTTCAGCATTATAGCAAATTAGTATTCATCGTGGGTTAAACACATTTAGCGCATTTATAAAATCTTAAAATCAATGGCAAATATTTTTTATATCCTACACTTTCAAAAGGCAGGTATATTAACATTGTCATTCCGTTTGTAACAGAAATAATCGTCGTAGACGCCATAAAGTATATATATTCATATTCGGCATAAAATTCTAAGTCAATTTAACGATGTCCGTCCGTTTTGTTTGTCTGTTGAAATCACAGAAAATTGGCAGAGCAATTTGCATTGTGCCTAGGATGGTTGGTATTAAAAATGAGATATAGGTATATAGCCTCCATATAACGGTACCTGCGGATATTCGGTATTTTGATGGTTTTTGCCATATTTTGCTAAAGATTTGTCTAAAAATTGGTATTTGTAGTTCATTTGGTATAGCCCCCATATGACGGCACCTTCCGATATTCGGTATTTTGATGATTTTCCCATATTATTCCCCGGATTTGTCCAAAAATTGGTATCTGTAGTTCGTAATGAGTTCTAACCCCTGTGGCGGAACATAGTTTGGTATAGCCCCCACATAATGGCATCTCTGGATATTCGGTATTTTGATGATTTTTGTCTAAAAATTGGTATTTGTAGTTCATAATGTGTTGGCGCAGAACATTGACAATTTAGGCCCACGTTTTCCTAAAGCGCATATATAACGATACCGAACGTTACTAGGTATTTTGATAATCCTAGTCACATTTAACCACGAAATTATTTCAAATTTAGTATTTAAGAAGGCCCTTGAAGTATATAATTGTCTCTACAGGTTCCCGTTTCGGTATGGCCCCTATACAACGGCCTCACCCACTGTATGGTTTTTTTGACAAGTTTAATAGCGTTATCCAAACAGTCTTACTGGTATTTGTACTTTAAAGCGGAACACGCTTGAATTCATATACTTTTGTATAAAATGTTCCCTTTACCCAATGGTGGAGGCCTTTCCGAACTTAATGTTTTTTTTACTTGTTAATTATTTTTATGTTCCTTAAACGTCGTTGGATATTGTCTTTAATTATTACCTAAGGGTTTGATGTTAATATTCACATCAATTTCTTCCGATAATACAAATTACCCAAATTTTATACTGGTTTAAATGTCCAATAAAATATCTCCACATATCTAGTCCTCCAAATTCGTTTAACTTTAGTGTTGTCTATAAAATTTCCTCCCCTCCCACCTTTGTCACTCTGGAAATTACAATCATTTCCAAAGCTTAAATATTAGTAAGTCACGGTCCCTCCCTCCACTAAATGCTAACAATTGCTTGGCCTTTCCTGCCAAACCACATATTGTTTGACTATTTAACAACCAATATATCATGTCTTGTGTCATGGAACCTTTCAACCAAATTGTTAAATACATTTATGATTTTGTTTTCTTTTATAACAGAGTCCTTTTTATGATTGGCTTGAATTCGTTGTATTTTTTTCATATTTATTTTTTGGCATATGAAAAAGGCAAGAAAACCATTTATTTTATTTATTACCATGTTTTTTTTTGTTCCCCAATGGAACAACCAAACAACAACTGAGACCCCTCCTAAACATAATGAAAAGTAACAAATATTATTCTCAATATATAATATTTTAACTTTACATATTCACAAGCTAGAAAAGCCCAGTAGCAAATTGCAGTAACATTTATTTTGTTTTGGAGACCTCAAACGAAAAAAAAAGAAAACCATTTCAATAGGGAAAAATAAAAACACGCAAGCTAGAATAAAAATGAAAAACATTATTGCACGAGTTCCACGAGACTCTTCATATTCTTAAGATGGCGTTTTAATATATTCATATTTTATACAACAACAAAATTCAAGTATGAAAACAATAACAACAATAAGGAAAAACATGTGAAACAAAAGCCAAAGGAAAAACGCGTAAACTTAGTTCTCTTTACAGGCACAAATCACTCAGTTTGCCAGGCATCTAGTCAGTCAGTCAGTATGACTGTCTGTCTCTTGTGGTGTAGGTACAATAAGTGCCGGCCTACATTTATTTAACTGTCAAATGTGTGTATACACTTTGTCTCTTTTTTTTCTTTGGAGTAAAAAATAAATTACTATGAGCACAATAGCTTAAACAGCAAAAACAACAAAATTTGCCAAAGCTTCAAAATAACACCAACACCAACTGCAAATGTAAAAAAAAAACAAGAAAACGCGATTGTGGTGTCTCGTAGCCATGCCATGAAAATTGGTTCCAATCTTCCTTACATTTACATAGGAATGTATATCTATGTGTGTTTATAAGTTTTTAATTTTGTTAAATTGTTTTTTTTCTGTAGCCACTAGAATATTTTGACCTTCATATTTATTCTAAATAAATAATTTTGTTTTACAAAAAAATTAGATAAGATGGAAATTATTAAATTAAAATTGTAAAGGGATGTTTTAGTTGAACAACTTATATGGGAAATAGACTTAATGCCTTTTAAATGGTCAGAAATGAATAATAAATTTTGAATTTAACAAGTTGAATATTATTATAGTAAATTATTATAGTAAATATAAGAATAAGCTAGGAAAATGGTGATTTCATAGCTTGGAAATATTCTCATCTGTACTTAACACTTATTCTGTATAAAAAAAGAATTATGAAATTGTTCCAAATTTGCCAAAAAATAAAATATAAAAATTAGTAACCAAATACTAAGGGGAATTCTTAATTTCAATTTCCTGGCCTCAACTGAAAGGCTATACTATTATGACGTTTTAATATTTTACATCCAAAAATTTACAAGTTATAGAGAATTTAAAGCCCTTTGGATAATTTTAACTTATCAATACTACCCAAATTTCTTTTCTACTTAAAAAATGATTAACATGCTTCTAATCTCAATAATTCCGTATCATTAATGTCACTGTCTATCGATATAGTAGTTTTGTAAGAAATTATTTTCGCCAAATTTAGAAGATTTCGTTGAATAGTTTTGAATTTATATGGTTCTATGTCTGTTATTTAAAAATAATTACCGTTTGAGAGGAAGATGCCAAACCAACATTTCCGTATTACCTTCAGTAAACTGAATTATATAAATGTATGAAAAATATGAAAACATTTTTTTGAATTATGAGACATATTTTGAATACTTGAATACTTCAATGCCATGTGGACTCTTGGACCATAAGGTCGACGTAAAACCAATTTTATTATTATTTAGGTGTCTCTAATATTCGATTATATACTTATATAGTCGGGGTTTCATTAGGAAGAATCAATTCTCGACAATTATAAGTTTAACTATTGTACTGAATGATACGCCGCTTTGGAACCTAGGGGGTTTACAACAGTAAATCGGCTTTATAACTAATTTAAAGAATAAAATAGGGATTGTTGTTATGTGACTTTACTTTTATTGTATGTTTTGCAAGGGTTTTTAAGGTTTTATAGTCTTAATAGATATTATGACACTTGTTTATAAGGGAATATTCTAACAATTAAGATTTCAAAATATTAAATAACAGACACTTCAGATTCAGAGAATAAGGCTAGGGGCTACAGAACAAACAAAAAATCGGCACGTCCCTTTACATTGGTACATGGGATGTCAAACAGTGGACCAACATTGAATATTTCCCAAAATTTCTTGAGTTTTAGCTTGCTAATATGAGGATCACATTTTTAAGATTTTATTTTCATTTCTCTTTTTAGACGACCTTTTTTATAGCCATTAGAAACATAAATAGAAAAAATTTAAAAATGAGCCATATTGGAATCTTTCACGGAGTATTCACATTCTGGTAGAATTTGAATCGCTCTATTACACCTAGGACTTAAAAATACCCTTTAAAATTTTCAAAACATTTTACATTGGGAGTTACCAAATGATCTGTATTGTAACTATACCCAGGAAAACACGAAGTATGGAATTTAAATAGTCCAATGTTCAATCCCCATCTTTCTAGATACACAAATTTTTTGACAAATTTCAAGTTTGTAATTTTTTTCCAGCACACAAACAGTTGGACATAGCTTACCCGACTTAGAGGTTTATTCTGATCTGATGAATAAACATATATGCTTAATGGAATATCAGGCAATTATTTGGGAGCGGTACCAACGGAATGACTAAATAACGTAATTTTATAAATACATTCTACTTTTCCTGCATGTGTTTGAATTGAAGCAGTTTTCCAAAAAGCTATTCAAACAGAAAATTAAATAATAAAACATTTAAAAACCTATAAATTATATATAAACAAGGCTCCACCTCATTTGTCTCTAAAACGCACAGTTGAGAAATAAATAAAAGGAAATAAAACAAACAACTACAATACAAATATGCCTACGCATATTAAAAAAATTGCGTGTCTCTTATCTCAAACTAGAAGAATTTTCACTTCATTAAAGTGAATACAACCCAAAATGTCAGGAAAACTAACATTCCTAACACACATAGTGCTGGCCTTAGGGCCAATAATGAAATAATTAAGAGTAATGGGTAGAGAAAGAGAAAAAATATATGCTCAAACAATAACACCCCATCTTGTGGTTGTCACAAAAACAGAAACGCGTACAAAAAATATAAAAGCAAAGGAATAAAAAAATATATAAAAGAAACCAAAACAAGAATAACTTGATTCTAATTAAAATAAATTCTAAACATGAAACTTGAATCATCAATAGTCACCTAGATTGTGGGTCGTAACCAACATTCAACATTCTGGGTAACTGGCGAAACAACATGTTATAAATGAAATTGGTTAGTTAGTTAGAGGTTGAAAACAATATGGCCCAAATGAATGAAATAAAGAAATACCAAAGAAAGAAAAACAAGAGAAAGGAAACTACCTATGGCTGGCATGAAAAAAAGTTATGGCGTGTTAAACACTTAGCATTACAATGTCTGGCAAGATGACGTTTGATATAAATTTTGTATATGCAAGGGCTGGTCGAACCCCCTGCTGCAAAGGCTTTAGCCCCAAAGAAATATTTTCAACATTTTTTTGCCATCAAGAACCTAATTAAGTTTTTGGTTTTGTATGCCCACATATCAAAAGGTGGCAAACAGTGGCTGAATTGTTCATTGTTTAGTCCAAATTGTTTTAAACTCGAATTTTCCAATAGAAATATTTCAAATTTTGTTGTTTACCTATGACTTTGAAAGTATAACAGCAGTAGGGTCTGAATTACCATGGCAAACAGCATGGCGTGTTTTTCTAATACCACTCTAGGTAGCTATTTCAATTGTGTTTGTTTTTATGGCAGCCTAATGGTGGCCAGTTGGAAACTTTTTTTAGTTACTCTAACTAAATTTGAATGAAATTCTAATTTCCATTGCCATAAGACACACAGAAGGACTTAAATGTTTAGTCCGCCTGTGTGTCCAACATGTGTATTTATGCCTTCTCCACATTGTTTTAAGCCGTTTATGAGTAAACTCAAAACATTAGACCAACATATTACGTCAAACCGGTCCCTTGTGAAACAGCAACTAACTACGGGGGTTTTTCAATTTCTTCGCCAAAACGAAAGGGATTAGCCCTACAACAACAACAATAATAATAAGGCACTTGATGTAGGTTGGACTTGCATTTATCGCTACTATAGGGACCCGCTGTCGCCGTATGTCTGTCTGTGTGTCTTCTGTGTTTTTGAAATCGAAAGTGAATGCAGTTTCACTTTCACTATAAAATGTTCTCAGCAAGGGAAAAAAGAAAACACATGTGTTAAATAAACATCTTCCCTAGTTTTGTGTGACTCCTGTTGTTGTTGTTGCTGCGTAGAGTGTCTGATTGTCAAAACTATTGCATAATGTAGGTACAACAAATACCAGAGAAAACAACAGCAGCAGCAGTTGCAATTGAATGGCCGACCGACCGATCTCAAAAGAAAAGCGGCATATTTTGTGTGCCCTTTAACTTAGAAGAGGTTCAATAGTTTGAACTAAGTCAGTTAGTCAGGCTCTTTAAATTGAAATTCCTGGGGTGTTAATTGCCTTGATAAAAACACTGGGAAGTTGTTTCCTAAAACCAACAAAATTCCTACATATGCAGACCAGCGTTGGAAATTCATAGACAATTGTGAGATATCCCTTTTTAGCGACAAAGGTTTCTCAATGCTTTGTGGGTTAATTAGATCAACGGATTTTGATAAGAATTCATTTCAACTTTCTCTTTTTGTTGTAATGTCTTGTAGATGTAATTTTTACGACTATCCCAACTATCGTTTTAACTTCCTTGACAATATTTGCAAAGCTAGGCATTGACGATTCAAACGCATTTCCAAAAATAAGGCTCTGTTTAATATTAGAACCATTATTATAAGTTCCCTTTTTGGTTGAATTTTTCGAAGGGGTTATTAGCATTTGGAAAAACCTCAATAAGGTATAAAATGGATCATCTCACCTTTGGATAACTAAAATGGATTTATCAATCAGCCATGTGTACTTTTTTTATTTTCGTACAACGATTTCAATCTCAGTTATGTTTATTGAAAGCCCATCTGGTTATCACCTACGAGGAATGGAGTACATATTTTTGCATAGATCAATTGCAGCTTTTCAGTAAACTCTGAGGAGGTGTCAAAACTTTAAATCTTGGTCCTTAAATAATATTTGAGGACTTTATAATGCAAAATTGGACTTTCTTCCTATAACAAAAACTATGAAACTTATATTTAAAAATCAATAAACGATCAACACCAAAACATCTCCCAAAAGCCCCGACAGTAGCAAACCCCAACAATCAAATAATACAAAACTATAATTAACACTCCCAAAAACACAATGCAACAAATTCCTTTTTTCATTCATTGATGGGTGGGTATTTACAACGATGTTTTCTTATTTTTTAAAACAACAACATAAATATTCTTCTTCATAACCTAACCCAACAAATCCACAAACGAATAAACAAACAAACATAACCAACAATAAACAACTAAACCATAAAGATAAATGTCATAAATCATCAATGTATGGAATATAAGTAAATGCTTCTTCCTACTTCTCTCTCTCCGCCGCCCAACAATCACTCGAGACACACTCTCCTTTACGGTAACCAGCGAACAGCATGAGTAGCTAAGTTGACCTCGAAAGAAAAAACACGAGATAATATGACACACAAAGAAGAACACACAAAAAAACCGCAACACAAAAAACAATAACTAGCAATTATCATTTTCATAATTATTACATAACAAGCCCACTTGAGCAGTACACAGAACCCCGACTAGATAGTACACAAAAGGGCAACCATGAAATATGAACACAATTACATTCATATCTATAATTGAAAGTGTGTTTGTGTGCGATATGTATAGGCTGCCAACAATAAAAAGGACAAAGGACAAATAGTAAAATGCCACAACAGCAGCAACAATCATAAATGTCATACGCATTGTGGGAAAGAGATAAAGCAGCAAGGCCGTCGTAATTAGTATGCTCACTGCCATTAAAACAGTGATGTAAACTTCAACGCTTTAGAAAAACGTTAGTTTTCCCAATATTCGTCTGAACTGTAGTTGGATTATTTAACATATTTTTTGAGTTACCGACATATATTGGTAAAATTAAAACGCAGAATGATGAATTGAAATTAAAGTTAACAGCACGGTTGCCATCGGTTGGATTTGACGCAAGCTTTATTTTAAGCGCTTAACTATAAGCATTTTAGTGAGTTTGAGAATCTCACTACTGGTTATCGGATGTATGGTATTAATTATTGAAAAATGTCAGAGGAAGTCGGAAAAATGTTCAATTCAAGAGAGTATTTTTTATAATTTCTTAATTCCTTTTAATTTCACAACTGTTTGCAACTTTTTTCTTCCCTCCCGAAATTTATATTGGTGCCAACAATATTTTTTTTTTGTTTTTGTAATATGAAAAAATTCTTCTCTTTTGTTTTTTTTTTTTTTTAATGATAAACCAAAAATTTCTCCTCTTTATATTTTCTTTGTGGCGGACATTTTTTTAGTTTTGACACAACAGCTGATTGCTTCCAAGTTTTTATAGGGATGTTGTCTTCTTAAAGATGAGAAAGAGATATTTCTGGACAATTCTTGCAGGAAAAGAAACCAATTCCTGAAACAGTATCAATGAGTATAATTACAGGGAAAGAGTTAGAAATCATTTTAACTAATTAAAATTTTGATAAGTTTTCGAATATAGAACCACTAATATTGGTGTCCCAAAAAGGATCCAGCTCGGTATATGAGCAGGATTGATCATTTTAAAGCCTTAAAGGCTTGGTTCGATTGTTCGTAATGGCAGATCAAAGCTTGCATATTTAGTCATTAAGACGAAAGTTTTTTTTACTTTTCTCTGGTACACTCATAGACTACTACCTATAATCAAAAAGATGGCTGTTGGATGTTTTATTTGTGATATTATTATAGCACTTTGTCAGAAAGTATACATGAACGTATTTTGTTTTTACCAGTAATGGAATTATCTTAATTTGTTGCTAGTTATATTATTTCTCAAATAAATGTTAGCTGGCAAAGGAAATTTTTACCTTCCATCCTATAGCATCGTAAAGTATTCTACAATGATTAATATGACGCAAAATATGTAAAACATACACAAAATACACCATAATAGGTCAGTTATCATTGCAAATGGCTCCAATGTAAACGTAATATTGTGTATTAAACACCCAATTCAATTATGTATTAACATTTGTTGGAAGTTAAAGTATTAAAAAAAAAAA
The DNA here is from genome assembly GCF_030504385.1 of Musca domestica. Classification (NCBI taxonomy): domain Eukaryota; kingdom Metazoa; phylum Arthropoda; class Insecta; order Diptera; family Muscidae; genus Musca; species Musca domestica. The sequence continues at coordinate 19,551,697 of NW_026712328.1, read as the reverse complement.
GGAAAAATAGTAATACCTTTTACATTTACGTTTACATCGCTAGTTTTCGTCGCATGAAAGATTGAATCCCATCTGTTAACTACGCACAAATTATGAGAACCATTTTTAGTTAAGCTCTGTGAAGAATATGGAGACAATTGCACACAAAAATATAACAACAACAAAATGGAAAATGGAGCAATGGAAAAAATTAACACATTTTAAGTTCAGTTAGCAACACTGTTTTGCATCACACCCCTCATTTCTTAACTACGCACAAATTATGAGAGCCATTTTTGTTTAAACTCTTTGAAAAACGGAAACAATTGCACTAACAAAAAAAGCAACAACAAAACAAATATGGCAATGATGACATATTGGGAACAAAACCACAAATATAAATATGATATTTATGGCCATTATTTTTATGAGGTGATTACAAAATGTTTATTGCTTTTTAATGGGCTTTAGCTCATACAACTCAAGCGCAGAGCAACAAAAGAATGCCTTACATTGTGGTTGGATGGCCTGCAATGGATTTGATGCTTGCTCAACCAATGATTCAATATGAGGCATTTGCTCGTGCGCAAATACATACACAGTTTTTTAGCTATTGCTTGATATGGTGTGGACAGTAAAATGTTGCGATTTTAATAAAATTAATATCTCAATTCAATTCCAGTTTTTTTTTTTTTTTTTTTGTAAAAGATTTGTTGTCGCCTAAAACGACGTGGGCGATATTTCTCTTTTTAAAATTTCCCTACTTTCGAAACTTTAATTTTAACGTCTGCTCAATATGATTGAATTGACTTCTGCTTCTTACTAATGATTTAATAAAATTCCATAATTCTTTTTTTAAGAATGTAATTGTTTATAGATTGCATATTAAGATATTTCTGTGATTTTTAAGAATTTTCTGTGATTCCTCCTTTACACTTACATAAACATATATTTCATTATAGTCAACAAAGCATAAAAATAACAAACTGTGCGTTACAGCCACACATAAAAGGATGGTTAACGCCCATGTTGACAAGGCTCAAACATATTGGAAAAATTATGATTTATGAGTATTTACTATGGTGGAACTTGTGTGTGTTTGCGTAAATATGAATGATGTTGATGGTGTAGATAAGGGAGGATCATGATGGAACACAAAAAAATATGACAGGCCTAGTGAGTACCTAGAGTAAACGAAAATATGAATTCATAATGGAGAAATTGCAATAAATGGATGAGATAGAGAAAGAAAAAAAAGAAAGGGAAATATATATTCGTTAATTTTCTCTAACATTAGCAACTAAACATGTCTTTTTTATTTTTATTAATTTTAAATAAAGAATGGAAATTAGAAAGAATTGCTATTTTAATCTAACCCATTTCAAATGTCAATTTTTGTGATTTATGATCATATTGGTACTAAGATGACACTTAACTCAATTGACTTTTTCTTAACAATAGATTTTGGGAAACAGAAGAAATCCTTCGATGAAAGGTACCCTGCCATATAATTAAATTCCCATAAACATCTTATACCGAAAATAACACACTCTCACACTAATACACAGACAATGAGAAATCAATTCAAACTGAAGTAGGTAGGTAGCAAGTACCTGACCTTAGTTACCACCCTTTGAAGATAGACCAATTCAATACATGATTCGTTTTGCGGTTTAATTATTAAGGAATATCAAAGAAGATATGATGCAAACACAAGTCAACATAAGGTTTTTTAAATAGTTTTAAGCAAATACCCCCTCTAACATATTGACTAACAAAACAAAGAAACAAAACTGCATAACAGTGTACCAAAAACTAGTTAGTTTGTTTACAGTAGTCATAGGGAGCGTTTGTTCGTTTTTAAAATTAGAGTGGCATAAATTACTATTATATATTTAATTAAATTGAATTAAAACATAAAATAAAGGTAATTTTTTACGTAAAATAAAAATTCTTTTCTGCAAAAATAATATCATGTAAATCTCCACTAGTAAATAAAAGTTGTTTTTATAAAAACAACAATAATGGGATTAAGCCTAACTATTTTGCAACAGTAAACCTAAAACAGTAAACCCAAAATAAAAGAAAGTTGTGCTGAACAAAAATTCCGATATGTGAAAAATGAAGTGTGTGCTTGTATACCTTTTCAAACTTATAATTAAATAGCACGTTCTGGAATAACACAAAAGTATATTTTAAATTAAACTACACACAATTTCAAAATTAAATATGTGTTCTTCTCAACTTCTTAAAGTGTTGTATTGCTGAGTTCATGCTATTGAACTGATCTTCTTATTCCTACTATTCACCATTGCTAGAAAACGTGACTTTTATCCATTTTTAAACAAGGAATGTCTCCATTTCAATTTCATATTTTGCGCCATAGGTAGATAATAAGTCTGTCATAATTTTAAAACATTAAGATCATCCCCTTAATACAGTTGAAATGTTTCTCATATTTTAAAAATACCAACAAATGTTCGGTAGCATTAGGGGAGGATTCTTTGAAAATATGAAATATATTATCTATCTAACTACTGGCATAAAATATGAAATCATAATGGAGAATATTGTGGTTGTATGGTCTATGTCTCAAACTTGTCATATTTCGATTGATGTAATGGCCATACTGTCATTATATGGACCTTTTATTTTACATGTCTATAGGTAAAACAGTTGCGTAAAAATTCTCTCAGAATTGTTCAAAATCATTTTCTTAAAAACAAACAATAAAATGAGTCGAGCTGTTATTTGAGGACCATACCAAAACGGGAACCTATTGCGAGTCTTAAATACCAATTTTGAAACAATTCCGTGGGTAAATGTGACTAGGATTATAAAAATACCGAAAGTCAGTGGGTGCCGTTATATGGAAACAGTGGATCAATATGGACTATGTTTTGACCCGGGTTGTAGAGCCCTTTATGAACTACAAATACGTTAGAAAATGTAGCTTCAATCGTCAAACAGAGAATGTCCGGAGCTACCGTAATATGTGTGCCATAGAAAAACGTGGACCAACATATACATAGTTCTTCCATCAGTCCTAGAACCCATTATGAACAAAATGCCGAATATCGGGAGGTACCGTTATATGGAGGCCATACGAAAAAGCAGACATATATACAATGTTTCGCCACCAGAGCCAGAATCCATCACGAACAACAAATTCTTCTTTTTAGACAAATCCGTGGGAGATACCGTTTTGGGGAGATACCGTTTTGTGGGTACTATAACATGTGGACGGCTATATATCATTTTCAATACCAACCATTCTAGACACAATACAAGTTGTGTAGTGCCAAATTTTAAAGCTATACGCCAAGTAATGCGGGCTGTATAATGATTTTAACATTTTATAATGATCATGAATTCATATATACCACATAAAGTGACCACGACAAATATTTAAAGGTGTTACAAACAGAATGACAAATTTAATATTTAATTTTAACAAACTACTACAAAATATTGTTCGATAGCACAAAATGGGAAACTATTGTAAAATTTAAGGCAATAATTAAAAATATTTTAATCCTTTTTTTTCGATTACACATCCATTCAATATTGTATTTTATTACCAAATAACTGATTTTTCCCTTAAAAATTTAAATTTGTTTTTGACTTTCTCAGCTGTTTTATTGCTCATTGTTGCTTTGACAGTAATTTTCGTTAGAGATTTACAGGAGTAACAAATTTTTTGCATTAAAAACTCTAATAAAAGGTGGACAATTTTTCAAATACTAACTACAATTTGCAACACCGCAATAGGATTTTAAAAGTTCAAATTCTTTTGAAAATTGCAACTTTTGATGCTTGTCACAGCACTTGGCGTTAAAAATAATTTAAAGGAAATCTTTCTCTCTATATTTATTTTTTCTCAGGCATTCCCCACTTCCTTCCCCTCACACACTTTCTGAGAATTCGCATTTGGCGATTTGCAAATCAATCAAAACATAACCTTTCCAAATTCGCCAAAACACCAAAAAATTTCCCATAACTTTTGCTTCTCTTGAGATTAAAGTTTTATTGTACCATTTTATTTGCCTTTGGCCGACTTTTTTATTTGCGTTTAGTCTTGTGGTCTTCTATGAGTATGTGTCACATTTGAAAGTAGACAAAGAATTGTTATAATTTATGGCCTTTCCTAAAAAGACAATCATCGTCAGCGTCATTGGTGACATAGACACCAGCGACAGCCGTAGCCGCTGCAGCAACGACGGCAACACTGCCGGCCTCTTAGAGCACTCACTCAGCCAGACAGCAACAAATTTTTGAAAGACATGATCACACACAAACATATCATCATCAACTGAGCCAAATAACATCACACAAATGTTGATCATTGCTATTTGACGATGCTTGTTCTCTGTGCCCTACGTTGCGTCGTAGCCAGTTGGTTTCTCTAATGAAATACTTCAATGATTTTTTTTTGTTTTTGTGAATACGAAAAGCGCCAAAAATGAATTTCTACTTGTTATGTTCTTTTTTAAATGTGTGTGCGTTTGTGTGAATTTTGCTATTTTAACTTAAAGGGGTTTGTTTTTGTTTTCACTGCTGGGTATATTCTTCTTTTTTAAATATTCATGGATTTAATTAACACCAATTGAACTGCATGTCATTTTGGCATTTAGAGGAGACAACAACAAATTAACCAAAATATTTAACACACACACTGAATGCTGAACATTTTTTTGGTTTTTGTTTCAAAGAACCCACTGCTCTGCCATCGTTTCTTTCGACATTGGACTTTTTGCATTTTTTGTATTTGAAGTAGACAATCGTCGCGGATATAATTTATGTGTTGAGTCAATTGTTGTTTCGTTTCTTTGGTCTGTCGAAAAATATTTATTGTTTTTTGAATACTTTTGTTTTTGGTTCACCAAAAATGTCAGCAGTCATGGCAAGTGAATTAAAATATGTATGTATATCCAGAATATTTTCAAAATTTGTGATTTAAAACTTTTAGCCGCAATCAAATTTGACAAATTGTTTGATTTATCAAAATGTAAAAACACAATTTATTCTGGAATCAAACCATATACACATTGAGATTTTTATAAAATTTAACAATATTAATGTGTATAACAGTTTTAAATTTCTATAAATGTGAGAAAAATACTATATGTGATAGTAAAAATAGGTTTTAGGAATTATATATTTATCAAACTGTTATATATATCTTTCAAACTGTATAAAATTATATAACAACTTTAAGACGCACTGTTTAAAATCTTCGGATGATTTTGTAATCTCATAAAACTGTTATACTATACAAAAACATCATTTCAATTGACCTTAAATGACTTAAAAACATAACATAAATGTTATGTTTTCGTTTAGTCAATCAAATAAATGTATTATCTCAATCATTGTTGTTTTACCCTTAACATGATTGCCTATCAAAATTTAATATATATCTTGACTTAAATTGAAGACGAAAAACAATTGTACGTGATTACCCAGTTCTGTATAATAATAATCTACTTAGTTTGTGGTTAACTAACAAAATTAAAATCCTTAATTCCATTTAATTTTAACAAACTTTAAATTGTAGACTTAACCACTGCAGAAGATTGCAAATGCGTTTGTGATTATGACCTTAAAAATTACCAACGAAATTTCCTTCGTTAGTCCGGCCGATGAGGTGGTTTCGACAAAATACCCATACAGGTTACGTAATTGTAGTGTAGATTGGAAATGCTAGCAGGTCAAAAACCTTGTACCTCCTCATGCAAGACAATAACTGAACAGCAACAATAATAACAACGGCAACAAATGCCAAGAACAAGAACACTATCCAAAGTAGCAGCCATAACAACGTTCCATTTTCCAAAGCTTTCTTGCTTCGCTGTCTGCCACAAGTTAGTTAGGCGGCTTGTTGTTGTATGTTATTTTAGCGGTTATATTGATTTTTTTTCTGTTTGTTGCTAAAAACCAATTGTGTTCCAATATCGAGAAAAAAGTGGGCAACCAAAAGCAAACTATGTTCATAAAAAATTCGCCATCTCCCGCTTCGTTAAGAGCCAGACAAAAGCAAGAATAAGGAAAAAATCAATGTTTTTCCATAGCTGTGTTTAAGACGAGATCAGAAAGATTTCTTCAATCGCCCGCAAAAAAACTGGAATTTATTGCAAATTTGTTACAAGAATTATTGTAATATGTATGTAAATTCATAAGAATGGTGTTGTTTTAAAATTTCCAACCAAGATTGCAACAAAAATATTTTCATATTTAAATTCTGTTTTGGGAGGCATTCAAACAACTGGTATTATATTCTATCTTACCTCTCATTTTGGAGGCCCTTCTTTTTTATTTTGTTTTTTTCTCTTTCTGAACAAAAAATATGCTAAAGGGTTAAATTGCCCACTGGTTCGAAATTATGGGTTTCACGTGCTTGGGTTTTTGTGGTCAATGTTATTGTGTGCTGCATGGTTGACTTGAACTCTTACATTATGTTCAGTGTTGTTATTTTCATTTTTTTTTTTGTTCTGGCTAAAAATCTTAAGTTTTGTTTTAGTTTTTGTTGGTCGTAACATTTTGTTGTTGCTGCAAGTTAATAAGTTTTCATGTTGCTGTTATTTTAAGCTTTTGTTGTTTTATGTATTGTTCCACGTCCAAATATCTACAAGGTATTATGTATGTGGCACATGCATATGTTTGTGAGCACGAGATGAACTATATAAGGGCATAAAACAGATTTTACGAAATAAAGCTTTATAAAATTGAATTGCCTTAGCATTAAATATATTTCCGATATCCTAAAATTAAGAATCTCAGCTCTCCATATATCTCTAAAAAAATGTTATATTAAAAAACCTCTTCTACCTCAATATGCAATTCGTGCAGCAGTTTATAACACTGTAAACTGTTATACCAATAAACCAAATTTAACAAATCCCAAAGTCATTTTTATTTAACAATTGCACAGGTATAACAGTTGTATAACAGTTTGTAAACTTTTATAAAATTGCAACAACTACTCAGAAGTCATTGGCTTTCAGTTCTATCAATATTTGGCTTAATGTTACATTTTATAATAGTTTACAAAAGCTTTATACTAGAGTAAATGCGATTAAATAAACGCTGAGTTTTTTTAATTCTCTCAAATTTATTAGTGAAATATAAAATGTACTGAGAAAACAAAATTGCTAACAGATTTAACTCGAAGTTAATTGTTTCATTTATATATTCACCTCCTAACAATGAAGCTCATATTTGTATACCCATTTCTTTTGAAACCACAATAATCTCCATCTTTAAGTTTGAGCATGCTTAAACTTCAACGTGAGGCATTTTATTTTTCAGCACTACCCACTTATTTCGGGAGATACATACATTTATACTCTTACAGTGTTGCATGTGATATACATACATTCGTTTTTTTCGTAAGTCAAGATAATTATGTCCTTTACCGGTTTTTTGCATTCTTTGTACTTCAGTACTTCATTGCAATACCAGCGTAACTACTAAACAAGCAGCCATTCATTCCAGCCGCTAGTGGTGATGAGGGCAAAAAAAATGTTGCCACTTTAACAGCACAGCACAACACAGCACAGCCAAGTGAGCCAGCCAGCCAGTCAATTGTTCCAAAGGAAATTTGCAATTTAGCCTCATTGCCATTGGAATTATAGAAAGAAGGTTGAACTTACCGGATATATTATCAGTTCAATATAAAACCCTTAAGGGCTAGTTTTTGCAACTGATTTTGGGTTACCAAACACATGAAGTTTTATTTTCGTTATGTGGCACATAACCATTTTCTTTGCTTTTCATAAACAGTTTGATCAAAAATCGGTTTTTGCTCTTGAAAATTATTGTGTAAATAAAAATTTTAAAAAAATAATGTTGCCACAGGTTATCAAAAGTTTTTTTTTATTTTATTTTGAGGGCATTTGATTAAATGCAGAGTGTCGAATCAAAATATTTAAATATTATAATACAAATATTTGGGAAGAAATAAAGAATTACAGAGCGTATAATCATTGTTCCATAACCTGAAAGATTTTACTAGTTTTGCAATTTATTTATTTATTTATTTATTTATTTTTTTTTTTTTTTTGATATCATACAAATTTGGTACTTTTATTTCCTTGCAGTTTTGGAGCAATGCAATAAATACATTTCCTATTGTCGTTATGACATAAAAATTTCTAAAATTTAATTTGATTCACAAATTCATAAATCCTTTTTTTTCTTACAGATCTTCATATCACCTTTCTGGTTCCTTATTTACTTGGTTCCTTCCCTTAATACGGCTAATTGCTAGCCGCCAACATTTTCAACAAAATACCGTCCATCATGGATCCCGATTGCTTTGCCATGTCTTCGTATCAGTTTGTCAACTCGCTGGCCTCATGCTACCCTCAACAAATGAACTCACAACAGGGCCATCCCGGTAATCCTAGCGGCAGTGCAAATACACCTAACAGCAATGGTGGACCCGGTGCCGGTAGTGCGGGTAGCGCCAATTCTGGTGCTGCCACACCGGGTAATGACTATTTTCCTGCCGCAGCTGCATATGCACCAAATCTATATCCCAATACACCTCAGGCCCATTATGCCAATCAGGCAGCTTATAGTTTAGGTGCGGGCGGTGGTGGTGGAGCTGGTTCTCAGGCAACACCTCCCGAAATGGTTGATTATACACAATTACAACCTCAACGTTTACTGATGCAACATCAGCAACAACAACAGCAGCAGCAACAGCAACATAATGCCCACGCGTCGGCTGTCAATCAACAGCAACAACAGCAGCAGCAACAATTAGGACAACAACAACACCCGCAACAACAATCTGGCAACATTAGCTGTAAATATGCCAATGATCCTCAAACACCCACCGGCAATAATAATAGTTCCAGCAATACAAATAACAATCAATCATTGGCCAGTCCCCAGGATCTATCGACAAGAGATATCTCACCCAAATTATCGCCATCATCGGTTGTGGAGAGCGTTGCCAGATCTCTGAATAAGGGTGTTTTGGGTGTCAATCTAAACAACAATCATAGCAATAATGTCAACGTACCCATGCACAGTCCCGGTGAAGGTGAATCGGACTCGGAGAGTGATAGCGGCAATGAGGCGGGCAGTAGTCAAAATAGTGGCAATAAGAAGAATCCTCCACAAATATATCCCTGGATGAAGAGAGTACATCTGGGTCAAAGTAAGTACAAGAAGAATGTGATTTTTTGTTTATTAATTTTTTATTAAAAAGAAAATATTTGTCAATGAAATATAAAATTGAAAATAATTTAAACATGGGCTTGCACTGAAATATTCTATTAAAAAAATGGGCTATTACGTGTAAAGGGAGCTTCAGGCTACGTTTGTTAACATGAAATTCATGTACTCAGTAAATATTATTTTCACGGAATAATTTGTCCTGGAAACCATAGGAAAATGACTGGGAATTTGGGAAATCGCCCTCCAAGTTTAGTCCACTATATCCAAAATTAAAAGTATGACTAGATGGTTATAACCACATATGTATATTTATAAACGTCGAAAATCATATTAAAAAATTTAAGAATCTTTTTTTTAAAATTTGAATTAGTAATAAAATTGTTGATGCGTACTTTTGGCGAAAGGTGATTAGATGAAAAATTTCAATCACGAAAATTATTATTTTTTTATCCTCCACCCTAGTTTGGAGGCTATATTAAGTTAGTCATTCCATTTTTAACTACTCGTTATAACAAGATTTCTTTGGTAATAGTTAGATTTATTTTAGTTTCATAGAATTGTTGGTATTTAAAATGGCCTATATAGTTCAAACATAATGGTACCTCCCTACATTCCACATTTTAATAATTTTAGGCACATTGTTCAGCGGATTTTTTCTGCTAGAAAAATATATACACAGTTCTACATTTAACCAGAGCATCTTTATAACCTTACCCCCCGATACTTGGTATTTTTTTTTTTTTTTTTTTTTTTGCAAATTCATACGTGGGTTGCTCATTTCTATATACATAAATTTTTCACATTATTTATTTTACTTGAAAATAATTTTTATTTCATTCTAATTATTTTAAATAAAAATTTAATGTGTAAAGATAACTGTTATACAGTATTTATTTACTTTTACTCTCAATTTATTCTTGGGAAATTTCCATGCTGATTTTAAATGAATTTCATTTCGAAACAATTTATCATACAATCGATCATAGGAAATCTTAACATAGTGTAAATAAATCTACTTCTTTAACATTTAAGAAGAAAACTTATGATTTAAATGACTGCTTATTTCAACGCATCAACTTGTCAAAACAAATAAACATAAAATTCGATGCTACAAGCACATAACATAACAAAACAAAAACACAGACCAAAAATTTCCAAAACGTATTTCTGTTCATTGAGTTTGCTTGTTTCCTTAAATGAGACCGCGTGCTGCGAGAAAATGAACACTACGCGAAAAACCCCCACAATAATAATGCAAACAAAACAAACAGAAAAAAACAACACCAAAACTATTTCAACTCCCACCAAAAAGTCTGGCGATGACGAAAACACAAGAGTACACACCATCGCCATAGCCTATGGATTTGTTCCAAACCAAACATACTTTCACTGACACCTCTCCCCTTGATTTCATTCAAGCTGAAGTGATTCCAAAAATATAGTAGATTTTTTATTTAATATAAATAATGAAGCAGTTGGAAAAAATTGGGGGAAACCTGCATGAATTTGAACGCACAACTCTTATAAATAATGACTAACAATTTTTCTTGGGTGTCATAGACGATTGTTTTTGTGGTTTTCTAAGTTCACTGGAAAACTGGCAAGGAAATCATGAAAATATACCTCCAATTGTCTGCCCTCAGAGCCAAGACGAAGACGTAGGTTATGAAGCTAAGGAAATGAAAGAAAAACATCCAACTGACAAAGGTGAGAAGACATGACCTATTGACAGACAATCACACGAATTATTTTTTCTTTTATTATTATTGAAAAAGAGGAAATAATATTATAAATGAAATGGAAAACTTGAATAAAACATTTAATTGACAAAGTTCAAGAAAACCATAGAATGAAATTTAAAATTGTCATAAATCATTGACAACCTTTCCAGGTTTTAATTCGTTTGTAAACAATTTTGTTTGGTAATTATTTACGTGATTAACAATCGCAAATTTATAGATCCAATAAAAAAAATATTCACAATCACAATTGAATGCATTCACTCAAATGTTGGAGGTAAAACGCATTCAGTTGATATGCGACCACAAATGAAAAACACCTGAAGTGTAGATCTAACAACTGTGGCTAATGGGAAAATAATTATTAGAGAAACTAGCTAGACATTAACAACAACAAAAAACAAAAAATCGGCACAAACATGCACACACAAAAATTAACTGCAAATTTACGTGCAAAACGTTACATATTCATCAAAAACCTCCCCATTTGAAAGAATTTATGAACATTTTGTTGCATTTTTACAACAGCAGCAACGACAACAGCAAAAAAAATGTACACAGCCCAGAGCAGTGGCAACAACTAATAGTAACTTTAGCATGGAGATAGACAGTTTGTTGGTGTTGTTTTTGTTTAACCTAATAGCTAGTCTGTCAGCCAACCAGGTGCTATTTGAAGCAGAAAGTGATGGAATGTGACAGCAAAATTAAACCATGTTAGAGGCTAGTAGTAATAGCGGCTGTAACTTTGCATCGTTCGTTTATTCCAAGTTGCTGAGATTATAGAAATTTCTCAAAACAAGCTGGCGAAACTGAAATGCATTGTATGCATGTTGTATGATTAGATGTCGGCAGAGAATTGAGCTGCTTCGATTGTCTTTAATTCTATGTCAGAGATTAGGGGGTTTCTTCTAAATATAAACTGATTGAGGAAATTGTTTTATATTTCCATGGAAAATCATTAGTTAAATGTAATTTCGAAAAGTGGATATCAGAAGTTTAATCACATGTTAGAAATTAGAGAAAAAAGTGGAAAATTCTTGAATATAAGTTGATCAATTAGGATTCAGAGATTTCAAAAGTGTTATACATATAATCTAATTGTCCAAATGAATGACATTGTAACAGATTTTAGTTTGTATAACACTTTCGAAACTGTTATACAACATTTAAATACCTTAAAGAATTTGTTTAAAATTTATTTCTGACACACATATCACATTAAAATATAACGGCTTTAATATGTGTATAACAGTTATGAAACTGTTATGTAAAAAAATAAATATATATTCCTGCACAATAAATTTGCTACTTTAGTACCTTTCTAGGTTGTTCATGTGAAAAGGATGTCCAATACCAAAAATTACAGTTTCATTTTTTTTCTTAATTATGGAAATAATTACAAGATAACTTGTAAAATGCTAAATATACACTGACAGAAAATTTTTTTTTTTCAGTAAAGCAACCAAGCAATTTATTTTACAAAACATGTTCTGTAATTTCAAACAACAACAATTTCAAAATATTGAATACTGTAAAGTCAAGACATGCCTATCTGTCTGTCCACATGCTAAAGAGCAGAGAAGCAAATAAAAAAAAAAACAACAATCAGAAAAAGAAATTATACAGCCAATGTGGGGAGCGATGTTGTTTTGTTATTGCCTGTTTTATGGGGATCAAAGCAATTTCAATTGAGTGTCTATATCTTCTCTTAGTTATTTTGCAATTATTAAACACATTATTATTATTTCATTTTCCACTTGATATCACAAAGCATAGAAAACAGTGGAAGCGGAAAAGGAAAAAAAGTACAAGGCCGTGTTTAACGTAGACTAAAAAGCATTTTCAACATGGCAAGTGTGGAAGTAAGGCATGTGTATTGTGTATTAACAGAGGGGAACAAAATCTTTACTATGTATGGGTGTGTGGTCGAGATTGAAGTTATTTTTAGAATCATGGAACTGCTGAAGGGCTATAGGGATGATTTGAATATTTGCAAGTAGATTTTGCTGGTAATACAAATATCCGATATGCATTGTGAATGTAAAACTCAACAGATTAGTCGAAATAGGGGTTTCAAGATAAATTATTTAAAATGGATTCACAACTTCTTTAGTCATTATAATCAAATAAAATTATAAGTAATCATATTAATTTTATTAAGCATAAGCAGGGAATCAGTTGACCTATTACACTCAAAATTCGTTTTTCTGTTTGGGCAAATATCTAATAAATGTTTGAAATTTAATTACTTTTGACTAGTTTAAATATAAAATAAACATAATTGAAAAGTTACAATTAAGCTTTCAAAGTACGAACAAACATATATACATGGGACCGGAGGAGACAGTAAAAACTTAATTTGTGAGAATTTGTACGATTTGGTCAACTCTGTTGTTAGACAGATCTTATTTAAATTAGTAAACTACTCTATTAATTAATGCTCTTGTTTCCCTTAGGACTTTATTCTTACATATTTTATTCCAGAATATTCGCAGGTTGAATCCAACCCATTCCATTTTTTTCAATTGGAATTTGAATATATCTTTTATATAATACAAAATTGTCAATTATTAGTAAAAAAAATCGATTTCTCTCCATTGGGTATCGTTCCCCTATGTACATTTAGCATTTCTTTAGTTTTCATTTTTGAAAGATCGAAAGACATTTTGCCACAATTTCTGTGTATTTTTTTGTTTTTGTAATTTTTGTTTGCCTTGTGCGAGTGTGTAAAAAAATGGAAGATGAAGTGATGATGTAGTAGCATGGCGATCATTGCTAGGATGATGATGCTGCTGATCATGACGTTTTCGTTTATTGCAATATGTCGTTGTAGTCATTGGAATAACATACAGCAACAGCAGTGGCAGCAACATTTTAAATGAAAGAACATCGGTATAAATTTTTCATTAAATGCTGTTGATTGTTTTTCAGTTTTGTTTTTTTCTTTTTTATTCAGTTATTGTTGCTACTGCTGTCGCATGTCGACGTCGTTATTTTCAAAGTTCTATTAACAGCTGCTGAAATGCAAAGAACATCTGAACATGAACAAGAAGACGAAAGAAGAAATTATGAAATATTTACAGGGCATGTAAAAACAACTACGACAACATTTTTGAAATAGGGATTGTTATAGAAACTTACATTATTTTAAATTATGCCAATGAAATGTGGGGAAATAAAAAGTTTTTGAAGGAAATTATGAGAGAGAGAGAGAGAGAGAGAGAGAAAATTAAGGTTGAGAATAATAACGATCTATTGCGAAACTCGAAATTTAAATCTTCCATCTTAGAATGTCCAATAACTACACTTTTTTTGTAATTCCAAAATAATAAGTTCTAAATTTAGTATAATTTTTATTCATGGAGAAATGTATCTATTGTAAAATTTGAGCACTGTTATGCAACTGTAAAAATATTAAAAAATACAGAAATTATTATGGAATATAACAGTTTTTATATTAACACTATTTTTATTATTTTATTTTTATACCCTACAACACTTTGTGTTGGGGGTATTATAAGTTTGATTGGGCCAAAAATTATGTAACACCACGAAATATTGATTTCCCACATAGGAAAGTATATATGGATCTTCCTATCTCGCCGAGCTGAGTCGATCTAGCTATGTATGTCCGTCCGTCCGTCTGTCCGTCTGTCCATGTTAATTTGTAATCACTCTACAGGTCGCAATTATGGCCCGATCTTCACGAAATTTAAAATGTAGGTTCTTTGGGAGAGGATTGCATAATATTTAGGGGTTGAAATGGACCAAAAACTGAAAAATTTGCTGATTTTGCAGTTGCTCTACAGTTCACAATTATAGACCGATCGACGCGGAATTTCGCATGTAGCTAGAGTTTAGGGCGGGAAAGAAGCCTACCAATTTGGGTGGTCATCGGATAATATTTAGCGGGTAAAATAGACCCTATCTTTTTGTTAAAAAAAATTCAAAATTTTTCTTTAAACCGCGAATATTTTAAATCGCGGCGAAATCACAAAGCCATGACAAGGTTACTCCTGATCTTTACATTGATGTTAACATCCAACAAAACGGATATATAGCAAAATATGTGCGATATATATGTCTACCAAAGAAGATATGCTTGAAAGATCTCTTATATGTCGAGAACGGCTGAACTGATTTCGACAGTTCTCATTAATTCAGAATGGCCTCTTGACAGGAAAGAAAAAACGTCTAAAAAAATCGCATGAAAACATCTCTCTAAAGATGAAAATATTGATATTTTAAAATTTTCTCATAATTTTTCAATTTTGTCATATATTTGGCATATTTTCATTTTGAATTAAACATTTGGTGATATTTCTACAGCTAACAGAACTAAGTAGTTAGGATATCAGGACATCATATACAGATCGCATTTATGGCCCGATCCTAACGAAATTTTGCATGGGGATCAGATGAGGGTCAGAATAGAAGCCTACTCTTTTTGGAGATGATCGTCATATATTTAGGGGTTGAAATAGACCAAAAAAAAACTGCAAAATTGTTAGCAGGTCGTAATTATTGCCCGATCTTCACGCACATTTGAATGGGGGTTACGGGCATTGCAAAAGCCAAGCAGTTTTGGATGGCCATCCAAAAATATTCAATATGTGAAATAGTTTGCCAAATTTTGTAGACAAAATACGAAAATGGAGAGTTAATAAATACAGGAAAGACGCACTTCTGACTGTTTCGTTAACGCTGATTTCGTTGAAGAATATAGTCAAATGTCTGTATCTCATATAGATGCGTTTCAGTCAAAAACCAATAATAAATGTTAATCTTTTGCCACTTCTGAGAGATTATAGGTCTTTGGGAAATATTGCTTCCAGATCTAGGAAGACCATTTATGTGCAACATCTTCCAATAAATTGGAAATGAGCAAATTAGTTTAACTTGCTATTATTCGAAAATTAGAGAATGAAACCTGATGGTTTTCTTTTATTATTTGTCACAATATCTTGTGGAATTCTTTCGAGTATCTCGCCTATATAAACTGTATCGTTCATTATAGTGTTGTAGGGTATTCAACGGTCGGCCCGCTCGACTGTAGCCTTTGCTTACTTGTTTTTTTTTTTTCTTTTTTTTTTGATATGCCCCTTATTTGGAATTATTAAAACATAAAAATTATTAAACAAAAAACGTCCCTTAAACCATTATTTTTTCTACCAAAGAATAATTTTGTCAACGAGTTTTAAATGCTTATACTTGCCTTTTTACTGTCGTGGCCTTTGCTGCCTTTTACTGGGAATGTAGCACCACCTTTCTTTCCAGGGTCTTCTCTACTCTTGGAGAAAACAAAAATCTTTGAGTGTTGTGTTTAAGTGTATGCATTAGTTTTTAAATCAGCATTAATAACTTAATTTCATTAAAACATGCAATCTTGTGCTATGCTTCAACATAACCTATGATTATATTTTACATTACTGTCGATAAAAGTGGTTTACAACTTCATACACCTGAGATTGGCTTATATCCGTTGTAGTATTTAAATTATCCTATATCCGGTCAATGGATTGCCTGGCCATACGCATGCAGTTGCCGGGAAGTTGAACAAAATGAATGAATTGTGTAGTTTAAGACCTTAAATTTCTGAGAAGCCATTAAAATTGGTAGCAGCAGAATTTAAGGAAAGATGGAAATAATTTTAAAATTCGTGTTCGAAAATTAATCAATTTTCCAAAAAATAAGAACACACATACACAATTTTATTATTTTTTAAACATCATCAAGTAAATGTTTCAATAATAATTTTAATTTGCAAAAACACCTTGTGCGTTCAACATGAAGCCTTTTTTTCTTCTCTTTTTGTTGTTGTTGTTGTTGTTGTTGTTGTTGTTCGTAAAAAAGAGGGCCTTAACTACTACTTTATGGTCACGTCTAATGTGTTTAATTTAACGAGAACACAGCCGAAGTCAACAGCTTTGGCACCACATGTAATGTATAATGAAATATGGCATAAAACCACATGGACTTGTTGATACAACCAATTATACTGATCAGAAAAATGGTTGGGCCAAAGTATCCGACGAATAAAAAGAAGCTGAAAAAAGAAAATGCTGCACCTATCATCCATATTTTTGTATTTTTGACCCTTCTCCATCTTCTTCTTCTTCTTATCAATTGCAACACTCATAATTAGCCTTCAAGTACTCCGGGCAGACCAGAAAAAGGGTATATGTACATAATACCAATCATGCTCATGCAACAACTACACACAAATTTATTTCATGGTGTGCAACTTTTTAAACTTCTTCATGCTTAAGCATTTACCACCTTGGTCACTTATTTACAGCCATCTAAAACACTTGTCCATAAAATTCCAGCTAAAAGATGAATAAATTGCATTTAAAGCAACAAAAACAACAACAAGTGAACGTGGAAAAGAAAGGATGTTAGGACAAGACATCAACATGATGTTAACAATTATGCAAATTGCAATTTGGTAGCAATTTTTTCGCCGTCTCACTCTTTTGTAGGCATTTAGATTGACCAGTACTAGCTTAAATGGCCAATGGAAATGTTTAACAAAGAAACCAGTTTGAAACAAAAATGAAATAAAATTTCTTTATGGCCAATAATCACGTCAAGTTTACAAAACCATTTTCATCTCATCATACTTGGGGGCAAAATTTTGTAAAAAATTTGAATATTCTGTCTGGTTTGTTCTCTCGCCTTGTTTTGTTATATAAATTTTGTTTGCATTTCATATGGCCACTTATTTCAAGCTGAAATTGTCTTCAGATCTTTCTGAACTTTCCGGCAGAATAAAAATAACGTCATTTCTTGGAATCTAAATTATGTCTAGATGGGTTTTCGTTAACAGAGTAAAATTCCTTGAAAATCGGACGAAATAGTGTCGTCTTTTATAGGTACAAATTCTATAAAATTTGTTAAAATGTGTTTGACCTGTCGACACTGTTAACTCATAACTTGAGTTATAAGTAAGGAAAATTCAATCGAAATAAACATATATACAGGGTGAGATAAGAAAACTGCAACCAAGTCAAACGCCATAATTTTTACATTTTTTTTTAATCTTATTGCATAAAAGCAAAAAAAAAATCGGAAATAGCATCAAATTTTAGAATAAGTTTACATATGTTCGAATTGGTCACCTTTGGCACGAATTATGACCTTCAAACGGCCAATGAAATGGAGAGCGACCATTGGCTGTTATGGCGGCCCACAACATCACCATGGCCGGCGCTTGAGTTCTGATGGCCAACCGAAGGTGCACATTTTCAGGTGACCTCTTTGGCAAGTAAACACGATAATTTTGTTTGTTTACAAACTGCTGGACAACGAATGTTTTCTCATCGGAGAAACCAAGTTCGGCAGTTCACCACTTTCGGCCAAGCGAAGCAACTCTCTAGCTCTTTTGAGTCTAGTTTATTTCTCTTGCGGTGTAAGTTCTTGCACTTTTTGGATCATATTGCGATATGTTCAGCTCACGAGCCATTTTTCGGCCACTACGACGCAGGTTTCGATCAAGTCGCTTCTTTACTTTTCGAACCATTTCTGCGGATGTTGCTACCAGTATCACGGTAACGAGCGATGGTACGAGACACAAAAGATTTATTCACATTTAAATGCTCGAGTGCTCTAACGATAGCCACTTGTGGTTTTCCAGCCAAATATATATAGAAATCACACTATCACGCTGGAATCCATATCGGTTCACGGACAGGTATATCCCACATTTCAAAGGCTTTGAACTTGATAGATCCTCAATTTGAAATAGTCCCATTTAGGGATACATCTTGATTTGTTCTGGTTCTCCGTCTTAATAATTTCAGTATAGATATAGGAAATAAAAGGTTTGGACCAGCCATTTTTCACGTAATTTTTGATTCCGCAACACAAAACCAAATTAAAATTAAATTAAAATTCTTGGTGTGCAAATTGTTCCACAAGTGAAACCACTGTCCTCATTGGACATTTATTTTTCCTTATTTAGTTTTTCTTCCATTCTTTCCTTAAAATTTACAATTTTTAAAAAGAGTTTTTTCTTTTTCCTGAATTTTCACGCAAAATACCTATGCCAAAAAATTAACGCAACATACATACCTTTGCAGTTGAATTCCTTGCATAAGTTCATATTTTGCACAAGGTGTATACCAAAAAAAAAATTAATTTCACACATAACTGAACACACTTACACACACTCATGAATATTCCTGCGTATATTGAAAAATGTCTGAATGTTTTAATTAAGAACCTGTTTTCGCTTCTATGTATGTGCTTATTTTCATTCAAAAATGATATGTAGCAAAACGCTTTGTGATACGATAGCTGAAAGGCATAACCAATTAATTGGTATACGATTACTCGCATGTTTGATAATACATATTTACAGTGGTGAGCAAAAGTTAAGCAATTTTTTTTTTTTTTTGTGAAAATATGAAATGAGGTAATGCATATTCTATGTATAAAAGAAAGACATTAGAAATCGACTTATATTAATATTTATTATATTGTTAGAAATTTTTTTCGAGTAGTTTAGGGATTTATTTTTAGGGAAATCATAGCAATTTTGGTTTCAAAATCGTCAGTATTGATTCGGTGTTTTAATAGTGAAAATTACATTGTTTACCAAGGGTTAGTTATAGGTCTCGCCAAGTATTAATTCAAAAGGTTATGCAGGTTTAGTCATTGATTTTCGAATGCATAATTAAGAGGATTCCAAAGGATAATTAGAAAATATTATCATAACAAAGCTTGAAACTTTTAAAATTAAAATAAGAGAAAAAACTACGTCTCCATTCAGTGTCACATAACAATGTTTATTGTGGAGATAACAAAAAACTCGTTTCAAAATGACAAGCTTTATTTTAAATGAATTCAAAATTAAAATAAAAAAACTCCAAAAACACAACACAAACACCATTTTTTAACTAATATCACAAAAGTCACATTTTATTTTTGCAACAAAAAACACACCGACAAAAAATTGAAACACCCTAAAATTATTCATCATCAAGTCAAGTCAATCCGGTAATATGCATAGTATCTTCCAGTCAAATACAAGCTCACAAAGAAAACACCAACGAACGAACACCAACAACTCTACCTACCACCTTTACGTCAAATTGTGATGTTGATTAATGTACAATTCGCAATTCTTTTTTTTTTTTTTTGGCTGAATGTGTTAAGTTTAAACCAAATCAAATAAAGAAACACTCTAATCTACAGCAACAAAGAAACAAAGACCCACAGCCAAATATAATATTTTAGAAGACCACAACAAATGCTTTAAACAAAGTAACAAAC
Organism: Musca domestica; assembly: GCF_030504385.1. Taxonomy (NCBI): domain Eukaryota; kingdom Metazoa; phylum Arthropoda; class Insecta; order Diptera; family Muscidae; genus Musca; species Musca domestica. Next base: position 19,531,514 of record NW_026712328.1, on the reverse strand, counting down.
ACAAGAAAAAAACAAGTAAGCAAAGGCTACAGTCGAGCGGGGCCGACCGTTGAATACCCTACAACACTCTAATAAACGATACAGTTTATATAGGCGAGATACTCGAAAGAGATTGTGAAAGAATAATAGCAACTTTAACTAATATGCTCATTTCCAATTTATTGGAAGATGTTGCACGTAAATGGTGTTCCTAGATCTGGAACCAATATTTCCCAAAGACCTATAATCTCTCAGAAATGGCAAAAGATTAACATTTATTATTGGTTTTTGACTGAAACGCATATATATGAGATACAGACATTTGACTATATTCTGCAACGAAATCAGCGTTAACGAAATAGTCAGAAGTGCGTCTTTCCTGTATTTGTGAATTCACCAAAAATTAACTGGAATGATCATTTTCGTATTTTGTCTACATAAGTTGGCAAACTATTTCACACATTGAATATTTTTGGATGGCCATCCAAAACTGCTTGGCTTTTGCAATGCCCGGTAACCCCCACTTAAATGTGCGTGAGGATCGGGCAATAATTACGACCTGCTGACAATTTTGCAGTTTTTTTGGTCCATTTCAACCCCTAAATATATGGCGATCATCTCCAAAAAGAGTAGGCTTCTATTCTGACCCTCATCTTATCCCCATGCGAAATTTCGTAAGGATCGAGCCATAAATGCGATCTGTATATGATATCCTGATATCCTAACTACTTAGTTTTGTTAGCTGTAGAAATATTACCAAATGTTTAATTCAAAATGAAAATATGCCAAAAATATGACAAAATTGAAAATATATGAGAAAATTTTACAAAATCAATATTTTCATCTTTATAGAGATATTTTTATGCGATTTTTTAAGACGTTTTTTCTTTCCTGCCAAGAGGCCATTCTGTATTCATGAGAACTGTCGAAATCAGTTCAGCCGTTCTCGACATATAAGAGATCTTTCAACCATATCTTCTTTGATAGACATATATATCGCACATATTTTGCTATAAATCCGTTTTGTTGGATGTTAACATCAATATAAAGATCAGAAGTAATTTGCCGGGACTTAAAATATTCGCGGTTTATGAAAAATTTTGAATTTTTTCATCACAAAAGATATGGTCTATTTTACCCGCTAAATATTATCCGATGACCACCCAAATTGGTAGGCTTCTTCCCCGCCCTAAACTCTAGCTACATGCGAAGTTCCGCATCGATTGGTCTATAATTGTGACCTGTATAGCTACTGCAAAATCCGACATTTTTTCAGTTTTTGGTCCATTTCGACCCCTAAATATTATGCGATCATCTCCAAAAGAAATAGGGTTCTATTCTGACCCTAGCCCCATCTCCATTCTAAATTTCGTGAAGATCGGGCCATAATTGCGACCTGTAGAGTGATTACAAATTAACATGGACAGACGGACAGACGGACGGACGGACATACATAGCTAGATCGACTCAGCTCGGCGAGATAGGAAGATCCATATATACTTTCCTATGTGGGAAATCAATATTTCGAGGTGTTACATAATTTTTGGCCCAATCAAACTTATAATACCCCCAACACAAAGTGTTGTAGGGTATAATAAACTCAGAGCAGGCCCTCAGTTTGCGGGGGTTTGAAAACAAGCATAAGTATGCAACAGAACAAAAACTTAACAAAGTAATCAACATTGTTGTTATTTATAAAACTAATAATTAATTGAAATTTCAATTCACAAATAAAATTAATGCAAAACTATAAATTACTATTTTTGTGAAAAAAAATACGGAAAATTAATAAAAAGTTTATATTTTAAGTGGAACTAAGATGCGGATGTATTTTGTTTTTTAAAGAAATGCAGTTTATTGTTTTTAACAGTTTATTCTTTATTTTAATTAAGGGTTTTTTTATTATTAAATTAAATGTTTTCATAGAATAGTCAAGTTTGTTTTTTATGGGTCAAATAATATTATTATGAAATAGATAGTTGCATTTTAATTTCCTTTTAATTACTTCAACCAATAACGCGTCCGTCCAAAGTGAACTACTGGAAGAGGTGCATACATATTATCAGAATTGATTCAATTTAATTTAACTTAACCCTCTTATATCCGGTTCGAGCAGTTTAACATTTAATACGGGAACAAATATTCGTGTTTCTTAAAGGCTAGATTACACATGATGTTAGAGTCATATGTAAAGTAAATTTGTCCACTATTATCTGTAGCCTTTTTAAAGCATAGTTTTAGACACTCCCAGAATTTTTATACCACAAAAGGAACGTCTTATGGCATAATATAAATTTATACAAATTTACTAAAAGTATATAATAAATAAAATACAAGTGAATTTATAGTAATGTATAGAAATAAAACAGCATTACTTTTAACATTGAACATTTTTGGGAGCTTCCTAAGGTATGCTAGAAAAATGTAAAATTTGTTAAGTGACTTTTTCTACTATTATCCGGCATTTTTATAGATACATTTTTATTTTGATCTAAAAGAAAACACTTTATAGTGTACTATAATTAATATAGTTATATTTTATGCACAGGACATATAAAATACAAGTGTATTTAAAATAAAATTTAGTAAGTTGGAAATATTTTGGGAGCTCCTAAATTTATGCTATAAAAATGTAAAATATAAAATGCAAAAACTCAATTAGATTTGTAATCGGGCCTTCAGATATCGATTTGTTGTTGATTAACCGTCAGGTTATTAAAGAAGAGTCGTTGAAATAATTAAAATGAATTTTCTCCAAAAATATGTGGAATACAGAAATCTAGGGCCTGTTTCTGTATACGGATTCGTAAGTATTAAGAAATCAAAAAATTCATAAACATATGAATCGTCATACAGAAATAGGTCATTAATATCGTCTAAGTTGTGATAAGTTCAAACAATTCTTGATACCAGAGATCTTTATAAATATGTTCGTGGATACACAGCCAATCCGGGAACGGTTCCAATATCCGTAATGTTGGTCGGCTCGATCCGAATACAAAGTCCTATTTGTTCTATAAAAACAAAACATGGGCCGATATGGAATTTTCACCCATTTAGTATTCAAAATTAATAATTAGAGCTAAATATGTTGAAAATTGGAGCTGAAACCACAGGAATCCGAAACCCCGAATGGACCATAATATGGGCTCGATTTCAAATAGTTCAAAGCAACTCCCGATTTTTTGAAGTATCACTATATATATAGCTGATTGAAATTTTGTAAATCTAGAATATGCATTTATCAGTAGATTCTACTTATTGAAACGTAGAGGAAACTAACTCATGGACTGCGGCTCCGACTCCGCAACCCGGGCTAAGTCACCGACAAGAGTATGCCAGTTAGTATACACGTGTCGATTTAGAGCCTTTAAATTTCCCATTTTATGCCACTGTTCCTTCCAACGCTGTATATCGCATTTCAATATATTGCCAATGTTATATATTTTTGATTACTTTCCACCCGTCCAGTTGTTGTTTTTCTTTTTTGTGACTCCCATTTCCCATTTAAGACACGCGTTTGCTCCTTTGCAACAGCAATGGCAACATGAAATCTACTAACGAACAAATAAATACTACCAACCAGCCAGCGAGTAGACTGTGTAATAGACAGACATCCCTGGCTAACATTTTTACATCTCTCCAAAAACGTTGTTTGTCCACTTGCCTTTGGTTCGGTTACGTTGAGTTGTTTTTTTTTGTCTCTGGTATTGTTGCAAAGCAACTGTCCAACCAAGGTATGGTAAGCATTCGTTACTCAATTACATTTTCATTAACTTGGTACACGATTTTTCGTACAACTTGCATTTAATCATAATGATTATGATTTGGATTTTCTTACTCCTTCTGCTAGTGGCCAAGACTTACATACGCGAGTGGCGGTTGTGATGGTGGTAAACAACATTCTCTTTTGAGCCACAACCACAAATATACACCTCCAGCTTCTACTTGTGTTGTTAAGGGGCAAGTTGGTATCGATGGAAATGGAAGTTTTTTGGTCATACGGCGGTCATTTTTTTCTCCTTGGGTTTGTTTTTTTTTTTTTTTTTGTGATATTTTTTCGTAAAACAATTGCCGGTTGGCTAAGAATTTTTAGCATATCTTTGCTAGACAAAGGAAATTTGAACAAGGGATAATGATAGATTTTCCTGTAAAAGAAGGTAACTAAAATCTAGCTTCTCAATTGCAATTTAAACGAAACGCTAACTTGGCTAAACACATAACACGCCATAATAACCAACAACAAAATTCAAAGTCAAGGGTCATGATAACCCTATGGTCAGGTCTGATCTGAAAATAATAAGCCACAACTTTGAGTGTTAAGCGAAAAGTGTTATTTGAACAATTTCCAAAAGTAAATTAGAAAAGACAATGGTTAAGACAAAGGTAGTTGTTTGGTATTCTTTGGAAATATAATTTTCGGAATTTTTTTCCTTTCCTTTTTTAATTTTTAAATTTTCTAAATAGTTTTTAACAAAACATTTCATCGGCAATTCAGAACGAATGGTCTGTATATTCTATTAGCTAAAGATGAATGGTGCTAAATAAAGTACATAAACATTCGTTTTTCTAAATGCTTTTTATGTCGAGAGCCAAACAGGCATTCAGACAGACAATAAAACAATTTGCCATTGGCAAACGCCTTGTAAATTTTTATGCAACATAGAAACATTTGTCGTGTCTGCTGTTTACATTTTTAATTTCACATTTCACGCTTAAAAGACAATAAAAATAAACAAATTATGAAAGCAAGAATGCAGGGAAGTGTGTCATAAAATTATAAAAAATGAAACTAAAGCAAGCAAGTTCTTTAAATACACAGACTTTTCTTCTCCTTTTTTTTTTTGTCTAAAAAATAAGAAATATAATTTTCCTATTTCCCACAGTTCCAGCAACATAACTCAACTTCATAAATTGATAAATGGTCAGAGAAATCCCATTTCTTTATTCTTCTACAAATTGGATTGGGCCCACAGAAATTGGCAATAAGCAGTATTTAATCTTTTTAATTTAACCCCAATTCCCCAAACACCTCCCTGTCTTACTAGGGCTAGAAAAGCGCTTATTACATACATATGTACATGTATGCAAGAAAAGGTGTTAATTTCGATAGTGCTTAGCACTCAATAAAAACACACATTTCACAGGCTGTGGCGGCAGTTGCCCAATACTACGCACGTACACCCACAAACGGACCCACGGACATATTCGCTGCCACAATACGCATACAAATTCTCCATGAAATATATCACCTCATCTAATATGCCATGGTATTATTAAAATCCAAATAACGTTTCACTCGCCATACGCATATGCAACGGAAAAGGAAACTTTTTTACTCCGGCCATTCGTTAAAATATCCCTTAGCCAGTGGTAGAGTTCAACTGGTCCAAAGGTGAAATGTACTAGCAATAGTCAGATGGTTTTTTAAAGAGAGAATTTAATTTTGCAAATTGCCATAAAAGTGTATCTGAACGATTCACTTTTTCTTTAGACATTGATAAGCCAACATTGTGGAGGTGGGTTTGATGTAGATTCCTCAGAAAAAAACCACTACGAATTGAATATTTCTTTTCTTTCCCTGTGCAACTGCTCCTAGCTACAAGGCCTAAATGAAACACACAACATCAGATAGATTTCGAAATTTTTTAATTGATCTGAAAATCTTTAATTCAACGAAATTTTCTTAAGATTGTTTACCTAGCAATCCCTTAAAATGTATCAGTAAATAAAAGCTGTTAATATCTCTTATATTACTATTTATCGGTTAAAATATTCTAGTGACAGTAGTAAACCAATATGAAAGAGTCCTACAGAGTTACCTGTAACAAATAAACTTTTTATAACAAAAACGACTTAAAACTTTTAAAATTTTAAATCGGATGGTACTAACATAAGGGAGCAATATATTAATCTAAACCGACGTCCACAACATTTGACACTTATATGTGGGAAATAAACGTATATTTTCATTGATTTAATACAAAGTTGGCAGTCTTTATTCTAGTCGAAACTTGGAGTTATAATCCAAAAATTCAACCTAATTACAGAAAATCATACGGTTAGGTTGTAATTTAGATCAAATTAGACATATGACAAATGTCTATCAGATGTATACCTGGAGGTAGCCTATATTCCTGCACTATGTCAACTTTGTCAACTCTGTCTTATAGGTCCAGCTCTCCTTATATTAGGATCCTGCAAATTCTCTTTACACCAACCCATTACTGTTTTCATGTAATTTTTTAGTTCCTTACTTCTAAACATGAAACCAGTACTTTAACTGTCTAAATGAATTGTTGAACTAAGGTGGAAAGGTATTCCCAACTATCGGTCGGATTATCTGACGATGCCCTCCAGATATAAAAATTAGACTTTTTTAATTTGTCCTCATTTGACACAGGATATCCTCTTTAAACATTCTCTTGAATTGCATATTGCTTAACATGTATTTTTATTGTCAATATTAAATTTAATTTTTCCAATTTCTAAAATTATCTCTTACCGAAAAACAGTTGCGTCATTTAATGTATTTTTTTCTGTATAATGTTTAAAAGAGATTAATATTCCCCTCGTGCGTATCAGTCACTTGGTATCTCAACTTATTTGCAGATAAAACTGAAATGTATAAATTGTGAAGAGGTCGATGGTAAAGAAACAAACGTTGGAGTGGCAATAAGCAGCTACAGGTTGTGCCCATTGCAATGCAGTCAGACACTACTCCACTATCACTACTACTACTACTTCTACTCTAAGCCTTGCTTTGATAAATTCCTAAGCAGTGGTTAGCCTGACATTTAGAAAAATTTATAGCTTAGCATAGCTAATATTTGATAGTTCGTTACCAGTGAAGTTCAATTTATGGTTGTTACTTTTTCATTTCCCCCGGAATATAGGAAAATTGCAATTACTTTACACCAAAGAGTATAAAAAAGCAATATTTCTTCGTTTATTATTTTCGTTTGCCTCTCTGGGTTTACCTCATAATCAAGAGGATTTCAATTGCAAAGAAAAAGAAAAAAATGTTCTGCTAAAGTTATTATGTTGTGCGTCAGTGTGATTATTTACGCACAGCATGTTTTGTTGTTGAAAAACTCAACAGGTATTTATTTTACCTTTTGCAATTTTCTTTAAAACTTAATTTAAAAATAAAACATATGGATGTGATTTGGAAAAACAGTCACTAATAAATGATAATTGTAACTACATGTCTTTGGGGTAAGAATTAAAATTTTTATTATCCATTGACCTTTCAATAAATCTCTTTCTCTTAGCTTTCATAGTTTAGCCATTCATTTTTTCGTATTTGTATGATAAGAGTTTTGTTTATCTTTTTTAATTAAACATTAAATAAACATGGGAACAGCAGTGCATCTCAACACTCAAAGAAATTCCTTTACACTTTTTTGTTATTTTTCTAGCAGCCAACAGCTTTTGCATGCATTGGCGGCCGGCATGCATGAATCTCAACGCGATGCCATCATTCAGTCATCAGGCATGTGATAGCTATGCAGCTTTATATGCTCTGCTTTCAATTGTGTTACAGTTTTGCTTTGCTGTTCGAGTTTATCTCTGATGGCCGTTGATGATGCATCGCACAATCGTATCATTCATCGTTCACTCATCATCAGTCACACAAGTGGCGCCATTGTTTGTCTTGTGTGAATGTTGTATTCCTCCGATATATATATCGAATTTTGTTTTCAATATAAAGAAGCATATTTTGTTATTATTTGCATAAAGCGGATAGCTTGCATGCTTTTAGTTAGAAATATTAGGGTGGGAATTAAGTTTAAAAAAATCCGGATGACATACTAATTATTAGAATTATACGAAGACGAGGGCCTGCATACGAATATTTTTGCAATTAGTTGTAGTACCCATTAAGATCTCGCAATACGAATTTTGTTGCTGATATCATCAAAGTACCGAATATCGCGAGATACCGTTAAATGGAGGCTATACGAAGACGTGGACCTGCATACAAAAATTTTTGTCGCAGGCTGTAGTACCCATTACAAACTTCAAATACGAAATTTAAAACAATTCGGGTGCATAGTGTCCCTAAAATCATGAAAATACGGAGTATTGAGAGGTACCGTCATATGGGGGCTATACGAAGACGTGGACCTGCATACGAAATTGTTTACCATAGGTTGTAGTAACCATTAAGATCTTCCAATACGAAATTTGAAACAAGTAACCTGTCTACTGGTTAACTATGCATGCATGCCAAATTTTAGCCGTCTATCTCAAATCGTTCGAAAGATAGCGTGATTAAAGCAGACAGTCAGACGGACAATGCTAAATAGTCTTAGAATTTTAAGCTGACACAGAATATATGTACTTTGTTGGGTATATTATGAATATTTCGAGGAGTTACAAACGGAATTATAAAGCTAATATATCCTCCAAAAAATGGCTATAAGGTATAGAAAGGGTATAAAAATTGTACAAAAAATCTTTGTAGTATCCTTTAAATTAAAAACTAACTTTATACATGGCTATAACATGGTGTGTAAACTAGCCTTTAACGACAGCATGAGGGTGTATGGAAACCATGGTAGAAGAATATAGGTAGACGCATCGACGCAGCTGCTGGGACAATGAACTATCAAACCAATTTTGGAATTAAAAATGTTGAATGAAAAATTATTTAAATTTGTAAAAATTGTTGAAAAATGCATATCTTTACAACCCACGATTTTTGTCGTATAAGAAAACATATAAAAATCTACTTATATTTGAAAAGAAATTTAAAAATTTTTGACATATCAATGCTCCCAAGCGTTGATGCATCTACCTGTATTTTTCTACCATGATGGAAACTCAATGTTACCAACTAACACATGCATGGTAAAAGAACACAGGTAGACGCATCAACGCTTGAAAACATTGGTATGTCAAAAATTTTAAAATGTTTTTTTTTTTTTTTCACAAATAAGCAGATTTTTATAAGTTTCTTTTTTGTATACGACTCCAAGCGGAGGTTGTTATGATATGCATTTTTCAAAAATTTTAACAATTTGAATAATTTTTCATTCAAAAATTTCAATTTCAAAATTGGTTTGACAGTTCATTGTCCCAGCAACTGTGTCGATGCGACTACCGTATTCTTCTACCATGAGTATATGAGACAAAATAATTTAATTTTGGTTTATGATGTCTGGCTGTTTTAAGGGACTATTTTAAGTTTCGCGTTAGTGGTGAGAGTAGAAATTCCCTCATCTAATAAGAAGAATGAAAATCATTATAAACAGATATGTATATTTCCAAAAATATAAATATATCTCATCGGACAATATATTTAAGGGTTCAAAACGAATATTTTGAACATTCTTTGAAAATAAAATTATCCAATTTATTTTAAACTTATATGACTTCACCCTAATGTATAATATAAAAAAATACACTTACACATGAATATTGAATGCACTGTTCCAAATATTGTTTAGTATTTATTTCATCAAACATCAATCATTTGATATTGGGATATTTGTTACAAGGGATTTTTTTATGTCAATCGACACTTTGTAATAAAATTCTTGAAAAAGAGTTCTTCCGCATTTGGGAAAAAATAAATATAAATAATAGATGTTTAGAATAGAACAGGTTGTTTTCATGATGGCAATTTGAGACCTACAACTTTAAGAATTGCATTAAAAATTGAATAATATGAATTTATTAGATAGTCTAAATGCTTTTATATGACTTATAATGCAGCAGCACTTCTACGTTACATAAATTATGTTTAAAATACAATTTGAAAACTGTCAATAAAAAATAAATGTTAGGAGAGATATTCGCAAAAGGTAAGGTTTTCAGGTTTTGTTGAAAGTTTGAAAAAGGTGTGTGCAGTAATAAAGTTTTTTTTTAACATCAGTTATTTAATTTTTTTTTATCAAAAGATCAATCATTTCAGAAATTGGAATTAGAGAATTTACGTGCGAATTTGCATAAATTTTTCACAGTTTATGATTTTCCATTGAAACCAAGTAACTTCGACCAACAATTGTATCCAAAATCACTGATTTTGGTCCTTTTTTGTTTTTCCCATTCCTTGTGGTTCTACCTATCATTTCCGATTGCTTACATTTTCATGATATCTATTATTAAATTTAAATATTTGCTCTTCTAGATATGTAATAATCATAATCTAAACATTTCCAAAGCACACTTCAGCGTTAAACATAGTTGTCTACGAAAACCATTCACCAAACTATAACCCAAAGGAATATTTGAAGCTATTGTTGTTCTACTCCGCCAAAAAGAACCACAACAAAACTATATGTAGTCTTATGTAGACACTCTTCTCTTCCTACTCTCACTTACGGCAAATTACTTTGGAGGTTTCACACAATGACAACCAACAATTGCAATTTGTTTGCACACTCCCGCCGGCGTAAGATGGTAAATAAATAATACAGACTTGAACGTGAATAATATACATAAAAAATAGCAATAAAAAAAGCACAGTGAATGGTCAGAAACAGTGGGCCACAGCTGAGACACTTAAGCAATATGTTTTTTTTTTCTTGGTAAAAATGGATTTTTATTTCATTGAAATGTCTATGATTATTCCCTACCTTCTTCCAGCAAGGTGAAAGGTGCGGGATTTAAGTGTAATTTTAGTCTGAAATTTATTTATTCTCTTTCTCAACATCGATAATTTGAGATCCTTATCATCGTCTGGTTGTCAGCAAGCTAGATTTTTAAATAAAATAATTTAGAATATATAAAATCAATTTTTATTTTTACTTTAATCTTTTTTTTTTTTGCACAAAAAAAAATTCGAAAATAAATCAAAATTTCTCTTTCTAAATTTCCAGATAGACGTAAGTTTTGTAACACAAAATTATGTTACTAGGATACGCTAGTCACCATGTAAAATCGTAACGTATTACTTTCTATTTACTTACAACCATACATATAAGTTCAATCCATACCTATTAATTTTCTAAGAAATAAAGGGAAACAAAGTACTGCGTTTCGATGCTACGTGGTGACTAAATGTTTCCATTTCATTTTTCTTTTTCTTATACATATTTTTTTATATACTCTCCACCATAAATAGTATGGAGGGTATATTAAGTTCGTCATTCCGTTTGTAACTCATCGAAATAATAATAAGACGACTTAGCCCTGTCCATCTGTCCGTCTGTTGTAATCACGCTACAGTCAAAAAGAATTAAGATAGGAAGCTAAAATTTTGCACAGATCTGTCTTTTGTCTGCTGGCAGGTCAAGCTCGATGATGGGATAAATCGGTCCATGAATTAGTATAACCCCCATATAACGGTAATCCTGATATTCGGTATTTTGATGATTTTAGCCACATTTTTCAATGGAATTGTCTGAAATTCTATACAAGTGTTTCTAGGTCTCTTTTCCCACAACTTCCTCAAACTAACCTCACCTATAGGGCATTGTAATATGGTTCAATCGTCCCATTCCTTATAAAGTTGCTTTTATTTTATTCGTTCGCTCTTTAAACATTTAATAAGTAATATATAAAGGGTTTTGTGACTGAAAAAAGTTATTCGTACGGATATAGAAGAACAATACAATGGTTCCCTACAGGGAACACTTTCTTTGAACTGTTTTATTCTGGAACCACAACACAAATCAAGAAAAGTCAACCTTTCCTCCCGACCCACCAAACCCCTACTTTCCCTATATTTTCGCTTTTTTAACATGAAGCCTTACTCCATTATCCGTTCATAATTCCTTCACATTATCACTGATGATGGGCACCATGAACAATGGCTTTAAGTTATATACTTTTAAATGATTTCGCTTCACTTTGCGCTTCATTAAAAAGGCGGGCGGATGAGCGGTTGATATGTTTCTCTTTTTTTTTAATTTTTTCACTTTGGCCTTCGTCAGCTATGCCAAATATGGTCCTGAGCTTAACTTTAAAATGGAAAATGAAAACACTTGGTGCATACCGAGGCGGCTCATATGACAACAACACATTTGCACATACTGAAAGGAATGGGACAAACATTAGCTGTGGATCTCTTCGACCAAAAAGCAAGGCAAGGGCTTTAAGAGCTACAATCTCAACTTGGCTAATACGAAAAAAAGTAAAATTAAAAAAAAGTTTTGTGGCACCTTTTTGGCCGAGATGTGTGGAGAGCAACAAACCCCCCGACATTCAGAAAATCAAATCGAGTTCCTTACAAAACTGGTTTGCCATCATTGCCTCATCCAAAGTCGATACTAAAATTATTCAGTGTGCTTGTTTTTTGTGTTGTTGGTGTATTTAATTTTTGACATGTTAACCGCCATATTGAATACGTTTTAAGGTTTTTTTTGTAGTCTTCTTTAAATTAACAAAAAACCAACAACAACAATGCAAGCCACGACAAACAACACTTGATTGTGATTGTGAGCGTTCATTTCTTCCCTTGCGGGGCAAGTGTTTGCTGGGCAATTTTTGCGTGTTTTGTTTAGTAGGCAAAAGGCAACAACGTTTTCAGAAGAAGTCAGTCTGTGTTAAACTAATTTATCTTTAACAGGCAATCAAAACATCAACGTCGTCATCATGCTCATCTCCATGCTCATCATTATTATGTTTGTCGTCATTGGCAGCAGCCGCGGCAGTTTTATGAGAAGTTAACAACCCATCTTAACGTATGATTTGCCTCTCAATAACATAAAAACCAAAAGAAATGAATTCAAAACAAGCGCAGTTTAACGAACCATTTTAGAATAGGTTTTGGCTTGGAGCAAGCTTACCCCCTAACAAAGAGTTAAAGCCAGTGTCATGGCAAAACATTGATGGCTATCTTTGTTTTTGTTTGGTTTGTATTAATCAAATACAGTAGTCAATGATTATTATATTGTTTTGGTTTAATTTGCATATTAAATAGTTTTAGTTATTAATTTCTTATTCGCAGTTGTTAAATACATACGAGAAAACAGGTAAAACCGTTAAAACCCAATGAGAAAAGAAACAATGTAGGGAAACAACATTTGGGCTATTTTGAGGAGGTGATTCCAAAAGCAAATTGAAATAAACATGGACTTGGTGGTGTAGTGAATTCTAAAAGATATTTAATGAAGTACCAAAAATTGAATTGAAAAATATCAATCTGAACCGATTTAGACCTATTCATTCGTCTATCAAAGATTGGTTCATACTTTAAAATAAATATGTATTTGTATAAATTATTTATATATATTTTAATCAATTAAATATCTGTTTAACAATTATCACCAAGAGCGACAATCCTCTTTAACCTGTATAATCTTTTTCCAATAAATCTTAAAATTTGTCTGCTGTCGCTAATTATACTTCAGGGATTTGTCTTGTTTGTTGATTTGTAATGGCTGTTGTTGAAAATGTTCAACCCTTATTGAAAAACTTTTAAGTACTATTCGGTGAAAACGAGATGCTACCCCAAACCTGAGGGCAATAATACAAACTTTTTGACATTGCTAAACAACAACCCTCCTTTTCCAAAGGGGTTCTCTCTCCATCCCAATAAATTACAGAGGAAATACATATATTTTTAAATGTTAGTTTAAAAGAATATACCTGGTCATTGGCCCGGTGAACATTTTTTGGCTAAAACTCGTGCATTGCCAGCAATATTCCAGTGTTTCTTTGTCATTGACTTTGTTCTTATTTTTTCAAATTAGTGGTTGTTGTGTTGAAAAGTTAACAAATGAATTATCTGAGTAATTAATGAGCTTTTAATTTTTAATAAGAGATTCTTATTCGCCTGCTGTGCCAAGACTACAAGCGAACAGTGGCAAAAGTAAAATAAATAAAGCTAAAGTAAGATTTGATGTATAAATGGCTATGTACTCGAATAAATTTAAACAATTTTTAATAATTTCTGTGATGATAATGTTATTGCGATTTTATAAAAGCATTTCGAAAGGAACTTTTCCTCAGTAAAGTAAACGGGCAATTTATATCACAATTACAAATTTGTGTTTTTTTGGAATCAATAAATTTCAGTGGGTGTATGATTGGGAATTAATGAGCATTGAGGGTTATGGTTAAGCTAACAAAGCGATGATAATTCTAAGGACAAATCTAGCAATCAGCTGGTCATGATTTGCAATTTAAAAGACATTAATTTTTTGGAATAATTTTATATTTGCTTGAATTGGTCACCTTTGGCACGAATTATTGCCTTCAAACGGCCAATGAAACCGCCACACGCTGCCCAAATGTTGCTCTGCGATATTTTGGCCCATTCCCGGCGAAGTGCTTGATTGAGGTGATCGACACCTTGGTATTTTTTAGTGCCAACCTTGTTCTCCAAAAAACTCCAAACACAATAGACCAATGGATTGGTATCCGTAGATTTTGGTGGCCATTGTGCGCTGGAAATAAAGCGAGGAACTTCATTTTGTAGCCATTATGCATTCATTCTGATGCCACGGTCGATTAATACTAGCGGAGAGCGACAATCGGGCCACACCATTACTATGGCCGGCGCTTGGTTTCTGGTGACCAACCGAAGGTGCACATTTTCACCTGACCTTTTTGGCAAGTATACACCATCATTTTATTTGTTTACAAACTGCTGGACAACGAATGTTTTCTCATCGGAGAAAACAAAATTCGGCCATTCGTCACTTTCGGTCAAGCGAAAGAACTATTTAGCTCTTCTGATTCTATTTTCTTTCTGTTACGGTGTAAGTTCTTGCATTTTTTTGGAATTTCAATGGCTTTACCCCGAGATCAGTTTTCAATATTTGTGGAATGGAATTTTGCGATATTTCAGCTCACAAGCCATTTTTCGTCCACTGTGACGCTGGCTTCGATCAAGTCGCTTCTTTACTTTTCGAACCATTTCTGCTGATTTTGCTGTTTTCTTCTGTCCACTTCCTTGACGTCAGTCTACGCTACCAGTATCACGGTAACGAGGCACAAAAGATTTATTCACATTTAAATGCTGGGGTGCTCTAACGATGGTCACTTGGCTGGAAACCTGCCTATCACGCTTGAATTCCATCACGAATAAATTTTTTTCTGGAAAATTCTCACCAAAATGCTTTTGTACGATTGTTTTTTCATCTCACCCTGTAGTTAAAAATTAAATGTAAGCAGATGTTAACTCCAACGTTCGATACCGCTTGGCGCCCGCATACTACCCATTTAATTAAAAGGATTTCAGACAGGATTTTAAAGTTAATAGATTTAACTTTTGTCGCTACGTGGACTATGTATTATCGAAGATCAAACACCTCTAACTCAGAAGCAATATTGTTGATCTATAAGCAAGAGATCCGACACATAATTATGCATATTGTTGCATATTATTGTGCTTCCCTATGCATTCGTCAAGCGAAATTTTGTGAGGGCCTATGTTGATGATTTTTCCTAAAGTGATTCAAATAACAGTCAATATTGCCATTAACTAGACTCGTAATTTCCTAGATTTTTCCTTAATAATGGAAATAGTTTTAATAACATTTTATTCTATCACAGAATTTTTGTTTTGAATCCCCAAATTAAAAATTTCCATTGCAACTATTAATATTAGTATGAGAAAAAAAATTCCCAGTTTCTATAAAGATATGTGCCAATCTGATTGGCCTCTACTTAATTTCGTATTAAAGTCTAGTCATTCCACTAAGTTAGTCACGCACTTGTACACTTTTTGCCTGCCAATAAGACTAATCTCTTTGCATTGTTTTTTAATGCCAGTGTAAATTCGCTCAAATGTAGTTTTTTTTTCACCAGAGAAAATATCGTTTATCTGTGATTAAAAGTACACGTCAAAATGCCAAGCGAAAGAAAACGGCTAAGGTAAAACAACTTGTAAAGGATGGATGGATGGATGCGGTGGTGTCAGGGTTTCCAAATGCACACAAGACTGAAATGAAACAGAAACAAAAACAAAAAAATAACAACAAGGCAGACAAGCCAACATAACGTCTGGAATGTCTGACTTCAAAAACAGAAAAAAATATCCAAGATCTTCATGATGATGATGAAGAAGACATGAAGGTGTTCCGCATTTTATTATTCTGCTGTTGCTGTTGGTTGTACGGGAATTCTGTTAAATGACCACCTTACTTAATTATGGGGCTTCTGGTCAGGGAGCCTGATATATGTAAGCATTTACTTTTATTGCATCTAAAATGCCTATGTACATACATACCCATGCATACGATGTATGGTAAACATGGCCATGTAAGCCGGGCTGCTGATGGTCATGTTTACATTATTATGTGCCGCCATTCACTGTTCAATGAATAACATTCCAGATACAGGCCAAATTAAAGTAAAACACAAATCTTTGGCAAGCCACAGCCAACCTGTTTCTCGAAAACAATTGCGATAAAAATCGCATAAAAATGAAGTGCAAATTTTAAATAGTAGTCATTCATGGCCTGTTTGGTGGGTATGGATCCTGGTTGAGGCTCTTCAGTTTAGTTTTAATTATATTTTACAAAGAAACAGGTTTTTTTTTGTTGGGAAAAACTAAGAAAGGATATCTCCACAAAGCATTGAAATCACATTGCTTTCTTAGAAGAAGGGAATCGACGAAAAAAAAAACAATTTTTCTTCTTTTCCCCAAGCCAGGAGGAAGAAGAAAGTATTCCAGAATCCCAGCATAAGGGTATTAACTTTAAAAACTTACTGCAGCCAATCTTTGTTTTTGTTATGTGTTATCTGAAATTAAAGGTCTCAAAAAGAAATTTACAGTTAATGGGACGTGCCTGTGCACAGGCAAAAAAGTTTCGATCACAGTTTGGTTTACGGCATTGTCAATATAGCCTACTACTGCGGTTGTTGGCTGGCCGGTCGGTCGTTTGGTCTGTCTCTGCATCAAAATGTCATCAATCATTGCAAACACGATTCTTTTCTCTCTCCCTCTCTGTTTTTTTGTCAGTGTACATCTTCCTTTTTATTATTGCCTTTGAATGCATTTCATTGATTTCCCATTAATTATGATCAAATGATGATGCTGCGCGGCTACAGTGACTCCATTGTATCCATGAATGGTGTCAACGTCTGGTAAAGACGCCACAAGAATAAAGTCAATAATTTTTTCTTGATTATTATTCAAAAGTGCTTTAAGGAAGTTAATTTAAGTTGCTTTTCTTCGATAAATAAAAAACTGCAGCCGGCCATAGACCACATTGGGAGACATGGAGCATAAACACCTAATGCGGCAGTAAATTCTGACAAGAGACTAAGTTCACATAAATACAAAAAAGACGGCTCACAGAAAGAATCACTAATAAATCAGCTTTTCCAGTAAAGTCATACATCTATTCATTTGATATTAAAAATACTTGTCTAAATATACGTTAAAGAATAGGTTTTGTGGATTAAATATTTATTACTGATTTACCAGGGCAAAAATAAATGCCAGTATTTGTGAAATATTCTAAATCTCAAATTTCATTTAAAATTTGTTACTGACGAAAAATGATCCAGCAACTCCCAGTAACATCTGTCAAAGTTTCACTCTCAGGACGATCTCTTTTTTTTCTTCTGACTATATCCTTTAAAATTTGGTAACAATTATTATTAAATGTAACCTCATAAAAATAAACGTCAAAGAGTTAATGAATGAAAAAGTGGATCCGAAATTTACGAAATCTTGACCTATATAACAGGTGATCCATGTGTGATGGCCAAGTGTATAAATTTCAGTGTTTTCAGTTTTTTTGTCCGTATTAGCTTATATAATTATATATTCTAGTAAATCATATAGACCTACTAAAGTTATTTATTCCTTTAATAGCTTATGAAAAATATGCTCAAATAATTCATAGAGTTAGCGAACATTTCATCTGAAATATCCAAAAGAAACATTCACACAACATCAGCTGTTGTTTGTGTTTCGGAAACAATCATTTCATTTAACAATTTCCAACACATGATGTCATTTCACTTGACTGCAAAAGCCGGCACACATTCTTTTTATATATGTCCCCTCCCGCTCCACAGCAAAACATCTCTTGATGCCCCATAAAGTGTAAATGTATATTCACTCATCAAACAGTTTAAAATTTAGGCACACACTCCCAAATTTTTATTCAAGCTCTCACCCAACCGGCGAGTGACTTCTTGGTGAATAATACCGATTTCGGCTTTCCTTCTTTTTTTTGTGTTTTTATTATTTCGATGCTTCGTTTCAATTTTGGCTGTGGGTTCAAGTTGACATGTCGACGGTGTAACCGTATATAAATTGAAAAATGCTTTAAAGCGATATAATCAATTTTCTAGGGCGAAAATAGCAATATGCGCCGTTGTCGTCACTCAGCTGCGTTGTTGTTTTGTTGTTGTACTGGTTTTACTGACATAATTTCCATTTTTCATCAAATACATTTTCACACAATGCCCAAATTGTAAAAGAATGCAAATTTCATTTGTAACAATATTGTTGTAATTGTTTTTAGGCATGGGTTGCCAGCCAGTCAGCTATTGAAAGCCAGCAAATCAAGCAGAGCGCATTGGGCTATTAACCCTTTGGGGGGATGCAATAATTAACATGAAAATATTGACTATTCAGAATTTATTAAGAACTCCATCGTAAAGAATACATAAATAATGGTCCCATCTTTTAAGGACCGAAAACCTGTTCCAGGTCTCCTCTATATTCCTTCTACAAATATGAAACCATCATTTAACCTCTACAGATAGAACAGCCTTCAAAAACCGTTGGTAAATATAACATCTACGAATTGGGCATATAGAAGCCTATTAGAAGACCTTCTAAATCTAAAAGATCATTTCTTGTAGTAGCTGGCCTTTCACAGGAGTTCCATAAATAGAATACCTTACATAGCCCTTCTATATATAGAAGACATTATGCAGGACTACTATATATGGAAGAACATTTACAGGCATTCTGTAGATTTCAGTCATTCATAATGTTTTCTATAGATATAAGACCTTTTATAGATTTTCAACTGATAGAATAATTTTCCTGAACTGCTTCCGGCAGAAAACCTCTCTTCTATTGATAAAATACCTTTAACAAGCCTTGGAAGGCCTTTTAAAAGTCAGATATAAACATAGGACCTGTAAATCGTTTTCATAGTTAGAAAACCTCTCACATGTCTAATATGTTCAGAGGAATTTTCACTGGCCATCTGGCGACAGCAGACAGTTCACAAGACTTCATATAGAGGCCTTTATAGGAAGGAAACCTATTGCAGCCCTTTAGTAAAAAGGCTTTGTGCAGGCCTTCTAAAGGCTATTCAAGAAACTTCTGTAGGTAGGAGTTCCTTTTCCCTTCATGTGTCTTCTGTAGATAGGAGATATCTCACAACCCATAAGACATTACATATTATTTACTACAGAAAGAAGACATTTCAGAGGCCTTTATAGGAAGAAACCCTATTGCAGCCCTTTAGTAAAAAGGCCTTGTGCAGGCTTTCTAAAGGCTATTCAAGAAACTTCTGAAGGTAGGAGTCCCTTTTCATGCTTTCAATCTATAGAAGAGCTTTCACAGATTTCTTTTAATAGAATACCTCTTACAGGATTTTCACTATTAAAATATCCCTCAGAGGTCCTTTGTAGATAGAAAATCTTTCTTAGGTAGAAAAACGTTGGAGACAAAAGATCTTTCACAGATCACAGGGTTATTTGGTCTTACGCAGAACATCCAACGAGGTATTTTAAAGACAAGAGACCCCACACAGTCTTTCTAAAGTTCAAGGTCCTTTCATAGACATTCGAAACACGGAACTCCTTTTGCATGTAAACTATGGATCCATACATTGTATGCCACCGAAATTTCTATGCTCATTTAGAGGGTTAATAACTACAAAACAAAAACCTCCCGGCTACCAATATTTACATGTTTTCACAGCATCGAAAACTGCCTACAACATTAAACATTTGGGGCAGCCAACATGTTTTCGTCAAAAAGTTTTTTGCCCTCTGAGCGTGTGTATTTTTCAGCAGGTTGATTGTTGTAATTGTTGTGTATATGGAAAAGGAAGGAAATCCTAAGGCTCTATGAGTGTTATTCTGTTAAGTCTTTCAATAGTTGTCACTCCTCCTTCGGAAGTATTTATTTTTCAACACTTGGCTAAGTCTTGACAGCAAACAACAATAACAATACAAATAAACAACCAATATTCACGCTGAAAGTGATAAATGAGATTTTCTCAAAAATGACAGTTGAAAGTGTTAGAGGACGAATGTAAGAAAAAAAAAACGAGGCAAAACAAACACCACCACCACAAATGTTAAACATATTTATTTGTAACTCTATGTTTTGTTATTTACTTTGATGTCACATCACTTGATTGTCTGTTAATAAGATTTTAATGGATTCCATTTTCAAAGCAATGTCATAACATTAGACAAAAATCATTAAGCAAAACAACAAGGCAGCAGCATACATATTCGTACACATATACATTTGCTGCGGAACCACCTGTTAAATATCTCTTGAGATGTTTCAAACATTCTGACCAAAAATATACTTCCTCATGTTTTCCAGTGGTCATTTATAATACTCAATTTTCGTTAGTTCTTATCTTCTGAAAGAAAATACAACATCGAACCTGGAATCATTTGTCGCATGGAAACTGCATTCCTTTATTGTGTCATATGGACCTGTACGTCTGTCTGTATGTATATCATGTGACACATCTTTTACAACTCTCACACATACATATACATACCAACTGAGAATAAAAAAACAGTAGGGCAACAAAAACCATCATAGTTGTGTTGTTGGCTACTCAAGCCCCCACTTTTAAATCCCTTTTATATCTAAGAGATTGTAAACGAAACCGCTGAGCTTGTTCCCGGTATGAAATGAATGAATGACTGACTGAATGTCGGCCTGACTGTTTGGCCGCGCACGCCAGTCAGCCAACCGGCTGTTTGAATGAATGTAGAAACGCATCACAAGGCAACATCTTATGGATCATTTATCATTCTGTGGCAGGGAACTCTTCTCTTTATTTTCCTTCCATTTAAGAAGTGTTTGTATGTTTTTGTTGGTTTTGAAGTTATGCGTCCACGTACCATTTGAAAAAAAAAAATGAAACGGAAAAAGATTAATAGATTTTTTCCGAAAGAAATTAAGAATGTTTCTTTTTGGGTATCAAATCGAAAATTTGTTTGTGTTTCCAATTTCGACTTCCATTCATGTTGTTTTTTTGTCAAATTGGTAAAGATTTTTGGTTGTAAATTGTGGGATTACATTTAATATGGATTAAATATTTCTTAAAAAATTCGAAAAAAAAAAACAAAAATCCCTGAACAATTCTTTAGGCACAAAGTCCTTCCTATGGCAGAATTTTAAGTGAAGTTTTATTCGAAAACCCCCACTTTTCTTACATTTAAAATCAATTTAAGATTGAGTAATCTCAATACATTCTCCATCATTTGCTTTTTACGATAAAATTCCAAGGTCAAAAAATGTATTTATACATATTTTTTCGAAGAAAGTTTAAAATATATCTATGTACTGTTGGATAAGTCTCCAAACTTTTTCCCATACAAATGCCGTCAGGCAAAAAAATCAATATGACATATTCACTTGCCTCCAAGACGTGACATACACTTCTCTCTGTCTCGTGTCTGGACTTTTCAAATATTGTTTTGTTTAGTTTTTTGCCATCTTTAAGATACTCTTTGTTTTTTTTTTCTTCTCGACGTATTCGTAAATAGCCACGAAGAAGAAATATTAGTTTTTCAATAGTATTTGATAACCTGACTGACACTTTTGTCTAATGCTTTTGTCGTGTTTGTTTTTGTGGTGAGATAGACGAAGCAATGAACACATAAAAAATTACACTGCCAAACGAAATGTGGATGAAAAAAATCAATTTTTTTTGTTAAACAAATCTGTGGCCCTCCTCGATATGGCGAATTTGAAAACATAAAAATACAGGAAATTGGATAAAGTTTTTCTAGGGGATACTGAAAAAGTTTGGGACTAACTAAGGTTTAAAACAGTCAACATAAAGCAAGACTTTAAAGTGCGTTTGATTTGGTTATATAAAGGCTATACCAAATCGTACCAAAGTCACATATTTTAGAACGTTCATCCTATAGCCTTCATTCAAAAATAATTTAACTTGATTTTACCATAACTTTTAATCTCTAACAAATCCTTTGACTTATTCAATTAACAATTAATTTATCCTGTAGTTCCTGAATATTTTTGATTTTTTTAATACTCCCTTATTCTTGTAGTAATGACGCAAAATAGAATTCAGTTGATTTTAAATTACTAAATTTTCTATAATCTAAAAATATGCTGGATTTTTGGATCTTTGAACAAGATATACATAATAAAAAACAAAAGTACAATGAAATAAAAGTAACCTCATTTCAAATAAGCATTCCCAGCTCGGCATTTTCTATAATTTACCTTGTCAACTTTTACTACCTAGAAAACAGTTCCCATGTCCGATTTTGTGTATATAGTACTATGGATTTATGAATATAGATTTTGACAATGAGATGTTGTCAAAGGTAAAAATTTGAAAAAATTGTAAACATATGATTGCATGACTTCTACCATGATGAAAATAAATAAATTAAAGAAAAAAGGAATTGTTTAGGTTTTGGATATTAACGCATTGATTTTACATGGGGTGATAATTTTTTTATTTATAATTAAAATGGAAATTCGATTGCAATCCCTTCAAAAATTATTTGATTTTTTATTGAACCTTTTTACAGTTTTAAGAAAACCCTACTTGTCCTTTGTTTCCACTTCATCACCAACAACGTGTTTCCTTTAAGGGCATCAACAATTTCAGTGCATGCAACTTTGTCCTGCCTATACCAACATACGAACATGTCACCATTCTACATTTCAATTCAATTTCACACTTAGTCGAAACTACATACTACCATATTTCACGCTCGAAATTCTTTCCGAAAGTCATAAATCATTTTATGTGTGTGTTACATTCAAGATATTTATCCACGCGACAAATTGTCCATAAAAACGTTCAATAAACTCTTTATAATCGCATTGTTAAGCAGCGAGTCAAGATCATTAGATCTGTCAATATTCACCTCACAGATCATCAGTCATACATAAACAACTGAACGAGAACATACAATAAACAAAATGTAAGTATTTTATGTTTTATTGATGATAGGTGGGTGTGGGAAGGGAGGTCCCTGGGCCGGATAAGGGGGAGATGGCGTTGAAAATCTTCTTCGGTTAGGCCTTTAGCGGGGGCAAGATTGTTATCACTTGCCCGTTGGCGTTACGTTGGAAACATTAATATCATTAAATGCTCACATGCACACAGACACACACACAATCATACGTACACACTACACATTATAATACACAATTTTTTTAATTGTTTATAAAATTGGATAGTTTATCTTCCATAATACAAACATACACACCAACACATTGGAATTATTAAATGTTTCATTGATTCCACGATTCGTCCTTAATGAAAGCAAAATGCTGTTGTCCATTCATTCATTACCTTCACATCGCGGCATTATGTATGTGTGAGCATGTATTTAGTTTAGATTATCCAAAGTCATTAATAAATCAGCACAACCATATGATACATCATCCCAGCTATGGCAATTTTGTACGCTTTCCGTGGAAGGTATGCATGAATTATTTTAAAGTGAATAAATCTTTAATTCAAGCTGTGTCTGAATAATCACCAAGTGTAAGAGACTGACTGTCTGTCGTTGTCGCTGGGCTGTGTTGGGTTAAGAGTAAAGGGGGGTATATGAGTTTTTGTTTTAATAACGAAAAAACTACTTTAAATATATAGCCACAATGTGATGATGTGAATATCTGAAGATGGATTAAAAGATGCCGACTTGGTCAACTGGAACTAAAAGTTCGGTAGGGCAGATATTTTTTCGGAAATGTTGCATTTTTTTGCAATTTTCGTATGTTTTTGAAATCATTACAATTCAGTGGATCAACTCGCTTTTTTGATTAATTTGAGTTTTTTTTTTTTGAGGAAACAGGAGCTATCATTAGGTTGCAGTAAAGGAAACAAAAATATGTTTGTTATGTTTAAAGCAGAAAATGTCAAATCTAAATTGTAAGGAAAGGACAAAAATCGAGCACAAAGTGCCATGTGATAACCTACACCACTCTGTGAAATTAGGAGAGCCTCCGATAGGAAATGTATTATTGGTGATTTTTTTACCAATTTTGATCGTTGCGTTTAGAAAGGTTTAAATTTGAAATCGACTGGAATGAATATGGGACCTAAATTTCCATCTGAATAGAATCTCTATTAATTTGACAGGTTGTCTTTAGTGGACACACAAAACACATTCTGTGCTAACGGTTTTTATTACTTGGTAATGAGAATATTAAGTTATGTTGCTTGCATTTAAAGAATATCCCATTATTTTTAACCAACTGGTATTGCTGAACATAGTTTAATTGAATCACATTTTAATGAGTCTTTCGGCTTCCAAGTTTTCGCTTAGATACATATGGGAGTTATGGAAATATCTGCACCGATTTTTACTAAATTTTATAAGCTCACTTAAAATCCATTGTATACGGTAAGGTATTACGCACTTGGTGTACAAGAAATCTGATAAAATTGTATATGAAACCATATTCAAATCTGAACCGATTTTCAGTAAAGCTGTGTAAATTTTAAATGTAACTAAACTACATGAACATTCCGACATACATAAATCGACCCTGTAATTGTTTCTATGTAAATTTTACAAAGGAACTATGGGTCTACCTCGTCTCCTTCAAAATTTTATGAAAAAATATTTAATAATATTATCCTCAATCTGACGTGGGATATTAGAAGGCCGTAAAACATGTTATACAGGCACTAAAAGCCGACGTACTCAAATATTTCCAAACATTGTCGGAGTTTTTTATAGACCTACGATCATCAGCATCCATGAAATTTTGAAGCAGAAAATCTTCTGGTAAATATATATACAACAATTAAATTTCATTCCTTAGGAAAATTCATAACACTTTTTGTTTTCATTTTCTCACGCACAGAAAATTCAACAATATTTCGGTTTAAATATTTCAAAATTGATCTTTTCAACACGCAACAGATATTTATCTCTTTCGCAAAGATTGTATTGTTGGCTGGCTATATTACAACAAAGAGCAACAAAAATAAAACAAAGATCCAAAGTGTCACTCAAATTTCGTAAATTTTTTCTATGTTTGTCACAAAACGGCGGCCACCTGACTCAACACATCATTCATTCGTCTGTCCATCCATCTAAAAAAACAACGCATTCGAAACAAAAACAACCAAACGAATCGATAATGCGTGGATGTCTAGGCACTTAATTTCCCTAACCCATAAGTTAGTGTCAATGGCCAATTTGAGGAACATTCGGGGGCAAATTGTGGGAAATAAATGTGGCCCTACAATTCATATTTTTCGCTTATGATTGAAATGTCTTTGGGACAGTAACGTAGGGCTGAAAAATGAAACAAAAACAACATGAAAATGAATTATATATTTTAATGCATTGTTGTGATCTCGATATTGTCATTGTTGTGATCTGCACGTCCACGCGAGTGGTTCTGGCATCAAAGAGTTGTTGCTACATTTCTGATGTGCTGAAATCGAAATGAAACTTTGACATCAGATTAACATATCAGTTTCAATTGTTGTGTATTTTCTTGTTGTTTTTGCTTTTGCTATAGTATCCGTCTTTGGGTTCTTTCCGGATTCCACTCTTTTAAGTTCCTTTGTTTATATCTTGCTTTATACTCTCATCGGTTGCATGAATGTACTTTGCATGCTGATGCTGATGTCGATGATGATGATGTGATGTCGTGTGTATGCAAAACATTACACAGATCTTCTCAAGTCCATTTCTATTTCTACAGAAGATATCATCATCTCAGTCAAGCAAAACAAATAAAAAAACATGCAAAACCTAAAGATCTGAGAATTTATAAAGTGACACTACACAAAAAGTTCAGATCGATCTGTATGTTAGTGTTTATAATGCCAAAAGAATGAATAAATGCTAGGTAAAATTGAGAGAAACACTTTTGGCTGATTTTGAAACAAAAAAAAAAAAAAAAATAAAATAACGAAGTATAGCAAACAGGTAGGGCGTATATTTGGTACTTCAATGATTATATTGATGATATGGTTATATAGATTTTACTTTTTATTGTTCTAAGAAACCTATATGCCAAATTATATTTAAATCGCCTGAAGAATATATTGAACATTAAAATAGAGCATTTTTGTATCCCGAGAGAAATCAAAATACCAAATTACCCCAGAATACAATACAATTTTTGATACAATTATTTTATATTACATTAAACTTAAAATGACCGAAATTTGGCAAGTTAATTTTAAAACTTATCTTAAACGAAAAAATTCTAAATGGACCCATTGTCAATATTACCTACCTTATCCACCGAAAATATGGACCGCAATCATACATTTTCAGTGTCAATTACCTCTGAAGTAATCCAAATCTACCTATCATATAAATGAATGTAGGTCTTATAACAGCAGCGCATTGTAACAAATATTCACTGATAGAAAGTCACATTCCATATTCTTACTTAGGGCGTGCCACTATTAGCCCCTGTCTGAGATTTCCCTACTC
Source organism: Musca domestica (assembly GCF_030504385.1). Lineage (NCBI taxonomy): Eukaryota > Metazoa > Arthropoda > Insecta > Diptera > Muscidae > Musca > Musca domestica. The sequence goes on along the minus strand of NW_026712328.1, from coordinate 19,505,003 downwards.
ATGAAATTCAAATTTCTTGTCAACAAAAAAACACAAAAAATACTTAAACTTAAAACATATCTTAACTTTTTGTTTTGAAATATGTAAAATATTTATATTTTACATACTTTGAGAAAATAAAATGACAACTACAACAATAATAAACAAAACATTAAAATAAAACACATACTCAAGCGCACATGACAACACCAAATAAATAAACAAAAATACAAAACCTAACCTTAAATACACATCACCCACTTTTATATGCAAAAAATGTCTGGCCTGGTGCGCTTCAGTTTGACATGCAGATCTCAATATTGACATCTGTAGCCAGAGTCCAACCTTACCAGACAAAGACGAAAGCCTCAAGACACAGTGATTGACACAATATTAGCATACACCTTGTGGACGACAATCTGTGAATCTGGTCTGAATGTGTTCTCCATGGCCGTGGATAAGAAGTTAAAGATTGACAGCTCTCTTTTTTTGTGGAAATATAGAAAATACAACGAGAACAAAAAAAACTTATTGTGCATAATATTACAAAAACAAAAAAATTTCAAAACTTTTTTTCTTCAACTTTTGTGGCTAAAGTAAAAATGTATTAGCAAAGGTCAGGGTTATAAAAATTTTAAATTGAATTGTTAAACATCTTCGCTAAAGTTGATATTTCTTTGTGGATGGGGGAAATAATGCATATTGCATTTATGGGCAAAGGGCAGATATTTATGGATAATATGCACAACTTGTGGAGTGATATTACTCAAGTTTTCATGCATATTGTGGTTGGCCCTAGAGACAGAAATTAAAAAAAAATCTGGGATTAGATTTTATTTCCAACGATTTTTTTTTTCAATAAAAGCACAAGTTTTTTTGAATTATTACTAAAATGAATACCGCAAATTATCATTTTAATAATTAAACCATAATAACTCAGATTAGCTTGGAGTTTCTTAAACAAAGGAAATTTAATGGGATCTTCTGAACATGCATAATTTGAGATTTCTAACAAATTTTACAAGAAAATTGCATTAAGCTCTTAAAATAATATGTATATATTTACAGGAGACGAAATCAAATTCTAAATTAAGATTTTAAATAATAAATATGCTTACTCATGATCAACCTTATATAACAAATATCAAAAAAAAATTAAAATATGTGCGAAATACTTGGGACGAACAACGGCTTACAATCGATGATGATGACGACTAAAAAATACACAACTGCAAAACAAACTACAAATAAATATTATATTAAAGAAACGCAAGTAACTTGTCACAATATGTTGTATATGTCATTTGTCAAACAAGGTGATATCAGCAACACTACAAAATATCAGTACAACCAGTGGACAGACAAAGAGACTGTCAGCCAAGCAGCTAACAAACCCCAATCTATAGCCATAACATGGCACAAACTACACTTAACACTCGATGAAGTAAGAAAATAATAAAAAAAAAACACACACACAAACTATGGGGAAAAAGAGTTATAAACTGACAACAATATAAATATATTTACCTACCATGAGATAAAAAAAATACAATGAATGCACAGCTATCGGTATATTGAAGTCGTGCTACAAAGAGACTTCAAGTAGAGGAACAGAAATTCCCATACTTTAGCTAAAAATTGTTATAAATGATTTTTACTATAAAACATTTATTTAATTCTTTTTTTTTTTTTTTGATAGAAAATATGTATTTCTTGCATCGATGACAATGACAATAGCGCTGACAATGTCTCATGCTAGGATAGAGAAGTTCAGGAGATAAATGCACAACAATTAAGCAATTTTTCTTGTGACTTATAAAAATATCTTGAAGTTATTTTTAATTACAAATTCGATGTGTATTTCGAAAATAGCTTGATAGTGGGAACAACCCAAAAATATATTAATGAAAAACGATTTATTTTAAAATAGTTTGCATACTTTTAGGAGCAAGCATGATGTCGCTCGATTGCTGCATATATACTGCAACTTTTTCTTCAATAGAGGCAACCACGGTTCTGTAAAATGACAGTTCTGTCTGTAATATAATGTTTGCTTATTCCGCCTTTCATGAGCAATATGCAGGGTGAGATGAAAAAACTGCAAAGAACTTCAGACTGCTGTCATTACTAAGCTAATCGGCCGACAGCTGTTAAAATTTTTCCAGTGACTGGTCATCATATTTTTTACAAGCGTACAAAAGCATTTTGGTGAGAATTTTCCAGAAAGGTATTTCTTTATATTTGACTGGAAAACGACAAGTGGCTATCGTTAGAGCACTCCAGCATTAAAATGTGAATGTGAATAAATCTTATTTTTAATACATTCCGGCTTATATATAGTCTAGTCTATAATTAAAGTCAGGTAATATCGTTGCCCGGAATGATTAATTCCTAATAATATATATTTTTTGACTAGCTCCGACCTAAGGTTTAACTACGACTGTTCAACTCCGAAGCCTTGGTCCCGGTGATGAAGCCCCCAGTATTTGTGTGACATCAAAACTATCGATACTCACCAGTTTTTATTGTTTGGCAGTTCTTAAAAACCCAAGGTTGGCAGACCATTTTTCCGTTGTAGGTAGAGTTCAAAAAGTAATTCCTTGAATGTCAGATCTTTACTGACATCTCTCTCTTAAAAGTCCAATAAAAGATTATTTCATATATGTTGCATACTTTTAGGAGCAATTAATATAAAATATAAACATCTTTAAACAACATTAAATATCTGAATTAGTTTTTTGCCAATATCAGAACTAATATTAAAGTTTCTAAGCTTACCAAAAGATATTGACTTCACTGACAATATTTTATGAAAATTGCCGGTCACACCCTTTATTCTTTCAATACTTTGGAGAATACTGCTCAAGTCTTTAAAAGGAAATTTTCAAAATAATAAAACAAACATAAAATGTTTGTAACACACTTAAAAATGTCCAACGTTCAAAACCCAAACACAACTTCTTTAAACGCCACCACATTCAGGATACATCTATGTTTGTATCTTATATAAACTTTAAAACGAGTGATGGATTGATAGACACATCCATAGAACATATGGATGTTTCGATGTATGTATGTATGCATACACATGATTGCCGGTAGGGTTGTTCTTCTTGACGCACACCAAGTCTGCTTACTGTCTGCATTGTTATGAGCTGGTCATTAGTTTTCTGTAGTGTTTTTCAGCAGCAAAAACAAAACCATACGAACTCTTTTCAAACTCTTTTCGTTCGTGGTAATTTTTTTGGTTTATTTATTTTGGAGTTTTCAAGGATAGAGAATAACAACAACAAACTAACACACAAATTCCAATCGTGGCAAAATATGTAGGTCTCCTCCCGCCCATGAAAAGCGGCAAACGTTGATGAGGAAGACAACATTTGTTCAACAAAAAGAGACTTTTGGTGTTTGGCGCGCTTTTCAAAGGCCAAAATGAAACCATCATCTAATCTCTTGGATGTTGCTAGCAACCAGTGAAGCCAATGTTTCGCTTTAGTGACATTCGGTGTCTTGTCATAGAGCGTGGTCGCCGATGTGTGTGCATTCGTTGTTGTTGCTTTTTATTTTTCTTTTTTAGTTTTTATGCTTAAATACACTTTAATTAAATGAGAGATAATTAATTTTAAGTTTAATCGGAAATTCCATTTAGATATTTGGCCCAGTGATTGATGTACTTTTGACAACATTTTACGGCGGTTTTGCGATGCCGACGCTTTTTTCAAATGTTGTTGGCGTTGTGGGTTTGGTTTTTGGTTGGTTGTTTGCTTTCCAATAAAAATAGCCAAATTTTAAAACGTTGAGTGTGCAAAAAGGAAAGGAAGTGTTTTTCTAATTTTATACATTTTCAAAGTAAAAGAGGATTTGAGTGGGGTTTTTTTGATGTAGGTCGCGTTTGTTTATTTTGAGTAATAGCTTTTTGACAAAAAGAAAAGTTCAACAACTCCATATGCGAAAGCCAAGGAAATATGGAGGTGGGCCTAGAGCATAGAATCCCACACAATCGTAATACGTATCTAGGTATGATTTTCCAAATTGACTTATTACCTCTTTGCCTTCAAAATATTCATCATATACATAAGTGTTATTGGAAAGTAAAATGAAGAGGGAAAACAACAATGGGGCGTTACTAGGCGTTAACATGTTTTTATTTGCTACAATCAAATTACATGGAAATCAGCAATGCTATTTCCTCAATCCAATCCAAGACATGATTTTTTTTCTCGTAAACACTTGAATAAGTAAAAAGAATATGAAATAGTTTTTGAAAATATGAATGGACAAAAGAAATGTGTACATAAGATTATAAGACAATGACAAAGATATAGGGATCAAATGGGCACCTACTATAAGGGTAACCTATATTTTTTTTAAATTGGAAATTTTGTAAGACATTTTTAAGTCTTTAGATATGTCCGTCAAATGTTAGTAGACCAAAAGGGAAAAGGCCAAACCTCGACGTACACCCAGATCATACTTCATACACGATTTCAGTAATTTATAAGAAATAGATGGGAGTGGTCTTGGGCTTTAAAAAATAAAAATAATAATGTCCAAAATTGTTTCCTAAATTACTGTGAAAAATTATTTATCTTTAACAAAATTGTAAATCCTGTGACTTCAAATATGGTTAAATGAATTAAAAATCCCCTAAGGTATGGAATAAAAAGTAAACATATGACTATTTAATTCATTCATTTTTGAACATATGCATATAAAATGCTCAATAAATGGACATTCATAAAAGGACAATTTTAACTCTTTCGGCATTGGGTAGGGCATTTGAAAGTCTGTCGAAAACCCATTCACCTCAAACTATTCTCTTTATAGTAATTTAACGATGCTCACTTCATAAAAATGACGTGTCAAACTATAATTTAGCCACTTCTTTGCCAAATAACAATAAAAACTTATTTTCTTTCAAAAACTTGTGGTTTGGGCTATTGTCAAAAGCCAAAACGAATTTGTACGAAAACACCCCAAGTCAAATAAGGAACTTTCTTCAAAACGTTTGTCTTGGCAACATTTTATGAATTCGTCTTTGAAAAAAATGAGGGAAAAGGAAAAGAGAGGAAAATATACAAAACAACCAAAACAAAGCTAGTCAAAAAATGCCACGAGCCTAAGCGATTTTGTTAATGTGGAAAAATTTACATACCTAATGTTTTTGTTTGTGATAGAAGGTGGCGGCTGGCAAGTGAGTGGTGGTACAATTTACCGTTACATTTTTCATATGCAAACGCTTTTCGCGTTATTTTGCTGGTGTATTTGCATTGTTGGTGTGTGTGTCTGTGTGTTTGATTTTTCAATACTTAAGAGGGGCGTCTGAAACGCGTTGACTATAATGAGGGGGCGTTTTAATACAAAAACAAACGAAAAAAAAAACAAAAGTAGCAACAACCCTAAATACACTTTAGCCATAATGCTCATATTTACCGTACTACGTGCAACAAAACTAAACGCCAAGACGGAAACGACGGCTGCCAATACTACTTCACAAGCCAACAACTTGGCTGACTTGTTAGCCGTCTAACTGAGTGTCTGTCCCTCTGTCTGTCTATCTATTGTCTACAGTTGACGTTTATGTTTAATATAATCAAATATGACAGCTGTTATGATCTTATATGGGAAATATTTACGCTTAAAGCAACATAAGCATGTTGCTAGCCAGACAAGAGTCAGACTATGTTGGCGTTTAAAATATTGCCGAGGAGTTCTTCCTCTCTGGTTATAGAATTTATTATTGCACATTTTTCGTCTGTATATTGTGGTATTTCGTTTTGGGAATATTGACAAATGTTTCATAATTTTTTTGCGTCTTCCTTCACTTTAATGACTTCTAAGGGTTGATGGTTTAATAATACATATTTTTTGGGATTTTTCTGGGTCACTAGGTTTTCCACAATTTAAAGGTAATAAATGGGTCAATACACCCAAATTTATTTTGAAAAGAAGATAAAGCAATAAAACAAATGTTTTAAATAAGTCTATCTGATTGCTCGACATTTAATAGCAATTGTAAAACAATTTTATTGAACTAAATGAACCTTGTCATTTTTTTTTTTTTTGCCCAAACTTAAATATTATTGATATATTTTTGAAATATATAAAATATGTGAACATGCATTAAATTTTGGTTCAAAAAATTTCAGAAAAGTTTACATTAGCTGACCTGTTTTCTCCAAATTTATTAACTATGTAATTGTTTACCACACAAACTCTAAAAATATGGATCGATATTTTTGAAATTTATAAAAAACTTCAGCATATTTCCGAAATTTTGACTTTTCAATTTCAGAAACAAATACAGTAACAGTTCATTTGATTTCACCCATGTTCATAGTTGAACATCTTATTTGAGTGATCAACAAATGGAAATTTTTGTGTCAATGCTTTTCAAAAACATTCAGAACCTTCCTTAATGTACCCCAAATGTATGCATTATTTTACCTTACCAATAATTTTGATCTGCCAAAAATACCGCTCTTATATAATCGATAAAATCTAATATTATTTTCTAACATTTTTTTTTCAGGTACTGTCAATGCCAACGGCGAAACAAAACGACAACGGACCTCATACACCCGCTACCAGACGCTGGAACTCGAAAAAGAATTCCACTTCAATCGTTACCTGACCCGCCGGAGACGCATCGAAATCGCTCATGCCCTCTGTCTGACTGAACGCCAAATAAAAATTTGGTTCCAGAATCGTCGCATGAAGTGGAAAAAGGAACATAAAATGGCCTCCATGAACATCGTGCCGTATCACATGGGTCCCTACGGACATCCCTATCATCAATTCGATATTCATCCGTCACAGTTTGCACATTTGAGCGCATAGGACGCGTGGCACTTTTCGGGTACTGGTTAGAGGCTCAATCAGTTGTATCAGGAACCATATCAGGCGGCAGCAGCAGCCAGTGTTGCTGGCGGTTATCAAACACAGAACGCTCAAGATTTGGGCGGCGCTGGTGGTGGAGGTGTGGGTGTAGGTGGTGTTGGCGTTGTGGGCGGCACAGCGGCCGTCGGTGGTGGGGCAAATGCTCTCTTTGCCTCGGCGGCAGCAGTGGCGTCGTCAGCGTCAAATGCCGATTGTGTTAAATATCCACAAGAATTCTGATCTCAAGTTATTATTGCGCCGCAACAGAGGTTAATGTCATCGGCAGCGTTGTCGCAAATCGATGAAAATGTGGCCAGTAGTAGTGCGGGCAGTTGTATAGAGGGTGTTGTACACGAAAATGATGATGGCGAGGATGAAGAAGATTCATATGTTCATCAGCGCCATCATCATCATCAACAACATCCTTCACAACTTCCACCACCGCCATCATCGTCACATCTTCATCATCAGCAGCACAGCGCTCATCACGATGAACTCTGTAAACAGGAGACATATGATTTAAACGAAAGTATGCTACATACTGGACTCTTGAATAATACTGTCTCCTGTCTACGTGGCAATGATACGGAGATTAGTAGCACCGCAGCTGGAGTAGGTGCAGAAGGTGACAATTTATATTGTTGCTAGAAGCAATCCCCACTCCATGGCACATAAGACCTACACTCCAACTCCATCTGACCCCCAATCAATACCAATGACATCAGCCGCTGTTGTTTGTTTGAGAAAAATATACTCACACGTACATAACTCAAGAATATTCAAGATGTGATCAAAATTATATCATCCAATTTATGAAGTTCCGAATACAACTGATTTGAGCTAAACTACAAACAGAGGCAGGCTTTATAATTTATCCACCGATGTGAAACAAAATATGAAAACGCTTCAACAAATTTAAGTTTAACTTTTTCTTTCCTTTGGATATTCTTTGAGGTTGTACTGTTTCAAAATTAGAACAAAATTGTATGTTTGATTTTAAAGCGTTTTTCATATTCCGAGGTGTTTGATATTGTGCTAAAACCAATAACACATAAAGCCTGCCTTTGATTGGTTTATACTACTGGCATATTTCTGTTTTTCCAACTTCTTGTTTAGTTCAAATATTTTTAGGCAATTCTTTTTTTTTTTTTTTTTTGTAAATTTGAAAAATTTTGAAAATATTATTTTGTAAACTTTTTGTTTTGTGTTTTTATCAGCCGTCCAGTATGATAGACCATTTGAATCCAATCAGTATTCGAAAAGAGCCTTAGTGTTAATAGGTTAAGTTTTATTATAAATATTATTATATTTCATAAGTTTAAGTAGATCATAGTGTAAATTTAAAATGAAATTGAATGTTGCTATTAATTCCAATAAGAAAAATGACGACCATTGGCAACACTGGTCCCACATGATTGGCAATATTTCTCTGGTTCCCTCATTCTCTATGTTTTCTTTTTTGTTATATGATTGGCAACACATCTTATCATAGACACACACACATACTCAAAACTACTGTGCTTTAGAAATTTTAATTTAGTTTTTGTTAGAACCCTTAATTTACTCACAGCAGTGCTTTTCAAACCATGGTTTACTCTTGAGAACGTTATATATTTTTTTTGTTTATACGTGCACATATTTTAAAATTACTCTAATAAATTTCTTATTACTTATTATTTATATATAAATATAAAAAAAGATATTTTGTTTTAATTATACCGAAAGATTTTGATTTTTCCATTGAAAAATTGACATGGAAAAGATTTAAATTATTCCAAAAAAAAAAAAAAAAATCAGAAAAAAACACACTAAAGCTTAGAATATTATATGAATGCGGAATAACAGCTATGGTTAAAATGCATTTATTTGAACATTTTTCTTTTTGAGGGAACTGGAAAATCCATTAGTTATATTCATAAGGATGCAAATAAATGTTAATCAATGGAAACTTCTAACCCCTATCTGAGAAATACATCAAATTTCTTCAAAAATATTGTCTTATTATGGATATCAAAAACTTCGAGTAAGAGCTCTTTCGTGAGTTTTCCATCCTTTCCTGGTTTTGGTTTTTCCCTCACCAGCTTCAACTTGATACCTTCTCAAAAAATATAACATCAAATATCATTTTGTAGGTCCCGATCTTTGATGGCGAAATTTTTGCCACTACCGAGGAGGTGAATTAAGATCTAGATACCTTTGGTCCCTTCGCTTTGTAATATTTTTTATTACTTCTGTCTTTTTGTCTACGCATGAACATTTGATTTAACTTCATTATCTGAGACTCTGAATGCCTAATCGTTGCCTGAGTCGGAGTTTCAGTTTGCAGCTCTCTCTCTCTCCTTCATTTTCCTTATACTTTCGTAGGACCTGCACCGAAGGGGGTTTCTTTGAGTTTTCAGAAGACCACAAAAGACTTTGTTCTTTTTTGTTTATTATTCATAAAGAGTTATGTTTCGGAGTCCGAGATACATTCTAGGTGTTTTGTTCAGTTCTTTCTTTGAAATAAAATAAACTTAATATTCAGGGTTTAACATAACCTATAAACTTACAATTGTTCTGTATCACGTGGCTGGGCCAGGTGCTGCAACACATTTTATTACATTTTTCAATTTATCATAACGTTCTCAAGTCAGCACATATTTTTAATTGTTTTTCAGTTTGCTTGCAGCTTTTTTGTACTTAAAGTCCATTTTTTATATAATTTATTAGCCTATTATTAAAAATATGTTTGTTTCTATCACTGTTTTCTGATTTTTTCTTTTTTTGTTTTTTTGTAAATAATTAAATTATATACCTTCACAAAATCCCATTTTTAACAGACATTAAAAAATATGATTTTATTACGGTTTAAAGAAAATATTTAATTTTCTTCTTGGTTTAATGCTTTATACTTCAAAAAAAAAAAAATAATTCTTACGTTTTTCTTTTCATTTCAATACAAACGAACTTAGCATACAAATAGTTATTGAATATCCTCCCAAAAACAAATAAAACAAATTCGGAAACACAGGGCCGATTGTCTTTAGGATGTTTTGTCCTTTACGTTGATGGTAAATAACATACCGATTTATCTTAAATGCAATATTATTTTTTGTGTTTTTAGACAAACAAAACAACAACATAGTGATAAATTTATGATTTTAAGTTTCTAGAAGTAATGATAATTTGCAATAGATTCAAAATACTCCATTATAAACAACAAACATATAAAACTAAAACACAACTTTGTAAAAATGTTAATAATTTATAAAATAAAAAATATATAAATAATTTTTATTTTAATATTTTATATCATTTTAAGTAGTTTATATTTATAAATAGTAAAAGTAATTATTATAAAAAAAAAAACAAACAAAAAACAAGAATATCAGGTTTAAAAGTTGTTTTAATTTTTAGCAATAAGCAAACAAATAAATATAAGTAATACAAACTATTTACTATATAAAGTATATATACAAATGTTTAATTTAATAACACCGAAATTATATACTCAAATTTCATGTCCCAGCTGTCTATATTAAAAAAAAAAAAAACAACAACAACATCCACATTTTGTTACCTTTAGCATAAAACAACCTATTCTCAACGAGACATTTAGCAACTAAAAATTGAATACAAAACTTTATAGTTAGAGCTCCCATAAAATTAATAAGAAAACAAAATAAATTTTAGATTAATAACTATTATTTATAATGTAATATTTATATGCAATAAGGTTAGTGCATCATTTACAAAAATGTGTTTCTTTAAAAAAAAAATGTGGATTACATTTTAGTTATTACATAAGAATCGAATACCCACAAAAATATAAACTAGTAAATATTTTAGCACAAATTTATTGTTTTCTTAATTTCTAATTACAAAAATAATTATTTTATTATTTATAATTAAACAAACTAAACCAACAACAATGAAACATTATGGGCATCTCCCACTCGCTTTTAAGTTATAAGGCACCATAAGAACAATTTATACATACCTATAATTCTAATAAAAATTGAAAGCAAAACATAAAACAAAAACTTCAAATCAATTGTTTAATTTCTTCCTCTCTTACTCATATACATACAAATAATTTTGTTTTTGTAACAAAGGATAAGAACAAGAATTATAACGAAATGAAGCTGCGCATTCCATGTAAAATTTATACAAAAATGTCATTCAGTACATACATAAGAAAGAGAGAAGAGAAAGATGTGCGAAAAAATTATTATCATGATTACTGTAAATGTATCAAAATTTAAACAAAAAACTTCATATTACACTTACACTTAATTTAATTAAATAGTAAATAAATTAGTAAACAAAAAAATAAAAACATTTTAATATAGTTTCGCAATATGTTATTACCTATAACAGATTCTTATTATAGTAATAAACGAAAAAAAAACATACATATGTTAAAAAAGAAAAGAGAAATAAAATAAAACAAAAAGAAATAAATAAATATAATTATTTATATGTTTTATTTTTGTGGATATGCGAGATAGGCGACTTCAGGTAATTAGTATTTAAACACACACACACCTTAAATTAAAATGAAATCTATATAAATAAAAGAGTAAAGAGTTGACTTGTTGATTGACTGACTGACTTAATGATTCATCAACGGCCAGACTAAACAGCTAAAGCTAGAATCTTGAAATTTTGGCTGAGAGTCACTCTTGGTCCAAAGGGGTTAGATAAGCCTGCGATTTTGGAAATTCGTACTAGAACGGTACGAAAAGTACTAAAAGGTTCTAAGTATGATACCCTTTGTATTTGATGAACCAGTAGAGCAAGAATTCTATAATTTCGCAAATGGAGTGAGTGATGGATGTACCAATGGGATTTTGGATTTTGGATGAATTCGCACTATAATTGTACGAAAAGTACTAAAATGTACTAGATTTAGTACGATTTCTTATTATGTGAACGGTTAGAGCTAAAAACTTCAAATTTGGAATGGGAATGAAAGTTGAAGAGTAGGGTCGATGGGAGGAGGTAATTTTGGAAGTGTGTACTCATTAATACGAAAAGTACCAAACGGTACTAAGTTTGGTACAATTTGAATTTGGAGGAACGGATGGAGCTGGAGTTGAAATCATGAAATTTAGAACTAATATTGCTATTACATAGTAGGGCTAAGGTATGTACGTGGTTATGGAAATTCGTACTTATGCGTACCGAATGTTACTAAATTTGGATTTAGGTGAACCGATAGAGCTGGAATTAAGATTACTGTTGGAGTGTAGGATTATGTAGGATGCTTTTGGAAATTAGTACTTATATGTACTATATGATATGATATGATTTGGGTGAACCGATATGGCTGGAATCCTAAAAATGGGTAGTGAGATTTCTATGGGATTGAATGATGCAGGTTGTAATTATACCCTACAACACTATGTGTTGGGGGTATTATAAGTTTGATTGGGCCAAAAATTATGTAACACCACGAAATATTGATTTCCCACATAGGAAATTATATATGGATCTTCCTATCTCGCCGAGCTGAGTCGATCTAGCTATGTATGTCCGTCCGTCCGTCTGTCCGTCTGTCCATGTTAATTTGTAATCACTCTACAGGTCGCAATTATGGCCCGATCTTCACGAAATTTAGAATGGAGGTGGGGCTAGGGTCAGAATAGAACCCTATTTCTTTTGGAGATGATCGCCAAATGTTTAGGGGTTGAAATGGACCAAATACTGAAAAAATGTCGGATTTTGCAGTAGCTATACAGGTCGTAATTATAGACCAATCGACGGAATTTCGCATGTAGCTAGAGTTTAGGGCGGGGAAGAAGCCTACCATATATTTGTGTGGTCGTCGGATAATATTTAGCGGGTAAAATTGACCATATCCTTTTTGTTGAAAAAATTCAAAATTTTTCATTAAACCGCGAATATTTTAAGTCCCGGCGAAATCTCAAAGCCATGACGAGGTTACTTCTGATCTTTACATTGATGTTAAGATCCAAAAAATCGAACATATAGCAAATATATGCGATATATATATCTATCAAAGAAGATATGCTTAAAAGATCTCATATATGTCGAGAACGGCTGAACTGATTTCGACAGTTCTCATTAATTCAGAATGGCCTCTTGGCAGGAAAGGAAAAACGTCTAAGAAACGCATACAAATATCTCTCTAAAGATGAAAATATTTATTTTGTAACATTTTCTCATATTTTTTCCATTTTGTCATATTTTTGGCATATTTTCATTTTGAATTAAACATTTGGTAATATTTCTACAGCTTACAAAACTAAGTAGTAAGGATATCAGGATATCATATACAGATCGCATTTATGGCCCGATCCTTACGAAATTTTGCATGGGAATAAGATGAGGGTCAGAATAGAAGCCTACTCTTTTTGGAGATGATCGCCATATATTTAGGGGCTGAAATGGACCAAAAAACTGCAAAATTGTCAGGAGGTCGTAATTATCGCCCGGTTACCGGACATTGCAAAAGCCAAGCAGTTTTGGATGGCCATCCAAAAATATTCAATGTGTGAAGGAGTTTGCCAACTTTTGTAGACAAAATACGAAAATGTCCACTCCAGTGAACTTTTGGAGAATTCACAAACACAGGAAATCTCAAAATCTCTTTTGCCACTTCTGAGAGATTATAGGTCTTTGGGAAATATTGGTTCCAGATCTAGGAAGACCATCTACGTGCAACATCTTCCAATAAATTGGAAATGAGCAAATTAGTTTATTTGAACATTAGGGAACGAAACCTGATGGTTTTCTTTGATTGTGGAAATTGGTACTTATATGTACTACAATTTGGATGTATGTGAACCGATGGGTCAGAATTGGTTGTATTGCTAAGGTATAGAGGTGGTTGTATTGTTAAGGTATTAAATGGCACTAAAATGTTAATTGTGATCGATGTTGGTGTGTTGGTTTGAGATATTAAGTGGTTTTGGAATTACGTACTTAAAAGTACTATATTTGGTGTTTGGGTAAGGAATTGAGTTGGAAGTCTCAAATTTGAAATTAGGATCACCTTTTGTGGGAATTGGTTGATATATGGCGCGGAACTTGAAAGTACCTACTAAAATGTACGGAACCTTGACGCTGCGAAGATTAAACAAATTAAAGTGTTTTTCAAAATTTTAAGAATATGTGTATAAACGGATAGATAATAACCTTGAAATTTGATATGAGAAACAAGTCTGAAAAATAGTGTTGATATAAGGAGGTGATTTTCTTATTTGTGAAATCTGAAATTTGGCATTAGGGTTGATTTAGAGTTGGGAGGTGGAAATTATTCATCCAATTTATAACTTGATATTAATAAATTGTGGTCATTTATTTAATACATTCCATTTAAAACAAATTTCTTATTCCATTCAATACAATGGACTCTTTTTTCGGGTCACGACGACCGCAAGATTTAAACTCTCAGCCATATGGCTACAGAGGGTATACATCATTTGGTACGATCAAAACGTGACCCATCGAAATAATGGACTTGTACCCCAAGTCTCTTTGGATAAAATCCGTTTTAGGACATTTTTGAGTCGATCTAGGGTTGTCCGTATGTCTAGCTGCCTGGTGCGCTCCATATTTCTCGAAGAGGATATTTTAAATTTGTCATTGCCCACAACGCAACTCTCTCATCGCAATTCTAATCACGTTTAATTACGTACAGAAACATTCGAAAATATCAACATCGATAGTAAATTCTAAGTTTGGTTTGAGTAAATATACCGACATTTCAGATAATAGATGTTCAATCGTTGTTGTGTCTTCATCGTCCTCATAAAGTATGCAGTTTTCATCGGCAACGTCGATTTCTTCTTATTATCACCGACAGAGTTCTTCACAAAAAGATATTCGATCAAATTAGTTTAGATACCTTGAAATTTGGTTTTTTTGTGGATTGTTTGTCATTTTGCTAGTTCGCCCGCTTTTCCGTTTCCTTTAATAATGCAGTGACATGGTGCCCAACAGAGCATTTCACATGTACTTCAGTTTTACTTATACTTCAGGAATACTTAAGATAGATCTAAAAATTGAGAGAGCCAAAAAAAAAAAAATGAAAAACTTTATTATCATCCAAGGAGAGGTTTTCGATAAAATGAAGTTGATACCCAAGCAACTAGAAAGCAGGCCTATTCTCTACATACCTTGTGATGAGTAAACACTGTCGCCCTCATACTGTATGAAAAGATCACATTAACATCTCGATTTCCTACCAATCGCATTGTTAAATTTGAAATCATTGACCAATTTTAATATGTAAATGGATGGAAAGTTTAGGGTTAGGTTAGGCTGAAAAGAGGGGCGTAATTCGCTGTGCGCTCTACACTTTAGTTATTATAAACCAGGAATTCAGATGCCTTAACGAAATTTCTTAACTATTTCATTCATTTACCATGACCTGATTCAGGTTGTATGCAGTCGGTCCTTCAAAATAGTGATCTGATATTTGCAAATCTATTTATTTTTTGGATTTCTGGAATTCAACTCGTGTATTTTTTTGAAATACGGTCAACTTTTCCAAAATATTTTCTAGAAATTTAAAAAATAACTTTAGCTAACACGGATCGAGTATCAAAACATATAGTTAAGAATATAGCAATATAGTTACCCGATAGGTCAGGTGTGAAAAAGGACAGTATTAGCCCACTCGTTCCTTTACCTCCACCACAAAAAATACTAATTTTTACGGATTACGAGATTTCAAAATCTAATGGATGGTTTGCAAAGAATAAATAGGATTTAGTTTTCTAACAGAAAGAAGGTTACGGAGTCGGTCTGCATATATTTGCTAATATTTTTATACCCTCCACCATAGTATGGAGGGTATATTAAGTTTGTCATTCCCACTGTAACACCTCGAAATATACATTTTAGACCCCATAAAGTATATA
The DNA here is from genome assembly GCF_030504385.1 of Musca domestica. Lineage (NCBI taxonomy): Eukaryota > Metazoa > Arthropoda > Insecta > Diptera > Muscidae > Musca > Musca domestica. Next base: position 19,489,272 of record NW_026712328.1, on the reverse strand, counting down.
TATTCTTGATCAGCATAAAATTCTATGTCGATTTAGCGATATCCGTCCGTCTGTCCATCTGTGGAAAGCTTCCGAACGAATTGAAGTAGATTGAAAATGGGCTATGTAGATCCACGATTTAGTATAGCCCCCATATAACGGTACCTCCGATATTCGGTATTTTGATGATTTTAGCTACATTATTCACCGGAATTGTTTCAAATTTGGCATTTGAAGTTCGTAATGGATACTACAGCCTAAGACAGAAAATTGTCTGTGCAGGTCCACATCTTCGTATACCCCCCATATAACGGTACCTCCTGATATTCGGTATTTTGGTGATTTTACATTAGATTCTTTCACTGGAATTATTACTCACCGGAATTGTTTCAAATTTGATATTTGATGTTCGCAATGGTCCACATCTTCGTATAGCCCCCATATAATTTTCCTCCCCATTTTCGGTATATTGATGATTTTAGCGACTTTATTCACCGAAATTGCTTCTCGATATTCGGTATTTTGATGATTTTAGTGACATTATTCACCGGAATTGTTTCAAATTTGGTATTTTAAGTTCGTAATGGATGCTACAACCTAAGACAGAAAATTGTCTGTGCAGGTCCACATATTTTTTAATGGATTTTATTGTTTTTGTGAATTGCTAAATTCGATCCAAATGGTGAAGGGTATTCAAAGTTCGGCCAGGCCGAACATACAGATTTTTTACTTTTTAACCTTTTTTGTTTACTATACACATTCAAAGGATCATAATATACTTATTATTGTTCCCGCCCTTTTAAATATTAAAACATAAAAAATTATGTTTGTCATTCCATTTGTAACACCTAGAAATAAACATTTTAGACCCCACAAAGTATATATATTCTTAATCAGCATACAATTCTATGTCGATTTAACGATGTTCGTTCGTCTGTGGAAATCACTCTAGATTTCGAACGAACTGAAGTAGGTTGATAAAATTTTCCCCAATTGTGTGTTTGGTCTGCAGGACTTTTCGTATTGAAATGGGCAATATAGGAATTGGTTCAATTTTCGATATGATAGTTCGTAATAGGTACTACAAACTGCAATTCGAACAGGGTTCTACAGCCTGTGACAAAAAATTGGTTATGTAGGTCCACCATATGACGTCACCTCCCTATATTCGGTATGCGTTCTGTGACAGAAAATTGCCGGCCCACGTCGTTGTTTAGACCCTAAAATGAAGATAAATCTCTGAATACGGTATATTTAAGATTTTAACAGAATTTATAAAGTATAACACAAGTTTTAATACCCTCGACTATTGGGTAAAAAAAAAAAACATTTTTATATAAAAGTATGTGAATTCAAACTTGTTCTACTTTAAATTACAAATACCAGTAAGACCGTTCAGAAAATGCTGTTAGACTTTTCAAAAAACACATAAAGTGGGTGAGCCAATTATATGGGGGCCATACCAAAACGGGAACCTCTATGGACAATTTTACAATTTGCGGATTGTCATCTACCAGATATTTTTAAATACAATATTTGAAAAAGTTTCGTGGGTAAATGTGACTAGGATTATCAAAATACCGAATATCGGTGGGTAACGTTATATGTGTGCTATAGGAAAACGTGTACCTAAATATTCAATGTTCTGCCACCGGAACTAGAATCTATTATGAATTACAAATACTATGGGAAATGTAGCAACATTTTTAGACAAATCCGTGAAAAAATACCGAATATCGGGGGGTTCCGTTATATGGCGGCTACTAATCACCTCAGGCATAATACAAACTGTTCTGCCATATTTTCAAGATCTACGTCAAATATTGTGGGCTCTCAAGCATGTCAAAAAATCGTATCGAAATGGTTTTAATTTCGCAATTCCAAATCGCATATTTTTGTTTTAGCTTCTTCAGATTTCGTACGATTTAGTGAACTACGAATTCAGTGTAAATATGGCAACATTATATATTCAATATGGTAACATTGGGGGAATGAAAGAACGAAGAATGAGGAATCAAAACAAAACACATGATTACAAAACATTGTAGAAGTGTTACTTGTAAAAAATATTCTGTTAATGAGAGTTTTGATTGTTTTTGTAATTGTAAGTAATATACACAATACTAAAAAATACGCCGGGGGAATTTAAGAGATGCTTCGTTCCGAATTCCTGTGCCTGCCTCTAAAATATTAATTAATTGATTAAACAATATTCCACAATACATATTTCACATATTTTAAGATACATTTTTCTACAAAATTCTTTTTTTTGTGTGTGTGTTTTTTTTTTTTTTTTTTTTGTTTTGTTTTTTCTCTTTGCTTCAGTTTATTATTCGTAATAAAACAGATTAATAATTTTTGTTTCACGAAAAAAGTGATTTGGCAACACTTTGCCTTCGTCAATTGAGAAACTAATTATTTTGAATAAAAAGATTAAAAATGTAAATTTTATTTTGTATTTGTCATTAAAACAAAATATTTTACTTAAAAGTATTTGAGAGTGTTTTAAAGTCACAAGCTTCCATAAAAATACAATTTCACTTTCAAAAACAAAAGTGGTTTCAAATCGAAAAACTGTTGCGATTTGCATTTTTCGTAGAAGCTAAATACGAAATTAAAATCACTTTCGTACCGAATTCATTCCTGTGACATGTTTCAATTTTCAACAATAGCAAAACAAACACAAAAAAAAGAAATAAAAAATAATATACAAGTTGCGGTATATCTATTATTCGTATTAACATTTTCAGTTGGAACTTTTATTTATAAGACATTAAGTAAAAAACACAAAAAGTCCGAGAGACTCGAATATTACTACGCCCGAGCAGGGACTTGAACCCTGGACCCTTGGATTAAAAGTCCAATGCTCTACCGACTGAGCTACCCGGGCACATGTATTGACGATGACAAATCTAGAGTTTTGTTTGTTTGTGCAACATTCGCAGGTAGGATGTATCCGATATGTTCCAAAAATACTAAGGGATGTAAAACACATTGTTTCTCAACGAACAGTCTAAAGCAAAACAACAAACACACTAACATGTCGCCAAATTGTTGTTGTCCGTAGCGAGTACTAAAAATAGAACATATGATGTGATGTGTGGATGTGTACATACAATAAATTTAAACGAGGCGAATTTTAACAAGTTGATAATGATCGTTTATACTCATGGAAGACAATAGTATGATTTTTTGTGTGATGCAAATTCCTTGAATTCCAGTGTATAAACTTTTATTTGTAATGAGTTGTTCTTATCATCATCAAATAAACAAGAATTACTTGGTTAAGGTAGCAGGTTTTGTCACCATCACTGCTTATTGTCATCCTCTAATTCTATGATCTCCGTTGTAGAGAAATTTGAGTTTTGAAACTCATTACTTGATTGGTTTGCGGAAATGCCCGGGTAGCTCAGTCGGTAGAGCATTGGACTTTTAATCCAAGGGTCCAGGGTTCAAGTTCCTGCTCGGGCGTAGTAATATTCGGATCTCACGGAAAATTTTATTAAAAAACAAGTAAGCAAAGGCTATAGTCGTGCGGGGCCGCTTTTGAAATTAGGATTTTGACTAGGGACATTTGCCCAATATTTCTGCACTCCGTCGGTCTGTGAGTTGTTGTAGTCCATTTTACAGCTAAATATAATTCAATGGTCATCCAAAATGCTAGAATTCTTCCCTGTCCTTAACTCCCTTCACAGGCGTGTTGATTGGCTTCAATTTTGTGATCAAGAAGTTTTTCTGTTGGTTCACCTGAACCTCTAAATATTTTGCGATCATCTCCAAAAGCAAGAAGCTCCTTCGTATCTCCGAATTTAGACTCAACTGCAAAATCAGGAATTTTTTCAACCCCTTAATATTATGCGATTCAACCCCTTAATATTATGCAATCATCTCCAAAAGAAATAGGGTTCTATTCTGACCCTAGCCCCACCTCCATTCTAAATTTCGTGCAGATCGGACCATAATTGCGACCTGTAGAGTGATTACAAATTAACATGGACAGACGGACGGACGGACATACATAGCTAGATCGACTCAGCTCGGCGAGATAGGAAGATCCATATATACTTTCCTATGTGGGAAACCAATATTTCTTGGTGTTACATAATTTTTGGCCCAATCAAACTTATAATACCCCCAACACATAGTGTTGTAGGGTATAAAAACATAATTTTTAGCTTTCTAGGAAACAATATTGTACAGGTTATATAAACCTTTCGTATAATAAATTGGCCAAAAAAGTTATTGTCTGTGGATATTTTATTGACTCAAATCATAATATGTTATATGTTAAATAGCTTAAACCGAACTATTCTATAAAAAATTCACTTATTCAATGCATTTTTTACGGTAACAGAAGGTGTCGCAGTTACTCATAGTTTTGTGGAAACCTTATTATAGATATGACTAACTTAACAATGTCTTACGGATAATGAGATTAAATTTTGAAATAACATGATTTTGAAAGAGTTTTTTTTATACCCACCGAAATTAATATTTTATGGAGTCCTCTGCCATTATTTGTATTTTTTTAAAATCGGCATAAGCATTCCCCAGATATATAATCCAATGGTCATCAAAAAATGCTACACTTATTCCCCGCCCTTAGCTCTCTTCTTATGCAAAATTCCGTGTCGTTTGGTTTCTATTGTGTGATCAGGAAAATTTTTCTGTTTTTGATTCATTTAAACCCCTAAATATTTTGCGATCATTTGCAAATTCGAGAGGTCCCTCTGTATCTCCAAATTTAGACTCATCTATATGATTTGCTTGTCTACGATATTTGGCTATATTCGTCAACGAAATTAGCATACAACTGCCAGAAGCTCGCCTTTTGTGTATTTTGGATTTCGCCTGTAAGTTATTTTTAACGTTTCGGTAGAATGGAAATGTATTATTTTTTCACACATACTACCCGCAGTCCTAAACTCTAACTTTATGCGAGATTTCGTGTCCTTTGGTTTCCGTTTGTTACCTTTAGAACGGCTGCAAAATCAGGAATATTTTTAGGTGTTGGTCTATTTCAACCCCAAAATATATTGCGGACATCTTTAAAAACAAAGGGACCTAGCCCTTCTAAGCCTAACCCTATGAACATTTTCGTGAGGATTCGACGATAATTACAATTTGTATATAATAACCCCAACCTGTGTTGTAAGGCGAAAAAATATTACAAAATATACACTTCAATATTATAAGTCAAATTGACAAAATTGCATGCGATAAAAAGATGAAAAAATAAATAAAATCACAAAATACTACAAAATCTATATTAACATCATTATTGGTATCTTTTTTTCGATTTTTTTAGATTTAATTCTTTTATGTCAAGTGGGCATTCTGAATTGAGAAATTTTGTCAAAATCGGTCCAGCCGTTCTTGAGATATAAGCATTCTAGCTAACATCCCTATCCTCTGTATATACACATTGTATATAATATATATATCCGATATATTTACTATCGGCATCTACGTAATGGTCGGAATTGACATTTTCGTTTATTTGTGATTTCGCCGCAATGGAAAATTTGAATTTTATTTAACACAAATGTTATGGTCTGTTTAACCCACGAAATCTTACCAGATCACCACCCAAATCAGAAGGCTTCTGGCCATCCCCAAGCTAACTTCCGCGTCGATTGGTCTATAATTGCGACATGTAGAGCAACTGCAAAATCAGAAATATTTTCAGTTTTTGTCCATTTCAACCCCTAAATATTATGCGATCATATCCAAAAATTGGCTTCTATTCTGTCCCTAAGCCCACCTTGAACCTAAATTTCGTGAAGATCGGGCCATAATTGCGACCTGTAGAGTGATTACAAATTAACATGGACAGACGGATGGAAGGACATACATAGCTAGATCGACTCAGATAGGCGAGATAGGAAGATCCATATATACTTTCCTATACGGGAAACCAATATTTCGAGGTGTTACATAATTTTTGGCCCAATCAAACTTATAATATAATAATAATTAGCTGTTCATTTGAGATTTCTAAAGATTATCTAAAATTAAATAACTCAAATTGTTTTAGTACCAAATTTACAATGACTTACTAAAAATGTGTAATAAATAGTGAAAAAACAGGTATGTTTATCCGGGCTGCACTTTTAACCCCCTCCACCTAAATTTTGCCGAGATCGGTTCAGATTTGGATAAAGCTTCCATATATATTGTTCATCGGATTTGTTGCATTTGTTACCCACAGCCATAATATGCACTCCTTAACAACGATATTCAGGGAAATATATCAAATACAGCTCAAAAATATCTTTGCCAAATGTTATCGAAATCGGTTCAGATTTGGATATAGCTTTCATATATATCTTTATTCGATTTCAAATTAATTTTGCACCAAATGGGCAATGCAAGTCCGAATTTAAAAGATACAAATGCTTCGGCATATTTAGTCCTTTGAACTGAAAAATTTATGATTATTCTTGAAATTTTAACAAATACATTTCAAGAGTGATATATCTAAAAATTTAAACGACACAAAAAAATTTCAATACATTATTTTAATATCAAAAATACACATTTTTCAAATTTTGATCATTAAATTCAAAATGCAGAACAAATATTCCAAATATGTTGCTTTTATGTCATTTCTCTCAATGTACATTTGTCACCTCTAGGTACAAATCTCTAAGTACTTCAGGGAATCCCTTACATTTTGTAAATTTAGAAAATATCAAAAATACGACTATATAAACAAATGCACTCTTACTTTACAGGGATAAAAAGTTTGTAAAGTGTAAAAATTTTCTTCTCTATTAAAAGGATAAAACTTCCCACCTTGCACAGTCTTACAATTTTATATTCAAAAAGTAGATTCCCCTAATAGGAAGGGGAATTAAAACACCAAAATTTGACAATAGTATTGCAGTAAAGCTAGGGGATTGCTGCTATCGCCTATATATTGCAACATAGAGCGAATGTAAGAGAATGTACTGGAACACAACATACGTTTTGTAGTGACAGTTTTTTCTGGTAGTGCATGTATATAAAATTAAATTAATTATTTACACAATTTTCAGTTTGCAAAACATGTTGATAATACAACACAATACATATAAATTTTTGTTTAAACGGCTAAATTGACTACACTGGTAAAAGCACAAGGGCGCCGCCTGACGCCGTAGGAAGTAGTATGGCTTAAAAGGTTGGTGTCTTTAGTAAATTTTATAGATGTATAGTAATTAAATTTTCAACTAGATGACAGTGTTTGTATTAGGGTGTTCAGTATTTGTAATATTTCGTAGGAAGGACGCTGTGTTTTATAATTTGTAACAAAAAGAGACAAGTAAACATAAAAAATAACATTAATGCTTCTTATTCAATGTACAATAAATACAAGTTAAGACAAGGTGGTGAAATTAGAGGTATTTTCATAATTACATATGCAATCAAATGTTTTATTAATTGGATTTTATGAACAAATAACGAGAAAGCGAATGAAGGGCCAGGATCTCCTTTCTTAAATTCATGGTACTATTCTCATAGAGAAATTAATATGCAGGAGAAGAAATGCTCTTTGTGAGTATTTAATTTAATTTCAAATGTCAACAAAAACGAATCTTTCAACAAAAGGCTATTCATTGTACCATGCTCATAGAGTTGCTGTTTTTAATTGTTTCTAGAAAAACAATAATAATGGGATTAAGCCTGACTAGTTTGCAAAAATAAAATATTAATTTGTATACCCTACACCACAAGGTGTTCAAAATTTAGACATAGCTCCCACATGTATCTTCTTCCGATTTGCTCTTTATTGTGCAAATATTAGCCCAAATGAGAAGGACCAAATTATGTTAAATTTGGTGAAAATCGGTTCAGATATATATATATATATATATATATATATATATATATATATATATATATATATTTGTCGAGAATGTCATTTGTGATTCGTTACATTCACTCAAAATTCGAATTCGACAAATGGAAGAATTCGAATTTTCAATGAAATTAAAATACAATCAAGTAGGTCGAACGGTTATGTGGGCCATATCAAAGCGGGAAAATTTTTCTACTTCAAATAACTACAAATACCGTTTTTGAAACAAATCTGATTGAAATTCGGCATAAATCGTAAAAAACGAATATTGGTGGAAAATCTGCTATAGGACAAAGTACCTGAACCTACATGACAAAGTTCTACAATCGGAGCTAGAACCCACTACGAACTACAAATATCAAGTACGGAAGGTACGGTTATATAACGGCTTTACGAAAACGTGTACCAATATATACAATGTTCCGCCAACGGAACTAGAACCTATGACAAACTGCTAATACAATTTTCATTTTTTTTTTTTTCAAAATACCGAATATCGTTATATGATGGCTATAGTAAAACGTGGACATATATTTACAGCCAAGTTTCTGTCACATTTTCAATACCTATGTTAGGGTGTAAAAAAATAAAATATATGAGTTGCACTGTAGAAATGACACAATATATTTTCAATATTGTATCATTTCTACAGTGCAACCCGTTCCAGTACCCAAGAAAACAACGCATTTTTCAGATGGAATTCGAAATATTTTATCGGTAGATCACAACATTTTATTTGTAAATCAATAATAATTTCTTTTACATCTAGTTCGAAAAAGAAAATTCAAAAAATTATATATTATATTATACAATGAGAAGCCAAATTGCATTAAATCCATTTGGCAGTCGGAGGTGGAACTTTTGAAAATCGAATATCAGGGGGAAGCATTTTTATAATATAGTGAAGAATATATACTGACACTAAAAAAACGCAGCAATAACAAGCAAAACATGGACATTTGTTAAATTGACTGCAGTTACAAGCCAACGTGTTTAATGCTTTTAAAGATAAATATTATAAGGTTATAACATATATGAGGAGATTTTTATCTGCTTTTTGGTATCTTTAAAATAATAAAAAGGGTCTCGTTTTTAGTAGAAATATTTTTCACCTAAAAAAGTTGACACCATTATCAGGTATTAACAACTCATTTGTATACCAAATAATGGATGGTCCTTTTAAAAAAAGCTTAAGCATTGTTTGAATAACCGATTAAGTAGATCACACATTTTTGTTTTTGTCTTTCTTTTTTTCTAACCTAACACTTTTACTACAATGTTCCATTTGGATTGATTGTCCGCCTAGTCGTCAACGACGACTACCCATTGCTGACGTTATAGGAAAAATATGGGCAGTCTAATTGGAGTTTCATGAAATTAGCACCTTGGTCCATCATGGAACATCGAATACACAAAATATAAAATCGCTTGTATTTAAACACGATTCGACGAGTGGTGTAAAATGTTTACGTTTCTTTTTAGGGTAACGTAAATTGAAAACGAAATCAGATGAAATGTTCCTCTCTTCAAGTCGCCGAAACATTTTGACACACTTTGATGGTATCCATGTAGAAACTAACACCATTAGATATTTTATTTAAATAAAACTTTTTATGGTCGTACAGTCGAGAGTATTTTCAGTCATAAAACTGCGACTAGCTCGGCAGTGCTTGTAAATGTGACTTGTTTATGTGAATGTGATGACCACAGAGACGTTGGCAGATCGTAAACATTTGTTAATTCGTTTGTATCAACAATTGAACTAGAAAAATCAGTGCAATCAATTAACATTAATTATTATATAGTCGAAATGATTTTAAGCATATAATAAGAGGTGACGGTATTGGTTTGATAGAAAACCAAAAATTCAGATATATAGCACAACTCTTGGGCTGCTTCATATATTTGGTGATGGATATTGTTGCGGTTGAATGCTGAAGTACAGAGTAGAAAAGTACTAATATAATGACAATTTTTAGGTACAGGATATTATTATTTTGTGCATTTGATTGTAACATGTAAAAGGTAAGAGAGAACACAATCAGAGTCGATTTATGCATATCTGTCCGACCGTTTATCCGCCCGATTTTCTGTCCATACATTTTTCTAAGCAAATTGCAAGTCGCATATATTTTCCGTTTGAGCACACACAACGAAATATTCTGGAAGGTTTAGTTAATTAATTTAGATTAGGCGATTTTACTTGCGGCAATGTTTATAACCTACACCACAAGGTGGAGGGATAACCTACACCACAAGGAGAGGGATAGACCCATAGTTCGTTTAGATGATCTGCATAGAATCACATTCTGAGTCGATATATGCTTGTCCGCCCGTCTGTCCATGTATTTTTGTAAACAAAGTACAGGTCGAATTTATTGGCCGATCAAGACGACATTTTGCACAAATTATTGGTTTGGCCCAAAAACTAACCCTATTGAAATTAGAGATCATCGGTCTAAATTTAGATATAGCTCACATATATATCTTCCTCCGATTTGCCTTTTTATGCACCAAACGTGTAACATGATCGACACTTTGGTATTTTTTAGTGCCAACCTTCCTTTTTAAAATACTCCAAACGCAATATTCCAACGGATTGGTATCCGGAGATTTTGGTGGCCATTGTGCGCTTGATATGAAGTGAGGAAGCTCATTTTGTAACCATTCTTGGGTGGCGCGTGCTGAGTGCGATGGTGCTGAGTCCTGTTGGAATGTCCAAGGTCTGCGGTCAAAATGTTTGCGTGCCCAAGGCTTTAATACACCCTCCAGAATATTTTCGCGATAATATTCGGCATTTATACGAGCGGAGAGCGATCATCGGCTGTTATGGCTCTTGGCAAGTAAACACGATCCTTTTGTTTGTTTACAAACTGCTGGACAACGAATGTTTCCACATCGGAGAAAATCAAATTCGGCAGTTCCACGCTTTCAGCCAAGCGAAGCAACTCTTTACCTCTTTTGAGTCTATTTTCTTTCTGTTGCGATGTAAGTTCTTGCACTTTTTGGAATTTCAATGACTTGACCCCGAGCTAATTATTCAATATTTGCCGAATGGAATATTGCGATATGTTCAGCTCACGAGCCATTTTCGGGCACTGCGATGCGGGTTTCGTTCAAGTCGCTTCTTTACTTTTTGAACCATTTCTGCTGATGTTGGTGTTTTCTTCCGTCCACTTCCTTGACGTCGGACTACGCTAACCGTATAACGGTAACGAGCGATAGTACGAAACACAAAAGATTTATTCACATTCAAATGCTTATATGTTTCTCATAAGATTGCTACAGCAAAGAATGTGCGAAATTTGGCTCTTCGCCACTAAAAATTACGTTTTAAGCTATAGCGCATTGCCCATATTATATTGTGACAATTTTTTAAATAAATTCTCGAACTATTTACATGGTGGTTACCAAAAGGGCCGGTGTTGTCTATTTTCTCTGCGCTTTATTAGAGAGTTGATAAAAATATTGCAATGTGCCAAGTTTTGACAAAACCGGATATTCCGAACAGGAAAACGGACAGACCGACCTGAAAAGATAATCTCCAAATATGAAACTCATTTCGATGAAGCACATTTTAGCAGTCTCAAGTAGTATATATACTCTCTGTAACCATTAGAAAAGTATAAAAAATGTAGAGACTAAACTCTAAAATGTATTCTTAAACTCTATATTTTCATTAGGAAGGGCAATTACCAAATTTCAAACAATTTCGTTGGAAAATGTAGCTACAAAATTGAAATAATGTAGCTACTCTTTAAAATAAAACTATTGTGAATATGAGCTAACATATATGGGAGCTATACTAACATTGGGACCTATATAGACCACTTTCTGCTGATTAGTTGGTATCCACTAACAATCCCAAAGACCAAATTTCAAATAATTCCGTCAAAAAATGTGGCTACAAACATCAAAATACCTAATATCGGCTATACGAAAACCTATGTACCTGTCTTTAAATCCTAGGCATAACATACGTATGACCAAAATATTAGCAACTTACAGATATTTAAGTCGTTGTAGAATTTAACGTTGATTAATAATATATACACATTGATAATTGTTTCTATGAATTGTAAGCAAATTTAATAACTTAATATATCCTCCGTACAGTGCATCACACATCTTGTGGCACTTTTTATACCCTCTACCATAGTATGGATGGTATATTAAGTTTATCATTTGTAACACCTCGAAATAAACATTTTAGACCCCACAATGTAGATATGTTCCTGATCAGCATACAATTCTATCGATGTCGATTTAGCGATGTCCATCTGTGGATATTACTCTAGCTTCCGAACAATATAAAGTAGGTTGAAAAAATTGCATTCAGGACTTTTGGTATTGAAAATGGGTCATGTAGAGAAGCCCATATTTTTATGATTTTAGCGACATTATTCATCGGAAATGTTTCAAATTTGGTATTTGAAGTTCGTAATGGTTACTACAGCCTATTACAGAAAGTTGTCAATGCAGGCCTACGTCTTCGTATAGCCCCCATATAACGGTACTTCCCGATATTCGATGGTTTTAGCGACATTATTCAACGGAGTTGTTTCATATTTGATATTTGAAGTTCGTAATAGATTCTACAGCCTTTGACAGAAATGTGATTGTACGTTTTGGTATAGCCCCCATATAATGGTGCCCCCTGTATTCGTTATTTTGATGATTTTTTTTTCAAGTTTCGCATTTGAATATTATAAATGGCTTATGCAGGTCCACGTCGTCGTATTGACCCTAATATAACGTTTTTTTTGTTTATTTTTTTTAAATTGCCAAATTTGTTCCAAATTGTGTTCGGCCCGGCCGAACGTACAGCATGTTTACTTGTTGTTAATGTAAAGTAGACGCTGTATAAATATCTAAGCCATTTAACTTATGCTAGTAATAAGATTTGGTTTAATAAAACTGTCACAGATTAAAACTAAAAATGAGACGGCTATCTACCCCTACACTGAAAGAAAAAGATTCATACCATAAATGAAATCCTACGTTCCGTCAATGACATTTGTAATTAATTTTGGAGCAACGTTAGAGGTTCATTGAATAAATGAAAAAAGTTTCATTAATGTAAAATTAACGAAATTGTTCCTTAATATGATGAAAATTCCTCATTGATTCAGTAAAACACATTCATTAATGCAATGACATTTCTTCATTAATACAATGAAAGACATTCATTAACATAATGAAAAACTTTCGTGAATGTAAAGAAACTTGGTATTTGTTGGTCATAATGAGTTCTAGCTCCGGTGGCGAAACATTGTATGTTTAGGTCCACGTTTTGGTATAGCCCCCATATAACAATACCCCCGATATTCGCTATTTTGATGATTTTAGCAACATTATTCACCGGAATCGTTTCAAATTTCGTATTGGAAATCTTAATGGGTACTACAACCGTATACGCGGTATTTTTCCGCGGATTTTTTAAAATGTTTTCAAGATCCTCCAAAATAGGGTATTAAAAGTTCGGTCCGACCGAACTTTGCGGTTTTTTACTTCTTAATACCCACACCACCCTGTGGTAGAGGGTAATTTGTCGTTGTGCATTTGTTTATAACAGGTAGAAGTACGCGAGATAAACCCTACCTTTTTGGATGATCTTTATAAAATCACGTTCTGAGTCGGTTTATGCATGTCAGTAAGTCTGACCGCCTGCCTACGTATTTTTATGAGCAAAATGCAGGTCGTCTTTATTGTCCAATTGAGATGAAATTTTCCATCTGTCAATTTTTGGCCTAAGAACGAACTCCATAACGTAACGTTTAAATATAACAATTATTACAATTTTTCCTCTAATTACAAATACTTTGGTTGCGTATTTTTTTGTATAAGACAGCGCTATTATGTATCATTTCTATATTCACATTTTTTACTTAATTTTGTAAAAATAAGTAGTTTCGTAACATTGATGAAATCCGTTTCATATATTCAATGAAATCAAAAATCATTGAATTTAAAAGCAGCGTAAGTTTTCATTGCATGGACAAAATATTTATTATACCCTACAACACTATGTGTTGGGTGTATTATAAGTTTGATTGGGCCAAAAATTATGTAACACCTCGAAATATTGATTTCCCACATAGGAAAGTATATAGGGATCTTCCTATCTCGCCGAGCTGAGTCGATCTAGCTATGTATGTCCGTCCGTCCGTCTGTCCATGTTAATTTTTAATCATTCTACAGGTCGCCATTATGACCCGATTCTCACGAAATTGAAAATTTGGTGGGGTTAGGGTCAGAATAGAACCCTATTGCTTTTGGAGATGATCGCATAACATTTAGGGGTCGATATGGACCAAAAACTGAAAAAAATCATGAATTTACAGTTGCTCTGCAGGTCGCTATTATAGACCAAACGACGCGAAAGTTAGTATAGGACTAGATCTTAGGGCTGGGCAGAAGTCTTCCAATTGTAATGGTCATCGGATAATATTTAGTGGGTAAAATATACCGTAACATTGTGTTAAAAAGTCAAATTTTTCATTAAACCGCGAATATTTTTAATCCCGGCGAAATCACAAACAGGCGAACAGGTCAATTCTGACCGTTTCGTAGATGCCGATAGTAAATATATCGGATATATATAGCGAAATATATACAATGTGTTTATACAAAGGAAGGGGATGTTTGCTAGATTGCTTATATCTCAAAAACGGCTGGACCGATTTTGAAAAATTTTGTGAATACAGAATGCCCTCGTGGCACAAAAGAATAAAATCTAGTAAAAACGCATAAAAAGATGCATATAATGATGTTAATATATATTTTGTGACATTTTTTATTTTTTCATATTTGTATCGCATGCGATTTTTTCAATTTGACTTATAATACATTTTGTAATATTTTTCATCTTACAACACAGGTTGGGGTTATTATATACAGATTGCAATTATAGTCCGATCCTCACGAAAATTTTTATAAGGGTAGGGTTAGGCTCAGAAGGGCTAGGCCTATTGTTTTTAAAGATGTCCGCAATATATTTAGGGGTTGAAATTGACCAACTTTTAGTTCTTATTGTTAGTTAGTGTTGTTTTAATGATTTTCACAAATAGAAAGCAAATGACACGAAATCTCGCATGAAGTTAGAGTTTAGGGCTGCGGGTTGAATGGACCACTACTTTTGTGTGAAAAAATAGAAACATTTCCATTCTACCGAAACGCTGAAAATAATATACAGGCGTAATCCAAAATACACAAAAGGCGAACTTCTGGCTTTTTATGCTGATTTCGTTGACGATTATAGCCAAATATCATAAAGAATAAATTTGACAATACAGTGGCACCTCTTGCATTTGGAGATGATCGCAAAATATTTAGGGGTTATAATGCCCTCATCTCCAAATGCAAGAGGTGCCACTGTATTGTCAAAAACAGAAAAATTTTCCTGATCACACAATTGAAACCAATCGACACGGATATTTGCCTGTGAAGAGGGTTAAGAACAAGGAAGAAGTCTAGCATTTCATTGGATTATACTTAGCTGTAAAATGGACCACAACAACTAACAACAGACGGAGTGCGTAAATATTAGGCAAATGCCCCTGGACAAAAAGATAAGGATAATATCTGGGCAATGTTCTATGACATAATTTAAAATGCGGAGTCTTCCAAAATGGATTTGGACATAAGGGTGCTTCTAACATATTGTAGTGTTGTAGGGTATCACATGGTCGGCCCCGCACGACAATAACCTTTGCTTACTTGTTATATTTATGTAGCTTTTCACTGCATCAATAAAATAAAATCAACGAAACCGGTTCATTGATACAACTAACCATTTTTCTTTCAGTGTAAGTCCTGTATTTGCCTGTTTTGAGTTACATACTTCAGTAATCGATGGATCTAAATTGGATTTATGAATGATGAAAGGTGTTGAAAAGACAAATGGTCGAAGTTTGTAAAGCTCATCTTGTAAATTGTAAAGTTTAGAGTAGTCAAGAATTTATAGAGGGAGAGCCAAATACAACTTCGATGTTTTGCTCCTTTTGGATAAAAAAAAATGTATTAACACCTTGAGTGGTTACTTTAAACACGATGGCATTTGAATAACAAGGTTTTTTTCAATGAAACTACCCTTTTTATATTTGAAATACTTTAATTTATTACTTATCATTCCAAATGATGTAGCCTTCTTGCAGTCAAATAATCCATTGAACCGACAATAATAGCATTAACAAGTTGGTGGAATGGAAAGATATGGTCGAATTATTTTTTTAATATCCAACGCAATGCTGACACTATTTTCAATATCAATACCAGCATATAATAAAATGTGTTAATTGCTTAAATCAATTCAAACATCACAACATTTTCTAATCTCCAAGCAAACACTCATCGATATATTTTTGAAACACAACTAACATCTGGCCTCGACTGTTCAATACATGAAAATCCTACAAATCTCTATGCGATGATGAAAAATATCTCAGCTTGAATTACATAAGTAATATGAAAGTGTTTCATAATTCATAAAAATGTCCAAATGACAGCATACCAAGCTGTTTGCGGACCAAGGACATTGTATTGTGCTTGGTTTTTATACGCTCATGTTTTTGTTTTATTTTTTTTGAATGATTGTTTTTGGGGAATCCACCTTTAGTTGTACAGGTAGTTGATGTACGCATACAATACATACAAACATTTGTACATGGAAATCAACTTTGTTATGTAATAAATTAAAAGACAAATTTTTGGCTACAGTTTACAGTTATGAAGCCATAAATGGTTTGATTTTTCTTAACTAAAAACAATGTTGGTAAACAGGTAAATCACACATTTTAAAATAATTATGGTAGAGCAGATGTAAGAATGGCATTGTTTTATCCCATTTAACGATACTCTTTTACAAACGGCCATGGGACCTGCTTTTTAAAATTATTTAGTTCTTCTACTTATGAAACTGAAACTATATCTTGATCTTAAAATATATCATTTATAAACTTTTTCGCAATTCACATTTAATGGGGTAGTCTTGTCTAGTTAAACATTAAATCTTAATCAATTAAGAACTCGTTTTAGAACGCTGATCGTAATGCAGGGTATTGGTATAAAAGATTATCAGGTTTAAAATTCATACTTCTTTACATCATTATTAAGGCAAAACAAGTAACATTTGGTACAAATTTGGCAATTTTCAAATAAATAAAATCCGTAAAAATTCTGTTAAAATCTTAAAAATACCGAATGTAGCCGTATATTAGGGTCTATACGACGACGTGGACCGACTATCGGGGTGTACCGTTATATGAGTGCTACCCATTTTCCCATTTTCTGTCTTGTGCTGTAGTATCTATTTCGAACTTCAAATACCAAATTTGACACAATTCCGATAAATAATGTGGCTAACATCATCAAAATACCGCATATCGGGAGGTACCGCTATGTTGGCTCATTTTCAATACCAAAAGTCCTGCAGGTATAATAAACGTTTGAGTACATTTTTGTCAACTCACTTTAAAGCTTCTCAATTTAAAGAAACTAGCAAAATGCAGTCTGTACCGCAGTCATAGAGTATGCAACAATTGATTTTGTTTATTTTTTATTCCACAATATTGACTCTAATACAGTAGGACAATAGAATTTTATCCGAAAATTGTACAATTTGTTGTCCATTAACGTCAAAATATGCATTTCTGTTGCCACTAAAATTAAATTAATTTCAAATTATTTTCTTTTTTTAACTAGTGTATACATGACGAACATTTTTATGTTAAAAATTGTCCCGGCGTTTTAGTTTGCAATGATTATTTTTGATTTTTCTACCCTACACCACAAGGTGGTCAGGGTATTATGTCTTTGTGCATTTGTTTGTAACAGGCAGAAGGAAACGAGATAGACCCATAGTTCCTTTTGATGATCTGCATAGAATCACATTCTGAGCCGATTTATGCATGTCCGTCCGTCCGTCTGTCCGTCCGTCCGTCCGTCAGTCCATGTATTTTTGTAAACAAAGTACAGGTCGCATTTATTGCCGGATCCAGATGAAATTTTGCAAAGATCTTTTGTTTGGCCCAAGGACGAACCCTATTGAAATTGGAGATAATCGGTAAAAATTTAGATATAGCTCCCATATAAATCTTCGTCCGATTTTCTTTTTATTGTGCACCAAACGTGTAATATCAGCCCGAATTGTATGGAATTTTGCATATACACCCAAATTAGGCCTGAAAATATGCATGATCGAAAGTTTGATCGAAATCGGTTCAGATATAGCTATATCTCCCATATATATTGTTCATCCGATTTGTTATTTTTGTCCACCGCCGCCGTAATATGCACTCTGCAACAACGATATTCAGGGAAATATATCAAATACAGCTCAGAAATATCTTTGCCAAATTTTATCGAGATCGGTTCAGATTTGGATATAGCTCCCATATATATCTTTATTCGATTTCAAATTGATTGTGCACCAAATGGGCAATACAATTCCGAATTTAAAAGATACAAATGCTTCGGCATATTTAGTCCTTTGAACTTTAAATTATAATTATAATCATAGCGTGTATGATTGAATACTCCCATAAAAACTTTTAATTGTTATGTGGAGCTCTACTTAATTAACAAAGTGGTGTAGGGTATTATAAAGTCGGCCCCGCCCGACTTTAAGACTTTCTTTACTGTTTTTTTTTTTCATTTTCAATTACAAATATTTCAGTTTGAAGGGCCCATACTTTGTTTAAAAATAATGGTTTGCAGTTGAAGTCTAATTAATATTTGTTGTAAACAGGCCCATTCCTTTTTTAACCAATGTCCTATATTTAAGATAAAGTAATGACATAGATAAGCGGTTTTCAAATGCACCCAACGAATTTTATAATCGAATTTACCATGAGTTTAATATTGGGTACCGACCAGAATTATGCATACACAAATATGATCCAAATAACAACTTTTAGATTTCCCAAAAAAGAGGTAGCATATATATCTTCGTCCGATCTGCGTTTTATTATGCAACAAATGTATAATATCAGCCCAAATAGTACGGACTTTTGTATCCCAACTTCGAAGAAAATTGGTTCAAATATCGCTATAGCCCCCTCATATATTGTTCATCCGATTTTTTATGTTTGTCCTCCGCAGCCTTAATATGCACTCTGTCAGATATACCTATGCTAAATTTTATCGAGATCGGCTCAGATTTGGATATAGCTCACATGTACAACTTCGTCCGATTTGGCCTTTATTGTGCAAAAAACGCATAATATTATCCCAAATGGAATGGAATTTGGCACTTATAACCAAATTGAGTCTAAAAATTAGTACATAAAATTTTCTGAAGATGGGTTCAGATATAGCTATAGCTCCCATATATATTATTCATCCGATTTGTTATATTTGTTATAAGCAGCCATAATATGCACTTCGTAACAACAATATTCAGGGAAATATATCAAATACAGCTTGGCCAAATTTTATCGAGATCGGTTCCGATTTGGATATAGCTCCCATATATATTTTTATCCGATTTCAAATTAATTGTGCACCAAGCCCGAATAGGAAAAAATGCCTCTTCATATTTAGTCCTTTGGCCTTTAAAGTATAGTTATCATCATAGCTGGTACGGTTTAACTCTCACAAATTCTCCATTAAAACTTTTATTTGTTATGTGAGACTCTAACTTCTTTTTTATATGAATATTTTGTGTTTCAAAGTTACCGATTTTTGTCGGTAACTCAAAAAATGAGTTAGGTAAATTCACTACAGATGTGTCCTTTTAAATTGTTTATCGGGAAATATATCTTAGTGCCAATTTAAGGGGCATTTTGGTGTTTTTCACAATAGGCTTCTATTTTTTTTGTACAAAATTTCGAGGTGTTACAATCAAACTTATAAAGCCATCAACACAAAGTGTTGAGGTATATCAAAATAAGTTATCGTACCAAAATTTTTAAATGCTTGCAGGCTCAGATATAGATCATAGCAATGTTTGGTATATTTTAGTACAAAATGTAAGAACCCCAATCTTATCACATCTGATTATCACTCAATCACCTATAACGCAACACTTTTATACATGTATATAGACTTCATATGCATGTATATATATTATTACTATCTTTTTATAATCATCTTTTTATGTTTGATATATTATACAACATAAAATAATTCAAATAAAACCCTTCGATTGAATTCAACCAACACAAACGCAATTTAATAAAGTCGCCACAAAGAGTTAATACAAAAACGGCATAGCTAACGACAAAATTAATCTTCTGTATCATCATAAACGACATACAAAACAGTTTTTCCTTAATTAAAACATTTAACCTTACCCTCGCAAAAAAAAAAAAACAAACGAGGACCATAACGATGTCCACAGCTAGCGACAGATGAGCAAATTTGTATTTAATAAATTATGCATTAACGAAAGCTATAATATCTTTCAGTACAACTTTAGCTAAACCAACATTATTATCCTGTGGTGAACACAAGTATCTGTCTGTCAGTGTCCTTTGTCTGCCTTGTTGTCTGACTCCTCTAAATGGAGCTCCTTTAAGTTGTTGTATTGCTTCTTAGCATCTGTCTAAATAAACATACATACAACTGAGCAAGTGAATGTTCACCTTTGGAGGTGGGGGAGTGTCGTGCCTGTACACCACTGAACATTGCAAATACACACCTCTTCCTCATTGCAGTCAACAACTCTTTATTTCATTCTAAACTGTTTGATTAATGAGCCTTTAAATTACGCCACTTTGATTTCCATTCTTAAATATGTCAAAGAGAATCGGATGTATGGCAAGTCATAACACGCACACACATGCCAACATATATTCATATTCACACACACACATATGTGGATATATTTACATAGCAAACACACACCCGTTGTCCTATGGATACATACATGAAAACTAGTGCAAATGTTTGTGAATGTGAATATTTGTTAGATGTTGTGGCAGGATATGGATACGAAAAGGGGGAATTAGAAGCAGAGAGTGAGTAAAAAATAAGCTAAAAGAATTCATTGACATCATGTTGTTGTATACACAACATAATAGAATAGATAAATATGGAAATGGGTCTCACCTAAATGGCTGAATTAAAGAAATGTTGAAACAATAAACAACTCTGTCGGTTGGCCCCACGCACAACTTCCACCCATGCACACATCCATATACACGCATGGAAAATCAAACCCTTGTGAATTATTTCTCCTCGCCATATTTTGGAGAGACATTATCCTTTGCTGAATCAAGCTAAGGAGAGAGAGATACACAGAACGAGAGAGAGTGGTTTGAACATAGTATACATTTCCAGCTATTTGCACCGTTTAGGATTGTTATGTCTGGTGAGAAATTGAGAGAGCGTGAGTTGAAATAATAATACAAATCTTCCCCGTAAAGGTTCCAGTTTGAAACTGGCACTGTCTGCTTTTCTTTATCTGCTAGGTAGTGGAGGTGGCAACAATTTGCCGACAACACCAAGCTATCAAACTGATTTAGAAAATTTGGTCATGTGTTAATAACAAGGCCGACCGAATAAATTGTGTATGTATGCACATACTCGTATGTGCAACTTTGGTATGAATTCTAACTTTAACCCATAGTCCAGCATGTCGTTCCACTACGCAGCTATTCCTGGAGTTCAGAATTTCTGTGCATACTAGACACCATCATTAAAAATAAAATATTTGACCAATTTTAGAGGGCCAATAGAGATCCACTATTTTGGTAAAACTTATTTGTATAGATGTAGTTTACAAAGTTAAAATTGACGGTTAAAATAAAATTTGACCAGTAAGGAAAGGACATAAGTCGGGTATTTGTGTAAACTTAATGTATATTAGGGTTTAAGTGAGGATATGAGGGGATATAGCTTTATCTGAACATATCAGTATTTCAATTTAATTTGTACGCTACATGTGATATATTATCTTTATATTATTGTGACCGAGCTCATAAATGAATTGTGTCATATGTAGCTCTCGATTTAAGTTTTTTACACCATATGTGTGCCTTTCCAAAATTTTAACTATACCCTCCACTATACATAGTATGGAGAGTATATTAAGTTCGTCATTCCCATTGAAACTCACCACTCATTCTTGATCAGCGTAAAATTCTAAGAAGATGTAGTCCTGTCCGTCCGTCCAGACGCTACGGTCAAAACGAATTAAGATAGGAAGCTAAATTCGAAGATGGGCTATATCGGTCCACAATATCTTATAGCCCCCATATAACGGTAACCCCTTATATTCGGTATTTTGATGATTTTAGCCACATTTTCAATGGAATTGTCTGAAATTCTATACAAGGAATTCCTTGTGTGTAGTTTTTCCCTGAAAGAGAATTATCTATATAGGTCCACGATATCGTATATCCTCCATATAACGGCCCATCCCAATACTCGGGATCATCATCTAAATAGATTTTGGTCACATTTTTCAATGGAATTGTTTAAATACCTGTGAATACTTTATCCCCTAGAAGAGAATTGTCAATGTAGGTCCACGATATCGTATAGCCGGTACCCCCGATATTCGGTATTTTGATGATTTTAGCGACATTTTTCAATGGAATTGTCTTTATACATACCCCCCACGTAACGGTATTTTGATGATTTCAGCTAATTTTTTTAAAAGGAATTGTCCTAAAATCCACACAAGGGGTTCCTTCTGAGAACTTTACGCCCTAGAAGAGAATTATCTGAATAGTTCCACGTTTTTATATAGCACCCATATAACGGTACCCCCATATATTCGGTATTTTCATGATTTTGTGCAACATTATTCACTGGAATTGTTTCAAGTTTCGTATATAAAGCTCGGACAGTTACTACAGCCTATGACACAAATTACTTATACAAGACCACGTCTTCGTGTAGCCGACGGAGTTTTTATACCCTCCACCTTGGAAAGGAGGGTATATTAACTTTGTCATTCCGTTTGTAACATCCTTAAATATTCGTCTTTGACCCCATAAAGTATATATATTCATGATCAGCATAAAATTCTAAGTCGATTTAACGATGTCCGTCTGTCTGTCTGTCCGTCTGTCTGTCTGTCTGTCCGTCTGTCTGTCTGTCTGTTGAAATCACGATACAGCCCACATTATTTGACGTAGAGCGCCAAAATTTAGCAGAGCTATTTGCATTGTGTCTAGGATGGTTGGTATTGAAAATGAGATATATCGGTCCACGTTCTGGTATAGTCCCCATATAACGGTACCTCCCGATATTCGGTATTTTGATGATTTATGCCACATTTTTTCACGGATTTGTCTGGAAATTGGTATTTGTAGGTCATAACGGGTCCCTGAGCGTGTGGCAAAACATTGCATGTATAGGTCCACGTTGTGGTATAGCCCCCATATAAAGGTACCTCTCGATATTCGGTATTTTGATGATTTATGCCACATTTTTTCACGGATTTGTCTGGAAATTTGTATTTGTGGGTCATAATGGGTCCTAGTTCGTGTGGCGAAACATTGTAATTATAGGTCCACGTTTTGGTATAGCCCCCATATAACGGTACCTTCCGATATTCGGTAATTTGATGATTTTTGCCACATTTTTTCACGGATTTGTCTGAAAATTGGTATTTGTTGGTCATAATGGGTTCCAGCTTCGGTGGCGAAACATTGCATGTATGGGTCCATGATTTGATATAGCCCCCATATAACGGTACCTCCCGATATTCGGCATTTTTATGGTTTTTGCCACATTTCTTCTAATGTTTCTTTTACCCTAAGGTGGAGGGTATTAAAAGTTTGGCCCGGCCGAACTTAATGTTTTTTACTTGTTTCTTTTTTAAATTTGTCAAGTTTCTTCCAAATGGTGAAGGGTACAAAAATTTGGCCCGGCCGAACTTAGCTGCTTTTTTACTTGTTATATGTTATATTTGGTCCATAAATAGTCGACATTTTAAAATATATTGAAAAACATATAAAGGAAACGAAGTCCTCAAAAATAAACAAGACGTTAGCTTGTAGTCTTGCGGTGCTTAATTCACTAAAGGGAGCATATTTTAATAGTCGTGAATCTGTAATTCAAATAAAAGCTTCAAACTTAACGTGGAAATAAGAATCCGTACTGAAAAGGAATAACATGGGTGCATTCGGCCGTACACCATCCTTAAATAACTATATGCTTAGTCTGGGTCAAAACAGGTTTTCCGTAAATTACGGTTTCAAAGGGAATGAAATGCAAATCGTGTTAAGTCGATTATCCGGTCTGATTTTAACGACTCATACAAATTCTGAATTGTCTCTCGGCATAAAAGGATAAAATCCAAATAAATCGCGTAAAAATTATAAAATTGATACTTTTCATTTTGACTTTTGGAATGTACAATAATAATGTTTTATTTTGCATGATTTTGTTTTTCAATTTGGCTTACTATTTTCGAATATACATGTATGTTTATACCCTACAACACTATGTGTTGGGGATATAATAAGTTTGATTAGGCCAAAAATTATGTAACACCTCGAAATATTGACTTGCCGAGCTGAGTCGATCTAGCTATGTATGTCCGTCCGTCTGTCCATGTTAATTTGTAATCACTCTACAGGTCGCAATTATGGCCCGATCCTCACGAAATTTAGAATGGAGGTGGGGCTAGAGCCAGAATAGAACCGTATTGCTTTTGGAGATGATCGCACTATATTTAGGGGTTGAAATGGACCAAAAACTGAAAAATTTCTTGATTTTGCAGTTGCTCTACAGGTCGCAATTATTGACCAATCGACGCTGTTAGCATGGGGCTAGAGCTTAGGGCTGGGCAGAAGCCTTCCAACTTTCATGGTCATCGGGTAATATTTAGTGGGTGAAATAGACCATAACATTTGTGCTAAACAAAAGTCATATTTTCCATTAAACCGCGAATATTTTTAATCCCGGCGAAATCACAAATAGACGAACAGGTCAATTCTGACCGTTACGTAGATGCCGATATCAAATATATCGGATATATGTAGCGAAATATATACAATGTATATACAAAGAAAGGGGATGTTAGCTAGATTGCATATAGCTCATGAATGGCTGGATCGATTTTAACAAATTTTGTCAATTCAGAATGTCCTCTTGGCATAAAAGGATAAAACCTAAAAAACTCGTATAAAATGATGCCAATAATGATGTTTACATAGGTTTTGTAGTATTTTGTGACATTCTTTTATTTTTTTTTCATATTTTTTATCGCATGCGATTTTTTCAATTTGACTTGAAATATTGAAGTTTATATTTTGTAATATTTTTTCACCTTACAACACAGTTTGGGGTTATTATATACAGTTTGCAATTATATTCCGATTTTCAAGAAAATTTTCATAAGGATAGGGGAAGGCTCAGAAGGGCTAGGCCTATGGTTTTTGAATCCAAAATGGATTTGGACATAAAAAGGGCTTCTAACATATTGCAGTGTTGTAGGGTATCACATGGTCGGCCCCGCACTACTATAGCCTTTGCTTACTTGTTTTTTTTTTAATTCTTATATGGTGTGTAGTGTTTTTTTGGGGGGTGCAAAGCGACTACGGACAAAACTGTTATCTATATCATAAACCTTTATGTGAAATTGTTTTAATACATAAAAGCACGAAAGGGGCGTAAATATGCCAAATATTGAAAACCAAAGGCAACATTTTTGTAGGACTGTATAACATTACTTCAAAAAGAAATCGACCAAAAATTATAGAATCGTAGGTAATCACATAGACTTTGTTTGCTTTTTTGAGAAATGCAATTGCGATTTTTCTAGGGTTAGATTATAACCTATAAAATAGGCACGACCAACAAAGGGATGCATTAAAAAGAAAACTTTTTCCAGAATCCTTTTAAGGAAGAGGTAGTGGATATATTAAAGAACATACGTTGGAATCTTCATCAGTAAAATGCGTTTGTTGCTTTCCTTTTTGAAACTGTCACTTACATTGGAAATAGCTTAAAATGCTTTTTAATTGCTTTTTTTAATTACTCATATCTCATTTTAAGTGGAGAAAAATGTCGAAAAACATTAAATGTCGTAATATTTATGTAAGACCATGATGAAGTGGACAATATCGGCCTACTTCCTTGGTACCTCCATATTTTACTTAATACGTTAATATTAATTAAAAAAAATACTATCGATATTTTGAAAGTCAACTATAGGAAATATCAAAGTAGAGATTTTCAAATTTATTTCGAGCTACTAAACATATTTAAATAATATTTAAATGTAATTTAAACTGTAAATCCAAGATAAAACAAGAAGAATGAAGTGATAAAAATATAATTTAATGTAAGTATCCACTCTCAATTGTAAAATGTTGGCCAGAAACAGATATTTTGAATCTCTGAGAGCTGATGGGTTCCAATAATGGAAGTTCATGAATTTCATAAAAATATTCAAGTGGGTTTGTGGGTAGAATAAAAATAAAAAGCAGCCTGTTTTGTGGTTATAATTATTGTCAAATATTGATTAGAACTTACAAGTCATGTATATCGAAGATGGAGTTACAAAAATCAATTTTCTATATATCGTAATCATCACAAACTACCGCTGATCGGATATCAACACAACAACTCAAATTTGTTCTTATTTCATTAAAAATTTACAAAGAAACGCTTCCAATCTTAATGTTCGGCCATCCCACACCATTGAGGTGATATTCGGTGGAACCCTCTAATATTTAATGTACACAAATGATGAGAAGACATCATGTGCTTGCTGGCAAGAGATATCTGGCGAGTTAAGCGAGAAAGAGCGTTTACTTAAACCATGACTGAAAATACTGGCACTGGTCTAGTTTAGTTTATATGAACGGCTTGATGGCTGGCTGCTTACTTTGTTGGCTGCTGCTGCTGACTGGTTGCGCTTAGTTGAGGGTTACCATTGTTGTTGCTTGTCAGAAGATTGTTGACTGGGCTGGCTAGCTGGCAGACAGTTTGCTCGAATTTTAGTCAGCTAGTTGTTGTGTTTGTTGTTATTTCTCATTCGGTTGGTTCTACCTAACTCTGAGCTCTGTAGTCGCCGCCAAAGAGCCACTACCGCTGTTTTAGTCAGAGTGAGCGAGCATTAAAGGTCTTTTCACGCGTTGAGCAAATTGCAATATTTCAGTTTAGTATCTGTCGTTGAGCAAGTAAGTTGTGGCGCATGATACGCAACACAAATGTTTCAAGTTGCTCTCGAAGAAGCACAGCAGCCCTATAATCACAGGGCTCACAATCAAATAAATACACACTTAGGTCAAATGACTGGGTGCATGTGAGTGTGTGTGTGTGGTGTACGTGTGAAATACACTGAAATCAAGCACACTTTCTATAGGAGTTGATTCAATACGGATGTACGGCATTATAACCATGATTTGCCGTCGCTAAATACAAACCTTTTGTTGGCGGATGCAGGAATAAAACAATCCATATTCAGTCTGACTCAACTGATTTTAAAATGTGTTTAAATGTGGTTTCAAAAACGAATTTGCTAATTTAAAAAAAGTTCAGTAATTATAAAATTTTAAAACAAGAAAAAGAAGTTAAAAATAATTATTTGAACATGGGAAAAACTAACATTTACTGGAAAAAGTGCAGACGCAAATTGTAAAACCCTTATCGCCAAATTAAAGAAGGTAAGTTCAAATAAAAATTGTACGAAATTAAATAAAGTAATTTTATTTAAACAAAAACAACAACAATTATTAGTGTCCTTTTTGAACTATGATTTGTTATAAAGAATTTAATGCGCATGCGCGGGCAAATCCGTCTTCTGCCACAAACTGATTTTTTTGTCTCTTTGATATTTGTATGGGGTCTCGATTGCCACCCCTTCTTAGAAGGCGCGTAGTGTTAAAAGCTGAAATGCTGCTTGTTGTTGCTATTAAGCTATTCCTGATTGTTATTGCCGTCTCGTCTCATTGTCGTCTGTACTCGTTTCACGGAAGTCCTCTATGAAAAAGTGGCAGTGTTGCCATCAAGGCTGTCATCAACATGAAATTTTGTATGTATTGCAGATGACTGAAGCACATTGGAGTCGGGAGTTCTATGAGTAGTTGGGGGAAAGAGCGAGAGGAATATAAATGATATTGTAAGGTTTGGCGCTGACAAGAGGAAATGGGGAGAATATGTCAACGGATATATAGACGATTTGATTAGTATGTCGACACTTTAATACTTGAAAAATACTCATGAGAGGGGAAAACCGCCATTTTTAAATATGAATGAGTGATTAGAGGGGAAATTAATTTTGCTACATACCTACCAAGTTTTTTGTTAAGTAGAACAATTAAATATTTAATGTATTTCTTTTTCAATAATGTGAGATCTAGCACTGTAATTGTGATCAATAAACATGACCTACGATGTGTAGAATACAATTTTTCCATCCATTTTTTCTGTACATAATTTATGGGAATGCATAATCGCAATAAAATCATTTTTTATTCCGATTTGTTTTCCCTAAAATCTTTGAAGAAAATTTCAAAGTTTAAATAAATTCTATACAGAATTATGCAAGTCGAGCTGGAAGAGATCCTTTTCTTTACAGGATGATGAAAAAAAGCCAAAGGAAAGGAAATTGAAAACTTGAAAAACCTTTGAAATTATGTTTTTCTTTCGGATTCGGCTTTGAAAAATAGGTCCCATATGGCAACTAATCGTAACCAGTGTTTTTTTTTGTAGCCGTAGTGATTTTGTTGTTTCCGAAACTATTCACTGGAAACCACTTTTCTGAATTGATAAATGATCGTTGTTCTTATAGAAACAATAATGATGGGGCTACTTTGCAATTTCTGTGGATATTAACCTTGAATGGGCTATGCAATAAACTATCCATGCGAAGACTTTTCAATTTAGTAAGTCATTCTGCATTCTTTGCAGAAACATAAGTCTTTTCAGAGTACTGGATGTACTTGACGAATGTGTCAGACCCAGAATCCAAGACCTGCTTCGACGTTTACCAGACATTAAATTTTAAACCCACAAAATTGGACAATTAAGTTCCCTGATGGGGTTACTTTGCAATTTCTGTGGATATTAACCTTGAATGGGCTATGCAATAAACTATCCATGCGAAGACTTTTCAATTTAGTAAGTCATTCTGCATTCTTTGCAGAAACATAAGTCTTTTCAGAGTACTGAATGTACTTGACGAATGTGTCAGACCCAGAATCCAAGACCTGCTTCGACGTTTACCAGACATTAAATTTTAAACCCACAAAATTGGACAATTAAGTTCCCTGATGGGGTTACTTTGCAATTTCTGTGGATATTAACCTTGAATGGGCTATGCAATAAACTATCCATGCGAAGACTTTTCAATTTAGTAAGTCATTCTGCATTCTTTGCAGAAACATAAGTCTTTTCAGAGTACTGGATGTACTTGACGAATGTGTCAGACCCAGAATCCAAGACCTGCTTCGACGTTTACCAGACATTAAATTTTAAACCCACAAAATTGGACAATTAAGTTCCCTGGTCATAGCTATCCGACTTGGATTCCTTCACACCGGCACAACAAAAGAAACAACATTGACTGCTTATCAGGCAGTCCTGAGTTGGATCTGAAAAATATTCGTTAATGAATATAATAATGAAAGGAGTTCAAAATATCAACTCGTTTAGTCAGAAAGAAACGAGATAGACCCATAGTTCCTTTTGATGATCTCCATAGAATAACATTCTGAGTCATTTTCCCATGTATTTCTGTTGAACAAAGTACAGGTCGCATTTACTGTCCGATTGAGATAAAATGTCCACAAATAATTTTTTGATGTACCGAGTGAGATAAAAAAAAAAACTGTAACAAAGTCAAACGCCATAATTTTTACATTTTTTTTTAATGTTATTGAATGAAAGCAAATAATATCGGAAATAACATCAAATTTTAGAATAAGTTTACATTTGTTCGAATTCGTCACCTTTGGCACGAATTATGGCCATCAAACGGCCAATGAAACCTCTCACGCTACCCAAATGTTGCTCTGCGGTATTTTGGCCCATTCCCGGCGAAGCGCTTGCTTGAGGTGATCGACACTTTGTTAATTTTTAGTGTCAACCTTGCTTTCCAAAATATCCAGACACAATAGTCTAACGGATTGGTATCCGGAGATTTTGGTGGCCATTGTGCGCTCCAAATGAAGCGAGGAACCTAATTTTGTAACTATTCTTGGGTGGCGCGTGCTGAGTGCGAAGGTGCTGAGTCCTGTTAAAATGTCCAAAGTCTGCGGCCAAAATGTTTGCGAGCTCAAGGCTTTAATACTCCCTCCAGAAAATTTTCGGGATAATATTCGGCATTTATTCTGATGCCACGGTCGATTAATACGAGCGGAGAGCGACTATCAGCTGTTACGGCGGCCCACACCATCACCACGGTCGGTGCTTGAGTTCTGCTGGCCAACCGAAGGTGCACATTTTCAGCTGAGCTCTTTGGCAAGTAAACACGATCATTTTGTTTGTTTTCAAATTGCTGGACAACGAATGTTTTCCTATCGGAGAAAACCAAATTCGGCAGTTCACCACTTTCGGCCAAGCGAAGCAACTCTTGAGCTGTTTTGAGTTTATTTTCTTTCCGTTGCGGTGTAAGTTATTGCACATTTTGGAATTTCAACGGCTTTACTACAAGCTCATTTTCCAATATTTGCCGAATGGAATATTGCGATATGTTCAGCTCACGAGCCATTTATCGGCCACCGCGACGCGGGTTTCGAGCAAGTCTCTTCTTTAGTTTTTGATACATTTCTGCTGATGTCGCTGTTTCCTTCCGTCCACTTCCTTGACGTCGGGCTATGCTACCAGTATCACGGTAACGAGTGATGGTACGAGACACAAAAGATTTATTCACATTTAAATGCTGGAGTGCTCTAGCGATAGCCACTTGTGGTTTTCCAGCAAAATATAAAGGAAGCACACTATCACGCTTGAATTCCATCACGAATAACTTTTTTTTTGTAAAATTCTCAATACGATCGTAAACAATATAATGAGCTGTCACTGGAATATTGTGGTTTAGAAATGACAGCAGTCTGAAGTTGGTTGCAGTTTTTTCATCTCACCCTGTACTTTTGATTTTCCTTTCATTCCCGGTAATTAGCCCATATCCTATCTACCTTATAAGTTATCTTGAGATAAAAAATTGCTTTATTTCTTAGCTATATGTTCGGTCCATTCGATCTCTAAAAATTATGGAGAAAAATTATTTCACCTATATTCAAAAGAATCTTTCGTTAACTTGAAAAACTAAATTTCGTTCCTACTTATCTTCATTTATAACTATATATCCGCTGCAACATTTGTTTGTCCTCTCTCTCTCTCTCTCTCTCTCATATTCATACAAATTTCCTTATTTCCATATATTCATGCACATACTTACACACACCATTATCTCTGCTGAGCCCAATATTTTCAATTAGCCTAGAAAAAAAATATGAAACACTTATATTTAATTATCATATCGATAGCCATTAACACTTGTCATAAGCTACAAGGATAATAAGCGGACCCATAGCAATGGAGCTTTCAGTGCAATGTCACATTTGCTGAAAATGATAATGCAGAAAAAAACAACACAGGCTGACAAAATCACCATACTCACACATATGCACATTACTAGCAATTTAATCAATTCATTGTAAGTATGACCGGAAAACAACCCCCTTTCGGGGCAATGAAGTGTTTGCAACCCTGGAAATCGTTTAAATCCAAAGGATGCTATGACAATATTTTTTCTTTTCGATATATATGTAAGTGTATGTGTGAGTTTGTGCCTGAGCATTTTTGGGAAGCAATGTGTGTGTGTGTTGAATTGGAAACGAGTATCTGTATACAATATGGCGCATCAGATTAACTTTTTTTTATCGCATAGACATAATGAAAAAGAAATCTCAACCATATTTGTTTATTTTTTTCCGTTTCACGTTAAGGTCATTCTTCTTTCATTGTCAAATAGAGAGAGAGAGAGCTTGTAGAAACAAAACTGAGCAAGCCAATTGCATGAAATGCATGTTGTAGTTATGTATTTGTAAAAAATGTACAACACCGCTTACTCACGTGCACAATTGCATTTGCAGTTTCTTCTCCTGTCGCCACCCTTTTTCAATAGAAAAGGGAGGGGATTGCCTGAGGCCGAACATTACGAATTTCGTTTTTTCTGTATTTGAAAACATAACCAATAGTGCCGGATGATGGGAAACTGATATATGGTGAAGATTCTGCACTTTCTGTGATTGTCTTGGACTAAAATGCTATTTGCAAGGCGTTGACACCAACATCACACTCCATGAGAAATGCAACTATAATAAATGACAAATCTAGTGTAGATCTTTTTTCTTATCTGAGCCCACGTATCTTTCGGGTTGTATGCGAAAAAAAGGTGCTACTGTGGCATAAGTTTTTAGGGAAATTTTATTATATTAGGACCGCACCCATTTCAAATAAATAACACATTAAGAACATATTTTTTACTTTAAATACTTAACAATATACATATTTTAAGATTTTAGCGTATAAGACATTTTGCTAAGCAAAATATAATGAAATCCTAGTTCGAGTGTTTCCTTTTCGTTATTGTGTGCACTGCAAAAAATCACCATATAAATATTCAGAGGAAACAAAAATGGACAATAAACCACTACAAACATTTTTTGATATTAATATAAGAATGCTGTAATTAAACATGACTATTTTGAAAAACACAAACAAATTATAAATAATACTAAAAAAATATATTTTTTTAATCACCAGAAATATGAATTATTATTATGATTTTACCAAAGATAATTAAATGTTACCTCATTTTCAATAAATTTTTAAATTGATGTGCAATTGCAATATGAAACTTTTTTTGATTTCATAAAGAAAAAATATGTTATTACAGAGAAAAGTTTTACATGTTTGAATTTCTTAACTGTCAAAATGGAGCTAGACCTTGTCGATTGTAAGTTCTTTAGTACGATATTTGAACAAATAAAAAAGCAGCTTAGTTCGGCCGGGCCGAACTTTTAATACCCTCCATCATTTGGAAGGAAGTTTAAAAAATTTAAAAAACTTCCGGAAACTACCACTTAAATGAAAAGTGCTATATGGAAAATATACGAAGACGTGAACGTGCTTACTAAAATTTTTTTGTTAAAAAGAAAATGTCGCTAAAACCATGAAAATACCTAACATCGGGATGTACCGTTATATAGGAGATATACAAAAAAGTGAACCAACATACGATTTTTTGTCATAGGCTGTAGTACCCATTACGAAGTTTAAATACGTAATTGGTCATATGGGGGCTATACGAATACGATACGAATGCATACACAATTTTTTGCCATAGGCTGTAGCACCCATTATATAGGGGCTATACGAAGACATGGATCTGCGTACAAAAACTTTGTCACAGGATGTAGTACCCAATACTAACTTTAAATATGAAATTTAAAATAATTCCGGCAAATACAGTCGCTAAAATCACGAAAATACCGAATATCGGGAGATACTGTTATATGGGGGATATACGAAAACGTGGTCGGAAATGGCCCTATTGGTAAACTATGCATGTATGCAAATTTTTGGCCTTCTATCTCAATTCGTTCGAAAGATAGCGTGATTACAAAAGACATACAGACGGATAGATAGACAGGCAGACGGACATCGCTATATCATCTGAGAATTTTGAGCTGATCCTGAATATATATACTTTGTAGGGTCTATTATGAATATTTTGAGTTACAAACGGAATGACAAAGATAATATACCCTCCATACAATGGTGGAGGGTATAAACATTTTCAAGAAATTTAAAGGATCGATAGCATAAAACAACATGTTACTGAAAAATCAAATGGTACTTATGTAATGCAGTTATTTTAATTTAAATGGGGCAGAGAAGATTTAATTCTTCCCATTTTATTGCAAAACTTGGCTTTAGCACAAGTAATATTAGCAAGTAAATGAATTTGCAAATTTTCAAAGCGACTGTTTCTTTCTCACAAAAATAGCAAAAATCACGTGTTATTCAAAATACATTTACAATTGTTGGCCAATTTTTTTGTGGGCTCCTTACATTTAGTATGAGAACTAGAAACAAGAAGTCCGTGATGACAGTAATTTTAGTTTCGGAGAATAAATACGTATAAAGGCAAAATTCGCATATCAGCGAAACCGAGTTACAGTCGGTAGTACACTAAACTAGAAACACCCTCGACAAGAAAATGTATAAGATTTTTTCCCTAGTATCTTAAATCAATAAGGATCTGAGGAAGGAATCAAAATACTCTATAGGAAAATTACATAAAAAAATGTTGTTATACAATATCATATTTCTGTGGCTTATTTCTTTTAGCATTATACATAATAGTAGAAAAAGGTTAACATTCCTAGTATTTTTTTATCAAATATAAATTCCCTTTAAAATGATATTTGTGACAAAAATTCTGAGTAATCACAGTTTGTTACTCTTTTAGGTAATTTTCACTAAATAAACACGCACACACTCATGGACACAAAAAATGTGTGTGTATCCTTCGTGGGTAGGCCTGTCTGCCAGTTTGACTATTCAACCTAACGTGAATCTGTAGCTAATTTAGTAGTTCAGTGTAACTAATTTTGAGTTTCGTTCTGTTTTTGTTTTTTTTTTTTTCAAAAAGAACCGCGAGCTATATTAAATGTACACACACAAAAACGTTGTTTTTAGGTAGAGAATTTTTTTTGGGGAAAGTAATACAGACAAACACAATCCATGTTATCCATCCAACATTTTGGGTTTATTTCCACGTAAATGTCGCTAAATGGAAAATTATACAGCACAAGGCTCCATTTCATAAATTAGATGTGTGTTAAGATTACTCTTAACATGTAAATGTTACCTACCTTTAACCTTTGATAACGAAATGGCAGCAATGATGAACAGCGGGATGGAAGAAAATATGTGGTGTTTTACTTTTTTTTTAATTATAATAATTTTTATAAGTGTGAGTTTTTTCGACCTATTTTCCAATATATTTAATAATATGATAATTTTTGATAGAATTATTTATACAAAAAAGTTAGTTAAAAAATTTTATGAACTGTAACTGCTAGTTTTTTCACTTTTTCCAAAATATCTGAAAAATCGGATTTTATATTTGTCAACTCGTATCCTCTTTTGCCTTATTTGCATCAAATTTTCCTTCAGACTGAGACTGGAATGTGAGTGTCAATGCACATCATTTGAAAAAAACCCGAATGTTAGGGATTTCTATAAACTGAAGCAGTTATTGTGTGGAATTAGTTAAATAAAACAAATAAAAGGGCATTATCACCTCCACAATGAGGTAAAGAAAATCTTTAAAAATAAAACCACAGGGATTTTCGAACGAGTCCCATTTTAGATTTCAAATGCTATTGAAATTCTGTAAAATCCATCAAATTAAACATAAATTTGGGAGGTACATGTATTTATTTGGACTATACCAGAACGTAAACCTACTTAGATATATTTCCCCCTGTAGCGGAAATATATTAAGAGTCTTAAATACCAAATTTGGAACAATTCCATTTGAAAATGTGACTAAAAAAAACTTCAAATACCAAATTCCAAAAATTCTGTAAGAAAATGTGTTTAAACTCATCAAAATATCAATACCAACATATAAAAACCAGCTAACTTCTGCCGGGCCGAAATTTTAATACCTTCCACCATTTGGAAGGAACTTGAAAATTTTCAAAAAAATCCGAAAACTACCACTTAAATGAAAACCGTTATATGGGGACTATAGGAAGACGTGAACCTGTTACGAAAGTTTTTGTCATAAGTTGTAGCACCCATTACGAACTTTAAATATGAAATTTAAAATAACTCTGATAAAAGATGTCGCTAAAATCATGAAAATATCAAATACCGGGAGGTACCCTTATATAGGGACTATACGAAGACGTGGAGCTGCACCCATAGGTTGTAGTGACCATTGAGATCTCCCAAGACAAAATTCAAAACGATTCCGATGAGTAATGCTGCTGTAATCATAAAAATACCGAATATCGGGATATACAATTACATGGGGGCTATAAGAAGACCTGCATACAAAAATGTTTGTCATAGGCTGTAGTACCCATTACGAACTTCAAATACGAAATTTGAAATAATTCCGGCAAATAATGTCGGTGAAATCATGAAAATACCGAATATCGGAAGGCACCGTTATATTGGGCCTATACATAGACGTGGTTTACTTTAAATATATAACTTTAAATATAAAATTTAAAGTAATTCCAATAAATACTGTTGCCAAAACCATTAAAATACCGAATAGCGGGAGGTACCATTTATGGGCTATACGAAAACGTGGACCAACATGGCCCATTTACGAACTTAACGTACCTACTGGTAAACTATGCAAAGTTTTAGCCTTCTATCTCAATTCGTTGAAAAGAAAGCGTTATCGTTATCGTTATCGCTAGATCGTCTTAGAAATTTACGCTGATCCCTACCCTACAAAGTGTAGGGTCTGTTATGAATATTCCGAGGAGTTACAAACGGAATGACAAAGATAATATATCCTCCATAGAATAGTGGAGGGTCTAAAAAAGGAAGATATTTTTGAAAATAAAAGATACTGAAACTATGATTCAAAAAAAATGAAGGCTGTAGTAAAAATGTGTATTAAAATGGGCGGTAACATTTTTAAGGCAATGTATTTTTCTTTCCTATGACTTTTTTCGGAAAATTTGATGCAAGACCATTAAATTAATTTTAGTTATGTTCCAATAATTTTATGTTAAAGGAGCATATGTAATAACTTAACCGATTTCGTTTATTTAGAGTTTACAAAAACTGCCTGTTAGTCCGAATTTGTTGATTAACTTTTCGAAATATTAAAAATTCTCTATTACAATATGTTCCATAATACATAACATCCATTTTAATTGAAAAAATGTTATCAGAACTTTGCGTCAAATTTGATGATTATCCCATTTTTATAATAGATGTGCCAAATAATAAGCAATCCAGGTGTTTCATACACCATAAAACTACCTCATCTCTCTTTTAAACCACTCTTCAAATCCTGCTTATTATTAAAACAATATTAGAATTTATCATTCGCGGTGTCACCCACATTCCTGACGCCAACAAAATGTTTAATCCCCAAAGGGATTTTAAATTACAATAATAATTCAAACTTTGAAACTATTCCAGCTCATATT
This sequence comes from Musca domestica, assembly GCF_030504385.1. NCBI lineage: Eukaryota > Metazoa > Arthropoda > Insecta > Diptera > Muscidae > Musca > Musca domestica. The sequence goes on along the minus strand of NW_026712328.1, from coordinate 19,452,342 downwards.
TTTTCCAGTGACTGCATGTGTTTGTGGGAGTTCCTCATTTGATAATATTAGAAACTATCCATAAAATGCAGCATAAATGTGAATTTATTAACCGTTAGAATATTAAAACCAAAGCTAGATAAGACACGAAAACATACACTCACACATATGCATCTGCAACACGACATAAACTATTAAATCACACGAATAGTTATGTTAGTAGTTAGTAGAAGTGGGACAAAAAGGATGCTTTGTCATGCTGAGCCAACAATATGCGTGGCACAGCTACTACATTTTTATTGAAGCGCAAACTGATTTCCTTTTCTCCACGGTAAAATGTCAATGACATATAAAACTATTGAAAACGACAAGGTGTTTATATTGTTATTCTAATTAGCTTAAATCACATTCTTTCAAATCTTTAACAATTTTCTCTCTATTTTATTCATCATCTATTGAATATGTAGTTTTGTTGGTGATCAAACTAATTTTATGTTTATTTTAAACATTTTTTATAACATTTGTGGAACATGAATTTCTACGTTTTCGTGCCTCAGACAAGTTTGGAGATTTCTTGTGTAGTCCAATAAAATGGTTCACAAATATACAGTTTATTGCATATTGTGTTTCAAATCGATAGAATTTCATTTAAAATGGGTCAGATGAGAAACGTGTATGAATATAAAAGCATTTTTTAGAGGCTACATATCAGGCGCCTCTTAATTGTAAGTGTATTTGAATAAATATAAATTTAAATTTAAATAATTTATGGATGGCATATTAAATTTGTCATTACTTTTGTATTCTTCGAAATATGGGGTGGAGACCGATAAAGAGTATATGTATTTAAACAGCATCAAATTATTCAAAATTTTGGGAATTATGAGGGCAGTTGATGTGGCCAGTTCAAATTTGGCATCAAAATCACAACTTATTGTTTATTATACCATAAGAATTATAGCTACTGAGGGTATATATCATTTGATATGACCGAAATGTGGCAGATAAAACTCATTCCAAAAGTTTAACGTCTATTTAGACTATATTATCTTGATTTGTGTGCTTCATCATCCCAAATTTACGATGATTTTCCATACTGAATTAAATCAACTCAAAATTAGTATTTATTTAAATCCAATATATTGGAATAAATCAATAAGTTTTATTCCTAAAAATGCAAATATTGTAGCCAGTGCCAAAATTGGCAACATTGTTCGTGTGAAGTTTACTTACATTTTAAAATAGCTGTAAACAGAAGCCTACAAATTCAAAGGCAAGTCTTTAGAATAAATAATACAAATATTAAACAAGTAAAAAAGCTATAAGTTCGGCCGGGCCAAACTTTGAATACCCTCCACCACTTTAAAGGAATTTGGCAATTTTCAAAAAACTAAAATCTGTTAAAATCTTAAAAATACCGAATGTAGCCTTTATATTAGGGCCTTCATTACGAACATCAAATACCAAATTTGAAACAAATTTCGGTGAATACTGTCGCTAAAATCATCAAACCTGCACAAACAATTTTCTGTCATAGGCTGTAGTATCCATTACGAACTTCAAATACCAAATTACCGTTAAATGGGTGCTATACGATTACGTGGACCTGCACAGATAATTTTCTGTCATAGGCTGTAGTATCTATTACGAACTTCAAATACCCAATTTGAAACAATTCCGGTTAATAATGTCGCTAAAATCATCAAAATACCGAATATCGGGAGGAGGCTACACGAAGACGTGGACCTGCAGATACACTTTTCGATTTCGGGCTGTAGTATTTTACTATGTTACTATTACGAACTTCAATTACCAATTTTGAAACAATTTTGGAGAATAATGTCGCTAAAATCATGAAAGTACCGAATATCGGGCGGTACTGTTATATGGGGGCTATACCAAAACGTGGACATACATAGCCCATTCTCAATACCAAAAGTCCTGCAGACATAATAGTAATATTTTATCCACCTACTTCATTTTGTTTGGAATCTAGATTGATTTCCATAGACGGACGGACATCGCTAAATCGACATAGAATTTTATGCTAATCAAAAATATATATACTTTTCGGGGTCTAAAATGTATATTTCGATTACAAACGAAATGACAAACTTAATATGCCCTCCATACTATGGTGGAGAATATAAAAATAAATAATATGGATGCAGAAAATGATTAATTAGTTTTTGGAAATTAGAAAATAAAGAATTTTCCTGAGTACCTTCAATAATTTTAACATATACAGATTTTAGGAGATTATATTAATAAGTATTTTTATACATATACACATACTATCTCAGTTAGCAATACTAATGTGGTTCCAATTCTAGTCATTCTTTTCAACATCTAAATAAGCACACAGTTTGAAGTTTACATTTAAATTGCTCTATTACACGTTTAACAGCACTTTGTTAAAAGTGGCACATGTTCATTACATTACGGTGTAATGATTATTCTCTATTCCATTACAAAGTCCATTTCCTCCCATATATGCATTAATTCCGGTTATGTTTAACCTTTTACAAGTCAGTTTGGTTTTCTTGCTACCAGTTCAAGCTATGAGAACTTATCTTTTCTTCTTGTTGTCATTGTTATGTTTATAACTCTATCACATGATAGTAAGAACCGGCAATAACACAATTATGTATACTTTCTTTTTTACTTTACTCCACTGGCGGCAAATGGTTATGGTCAAACATCAGAGGCACTACTTCTGCCCTCCAGCGCTTCACTGTTTTATTAAAACACAAAGTTACCCTTACAATTAGCAGTGTTTTTTTTTTATTTCACATAGCTAAAATATATATTAACAACATCAGCTAGCAGCAATAACAAAAAATAATATACGAGAAAAAGGAAAGGAAAGCCAAGCCTCGTCCCTCTTGTGGCATAATTTTTGTTTAGAATTGCCTTACTTCATTATGAATGGTTGGGTGATAAGAAAACCGAACTGGGGAGAAAAAGTTCATTGGCCATAGATGACGGGGAGGGTAAAATAAAAAACACAAACAAGGAGATTTGTTAGTCCTTTTGCAGTGTTGTTAGAGAGAAAAAGGTCCTACAGTCTAGCATAAATATATCCCTGAGGCATGGCATGGTTAGTGGAATGACATCTTTATGTGAAATTTATGTAAATTATAACAGTTTTCAACAGAAACGCACACAACCACTTATACACTTTAAATATTAACAACAAACACCGAGGAAAATAATCAAAGTGAACCACTTGCATATATTTAAAATTTCGGAAGAATCCCTTGGCCACACAAACACCCTTCGGTCCCATGTAGTTCAATAACTGTATGAATGAGATAAATTTCAAAGAAAAGTAGTCAGTATATTGTATACAGATTTCCATTAAAATAAAATTTATTGATGAAAATGTAAATATATGGTAAATATGTGCACCTATTAGAAGAAGTTATAAGGGAATATATCCAATTAATTCTTCAATTTTAAAAAGGAAAGTTATTTATTAAATAGCCAATAACCAATTTATTTTAGCAAATTTTCTATCCATGAGGAAGTTGAATTTAGTTGTTCTTGAGTATATACTCCAATCATATAGTAGCCGATTGCTGAGAACCTCGCTTGAGGAAGCGCAACATTACAACTTCCAGCAAACCAAATGTCCGACACCCGACACGTCTGTTCATAGTCTGAGGTTCTGTCCGAATCATCTGACCGACGTATGTTCGAATTCTGCCAAAGCAAAAAATGCCGGAAATAGCATCAAATTTTAGAATAAGCTCATATTTGTTCGAATCGGTCACCTATGGCATGAATTATGGCCTTCAAAGGGCCAATGAAACCGTCACACGTTCCCCAAAAGTTTTTGACCCATTTCTTTCGATATTTTGACCCATTCCCTGCAAAACGCTTGCTTGAGGTAATCGAAACTTTGGTATCTTTTAGCGCCAACCTTGCTTTCCAAAATACTCCAGATACAATAGTCCAACGGATTGGTATCCGGAGATTTTGGTGGCCACTGTGCGAGGAACCTCATTTTATAACCATTTTTGGGTTTCGCGTGCTGAGTGCTGTTTAAATATCCAAGGTATGTGGGTAAAATGTTTTCGTGCCCAAGGCCCCAATATACCCTCCACAATATTTTCGCGTTAATATTCGACATTTATTCTGCTTCCACGGTCGATTAATACGAGCGGAGAGCGACCATCGGCTGTTATGGCTGCCCACACCATCACCATGGCCGGCACTTGAGTTCTGCTGGCCAACCGAAGGTGCACATTTTCAGCTGACCTCTTTGGCAAGTAAACACGATAATTTTGTTTGTTTGCAAACTGCTGGACAACAAATGTTTTCTCATCGGAGAAAACCAAATTCGGCAGTTCACCACTTTCGGTCAAGCGAAGCAACTCTTTAGCTCTTTTGAGTCTATTTTTTTCAGTTGCGGTGTAAGTTCTTGCACGTTTTGGAATTTCAATGGCTTTACCCCGAGCTCTTTTTTCAATATTTGCCGAATTTGCCACATTGAGGAAAACAGCCAGAAATAGACTTTGTCATGCAGGTTGCGGAAAAATCGGTTAAACCTACCACAAGAAAAAACCTACCACGTTGGTCGACTTTAGATTTATTGATAATTTTTTTGCTGTTGACTTTATAATCGGCGATCATAGATTCAAAGTTCCTTTTTTTATTCTTATACGAGCCAAAATAATAGGGATTTAAAATTGGTGATCTTTATTTCGATTGTCATAAGCACAACTTGCCTCTATTATTGCACAGAAAATGTAGTACCTTTTGGTATAAGATGACCGCTCCCTTCTAGTCTACACGCTCATGGTCCTTTTTTGCAATTCCCAGTACTCTTAGATTTTGCAAACGACCGACTCGACTTGATGTAATGCACTCGAAAAACTAAAACGTTGGTGTTTATCAATATCTTTATATGGTTTGCTTTTTGAAATTCCACCGATTCCGAGGAAGTAGAGGTAAGGCATAGATCACCTAATTGGCTGAGTTTTGAGTATCCATTTCGTCCTTTGCTTACCCACCATCTCACTGGGTAATGAATTTTTACGACGGTTCCATTTGCATAAAGTAATATAAATATTTCAGATGAAAGTCGTCAAACTTGCTATTGTTTTTTAATCGCACTTTTTATGTTTTCATAATTTATATTCTTACATATACTTTTTTTGATTTCTTTTAGATAATCCGACCCAGAACCTATGCGACGAAAATATTAAGCACATTGTTGGGTAAGAAAAATATACATTGTTTAATAAACTGGTTCTTCACAAAAGGGCAACAATTGCAAAGTAGAGACTTTTCAACGAGGAGGTGTAGATTGGGCACACTATGCTAATTCCAATTATCACTTCCGATCAATATAAAATTCTGTAATGAAATTATGAACAAGCCTCTTGACTAATTGGTTTATGAAAATATTAAAGTATCATAGAGAGATAATTTGTGTGTTTAAAAAGTTTTCAAGGACAAACTCACCTTTCGAAAAGAATAATCTCCAAGGACTGAATACATGATTCTAGGTGTCTCGTATACAGCATATGAACGTCAGTATGTGTTTTTGTTATTTATATTGTGAATGAGTGGAACGGAACAAACAATAATAATTGTATCCAAAACAAAAACTGTAAACAACTCTGGCGCGCATGCTTCAGTCACCTTAAGAGAATACGCGCATATAGCCATTGTATGTTGTTGCAAATCAACTTGCAATGTTGCGACGGAGTCACTGGCCTTACGGACGACGACACTTGAATTCTACGCTGTTTTTACGCGCCAATCTTATTTTTTTGGGCGACGATTCGTTTTTTGTGCTTCATTGTTTTGCAAAAATTTTGTAAACAAACAGCTAAATAAAAGAAAGATCATAAAACATGGAAATGCCATCGTTAAGACGGGTATATTTGATGGCTGTAGGTAGATAGTTGTTTAGGTATCTCAAATTATGCTCGTGAGATAATGGAGATGGATGTGGAGGGGGCTGACATTTGTATAAAACATAGGTGTCCATTAATATAAGAGAGAGAGAGAGAGAGAGGTCTAGTTTGGTTTATTATAACGACAATGTCCTTTTATAAACACCGACGTTATAAAAATATTTTGATTAATGAAAAACTTTAAATAATAAATTTTTGTCTAAATCTGAAACTAGAAACAAATACAATATGTCATAAGGTTTCCACTATAGCCCATACCTTATGACTACGTGGTTTGGGTTTCTCATATATCGCTTAGAGAGAGGATAAAAATATAGCCGGTGTCGGCCTCGGATTTAGTGAGGGAGATAAGTACTTCAACAGCTTTATATTTACTGTGATGTTAATTTTTTTGCACCAATCTGAGACTTCATACCGACCCTCCACTGCTTGCAAATGTATTTGGTTCGAAGACGATTCTGATTCGATAGAATTTTCGGCACCTTGTTATGTTCTCTCGTCTCCTTTTTGACAATGATGACCTTAAATTTCAGTTAGTAAGCATAGACCTTGCTTAAATTACCTTTAAACACCACAGGGTCGGATATATCAAAGATTATGACCAGCAAATCGTCTGGAACAATCAACAGCACGTCTGGAACCATTAGATGCTTGGCTTTCTACCAGACACGAAGACACGGAAGACTACATCTCTGGACTCCGTCGCTGGTTTTCACAGACATTACATCCCGACCCGTCTTAACTGGACATAGCAACAGTACGGTTGGCGTTTGATTTGGCTAAGGCAGTTACAGATGGGTCCCCTTGAAAAGCGTGAAATTCTTGCACTCCATCAAATTGTTAGCATACTTTGAGAACCAAGAAGTCATTCCCTTAGATTTTTTTCGGAATCACTTCATGCTCTTTAAATTTCTACTTTTTACTCGGGAGATGAATATTTGCATAGATGCTTCGGCTTTCCCGTGATCTTATTATATTATTTGTTTGGAGAATATCCTCTTAACTCCTTTATTCAACCTATCCATCCTTTTTAAGGTTGATGAAAGTGGTTTAAGTTTTTTTTTTTTAAATTGTCGATAACAAAATCTAATTACGAACTTCGTAATCGTCTTCGAACCCTTGCATGTCAGAAAAAAATAAGTTTTGATCTGTCAGTGATCTACCAACAGTTTATAAATTAACTGTTGGTAGAAAAACTTTTAGTTTTATTGAACTCCTATGTCTGTGTTGTTAAATAATTACTGTACTGAATAACCGGCTGATATTTATTGTAGCCGGTTTCCCATAGTCTACTAACCTCCTATCCTTCGGACTAAAGAGTGTACACGCTCCCTTAGTTCTGGGGAGGTGCCCCCCCTGGTCGCCAAATCGAAAAAATGGTTGCTACTGTGGTAGGTTAGCCTCTTCCAAAACACTTCCAATAACGGATTGGGTTCCGAGCATTTAGTGATTTTTCAGTCGTAGATCAGCACAGACCTTTATTAGGATTGTTGTCGATAAAACGGTCCGTTTTGTCCTTCTCCTTTGAATCGTATTACTCGTAGTGTTTGTGGTTAATGATAAAAAAGTATCACCAACACCCTTTCCCAAAAGAGCACAAGTGCGATGGTTTCTATCGGCTTTATGCTATTGTTTTGTTGATTTTCCATGGATTGGTGTTGAAATGTTCACACTACTAAATCAAAATAAATTTGCTCGCTCCGAAAAAAAAAAAATAAAATTACATAGTAAATTAGGTAGCTCATATATGTGTAATATATCTGCTGTTTTTCGTATTTACAGTTTTTCTAGTTCTCTAGGGTTTATTTACCACAAAAAGATATTCATTCATTTAATACTCATCTGTCTATACCGTCAGTATCTTCTTAATTGCCAACAACAAACCAAAACCAACACATCATTGAGATTTCTGTTATTTCCTTTAAATGATATTCTCTTCTGTGTCAGTCTTTTTCCCCTCTGAGAATATAAAATGAGTAAGCGCAAAACTGACAACCTTGGCCCTGGTTTTCAATTCGCATAAAAAGAACCGAGGTAGGTAGGTGGTCGTTTACCATTCTATCTGGGACTGCAAGCAAAATCACTGGCTTATTTATGAGTGAAAATTTGCTCACTCATTGCCAACGACGAACAAAATAAACAACAAAACGAACAAACTGACTGTCAATAAAAAGGGGAAGTAGGATATTGCAAAAACATAGCAGACCCGAGATGGAGAGAAAACACTCTATCATTGCGGAATACAGTGGTAAAGTCAGCCCATTTTTAGCAAGAAAGTTGCTTGAATGAAGGTCATTTCCGTTTTTGGCTTTATGGAATATTGCAAGATCACTGCCGGATATAAGAGATAATCAAGAAACATAGAATAAAATTTATGATGTGAATTAGTTCATGAGAGTTTATATTCGATTTATGAAATGGATGTGAAGTGAATTGAGAACTAGTTTCACTGGTTGGTTCTGTGTCATAACCCACTTAGGCCAAAAAATCTGGTTTATCATTGAGTGTTGTGTGAATGTTTGATTCTCCACAAATCGCTTACTTATTCAAATGTCTCCACTATGTCTCTTCTGGTTTTTTGTTTCAAATTTAGTCAAACATCCATATTTTTCATTGACAGTTGAATGTTTAAGTAGTTTATCATATTTCGATATGATTTTTTTCATACTTTACTAAGTTTTTGCAAAATAATTTGCTTCGTATTTTGTTATCTCTCGTTTTCCGCCATTTAACTATTTAACCTTGGTGAAAAATTTCTGAGCTTTTATATTTATTTTTTTTTCAAGTTAATGATTGATGACACAATGACCGGTGTTAAAACGGCAACCGTTAAAGTTTCATTTGATGACAAATGAATTAATTGTGCGCAAAGAATTATTAATTGCACAACGATTTGCAAAGTCTAAACGATTTTCATAATGTATTTATTTTTAATTAATGAGTAGCAGTTTAGGTTTGAGTGGCACAGAGTATGAAATGTAATAAGTAAGGAAGGAACATTGTCAAGATTTCTGTGGTGATAATCGAGATTTTCGACATAACGATGACTGCGAATGGATGACTGCGAATGGATAATTATTATAACAAATTTCAAAACTTAAAAATGTATCAAGACTTTATTGGTACAGATACAAAGTAATCATACAGTAATAAGAAGTTTCGATTTCAGGAATAATTCAGTTAAAATATTTTTTTTATGATTTAGAAGTAGCTAAACGTAAGAAATATGATGAGAAAAATTCTAAGAAGACATAAAAAATTATTTCAAATAAAGCAAACAAAGACTCCAAATATTTTAAACTTATTTTGCTTTTTTCATCCGCAAATTTCTCTCGATGTGTCGATTTTCTCTACTATCTAAATAATGAGTTTCCAAACAATTTTTAGAGACATAAAACTTCTAACCAATTTTTAGGAGAGAATATCACATAGGGTCTGTTTTTGCCAACTGAAAGTCAACCAATATGAAAAAAGAACATTTATAAATTTTTATTTTATGTTCGAAATGGGAACGTTGCCGTCCCATATTGATGTAATTGCCGACTGGTAACCATGAATACAACGATCTTGCCATCCGGAAGTTCACAGAATACAGTAATCCGTGTGCCACAATAAATTGACTTAACTAGGTTTATACTTATGTCATATATCCATGGGTGGATACTGTGAATATCAATATTACCTTTTGGGCCTACAACAAAATCATTTAAGGTCCCTATTTAAAATTAATTTACTACAGGGTGTTTATGTCTTACAAATTAGAGACTTCTACTTCTTATTTTTTCCCTTGGTCAATTCACCTAAACATTTTATATTCGTTCCACAAGTTCAAGTACAATTTGTTTAAATTTCCAAACTAAATTTGATACATCGTACCAACTTATCAGCTGCATCAGTTCGATAACACTTTATTCATATTCAAGTTTTTCTTTTATCGAAAAGGATAGTCGTAAAATGATTATTTTTGCACCAAAAGACTTCAAAATCTTTCGTTTTTAATTTTACCGAAAATCAATACCAAATTTCAGAATTTCATCTCTATACCAACACCCAACGGGACATTTTGTGGCATTTTGCACGATTACAGTACGAATTTCCAAAACCACCACTTTCTCTTAACTACAACACAAACTGTGACAACCATATCAAATTTCAAGATTTCAGTTGCAAGCCTTCACCCAATACGATAGTAGCAATTAGTTTTTACGCCCAGTTAAAGTACACAGCTTAAGTACAGTCTCCATATATCAACTTTAGATACCAAAAGTGACCTTAATATAAAATTTTAAGATTTCAGCTATGTAACTTCTCCCATTGTCAAATTTACTGCAATACCAACAGAGACTCCAATATCAAATTTAAGGATTCTAGCCCTATCCCCTCACCCAATACCAAATTTAGTACTTTTCATTTAAATATAGAACGCATTTTTAAACCAATGCAAAATCTCAAACCATTAGTAATCTTAATACTAAATTTCAGAATTTTATCTTCATATATCAAACATACTTTACAACCTTAATTCTCATATCACATTCCAAGTTTTAAGCTCTATCCGTTCAGAAATACCAAATGGCAACATTTTAGAACTTTTCATAACCTTAAAGCGCGAATTTCCAAAAAACACTTTGGTACATCTATCATTGCAGAATTCAAGTTCTTTCCGCTTGTCCAATACGAATTATTCTATTTTTAGCTCCTTTTAAGTACTTTTTGTACCCTTTTAGTACGAATTTCCAAAAACCCAGCCTTATCACACGCAAAATTCTAGCTTTAATTTGTTTGCAATGGGTGTTGATTCGATATCAGTCAGTAAGTTGTTTCACTGCTCTTTTATAAATATATATAACTAATAAAAATTGAAAACGCTTACATACAGACCGCTTTCACACATTTCAAGAAAAAATCGACCTGTTTAGACCCACCGTAATGTATTTTTCCTTCTTCTTTATATCACATCAAATGTTACCCTAACATGTCATCACTCCGCTAAATCGTTGTTTTTATATTCGTTTCTTTCTTTTTGTTTTTATTCGAAAAAGGTAAATGATCTTCTGCTCGTATTTATTTTCGATTGAAAATAACAGGAATAAAAACAATAACCTTGTTTTTAGACGACTGTCTGGCTTGTTTGTAAATAAGGCAATCCGGATACGCGCCGAGATCTTGACGACAGCAAGCAAAGGTCTATCGGTGTTGTTCATTTGCAAAAAAAAAAAAGAAAAACTGAAAAAATATAAAGGCAAAAACACTCTATCAAGGGGCATACAATGTTGCAAACGACATTGTTTTGGGTTTTATTTCTGTGAAAACATTTTGCAAAATTTTGTGAATGATTTTTATATTGTACGTGTGGGGGGCAAGTTCTACCAATCATCATCAATAACAGCCAACAAAGCCTTAAAATATTTCCATCTTTCCTCAGTCTTTTGGGCTGGCATGTGTGAGTGTGTCATTGGCGTAGTTTGTCCTAAACATGGTCAAAATCCAAAAAAATATGTATGAAATATCCCATAGGCTGGCTACGCCAATGATCTATATAAGCAAGTGTTGGCAAATGTATACATACATACATACATGAATGTGTGTGTTTTTGTGGATAACATCTTCTCACTTTTGAGAGCATGCGCAAAAAGGTGACACTTTTGTGTTGTGTGAGAGAATTTGTAGCGGATTGAACATCAAAAGTAAAATTTCTAAAAAATAGTTTCTTCATCTTGTCATTCCTTTTGTTGTTGCTGCTTGTTTGCTTTTTTAAACCCACACGCACACTCACATACCTAAATTTCTAATCACAGTTTACTTTTATTGCCTCTATTTTAAGGTGTCGGTGTAAATTTCTGAAGCCGACCTTTGGAATGTTACTCTTGGCAACTGAGTTTCCAATTCTGCTAAAAACAGGTAAATAATAACAGCAGAACATTAGCATATGTATATTAATTTTTAATTAGCATAAACAGAACAAAATTAGTTTAGTTTCGACCGGTCAAAACCAACTGATTTTTCCATAGATACGCGTCTTTGTGTGTAGGTGTGTTTCGGTTAATTGTATATTCTAAATGGTATACAAATACAAACAAGCAAATATTTATCCTCCAGATTAAAGGGTTGTCGATATTTCAAACGGGGAAGGGAAATAGAGGAAGATATAGAGAAAGTGAGCTACAGTAGTTAAAAAGGTTGTTTTGGAATTAAGTTAAACTAGAGATTTATAGCATGGAATCACATGATGTGGAGCTTAATCAACGTAATTTCAATCAATCTGGCCAGTCTCTTTAGGAGGAAAAGCTTCATTCCTTAGCTCTATTAGCAAATCGAATCTGGAAGAAACGAAATATATTTCATCTTATTTTTTTAATTATGAATAAAATGTCAATTATTTTTTCTTAAATACTATCAACACGATAGTCACATAATTGTTATGTTCCACAACTGCAAGAATGTAAAAGTTTTTACTACGATAACCAACTTTCCCTTCATGATATCGAAAAAAATTGCAAAACTGGTAGATTCTTTTAGGTTCTGGAACAGATCAAATGTCTCTGACCTTGTTTGAGTTGATGAAAGTAGAAACTTGGACGGATAGGCCCCAATAATTGATTCGAAATATAACATTGTTATTGACTTTTTTGAATATTAATTCTTCGGACACAGGGAGATGATGAACAGTGATCACATATCGTCTTACTGACCTAAAGTCAGTAAGTTATGGATGTTACAGGACAGCCTACATCTTAAGCCTTTCTTAAATTCGCATTTCATAAAAAACTGACAATATTCCAGTTTTTATTGCTTTGAACGATTATTACTATATTTTTTAATTATAATTTATTTATATATTAAAAAAATAAAAAATTGAATATGTCGAATTTGAGACCTTCAAGAATTCATTTATAATGGGCTGACAATTGATATACTCAGTTATATAACTGGGAAACTAATTTTTGGCTTTTTCTTATTGTTGTTCACAAAATTTTAATTTCACTTTAAAACAATTAAAAATGCTGATAAGTAGAAATAGCAACCATGTTAGCATATTAGAAATAGCATGAAAAAATACTTCTAGTTGGTTATATGGGGTCAATACGAAAACGTGGATCTATATTGGCAATTATATGTCAGAGAACTCCACCGCCTATTAGGAATTTCAACACCATTACTTCTGTTCAAAAATGAGACAAAATTCAGGCAACCATTACGAACTCCAAATACCAAATTTGTAACATAAACCAAAACCCGAATATTGGGAACAGTAATACGGGGACTATTCGAAAAAGTGATTAGAGATAGATATTAGCTATTGTCAACATCAAATACCAACTTTAAAATAATTACATTGCACAATGACGCTAAAATCATAAAAATACCGAAAATATAAGGCCTATACGAAGACAAATTCATTCTTAGGTAATTTTCTGCCATAAGAGGCGCAGATTGTGACACAAATCATCAAAATATCAAATAAGTAAATAAACATGAACTTATGTGGACAGTTCTCTGCAAGAATATTTCCAACACACTGGAAACACAAACTGCCAATATACAGAAAATTTAGAAAGACCGTAAACCTGCCGGCACTCTTATATGGGGGTAAACCAAAACATATATGACCCATCTTCTATACGAAACGTTTCACGGACCTAAAATACATCAACAACAACATCGGAAGCTAGATTGATTTTCACAGTTGAACAGACAGACGAATCGCTAAATCGATATAGAAGCCGCTGCTCAAGAAAATATTTACACTTAAAAGGAATATTCCGAGGTGTTACAAACAGAATGACAAACTTAATAAATACCTCTATACTATAGTGAAGGGTATAACAATTCTACAAAACTTACCATAACAAGTAAACAAGCAGCTAAGTTCGGCCAGACCGAACTTTGAATACGCTCCACCATTTGGAAGGAAATTGAAAAATTAAAAAAAAAAATAAATAAATAAAAAATATCCGAAAACTATCACTTAATTTAAACCGTTATATGTGGTATATACGAAGACGTGACCCTTCATACAAAATTTTTTGTCGTATATTGTAGTACCCATTACGAAATTAACTACGAAATTTGTTACAATTCCGGTGAATAATGTCCCAAAAATCATGAAATACCGTCGGGAGGTACCGTCATGTGGGGGCTATACGAAGACGTTGACCTGCATACGAAATTTTTCGTACCCATTACGATCTTCCAATACGAAATTTGAAATAATTCTGGTAAATAATGTCGTTAAAATCATGAAAATACCAATATCGGGAGGTACCGTTATATGGGTACTATTCGAAGACGTGGACCTGCATACGAAATTTTTTGCCAAAGGTTGTAAAACCCATTAAGATCTTCCAATACGAAATTTGAAACGATTCCGGTGAATAATGTTGCTGAAATCATCAAAATACCGGCTATCGTGAGGTATGTGCGGCTATATTTTGTTACCCTGCTATTTAAATAAGAATAACTTTGCCTAGAAAACTTAATTTAAATGGTCTGAGTCTCAATTCTCCCACCTCTTCTTGACAACTAGGATAAATTATGTTACTTTTTGGAACTTTTATGCGAATGTAGTTAATCAATTATGTTAGCCGTAACTCTTTTTAAGTACCTGTCGAACTAGGTCCATTTGTTTTCATAATTATTAAAGGCAAATTTGATCATAAACTAATTGCAATTTTGAGCCTTTTTATTCCACCCTATATAGATTAGCTAAATAAAAATTGACAACCCTGTTTTTGCTACCTGCGAAAATAGAGCAAATACTGAAACTACCACCACCATCATCATCATGATTGCTGTCATAATATAAGATGTGTCATGATGTTTAATTCTATGTATGTAGTATTAGTTGTATGTGTTTTTCTATTCGACTATTGCAGGGTATTTGTGATAAACGCAAGTGTGAGAAAAAGAGAGAAACATACACTCACGCACACTTTTCTCCTTGCCTTATAATGTTGCTGTGTATGTGTGTAAAATATCCTCGCAATACTTTTCACATCATCATGAACATGAATACAACAACAAACATCCCTTACTCTTGCCTTCAAAAAAAAAAAAAAAAAAAAAAACAGTGTCCTCTTATTCTCTCAGAAAATACTATCACACTACTCTCTTTTAAACCGTCAAACGTTAGTGTTGCCTCTGGATTATAGTCTATAGCGGGCGACTTAGAACTTTACACACATCGAAAACGAGCCACGCTACTTTCATACAAATATATATAAAGCTATAAAAGTAAGACCATTAGTGACATAAAAAGAGATCCCGTTAAGCCGGATTTAACTTTTAAATACCGTCCGTAGGGTTGTTTGTTGGCCTGTAATTGCCAGACCAACTGAATGTGTACTTTCTTTAAATCGGGCAAAATTCAAACAAATAAGTGGCTAAACTAAAGTGACTTTTGTTAAGTAGACTTTTACATGTAAAATCTTTTTGACTTTGAGCTCAGCTGTTTTATTCAAATGGGCGTTTGTTATTGGCAACAACAGCCGTCATTCAAGTCTGTCTACATACCGGTTAAAAGTTAAAAATGTTTTGCTGTGCCGTGGATTAATCGCTGTAATCGTGCTGATGTGCCCTTTTTGCCAGTCATTGTAAATGAAATGCGTGGCATGAGCCTTGGTGTAATGACACCGGTTTATCTCATAGTTAATTACTTAATCTGAGTTGATTATATTCACACGTTAAAGATTTTCTTCGGATTAAAAATCGAATAGAAAACAATTTGAATGTGTGTGTGTGTCAGTGAATGAACAAGGACGCCTATATTTAAACAACGTTTCGATTGTGAAGTACAAATAGTGATTTGTGTAGTGTGCATTTCTTCGGATATAACAACATTGGATGACAATGAAATTAATTAAAGTCGATGTTGTTGATTTGTTAAGTATTCAAATAAAATCAGAGTTCTTGGAATAATACTTCGATATTCACTCAAATATTTTTGTCGAAATCACAAAGCAAGATGTTAACATTTGAAGTAAAAATAAAGAGAGCTTTCTTGTCAAAAACAAGAAATGTAACAAAAAAATTGAATTAGAAAATGTTAAAAAAATGAATTATATTCCCCAGACCTGATCGTATTGCTTTACAAACTAAATTGGTTATAATACGCTCCAGTACACATTCGTTATCCATAATGGGATATGTTTAAAATATGGAAAATGGGAATATATTAGAGTTTTCATTCCATGTGCAACACTACGAATAGCAAATAGTTAAATTTTCAAGCAAACACATCTAAAAATGGTAAAACCGTTTATTTGGAGACCTTGATGGGATGAATCGTATTGAAAATGGGCTCTGTCATCTTCCATATTTTAAAGGTTTCAGCCACAATTTCAACCACTTAAACTGTAAATTTATATTTTGGTTCAATATCTCTTTCTTGATAAAAAGGGAACATATAGGTCCACATTTTTGTTTGGATGTCCTATATTTAAGAAATATCTAAGTTTAGGTCTAGTCCTCAGATATCTGTACCCCCGATATTCCCTATTCTGTTGATTTGTGTCACATTTTCACCAAAATTTTATTAAATTTGCTATTTGGGGTAACTCAACTGACAGAAAATTACTTATATGGTCTTCGTATAACCCCATATAACGTTACCTACCGATAATGGTGTTTTGGAGCTCGTAATCCTACTTTGGCAGATAATTGGACGTAAAGGTTCACGTTTTCGTATAGCCCCATACATCTGCAACACCTGATATTTTGATTTTTTAAAATTACGACGCAATTTTCACGGATTTTGTTTTAACTTCGATGATTCCTTCTAAATGGAGGAAATCTGGCAGCAGATTTCTTTTACATTCGGCGAATTTTTCCAAATGGTGGAGGGTATTAAAGGTTCAGCCCGGCCGAACATTGCTGCTTCTTTATTTGTTTTAACTGTGCAATTTGATATATTGGGTCCGTAACTGATTAAAGTTATATTTTAAAAACATTTAGTTTATACGGGTATTGGCGCCTTGAACATGCCATCCAAAAAATTAAAAACTTAACCAACGCCATCCCAAAACTTTTTGAGCCACCGTTTCGGCCAAAAATAATGTTTTCACCTGGTGCAGGGCATAAAAACTGTGTTCCATTTATTTCCTTTGTGTTTTTAAGAACAGACATAGCAACGAACGTGATCTATAAAAATATTGTAGCAATTCTTAAAATTATTATTTTTTCCTAAATTTTAAAATTTTTTTCCTTTAAAATTTTGCTTTAAACTTTCGTTTTTGTAAATTTAATTTTATTATGCAAATTGACAAAGTGAATCAAAATTATTATGTTCAGGTAGACTAACATTTATTTTAAATGTTGGTTAAAACCGAATACGAATAAGAATTCAATTTAGTTATTTTATTCCATATTCCGGGAATTTTTATACCCTCCAGTACTCTATGGAGGGTATATTAGCTTTGTCATTCCGTTTGTAACTCCTCGAAATATTCACAATAAATCCTACAAAGTCTAAAATTCTAAGACGATCTAGCGAAGTCTGTATGTCCGTCTCTCTGTTGTAATCACACTATCTTTCAAACGAATTGAATTACGAATTACATGCATAGTTTACCAGTAGGCAGGTTAAGTTCGTAAATGTCGGTCTTCGTTTTCGTATTCCCATGATTTTAGCGATATTATTTACCAAAATTGTTTCAAATTTCGTATTTGGGCATTACAACATATGGAACAAATTTTCTGGTGCAGGTCTACGTCATCGTATAGCATCCATATAACTTTAGCTTCCGATATTCAGTATTTTCATGATTTTGGCGACATTATTTCAAATTTCGTATTTGAAGTTTGCAATATGTACTACAACCTATGGCAAAAAAATTCGTATGCAGGTCAACGTCTTCGTATAGCCCCTATATAACGGTACCTCCCGATAGTCGGTATTTTGATGATTTCAGTAACGTATTAACTGGAATCATTTCAAATTTCGTAATTGTAACAAATTTCGTATTTAAAGTTCGTATTGGGTACAACAGCCTATGACAAAAATATTTTTTTTTATTTTAGTGGAAGTTTTCGGATTTTTTTTTTTTTTTTTTTTTTTTTTTTGAAATTGTTCAAGTTTCTTCCAAATGGTAGAGGGCCGAGTTTAGCTGTTTTTTTACTTGTTTGGATTAGTGTTGTCATATGTTACAATCCTAGTTAATGATGATATCGTACATACATTTCATTACTTCATATCTTATTTGTGTATTTTTTCAAATTTTTGGTAATCAGCAAAATTTGATTTGTTCCATAGGTGCGGATTTTCATATCAAATATCGTTTCGTTTGTATTTGTTTACTCGGACCCTTAAAAGTTCTAATTAAAAAGTGTGGGGAATCACATGCTCAACCCCATGGATTGTATTTTTTTATATCGATGACGGTGCAATTTTTTGTGGCTACTAACAATCGAATTAAAAAAAATGAATAGTGGGCGTGTTCAGCAATATGTAGATGATTTACAAACAATTGTTAAAAATCAAATCATAACAACAAGCTTCACATTGTCGTGGAATCTTTTCGATAGGTACCTACACATGTAATTAAAAACTAAACTATCTATAACTGCTTAAAATAGATAAAAAATGCTCTATGCTGTTGTTGACAGCATAGGTTAGAATATATTGGAAGACGCTAACTTGTATCTGTTTTAGTGTACTAATAATTTTATAACATTTTTTCACATATTATGTACGTCATTCATTGTGCTAATTTTTGTGTTTGTAATTATTTTCCATATTCATTGTTCAAACTTGTTATCAGTAGAACTGGAAAAATTTTCTTCTGGTTTAAAACTAAAAGTAGGTGCTATTCATTTTAATTACTGGCAATAATTGCTTCAAATTGTACATCTGTTCACCGGCAGAATAGTATTGTTGAGGTGTTTGTATAGTTTTCACTTTTGAATATCATTAATAGAGATTAATTTACAACAACTATTTAATATTAATAATAACGTAATATTTATTCAGTAACGGCAAAGGGGTTTATTAACTTCATAGTGTTCGTTGCAAATGAGTAAGCGTTATACGACATGACTATGTTTCCGAATGAATAAGTTTAAGTAATGGGAAGATATGATATTGAATTGTGATATGGGACTGTTATTACAAGTTGTATCTTAGGTTGAAGGCGATTTTGTATATTATTGCAGATGTTTCATTCGTGGACTATTGGTCCACTGCATTAATCCAGAAAAGAGAGGGGTGCGATGCCAATGTGAACCGGCACCTAAAAAGACAAAAATGAAACAACAAAATGCGATCAAAGTGGCAGAATAGCCGACTGAACATATAATATAATGATGTGATATTAGGCGCAGTTTTGTGCATGTGTTCCTCTAGCACTCCTTTTTCTTAGGTATGCCCATCATCCGTCTCTGGGTCATCTCGAATATTCGTCCAAGATCGCATGAAGTACCTGCAGATTTGATGGGCACAAAATTTTAAGATGACTTAACTATGTTTATCCTTCTATCTGACCACCTGTTCTTCTTCTCATTTTGCAAAAGATATAATAATATATTGGTTTCTATTTGGCTACATAAATCGGTACCTCGCGTCTTCCTTATTTTGAAAACTTCAGAGCTCTAAATGGTGGGAATGAATATTTCTCAAAATGGTTTTGAATACAATTTTAAGCCAAACAAGGTGTAAATAAATACCTGTAATGGAAGACTATTCAAAATTAATTTTAAGCAAATGGTTTGTGTCTACAATACATAGAGTAACAGCTCATGACAGAGGCATGTTAATATAGAAACCACAATTATAACAAGTTAAAAAGCTGGGCCGGGCCGAACTTTGAATACCCTTCACCATTGGAATGAATTTGGAAATAAAATCCTTTAAAAAATCCTGTTAAAATTTTAAAAATACCGAATATAGCCGTTTTATTGGTGTCTTCGATGTGGACCTACGTGGGCATTGTTTGTCATAAGTCATTACCATATTCAAATTCGAAACTTGCAATGAACGGTGAATAATGTAGCTAAAATCATCAAAATATCGTATATTGGGAGGTAGCGTTATATCGGAGTTGTGCGAAGACCTGAAGCAGCATAGACAATTTTCTGCCATAGGCTGTAGCATCCATTACGAACTTCAAATATGCGTCTCAAAAATTTTCGGTGATTATTGTACCTAAACTCGTCAAATACCGAATATAGAGAGGTACTGGTATGTGGGGCCTATATCAAGACCTGGACCTGCATAGACAATTTTCTGTCCCATTACGAGCTCTAAATACGTAATTGGAAACATTTCGGGTGAATAATGACGCTAAAATCATCAAAATACCGAATATAGGGAGGTACCGTTATATGGGGGCTATACGAAGACGTGGACCTGCACAGACAATTTTCTGTGTTAGGCTGTAGTATCCATTACGAACTTCAAATACCAAATTTTAAACAATTCCGGTGAATAATGTCACTAAAATCATCAAAATACCGACTATCGGGTATCGTTATATTGGGGCTATACGAAGACGTGATATCATAACAACAGAGGTATTTTCACAGGGTTGCCATATTTTGACTGCGTTTTTTCCTATCTTTAGAGTAATTTGTCTTTTAGGGTTCTCAGAAAACATACATATTTTTCCTGCAGACAATTGCATATATAGACCAATTTTTTGGTTTCCACAAGATAAGGTTGTTAATTGGAATTTTGAGATCCCGTTAATAAAAATTCCCCTTGTGAATGTTTAGTAATGGAGTGCGTTTAGAGATACACACCCGTGTAAAAGATTATAACTTGCATTTCAGGTTCTCCTGGAATGAAAATACGAAAAATGCTGGATATCGGTCCATAGTGGATCAAACCAGCGTCTATAAATTGATATTTTGAAAGGTTGAAGTAGTTTTAAAGTTTATTTTGAAGCCAACCAATTTGGCTATACAAAGTATCAATTTATTTTGTTAAGTTTTAGGTGATTCGGAATTCATAAATTCCTTTTTTTCGCCTGTTTGTCAAAATTTAACATTTCATGTATGGAAAAAACCTTGTGCTAAAAGGATTTATGTCTAGTTAACTTTTCAGTTTATATTAAGTATCAATATACTAAAAAGCCTAGCTAGCCACAGAATAAATTCAGAAAGAAATTCTGGCGTAGAGAAAGAGAAAATATTTATCTTAGTTTTCCATAGAAGACTTACTTTTATTGGAAATATTTTGCGCTCTCATATTTGGAAAACCGTTTTTTTAATTAACCGCTTCAAGAATATGTCCTACTTTGAAAACAGAAATTGACAATTTAATTACAATATTAGTTCCTTTTTCAAAAGCAAATATTGAAACAAAAATCATTTCGTCAATATATATATATATATATATATATATATATATATATATATATATATATATATATGTATATATATATATATATATATATATATATATATATATATATATATATATATATATATTTTTTTTTTATTATAATTAATATAATTTTTTTTCTGTGAATTTTCCCAAATTCCCAGCACTACCAAGTTCAATTTTAAAATAACAAATGTGTCTAAATTCCATTCAATAGCATCTCTTCATTCTTTTATTTTTGCAATTTAAGAACAAATCTATGGAAATTGTTCTATTTTTCAGTTGCGCTGTTACGATTATCTCGCTTTAATTTGTCTTTCCATATTTCTTGTTTTTTTTTTTTTTTTGTGAAAGTCATGTGCCATTTTTATTTATCATTTGCAGACCATTGTCTTGGCATGGTTATTGTTCTTTTCTACCCGCGCTGCAATGTGTCCTTCCACACTCCGTGATATTGGGTGTTCAACGAAGCGAGCAACCCCTCATTGTCCTCGAACATAAATTAGGGGAAAGAATGGCAAAAAACACATAAAATACATAAAAGGACATACGGGCTGGCAGGCAGATAGACAGACATACATACATATGGAACATAGAGTATAGTGTGCATGTATGTGTATATACGATTGTGTAGAAAATAATGCAGCTGAGACATGTAACGTACAAAAATGTTACGTTGCTTGAATACAGATCCTGTCGTTTCATTTTCATACCCTTCTGTCGTAGATGTCATGCCAGGCCATTGCTATGCATGGGGATGGACAACCGGCTGTTGGTGTGTTGAACTTTTAAATGTTTCAAACGAAAAACTGTTACTGTCAAGCTGTGATTGTCCTTCGACTTTTCATACCCTCAGTTATTTTATTATTGTTTAAGGACAAAGCCCCTGACTGTAAATTTGTTTTTTTTTTTTAAATCATCTTTAAAAATTGTTTTATCAGATCTTGTCTTCAGTGTTATCGAATGTGGCGTTTGATGTCTAGCCTTTTCTTGTCGTAATGATTTTTGTTTAACCTTTTGATTGACTACGTAAAATAAGGCCTATACAAGCATTCGTTGTGGCGCCATCCACTTGAGTGCTATTTGAATAGTAATTGTTTGATTATACAAGTTACTGTGTACATTTTAGTGTTGTTAATACGTGTTTTTTTTTTGTAAAAGTTGGTTACATTAAAGCCAGCCGACTTTTATCGTTGATGGAAATAGACAACAACTAAACTGAATGGAAGACAAACATGTGTTCTCAATCAAATGTTATCTATTGTTAATGAGGGGAAGGTTAACTAATAGAAAAACGAAACGATGTTGAAGTGACAAGTGTATGGATTTTTTTTGGGTTAGTTGAAAAATAAATTTAGCTACTGTATTTCTTATATATTTTGAAATTCAATAAAATATCTTATTTTATTCGTATTTTTATACCCTCCACCTTGGAAAGGAGGGTATATTAACTTTGTCATTCCGTTTGTATCATCTTTAAATATTCGTCGTAGACCCCATAAAGTATATATATTCACAATCAGCATAAAATTCTAAGTCGATTTAACGATGTCCGTCTGTCTGTCTGTCTGTTGAAATCACGATACAGCCCACATTATTTGACGTAGAGCAGAGCAATTGGTATTGTGTCTAGGATGGTTGGTATTGAAAATGAGATATATCGGTCCACGTTCTGGTATAGTCCCCATATAACGGTACCTCCCAAAATTCGGTATTTTGATGATTTATGCCACATTATTTAACGGATTTGTCTGAAAATTGGTATTTGTAGGTCATAACGGGTCCCTGTATGTGTGGCAAAACATAGCATGTATAGGTCTACGTTTTGGTATAGCCTTCATATAATGGTACCTCCCGATATTCGATATTTTGATTATTTTTACCACAGTTTTTAACGGATTTGTTTAAAAATTGGTATTTGTTGGTCATAATGAGTTCCAGCTCCGGTGGCGAAACATTGCATGTATGGGTCCATGATTTGGTATAGCCCCCATATAACGGTACCTCCCGATATTCGGTATTTTGATGGTTTTTGCAACATTTTTTCACTGATTTGTGTAAAAATTGGTATTTGTGAGTCATAATGGGTCCTGGTTCGTGTGGCGAAACATTGTATGTATAGGCCCACGTTTTGGTATAGTCCCCATATAACGGTAGCTCCCAATATTCGGTATTTTGTTGATTTTTGACCGATTTTTTCACGAATTTCAGTGAAAATTTGGTAGTTGTAGATCATAATGGGTCCCAGTTCGTGTGGCGAGTCATTGTAATTATAGGTCCACGTTTTGGTATAGCCCCCATATAACGGTACCTTCCGATATTCGGTAATTTGATGATTTTTGCCCCTTTTTTCACGTATTTGTCTGAAAATTGGTATATGTAAGTCACAATGGGTTCTAGCTCCGTTGGCGAAACATTGCATGTGTAGGTCCACGATTTGGTATAGCTCCCATATAACGCTACCTCCCGATATTCGGCATTTTAATGGTTTTTGCCACATTTCTTCTAATGTTTCCTTTACCCTAAGGTGGAGGGTATTAAAAGTTTGGCCCGGCCGAACTTAATGTTTTTTTACTTGTTTTATTAAATTTCAGATTGATGTCATGGATACTTACATGGAATGGAGTTTGAAAACCTTAATAATATATATTTGTCCGAAAAATATTGAAGTTGAATTTGTGGACTTATTTTTATTTAAGCGTCGTTGAGAAAATGGTGAAAGTTGTAGATTCTTGCATGTAAAGCTGATATAAGCTCCATTTAACGGATCCGGAAAAAATGTAATTGTAATATTCATCGTAAGTAGTACTTATAATTAGTTTTGACTGACTTTAATCAATTATATTTTTAGATTATTTACATGGTGCAATAACAGGAAGTATAATAAAGTTACACACATTTTTTTTTTATCAAAACTTATACTCAGTTTATGAATTGTTGAGAATAATGAAGAAAACGAAGGAAATTCAAAATTTCAATGATAACGGAGAAAAAATACTAAATTTTGGTTTAAAAAAATATTTTTCCCTATCTTGAATTTTATATTTTGGGAAACCCCCACCATCCATCCATATGGTGTGCCTTTTTCAAATTGATTAATTAGTGAAAAAAATGTGAAATAATAACACAAATTGTTGCATGCTTACCTAAGAAGTGGAACTACATCTTTGGTTCCGAAATGGGTGTTCCGTACACCATTTTTTTATTCTCACCGTGAACGACGTTTCAGACTCAAGAAAGGATTTTGAAACTAGTCAATTAAGCCAGCAACGGTACTGTTACACCTGAACAGGATTATATAGCAGTAGCAGTTACAATTAAACAATTGATGTGTTAGATTCAAAATTGGTCACAAATCCCTGAAAACGTCCTTCTAATTCGACGTATTTTAATAGCTTTCGTCAAATTTCGCGACCGCCTGTGTTGTAAGACCGCCATACGTTTAATTCTCATCAAACCTCCATAATGTTAGTTTTTTTATATTTTAAAGTAAATTAAATAAAAAACTTGGATGTAAACAAGTTATAGACATGTCATCAAATAGGTTTAGCTCCACTGAAGGATACTTACTGGCCAAATGCATATATAGCCTAAACTTTTTTGGAATATTAGCTTTACAATGTCGAACAAAAAATAATCAATTCTAAAGCCGATTTTCAAGTTATATTTCCCAACTCAGCTAAAGTCAGGTTCAGATTTTTTGTAGGATCGACATTAGGATTTTTGGTGATTTTTATTAGAGTGTAAAATCAAAACTAGTACCACTTTATTAGATGCATACTTTTTGGCGCGTAAAAAAAAAATATCTAAAATCGACCACAAAATTACAATTAACATGTGAAAAAACTGTAAGTTCGTTCGGGCCGAACTCCACCCTCCCTCCACCATCAGGAACGTATTTATCAATTTTTATAAAAATAAAATGCGTTAAAAATTCTTTTCAAATCATTTAAATACCGAATGCAGCCGTTATATTAGGGTCTATACGACGACGTGGACCTGCATAGACTTTTGTCCTAAGCCATTACAATATGTAAATGCGAAAATTAAAAAAAAAAAATTGGTGAATAATGTCGCTAAAATCATCAACATACCGAATATCGGGAGGTATTGGAAGCTAGAGTGATTTCCACAGACGGGCAGACGGAAATCGCTAAATCGACATAGAATTTTATGCTGATCAAAAATATATATACTATGTGGGGTCTAAAACAAATATGTCGAGGTGTTACAAATGGAATAACAAATTTAATATACCTTTCATACTATGATGGAGGGTATAAAAACCGGAATTAGATTTCGAAATTTTAGTTATCATTTACCTCGACTTAATTTCTTTTTAGGAGTGTCCTATGGTGTTTCTTTTGAAAACGGGAGCAATGCCCTGAAGCATGCCTTACTATACATTCAAATTTAATCGTATTACAAATTGCAGATGTTATTTGTTTTGATCAGGAAACCCGAATTCTGAATCACTATATTAGAGCAGTATTCTATAAAAAATTCCTGTTACGCAATGACGACCATTATTGTTCTGTAAACTGACATGATATGGTGAATATAACAATTAAAGAAAATGTATTGCTGGGACTTTGAGAATGCCAACGTCGCGAAACACTCAGTTTGCGTCAATTCAGCAAAAAAGGAAAACTGAACCCAATAACAGAGCAGCAGCATACTACCCTTCAGTGAGATCAACTTAATATTAATACGGGTTCATGAGACGTTTTTCTGGTCTCCGAGACAATATAACGAAACTACTTAACTATACTATTTCTAAGAAATTTTGAAAAGCTCTCATAAACACTTTCTTTAAACAGTTTCCATTTTTGTTTAAATTTGCAATTCTTGATCTATGATATTCCATTTTATAGGACTTATATTCCAAACTTGTAAAAAAATCCCCCAACATTCGAAAAAATAAGACTAAAACAAATTCCTTTTAAATTCACTGTAATTAGGTATACTTCATCGGCATACTTCCATTTTATTTGCAATATATCATTGATGACACACTGATTGATTGATTCATTTTTATTAGGCCAAACATTGACCGAAAAAAAGACGATTCACTTTTCTGGAACCTAGCGACAGTGAAATGGAAAAAATTGATCTGATTTGTCTTTTCGATAAACTCATTACCGAGGTCCAAACGTGTACCTTATCTATTAAATGTAAGGCGGCATTCTGCTTTGCTCAAATGGCAAACTATAATGCGACAATAAGTTCGAAGCAGTCAAAGAAATTCCACATTTTAAATACATTTAAATCCAAAGACAATAATTTAGATAAAAAAAAATAGTAAAAAATAAAAACAACAATTCAATTTCACTCACACCAAGGTATATGCATAGATATTTTAATGTGCATGCAATACATACCAATGTAGACCACAAACATGAGTAAGCAACGTAATTTTTGTTTAGTGATTAAATTATTTAATAATTTGTTTCACATAAAAATGTGTTGGTGTGTTGGTAATTTGATACTTGTATTTGTGCAATTTGCTTTGTAATCTTATCGCCTTAATTTTCGATTACTGAGAAGTAACCAAGCAAACATTTTCATAGACAGATTTTTTTTGTCTTTTTAATGAAAATTATTTTAAAATTTCCATTAACATCATCCAGAAAAAACATATCAAAAAGCTCTGCCGAATACCTAAAACAGTTTCGACAAATCTTACCGCCGAATTTTCGATATCTTTTTAAAGTTGTCCTTGGGAAAATTTTTTTCTTAAGAAGATATGTATATTTTTTTTCTGGTAATTTCAATTGTGAATTATTGTTTTTTTTTCGGTCTTTATATCTCTCACTTTCTCATTAAATAAGGTCATTTTATTTTATTATATGTCTATATGTCCCATTTTTCCTTCAAAATTCTGTTCAATTACGTATGTTTTCGTATAAAGACAGAGGAAGGATATCGGGATTCATCTATACCCTTTCATTGATCAATTTCTGTTTCAAACTTTTCATTGGGTTATATTGTGATCAAAATAAACCCCTCTTACCTTTAGAATAGGAAGCGTTCGTTAATTTTCTTATCTCACTATCTGCCGGTAAAGACTTCGTCATTTCTTTATATTATCTAGTTTTTATCAATTTCTCAAAGACAAAAGTTAACAGAAAAAGTCTTAGCGATGTATTCACGGGTATAAATCATAATTGATTTGTGTGTCATACCCACACTCTCCGCTTTACGTTCTTATCATAAACGTAACATACCTTTCGAGAAATTTGAAACGAATTCAGTCACAGTTTGGGAGTCAAACATGTAACAACATATTTAACTCTTTCGTTGCATCAAATACTAAACTTATTGAGTTTATGAGAAAAAGTAATAAATAACAATTGCGAGAAAAGGATAACGATCAGGGGAAAAAGTGTTGGCGTGAGAAGACCCTTGAATTATAAGCTATTAAAAAAAAAAAAAAAACTGCAACAGTCGTGTTATTTAAATTGAACATGGATTTTTGACGTTATTTGGAACACAAAATTGCTACCCATACATGTTTTCCATTTTCAAAAGGATTTGCGTAGCCTCAATTAACCCAGTTTTTGTGGCGACAACAGGCATGCAACATGTTTTGTGCACTGCCATGGCGTTCAATTGATTTATACACATGAACATTCCATAATTTACATATGAATAATGTTTGGTTTTTGCTTTATTTTTAGATTCCTTAAAGAAACGGATATTGAAATGGCTTTCCAACACGCATCCTTCAAGCGATGCTCAGCGAAAGGAGTATAATTTAGAACGCTCTCAACTGCGTTTATGTTCTACATCTACCCTGTAGATCCGAATTTGTTCTGATATTTGAATGACAAATTCGGTTCTAGAGAGGTTTGTGTGGTTCAGGATACAACGAAAAAAAAAAAAAATATTTTAAAGAGTTGTAGTGAATTTAAATCAACAGAAACTATTGTGAAAAGGCAATGGAAATCTTATATATAACCTAAATGTGAAAATGTAATTTTTAAAGCAAATAAGCAAATAATCACCCGTGAAAAAAAGCAAGGAGATGAGGGAATCGTTCTCAAAATTCGATGCATAAAAAAACACGGGATTGGCTCGGGAGCACTTGCTCAAAACCACGAAATTGATAAAAAGTAACTGATAAAATTCTGCCGCACCTTAAATTGTATATTCCCCACCACAAGGATTCCTTCCATCAAAATTACCATACATGAAGAACGTTGGAAACAATGATATTTTGAATGGTGACCTGGTGGCAGATCTGCTGCTTCCATATATAAGAAAATAATTTAATACTCGCAAATCTGCTGTACTAAATATGCAATTATTGTGAAATTATTATGAAATGAAAACAAGAAACTTTTATAAAATTCAGTCTATAAAAATAGCTCCCTTGATCAATTAACTATTGAATGAATTGCAACAAGAATTTGAGTGCACCGATTTGAATATAACTTAAAATAATACCTTAAAATAAATGGAATAAACCAAAAAACAAAAAAAAGTAAACGAATATAAAAAAATAAATAAAACCAGTAAAGAAAGTCTTAAAGTCGGGCGGGGCCGACTTTATGATACCCTACACCACTTTGCTAATTTAGTAGAGCTCGGAATAACAATTAAAAGTTTTTATGGGAGAATTCAATCATACACGTTAGGATTATAATTATAATTTAAAGTTCAAAGGACTAAATATGCCGAAGCATTTGTATCTTTAAAATTCGGACTTGTATTGCCCATTTGGTGCACAATTTATTTGAAATTGGATAAAGATATATAAGGGAGCTATATCCAAATCGGAACCGATCTCGATAAAATTTGACAAAGATATTTCTGAGCTGTATTTGATATATTTCCATGAATATCGTTGTTACGGAGTGCATATTATAGCTGTGGGTAACAAATATAACAAATCGGATGAACAGTATATATGGGAGCTATAGCTATATCTGAACCGATCTTCACCAAATTTGACATACCAGCTTCTAGACTCAATTCGGTCGTAAGTTCCAAATTTCATTCCATTTGGGCAAATATTAGACGTCTGGTGCATAATAAAAGGTAAATCGGACGAAGCCATATATGGGAGATATCTCAATAAAATTTAGCAAATGTATTTCTGAGCTATATTTGATATAGTTCCCCAAATGTTGTTGTTACAGGGTGCATATTACGGCGGCGGAGGACAAAAATATTAAATCGGATGAACAATATATATGGGAGCTATAGCTATATCTGAACTGTTTTCGAAATTTGAATTTTAAATTGATTTTGAAATTTGGCATACTTATTTTCAGGCCTAATTTGGTTGTATGTGCAAAATTCCATACTAATCGGGCTGATATTACACGTTTGGTGCACAATAAAAGGCAAATCGGACGAAGATATATATGGGAGCTATATCTACATTTTGACCGATTATCTCCAATTTCAATAGGGTTCGTACTTGGGCTAAACAAATGATTTGTGCAAAACTTCATCTGGATAGGGCAATGAATGCGTACTGTACTTTGTTTACAAAAATACATGAACAGACGAATGGACGGACGGACGGACATGCATAAATCGACTCAGAATGTGATTCTATGCAGATCATCAAAAGGAACTATGGGTCTATCTTGTTTCCTTTTGCCTGTTACAAACAAATGCACAAAGACATAATAACCTGACCACCTTGTGGTGTAGGGTATAAAAAAATAATTATTACCTAAAAATCTTTCCAAAACGACAATTACCTATTTTTATACCCTCAGCCTTATGGAAAAAATGGTTTTAGACCCTAGGTCTCTTTGGACCAAATCCGATTCAGGACATTTGTAGTCGCTGGCACGATACCCCTCGAAGGGAGTATCTGATTTAGTCCAAACTTGGCACATCGTAATATTATTATTAAACTTAGACCAAGTTCAGAGATGGACTCCTTCTGGTACCTGCCACACAAATGGTCAAAATTTCCAAAAAAAAAAATTTAAATCATAGAAAGAGGATCATTCGATTTTTGGACAACTTTGCAAACCCTAAACTTTTTGTTAGTGGTAGGTCACGTACAAAAATGGACAATATCGGCCCACTCCAACAAGTACCTATCCCACAAAGGGTTCACTCCTTCTGGTACCTCACCTACAACGGGACAACATTTTTAAAAGCGATGAAGTTTGAAAAACGCAAAATGAACATCGGATTCCATTTAAACTCGGCACTATTCAATATTTCTAATAACACAAAATGGGATATTTCGGTCCACTCCTTTTGATACCCCCACACCAAGGTCATAATTTTCACAGCAAAGGAATTTGCAAATCCCAATTTTTGTAGCCAAGCTATGTCAGGTGCGACAATAGACAATATCGGTTCACTCCATCAGGTACCTATCTCACAAAGAGTCAACATTTTAAATAATTACCAGTCTCAAAATAGCGAAATAAACATCCGCTTTTCTTCAAATGTCACACATCTCAATGCTCATAAAACGCGAAAAAGGCATACGAAATTAACAATATTGACTCATTCCTCCCAAATAAATGGTTAATGGTCCAAATATATATTAATCAAGTGATAAAGCAGTAAGCAATTTTCTGTCACAGGCTGTAGTACCCATTACAAAATGCAAATACGAAATGTTAACAATTGCGGTGACTAATGTATCTAAAAGCACCAAAATACCGTATGAAGAGAGTTACCGATATTTAGGGGCTATATGAAGACCTGCTTCGACAATTTTCTGGCACATGCTGTAGTTCTGATTAGGAACTTCAAATAACTTAGGAACTTGACTAACTTTATTGAATTAACTCGATTTTTTGAGAACGAAAATTCGACTAGCTTTCAAAATATGGGCCATGTCGGTCTACCTTTTGATATAGCCCCTTATACCCCGATTCGTATTTTTTACATTTTTGCCATATTTTTTAACTAATTTCCTCAAATGTTGGTAAATTGAGATTTTACAAATAAAAAAAAAAAACATTATTTCCAAAAATTATAAGTATAGACACACATGATCCTCATATGAAGATATCCCCTTATTTTAGTTATTTTCGGAGTCTTGGCCACATTTTTAAATTTATGTGGCACGTATTTGGCATCTTAGCTTCTAAGGGGGTAGAAGACCCCCTTTTTAATTACAATGTTTCGGAGTATCGCCTCCTCATTTGGTGTAGGTACCTCCTGTTTCGCTACCTATTTCGCTATTATAAACGGTTGATATATGCTTTTTAATATATGTGCTAACCATCTAGGTTTCTAATTCCCAAATTAAAACCTCTGGCTAAAAAATAGGATCTGATTTTTTAAACACTATACATCGACCGCTACGTGAACTTGCATTTACATGTATGGAGGGTATATAAGTTTGTCATTCCGTTTGTAACACGTCGAAATATACATTTTAAAATAATAATATAATAATATATATTCTTGATCAGCCTAAAATTCTATGTCGATTTAGCGATGTCCTCCGGATATTCGGTACCTTGATGATTTTAGCGATATTGTTCACCGAAATTGTTTCAACTTTGGTATTTGAATTTCGTAATGGATACTACAGCCTATGACAGAAAATTGTCTGTGCAGGTCCACGTCTTCGTATAGCCCCCATAGAACGGCACCTCCCGACATTCGGTATTTTGATGATTTTAGCGACATTATTCACAGAAATTGTTTCAAATTTAACCCATTTTCAATACCAGAAGTCAACCTACTTCATTTCGTTCAAAAGCTAGCGTTAATCCCACAGACGGATAGACGGATTTGATCGTATTTCGTCCCTGCAAGAATATTATAAGAGGTTATGGAAGATATCAAGCAACAGTCAATCCACGGAATTTTGCAATTGATGGACAGATTATTAACAAAATAAAGTAACATTGATAGTGCAAAAGCGCTATGTACAAAGCAGATGATTGCGTTTGTTGTTCATCTTGTAAAGGGTTTAACACCTTAAATATGCTGCGCGAGCTCACTTTAGAAAATATTTAAAATCCCATAAAATGTTTAAAATCCCATGATTAACCCAGTAGTTTCTTCCGTTCCTTTGTATTTGTAGGATGCACATCTTTATTTTCGGATTCTTTTAATTGTCGCTTTTTATAAAGATGTACTCTGCGTATAACTTAAATTTAAAAGAAAATTGATGTTCTTAATATGGAAAAGTTTTGCGAGGATTCAAAAATGAGACGAAAAAAAACGCGATCTGCCCAAACTTTTAATACACTCCACCATGAGGTAAAGGCAACCATTATAATATACTAGCTGGCCCGGTCCGCGTTTCCGGCCCGTAGTTTTTGTCTATTATGCATATATTCCCAAGCATAATTATTCACAGATATGACTGATATAAGTGTTCACGTACAGGTCGATTTAAAGTGTTTTAAAATACCTGTACCCATTTTTAACCAGTGGGCTTCAATATTTAAACCGTGGGCTTCAACTGTGTGGATGTGCTATACAAATCTATTAAAAAGTATATATCAATCTTATCGCCATATAAGGGATCAAATTAATTTTTAATATGGTAAAAATCGTAGCAAAATCTTCCAGTCAAATGAGCAGTAATTTGGAATTTGCTGTATTTTGTATACTACATAATTGAGGGCTGAATGATTTAAGAATAGCCAAAGTTAATTACTTTTTTAAACCCATTAGCAACTTAGATTGTGCATTAGAGTCCTCATAAGTCCCCCTAACCATGTCAGTCTGTTTGTCCGCCAAAAGGTGGACTTGAGAGGGTATTATAACATGGATAAAAATTCTAAAATTTGTAGATATGTTGAAATTTTAGTGTAAGATTTTCACCCCCCTAATACGCATTATTAGCCAAATTCTTTGAAATGTGGTTAAATTAGGAGGTACCTTCTTTATATGGGCACTACTCCGAAACATCGACCTACATTGAAAACTTTCTTCTACCCCTTATAATCCAAGATGACAAATAGAGGCCAAATCAAAAATATAGCAGAACAATATAGCATGTCAAAGCATTTCGCGTGATTTAAATAAGTAAAAATAGTTTTATCCACCTCATAATTGAGGGCAGAATGATAAGATGGGAATTAATTTTATTTGCCATTTAAATTGTAAGTTGGAGACCCCTTAAAGTCCATATTTTCATCATAGGATAATTCAATGATGATTAAACAAATATTCGGTCCCGTGCTACTTTCTTATATTTGTAATTTGTTCATGTTTCCACAATTTATTTCATATGGATGCACATCCCAAATCTACGTTCCAAACCAATATTCTCTTGGGGGTTAAAAATTCGATAGAATACAAAATTTTCTTTTCTGACCACACATTAGATGTGAAAGTGGACTTGGGGATACTCCAATGTGGGGACTTTACTTAAATAAATTCCTATGTGGCAATTATCTGCATGATGGTTCCCTACCCCAGGGTGGCATAAATAAAATTTTTTAGCCAAATCAATTGATGAATGTGGTCAATACCAATATGGGCCCTACTCTGAAAATTTCAAATTTTATGCGAAGAGGTTATCTACCCCCTTAGAAACAAAAATGTCAAATAAGGGCCAAAAAATGAAAAAAGTGGCCGGCCAATACCCCAAAAATAACTTAAATCATAGATGGTTATATAAATATGAAATCGGGTTGTTCCCTTATCCATGAGTTATGATCGATATAAAGACCTGCAAAAGTGATTTTAGGTATTTTGAATGTTTGGGAAGAATTTCTGGAAGGATATAAAACCTTTTCTTACCAAAAGTCCCATTCGCTCTACTATTTTGCACCTTTTATTTCAATATTGGTATATTACTTATTACTCTCCCAAAGAATTTTGCATTTTGAGCTCTCATTGGACGGATCATTGTCACGCTTTGAAATGAGCCCCATTAAGCTTTTTCGGTCATTTTTGTTTGTTTAAATGTGTTCGCATCTTCCAGCTAACCCACGATGTAGGCCCTGGAGTTGAAAGGTAGATGTCAGTTAACATCCTATTTCGCACTTATTTAATTTTTTTAGTTAAAAATTATTCTTTATTTTGTTCACAAAAAATCCACTGAATTCAATATGATAATACAAATTGAAAAAAAAATTGACAAAAAAAAGAATAACAAATTGAAAAAGTCTTCAACTTTTTCGCTGATTTTTTACAGCAAATGTTTTAAGATCCTTCCTTACAAAGTTTGTCAATAGAATGTACTA
Source organism: Musca domestica (assembly GCF_030504385.1). Taxonomy (NCBI): domain Eukaryota; kingdom Metazoa; phylum Arthropoda; class Insecta; order Diptera; family Muscidae; genus Musca; species Musca domestica. Next base: position 19,417,972 of record NW_026712328.1, on the reverse strand, counting down.
TTACTTTAAAATTCGATTCCATTGAAAATGTTTTTTTGATTTTTGCAATGAGATCTCTTTTTCATGATTTTTCAGCGATTTAGAAAAATTAATTATCTTTTAACTTTGGTGTGACCGCGTTAAATTATTTCGATATCATCTATTCCGTTTCGCCACCACATAATTCGCTACTACACTTCCATGTAACCCGCCATCAATTTCAGTTCTCAAGAAATCAAGTCAATTAAATAAATTGGTATAAATATTCGAATTCAAAAATAAAATATAAAAAAACACTACAAATGTACATTAGAAAAAAGTAAGTCAAAATGGAAAAAAATCATGCAAAATAAAACATTACTATTGTACATTTGAAAAGTCAAAATGAAAATGTTAATATATCACATTTTTACGCGATTTTTTTGGATATTATCCTTTTCGGAGAGTAGACAACTCCGAATTTGTGTGAATCGTTAAAATTAATCCAGCGGTTCTTAAGTTATAAGCGTAGTAACTAACACAACTTACATTTATATATATAGATTTTGGGATTGAATATTAGCAAAATTTCCATTTTTGCCTGTCAAATTATTTGGTAAAGTATGATACGGTATTTACTTAAAACTACGTTTAATTTAAGGGTACATTTTACATTCCTTATCACGAATTGAATGGAAAGGGAATCATGATACAAAGAATTCCTACGAATGTAGATGGAAGGGGAATACCTAAGAAGTACCTTTAAAAATTAACTAGTTTTAATGCCGTATACGTATATCGATTTAGTGCCTATATCGAATACAAAATTTCAAACAATACGAACTTTGTAGCTGAAGTCCGAAAAGTTATGTCTTCATATGTGGCTATAGGAAAATACGAACCTGAACTGAACTAATGTTTTTCCAGAAGGAATGGTAATCAATACAAGCTGCAAATTCTAACAAATCAATTGAAAAATATGTCTCAATTCATCAATATACACTTACATAAGGGTTTTAAGAACGTGAAACTATACAATTTTTTTTAAACCCCCTAAAAAGTCGAACATGGACCAATTTTTCTCATTTGAAAAATGCTTTTTGTTATATGCAAAAAATTATACCTTGATGTGGCACCACAAACCTTGTGATGGATGTACCCCTCTTCGTCCGAGGTGTCATATAATAATCTTTATTATAAAATCATAATGTCAGCATATTAACTAATCTTACCTTCCAAAACTCGGAAATTATTACGGAGACTTATATACTTTTTAATGGGGAAAAGAGTCTGTTTCAAGCGGCCTTCAGCGGGAACAATAAACCATTTATTTGTTCCCCGTTTAATGCCACCGAACTGATTTTTATTTCAATATTAAAATTTACTTATTGGTAACGCTTGACCAATATGACCTATATTACAAAATCTAAAGCCATAAAAAAGACCGTAGTGGAAGAATGATGGCGCTTCATACGATGCAGAAAAAAAGTCCGTTTGCATTATCCAAACGGTCTTACTGCTATTTGTAATTTAAAGTGAATCACATTACAATCCAGATACTTTTATATAGAAATCTTTTGTTGGTGTATTAAAACTTAATGCTTGCTTCAGAGCAAATAGCCTTCGTCACTTATAGACATAATTAAAAAACTGTGTTCCTTTTTAAATGGTGGAGGCAAAGAGCCCTCGTCACTTATAGACATAATTAAAAAAACTGTGTTCCCTTTCAAAAGGGGGAGGGCCGATCTTAACTGTTATTTACTTGCTTAAATATAATACGAGATCTATGATTTTGCATTATGGCCACATTTTGAAAACTCAAATGCTTAAATTTGGCCAAATAAAATGGAAGACGTAAAAATATTTTAAATTGTCTGTACCAATAATTTTGGAAACAATCTGAAGATTTGTATCAAATTTCAAAGCTCTATCCTATATGTTACGAAATATATCACAAACGATAGGGGTCCTTTTGTATATGGTAAAAACTAAAATTGTCATAAGAACCCAAGATTCCTTTAGGGTTTTGATCTTCAAGCGAGTACTATGGAGTCCATTTGTATAGTGAAATCATACGAATATTTCAACGAATTGGCAAAACTGCTAAATTTCTCAAAAGTAAATAAGGTCTTTTATTAAAAAAAACTGATGTTATTTTTCATGGACATGTGTTTTTTAATGTTTTGAGTATATATTGTCATTGCGTTTGTAACACATACATAGGAATACAGTGAAACTTCCCAATAGTGGGCAGCGACGGTCGACCGAAATTTGTCCTTCGTAAGTAGCTGTCTGCCTGTGGGAGGTTAAATAAAAAAGTTTTGTTTATTTAAGAAAATGCAACGAAACGAGATCATACTGATAATATAAGGATATAACAACAAGAATTAAACCCTCCAATATTGGGAACGAATTTGTAAATTTTCAAAAAAAAAAAAACTTCAGCTGAAAATTCTGTTAAAATCCTAAAAATACCGACTAAAGCCGTTATATTGGGGTCTATACGAAGACGTAGACCCGCACAAGCAACTTTTGTCATAACCCATTAAAACATTCAAATACGAAAGTGCTTGAAAAGAACTTCTAGTATACATTTTAAGACAATTACAGTGAAAAATGTAGCTAAAATCATCAAAATACCGAATATAGAGAGTTACCGTTATATGGGGGATATACGATATCGGGGACCGATATAGCCCATCTTCGAACTTGAACTGCCTGCACACAAAAACTTATCTGTCCAAAATTTAGGCTTTATATCTTAATTCGTTTTGACTCTAGCGTGATTACAACATACGGAGAGACATACAGGGCTAAATCGTCTTAGAATTTTACGCTGACCAGAAATATATATACTTTGTTATATCTAAAATGATTATTTCGATGAGTTACAAGTGGAATAACGAACTATGTATGGTGGAGGATATACAAAATTGTTCACAGATACACCTATTACGATATGTTCATACATACCGACATTTTTAAATAAGATACATAGTATGGAGGGTATATTAAGTTCGTCATTCCGTTTGTAAATGTATTTAAATAGACGCAACACAAATTTACGTAGAAATCGCTAAATAAAAACATTATAATTAAAGTTCAAAAAACATGTTAAAAAAGTTTGAAATCCTTAATTCCTCATTGCAAAAGAAGAATATTAAATAAAAAAATTAACAAGTAAGCAAAGGCTATAGTCGTGCGGGGCCGACCATGTGATACCCTACAACACTGCAATATGTTCGAAGTCCCCTTATGTCCAAATCCATTTTGGAAGATTTCGTTTTTGAAATAATGTGAAAGGGCCCTGCCAGATGTTACCCCTTGGTTTTTGGAATTTGGCCAATATTTATGCACTCCGTGGTGTTGTTAGGTATTCAAAACAATAACACACGAAAGTTGTGGTCCAGTTTACAGCCAAATATAATCCAATGATCATCCACAATTCTAGGCTTCTTCCCTGTATTTAAATCTCTTCTGATGCGAAATTCAGTATCGATTGGTTTTCAATTGTGTCCTATAGAGTGACTACAAAATTAGAAAAATTTATTTTTTAGCCCATTTGAAACAATAGTCTTTAATTCTACAATTTCGTGAGGATCGGACGATAATTGCAACATGCATATAATACCCTCAAAGCGAAGTGTTGAGATGTGTAAAAATTTAGAAAATTGTTCAAAATTGTTCGTCAAATTGAAAAAATCGTATGCGATAAAAATATGACAAAAATTTAAAAAAATGGAACAAAAGATATTCACTCATTTATTGGTATATTTTTCCGCGATTTTCTTACATTTTATCCTTTTCTGGCAAGAGACCATTCCGAATTGATGGGAATTCTGAAAAGCGGCCCGGCGATTCTTGATTTATAAGCAGAATAAATAAGATATATTTCTTTTACATATATATTATTCCTATTTTGCTATATACCCGATTTATTGGCTATCAGCATCACTTTAATCCTCAGGAGTGACCTTTTAATGTATTTGTGATTTGGCTAGGGTTAGAAATATTCGCGGTTTAGTGAAAAATTTTCTATTTTTTTACACAAAAGTTAGTTTCTTCTTAATATTGTCCGAAGGTCGGCCAAATTGGTGAGCTTCAGCCCAGTCATAAACTCTAACTCAATGTAAATTTCCGCGTCGATTGGTTCATAATTGTGACCTATAGAGCAACTGCAAAATCAGGAAAATTTTCTGTTTTTGGTCCATTTCAACCCCTAAATATTTTCCTATGTGGGAAATCAATATTTCGAGGTGTTACATAATTTTTGGGCCAATCAAACTTATAATACCCCCAACACATAGTGTTGTAGGGTATAATAAATAAATAAAAATAAAATGTCTTGAGAAGTACTTTCCGAATATATAGACCTTATAGGCGAAAAGAATTTCGTTGGTTTGAGCCTTAGCTAATTAAATTTAAATTTATCTTGAATTGTGTCGCATTGTGTAATTGTAATCATTTTAAGTAGTACCAATATCTTGAGGGATTCGGTAATTTAAGAATACGTTCCTGGTCAGAACACTGAAAGAAAAAGCTTCATACCATAAATTAAATCCAACGTTCCGTCAGTGACATTTGTTTTTGATTTTGAACCAACGTAGAGGTTCATTGAATGAATGAAAAAAGTTTCATTGAGTTTCATTAATGTGAAATTAACGAAATTGTTCATTAATATAATGAAAATTCTTATTTTATTCAGTGAAATGAAAATGGTGGAGGGTATTAAAGCTCGGTCCGGCTGAACTTTGGTTTTTTACTTCTTAATAACTACACCACACTGTGGTAGAGGTTAATTTGTTGTTGTGCATTTGTTTGTAACAGGTAGAAATACGCGAGATAAACCCTACTTTTTTGGATGATCTTTACAAAATCACGTTCTGAAAGCATGTCAGCAAGTCTGACTGCCTGCCCATGTATTTTTATGAACAAAATGCAGATCGCCTTTATTGTCCAATTGATATGAAATTTTCCATGTATCATTTGGTTGGTCTAAAAACAAACTCCTTAACGTAACGTTTCATTCATTTCATAAAACTGCTTCATTAAATTGGAGCACAAATTTAAATATAACAATTATCACAATTTTCAGACTAATTGTAAATACTTTGGTTACGTATTTGTTTGTATAAGACAGCGCTATTATGAATAATTTCTATATTCACATTTTTTACTGAATTTTGTAAAAATAAGTAGTTTCATAACCTTAATGAAATCCATTTCATATATTCAATGAAACCAAAAATAATTGAATTTAAAAGCAACGTGAGTTTTCATTGCATGAACAAAAAAAGTATTATATTAATGTAGCTTTTCATTGCATCAATGAAAAAAATCAACGAATCCGGTTCATTGATACAACAAAGCATTTTTCTTTCAGTGAACCGCGAGATTATAGAATTCGCTTACTTGTGATAACAAGATTTAAAAATATAAAAATAAATTTCCATGAAATAGAAAAAAACTCACAACAATCCCATTAAAATTGACAGAATATTCATTGCTTATTCTGTTCTTCATAAAAATGTTAGAGTTATTCAGTAGATATATTCTACCTTGTAGCTACTGCACGACGATCAAACCCACAACACAAAAAATTTAAAATTCGAGCTCTTCTATCACTTATTTCAATGGCTCTACGAACTGTGATATGTCCTGTTCACACACTAAAGTACAGGGTTGTCCATATTCGACGGACCCATGACTCTTTGGGCCCATTCCAATCGACGAGGCTTGTCCGCAGGCAACATTCTTTGCGTCAATTGAATTTTGTACGGGAATAAATGCAAATCAATGCGAATAATCCGTTGTAAAGTGGACCGAGCCATACCCAACTGCTGAGAACGGCGTTTTTGGGATGTTCTTGGGGACCTCTCAACACTGGCTCGTACGGCAGCGATATTCTCGGCCGATTTTTCGTATAAACGCTTAATGGTGTTCTTAGAAGGCGCACTACTCACATTTTTTAATGTTTTCAAAGCACGTTGAGTTTTCACAATTGACTTCTTCTGTTGAATGTAAATTTCAACTATTTCGCGTGGCGTATATTGGTTCATGGTAAAAATCTTCTTGGACTGACGCTTAAAACGCGGTATGTCATTAAGCGATGTGACATATCTGTCAAAAGTCCGTCCGTCGAATATGGACAACCCTACTAACATGTAATTAAAATTAAAATAAAGAATCCTATATTTGGTGCGAAGTTCACGTATCAAACAGGGGACATAATTTTGTATTTGTGGGGCTTTTCCACAAACATAAGAAACCCAATAGGCGACAATTCACACTTCAAATTCTTGTGCTCTACAATACTATTGTAAGAATGGGTATTTGCCAACAGCCAGTTTATGATGGATGTTATTAAAAAAAAAACTAATTAAATATTTGTAGAAGACCGTGAACTAAATCGTGAGTATAAATAATTGTGTCATCGGCTAAGCTAATTCAGTTAAGTTTTAGAACTTGAACATATTTGACTATAAACAAAATAATAAAACTGCAATGAAGCTTATTTTTGCTATAGCTTTTGTCGTCGTATTTTCCGCCGCTTTTGTGGAAGCAGGTGTTTTCGATAACATAAAAGAACCCATTGATGATAAATATGAAAGTTACTTTTCTATATTTTAAAAGGTCGTTCTTTTATTTCGTACTTTTTTCTTGTTTAGGAAAATATTTATTTTATATGTCATCCTCAAATTAAAAAGGAAATTATCAGGCAGCTAATTAAGGCTTCTGTAGCTGGTGTTCCAGTTTTTGATAGTACATTCCGCATGAGAGTGGATATGTTCATTCAAGACCTTATTTACAACAAAAAGCTGGTAGGTTTAATGTAAATCTTTATTTTTTTATTCATTTAATTTTAATTTTATTTTCAAAACTATACTAGGTCTCTTCACCTCTTGATTGTGTGAATAGCGTTATGGATGAAATCAAGGCATTCACCTCGGTTTGATTTGGCAAATCCATTAAAATAATATGTCTGCTTTTAAATGTATTGAATATATTGTCGGTAAACTAAAATATACATCTTATGAAAAACAAGGTATGCCTCTCATTCCGTTCCCAGATTAAAGAAACATACCACAAGATAAAATTGCGTGATATAATTCAATTTCCTTCAATAATTACAGTAGAAATCCAGCACCTTATGACAGTTGAGCTAAAGACACGTATCAGCGTTTTGAAAGATAACATCAAGAAGTAAAGGGGGCAAGTTATCTCCTCTTCCACACTTTTTCAGGGTAAGATTCCTTGTAATCCGTGCATTTTAGGTATATAGAATCTTTGGCAATATTGCAGAAAATTGCGAAAAGTGTTATACGGCCAAAGAATTTAGGTAAAAGCCAAATCGGTTGGAAACTATTGGCAAGTATACCTATCCAATTTCAAAGCTATATCCTAAATATTTCGAAATATATCTCAAACTGTCGGGGTCCCTTCGTATATGGTCAAAATTATATGAGAAAATTAACGTCATTTGGTCAAAGAACCCATAACTCCTTTGCGGGTTTGATATTAAAATTAATACTATCAAGTCTACTTGGCATCTTCCACAACCCAGACTGGTAAATTATAAGAAAATTTGCTGCGAATAGGGAAACATTTCTAAATTTTTCAGAAATAAACAAGGTTTTTTATTGACATTTTCGGTTTTTTAAGGATACATTTTCCTGAAATCATTTGCTAGGGCAACTCACTCACAAAAGTTCGAAATGTCCAACAAGCACAAAAGCTGTAAGTTCGACTATGAATATCCTCCACCATTTGGAACGAATTCGGCAATTTTCCAAAAAAAATCCGTTAAAAACTCTGTTAAAATCTTAAAAAAACCGATTGTACCGTTACATAAGGGTCTATAGGGCAACGTGGATCTTCATAGTCAACTTTTGTCATAAGCCATTACAATATTCAAATGCGAAACGTGAAAAAATATTCGGTGAATAATGTAGCTAAAATCATCAGACGTGGACCTGCACAGACAATTATCTGTCTTAGGCTGTAGTATTCTTTACGAAATTCAAAAACCAAATTTGAAACAATTCCGGTGATTAATGTCGCTAAAATCATTAAAATATTGAATATTGAGAGGTACCGTTATATGGGGGCTATACGAAGACGGGGACCTGTAAATGCAATTTTTGTCATGGGCCAGTACGATATTCAAATACGAAACTTGAAACAATTCCGGTGAATAGTGTCGCTAAAATTATATGTTGGCTATACGACTATATCAAAACTTATTAACTTATTATGCAAGAATAAGAATAAGAGAAATAATGGAAACATATGCTGCCAATTTACAGCGAATTTGGGTTAAAATTGTGAACAATGCAGCCAAAAATCCGTAACTATATCGGTACAATTATATGGGAGCTATACCAAATCGTGGACTATTTCAAAAAAAAAACAAAAAAATCCATCGAAAAATACCACTCAAATGCTAACCGTTATATGTGCGCTATACAAAGTCGTGGACCTGCAAAGAAAATTTTCCGTCATAGGTTGAAGTACAAACTTCAAATACGAAATTTGAAAAAATCCGGTAAATACTGTCGTTAAATTCATCAAAATACCGAATATCGGGAGTTACCTTTATATGGGTGATATACGACATCGTGGACCTATATAGACAGGTTGTAAAGTACTCCGAGGGAACTCCTTGTGTGGATTTCCAGACAATACCATTAAAAATTTGGCTACAATCATCAAAATACCAAATGCCTGGACGTACCGTAATATATGGACAAGTCATGGACTAGAATGAGAAATTTTCAGTCATAGATGGTAGTATCTATTGGTAACTTCAAACACGAAATTTTAAAAATGTCGGTGAATACTGTCGTTAGAATCACCAAAACACCGAATATTTATATATATTATCGAATATTTATATATCGTAGACCTAAACAGACAAATCTCTCTCAAACTTGTCCTGCCTGCAGACAAGATATTGATCTGTGCAAAATGTTAGCTTCCTATCTTAATTCGTCTTGACTCTAGCGTGATTACAACAGACGGCCAGGGCTAAATCGTCTTAGAGCTGTACGCTGATTAAGAATATATATATATATATATATATATATATATATATATATATATATATACTTTGTTAGGACTAAATTATTATCCCCCATAGAATGGTATCCCCCGATATTCGGTATTTTTTATGATTTTAGCCACATATTTCAATGGAATTGTCTAAAAATCCACAAAAGAAGTTCCTTATGAGTACATTACCACCCGGAAGAGAATCGTTTTTGTAGGCCCAAGACAGTGTATATCTCTCATATAACGATACCACACTATACTCGGTATTTTTATGATTTTAGTCACATTTTTCAATGGTATTATCTGAAATTCCACGCAAGGAGTTCTCTCTGAGAGAGAATCTTCTTCGTCTTCTATATCTATAAAAGAGGAAAATGTATGTATGTTTGTTTGTAATTTATTGACTCGAAAACCGCTGAATAGATTTTCCTGAAAATTTCCAAGTGAACTTCAACATCGCCTCGAAGTAACATAGGCTATATAAATTTTTGAAATTCCATTTGGAACTAGAGATATTGAATCAGAATCGGAGGTACCTCAACAAATTTAGATTTTATATGCGCATATATATTGATCGATTACAGAAGAAGACTCAAGTTCGGAATGCGTAACGGAATTCGGAACAAAAATAAATTTGTCAAATTATATTGAAATCGGTTCAGATTTGGATATAGCTCCCATATATATTTTCGACCGATTTCATGTATTTAATGCACCAAACAAGATATGTATATTCGATTCCAATGAAATTCGGCATGAGTGACTAAATTTGGTACAAAAATATATTCGACAAATTATATTCGAATTGGTTCAGCTTTGGATGTAGCTCCCATATATATTTTCGACCGATTTCTTTATTTGATGCACCAAACACGATATATATGTTCGATTCCAATGAAATTAGGAATGTGTGTCTGGAATTTTTTTTTTTCAAAAAAAAAAAAAATAAATTTGTCAAATTATTTTGAAATCGGTTCAAATTAAGATATAGCTTTTTTTGAAATCGGTTCAAATTAAGATATATAGTATTTGATGCATCAAACACGATATGTACGTTCCGTTCCAATGAAATTTGGAATGTGTGACGGGATTTTGGTTAGAAAATAAATTAGTCAAATCATATTAAAATCGGTTCAGATTCGGATATAGCTTCCATATATATTTTCGGCCGATTTCACATGTTTGGTGCACTAAACACGATTCGGCTTGAGTGACTAAATTTGGTACAAAAATAAATTTGACAAATATAAAAAGTTCAGCCCGGCCGAACTTAGCTTGTTTTGAAGAATATTGTTTACGCTTAATAAAAGATTATTATATATTTGTTTGAAGAATGCCTTGCACCACACAAAGCTCAATGCCTTCCAAAGAAATGTTTTTGGAATATATAAAGTTGCAAAAGTTTGTTTTAAAGGCAATCAATACATTAAAAATGCACCTACAAATCGTTTTAATATTTGGAATAATTTTATTAAAAAGTTTCATAAATGCCGATCTAGTTGAAGATACGCGTAAACTTATTGATTTGGTGATTGACGATGAGGCAGTACGTTGTTAAACAAATACATACTAATTACTTTATACTATATTGTTGGCGACTGTTTTTTCTTAGGAAGCCTTAGATGCGGAATGTTTCAATCAAATTAAGGATGTGTTAATAAATAAACTCGAAATTGCTGGTGCAACAAACGTCGAGAGAGTTGAAAGTGATAATCCTGTGTTTAAAAAAGGGCTTCGTTTAAATATGGGAAATTTCATTAATGAACTATTGCCCAGAAACGTGGTATGTTAAATGCTAATTTTTGTAGAGTTTAAATAAATATGCTCTTTTTTTAAAATTTAGGTTGATTCCAGTGATGGCTGTCTGCACCAAGCCAAACATGTACTGCGAAATAGTGTTAAAAATAGATTTTATGAAGCCTTTAAAATAATTGATCCTGATTTCTAACAGATAAAGCAAATCCAAATACATATAAATTATAATAATTTCACTTAGAAATGTATTTACGTTTTAAAATAAAAATATTAATTGTTCCATTCCACATTAAAAACTTATGGCCAAAATATAAAAATTAGATATAAATTACATTGGACAACACTAAAAATGATTATAGGGAAAATCCAGAATATCGTCTACATTTTTGGAAATTTTCGGTTAAGATTCTGCCGAATCCGCTGATATTAGGTATATAGTATCTTCGGCAAAATTGCAAACAATATGAGTCACCAAAGTCTTTATACCCTAAAACACTATGTGTTGGGGGTATTATAAGTTTGATTGGGCCAAAAATTATGAACACCTCGGTTTCCCACATAGGAAAGTATATATGGACCTTCCTATCTCGCCGAGCTGAGTCGATCTGGCTATGTATGTCCGTCCGTCTGTCCATGTTAATTTGTAATCACTCTACAGGTCGCAATTTTGGCCCGATCTTCACGAAATTTAAAGGGCCAGAATAGAACCCTATTGCTTTTGGAGATGATCGCATAATATTTAGGCCTTGAAATGGACAAAAACTGCAAAATTTCCTGATTTTGGAGTTGCTCTAAAGGTTGCGATTATAGACCAATCAAGCGGAAGTTAGCATGGGGCTAGGGCTTAGGGTTGAGCAAAAGTCTTCCAATTTTGGTGGTCATCGGATAATATTTAGTGCGTGAAATAGTCCATAACATTTGTGATGAATAAAAGTAAAATTTTCAATAAACCGCGAATCTTTTTAATCCCGGCGAAATCATAAATAGACGAACAGGTCACCGTTACGTAGATGCCGATAGTAAATATATCGGATATATATACCGAAATATATACAATGGATATATACAAAGGAAGGGGATGTTAGCTAGAATGGCTGGACCGATTTTAACAAATTTTGTCAATTCAGAATGCCCTCTTGGCATAAAAGTATAAATCTAAAAATCGCATAAAAAGATGCCAATAATGATGTTAATATAGATTTTGTAGTATTTTGTGACATTCTTTTCCTTTTTTTTTTATATTTTTTATCGCATGCGATTTTTTCAATTTGACTTATAATATTGAAGTGTATATTCTGTAATATTTTTTCACCTTACAACACAGGTTGGGATTATTATATATAGATTGCCATTATCGTCCGATCCTCACGAACATTTTCACAACGGAAGGGTTAGGCCTATTGTTTTTAAAGATGTCCACAATATATATAGGGTTTGAAATGGACCAACAACTAAAAATATTCGTGATTTTGCAGCCGTTATAAAGGTCACAGATAGAAACCGAAGAACACGAAATCTCGCATGAAGTTAGAGTTTAGGACAGCGGGCAGAATGGACCACCCTTTTGTGTGAAAAAATGCCAACATTACTTACAGGCGATATCTTCAGGCTTTTTTATGCTGATTTAGTTGACGAATACAGCCAAATAACGTAGACAAGCAAATCATATAGATGAGTCTAAATGTGGAGATACTGACAAGCCTCTTGCTTTTGAAGATGTTGCTGATTTAGTTGACGAATACAGCCAAATAACGTAGACAAGCAAATCATATAGATGAGTCTAAATGTGGAGATACAGACAAGCCTCTTGCTTTTGAAGATGTTGGAAAAATATTTAGGGGTTCAAATGAAGCAAAAACAGAAAAAATATCCTGATCACAGATTTGAAGCCAATCGACACGGCTGAGAAGAGAGTTAAGGACAGGAAAGAATTCTAACATTTTGGAAGGCCATTGGATTATATTTAGCTGTAAGATGGGCCACAACAACTAATAGCACGACAGAGTGCGTAAATATTGGGCAAATGTCCCTGGTCATAATGCTATGGGTAATATCTGGGCAGTGCTCCGTGACATAATATCAAAAGCGAAATCTTCCAAAATTGATTTGTATTGTAGTGTTGTAGGGTGTCACATGGTCGGCCACACACGACTATAGCCTTTGCTTACTTGTTTTAAAATATGGTGTCAAAAATCTAAAACTTACCTAAACGCTATGAATTCATATTTATAAAAACACATTTTAGGGTTAAGGACGTACTTTACGTCAAAGACAAAAATATTTTTCATCAAATTTCACTATCAGCCACCAAAGAAAAAGACTTTATTCTCATTGTATATCTATATATATAAAACAGGAAAATGTCTGTATGTTTGTTTTTATTTTTAATTTATGGACTCGAAAACCGCTGCACAGATTTTCCTGAAAATTTCCAAGTATACTACAACATCGCCTGAAAGTAACATAGGCTATATATATTTCGGAAATTACATTTGGAAAAATTTGGCCCGCACACTCGAAGAATTTGTTCCTGGAATTTATTAATCTTCATTGCAGATTCCAAGCATATAGAAATATGCACTCTGTTAAAGTTGATTCTATTAGAGCGATTGGATATATCTGAATCTACATACATAATAATCGTAGCATCTATTACATTTTTGTGTTAGCCTATTATCATTGCCAAGACGTGGTGGGTCTATGTTCCTTAATAAGATGATATCCAAATCAATATAAATTGACAAAACTTATTCATAGAAAAATTTTACCACATAATCCAAAAATTATTGAAATTTGACATACACAGCTTGTTTTTAGCATCCAATATATTAAATCGGCCGAAAATATATATGGGGGCTATATCCAAACCTCAACCGTTTTCAATATAATTTGACAAAAAAAAAAAAAAAAAAAAAAAAAAAAACAAGTAAAAAAGCTGTATGTTCGGCCGGGTCGAACTTTGAATACCCTCCACCATTTGGAACAAATTTGGCAATTTTCAAAAAAATAAAGTCCGTTAAAAATTATGTTAAAACCTTAAAAATACCGAATTTAGCCGTATATTAGGGTCTGTACGACGACGTGGACCTGCAAAGGCAACTTTTGTCACAAGCTATTACAATATTCAAACTTGAAAAAATATGTTTATAATGGGGGTTATAAAACGTGGAGCTACAATTTTCTGTCATAGGCTGTAGTATCCATTACGAACTTCAAATGCGAAATTTAAAACAATTCCGGTAAATAATGTCGCTAAAATCAAATACCGAATATCGGGGGTACCGTTATTTGGGGGCTACACGAAGGCGTGGACCTGGACAAACAAATTTCTGTCTTAGGATGTAGTATCCATTACGAACTTCAAATACCAAATTTGAAACTATTCCGGTGAATAATGTCGCTAAAAGCATCAACATACCGAATACCGGGGGCGGGGGTACTGTTAAATGGGGGGTACCGCTATATGGGGGCTATACGAAGACGTGGGCCTACATGGTTCATTTTCAATACCAAAAGTCCTGCAGACATAATACACATTTGAGTAAAATTTTATCAACCTACTTCAATTCGTTCGGAAGCTAGAGAGATTTCCACAGACGGATAGACGGACGAACATCGCTAAATCGACATAGTATTTTATGCTGATCAAGAATATATATACTTTGTGGGGTCTAAAATGTATATTTCGAGGTGTTACAAACGGAATGACAAACATAATATACCCTCCATACTATTGTGGAGGGTATAAAAAAATATTTTTAAACCGAATTTCATCACATATTCTAAATTTCATTGAAATTTAATATACTTAGCATCAAATACATTAAATCGGCTAAAAATATGTATGGGAACTATATCCAAACTGATTTTAATATGATTTGGTAAAATTATTTTTGTACCACATTTCATTACATATTCCAAATTTTTTTGCAATTGAAGATACATAGCCTGTTTGGTGCATCCAATTAACATGTCGTGTTTGGTTCATCAACTATGTGAAATCGGCCGAAAATATATATGGGAGCTTTATCCAAATCCGAACCGATTTCAATACAATTTGGAAAATTTATTTTTGTTCCAAATTCCGTTACGCATTCTAAATTTGGAGACTGTATCGATTAATAGATTAATTTTAATTTAAAAAACGTTATTATTGTAATAATTTAATGCATAAACAAAGAAACAGCTCGGTCCCCCAACGCTTGAACGTGCCAGTAACAGCTGACCATGAGAAAAGCTGGAACATGGCAAATTTAGTCCGTATCACCGAAGAGTTTGTCCTTCGGATTTAAAAATTTCATAGCAATAGCCAATCGAGCAGGAAACTGCGATCTTTTGCGGTTGACTGGGATATCTGTTGCAATCAAACAATTCGAGGTAGCAATATACTTCCCTGAAATTGTATTCTCAATTATATTGTTGTGTAGTTTTTTACTGTTAGCCTAATACTATTGCAGGCGTTGTGGGTCAATGCTTCCTAATAAAATCATATCCCAATCTGAACCGATTTCAATATAATTTGACAAATTTTACTTTTACATGAGATTCCGTCACATCTTCCATATTTCATTGAAATTGGACATACATATAGTGTTTGGTACATAACATACATGAGATCCGCCGAAAAATATATATAGGAGATATACCTAAAGCTCAACCGATTTAAATTTAATTCGGCAAATTTTTTGTGGTACCAAATCCCGCCTCTCTGCCCGAATTCCATTGGAATCGAACATACATATGGTGTTTGGGGCATCAAATAAACGAAATCGGTCGAATATATATATGGGAGCTATATCCAAATCTGAACTAATTTGAATATAAGTTAACAAACATATTTTCGTACCAAATTCAGTCACTCATGTCGAATTTCATTGTAATCGGACATACACATCGTGTTTGGTGAGTCAAATATATGAAATCGGTCGAAAATATATATGGGAGCTATATCCAAATCTGAACCGAATTCAATATAATTTGGCAAATGTATGTTCGCGTTAAATTCCGTTACACATTTTAAATTTCATTAAAATTAGAGATTCTTAGCATGTTTGATACATTAAATAAATATGGGAGCTATATCCAAATCTGATCCGATTTCAATATAATTTGGAAAATATATTTTCTGATCAAATCCCGTAACACATCCTATATTTGGAGACTGCATCTGTAATCGATCAATAGATATGTGCATATCAAATCTAAATTTTTGAGGTACCTCCGATTCTGATTCTATATTTCCAGTTCCAAGTGGAATTTCAAAAATTTACATAGCCTATGTTACTTTCAGGCGATGTTGTAGTATACTTGAAAATTTTCAGGAAAATCTGTGCAGTGGTTTTCAAGTCCATAAATTACAAACAAACAAACAAACAAACAAGCAAACAAACGTACAAACATTTTCCTCTTCATAGATATAGAAGAAAAAGAAGAAGATGAAAATTATCCAACTTCAAATATAAATTGTACAAAGCCCTAAGATAAATTAAATAACAGCCACAATTCAACAACAAGTCGGTTGAAATCTGTTGTTTATCTCCCAATTATCATAAATTTTAATATTAATTCCAGCATCTATAGGGTATAAAAGAGCCGTTCTCATTTAACTTTGTTTTATTTTTCCTTTTTTGAAATTTTTTATAATAAAATGAAAATAGCCAATTTAAATTGGACAATTATTAAATATCAGATTGAAAAATGTGAGTCGTTTGGAAATATCGATAATAAAATGTGTGCACAACTGAAGTTTTAATACAAATATTTACTTGTTTACTTCTAAACATCTACAAGCTGTATTTGCATTGCTGGGAAAATTTGAAAATTAATCGAAAAAATAAATTAATTCAATGAGTTTATCAAATAGAAAACAAGTAAATATTTGTGAGAAAATATTGAGATCAAAGAATATGAAAAATAGCTTGAAATACTTTCGAAATGAAATGTTATCAACAGATTATATCAGATATAAATTATAGTACCGGGTGTAAATCATATTTACTTAAGGTTAAGAAATTGCTCAAACAAGAAGATCATACAATTGCAAATCGCTTTATTACTTGGTATGATACTGTCAGCAGATTTTACAAATTCATTTTTTTTTGTTAAAAAAACATAGTCTAAATGATTAACAAGTCAGTATGTTTTAAACCATGTATGTATGTTGTAAACCATGAAAGCTTTTTGGAATTTATTGCGTTAGAAAATGGCATCAAAGTCTTCAAGAACCATGTTCATTTGAATAAGGGAAACTTCATCAAAAATATTATTAAAGAATGTTGAAGTTGTTTTGCTTTTGCATTTGTATGGTATGGTCATCGAAACAATAATTTTAGACCCAACACAGTATATATATTCTTGATCAGCGTAAAATTCTAAGACGATTTACCCTTTCCGTCCATCCGTCTGTTGTAATCGCGCTACAGTCAAAACGCATTAAGATAAGAAGCCAACATTTTGCACAGATCTGTCTTTTGTCTGCAGGCAAGTCAAGTACGAATATGGGCTATATCGGCCCTCGATATTCGGTATTTTTCAATGGAATTGTCTTAAATTCTACACAAGGAGTTCTTTGTGAGTACTTTACCCACCCTGAATTAGAAATATATAAATAGGTCCACAATATCGTATATCTCTCATATATCGGCATCTTCCAATATTCGGTATTTTTAAGATTTTAATAGAATTTCTAATGGATTTTATTTTTTTTTGAAAATTTCTAATTCGTTCCAAATGGTGGAGGGTATTCAAAGTTTGGTCCCGCTGAACTTACTGCTTTTTTACTTGCTTAATATTTTCCTCGTAGTGAGTGGGGAGGTACATGTCTATTTCCGCAATTCACATATGACTAATAAAAATATTGGAATTTGCAAAGATTCAGAAAATTGCATGATTCTTTCTTGTTTTTATTATTTTCTGTGAAAACGTTGATCTTTGTGGGGGAGATACCATAAGAAGTGGCCCAATATTGCCCATCACTAAACTCGAATTTAGTTTGACAATAATATTTCGATGTACCATGTTTGTACCTTTGAGACTTATTGTGCGCACTAGCCCAGCAGACAGACGGAATACGGACGGACACCCTATTTTGTACGAAGGCCTCAGGGTTTAACAAAGTTATTTCGATTAGGTACGTTTTGTCCGTATCAAATGATAATAAAACAAGTAAGCAAACGCTACAGCCGTGCGAGGCCGACCATGTGATACCCTACAACACTACAATATGTTAGAAGCCCCTTTGTGTCCAAATCCATTTTGGAATATTTCGCTTTTGAAATTATGTCACGGAGTACTGCCCAGTTATTACCCTTAGCATTTTGAACAGGGACATTTGCCCAATATATACGCACTCCGTTGTGGTGTTAGTTGTTGTAGTCCATTTTACAGCTAAACATAATCCAATAGTCATCCAAAATGCTATAATTCTTCCCTGTCCTTAACTCTCTTCTCAAGCGTGTCGATTGGCTTCAATTGTGTGATCAGGAAATTTTTTTCTGTTTTTGGTCCATTCCAATATGAATATATTGCGAATATCCTTGAAAAAAATAGGCCTAGCCCATCTGAGTGTAACCCTACCCTTGTGAAAATTTTCGTGAGGATCGGACAATAATTGCTGACTGCATATAATAACCGCAACCTATGTTGTAAGGTGAAAAAATATTAGAAAATATAGACTTCAATATTAAGTAAAATTTAACAAATCGCATGCGATACAATATATGAAATCGCTATATATATCCGATATATTTGCTATCGGCACCTACGTTACTGTCAGAATTGGCCTGTTCGTCTATTTGTGATTTCGCCGGAATTAAAAATAGTTGCGGTGTAATGGAAATTTTGACTTTCATTTAACACTAATCCGGAATTATTTAAAATTTCGTATTCGAAGTTCGTAATGGGTACTACAGCCTATGACAAAAATTAGGGTATGCAGGTCCAAATCTTCTTATAGCCCCTATATAACGGTACCTCCCGATAGTCGGTATTTTGACGATTTCAGCATTGTTCACCGGAATCGTTTCAAATTTCGTATCTTAATGGGTAAAAAAATCAACTTATGGCAAAAAATCGTATTCAGGTCCCATTGATGGTGCCTCCCGATACCCCGTATTTTCATGATTTTTGCGCCTTTATTAACCTAATTGAAACAAATTTCGTATTTGAAGTTCGTAATGGGCACTACAGCCTATGACAAGAAATTTCGTATGCAGGTCCACGCATTCATGTATTCCACATATAACGGTTTTCATTGAAGTAGTAGTTTTCGGATTTTTTTTTTTTTTTTTTTTTTGAAATTATTCAAGTTCTTTTGAAATGGTATTCGGTATTCGGCCCGGCCGAATTTAGCTGCTTTTTCACTAGTTGATATTATATTTTTATGCGATCATCTCCAAAAGCAATAGGCTTCTATTCTGGTCTTGGCCCCACTTACATTCTATATTTCGTGACGATCGGGCCATAATTGCGACCTGTAGAGTGATTACAAATTAACATGGACAGACTAACGGACGGACATACATAGCTAGATCGACTCAGCTCGGCGAGATAGGAAGATTCCAATGTGGGCAACCAATATTTCGGGGTGTTACATAACGACGAGCTGTTGACGTAGATGTAATACTTTTAACCTTTTATATTCGCAACAGCAGCACAGTGTGTTTAACTAGGAATCATAAGGTTGTCAGTAGAATGCCCGCAGCAGACAACACATAAAAGTTTAAAAGTAGATTCTAAAAATTAAACAAATATTTTGGTTTAGTGTATTGCTGACTTATAATCATCAAGTAATGAACACTTGTTTCTGGTGAACGTATTGGGTTTGTGGGTTGATTTGTAAGTAGTTATGATAACGAACAATTTGTAAACTTACTATGTAAAAAAACGTGTTTGTGGTAAAATCGAATAGAAGCCTTTTTCTACTTATCTGTCGATTTTGATGTATCGAAACATTAACCCATTTATTAACCCATATTTATAGAACTGAACAGTAGTAACTGTCATTAGCCGATTTAGGTTTAAATTAAAAAATTAAACATTGTTTTTATAAAATCAAGATTAAGTCAGACTTTTTTAAAACCACAAAATTGTAAAGAAGGAATTTTTTCACATTGATATATAGAATATATATTTTTTTAATTTGGTGATTAGAAGGTTATTCAATTTTTATAAAAGTTAGGATCAAGTGTTTTGAAAGATGGGCCAAATCTAGACTTCAAGAAAGCTCTTAGTTCATCCTTAACAGTATGCAGACAATCGTCACTTGCAGAAACCTTTAATTAATAAAAAAGATCACATTAGAAGAAAAATTAAATAAATTACAGTAAACTTACCAAGGCACTTGGCAATAGAGTATTTTCAATAAAGTCTTCCATATCCAAGTGAACACCACTCTTGAAAACTGGCATACCATTTTCTACTCTGTCAATATAAGTGGCAGCTGCAACTTCTAATTCCTTTATAAGCTCATCTTTAATTTGGCTAAAACATTTGGAATCAATGTGATCCTAAGGAACAGAAGAAACTTCATATTAGTTTTAAGATACTACGACGCTAGTTCTACAAAAAAAAGTGTACCGCCTCATCATTAATAACTAAATCAATGAGTTTATGTGTATCTTCAAATAGACCAGCGCTCACGAAACCGGCCGAAAAAATAACGCCAAATAATACAGCAATTTGGAATTTCATATTGTAGTTCTGTTAATAGTCTAATAAGTTCGGGTTTCGAAACTCAACTGAAGTTGCTTTTGCAAGACAGAATTATTTATATCTATAACTAACTCCTTAACGAGTCTTATTCAAATTTGTCTGCAAATATTAGTTTTGTTTTTGATGAACATCCAATTGATAGGTGCGCGTAGTTTTTAAAAACAATTGATGTTCCCTGCTGCCTATGTGAATATTTAAGTTTATGATAAACACAGCTTTACCTAATTTTCAATAGACTTATTGCGGCATATATAGTTTTTAAAAATTTGTTGGCAAATATAACCCAAATAACTTTTCGTCCTTCACAGACAATAAAGAAACAGAATGCGGAAATGGGAAAATCTATAAAAACATATGCATTAGGGCCTAGACTAGCGTCGTTATTACGCTTTTTCATTTTTTGACATGATAGTTATGTCTTCCAGCTCAAGCTAAAACTTTTCGGAAGCTACTGAATCTGCAACTTCTGATTCCCTTCTGCACCTTCTGATTCCCCCCGATTCACATTATCCGATCCGATTTGATCCAAACTTGGCACATCCTAATATTATTGTCAAACTTAGATAGATTTCGGAGAAGGGCAATGTCCATCCATCATTCTGTTACCTCCCTCACAAAAGGACAAAAATTTAATAGAATATAATTTACCCTAGTATACCGATTTTCTTATCTCCAGGAAATAAAACAATCTAGTTAGTGTCCGTCGTCTGCCAAATATAATGGACAAAAGACAAAAGATTGATCTGTGCCAAATTTTAGCTTAATATCTTAATTCGTTTTGACTCTAGCGTGATTACAAAAGACGGACAGGGCTTAGTTTTTACAGCTGATCTAGAATATATACTTTGTTAGGTATAAAATTATTATTTCGATGAATTACAAACGGAATGATGAATTTATATACTCTCTGTGCCCTGTTACATAACTGAAAGAATGTAAAAGTTTTTACAACGATAACCGATTTTCCTTTGTGATATCGGAAAAAGTAGATTCTTGCAGATTCTGGAATAAGGCTATGTTGTTTACAGTTACCCAAACATGTAGTACATAATTCATCACTTTTGTGAAGCTTTAAACTTCTTCTAAGCATTTACATAAGATTGTCGTAAAATTGAGAAAAATATTGTCCAAATATACAAAGAGTAGAAAAAGATTTAAATAATTGGCGCGGTACGGAGCATTTGATTTATATTCTGCAAGTTTGAATGTTATAATTTGATCAGATAATAAATTTACAAATTACGTTCAAATCGGTTCAGATTATAGCTTCCATATATATTTTCGGCTGATTTTGCATATTTGATGCACCCAACGCGATATGTATGTCCGATTCCAATGAAATTAGGGCAGAGAGACGATGTTTGGTACCAATGGTATATAGAATAAAATATGTCACGGAATGTTGTTATGTCATATTAATTCGCCCAGAGTTGCCGGATTCACAAAACAATTTCCACATTCCATTTTTATTTTACGCCGACCAAAGAAGTATGCGTTATTTAGGTTATATTTGCCATAATCTTGTCAAAAAATATATAATTTTTTAATGATTCTATTAAATTTCAAAAAAAAACTGTGTTTCTACTCAAGTATTGTGTAAAGGATAAAACAATAGTTGTCTCTTAATTGGCTGTTCAAATAAATCTAAATAAATATTTTCGGAGAAATTGAAATAAGTCTGGTTGCGAAGTTGTAAATAAATTGTTATCATTTGTCAAGCTACCGCATTTAAATTTCGGAAACTGAACATATTTGAACCATTGCAAACATCAATATGAAATTTCAAATTGCTGTATTGTTTGGCATTATTTTGTCGGCCGGTTTCGTGAGCGCTGGCCTATTAGAAGACACACTAATTCATACTTCAAGTTTGTTTTTTACTCGACCTTTTCCAATGTAATTTCAATAAATAAATTTTTCTTTGAGCTTTAGTCTGATCTTATTGATTTGGTTATTAATGATGAGGCTGTACGTTTTTTTGTAGAATTCGCATCATATTATCATAAAACTTATATATTTTTTTTTTTTTTTTGTTCCTTAGAACCACATTGATTCCAAATGTTTTAATCAAATTAAAGATGAGCTTATAAAAGAATTAGAAGTTGCAGCTGCCACTTATATTGACAGAGTAAAAAATGGTATGCCAGTTTTCAAGAGTGGTGTTCACTTGGATATGGAAAACTTTATTGAAAATACTCTATTGCCTAAAGCCTTGGTAAATATATTTTAAATTTGTTTTATTTATAATTCTAATGTGATTTTTTTATTAAATAAAGGTTGTTGTAAGCGACAATTGTTTGCATACTGTCAGGGATGAACTCAGACCTTTTTTAAGTCTAGATTTGGTCCATCTTTTAAAACACTTGATCCTGACTTTCATTAATATTGAGTAACTTTCTTATAAGGAAAAATAAATATTTAATATATTTTTAACATCTTTATAAATAAAAATTAACATGTTCATAAAAAAGAAAAATATGCTATTTATTTTAATATAATACTGAAGTCAAAATCAATCACAATTTAGTAACGCCATTCTAGATATATATGACGAAAGAAGGCTTCTGCAGTGGAGAAAGAGAAAAACATTGGACAATTGCAAATATGAGTCAGTAGATAATATATTTCTATGTTTTCTAAACCACTTCCAACACGAAGTCAAACGCCATAATAACATTTTTTTATACCCTCCACCATACTATGGAGGGTACATTAACATTGTCATTCCGTTTGTTACTCCTCGAAATACTCATGTCAGACCCAACAAAGTATATATATTTGTGATCAGCGATTGAAAGCAAAACATGTCGGAAATAGCATCAAATTTTAAAATAAGTTTAGATTTGTTCGAATTGGTCACCTTTGGCACGAATTATGGCCTTCAAACGGCCAATGAATGTGGCTCTGCGGTATTTTGGCCCATTCCCGGCGAAGCGCTTACTTGAGTTGATCGACACTTTGGTATTTTTTAGGGACAACCTTGCTTTCCAAAATAGTCCAGACATATTAGTCTAACGGATTGGTATCCGGAGATTTTGGTGGCCATTGTGCGCTGGAAATGAAACGAGAAACCTCATTTTGTAACCATTCAGGGGTTCTGAGTCCTGTTGGAATGTCCAAGGTCTGCGGCCAAAATGTTTGCGTGCCCAAGGTTTAGTACACCCTCCAGAATATTTTCACGATAATATTCGGCATTTATTCTGATACCACGGTCGATTAATACGAGCGGAAAGGGACCATCGGCTGTTATGGCGGCCCACACCATCACCATGGCCGGTGCTTGAGTTCTGTTGGCCAACGGAAGGTGCACATTTTCGGCTGACTGCTAGACAACGAATGTTTTCTCATAGGAGAAAAACAAATGCGGCTGTTCACCACTTTCGACAAAGCGAAGCAACTCCTTAGCTCTTTTGAGTCTGTTTATACCCTACACCACAAGGTGGTCAGGGTATTATGTCTTTGTGCATTTGTATGTAGCAGGCAAAAGGAACGAGATAGACACATAGTTCCTTTTGATGATCTGCATAGAATCACATTCTGAGTCGATTTATGCATGTCCGTCCGTCCATCTGTCCGTCTGTCCATGTATTTTTCGCAGTTCGCATTTATTGCCCTATCCAGATGAAATTTTACACAAATCATTTGTTTGGCCCAAGGACGAACCCTATTGAAATTGGAGATAATCGGTAAAAATTTATTGTGCACCAAACGTGTAATATAAGCCCGATTGGTATGGAATTTTGCACATACAATCAAATTAGGCCTGAAAATAAGTATGCCAAATTTTCGAAATCGGTTCAGATATAGCTATAGCTCCCATATATATATTATTTTTGTCCTCCGCAGCCGTAATATGCACTCTGTAACAAGAATATTTGGGGAAATTTATCAAATACAGCTCAGAAATACACTGGTTAAATTTTATCGAGATCGGTTCAGATTTGGATATATCTCCCATATATAATTTCGTCCGATTTACCTTGTATTGTGCACCAAACGTCTAATATTTGCCCAAATGAGATGAAATTTGGCACTTACGACCGAATTGAGTCTAGAAGCTAGTAA
The DNA here is from genome assembly GCF_030504385.1 of Musca domestica. Lineage (NCBI taxonomy): Eukaryota > Metazoa > Arthropoda > Insecta > Diptera > Muscidae > Musca > Musca domestica. The sequence continues at coordinate 19,393,432 of NW_026712328.1, read as the reverse complement.
ATTGAAGAAATTTGGCGATATATATTGTTCATCCGATTTGTTACCCACAGCCGTAATATGCACTCTGTAACAACGATATTCAGGGAAATATAACAAATACAGCTCAGAAATATCTTTGCCAAATTTTATCGAGATCGGTTCCGATTTGGATATAGCTCCCACATATATCTTTATCCGATTTCAAATTAATTGTGCACCAAATGGGCAATACAAGTCCGAATTTAAAAGATGCAAATGCTTCGGCATATCTAGTCCTTTGAACTTTAAATTATAATTATAATCCTAGCGTGTATGATGGAATTCTCTCATAAAAACTTTTAATTTTTATGCGGAGCTCTACTAAATGAGCAAAGTGGTGTCGGGTATCATAAAGTCGGTCCCGTCTTTAAGATTTTCTTTACTGGTTTCTTTCTTTTGCGGTGTAATTTCTTGCACTTTTTGGAATATCAAAGGCTTTGCCCCGAGCTGATTTTTCAATGTTTTCCGAATGGAATATTGCGATATGTCCAGCTCACGAGCCACTTTTTTTCGGTCACTGCGACGCGGGTTTCGATCAAGTCGCTTCTTTACTTTTCGAACCATTTCTGCTGATGTTGCTGTTTTGTTCCGTCTTCTTCCTTGACGTCGGTCTAGGCTTCCAGTATCACGGCAACGAGCGATGTTACGAGACATAAAAATTTGTACACATTTAAATGCTGGAGTGCTCTAACGATAGCCACTTGTGGTTTTCCAGCCAAATTTAAAGAAATACCCCTATTACGCTTGAATTCCATCACGAATAACTTTATTTCTGGAAAATTCTCACCAAAATGCTTTTATACGCATTTAAACAATATAATGAGCTGTGACTGTAATAATTTTAACAGCTGCCGGACAAGTGGCTTAAAAATGACAGCGTCTGAAGTTGGTTGCAGTTTTTCATCTCACCCTGTATAACGGTTCGACCCAATTTCTCTATTTTGGAGACATTAAAGGTGTAAATACGTAGAAGGTTCTTTTACTGGCTTAAGTCATCGTTGGATTCTTCGCAATAAGAGAAAGGATTTTTAAGTTGACTTTGATAAATTTCAGTCCATAATTTCTACTCGTTCACCCTACGTTATTTTGTCGTTTGCCAAAGAAGCCAGCCGATGACTTTAGTCAGTCAATGACTTATTCTATATGTTCTTACCTTAACTGCATTATTCCACCGATCTTATTATCATTAGCAGTTTTAGGCGCAGTAATTTTTAGATAGGCCCAGTTGTATTTATAAATTTTTCTTTGCCACATGTTTTTTGATTTGTCCACTTTTCAATTTCTTGAAGATAGTTGTGAACTGCGTAGTGGCGGATTCTGCGATACAGGATTGTCCAACGTAGCATGTGTTTTTATTCATATTTAAATAGTCATCGCATAATTTAGCGGGTGATAACTTATGTGGGATAAACTTCCATTCAACCGCGAATATTATTAATGGTCAATGGTAATGGTCCTATCTTCTAGGGCACTTCTGATCTTTACTTTTATGCTAATTTCGTATTATCTATGGTATTTATGGTGTTATCTTCGAAAAATGTTCGAGTTTTTTATGTAGTCTAATAATTAATCCATATATCATAAGGGGCCAAATTTTCACGCAAGTTATAGCGGTGTGGGGTATCGCATGGTTGGCCCCTCCTGAGAATCTGCTTGCTTATAATATATTGTTTTAAGTTCTCTTTAACATGACAGAAGAGGTAAATACAGTGCAAGTGCCCGACATTTTGCATGTACTGAGTAGTAATTCAAGACAATTTACGGTTATAATTTTTCTATAATAATAAAAAATAACTTTTTTCAGTTTATGTTTATATTTGTCAAAACAAAAAATATAATGATTCTATTTAAAATAGCTCTGTTCGAATTAGAATCAAGTGTCAATTCATGTTGGAAAACCCTATTTAAGCGGCACGCACATGTTTATTAACTTCGAATGAAAACTAGTTAAATATTTGCAAAATAATTCGAATAACACAATTAAATAAAATTTCGGTATAAATAGTTGGTTGAACCAACCATTAACATGGTTGAACAGCTAAGTTTTGGACATACTCGGCACAAAACTATTAATAAACAATTAATATGAAATTTCAAATTTCCTTTGTTTTTGGCGTTATTTTATCGGCCGTCTTTGTAAATGCAGGAGTCTTTGAGGACACACATAAACTCATTGATTTGGCTATTGCAGATGAGAGTGTGATTTTAGCTTAAAATATAAAACAACAATTCTTTAAAATTCTCTAAAAAAATTCTTTAGAAACACATCGATTCCAAATGTTTTAGCCAAATTAAAGATGAACTTGTAAAAGAGTTGGAAGTTGCTGCTGCCACATATGTTGATAGAGCTTCATTGAAAATAATATATTGCCTAAAGCCCTCGTAAGTTTAATCCGAATTATTGTAAAATCGTGTGTCCTTTATCTTAATAATTTACTTTAGATCTCTGTGAATGACAACTGTTTGCATAGTGTCAAGGAAGAACTAAAAGTTTTCATCAAGTCCAAATTTTATGCAGCCTTTAAAACAATTGATCCTGATTAAATTAAATCAATTTTAGGAAAATAGAACCAAAAATATTGTATATTTTTATACCCTATAACACTATGTGTTGGGGGTATTATAAGTTTGATTGGGCCAAAAATTATGTAACACCACGAAATATTGGTTTCCCACATAGGAAAGTATATATGGATTTTCCTATCTCGTCGAACTGAGTCGATCTAGCTATGTATGTCAGTCCGTCTGTCCATGTTAATTTGTAATCACTCTACAGGTCGCAATTATGGCCCGATCCTCACGAAATTGAAACTGGAGGTGGGGTTAAGGTCAGAATAGAACCATATTTCTTTTGAAGATGATCGCATAATATTTAGGGGTTGCAATGGATCAAAAATTGAAAAAAATCTTGATTTTACAGTTGCTCTACAGGTCGCAATTATGGACCAATCAACGCGGAAATTACCATGGGGCTAGAGCTTAGGACTGGGCAGAAGTCTTCCGATTTTGATGGTCATCGGGTAATATTTAGTTGGTGAAATAGACCATAACATTTGTGTTAAATAAAAGTCACATTTTCCATTAAACCGCGAATATTTTTAATATCGGCGAAATCACAAATAGACGAACAGGTCAATTCTGACCGTTACGTAGACGCCGATAATAAATATATTGGATATATATAGGGAAATATGTACAATGTGTGTATACAAAGGAAGGGGATGTTAGCAAGAATGCTTATATCTCAAGAATGGCTGGGCAGATTTCGACAAATTTTGTCAATTCAGAATGGCCCTTGGCATAAAAGAATAAAATCTAAAAAAATCGCATAAAAAAGTGCTGTGATGTTAACATAGATTTTGTAGTATTTTGTGACATTTTGTTATTTTTTTATCGCATGCGATTTTTTCAATTTGACTTAGTATTGAAATGTATATTTTTTAATATTTTTTCACCTTACAATACTGGTTGGGGTTATTATAGGCAGTCTGCAATTATCGTCCGATCCTCACGAAAAAGGGTAGGGTTAGGCACAGAAGGGCTAGGCCTATTGTTTTCAAAGATGTCCGCAATATATTCAGGGGTTGAAATGGACCAAAAACGGAAAAAAAAATTCCTGATCACACAATTGAAGCAGTCAACACGCCTGAGAATAGCGTTAGGGAAAGGGAAGAATTCTAGCGTTTTGGATGACCATTAGATTATATTTAGCTGTACAATTTACGAAAACAACTAACAGCACGACGGAGTGCGTAAATATTGGGCAAATGTCCCTGTTCATAATGCTAAGGCTAATATATGGGCCGTACTCCGTAAGATAATTTCAAAAGCGAAATCTTCCAAAATGGATTTGGACATAAAGGGACTTCTAACATATTGTAGTGTTGTAGGGTATCACATGGTCGGCCCCGCGCGACTATTGCCTTTGCTTACTTGTTTATACATAAATCATGATGAATTTAATTGAAAATGACATAACAGTTTGCTTCGTACCAAAAAAGGAAACCTGAGAAGTGTTAAACATTTTTATACCCTCCACCATAGTATGTAGGGTATATTAAGTTTGTCATTCCTCGAAATATATATTTTAGACCACACAAAGTATATATATTCTTGATCAGCATAAAGTTCTATGTCGATTTAGCGATGTCCATCCGTCTATCCGTCTGTGGAAATCACTCTAGCTTCCGAATGAATTGAAGTAGATTGATAAAATTTTACTCAAATGTATATTATGTCTGCAGGACTTTTGGTACTGAAAATGGGCCATGTAGGTCCACGTTTTGGTATAGCCCCCATATAATGGTACCTCACGATATTATTCTTCAGAATTCCTTCAAATTTGGTATTTGATGTTCGTAATGGGTTCTAAAGGCTATGACAGGAGATTGTCTGTGCAGGTCCACGTCTTCGTATAGCCACCACATAACGGTACCTCCCGATATTTGGTATTTTGATGATTTTAGTATAGCCCCTCCCAATATTCGCTATTTTGATGACTTTATCTATTTTATTCATCTACTTTTTTCTAAGTTTCGCATTTGAATATTTAATGGCTTATGACAAAAGTTACCTATGCAGGACCATGTCGTCGTATTTACCCTAATATAACAGCTACACTCGGTATTTATAAGACTTTAACAGAATTTTGAAGGGATTTTATTGTTTTTGATAATTGCCAAATTCGTTCCAAAGTTCGACCCGGGAGAACTGACAACTTTTTACTTGTTTTTGAATATCATGGTTCTATTATGAAAATAGCATTCAATTTAGTGGCAGAAAAACTGTTGTTGTTTACGAGTAGAAAGTATCATTGTCTAACGTTGACAATTCTAAATATATATGTACTTATACCCTCAGTCATGTGACATTAGATACTAGCATCCGATATTAGCATCCGATTCTATTCAGACTTGGTATATCTCAATATTTCCATCGACACAAGATCTGTTATGAAAATGGTAGAGATCGGACCGGATCCCCCACATAAGGTTCACTCAAAGAAAGATAAATAAGCATCCGACTCTCTTCAAATTTCACACGAACAAACATTTGCTACCACAAGATCTGTTGTGAAGATGATATAAATCTGCGAATCCCTTCTGTTACCTCACCCACAATGGGTCACAATTTTCAATACTTTTTTCCGTTATAACTTGCGAAACAAGTCTGCGATTCTTAACAACTTGCTATGGCTAAATATCACTCTTAACCAGAAACCTTAGATGAATATGGAATCTATAATTTCACATAAAATTGGATATAAATATCCATTTTCTTAATTTAATTTTTGCTTATACCAATATTTTTATCTATATTACATGAAGTGTAAAATGGAATAATTCGGTCCACAACATCTGGCACATGACGCAGATTTTCAAACAATTATCACATATCTCATAAAAAGTGAAGGAAGTAACCAATATAGTCCAAACCTGGCACGTCTCAATATTAATATCATATTGATTTAGGTGCGATACGAAATAAACCCAATAGGCCCATTCCTTCGGAACCCACTCCATAGAGGGTCTACAATTTCAATAATCATAACAAAAGTCAAAATATATTTAAATAATCGAACATTGGCTGAGGGTATACACCTGTTGGCAAAACCCACTAATATTTTTTCACTTGTTTTCAATTAAATTCAAAAATTTTTACATTCTGGGTTCTCAGTAAGTATAAGGCACGCTAGCAGATCGAGTCCCGGTTCTGTTTTTACATATTTTGTAATTTATTTACTCATTTTCTTATTTCTTAAAAAATATACGTTATTTGATATTTTTTAAGCAGCTGTAAACAGTTTCGGTCGATGCGATACGTTAATGGTATACTTAAAATTGTTCAATTTGTATACACTTTTTCCAAAAGCGAGTTCAATAGCAATAAAATAACCCTATAGAAAGTAACAAAAAGCTGTGTTTGGATTAAATTAAATATTTATATAAGTTAAAAAGGCGTTTGTTGATTTTTAAAACATACTCACATATTGCCAAACTCAAATAAATAAATTTTATTAAATATATTTTAATTAATTTGAATAAAGGCAATAAAATATGTTGTACATATAAATATCTGTATCATTTACAAGGCCATGTCAGTTAAATTTGAGAAATTGCTCGTATTAGACAACCAATAAATCTCCAATATGAAATTTTATATTACTGTAGCATATGTCATTATTGCATCAACAGCCTTTGCAAATGCTGATCTGTTTGCAGACACGCACAAACTCATTGATTTAGTTATTGACGATGAGGCGGTAAGTTGTTTTTCTAATAGGTATGTATTGAAAATGAGTGAACACTTTTCTTTTAGACACACATCGATTCGACGTGTTTTAATCAAATTAAAGACGAACTGATGAAGGAGTTGGAAATAGCTTCGGCAATGTACATTGATAGAGTAGAAAATGGCATGCCTGTTTTCAAAGAAGGTGTTCACTTGAATATGGAGAGCTTCATTGAAGATACCCTATTGCCAAAAGCTCTGGTAAGTGTTGTCTAGCTTTGGATCGATCCCAGCTTTCTATTATGAATTTTATAAAAATCGTTAGGTCACTGCTAGTGATGACTGTCTACATAGCGTCAAGGATGAACTTAAAGCTTTCGCAAAAGCTAGATTTGGTGCAGCCGTTAAAACAATTGATCCGGATTTTTTGTAAAATGGTCGATGTGATTTCAAATTCTATTTAGATTTTTGAATAGTACATATTATTACAGAAACTCTAGAGTTAAAATAAAAACATTCATCAATTGGACGAAAATTAACTTGTATGCTTCTTAAAAATATAAATGTTTATATTTTAAACGATCATTAACTTTGTATTTTTTAAATATCCAATCCTTCCCAATACTAATATATTTCGTCTTTGATTGGCGACCAACAATTTGGATACGACATTACTATATCTTCAATAAAAAAAGTAAAAATGCTATAAAAATATGACGAACTTGTTAAACCCTTCACTATTTGGAAAGTTACTCTTTTTACCATATGTCTCTATTTCCAAGGTCCAGCATTTGAGCTTTATCTGTTATGAGGAATATCGGGTTATCTACCAACCTAAATTAAATTTACATAAAAATGGTCTTGTCTTACTTCATTCTGCTAGAGTGATTACCAACGACGGATAGACATGGCAAAATCGGCAAAGAAGCTAATGTTGATAAAGAATAAATTACTTGTTATGTCATAAACACTTATTTCGAGGAGTAGCAATTGGAATGACTTAATATAATCTCCATTGTATATTGAAGGGTACAAAAATAAAGCGCATAGTTTTAGACTATACATATCAGTCAACTTCACAGTAAAAAAATAAATAAATACAAATGGATTTACAAGAAATTAACTGTTATTAAGTTTGTTACTAGTTGAAGTTGAAACAAGTAACAAGTAAAAAATCAGTTATCGGTCGGGACGAACTTTTAATACCCTACACCATTTGGAAGGAAAAAACTATCACTTAAATGAAAACGACGTGGACCTGCTTACGATTTTTTTTTTTTTTTTTTTTGTCATAGGCTGCAGTACCCATTACGAACTTCAAATGACAAACTTGAAACAATTTCGGTGAATAATGTTGCTAAAATCATCAAAATACCTAATATCGGGATGTACCGTTATATATGAGATATACGAAAACGTGAACCTACACACGAATTTTTTGTCATAAGCTGTAGTACCCATTACGAACTTCAAATAAAAAAATTTAAATTCCGGTAAATAATGTCGCTGAAATCATCAAAATACCGATTAACGGGAGGTACCGTCATATGGGGGCTATACGAAGACGTGGACTTGCATACAAAAATTTTTGTCATAGGCAGTAGTACCCATTACGAACTTTAATTATGAAATTCGAAATAATACCGGTAAATAATATCGCTAAATTCATTAAAAGACCGAATATCGGGAGGTACCGTTGTATGGGAAAATATACGATATACGTGAACCTATATAGACAAATCTCTTCTAGGGGGTAAAGTACTCCTAAAGAATTCCTTGTGTAGCAATTCTGATAATTCCATTGAAAATGTGGCTAAAATCATCAAAATACTAAATGTCGGGGGGTATTATGTATGGTGGAGGGTATACAAATTGGATTGCTGAATTTGGACGTCCAAAACTGCAACAACAACAACAAAATTTGTAGCAAAGTGCATGATATGGTATTAAATGATCGACAAATAAAAGTTCGTGAAATTGCAAAAACAATTCAATCGGCTGGTAAGGTTATGGCAACGGTTTTTTTGGGACTTCGAAGGTATTTTAATGATTGACTATCTGCAAAGGGGTAAAAAATAAATTCATGTACACATTCGAGAAAAACAAAAAATAATTTTTCATCAAGACAACGCACCAGCCCAGAAGAGTATTATAACAATGGCTAAAATCAACGAATTAAAGTACGAGTTGCTTGACCACCCGACTTATTCTCCTGATTTAGCTCCCAGTGACTTTTACTTGTTTCCAAATCTAAAAAAATTCCTTGCTGGCAAGCGTTTTACCTCAAATGAAGATGCAATTACAGTTGTAAACCACTATTTTGAAGACCTTGAGGAAAACTTTTTTAATCAAGGGATATAATTGCTAAAAAAGCGTTGGACTAAGTGTATTGAAGTTTCAGGAGATTACATTGAAAAATAAAAATATTTTTGAAAAACTAACTATTTTCTTTCACTTATATGCTAAGAAGTTTCCAAAGCGCCCTCCTACAGCAATGTTTTTTGGTTAAGGTCGGTATAATCTACTTCATATAAATTCCCAATATAAACATTTTTGTTACGGAAGTTCTATCATATATTCGGCCACGCCGACTTACTGGTTCTTTTTCAGTAGGACTTATTCAGCAATAGCGTGTTTGGATAGAATTTTATCCGGATTTATTGCTTAATTCGAATTTATTTACAACCGTTTTTTTAATCCAGTGCAGAATCAGAAACGGGTAGCTTCACTGACTTTTTACATTGACACTGCGGTACACTCTAAAGTCGCAAATGTTTTCGCAAAGTCGTTGTTTACACTTTGCATTCGAATAATAACAAAAGAAGCAAGTTAAGGAGCAGTTAAATTCGGCCGGGCCGAACTTTGAATACCCTCCACCATTTGGAACGAATTTGGAAATTTTCGAAAAAGATAACATTCGCCAAAAATTCTGTTAACATCTTAAAGAATATAGCCGTTATATTAGGGCGTGTACGACGTGGACCTACATAGGCATTATCTGTCATTAGCCATTCCCATAATCAAATTCGAAACTTGAAATAAATGGTGAATAATGTATATAGAGAGATACCGTTATATCGAAGCTATACGAAGACCTGGACCTGTATAGACATTTTCTCTGTCACAGGCTGTAGCTTCAATTACTAACTTCAAATACGATATCTCAAACAATTTCGGTGAGTATTGTACCTGAAATCGTCAAAATACCGAATATAGGGAGGTATTGTTATATGGGGGCTATACGAAGACGTAGACCTGCGTAGACAATTTTCTGCATTAGGCTGTAGTAGCAATTCCGGTGAATAATGTCACCTAAATCATCAAAATACCGAATATCGGGAGGTACCGTGATATGGAGGCTATATGAAAACATGGCCCATTTACGAACTTAACCTGTCTACTGACAAAATAAACATGTGTGCAAAATTGTAGACTTCTATCTCAATTCTTTCGAAAGATAGCGTGATTACAACAGACAGACAACAAATCGTCTTATAATTTTACGCTGATCAAGAACATATATACTTTGTAGGGTCTTACATGAGTATTTCGAGGAGTTACAAACGGAATGACAAAATACCGAATATCGGGAAGAACCTTTATATGGGGCTACAGGAAAACGTGGACCTATATATAACGTGTTCTGCTAATGGATATAGAATCCAATATGAACTCTAAACATCGAAGTTTAAGCTATTCCGCGGCGAATAATGTCGTTACCGTTATATGGGGGCTATATAAGGACCTGTACCAGCATATCCAATTTTCTGTCATAGACAGTAGTGCCCATTAGGAACTTCAAATGCCAAATTTGAAACAATTCGGTGTATAACGTCGCTAAAATCATCAAAATAACGAATAGAGGGGAGGGGGGAGGGGGCGGTGCCATTATATGGGGCTTATACGAAGACATGGACCTGCATAGACAATTTTCAGTCACTAGCTGTAGAACCTTTTTTTTTTCAGTCACTAGCTGTAGAACCTTTTACGAAAAAAAAAACTTCAAACAAATACGTCGGATGAAACTCTGATATGGAGAGAAAAATCACCTAACTTACATATTTTTTCATTTTCGAGGCATAATTTCTTCTTTTGGAGAATTTCAATCGAAAACATTTTTGGAAGGAAATACTGTCTGGAATAACATTTAATAATAAATATGCCTCACAATTTGGTCACTTTTAGTGGGTGTTGCGTTAGAAGACAACTTAAAGTAAACTGTTGTAACAATTGTTAAAAAATTTGTTATACTTCTACCATATATATGTGACTTTTCGACCCACTCTAAGAGGAAGGGATTAATTTTCCTTGAAATTCTTACAGGTTTGGTATATAGTGTATCTGACAATACTACAGATAACAATACAAGGATTTTTTTGGGGATAATTTAAAACTATCAAGTGAGTAAAAAAACAACTTAAAGTAAAATATTTAACAACTGTTACAAAATGTCCAGTAAAAATTCACGCGTAATGGAATGGAATGCAAATGGAAACTCTTGAATTGTGACTAAAAAATATGCAACAAAATTCAGAAAAAGGATTATTTCATTTTTAACCGAATGTTGCGTTGTTTGTACATACATGTATTCAACATTTTTATGTTCATGTTTGATGCAACCATATGCGTTATTTTATTTATCTACATGCAACAGCACCATCTATACACGGAAATAAATATCAAATATAACAATTAGTACTAAAATAAAATTTGCAGTTATGTACTATGTTCAAACAGATGGCGCTGATGTCGCTTACCAAAATTATAAGAATTTTTAGAGAAAGGGGAAAACATGAAAAATGAGAATCCGATAAAATTCGTTAAAATCAATATTTATATATAAGTTTCATATTCAAATTCTAATTTTAAATACCGTTGTTTTCTAGTTTATTGACGAAAGTAATTTGCAGCTATGTTTGAAAGGCTTTTTTAAATTAATTTGAAACTATACTTCTTTATTACAATGTTTATGGTTTTGTAAAATATATTGATGAGTTTTTATAGACTGTTCACCTGAATCAATCGAAAGAATTATTTTGCTTCAGTTTGGGCTTCTACGAATATATATTTCTTCCTGTTATTCGAATGGTGACTTTAATGGACAACTTGAAAGATAATTTAAACATTTTTCATACAATAGGTTTCTGCAAAAATATTTACTGTTTTCGATGAGGTACAAAAACCGTGAAAACATTACAGAAAGATTAGAAAAACAAAAAAATCATAACCTGAAAGGCAGTCTTTTCATTTCATTGATCTAGTATATCGGAGCTATGTCTCAATCTGAAATAATTTCCACAAAATATGAGGGGATATTATTTTCAGCTAACAAAAAAATGCTATAGAGTACAAATTCTGACTTTAAGAGAGCATTAATAAAAAATCAGTTGATCATACCAGTTTGACACATATAGCTCTTAGTCGATTTTGTCCAAACTTGACAGAATTCATTCTATTTATTCTAGTCGGATATTTTGATAGTTTCATGCATAACTTACAATTATTGGATAAAGTTAGTGCAACATAAACCTCAAATTAGAGAAAAATATATGTGGGAGCTATCTAGGCTTCTGTTTTACGACTACTTACTATTGTTCACCGACAACTATAAAATTGATATTATGTGCTTAAATTACAAAAAAAAAAAAAAAAAAAATTGACAGAATAACGAACGAATACAGGAAATTATAATTCTCACAATTAACATATAACGTTATACCAGATATCATATATTTTGAATTTCCTAGCTAGAATTTCTATCGGCTTTGGAGCGCAACAAGTTCAGCTCCAAAAACTTAATGCTTGCAAATAGTTGGAGTACAAATTATCATTATATTTGCAACCCCATAAAAAAATATTTGAATACTTCTAAAAGTCTAATTTTTACGACGAAAGCGAAAGAGAAACACAATTCCAAATGTGTTTTTCAAATATTAAATTCACTAAGAGAAATAAAAAACTCATCTGTCTTTCGGGCTGGTTCGCACGATAAATCTCAAAGGGAAAACACAATTTATTCCAAACTTGCTCATTGTAATATTATTATCAAACTATAGATCGAGCTCGGAGATGGAAATATCGATCTAATTTTTCTGATTCATTATTTTGAAAAATTATAACTCTCATCAAATGAAAAATATTCCGTGTATACTTCCTTTGTCATATATGTTGTTCTTCTACCAATTGGACTTATCGACTCGCTTTAAAAGGAAGGGGATTAATGTTCCTTGGAATCCTTACAGTTTTGGTATACAGGGTGAGATAAGAAACTTGCAACAAGGTCAAGCACCATAGTTTTTACATTCTTTTTTTAAATTTATTGAATGAAAGGAAAAAATGTCGGAAATAGCATCAAATTTTAAAATAAGTTCAAATTTGTTCGAATTTGTCACCTTTGGCACGAATTATGGCCTTCAAACGGCCAATGAAACCGTTACACGCTGCTCGAATGTTGTTCTGTGGTATTTTGGCCCATTCTCGCCTAAGCGCTTGCTTGAGATGATCGACACTTCTGTATTTTTTAGTGCCAACCTTACTTTCCAAAATACTCCAGACACAATAGTCCAACGGATTGGTATCTGGAGATTTTGGTGGCCTTTGTGCGCTGGTAATGAAGCGAGGAACCTCATTTTGTAACCATTCTTGGGTGGCGTGTGCTGAGTGCGATGGTGCTAAGTCCTGTTGAAATTTCCAAGGTCTGCGGGAAAAATGTTTGAGTGTCCAAGGCTTTAATACACCCTCCAGAATATTTTCGCGATAATATTCTGCATTTATTCCGATGCCGCGGTCGATAATAAGAATGGAGAGCGACCATCGGCTGTTATGGCGGCCCACACCATCACCATGGGCGGCGCTTGAGTTCTGGTGGCCAACCGAATGTGCACATTTTCAGCTGACCTCTTTGGCAAGAAAAACACGATAATTTTGTTTGTTTACAAACTGCTGGATAACGAACGTTTTCTCATCCGAGAAAACCAAATTCGGCAGTTTACCACTTTCGGCCAAGCGAAGTAACTCTTTAGCTCTTTTGAGTCTACAATATTTTGCTACCTAGATCATAAAGAAAGCAATTTTGGAATAAGACCGCTCTTCTTTAATACACGGGTTCTGTTGGATTGTTAATTAATAAGCCTTAGAATTAAAAAATATAACAATAATAATTAAATTATTTCAAAATTGGAGGTCTATAAACTGTGAATTGTCTGAATCAAAATATTTTGAATAGTCATTATGTTATAATAGTTAACATACATAAAAATTCTTAATTATTAAAATAAAAATTTTCCAAGCACTAAAAATATTAAGATTTTGCACAAATTTCTTAGTAATTATAAGAGTAAAAAAAACAAAAGCATTCGAATATGAAAGACAGTTCTGCGAATGTAAGGAAAGTGCGACACAAATAACAATGTCTCCACATTTTTTTAGTCAACTTAACATTCTTGAGAACTTATTTTACGCAAAAAAAAGGAAAAAACGAGAACAACAGCGGCAAATAAACCTTCGCACATTTACCGAAACAACAACACCAAAAAAATCAACAAAGAGCGATGAATATCTGTCCGTCTGTCTGTCTGCCTGCCTGCTGGCATAAGATGACAAAAATAAAGACAAGGATTATGTATCTCTGCGTACATCGTATGATCCAGAAGTACACACGAGTGCGAGTAAGTATGGCTGGCAGCCGTACTCTCTGTTGTAAGTGTAACTAAAGTGAGGAGAATAAGGGCGAAAAATCAACGAATCATTAATCAATCCTTTCATGATGTGACGCGGTGCGTGTCCTTTTATGTTTCAGAGGAAAGAAAATACACAAGACAAACAAAAAAAGGAAAAGAGAAACAAAAATGTGTGAGTTCTGTTAGTATATAAAGTAGGAAGGGAAAACACAACATACTATATATACATAAATAATAATTATGTATTTACAGTGGTGAACATTTAAATATGAGAGATGTGTATATCGGCATTGCCCTGGTATTTTTTTATGAACTTAAACTTTTTTCCAAATCGCTTTTTAAATTCCGCGTGGATCCATATTTCTTTACACCAACATGTATGAACTAATCGTTTATTATAAGATCTTCGGTGCACAGTGATGGCTCCTGATCTGATATCGAAACGAAATTACATAACTAGATAGGGAAGAACTTCAATTTTTAAAACGCACAAAATTTTAAACACAATTTAAATGATTTGTGTGTTTATGTAAGACTAAAAACCCGTTTTTCAAACATCTGATTATCATTTAATCTTCTAAAAAGATTTTCAAAATTTTTAAATAATCACGACCTTAACTCCAGCAATTTTGCTCGATTCCGCAACACTGGCATTAAAACCTACAGGAAATGGAGACCTTTTGCTCATTTTTGCAGTTACACAAAATGAATAATTTCAAGTGATTAGGCGAGGACACTAATATCAATAAACTCTATTTAATTTTCGTATGGTGTAGCCTTATTCATGTCGTAACTCACACTTTCCCTCAATGCTCTGTGTCAGTAAGCCTTAAATTTCATTTTTTGTGCCTCAATAAAAACACAAAGACAAAAATGGTAACAGTAGAAATTGTATCTTAATGCAAACAAGCTTGCTGAGAAAACAAAAGAAAAAATAAACAACTACAGATAGAAATGGCGACAATGTTTAGCGAAGAATTTATGAATGAAAGGAGATTGATTTGATGAAAAATTTAAATAGAAATTTGATTTAAAAATTTTAGACTAAAAAATAAATACTCGTATGTGAACATTTAATGGATTAATTTTAAATATTAACCAAAAAATTGTTAATATTATTTATTGAATCACAAAACCAACAGAATAGGTTGTAAGTTTACCCTATTTTTTTCATTATGTACCCACTTTCTGCCAAACCAATAATAATATAAAGAAAAAACTATTGAATTTTGTTATCAAAATATGTGCTCTGTTAAGAAAGTTCTGATGCCGTGATTCTGAACCAGCGAGGCAGAATTGTCGATTTTGGCCTGAAGATCAGCCAGAAGCAATATAAAAGCTGACTAAACATCCAGAGAAAGTGTCGGTTTGGTGCCGTTTATGGGCTAGTGTAATTGAGATGGAAAACTTGTTAACGTGAAAATCCCCTCTATGCTTATAATAACGAATGCTCTAAACATACGAGCTCTCAGTTTTTGTTTGATTTTATTTTTTTATTTTTTTATTAAAATTATTATAATATTTAATTTCAAAATTTGTATACCCTCCACCTTGGAAAGGAGGGTATATCAAGCGTGATAGTGTGATTTCTTTATATTTGGCTGGAAAACCACAAGTGGCTATCGCAACATCAGCAAAAATAGTTCGAAAAGTAAAGAAGCGACTAGAGCGAAACCCGAGTCGCAGTCGCAACATATCGCAATGTTCCATTCGGAAAATATTGAAAAATGAGCGCGGTTACCCCGCGTTACCCATTGAAATTTCAAACAGTTCAAGAACTTACATCTCTACAGAATGAATATAGACTCAAAAAAGCTAGAGTTGCTTCGCTTGGCCGAAAGTGGTGAACTGCCGAATTTGGTTTTCTCCGACTAGAAAACATTCGTTGTCCAGCAGTTTGTAAACGAACAAAATGATCGTGTTTACTTGCCAAAGAGGTCAGCTGGAAATGTGCACCATCGGTTGGCCACCAGGACTCAAGCGCCGGCCATGGTGATGGTGTGGACCACCATAACAGCCGATGGTCGCTCTCCGCTCGTATTAATCGACCGTGGCATCAGAATAAATGCCGAATATTATTGCGAAAATATTCTGGAGAGTGTATTTAAGCCTTGGGCCCTTGGATAGACCTTGGACATTCCAACATGACTCAGCACCATCGTACTCAGCACGCGCCATCCAAGATTAATTACAAAATGAGGTTCCTTTTCATTTCTTGGAAAAGCAAGGCTAATTGGTGCCAAAGGTGACCAATTCGAACAATGTGGTGGTATTTCTGACATTTTTTGCTTTCATTCAATAAAAAAAATGTAAAAAAATGGCGTTTGACTTTGTTGCAGTTTTTTATCTCAGCCTCTATATGATGCAAAAGTAAATTTTAGTACTTTTAATTTTGTTTATGTATATATATATATATATATATATATATATATATATATATATATATATATATATATATATATATATATATATATATATATATATATATATATATATATATATATATATACAAAAAATCCGAGATATAGCTCTTTCTTTCTGGTAATGCCATTAACTATAACATTAAATCTAAAAATGACCGAAATTCATTGGAATCGGTTATACGTATCGTGTTTGGTGAATCAAATATGTAGAATGGGCCGAAAATAAAAATGGAAGCTATATACAAAAATAAACCAATTTGAATATAGTTTGATAAAATTATTTTTGTACCAAATTTAGTCGCTCATGCCGAATTTCATTGGAATCGGTCATACGTTTCGTGTTTGGTGCATCAAATATGCAGAATCGGCCGAAAATATATATATGAAAATCTGTGCAGCGTTATAAATTACACACAAACATTTTCCTGTTTTATAGATTAAGATATTGGAAGATGATGAATTTATACCAAGTGATATAAATAGCTAATATTTCATTTTATGTCACCGTTTTACAATGTGTCTGTTAAAATCAAAGCAGAACAAATGAGAATTAAACACTTTCAGTCTGAAAATCATGTAAAAATTGCAACATCAACATATTGTATCGGTTAAAAAAATAAACTAAGCCAATAAACTTACTACACATGATACACAGAATAAAAGTAATGAAAATGAAATCGTTATTTTCTTCGTCCTATTTTAAAAGAGGACGTATATATAAACTTCATACTTGCTTTTCACCACCATTTACACACAAGGAAGACTGTTGAAACAGAAGCCATTATTGAATTATTTTGTTAAATGATGTAATAGAAAATTTCCACATCTCTTTTCTGCCATTATTCGATTGTGGGAAAACATTTGTTTATTTTCCCCAACATTTGTTTGTAGATGTTACTATTTGTGTTTGTATTTATATGTGTGTATGTGTAAAGCTATGTATATGTATTTGTGTATGCTTCATATCATATCTTTAATCTTGACTCAATATTCACTTGACATTTGATTTCAATCTCCTTATGTCAGCAAATGCATTCATCATTCTTAAGCATGAAAGCAAAAAGAAAAGAGATAGAAATGTAAGAGAGTTTTTTCCTTCGAGTTTGTCAACTAACAAGTTTGTTACATTGTATTTTTAAAGAAAGCCATTCTGTTTTTTGGCTAAACTGAAGGTCGTTTTGAAGATAGGGCCTAAAACATCGTTAAATAATTTTAAACCAAAAGCACCATTAACCTTGGATTAATATATCAAACGATTTTTGTAAAAAAACAGTATCTACTCTTGTATCAGAGATGAGCAAAATTAAAACTAGATATTTTTCAGAGCTTAATACACATTTTGCTTAATTTTTCATTGGTTTATTAAGTAAATTGGTTTATTAAGAAAAGTACTGAAATGTACTTAAAATTGAATTCTTGGTATTGGACAAACGAATAAGCTAGAATTCTGAAATTTGAATGAGAGTAAATTATGTAAATACCGCACTCCATGTGCAGTATAGATTTCGTAAGGGTTTTTAGAAATTCGAACTTTAGGATTACGAAGAGTGATAAAATGTTACTAAACTTCTAAAATGATACCATATTAGATAAACGAAGTTTGATTTATAAAGGTAATTTTGGAAATGTGTACTAAGTGTTTGAACTGTACTAAATGATACTAAATTTTGAAACAATTTGGCTTATGGTGAACGGATGAAGCTGACATTTTGACATTTCGTATTGGCGCCCCTTTAAATAGTAGTCAGGTAGGTTTGTGATAAAGAGGTGGTTTTGAAAATGCCTACTAAAAGTGCACGAAAAGTTATAAATAATACTATATTTGTGTACAATTTGGTATTGGGTCAACATATAGTGCTTGAAATCCGAAATTTAGTATTAGGGTCAAAATTTGGTATGTGTAGCCTGAAGGCGGTTTCGAAAATTTGTGTACTATACTCGTACGAAAAGTACTGAATGATACTATGTTTCGTTTTGGGTGAAGGGATATGGCTGGAATTCTCGAATTTGATATTAAGATCTCGTTTGGTATCTGGATGACAAAAAGTACTATCTATATATATAAATGTATGTAAGTTGTGTTAGTTACTACGCTTATAACTTAAGAACCGCTGGATTAATTTTAACGATTCACACAAATTCGGAGTTGTCTACTCTCCGAAAAGGATAATATCCAAAAAAATCGCGTAAAAATGTGATATATTAACATTTTCATTTTGACTTTTCAAATGTACAATAGTAATGTTTTATTTTGCATGATTTTTTTCCATTTTGACTTACTTTTTTCTAATGTACATTTGTAGTGTTTTTTTATATTTTATTTTTGAATTCGAATATTTATACCAATTTATTTAATTGACTTGATTTCTTGAGAACTGAAATTGATGGCGGGTTACATGGAAGTGTAGTAGCGAATTATGTGTTGGCGAAACGGAATAGATGATATCGAAATAATTTAACGCGGTCACACCAAAGTTAAAAGATAATTACTTTTTCTAAATCGCTGAAAAATCATGAAAAAGAGATCTCATTGCAAAAATCAAAAAAACATTTTCAATGGAATCGAATTTTAAAGTAATAGTACATTCTATTGACAAACTTTGTAAGGAAGGATCTTAAAACATTTGCTGTAAAAAATCAGCGAAAAAGTTGAAGACTTTTTCAATTTGTTATTCTTTTTTTTGTCAATTTTCTTTTGTGAACAAAATAAAGAATAATTTTTCACTAAAAAAATTGAATAAGTGCGAAATAGGATGTTAACTGACATCTACCTTTCAACTCCAGGGCCTACATCGTGGGTTAGCTGGAAGATGCGAACACGTTTAAACAAACAAAAATGACCGAAAAAGCTTAATGGGGCTCATTTCAAAGCGTGACAATGATCCGTCCAATGAGAGCTCAAAATGCAAAATTCTTTGGGAGAGTAATAAGTAATATACCAATATTGAAATAAAAGGTGCAAAATAGTAGAGCGAATGGGACTTTTAGTAAGAAAAGGTTTTATATCCTTCCAGAAATTCTTCCCAAACATTCAAAATACCTAAAATCACTTTTGCAGGTCTTTATATCGATCATAACTCATGGATAAGGGAACAACCCGATTTCATATTTATATAACCATCTATGATTTAAGTTAGTTTTGGGGTCTTGGCCGGCCCCTTTTTTAATTTTTTGGTCCTTATTTGACATTTTTGTTTCTAAGGGGGTAGATAACCTCTTCGCATAAAATTTGAAATTTTCAGAGTAGGGCCCATATTGCTATTGACCACATTCATCAATTGATTTGGCTAAAAAATTTTATTTATGCCACCCTGGGGTAGGGAACCATCATACAGATAATTGCCACATAGGAATTTATTTAAGTAAAGTCCCCACATTGGAGTATCCCCAAGTCCACTTTCACATCTAATGTGTGGTCAGAAAAGAAAATTTTGTATTCTATTGAATTTTTAACCCCCAAGAGAATATTGGTTGGGAACATAGATTTGGGATGTGCATCCATATGAAATAAATTGTGGAAACATGAACAAATTACAAATATAAGAAAGTAGCACGGGACCGAATATTTGTTTAATCATCATTGAATTATCCTATGATGAAAATATGGACTTTAAGAGGTCTCCAACTTACAATTTAAATGGCAAATAAAATTAATTCCCATCTTATCATTCTGCCCTCAATTATGAGGTGGATAAAACTATTTTTACTTATTTAAATCACGCGAAATGCTATGACATGCTATATTGTTCTGCTATATTTTTGATTTGGCCTCTATTTGTCATCTTGGATTATAAGGGGTAGAAGAAAGTTTTCAATGTAGGTCGATGTTTCGGAGTAGTGCCCATATAAAGAAGGTACCTCCTAATTTAACCACATTTCAAAGAATTTGGCTAATAATGCGTATTAGGGGGGTGAAAATCTTACACTAAAATTTCAACATATCTACAAATTTTAGAATTTTTATCCATGTTATAATACCCTCTCAAGTCCACCTTTTGGCGGACAAACAGACTGACATGGTTAGGGGGACTTATGAGGACTCTAATGCACAATCTAAGTTGCTAATGGGTTTAAAAAAGTAATTAACTTTGGCTATTCTTAAATCATTCAGCCCTCAATTATGTAGTATACAAAATACAGCAAATTCCAAATTACTGCTCATTTGACTGGAAGATTTTGCTACGATTTTTACCATATTAAAAATTAATTTGATCCCTTATATGGCGATAAGATTGATATATACTTTTTAATAGATTTGTATAGCACATCCACACAGTTGAAGCCCACGGTTTAAATATTGAAGCCCACTGGTTAAAAATGGGTACAGGTATTTTAAAACACTTTAAATCGACATGTACGTGAACACTTATATCAGTCATATCTGTGAATAATTATGCTTGGGAATATATGCATAATAGACAAAAACTACGGGCCGGCAACGCGGACCGGGCCAGCTAGTATAGTAATAAACTGGATATTGGGTGAAGGTTAAAGCTCAAATCCAGAAATTTTATATGTATTGATATTGAGTGCAAAATACCACAAAATGTGCCGCTAAGTATTGGGATAGAGATGAAATTCTAAAATTTGGAATCGAGGCCACATTGGTTTTTGGGGTTTACATATGAAGACGTTGAAATAGTTTTGAACAGAAAAATTAGATCTTAGTACATCGTGCAATGGTTTTACTAATATCCTCACAAAGGTGCATATTCTTGATCAACGTGTCATTATATGTCTACTTAGCTACTGTTTTTCTGTCTGTGAAAATCACTTTTGCTTCCAAAAGAAATGGAGTTGGTAAAATATTGCTGTATTTTAGGTTCGGAACCGCTGATTTAAGGTGTTTTGATGTTTTAGTAATGTTTTTGTACCGATTTTTCTCTAAAGTGGCAGTTTGTATGTTTACAGCATCCTTGCATGGTACTGTCCATATTGATCGAAGTTTAGATATAGTCCCGATATTTGCTTATATGATAATTTGTTGTGGTTGCACAAAGGAATATATTGTATACATTATCCTTCCTTCCCCAGCAATCCAATTATTCGCATTAATTGGCCTCTCAGTCGAGTTCAATGGGGAAATCTTCTATGCCTCTCTTTAGGAGTCACATTTACCTAGCTCGGTTTTTAGGGAAGGTTTACGGTTTTTCTATACTTTCCCCTAAAAGTCATATTCGCTCAATTCGGATGCAGAAAACACTTTCCGATGCTGCGGTCGTGGTTGTTGGTCACGTCCTTCTTTCGCTATTATGCTCATCTGGAACTTCACTTGTTCTTGGGCAGTACTCCATGCAAAGTTTTTTTTTTTTTGGGAATTGTTTTGTCTTTCCTTACTATTCTCTAGTAATATCTGTCTGATTCTAATGTTAAAGTTGAAACTATTTTTATTTTAATCCCATATGCATTTACGGAAAATTTTTTTCAATTTTTTCTATGGCAGCCAGCTAGCCTAAAGTTTTATATTCGAAATGCGATTCTAAAAATAAAAAAATGACAAATGGTTACTTCGCCTGGACAAAGAAGACATCCTTCAACATTTGTAAGTACGACATGAAAGGCTCACAGAAAGATTTCAATTTCCGCCTACCATTTTCTTTCATCAGTCACACTTATACTTGTCATTATTTCAATTTGGATTTTTTGAAAGATTTGGACAATTTCATTGTGGAATTGATCCATTAATGTCAAAATTGACATATCAATTGTCGCTGAAGAAATAAGAACTAAAACAAAGAAATTGCATCTGGACTCATGAAACAATGTGGCCATTTTATCTACACTCTTCACAGCTTCATAAGAGGGGAGGACAAGCAAGCGAGCTATGTGTGAGCATTAATGTGCGTCTGTATGTATGAACATACATATAGTTTTAGAGGAACAAATTAAAACGAAGAGTCGGAAAACAGTAATGGCAAACGTTATGCTGGATTAACTACATGCATCAAATTACTGACTGACCGAGTTCCAAATGTAACAAATATGTACTATGCCGAAAATTTTGAACAGGCCGAAACAACTTTCAGCTATTTTCAAATTTTTTTGAAGAAGCAATTTGCTGTTTTTTTCTTCTTTTTGTAGAAGAAAAAGATCCCTTCTTTTTTGACATTTCACTCAAATAATTTAGAAAGTAGTCATGGAATAGAAAGCATATACAACAATGTCTAGCATTGTCTTTCCACTAGTATTAATGATTGTTACGAGAATACGAAAACGAAAAAAAAAATAATTTTTAGATTTTTCCGATCGTCGTATTTCGGTAGCATTGATAATTTTAGCCACATTTTCGACGGAATTGGTCCAATTTTTATGTTAAGTATTAGTAACATGTTCTACCTCTCGTCGTCTATAACAAAAGCAAGGCCGAACTTTACCTCTATTAAAGAAAAACCAGTAAAGAAAAGCCAAAAGTCAGACGTAGCCGGCTTTTTCATACCCTACTCCAATTGATATATAGTGAAGCTACACATAATAAATAAACGCTTTTATGAAGAATTGTCGTGCCGTGATCGATGGACTTCATCAAAATCCGTCTTATTTGAGCTGATATTACACCTTTTAGGCACAATAAACCTGGAACAGGATGAAGATATACATGGGAGCAATATTCAAATCTGAAACAATCTTTATACAATATAGCAGAGTTTCTAGGCTGTATCTGATACCCAAATATCTAAAAATCGTTGTTGTGGTGAGCATTTTACGGATGTGAGAGATTTAACTACGAAATCATGTGAAACATATACAGAGGATCTATATATATCTTTTCCGATATTCATCAAATTTGTTTCGCTTTCTTTTAAACTAAGTTTATTCGTGTGTGCCAAAATCCATTCATTCGGGATTATATTTGCCATTTGATGCACAATAAACATGAACTGTAGTAAAGATATATGTGGAAGCTATATCCAAATCTGAACCGATCTCCATACAATTTGGCAAAGGAGTTGCATTTGATATATTTCACCAAATATCGTTGTTGCGTAGTGCATATTACGGCTCTGGAGGACAAAAACAACAGATCGGATGAATAATATATATGGGAGCTATAGCTATATCTGAACCGATTTCAACTGAATTCCACATAATTGTTTCTAGACTCCATCTGGGCATACATACCAAAAGGTCACAAAGATACTTTTTCATTGATAACACTGTGAGCCATTTTTTTGGGTTATTGTCGGGGAGTGGAAATTGTCAAGTGAAGGTAGCAGTATTCGGTTAGCATATGAAAAAACAAAAGAGTTTTGGGTAGCCATACACATTTTAGCCAAATCGAAATCTGAAAATGTTGCCAAGAACCTCGAAATAGATAAAATCAGGAGGCACCTTTATATTATGCTACTCCAAAACTTTGGCTTATATTGAAAATGTCATGCGAAGAGGTTTTCTTACCCCTTAAAAACCAAGATGCCAAATAAGGGCCAAATCAGTTGAAAGATATGAACAAGACCCCAAAATTAAGTGATACCTTCATATGAAGGTTATGGCAAAACGTCATAATTTTTTTTTCAAGGATTGTTACTTCTTACTAAGAACTCAAATAATGAAAACTAGTGGTAAAATATTTAAAATACTTGAAATCGGAGTATATTCTTATATGGGCACCATACTCAATGTGGACGGATATTACCCATTTTGTACAAAAGATTTCACATATAACCCACAGGCTTCAATCAAATCTATTTATCTTAAATTTTGCTGAGTATAGATCAAAATATTTGAGCCCTTTGTGTATAGTTAAGGCTACATAAACAGGGTGAGATGAAAAAACTGCAACCAACTTCAGAATGTGAATAAATCTTTTGTGTCTCGTACCATCGCGGTGAGAAGAAATCTAAACTTATTCTAAAATTTGATGCTGTTTCCGACATTTTTAGCTTTCATTCAATAAAATTTGAAAAAGAAAAGTGTAAAAATTATGGCGTTTGACTTTGTTGCAGTTTTTTTATCTTATCCTGTAAGAATCTGGTAACCCAAAAGCTTTTTGGGGTTCTTATCAATTAGCCAAATGTTATCAACTCCACTTAAAATTTCAGCGGCTGAAATAGGAAGTCCTCTGAGCTAAAAAACATATAAAAAGACATAAGAACATAAAGAGATGATTTGTAGTATATAGTTATTTGGTCTATTACTAATGATTTTATTTATTTATTTGTTAATTTAACTTATAATAAAATACCAATGATTTTAAAAGATCTACGTTGTAGATGAATTACAAACAAATTCAGAGTTGAAATATAATATTCAGATGTTTACAACAACTTCTACTATTATGCCAGTATATACAGACCAAGAAATAACGTGGTATGAGAAAACCTATGTAAAGCTTATCATCAGGTTAAGATCTTATATGTTTTAAAAATACAAAAGTTCAATACAAATGATTATACAATACACGAATATAATAACCTAAATGTCCAGTAGCTGATTAAATTTCAAACAAAATATCATTTTGAATAACATATTTCTGCGGCTTCCAACCAAGCAATGTCTGTCTGTATTTTGTATTGTAATCGATTATTTATGGACCGACGAAAGCTTTATAAAATTGAAAGAAAAAAAATTAAATTTCAAAATATTCTCAAAGTCCTAAAATGAAAATTTCACCATCTTGAGAGATGTTACAACATCACAGCGGTATACATGGCAGCGTTCATGCTCCGCTGTAAAGGTTCACATGTAAGCATCAACCACCACCATGGTTTCATCTCATGTTTTTCTTTTTCATCACAGTTTTTTCAATAAATTCGATGTCAATCATAATTAGTAACAAAAGACGTTGAAATTTCTGATTAACAAAAAAGAAACAAAACAAAATGCCGACAATAAGCTGCGATTGAATAGAAGAGGTCTCATAAATAAAATTTAAATGTTGGTAAGAAAGAATATCATGTTTTTTATTTTCATTTTACAAAAATATATATAGCATCGATTTTTAAAAATATAAACAAATTTTAAAGACATTTTGTAATAAATAAATAAACTAAATAGAACAGAACCAAAAAAATAAAAACTTTCAAAAAAATATATCAGTAGCAAAATACAAATAATTCTGAGCACAAATGTTTCCCAAAAATATTTATTTAATTAGCGGTAATAGGACTACAGATTTCGACTTTTAATCCGTATAAATAAAAATATAGATATAAGTTACATTTAACTGTATATTTTAAACAAGTAAGCAAAGGCTATAGTCGTACGGGGCCGACCATGTGATACCCTACAACACTACAATATGTTGGAAGCGCCCTTATGTCCAAATCCATTTTGGAAGATTTCGCTTTTGAAATTATGTGACGGAACACTGCCCAGATATTACCCTTAGCATTTTGACCAGGGACATTTGCCCAATATTTACGCACTCCGTCGTATTTTGCGATCATCTCCAAAAGCAAGAGGCTCCTCTGTATCTCCAAATTTAGACTCTTCTATACGATCTTCTTGTCTACGATATTTGGCTATATTCGTTAAAGAAATCCGCAAAAAAAGGCAGAAGTTCGCATTTTGTGTATTTCGGCTATCGCCTGTAAGTAATGTTGGTATTTTTCAGACAAAAGTAGTGGTCCATTCTACACGCTGTCCTAAACTCTCTTTATGACCTTTATAACGGCTGCAAATAGGCCTAGCCCTTCTGAGCCTAACCCTACCCTTTTCGGGAGGATCGGACGATAATTGCAATCTGTATATAATATCCAAAACCTGTGTTGTAAGGTGGAAAAATATTACAAAATGTACACCTTAATACTATAAGTCAAATTGAAAAAATCGCATGCGATAAAAAATATGAAAACATAAAAAAATGTCACAAAATACTAAAAAATTTATATTAAGATCATTTTTGACTTATTTTTTTGCGTTTTTTTTTAGATTTTAAACTTTTATGTCAAGAGGGCATTCTGAATTGACAAAATTTGTCAAAATCGGTCCAGCCATTCTTGAGATATAATCATTCCATCTAACATTCCTTTCCTTTGTATATACACATTGTATATATTTCGCTATACATATCCGATATATTTACTATCGGCATCTACGTAACGGTCAAAATTGACCTCTTCGTCTACTTATGATTTCGCCGGGACTAAAAATATTCGCGGTATAATGGAAATTTTACTTTTATTTATCACAAATATCATCTTCGTCTTTTTCACCAACTAAATATTACCCGATGACCATCAAAATCGAACGGCTTCTGCCCAGCCCGAAGATTTAGCCCCATCCTAATTTCCGCGTCGATTGGTCCATAATTGCGACCTGTAGAGCAACTGCAAAATCAGGAGTTTTGAGGTTTTGGTCCATTTCGACCCCTAAATATTGTGCGATCATCTCCAAAAAAATAGGGTTCTATTCTGACCTTATCCCCACCTCCATTATAAATTTCGTGAAGATCGGGCCATAATTGCGACCTGTAGAGTAAGTACAAATTAACATGGACAGACGGACAGACGGATAGACGGACGGACGGACATACATAGCTAGATCGACTCAGCTTGGCGAGATAGGAAGATCCATATATACTTTCCTATGTGGGAAATCAATATTTCGAAGTGTTACATAATTTTTGGCCCAATCAAACTTATAATACCCCCAACACAAAGTGTTGTAGGGTATAAACATCCCCCATCTACCAAGTTTTTATGCGTAATTGTTAACAAAATGGTTCCAAAGATTAAAATTGAAAAATTTCATAAAAATGATACTAATATATTGGAGGACATAAAATTGTGGACCCAAATTCATTAGGTAGAAAGTTGACTTATTTCCACCAAGGACATCAAAATTCCAATTTAAGATAGAAATATTTTCAAGAGGTTATTTTCTCGATAAGAAGCTTCAACGAGATAAAATTGCAGCCAATTCCATGGAATAATATATTTTAACACTCATATTTTAATGTATTTCTTCAAATTAGCATAAACCGGAGTTTAAAGACTATATTGTACGCATGACCAAAACCACCCTCTTCTCTTTACCCTAGACACCAACAGTGACCTCGATACCAAATTTCCCAACACCCAACGGTACGTTTTGTGGCATTTTGCACGTCATAGTACGTAGTTTCAAAACCACCTCCTTCTCTCAAGTACAGACCCCAACATTGACATCCATACCAAATTTCAGGATTCCAGCTCTATCCCTACCCCCAACAACAAATTAAGTAACATTTTGTCCAATTCATAAATTTAAAGGACGCATTTTCAAAACAATCTCCATTTCTCAACCTCAGATATCAACTGTGACCTTGATATACAATTTCAAGACTTCTGCTCAGTAATTTCCTTCATTACCAAATTTAGTACAATTATACTACACATATGCAAACCCAGCTCCTTTTCTTACCACAGACACCAACAGTGACATCCACATCAATTTATAGGAATTCAGCACTATTCAGTACTTTTCGTATAATTTCCATTTCCAAAACCATCTCTATATCTCAATCCATGATACCAACAGAGACCTCAATAACAAATTTGAGGATTCCAGGACAATACAATACTAAATTTAGTACCATTTAGTACTTTTCGTACAAATATAGTACACTTTTCCGAAAAAACCTCCATATGTCCAGGCTACACATGAACAGCGACTCTAATACCAAATTTCATTTGGAGCATTATCTCCAATTGTGCCAAATAAATTGCTATTTATTACTTTTGCACTTGTAGTACACATTTCCACAACCATCTCTTTTCTACAAACCAACCACAAATAGGGACCCCAATAGAAAATTGCAAATTTCCATCCGTTCAGCCTAATTTAAATAATTAATTTAAACTGTTCGAAATTTAGTACCATTTAGTACAGTTCGAACTCTTAATACACATTTCCAAAACCTCTCATATATCAAACTTACTTTCCAATTTTAATTCTCACAATTTCAAGTATTTAACTGCATCCGTTCACATAATAAGAAATGGTATCATTTTAGAACTTTTTGGAATTTCCAAAAACCATTTGGAACATCTATCCTGCACTACATCAATGAATCAAATTCCAAATTTCTTAAATAAATTCTAGTTCATTCCGTGTATCCAGTACAAACCATACAATTTAGCACTTCTTTAGTACGAATATCCAAAAAACTCAGCCTTATCACACATCTACGCACCAAGACTGACCCTCGTGCAATATTTCAATATTCTAGCTTCAGCCATTGATTCTAGGTAACTGTGCCGGAAACCTTCAGGCAACGATTCAGAACTTGAAATATCAAATTACACGTTATTTGGAGTGAAGTAGTGATCTAAGTATTAAAAAGTAAAAAAACAGATTTTAATACCATCCACCATTTGGAAGGAACTGGAAAAATTTCAAAAAACTTCCGGAAACTACCACTTAATTGAAAACTGTTATATGAAGACTATACGAAGACGTGAACCTGCTTACACCATTTTTTTTCAAAGGCTGTAGTACCCATCACAAACTTCAAATACCAAATTTGAAACAATTTCGGTGGATGATATCGGTGAATAATGTCGCACAAATCATAAAAATAACGGAGGTATCGTCATATGGGGCTATACGAAGACGTGGACCTGCATACATACATTTGTCATAGGTTGTAGCACCTATTACGAACTTCAAATACGAAATTTGATATAATTCCGGTAAATAATGTCGCTAAAATCATGAAAATACCGAATATCAGAAGGTACCGTAATATAGGGGCTATACGGAGACGAGTATCAGCATACGAATTTTTTTCCATAGATTTTACTAACCATTAAGATCTCCCAATACGAAATTTGAAACGATTCCGGTAAATAATGTCGCTTAAATCATGAAAATACCGAATATCGGGAGGAACCGTTATATGGGGGCTATACGAAGACGTGGGCCTGCATACAAAAATGTTTGGCATAGGCTGTAGTACCCATTACGAACTTTAAATATGAAATTTGAATTATTCCTTATCTTACCTACTGGTAAACTATGCATGTGTGCTAAATCGTCTTAGAATTTTACGCTGATCCAGAATATATATTCTTTGTAAGGTCTATTATAAATCTTTCGAGGAGTTACAAACGGAGGGTATAACAAGTAAAAAAACATCAAGTTCGGCCGGGCCAAACTTTTAATACCCTCCACCTTAGGGTAAAGGAAACATTAGAAGAAACGTGGCAAAAACCATTAAAATGCCGAATATCGGGAGGTAGCATATATGGGGGCTATACCAAATCGTGGACCTACACATGCAATGTTTCGCCAACGGAGCTAGAACCCATTGTGACCTACATATACCAATTTTCAGACAAATACGTGAAAAAATGTGGCAAAAATCATCAAATTACCGAATATGGGAGGTACCGTTATATGGGGGCTATACCAAATGGTGGACCCATACATGTAATGTTTCGCTACAGGAGATGGAACCAATTATGACCAACAAATACCAATTTTTAGACAAATCCGTAAAAAAATGTGGCAAAAATAATCAAAATACCGAATATCGGGAGGTACCTTTATATGGGGGCTATACCAAAACGTGGACTTATACATGCAATGTTTTGCCATACGTACAGGGACCCGTTATGACCTACAAATACCAATTTTCAGACAAATCCGTGAAAAAATGTGGCAATAACCATCAAAATACCGAATATCGGGAGGTACCGTTATATGGGGACTATACCAGAACGTGGACCGATATATCTAATTTTCAATACCAACCATCCTAGACACAATGCAAATTGCTCTGCTAAATTTTGGCGCTCTACGTCAAATAATGTGGGCTGTATCGTGATTTCAACAGACAGACAGACGGACATCGTTAAATCGACTTAGAATTTTATGCTGATTATGAATATATATACTTTATGGGGTCTACGACGAATATTTAAGGATGTTACAAACGGAATGACAAAGTTAATATACCCTCCTTTCCAAGGTGGAGGGTATAAAAATACCATACATCAGAAAGTTCCATTGTATGGGTGTAATACCTGAACGTGAACCGAAATGTCCCACTTTTTATTCTAAACATAGGTAATATCAATGTCTGAGAAATTCTTTCAAGATGATAGAACGCTTCTCTGCTTTTAAGAATCTCACTCCACTGTGCGGCGTCAGCAATCGACTAAAAACATAATGAAATACGACGACTTGTTGAGAACTCTTGGTATTCGTGACTTGACGCAGTGCGTTTCATAACACTGTGCGATGAAATTCATGTTTTCAATAAGTGCAGGAAATACTCAGTAGATTGTGAAAGAGCTTAAAATAAAACAAACGGGTATAAACGTTTTGCTTTTTCTATTATTATTTTTTATGTTGCACTGTGTAATAAATGAGAAGATTGCGAGTTCTATACAAACAGCTCACAAAGCTAAAAGTAAGATTGAGGTAAAATGGAACATTTATTCTAAAAATAAACAAATGCCATCTTCTACTTAAATATTGTTGTCTTTTAGTGGATAGTGGTAACAACCTATTTCAGACGACATGCCTATAAAAATAATGGTTTAGTATGTGAATTTTTAAGCGGTTACGATTGCTAAATATGGATACGAAAGTTTTTTTGCTGGGAATATGTTAAGTGTTTTATTTTAGAAATTGTAAGTTATTGCCACTTCAAAGTAGACTATAGATTTTATATTTCTTGCTCAACTGCTCACCATTTGACATTCAGTTAAAAGGTATGACATGTCGTCCTTAAAAAGATTTTGTATCGCATTAAATAAATTTCCAACATTACCATTTTTCTCATACCACTATGCAATATGTATTTTGAAACACCCTATTATATAAATTAACCAGAGTTACAAAACCAACGACAAACGTAATGTGCCATCACATTGACACAGATGCAGCTTAGAGTTAAGAAAGAAAAAAATCAAATAAAAAATACAATAATACTGTTTTGAAGACAACCATCAACAGAGGCATCAGACTTTACCTCCATGGGTAGAAAAAAAAAGCAAATATGTACTGGCAGCCGACCATCATCATCCATCCATCCGTCTGCTGTATTGAATTTTTTTGGGGTAAGTACGACGGGCGAGTAGATTTCATGATTGAAATAATGATTAATGAATATCACTGCCAAAAAATTCAATTCGAATTTAGTGCGCTTATAGCTTATGGCCTAAAAACGGCTCAAAAGTAATGCTACAACTAGGTATATCCATATGTATGTAAGTATTTCCGAATGGATGCTGTTGTATGACGGTGGTAGGCCGATAGTGTTGGTTTGGTTTGGATGTCTTCCAGAACCGCAGAATAGAATTTCTTTAAATAGTAAAACTGATTCAATGTGCCGTTCACATATTCCTCCTACCTACATTATATGTACGTTTGATTTAAATCTCTCAGTGTACTATGCAGACATTGTGGGACTGTTGCGGCCTACAGGCTTCCCTGCCATTAAAACTCTACATGATGGTGGCATACACGAACGAAGTATGATGCATGTAGCCCGTTGTGTGAGTAAAGACTTGCATATGTTGCATGTGGTAATGATGTTTGGCCTGGCGGGCATGCCTGCTGTTTTACGAAAACCAAGTTAAAAAAAACAAAGGCATGCAACTCCTCAACAGTGCCGGCCTTAAAAATGTAAAACAAAAAGAAAACAAAATGTTTTCTCTGTTCCGCGTTTTTTTTTTTTTTTTTTTTGCCAAAACTATTTCAAATATGGCGGTGGTCATTTTCAAATATTATCAACAATTTCTTTATAACTAAAGTATGTAAATCTATGTCTATTGTTTTGTTTTTTGCAATGGTAGTTGTGAGTTGTCCAAAGAAATCGATACCAATGTAAGAGTGCTTGTGCAGGAAACCATCATTTTTTCCCAGTTCGAAACGATTAGATTTAATTATAGAGTCCAAAACATCATTTGAAAATTTACAATTTAGTTAATTTGTAACAATTATCTTTTACAAAAATCTCCGTCCGTTAAACATAACCACCAAAAAAAGGGAACACAAAAACAAATAATTCCATTTATATCATTCCACTTGAGCCATTCACAAATGGCCTCGGGAAAAATGGTTAAGCTCTTCGCGGGCTCTTGTTGTGATTTTAATCATGCAACCCTCCAGTAAAGTAGTGTTGTCAATGCCCTTTAAAATAAAGAATATTATAATGAGGATACGGCGTAATTATTGTTTTTTTTTTTACATCGAAATTGCATTTCGAAGAAGGGAATATTAACAGGTTATTTATAAAAGGCTACATTCGGTCTGGCCGACCATGTGACTATAATTTAAGTTAAAGTTCCATTGAAAATTAACGAATCCCGGGTTATAAATATTCTAATAAATTCTTGTTATATGACCACAATGGTATTTTTTACATTATTCCGGTCGATCATGACCAGAGCCACAATTCCAAATTCCGGGTCAACTGTCTTATATTTACGGCCTGTTTCTGTTTATATCCAATATACAGGTTGAGATGAAAAAACTGTAACCAACTTCAGACTGCTGTCATTTCTAAGCCGCTCATTTGACAGCTGTGAAAATTATTCCAGTGACAGCTCATTATATTGTTTACAAGCGTGCAAAAAAATGTTGGTGAGAATTTTCCAGAAAAAAGTTTTCGTGATGAAATTCAAGCGTGATAGTGTGATTTTTTTTATATCTGGCTAGTCGGAAATCTGAAAAAAAACTGCAACAAAGTCAAAAGCAATAAATTTTAATTTTTTTTAATTTTATTGAATGAAAGCAAAAAATGTTGGAAACAGCATACAATTGCAGAATAAGTTTAGATTTGTTCGAATTGGTCACCATGGGCGCGAAAAGTTGCTCTGCGCTATTTTGGCCCATTCCCGGCGAAGCGCTTGCTTGAGGTGATCGACGCTTTGTAATGCCAACCTTGCTTTCCAAAATACTCCAGACGTATTGGTGTTCAGAGATTTTGATGGCCATTGTACGCTGGAAATAAAGCGATGTAACCATTCTTGGGTGGCGTGTGCTGAGTGCGATGGTACTGAGTCCTGTCGGAATGTCCAAGGTCTGCGACCAAAATATTTTCGCGATAATATTCGTCATTAATTCTGATGCCACTGTCGATTAATACGAGCGGAGAGCGACCATCGGCTGTTATGGCGGCCCACACCATCACCATGGCCGGCGCTTGAGATCTGGTGGCTAACCAAAGGTGCACATATTCAGCTGACCACTTTCGGCCAAGCGAAACAACTCTTTAGCTCTTTTGAGTCTAATTTTTTTCTGTTGCGGCGTTAGTTCTTGCACTTTTTGGAATTTCAATGGCTTTACCCCGAGCCAATTTTTCAATATTTGCCGAATGGATATGTGACATGTGTAGCTCACGAGCCATTTTTCGGCCGCTGCGACGCGGTTTCGATCATGTCTCTTCTTTACTTTTCGAACCATTTATGCTGATGTTGCACTTCCTTGACGTCGGGCTACGCTACCAGTATCACGGTAACGAGCGATGGTACAAGACACAAAAGACTTATTCACATTTAAATGCTGGAGTGCTCTAACGATAGCCACTTGAAGTTTTCCAGACAAATATAAAGAAATCACACTATCACGATTCAATTCAATCACAAATAACTTTTTTCTGGAAAATTCTCAGCAAAATGCTTTTGTACGCTTGTAAACAATATAATGAGCTATCACTGGAATAATTTTAACAGCTGTGGTTTAGAAATGATAGCAATCTGAAGTTGGTTGCAGTTTTTTCATCTTACACTGTACTAGCAAGTGCCGTTACTTATTCAACGAAAAGTCCACCTTAAAATTTAAATTTCGTTTCACTAGTTCATTTTGGTACTCAAAATGCAAAATTTGTTCATGTTTTCCTTGGGCAAGAGTTCCAATGATTATCATTTATATCAAAAAATCTTCAATATCTTTCGTTTCAAAGTTTACCGAAGATTATATTAGTTAAACCCTTGAACAGTGGTCAACACCATATATAAATCCTTGCAACCAACAAGTTGTTTTTATATGGAAATTTTCAGAATTCCAACTCAATCCCAATTTATTACCATAATATCCCAGTTTTTTACCAAAATACAATTATACTACGCATGTTTAAAACCACCATCCTCTCTCCACCAACAGTGACCTCGATGCCAAATTTCAGAGTTCCTTTTCTATACAAAAGCCCAACGGCATATTTTGTTGCATTTTGAACTTTTCATACATTCATAGTACGAATTTCCAAAACCATTTCCTTCTCTCAACTACAGACACCATATCCATATCAAATTTTAGGATTTCAGTTCTATCCCTTCATCTAATACCAAATTTAGGAGCATTTAGTTCTTTTCGTATAGTTAAGGTACGTATTTTTAAAACAATCTCCATATCTCAACCTCAAATACCAATTTTGGTATTTCAGCTCTGTAATTTCTTACTTTACCAAATCTAGTACCATTTAGTACAATTATAGTACGCATATCCAAAACAGATCCTTCTCTCAATCACAGACACCAACAGTGACATCCATGTCAAATGTCAGTATCTCAACTCTATTCCTTCGCTCAATATCAAATTTAGTAATTTTGGTACAATTATAGTAGACATTTCCAAAACCACCAACATATTTTAATCCCAGATACCAAGAAAGACCAGCTATGAATTTTCGGGATTCCAGCTATATCCAATACACAATTTAGTTCCATTTGAATAATTATAGTACACATTTCCAAAGACACCTCCCTATCTTCACAACAACATTTCTAAACCACCGCCAAATCTCAAACACATATACACACATCAGTAGTCTTAATATCAAATCAGTACTTTTCGAAACAACCTCCAAATGTCGGGGTTATACATGAACATCGACCCTTATAGCAAATTTCATCCTACCAATATCAAATTTGGGTATTCCAGCCTTTTACCTTCACCAATTTCCAAATTTAGTAATTTTCGTACAAATGTAGGACATATTTTTAAACCACCGCCAAATCTCCAACAAACATACCGTCAGTAATCTAAATATTAAATTTTAGATTTTTATCTTTATCCGTTCGCACACTACCAAATATAGTACTATTCAGTACTTTTCGTACAATTGTAGTACATATTTTTGAAACCACCTCCATATGTCCTCTAAACATTAACAGCGACCCTAATACCAAATTTTAGATTTCAAGCACTATCTGTTCACTCCATACCAAATTGTACCAAATGTAGTACCCTTCAGGACATTTCGTGCACATGTAGTACACAAATATAACATTTCAAAATTTCATAATCAATATATATACACCTTGTTGGATCTAAAATGTATATTTCGAGGTGTTACAAACGGAATGGCAAACTCAATACACCCTCCAACTATGGTGGAGAGAATAAAAAAGAATATTGAAATATGCCAAATATCGGGAGGTGTCTTTATATTTAGTCTATACCATAAATAAAACATATACGGATAGTTCTTTGAAAAGATATTTACTGTCCGATGAAACATAATCCAGCGAATTTTATTCGGTTGAAAAATATGACTCCTTTTCCATACTAAGAGGGGTTACTATATATATTTTTGTTGATCAAGAATATACATACTTTGTCGGGTTTATAAAGCTTATTTCGGGGAGTTATAAAAGGAATGATAAACGTAGTATATCCTCCATAGGTATAACATGTAAAAACACTAAATTCAGCCGTGCCGAACTTTTAATATCCTCCACCTCAGGGTAAAGAAAACATTAGAACCCATAATAACCCACAAATACCAATTTTCAAACATACTCGTGGGAAAGTCATCAAGATACCGAATATCGGGAGGTTGCGCTATATGGGGCTATACAAAAATGTGGACCTATACATATAATGTTTCCCCAACGGAGCTAGAACCCGTTAGGACCCACAAATACCCATTTTTAGATAAATACGCAAAGAAATGTGGCAAAATCATCATACCGAGTATCGGGAGGCACACCAAAACGTGAACCGTCGTCGTAACATCGACTTAGAATTTTATGCTGAATATTTAGGGATATTACAAATGGAATGACAAAGTTAATATATCCTCCTTTCCAAGGTGGAGGGTATAAAAGTATTTGTATAGTACGAATCAATAATTAGTCCATTTGTGCAGTACAAGATTTTGAAAGAAAATAGAATCATTCTTGAATAAAATCGCTTTATTGACAACACTGTC
The DNA here is from genome assembly GCF_030504385.1 of Musca domestica. Taxonomy (NCBI): domain Eukaryota; kingdom Metazoa; phylum Arthropoda; class Insecta; order Diptera; family Muscidae; genus Musca; species Musca domestica. The sequence continues at coordinate 19,356,992 of NW_026712328.1, read as the reverse complement.
AAACTAAACCATAGAAACAAGCTTCCAGTGATATCTAATGAATGCCGGTCGGTCCACCGTCCTTATTGTTTTTTTTTCTTTCCACTATAATTCAAAACTCTTAACAGCCTAAAGGGTTCTAAGATTTCTTAAGTATTGTAATTGCTCTTGATGTTGTTGTTAGTGTTGGTTGCCGACTTCTTAGCAACAACAATCCATACACTTAAACAATTTTCTATGCGCGTTTCTATCGGTGGTCGTTCGGCATAATTATCTTCATATTAATGAGACAAAGTGAAAATTTTGTTAAACATTTTCCATCAAAACATCACTTTAGGCCAAATTTTTGAACATAATATGACAGTTAATAATATTTTTCCTTCCCTCTACTACTCTGTGCTCGTTGCGATGTGGTACTGGTTGTTGTTGTTGTTTTATTCTTCTATTCGGTTGAGTCAATGATAAATGGTAAACGTTTTTCGAAATTGTTCAGTTTTGAACCATATTTAATTTTGTGACTGATATTTCTTATGAAGTCTGAACGAAAGTCCGTCCACTCAATCGTTGTGGTTGGAGATTCTCATTGTTGTTGCTGCTGCTGACCTGTCGCTCGAAATACAAACCAAGATGGTTGTTTGACGGTTAACTTGGGTGACCGTTCGAGTGTAAATTGTCTGTAAATACTTGTGTTTATCGTTAATTATAAATCATTAGTTTTAAGGCTGATGTTGAGACTGATGCTGAAGCTGCTGCTGTTGTTTGTGTTGCTGTTGCTATTGTCGTTGTTATTGCTCAGCAGCAGTTGTGACCAACTACCGAAAAAAGTATTGATTTCAGTGTTTTTGTCGTTTGGGTTTTACGACGAATTTCAGTCCATTTCAAATAGAATAACAAAATACCGGGGTAAAAGTCAATGTATCCCTTAATTATGCATAAATTCAAGAAAACAAAACTACAATGATAGATGATGTTCGAAAATGAAAAACAAAACTACTACAACAAAATACCAAAAATCTACGAAATAGAAGTCGTGAATTTGGACGCATAAGTCCCCTTTCTTAGGTTTTGTTATATTGGCCCATGTTATCCGCATATTAAACATAAACGTTTGCTGTTAATTCCATTTAAGTAGTTTGACTTCAAATTTGTTTAATTTGCAAAAGTGAAGCGAACTTCGAAAATACCATTTTGCCAATTCTGAAAAATGATTTTTTTTGCAAAGCTGTCCGCATTTATGATAATAACCTGTAATTTGCAGAAAAAGGTACGCAAAAATTAACTGTGGCAATAACCAACGGGCAAAACCGAAAACTGACTAACTGACAGGCGTTTATCAATGAATGAAATTTGGTGAAAATTAGCGTGTGTACTGGGAAGTGCATGATGATTAAACAACGTCTGTGACAGGTATTGATTTTATTATTAATCGAAAAAATATGATTACACGCAACTTGTGGAGGCCTCAGGTGCATGCAAACTCAAATTAAAGGTGCTAAGTGGAAAATGAGTATGTGATTGTTAAACCGTTTAAAAGCTATTCATCATCCAGTTGACAATAATACGGTATTATTGATTTCAAATTTGATTTTATTTTCTTCGTTTTGCATAAGCAAGTCATAATCCCCTTAAAAAGCTAATTTGGGTATTCAGATATATTAAATTTTAATGCTACTTTTATAGTGGAATTTGCACCATTCTTACGACAGTTTCCACACTTTTCTATAGAAAATTTGATTTTTTTCCGTCAGAAGTTTTCTAAGGTTCAAATTCCTCCTTATATGGGATCATCAAATTACGAGACCGAGGGGCCACCGCCTGAAGCGCATATACACTAAGAACGGACCCTAAACCCGCCATGTTTATTTATATTCGATTTAAAATATTAGCTGCAGAAAACATTTGCAGGCATACAAGGGGAGATGAAAAAACTGCAACCAACTTCAGACTGCTGTCATTTCTAAGCCACTCGCCTGATAGCTGTTAAAATTATTCCAGTGACAACTCAAGCGTACAAAAGCATTTTGGTGAGAATTTTCCAGAAAAAAAGTTTTTCGTGATGGAATTCAAGCGTGATAGAGTGATTTCTTTATATTTGGCTGGAAAACCACAAGTGGCTGTCGTTAGAGCACTCCAGCAAATGTGAATAAATCTTTTGTGTCTCCTACCATCACTCGTTACTGCGATACTGGTTCTACCAGTAGTAGGTAGTTGATGAAAGAAAACAGCAACATCAGCAGAAATGGTTCGAAAAGTAAAGAAGCGACTTGATCGAAACCCGCATCTCAGTGGCCGAAAAATGACTCGAGAACTGAACATATCGCAATATTCTATTCGGCAAATATTGAAAAATGAGCTCGGGGTAAAGCCATGAAAATTCCAAAAATAAAAACTTAGAACTTATGCCGCAACGGAAAGAAAATAGACCCAAAAGAGCTAAAAAGTTGCTTCGCTTGGCCGAAAGTGGTGAACTGCCGAATTTGGTTTTCTCGATGAGAAAACATTCGTTGTTCAGCAGTTTAAACAAACAAAATGATCGTGTTTATTTGCCAAAGAGGTCAGCTGAAAATGTGCACCCTCGGCAGGCCACCAGAACTCAAGCGCCGGCCATGGTGATGGTGTGGGCCGCCATAACAGCCGATGGTCGCTCTTCGCTCATATTAATCGACGTGGCATGGAGTGGATATCGGCACATCCCAACGAATTCATCACTAAAGTAAGTACTTCAAATTTGGTGAAAAACGTTTCAGATATACGGCTATGTCTCCCATATGTATGATTCATTCGATTTGGGACTTAAGTCCTTTCATTCGAAATAACCACTCCACAACAATGATATTTGAAACCAGATACCATATATACCCCAGAAATATCTCTGCCAAATTTAATCGAGATCGGTTAGATATGGATATAGCTCCACAAATGGTTGATATCAGCCCAAATGGTGTGGACTTTTCCACATACGACCGAAGCAAAAACTTCAAAGTTGGTGAAAATCGGTTCAGATATATCTATAGCTCCCATATATTTCCGATTTAGGGTTTAAAAACCTAACGTTCGTGATATACACTCCACAACAATGATATTTCGTACCGGATATCTGATACAGCTCAGAGAAATATCTTCCGAATTTCATCGAGGTCGATTCAGATTTGGATGTAGCTTCCATATATGTGATATCAGGTCAAATTGGATTGGATTTTGGCACATTCAACTGAAGCAAAAATGAGATTTGTTGAAACTTGATTAATTTTTCAATATAATTCTTCTCGAAGTCATATTATGCAATGTTATTTGGTACGAGAGGTACAAATGCATTTGTCAAATTTGATGGAAACCGATACAATGTTGGAATTACATTCCGCATATTATTTTCTTCTGATTCTAAATTATAACTGCTGCAAAACTATGATACGCATTCAAAAAAGGTTAATGATTGGTATGATCTACTTCAATAAAATCCCAATATTGAATAATATTAATGTGCATAGTGGTGTAGGGTATAATAAAGTTGACCCCGTTAGACTTTTGACCTTCCTTTTCTGGTCTTATTTTTATTTCATTATTGAAATCATATGACATAGTCCTGCAAAAGTTTTTGGCAAAACCGCGAGGTCACCCACATCTTCTTTGCCCTCCTCTATGATATTTCCTGTATCTCCGATATTTGGCAATATTCGTCTACGAAATCAGCAAAAGTTTTGAAATCAAATGAAAATAGAAAGCAATCACATTTTAGTAAACTGCTTCTATTTATAAAAGGGACAAAACCGACTGATACTTGGGTATTTTTTCCGCCACACAATTGTTTTTCCAATTAGCTTCTGTTATTAATGTATTCACATCAATCGCATCTACGATTGGCATTTGTTGACAAACTTAACAACGCACAGTCAATCACACTTGTCAACGTGTCATTTTGCAAAATTTACATAAGGACATCCCCAACACATTCGATCAAAAACATCCCCTTCAAGATCAGCTTGTTAGCGCTTCTTCCCCACAAGTGCATGACATGTTGGGATACGCACCATATAACCTCAGTGGAGGGGATAAGAGATAGATGTGATACCTTAAAATTAAACATAGGTAGCTTTAGAAACAGAGGGGAGGTTGTGAGCCGATATGTTGTTTTTACGAAATTTCCCTATAAATTCATATAAAATATTTTAGTTTTTTTAAATAATTAACATTTTCAATCAAGAACTCCATTTAAAATTATATATTTCTCAGCAACACACTTTTGTTATTATCATTTTGTGATATTACTAAAACGAATTCTTAAAGCGCCAGTCAATAATCTGCATGATAGTAAATTTGACAGTGGCTCACAGACACATGGTTTCTAATTCATAAAAACTTATACCCGTGATCTAGAGGGATATGTGAACTTAAAAAATATATATACCTGTTGAACTAGCCAAATTTGTGTGTTATTTACTTTTTTATGTTTTTTTATGAAAACTTTTTAGAAAAAACTATTGGAATTACAAAATATGAAAGATGCTGCAATACTGCTAGATCTGTTTTTGCAGAAATGAGAGACATCGTCTTTGTCGCATGTTTTGTTCTAATATGATACTTATATATTTATATGTGTACTATAATGCCAATTTTTAACCTATAATTATAGCCTTGATTCACTGTCTCATTCGCACAACAATAATAGCAATACCAACAATGAACATCGCAGTGTCGTCAACAGCATAATGTGCCACACAGCCAACACCACACCGGGTGTACGAAGACCAAACACAAATCCATTAATCAAAGTTGTGCAGCAAGTGAACTTCCTTTGCCGCTTGACAGTCGCAACTGATTGCAAGAGTGAGTTTGAATTGGGATTTTGTTTTACTTCTTCTGGTTCTTATGCTCTTTTGCGTCCACATTGTAACAGCGACATCCGAGGCCACCCCATAAGTTGTACAAGGCAGACATGTTGAATTTTTTTCTGGGTTCTTAGTGTCGTTTTTTTTTTTTTTGTTTTTTTATTTTTCACATTCTTTTTGGTTGAATTTTCCAAAGAAAAACAACCTAAAAACACATACACACCAAAAACAACTACCAACATTAACTGTCATGTCAATCATTTGACCAATGTTTCTTTTTATAAGAATTTTATTATTTGTATATCAAGTTATTGGTTCTTTTCTATTGGCGTTAGAATTCGGTATGGTGTGCACTTCGACTCCTTTTTCAATACAATCGAAAGTCTGTCAGGCATTAAAATTAAATTGTTACAAGGTGGAATATTACGTTCTGGTTTAGTTTAGCGTAGACTTACTCTAAAAAAGTATAGCGAATGACGAATTTTCACTGGATAAGTTTATGTATGAAGAAAAAAGTGGTAGACGTCAGAGCAATGTTGTTTTTGAAGGTTTTGTTCAAAAATATTTTTGGAGACTATTAGTCAGCTTTAGATAGTCCCATATGTTCAACGTATGGACCGTACTATCAACTTATGTGTTTTTTTTTTTTTTTCAGATAGCTTTTCTATAGCTCTTAAACAATCACTCTGTACATAGAATCAGTTTTTAATTCAATTTATGCACGACCCCTATTGAAATTGATGATGACCGCTTCAAATAGCCATTCGCCCAATTTCATGTTTACTGTGCACCAAATGCTTAATATAAGTAAAATAAGATGGATTTTGGATTTACCACTGAATAGTAGAAGCTGAGGCAAAATCTGTTAAGATCTTTAGTAACGAATTATGTGGTAGCGAAACGGAATAGATGATTTCGAAATAATTTAACGCGGTCACACTAAAGTTAAATGATCATTACTTTTTCAAAATCGCTAAAAAATCACGAAAAAAGAAATTTAATTGCAAGAATTGTCAAATCGGAAAAAAACGAAAAAAAATTTCAATGGAATCGAATTTTAAAATAATATTACATTCTATTGACAAACTTTGTAAGGATCTTTAAACATTTGATGTACAAAATCAGCGAACAAGTTGAAGATTTTTTCAATTTGTTATTCTTTTTTTGTTTTGTATTATCATACTGAATTCAGTGGATTTTTTGTGAACAAAACAAAGAATAATTTTTCACTATATAAAATTTTTCACCCAAAAAAATGAAATAAGTGCGAAATACGATGTTAACTGGCATCTACCTTTTCAACTCCAGAACCGATATCGTGATTCAGCTGGAAGACATTTAAACAAACAAAAATTACCGAAAAAACCTAATGGGGCTTATTTCAAAGCATGGACCTACTTTTTTCATGTGACAATAATCCGTCCAATGAGAGCTCAAAATGCAAAATTCTTTGGGAGTACAATCAGTAAAATACTAAATATAAAGGGTGGAAAATAGTAGAGCGAATGGGACTCTTAGTAAGAAAAGGATTTCTATCCTTCCAGAAATTCTTCCCAAACATTCAGGATACCTTCAATCGTTTTGCAGGTCACGATATCGATCATAACTCACGGATAAGAGTACAACCCGATTTCATATTTATATAACCATCGTATGATTTAAGCTATTTTTGGGGTCTTGGGCACTTTTTCATTTTTTTGGCCCTTATTTGGCATATTTGTTTCTAAGGGGGTAGAGAACCTCTTCGCATAAAATTTGAAATTTTTGGAATAGGGCCCATATTGGTCTTGAACACATTCATCAACTGATTTGGCTAAAAAATTGTGTATATGCTACCTTGGGGTAGGAAACCATCATACAGATAATTGCCCCATACGAATTTATTTAAGTAAAGTCCCCACATTGGAGTATCCCCAAGTCCACTTTTACATCTAATGTGTGGTCAGAAAAGAAAATTTTGTATTCTATTGAATTTGTAACCCCCAAGAGAATATTGGTTGGGAAGGTAGATTTGGGATGTACATCTATATGAAATAACATGAACAAATTACATATATAAGAAAGTAGCACGGGACCGAATATTTGTTGAATCGTCATTGAATTATACTATGATGAAAAAAAATGGACTTTATGGGGTCTCCAACTTACAATTTAAATGGCAAATAAAATTAATTCCCATCTTACGGTAATGGGTGTAACATAGTAATTATATTTGACTATTCTGAAATCATTCTGCCCTCAATTTAGAGATGAAAAAAACTATTTTTACTTATTAAAATCACGCGAATTTTTTTAAGTTTGACATGCTATGTTGTTCTGCTACATTTTTGATTTGGCCTCTATTTGTCATCTTGGATTATAAGAGATAGAAGAAAGTTTTCAATGCAGGTCGATGTTTCGGTGTAGTACCCATATAATATAAAGATACCTCCTGATTTTACCATATTTCAAAGGATTTGGCTAAAAATGTGTATTTGGGGGGTGAAAATCTTACACAAAAATGGCAACAAATCTACGGACAAACAGACCGACACGGTTAGGGGGACTTATGAGGACTCTAATGACTCTATACTTTTTAATGGATTTGTATAGCACATATATATATATATATATATATATATATATATATATATATATATATATATATATATTTATATATATATATATATATATATATATATATATATATATATAGTATATATATATATATATATATATATATATATATATATATATATATATATATATATATATATATATATATATATATATATATATATATATATATATATATATATAATCAATTGATTTAGCTGTACCAAAAGATGGACGTTAGAGGCCCAATAAAGTACAAACGAAAATTTTGAGTGACACGTGAATAATACCTCAATTAATTACAGCTAAATCTATTGATTATTCTTAAGCATATTGTGATCAATGTACATTCCTATGCCTGTCATTCTGTATGCTTTGAGCCGAAATTAAGATATGATCACAATACAAATTTAATGTGTAGATATCAAATTTGGAACCAATTCTGTATTATGTCTACATTTAAATACATATAAAGGCATCTGAAGTTAAATCACTCTAATTATTTTAACCGACTCACTTGTCAGTCTCCATAGGCGAACTTCCAGACATTTCCATTGGAAAATGTGGCTAAAATCATCAAAATACCGAATATAGAGGGGTACCGTTAAATGGAGGATATACGATATCGTGGGCCTAAATAAAATTCTTATAGCTTAGACAATTAAATGGTACCTCCGAGATTAAACAGGTTCTCAATAGATATGACCCCATCCTGTATTTTCGACATGTAGCAGTTTTGGACATAATTTCCACCCAAATTTCCTTATTTCGCCATGTGTGATTGGGTGTGATTTCGGTCCATAAAAAGAAAAGGAAAAAAATCCAATTCAATATCCATTAAATACCCTCCACAATTTAAAAAAAAAAATATATTTTTTCAAACAACAAATTTGAAACAATTCCGATGGAAAATGTTGCTAGGATCGTGAAAACACCGAATATCGGTTTGTACCGTTATGTGGAAACCGTGTACTAACATGGACAAAGTTGTAACAACGGTCGTAAAACCCATTATAAACAACAAATACTGAATTTGAAACAAATCCGAAATATGTGGCCTAAATTGTAAAAATGCCGAATATTTGGAGGTACCGTTATGTGATCGCTATAGGAAATCGTATACCTATATTTACAATTTTCCGACATCAGATAACGAATCCTTTACCAATTCCTTACACCAAACACTTCCGTGAAAAATATGGTCAAATCATCAATATACCGAATATCTGCAGGTACCGTTATATGGGCGCTACAGAAAAACGTATATATTTACAATGTTCTGCTAGCAGATGTGGAACCCGTTACTATATTTGAAAGAATTCTGTGAAAAAAATGGGGCTAAAATCATCAAAATGCCGAATATCGAGAGGTACCGTTATATGGATGCTATAAGAAAACGTGGACCGATATATCTACAAACCATCCTAGGCACAATAAAAACTATTGTGCTAAATTCAAACCTCTACGTATGACAGACAGACTGACATCGTTAAATAGACTTAGAATTTAATGCTGGTCGTGAATATAAATATATACTTTATGGGCTCTGCGGTGAATATTTAGAGGTGTTACAAACGGAACGACAAATTTAATATACCTTTCTTCCATGGCGCAGGATATAATAATGGCGGCTTTCATTGCTTTCCTATAGCTATAATTTTTATCTGAAGTGGCGACATTTTATATTTTAAATAATTTTAAATACCCATATACCATCATCTTAATAAATTGAAAAACGCAGCTTTGCAAAGTTTTATTTTAGGACTACATTTACTGAGCATCCAGTATCTATTATTTGGCTAACCCATTTATTCCCAGCAATATAAGCAAAAATTTATTAATTTATTAATTTAGAAATTAAATAATCTAATCTTGAATATGTTCGTATGGCACAATTAAATTTCGTTCAGAGTAAATGTTTTTGTTTTTTTTTTCATAAGTAAAATTTAATTGTAAATCCATGAAGTTAGGCCAGTATGGACGTGTGTGCATGATACAGCACACAGTATCAATGACGTTGTCGTCATGAGACTCTATTTAAACTGCTATTAACTGAGTGTAAGTGTGGTTACGGACGGATGTCTCTGGTCGTAGTTTACTGAGTAAAAAGTTCAATGAATATTATTGAAAAGAAATTAATGAACTTTGAAAGCAACAGTGGTACAAGCAAATTCATATAGATCATTAACGTTTAGTGATCCTTCTAAACCATTTTGCATATGTATTTAATTGAACCTATGTGATAGGTTCCGAATATAAATATGTCATAAATATATACACAATTTTTTGATTCTTTCCAAGTATAGACTTATTTATTATCCCCAGCTTGTAGAATTATGCGTTGGTTTTGAACAAATGGTCAAAATAAATTATTAGCTTCTAGAATTTATTTTACTTAGAGTTAACAAAAACATTTTAAATGTAATTTCAAAGTACATAGGTCGTGCGATTTTCCAACTTAATTATCATTTCTATTAACAACAATTAACAACTTTATTTTAAATAGTTAACCGACACTGTTCAAATTAATTACTCTAATCATAAGTGGATCAAAACAGCATTTAATGCCACACAAAAAAAATGGAAAACAAGACCACAAAAAAGTATAAACTAATGGAATGAAAGACTATTAATTATAGTCGTAATTGCAGACAGAGCAAATAAAAATCTTAGCGCCAAAATAACACTTAAACTAATTGAATACAAAAGTGAATTGTTGAAATGAAAAAAAAGAAACGAACACAGTTACGTTCTTCCTCCTCTCAAATGTGTTGACGAAAAATTGGGTATGGCACACTTTGAGCTCTTTTCGGCTATTAAAAATTGTTGCATGTCATTTTGTATCTCTCAATGGAATATGCCGACGACCATATACCTACTTAGCTAACCTATAATGGACAATATTTCATGTTTAAACACATATTAGGAAAATGTTGTCTATATCATGAAAAATGTATAACAAAGCAAAGCCAATAATGACGATGGTGATGACAACAACATCAACAACGATGTGCCGCCACCGATACAAGTAGCAACAACAGCAGCAGCAATATCAATAATTTTCTATTGTTTGTAATATTTAACGCAATAACAACAATTATTAACCGATATTGCAAGTCAGCATAATGTCTGCACCAACTAAGTGGCGCGTCCGCGTCAGACATCCTCATCCCTTTTGGGAATTACACTTAGCAAAATAATCGTAATTGTATTTATTTTGAGTAGAAAAATTGATGAGTGGAAGAAAGCATTCTTAAAATTAAATCAAGGCAATTTTTTTTGAAATAATGGTATAATTTACAACATTGAAATTGTTTTTTTTTTTTTTTTTCAAAAATATGTTAAATGAGAGTTTGGTAATAAATATATTTAAGATTTTATCAGAATGTCAAAATATTGCGCCTCTGAATAAAGTTCTTTTAGTCTACGATTCGAGTTTTTAAAAATCGCAAAACATTGGACGTTTGGCAGCAAATTCTGAAAAAATTCAGTTATAAACATGTAAGCAAAGGCTATAGTCGTGCGGGCCAACAGTGTGAAACCCTACAACACTACAATATGTTAACAGCCCCATTATGTCCAAATCCATTTTGAAAGATTACGCTTTTGAAATTATGTCATTGAGCATTGCCCTTAGCTTTTTGATCAGGGTTATTTCCCAATATTTACGCACTCCGTTCTGTTGTTAGTTGTTGTGGTTCATATTACAGCGAAGTATAATTGCGCTATATATATCCGATATATTTACTATCGGCATCTACGTAACGGTCAGGATTGACCTTTTCGTCTATTTGTGATTTCGCGGGGATTAAAATGTTCGCGGTTTAATGTAAAATGTGACTTTTATTTAACACAAATTTTATGGTATATTTCACCCATTAAATATTACCCGATGACAATCAAAATTGGAAGGCTTCTGCACAGCAGTAAGCTCTAGGCCCATGCTAACTTTCGCGTCGATTGGTGTATAATTGCGACCTGCAAATTAGGAAATTTTTAGTTTTTGGCCCATTTCCCCTAAATATTATGCGATCATCTTCAAATGCAATAGGCTTCTATTCTGACAATAACCCCACCTCCATTTTGGATTTCCTTGGGATCAGGCCATAAATGCGACCTGTAGCGTGATTACCCATCAACATAGACAGACGGACACACGGATGGAGGTAAATGGCTGGATCGACTGTGTTCTGCGAGATAGGAACATCCATATATACTTTCCTATGTGGGAAACCAATATTTCGAGATGTTACATAATTTTTGGCTCAATCAAACTTATAATACCCGAACACATAGTGTTGCAGGGTATAATGAAATGACACAACACTTTTATTAACATTACATATTTATAATGCTTTGAAAAAAGAGTCAAAGGTGAAATTAGTGATCTTACCACTCTTACAGTGATAGCTTAGCTTTAAATCAATATATGTTCTTTCCAGTTTGAAAATTAAAGCATTACTTATATGCCTTACTAATAGCAAATTGAAGAAAGAATTTTGATATTTGGAAAAGTTGTATATTGAGGAATTGGTGTATTATGCTAAAAGCGTATCACATCTTTGGAAACTTTATCGTAAATTAGAGTGTTGTAGGGTATAACATGATAGGCTTCGCCCGATTGTAGCTTTAGCTTTTTTAATTATTTTCTAATAAAAAAAAAAATAAAAATGGGAAATTTGTGAAACACAAATTTTGAAAAGTCAGATGTAGTTTTTCAAGTTTTTTTTAGCAGTATTTTTTTTTTCAAATTTTGGTATCCGAAACTTGGCTATATACATATTACTATAATAAATACAAGGTTTATCCTAAAAAGGTGGAAGCATAAAAGGAAGGCCGACTTAAACTTAATAATGTAAATCCATCAAACAACTATTTTTATCTGAATCAAAAGGTAGGGGGAACGAATGAATAAATAAAGCTACAAACTGTATGTTGGTCTACATTTTTCAGAAATTATAATAAGATTTTAAATTGTGATTATATTAAAATTTATAAAAATGAAAAATAAAAGTTCTGAATTTTGTATGTCTAGAAAGACATGCAGTTGTTTTGTTAAAGCAAACACGTTTATTTCTTCTTGGAGGAAACATAAGCTATTTTCCGGGTTTTATTATTTATTTGCATTTCACGAGAAAATTCATAGAATTAACAAGTAAATAGGAAAGAGGAATAGGTAGGTATAGTCTTGAAAATCAGTAGAAATATAAAACTATATATATTTTTTACAAATTTTCAGGATTATATTCCTATTTTCTATTTACTTTCAAAACTGATGTTTCTACGTTATTAATTGTTAGTGCTCAGACAAGATTTATATTTTAGCTTTATAAAAATGGTAATTTATTTTCTTAGTGTAAAAATGTAAAAAAACGATTTTCGCTTGCATATAACAATAATAACAAAAGCCAAGCAAACCGCACAGTGGCAAGCACAAATTTAATTCCTTTGAATGGGATGTATGTATCCAAATAAAAACAACGACCACGACCTTTCAATAGTCCGCACGGCATTCCTGAACAAATTAATAAAAAAAAAATTCCAATCAATAAATCGAAGCACAAAATTTAATTTACAATGGCAGTGAATTGAATTGAAACCATGGACTGGACTTTTAATTTGATATGGATTTCGTGATTCCTTGCTTTTTTCCAAAATACCAACAAAAATCCATAAACGATCGATTTTCTTCACTTTAAATAAAAAAAAAACAAAAAAGAAACAAATTTTGAACCTTTAACTTTTGTGCGTTGCTTTGTTGCATTTGTGTAACACAAAAGCAATGAAACCCCGTTGCTGCCGAATGAGAAAAAGCAAACAAATGTTTGAGTTTTTCTTTTTTTTGGTAAGGCAGATGGCGATGTGGTTATCATAAAGAGGCGGTCTTATGTCAAACATGATGACGTTACAGGCAAAAGCAAGTCATGCGCCATTCGCATTATTTTTGTGTGCGAAAGGGAAGTAATATTTATAACTATCTCTTTCTATCAGATAATCTTTTACAATTTGAATTGCATGACAGTGTTGTCTATGAAATTGCACCAGGTATTTCGGTGATCTCGAAATTGTGGATGTGTGTTATGACCGTGGTGTGCAAGTGTCTGAAAATTACTATTCAATACTTGATTGAAAATTCCAGGACTGGAAATTTTTCCCTGTACATTTTCAAAACAAAAATCCAGAGATCTTCAAACTATTTCAAACTTTAATTGTTGATCGTTTTAAAAATCGAAAACGTTTAAACATATTTAATATTTGCTGTTCTTTCATAAAAGCGTGGTTCCAAAATATCAAAACATTTTAGCGGAATTTTAACAAACACCATTGAATGGCATTTTCTTGCTTTGAAATTGTCGTTAATGTCCTAATTAAAATTAAGTTTTCACGTATTCACATTTGAGGTATGCTCCTCTAATGTTTTGTTTGCGATGATCCTACAGTCAAGTTATTTTTTGAAATATGTACCCATAAAATTGATCAAGGTGTATTCATGGTACAATAAGGAGGTAGAACAGCTTCGTAGTACTACAGAAATACAGCCCTGAGGCTATGCCCGCTTCCTGTCAAAATTATGCAAAATTATAGGCAGCAAGTTTTTTTTTTCATTTATTTGATATTTTTTGTTAATTTCTAAATTGAGTCAAATAGTGCGAAATATGAATGAAATGCTTGGATGCCTCAAAAATATGATCCTAAATGTTCAATCTTTCAATTCCATGGCAAATCTGGTTAATATCATTAATGCGCGCCCCGCAATTTAAGTTTTTTCCAATCATTGATTCTGAAAATATTTTGTTTTTATTTTCTAAACAACAAATACATATACGACAAAAATGACAGAAGTCGGGCACACTTAGAAAAAATATATAAATTTATAAATGGTTTTAACTTTTTTCATTTTTGTTTGTGAAAATAATCGAATTGCTTTAAACTTTAAACTTTTAAATTTCTAATTTATTTATTTTATTTTTTTTTTTTTTTTTGTTATTTTGGTTAGAATTATGGGGAAATGATGGAGCGTTTGCAACTGCCCTCCTGCAATTTGAGGTGAGGCTCCTATTTGAAAAACAATGCATAGGACTTTAGCCAGGCAAAATTTGATGAATCGTTGCCTGTTTCTGATTGCGTTGTTGCACTGGCTGTCGAGACTGAGAACCCACAATAGTTGCGTGAAACCAACCTTGTTTTTTATCCCTTAAACTTAATTTAATCATTCCGCTTGTATCTGCTAGAAATAAACGTTTTAGATCTCAGAAAACCGATTTAGCCGTTCGACAGTCTTTTCATCCATGGACATGACTTAAGCATCCAAACGGAATAAAGTGGTGTTAATAGGGAGAATGTGCTCATATTGGAAAATACATCCTTGTAATCGGTACCTCCCGATATCCGGTTGTTTGGTGATTTCAGACGCCATTGTTTCAAAATTGGTTCAAAATATATTTTCCTTAGAAAAAAATTGTCTATACAGATATACGTCTTTGTATACCCCTCAAATACCGATGCATCCCGATATTGCCGATTACCCTCTGCATACAACCCGGTGTATATGCCCTTTGTGAAGGTATTACCAGAAAAAGTAGACATACTATAATATGAGATACATAGAATAGAAAATAGGACATTGATTTTTCACTTTCCGAGAGTTATTATAAACGTGGAACTTTTATAAGGAAGGTATACAGACGAGTGGACTGGCATATCGCCCATTTTCCCACCAGACCTAAATCTGATATAAAAATTACGATGTGTAAGATTTGGACTATATCGGGTACACGCTTCGCTCCCTATTAAATTTTATCATTTTTGTTAAAACTATTGTATAAGGATACAAGAAGAAGTGGGCATATATAGCCTATCTCCTGCTTTATTTAATTTTGAGAGAAATGTACCAACTCAGGATATCCATTCGTGCACTCTATCAACGGACGGGTACCATTTGATTGACTCCGCAATTACTAAGGGTCTCGATCATGTAGACTATTAAAATTAATGCGTTTGAAATTGCGGATGTTTTGCAAATGTTTAAAATTGTTTTGTTTTTATACCCTACAACACTATGTGTTGGGGGTATTATAAGTTTGATTGGGCCAAAAATTATATAACACCTCGAAATATTGGTTTCCCACATAGGAAAGTATATATGGATCTTCCTATCTCGCCGAGATGAGTCGATCTAGCTATGTATGTCCGTCCGTCCGTCTGTCCATGTTAATTTGTAATCAAGCTACAGGTCGCAATTATGAACCGATCCTCACGAAATTGAAAATGGAGGTGGGGTTATGGTCAGAATAGAACCCTATTGTTTTTAGATATGATCGCAAGATATTTAGGGGTTAAAATGGACCAAAAACAGAAAAAAATCCTGATTTTGCAGTTGCGCTATAGGCCACAATTATGAACTAATCGACGCGACTACTTGTTTATTTTTCAATTTGAAATTATTTGTCAAAATGAATTTTAAGTTTCTATAACAACAACGTAGTTCTTGTAAAACGTTAGATGTTGTAGCTGATGTATAAATACACCATTTATAACTACACAGATGAGTAGATCATAATTATTATAATTTTTTATTACATATTGTTCTTTATGTTTGCATTCATCCGCAAATATTTTTGATGCTTAAAATCGCTTCCCGGTTGAATCAAAAATTGATGCAACATATGTACAAGAATAATTATTACAAAAATTTCTATTAGTGATCGTTAATATGGGCAATTGCAAAAAAAAAAATCGGCGAAAAACAAAGATAAAGCTTCTGAAAGATTATATGACAATACTTCAAGGGCCAACATCAAAAACATACATATGCATCGGAAAATAAACATGCAAAAAACAGTTAAGTTCGGCCAGGTCGATTTTTTAATACCCTCCACCATTTGGTAACAACTTATAAAATGGAAACAATTCCGTTGAAAATTGCCATTATGATGTGAAAAATTTCGAATATCAGGTGTTACAGTTATTTGGGGCTATACACATAAAAATACCGAATTTTGGTACCGATATATGGAAAAAGGGCGAGGGGAGGAATTGTGACTAAAACACCAAAAAAAACTTAAATCTGTCGGTACTAAAACGTGGATCTTATAGCACATTTGCAGTACAAAATGTCCTGCAGACCTAAAACACATCTGAGTAAAATTTTAATGCTTTCTTTAAAAGCTTTTCTCAACTTATCTACCCAACTACATTCAATTTTATTCTAAAAGGAACATTTCGAGGTGTTACAAACGGAATGATAATCTTAATATCCCCTCCATATTATGGTGGAGATTGTACAAATATTGGTTTCAGATCTATGAGGTATGTCCGAACGGAAGAACATTATAATGATAACATCCGACCCTTAAATTAGAATTTACATTTTTAATCCCTAATACAAGAAAAGTAAAGAATTAACCTAGACTGAAAGAAAAATATACCAGTATATCATTTTTATCCTTGATATACACATTTTGTGCAATATATCCATTTACCTAAGATATGTTTTAAATTCATCAGTTAATATTAAATTTCATCTTGAAATGCTTTTCTCAACTTTTATACCCAACCACATACAATTTTATTATTTGGTTGGCCATAAGATTACTTATCGTTGCCATAAAAACTGTTTTTTTTTTTTATATTTTAAAAAATCTCAAACGGAGTAACATTTTCAAATTATTTTGAAACAATACATTCACTGATTTCCATTATATCTAGGAATTCTAGACATTTATTATAATTTGCTGAAGCAAAACAGATTGTTTACACTTTTGCCAAAATTCTCAAAACTAGCCTAAATTTGGCAAAATCAAGGTTAATAGCTATAAAATGCAACACCTTCATGCAGCATTGCAAACGCCCACACACTTAATTTTTTGCACACTGCAACACTTTCGTACAAAAGTGTTAACGCCTATCCATGTCGGACCAGTAGATTTAAAGTAGTTTTAAATTAATTATGCCACTTCAGAAAATGTCGCTTTTGACCTTGAGCCACCGTGTCTGGCCCTTCTGTCTGCTACTGAACGTGTGTTCAGCCACAATTGGGAAAAATACAAGGAGTTGTAATGCAGCTGTTTACAGAAATCTAATTATTGTATTTTTTGTATGGGCTAGCGCCATTATATTAAAGAATGTTACCTTAATATGCATTTTATTCCAAAGAATTGCAACTTGGAGTATATTACAGATGCGACAGGAATAGCAAGGGACTTTTAGCAAATATAAGTGACAACTAAAATAAATTGACTGGATTTAGGAACTCCTTAAAGCGCAATTTTTAAATCCCGCCATCTGTCCCATCGGAAAAATGTTGTTTATTATTTCTTTCATCGCAATATAATTAATAAAAAAAAAAACGATTCTAGATTGATGTATAAATTGTATACATTGTAAATCCATCATTACAGCTAATGAGGTTCATTTCATATTACAAACAATTTAGATTTTTATCAAAGTTAGAATTTTATGAAAGTTTAGAATTTTGATACCTTACAACATTATGTTTTGGGGGTACTATAAGTTTAATTGGGCCAAAAATTATGTAACACCTCGAAAAATTGGTTTCCCTCATAGGAAAGTACATCTCGCCCAGCTGAGTCGAATTTGTAATCACTCTACAGGTCGCAATTATGGCCCGATCTTCACGAAATTTAGAATGGAGGTGGGGCTAGGGCCAGAATATAAGCTTTTGGAGATGATCGCATAATACTTAGGGGTTGAAATGGTCCAAAAACTGAAATATTTCCTGATTTTGCAGTTGTTGTACAGGTCGCAATTATAGACCAATCGAAGCGGAAGTTAGCATGGGGCTAGAGCATAGGGCTCGGCAGAAGCCTTCCAATTTGGATGACAATAACATTTGTGTTAATAAAAAGTCAAATTTTCCATTAAACTTCGAATATTTTTATTCCCGGCGAAATCACAAGTAGACGAACAGGTTAATTTCGCCGATAGTAAATATATCGGATATGTAGGGGAATATATACAATGTGTATATACAAAGAAAAGAGATGTTAGCTATAATGCTTATATCTCAAGAAAGGCTGGGCCAATTTTGACAAATTTTGTCAATTCGGAATGTAAAAAAAGAAAAAATTCTAAGAAAATCACATAAGAATATGCCAATAATGATGTTAATATAGGTTTTGTAGTATTTTGTGATATTTTTATTTTTTTCGTATTTTCGTAATATTGAAGTGTACATTTTGTAATATTTTTCATCTTAAAACACAGGTTGGTGTTTTTATATACAGATTTCAATTATTGTCCGATCCTGACTAAAATTTTCATAAGGGTAGGGTTAGGCTCAGAAGGGCTGGGCCTATTGTTTTCAAAGATGCCCGCAACATATTTAGTAGTTGAAATGGGCCAACAACTAAAAGTTTTCCTAATTTTGCAGCCATTATAAATGTCACAAATAGAAACCAAAGGAAACGAAATCACTACCACTACTTTTGTGTGAAAAAATTCCGACCTTTCCATTCTACAAACGTCTGGCTTTTTATGCTGATTTCATTGACGAATATTCAGGGGTTCAAATGAAACAAAAACAGGAACATTTTCCTGATTACACAATTGAAACCAATCGACATGGAATTTTACATGAGAAGGGAGTTAAAGACAGGGAAGAAGGTAGCATTTTGGATAACCATTGGATTAGAACAGCACGACGGTGTGCGTAAATATTGGGCAAATGTCCCAGATCAAAAAGCTAAAGGTAATATCTGGGCAGTGCTCTATGACATAGTTTCAAAAGCGAAATCTTCCAAAATGGATTTGGACAGGTGAGGGGGGTTATAAAATATTGTAGTGTAATAGGGTATCACATGGTCAGCCCCGCACGACTATAGGCTTTGCTTACTTTGTTTTTTTTTTGTTCGTTGTGTATTTCAATTTTTTTTTCAATTTAAAATTTGTAAATTTTTAGACATTCGCCGAAAAAGGTGCTTAGTATAGAGAAACACATAACTTGTCGGTACTCTTCTTATACCTTCCACCAATTCAGCCTGTCTGTTAAAATATCTATAAAATGGTACTATTACTTGAATTGAATGTATGGGTCCATAGTTAGGTATAGACTTTATAGGACGCTATGTCCTGATTTTCTGAATTTTTATGATTCTGCCCCAAATTCCAACGAAATCAACTATAGTATAACTGATTCAACAGGGTTTCTTCTAGCAAAAATAATCAATGCAGGTCCATTTCAGGCACGTACGTAGAAATTCTTCTCGAAGTCATAATGGAAGGACTATTAAAACAAATACATTTTCCATGCAAATAGTACTAAAAATGTCAGAATAGCAACCATTTTGGAGGTTCACACCCGACCCGCTCTCTTTGGTATACCCCCAAATAACAATACTTCCGGAATTCGATATTTTGAAGCTGATCCCATTTTTTATTTGAGTTATTTAGCATTTCAAAGTAGGTTCACTTTTTTGAAGCAGAAATTGACGACGTATACATATAGTACAAAATTTGTGAAGCATATACATTTTTAAAACTTATTAACAAATTTCAATATTCTACATCATCCCGTTCGCCATGCAATTTCAACTTCAAATGCTTTTCCCATTTTTTCTACCCAACTACATTCAATTTTGTTCTTTGGTTATCCATATAGTTATCGTTGCCATAAAATCTATTTTTTATATTTGAAAAAATATCTTAAACCAAGTAACCTTTTCAAATTATTTGTAAACAATACATTCACTGATTTCCATTATATCTAGGAATTGTAGGCATTTGTTTTAATTTGCTAAAGTAAAATATATTGATTTAGAAAACTCAAGGTTAATAGTTACAAAATGCAACACCTTCATGGAGCATTGCAAACGCCCACACACTTAATTTTTTGCACACTACAACACTTTTGTACGAAAGTGTTAACGCCTATCCATGTTTGACCAGTAGATTTAAAGTAGTTTTAAATTAAATATGCCACTTCAGAAAATGTCGTTTTTGACCTTGACCCACCGTGTCTGGTCCTTCCGTCTGCTACTGAACGTGTGTTCAAGTGGGAAAAATACAAGAAGTTGTAGCTGTTTGCAGAAACCTAATTACTGTATTTTTTGTAAGGACTAGCGCCATTATATCAAAGAATGTTACTTTAATATGCACAGATGCGACAGGAATAGCAAGAGACTTTTAGCAAATATAAGTGACAACTAAAGGAAATAGACTAGATTTAGGAATTGCCTAAAGAGCAATTTTCAAATCCCGCCATCTGTACCATCCTAATAATGTTGTTTAAGCAGGATTATTTCTTTCATCTGCAATTAAATTTTTAATGGCCATTGTGCGCTGGAAATGAAGCGAGGAACCTCATTTTGTAACCATTCTTGGGTTGCGCGTGCTGAGTGAGATGGTGCTGAGTCCTGTTGCAATGTCCAAGGTCTGCAGCCAAAATGTTTGCGTGCCCAAGGCTTTAATACACCCTCCAGAATATTTTCGCGATAATATTCGACATTTATTCTGATTCCACGGTCGATTAATACGAGCGGAGAGCGACCATCGGCTGTTATGGCGGACCACACCATCACCATGGTCGGCGCTTGAGTTCTGGTGGCCAACCGAAGGTGCACATTTTCAGCTGACCTCTTTGGCAAGTAAACACTATCGCTTTGTTTGTTTACAAACTGCTGGACAACAGATGTTTTCTCATCGGAGAAATCCAAATTCGGCAGTTCACCACTTTCGACCAAGCGAAGCAACTCTTTAGCTATTTTGAGTCTAATTTCTTTCTGTTGCGGTGTAAGTTCTTGCACTTTTGGCATTTAAATGGCTTCACCCCGAGCTCATTTTTCAATATTTTCCGAATGGAATATTGCGATATGTTCAGCTCACATAACAAACGGCCCATCATTTCGGTTAATTCTCGCCAAAAAACGCCAAAACGAAAGTACTTTCAAATTTAAACTAGGAAAGTTGAAAAGAATTGACTGTAGTGTTAATTTCTTTGTGTTTTTTTTTTTTTTAATTTTAGTTTAAACCTAAGATTTTTTGTGTGTTTTTGAAGTCGATGGTTTACGTCGTTGTCAGACTCAAGGAGGAGGCTGCATTAATGAAATACCGCAGCATTTATGCAAATCGGCAGCATTGAACAGCTAGTGATTTTTTTAAGTGGTATGTACATTACTGTAATCATAAACATCGCTCCTAAAATCAAATATTTTTTGGAATTTCATTGCTAAAATATTAATTCCAATTAATATATTGTAGTTTTCCCTTGAATTGAAGGCTGATTGAGCTCATATTTTTTATGTCTTCTCGACCAACCTAACCTGTTAGCGATAATTGACTGTCACATTATATATTTGAAAAATGTGCATAGACCCTAAAAGTATTCGTATTTCCCGATAATATTTTAGCATTTGTCAAAGTCAGTTCTCAGTTTATCTAAAACTTCTTCAATATATTAGATTTGTACATATGTTTTACAAATTAAAAAGCAAGTATTTTCTGTCAAAATTAAAAATGTCTATAATTCTTCTAAAAAATCGCCATATCGTCAATTCTAAAATGTAGTTGCCAAGCGCAATGAAAAATCGCTACGTTTGCGAGAAATCGTCATATCTGACAACCCTGTCGGTGGCTTATAATAACGCCCACTATAAATTTTAGGTCATCATTCTCATTTGACCCTCCATAAAATATATTTTAGGGGTCGATGTACATATATGTTCACCGGGTCGTTAAAACGAAGATTCCATCGACGAACATTAACAATGGTTTTCTTGATTGTAAACACCAGTTTGAAAGACATCATCTGCTTCATATTATGAATAATATGAATTTTTAAAATGAAAATCTTTTGGATACGTGAGTAGATAATTCTGGTACTGATCATCTAATTCTCAAGATAAGTTAGTTAGGCTTCTTCCCATATGTGTGCCGAGATCCGCATAGTGATTTTGAATTCGCAAAAGCATTTTTAATATCAACGATTCAAATGTAGATTATTTTTTTATAGTCAAAAATTAGGTCAAAAAATTAGAATACCATTTTTTTAATTCAGAGGAAAACAGTATTCATTTTCCGGTCATTATTATCCTAATAGGATTACATTTAGTAATTGAGTGAAAATATCCCTGTTTAAGAAACTGCAAAATAAACCAAATTTAAGTTCAGTAAAACTTAAAGACAAAGAATGACATTTGAGTTATTTTGTACTTCTTCAAACAATATCTCCCCTTTACTTAGTAGCAGAACTAAAAACCCCTTCCTATTATTTGTGAAAATTTTACTGTGTCTTTTTCTCCAATTTTCATGTTGATATCTGCAGAACTCAGACTTGATCTTGATCAAACCATACTTGATCTTGAGTAGAACTATAGCAAATATATATGGTGGCCTCTTCTCAAATATTTTATTTATGTCACTTTTTCTATTATTCTTTGTCCGGTCACTTGTCGGTCGATTTACAGTGTTTTAAATTGAGATTACTAAATGATTACTATTTTTATTTGAAAGTATATATTAACTGTTTACAACAGTCCCATGTAAGATTGTTCTCTAACTCCAAATTAGCCCTAAACAATTTTTACCCAAATCAATTGGAAGTCTGGTCAGGACCCTCGAAATTGGTAAAATCAGGAGGTACCTTTATATGGGCGCTACTCCGAAACTTTGACATTGCAAATTTTCCTCGAATAGGCCTTCTACCACCTTAGAAGCTAAAATTCCAAATAATTGGAAAAATGTGGTCAAGACCCCGGAAATAGCGGAAGTCATGGGATACCATCGTATGACGATTATACCAAAAAGTGAGCCAATACTTATAATATTTTCAGAAAAGGTTATTTTCGTCTTTATAAATTCTCAAATTAAAAAACTTGAGAAAATACGTGAAATATCCATATATGGGGACTATATCAAAACGTAGACTGACAAGTCCCATATTTTGTACATGTAACCCATAGGACTTTATCAAATTTAAACCCGAATTTTAGGGGAGTATAGAGCTAGATAGATATTTGAGGCCATTTGTGTATGGTTAAGGATATAAATAATGGGCCCTAAAAAAGTTGGGCCCAGGATTTTTTGGGATCGTAATCTACTAACCAAATACTATTCACTTAGAATTTTCCAATCCCAAGATTGTCTATTGCACAGTGTAATTACTCACGATAGCGTATAACGCTACCTGCGATTTAAGGTATCTTTAAGTGTTCGGAATTCGAAATTTTTCAATTCGGTCTACTTTTTTGTGTAGTTCGCCTATTACGGTGCCTCTTCATATTCGGTATTTCACTGATTGCAGTCCCAATGAATTTCGCATTTTGAGTTCTCTATGAATGAATCATTGTCATATGAAAGAAGTAGGTCCAAGTTTTGATAGGAACACCATACGGGTTATTGGCGTATTTTTACGTAATTTTCTTGGATTTTATCTTTTTCTGCGAAGAAACGATTTCAAATTTGTCTGAATCGTTAAAATCACCAGGTTCTTGAGTTAAAAGCGTAGTAAATAACATAAATTTCTTTTATCTATTTTATAGATAGATTTTTTTCTCGCAACTGATTTTCTTGAAAAGACCTTCCTTCTTAACACCTTTTAAATTTTATTTAAATTACATTGAAAAATTTTGGTGTTTTTTATTAGGGATGTTATGGATTTTTCTAAATTTCATATTATTGTGCACTTGATTTTGCTGAAATTGAATTCAAAGATTTAGAAGATTTTCGTAAATAATCTTATTTTAATGTAATTCTTTGGTTCCTCTTCTATTTTTATCATAGGATCCATTTTTAAAACAACTCCTGGGAGAATATCTCAGACAAAAAACAAGGGAACTGGTAAACATTACCCTCTTTCTCCACTAATAATCAATCGTTGTTTTTATAAAAACAACAATAATGGGATTAAGCCTGACTATTTTGCAACAACAAAATACTATGATATCTTGAACAAACATGCCAAAACTGTTCTACAATTAAAAGTTTAAAAATACGCAATACTAATATATTTTATGCCATTTGAGAGATTTTTAATCAAAAAATGAACCTAACCTCAAATCCCCTTGGATGTAGAGACTAGTTTTTGTTTCAAATGTTTAGTTTTAGTCAAAAATGTCGAAAAATGTATATTGCTTGATCAAAAAGGTTTCGATCTAAATAATTTACATACGCATATGCTTATGTTCCGCAATTATTTTGAAATCTTTGCCTATGTTGCACTGAAAAGTCAATATTACACCACGATACAAAATGTATTCGGGTGTCTCCATAAATTCCATTGCACTGTATTATTGTAAGAGATTAAAGCGTTCACTTATACTCTCTTGATACATATTTACAGGGGTGTGTTTTACTTGTATAGCTAGCTATCCCATTTTTTTCGTACAGTCATCTCTTTTCAACAAACATCCCATATTGTATCAATCCCACAAAAAAAACATGGTGGTGTTTCGCTTTTGTCTACACACGGTGTGAAAATCAACATGGTATGAAGCTCAATTATGGCCTCTAGTAGCGATGTGTGAGTGCTGTGTAGCGATGGGCTGGACTAAATAGGCGCTGGAACATTAAGCATGTCGTGTATGATGAACGGAACGAACACTCAAATGTTTTTGTTGCTATTGAAAACCAGTAAATCATGTTTCGTCGATTGTGTGCTGTGTGTGTGCGTTCTTTGGGGTTGTTGTTTTTGTTTGGTATTTTCTTGAGAGACGAATTATTAACTTCGGAGATGGTTGGTTCAGCCGGGCAATGCATGTTTGCTCTATGTTGTGTTGTGTGTAGGTTTGCTGCCATCACAAAGCCAGTGAGCACTGAATGAGTACGGCTTACTGCTTGCCGTTGTCAGTATCTCTGCAATCAACAGTGAGCGTGTATCTTTGCGAATGCGTACTAATCGAACAGGTTCGTTTGCTGGCGTTTTTCTGGCGTTTGTTTATAACAAAAGAACGTCTCGTCACGAACGGTACGGACGGATTGTCTGATTGATTCAATCAAACGTCGTTGTTTTCTCTACAACTGCCAACGTTATTTGTTTTCTTGTTTTTGTATGTCTGTCTAAGGGCATTGTTTTTTACCTGGTATAGCGCCGGTTATAAATGAAAAAAGCTTGTGATCCAAGCTTCTAAATCTGTGAAATGTTATAAAACATATGATTTAGATTTTTCTCCGCTCCGAAAAATTGCAAACTCATCACAATGTCATGGAAATATTTCTAGAAAAAGGAAAACAAACAACAAATTCTGAATGTGCAACAAAAAATTGAAAATGAAAACAAATATTTAAAATAATCAAACAAATGATAAATAATTATACAAGTATTGTATGATTTAACAAAACAACCGAATACCTCCTGCAGTGATAGTGTTATAAAAGCAAAATACTTATTTAATAAATATAGAAAATAAAATAAAAGAAAAAATACAACACAAAAGTGCAAATCATTGAAAACAAGTTTTTGTTTAAAGCATAATTAATGTAACAAAAATAAAAAGGAATTCTTAAAATTTAATATCGCGACCAAATAAAATTAAGTGCTACAAAGATTTTGAAAATAGAAAAAATTAAAAATTCACCCAAGTGTTTTAATTGCATCGCATCTTCAAGATGAGTTCTTTTATAATGGGCTACCATCCTCATGCACCACATCATGTCCAAAGTTCCATGGGCATGAACAATGGATTAGATCCGAAATTCCCTCCGGTTGCCGATGATTATCACCAATACAATAGCCATTATTCGATGACTGCTTCAACTGGACATATGGTTCCGGGTAATGGTGGTGCGGTCTGTATGCCTCCGACACATCCCCATGCCACCCACCCGGCGGATATGGTCAGTGATTATATGGCTGCGGCGGCTCATCACCATGCCGCCAGCACTCATCCACATCATCCGCCGCCACATTCCCATGCCCATACAAACAATGGTCTAACGGGTCATCATCAAAATTCTGCCTATTCCAATTATGCCTCAACAGCACCCACAACACATCATCCGCACCCGCATCATGGTCATCATCAAAATCTTGGTTATTATGGTCACCATGCAGCGGCGGCTGCTGCGGCAGTCGGTGTCCATCATACCCCGGACTATTTAACATCCGCCGGTGGACTACACTCTGATCCGTCGGTTACGTCATTGGGCTCATCGAATCTCTATGCACCTGCCATTACATCTCCCAGTGGAGGAGCTGGCAATGGTGGCACTACAATTACCTCAAGTGGTTACTACAATAGTTATTATGGTACAAATGGCAGTGTGGGTAGTACCCATTCTCAAGGTCATTCGCCACATTCCCAGATGATGGATATGCCCCTGCAATGTTCTTCAACCGAACCGCCCAGTAATACAGCGCTGGGATTACAAGAGTTAGGTAAGCAGACTTTGGACAAATATTTAAATTACCTTTTGAAAAAACATGAATATTGATTTTTGATATTTGTGTCTTAAACAATTAACCGCAAAAGGATGTATTTCCATGATTCTCAAAACGAATGTAGAGTATATTATTATAGAGTATATTAATGTAAACATTTTTACTACGATAACCGACTTTCCCTTTATGATGTCGAGAACAATCTTGCGGGTTCTGGAAGAGAGCATATATTATTTATTTTTCTCTTCAAGTTAATGTATAGAATTAAGTTTGTCTATTCGGATCTTTGAAGTTCTTTGGGGTCTAAACTTTTGGTTGAAATTTCCTGTAACAAAAAAATGAATAAAGGAGTTTTGTTTTTCAGAGCTGTTCCAATAAGATTGGAACATGATTCTTCTCCTTCAGAAGCAAATTTGCATATATATATATATTTTTTTTAGATATGGATCCAAATAATAATGATTTTTGCACAATGTACAGGGTGAGATAAAAAACGGCAACAAAATCAAATGCCATAATTTTTACATTTTTTTTTTCATTTTTATTGAATGAAAGCAAACAATGTCGGAAATAGCATCAAATTTTAGCATAGAATTTTAGATTTGTTCGAATTGGCCACCTTTGGCACGAATTATTGCCTTCAAACGGTCACACGCTGCCCGAATGTTACACTGCGGTATTTTGACCCATTCCGGCGAAGCGCTTGATTTAGGTGATCGACACTTTGGTATTTTATAGTGCCAACCTTGCTTTCCAAAACACTCCAGACACAATAGTCCAACGGATTGGCATTCGGAGATTTGGCCATTGTGCGTTGGAAATGAAGCGAGGAACCTCATTTTGTGACCATTCATGGGTGGCGCGTGCTTAGTGCGATGATGCTGAGTCCTGTTGGAAGTTCCAAGGTCTGCAGCCAAAATGCTTACGTGCCCAAGGCTTATACCCTCCACGATATTTTAGCGACAATATTCGGCATTTATTCTGATGCCACGGTCGATTAATACGAGCAGAGAGCGACTATTAGCTGTTATGGCGGCCCACACCATCGCAATGGCCGGCGCTTGAGTTTTGGTGGCCAACCGAAGGTGCACATTTTCAGCTGACCTCTTTGGCAAGAAAATACGATCATTTTGTTTGTTTACAAACTGCTGGACAACGAACAAACAAAAACAAATTCGGCAGTTCACCACTTTCGGCCAAGCAGAACAACCCTTTAGCTGTTCTAAGTCTATTTTCTTTCCGTTGCAGTGTAAGTTCAGGCACTTTTTGGATTTTCAATGGCTTTACCCCAAGCTCATTTCTTAATATTTGACGAATAGAATATTGCGATATGTTCAGCTCACTAGCCATTTTTCGGCCGCTGCAACGCGGGTTTCGATCAAGTCGCTTCTTTACTATTCGAACCATTTCTGCTGATGATGCTGTTTTCTTGCGTCCACTTCCTTGACGTCGGACAACCCTACCGGTATCACGGCAACGAGCGCTGGTACGAGACACAAAAGATTTATTCACATTTAAATGCTGCAGTGTTCTAACGATAGCCACTTGTGGTTTTCAGACAAATATAAAGAAATCATCACGCTTGAATTCCATCACGAATATATTTTTTCTTTAAAATTCTCATCAAAATGCTTTTGTACGCTTGTAAACAATATAATGAGCTGTCATTGGAATAATTTTAACAGCTGTCGGACGAGTGGCTTAGAAATGACATTAGTTTGAAGTTGATTGCAGTTTTTTCATCTCACCCTGTACGTAAACAAGCATAAGTTGAACCGAATTTAGATCCTCCTAAGGATGTATCTCAACACACACTATTAACCTACTGGGTTTATTAGATTCAATAGTATAAATGCGCTATAAGTGCATTGTGCTGAGAGAGAACCAAACAGTCCGAGTTCGGTCCGACTTCGAATCGAAAGTCGGATGAAACTTCCGATTTCGGATGCATATTCGGTCCGACTTTGATCGAAAGTTATATGGAGTGGTTGATGTGTTGTCGAACCGAAGGGTCGGATGAAAGTCCGAAGTTTTAGCCCACATTAGAACTGAAGTCGGGCCGAATTCGCAAGGGTATCCATTAGAAATTCGGAAGGAAAATTAGAGTTGCCGGACCGATCTTGGACCAAACTCGGAGGTAAAATCGTGCGCATATCTAATTTTTTGCCGACTTTGTAACAGTATCTAAGAGTAACAGTGAAGTTCTGATGTAACAACAACTGTCATAATGTAATGACAAAAGTAATTGAAAATTGAATGTGTATAAAATTCATTTTTTTGTAATATGTTACCACATAAGCAGAAGATAACTCAGCAAAAAGAAAAAAATCCATCCGACAAAAAACTCAGAATTCGGATCTACCTCGGTCCGACGAGTTGGACTAAACTTCAGACTTTGATCAGATGTGATCATGTAATTCAACACTTGCATTTTTCTCATCATTCACAATTACATTACGACTAGAAGAAGACCAAAATGGAACTTTAGGTCCATCTCGCTTCCTTTTGCATGTTATATGCTCAAAGACATAATACCCTGTGCCAAAATCACCTACCACCTACGCAAAATTTTGATATGAAAAAGAAATAAAAGTTGGAAACATTGGTATCTATCGGTAGATTTTGTCGACTTCTTTCATTCCGAAATTATAAACATATCAGTTTTACCGATTTTTTCGGTAACGAAGAAAATGAGTTACAGAGTTCCCCTACTGAAGAATTGTTTCGATAAAATTTTCGCCTGGTTTCATGACTATATGTAAACAGTTTTAAACTTATGGCAAAATAAATTTTTTTATTGTCAGAAAAATGTGATTTTGCACAAAATTCACTTTAAATGTTTTACGGAAACCTAAATCTCTTATTAAAAATACGACAGTCCCTGAAGATATGTTATTAATACGAGTTGAAACATTTAAAGTGCAAAGCGCTCAGCATTTCAAGAATTATATTTTGTCAACACTCCAGTAAGTGAACGTTTCATAGTATCACTTGTAGAAGTGTGATGATAACGACTCTATTTTAGTAAATAAGTAATGTAATAACTTATACTGTCCACTCCTACTCTTAGGGATATAAATTTATGTATTGTATGAAAAATTAAAAATTTAATGCAATAAAATAAAAATTTTAAAAACCTACACAAAAAGAATTCTATAACCATGGTGGACAAGTTCCCATTAAAAAGTGCTTCCAATTTCAAGTGTTCGAACACAGCGTACTGTCATAGTCTTATTTCCTTTTAAATCTAGATAAACAAAGGCAAATATATCGTGAAGCGTGGACATTTATGAAACGGTACACTGCTCCAATCAACAGAGACATTTTCCTGGAATTGTATGATAATATACAGGGAGAAATAAAAAAACTGCAACAAAGTCAAACGCCATAATTTTTACATTTTTTTTTTTAATTTTATTGAATGAAAGCATAAAATGTCGGTGGTGCTGAGTCCTGTTGGAATGTCTAAGATCTGCGGACAAAATGCACCCTCCAGGCCTTAATGCACCCTCCAGAATATTTTCGCCATTTATTCTGATGCCACGGTCGATTAATACGAGCGGAGAGCTATCATCGGCTGTTATGGCGACCATCACCATGATCGGTGCTTGATTTCAGGTGGCCAACCGAAGGTGCACATTTTCAGCTGACTTATTTGGCAAGAAAACACGATCATTTTGTTTGTTTACAAACTGCTGGACAACGAATGTTTTCTCATTGGAGTAAACCAAATTCGGCAGTTCACCACTTTCGGCCAAGCAAAGCAACTCTTTGGCTCTTTTGAGTCTATTTTTTTCTGTTGCAGTGTAAGTTCTTGCACTTTTTGGAATTTCATAGCTTTACCCCGAGCTCATTTTTCAATATTTGCCGAATGAAATATTGCGATATGTTCAGCTAACGAGCCATTTTTCCTTGACGTCGGGCTACCCTAACGAGCGATGTTACGAGACACAAAATATTTATTCCTATATAAATGCTGGAGTGCTCTAACGATAGCCACTTGTGGCTTTCCAGCCGAATATAAAGAAATCACACTATCACGCTTGAATTCCATCACGAATAACTTTTTTTCTGGAAATTCTCACCAACATGCTTTTGTACGTTTGTAAACAATATAATGAGCTGTCACTGAAATAATTTTAACAGCTGCCGGACGAGTGGCTTAGAAATGACAGCAGTCTGAAGTATGTTGCAGTTTTTCATCTCACCCTGTACTGATGCCGGTGATTCTCCAATCGAATAGGCTTCACTTAAACACCCATCATAATATAATTATGAGTACATTTTTTTCTAATCGTAGATACTTACAAGTTATCCTATATACTTACAAGTACAAGTTATTTTTGCAGTCGATACAAATATTTCTTACTAAATGTCGACAATTAAATAGAAAAACTGCTACTTATTTTATTTAGAAACTCGCAATACGCCACCGTTACAAACATTTTGGGTTATTTGAAGCTCTACATCAAGAAATCATTATATTTCCTAGTTTCGAACTCACACGTACACTCTGTGCTGTCGTTACTCATTACCTGGTAGTGAGAAAGAAAAAGTTATTTTGTTTGTAATTTGTTAAGATATAACCCATTACTTTCAAAGTACTTGTAAAGCACACGACCCTTGTGTATGTACTGGACTCTTTTGGAAAAAATCCCTTTATCCTAAACCTGTTTTTATCGAAATTTGGCTTGTTGCAAAAACACAAAATAGATTCAAATATGGAATGAATTAATTAAATCTATTCATATTTTCACACATTTTAATGAATATTTCACTAAAGAAACTTTACTCAAACCAAAAAGTGATAATAGATTTCATTTTAGACATAACTATATAGGAGTATAACGTCACTTATTGATCAATTTTTAGAGAAATACAGAAAATGTATAAAATAAAATTTTTAAAACTACAATATTTAATATAATGAATTCCAATTAATAGGCCCCTTTTTCACGAAATTTGTGAGAGAAAAATAATAGTCACAAAAATTCATAACTTTATATCAAATTAAAAAAAAAAATTGTAGTACATTAAAAAGTTTTGGGAAAATTGTCATCATGGGTACATTATTGGCAACAACAATTCAATTTTTTTATTCAACTATTAACATCTTTTTGTTTTGTGGTTTTTCATTTCATTTAGGTTTAAAATTGGAAAAACGCATCGAAGAAGCCGTACCTGCTGGACAACAATTACAAGAATTGGGTATGCGTTTACGTTGCGATGATGATGGCTCGGAAAATGTACGATATACAATAAAAAATTCGAAAAAATCGGATAATTAAAAACTTGCTACTTTATTTCCAGGACGATATGTTAGAAGAAGATCGTTTGATGTTGGATCGTTCTCCGGATGAACTTTGTTCGCCGGGTCTTGATGATGATCTGGGCGATGATGATAGCGACGACGATATGATGTTGGCTGAAACAACAGATGGCGAAAGAATAATCTATCCATGGATGAAGAAAATTCATGTAGCCGGTGTTGGTAAGTGTCACCCTATATTTAATATGAAATTAAAAAAATATAAAATTTACATATTTAAATTTAAAACTAAATTAAAGCGAAACAAAAATACAAACATATGCACATTCTTTGAATACTAAGTATTTCTATAATTAATGGTGTGAAATTAAGTGACAAAAATATGTATGTGATGTAAAATATAAGAGAATACAAAGCGGAGGAGTACTCGGTGTACATATGTCAAATAAATCATTAATCATAGGACTCTTGAAATGTTAGAAAACAAACATGTGTTAAAAAGTGCTGCTTTTTTCCAACATTTTCGATTTGTTGTCTTTACTCAAAATTATTATGACTACCAAATCGAATCGTTGCCGAAAAGCCAGAAAGTGAATTTAAAAATATTGACATAAATGTCTCTATTAATGAAAACACCACTCAATCAGTACAAAACAAAACACACACACTTAGAAAATAAGTCAAGAAACTGTCACAGGAAATTCTCAAAGTAATTATAGCTGGTCTTATCACCTCTCATCGTTGAATTCCCCAAAGTATTCAATGAAATCGTACTCTCTAACGGAAAACATTCTTTTCATTCATCCGCCCACTTCTTGGCCATTGATTTCGTTGAGCTAAATTTGTTGCTGTTAATTGGCGGTAGCAATCACAGCGTAACAAAGCGTGTAATAATAACATACATACTTTACATTTTCTTACCCGACCCTACCCTATCCTCAACAACGGTACGAACACACAGCCAAACAAATGAAATGACATTTGACAAGTGGGACCACACGCCACATCGTTGTACATTAGCATGCGGCCTTTATTTCCAAACCTTAATATCAGATAAGAATCTCTTTCAAGTTGATTTACCGGCACCTAATCTGTTTGACAGTCAATGATTGAGAAATTACACGTAGAGAAAAGTTGGTATGTTATTCGCTCTACAATTCGATGAAAGGGTATATAGGGTTTTTTATTTTATTGGCAGTGTCTAAAAAAAAAATTGAAACATTGTAGCCATCATTGATTAGTGTGAAATTCTATATAGAGAATGTCAGCCCGTCTTCTGTATGCCAGTTTGTTTAAAATAAGATAGAGTCAACAATTGTTATGTAGAGCTTTAGCAAACGACATACCTTTTGGTATATATCCGATGTAAAGGAGCTTATTAATTGTCAAATATTTTAGCTAAAATATCGTATATCGGATTAGTTTCAATAAATTCAATGTAAGGTATGGGCCACGTATAACAATACTTCTTGACTTTCGATATTTTCAAGTTTCAATCGCAATATCCAACCGCTTAGGAGTTTTCTCTACAAAATATTTTTCATTAAAGTCCACATTTTGACATAGGTTATTCAACAGGAAGGTAAGATACAATATGGGTCAATGTTTTAATAAGTTGTATTGGTCAAATTTATTATTTCACCACCAACCATTTTTAAGCGAAGTGTCTGCAATTTAATATTAAAAACCTGATTACTAAAGTCTTAACATTCTAGAAATAAAAGGCTCTAAGTTCGGCCGTGCCGAACTTTGAATACCCTCCACCATTTGGAACCAATTTGTAAGCCATTACAATATTCAAATGCGAATATTAAAAAAAAAATCGGTGAACAATGTAGCTAAAGTCATCAAAATACCGCATTTCGGGAGGTATCGCTATATAGGGGGTGGGGGGGCTATACGAAGACGTGGACCGGCACAAACAATTTTCGTCTTAAGAACTTTAAATACCAAATTTGAAAGAATTCCGGTGTATAATGTCGCTTAAATCACCAAAATGCCGAAAATAGGGAGGTACCATTATATTGGGGCTATAGCAAAATGTGGGCCTGCATTATAAATACCAAAAGTACTGCTGACATAATACAAATTTGAATAAAATTTTTTCAACCTACTTCATTTCATTAGGAAGCTAGAGTGATTTCCACAGATGGACGGACGTCGCTAGAATTTTATGCTGATCAAGAATATATATACTTTGTTGGGTCTAAAATGTATATTTCGAGCTATTACAAACGGAATGACAATCTTAATACTATGGTGATGGGTACAAAAATGAGATTTTCAAGCATAGTGCTGTAAAAATATTTAATTCTGAAGAATTCCGGGACCTCTGGGTCCACCCCCTGACTAAGTCGGTGAAACACGTTTGTTTATATGAATTGTAGAAAAATATGCCGTAAGAAATAGAAATACATCATGCAATTGAATTGGTTTTATGTTTTTACACATTTGTTTGAAACAAGCCCGCCCGTCCGTACGTCCGTCTGTCTGTCCATGGTATTTTGTGAATAAAATGCAGGTCACATTTATAGTTCATTTTACACAGGCTATTGAAATTGGTGATAATCGGATCAGATTTGGATAGCTCCCATATGTAGTGTAGTCCGATTTCACCAAATGTCAGTCCGAATCAGATGAATTATAGAACATACATAAAATAAAAAATGAGAGGAAAAATGTGGAGCATGTGGGAACGACGTTCACAATTTTGAAGATGCATTCCACTATTTATAGTACCTTTCTCAGTAATTGATACACTTTTGAGCGTAGTTTACACTGCGAACGGTGCGTAAGTATACAATTTTTCCCATCTTCTACTGGTATTACCTCCTTCCAATACTTGATATTATTTAAATTTTAAGAATCCTTTGACATAAATGTATAAGATATCTTTTCCAAAGAATGTGTTTTTCCAAAAAATGAATTTACCCAAAAAGGTCCAAAATAAAAAAAAAAAAAATGTGGTGCCAATAAATCCAAATTGATATTATTTAAAGTAGACCACATATTTTTACCTTCTTAATACGAAACATTTCCCACTGTGTATGCAAAACATTTCAATGTTACGAGTTATGAAAAACATTCCGAAAAAAAAACACCCAAAGCAGAAGACAAAGAAGTAGAGAATATCAGCAATCATTATCAGACAAGTGATGCTTTAATCAAGTTCCAGATGCACCATCTATCCACCAGCTAACTTTCAGTGTGGAATTGGTATGGTAAAAGATTGACTGACGGAATGAGTTAGTGAGTGACTGACCGGTTGGTTGTTCGCTTGTTGTTGTTTTTGTTTTCGTTTCTTTAGGTGTGCGAGTTAAAGTGTGCGCCTTATGCCTAATGATAAATGTCACAACATTAACATCGTATGACACGGCTCATCCGTCACTCGGTCGGTGTCATCAATGTGAAATTTAGATTTTCTTGTTCATCATATTTCTGGTGAAGAGGAACAGAAGGAACATTGCAGGTCCAACGGCAATCACTTGTCAGTTTTAGATGTTGTTACAATATTTCTTGTTGTTTGTTTTTATATATTTTTTTTTTGCTACGTCTATGTCTAGTAGTTATCAAAAAAATATCAACTTGCAAAACACAACAAAACAAAAACTTAACATTGACAACATTTCATTTTAATATGGTCATTAGTTATTTTAAAACTTTGATACCATGTCCACCACATTGAAATATACAATGGGGCGCCTAAAATATTAAACGATTTTAGTAGCAATTGGCTACCATCAAAGATATAAGGTTTCAAAAGTCAATAGCTTTCCGAGATATGTAATTTGTACAAGAATATTTTCAACAAAAACTATCTTGGTTTTCATAACTCACGGGATAATAGTTTTAGTTTTTATAATTCTGGAAAACTAAGATATGTTTTCAGAACTCGTAATTGGGTATTTATATAAATACTAAATTTTTGCCAATATTTTGATAAATAAATGTATATATTTATGTCTTATTATAGTTCTATTAAAAAACGAATTTATTTTAAATATATTATATAAGCCACGAAATATATAACTCTATTATGGCCCCCTTTAAACACAAGGTTTGCCCTAACTGACCTACACATCTGAGTTAATGAAGTAAAACAGCATGACACTTGTTTTGTTATGGACATTGCACACATTATGTCTATCACTGCGATTAAAGAAAATATACCAACACAACAACAAAAACATATTCAACTAAACATTGATACGTTTGCTTGATACATTGACCCAAGCAATTTGTAGCGTACAGAAATTAGTAGGAACACTGTTTTACAATATGCCCACTGGGAATAACCGAACAAGAGCAGAAGCGGCTACACAAATTAAACCAGCAGTTTTACAAAACATTTTTCATGATTTGGAGTATTTTTAGATTTGATGGATATTCCCGTTTAAGAAAGAAGACACCGTCTTAAAGATTTTGAAAAATAATATTCCCATAACATAAATTTATATTGTCGAAGAACAACAACAAGCTGAAATCAATCAAATTAACATAAGTCAATAACAGTTTATAGACACCATGGCAACTGTTATAAACTCAACCATAGGACACTAGTACAAGAAGAAGAAGCTAATATTTGTTAAGAGCCGATTGGAATTTCGAGTTTGTTCACACAAATCCAGTCAACAAACAAGCAAGCATACATATGACACTTTGAAGCCACACTCTACCCAAACCAAAGACTAATTTAAAAGCAATTAATCAAACAACCAAAATGTTCATCAAAAGCATAGGTTGGTGGGCTGTTCTAAAAGGAACCTCCATGTCATGCCATTAGAGTTACATTTACTTATTTACTCCAGTTTATGTTGGCCGGTATGGTTAGTCAAAATTTTTTTTCACACACATGCATGGGTGTGCATGCATGACCCTTATGGTCAGAAATTGGGCCAACAAATGTAAGCGTATATAACACCTTCCGTCGTCGCGTTTTTAAATAAGGGATTACATGCATGGACATAGTGGGGTAGAAGTGTGGGAAAAATGAGGAATTTTTTCAAATGCATATAATGTAAAAAAAATGAACGGCTATCCCTCTATACGTCCTGTAGCAGTCAATGTAAGTGGTTTTTATACACACCACCTTGGAACGGAGGTTATATTAAATTTGTCATTCCGTTTGTAACACCTCTAAATATTCGTCAATTCTAAGTCGATCTGTGTGTTGAAATCACGATATAGCCCACATTATTTGACGCTTTAATAGTTGACACAGTAGTTTGTATTGTGTCCAGGAAATGAAATATATCGGTCCACGTTTTGGGATAGTCCCATATAACGGTAGCCCCCGATATTCGTTAATTTGATGCTTTTAGTCAGATTTTCAACGAATTTGTCTAAAAATTGCTATTTACAGTTCGTTATTGGTTCTAGCTCCGGTGGCAGAAAATTGTATATATATAGGTGCACATTTTCATATATCCCCTATATATGCGTACCTCCCGATATTCCGTATTTTATAATATTTTCCTCTTTTTTTTCATGGATTTGTCTAAAAAAGATGTTTGTAGTTCGTAATGGATTCTAGCTCCGTTGGTGGAACATTGAATATTTAGGTCCACGTTTTCCCATAGTGCACATATAGCGGTACCTTCGGAAATTCGGTATTTTGACGATTTAAGACACATTTTCTAACAAATTTGTGTGAAATTTGGTGTTTGTATTTCATAATGGGTTCTACAACTACATTCTCCCACCGATCTTACTCGTGTTTGTAGTTTAAAGTGGAACACGTTTGAATCTAAATACTTTTGTATAAAAATGTTTTCTTTACCTAACAGTGGAGGTATAGAAGTTCGGCCCGGCAGAACTTAATGTGTTTTTACTTGTTATGGTTATAGTATTGAAAGGTAGAATACCTCTTCGCGATACATTTCTACATACATTACTCTGTATAAGTGCAACATTCAGGATATCGTCCTCGTTTTGAAGTCTATGGCTACATTCTCCAATTTGGAGTTCGATATGACAGTATTGAGAGATCCTAACAACAAAATATTATATGTCTTCGCTTATAGAAGTTTTTTTATGTGTTACTTAAAAATTTGGCGCTGTACCAGCTATAGACGAAGTCGAAAACTCCATTCGCTAAATAGGAGCCAATAAAGGCAAATTTGCCCAAGTGGAAAAGAAATATTTCAATGAGAATATGCTGCCTAAATCGTACCTGGCAAACAGATATGGACCAAACTTCCATTTATTTAAAAGCAGATTTTCGCGTGGAAAACTTTTTTTAATGATTAACATGACAAGATAAAACATGCATGAAAAGGATAATAAGGATGTTCGTACCTTACACTGAGCTTGGACAACATCTATTCTTAATTTTTGTGTTAGTTTATGATCTGACATTTTAAACGGGTAAATTTGGATTACAATTACCTTTCGATATGTAAAATAATCTATTTTTCATTTAAGACATTCTTTGAGTAAATTAGGGACAGCTGTTTCTTAAACCCCTTTCGGCAAGGGTCATTTTTTATTCTATCGATGTGCATATTCATGATAAAATAAAGCCCACGACCTTTCTAACTTTCCTCAGAGTTTTATAAAATATATAACAAATGTATAAAATGACGATAGACTGCTGTAAAATGTTAAGAGGGTTCCGTCAGTTTTATTGTTTCACGAAATAGGATTTTTTATCATTATTTCCATTAAAACGATATTTTCAGTTCCATATTTTCATTTATTTAATTTAGAATACAGGAAAAAGTTAATTGAGAAAATGCGGAATTTTGCATCCATCACAGACAGTTTTTAAACTAAACAGACTCCGTAATTTTTGGTCAAGTTTTGTTCGGTTAATAAAAAGTACATTCGAATCTTTGGTAATTTTTGAATTGAAGGCTGAATAATTTTCGGGAATAAAATGAAGTAATTTTTTTGCTTATGCAAATAATGCTTGCACCAAGAATTGGGTCTAAATCCCCAAAATTTTGCCTTGCTAGTCATTCCTACATTATGCATGCGTTCATCACTTGTGCCCAAAGTAGGAAGGGTCTGCACACTAAGTTAAAACGACAATTCCAGTCCTTCGCAAAGTTAACACAACACACATAAATGATCACACCCTTGGCTATATTGGATTACTATAATTATTAGTCGCTCTGTTATCTTCGGCTACGACCGGGTACTTTGTGTGTGATGGACAAGTGAGTGTGTCATTGAATAATTGCGTGTTGACTTACATAGTTTTGTATGTTGCGTATGTTATTATTCAGTACAGAAAGAGTTTATTGTAGGTCGGTTCGTCGTTTTGTGATGACGGAGGTGATGGCGTTTTTAAAAATGTAGCACATGCCAATAATTGATACCTGTTTTGTTAGATTTGTTAATAACTCACATAATCACTCTTGTTGGTTGGTTGTGTGGTTGGAAGGTAGATGGGTAGGTAGTTCATTTGTCATGGCTGTATTAAAAAGCAATCTATTTTGTGGAGCAGTTAATGATATTGTCTTTAGTCGATGATGAAATGCTAGTTATTCGTCGTACTTGCTTTAAGGTGTATTATTTAGTGATAATGCTTTTTTTGGGTGGGGGTTGTTATTTTGGCATCAGGTCGAGAAAGCAAGCCAAATTTTAAATGAAATACACATTACTTCTAGAATTCGTCGTGATTGATTTTTAAGAGGAGTAAAATGTTTTCATTAACGGTTTCATTGGAGAAAGTCATGAAGTATCTGACAAGTACTAAATATTATATTTCTTTTTTGGGTTTTGAATGCTTTGGTTTTAGATCGCTCTATAAAGTATAAGTAATTTTTCTTACAGAACAAGTGTATTTTCTCTATGTTTTATAACTAGAACTTTGTCATCCTGCGTTGTATAAGAATCCATGTTATGGAATAGAGTATCTTGTGGATATAGCGGGTGAATATAAAAAGTGCACTTTAAGGATATTACGCTTAAGGATTCCATGCATCAATGAACAAAATACGTTTTATGTAATTTTATCTAAAAACGGTTCTGTCCGGTTGGCATTCATGACAAATATTTTTTTTTTTGTAAAACGTGGATAGGATAGAATGGACGGCTCACTTCTTTCGGTACCTGCCCCACTCACACCAAATTTTATGAAAAGAAACCCTAATTTCATAGAAGACGAAGGGAGTATCCGAGTAAGAGATCCCGACCATAAAAAAATAAGAGAGATAGA
The DNA here is from genome assembly GCF_030504385.1 of Musca domestica. Classification (NCBI taxonomy): domain Eukaryota; kingdom Metazoa; phylum Arthropoda; class Insecta; order Diptera; family Muscidae; genus Musca; species Musca domestica. The sequence continues at coordinate 19,316,826 of NW_026712328.1, read as the reverse complement.
CTAATATATACTTTTGAAGATCTTCATAGAATCACTTTTTGACTCGATTTATGCATGTCAGTCCCTCCATCCCTCCATGTATTGCTGTGAACAAAATGCAGGTCGCATTTATTATCCGATAGAGATGAAATTTTGAAAACAATATTTGTTTGGTCCAAGGACGAGCCGTATTGAAATTGGTGATAATCGGATCAGATTTAGATATAGATATAGTTATCTTTAACCGATTTCGGATTAATTGTGTACCAAATTGTTAATATAACCACCGAATTCAGTCTAGAAGCAAGCAAATTAAATTTAAAGATAATCGTCTCAGATATGGCTATAACTCCCATATATACGTTTCATACGATTGGGGCTTTTAAGTCCCTCACATGCGTAATATGCACCCCGGAAGAATGATATTTGGTACCGGACATCAGATACTGCTCGAAAATACCTCTGTCAATTTTTAAGCCGGTTCAGATATAGCTATAGCTCCCATATATATGTTTCATCCGATTTGGGGATTAAAGTCCCTTACAAGCGTAACATGCATTCCACAACAATGATCTTTGGTACCAAATATCAGATACAGCTCCGAAATAAGTGTATCAAAGATCGGTTCAGATTTGAATATACCTCCTATATATATCCTCAACCGATTTTGGGTTACTTGTGCACCAAATGGCCAATATCTGTCCAACGGACCTGAATTTTGACAAACTGTACCGAATTCGGTCTAGAAGAAAGTTCATGGAATTTAGAGAAAATTGGTTCAGATATAGCTATAGCTCCCATACATATGTTTTACCCGATTTGGTGTTTAAGTCCCTCACATTCGTAATATGCGTTCGACAACAATGGTATTTGGTACCAGATATCTCATAGAGCTCAGAAATACCTTTACCAAATTTTAGCGACAACGGCTAAGATTTGGATGAGGGTCTCATATATATCCTTAATCCGATTTCAGGTTTATTGTGCAAATGGTTAATATCAGCCCAAATGGAATGAATTTCCGGACGTAAGATTCCATTTTGTGCAACTCGGCTCCGATATATATATTTTTTAATATAATCCTTCTCCGAGTGATATCATCCACTCTATAACTGCTCTAAAGCCAATAAATATGCATGTACATTTGTTTGTAACATGGATCGGATCAGATTTAGATATAGATATAGTTATCTTTAACCGATTTCGGATTAATTGTGCACCAAATTGTTAATATAACCACCGAATTCAGTCTAGAAGCAACCAAATTAAATTTAAAGAAAATCGTCTCAGATATGGCTATAATTCCCATACATACGTTTCATACGATTGGGGCTTTTAAGTCCCTCACATGCGTAATATGCACCCCAGAAGAATGATATTTGGTACCGGACATCAGATACTGCTCGAAAATACCTCTGTCAAATTTTAAGCCGGTTCAGATATAGCTATAGCTCCCATATATATGTTTCATCCGATTTGGGGATTAAAGTCGCTTACAAGCGTGATATGCATTCCACAACAATGATCTTTGGTACCAAATATCAGATACAGCTCCGAAATAAGTGTATCAAATTTTGTCAAGATCGGTTCAGATTTGGATATACCTCCTATATATATATAGTGGTGTAGGGTATCATAAAGCCGGCTCGCCCGACTTTTGACTTTTCTTTACTGGTTTTATTATACACCTATGCCAATTTTGAATTTCGCCTTCATATGGCTAATATTTGGCTAATATGATATACATATAAATTTTTTTTCTTCATAAAGATTATAATATTCTTAACAGCCAAATCCTCCATGCAATCTTAATTAATATACAATTAGTTTACGCTTGAACTTCCTTTGCGTTATGCCACGAAAAACCTGAACATTTTGATTTTTATTATAACTCAGTGCCATTTTGCATTGCATGGCGAGGGTTTATGTCCTATTCAATGCCAAGCATGATTATGGTTTTCATAGATTCTAAATTTTCGAACAAAGGCTCACTCAACATTTGTTTGCATTACCAAGTTGTTTTCAATGGAATAAAACACCAATGGTCGTAATCAAGACAAACTTTTAGAATACAGAAATATGAAACTCACGATTGTGAATGTCCAATTGTCTGTCCAGTTGTTGGACGGACGGTTCACTTGCTATCATCTCTGTTGCTAGTTTTAAAAAAATAACATATTTTGTTTTTTTTTTTTTTTTTTATTTTGTTATTTGAATCTTTTGATAGAACGCAACGACCTTGAATTTTATCTGCACAATAGAATTGATGAACTTTTAAAAAAAAATAAAAAAAAAAAAAGTTACGACATACTAATAAACAAATAAAACACTCTTAAGTCTGCTACTTGTTGTTGAACACTAACAACCATGTTGGTGTACAAGTGAAAAACATACACTTGGACAATATAAATTCATAAGGTTTATGACTTTTGTTGATGTTTTATTAATATTTTTTTTTACGAAAATCAACATCACTTGAACTTTTTGGCGGCACATTCTCTGTTGGAATCCTTTAACAATAGCAATTTTAATTAGCATCTATACATGATACCAATGAAAAAGAAAGAAAAAAAAAAAGGAAACAACAATAAATCGGAGAATAACAACAGAAAATAAAAGTTGAAAATCGAATCTCCCATCCACAATTAAATTGGCAATATTGTTGTTAACTGTGCGAAATTGAGACAGTGGTATGAAATGATATAACAATATACAATGAATATTCGAGGACCGATCATGAACGAGAGTTTTGTGCAAATTGTAGGCTTCGTATGAGAAGACTTTCGGATGCCAGCTGGCGGACTTGACGTCAAACATACGTAAGTCAACTTAGAATTTTACGCAGATTAAAAATATATACACATTGTTGGGTCTAACGTAATTATTTCGATGAATTACAAACGGAATTTTAAACTTACCCTCCACCATAATATGAAACCAGTAAGGAAAAGTCAAAAGTTGGGCAAGGCCGACTATATGATACCCTACACCACTTTGAATATTTAGTAGAGCTCCGGTAACAAAAATAATTTATTTGAAGTAGATCATGCCACCAATCAACATTTGGCTTTAGAGCAGTAATAGTTTGGTTTCAAAGGGAACTTGTATGGGAGGCATAACCAATTCTGAATCGATTTTCACTAAATTTGATGGAGGCATTTTAATCTTTTATATCAAATAACATTGCATGAGAAGGATTATATAAAAAATATCGAAGTTCCACAAAATGGAAACGTGCGTCCCGAAATTCATTTGGGCTAATACTAGCCATTATTTGCACAATAAACTTGAAATGGGAATAAGGATATTTAGGAGCAGATTTTGATATCTGAACCGATCTTGATAAAATTTGGCATAGGTATTTCCGAGCTCTATAAGATATTTGGTACCAAATATCACTGTTGTCGAACGGATATTACTAATGTGAGGGACTTTAACACCATATCGGATTAAATTTATGTATGGGAGCTATAGCTATACCTGAATTTGGTTGGATATACCAAAATTTAGGACTTTTGGACTGATATTGGGAGCTATAGCTATACCTGAATTTGGTTGGATATACCAAAATTTACGACTTTTGGACTGATATTGGCCATTTGGTGTATTATTAACTCGAAATCGGTTGAATATATATGAGAGCTATATCCAAATCTGAACCGATCTTGATAAAATTTGGCAGAGGTATTTCTGGGCTGAATCTAATATCTGGTACCAAATACTATTGTTGTGAAGTTCTTATTATGCATGTGAGGGTCTTAAACACCAATCGGATGAAACATATATATGGGAGCTATACTTGAACCGATTTTCACTGAATTTGAGGTACTTGCTTCTAGATTAAATTCGGATGGATTGCAAAAATTCAGATCATTTGGACTTATATTGGTCATTTGGTACACAATTAACCCTGAATCGGTTGAAGATATATGGGAGCTATATCTAAATCTGATCCGATTATCACTAATTTCAATAGGGTTAGTCTTTGGGCCAAACAAATATTGTCTGCAACATTTCATCTCAATCGAATAATAAATGCGACCCACGTTTTGTTCACAAGAATACATGGACCGACACAATGACTGACATGCGTAATCATGAACTTATGTGTAAATTTAACAATTTTTTCGACTATATATGTCTTTGAAATCATGAATTTTGAGATTTTGTCTGAAAGAAACTTTCAACATTAAAAATATTTGCGCTTGAATGGAAATTTTAGCAGAAAAAAGTTGTAATCCATTTCACCCCTAAATATTATCCGATGACCATCCAAAATGCAAGACTTACAGACTTCTATTCGGACCCTACCCGTAGCTCCATGCTAAATTTACACAGACGGACGGAGGGACACACATAGCCAATTCGACTCAGTTCGGCGAGATAGGAAGATCGATAACTCTGTGGGTCTGAAGCACGGAAATTAGTAATCGTCACATAACTAACTATTAACATTTTGCTGCAAGGGAGGACATATTATATGAAAATTAAAGTCTATCAAATAAATAAAATTCAAATTCAGTCTAAGTTGGTGGAAAAAAAAAACTGAGATATTATTTTAAAAAGATATTACTTTATTCTCGTATATCGAACCACTGTACCTGTCTCGCTAGTATATATAGAATAAAAACCTCAAAGTGCTAATTGTGTTAACCACTGCGGTAGGTGTGTGCGTGAGTGTGTATGGGGAAAAAGAGCCTTTTAGCCAATAACTCGATTATGCAAAACAGGGTGTATCCTTTTCAATTGGCTTAATAAGGAAACTTTAGCATACAATTGACGTTGCCCAATGCTTGCTAATGAATTAATCAATTATATTGTTCGCTCTTGATGAAATTATATGTTTGCTTAAACGCCAACACACTTTTGCCTTCAACTTATTTTAGGTTTTGTTCAGTTGTTTCGGCTTTCATAGAATGCCATAGCCAACATTTGCTGGGGGATATGGGCTCATCTGTCATAAACTGCAAACTTCTTAATTTTCAACAAGTCATTGTCGACAATCGACCGGGGCTGTTGGATGTTGTTGTTTTTTCTGCTGAAGTTTTTCCCTCCATAGTTGGTTATTTAGGTGGGTTTTTGTTTTGTTTAAATGCTGTTGTAGCCATGTAGCCGAGTATTCCATTGTAGCCGTGTGTTCTTTGTTGTCTACTACTGCCAGATCCCTTGCGCTCTTGTCCGCTTATACATAAACTCAGCTGTGGAGTTTGAATTCAATACAGTACGTATTTTTTTCTGGAGGATTTTTTTTGCACCATCAGTATGAGCTTGTATTTTATTGCTATTGTAAATGTTTGAGCTGCTGCTGCTGCTGATACTATTGCTATTTTTTTTCTTCTTTTCCATAAAACAACTCACAGCAATTGATGAATTATATTGCCAAGTCATCAAACATCAGTGTTGTTATGATGATGTTGGTGTTGTTAGACTGTTGGACCTTGCCTTTGGTACTCTAAAACCCACCAGAGGGGGATATGCCATTGAATTTTGTTACTTTGCTGTTCGCTGATATGTTTGACTAAAAATTCGTTCGAAGGCCAAACATGTTGGCAGTTTTATTGAATGTTATAATTTTTTTTATCGTTTTGTTTTATGAAAACTTTGGCAAAAAATAAGCGTTTAAGTAATGTAATACTTTGAAACGTAAAGTTACATAGTTTAAACTTTAATATTATTAAGGTACGTTTATTCTGTAGTTACATTTGTATGCTTTTATTAACTTGCATTGTTGTAATCCTCATGTTGCACATTGAGAACATCTCCAAATGTCATAAACTATATTATGACAATCATCGTGTTATCCAGACACGTTCGTATGTGTACTTATATGCAAACATGTTACATTATTTTCAGTACATGGCTCTCGTGTGTATACATCATCGTCATCAACGTGATATGTGCAACTTGACACAAAGCTCATGTGTGAAACGTCATCATACCACATGAACATGTTGTTTAAAATTGCATTAGAGTGGAACTTTGTGAAAATGACCTTGCCACAAAGTACGCATGTACTCGCATAGTAAACATGTCTTTTTATTGTAAAATAAAAACGATTAGGGGAAAATTGTAAATATATAAAAAATATGATAAACAAGTAAAAGCATTAAGTTCGGTACCCTCCACCATTAGGCAAGGAAATATTTTCTTATAAATGTTTCTTAATTTAAACGTGTTCCATTTTAAACTACAAATACCAGTTAGACCATTTGTATAATGCTGTTAAATTTTTCAAAAAACCGTAATGTGGGGATGTTGGCCATACCAAAACGGGAATCTCTATAGAAAATTTTACACTTCAATGATTGTCATCTACCAAATCTTCTAAATACCGTTATATGGGGGCTACACCAAAAAAATGGACCTGTACTTACAATGTTTCGCCACACGAGCTAAAACCTATTATGACCTATAAATACTATTTTTTAGGCAAATCCGTGAAAAGGTGTGGCAAAAGTCATCAAAACTCCGAATACCGGAAAGTACCGTTATATGGAAGCTATACAAAAACATGAACTCATACATACAATGTTTCGCCAAACGCCTCATCTATTATGACCTACAAATACTAATTTTGTAGACAACTCCGTGCAAAAGGATTTTTGCTGGGTACTGCAGGTTCATACACTCATTTGATATGTTTCGTGACCTTCTTAATTCGGCCTTTAATATTTAGACAGTTTCAACTCACAATGGACTTCATAACCTACTTTGTATTGTCATAAGAACTAAACTAATATTTGCCAAACGTTCACCAAAATTTTTGTAAAAAATCTTTCCACTTTCATCGTTGGCTACTGACGATCTTAATGCCCTCTATCCTAAGATTGTTATATCCAACTGTATTGTTAAGATTTAGGCCAAAACTAGTATGTCAAACTGAGAAATTTGACAAAAAAGGTTTGACATTTTGGCGTATGCCCCATATAATAGTATCTTTCGATTTTAGATATTTGAGTATTTCAGTCAATATTTTTAACGAGATTAGCTGTAATTTGAGGTTCACTTTTTCGGTTTCCACCAAAGTTATTTTAAATTTTGAGTTCTTAGGTTCTCAGAGGATACCAACTCATACTGTAGATAAGTTTTATCATTATGTAGTCCACTTTTTTGTGTATCTCCTTTACAGCAGTACTACCTCATTTTCGGTCTTTCAAAGATTCCTGGAAAAATGTCAAAACAAATGTTTGTAATTTAGCACCGCGTTCTCTCAAGAAATTAGATTTGCAATATCAGTCCACGTTTAATACCGATCAGGTATAGCTGTAGCTTAGCATTTTGAGTCTACGAAAAAAAGAAATTTGAATAATTAATATGTACTATAAAAATGTACTATATTTGAAAATTTATACGGGTTCCTAATCCTCTTGCAAATACAGTTAATTTAAGTCCATATTGTGGCATTTGAAGGTTTTTAAGGGTTCCTAACAGCAAAAACAGTTAATGTAAATCCACATTGTGGTATATCCCCCATTTACGGTACCACCCTATTTTCGGTATTCTGATGGATTATCCTTACGGGATTGTTTTGTGTTTAAATTTTTTAATGGGTGTCTAACTACAGTTCCTCATTTTTACTTTGTATGTATCATGGTGGAGGGTATTAAAAGGGTATCACCGCTTTTATAACCGTTTATTTTCAACAAATCTAGAATTTTTACCGAATCCGCTGAAAATATTCTTATCGTTTCACTATCCAACTGCCAGTCTGGACTGGGAAAAATTTCTCTTCGGTTTGTAGTTCAAAGCCCCAAAAGAGTTTCGGATTCTAATGCCAAACTCCTATAAGGTCTATTGCCTGACCCTTAAAACATTAAAATTTTGAAGACAACTTTGGATTACTTCAAGAACCATTGGTCTAAAATGTCGGTCCACTCTTTGGGATAGTCCCTGTATAGGGTGAGATAAAACTGCAACAAAGTCAAACGCCATATTTCTTACATTTTTTTTAAATTATAATTCAAAGCAAAAAATGTCGGAAATAGCATCAAATTTTAGAATAAGTTTAGATTTGTTCGAATTGGTCACCTTTAACACGAATTATCGCCTACAAACGGCCAATAAAACGGTCACACGCTGCCCGAATGTTGTTCTGCGGTATTATGGTCCATTCTCGGCGAAGCGCTTGCTTCAGGTGATCGACATTTTGGAATTTTTTAGTGCCAACCTTGATTTCCAAAATACTCCAGACACAATAGTATAACGGATTGGTAGCCGGAGATTTTGTTGGCCATTGTGCGCTGGAAATTAAGCGAGGAACCTCAATTTGTAACCATTCTTGGGTGGTGCGTGCTGAGTGCCATGGTGCTGAGTCCCGTTGGAATGTCAAGGCTTTAATACACCCTCCAGAATATTTTCGCTATAATATTCGGCATTTATTCTGAAACCACGGTCGGTTAAATCGAGCGGAGAGCGATCATCGGCTGTTATGGCTGCTCACACCATCACTATGGCCGGAGCTTGAGTTGTGGTGGCCAACCGAAGGTGCACATTTTCAGCTGAGCTCTTTGGAAAGTAAACACCTTCGTTTTGTTTGTTTACAAACTGCTGGACAACGAATGCTTTCTCATCGGAGAAAACCAAATTCGGCAGTTTACCACTTTCGGCCAAGCGAAGCAACTCTTTAGCTCTTTTGAGTCTATTTTCTTTCTGTTGCGGTGTAAGTTCTTACACTTTTTGGACTTTAAATAGCTTTACACCGAGGTAAGTTTTTAATATTTGCCGAATGGAATACTGCGATATATTCAGCTCACGAGCCATTTTTCGGCCACTGCGATGCAGGTTTCGATCAAGTCGCTTTTTACTTTTCGAACCATTTCTGCTGATGTTGCTGTTTTCTTCCGTCCACTTCCTTGACGTCGAGCTACGCTACCAGTATCACGGTAACGAGCGATGGTACAAGACACATAAGATTTATTTATATTTAAACGCTGCAACGATAGCCAATTGTGATTTTCCAGCCAAATATAAAGAAATCACACTATCACGCCTGAGTTCCATCACGAATAACTTTTTTCTGGAAAATGCTTTTGTACGCATTTAAACAATATAATGAGCTGTCGCTGGAATAAATTTAACTACTGCCGCACGAGTGGCTTTGAAATGACAGCAGTCTGAAGTTGGTTACTATACTGGACATTATTATACAACCGGCATAGTGAACGTTCAGAGTCTCCTTTATGGTTGCGACGATAATGAAGGTTTGAAATCAAAATTTTTGGTACAATCACAGTGCACACTAATAGTATATTTTATTTCCTTCACGCCTCTGATATATTCTTCTTTAATATTTTAATATTCCATTTAACTACCAATATTGCCAAACAATTTTTCTTCAAGTGTATTTTTCACGCTCTGCAAGGTACAATGCTACAAACGAACTAAGACAAAACAACAAATTAACAACAGCGGGAGCTGCATCAGCAGCTTGTCAAATGACTTTGCAAAAATTATGACATTTCTTTGTTTTAAAAATAAATATGAGCTCACTGTCATAAACGTTTCATTTTGCTGCGAGAATCGAAAAGTTTTTCTCAGTTAAGGGTTGCCTTCCACAAAGTATGTAGTCATGATTCTTGCAAAAAGGGGCAAATGAACGAAATCAACACTTTGTTATATATTGCAAAAGGTGATGAAGGTTTGTTGAAATACTATTTAGGAAATATGAAAAACTAAATGGAGGAGGGGCCGAGAATTTCGAAAAAAAAGTTTCTTTGGATGGCATATTTCTACATCATGTTATGTAGGATTAAATTTTATATATTTTTCTTGCTGATTTCTTTTTTTCCAAAAATGCTCAAGATTTTTTTTCATTTGTTGAATACAAAACGATGACACTTAATTTCATGTGTACATCTGTTTTAATTTTCAATACAATAGTCTTCTCTCAACCCATTTACAATCTCGCATTTGAATTTACATATGATCGTTCATGCGCATTCATGCATCTGTAGGCAACTTAGAAAAATATCAATTAATCATATTTCAATTACTTGACCAAACTAATGAATGAATACTCGCACAAATAAACTCTCCCATTCACTACTGCCATGCCACAGCGAGGTACTCTTGATTTATCCATTCTTCAAAGTGTGTGTTTGTTTTTTTAAAGCCCGGAAGTTGTAGTGGCAAAGTCATCATAAAGTATTTACATGGTTCGATATATCGCTGGGTCTTTTGTGTGTGCGTTGAAAACCTTAAATAGTAATGTCGATCAATCAATGAATGATCATGTTTTAAAAAGGATTAAAACGAGATAAATCGATGCCACAAGAAAAAAACAACGAAAGAAAAATAAAAAAATTATTTTTTTTATTAAATGGAATTGGGTTTATCGACTTTCGACTGATCCACAGGCAAAATGAATTTCAAAATTAAGCCATAGGTCCAACAAAAAATGTAACGGCTGACATAATTTCTGTGAAAGAGAAAAAAAATTCAAAGCAAACTTCGATTTTTTCTGTTTTTGCAATTCGTGGGCATGAAGGAACTTTCGTTTAGAGAATATTGTGGAGGTTTACTTTTTAAATTGTGTAAAAATAACAAAAGCAATATGTTAAATTGCAAATGGACTTAATTTTCATTTAGAGAAAAGAGGAAAGTACGACCTCAAACATGATGAAAATTCTTCGAAGTAGAAATAAAGCTATGGCTATTAAACCCAATTTTGTTTCCACATTAAAATAATTGTTATGATACTGCCCGGTTGAATATTGGTATAATGTGGGAACTCATTTATTTATTATTAGAAACTCATTTAGTTTCATCGACACTCTTGCATTTTTAGTGCCAACCTTGCTTTTGGTGGCCATTGTGTGTTGGAAGCGAGGAACCTCACTTTGTAACCATTTTTGGATGGCGCGTGCTGAGTGCGATGGTGCTGAGTCCCTTTGGAGAGCGACCATGGGCTGTTATGGCGGCCCATGAGTTTTGGTGGCCAACCGACAATTTTAGCTAACCTCTTTAGCAAGTAACCATTATCATTTTGTTTGTTTACAAACTGCTAGAGAACACCAAACACCAAATTCGGCGGTTCACCATTTTCGGCCCAGCGAAGCAACTATTTAGCTCTTTTGAGTCTATTTTTTTCCGTTGCGGTGTAAGATCTTGCACTTTTTTGGAATTTCAATGGCTTTACTCCGAGCTCAGTATTTAATATTGCGATATATTCAGCTCACAAACCATTTTTCGGCCACTGCGACGCGGGTTTCGATCAAGTTGCTTCTTTACTTTTCGAACTGCTGCATTTCTGCTGATGTTGCTGTTTTCTTCCGTTATCTTCCTTGGCGTCGGCCTATGCTACCAATATCACGATAGCGAGCGATTGTACGAGACACAAAAGATTTATTAACATTTATATGCTGGAGTGCTCTAACGATAGCCACTTGCGGTTTTCCAGCCAACTTTATCACGCCTGATTTCCATCACGAATAAATTTTTTTCTGAAAAATTCTAAAAGTCACAAGCTGCGTTCGAAATCCTTTTTTGGTTCTGGTTTTCCCGTTCGCTGAATATGGCGAACCTAGGCCATAGAGGATATGTTCCTTTATTTTTGATAATTTTTCTCTCCAAATCATTCTAGTTTTGCATAGATCGAACCAGATGTGGCTTAAAATCACATTAAATTTGACAGTTTTATAGAATATAATATACAATATATAGTAGCATTTATAATGTCTGGTACATGCTACAGACGATATAACTATAATTTTGCGTAGTGAGTTCCTGACGGTCATAGATCACAAATAAACGTACATAACGAGTGTAAAATTTTCAAGGATTTAGTCGCAATTTATAACCAATTTAATTATAATTTCACATTGTGGGTTATGATATAAGCTATGAATAGATGTCGTGGAATAAAACTTTATATATCGGAATACAGTTTTTAGGATTTAACAACCATGAATAATGGTACGCCCCGATTTGATATATTTATAGATTTCCTTCGGCATTTACTCTTTATTAATATATGTCATGTTTTCGATATAACCATCATCTAATAATACATTTTTTCATGATCGTACTGTTCAGTAGTCATATATATGTATACCAAAAACTCAAATTTAACATATATTAAGTGGCTAATTTCATTTATTCCCTCTCTATAGTCTGTCTTCAACTCTTTACCTTAATATCCTTTTGTAAAACATTTGCAAATATTTTAAAATATTTACTTAACACTATTTGAATTCCAGCTGGCATTACATGCACAATAGCAAACATATACTTACAAAAAACGTCAGTACATACTGGCACACTACGTCCGATTGTCTGGCAAATGGCAAAAATTGTTTAGTCATAATCAAGTAATAAATCATGCAGCTACATACAAGTCAAAAATTGTGGGGTATGACGACAGCAGCAACATGCGGTGGCGGTATTTTTTTCATTCTTATTGTTTAGCATTTTCGTTGTTGTTGCTGCTGCTGTTGCCGACAACATCCAAAATGGTATAAACTTAAATTGAACGCATAATTGTTGTAATGTGTAGTAATAGACTGTGAGAGAGCAAAGCCAACAAACTAACGAAAGAATGAGCGCATGTGCTATCTGATCTGATCTCATGCGTGTGTGTTCCAATTTTTTACAACAATACAGCTGATGTTGGTCTTGGAATATGTGGTTTTAATTGGTTTTTGTAATGAAGTTCTTGCGGAGATTTTTTTCGTTTCAATTTTGTGTTGGTACCGCAAAAGGAAATTGCTGAAAATAACACGCAAAATGTTGAAATTTTAATTACAAATATTGCAGATTTGGGAAATTACAATATAACATCATGAAGTAAAATTGTCAATGGCACAGTTGAGGGTAGCTGAGTTGTTCAAATGTATTTCGAGAACATAAAAATATTGTTCTGATAACAGTTTTTAGCTCTGAAGCATGCAATGTGCTCAAGGGCCAATCAATGTTTTTTTTATGAAATTTTATAATTCAATCTAAGTTGCAGCCTAGTTTGGAAGAGTAGTTGTTTCAATTTCTAATATAAAAAACCCTAAAATTGTTGTTGTTGTTATAATATTAGATCTAGATTTCAGATAAATGCAAATCTAAATTGACTTAATTAGTGTTTACAATAAAACTTTTTTTAGTTTATCTCTACAAAGGGAATGAAACATTTCAAATGTATTTTACAACTCCCAGTACATTTCAGTAAAAAATATTTGTTTTTGTTTTTTTTTTCATCGTACATACTCCCTACTTTCTATTCTATGTACATTTATTCATACAACAGACATACACGAGTAATGACATAGCACAATTCCAATTCTTGGATTTCATTTTCATTTCATAAATTGGCCATTTCATCAGAGAATAAAAGCGAAATCGTCACAATTGGCACTCTCTGTTCATTGTTGATGGCTGGAAAAGGTTGTTATGGCGCAGCGTAGTAACGTTTGCAATATGTGGCAAGAAGGGAAAAATCATCATCATTCAACTCCTTTTCATATGCCTATTTAAGGCACGTACAATGACAATGCAGTTAGTTCAGATACGCTTTGAAATTCCCTTGTCCGTTATCCAACCATAACAGTGCAACCATATCCATTTCATCCGTCATCAAGTATTTGTAATTTTATTGTGTATTTATTAACAGAAAACAAAAATAAAAAACGGACGAATATTTTATACTCTACACAGGGAGTAAAACTTGAAATGTATTTAACGTAGCCAACTTTCTTTTGGAGGTATATTACCATCACCATTGATAGGGTATACCAATCTCATGTATTGCTTGTATATTCTACACTACACTGTAGTAAATTGTGTTATGTCTATGTGCATTTGTTTTGTAACATGCAGAAGTAAACGAGATAGACCCGTGCTTCTTTTTGGTGAGCTCCATATAAATTTTCTACACATCATTTATTTTGCATATAGAAATTTGTGATTATTTAAATGCAGTTCCCATATATAACGTTTTTCAATTTAATTGTGTTCCAAACATAGAGAAACAAAAACACGTAAAAAATTAAATTAAAAACAAGTAAAAAAGCTGTATGTTCGGCCGGGCCGAACTTTGAATACCCTCCACCCTTTGAAACGAATTTGGCAATTCTCAAAAACAATAAAATCCACTAAAAATTCTGTTAAAATCTTAAAAATACCGAATGTAGCTGTTTCATTAGAGTCTATCGACGACATGGACCTGCCTAGGAAACTTTTGTCATAAGCCATTACAATACTCAAATGCGAAACTTAAAAAAAATCGGTGAATAATGTAGCTAAAATTATCAAAATACCGAATATCGGGAGGTACCGTTATATGGGGGTTATACGAAGACGTGGACCTGCACAGACAATTTTCTGTCTCAGGCTGTAGTATCCATTACAAACTTCAAATACCAAATTTGAAACAATTCCAGTGAATAATGAAGCTAAAGTGAACAAAGTACCGATTATCTGGAGATATAGTTGTATCAAATCTGCGAAAAAATGTGCAAAAAATCACCTAAATATAAAATAACGGGAGGTACTGTTATATAGGGACTATACCAAAGCGTGGACCGATATATCTCCAAGGAGGAGGGTATAAATATAGACAATGGAAAGTTAGTATTGTTTTTTATGCAGATGGCTCCCAATACGCTTTTCATAGTCAACATGCTGATTTACGCAGTCGATGTACTTAACTTCGAAAACACATTTCTTCGTTTTGCAAGAATTGCACTGGATTAAAAGCGTATGGCATCCCGTACTTTCCACTTATATTTTTTTCTGGAATAGGTTTTAAACTGTCAAATATCTTTCAGTTGCTGATATTTTTACCATTTTAGAATTGAGAGACTTCAATATTTTCACTCATACCTCTGAAACGATACAGACGACACCTGCTGTCTATGTACCAAATGTGTACTATTAGCTCAAATAGAAAGGAATTTGACATATGAGACTAAATTTAGCTAGAAATTTTGTGAAAATAGGTACAGGTAATAGCTCCCATATAGATCTTTCATCCAATTTCTTATTTAAGTCCACCACATGGACCTGCATGAGTAATTTATTGTCATAGATTGTAGTACACATTTACATTTTCCAATACGAAATTTGGAACAATTCCGGTGAATAATGTCGGGGTATCGGGGTAATGACGGACACACAGACGGACATCGCTAAATAGACTTAGAATTTTACGCTTATCATGAATATATATATATATATATATATATATATATATATATATATATATATATATATATATATATATATATATATATATATATATATATATATATATAGATATATATATATATATATATATATATATATATGTGTATATATACTTTTGTAGGTCGACATAAATCCGAGGAGTTACAAACTGAATGACGAAATTAATATACCCTCCATAATATGGTGGAGGGTATAAAACTTCTCAATATAGCTTTTATTTCAATGTTTCAATGAAAGTGTTATTTGTCCTGGGTATGTTCTTTAAGAGGGAATGAAAAAAATCCGCAAAATCATTAAGCTGTCCAGAATTAAAAAAGTTTTCTACATCCTACGTTTGTTTTGTTATTGAAATATTTATGCAATATTTCTTTTGAAATTCCGAAATCCGTAAAAAAGTTCTTACAATCTTCTGGCGACAAATTCCTACTTAAATTTGGCATTTATAAATTGACCATAATTTGTTATTCCACCAAATTAATAATACCATTTTGAAAATTTTAAAGGCCTTACAAATTTTCTATTCCATTACAATTAATTACAATGTCAAACTTTCTTCAAATTGTTTCAAATTTACCCAAAAGGGTTATTTGTACTAAGGCCTTTCCTTGAAGATCAATAGTCTGATATCTGTCAAAAGAGTCGTAAAAAGAAGACGAATGTAGTCATTGAAAATCAACAATTAAGACCACAGCTGTGCAGTTATGGAGACCACCCACCCAGTCACACATTTAATTCCAACTCTGGGAAGAGTCATACCTTATGGGCAGTTATGGGTTCTTTTTCGCTTCTGGCCAATGTTGTTAGAACATTAAAAAGTCTATGAACTTAAATGGGAAGGGGCGGTTACTCTTTGGCACATTGGCGTAAGGTAAACATTTACAAATGTATGTGTGGCACGGTGGTTATAAAAGAGTATATTAGAGCAAATGCATTTTAAACTCAGAGCGCAGTTATTCCACATTTACTCCAATAATATACTCTCCATAAAATTTCATGCATGGGGTATAGTAATCCCCATTTCTTTCTGTATATTTATTCCCCAACAATATTTCCCAAATTCTCCACTTGCCACCACTGTCCATCTTCCATACGCCGACACAAGACAAAACACAAAAAAAGAACTAGAGAACGCCGAAAAAAGAGTTCTGCATTAGTTCACATTTCCAATTTGACATTTACGCGTCAGGATAATTAATCAACTTCAAAAGATATGACGAAATTGTATGCGAGCAAAGTAACAACTGTGTAACAGATAAACTATGGCCGTGTGGCGGCGCTGATACCACGGCTGGAAACAACGGTGGCCGCCTGTAGGTCTGTAATTTTGTGTACGGGATGGTTGTGCGTAGAAAATGAAAAAAAAAACTATAAGCAAGTTACTTCTTTCTTATGGCCCTTTTTTCATGACCCGTCTTCTACCATTGTTTTTTTTTTCATAAACTCAACCCCTTTCGGCTTTGGCTGTAATACCTAAAGACCTTAGCTGTAAAGAAAACGAAAATTAAAACGGTTTGTGATCAACTTGAGTTAATTTGAAAATAAAATTCATTTCTCACACCTGCTGTTCCCCTTTGGGGTCTGTCTACCCATCAAAGAAAAAACGAAATGAACATAGAACATTCCCATCTACTGTCCGTTTCGCTACAATATTTCTCCATTTGTATTCATCTGAAAACTTTGACAGAACTTATCAAAATAAAAGTTTTACCCCGCTTGTGAATTGGTATGGGAAAGGGTGGTTTGTTGGGTTATAAGACAAGTAAAGATATTACATCTAAGATAAATATCCAAACTTTTTTTTGGGAGTATTTAGTATTGACAACTCTATTAAATGAATTCGAGGCCAAGTACTTGATATTGTCGTTAGAAAAATTAATTTAATTCCATCTTAAGATTTTGAAGCATTTTTATTACGAGGAGGCTCTTCTTTGAAAAAACCTAAAATTGCCATTTTTCCGGAGAACAAAAAATTAATTTTTCAAATAATTTGTTAAACGTTTTTTGGCAATTTATATTTTCTAAAAAAAACTTTTTTAATAGAATATGTGTGTTGGCTTTAAAAAATCCAAAAAAAAAAGATATAACTACACATGTCTGTATTTTAATTTAAAAGTTAAGCTAAGTAGAATTTAGTTCCTGAGTGTTTAGACATTCCGCAGAGACACTATCAAGTATATTATTTTAATCGGCATAAAATTCAGATTGGATTAAACTATCCCTTTATAAGTTGAAATGTATTTTATAGAATTTGAAATTTGACTTTGGATTTTAATTAATTAATTAACAGATTATTGTCACAAATTTCAACCGAATCAGCTGTAATTTGATATTTGCAGTTCTACGTAGCAAGAATTTCAGTTGAAAATAAGTAAAATTTCAATCTAACCATAAAATGGTATCCTGATCCAAAATATTTTAATTATTTGCATCTTACAACAAACTAGCCCTCTGCAGAAATTGTCTTCTATTGGTATAGGTCTATAATTATTTATCTAAGCTTATATTGTACACATAAAGTTCCTAAAAACTTAGTAAAATTCCTTTTAGAGTTAAATATTAAAGTTTCAAATTTTTTTTACTTTCAGCAAATGGCTCATATCAACCCGGAATGGAACCGAAACGACAACGAACCGCCTACACCCGTCACCAAATACTCGAATTGGAAAAAGAGTTCCACTATAATCGTTATTTAACACGCCGGCGACGCATTGAAATTGCCCACACGTTAGTGTTGTCCGAAAGACAAATTAAGATTTGGTTCCAGAATCGACGTATGAAATGGAAAAAGGATAATAAATTACCCAACACCAAGAACGTACGCAAAAAGGTCGATGCTAATGGCAATCCAATAGCACCAGTTGCAAAGAAACCAAAGAGAGTTAGTGCCAAGAAGCAGGCGCAACAACAACAACAGCAGCAACAACAAACACAAAATTCACAACAGCAACAACAACAGCCTGTGATAAATGAGGTAAATATGAATGCTTTAAAACTTTCGGAACAAAAATAAAGAAGACTGAGGACAAAAATTTTGAGTATAAGAAATGATATCAGGATATGAAAGTGATGCCTACAAGAATTGTGTGTTCTAAGGAAGGAGATTATATGTGCAATCAACCACACATTATAAAGGACATAAAGTGGGGAAAAATTCATTTTTTATTTCTTTTGAAACTACGTTTTGGGTGGCTATAAAAGAATATTAGAAACTTTTCTAGGTGTAACTATGGATGAAAACTATTTTCGGCGATGGAGAAAAAGGCAAATGGGGAATATCAAGGGAAAACCAGTAAATAAAAGTCAAAAGTCGGGCGGCGCCGACTATATGATAACCTACACCAATATGCATAGATGATATATATGGGACCTATATCCAAATCTGAAACGATCTTGATACAATTTGGCAGAGCTTTATAAGATATCAGGTACCAAATATCATTGTTGTCGAATGCATATTAAGAATTTGAAGGACTTAAACATCAAATCGAATGAAACATATATATGGGAACTATAGCTATATCTGAACCGATTTTCTCTGAATTCGATGCACTTGCTTCTAGACTGAATTCGATTAGATGTACCAAAATTCAGGACTTTTGGACATATATTCACAATTAATCCAAAATCGGTTAAAGATATATATCGGTTGAAGATATATATCCAAATCTGAATCGATCTTGATAAAATTCGGCGTAGGTATTTCTGGGCTATATCTGATAACTGGTACCAAAGTGTGGAATGCATATTACGCTTGACAGCAGTATATGATGTCCGGTACCACATATAATTCTTCTGGAGAGCATATTACGCATGTTAGGGACTTAAAACCCCAAATTAGATGAAACATATATATGGGAGCTAAAGCCGATTTTCTCCAAATTTGATTTACTTACTTTTAGACTTAATTCGGTAGAATGTACCAAAATACAGGTCAGTTGGACTTATATTAGCCAATTAACCCGAAATCGGTTGAAGATATATGATGTATGTATATCTAAATCTGATCCGATTATCACCATTTTCAAAAGGGTTCGTCCTTGAGCCAAACAAATAGAGTTTGCAAAAAATTCAATGGCATAATAAATACGACCTGCATTTTGTTTACAAGAATACATTGACGGACGGACAGACTGACATGCGTAAATCGACTCAGATAGTGTTTTCTATGAATATCCTCAAACATAACTATGGGTTAGTGATTCTATGAATATCCTCAAAAGTAACTACGGGTCTATCTCGCTTCCTTTTCCATGTTACAAACTAATGCACAAAGACATAATACCATTACCACTATGTGGTGTAGGGTATAGTTATTTTAATCGGAAAAGTATTAAGAGAATATATATTTCTTATTTGCCCAATACCAAAATTGTTGCCGTTTTTAACTCTTCTGTACCAATTTTCCTATATCATATTTTAGAATATGTAGTTTTTCCCAATCACTTTTCTCATGTCCAATTGATGATATTGTGCAGATTTACTATTCTGTGCTCTACTAGGCTATAATTACCAATTGTAAAACAAAATTTATTCCAACAGCTTTAGAATTATGCATTTTCCAAATATCAAAAAAGTGCAATTTTTAAGCAATTTTACTTATAATCAAGAGAAAATTTTCTTAGAAGCTATTAAATATAAGTTTTCTTGTAGTATCAGCAAAGAGGTCGATGTTATCAATTTAATTTTTTTTTAATTTAATTAATTTTTGAAATTCAACTTCTTCCTTTTCTTTTTCAGTGTTTGCGTACGGACAGTATGGAAAGTATGGGCGATGTAAATACATCATTAAATAATCCTCCATATATACCAGCTGCTGGTGATAGTGCAAATTTAATGAACCCCCAACAAACAAATGCATGTAACTCATACAACAACAACAACAATGGATCTCAGACGGCACAAAGTCAACATGCCAACAATGGTGGCAATGTCAACAGCATGGGAAATGGTAATCCCAATGGCAACCGCAATCACAATATTAACAATGGCAACAACAACAATCTGCATCTAAATAACAACAATAATGCGACCAATAATAGCAACAACGCGGGAATGCAATCCAACATGCATTCACATCAGACGCATATGCCACAACAGCAACAACAACAACAACATCATACACAGGATATGATGATCAATTTGCAGCACATAAAACAGGACTATGATTTGACCACTCTGTAGAATTGAATATTGTATATGATAAACAATCGAATTATAGGTTAAATAAATGGAAGAGAAAGAAATATATTTTTGCACTGGCTTTGATTGTGATTCTACGGAATCAATGTCTTTACAAAAATATAGGCATTCAATACAAATCCGATATTTTTAAAATGAACACTTGGAAAGAAACCCGTTCATCGTATCTGAATGTATGTGGAATTTCTCTCCCTACAAAATGATATTTAAGTACCTCAAGCTTTGTACATGTTTTCTCAAAATGAAGAAACGCTCAAATATTTGAATATAAAATATATAGATTTTTTTTTTCAAATTTTATTTGCATTTAATTATGAATTATATCCTTTACTTTTCTAGACCTCCAAAACCAAGTGATTAATTGTGTAATATTTTTTTTTTTTAAATCTTATTTTCCAATATTGTTTCAATTTTTCTGTTTCATTTAAAAATTTATTATTTTATGTTAACAAATTATTATTTTAAATCTAAACAAAAACAATTTTTGTGTCGCATAATACAAATTGAATTACTTCGGAATATACAGTGAAATAGTTAAGAGCCGTTGATGGTGTTATTGAAAACACCGAGGATGTGTTTTTGTTTCCAATATTTAAAACCATCAACAAGAACAACAACATTAATTCTACTTCATAGTTATAGAAAGAAGAAAGTCTTTAGTTTTAGGTTATCTATGTAAGTACTGTGTAATATAATAATGATTAGTTAAATCTCGTAATGTGTAAAAAATAGAAAACGAAACTGCTTAATTAGTTTACTATATCTATGTAATTTAACTGAAACAAAAAGAACAAACTCTTAGACAATATTAAATACCAAATAAATTATAAATGGAAATTTTACTAAAAAAATACTGTGTATATATTAAAGGGGAGTTAAAAAAACAGATAGTTGGCATGATGCGTGTTTTCTTCTGATGCGTGGAATGGTGAGATAAAAAAACTGCAACAAAGTCAAACGCCATAATTCTTACATTTTTTTTTAATTTTATTTAATAAAAGCAAAAATATAAGAAATAGTACCAAATTTTAGAATAAGTTGAGATTTGTTCGAATTGATCACCTTTGGCACGTATTGTGGCTTTCAAACGACCAATGAAACTGTCACATGCTGCCCGAATATTGCTCTGCTGCATTTTGGTCCATTCTCGGCGAAGCGCTTGCTTGAGGTGATCGACACGACGGCCAAGCGAAGCAAATCTTTAACTCTTTTGAGACTATTTTCTTTCTCTTGCAGTGTAAGTTCTTGCACTTTTTCGAATTGCAGTGCCTTTACCCCGAGCTCATTTTTCAATATTTGCAGAATTGAATATTGCGATTTGTTCAGCTCACGAGTCATTTTTCGGGCACTACGACGCGGGTTTGATTAAATTGCTTCTTTACTTTTCCAACCATTTCTGCTGATGTTGCTGTTTTCTTCCGTCCACTTCCTTGACATCGGGCTACGCTACCAACTAGGATATCATGGTAACGACCGATGGTACGAGACACAAACGATTTTTTCACATTTAAAAGCTGGAGTGCTCTAACGATAGCCACTTGTGGTTTTCCAGCCAAATATAAAGAAATCACACTATCACGCTTGAATTCCATCACGAATAACTTTTTTTCTGGAAAATTCTCACCAAAATGCTTTGTACGCTTGTTAACAATATAATGAGCTGTCACTGGAATAATTTTAACAGCTTAGAAATCATAGCTTTAGTACTTTTTGAATAATTATAGTAAGCATTTGCAAAACCACCACCAGATACCAACACAGACCTCAATATCATATTGCAGGATTTCAGCAAATTTAGCAACAATTAGTACTTCTCGTACAAATATAGGATGTATTTTAAAATCAGCGCCAAATCTCAAAAACAGTTACCATAAGAAATCGAAATATAATTAATTTTAAATTTTTTATTTTTATCCCTTCATTTAATATTAAATATAGTACCATACAGTACTTTTCATACAATTATAATAAAAATCCCAGCTTCATCTGTTCACCCTGTACCAATCTGTTCCAATTTTAGTACCATTTAGTTCCAATTTTAGTACCTTCATATATCAAACTTAGTTTCCAAGCTTCTCATACCAAAGTTCAAGTTCTTAGCTTTATCCGTTTACATAATACCAAATGGTACAATTTTATTTACTTAGTACCATTTTAGAACTTATCTTAACCTCAAAATTCGAATTTAGAAAAACCCTTTTGATACATCTATCCTGCCCTTCATCAGTGAATTCAAAAACACGAACGTAAGGGAAATATTCGCTAGCGTTTTTGGAGGGAAACATAGCATACTGAAAGGTTTTATCTCAAGCGGAGGTAATCTCAGTCTAGGACCAACCCAAGGACCCACAATTCATAAGTAATAACATCAGTTCGTACTTCACTTATACTGTTCGCTAACTGGGGTTTTCGATAAACATTTGGTGTTATGGAGCGATTGAAATGTTTTTCCACACTCATTGTAAGGCAATTACTCTGAATTATGATTGGAGGGATACATGACATTGATATTTGGCGTTAAACATGATTATGTTTCACGAATATTAGAGTGGGTAGTATTAACACAGTATTACAGATTTCGAACAAATGTATGAGTAAATTAGCTAGAAACAAGCTCATTCGGATCAAAATTGGAATTCTCTCCACCATGAGGTAAAAAACATTTATGAAAAAGCTGTATCTATTGAAACGTATACCACTTAAAACTACAAATACTACTGAGTTCAGGATTCAAAACACAAAAAAGTGGATGGAACCGTTACCCAATACCCAAGCGTGCAACTATAGAGATAATTTTCTACTATAAGGATTGTATTCTGCTAAATTGGAAACAATTTCGTAAGAAAATGTGGGTGAAATTATCAAAATGACGAATATTAGGAAGCAGTGCTATCGAAAAAAAATCATTAAAATACCAAATATCGAGAAGTACTGTCATATAGGAGCTATAGGGAAAAGTAGACCTAAATAAATAAATAAATATTTGGCCACCGATTCTTAAACTCGTTTTAGACAAATCTGTCAGAAAAGCCAGCTGAAATTGGCAAAATACTGAATATCGGGAATCACCATTAAATGGGGACTATTGGGAAATGTGAACCGATATAGCTTATTTTCAATACCAGCCAATCCAAACAGGCATCGCTAAATCGATTTAGAATTTTATGCTGATCCTGAACATATTTACTTTAGGTGGTCTCCGACGAATATAAAGAGGATATCTGAAAAAGTTATTCGTGTTGGAATTCAAGCGTGATAGTGTGATTTCTTTATTTTTAGCTGAAAAACCACAAGTGGCTATCGTTAGAGCACTCCAGCATTTAAATGTGAAGAAATCTTTTGTGTTTCGTACCATCGCTCGTTACCGTGATACTTGAAGCTTAGTCCGACGTCAAGGAAGTGGACGGAAGAAAACAGCAACATCAGCAGAAATGGTTGCAGTGGCCAAAAAATGGCTCGTGAGCTGAACATATCGCAATATTTCATTCGGCAAATATTGAAAACTAACCTCGGGGTAAAGCCATTGCAAGAACCAAAAAGTGCAAGAACTAACACTGCAACAGAAAGAAAATAGACTCAAAAGAGCTAAAGAGTTGCTTCGCTTGGTCGAAAGTGATGAACTGCCGAAATTGGTTTCCTCTGATGAGAAAACATTCGTTGTCCAGAAGTTGGTAAACAATCAAAATGATAGTGTTTACTTGCCAAAGAGGTCAGCTGAAAATGTACACCTTCGGTTGGCCACCAGAAGGCGCC
This sequence comes from Musca domestica, assembly GCF_030504385.1. Taxonomy (NCBI): domain Eukaryota; kingdom Metazoa; phylum Arthropoda; class Insecta; order Diptera; family Muscidae; genus Musca; species Musca domestica. The sequence continues at coordinate 19,292,724 of NW_026712328.1, read as the reverse complement.
AACTTTGGTGATGGTGTGGGCCGCCATAACAGCCGATGGTCGCTCTCCGCTCGAATTAATCGAACATGGCATGAGATTAAATGACGAATATTATCGCGAAAATATTCTGGAGGGTGTATTAAAGCCTTGCGCTCGCAAATATTTTGGCCGCAGACCTTAGACATTCCAACAGGACTCAGCACCACTCAGCACTTAGAATGGTTACAAAATGAGGTTCATCGCTTCATTTAAATATTTAATCAGATTGACAAGAAGCACCAATGTACAACTCTAACTTCGATAAAATACAATAAGCCGCTACAGAAATTTATACCCTCCAAGATATAATGAAGGAGAACTTGACTTTTTCCTTAAGTTATCAACACCTCAAAAAACGTATCGTGGAGCTCATTAAGTATACATGAATTTAAAAGTTGAATCCAATATATCCGACTCTAGGTTGTCTGGTAAAATCTAGATATATATTTCACATAGTTCTTTGTAGTTATTTAGTATTGGCCGTACACTATATGACAATACCCGAAAAGCCACCATATAACTATACCTACTAGTTTAAAAATTCCTACCAAAGTTTACAGTAAAATAAGCTGCATAATTTGACATTGATATACGTTCCTTATTAACGCAAAAATCAATGTTAATTCCGTCCGTCTGTTGTAATCATGCTAGGGTCAAAATGACTTGAGATATTAAGCTAAGACTTCGCATAGAGCTGTATTTTGTTGAAGATGGGCTATATACTCCACACAAGGCGACCTCCGGATGTTTAGTATTTGAAAACTTAACCCTTATAACAGCGGAACAAGTCACCGACGATTGTTCGCATAAAATTGGATTTATATGTTCCATTTTCTTTAAATTTTGCACATCCCAATATTATTATAAGTATTAGACGAAACAGAATACTTCGGTGCACTGCATCTAGTACCACACGTATATTTCAACAAATTTCAAATATTACAACATATCTCATACAGAGTAAATAGTCGATATAGTCCAAACCTGGCAAATTGCAATTTTTATATATATCTGACTTGGGTCTGATACGAAGGGGACATAAAGGATCAAAAGCTTAAATAATCATAACTCAAGTCAATATTTTTGTAAACATGGCATACATCTGTCGCCAAAACTGACTGATACTTTTAAAATTGTTTTATACAAAAATTTGTTCAGTAAAATTTTACAAATTGAAACAAATAGTTTTATTCCAATACAACTCAAAGTTATTTGTAAAAACGTATCAAATTTAGACATTTTACTGAATGTTGTTTTTTAATGGTTTATAATGTAGTGAGTAGCGCCTTATCAGGTAAGTACTACTGAAAAATTACTCAGACAAACAGATTATATCTAGTCCTTTCGGAGAAGTGTTCGTGCGAAAACCGTTACGGGGAAATGTTTTGTATTAAAAATATAATTAAAATGTATTAGCTAAAAATCACTGGAATATAAATGCACAAATACCATTTGATGTCCAGTGCATCAAAATTTACACAGCTTAGTGTGTCATTAACATATAACACATATTTTAACAAATTCATTTCAAACCTCTTAAAAATCTCTTATTGTCAAATCCTCACATTTGCGAATGTAAGTAGTATTTAATCCGTTCAACACCTCTACTTACGGATGTCAAAATATAGTTATGACAATGTTGGTATTATTTATGTTTATGCATTCTTAAGTAGCAGCTTACCGCCACTTCGTGAATACGCAGACCAACAGGAGTAACATCCTTGAAAATGTTGGAATATGACATTTATGTTTTTCCTTCAATGTTTGGTTACTTTGTGGCCAACTACCACAGAAAGTATGCCGACAATGACAAGCTTTGCCCTCAAATGGCCACGAGAACTCAACAAATTCTTGTTATCATTGCTGATACTCTCCTCTGTACTAGGGACACGTAAGCCTCTTCTGCTCCATCTCATAATGCATGGGACGCATTTGGGGATATGATTGCAGAAAACGTGGCAGAAAACACACAAACATCCGTACAAAAAGTAACGACACACGTTCAGCCCAGCGAACAAAAACAGATCTCTTTGCGATGATAAATTAATCGCTAAGAGTATTTTCATGTTCTTGTAAGACAATCCATTGTCAAAACGGGTAGATTGATTATGTCCAACTGGGTTTTGGCGTGGCTTTCATGCAATTTATGCGAAATGAATGCTCCTCTGTCGTATGTGGAGGGCGAAAACAGCACAAAAATGTTGTTGCTTTTCATGCATGAAATGTCACCAATTCCGTGAAACAACACAGAAGCCGTAGAATATAGGGATGCCCACAAAGTGGAAGAGACAGTAGGACCTCGAGCTCAAAAGCTATGTCGTAATATAAGAGAAAATTGTTTGGAATCTATTTGTTTGCTGTGAGTCTACGAATGGAAATTTTTGGAAGTGATGCTTTCTAACGGTATGATAAATATTACCCTAAAACATTATGTGTTGGGAGTATAATTTGTAACCCCGCCGCAGGTTGCAATTATGACCCTATTCTCAGGAAATTTTGGCAGATGACTAAAGGGCCTTTCAAGGCAAAAAAAATCTACACATAGAAAAGGTACTGTCCTTTATATTGATGCACTTCTGATCTTTACACTTTTAACCATCACATTGCTATATAGAGTCAGGAATCGGAGATATAACGAAATATACATAGGATTTTAAATATTCAAAATGTTTGGAATCCCCATTGTGTCCTAAATCTTCAAATACTGTTTTGACGACAAAGGGCGTAAATATAGAGAAACATTCACAATTCACACACATTGCATGGTCACGGGAACCCGACAAAAACACGGTGACCCTTTTGCATGATTTCATTTCCATTTTAATAAGCAGAATAAATAAGGTATATTCTTTTACATATATATTGTACCTATTTTGCTATTTATCCGATTTCTTGGTTATCAGCATCACCATAATGGCCAGAAGTGACCTTTTAATGTATTTGTGATTTAGCTGGGTTTAAAAATATTCGTGGTTTATTGAAAATTTTCTTATTTCCTTTCATAAGAGATAGGGTCTATTTTACCCGCTAAATATTGTCCGATGGCCAAATTGGTAGGCTTCTGACCAGTCCTAAACTCTAACTCCATGTAAATTTCCGTGTCGATTGGTTCATAATTGTGGCTTACAGAGCAACAGCAAAATCAGTAAAATTTTCTGTTTTTGGTCCATTTCAACCCCTAAATATTCATTTCCAAAAACAATAGCGTTCTATTCTGACCCTAACCCCACCTGCATTTTCAATTTCGTGAGAATCGGGCCATAATTGCGACCTGTAGCTTGATTACAAATTAACGTAGACAGACAGACGGACAGGCATACATAGCTAGATCGACTCAGCTCAGCTGGGAAACCAATATTACGAAGTTTTACATAATTTTTGGCCCAATCAAAATTATAATATCCCCAACACATAGTGTTGTAGGGTATAAAAATTTAAATTATTAATTTATTTATATCTCGCTGGTGCGAACGATAACTCTCGAAGAGAATATTCGATTTGGTTCAAACTTGGTACATCGTAATTTTATTATCGAACCTAGATGGGCAATATCGGCCCACTATTCCACAAAAGGTGAACATGTTCACTGAAAATAATTTACCCCACAAAAGAAGATCATCCGATTTTATTCAAACTTTATAGTAGGTCAGGTACGGAAATGGACAATATTGGCTCACTCCGTCAAGTACCTCCCCCACATAGGGTCAACATGTTAAATAATAATACATCTTATAATATGTAACATAAAAGTCTGATTGTCCGATGTTCAAATTTCGCACATTTCAATATTTGTATCAACCCTAGATCTGATATGAAGACGAATAGAATGGATGACTACTCCTGATACCTCCCCTTAATACATCCCTTAAAACGGCGACATAGGCAACCAATTCTATTCAAACTTGGCAAATTTCAATATTTTCACTAATACAACATTTAATGAGAATATGGGATACATCGGTCCACATATTATGGTAAATGTAACACATTATCCGACAAAACACCATATCCCACAAAAATTCATAATTCCCAAAAAAATATATCAGGAATTGAGATATAGAGGTGGTATTGAAAGTGTGTTCTATAGTTGTTTGAAAAGTACAAATAGTAATAAATTTGGTATTGGATGCAGGAATAAAACTGAAACCGGGAAATACGGTGTCTATGTTTGAATGATGGACGTAGTTTTGAAATTAAATTTGGTATTGAGTGAATGTTTAGAGATTGAAACATAAAATTTGATATTGGGATCTATGTTGGTATCTGGAATTAATATATGGAGATGGTTTTGGAAATCTGCACTATAATTATACTAAAAGTACTAAATCTATTGTTGGGTGAAGGAGTAGAGCTGAAATTCTGAAGTGCTTTAAAAATGTGTACTATAATTGTTCAAAAAGTACTAAAGAATACTAAATTTGGTATTGGGTGAATGTATAGAGCTGGAACGTTCAAATGTAATATTGAGGTCTGTGTGGGTATCTGGGATTGAGATATTGAGGTGGTTTGTATATGTGTACTGTAATTTTAAGGAAAGTACTGATTTGGTATTGGGTGGAGGAATAACGATGAAATCCTTTATTTTGATATGGTATCTGAGGTTGAGAGGAGCTGGGCATGGTCTTCTGTACTAGTACTAAATGGTACTAAATTTGGTAATTGGGTGAAATTAATATGCTGAATCCTGAAATTTGTTATTAAGGGCACTGTTTCGTATCTGAGGTTGATATATGAAGATTGTTTTAAAAAAAGCTTGCTATAATTGTACTAATTTTGGATCACCGTTGGTGTCTAGAATGGAGAGATGTATTTTTTTTTTTTGTTGGATATGCCGACTAAATTTTACTAAAATTGGTATTGGGTGAAAGGATGGAGCTGAAATTCTGAAATTTGATATTGAGGTCACTATTGGTTTGGACAGAAAATTTGATGTGGGTCCATTGTGCAATGATTTTACTAATAACATCCGCGGTAAACTTCAAAATGAGAAATTTTGAAGATTTTTTGGTACAAGATAAACACTTTCTTATTATTCTTTTCCCAAAAGAAAAAACAAGGGAACTGATTAGGATTGGTGGCTCTTTCCCTGTCTTACCCCCTGGTAAACATTAGCATCGTTCTCCAATAATAAACAAAATTTGTTTTATAAAAAACAACAATAATGGGATTAAGCCTGACGATTTTTGCAACAACAAAAGAAACATTTTGAATAATGTATCAAACCTTTGATATCTGGACATTTTATACGATGTATTAAATTTTGATTGAAAATTTTTGTCAAATTGCATAAATTGTACATTCCGATTAAAAGAAAAAGCCTAACACAAACTGTTGTATCGAATCTAAAATTTTAATGTGGAATTTTCGTAATTTGGAACGTATACCCTCAGTAGGCTGTCGGCACAGCCGACATATACTTTTCAACTTGTGTTTTACATTCAAAAACCTAGTGAAAAAGGTGGACATATTTTTAGGTTATTACACTGTGCAACAAAAATATACAGGAATTTTTCTGGTACATGTTAAGCATCCATTCTTTTTGTTCCAAGCTTTAGAATGACATTTGATCAAAAGAATAACTTTCTTTGACGCTTTCCCTAAATATAAAGTGTTAAAGGACATGTTGACTTAGAAGCCTAAACGTAGGCATGCGGTTTATTCTTATTATCTAGAATAGCGAAATTTTGTGTATGGAATAATTTTGCTTTTAATTAATGAAAATTATTTTGTATATATTTTGACTTGGTGTCTATGATTGAGCTGTTTAAAGGTAGTTTTTGTACCCTACAACACTATTTGTTACGGAATTGTAAGTTTGATTAGGCCAAAAATTATGTAACACCTTGAAATGTTGGTCCCCAACATAGAAAACCATATATTTCGCCGAGCTGAGCCGGTCTAGCTATGTATATCCGTCCGTCCGCCTGTCCGTCTGTCCATGTTAATTTGTAATCACTTTACAGGTCGCAATTATGGCCACATTCTCACGTAATTTAGCATGGAGGTGGGGCTAGGGTCAGAAAATAAGCCTATTGTTTTTGGAGATGGTCGCATAATATTTATTGAATCAAAAACTAAAATAATCTGATTTTGCAATTGCACTACAGGTCGCAAATATAGACCAATCGATGCGGAATGGGGCTAGAGTTTAGGGCTGGACAGAAGCTTACCTTTTTGGATGGTCATCGGGCAATACATAGCGGGTAAAATAAATCATAACATTTACCGTCCGTCTGACCATCTGTCCATGTTAATTTGTAATCAAGCTACAGGTCGCAATTATGGCCCGATTCTCACAAAATTACAAATTGAGGTGGGGCTATGGTCAGAATAGAACCCTATTGTTTTTGGAGATGATTGCACAATATTTAGGGGTTGAAATGGACCAGTTGCTCTATAAGCCACAATTATGAACCAATCGATACAATATTTAGCGGGTAAAATAGACCCTAACTTTTACGTAAGGAAATAAGAAAATTTCCACTAAACCGCGTATATTTTTAATCCCAGCCATATCACAAATGCATCAAAAGGTCACTTCTGACCATTAAAGTGATACTGATAGCCAAGAAATCGGATATATAGCAAAATAGGTACAATATATATGTAAAAGAATATATCTTATTTATTCTGCTTATAAGTCAAGAACAGCTGGGCTGATTTACACAATTCCCATCATTTCGGAATTGTCTCTTGCCAGAAAACGATAAATTGTAAGAAAATCGCTGAAAAATGTACCAATAAAGAAGTGAATATCTTTTGACCAATTTTTTTCAATTTTTGTCATATTTTTAATCGCGTGCGATTTTTTCAATTTGACTTGCAATTTTGAATTGTAAATTTTCTAAATTTTTACACCTTCCAACACTACGTTTTGATGGTAATATATTCTCCGGTCCTAAGGGTAACATCTGGTAGTTCTCTTTGACATTATTTTAAAAGCGAAATCTTCCTAAATGGATTTGGATATAAGGGGACTTCGGACTATTGTCGCGTTGTAGAGTATCACATGGTCGGCCCCGCACAACTATAGCCTTTGCTTACTTGTTTTAATTTGGCATACAATTTTAAATTTTATATTTTGTAAAGTTTTTTTTTACACCCTACAACACTTTGTGTTGAGGTTATTATATACAGGTCGCAATCAACGTGCGTGAACGACCATTGGATTATATTTAGCTGTAAAATGGACCACAACTTTCGTGTGAAACTGTTTTGAATACCCAATAATACTACGGAGAGCGTAAATATTGAACAAATGCCACCGGTCAAAAACCTTAGGGTAACATTTGGGCAGGGATCTATGACATTACTACAAAAAAAAATCTTCCAAAATGGATTTGGAAATAAGGGGGCTTCCAACATATTGAAGTATTGTAGGGTATCACAAGGTCGGCTCCGCACGGTTATTGCCTTTGCGATATTTTTAAAAAGGTTAAAAATATTGTGTTTCGTTGTATTCATTTTTGCTGTACGTTTATAATCAGGTTAGATTTTTTATTGGTCTGCAAAATGGAAAGTTTTATCAAAATGTTGTAAGATTCTTTATAAATATTGGACTCCTCATGAAAGCTAATCATAGAGTCATCTACCAAAATCGTCTTAAATACCACATTTGAAACTATTTCGTGGGTAAATGTGACTAGGATTATCAAAATACCGAATATCGATGGGTATCGTACTATGTGCAAACGTCGACCTAAATTTTCAATGTTCTGCCACCGGAGCTAGAACCCATTATGAACTACAAATAACAATTTTTATACAAATTCGTGAAAAAATGTGCCAAAAATCATCAAAATACCGAATATCGGGAGGTACCAAATGACAATGTTAATATACCCTCCTTTTCAAGGTGGAAGGTATAAAAATAGGGGAATGAAATTGTTATTATTGTTTGTGAATTTCAATTTACAGCTATCGATTGTTTGGTAGAATTATGAACCCAATTGAAATTGATGATAATCAAAGCTCCCACATATATCCAAATTTCGATTATCATCAATTTCAATTTTAACTTTTGTTATTATGCAATTAACTTTTGAAACTTCTTACGAGTGTTTCATCAGATTTGGCATTAAGGCCCCTTAATTGAACGGTATATAAATCTGTTACACTAATATTTTTGTAATACAACATATTTTATTACCGACATGATTGGCAAATTTGTGCTCATCAATTTTGGATTCTCTATATTTAATAACATAAAGAAGGTGGTGATGGTGACCACTGTTATTGTGCCTCCACATCAAATGAAAAGTAAACAAATGGAAGAAATCTTTAATATTTAATAATATAATTTTTCTTAAAATTTGATTTAACAACTACTACTACTGGAACTCGCTTTAAATCACGTTTAATCATCGAAAGTTTAGCAGGCGACTACTGCCGTGTAACACAGTAAGCCTTTCCCCACATCACCACCATTAAACAATTCTTCGAGCACATTATTTCAAAATACAACCAGAAGTTGGTTAATTTTTTTATTTCGAAAGTTCACTCGAGCATTACTTTGGACATGATGGTTACGATATAGTGGATGGCGCAAAAGTGGAGGAGGGATAGTTAATGTGAAACTTTGCCATCATTTCATTAGGACTTTCGCAATTTGACTGTTGTGGCAATTGGTCTCGTGTTAAAGAGTTTTATATTTCCAGAAGCCAACAGGTGCCAAAGAGTTGCGATCAATCATCGGCAGAATCAACTTTTAATTAAGAATTCTTGTTATGGCCATGGTAGCCGGGTATTGTCTCTTATCTGTAGCCCAACATCGATCCGACGCTTGACATTGATTGGTGACAATGGGCTGGCTGACTGGTTTGTTTTGCAGTAGGTCGATTGCAAGGATGGTTTGATGTAGCCATTGCTTCCTTAATTTATTGGCTGCATGAATGACATGCCTGGTCTCGCCGTCTGTGTGTCTGCATGTGTCCCAGTATTTTCTGGGTAAACTAAATGTCAACAATGCGAAGTATCCAATTTCCAGGAAAGGGTTGGGTGCTAATCAGCATGACTTTGGCATGTTTTGAGGAATGTCGCCACTATGAATGAACTTTTAAATAAGTAGGCTGTTTTTGTGGCTGCTAAATAGAATTTGTTGCAATTAGTTAATCAAGAGTTTTGTACATATTAGGGACTCCGCATTACTATCGAGGGTTCATTGCGCAAATGTGATAAAGAAAATATAACGGATCCACTCACTTTATTTACTTATGTTTTTATTTATTTATTCATTAATTTATTTATTTTTTGAACACTTTAACTGCATTCTCCAACCGATCTCACTGGGATTTGTATTTTAAATTGAAATACGTTTGAATCCAGATACTCTTACATAAAAATGGTTTCTTAAGTTAATTTTGGAGGGTATTAAAAGTTAGACACGGGCGAAATTATTTGTTTTTGCTTGCTTTTTTTCGAAATCTCTCAGTAAATCGTGCTAAAATATTCCCTTTTATAGGAATATATGTGAAGAATTTGTATATGGCAACTGTTCGCGTATTACAAGACACCAAACTAAAAGCAATATAGTTTTAAATATTAAGATAAAATAAATCGTGTATTTAACTAAAATGTTCCTCACCTATTTTGATGATGATGGAAAGCAAAAAAATTATTTTCTTTGTAACTCCTTGAAATTGTAAATTTCGAACATATCCGTCGGTTGTAACAAAGTTAGAAGGAGATGTGAAATGATTTTGTAGCGTATCTACGGTACATTAAAGTATTTGTTAACGATTTTTTTTTTTTCTTATTATTTGAAATATATACGTAAATGGTGTTTGTTTGACAACAAAAATGAACAAAAGAACATAGGTTAGGTTCACTCGGAGACCTGCCGGTCCATTGTGATCATCCTGATTGTGTGAAAACAAAGAAATAAAAGAAAGAAAGAAAAAGCTTATGTTAGAAGGATGTTTCCACGAAGAACTTATCGAGTTGTTTTTAGCCATTTTAGTCTTCTAGCTAACTGAAGAATTATCGACGGCTCAGTATTGGAGAGTGAAGACAGATCGTGCAGCGTTTTCTTGCCCGTGAACCTCAGTCTGACTCTAAAGAGAGTTAGACATTGACAGAGTAAGTGTTTCGCAGTTTCTATCTCTTCTTCCTTCGTCTTGACAAAGCCTGCAATAGTCAGTATCGTCACCCCCACTTGGAAGTCATGGCTCTAATATTACAGTGACCTGTGATTAAGCTTACTACATATTTTAGGTCCGATTTTGCCATGAAAATGAGTGATGGAGATCTCCTTTCGGGGATTACCTGTCAATTTTTTTTTTTTTTTTTGGTGCGATACAGCTTCTTGCTTTTTGCCAGTTATACTGAAATTTTCCAGAATAGTGTTAGTGTTTAATCTGGAGGAAGTGACACAAGGGCTGCACCGAGCTCTCAAACTCTAGAACAGAACTAAACCACCATACGTCAAAATCGTACGGAAAAAAACACAACGTTATAAAGTCTAAATGACATCTAAGAAAACATAACATGCACTTCGTACATTGTATTAAGGACTTCCGATTAACTTAAAAATTAAATGTCAACTAAGACCTCCTGATCACTACAGTAGATATAAACACGAATGTATGCAATAAATGTAAAAATAAGACTAAAGGTCAGTTTTCTTGCAATTTTTGTATCTTTTTAACTGTGACTTCAATAACAATTTTGTATTTTAGCTATTGGTCAGATAATCATATTTTATAATTGTGTATCCGTTTATAGTGTCATGACATTGCTTTGCAAGGCAGAAAATAGGAGCTGTCAATGGAGGAAGAGGAAGGATTGGCTTCTGTGGATAGCTAGAAAACATGAAAGGCAGGGCAATAAACACTTGTCTGTCTACAATCAATCCAATGCTTCATACAGAGTGATATGAAAAAACTACTACCAACTTCAGACTTCTGTCATTTCTAAGCCACTAGTCCGACAGCTGTTAAAATTATTCCAGTGACAGCTCTAGCATTTAAATGTGCATAAATCTTTTACGTCTCGTGCCATCGCTCGTTACCGTGATACTTGTAGCGTAGCCCGACGTCAAGGAAGTGGACGGAAGAAAACAGCAACATTAGCAGAAATGGTTCGAAAAGTAAGAACCGACTTAATCGAAACCCGCGTCGCAGTGGCCGAAAAATGGCTCGTGCACCTTCGGTTGATCACCAGAACTCAACTACCGGCCATGGTGATGGTGTGGCCGCCATATCAGCTGATGGTCGCTCTCGTATTGATCGACCGTTGCATCAGAATAAATGCCGAATATTATCGCGAAAATATTCTGGAGGGTGTAATAAAGCCTTGGGCACGCAAACATTTTGGCCGCAGACCTTGGACATTCCAAAAGGACCCAGCACCATCGCACTCAGCACGCAACACCTAAGAAGGGTTAGAAAATGAGGTTCCTCGCTTCATTTCCAGCGCATAATTGCCACCATAATCTCCGGATACCAATGCGTTGGACTATTGTGTCTGAAGTATTTTGGAAAGCAAGGTTGGCGCTAAAAAATACTAAAGTGTCGATCACCTCAAGCAAGCACTTCGCCGGGAATGGACCAAAATACCGCAGAGCGACATTCGGGCAGAGTGAGACGGTTTCATTCAATTTTAGTACGGACTGTATTGTAGATCCATTACATTTACATTGTAAATAGTCTTAGTAAAGTAAAAAAGCAGCTAAGTTCGGCCGGGCCGAACTTTTTATACCCTCCACCATTTTGAAGAAATTTGAAAAATTTCAAAAAAAAATCCGTCGAAAAATACCGCTCAAATGAAAACGTTATATGGGGGATATACGAAGACGTCGTCCTGCAGAAGTAATTTGTGTCATAGGCTGTAGTAACAGTTCCGAACTTTATTCATATACATGTATATTCCGTTGAATTATGTGGCAAAAATCATGAAATACCAAATATCTTGGGGCACGGTTATGTGGGCGCTATACTAAAACGTGGACCTATTTAGACAATTCTCTTCTAAGGGGTAAAGTATTCAGAAATATCTCCTTGTGCGGATTTTAAGATAATTCCAATAAAAAATTTGGGTGAAATCATCAAAATACCGAATATCGGGGGGTACCGTTATATAGGGCTATACGATATCGTAGACCTATATAGACAATTCTCTTCCAGGGGATAAATTACTTACAAGGAAGTCCTTATGTGAGTTTTCACACAAATCCGTTGAAAATTGTGTCTAAAATCATGAAAACATCGATTACCGGGGGTACCATTATATAGAGGATATACAATCGTGGACCTATAAAGATAATTCTCTTCCCGGGGATAAAGTACTCGCATGGAACTCCTTGTGTGAATTTTTCTATTTCTATTAAAAAATGTGGCTAAATCATAAAAATACCGAATATCGGAAGGTGCCGTTATATGGGGGATATACGACATCGTTGACCTATATAGGCTATTCTTTTTTACGAGGTAAAGTAATCACAAAGAACTCCTTGTGTAGAATTTCAGACAATTCCATTGAAAAATGTGGCTAAAATAATCAAAGTACCGAATATCGGGGGTATCGTTATATATATATATATATATATATATATATGGGCTGTAGAATATCGTGCACCGATATAGCCCGTCTTCGAACTTGGCTTGATCTGTGAAAAGTTTTAGCTTCCTCTCTTAATTCGTTTTCACTGTAGCGTGATTACAACACACGGACGGACGGACAGCGCTAAACCGTCTTAGAATTACGCTGGGTCTAAAATTATTATTTCGATGTGTTACTAAGGGAATAGCGAACTTAATATACCCTTCATACTTTGTATAGTGGACGGTATAAAAATTTCTGGAATTTAAACTTAAAGTTCACATGAATAATGTCGAATATTTCCTTTCCATCATTTAACTTCAAACGCAAAGCTTTCCCGAACATATCAATATTATTATCAGTGTTATTGGTCAATAATCTATTACAAAATATTGAAATTTTATAAACTTCACGCATACAATAACTCCCGTTGTGGTTGGGAAGTAGTAGTTGGAGAGTTTGTGAATCACCTTCTCCTGTACTATCCTATGCTAATACAACAGTATTACACATACTTGCCCGGGTTATCACAACCTTGCACAAAACAAATTATTTTTTAAATTTTATGTATTGGTCTAGTTTTTAATTTAATTATTTTAACGTAACTTTAAGGAGCGTTGTTCATTACGGATGAGGGTTTACAAAAATTGCCGCAACTAAATTGTCACCAAACCATTTAAGTATTGTCATTTTATAATTTCACTTTCAAAAAATTTATTTATTATTTTTTTAAGACAATAAAAATGTCATATAGTTCCAGTAGAAAGCAGGTAAAAATCGCAAACATCTGAAAGGATTGACTTTTAACCAAATCCGAGTTTAATATGTTTTTAAATGCTTCCTTAGATCGCAGGGCATTGACTAGTTAACTAATCCTCTTAAGGAAATTAACAAAGGGACTTAAACCCTTTTTAAGCAAGCCGACCAATTGCCGACAATGTCTCAAAACAACAAACAATAGCGCTTAATCCCCTCTAAATCCCCCTCTCAACGTTATTCATCCCGGATTATCTGTGAAAAATCAGCTACACATACAACCCTTTTTAGTTTCTTCAATTTCGAATTCAGCCGAACATCCTTTGTGTGTGACTTCCGCGACAATGACTTGACAATATTGGCATTTTTAACGAAACAAACAATTAACTGTGTCCGTCTGTCTATTGTTGCTAATTTCATAGAGATCAATAAGTCACGACTTTGCATATTAATGCTGCTGCACAACAACGAACTGTAACGCCCACTCATTGCAGAGAAAGAGTAAACATGTACACACAGCATGAATGCAAAGTGACCAGGAAGGATCAAAGTAAAGGATTGAACGTGGGATTAACGGATTCGGAGATCGTCTGGAAAGCAAACAAATATATATATTTTTAAATATGGCTTTTGTTTCTCCTAGTTGTCTCTGGGGCATGGTTAGCGACTAGCCCTTACTTGTGCAGGGGCGTTTACATGCATATTGTGAACACCACTAAGGAACGACAATCTAACAAAGTTAGCCTTTGTTGAGCCGCCGCAACTAAAGAAATTCGATGCGCCACGACTACCGTGCAAAGTTAAATATTTTAAAAAATATGGATATTTCGTTGGAATATTTTGACATAGAAACGAAGCAAATCAATTGATCCTACAGAAGGATGACATATTAGTATTGACATTCCGGTTGTAACACGTACCAAAAATGTTGCGGGATATCTCATAAAAGAGATAGCAATAATATATGTAAAGCTCTTCTCTTGATGTCCCACACCACTATGTGGAGAGACCATCCTTAGTTTGATAGAGGGCGCATGTATAAGCCAATTGCTGTAAAATTATGTTCATACTTCATCATTATAGATTAAATTTTTTTAACGTGATTTTTTTTATTTTTTGCTTTTTTTATAATTATACCTTGAGGCTTATGGCTATATCCAGAGGCAGCATTTATGCAGGTTCAGACCCTAGATATCTTTGGACGAAATCTATTTTTGGGCATTTGGAGTTTTTGCTAATCAGTCTGAACGGCGAGTGCACACAATAACTCACGAAGGGAATATCCGATTTTGACCAAAATATGGACAATATATGTCAACTGTTTCTGGACAATATTTCTGTCAATATTGGAGCTAGTGTGAAAAACTCAACAATTTCGAAAAAAAAAAACACATAAAACGAATAGAGTGCCCAATCCAACCTGATTTCAAAACTTAGTCAATGATGTTATTTATATTAAACTTAGATCAGGAGCGATCATAGAAAATATTGGACCACGTTCTTTCGTAAGTAAACCCTGTGAATAATAATAGCTTAGTTCTGCCCTTTAAACTAGTTTCCCATATTCTTGCAAGAAAGAATTAGATGAAGAAGGTGTGATTTTTCCGATCATCATCAAAAAACATTTTCAACCCATTGGAAATGCAAAAGGTAATTTCTTGACATTACCTGTTTAGGAGTTATTTGGTTCATGTATTTCCAAATTGTTGATGGATTTGTTCAAAATTTTGTCCAAAGTATAATACCGACATTGCAATATGAGAAGTAAGAACTGCTCCCTTCCTTTTAAGTACCCGTACTTTCTTTTTTGCAAGTTTTACCATTAAGTTAGGGGGACACAACAATTATCTCTTTCTGCGCAAAGCTTAAGGAATATTGCACATTTTGTTTACATCTAATACTCCTCGCTTAATTTTATTATACTTTTCTATAGTCTTATACGATTTTTATACCTTTGTGGAGGTATTACCGTATATAATGGACATAGTTTATGGATTGAAACTCATTAAAGCTCCATGGAGAAAAACTTCCCGACTAACTATTTTTTAAATAAAATTTTAAATTCAAACTAAAAAACTATTGGTAATTGAAACCTGCAAACAAATGTAAATATTTTTTTATTCGACATTATTTTATACCCTCCAACACTATGTGTTCGGGTATTATAAGTTTGATTTGCCAAAAATTATGTAACACCTCGAAATATTGGTCCCGACATAGCTATGTCGATCTACCTATGTATATCCGTTCGTCCGTCTGTCCATGTTAATTTGTAATTAACATACAGGTCACAATCATGGCCCGATCCTCACGAAGTTAAAAATGAAGGAAATAAATTAACAGGACACTTCTGATCATTACA
This sequence comes from Musca domestica, assembly GCF_030504385.1. Lineage (NCBI taxonomy): Eukaryota > Metazoa > Arthropoda > Insecta > Diptera > Muscidae > Musca > Musca domestica. Next base: position 19,277,051 of record NW_026712328.1, on the reverse strand, counting down.
GTGATGCTCATATCCAAGATATCGTATATATAGCAAAAAAAAAAAAAAAATAAAATCTTTATGTAAAACAAATTGATAAAATAATAAGAAAATCGCAAAAAATATGCAAAAAACTGAATCTTTTTCGTTATGTTTACCTGATTTTGTAGTCGCTATACAGGTCATAATTGAAAACCAATCCATGAGAGTAGAGTGTATGTATGAGAATAGAGTTAAGGACAGGGAAGAAGTTTAGCATGAGGTGGCTTTCAACATATTATAGTATTGTAGGGTATCACATGGTCGACCCGCATGACTATAGCCTTTGCTTACTGGTTTTATCTGTAATTAGATTTCCCATCCATACTTGTCAATTAATGCACAGCGAGTACGCTACATTTCTTTTTTACATTTCAAAAAGGGTACAAAAACATTAATGCGCGCATGGCAGAATTACAGAAGGAAGAACAAAGCTACTTCGAAAATACAATTTTTGTCTTTTGGTGCCCCTATCCTGTCAAAACATATACACAATTTGTATATGTGTATATAAAAATTAAATAAAATAATTTGAAATTTATTTAAAATCAGGGGCGAAAGAAATGCATATTTCGATATTAATGGGCAGTAAATTGTAAATTTTTGCGATAAAACTCTATTTTCCTATTATCTTAGAGTCAATTTTTGTCAAATAACACCAACATTCTATTAACGATTCTTAATTCTTCCGCAATATAAAAATTTTGTACAAAAATGTAAATTAAATAAAACCAATTTTTGCATATTTAAAAGTCTAAGACTACGGTGCAGAGTTGATTTTTTCCTAGTTTTTTATTTATTTATTTTTTTTTTTTTTTTTGAGTCGAGCCATGAATGCATTGTAATTAATATGTCCGTATTCCAACAACTTTTAAAAATATTAGTGTTCCTTAAGGACAACTTTGAAACTATTTGTTTGAGATTTTGGACGTCAGTTAATTTCTGTTGCTATATTTCGTCTGTAACTCATCGAAATAATCACTTGATAGTCTGTTAAGGACATACATTTTTGATGAGAATAAAAGTCTAAGCCTAGATGAGTACAATTTCTTCATTAACATGTTTTGGAATTGGAATATATCAAACGTTTTGCCACATAATTGGCTGTAATTTGGTATTAAGGTTCACCCGTCAGTACGACAATCGAAATAGGTGCACAAAGTTGCTGCTGTACTCTGACTGTGCACCAGGATATGGCCCCTATTTAACGTTTCCATCTGACTTTTTTATTTTGAAGGGTTTGATATTGTTTTAAAACCCAATTGATTATAATTTGGTATTGGGATTTTTCAGCTCTGTACAAAAAATGGAGAAATCGGTCCACTTTTTAGTATAGTACGCATATAGCGCCATTATGAATATTTTGGCAACGAAAAATATGCATCACTTCTCTTTGAATCGCATTCGACTTTTCAATAGATGTTTATAATCGTAAAACAAAACTGCGATATGGGTAATATTTCGATAAGTTTGATTAGAGTATTTTAACTATATGGCTTTATGTCGAAAATTAAATATCTTGAGGAATTCGATCATTCTAGTCATCAGATCTTCAAAAACTTTTCGTAAATTATAGTCTAATAGAGTATCATATCATATTATATCATATTAAAATTACGAAAATACCCCAGTTAAAAATGTCAATGCTATGTCACTTGCCAATTTGACTATCTTGAAATGTGAGCTGCATAATCCTCTCCACTCACACTTAAGCCCATGGATAATGCGAAAGAATTTTCCTACGTCCTCAAAATTCAGTCTCACAAACAACTGAGATACATATTACCATTGATTTAACCTTCAAATTAATGACTACAAAATGCATTTCAAATGTTCCATTGTTCTGCCACACTGTGCACTTCGTTCTCTGGTTAAGGTGATGGCAGTGCAGTACTCATACCAAACAATAGTCGATCAGAACGCTTAGTGTGGTCTTTGAAATCAATCAAAACTCATCAACAAATTGCAGCCACTTCAGTCGCACAACAAAACACATCATAAAGTGTGGTTATTTATTGCTCTGCTCTCTCTCTCTCTCAGCCTCCACCCAAGTTGGAATTGTTCTGACAATATGACGACGACAATGATGTTGATGATGATGAACCAGACAGCCATGGCCATCATAACCCTCAATGGCAAATGGAAACACCTATCCATATTCGAAATTTTCTAAATAGTGATGGTATTACAGGGCTTGAGCCCTTTTGCGGGTAGGTGTGTTTATGTTCGAAACCCATAATTAATGGGAGGTCATTTATAAAATTGGCAGTTTAGAAGTGTTTTGGGCTTTTTTACTACCATTTACTTTACTTGAAAATAGTTTGTTTTGTTTACGATTTTACTCGGCAATTCTTGGAAAATATACTTACGTGCGTTCTATTCAGCATGCACATCTAACCGGCACGTATCTAATTAATAATCATTAGTTTTTAGAGGTTTAATATTGATTCCATTCCACTTGGGCAGTCCATTAGGAGTGATAATGGTTCATTATTTGTGATGTGATTTTACCCATGAATTAATTATTGGTTATGTAGAACGAAATTCGTATTGAATGGACAAATCGTCCTTATTCACACCGTTGTAGGTCAAAGTTAATGTTTTATTTGTCTATATTGAAATGGTTTAATTGAAAACTTTTACCACAAAGGCACCGCCTTATATACAACCCAGGATAATGGATTGAATTAAAAAATTATTGTAAATATAACCCAAAACTGTAAACAATTAATTTCATAGTCAGCGATCTGTTCGATGTTTTCGTAGGAAAAATTGGAGCAGTTTTCAGTGAAATTAAAACAAGTAAAACTGTACGCGTTAGGCGTTGCCGGGCTATATCTTTTCAATATTCTATGGAATGGTCATGGTAATTTTAATAAATTCATTTATACTTCGAAATAGGGTTTCATATGAAACAAAGAGAGAAGTTTCCGATTGAAACGAGCCACAATTGTATTAGTTTTTGCCAGGAAGAATCTGGTACGCCACCCGCTCTGAAAAATTTGTATATTTCGAAATCTTTGTAGGCAGGACCATTTGCTTTTTCTATATAAAATTTGTTTTATGCAGTTTGGAAATCTGGATTGCAGACTTGTAAGTACTTTTTATGTACTTCAACTTGATTTTATAAATCATGTGTATTCTACTTAATATAACTTTAATTAGGAGGAATGAACAAATCTAAACCAGAATGGGCCAAACTAAATAATAATAATGCAATGCTTTGTCTCAGTGAAACAATAAATGTGACATGTGCTTTGATTTAATGTGTCAGGTGGGCATAAAAATGCACGACAAAATTCAATTTTTTCAATAATTACAGGGAAAATCCAGCAGATTATGAAAGTAGAGCTAATCGAATAGTGAGCTAAATAGAAGACGGAACGGTCGGTCTTTGGTATCGGAACGGACGGTCTTTGGTATCGGTATATTTTAGGTGTATAATGTCAAATATACGAAGAATATTTCGGTCGAAAATTTTAACCATCATGTGAGTCAAGAAAAGGATATTTATAGTGAATTTTTTAAATATGGTTAAAAATGCCCTTTAAAAGCAGTAATATCAAGTAAAAATATTCAACAAAATTATTTGCCATAAAATTCTACTATAGGTCCTAAAAGACGACAAAAGTCTTAATCTTACTAAACGCCAGAAATTCATATATAAGGTGAGAAAAAAAAACTGCAACACAGTCAAACGTCATACTTTTTATATGTTTTTTTTTTTAACTTTTATTGAATGAAAGCAAAAAATGTCGGAAATACAATCAAATTATGGCCTTCAAACGGCCGATGAAACCATCACACGCTGTCCGAATGTTGCTCTGCGGTATTTTGGCCCATTCTCGGCGAAGCGCTTGCTTCAGGTGATCCACATTTTGGTATTTTTTAGTGCCAACCTTGCTTTCCAAAATACTCCAGACACATTAGTTCAACGCGCGTGCTGAGTACGATGGTGCTGAGTCCTGTTGGAATGTCCAAGGTATGCGGCCAAAATGTTTGCGCACCCAATGCTTTAATACCCCCTCCAGAATAGTTTCGAAATAATATTCGACATTTATTCTGACGCCACGGTCGATTAATACGATTACTACTGCCCACACATTCACCATGACCGGCGCTTGAGTTCTTGAGTTCCGGCCACTGTGACGCGGGATTCGATCAAGTCGCTTCTTTACTTTTCGAACCACTTCTGCTGATGTTGGTGTTTTCTTCCGTCCACTTCCATGACGTCGGGCTATGTTACCAGTATCACGGTAACGAGCGATGGTACGATATACAAAAGATTTATTCACATTTAAATGATGGAGTGCTCTAACGATAGCCACATTTGGTTTGCCAGTCAAATATCAAGAAATCCAATATCACGCTTGAATTCTATCACGAATAACTTTTTTCTAGAAAAATTTCAACAAAATGCTTTTGTACGCTTGTAAACAATATAATGAGCTGTCAATGGAATAATTTTAACAGCTATCGGACGAGTTGCTTAGAAATGACAGCAGTCTGAAGTTGGTTGCAGTTTTTTTATCTTACCCTGTATATTAAAGTCACTTTTTAGGGTTAAAGTCGTACCTTGCGTGAGTTTGTGCAAAAAATCTACAACAAAGCATCATTTTGGAAGGATGACTTCAACTACAAAAATATTCTTCATCAAATTAATCAAAAACCGAAAATATTTTCTATTGTCAAGATATCTTCGGTCATTTTTCGAGTTGACGCCTGAAAGTATTATAAAAGTGTTTAAAAAAACCGTTGAAATCACGATACAGCCCACATTTTTTTACGAAGAGCGTGAAAATTTAGCAAAACAATTTGTATTGTGTCTAGGATGGTTGGTATTTAAAATGAGATATATCGGTCTACGCTTTGGTGTAGTCCCCATATAACGGTACCTTTCGATATTTTGTTGATTTTTGTCACATTTTTCAACGGAATTATCTAAAATTTGGTATTTGTAGGTCATAGTGGGTTCTAGCTCTTGTAGCGAAACATTGTATAGGGTGTTTTTTAAGCCCGATAGAACTTGAAATTGTAAAAAATAACACAAAAAATTAAATTTTAATCAAAATGTTTCTTTTATCCGAAAGATCAATACGTGACATTAACATTTAAAAAAGATTTCGGGTATATGGGCATCGAGGCTGTTCTTGACGAAGTACATTCCGGACGTCCAATTTTTGACCACTATATCGAGCACTGCTGGCGGTATGTCACGAATAACACGAACCATACAGGCCTCCAAGGCGTCAATTGTTGCTGATTTATCAGCATAAACCAGTGACTTCACATAGCCCCACAGGAAATAATCGCAGGCAACATTCTTTGCGTCAATTGAATTTTGTACGGGAACAAATGCAAATCAATGCGAATAATCCGTTGTAAAGTGGACCGAGCCATGCTGAGAACGGCGTTTTTGGGATGCTCTTGGGGACCTCTCAACACTGGCTCGTATGACAGCGATATTCTCGGCCGATCGCCTTTTATATGACCTCTTCGGATTAGAAAGAGCCTTACCAGTCGAAAATTTTTCGTATAAACGCTTAATGGTGTTCTTAGAAGCCGCACTTCTCACATTTTTTAATGTTTTAAAAGCACGTTGAGTTTTCACAATTGACTTCTTCTGTTGAATATAAATTTCAACTATTTCAGAGCACTCGCGTGGCGTGTATTGGTTCATGGTAAAAATCTGCTTGGACTGACGCTTCAAACGCGGTATGTCATTAAGCGATGTGACATCTCTGTCAAAAGTTATGGCGTTGCCAGATGGGTCCGTCGAATATGGACAACCCTGTACTTCTGTATAAAAATATTTCTTTGCCCAATGGTGGAGGGTATTAAAAATTCGGTCCGACCGAACTTAATGTTTTTTTACTTGTTCAACTTTTTTTAATTTTACAAACTTCTCCCGAATGCTGGAAGATATTCAAACATTGCCCGGCCTAACTTACTGCTTTTTTACTTGTTACATGCCAATTTTGTGTTTGAAAGTTATAGATTTTCGTCGGTATATGAAAGAAAGTTAATTGGTACACTTGTATTGCAAAATCTGATATTAAATTATTCTCTATTTGGGAATTAATATCATAAATTGTATCTATATTCTCACTGCCAAACAACATCAATGGAGAGTGTTTGAAAATGCGAGTTTATTGAAAATAATTTTTAAATATAGTTTCTGAAATTCTTTCAAATATTTGTATTTGCGAGCATTTGATTGGGTGAGTTAAGCTACAACCTTCCTCTATACTAGATGAACACTTCCTAGAATTGAAACTAAAATCGTTTGTGTTTAATTTCCTAAACATAAATCCTTAATATACTATGGAATTAGGACTTCTTTTCAACGATATGTAATGTAATAGTTTGATCTCAGAAAACTAAAAACACTCACATAATTTGATGGTGAAAAGTATAATAAATTTGGTTATTCAATTTTCCTTCCCCTTATGATATCTCATAAAAGATAATCATCATCTGCTTGTAAGAAATATACCAATTTCCATTCTTTATTTTAATTCTTAGCAGTTTGGAATAACTCCCTTACATCCAGGAAAAGTAGCCATATTTGAGTTGTTTCACATTTGTGTGTGCGTAAGTGTGGGATATAATTTGCAAAACTGTCTGTCAAAGACACAAATACAGAATTTCCCAAAAATTAAGAAACACACACACAAACATACACACACTTTTGTGAAAACGAAATGGGGAAAAATTGCAAATGGATGAAATTGTTTTCCTTTTCATCATGGCATACCTACTTCAAATGATACACTTTCCTTTTTGATGATGAAGGATATGTCGTCAAAATGGGGTGGCAAATGTTTGTGGTTGGAGGGTGATGGAGGTTGGTTTGGGATGGGATGTGGTGTGATGTTGTAAAGAAAATTACTTTAAGAACGTGTGGGTATGACAGGGAATAGCTCTGCTGTCACATGCGAATGGAGCATGAGTAGATAAGTGTGATTGCAATACGAATATATCTTTACAATGTTTCATGTTTCTAGATGCGAGACACATAGACAAACGGATCTATAAGAGTGAGGAATGAAAAATTCGCAGGTATTATGAAAGTGTGAATAAAATTAAATAATTTTGGCAAAAGATTTCATAGTATAACATATTTATAACCTGCTACCAATATTTCGCTGGACCTATTTATTCCTACTGACTAATATATTTATACCCTACACCACAAGGTGGTCAGGGTATTATGTCTTTGTGCATTTGTTTGTAACAGGCAAAAGGAAACGAGATAGACACATAGTTCATTTTGATGATCTGCATAGAATCACATTCTGAGTCGATTTATGCATGTCCGTCGGTCCGTCTGTCCGTCTGTCCATGTATTTTTTGTAAACAAAGTACAGTTCGCATTAATTGTCCTATCCAGATGAAATGTTGCACAAATCCGATTTGTTATATTTGTTACCCACAGCCGTAATATATATCTTTATCCGATTTCAAATTAATTGTGCACCAAATGGGCAATACAAGTCCGAATTTAAAAGATGCAAATGCTTCGGCATATTTAGTCCTTTGAACTTTAAATTATAATTATAATCATAGCGTGTATGATGGAATTCTCCCATAAAAACTTTTAATTGTTATGCGGAGCTCTACTAAATTAGCAAAGTGGTATAGGGTATCATAAAGTCAGCCCCGACTTTAAGACTTTCTTTACTTGTTTTATTCAGAGTTTCGGGTTTCAATTTGGTATATGTTGTTGTTTGTATAAATATGATATGAATTCATACAAACAACAACCAAATTGAACAATGCAAACTTACAAAAGCAAACATTTTTTCAAACGCAATTATACATCCACCCCTCGTATTTTAAATGAATGTATGATGTTCTTAGATTATGTCTTATGTGAGGATTTGAAATGTCTGTTAAGAAAAAGAGATATACGTATCTTAAGTAAACCCCTACCACCTTTAGCAATGTCCGCATGTGTATGTTTATGTATACATGTTAAGCTCACCAAATACGTTTCTGCTATAGGGAAATGGATACATGTAACCCGACCCCCATGAAGCTATCCACTGGCAACAACCAATGAAAATCATTGGCATAGAGAAATGTCTTCTTAACTGAAATACTCGTGTGAACTTTAATTTTCTCAACGATATGACCATACCCCTCACGATGTAAACGATAGGGTATCAATTTAAACAATTCCAGGTATCGTAACATACAACATGCGTTAATTTTAGTTATTTTTCCAATAATAACTTTGTTTGTCTAAACAAACCGTTAATTCAGCAGTTGGATTTATTGTGTAATTGGTTGTTCAAATCTTCTGCTACACCATCAAATAATGGGGGAAATACTCCAAGAATATAGTAAAATTTGTGATGCATGATATCACTGCCTAATTCGTAAAACATCGAATAGTTTCTTCAATATTTAAATGGGAAACATACTCGCATTACTTAATTGACTATCGGATTAATTATTTTTAGTATATTAAGTTCGACATTCCGTTTATAACTCATCACAATAATAATTTTAAACATAACAAAGTATATATATTCTTGATCAACGTAAAATTCTAAAAGGATTTCCGTCCGTCCATCTGTTGTAAACCGCTAGAGTCAAGACGAATAAAGATAGGAAGCTAACATTTTGCACAGATCAGTCTTCTGTCCGCAGGCAGGTCAAGTTCGAAGGTGGGCTTTATCGGTCCACGATATCGTATAGCCCCCATATAACGGTACCCCCCGATATTCGGCATTTTAATAGTTGTAGCCAAAAATTTTCAATGAAATAATCTGAAAATCCACAAAAAGAGTTTCTTCTGAGTACTTTTCCCCCTGGTAGAGTATTGTCTTTATAGGTCCACGATATCGTATATCCCCTATATAACGGTACCTTCCTAAATCGGTATTTTGATGATTTTAGCTACATTTTAAATGAAATTATCAACTTAGCTACATTTTTAATGGAATTGGAAAAGAAGTTCTTTCAAATTTCATATTTAGAGTTCGTAATGGGAACTACAGTCTATGACAGAAAATTGTCTATGCCAGTCCACGTCTACGTATAGACCTCAATATAACGGCTATATTCGGTATTTTTAAGATTTTATCAGAATTTTTAACGGCTTTTATTATTTTGAATTTGAAATTCTTCCCAAATGGTGGAGGATATTCAACGACGGGCCAGTCACATTTACCCACGAAATTGTTTCATATTTGGTATCTAAGAAGATTTGGTAGATGACAATTCTTAAAGTATTAAATTGTCTATGGAGATTCCCGATTTGGTGTGGCCCCCATACAACGGCCTCATTATCAAAAAAGTCTTACTGGTATTTGTAGTTTAAAGTGTTCCCAGTAGACAGACATTTTCTTACAAATAACTCTATATTTAGGTCCAAATTATTTGGTTTTTGATTGAATTTAGACACAATTTTCAATGGGATTTCCTCAAATTATGATTAGGATTGATTTGATTTCGCAACAGGGTAATCTTTTCTGGCAAATAACTGTATATACCAACCCACGTTTTCGCTTTTCGAAAATTTTTCGAAAAACTTTCAAAAGCTTTCAAGTTTTAAATTTTTCAAAACAAAAAACTCATACACAACATAAACAAATCCAATATTAAATACTTTTGTCGATAAATTAACAAATATTTTTTTTTATTTTTTTTTTTTAACGACGATAAAAACAGTGGCTCATTAAACTGTTATAGAGCAATAATTTAGTTTTTAAAAGAAAACACTCAATTAAATAACAATAGGTTCAGCTATAGCTGGATCTATATTTTTGGTCATACCAACAAGTCCCGACTCAAAACCAGTAAAGAAGATCAAAAGTCGGGCGGAGCCGGCTTTTTTATACCCTACGCATATTACTGTTTTACAAAGTCTTTAATGCTGATCCATGTAAGTGTATAGGGTGAGATGAAAAAACTGCCACGAAAATGGCCACCAAAATCTCCGGATACCAATCCGTTGGACTATTGTGTCTGTAGTATTTTGGAAAGCAAGGTTGGCACTAAAAAAATACCAAAGTGTCGATCACCTCAAGCAAGCGATTTGCGGGGAATGGGCCAAAATAACGCAAATCAACATTCGGGCAGCGTTTGAAGACCATAATTCATGCCAAAGGTGACCAATTCGAACAAATCTAAACTTATTTTAAAATTTGATGCTTTTTCCGATATTTTTTGCTTTTATTTAATGAAATTTAAAAATGTGAATATTATGGCGTTTGACTTTGTTGCAGTTTTTTTATCTCACCCTGTATTGTATCATACTACGACATAATTACGATTTTACGTATTTTGAATGGTTTTGAGATATTTTATCACCGTATTGGCATATAGAATTGTTACAAAGGAGGGTGTCTTGTAAATTTATTTTTGCTTGCTAGATAAAGAACTCTCAATACATTGTCTTCTACTGCTGTTTTCTATTGCATGCAGTGGTTATGCGGGTCTAAAGAATATTATATTGTTATGGACACATTGCTGCAGGAACTAAGATACATACCAAAAATTAAAAAAGCTGCAAAATAAACAGTAAAGAAAAGAACAAATACAGTACTCACAAATACAGGACTGTGACATCAAATGGTAACAACAGCAACTGCTACAATAATAAAACATCACAACGACAAAAAACAAACACCACCAAGAATCGGTATGTCGGCAACAGCAGCATGCATTTTGATTAATGATCAATTGTCAATTATTTGAAAAAATGCTACACAATTGCATGATAGAAATGCCCAAATACTATTCTCATCCAATAACATATGTGAGTCCATATGTGTGTGTGGACGAACTCTTCGATACAACTGTGCTCTATTTTATATAGAATCCCATATGACGTCTATGTGAATGCTTGTTGTCTGTATATTCCCTCGATTTTCAGCTTGAATTCTTATTCTAGATAGCATTTCCCAAAGACATGGAATCCTGTGAAAACTTTAAAGTGTATCAATACCAATTATATTAATTGAACCGCAATGGAGCAAATGAAATACTGCATTCCTTTGGTATGGGTTTACAGATATCATAGGATGTTACACGTCGTATTAGAACAATCGTATATAAATTGAATATACTTAATTATTTATTGACTAGCTGGCCCGGTCCGCGTTGCCTGCCTGTACTTTTAGTCTTTAATGCATATTTTTTTAAGGACAATAAATCACTGATCTGACTATAATTCACAATTTTTATTATAAGTTATTACTTTATAGAAATAAATATTTATGGCAAAAATTATAATAGATGTTCACCTACCGTTAGTTTTACATATTTTGAATAGCCTGATCTTATTTTTCAGCTTTAGGCTTTAACTTGGGTGTTGAAAACCGTGTTACTTTATAATATTCCTAATTTTTTTCATGTTTCTGCCACAATTTGAGTCCGAGTTTGACATTTCGGAGTCTATTTCATATAGACGTACATCCAAAATCCATGTTCCCAACCAATATTTTCTTGAGTGTTACAAATTCCGCAAGATAGGCCCTACTCCGCAAAATTTAAAATTGTATGCCCCTTAGAAACAAAGCTGTCAAAGGGGCCAAGACTCCGAAAATAGCTTAAATCATGTGATTGTTATACAAAAACGTGATGGTTTTTTTCTCAAATTACCAAAATTTTCCGAAATATATTTAAAATGTAAAATATACTTGAAATCGGGAATTACCCTTATCTGGGGGTTATGATCCATATCATGACCTGCAAAAGCGATTTAAAGTATCTTGAAAGTTTAGGAAGAAATACTTTTCTTACTAAATGTCCAATTCGCCCTACTATTTTGCACCCCTTAAATTCGGTATTTCACTGATTGCAGTTGCAATGAATTTAGCATTTTGAGTTCTCCTTGGACGGATAATTGTCAGGTAGGTCCATAACGCTTTGTAGGTCAATTTTCTTGTTGAAATGTGTTCGCATCTTCCAACTGAAATACGATGTAGGTAGAAAGCTAGATGACAATTTTAGACATTAAAGATCGCCATTTAACATCGTACTGCGCACTCATTTCTTTATATTTATATTATTCATTCAGAATTCAAACAAAATAATGTACACTTCCATATAGTATGTGAAATTGAAAAAAATATCACGACAAAAAGATTTTTTTCTTTCATATTTTTTGGCATATTTTTTGCCAAGATACCATTCCGAAATTGTATGAATTGTAAATTTAGTTATAAGCGTAGTAACTAACATAACTTTTTTATGTGATGAAAATAATTCTTTTCCAAAATTCCATTTAAAAAAATCGTACATTCATGAAGTTTTCTTAAAAATCTGTTATTTTTTATTTTTAATTTGCGACACTTTACATGAAAGTTTTTGAAAAATATAAGACTGTTTATTAGGCCTGGAAAGTCCATGAAAAATCCACGATTTCCTATTAAGAGGTACTTGGAATTTCGGTTTCATAAAAATACACTGGAATTTTTAGCCTTGAACATATTTAAAAGAATCCGTCATTTATATTGCCGAAAAGTACAATCCTTGTGCAGGAAAGTTTTAAATTTTTAATCAGTATTTTGTTAAAATCAAAAAAGTCTTTGGGCAAATATTTTTATACAGTTTTAGTACCTACTCAAAGATTGACAGACATATTATGATGCTGTAAATTTGTAAAAAAAACGAATATCTCGTTCGCATTATACGAGAACATTATTGTACAAAATTTGGGAAAATCAGGGATTAACTTCATATTTTAAAATTTATAAAAAAATGTTGAACAGGTAGATTTCATTAGTCCACTATTGTTAAATAACAAAGTCGATGTTAAATAACAAAATATATATGTTAAGATAATTCAAATGTTTATCCTTTATGAGCGGCTAGTTGAACCTGGCGCGCTTCTCCACCCCTTTTATATACGAATGTTGCTGGTAAAAAATAATAAAATAAATTCAAAAATTAAAAGAACGTATCTTTTGTAATACATTATTGCCTAGACAAACAAAAAAAACATGCCAGGAACAGCTGACAATGATAAAAGTAGGAACATGCAAAATTTAGTTCGCATACACGAAGGGTTTGTCCTTCGTATTTATTAATTTGTTTCAAATTCAGTTAAGCATTCCAAATTTGGAGACCGTATCTGTAATCGATCAATAGATGTGTACATATAAAATCTAAATTTTTGGGAGGTACCTCCGATTCTGATGCTATATCTCCAGTTTCAAGTGGAATTTCAAAAATTTATATAGCCTATGTTACTTTCAGGCAATGTTGTTGTATATTTGGAAATTTTCAGGAAAATCTCTTCAGCGGGTTTCGAGTCCATAAATTATAAACATGCAAACATTTTTTCTCTTTTATAGATATAGAAGATAACATTGCTGTAGAGTGCATGATATAACTTCGAGAAGGATTATATTGAAAAATATATCGAATATATGGCTGATATTAGCCATTATTTGCATAAACATGAAATCGGATTAAGGATATGTATGGGAGCTATAGGCAAATCTAAGCCGTTCGCGATAAAATTTGGGTGAGGTATTCTTGGGCTGTATCTGGTACCAAATATCATTTTTGTTGAATATATATTACGAATGTGAGGGACTTAAACATCCGATGAAACATATATATGGGAGCTATAACTATATATGTAGCGATTTTGACCAAACTTAATATACTTGCTTCTAGACTAAATTCGGTCGGATTTGCCAAATTCAGGTCATTTGAACTGATATTGGCTATTTCGTGCACAATTAACCCGAAATCGGTTGAAGATATATATATGGGAGCTATATCCAAATCTGAACTGATCTTGATAAAAATTTGACAAAGGTATTTTCGAGCAGTATCTGATGTCCGGTACCAACTATCATTTGGAGTGCATATTACGCATGCACTCCAAATTGGATAATACCGATAACGACTATTTTTCATAAAAACATTGTGAAATTAAATACTTTTTAATTACATACTTCGAATCGCTAAAATAAAATCGATGAGTAAATAAATACCGATCACCTCATTAATTTGAAAGCACTTTAAGTTAATTAAATTAATAGTATCTCAAAACTTTTTTCAGTATTCTTAATGCAGTCGATTACAACGCCCACTGAATAAAATAGGAAAACTATACAACCTACCTCTCTCCCCTTCTTCAAGAACGAAGCACTCATCCTTGTCACTATTCAAGATAATACACGTACGCACACACACCTTAATTAAAAGGACACTTTGACAAAGTGTTGAATTCGTTGAGCAGCAGCAGCAGCAGTCATGGCAGTAATTAAAAGGATTCTAACTAATTTTGTGTCCATGCTAAAGTTTGACCATTATACCATTCATTACCCATATTTAAGTAGCTGATGAGTAGATGAAAACACCATAAACCCAGACAAATAGAAAAATACAAATGTTGCCTCATTTGAGGATGAAGGAGGAGAAAGAAGTTAATTTCCCTGTCCAGAAATATTTTGGAATTCGACCCAACAAAGCTTAGATATTTTTCGTAAATTCATTTGGTTTTTTTTTTTGGGGGGAAAAGTCCATCATTAAATGGCCTACCCCATCCACTTAACACCCACACACCCGGACACACGGACACATCAAATATCAGGCTGAGTGAGATTTACAAGGGACATCGGAGCGTAATGTGTGGCATTGGTGTAAAGGTGGTGAATGACATGTGATTCTCAACAAATGGTCAGTTGCAAAACAAATCACACGGTATAGCATTTTTGAAATATTTTCTCAAAACTCCCAAACCATGGGATGGACGTTTGCACGGATGCATGGACGGACGGCTGAATAGTTGTGATGGCACCGAGACAGATATATAAACAGGAATTAAGTCGACCATTTTTGTTTATTCGAAATTCACCATGTTGGCCCTTTTTCCAGTTGTTGTTAATAGTCCTGGTGGTGGTTGTGGTCTTCAGTTCTTCTTTCTATTTGCATTAGAGGGTGTTTCTCTTAAAATGGTGCTGATGTTTTCCCCTTTACAGATGTGCTCGTACTTCTTTGAGTTAAAGCGTAAAGAACGTTTAAAGGTACTTCTCACGTATTTTTGTGTTCGTTGTTGTTGTAGGTAAGAAACACCCTTGTCTTCACCACACTGCACACTTTCATATACATACATGAATAACATCTTTAGAGTATGTCCATGTATGGAGGATTGCTTAAAATGGAACAAATGTTTGGGCAACGAAATCCCACATCACCCTAACCTTCATCAAACTGAGTGACAGGTCTTCAAGATGATCACACAGCCAATGTTTTCGTCATTTTCAGGCAATACTTTTTGCCTTCTGTGGTCTTCAAAATGCAGATAGTTTTGTCGATATATTTTATAGTTTGAGGAGAGCCTCATTTTATATATATTTTGTCGATATATTTTATAGTTTGAGGAGAGCCTGAGGTAATTACCACTATCATTTCGCAAAAAAATTATGGCAACCCTCAGACCGTTTGCATAACCTCGAAATGTGACTCGATGAAGAAGAAGAAGAAGAAGAACTTCCACATTTTGGGATCTGAGTTTACTTGATTTGGCCAAAAAACAAGTCTTGACATGCTGGAGTATATAAAAAGTTCGGTTCAGACGAATTCACTGTTGTTTTTACTTGAATTTAATTATTACTCTTCAAACAATAATTTTCAAATTTAATTCGTAATATTTCATTTGTAATTTGAAATCATTCTGTTATGAATTCAAAACAAACGAGTTACGAAGTATCAGCCGGTTTGCCGACATATAATACCCTTAGCATGTGAACATTTAATTATATTGGTTTAATTTTTTTGTACGTACCCTATAGATTAGAGCTACATATCCCATCATTACCCTAAACCTAATGTTTTTAAAAGTTTTGAAATATGAATAGAACTGGGGAATTTTTTTTCGAATTGTATTAAAGAAGTGTCCCGATCCACCCCATCTTCACACTAGATCTGGTGTTACTAGAAATATTGGGATGTGCCAAGTTCTAAAATAACTGGACACTCATTTTCCTTTTTTTAGGGTAATGGGTATTCAAAATGTCGACCCGTGGTGTGAGAGTTACCAGAAGAAGTGGTTCGATCTATCTCATCTTCATACAACATATAAAGCTGGAAAAAATATGGGAATATGCTAAATTTAATTATAATCGGACTCTTCCATCACATTTTATTAAAAAAAAAATTGGCCCAATATGAGGGAGGTACCAGAAGGTTAGTCCGACATTGTCCATTTTTACAATTTCCATATTTTAAGTTTGAAAAGATTTAAATACTTTCATTGATCTCTGTGAGATATTGATTTTTATATTTTTGTCAATTTTTACCGATTTTACCCATCTTCCAACTTGATCTAAGTTTGATAAAAATTTTGGGATTTGTTATCGAAATTACGGTTTTAGACCCTAGGTCACTTTTTTTCTCAGCAATATTTTACACAAAGATATCTGACATTATATTTGCAGTTAATACAAACTCCTTTTTACATTTATTTTTAAAAGTTCCCATTTATTTGAGTTTGATTATAAACAAGTTAAAAAGCAGCAAGGCCGAATTTTTAATACCCTCCACCATAATTAAGGAGAAATGTCAAAAAAAATTCCGTCGAGAAATTTTGCTAAAATGAAAACCATTAATGGGGCCTTTACGAAGACGTGAACCTGCATAGGGTTTTTTTTTTGTCATAGGATGCAGTACCGATTCCAAATATCAATTACGAAATTTGAAACAATTCTCGTTTGCAACATTATTGCAAATATCATCAAAATGCCGAATACTTTATATGCGGACTATACGAAAACGTGGACCTGCATACACAATTTTGCGTTATGGGCTGCAGACAGATTTCGAGCTACAAATACAAAATTTAAAACAATTCGAGTAAATTATGTCGCCAATATCATCAAAATAACCAAAATTGGGAGGTACCGTTATATAGGAGTTGTAGCACCCATACAGTTCTACAAATACGAATTTTTTTGACGCCTTTTTAAACAATTCCGGTCTGTAATGTCTCTAGTATCATAAAAATACCGAATTTTGGGAGGTACCGTTATATGGGGCTATACAAAAACGTAGACCGAACATAACCTGCCCACAGGCATACATGTATATTATTAATGTTAGGTTTTTTTTCAATTCGTTCGAAAGATAGTGTGACTACAAAAGACAGACAGGCACGCGTAGAATTTTACGCTGATGAAGATTTTTTATACTTTGTTGGGTCTAACATGAGTATTTCGAGGACAGAATAAGAAAGTTAAGGATATGGTGGAGATGGCCGAACTTAGGTGCACTGTTTAATCAATAGCCATTTACTTAATTTATAGTGCCATCTACAAAGCCATATGAATATCACAATCAATTTTGTACTAAATAATTGTATTTATTTATACTATTGCACGCTAGATGTCGCTTGTAATATAGATTATCTAAGTTAAAATATGAATGTATACATGTTGCTAGGATAAGTATGAACTCATTTGTGTCGGTTGAAGAAAAATTATTTCAGATAAAGAAAGAAAATTATGCTTGTCATTAATGAATATTTTTACCAAATAATTTGCAACAACAGAAAAATTTAAACTTTTATGATTGGGAGGTACCGTTATATGGTATGGTCCGCTATGGACCGGACGTTTTTGGTAATACTATGAAAAAATATTGCGTAGGATGGTATTAATAAAAACGACGGTTAAGGGGGTGAAAAAGATGAGCATTTTTGTACAGTACGACTGGAATTAGGGTCTGTAGTGGGATTCTGTAACTCATTTTTATACCCTCCACAATACTATGGAGAGTATATTAACTTTGTCATTCCGTTTGTAACTCCTCGAAATACTCATGTCAGACCCAAAAAAGTATATACATTCTTGATCAGCGTAAAATTCTAAGTCGATTTAGCGATGTCCGTCTTTCTGTCCGTCTGTCTATCAGTCTCTCTGCTGTAATCACGCTATCTTTCGAACGAATAGAGATAGAAAGCTAAAATTTTGCACACATGTTTATTTTTCCAGTAGGCATGTTAAGTTCGTAAATGGGCCATGTAGGTCCACGTCTTCGTATAGCCCCCATATACCGTACCCCCCGATATTCGGTATTTTGATGATTTTAGCGACATTATTTACCGTGATTGTTTCAAATTTCGCATTTGAAGTTCGTAATGGATACTACAGCTTAAGACAGAAAATTGTCTTTTCAGGTCCACGTCTTCACATAGCCCCCATATAACGGTACCCCCCGATATTCGGTAATTTGATGATTTTAGCGACATTATTTACCGGAATTGTTTCAAATTTGGTATTTGAAGTTCGAAATGTATACTCCAGCCTATGACAGAAAATTTTCTATGCAGGTCACGTCTTCGTATAGTCCCCATATAACGGTACCTCCCAATATTCGGTATTTTGATGATTTTATCGTCATTGTTCACCGGAATTGTTTAAAATTACGTTTTTAGAATTCGTAATGGAATCTACAGTCTGTGACAGAAAATTGTTTATGCAGGTCACGTCTTCGTATAGGCCCCATATTTCAGTACCTCCCTAAATTCGGTATTTTGACGTGTTTAGGTACAATACCCACCGAAATTGTTTGAGATGTCATATTTGAACTTCGTAATGGATGCTACAGCCTATGACAGAAAATTGTCTATGCTGGTCCAGGTCTTCGTATAGGCTCCATATGTCAGTACCTCCCCATATTCGGTATTTTGACGATTTTAGGTACAATACTCAGCGAAATTGCTTGAGATGTCGTATTTAAAGATCGTAATAGATGCTACAGCCTATGACAGAAAATTGTCTTTGCAGGTCCAGGTCTTCGTATAGCTCCGATATAACAATACCTCCCTATTTTTAATGATTTTAGCTACATTATTCACAGTTTATTACAATTTTCGAATTTGAATATGGTAACGGCTTATGACAAACAATGCCCATGTAGACCCCAATATAACGGCTATATTCTTATGAACCCCAATATAACGGCTATATTCGGTATTTTTAAGAGTTTAACAGAATTTTTAACAAATTCTATTTTTTGAAAATTTCCAAATTCGTTCCAAATAGTGGAGGGTATTCCGCTTTTTAACTTGCTTCTTTTAGTTTTGTCGACAAAAATCGGTAACTTTGAAAACCAAAATTTTGATATAAAAAAGAAGTTAAAGTTGCCAACATTGACATACTACTTTGATTTATAATTCTGTAGGAATTATTGTTAGATAGAAGTTTAACTAGATAGAGCGCACCGAAATAGCTACTACATCTATGGTTAACACAAATATTGAGATACACGAAGTTTGACGAAAATCGCAAATTTGTTCCGCATGTAATAAAGGTTATAACCTACTCCTACTACCTCCTAAACAGGTTAGCTAATTTTGAGAGAGGCATCAGAAGGATTGGGACAAGAAAATCCATATTCACATCAGACCTCTGGTAGGGAAAAATATTTAGATGAACCAAGTTTGAAAAGAATCGCTGATTTGTTTCGCATTTAATAAGAGCTACAATTATTCCAAATGTTGAACCTTTGTGGGGCAGGTGCTACAAGGAGAGACCCAATATGTTCCATTTTCACACCAGGTTAATAACAAGTAAAAACATTAAATTCGGCCGGGCCAAACTTTTAATACCCTCCACCTTAGGGTAAAGGAAACATTATAGCCTATATACCAAATTTTAGACATATTCATGGGAAAATGTGCCAAAAGTCATCAAAATACCGTATATCGGGAAATTCGGCTATATGGGGCTATACAAAAACGTGGACCTATACATACAGTGTTTCGCCAAAAGAGCTGGAACCCATTAAGACCAACAAATACCAATTTCTAGACAAATCCGCCAAGGAATGTGGCAAAAACCATTAAAATACCGAATATCGGGAGTTACCGTTGTATGGGAGCTATACCAAATCGGAGACCTATATATGCTATGTCTCGCCACACGAACTAGGACCCGTTATGACCTACAATTATACCTAAAAATTATAAATCTTTAAAATACCGAATATCGGAAGGTACAGTTATATGGGGACTATACCAAAACGTGGATCTATAATTACAATGTTTCGCCACACGAACTAGGACCCATTATGATCTACAAATACCAATTTTTGGACAAATCACTGAAAAAATGTGGCAAATACCACATATCGGGAGGTACCGATATATGGGGCTATACCTAATCGTGGGCCGATATATCTCATTTTCAATACCAACCATCCTAGACAAAATACAAATTGCTCTGCTAAATTTTGGCGCTCTACGTCAAATAATGTGGGCTGTATTGTGATTTCAACAGACAGACGGACATCGTTAAATCGACTTAGAATTTTATGCTGATTATGAATATATATACTTCATGGGGTCTACGACGAATATTTAAGGATGTTACAAACGGAATGACAAAGTTAATATAGCCTTCTTTCCAAAAAATGTCTGAAATTCGACAGCAAACTGACACTTATTTTACATTTTATAAAAAAATTTAATTTAATATTTAAAATATTCACTCTATGTGGGGAAGGTGCTCCAAGGGGTGACGGACGGACGGATGGCCGCATCGACCACCAACGTCCTGAAACGGATTTGGTCCAAAAATTAGGTAGAAGGGTCTAAAACCGTTATTTCGATGAGGCACGTTTTAACAGTATCAAATGATAAATACCCTCTGTAGCTATATGACTAGGGTATAGAAATATTAAAGTATTAATATTTAAGTATTGTAAACTTTTTTCTTGAATGCAGTATACATTTTAAGAATTTCCTCCAAGTTATGTCAATCAAGTGTTAAAATATTTAATTTAAGGTCTCGTTCTCGTTTTGATAGCGAACTTGAGAAGTGTATACTTTAACAGAAGTACCTCCATGAATAAATGAATTGATTGAAGTCCTCCAAGTACGTATAGTGTTATAAACTGGGTAAAAAGAACTACCTTTCAATAAATTAGCAACTGATATCTTCTTTCGGGTTATAACCCCCCTATTAAGTTACAATTTGATTGTATTCATTTTGAAGTTATTATCGTTATTATTATATTATTCGATTTTTTGGAAATGGATGTTCTTAGTGCTTTGATATTTAAAGCCCGCTTGAGAGCTGAAAATGGGCCGAACATTCAAAAACCTCCTTCATTAGGTAATAAGCATTATATAAATAAGAGTCTCTGGATTCAAACGTCTTCAACTTTACTCTGCAAATAGCAGTGTTATCTGTTGAAGAATGCAGTTAAAGTTTTAAAAAACAATAAAGATGGTGGAATCGTTATATGGGGATCATACAACAATTTTTATCTAATGCGGGTCATACTAAATTCAAAAAAGCGTGGAAAAATGGAAGTCCGAATTCGGTGGGTATCGTTATATGGAAATTTTGCATAAATATGGTCAATGTTTTGTCACCGGTTGTAGAACCCATTATGAACTAGAAATACCGGTTTTAAAACGAATCCAAAAGAAAATTTGGTATAAATCGTAAAAATGCCGAATATTTGCAGTTACTGTCATATCAGAGTTAGAACCCTTCATAAACATTAAATACAAAATTTTATAAAAATTTCGTTGACAAAAATTAGGAAAAATCATTAAAATACCGAATATCGGAAGGTATTGTTATATGGGTGCTATAGTGATTATATACAGACTATGTTTATTCGCCAAAGGTAAAACCCGTGGAATAATGTAATTAAAATCAAGAAAAACCGAATATCGAGATGTGCCGTTATATATAGGCTATACGAAAACGTGGACCAATGTATCATTTTCAATAACAACCATTCTAAACACAGCACAAATTATTGTGCTAAATTGTAAAGCTCTACGTCAAATAATGTGGACTGTATCATGATTTCAACAGACTGACATTGAATCGACTGAGAATGTTATGCTGATCATGATTATGTATATTTTATGGAGTTCTCAACGAGTACTCAGAGGTGTTACAAACGGAGTGACAAATTTAATATACTCTCCTTTTCAAGCTGAAGGGTATAAAAGTAAGACAGGTGGGGCCTTTCACATATCAAAGTTGACTCTCTAATTTTCAATTTTTAAGAGTTATAAATAATATATTAATTTCAAAATTTACAATTTGATATGCCAGCTATAAATGCATACATGGTGCATACAGGTCCATGTAATGATATATTCATAATAACACGGTACCACCGTATTTTGAATTTTTTTAAAAAAGCGTGATCAACGTTTGAATTGTCAGCAACCAAAACACTGCCTTAAACGGTTTTTTTTATGAAATGGGTGGAGACCCTTGCTTAACGTAACACATTCTTTATTATTTTCATGTACATAATACCCCATAAAGTTAAACAAGATTTTCAAAAACATTTTTTTCAGATTTTATTATTGAAACACGTTACATTAGCTCCCTAAATAGGCATACCTTAATTATTATTCTTAATAAAAGAAACAGAAAAATAATTACATTTAATTGAATATCAGCAAATCACATAAATATTTCACAATAAAACTGATCACAATGCGTGTTATATATAAACAAATCTTGGTACATTATTTCCTGAATGAATTCTCATTTGTAATGAAATGTTTTTATTTTCTTTCTTTTTTTTCTGTAAAAAATAGTTTTTTTTTTTTGTTGGTTTCCTTAAAAATAAACTAAAACTAACAAATTCAAATGGCTTTTTTAAAAAGTGTAAAAATTTATATGTGTATGTATGTTTGTTTGTATGTTGATTTAACAAAAAAACAAGTAGATAGTTGATTAGTTTAACAAACTTTGTTAATCATATTAACCAATTGTTTGTACAAAATACAATCACGATTGCGTGGTTTGCAAATTTCCCGATGATCCAAACGAATGCCACAGACGTCACCAATGCCAGGATCTGCAAGAAAATAAAAATAAAATAGGAATTACATTTAAAAACATACATACATTTATTCAAATTTTAACACATTCCTCCCACTCATTCAAATATTTTGATTTGATTTTTTGGTTAATTTGTAATATTTTTACAATCGACGAAAATTCTTCGAAAATTTTGCCCACACAAATTTACTAAAATAGTACCTATAGAGATTATAAATTCTTATGCCGTATTGCATATTGTCTTGACCTCTGGCTGGCATAAATTCTCACGACTAGACGACAGCATCAATATGATTTTAAATTTGAACATTCTTCTATAAATCATTTATCCAAGTCTCTTAGTCCTAAATGAGAAGAGTCCTTGGGACCCAAAAGTATATTTAGAATTCTAGTATGCTTGTAGACTCTGCTTGAATATTTATTAAGGTCTTTTGCAGAAAAAGCCTAATATGTTTTTGTAGATACTGCTTGAGTACTTATTAAGGTTTTTTGCCGCCTTAACTTCAGACATCTTTGTAGATGTAGCTTAAGTACTTATTACGGCCTCCTGTTATCCTTGTATATTTGGCTTGAATTTTTATTAAGTTCTGTGCAATCATACCTTTGCACACCCTGAAAGTAGTACGCATTGGGTCTCCTGTAGACGTAGGCTTGTAGTCCGATAATATTGCATAATTCATCCTGAATCCCGAGGACTGTAGTACTTAGCTAGGTCTCTGGAATATCATGCATGCTCGCTATTATTCAAGAGACATTTTTCTGCTCCCAAGACTTCTCCCCCTGGAATTCAAGAAGAAGTAAATCTCGAATTTGTATTTTCGAAGGTCTGGTTGAAACAGTAAAATCTGATACTGTGGTTCAGATTTTATGAAGGAGGGAGTTAGGATGTCATTTATTTAAATCTGATGCTGTGGTTCAGATTGTTGTGAAGGAGAGAGTTAGGATGTCATTTATTTCATTCCGTAAAGAATATTTCTAGGTAGCTTGAACTAGTCTCTAGTGGCTCATTAATGGCTGTATTTTGATATCGGCCACTGTTTCGCACTGTAAGAGTAGTAACCAAAAATGTTGGCAGTCTCTCTTATGAAATGATTAGAGGATCAGCGCTGGCAGAGCTAAATGATTGTTCCACGTTATGCAAGGTGAATATTGATGCACCCTACGAATATAATGAGGGGGTCGCAGTGCGCTTGGCATTGCCATCGTGTAATCAGGTTTTGTAAAAATTACTTTAATTATCCCCCTGCCTTTTCCTTCGTTTCTTCATTAATTTCTCTATCAGCAGATCACCGCTTCAATAAACTATTTCTTGTTAACGTAAATCTTTGCTTAAAGTTAGGACATTCACCAACTGACGCTTCGGAGAACTGCCCAACCCTTCTGATATTCGAATAGAACAAAAGGTTTTCGAAACTCTATTACTGTCGTCATCGTCCGCTATAAACTGTTAGTCGCATATCTGAATTGAGAAAAAACCCTTCAAGACTATAAAATCATCGTGATAAGTCTAGGGTCTTAATAGGCTGATCGATGAGCTTAGGCGAGATGTGTGGCTAGATCAGTGGGATTGTAAACTAAAGAAGTATGCAAGGTCATTGCGTTGACGGGGCTAAGCGAAGGTAGCATGATATCAGATATATTTCGCACTGAGTATGTGCTCCCAAAAGTTTATGAGGAGTGATGCTCCAAATGATATTGGACGGAATCTTAATGGGAATGTTGGGCCGAGACTTATCTACCTGAGGCTTGAAAAATGGGCAGAAAAGTATCCTGCGACCTGTCTTATGTTCCGTATTGACTATTACCGTAATCCTTGCTCCGAATTTGTTCATTCTCCTTTATTATAATTGCATTCGCCATAGGTCTGTCTCGGAGAGATTCGGAAAATATAGTTGTAAAGCTAAGTTGGTTATCGATCGGTCCTAGTAAACTGGGGGAATGCTTTTGTCTGTACATAGTACAGTCGGCCTTTTCAGCGAAAAATTTATTGGAATAGTTTGTTCATATTGTTCGCTATAAAACAATATTACCTATTCAAAATCCTGACTAAATCTCGAATATTTTCCCCTCTTTACATTTTCAAATAAACAAAAGCAAAGCACATTCTTACCTGCAGAATCGACTCCAACAATCCGTAGATATAAAACCGACATAAGAGTCAATGCAGTCTCCACAAAACTGAAAACTTCTATCTTCAAGTGTCCCAGATGATAAAGACCAACAAAACGGCGATGTAAGTCCTGAAGATATTTGCTATCTGCAATTGAAATAAAAGTTAAATTTCTTTACTTATTTTCGAATAAAAACACCAAACATACTCTTTTCAATATCAATTAGCTCAACAGAACGCGTTAAAAATGGCGCTTTGATGCTGGCCAAATGTGAACCACGATGTGGTACAGAATAGAAGAACACTCCCTTTGAAGAGTGCCAAAATGGAGCCGTTGCCGGACGACCACTTTCCCATGCGTCGACAATAATCTGCTTGATAAAGAGACCACCCTTGGAATGACCTACCCAAACAATAGGATGGCCATAACCGACACGATGTTGTATCAAAAGTTCTGCCATTTCTCTAGACCGTTGGGTGAGACTCGAACGTGGCTCCTTCTTCTTCCACAACGGACGCCACAAATATTGATCGGTGGTATAGTTTACGGCTATTACGCGGACACCTGGACAATCGATGGGTAACCAGTCGCCTGGCCAGCATTTGGAATAGTTTGGATCGTTGGGTGAAGGTTTGGTTGATTTAACCTTTTTCTTTGTATTGTTGGTGGTGCCTTCAGAATTTTCTTTGTCTTCAGATTCAGCTGAGGAATTTTGAACTTCTTGGAGTTTGGAATTAATTTCGCCTTGCAGTAGGCGGCCATTATCGTTCATGCGCAAACGGAAGGTGGGGAAGCTATATTCGAAGCCATCACAAACCTGCACGTCCTTGGGTTCCCCACACACAAAGGAATATCTGAAATGAAAAAGCACGCTATGACAAAATGTTCCTGGATTGTCACACAAGACGTCAAACTTACTCAGCATCCTCCAATTCGTCTATGGAATCAATGTAGAATGACTGTTTGTGCTCGGGATGGACAAAACGTGCCCGTTTCTGTTTCAGCGGTGCATGTAAAGGTGTACTCCGCGAATGTCTTGGCCTCTTAGGTGGACGTACTGGTGGCTTTGGTGGACGATCGAATTCAACCGGCTTTCGTTCATTTTCCCACAAACCCTGCTTCCAAGTATTTACCAAAGAACCATGCAAACCATGTATGAATACAATGTCAGCCCGTATAGGCTGACCTGGTGGTGGTTCAGCCAAAATATTGATCGTACAACATTTGGGCGCCATTTGTTCTTCAAATGGAATCTGTATACGTGATGATGCGTGAAAATTTGGCAAGGAAGGTCTAGGCTCACGGAAAAATGGTGAGAAAACCGGTGATGACGGAGTATCTGGTGTTGGGGGAGTTAACCCCTCAGGACTATTGGGTAAGGAATTCGGTAAATCGGGCAAACTTTCGATGCCATCTCGAGATTTCCGAATTTTCAGTAACTTTAAAATTGGTTCCAGGCGATGTGATACTAAAACGGTAGCAACTTATAACACCACGTCCTGCATTAGCTTAAATCTGATCCGCAAACTTACCTTGTACTGAGGACAAATTCATGGATATGGTATTAGCAGCAAAAGCAAATAAATTAGATAAAGACTGGCGGCTAGAAGCAATACTACGGAATACTCTTAAGAAGCGCACATCTCTGATGCCTTTAATACCTCGGACAACTCCGTTGGCTAGGGGGAATATCAATCTCAGTATAACTCCGAATGCAACTCGTATACTTTTGTTCTCTTCACTGTGAATAGAGAATGCACATTTTTAGAGGAATGAACTTTTCTTTCTATGTCTAAAGGGGTAACTTACACTTGCATCAATTTATCCGCTCCAGTGGCATTGACCAACTCAGTGATTGTCTCCTCCTCTTCATTTCGGTCAATTTCCACCTCGTTCAGGTACAATTTGGATAGCCCACAGTCACCATTCTCCAGCTGTTCTTCGCTGTCAATAAATATGTCATCATCGAAACTATCTGCTTGTGCTTCGGAAATGCTGTTGTTATTGTTTGGACTGAAGAACTCTTCATCTTCTTCTTCCTCCTCCTCCTCCTCCTCCTCCACATTCTCTGCCTTATCATTGTCATTGTGGCTGGCATTATCATCAATTTCGTGGCAATTGTGTATTAGGGTTTTATCACATTTTAAGGTTTCAATATTCTCTTGCGGAGGGAGGTCAATTCGGTTGTCATTATTATCGTTTACTTCTTGATTTTCCACTCTAGTTATTGCTGCTGCAGTTGTTGTTGTTCCATCGATGGAAATGTTGTAATTGTCATCACTTACGTCCATGGGTGAAACCCTATCACAAGTTTTAGTGGCACTCACTGATTCGGTGGATAACATTTTTGTTTGTTGTCAATTTGATTTATTTATTTCTGCAACTTATCTGCGTTGTTGGTGATATCTTTTGGCATTAGTACATCATTTCTGTAAGAAAATATGAGGGTCTTATTAAATAAATGTAAGAATGAAAGTTATTGTTTCAAAAAATATAAACAATAAATTCACAGCGGTTCTACTTTTTGGGAGGACAAATATTAATAGCCAATCTACCAATTTGGCAGTTGGCCAATATTTTACATATTGTTTCCAAATTCTGATGTTAACATTTTCATGTGCCGAGTGTGGACTATATTTTTCCTATATTTCATACGCATAATTTTCGAAAATTTTTGACCTTCTGGAGAAGATACAAGGTTCATTTTTATGCTTGCTTTAATATCGATATAACGAAATGGCAAAGTTATTATTATTCAGTTTTTGGAAGTTTTTTGAGGGAGATACCAAAAGAAGTTGGCCAATATTGTCCATTTTCCGATGTCTTGTCCTAAGTTTGATATATAAACTAAAATCATATAAAACCTACATAGCCATGAGACGGAGTTTGTAAAAAGCTTACATTTTCCAGGTTTGAAAGACCTTCGATATGCCGAAGGTCACGACGTACCATTTTATGGGGATCGATATCAAATAGTTGATCAATATTGTGTTATTGCCTTTTGGGACCTATTCTCAACATAAATGATCCTAAGGAATTAATATTTGTAGAGCCGAATTTAATATTCCAAATAAAAGAATGAAGGCTCAATCTAGATTCCAACAGGGAGAGCACAATTTTATACTGATACAAATATACATTTATTTATGAAGTCTGAGATAGCACTATGATAAAATACCTATCTCATGGTTCCTACACCATGAATTTGCACACAAATTAAAAATTTTAAAGTGGATTTTTAACCTATATTTAACAATATTTTACTCGATTTGGCAAATTATTAAGCCTTCCAATTTTTAGCGGGTTTCAAGGGAAATTGGTATTAGTCTCTTCCACAAAAAAATTGAATTGTTTAAATTGTGTTGTTTGAGTTTACGACCCCATCAAAAAAATAATGCCATAGATGTTATTTTAAAATAACTTCTGGGGAGAACATCGCCAGCAATTATTTTAAAATAAGCTCAATAGAAGAGGAACCAAAGAATTAAATTAAACTTAAATTCTTCTAGTATTTCTTTTAAATCTTACGGCCGCACTTATAAAGATTTTCAACTCTCTCCACTTGTTATGCATTCGTTTATCGAAATAGTATTATCATGTATGTTGGTTTTGCCTATTACAGGTTTGTGTACAGTGTCAGCATTTTTGTTCGGGATACCGTAGTTATGTTTTTGTGTTGCAAATAGTTAGGCCTAAACCCATTTCTGTTGTTTTTATAAACTTATTTTTATAAAACCGATTTCATGATACCCTACACCACTTTACGTAATTAGTAGAGCTTCACATAACAAATAAAAGTTTTCATGGGAAATTTGTGAGAATTAAAGCATACCAACTATGATTATAGTAATAATTTAAACTCCAAAGGAACTAATATATGAGATGAATATCCTTCTCTGAATCGATTTCTACGAAATTTGCCGAGACATTTGTGCGTTTTCAATTCGGGCTGGTATTACCCATTTGGTACAAAATTAACTTGAAATCGGATAAAGATATAAATAGGAGCTATATCCAAATGTGAGCTGTAGCTATATTCGAACCCAATTTCACCAAATTTGACATGCTTGCAATTAGGTCGTAAGTGCCAAATTCCATCCTATTGGGGCTAATATTACATGTTTGGTGCACATCGGACGAAGATATATATGGGAGCTATATCTACATTTTAACCGATTATTTCCAATTTCAATAGGGTTCGTACTTGGGTCAAACAAATGACTTGTGCAAAATATCATCTTGATCGTGCAAAAAATGTAACCTATACTTTGTTTACAAAAATACACGGACGGAGAGACAGACGGACGGACGATCATAAATCGACTCAGAACGTGATTCTATGCAGATCATCAAAAGGAACTATGAGTCTATCTCGTTTCTTTTTGCCTGTTACAAACAAATCCACGAAGACATAATACCCTTACCATAATTGAAATATTTTTAATATTAATTAAAGGCTCTCGAATTTCATCATAGTAGTCCTAGTATGTATGATGCAGTAACTAGTAATGATGCCCACTGTAACTTCTATGTCAGCTTTTGTCAAACGGAGTAGAAACGCTATGCGCTTCTTGCAAGAATTTGAACAAGGAATCAAACACACTCGAATTCAAGAGGGAAAGCTCTTGGGTGCAGGAGAAATCAAGCTAAATCAATTTTTCGATGTCGCCCCAAATGGAGTGAGCATATTTTCCTAGTTTTTGATTAGGAGCAAAAACGAAAAATCTTGCTGTATTTTGAGCGATTATGCTCCCAATCTAATATTTGAAACCGGAGTGAGTCGGGAGCGCTGTCACAAAAAACAAAATATTAAAAAGTAGGCTCCGTAAAAACTCACAAGTTTTGCTCCCGAGAAAATGATTGGATTGGACATATTATGTTAAAACCCTAGACTCCAACTGTGAATTATATGTGGTGTATTTTATTTAACCTTACCATTTGAAAGTCCTCTTTCATTTCAATTTAAAAAGAAATCCAGTTTGGGTTTCTGCTTGAATAGGAACTTAAATAGACAACGCGAAGGAAAATGTTAAATGCTGTCACTTGTTTTCGAGTGGTTAAGTTTCATGAAGCCATAATTGGGACACCTAGATGGGTGATTTGACGATCAGTATGAAAGTACTTCGAAGCTTTGCAAACAAACTTCATTAAAGAAGATTTAGAACCCAACAAAAAGTTCAAAAAAAATACTTTAGTGTCAAGTTCAAAACAAATTAATGTTTGGGCCTAAAAATCCAACGTTGTTGTCATTATACCCTTCACCATGGAAAGGAGGGTATTTGTCATTCCGTTTGTAACACCTCCAAATATTCGTCGTAGACTTCATAAATTTAATATATGGATGATCAGCATAAGTCGATTAAACAATGTCCGTCAGTTTGTCCGTATATCTGTTGAAAACTCTATACAGCCCATATTATTTGGCATAAAGCTTTGAAATTTGACACAGTAGTTTGTACTGAGATAGAAGGCTAAAATTTAGCACACATGTGTATATTGCCAGTAGGCAGGTTAAGTTCGTAAATCGGCCATGTCATATCATATCATGGTAGGTAGGTAGACTATAGTAGTCTATGACTAAATATTACGTATGTGGGTCCACGTCTTCGAATAACCACCATATAACGACATATTTCTATATTCGGTATTTTGATGATTAGCGGAATTATTCACTGGAATCGTTTCAAATTTCGTATTTAAAGTTCTTAAGCAATTTCCTGTCATAGGCTGTAGTACCAATAGCCTATGGCAGGAAATTGATTATGCAGGTCCACGTACAGCCCCCCCCCCCCCCCCCCCCCCTAATGTAATGTACTGGCGCTATTCTGTATTTTTACGATTTTAGCGCCATCACTCACTGGAATTGTTTCAAATGTCATATTTTAAGTTCGGAATCGGTACTACAGCATATGTATACTATATCTAGTATAGTATATAGTACAGCCTCCCCATATAAGGGGTTTCATTTGAGAGGTATATATAAAGTTCTAGTTTTTTTATAGCTTGTAATTGATTGTACCCACTCCGTATTAATATTGTATATATAGTTACACGTTTTCCGATAGCCCCCGTATAACGGCACATCCAAATATTCGGTATTGTGACCATTTTGGTCACATTTTGTATCGGATTTGTATTTAATTCGCTATTTGTAGTTCATAATTGCGTCAAAATTTTGTGCCTATTGGTCCACAATTTCCATATAACTGCATCCTCCGATGTTCGATATTTGGATGATTCTAGCCACATCCTTCGTGGATTTGTTCCACTTAATTGTACATATTTTGTTAACTTCTAATAAAACCTAATGGTTGAGCGTACTGAAAGTTCGGTCAGAACTTAATGGGTCTGTCCGTCAGTCTGTTGAAATCACGATACAGCCCACATTATTTTACGTATGGATCCAAAATTTAGAAGAGCAATTTGTATTGTGTCTAGGATGGCTTGCTATTGAAAATGAGATATATCGGTCAACGTTTTGGTATAGTCCCCATATAACGGTACCTCCCGATATTCGGTATTTTGATTGTTTTTGCCACTTTTTTTTACAGATTTGTCTAAAAATGGTATTTGTTGGCCATAATGGGTTCAAGCTCCTTTGGAGAAATATTGCATGTATAGGTCCACGTTTTGGTATAGCTCCCATATAACGGTACCTCCCGATATTCGGTATTTTAATGATATTTGCCACATTTCTTCGCGGATTTGTCTAAAAATTGGAATTCGTTTGTCATGAGAGGTTCTAGCTACTTTGGCGAAACATTGTATGTATAGGTCCACGTTTTTATATAGCCCCATATAGCGGCACCTCCGGATATTCGATATTTTGATGATTTATGCCACATTTTTTTACGGATTTGTCTGAAAATTGGTATTTGTAGGTCATAACGGGTCCCAGTTCGTGTGACGAGACATTGCATGTATAAGTCCACGCTTTGGTATAGCCCCCATACCCGATATTCGGTATTTTGATTGTTTTTGCCACTTTTTTTACAGATTTGTCTAAAAATTGGTATTTGTTTGCCATAATGGGTTCAAGCTCCTTTGTCGAAACATTGCATGTATAGGTCCACGTTTTGGTATAGTTCCCATATAACGGTACCTCCCGATATTCGATATTTTAATGATTTTTGCCACATTTCTTTGGGGATTTGTCAGAAAATTGGCATTTGTAGGTCATAATGGGTTCTAGCTCTTCTGGCGAATCATTGTAATTTTAGGTCCACGTTTTTTCCCCGATATTCGGTATTTTCATGTTTTTGGCACATTTTCCCATGAATATGTCTAAAAATTGGTATATGTGGGTCATAATGGGGTCTAATGTTTCCTTTTCCCTAAGGTAGAGGGTATTAAAAGTTTGGCCCGGCCGAACTTAATGTTTTTTTACTTGTTTTAAATTCGCTATTTGTAGTTCACAATTGCATCGAAATACCGTGCACGTCCACGGTTTCTATGTAACGGTATCCTCCGATATTCAGTATTTGGGTGTTTCTTGCCACGGATTTGTTCCACTTAATTGTACATATTTTGAAAACGTTAACTTCATTCTTCAACCGATATCATTGGTATTTACAGTTTATAGTTGAAAACGTTTGAATCCGAATACTTCTATTTAAAAATGTTTTTTTTTTTTTTTTTTTTGGGTACCTAATGGTTGAGGTTACTGAAAGTTCGGCCCGCCCGAACATAATGTTTTCTTACTAGTATTCGCTCAGTTTCTGATTTTTGGTCAACGCGAAACACAAAACATGAATCAAGTGTTGGATCTGTTCACTGATCACCAATATTGGTTCAATTACATAACCGGTTCAAATTTATATAATTCAATTCAGAAAATTGTAATATTTAATAAATATTTAAAATGTTATTATTTTAGTATTTCATATTAAATATATGGCCTTTAGACCCTAAAGAATGTCAGCATTAGGTCCATTATAAGCATTTATTGCACAAACAATATCGTTCTATAGCCATTTTATCAAATTCTTATCTTTTTTTATTTGTGTTAAGAAATTCACTTTAAAAATTAATTGTGCATGACCTTTGAAGCCCTAAACGCTTCTAAATCTGTTAAAACATATATTGAATTCATAAAATCACTTCTGTCATTACATTATTTAGCTAAGTTTAATCGAGACTGGCTCATATTAGGTGTTATATCTTTTCATATTATATTTTTTTTTTTTTTTTTTTTTTGAAATACACTGGAAATTCGCACGGGTCATAAAATTAATACGATTCATAAAATTAACATAACATTTCATATTTACCGTTTCATAAAAACGCAAAATATTAATTTTATTTTACTTTTATTGTTGACGGAGAAAAAAGTCCAACGGACAAATTCCCGAGCACCAATGGTGCACCCGTTTTCCGAAAGTTGTGCTTGCAAGACTTTCTGGTTTGCACTAAGTTCCAATAGTAATTTCCAATATTTTTTCGCTCAACAAAGGGGGTACAATTGGTTTCGTTAGATCACCTCATTTTGTGCGGAGATTATAGTTTTTCCAACAATATTATTATGACGTTGATTGTGTGGGTGTGTGTTTCTAGTTCACAACCCGTCGTCCATATAAACACTTTGTTAATTGACATAACCCATCGACTGCACTGCAGCCGGGCACTAGCAGTCGGCCATAAATATGGAAAATATCTAAAATGCCAAGAATATTAATCCGCTTAAAATACAATGCACTTTTTCCCCACAAAATCGACACAAGTTTACCAAATATTAAAACAAAGACCAACCGAAAGATACAACTGCTGTCGACTGAATCAACAGACACTTGTACCGACAGCCGGACAGCTATTTGTGTTTTTGTAATTGACTGTGTGGCCAAACCAAAAATAAGAATTATTTACATATGTCTGCATGTCTGTCCGTATGTCTGTTGCTCGCTATTCTTGAACTTGCTCAGAAATCAATGAAAAACTAAACGGCCACCATGTTGAAGTAGCAGAAAAAAGAACAAATGAATGACAATAACAAAAGTAAAAAACATAAAAAAAATCGAAATGCATTCGTTTGTAAACAGGTTTACATCTTAATCTGTTCGGAATACAATGGCAAGTGGCGGTCGGTCCCATTCATTCACAGCGGTGACAAAATAAGAGAAAAAATAAACCCTTTACCACCCACCACCCATACACAGCTCCCAAATACACATAGAATATGACGATAATTATTATGCATCGCCAATTACTAGAATAATATTGAAACAAACATACCTATGTACTTGCGAGCTATTGTAATCCATTTAACAAATCGATGATAGAAGGCTTTTTCATATACTTTAATTACCCTACTAGTTGATTGAATACACTGAAAACATTTAAAAGATACTCTGCAAACATTATAGCTGGATTTTAGGAAATTCGTACCGCAAGAGCAATTTAAAATAGCTAGAACCTGAATTTTGAACGGGGATTCCTTCAAAACAAAAAGGTGTATAAAAAGTCAAATCTTATATTATTCCTTGAGAGTTTGATCAGTATCATTAGCTGTTTAAATTTAGTTAAATCTGTACTGTTTTAAATATAATAGATTGCAAACATGTTTTCAAAACTTATTTGTTCTTTTTGCACTTATTTGTTCGTGCACTTTTTAGTACTTTTCCCTCTTTTATTATGCGAATTTCCAAGAGGCATACTGGAGTATTATTTTGTTTGTCATAGAATTAATTACTTACAAAATTGTATTTGATAAATCAGCAAGGAAGAGTCAAAAGTCGGGCGGGGCCGACTATCTGATACCCTACACCACTAAGCATACTTAGTAAATCTCCCGTAACAAAACAATTTATTTCAAGTAGATCATACCGCCTATAAACATATAGCTTTAGAGCAGTTATAGTTTGGTTTCAGAGGCGACTAATATGCGTATCCAATTCGGAATCGATTTTTACTAAATTTGACGAAGACATTTTAATCTTTTACACCAAATAACATTACTATAGAGTGCATGAGAAGGATTATATAAAAAATATATATAAATCGGAGTCGAGTTCCACAAAATGGAAACGTGCGTCCCGAAATTACTCCATTTGGGCTGATATTAGCCATTATTTGCACAATAAACCAAATCTGAACCTTTCTTGATAAAATGGCAGAGGTATTCCTGATCTGTATCTGATGTCCGGTACAAATATAATTTTTGTCGAGTGCATATTACGAATGTGAAGGACTTAAAATCCCAAATCGGATGAAACATATATAAGAGAGCTATAGCTATATCTGAACCGATTTTTTCCAAAATCGATTTAATGCTTCTAGACTTAATTCGACGTATCCCCATTTGAACTTATATTAGCCATTTGACGCACAATTAAGCCGAAATATAGGAGCTATATCTAAATCTGATCAGATTATCATCAATTTCAAGAGGTTTCATCCTTGGGCCAAACAAATATTGTTTGGTAAAATTTCATCTCAATCGAATAATAAATGCGACCTGCATTTTGTTCACAAGGATACATGAACGGACGGACAGACTGTGATTTTTTCATATTTGGCTGGAAAACCACAAGTGGCTATCGTTAGAGCACGCCAGCATTTAAATGTGAACAAATCTTTTGTGTCTCGTGAAGGAAATGGACGGAAGAAAACAGCAACTTCAGCAGAAATGGTTTGAAAAGAAACGACTTGATCGAAACCCGCGTCGCAGTCGCCGAAAATGGCTCGTGAGCTGAACATATCGCAATATTCCATTCGGCAAATATTGAAAAATTAGCTCGGGGTAAAGCCATTGAAATTCCAAAATGAGCAAGAACTTACACCGCAACAGATATAAAATAGACTGAAAAGAACTAAAGAGTTGCTTCGCCTGGCCGAAAGTGGTGAACTGCCGAATTTGGTTTTCTCTGATGAGAAAACATTCGTTGTTCAGCAGTTTGTAAAAAAACAAAATGATCGTGCCGATGGTCGCTCTCCGCTGGTGTTAATCGACCGTAGCATCAAAATAAATTCCGAATATTATCGTGAAAATATTCTAGAGGGTGTATTAAAGCCATGGACACGCAAACATTTTGGCCGCAGATCTTGGACATTCCAACAGGACTCAGCACCATGGCACTCAGCACGCGTCACCCAAGAATAGTTACGAAATGAGGTTCCTCGCTTCACTTCCAGCGATGGACTACTGTCCAAGGTTGGCACTAAAAAATACCAAAGTGCCGATCACCTCAAGCAAGCGCTTCACCGGGAATGGGCCAAAATATCGCAGTGCAACATTCGGGCAACGTGTTGACGGTTTTATTGGCCGTTTGAGGGCCATAATTCGTGCCAGAGGTGATCAATTCGAACAAATCTAAACTTATTCTAAAATTTGATGCTGTTTTCGACATTTTTTGATTTCATTCAATAAAATTTAAAAAAAAAAAATGGAAAATTGTGGCGTTGGACAGTTTTTTATATCACCCTGTATATTTTATAGGTAAAGGTTTTAGAAAATGTCCTCTATAGAGCAATATGTAGTATGCACTTCGACTTATTCTAAAATGTTCACATTAATTGGGTTTTGCAACATTCTAATATCATACAACCTTTTTGTCGTAAACTGTATTCCAAACTACAAATAAATTATGATGCACAATTTAATCATAAATGTTTAGTATGGATAATTAATCTATCTTATGATAGTGTCCATTATCCACGCTCATTCACTCCTTTCGTATCAGGCGAATCGCATTTATTTATAAATTGAAAAAATCGATAAGACAATGGAAAAAATGCAGGTAAACAGAAGCCAACAAGTGCATTACCGCAGTGTGTCTCGTAGAAAAGGTAATAGGGTTTATATGCGGTAATAGATGACACAAGGACACATGGTGCCATAAGGTCTGCAATTACGTATCCTCATATTAAATAAAAACCGCCACATGCACCTCCCTAAGACTAGAAAAACACGCAAACGAAATGAAATGGCTCGTGTGAAATGTGGAACAATGGCTGCAACGCATTTTTATTTGTAATCAGAAGTAGTATAACCAAAGAGACAACAACACCATAGTTTCATCATTTTGTTTTTTTTTTTTTTTTTCTTTTAAACAATGGATAAAGACATTACATACAAACATGTATACATGTAAAATATATAAATAATATAGATAATATGAACAAAAGAAATCTGTGTTAATTATGATTGGTGTTGACAGAAATAGACTTGGTGTTGACAGAAATATTTAATTGTGCATAACATCAATCAAAGTTCAAAGAAGGTCGATCAGTAAGAATCGCTCATTTACTCAATGAGTTGTAAAACACCAAAAATGTGTTTTTATACCCTCCACCTACTATGGAGGGTACATTATCTTTGTCATTCCGTTTGTAACTCCTCGAAATATTTATGTTAGACCCAACAAAGTATATATATTCATGATCAGCGTTAAATTCTATTTAGCGATGTCCGACTGTCTGTCTGTTATAATCACGCTATCTTTCGAACGAATTGAGATAGAATATAAAATTTTGCAAACGTCCGTATTTTGCCAGTAGGCAGGTTAAGTTCGTAAATGGACCATGTCCATGTTTTCATATAGCCTACATATAATCGGTATTTTGATGATTTTAGCAACGTTATTCGCCAAAATTGTTTTAAATTTTGAATTTGGAGTTCGGAAAATGGCTGATAATTACTTATGCAGGTCCACGTCTTCGTATGTCTCCCATATAACGGTTTTAATTTAAGCTGTATTTTTCGTCGGATTTTTTTCTTTTTAATTTTCAAGTTCCTTTTAAATGGTGGAGGGTATTAAAAGTTCGTCCCAGCCGAATGTAGCTATTTCTTTTATACCCTACACCATAGTATGGAGGGTATATTAAGTTCGTCATTCCGTTTGTAACACCCCGAAATATACATTTTAGGCCCTATGTCTATGTCGATTTAGCGATGTCCGTCCGTCTCTCCGTCTGTGGAAATTACTTTAGCTCCCGAACGATATGAAGTAGGTTGATAAAATTTTACTCAAATGAATATTATGTCTGCAGAACTTTTTGTATTGAAAATGAACCACAAGGACCTACCACATTTTGGTGATTTAAGTGACATTATTTACCAGAAATGTTTTTAAATTTGGTATTTGAAATTCGTAATGGATGTACGCTCTAGCCCTATGACAGAAAATTGTCCGTACAGGATCACACCTTCGTATAGTCCTCATATAACGGCACCTCCGGATATTCGGTATTTTGATGATTTTAGCGAAATTATTCATATGTATTTGGTATTTGATGTTTGGAAGTGGATATTACAGCCTATGACAGAAAATTGTCTTCGTACAACCCTCATATAACGGTGCCTCCCGATATTCGTATTTCGATTATTTAAGCGACATTATTCACCGGAAATTATTCACGGGATCTCTAATACGTAAACCTACATAGGCTTTGTTTGTCATAAGCCATTTCCATATTCAAATTCGAAACTTGAAATAAAGGGTGAATAATTTAGCTTAAATCATCAAAATACATGACTACACCTTCGTATAGCCCTCATATAACGGCAAGTCCGGATATTCGGTATTTTGACGATTTTAGCGAAATTATTCATTTGTATTTGGTATTTGATGTTTGCAATGGATATTACAGCCTATGACCTCCCCATATTCGTATTTAAATGATTTAAGCGACATTATTCACCGGAAATGTTTCAAATTTGATATTTGAAGTTCGTAATGGATACTAGAGCCTAAGAAAGAAAATTGTCTATGCAGGGCCATAGCCTTCACGTATTCGGTATATTGATGATTTTAAACACATTATTCATCGATTTTTTTTTAAGTTTCGCGTTTGAATATTGTAATGGGTTATGACAAAAGTTGCCTATGCAGGTCCACGTCGTCGTATAGACCCTAATATAACGGCAACCTTCGTTATTTTTAAGATTTTAACAGAATTTTGAACGGATTTTATTTTATTTATTTATTTTTTTTTTGATAATTTTCAAATTCGTTCCAAATAGTAGAGGATATTCAAAGTTTGGCCCGGCCGAAATTAAAGCTTTTTTACTTGTTTATTGTATAAGTTAGCAATTTTTTTATCCACTTATATGACTTTATCTCTAAATCAAATAATATCTGGAGATTTAAGAAGTAACAACTTTTTTGATTTAGTTTGACATTAACCAACAAAACATTATGATTGAGTTAAGAATCATTTAAATGCTTCAAACCATACTTTAAAAATTTCACACTAAAAACTGGTGACTTGTTTGCAAATAACTGTCTGTGTAGTTATATTACTTTCATTGCTTAAGACTGAAGTATTCCCCCTATTGGCTTAACTTCATATCACTCTCTATTAAAGAGAGCAATGTTTTAGGTTAATAATATTTTAAATTCGTGAAGTCAAATTTTTATCAAACACTTAAACTTAGTTCTTCTGTTGAGAATTTTTTTAGAATATAGCGATATGTTATTCTGTGAAAAAAAAAATTTTAAACACGACTTTTTTCAAACTCTTTTCAATTTTGTATATTTCTCCAGATTTTTATACCCTCCACCACACTATGGAGGGTATCTTAACTTTGTCATTCCATGTAAAACTCCTCGAAATACTTATGTCAGGCCTACCTACCTACCTGATCGTCCATCTGTTGCAATCATGTAATTTTTTAAATTTTGCACAAATGTGTGCTTTTCCAGTAGGCAGGTTAAGTCGGTCCACGTTTTCATATAGCCACCATGTAACGGTACCTCCCAATATTCGGTATTTAGATAATTTTAGCGATATTTTACCGGAATTGTTTCAACTCTTGTATTTAGAGTTTGCAATGGATACTACAGCCTATGGCAAAAAATCGCGACTGTAGATCCGCGTCTTTGTATAGCCCCCTTTTAACGATAAATCCCGATTTTCGGAATTTTGATGATTTGAGCAACATTTTTATTCGGAAGTGTTTCAAGTCCTATGAAAAACTTGTCTATGCAGGCCCGCGGCTACGTATAGCCCCCATAAAACGGTACCTCCGAATATTTAGTATTTATGTGATTTTAGAGACATTTTTGCAGGTCCTTATCTTCGTATAGTTTTCATGTTAGGGGAATTTTTTGAAATTGTTAAAGTTCCTTCCAAATGGTACAGGGCATTAAAAGTTCATACCGGTCGTACTTAGCTGCTTTTTTACTTTTTTTTAATTTGTCCATAAATTCTTTAATTAGAGTAATGATATAATACTCACTAGTTATAACATGTCCAAACTTATCCAAATATCCAACAAAGAAATGTTATATGTTAGTTACATCTGAAATTAGAATGAAAAATGAATAAATTATTAACATTGAGTTAATTTCAATACTTTTTTTAATTATTAACACTAGACAAAATCCCGCGGACCAACTGTAATGTGTTCTACCGTCTCACCGTCCCCACCAGATCATTGCTATCGAAAATCGCAATATTTATATCAGACTTAGGTTATGAGCGGAGATCGACAGCATCGAATTACTCCTTACTTTCTTATACCTTCCCCACAATGGGTCAACATTTTAAATGAGCAAAAAATTTAAAAATTGCGTATGTCCAATTCCTTCTAACTCCACACATTTCAATGGTTCTGCTTATTTCCTCCCTCCAAGTTTTCAAAACAGTAATATACCTTATATACCTTTGACTTGGTTGATTCAGATGTCTGCGTTGTATTATTTGATTTAACTTGTCAAATTTGAAATAATGGGTCACTGGATTGGAAAGAACCTTCACCCAGATATGAGAAAATCATGTTCGCATCACTATTAACCTTCAAATAACTTGCAATATAGAACACTTTCGCATGTGAACTTGCATGCCATATATGTGTATGTACATATCTTTGTAATTTATCAAATAAAAATCTTTTCAATTCATGTGCATATTGTATGTAGGTATGTCAATTTAAAACTCTACAAACACAGTTAACAGCCATAACATTATGACAGGTATTCAGTTTAATTTACGTATGTATACGCCTTAAATACATATGTATGTATATATTCGTACATATCTAATATGTACATATCACATCAATTATTGCTTAGATTCTATTCATAAACGATTCAATTTAATATGAAATTTTCTTCTATTCTATTTCAATTTCTATATTCAAATACTGAGACGGACGGACTCTGATGAATGAAATGTTGCCAGGGAGAAAACTGTGGTCGAACAAAATCTATGTACGTACGTCGTACGTCAAAGTTTATTGACTACAACAATTAGTAATTGTATTGTCACAAGCACACATACATACGCTAACATTTCTTTACTTGTATTTATCGCTATAGCTGGGTAGGGTATTTAAATTTTAACAGATATTGAACAAGTGAATTTTGATTAGAATAGTATAGAGGGTAAAGGAAGATATTTTCCAAAGAATATTCACACGCGAACAATTAGTGTTTAAAATAAACTTTAACAAGTTTAAAAGCAGTAAATTCGGTCGTGCTGAACTTTGAATACCCTCCACCATTTAGAACGAATTTGGAAATTTTCAAAAAATAAAATCCGTTAAAAATTCTTTTAAAATCTTAAAAATACCGAATAAAGCCGTTGTATTGAGGTATCTACGACATGAACCTACATAGGCTTTGTTTGTCATAAGCCATTACCATATTCAAATTCGAAACTTGAAATAAACGGTGAATAATGTAGCTAAAATCATCAAAATACGGAATATTGGAAGGTACCGTTATAGTGGGGGCTATACGAAGATCAGGACCTGCATAGACAATTTTCTGTCACAGGTTGTAGCATCCATTACGATCTTCAAATACAACATTTCAAACAATTTCGGTGATTATTGTACCTAAAATTGTCAAAATGCCGAATATAGGGAGGTACTGATATATGGGGCCTATACGAAAACCTGGACCTGCATGCACAATTCTGTCACAGACTGTAGTTTTTATTACGAACTCTAAATACGTAATTTGAAACTACTCCGGTGAAAAATGTCGCCAAAATCATGAAAATACCGAATGTTGGGAGGTACCGTTATATGGGCCCTATACGAAGATTTGGACCTGCACAGACAATTTTCTGTCTTAGGCTGTAGTATCCATTTTGAACTTCAAATACGAAATTTGAAAGAATTCCGGTGAATAATGTCGCTAAAATCATCAAAATACTGAATGTACGGAGGTACCGTTATAGGGGAGCTATACGAAGATCAGGACCTGCATAGACAATTTTCTGTCACAGGCTGTAGCATCCATTACGAACTTCAAATACAACATCTCAAACAATTTCGGTGAGTATTGTACCTAAAATCGTCAAAATGCCGAAGGTACTGATATATGGGGCCTATACGAAGACCTGGACCTGCATACACAATTTTCTGTCACAGACTGCAGTTCCTATTACGAACTCTAAATACGTAATTTCAAACATTTCCGGTGAATAATGTCGCTAAAATCATCAAAATACCGAATATACGGAGGTACAGTTATATGGGGGCTATAGGAAAACGTGGACTTACATGGCCCATTTACGAACTTAACCTGCCTACTGGCAAAATAAACATGTGTGCAATATTTTAGCCTTCTATCTCAATTGGTTCGACAAATAGCGTGATTACAATAGACAGACGGACAATGCTAAATCGACTTAGAATTTCACGCTGATCAAGAATATATATACTTTGTTGGTTCTGACATGAGTATTTCGA
The DNA here is from genome assembly GCF_030504385.1 of Musca domestica. Classification (NCBI taxonomy): domain Eukaryota; kingdom Metazoa; phylum Arthropoda; class Insecta; order Diptera; family Muscidae; genus Musca; species Musca domestica. The sequence goes on along the minus strand of NW_026712328.1, from coordinate 19,234,488 downwards.
GGAGTTAAAAACGGAATGACAAAATTAATATACCCTCCATAGTATGGTGGAGGGTATAACAAAGAGCAAATAAAATTTTGTCGGTTGCCGATACCGATCATACGAGTATCGTACCAATAAATGTCACACTTTTGCATTTTCTGAATGAACTCATTGAGAAACCCAACGATAAATGTTATCACTTACATCAGCATGACAAAAGTAAAGAGAATATACGAACATAAAAAATAACATATAATTGATCTTAACAAACGACACGTTTGATAGATTAACAAGAGATCGTAGAAAAAAAATTGGCCTACTGAAAGGTATTCAAACACATAAAAATATAAGTAGTGTATGAAATTGGAAACTTTACTTACTTTCCAATTTCCATGGGACGTGATTCGTTCTCTATTCATCGCTTGATCATTGACAAAAAAAAATATTTAATCCTCGAATGCATTGTAAGAACAAAATTTAAAATAAATGCTATAACCAATATAGAGCATTTGTCGAAAAAATACATCACGACTGCAAAAGCAAGATAAAAATTGAATGAAGTTTTAAAAGATCTTCAAATTATTTCTAAAATGGGGAGGGTTATATTGGAACACATTACAACTGATGATGACAAGTTTAGTCAAATGTCAATATTTAAGAATATCAATAAGCTTCAAAAATATCAAAAATCAGAAGGTTACCGATATACATTGAAGCTTTTTAAGAGGAGTGGGTAGTCTAACCTTCTGAGAATTACATCTGATGTGCATGGAAATTGAGGGTAAAGCCATACAATGCTGAAAACCTGTAGGTTATGTATGTGAGATCTCTACCTATACATCAGTGGCAAAATTTTAAAGTCTCGTTTTTTATAGTATGTGCTATTCCTTGATTTTAATAGGCAGACAGACAAGTGATTCAAACGAAGTAACAAATTTAAAAGAACCCTACTTTAATGAATGGTATAATGAAGCAAAATCCTTCCGGTTATATGGGTATTATGCCAAAAGGCGTTCCCATAATGAGCATTATTAAGGAAGACATATGGTAATGCCGCAGAATTCGCAACACCATATTACAATATCATTAAATTTATTGGTTGGCTCAAAAACGTGAGCCATATGGCTACAAAGGGTGTATATCATTTGATAGGGCAATACGTGCCTCATCGAAATAGCGGTTTCAAACCCTAGGCCTTTTGGACTAAATCAGTTTTTCGTCCATTTGCCTGTCTAGCTTGTGTGCACGATAACTCTTGAAGGGAGTATCCGATCTGGTTAAAACTTGGTACATCCCAATATTTTATCAAACTTAGATCGAGTTCTGAGATGGGAAACGGATCCACTCCTTCTGGTATCTCCCCCACAAAAGGGCAACATTTTCAAAGAAAAGAAATTTAAGCTTATAGAAAAAGAAAGGATCATCTGATTTTGTTCAATCTTCGCAACTTTTATCTGTGCTAGCCCAGGTGTAAAAATGGACAATATCGCTCTACTCCATCAAGTAAAACGCTTACTGAGTTCATAGAACCCTTAATGAGCATCCTCATAGGATTATAAGATTCATAATTGGATTTAGCCAAGCAAAGTTTAAGTGGTATGTAATTTCGAGTATTACGAGCAGGAATATTAAAATTTAATTCACCGGTTAAAAACTGTGAATCGATCTCGCCACGCAAAAGTTTTATAATAAATAAAGCTCTTAACATAAAACGTCTCTTTTCCAGTGTCGGAAGATCAATTAGTTTTAGGCGATTCTCATATGGTGGAAGTGTATCATTTATATTCCATCCTATTCCTCTGAGAGCAAATAAAAGAAATTGGGTTTTTACTGATTCCAATTTAGCAGAATATGTTTTGTAAAAAGGACTCCACAATACGCAACCGTATTCTAAAGTGGGCCGAACCAAACTAATAAATAAACGCTTAGTCACATAAGGATCGTCAAATTCTTTTGACCATCTTTTTATAAAACTCAGCAATGACTTGGCTTTATTTACACATGAATTAATATGCAAATTAAAACGCAATTTATTGTCTAAAATTACACCAAGATCAACGAATGAGTCTACATTGTCCAATTTGTAAGAACCAATGAGGTAATCACTTTTAAATGGTTGTGTTCTAAACAAAGACAGTTTTTTACATTTCTTGAGATTTAGCGTCATACCATTAGCACTGCACCAATTAACAAGGCAGTAGATATCATGTTGCAAGTTAAGGGAACTAATGTGAGAGTCCATATTACAAACAAGTTTGACATCATCAGCAAACATTAGGATCTTAGAGTAACGTATAACCGTTGGAAGGTCATTTAGATGCAATACAAAAAGTAGAGGACCTAAATGGCTACCCTGGGGGACACCAGAGTACACAGTTATCTGTTTAGAAAGAACATTATTGAAAGAAACTCTCTGTGTACGGCCTTGCAAATAAGATGATATCCATGATAAAAATAATGTTGCGAAACCCATTTTGTCAAGTTTATGTAATAATAATGTGTGATCCACTTTGTCAAAAACCTTACTGAAATCAGTATATATAATATCAGTTTGGCATTTTATGGAAAACCCCCTGTGTATATAACATATAAGTTCTAATAAACTAGTTACAGTTGACCTACTCTTTACAAATCCATGTTGGATAGACGAAGCAAAGTGCGTTAGTCTACGCGAGACTGAAAACTCAAACAATTTCGGTATTGCACTTAATTTTGCAATACCCCTATAATTTTCGACGACACTTCTATTATCAGCTTTTTGCAAAGGAATAATAAAACTAGATCGCCATACTTGAGGAAAATAACCAGATGTCAAAGAATAGTTAAAAATAGTGGTTAGAGGTAAATAAAGCTCATATGCGCATGACTTCACAATGTAAGCGGGTACTCCATCATGACCAGGGGAATTACTACTTTTTAACGATAGAAGACCATTTAAAACCTCCTCCTCAGACAGAATAATTTGGGGGAAATAATTTAATCTACTAATATTATAAGCATAATTGTCATTATGATTAGATGAAGGCTTAGAATAAGTATTTTGAAAAAAGTCAGCAAACAAATTAGCCATTTCAAGGTGGTCCCCTGATTCCCTACAACCAAGTTTCATGCTACTAGGAAATTCGCGGACTTTACGTTTTGAATTTACAAATTTATAAAAGCTTTTAGGACTCTTCTGAAAGTTATTTTTCATTTTTCTTAAACAAATCGAACAAGACTTTAAATTTTCAATGTTATATTTACTTCGAGCTTGTGAATATTTTGTATAATTTAAAGTGGTATTACATTCTTTAAATTTTTTAAATTTTTTATATTGGTCTTCTCTTTCTGTTTCCTCCCCCACATTTTACATTTTTTAGAGGTACCAAAACAAGTGGACTATGGAGACTATTCTAATTATTATTTTGATGTATACCCTCATTTTTTATTGCTGAATGATGTATACCCTCATCCTATGTCTTTTTATTAAATAACTATTCAACATTTTGACCCCGGGAAGAAAGGAAGCAATTTTAAGTTTATTGTGCAAATAATAGATAAATATCAGCCTAAATGGAGTGAATTACTTTTTAATATAATTCTTCTCCAAGAAATATCATGCACTCTTTATTTCAGTCCGAAATTTTAAAATAAAAGACGTTAATGCAGTTTCGATTATAAATTGCCATAAAACTTCATTTGCGTTACGTACAGTATACGAAATCAGGTATAGATAACCTTTATCATAGTCATTTTTTTAATGTGGGCAAACAAAATGCAAACAATCAAACTGATACATCAACTTTATATTTTTTATTTTGTGAAGAAGAACGAGTTGAAGAGAATACATTTTCTTTTCTAAAAAAAGTGGTACAATATGCAGGGTGAGATGAAAAAACTGCAACCAACTTCAGACTGCTGTCATTTCTTAGCCACTCGTCCGACAGCTATTAAAATTATTCATTATATTGTGTACAAGCGTACAAAACCAATTCAAGCGTGATAGTGTGATTTCTTTATATTTGGCTGGAAAATCACAAGTGGCTATCGTTAGAGCACTCCATCATTTAAATGTGAATAAATTTTTCGTGTCTCGTACCATCGCTCGTTACCGTGATACTGGTAGCGTAGTCCGACGTCAAGGAAGTGGACGAAAGAAAACAGCAATATCAGCAGAAATGGTTCGAAAAGAAAAGAAGCGACTTGATCGAAACCCGCGGCGCACCGGCCGAAAACTGGCTCGTAAGCTGAAAATTTCGCAACATTCGGCAAATATTGAAAAAATAAGCTCGGGGTAAAGCCATTGAAAATCAAAAAATTGCAAGAACTTACACCGCAACAGAAAGAAAATAGACTCAAAAGAGCTAAAGAGTTGCTTCGCTTGACCGAATATGGTGAACTGCCGAATTTGGTTTTCCCCGATGAGAAAATATTCGTTGTCCAGCAGTTTGTAAACAAACAAAATGATCGTGTTTACTGGCCAAGGTGGTCAGCTGAAAATGTGCACCTTCGGTTGGCCACCAGAACTCAAGCGCCGGCCATGGTGATGGTGTGGCCTCCATAACAGCCGTAGTCGTATTAATCGGCCGCGGCATCAGAAAAAATGAAGAATATTATCGCGAAAATATTCTGGAGGGTGTAAAGCTTTGGGCACGCAAACATTTGGCCGCAGACCTTGGGTATTCCAACCGGACTCAGCACCATCGCACTCAGCACGCCCCACCCAAGAATGGTTACAAAATGAGATTCTTCGCTTCATTTCCAGATGAGATGAAAAAACTGCAACCATCTTCAGACTGCTGTCATTTCTAAGCCACTCGTCCGACAGCTGTTAAAATTATTCATTATATTGTTTACAAGCGTACAAAACCATTTTGGTGAGAACTATCCAGAAAAAAAGTTATTCGTGATGCAATTCAAGCGTGATAGTGTGATTTCTTTATAATTGGCTGGAAAATCACAAGTGGTTATCGTTAGAGCACTCCAGCATTTAAATGTGAATAAATTTTTCGTGTCTCGTACCATCGCTCGTTACCGTGATACTGGTAGCGTAGTCCGACGTCAAGGAAGTGGACGAAAGAAAACAGCAACATCATCAGAAATGGTTCGAATAGAAAAGAAGCGACTTGATCGAAACCCGCGTCGCACCGGCCGAAAACTGGCTCGTGAGCTGAACATTTCGCAATATTCGGCAAATATAAGCTCGGGGTAAAGCCATTGAAAATCCAAAAATTGCAAGAACTTACACCGCAACAGAAAGAAAATAGACTCAAAAGAGCTAAAGATTTGCTTCGCTTGGCCGAAAGTGGTGAACTGCCGAATTTGTTTTTCTCCGATGAGAAAACATTCGTTGTCCAGAAGTTTATAAACAAGCAAAATTATCGTGTTTACTTGCCAAAGAGGTCAGCTGAAAAATGTGCACCTTCGGTTGGCCACTAGAACTCAAGCGCCGGCCATGGTGATGGTGTGAGCCGCCATAACAGCCGTAGACGTATTAATCGACCTCGGCATCAGCAAAAATTACGAATATTATCGCGAAAATATTCTGGAGGGTGTAAAGCTTGAGTAAAGCAGACCTTGGGCATTCCAACAGGACTCAGCACCATCGCACTCAGCACGCCCCATCCAAGAATGGTTACAAAATGAGATTCATCGGTTCATTCCCAGCGCACAATGGCCACCAAAATCTCCGGATACCAATCCGTTGGACTATTGTGTCTGGAGTATTATGAAAAGCAAGGTTGGCACTAAAAAATACCAAAGTGTCGATCACCTCAAGCAAGCGCTTCGCCGGGAATGTGCCAAAATACAGCAGAGCAACATTCGGCAGCGTGTGACGGTTTGAATTCCATAATTCGTGCCAAAGGTGACAAATTCGAACAAATCTAAACTTTTTCTAAAATTTGGAGCTATTTCCGTCAATTTCAAAAAAATTAAAAAAAGTTTAAAAATGATGCCGTTTGACTTTGTTGCAGTTTTTTATCTCATCCTGTATATTTTATATTGTTCAATTTAAAAGCTTAAATAACTGAGACGATCTGAGCAACCTCCGTTAAAGGGCGGAGTGTTAAGAAACCATGTTGACATGCAACCATAAGCAACTAGAAATACTAAATTAATTTTATCAGAATATGCCCATTTTATAATAAATTCACCTTTTTTGCACCCATTTTCCTTTTAAAGGTCGAGATCTCATAATAATTACTTATGAACATACATGCATCTTCTCCACAAGTAAATCCTCATTCTCGTACATAGTTCGAACTGTAATAGACTACATTTAGGCACACATAAATATGCCAACGTTAACTTGCCTGACTGGCATAAATAATTGTTAGCAATTAATTTGCATACATTAAAAGCCTCTGTCAGCTATGTGTTACATGGAACACGATATGCCATGAGGATCAAACCACTGAAGTGCACTGTAGCCAATAAATGCACACATACATATATACATCCACATGCATATATTTCTGTAATGGGTACATGTCTGATACACTTTTTATACACATATGTAGGTATGTATGTATACATACACATTGTGAATTGATTGAAATATCGTATGTCATCGACACGTGACACTGACTCCCCTTGGAACATGTAACTTTGCGTTTTCATTGCAGCGTCTCCAATGGACCGTACCTAATAGCAGCAAGGGTGCACTCCATATTCAATATTTTTTTTTTGCAAACTTTTTTTCCAAGCGCATGTATGTAGCATACTTTGCCTGTTACGATGTGACAGTCTGGCTGACGAACTAGATGTCTGGTTGATCAATTTAAAAGACTTAAATCTAACAAAGGTTGCTATTGTCGTAGAGAAACAACATCTCTGGCATCAATTGTCGTTGTCGTCCATTCCATGTAACTATAGAAGAATTATGTAAATGATGATTTGATGTTGGAATAGAATGAATTAGAGAAAGCTCAAGTGTCTTGTGGAACTGTAGCGTAAGAATGAACAAGAATATTATAAAATAGGCAAAAAAGAAAAATTAAGCCATTGACCATATATATGACCTTCGCTAGTTTTAAAATACTCAAGTAATACCCGATATAAAATATTATATAATTTTGTCAATGCATTTTTTTATAACTAGCCGAACCGGTCCCATCGTTTTAGTGTTCTTTAGTGCCGGCTGGCCCATTGTTTTAGTGTTTTTGTTGGCTTCACTAAAAAATTATAATGGTTCAAGTTTTATGTAATTTTAATCGAAGTGCCTGTAATTGTATATTTTGAGGTCTTTATGACTAGAAATGTTTCCACAAAAATAATTCCACATAGGCCAACTATTAGGCATAGCTTCCATATAATGCTACCACTCAATCCATCGGGTTTTGAGATTCTTAATAGTATTATATATTTTTATATTATATTAAGTTTGTCATTCCGTTTGTAACACCTCGAAATATACATTTTAGATCCCACAAAGTATATTCTTGATCAGCTTAACATTCTATGTCGATTTAATGATGTCCGTCTGTCTGCTTGTGGAATTGAAGTAGTTGATAAAATTTTACTCAAAGTTTTGGTCTGCAGGACTATTGGTATTGAAAATGGGTTATATTATTCACTGGAATTGTTTCAAATTTCGTATTATTAGTTCGTAATGGGTACTACAGCCTGTGACAGAAAATTGGCTGTGCAAATCTACGTCTGCGTATAACCCCCGTATAAGGATACCTCCTACATTCGATACTTTGATGTTTTTGCTACATTATACACCGGAAATGTTTAATATTTGAATATTGTTATGGCCTGTGACAAAAATTGCCTATGCAGTCCACGTTTTCGTATAGACCCCAAATATAACTATAAACCCCTATATTCGGTATTTTTAAGATTTTAACATAATTTTTAACCCTTTTTTTGAAATTTTCCAAATTCGTTCCAAATGGTGGAGTGTAATCAAAGTTCGGCCGGACCGAACTTACAATCTGTTACTTGACGGTATTTCAAAGTTTTCGTCCGTGGGTATTGTTGAATTTTAAAATAAAAATGTCAACCCGGTTCAGGTCCCCACATATTACACGTCATTTATGTAAAGGTCATAATAGTATTTCCAGCCACATAACTTTAATTTGCTATTCTAATGGGTCCAAAATGTTATTTCGCACGAAGCACACAGCTACTCAAATAGGCACAGCGCAATTGTATATTGTAAAGGCCTTCGCGAAGTTTTCCAATATTATTTCAACTACGTATCTATTAAAACACCATCCTGCAAGGTATTTATTTTTGTCAACACGATTATGAGTAAAAGGTTTCGGAAGGGCAAGCTTAAGGTTCTTCTGTACCCTATTGTTTATTTTGTAACGCCTCTAAATATCCTCTAGATATCCATAAGCACCGACGTAGCCGGAATGGTTACTTTTTATATATTTTTAAGAACTTTTGCTTAAAAATCTAATTTTTTTTTTTTTGTCAGTTGCTGACCGATGACTTACAAAAAATTGAGGTCTGTTTACTTACGATCACATTAAGTCTTAATTTAGTTCAAAATGCCAAATTAAAAAAAAAGTATTAGCGATTTTTAAAGCTTTCACATTTTTGTTGTCATATTTTTATGAGATTTTTTTTTAGATTTTATCCTTTTCTGTCAATAGACTATTTCGAAATGGAGTGAGTTGTCCACATCCGTCCACCCGTTTTTGGCATATTAGCTAAAATCACTTTCTTTTACATATATAGATGGTAAAATTAAATCCAAATCGGTTCACTCAGGGGAGATTGTCGGAAAAAGTTTACCGCCTAGTGATCTGCGTAAGATTCTATGTCGATTTAACCGTGTCCGTCTGTTGAAATCAAGATACAGCCCATATAGAGCGTAGAGTTATGCAATTTTGATGGTTTTTTATAATAGTTTTCCTTGTGTCTAGGATGGTTGATGTTGAAAATTGCGCGAATACGCGAATTACGTTCGCGTATAGCCCCCATATAACAGTAACTCCCGATATTGGGTACTTTGATGATTTTAGCCACATTTTTTATGGAATTTATATTCAGAGTATGTAATGGGTTCTTCTTATATGGAGGGTCGGGCAGGTAAATAAGTTTATATTGGCGGATAAAGACACTTCCCTCGACATTGGGCCCTGGGAAGTCGTACCACAATAAATGTGAAAGTTAACCCAAAATAGCACCTGAGGAAACATTTAATAGCTCGCTCCGTGTAAGGACTGCATCGAGAGCATGAGTTATTTATCCGAGGGAACTCGTGGCTAAAGGGCGCAAAAAAATCAAAAGATCGCTTCTATCGTATTATACGAAATGGGGATTCCTATTGCTTAGGTAGACAAATTGAAGAACTTCACTTGGAAGAGATCATAAATCGTTGTAAATATTCGTGTAATTAAATAGCAAATACAACAAAAGGCAAAGCTGACTCATAATAAAAATACAACAAAGCCTAAAACTTTTCTTTTTTATTTAATTTATTTATAGAATAATCAAGTCCCATACCCATTCATTCATTGACGTTTGAATTTATTGCTTTATCAACGTTTGAGTTTGCCCTACGAGATGGACTTTAACCCCATGCTACTCATATCTTCTTGAATTCAGAAGTCACTCAGTGCATTATTGCCCCAAGTTATAAAATAAATATATTTATGCATATAGACAGCATAAAGCATCGCATTACCGATTAGAATTGGAATTAATATATGAAGCGAACCATTAATTTATGGGGCCAGCATCAGGGAAACGAAAAGAAAAAAGGAAGCCAATATTATCCACATTTATGGGGTAGTTTTTAATTTCGTTCAATAGGAACTAAATTTCAATTAGGTTATGAATTTTTAGTGACAGAAAATGTGTAAAGAGATATTTTGTGTTTTCTTTTGATTTTAACAAGCAACGTGATCAAATAAAACGGAAAAACCAGTAAGGAAAGCTCAAAAGTCGGGCGGGGCCGACTATATGATACCCTACACCACTATGCATATTTAGTAGAGCTCTCGTAAAAGGGTTTATACAGGGCATTTCAGAGCTCTATGAGATATTTGGTACAAAATCAAAATCTATCTAATTCTATCGTGCATTTTACGAACTATAGCTATCTCTGAACCGGGTTTCTCCAAATTTTACGTATTAGCTTCTAGACTGGTGATTTGGGCTGATATTGACCATTTAGTGCACATTTAACCCGAAATCGTATGAAGATATATATGAGAGCTATATCCAAATCTGAACCGATTTCGATAAAATTTAAAACAGCTATTCCTGTGCTCCATCTAATACCTGGTACCAAATATCACGGTTGTGGAGTGAATATTACGAATGTATGGGACTAAAACTCTAAATCGGATGAAACATATATATGGTTGCTATATCTATATCTGAACCGATTTTCACTAAATTTGATATACTTGCTTCTAGGCTGAATTTGGTCCGATGTACTAAAATTCAGTCCATTTGGACTTATATCGGCCATTTGGTGCACAATTAACCCGAAATCGGATGAAGATATATATGGGAGCTATATCCAAATCTGAACCGATTTCGATAAAATTACAAACAGCTATTTCTGGGCTGTATCTTATATCTGGTACCAAATATCATTCTTGTGGAGTGCATATTACGAATGTGAGAGGCTTAAACACCAAATCGGATGAAAGATATATATGGGAGCTATAGCTATATCTGAACCGATTTTCTCCAAATTTGATATACTTGCTTCTATGCCGAACTCGGTTGGGTGTGCCAAAATTCAGGTAATTTGGACTGATAGTGGACATTTGGTGCACATTTAACCCGAAATCGGATGAATATATATATGGGAGCTATAGCTGTTTCTGAACCGATTTTCTCCAAATTTGTTGTATTTGCTTTAAGGCTAATCTCGGTCACATGTGCCAAAATTCGGGCCATTTGGGCTGATATTGGCCATTTGGTGGTCAATTAACCCGAAATCGGATGAAGATATATATGGGAGCTATATCCAAATCTGAACCGATTTCGATAAAATTTAAAACAGCTATTTCTGGGCTCCATCCAATACCTGATACCAAATATCACGGTTGTGGAGTGCATAGTAGGAATGTGAGGGACTTAAAGATCAAATCGGATGAAAGATATATATGGGAGCTATAGCTATATCTGAACCGATTTTCTCCAAATTTGATATACTTGCTTCTAGGCCGAACTCGGTTGGGTGTGCCAAAATTCAGGTAATTTGGACTGATAGTGGATATTTGGTGCATATTTAACCCGAAATCGGATGAAGATATATATGGGAGCTATATCTAAATTTGATCTGATTCTCACCAATTTCAATAGGGTTCGTCCTTGGGCCAAAAAAATATTGTTTGGAAAATTTCATCTCAATCGGATAATAAATGCGACCTGCATTTTGTTCACAAGAATACATGGACAGACGGACGGACGGACGGACGGACGGACAGACGGACTGACATGCATAAATCGACTCAGAAAGTGATTCTATGAAGGTTCTCAAAAGTAACTATGGGTCTATCTCGTTTCCTTCTCCATGTTACAAACAAATGCACAAAGACATAATACCCTTACCACTATGTGGTGTAGGGTATAATAACAAAACTATAAAATAATTGGAAATGTGTTATTTTAAAACGTTTCAGAAACATACTCTTTGAATAACTTTCAATGACATCCATTTTGCAAACACACCATCTATTAACCAGTTGCGTGCTAGGAATTAGACTTCCGCTACTGATGTGTCTTTTTGTTACGCTTTGGATGAAGCTAATAATATATTATTAAATTTGAATGAAGAGGAAGTGATTTTCAATAGTTCGAAATTTTAAAAAGTATTTGTTGACTACAATGTTGACAAATATATACATTTGGAACAAATGATTGCAAACATTTTTAAATAGAAGAATTAAAAAATTCTTAAAATCTAATGTTTACCATTTGGAAAAAATATATGGATTTTAAAACACAAAAATAAAACAGAAATATTGGGCAAATAAATTATAACACAATATTTTGAATATAACAATTGAATTACTTAAAACTGGTTGCAAGGATGCATTTACAGGGTGAGATGAAAAACCTGCGATTTCTGACTGCTGCCACTGCAGCTGTACACAGCTGTAAAAATTATTCCAGTGACACCTCATTATATTTTTTTTTTACAAGTGTGCAAAAGCATTTTGGTGAGAATTTACAAGAAAAATAGTTATTCGTTATGGAATTCAAGCGTGATAGTGTGATTTCTTTATGTTTTGGGTGGAAAACTACAAGTGCCTATCGCAGAGCACTCCAGCATTTAAATGTGAATAAATCCTTTATGGTTTGAAAAGTAAAGAAGCGACTTGATCTAAACCCGCGTCGCAGTGGTCGAAAAATGGCTCGTGAGCTGAACATATCGCAATATTCCATTCGGCAAATATTGAAAAATGAGCTCGGGGTAAAGCCCTCTGATGGTCTTCTCCTGACCTATGCCGATGATGTCTTATTAGCCTTTTCCGGTCCGCTTGCTAGGTCGGTCAATAGGCGCGTTAACGAGTACCTAGATGCCCTCCATCGGTACTTTGTTACATGGCGCCTAAAGTTGAATGTAGGGAAATGTTGTGCTACGGCCTTCCTTGGTCGGCCAGGCATAGTTTACCCTAATTTTAGGAGGTTTCAGCCGGTTCTGAAAATAGGTTCGGAGCAGGTTCCTGTTTCAGACAAGATGAAATACTTAGGGGTAGTATTTCATGAGAGGTTCGACCATATTCGTCATATAGACTACGTCCTCTCTAGGGCTAAGGGTCTATATTTTGGATATAGTCGAATCTTAGGTATGAGGGATGGTCTTTCCCACGATGTTAGGCTTCTGATCTACCGGCAGGTGATTAGACCTATTGTCGCCTATGCCTTCCCCGTCTGGTTTGGCATTTCGTCTCGCCAGATGGAAAGGCTAAGGGTGTGGGAAAGAAAAATACTTTCCTCTTGTCTGGGACTGCGCCCCATCCTTAGGGCAGATGGCTCCTATAGATCCTATTCCTGTAGGGCGATCTACGATAGGGCGAAAATAGACAGGATAGAAGTCTTCATGATGAAGACTGGACTAGCATTTTTAGACAAATGACAGTTTTTAGATAATAGCATCGTTGAGGGAATGTTTAGGTGCTTTGAGGATGCGGACCAGCTTCGAGCTCGGAAGCATTTGCCTCCTGCGGCCCTTGCCAGGCTGAACGAGCTGGGCCTGCTCTTTGGGGATAAAGGTCTTCTATTCTCTCATAGGAGATTTTTAGACCCGGATTGGAGTAGACTGGTGTATAACACTGCCCAGCTCACTTAAGTTAGATTAAGTTAGTTTAATTAGTTATAAGCGTATTGTAAATATTTAATTTTAATTTTTATTATCTAGTTCGTAAGTTTCCCTCAGCCCTTTTTTTGTATGATTCTACTTTTCGGGGCATAATTTAAGTAGTAGCCTTAAGGCTTAATGTAGCAAGTTGTGTACACAAACATGTTGAGGCACTTTTAGTTAATGTAAAGTAGGCGTTGTACAAATGCATGTTTATTTATCGTATAGCTAGGTTTAAGCCATTTTACCTTTGTTAGTAGTAAGTTTTTGAATTAATAAAACGGCCATAGGCTAAAACTGAAACTGAAAACTCGGGGTAAAGCCATTGAAATTCCAAAAATTTCAAGAACTTACACCGCAACAGAAAAAAATAGTCTCAAAAGGTCTAATGAGTTGCTTTGCTTGGCCGAAAGTGGTGAACTGCCAAATTTGTTTTCTCCGATGAGAATACATTCGTTGTCCAGCAGTTGGTAAACAAACAAAATGATCGTGTTTGCTTGCCAAAGAGGTCAGGTCAACAGATCTCAAGCGCCGGCCATGGTGATGGTGTGGGCCGCCATAACAGCCGATGGTCGCTCTCTGCTCGTATATGCCGAATAAATGCCGAATATTCTCGCGAAAATATTCTGGACAGTGTATTAAAGCCTTGGGCACATAAACATTTTGGCCACAGATCTTGGACATTCCAACAGGACTCAGCACCATCGCACTCAGCACAAAATGACGTTCTTCGCTTTATTTCCAGCGCGCAATTGCCACCAAAATCTCCAGATACCAATCAGTTGGTCAATTGTGTCTGGATTATTTTGGAAAGCAAGGTTGGGACTAAAAAATGCCAAAGTGCGATCACCTCAAGCAAGCGTTTCGCCGGAAATGGGCCAAAATACCGCAGAGCAACATTCGGGCAGCGTGTGACGGTTTTATTGGTCATTTGAAGGTCATAATTCGTGCCAAAGGTGACCAATTCGAACAAATCTAAACTTATTCTAAAATTTGATGCTATTTCCGACATTTTTGCTTTTATTAAACAAAATTAAAAAATATATTAAAAACCATAACGTTTGAATTTGTTGCAGTTTTTATACCCTACAACACTATGTGTTAGGGGTATTATAAGTTTGATTGGGCCAAAAATTATGTAACACCACGAAATATTGGTTTCTCACATAGGAAAGTATATATGGATCATCCTAGCTCGCCGAGCTGAGTCGATCTAGCTATGTATGTCCGTCCGTCCGTCTGTCCGCCTGTCCGTCTGTCCGTCTGTCCATGTTAATTTGTAATCACTCTACAGGTCGCAATTATGGCCCGATCTTCACGAAATTTGGAATGGAGGTCGGGGTTGGGCCAGAATAGAACCCTATTTCTTTTTGAAATGATCGCCAAATGTTTAGGGGTTGAAATGGACCAAATACTGAAAAAATGTCGGATTTTGCAGTAGCTATACAGGTCGCAATTAGAGACCAATCGACGCGGAATTTCGCATGTAGCTAGAGTTTAGGGCGGGGAAGAAGCCTACCAATTTGGGTGGTTATCGGATAATATTTAGCGGGTAAAATAGACCATATCTTTTGTGTTGAAAAAATTCAAAATTTTTCATGAAACCGCGAATATTTTAAATCCCGGCGAAATCACAAAGCCATGACAGGGTTACTTCTGATCTTTACATTGATGTTAACATCCAATAAATCGGATATATAGCAAAATATGTGCGATATATATGTCTGTCAAAGAAGATATGCTTGAAAGATCTCTTATATGTCGAGAACGGCTGAACTGATTTCGACAGTTCCCATTAATTCAAAATGGCCTCTTAGCAAGAAACAAAATACGTCTAAAAAAATCGCATAAAAATATCTCTCTAAAGATGAAAATATTGATTTTATAATATTTTCTCATATTTTTTCAATTTTGTCATATTTTTGGCATATTTTCATTTTGAATTAAACATTTGGTAATATTTCTACAGCTAACAAAACTAAGTAGTTAGGATATCAGGATATCATATACAGATCGCATTTATGGCCCGATCCTTACGAAATTTTGCATGGGGATAAGATGAGGGTCAGAATAGAAGCCTACTCTTTTTGGAGATGATCGCCATATATTTAGGGGTTGAAATGGACCAAAAAACTGCAAAATTGTCGGCAGGTCGTAATTATCGCCCGATCCTCACGCACATTTGAAAGGGGGTTACCGGACATTGCAAAAGCCAAGCAGTTTTGGATGGCCATCCAAAAATATTCAATGTGTGAAATAGTTTGCCAACTTTTGTAGACAAAATACGAAAATGTGACTTTTTGGAGAATTCACAAATACAGGAAAGACGCACTTCTGCACGCATATAGTCAAATGTCTGTATCTCACATAGATGCGTTTCAGTCAAAAACCAATAATAAATGTTAATCTTTTGCCACTTCTGAGAGATTATAGGTCTTTGGGAAATATTGGTTCCAGATCTAGGAAGACCATTTACGAGATCTACCAATAAATTGGAAATAAGCAAATTCGTTTAAGTTGCTATTATTCGAAAATTAGAGAACGAAACCTGATGGTTTTCTTTTATAATTTGTCACAATATCTTGTGGAATTCTTTCGAGTATCTCGCCTATATAAACTACATCATTTATTATAGTGTTGTAGGGTATTTAACGGTCGGCCCCGCTCGACTGTAGTCTTTGCTTACTTGTTTTATCTAATTTTTATTTTAAAATAATGTTTATCTCTCTGAAAAATTTTGTTACACTGTGTTTCTTTTATCAACTTGCACTACCTTAATATAACAAGTGGTGTACTTTTAAAAATAGTTTTTTTTAATAATTTATTATAATTTACAACAAATAAAACAACGTTAAGAAAATAAAAGATATATTTATTTGTTTTGAACTGAAGTTATCAGAACTATACCGACTACTCGGACAGAAAAGAACAACAACAGCAAACTGTCGTTAACCGATAAACCCACCACTGCACTGGGAGAAACATAAAGAGTGGGACTCTTCACATGAGGCACATGAATGTACCCATTTCTATACAAAACAAAAACAATAATTTTTTTCACAAAGCAATAAAGCAAATCAAAGTACTTCCAGATAAGAAATTCTATTGGAAGCGTTTGTTGCTATCGTAAACAATTAAAAGTTTCCGACAAAGCGATGGATTTTCCTATGGTAAATTGAACAAAAGATGTGAACGTAATAGGAAAATGGAAACTTTTATCAACAACGGGATGGGAACTTTGTTTTGCAACTTTTGAGCTATAATCGCCCTCTAATTATTTTAACAATGTGTCGCATTGGAATTAGAACGATTTTAATTACCCTATTTCATGTGCCGCTACAAAACCTCTGTTGAGAATTAAGTAAAAAAAGAAACAAATACTGAATATCATTAGGGCCACACAGGCCAACACACTACCCAAAGTGATATTGGAAAACTTGTATTCGGAACAAAGAAAATTGTAATTTAATCGTCCCACCAATAACAACAAACCCAATAAAAAGGCAAAATAAAAGGCACTAAACTGAAAATAACGGTACTAATTTATTATTTATTAATGACTTAAGTTGTTGTTTTTGCTTTGTGATAATTAAATACATAGATGACGACAACAACAGTTTATGAATAGCGGAGGTGATGATGACGTTTTAATCTGCCCGTAGCTCAAAACAATAAAAAAAAGAAATTATTATAAAACCACGACAATCGCCAGCAATACCAGACAGTTTTTTACTGCACTGATGTTTTGTATTGGCTCATTAAGTCGTCTAGCAGGTTAATCGACACATCCCACAGCTATTGGATGAAGCCCATAGTCGCGTGATACAAATTAGCATTAAATTTAAATATTAGCGAGACTTGTTTAATTCTGAGTGCGACTGCAAAGCCTTGATTGGAATGAATGGGTATGGCATTGACAAAGTCAATCAGGAACGACTATATCCCAACAAAAACAATATCTAGCACATAATGAGTTTCCTAACAAATTCTTAGTAGTCGTAACTTCTCACTATACATCGAAAGAGAGACCACGTTCAGTATTATTATAATGGCAAATACATACCCTCTATCCCCTTAAAAAATAAAAGGCATAATAAGGTCCGACCTTAAAAGCAAAGTATCGTGTTTGAATTTCCTTGCCATAAATTAAACAAGTAAAAAACGTTAAGTTTCTTTGGGTAAAGAAAACATTTTTTATATAAAAGTATGTAAATTCAAACAAGTTCCACTTTAAACTGCAAATACCATTAAGACAGTTTGGATAATGCTGTTGAACTTTTCAAAAAATCATAAAGTGGATTAAACCGTTATATGGGGGCCATACCAAAACCGGAACCTGTATACACTAATTTATAATTCAAGGACTGTCATCTACCAAATCCATTGCGAACTACAAATACCAATTTTAGACAAATCCATGCATAATGTGGCAAAACATCATCAAAATAACGAATATCGGGAAGTACCGTTATATAGAGGCTATACAAAAACGTAGACCTACACATACAATGTTCCGCCACCGGAGCTAGAACCCCCTATGACCTACAAATTTTTTAGACAAATTCGTGGAAAAAATCATCAATATACCGAATATCCGGAGTTCCCATTATGTGGAGGCTATACGAAATCGTGGCCCTATATATACTATGTTCCCCCACCGGAGCTAGAACCCATTGCGAACTACAAATACTAAATTTAGACAAATACGTGATAAATGTGGCAAAAATCATCAAAATACCAAATGTCGGAAAGTACCGTTATATAGAAAAACAAAGACCTATAAACAAAAATGTTCCGCCACCGGAGCTAGAACCTAATATGACCTACAAATATCAATTTTTAGAAAAATCCGTGAAAAAAAAATGTTGCGAAAATCATTAAAATATCGAATATTGTGAGGTACCGTTATATGGGGGCTATACCAAAACTAGGAGCTATATATACTACGTTCCGCTACCGGAGCTTAAACCTTGGACTGGTATATCTCATTTTCAATATCAACCATCGAAGACACAATACAAATTGTTCTGCCAAATGTGGGCTGTATCTTCATTTTAACAGACAGGCAGACGGACATTGTTAAATCGACTTAGAATTTAATGCTGATTATGAATATATACACTTTTTGGGGTCTACGACGAATATTTAGGGATGGAGGGTATAAATATCAGAAGATGAATAGTTTGTCGACGCACATATATACATATTTGTTTGTCAACAACTCTGCAAGCAAAAAATATTCCGGAAATTACTTAGAGGACACACTAAAGCGATAGAAATCATCGCGGTTGATATCACTTTTTCACCGCGGTAGTTGCATCCTTCGGGAAGAAATAAACCCCGCCTGTGATAGTTTTAAGCGTGACTAAATATTATATACAGCATTATTCCTAATAAGCATGGAAGTCACCTTCTCCAAAGTTATTGAAATTAAAAAAATCATTTTTTTACTCCAGACTTAAGAATTATATATTATACCCTACAACACTATGTGTTGGGGGTATTATAAGTTTGATTGGGCCAAGAATATGTCCGCCCATCTGTCCATGTTAATTTGCAATCACGCTGCATTTATGGCCTGATCCTCACAAAATTGAAAATTGCTTTTGGAGATGATCGCAAAATATTTGGGGGTTGAAAAGGAAAAAAACTGAAAATTTAGCTGATTTTGCAGTTGCTCTACAGATCTCAATTATAGACCAATCGACGTGGAAATTAGAATGGGGCTAGAACGTAAGGCTGGGCGAATCGGGTAATATTTAGTGCTATTTCACCCACTAAATATTACCCGATTCGCCCAGCCTTAACCATAACATTTACGTTAAATAAAAGTCTAATTTTCAATTAAACCGCGAATATTTTTAATCCCGGCGAAATCACAACTAGGCGAAAATATCAACTCTGGCCGTTAGTAGATGCCGATAATAAATATATAGGAAGGGAAGGAAGGGGATATTAGCTAGAATGCTCAAAAAAGAATAAAATCTAGAAAATCGCAAAAAATGTCAATAATGAGGTTAATATAGATTTTGTAGTATTTTGTGATATATTTTTTATTGCATGCGATTTTTTTCAATTTGACTTACAATATTGAAGTGTATATTTTGTAATATTTTTTCACCTTACAATACAGGTTGGGGTTATTATATAGAGATTTCAATTATTGTCCGATCCTCACGAACATTTTCATGAGGGTAAGGTTAGGTTCAGAAGGGCTAGGCCTATTATTTTTAAAGATGTCCGCAATATATTTAGGGGTTGAAATGGACCAACCATTAAAAATGTTCCTGATATTGCAGCAGTTACAAAGGTCACCAATAGAAACCAAAGGACACGAAATCTCCCATGAAGTTAAAGTTTAGGACAGCGAGTAGAAATTACCACTACGTTTGTGTGAAAAAATACCAACATTTCCATATAATATTTTTCTGATTTTAGGTTCAAATGAACCAAAATCAGAAAAAATTTCCTGTTCACACAATTGAAACAATTGAGAAGAGAGTTAAGGACAGGGAAGCATTTTGGATGACCATTGGATTATATTTAGCTGTAAAATGGACCACAACAACTAACAGCACGACACAGTGCGTAAATATTGGGCACATGTCCCTGGTCAAAAATCTAAGTGTAATATCTGGACAGTGTTCTATGACATAATTTCAAAAGCGAAATCTTAAAAAATGGATTTGGACATAAGGTTGCTTCTAACATATTGTTGTTACATGGTCGGCCCCGCACGACTATATCCTTTGCTTTTTTTAATTTTTAAATGTAAATGAAATTGTTTTGACAAAGAAAAACGACAAGTATTATTGACATCACTTGTAGTTGTAGTCTAGTCTTAATTCTCAACCTTATAATTGGGAAATGTCTACGCTGTTCACTCTTAAAAAATTCTACCAATTAATATTTATCTAATTTGTTGACCTTCTTGACATCTTCAATATTTATTTCAGGTGGGGTATTTCACATTCGCTTATTATCAGATATAACATTTTTGCAAAACACAACCAAACTGAGAATTATTGAAAATTCTTAATGAGATAAACTGAAAAATTATGGTACAATCAGCCGAATTCTAATAACAACTAGATTATGACTGGTTTTAGCCGATTTTGTTTTATTTGTCACTAGTTCCTATTCATTTTAAGACCTAATTTGGTTTTCTAGTAAATAAGGCAATGTTTGATTTATATTTTTATTTCATCACAGTTTCATTAATCCTGCAATAAAAAATACCATCCACACTTATCAAATAAATTAGCCAGTCAAATCTGTCGGTTACCTGAACTTTTTTAATATTTAGGTCAAATAATTTTAATAATCTAGTATTTTCGTTTCTATTAAAATAAAACAACAGCAATAATGTGTCACAACGCCAAATGTCTAGACATTTCAAACCTCTGGGAACAGATGGTGTTTAAAATAACTTCCGATTTCTGCGCTAATTTTGGAAAATTGCGATAAGATGTCTAGCTATCATTCGAGATAAGAAATGAAAATTTGGCAGTGACATTGATACAATGTTAGCGAATAAATTCTATTAAAAACGAACTTTGAAATTTTAAAAAAGAGATTATCTGCTATTGTTTGAATTTTTAATAAGCATACTTATGACAATATTTGTTGTTTTTTCTTGCACCTAAATGTTTGGTTTAAACTGATTGGCATATGGTTATAAAAATAAAACAAACTATAGAATCATGGCCACGTGCTTGTTGTGGTTTTGGTCTAATCATTCTGTGCCCACATAAATTAATGGCCATTGAACCCAATCCGCAAACATTGTTGCCCGTTAGTGTAAACATAAATTTTAGAGGGATATTTAAAATAGGCAATTTTAATTGTTATTAAAAATACACAGCTGCCAAAAAATAATAGCAAGCCCAAGTCATGACAAAAATCAAAATCCTAAATACAATAAATTTTAACTTTATTGCTGCAAATCTTCTCTTAACACATCAAATTTTTTTATTCCAACAATATTTTTTACCATTAAACCCGCATTTGGCAGCCCAAAGCAGAGAATTTTGAATTGATTTTTTGGGATTTTGTAGAAAATTGAAGTACACATTACAGTATAGACTTTTCATATATTAAATTATACCAAAAGTTAGTGTTTTATCTATCACCGGTCCACGTTGCCGGCCCGTAATCTTTGTATTTTATGTATATTTTTATGGCATCATAATTCCCAGATCACAATTTTTATCATATATAATGACTCGACTTAATAGAAATCAATGTCTAAAATGTCAATACATGATCACTTATCGGTCGACCTAAAGTGTTTTAAAAACCCTGATTCTATTTTCATCCATAAGCTTTTATTTGAGAGTCAGAAACCTAAATGATATAGCAAATCTATAAAAAGTGTATATCAACTGTTTATAATAGCCCCGTGTAAGAACTCAGCTCAATTTTTAGTATTGTAAAGAGCTTGGCATTATTTTCCATTCAAATTAGCTGTAATTTAGAATTTACAAAGATTAGAATATCGTACTGCATGGAATTTAGTTTTCCAACTTAAAAGTAGTCTAAATACACATTTCTAGGCAAATAGATTAGATAATGTGGTCAAGATCTTCGATATAGGATCAATTGAAAAATCTTGCAAAGACCCCGGATAGAGCTGAAATCAGGGCATTACTTATGAGGGTTATACCAAAAACTCAAATTGCCAAAATATGTCGAAAATAGTTAAAACAAGTTAGAAAATATCAGTCAGATGTATACCCTCAGCCAATGTTCGATTATTTAAACATATTCTGACCTTTGTTATGATCATTCAAATTGTTGACCCTCTATGGAGTAGGTTCCGAAGGAATGGACCAATATTGTCCATTTCGTATCGGATCTAAATAAATATTAGATAAATATAGCGACGTGCCAGGTTTGGACTATATCGACTGGTTACTTCACTTTATGAGCTTGATGGATATTCGAATTTTTGACCCTTTGTGGGGGAGGTACCAGAAGGAATGGACCGATATATCCCATCTTCACAGCAGATCTTTTGTTAGTAGAAATAATGGGATGTTTGAAATATGAAGAGAACAGGATGCTTATTTCAGATTTTATAATCGCGTTGGTTATTCAAAACTTTGACCCTTTGTGGGGGAGGTACCGATCTCTTCCATCTTTATAACAGATCTGGTGTTGATCGAAATATTGAGATGTGTGAGATATCGGATGTTGATTTCGTGTTTTATGAGCTTCATGGATATTTAAAAATTTGACTCTATGTGGGGGAGATACCAGAAGGAGTAAACCGATATATTCCATCTTCACACCAGACCTTGGGCTAAAAAGTATTGCGCTGTGGGTAATTTTAAGGCAATCGGACAAGATACATGACATTTTATAAGAGTCATAATTATTGAAAATTTTGACACTTTGTGGGGGAGGTACTTGATAGAATGGGCTGATATTGTCCATTTTCGCATCTGAACTGACGCAAACATTAGGATTTGCAAAGTTGGAGCAAAATCGGGTTGTCCTTTATTTTTCTGTGCAGTAAAACATTTTCTTTGAAAATGTTGACCTTTTGATTCAACTCTAGTGTTCCAAAATTTGACTAAACATTTTTACCTATTTTATGGCTCTAGGTGGCAGTTTGGTAAAGACTTGCTTCCTATGACATTTTCATGTTAAAATAAGGATTTAGGGTGTTATTTTGCAAGTTGCTATAACTGTCAAATTGTACTTACTAAATCTATTGTTTTGAAAATATTTTTTTTTCTTTTAGATTTTTATAGAAATTAATACTGAATCTTGGATATTTTACCCACCAAATGTATTTTCATTGGCTTACCTGTAATGAGAAAGAAGAAAAAATAAAAAATATTTATAGATTTTTAATACAACATAAATTACTATTTGTTGTAATTTTTAATCAATATAACAGTGTATCAATTGATTTATACTAAACTGTTACATAAATCCAGTTGCATTTCATAAAAAAATGAACTATAATTTGTTTTTTTTTTTCAAGTTATTTGAGGACACAATCCGGCAGGAATCTTCGAGTTTAATTAATTTTAATACCCTCCACCAAATCATGGTAGGTATATTAATTTTGTCACTTCTTTTGTAACTAATCGAAATAATCATTTAAGACCCAACAAAGTATATGGATTCTAATCTGATTTAGTCATGTTTGTCCATCAGTCAGCCCGTCTGTTGTAAGCACGCTATCTTCCGAAGAATTTAGAAGAATGCTGGAAATGCGTTTTGGGTCTGAACTTAGATCAAGTTTGAAGATGGGCTATATCGGTCAAGGTTGTTACGGGATTTTAATCCCCTTGCAAAGAACACTTTACTGGGTGAGATGCAAAAACTGCAACCAACTTCAGACTGCCAAAAAATGGCTCGTGAGCAGAACATATCACAATATACCATTCGGCAAATATTGAAAAATGAGCTCAGGGTAAAGCCATTGAAATTCCAAAAAGTGCAGAAACTTACACTCCAACCGCAAGAAAATAGACTCAAAAGAGCTAAAGAGATGCTTCGATTGGCTGAAAGTGGTGAACTGCCGAATTTGGTTTTCTCCGATGAGAATACATTCGTTGTAGCAGTTTGTAACCAAAAAAATTATCGTGTTTACTTGTCAAAGAGGTCAGCTGAAAATGTGCACCTTCGGTTGACCACCAGAACTCAAGCGCCAGCCATGGTGATGGCGTGGACCGCCATAATAGCCGATGGTCTCCGCTCGTATTGATCAACCGTGGGATCAGAATAAATGCCGAATATTATGGCGAAAATATTCTGGAGGGTGTATTAAAGCCTTGGACACGCAAACATTTTGGCTGCACACCCTGGACATTCCAACAGGACTCAGCACCATCGCACTCAGCACGCGCCACCCAAGAATGGTTACAAAATGAGGTTCCTCGCTTCATTTCCAGCGCACAATGGCCACCAAAATCTCCGGGTTGGCACTAAAAAATACCAAAGTGTCGATCACCTCAAACAAGCGCTTTTCCGGGAATGGGCCAAAATACCGCTGAACAACATTCGGGCAGCGTGTTGGCCGAAATATTGGCCGTTTGAAGGCCATAATTCGTGACCAATTCGAACAAATCTAAACTTATTCTAAAATTTGATGCTATATCCGACACTATTTTGCTTTCAAATTAAAAAAAAAAATTAAAAATTATGGCGTTTGACTTTGTTGCAGTTTTTTATCTCAGCCTGTATATACGTTAATATTGTGGTATAGCCCCCATATGAGGGCACCCTCAAAGACTTAAAATGGTAAAGACTAGACAAAATGCATTTTGAGCAAATGGTTTGTGTCTACAATACATAGAGTAACAGCAAAGACCTAAAATGGTAAAGACTAGACAAAATGCATTCTGAGCAAATGGTTTGTGGCTATACTACCTTGAATAACAGTTCATGACAAAGGCATGTTAATATAAAAAACACAATTATAGGAAAGAATGACAAAAAAAAGTTTGGATAAGCCAAAATATTAGTTTCAAAATTCTATTCCATATACCTTCCCAAACAATTGCATACTGCCTTAGCGGTTTAAATTGCTTAACATTGGTAACTATGTTGTTACGATATCATAACAACAGAGGTATTTTTCACAGGGTTGCCATATTTTACTCTGCCTTGTCCTATCTTTATACTTCTATGTCTTTGGTAACAGCTCATGGCAGAGACATGTTTATTTAAAAAAAACTACAATTACAGAAACGTATAACCAATAAAAATTTGAAAAATCCAACATTTGGTTTCAAAATTCTATCAAAGACCTAAAATGGTAAAGACTAGACAAAATGCATTTTGAGCAAATGGTTTGTGTCTACAATACATAGAGTAACAGCATATGGCAGAGACGTGTTAATATAAAAACCACAATTGCAAAAACCAATAACAAATAAAATTTTGAAAAATTCGAAATTCTGGTTTCAAAATTCTGTTCCAAATACCTTTCCAAAAATTTGCATATTGCCTTAGCGGTTTAAATCAGTTAACATTGGTAACTATGTTGTTATGATATCGTAACAACAGAGGTATTTTCACAGGGTTACCATATCTTGACTCTGTCTTGTCCTATCTTTTGATTCTATTCCATAGACCTTTCCGAAAATTTGTTTAAATCAGCTAACATTGGTAACTATGTTGTTATGATATCATAACAACAGTTGTATTTTCACAGGGTTGCCATATTGTTTCCCTATCTTGTCCCATCTTTACACTTTTATGTCTTTGAACATTCTTTGAGAGAAGTATGGAATGTTGCTTATAAAGGCTTAGGAAAAGTCATGCAAGTATAAAGATAGGACAAAGCTGTGTCAATACATGGAAACTCTGTTTCAATGACATCAAAACAACATAGTTACCAATATTAACTGATTTAAACCGCTAAGGAAATATGTACATTTTTGGAAAGGAATATAATTTTTAAACCACATTTTTTAATTTTTCAAACTTTTGTTTGTCATTCGTTTCCGTAATTGTGGTTTTTATATTAACATGCCTCTGGCATGAGCTGTTACTCTATGCATTGTAGACCCAAACTATTCGCTTAAAATGCATTTTGTCTTGTCTTTACCATTTAAGGTCTTTGAACATAGTTACCAATGTTAAACAATTTAAACCACTAAAGCAATATGCAATTAATTGGGAAAGTTTGTGGAATTGAATTTTGAAATCAATTTTTTGGGATTATTCAAACTTTTATTTTTCATTCTGTTTTATAAATGTGTTTTTTATATTAACATGTATCTGTCATGGGCTGTTATTGCAAAGACCTAAAATGGTAAAGACTAGACAAAATGCATTTTGAGCAAAGGGTTTGTGTCTACAATACATAGAGTAACAGCTCATGGCAGAGACATGTTAATATAAAAAACACAATTACAGAAACAGATAACAAATAAAAATTTGATAAATCCAACATTTTGGTTTGAAAATTCTTTTCCATGGACCATTCCGAAAATTTGCACATTGCCTTAGCGGTTTAAACCAGTTAACATTGGTAACTATGTTGTTATGATATCGTAACAACAGAGTTATTTTCACAGGGTTACCATATTGTTTCCCTGTCTTGTCCTATCTTTACACTTCTATGTCTTTGGTTATTGTAGATAGTATAGACATAAACCATTTGCTCAGAATGCATTTTGTCTAGTATTTACCATTTTAGGTCTTTGAAATTTGTAGTGATAAAATAAATTTGTAATTAAAATATATCTGTAAAGATTCAGTAATTTTCGCAAGAAATATCGTGAGGAAATTGCAATGCCGAAATGGTTTTATAAGATACAACTGCCTTTTTGTTTTATTGCCTTACAAAATACCGCTATTATATTATTGACGCCTGCACATTTTAATTTAAATCCAATAAACTATAAAGCATTAATGTTTTTCCTTTATTCTCTCAAACATATATATTTTTTCTTTTTGTAAATCTTCTATTCTCTGTGAGTTTAGGGAGATTGCGCTGTTTGCACAAAGTTTGCTCAGTTGTTTGTCGCACGTCCAACAACTTTAGAATGTTTTGCAATAGCAAGAATGTAAACGGTCATTGAACCCATCAATAATGACGATTGTATAAATGAGTATCTATTCTATAGAACTGTGATGATATCTTTTTAATAATTATTCTATTTTAATTCAGGCACTTTGAGTTTTGTAACAATAATTTGTTTCTAATAAATGACGGTTGTGATGGTAAAAAATCAGAAATATATGTACATATTTTTTTTTGAGGTAATCGAACTTAATACGTATTAGTCTCACGTTTTAGTTCGGAAGCACGAGCACACACACAAATGTGTACATATGTAGACGAATAACAATACAAATAATTGCCCAATTTAAACTGGGTAACCTTGAAGTTATTGCAACAAACCGCACAAGTTCACCAAAAATTTTGCAGACAGTTAAGTCACACCAAAAATAGTTGGCCATATTTGGCATATCATCATTTTAGAAAGACCGATTCAGCAGTTGATGAACATGTAGGTTATGTAATAAAACATTTTAATTAAATTACGGGCACGCTAAGAAAAATTTGAAAGACCAAATTTCAAAAATTAAAAATATTAAAAAACCGTAAAAAAATAAAAACAAATAATCCGTAGGGAATATCCAATTTGGTTAAAACTTCGCACATTGTAATATTTACATCAAGCAAGGGTCAAAATTTTGAAAAATCACACAACTTACAAAATGCGAAATGATTTACAAACTCCGTTGAAACTGTGCATATTCAACAACTTCTTTCAGACCTATATTCTAGTGAAGATGTCCACTCCTTATGGTACCTTTCGCGCAAAAGATCATAATTTTGATGAAAAGGAAAGACCATCAATTTTAAATATAGTGGGCAATATTCATTAAGTTATCGACACGGTTTCATATAACAATTGGTATTTATAGAGATAGCTCCGATGGCAGAGCATTGTTTAGGTATATCCACGCTTTCCTGTAGCCCCTATATATCGATAACTCCCGATATTCGTTCCTTTGATGGCTTCAGCCACATTTTTCAAAAAAATTGGTATTCATAATAGGTCGTACAACCGGTGTCAGAACAATGGTTTACAGTTTTGGTCCACGGTTCAAGTAAAACCCTATCCACCTATATTCGATATTTTGATGGTCCTAGTCACATTTTTTTACATAATTGTTTCAAATTTGGAATTGAAAAATGTAACTGCATTCTCTCACCGATCACACTGGTATTCCAGTTTAAAGTGGAGCACGTTTAAATCCAGATACTTTTATTTAAAAATGTTTTCTTTACCAAATGATGGAGGGTATTTAAAGTTTAGTCAGGCCGAACTTAATGTTTTTTACTCGTTATATTTTATTATTTAATATTTGATGGGAGGCCGTCAACCAATTTCGTTATTTCAATTGCGCTCTAATGGTATTTATTTTTAGTATCGTAATTTCTATTAATTTTTTTCTCTCAGTGTACTAGTTATACTTGCATTTTTTACTCTTTGTATATTTGTATCTATCAGCGTCTGTATGTATGTGCGAGTGTAGATTCTTACTGAACGTATGCATTTTATAGAGATAAATGCAATTGTTGTTTGTGCTTGACAGCGTCGTAATTTCAAGATACAAAGAACACTAAAGAACTGATGAATTAAACGTGATTGTCAAAGAATGATAAGGGGTGCCAAGAGTAAAGAGGAATAGGTAACTACTGAACATTGTATTTTCTTCTTTTCTTTAAAGAGGAAAACGACAATAAGAATACAAAACCATAGAAGAGAATATTTTAATCGTTCATATGCTGCAGCTACCTGCGAGCTATTGTCACTTAGGCAACAAAAAAAAAACGCCCAAGGCATGCAGTCAGTCATCAAAACAGATGCATCACATATTGTTGATAATGAATGATGACAGTGGTTCAAAAAGGTAAACGAGAAGTAAAAGTAAAGACATTAATTGACAGAAAAAAGGGCGAATTACGAAGATATGCACCACTTTTGTTAAATATAAACTACGGACTATTTATCATTAGATACTGCAAAAATGTGCCTCTTTGAGATAATGAATATAGACCACATATCACGATAACTCTTAAAATGAACATGAACAGGCTATTACGTGGCTATGGCAGAAGGTGGCTATTACGAACTCCAAACGCCGATATTAAGATAATTCTGTTGGAAAATGTAGCTAAATTCGTAAAAATACGGAATATTGGGAGGTACTGTTATATGGGGCTACACGAAGACGTGAACTTGTATAAATAAATTTCTGTCATAGGAAGCAGTGCCCACTGCGAAGTCCAAATGCGAAATAACTCTGGTGAAAGGATACAGTTCTAGTTGATAGTTCAATGCCAGGATGTTTGTGGCATAAGGGAAACACATGCTGCCAATTTACAGCAAATTCCGGTTATAATAGTGTCCAAAACACGCAAAAAACCCTTAAATCTGCCGGTACAGTTATATAGGGCCTTTAGCCCATTTTTAATTCCAAAGATACGCCAAAGGTGCAGAACTAACACCCATCTGAGTACATTTTTGTCTGTGTAAACGAAGAGTTTGTTCTTGGGATTTATTAATTGCCATAGGAAATGCCAAGTCAGCAGAAATGGTTCAAAAAGTAAAGAAGCGACTTGATCGAAACCCGCAGCGTAGTGGCCGAAAAATGGCTCGTCAGCTGAACAAATGACAATATTCCATTCGGCAAATATTGAAAAATGAGCTCGAGGTAGAGCCATTGAAATTCCAAAAAGTGCACGACCTTACGCCGCAGCAGAAAGAAAATAGACTCAGAAGAGCTAAAGAGATGCTTCGCTTGGCCGAATTGCTGAATTTGGTTTTCTCCGATGAGAAAACATTCGTTGTCCAGCAGTTTGTAAACAAACAAAATGATCGTGTTTACTTGCCAAAGAGGTCAGCTGAAAATGTGCACCTTCGGTTGGCAACCAGAACTCAAGCATCGGCCATGGTGATGGTGTGGGCTTCCATAACAACCGATGGTCGCTCTCCGCTCGTAATAATCGACAGTGGCATTAGAATAAATGCCGAATATTATCGCGAAAATATTCTGGAGGGTGAATGGAACCTTGGGTACGCAAACATTTTAGCCGCAGACCTTGGACATTCCAACAGGACTCAGCACCATCGCATTCAGCACGTGCCACCCAAGAATGGGTACAAAATGAGGTTCCTCGCTTTATTACCAGCGCACTCCGGATACCAATCCGTTGGACTATTGTGTCTGGAGTATTTTGGAAAGCAAGGTTGGCACTGAAAAATACCAAAGTGTCGATCACCTCATGCAGGCGCTTCGCCGGGAATGTGCCAAAATACCGCAGACCAACATTCGGGCAGCGTGTGACGGTTTCATTGGCCGTTTGAAGGCCATAATTCGTGCCAAAGGTGACCAATTCGAACAAGTCTAAACTTATTCTAAACTTTGATGCTATTTCCGACATTTTTTGCTTTCAGTCAATAAAATTAAAAAAAAATGTAAAAATCATGGCGTTTGACTTTGTTGCAGTTTTTTCTATCTCACCCTGTATATATGGGAGCCAAGTCCAAATCTGAACCGATTTCAATACGATTTGGTAAATTTATTTTTGTAACAAATTCCGTTGCACATTCCAAAAATCATTGAAATTGAAGATAAATGGCGTGTTTGGTGCATCAAATACATGAAATCGTACCGACTCACGTGTTTAAAGCATCAAATTTATGAATTCGGTCGAGCTGTATCCTAATACAAAACGATTTCAATATAATTTGACAAATTGATTATTCATTCCAATCGATATCTTCAATAGTAAAAATGCTGTGGTTGTATTATTTGCCTGGATTCTAGTACGAAGTTTTTTATTTATCTTGTTTTGCAAAAACATACATATATAAAACAAAAAACACATGCCAACAATTTCAAAATTAACAATTTATATTACATACAAGTGTAACCAAAAACAAAAAATAAATAAAACAAAAAAGAGAAATAGATAAAGAGAGAAAAACAGTTCTCAACTCGAATGGCATGAGAACACGCCTGCTAAGAGAAATATCAAATGAGATTTGTCTCAGTCGATATTGTTTTTACAACAAAAAACGTCATATTCAGTCGTCCCTTAAATAGATTATTTAACAAATCCTAAAGAATCTGGCTAGCTTTCATGGCCAGTGTTGCCGTTTTGGGCGTTTCCGTCCAAATCTGGGCGGAAAAAAGATAAATTTTGTGGTTTGGGCGGATTTTTTCCATATTGGGTACACATTTATTTTTCATTGTTTATTTTTACGTAATTTTATTTTTTTATTACTAACTGAATTTTTTTATTGAGATGAATCGTTATTTATTTTATAGATTTTTGTTGTGTTTTTTAATAATATATATAATACATTAGGCTATAGCAGTGCGGGGCCCACTGATACCCTACAACACTACAATATGTTAGAAGCCCCCTCATGTCCAAATCCATTTTGGAAGATTTCGATTTTGAAGTTATGTCACGGAGCACTGCCCAGATATTACCCTTAGCATTTTGACCAGGGACATTTTCCCAATATTTATGCACTCCTTCGTGCTGTTAGTTTTTGTGGTCCATTTTACGGCTAAATATATTCCAATGGTCATCCAAAATGCCAGTAATGTTGGTATTTTTTTACACAAAAGTAGTGGTCCATTCTACCCGCTGTCCTAAACTCTAACTTCATGCGAGATTACGTGTCCTTAGGTTTATATTTGGGACCTTTATAACGGCTGCAAAATCAGAAACATTTTGAGTTGCTGGTCCATTTCAACCCCTAAATATATTGCGGACATCTTTGAAAACAATAGGCTAAGCCCTTCTGAGCCTAACCCTACCTTTGTGAAAAATTTCGTGAGGATCGAACGATAATTGCAATCTGTATATAAATAATAACCCTTACCTGTGTTGTAAAGTGATAAAATATTACAAAACAAATACTTCAAATTATAAGTCAATTTGAAAAAATCGCATGCGATAAAAAATATGAAAAAAAATGTCACAAAATACTACAAAATCTATATATATTGGTATATTTTTATATTGGTATCTTTTTATGCGATTTTTTAGTATTTATACTTTAATGCCACAAGGACATTCTAAATTGACAGAATTTGTCAAAATCGCTCCAGCCATTCTGAAGATATAAGCATACTTGCTGATATCCCCTTCCTTTGTATATATACATTGTATATATTTCTCTATATATCCGATATTTTTACTATCGGCATCTACGTAACCGTCAGAATTGACCTGTTCGTCTATTTGTGATTTCGCCGGCAGTAAAAATATTTGCGGATTAATGGAAAAATTGACTTTTATTTATCGCAAATGCTATGGTCTACTAAACCACTAAATATTACCTGATGACCATCAAAATTGGAAGGCTTCTACCCAGTCCAAAGCTCTAGCACCATGTTAAATTTCGCTTCGATTGGTCTATAATTGTGACCTGTAGAGCAACTGCAAAATCAGGAAATTTTTCAGTTTTTGGTCCATTTCAACCCCTAAATATTATGCGATCATCTCCAAAAGAAATAGGGTTATATTCTGACCTTAACCCCAGTTATATTCTAAATTTCGTGAAGACCGGGTCATAATTGCGACCTGTAGGGTGATTACAAATTAACATGGACAGACGGACGGACGGACATACATAGCTAGATCGACTCAGCTCGACGAGATAGGAAGATCCATATATACTTTCCTATGTGGGAAACCAATATTTCTTGGTGTTATATAATTTTTGGTTTTTATACCCTGTTGTAGGGTATAAAAACCTGAATAATAATAATGACTTTAATGTATTTAATACATTGAATTCTTGTATTATGTTACTTTTTCAAATATATATATAATACATATAAAAAAAATTTTGAAGTAAAATAACATAACATTTTTATTTTCGCTAATGTATTTAATACATTGAATGTAAAAAACTTGAGTACCTTTTTTATGTATAGTGTAAAATTTTCAATAAAATTTACTTGAATACATACTACATATAAATTATTCAACTTTTTACAGTTTGGACGGATATGGTCGATTTTGGGCGGTTTTTAGAAAAAATTTGGGCTGAAATAAAAATTTCAAACGGCAACACTGTTCATGGCGCTACCGGAGCCATAACAAAAAAAAAACGCGACGGCTGTTTGGTTTTTTTCTCATTTTGTTTCTTTGCGTTTTTCTTCTCTTCGCTTTAATTTAAATTAAACTGATGATCGTAGCGTTAAACTATGAAATAATTGCAAATATCGTAATAGTCGTCTGGACAACAGCGAAGAACGAATAAATAGCACTGCACAATTGAAACACCCAAGAAAAACGCAAAAATCCATAAACACAATATGTTTATTTAGCGGGTTTCTATAACCGTGATCATCCCGACATTATGACATGCCCCCCTGAGGCTATTTGCAGTAGAATACTAAACTGTTAATTGTTTGATATCGGTACTTATTGTATGTACTATCAATAACACTTTGAAAAATATGTACCTGGATCATATTGATATGCTTCAAGTAGCTGTCATTAACTTATCATCTAAATTATACTATTTATGTGTTTTTTTTTATTTTGGGAAAGAAACTTAATAAATCAGCGGATCTTCCCCATAGGCTCTATATCAAATTTCGTCATAGCCAAATTTTAATCTCAAAAATCGACAAATAACAAACGCAAATATGCAAAAACATACGATATAGCTTATCAGTGTTGGCTATTTAGAAAATATGGGTTTGCACTGGAATTTTGTAACTGGTTTACGAGAGATGTTTATAAAAGAGCAATGTGACTGACCTATTTATCAACGCCTAGGAGGGGTGTTTGGAATTAAACTCTGAGAATTTGGAATTAAACTCACTGATTGTGGGAAGAGGTGAGATAAGACTTGGTTTTTGGAAATTCGTAGTTTAATGGTACGAAAAGTACTAAAAGGTACAAAATGGCACGACAATGTTATGAATTTTATGACTTAAGTTTTGGTATTTAGAAATTTATCTTGGAAATCACTCTTTGTTTAGAGGGAATTTTCGGAACTTTTTACAAGTAAAATCCAGTAGTGCGAATTCGTTTATTTTATGTGTGTTAAGTGTGTATGCGGCAATATTACAGATTATGGTACCATGGGACAAATAGAATTTTTGGTTTTCGTACCAGCGAAAAAAGTAAATGAAATCAAATAAAAATTTGAAATACCAATTTTCAGACAAATCCATGAAAAAATGTGGCAAAAATCATCAAATTACCGAATATCGGGAGGTACCATTATATGGGGGCCATACCAAAACGTGGACCTATAATTTCAATGGCTCGCCGCACGATCTGGGACCCATTATGATCTACAACTACCAATTTTCAGAGAAATTCGTGAAAAAATGTGTTAAAAATCACCAAAATACCGAATATTGGGAGGTACCGTTATATGGGGACTATACCAAAACGTGGACCTGTACATGCCATGTTTTGCCACACGTACAGGGACCCGTTATGACCCACAAATACCAATTTTTAAACAAATCAGTAAAAAATGTGGCATAAATCATCAAAATACCGAATATCGGGAGGTACCGTTATATGGGGACTATACCAGAACGTGGACCGATATATCTCATTTTCAATACCAAATTGCTCTGCTAAATTTTGGCGCTCTACGTCAAATAATATGGGCTGTATCGTGATTTCAACAGACAGACAGACGAACATCGTTAAATCGACTTAGAATTTTATGCTGATTATGAATATATATACTTTATGGTGTCTACGACGAATATTTAAGGATGTTACAAACGGAATGACAAAGTTAATATACCCTCCTTTCCAAGGTGGAGGGTATAAAAATGAGCTCGGGGTAGAGCCATTGAAATTCCAAAAAGTACAAGAACTTACATCACAACAGAAAGAAAATAGACTCAAAAGAGCTAAAGAGTTGCTTCGCTTGGTCGAAAGTGGTGAACTGCCGAATTTAGTTTTCTCTGATGAGAACACATTTGTTGTCCAGCAGTTTGTAAACAAACCAAATGATTGTGTTTACTTGCCAAAGAGGTCAGCTGAAAATGTGCACCTTCGGTAGGTCATTAGAACTCAAGCGCCGGCCATGGTGATGGTGTGGGCCGCCATAACCGCCGATTGTCGCTCTCCGCTCGTATTAATCGACCGTGCCATCAGAATAAATGCCGAATATTATCGCGAAAATATTCTGGAGGGTGTATAAAGCCTTGGGCCCGCAAACATGTTTGGAAAGCAAGGGTGGCACTAAAAAAATACGAAAGTGTCGATCACCTCAAGCAAGCGCTTCGCCGGGAATTGGGTAGCGTGTGACGGTTTCATTGGCCATTTGAAGAACATAATTCGTGCCAAAGGTGACCAATTCGAACAAATGTAAACTTATTCTAAAATTAGATGCTATTTCCAACATTTTTTTTCTTTCGTTCAATAAAATTAAAAAAAAAATAAATATTAAAAAAAAATTAAATAACAAAAAAATTAAATATTATGGCGTTTGACTTTGTAGCCTTTTTTTAATCTCACCCTGTTCATTCATAATGCGAAAAATAAAAATACATAATAAATTTAATATTAATTAAAAATGTATATATGTACATATATTTCTCTTAACGTCATTATCAATATGAATATTCCGTGCCAACATGTTTGTTACATCAGGTCAAATATAGGACATCATACATTTACCACTATATAACAACGGCAGCAATAACTTCTAACAAAGAGAAGGAAAAGTACTAAGAGAAACATACAAATTCAAGCTAGCAATTGTTACGTTTATACAAAACAACAAAAATATCCTCTTACTTGTGCACAAAAGCCGCAAAAACAAAATGAACTAGAAATGTCAAAGGATTCTTCCTGTTGCCCTTCACTTCAAGTTTGCGTTGTGACGTAAGGGGAACTTTTGTTGTCAACATGTTCTTGAACACACAAATCTGGCCACATTCTAGAAAGTACAATAAACGGAAGCCTACACAATGTACAAGTAGGGAGGTGAATGTGGAAGTGGAAGTGGGCATGTGGAATATAGGATACACAAACAGAAAGGCGGCGATGAGTTGTTAGGGAAAATCAGCTCCAGGCCATAACTTATATCAGTGTTTCCAAGAAGAGTAATTTTTTTTTGTTTGCTTTTTGCTTTTAATTTTTCTCAAATAGCTCATTTTATTTTATAATTTGTGTGATGTTCGTGGAATCTAATTATTCTAAAAGAAATTAAATGCATGGCTGACATGTTGCTATGGGAAATTGAACTCAGAGTCTTTTTTAATTTAAGGCATTGGAAAACATCAAGGCGTCACCGAGTTCATTGGGTCCTGTTGTTTATGGGAGCAGAAGATTCAATATGAAATGAATTCAGTGCTAAATTCGTTGGGCATTGACAGAATATAAAGCAATTTAAAGAGAATTGAACAGACTTTTTGCAGACAACATTTTATGGTATATATTAATGTTAATTCCATTTCAATTGAGGAAATAAATGAGAGAAGCTCTAACTTATTAAGAATGATTATTGCTTGTTTGCGTTTGGTTTCATCTGGCCGGGAAATGATAATTGAAACATTAAATTTTCCGGAGAAAAATCTCGAAAGGGGAATTTCTAAAAGTAAATAGCCCATATATTATCCATATTACAACTCCATTTCAATCAAGAAAGCAATGGATAACAAGTATAACCTCCACCATGAAAAATTTTAACTGTATTCAAATTGGATGGATTGAATGATCAAAGATACACTTTATTACTAAACAAGTAAAAAAGCTGTATATTCGGTCGGGCCGAACTTTGAATACCATCCACCATTTGCAACGAATTTGGCAATTTTCAAAAAATTATATTCGTAAAAATTTTGTTAAAATCTTCAGAATACCGGATTTACCTGCATAGGCAACTTTTGTCTTAAGCCATTACAATATTCAAATGCGAAACTTGAAAATAAAATTCGGTGAATAATGTAGTTAAAATCATCAAAATACCGAATATAAGGAGGTACCCTTATATGGGGGTTGTACGAAGACTAGGACCTGCACAGACAATTTTCAGTCATAGGCTGTAGTATCCATTACGAACTTCAAATTTGAAATTTAAAACAATTCCGGTGAATAAATTCGCTAAAATCATCGAAGTATCGGAAGGTACCATTATATGGGGGCTATACCAAAACGTGGACCTGCAGAGACAATTTTCTGTCTTAGGCTGTAGTATCCATGACGAACTTCAGATACCAAATTTGAAACATTTCCGGTGAATAATGTCGCTTAAATCACCAAAATACCGAAAATGGGGAGGTTTTCAATACCAAATGTCCTGCAGACATGATATACATTTGAGTAAAATTTTATCAATCTTCTTCATTTTGTTCGGAAGCTAGAGTGATTTCCACAGACGGATAGACGGACAGACGGACGGATATCTCTAAATCGACATAGAATTTTATGCTGATTATATACCATCCATATTATGGTGGAGGGTATAAAAATTGTATGTTTCGGAGATAGTTTTCTATCAGTTACAAACACACAATACCAAATTGAAGCCTTTTTTTAAATGTGGCTTGGCTTTAA
The DNA here is from genome assembly GCF_030504385.1 of Musca domestica. Lineage (NCBI taxonomy): Eukaryota > Metazoa > Arthropoda > Insecta > Diptera > Muscidae > Musca > Musca domestica. Next base: position 19,197,187 of record NW_026712328.1, on the reverse strand, counting down.
AAATGCTTTAAAAAATGCCAATAACACCTCGACCCAAAATGAATATTTAATTTTTATTCTTACAATAAAGATTTCATGTGAAAAATGTGATCTTGACCTTCAATAAACTTAAAATTAGCCGGTACCGCTTATAGGACTTCTATGAAAAAGTGAACCAATATTGAACAGTTTCATTGGGCGAACTTCCATTCTCCAAGAGTATAAATAACAAATTTAAGTCAATACAGAAACAAATTGGGACTGAAACCTTTAAAATCAGGAGGTGCCGTTAATTGGGAGCTAAAGGAAAAAGTGAACCGATATACAGAGTTTTCAATATCAAACGTCTTAAGAGTAGTAACCTTGTCACGAATAAAGGTGTCATAAACGGAATCACAAAATTCCTATCTTATAGTGAAGTGAATATGAAGAAGTTTTCTGATTCTTAGCGTGGTCGCACGATTACATATGATGGTCAATTAAGGTCAATAAACCCGAAATTATCTTAAAAGTGGTCAGTTGAAAATGGCTCAATGAAAGAAAATTCGGCTTAAACGATGAAATTGTTGATCAGTAATTTATTTTTCATGGCCCTTGTGAAATCCCCATTACATTGTGCAACAAACTATCTGAAGGGTGGGAAAATCTGAGGTGATAGTATTTGGTTAATAGACCGAAATACAAAAAGGGGTTTTGTGTCTCTAGCATTTTTTTTGGGCCCATTATAAATTTATAGTGAGGCATATACATAGGCCTTCAAATATTTTATTGTATGCTTTGCAAAATTTTAGATAGCGCTTTTAAATTTGATACAGGCCTATGGGTCATATCGGTCCAAGTTTTGGTGTAGCGCCCATATGAATGTATATATTTATTTCAACTTTTTTTACATTTTAACCATATTTTTTATACAAATTTCGGCGATTTGAGTTCATGAGTTTGAATTCTAAATAAAAAGTAATCATCCTTGCAAAAAATTATCAATATTAACGCACGTTTTGTTATAACCCTCATATGAAGGTCTTGGTCTTGGCCACAAAAAATGGGGCCTTGGCCACACGAAACAAAACACGAAAACAAAAAACGATTCTACATGTAAGCTAAAGGCCTCTATCAAATTTTGAAGTCTTTTGGGATGTCTTTGTGCATTTATTTGTAATATTCAGAAGGAGACAAAATAGACCTATAGTTCCATAGAATCACACTCTGAGTCCGTCCGGCTGCCATGTATTTTTGTAAGCAAAGTACAGGTCACATTTATTGTCCTATTTCACGTTAATCGTACAATATGTATAACATCAGCCTCTATTAAATGGATTTTGACACACACGACCGTATCTAGTATAGAAGCAAGTATGTCAAATTTGATGTAAATAGGTGATCAGATATAACTATAGTTACCATATATTCACTCCATAACAATGATCGTCAAATTTGATGGAATTATTTCGACAATCTTTGATTATTATTTCGACCATCTTTGATTTTTATACACTCCACCATAGTATGGAGGGTATATTAAGTTTGTCATTCCGTTTGTAACACCTCGAAACATACATTTTAGACCCCACAAAGTACATTTATTCTTCATCAGCATAAAATTCTATGTCGATTTGGTAATGTCCGTCCGTCTGTCCGTCTGTGGAAATCACTCTAGCTTCCGAACGAAATGAAGTAGGTTGATAAAATTTTACTCAAATGTATATTATGTCTGCGTTTTGGTATAGCCCCCATATAATGGTACCTTCCTATTTTCGGTATTTTGATGATTTTAGCGACATTATTCACCGGAAATGTTTCAAATTTGGTATTTAAAGCTCATACTGGATACTGCAGCCTAAGACAGAAAATTGTCTGTGCAGGTCCACGTCTTCGTATAGCCCCCATATAACGGTACCTCTCGATATTCAGTATTTTCATGATTTTAGCGACATTATTCACTGGAATTGTTTCAAATTTGGTATTTGAAGTTCGTAATGGATACTACAGCCTATGACAGAAAATTGTCTGCGCAGGTCCACGTTTTGGTATAGCACCCATATAAAGGTATCTCCCTATATTCGGAATTTTGATGAATTTGGCTACCTTATTCACCGATTTTTTTTTCAAATTTCGCATTTGAATATTGTAATGGTTTATACACATACAACTTCATTCGGTATTTTTAGATTTTAACAGAATTTTTAACGGAATTTATTTTTTTTTTTTTTTGAAAATTGCCAAATTCGTTCCAAATGGTGAAGGGTATTCAAAGTTCGGCCTGACAGGACTTTCAGCTTTTTTACTTGTTAATTACTATTGAATTAATAAAATTTACTCATAGAATTTCTCTCGATCTGGATTAAACCTAATTATTTCAATGAAAATCTATAAAGATTAAGATGTTGTCTTTTCTTTACTGGTTTTTGGTATGTATATTCAGTTATTCATTTTTATCAAAGAAGTGATAATATAGAAGTGATTATAAAGAATAGAAGAAGTGTATCTATAATTATAAGCGTGAGTGTGATAAATAGTATGAGGAGAGCGGGTGACAGGGTTGACATAGAAATAGCTATGTATGCGGTTGACGAGATTGTTGTAAGAACAACAACAACAACAAAAGCAACAACTACGACGCAATTAAAATATAGTGTGCGTTCTACTCCACGCCATCGAACTTTAATCCATCCAACCAGTCACACTTGAATCCATAACGAGCGCACTTATATTTTATGTTCTTCTTTTTTTGTTTATTTTCATTTATTATTATTTCATTTCTTTCAATTTCAATAAAAGATATGACACTCTCGTTTTTACGATAGGGAAATGGGGAACAGACACACACAATTAATACTCGTTTCTTTTATTTTTTGGTGATAAGGCATAATGCGAAATAAAACGTGATTTTTTGTTGTTTTGTTTAAAAGCATCTGGCGTACCCGATAGTTTGTTTGAATTGTTGTTTTTTAATATTTTTGTTGTTGTTTTCTATCTACAAAAATGAGTTTTTTACAACAAAAAGGTTAAAAATGTATTCGAACGCCGCTGTTCACTCACTCACATTCAACAAGATAGTGTGGGGGCCAAACAAAACCAAAAAAAAATATGGGAAATAGATATGTTGGCGCGAGCACCAACCAAGCAAGCAAGCAACCACCACGACGCGAACGAACGAGCAAACAACGGTAATAACAAGCGAAGCGTCTGAACAACGACCGACCTGTTTGATTTCTCACGCTCAACTAAATTTTTGAATAGCTATTCGGCAAACGACAAGGCAGCCCCCAACGAGGAGCGTTAATGTGTCTCTCAACTTCTCTCTTTGTGCTCGAGTTTGCTATTTTGCCATGATTGGGGTGGCCAGAGTTGTGATTTCAAAAATGAAATAGATAAAGACAAATATTCGGAGCTCTCGTATGTACTCAAATTAATTTCAAATATTTTTGTAAAAAAAAAAAGAAATTGTCAATGAAAATCGAAGAAAATCTATTTTTTGGGTTTTAACATATCGATATTAGAAGACACCTTCAATTCCGTCAGTTGATAAGAAGCTTCTGAACCTCGAGAAGAAACTGTCTGAACTTGAAGTCAAAGGTGTTCCTGTTAGGGCTATTGAAAACGCGTTAAAAACCATTCAAAGCCTGACAAAGGCAGTCAGTGACACAGAGCCTAGGAAATAATGCCATACAGCCTTGCACAAATGTTTCCTTTGAGGTTTGAGTGAGGGGCATTTGCCCAGTATTGGCGCTCTCGTGATGATAGGTATTCAAAACCATTTCACACAAAAGTTGTGGTCCATTTTTACCACCATCCATGGATCTCTGCCCTGTTCTAAATTCTAACCTTATACTAAATTCCGTGTTGATTGGTTTTTAAATGTGACCAGTAGACCGACTCCAAAATCAGGAAAATTTTAATTTTTGTCCATTTTAAACCCTAAATATTTTGCACACATCTTCAGAACATTAAATTGTAAATTAAAAATCCATGCGACAAAAAATTTGACAAAAAACGGTTGAGTTCGGCCAGGACGAAGTATTTATACCCTCCACCATTTGGAAGAAACTTGAAAATTTTCAAAAAATCCGTTGAAAAATACCGCTCAAATGAAAACCATTATATGGGGGTTATACGAAGACGTGGTCCTGCATATACAATTTTTCTCATAGGCTGTAGTAACGGAACTTCAAATACAAATTTGGAAATAATTTCTGTGAATAATGTCGCAAAAATCATGAAAATATCGATTATCTGGGGGACCTATGCAGACAATTCTCATAAAGAACCCCTTGATTTTAAGATAATTCCATTAAAAATGATGCCTGAAATTATCAAAATACCGAATATCTGGAGTTACCGTTATATGGGGGCTATACGATATCGTGGATCTATATATACAATTATCTTTTAGGGAATAAAGTACTCACAAGAAAATCCTTGTATGGATTTTCAGACAATTCCGTTGAAAATGTGGCTGAAATCATCAAAATACCGAATATCGGTAGGAACCCTATATAACACAGGGGACAAACGATGGATCTATTAAACAATTCTCTCAATGTACTCACAAGGAACTCCTTTCGTAGTTTTTAAGACAATTCCATTGAAAAATTTAGATGAAATCATCAAAATACCGAATATCGGGAGGAATAGTTATATAGGGGATATATGATATCTTGGATCTATATAGACAATTATCTTCCATTAATATTTTTTAGTACTTTTCGAACAGACATGTTAACATTTGCAAAACTGCCTCCATTTCTTAACTACAAGCACAAAGAGTGCCATCTATATAAAGTTTCAGGATTTCAGTCCAATCCCTTCAACCTTAGTACCATTTAGTACAGTTCGCACACTTAGTGCACATTTCCAAAACCAGCTTCATGTATCAAACTTACTTTCCAATCTTGATTCTAATACTAAATTACAAGTTTTTAGCTCTATCTATTCACAAAGAATCAAATGATAACATTTCTGAAGCTTAATATCATTTTAGAACTTTTCGTAACCTTAAGGATGTCCAGTTAAAAGTATTAAATTTTTAGTAGATTTTAGTACTTTTCATATCGTTTTAGTATCCAAAACCCTGCCTTAACTGACACTTTGGGACCAAAATTTCATTATTTTAGTTGCAGCCCTTTAGTCTAGACGTTGATGAATCATTAAGTCAGTTAGTCAATCACTTTACCCTCTACTTCGTATACGGAATAAGGATTTATATTAAGAGAAATGTTTACCCCAAATTTCCAAAACTACCTCATCTCATACCTCATCCCAATGAAATCCAATAGAAATCTAAATTTCACAATTTCAGGATTACAGCCCTATAGGTTCAAATCAAAATTGTCCTAAATTTAAAAAGTAAGAAATTTATTACTTTAGTACACATAAGTAAAAAATTTCCAAAACTACGTACATACCTCAGTCCTACAATGCAATAGTAATCTTATTTCCAAATTTGAGCATTTTAACTCTATCGGTTCACCTAAATCTAAATTGTACCAAATTTAGTACCATCTAGAACTTTCCGTGCACAAGAGTACAAATTTCGGAAACTATCTCCATACCCCAATCCAACTACCACCAATTTCAAATTTCAGCATCCCAATTCTATTGGTTTTCCAAAATCGAATTTGTACCAAATTTGATACGTTTAGTAATTTTCTTTTATAAGAGTACACACTTCCAAAACTATCTCCTTACGTCGTCCCTACTTCAATTTTACCTTTTCATTGTACCACGGTAATAACATGTATGCCACACTGTATAGTAAAAATGCAATTTTTTTAATTTTTCCCATTCGAAAAGTAAACAGCAGAATTAGAAAATTCGAGCGTTATCGAGCATAGCAGAGTCTGCCTGCTGTTGGATGGTCTACAGGGTGAGATAAAAAACTGCAACAAAGTAAAACGCCATAATTTTTACTATTTTTTTTTTACATTATATTTAATGAAAGCAAAAAGCGCTTGCTTGAGGTGATCCACACTTTGGTCTTTTTAGTGCCAACATTGCGTTCCAAAATACTCCAGACTCAAAAGTCCAACGGATTGGTATCCGAAGATTTATTGACCATTGTGCGCTGGAAATGAAGCGAGGAACCTCATTTTGTAACCATTCTTGGGTGGCGCGTGCTGAGTGAGTTGCATGCCCAAGGCTTTAATAACCCCTCCAAAATAACTTCGCGATAATATTCGGCATTTAATGCCACGGTCGATTAATACGTGCAGAGAGCGACCATCTTCTGCTATGGCGGCCCACGCCATCACCATGGCCGGCGCTTGAGTTCTGGTGACCAACCGAAGGAGCACATTTTCAGATGACCACTTTGGCAAGTTAACGATCGTTTTGTTTGTTTACAAACTGCTGGACAACGAATGTTTTCTCATCGGAGAAAACCAAATTCGGCAGTTCACCACTTTCGGCCAAGCGAAGCAATTCTTTAGTTGTTTGTAGTCTATTTTCTTTCTGTTTTGGAATTTCAATGGTTTTACCCCGGACTCATTTGTCAATATTTGTCGAATGGAATATTGTAATATGTTCAGCTCACGAGCCATTGTTGGGCCACTGCGACGCGGGTTTCGATCAAGTCGCTTCTCTACTTTTCGAATCATTTCTGCTGATATTGCTGTTTTCGTCCGTCCAATTCCTTGAGGTCGGGCTCCGCTACCAGCATCACGGTAACGAGCGATGGTTCGAGACACAAAAGAAATGCTGGAGTGCTCTAACGATAGCCACTTGTGATTTTCCAGCCAAATATAAAGAAATCACACTATCACGCTTGAATTCCATCACGAATAACTTTTTTCTGGAAAACTCCCACCAAAATGCTTTTGTACGCTTGTAAACAATATAATGAGCTGTCACTGGAATAATTTTCATCTCACTGGAATAATTTTCATCTCATCTATATGGCTAGATGGAACCAGCAAGTTGTCTTAACATCATATTATTACAATGTAGAACAGAAACCTGTATGGTAATAGGTATTTATACAAGACATCTTGGTCTACAAACATATTATTCCAAAAAAAGAGGATTGAAAGAAAACTTGAAATTTCAATTCAGGTTACATGACATTCTAACCACGTTAATAATTTCTGGGAAAAGGATTTACTCAATGTAACCACCGCTCTTCTTAGACGCACAAGACGCCGTTGCTTGTATGTTTTGTATTTTGATGGTTTTCGCCACATTTTTATATGGATTTGTCTAAAAATTTGTTTTTGTAGACCTAATGGGTTATAGCTCCGGTGGCGAAACGTTATATGTATAGGTCCACGATTTTGTATAGCCTCCATATAACTGTACCTCTCGGTATTCGGTATTTTGATGATTTTTGCCACATTTTTCCACGGATTTGTCTAAAAATTGGTATTTGTAGTTCGTAATGGTATCTAGCTCCGGTACCAGAACATTAAAAATTAAAGTCCACGTCTTCCCATAGTGCACATACAACGATACCCACCGATTGTTGGTATTTTGATAATCCTAGTCACATTTACCCACAAAACCGTTTCAAATTTGTTATTTAAGAAGGTTCCCGTTTTGGTAAGGCCCCCCCATATAACCGGCTCGCCCACTTTATGTTTTTTTTTTTTTTTTGAAAAGTTTAATAGCATTATCCAAACGGCCTTACTGGTATTTGTTTGAATTCAGATAATTTTATGTTAAATTTTTTTTACCCAATGGTTGAGGGTATTAATTTTTTTACTTGTTATTTTATAGCATCGTTCAATTTCTAATTTTGAATCGTTTTAATTTATTTATTTATCTATTTCATTTTCTTTGCAAAATTTTCATGTAAATGCTATTCGTATAATTTTATTCGAATGTTACAAAAATATTTCCTTATAACTACCATCATAACTATTTAGATTTATTATGTTTCTATGTATGTATAGTATGTACTATAAAGTACCAAAATATACGCCTACTTGGCGTTTCGACAAATGTGTTTGCTGCTTCGTTTGTTTCGTATTATTCATTACAAAAATACGTTAGAACCGTTCAAATCGAAATGATTTTAACTAACGGTCATCCGATGAACAACGTTTGTATTCCTTTCGCCGATTTCGAAAGGAATGTTACCAAAAAATAGTTTACCAATTATAATAATTGGTTCAGGCCAATGTTTTTACGAAGATTCCGAGGAAGAGGTATCCGAAGAATCACTGCTGGAAGATGAAGTGGAGTCACGCCTGCGTCGTTTCGATTTAGACTTCTTCTCATTGATAACTTCGTAACTTGGCAAAGTGGAGTTACTGGAATCGCTAGTACTGCCGGAACTATTTGACTCCTCAATAACAGCATCAACTCGCTTGGATTTCCTTAAAAAAGTAAAAATTAATAAATAAAAATATTCTACAAAAATATAAAGTCAGTAGTTCGTACTTCTTTTCCGACTTATCCGATTTTTTACTATGCTTAGATTTGCGGGCCTCCACCACATCGCTGCTGCAGGGCGATTTACTGCGGTCGCGTTTGCTCTTCTTGGCCTTTTTGTCTTTGTGTCTGGCTCCCTTGTCTGGATCACCTTTGGTGGAATAAAGATTTTGTGAACTGGCTGTCGAATAGCCCGTATCTTTACGCTTACGTTTTTTGGTTCTGTAAAAGCAAATATCAATGAAAATTCAATCTCAAATTATTGAAACTGTGATATAAAGTGTAGGAAATTTGGAACCTACTTGTCCTTCTTCGCTTTCTTCTTATAAACAACCTCATCGTCAGAATATTCCTTGGCTCTGCAATGAAATGAATTAAAAATAAAACAGTGTTAAGCAATGTTTCTTTTTATACCCTCCACCATACATAGTATAAAGGGTATATAAAGTTGGTCATTCCGTTTGTAACTCATCGAAATAATAATTTTAGACCCAACAAAGTATAAACAAAAATTTTGCACAGATCAGTATTTTGTGTGCAGGTAGGTCAAGTTTGAAGATGGGCTATATCGGTCCACGATATCGAATGGCCTCCATATAACGGTACCTCCCGATATTAGGTATTTTGATGATTTTAGGCTACTTTTTCGATTCTACACAAGGAGTTCTCTATTAGTACTTAACCCCCTGAAAGAAAATAATCTATATCGGTCTACGATATTGTATATCCCCCCATATAACTGTACCTTCCGATATAAGGTATTTTGATGATTTTGAAACATTTTTCAATGGAATTGGCTTAAAATCCACCTGAAAGAGAATTGTCCATATAGGATCACGATATCGTATATCCCCCATATAACTATACCTCCCAACATTCGGTATTTTGATGATTTAAGTCACATTTTTCAATGACATTGTCTGAAATTCTACATAATGAGTTCTCTGTGAGTACTTTATCCCCTGAGAGGGATTTTTCTATGTATCGATATCGTATAGCCTCCATACAATTGTATCCCCCGATATTCTATATTTTTATGATTTGTGAAAACCTTAACCCCTAAAAGGGATTTGTCTATATAGGTCCACAATATCGTATAGCCCCCATATAACGGTACCCCCGATATTCGGGATTTTAGTGATTTAATCACATTTCCCAATGGAATTATCTGAAAATTCACACAAGGAGTTCCTTGTGAGTACTTTACCCCCAGACATAGATTTGTCTATATAGGTCCACGATATCGTATATCCCCCCATATATCGGCACCGTCCGATATTAGGTATTTTAAAGATTTTAACAGAATTTTCAAGGTTTTTTTTTTTTTTGAAAATTTTCTAATTCGTTCCAAATGGTGAAGGGTATTCAAAGTTCGGCTCGGCCGAACCTACTGCATTTTTACTTGTTCAAATTCCCTCCGCATGTTTGGGTGTATAAACGATTTTAGTCACATTTTACTACCGATATTTTGTATTTTGATGATTCTAATCATATTATACCCATGGTACAATGATATCAAGGTAGGGCTATGATACCATATGATTTTAATTTTTTTATTTTCTTGGCTTAATATGTCATCTTTATTTGTTTATGTATGTGTTTTCTTTTCAATAACAAAAACATTGTTATATTCAAATATTCGGGTGTTTTCAAAATGTTTATTTCATTGTATGCATCGACAAAATCTAGAGTTTTTGTAGCGAAATAATCCTTTACAGATATATAGAACATGGTTTTGAAAAGAAGTCTTGGACTTTCATTCAGTTATCGCGGTTTTCAATTATTTATTCAAAATAAATGTAACAAGTTGTTTGATTTTTTATTGTTTTGACTCTAATTCTGACATTACAAGCCAAACAGGTAGACCTCTATACTTGCAATTTTTTCAAAGTTGACCTACCTTCTCTTCATTGTACCATGGGTATAATCATGCAAACTTGGACCTAAAATTTCAATGTTCTGCCACCGGAGCTAGAACCCATTATGAACTACAAATAACAATTTTTATACAAATTCGTGAAAAGATGTGCCAAAAATCATCAAAATACCGAATATCGGGAGGTACCAAATGACAATGTTAATATACCCTCCTTTTCAAGGTGGAAGGTATAAAAATAGGGGAATGAAATTGTTATTATTGTTTGTGAATTTCAATTTACAGATATAGATTGTTTGGTAGAATAATGAACCCAATTGAAATTGATGATAATCGAAGCTCCCACATATTTCCAAATCTTCTATTATCATAAATTTTATACCCTCCACCAAAAAAAGTATGGAGGGTATATTAAGTTCGTCATTCCGTTTCGAAATAATCATTTTAGACCCAACAAAGTATATATATTCTTGATCAGCGTAAAATTCTAAGTCGATTTAGCCCTGTCCGTCCGTCTGTCCGTCTGTTGTAATCACGCTACAGTCTAAACGAATTAAGATAGGAAGCTAAAATTTTGCACAGATCTCTCTTTTGTCGCCACATTTTTCAATGGAATTGTCTGAAAATCCACACAAGTAGTTCCTTGTGGGTACTTTATACCTCGGCAGAGAATTATCTATATAGCTCCACAATATCGTATAGCCCCCATATAACGGTACCCCACGGTATTCGGTATTTTGATGATTTTAGCCACATTTCCAATGGAATTGTTTGAAATTCCACAAAACGGGTCCCTTGTGGACATTTTACCTCAAAAAGAATTGTCTATATAGGTCCACGATATCGTATATCCCCCATATAACTGTACCCCCCGATATTCGGTATTTTGATGATGTTAGCCACATTTTTCAATGGAATTGTCTTAAAATCCACACAAGTAGTTCCTTGTGAGTACTTTACCTCCTGAGAGAGAATTGTCTATACAGGTCCACGATATCGTATATCCCCCATATAATGGTAACCCCCGATATTCGGTATTTTGATGATTTGACTCACATTTTTCATCGGAATTGTCTGAAAATCCCCACAAGGAGTTCCTTGTGGGTACTTTATACCTCGGCAGAGAATTATCTATATAGGTCCCCCATATCGTATAGCGTCCATATAACGGTACCCCCGATATTTTGTATTTTGATGATCTTATCCACATTTTTCAATGGAATTTTCTGAAATTCCACAAAAGGAGTCCCTTGTGGGCATTTTACCCCCTCAAAAAGAATTGTCTATATAGGTCCACGATATCGTATATCCCCCATATAACTGTACCCCCCGATATTCAGTATTTTTATGATGTTAGCCACACTTTTCAATAGAATTGTCTTTAACTCCACACAAGTAGTTCCTTGTGAGTACTTCACCCCCTGAGAGAGAATTGTCTATACAGGTCCACGATATCGTATATCCCCCATATAACGGTACCCCCCGATATTCGATATTTTTATGATTTTACCCACATTTTTCATCGGAATTGTCTGAAAATCCACACAAGTAGTTCCTTGTGGGTACTTTATACCTCGGCAGAGAATTATCTATAAAGGTCCACGATATCGTATAGCCCTCATATCACGGTACCCCCGGTATTCGGTATTTTGATGTTTTTAGCCATATTTTTCAACACAATGGTAACAAGGGGTTCTTTGTACACAAGGGGTTCTTTGTGAGCACTTTACCCACCGACAGAGAATTCTCTATATAATTTAACGATAACGTATAGCTCCCATATAACGATACCCCGCGATATTCGGTATTTTGATGATTTTAGACACATCTACCAATCGTATTGTCTGAAAATCCACACACGGAGTTCTTTGTGAGCACTTTACCGCTGAAACGGAATTGTCTATATAGGTCCACAATATCGTATATCCCCCATATAACGGTACTCCCCTATATTCGGTATTTTGATGATTTTAGCCACTTTTTCCAATGGAATTATCTGAAAATCCACACAAGGAGTCTTTCTTTGTCTTTATAGGTCCACAATATCGTATATCCCCCCATATCGGTACCTTCCTATATTAGATATTTTAAAGATTTTAAAAGAATTTTTAATGGATTTTATTGTTTTTGAAAATTTTCTAATTCGTTCCAAATGGTGGAGGGTATTCAAAGTTCGGCCCGGCCGAACTTACTGCTTTTTTACTTGTTTTCCACTGTGTTTTGCATTTGATACTTAAGACTCGCAATAAATAACCCTCCACCATAGTATGGAGGGTATATTAAGTCTGTCACTCCGTTTGTTACTAATCGGAATATACATTTTAGACCCCACAAGTTATATATATTCTTGATCAGCATAAAATTCTATGTCGATATAGCATTGTCCGCCCGTCTGTGGAAATCAAGCTTCCGAACGAAATTAAGTAGATTGATAAAATTGTGCTCAATTGTATATTAATCTGCAGAAATTTTGGTATTGAAAGTGGGCCATGTAGGTCCACGTTTTAGTATAGCCCCCTCCCTATTTTCTGTATTTTGGCGATTTAAGCGACATTATTCACCGGAAATGTTTCCAATTTGGTATTTGAAGTTCGTACTGCATACTACAGCCTATAACAGAAAATTGTCAGTGCAGGTTCACGTCTTCGTATAGGCTTAATATAATGGCACCTCCGAATATTCGGTATTTTGATGATTTTAGCAACACTTTTCACCGAAATCGCTTCAAATTTGGTATTTGAAGTTCGTAATGGATACTAAATCCTATGACAGAAAAGTGTCTGTGCAGGTCCACGTTTTGGTATAGCCCCCATATAATGATACCTCCCTATATTCAGTATTTTGATGATTTTATTTCAAGTTTCCCATTTGAATATTGTAATGGCTTATAACAAAAATTGCCTATGTAGGTCCACGTCTTCGTATAGACACTAATATAACGGCTATATTCGGTATTTTTAAGATTTTAAAATAATTTTTAATTGATTTTATTTTTCGTGAAAATTGCCAATTCGTTCATTCGGTGGAGGTATTCAAAGTTCGGTCCGGCCGAACTTACAACAAGTAAGAATTTTGTATTTTAAAATGGTGGAGAGTATTGAAAGCTACCTTAATATTTGTTTACATGTTAATATTTATAACCGCTACAACTTGCAAACATGTCATTGATTCTCTTTAAACTAAATATATATCAATGTTTCACTCAACCAGCGATTTGATGTGAATATGTGATTTTTTTGACCTCTCCTTCTGATACCTTCCCACAAGTTCTCAAAATATTGAAAAATTACATACGTATTAAACACAATACACAATCAACAAGTAAGATTCAATATGAAGTAATTAATAGAATATTTTCCGAACCAATTCCACAAACTAATTTTGAAGCCAATGAAATGGCCCTCCATAAATTACAACAAATATTTCGGATATGTCGCAAAACAAATTCAGATGAAATACATAATTCTAATTACTTTACGAACCTTTTGATTTTCCGTTTCATTTCACTACCACGCTCCGAGGAAATCATATAAATGCCATTGGGGTCATCGTCATTGCGCCGTTTCGATTTGTATTGGCGTTGTCTGGCTGCAGCCTTCATTTCACGACGATTCTTCCAAAATTCGGCATTTACAACATACAGACGATACAATTGTAAGACAATGACCAGGGAATTTTTGCCTAGAAAGATGTACAACACACATTACATAAAAACTTAAAAGAAAAAAATTCAATGGACAAAATGCTTACATGTAAAGAACACGTTCATATAGCTAATTATATCATATTGGAAGATAATGAGCAAACGGAATGTCAGAAAAGGGGCATCCTGGAGTATAACGTTAAGCACAATGCCCCAAACATCGATGCCGCAACAGCAGTTATTACAGCAATCTGTAGGAGGTCTAAATACAACAAACAATTTTAATAGTTTTCTTCGGAATGGACCGAGGACATCATCAAAAATACTTACTCATCCTTCTTATTGGAACCACCTCCACGGGGTCTACGTGCTCTTGTGGCTGATAACACAATTGTAAATTGTAATAAACTCCATGACCATATACCCAAAGTCAAATAGACCAACAAGGGTATTTTCGCTATGGAATCATCTTTGTAGGAATCGAAAAATTCTATAATATCGGCAGCGGTTCCTGCAAATAGAATCCATAATTTTAAGACATTTTCATTCATTCATTGTTTTCTTTATCGCTCACCTATATACACCAACAACAATTGACTTAACTGATCTCTAGTCAGATCTCCTTTGGGCAACATCCAACGCCCCACAATTAAAATTAACATCAAAAACTGTTCTATCAGCGTTATCCAGGTGTCTTCATTAACTTTCGGCACACCCAGGGCTTCAGTAATAATAACATTCGTCGTCGAGTTGCCCTCAATGCTTTTGCCCGATAATCGTCGTTCAACTTTGTGAAACTCCAAAAGCCAAATAGCTGGTACAATGCTTCCCAAATACAAAAAGACTGAGGGACAAAACCTGAAATTAAAAAAAAATTGCGTGAAAGTCTATATATAATACATATATCCTTACAGACTAATATAATTTACATATATACATATTAATTGTTATAGGAAGATAAATTTATTTAATTGCAATATTAATTTTCTTTTTACAACATCCACCATACATAGCATGGATGGTATATCAATGGTATAGTTTGAAAATCCACACAAGGAGTTCCTTCTGAGTACTTTACCCCCTGAAAGAGAATTGTCCATATAGGTCCACGATATCGAATAGCCCCCAAAAACTGTACCCCCCAATATTCACTATTTTGATGATTTTACCAAAATTTTTTACCAGAATTGTTTTAAATTTAGTTTTTAAAGTTCGTAAGCCTATGACAAATTCACGTGTTTGTATAGTCCCCATATAATGATACCTCCTGATATTCGGTATTTTGATAGTTTTAGGGAAAATATTAAAAGGAATTTTTCAAATTTCCTAAGTTCGAAGTGGCCCCCATAAAACGGTTTTCCTTTTAGCGGTATTTTTCGACGGATTTTTTTGGAAAATTTTCAAGCTCCTTCTAAATGGTAGAGGGTATCTAAAGTTCGGTCCGGCCGAACTTACATGCTTTTTTACTTGTTATAGTACTATTGTTTTCAGAAAGATCAATTATATTGCCTGAATGTTGTTCTGCGGTATTTTGGCCAATTCCCGGCGAAGCGGGGATTGGTATCCGGAGATTTTGGTGGCCATTGTGCGCTGGAAATGAAGCGAGGAACCTCACTTGTAATCAGTGCTGAGTCCTATTGAAATGTCCAAGGTCTTTCTGTTGCGGTGTACGTTCTTGCACTTTTTTGAATTACAATGGCTTTATCCCGAGCTCATTTTTCAATATTTGCCGAATGAAATATTACGATATGTTCAGCTCGCGAGCAATTTTTCGGCCACTGCGATGCGGGTTTCGATCAAGTCGCTTCTTTAACATTTCTGCTGATGTTGCTCTTTTCTTCCGTCCACTTCCTTGACGTCGGGCTACGCTACCAGTGTCACGGTAACGAGCGATGGTACGAGACACAAAAGATTTATTCACATTTAAATGCTGGATAGCCACTTGTGGTTTTCCAGCCAAATAAAAAGAAATCACATTCCATCACGAATAACTTCTTTCCTGCAAAATTTTCACCAAAATGCTTTTGTACGCTTGTAAACAATATAATGAGCTGTCACTGGAATAATTTTAACAGTTGTCGGACGTCGGACATGACAGCAGTCTGAAGTTGGTTGCAGTTTTTTCATCTCGGCCTGTATTAAGTATTTAATTGCAATATTAATTTTCTATTTATACCCTCCACACATTATACCTCATCGAAATAATAATTTTAGACCTACGTACAGCCACGAAATCGCATAGCCATGTAGCCCATATAACGGTACCCCCCCCGATATTCGGTATTTTGATGGTTTTAGCCACATTTTCAATGGGGTTACTTCTGAGTACTTTGTCCCTGGAAGAAAATTGTCTATATAAGTCCATGATATCGTATATCCCCATATAATGGTACCTTCCGATATTCAGTATTTTCAAGATTTTAGCCAAAATTTTCAATATAACTGTCTAAAAATCCACACAAGGAGTACCTTCTAACTACTTTTCCCGCTGTAAGAGAATTGTCTATATAGGTCCATGATATCGTATAGCCCCCATATAACGGTACCCCCAATATTCGCTATTTTGATAATTTTAGAGACATTTTTTAACGGAATTGTTTTAAGTTTGGTATTTAAAGTTCGTAATGGGTACTACAGCCTATGGCGGAAAATTCTCTAAGTAGGTTCAAGTCTTCATATAGCATCGTATATAAAGTCCACGATATCGTATATTCCCCATATAACGGCACCTCCCTAGTTTTGGTATTATGATGATATTAGCGACATTATTCATTTATTTACAGTTCGAAATGGAAACTTAAAAAATGTACATGTCCATTCGTATAGTTCCCATTTTGGAAAATTTTCAAGCTCCTTTGAAATAGGGGAATGTAATAAAAGTACGGCCCAGCAGAACTTAGTTTTTTTACTTGTTAAATTAAATTTGTTTTCAAAAAGATCAATTATATGGTAAAATGTATTGAATTGGACGACTATGCGACGTAGTGGATAATTATTTGCTTAGTTATACCTGCATGCCCTGCATATTATGTTATCTGCACATCGAATCTTGTACAAATGAGCTTCCGGGCCAGGTGGATGCATGTTACTCCACTAATCACTTTCTTGCCTAGTAATAAAAGATTCTTAGTTTAGTTTTGCTATATCGTTACCTCTAATCTCCGCATGACCTGGTACCCATATAACGCATGCTGAAATGTGTTGAGAATAGTAGAGAAGTGATTCAATTTATGCATTCCAATACAGTTTTTAATTTTACCGTCTTCAATTTTACTATCCGCAATCGCCAAAATTCAGAATATCGAGAAGTATCATATATGTGGGCTATTGGTAAATGTGGATCTGTCTGAGAGGTTGATGTTTTTTATATGGCGGCTATACGAATACAACTAAAAATTAAAAACTCCTTAAAACAGCTAATGAAACTATTAAGATCAAATACATAAAATCGCTGGTATGGTTAAATGGTGATGATGCAGACGGTTCAATAGTCCGTCTTGAATGCTTCGGTGGCGGCAAAGAAAGATTGTGAGAAGTACACTAATGCAGAAGGCGATCCGTACGACCCAAAACCG
Organism: Musca domestica; assembly: GCF_030504385.1. Classification (NCBI taxonomy): domain Eukaryota; kingdom Metazoa; phylum Arthropoda; class Insecta; order Diptera; family Muscidae; genus Musca; species Musca domestica. Next base: position 19,179,747 of record NW_026712328.1, on the reverse strand, counting down.
AAGTATGATCAATCTGCTCAACGGATGTCACCGGAGGACCTTAGAGCAGCGGTCATTGATAAGCAAAAATAATTGGCTAATGATGAACCGGAAGATCCGGTTAACCTACCAGCAATCTACAGGAGAGCCAGGCTTATTACCTGAGGCAATAGGGAATTGAATAGATTTTGTAAAGCAAAGTCGTCCCCGTTCCTGTTTCAAAGATGTTATGCGGAATTGTGGCTTCAGTGCATTCCTCATCCTGTAGGGAAGTTGAAGGAAATCCGGAAGTTGGTTGAGAAGCTGAATGCTGGTCTTACTACTAGCTTGCCCTAAATTTCTATACAACAAGATGGTTTTTAGAGTATCCACAGACAAGACCTGGGACACCTTCGGTTGAGAAGTATTCTCTTTTGTTTTCAACAACTCAAGCAGTTGAAGTTTGGCCTAAGTCTGGTGCAGATAAATTTTAATCATTGCAATGCCACGGCTACCGAACTCTAGCTAATTCTCCCGGCGTGAATACCAATATGGCCTTGGCCCAGGGACGCTATCTTTTCCTAAATAGGGTTTTAGAAAACGCTCCGAGCAAGTCGGCATTTCTTTACAACTTGCTCGGAACCCTCAAACCAAACCAAATCTTGAACCCTATGTGGGGGAGTTACCAGAAAAAATGGTCCGATCTCTACAACAGATCTTGTGCTGATAGAAATATTGAGATTTACCAAGTCTGAATGGAATCGGATTTTAATTTCACGTTTTAGGAGCTTCATGGATATTCAAAATTTAGACCCTTTTGGGGAGGTACTTGAAGAAGTCCATCTTTACAGCAGACTACGTTAATGGAAATATTTAGATGTGCCAAGTCTAAATGGAAAAGGATGTTAATTTCGTGTTTTATGAGCTTCATGTATGTTCAAAATTTTGACCCTTTGTGGGGAGGTACCAGAAGTAGACCGATATATTTCACCTTCACACCAGACCTTGGAATAATAAAAATATTGTGATGTGTATAATTTGAAGACAATCGGACTTTTACATACATTTTATAAGAGATGTAATTATTCAAATTATTCAATTATAATGGGTCAGCATGACCTAGCACTGATGGAAATATTAGGATATTCAAAGTTGGAGCAAAATTGGATTATCCTTTCTGTTTCTGTGCAGTAAATAATTTTCTATTGATCTAAGTTTGATAATAATATTACGATGTATCAAGTTTGGACCAAATCGGATATTCCCTTCGAGAGTTATCGTGCGCACTAGCCCGACAAATGTACTGAAACGGATTTGGTGCAAAGAGACCTAGATCTAAAACCGTTATTTGAGAAGAGGCTCTTTTTGGCCGTATCAAATGATATATACCCTCTGTAGCCATATGGCTTAGGGTATAAAAATAGAATCCCTTAAAAATTCTGTTAAAATCTTAAAAATACTATATTCAGTTCAGGTGTTACCGTTTTTTGGGGTCTATACGAAGACTTGGACCTGCATATGCAATTATATGTCTTAAGCTGTAGTAGCCATTATGAACTTCAAATACGAAATTTGAAACCATTCCGGTGAAAAATGTCGCTTAAGTCCTCAAAATAACGAATATAGGGAAGTACGGTTTTATTGGGGTCAGGCAAAGACTTGGACCTGCATATGCAATTTTCTGTCATATATTGTAGTACCTATTAGGAACTTCAAATAAGAAAGTTGAAACTAAAATCATCAAAATATCGGATATAACGAGGTACCGTTATACGGGGGCTATATAAAGACGTGGACGGCTATACATTACGAACGTGGGGACAATACATGACGAACTATCATTACGAAATTTGAAATGATTCCGGTGAACAATGTCGCTAAAATAATCAAAATACCGAATATAGGAGGCTATAACTTAACGTGAGCCTATGTAGTCAATTTTAAATACCAAAAGTCCTGCAGACAAAACACACATTTGAGTAAAATGTTATCAGCCTACTTCAATTCGTTCGGAAGCTAGAATGATTTCCACAGATGGACTGACGGACGGACGACAGACAGACAGACGGACGAATAGACGGACAGACAGACGGACGATCATCGTTAAATCGTCATAGAGTTTTATGCTGATCAATAATATACACTTTGTAGGGTCTAAAATGTATACACCCCCCCCCCCCCCCCCCCCCTATACTACGGGGGAGGGTATAAAAAGGATCAAACACACCCTAAATAACCCTCGTACTATTATCTGTAATATTACCGATGACACTATACCTAAAATGCAAGAATCACGAGGAATATTGATCAGAATATTAAAAAAAATGTTGAAGTTCCCCCCTCAGCCACCGTTAAAAAGTTACTTTGCGAAGTAAACTTTAAAAACATTTCTTCAATTTTTTGTGTCTACTTTCATAAACTGCTGATTTTTTTTATACTGCACAGTTAATGAAAAAAAAATTCTCAATAATTGCCTCAAAAGCTAATTGACTTAAACAATTTTTGAAAATTAACTGTATATGCATGTTTATTGATGTTTCAAACATGACAAAGAATAAGTGACACAAACGCTAGCGGGCATCGGAATATCTAATTGTGTCCCGTAATCTTCTTTTGAATAAATACAAGGAATTAGGATGGGAATGGGACAATTGTTCGATAACCTAGAACTATTGGACCAAGATAATCAAACTAATTAGTATTTACAGCTTTGATGCAAATGATCCGTTGCCCTTGGATGTCTGAAAAAAGCTATAAAATAATTTACCGTTAAAATGTCCCTTTTCTCATACAACAACTTAATTGAATGAACAGCACAAAACATCTTTTTACCAGTCTGGGTCATTGGAAATTCTGCAAACTTTAGTCTGTGCATGGTTTATTTACAAACAATGAAATCACACCAACACATCCAAAAGTCATGGCAATACAAACAAATAAGCGGACAATGAACACTAATCGCCAAAACACTAAATATTTTGTGACCGGGTGTGGGGAAATGCGATTCAGGTGAACCGACATCAATTGAAAGAGGGCGCATATATTCCATTTAAGGGGAACAGGGGACAGCGGCGACGACGACGACGGCAAAAGCAACCGTAAAAGAAAAACAAAGGTGTGTATTGTTGTCGTCCAAAAGAGTGGGAGAGCCATTGAAAAGTTATGCGATTTAAGGTTTAATTGAAAATCAAAGGAAAATCCATGAATGAATGATACCAAGAAGGCAGCAGCGTATTGCTGAAAACATGACGTCAACCAATTGTTTACTTTGGAAAAAATATTCTCTTGGACAAAAATCATCAAATCAAAATTAGAAAGGTGAAATCAGGGATTTTAATTTACCATCTCCATTCTTGTGTCTTCTTTATGAATATGGTAAAGATGCCTTCGAAGAGTAGCAGCAGCAGAGGACAACTAAGACTCCAGTACATCATGTCATCTTTGTTCTTGACCACCTGCCAAATGGCAATGATACTGTGGGCACTGAAAATTATACGGGTTAATGTTGCCTTAATTGTCGATATGATTTTGGCCATTTTTTTTTTTTTGTTTGTCGATGTTGTTTTAAGTTTTTTTTTTGTTAAGATTTTCCTCTGAGAAGCATTGAATTCCGTTTATTTTGTCATTTAAATTTAATTTTTTTCACACTCCTCGAGTCACCAGCACCACCACCAGAGTAACGAAATTTGACTGTTTACCGTTTAAACGAACTTTACCGTTAGAATTACAAACCGCAACTAAATCCAAAGACTAATCATTCTATTAATTTTCACTAAAAGGATCTCTCCTGGAAGGTTCATCGTTTAAAAATATGAAACGTTACAGTGTTGTCTGAAAATTTGTTGTTGTGTCGATGATAACCGGTTATTTGAAGTTGTTGCAACTATTTGTATTGAGGTAGTGACTAGGCCGCTATGATATTAGTTGCAAGAAGGCAAGCAACTGATAATTAGAAAAGAGCGTGTAAATTCGGTGTAAATGTAATCGTTTCTGTAACACCTCGAAATATCCATTTTAGACCCTCTATTGTCTGTCCGTTGATAAAAGGGACATTAGTTTTCACAGGAATTATATCAAATTTTAAATTTGAAGTTCGCAATGGGTACTTTCTATGACAGAAAATTACCTTTACAGATCCATGACTTCGTATAACCCCCCATTTTACGGTAACTCCTAATATTTGGTATTTTCACAATTTTAGCCACATTTTTCAACGAAAGTATTTTAAAGTTGATGTTTGGTGTTGACAATAGATATCAAATTCTCTAACAGAAAATTATCTATATGGGCCCACATTTTCGTACACACACACACATTTGACAAGACTTTTCCAAATGGTGGAGGGTATTAAAAGATCGGTCCAGCCGAAGTTACTGGACAACCGTTTAGCTGTCAGAGAAACACATGATTTTAGCGACATTATTTATCGGAATTATTACAAATTTCGTATTTGAAGTTCGTAATGGGTGCTACAGCCTATGACAAAAATTTGTTTATGCAGGTCCACGTCTTCGTAAAGCCCCCATATGACGATACCTCCCAATACTCGGTATTTTTATGATTTGTGAGATATTATTCACCGGAATTGTAACAAATTTCGTATTTAAAGTTCGTAATGGGTACTAAAGCCTACGACAAAAAAAACGTATGTAGGTTCACGTTTTCGCATATCCCCCGTGTAACGGTACATCCCGATATTCGATAGTTTGATGAATTTAGCGACATTATTCACCGGAATTGTTTGGTATTTGAAGTTAATAACGGGTACTACAGCCTATGACAAAAAAAAAATTGTAAGAAGGTTCACGTCTTCGTAAAGTCTCCATATAAAAGTTTTCATTTCAGTGGTAGTTTCCGGAAGTTTTTTGAAATTGTTCAAGTTCCTTCGGATCTTGGCTGCTTTTTTACTTGTTAATTTTTATTTGCTCCGAAAAAATCATTTATAGATTACGCAAGTTTGTTTGTTTTTTTCATAAACAAAACGATAGGTAAATGACTTTCTAGTAAATCGCTTTGAAGTCAGTCTGCAAAATTATATCTAATTTTTTGAGGTACTGGGTACCTCTACCCAGTCTTCACTCGTAGTAACTTCTTCCGCTTCTATTTCGCTAACGGTATTTTCGATTTCAACTGTTATGCTGTCATCCTCAGTACTTACATATTGATCACTAAAGACATATTCATCAGGAAGAATCGTAGCCGTCTCTAATTAGCATTTGTAAGTCTAGTTAAGGGGTGCAATCTTCGTCGTCAAATTCAAAAGAGTCGAAAATATATTTATTATACCCTACATTGTGTCGACCCTATTCCATGCGATTTCAATAAAAATATGGATTCTGGGATGTTTGCTAGGTCGAATTTGATTCTAAATTTGCCAGAATATTTTTAACTATGAAACCGTGATAAGGAAACTTAAAAGATCGGATAGTTCCTTGATCTAGTGGCTAGCATACTGAAGTTGTATTTGAAGGTAACCATATTATATCGTTATGTTCTATAACTCAATGTCGCGAAGATGATATGCGTTATCCAAAAAAATAGAGCTATCTTTCGCTTCTCTTTCCCCATTTTACGATCTACAGGGTGAGATGAAAAAACCGCAACCAACCTCAGACTGCTGTCATTTCTAAGCCACTCGTCCGACAGCCGTTAAAATTATTCCAGTGGCAGCTCATTATATTGATTACAAGCGTACAAAAGCATTTTGGTGAGAATTTTCCAGAAAAAAAGTTATTCGTGATGGAATTCAAGCGTGATAGTGTGATTTCTTTATATTTGGCTAGAAAACCACAAGTGGCTATCGTTAGAGCACTTCAGCATTTAAATGTGAATAAATATTTTGTGTCTCGTACCATCGCTCGTTACCGTGATACTTGTAGTGTACCGACCTACCGACGTCAAGGAAGTGGACGGTAGAAAACAGCAACATCAGCAGAAATGGTTCGAAAAGTAAAGAAGAGACTTGATCGAAACCCGCGTCGCGGTGGCCGAAAAATGGCTCGTGAGCTGAATATATCGCAATATTCCGTTCGGCAAATATTGAAAAATGCGCTCGAGGCAATGCCATTGAAATTCCAAAAAGTGCAAGAACTTTCACCGTAACAGAAAGAAAATAGACTCAAAAGAGCTAAAGAGTTGCCTTGCTCGGCCGAAATTGTGAACTTCCGAATTTGGTTTCCTCCGATGAGAAAACAGCAGTTTGTAAACAAACAAAATGATCGTGTTTACTTGCCAAAGAGGTCAGCTGAAAAAGTGCACCTTCGGTTGACCACCAGAACTCAATCGCCGGCCATGGTGATGGTGTGGGCCGCCATAGCAGCCAATGGTGGCTCTCAGCTCGAATTAATCGACCGTGGCTTTAGAATAAATGCCGAATATTATCGCAAAAATGTTCTGGAGGGTGTATTAAAGCCATGGGCACGCCGGTCTCAGCACGCGCCACCCAAGAATGGTTACAAAATGAGGTTCTTCGCCCCCAAAATCTCCGGGTACCAATCCGTTGGGCTATTGTGTCTGGAGTATTTTAGAAAGCAAGGTTGGCACGTTTGAAGGTCATAATTCGTGACAAAGGTGGCGAATTTGAACAAATTTAAACTTATTCAAAAATTTCATGGTATTTCCGATATTTCATTCAAAAAAAATTAAAAGGAAATGTAGAAATTATGGCGTTTGACTTTGTTGCAGTTCTTTTATCTCACCCTGTATATGCCTGTTTGTTGATGTTTTACTCATAACGAAGAATAAGAGACATCAACGCAAGCGTACATACTTGCCCGTCTATGATCTTCATTCACAATTTTGTGAATGTATTCGGAAAATTTCTATAACTCAGCTGTCAAAACTGATGCCCCAATTTTGTGTAACATATTATTACGTTATCAACCACATATATTTTTTTCAATATCTGAGCCTAACGTTTTGAAAATGTCAACAATCAGTTCCATTGGAAGTAGAATTTGATTAATTACGTAAGATATAACAGAGCTAGTAACAGAGATCTACTAGCAGCCGAGCAATAGTTACAACTGTTTCTTTATTAATCCTTTGAATTACACTATTCTCAGATTGTATGGAGTCGAGAAACCGAAAATCCGGTTACTTTACTCTGTACACTATCATTGAACATATCATACAGGTAGGGCATTAAATAGTTACTTAAACCACACGAGCCATAAAAAATTATACACTTCCAATATACGCTTAAACGTTTCTCTCATTTTTTTCATATCCCCCAGTATCTGCTCGAAGACAAACATCAAGGAAAACCACAGACATTGTTTATCCAGGCCACCACCCCTCTTTTCTTTTTTCAGCCATTTCGGCAGGACATCAACACAATGCCCAAGTATTAGCACCACATTAACGTCTCATTAGTGTCATGAGTGAGCGAAAGTTATTAAAACGCGGCATGCTCACAAATGTGCGAATGAACCTTGGCCGCCAAAAACTTCAACGGTGAATGTGATTTTTACGGGACGTGCACACCCACTCCCATTTTCGTTATCCTGCAAGCATGTTTGCACTGCAATATTAAGAAAGAACACTCAGTTCAACCATGACACATATTTGAGGTGTAGTATTGGTGCAGCAGTTAGCCACGTTAAGTTGTCATCAACCCTCGCAAATGGCCATAAATTTCAGCGCTGTGAAATCTGCCTTTTATTCGTCGAGGATGAATTTGTGTCATCATTTGGTTGAAGAAGTTTTTAGTCCCGTTGACAGTGTGGCGTTCAGCTGTTGATTTATAAGAGCTTGGAACACAGTCACACAACCACATGTTGCATTTGGATTAATAACATTTACTTGAGTGGTTGAAAGTGAAGTATTGCAAAATTAATTCTGTCTTTCTGAAAGTTACTGATTAAGAGATAAAGGTGAAGAAAACAAGTTAATAAATATCAGTCAGCTCTACCGACAGACGCCATTGTTAAGTGTTGACCCTCTATGAAGTGGGTTCTGAGGGAATAAGCCAATATTGTATATTTCGTATCGAACCCAAATAAATACGATATAAATATGGGGCAATTTGGAAACAGGTTGGTAACTTCCTTTACTTTACATGACACAGGGTAAGTGTGCCTAAGTTCGGCATGTCCCAGTAGTCGGCACTTTTTATTTTTAAGCCCAAATAAATGAAACTATTATAACTAAATGTATTTTGTTTACTTCAAATATATTGTCAGCTATCTTTGTGTACAATATCGCTAAGAAAAGATGATTTATTCTAATAAAAATTAATTTTTTGTCTGTGAAGGTTCTCAACAATCCATATTATTAAGAAAAGTACAATAAAGACGTCGAATCAGTTTAACTAAACAAAAATATTATATTTAAATGAATTAATTTATTATTATTATTATTATTAATTATTCTTACAAAAAAAATTTGGTTTGCCGACTGTTGGAACATGCCATACCGACAATTGACAAGTGGTGCCGACTACTGGGAAAAAAGCATTGTTTTAATAAAACTACAAATTTATGAAATTTAATAAAAAGTTATTAAAATTTTATTTATTATTGCAAAAACTATACAAAATTTTGAATCTGAATTAATTAACTTTTTAATAATTGAAAAGTTCCACTCAGAATGATGAGCGATTAAAAACGCGAAAATCCTAAAAGTGCCGACATTTACCTCATGTCATAATTTTAAGACCAGTAAGGAAAGCTCAAAAGTCGGGCGGGGCCGACTATATGATACCCTACACCACTATGCATATTTAGTAGAGCTCTCGTAAAAAGGTTTATACAGGGCATTTCAGAGCTCTATGAGATATTTGGTACAAAATCAAAATCTATCTAATTCTATCGTGCATTTTACGAACTATAGCTATCTCTGAACCGGGTTTCTCCAAATTTTACGTATTAGCTTCTAGACTGGTGATTTGGGCTGATATTGACCATTTAGTGCACATTTAACCCGAAATCGGATGAAGATTTTGTTCACAAGAATACATGGACAGACGGACGGACTGACATGCATAAATCGACTCAGAAAGTGATTCTATGAAGGTTCTCAAAAGTAACTATGGGTCTATCTCGTTTCCTTCTCCATGTTACAAACAAATGCACAAAGACATAATACCCTTACCACTATGTGGTGTAGGGTATAAAAATGTTAAAATGTGTGTGAGGTACCAGGTATAGTATTCCATTTGCATGTTTTATCTAATACCTATAAAAATATTAGTATGGGCAAAATTACAAAAAATCGAACATTTATATCCAATTTTATGCAAAATCATAAATTCCATATTCATCTCAGGTTTCTGGTTGAGAGAAATATTTAGATATAACAAGTTGTAAAGAATCACTGACTTGTTTCGCAAGTTATGACAGATAAAAGTATTAAAAATTGTGACCCTTTGTTGGTGAGGTATCAGAAGAGGTTCGCAGATAAATATCATCTTCACAACAGATATTAGATTAGCAAAAACGTTTGTATGTGTGAAATTTGAGGAGATTTGGATGCTTATTTCACTTTCTTTGAGCGTCTTGTTTTTTATCTTGAACCCTATGTGGGGCAGATAGCAAAAGAAATGGTCCGATCTCTACCATTTTTATAACAGATCTTGTGTTGATGGAAGTATTAAGATGCACCAAGTCTTAAATGGAGTCGGAGGTTTATTTCGCTTTTTATGAACTTGGTGGATATTCAAAATTTTGAACCTTTGTAGGGTTGGTACCAGAAGGAATGGTCCGACCTCCACCATTTTAATAACATATCCTGTGTTGATGGTAATATTGAGATGTGACAAATCTAAATGAACTCGGATGTTAATTTCGCGTTTTATGAGCTTAATAGATATTCAAAATTTCGATCTTTTGTGTGGGATGTACCAGAGGGAGTGGACCAATATATTACATCTTCACAGCAGATCTTGTATTAGTAGAAACAATTGAATGTGTGAAATATGAAGAGAAACGGATGCTTATTTCGGATTTTATGATCGTTTTGGTCATTCAAAACTTTGACCTTTTGATCTCTACCATTTTCATAACAGATCTTGTGCTGATAGAAGTATTGAGAAGCACCAAGTCTGAATGAAATCGAATGTTAATTGCGCTCTACATATATGAGCTGCATGGATATCTAAATTGTGACCTACTATGTGGGAGGTACCAGAAGGTGTAGACCGATATAGTTCACCATATTGTGTGTAATTTGAAGACAATCGAACTTTTGCATCACATTTAATATGATTTATAATTATTCAAAATTTGACCCTTTGTGGGGAAGGTGTTTGATGGAGTAGACCGATATTGTCCAGTTTCGCACCTGACCTAGCACTGATGGAAAAATTAGAATTTCAAAGTTAGAGCGAAATCGGATCATCCTTTCTGTTTCTGTGCAGTAAAATATTTTTTTTTTTCGAAAATTTCGACCTTTTGTGGGGGATGTACCAGAGGGAGTGGACCGATGTATTCCATCTTAACACCAGATCTTGAGTTTACAAAAATATTTGGATGTGTGAAATTTAAAGACAATCGGATTCTTACATCACATTTTATAAGAGTTATAATTATTCCAAATTGTAAATCTGTTTGCGGGAAGCACTTGATAGAGTGGACCGATATTGTCCATTTTCGCACCTGACCTAGCACTGACGCAAATATTAGGATTTGCAAAGTTGGAGCAAAATCGGATTATCGTTTCTCTTTCTGTGCAGAAAATATATTTTTTTTTTTTTGGAACATTTCGACCTTTTTTGGGGGAGGTACCAGAAGGAGTGGACCGATGTATTCTATCTTAACACCAGACCTGAGATTAACAAAATTATTGGGATGTGTGAATTTTGAATTATTCAAAATATTGACCCTTTATGGGGGAGGTACCTGATGGAGTGGACCCATATTGTCCATTTTCGCACCTGCTCTAGCAGATACTGCCTTCGAGAGTTATTGTGCGCACCAGCCACACAGACAGACTGACGGACGGACATCGCTAGATCGACTCCAAATGTCCTGAAACGGATTTGGTCCAAAGAGACCTAGGGTCTAAAACCGTTATTTCGATGAGGCACGTTTTGGCCATATCAAATGATATATACCCTGTGTAGCCATATGGCTGAGGGTATAAAAACTAAACTGTTATTCGGGTAAGTATGCAGGCAGTTCACTGATATAATTTAATTTACATACAATTGTGAAAGTCAATTAATTTCAATTAATTCTGTAGTACCCATTACGTACCCACATATTCCGACCGACCTTATATTATGTGCTGGAGCTGGAGCCAGTGGCGGGACATAATATAAGGTCGGAAATAGCATCAAATTATAGAATAAGTTTAGATTGGTTCGAATTGGTCACCTTTGGCACGAATTAAGACCTTCAAACGGCCAATGAATCCGTCACACGCAGCCCGAATGTTGCTCTGTGGTATTTTGGCCCAGTCCTGGCGAAGCGCTTGCTTGAGGTGATCGACACTTTGGTATTTTTTAGTGCCAACCTTGGATTGGTATCCGGAGATTTTGGTGGCCATTGTGCGCTGGAAATGAAAGAGGAACCTCATTTTGTAACCCTTCTTGGGTGGCGCGTGCTGAGTCCTGTTGGAATGTCCAAGGTCTGCGGCCGATTAATACGAGCGGAGAGCGGCCGGCGCTTGAGTTCTGGTGGTTTAGAAACCCGCTGGACAACAAATGTTTTCTCATCGGAGAAAAACAAATTCGGCCAAGCGAAGCAACTCTTTAGCTCTTCTAAATCTATTTTCTTTCTGTTGTGGTATAAGTTCTTGCACTTTTTGGAGTTTCAATGGCTTTACCCCGAGCTCATTTTTCAATAATTTCCGAATGAAATATTGCAATATGTTCAGCTCACGAGCCATTTTTCGGCCACTGCAACGCGGGTTTCGATCAAGTCGCCTCTTTACTTTTCGAACAACTTCTGCTCTTGTTGCTGTTTTCTTCTGTCCACTTCCTTGACGTCGGGCTACGCTACCAGTATCACGGTAACGAGTGATGATACGAGACACAAACGATTTATTCACATTTAAATGCTAGAGTGCTCTAACTATAGCCACTTGTGGTTTGCAGCCAAATATAAAGAAACCACACTATCACCCTTGAATTCCATTACGAATAATTATTTTTCTGGAAAATTCTCAGCAAAATGCTTTTGTACGCTTGTAAACTATATAATGAGCTGTCACTGGAATAACTTTAATAGCTGTCGAACGAGTGGCTTTTGTAATAGATTTGATAAAGATAAAGATGCCACTGTTAAACAAGTAAAAAAGCTGTAAGTTCGGTCGGGCCAAGCTTTGAATACCTTCCACCATTTGGAATAAATTTTGCAATTTTCAAAAAAATAAAATCCGTTAAAAATGTTGTTAAAATCTTAAAAATACCAAATGTAGCCGTCATAATAGGGTCTAAACGACAACGTGGACCTGCATAGGCAATTTTGTCATAAGCCATTACAATATTCAAATGCGAAACTTAAAAAAAATCGGCGAATAATGTAGCTAAAATCATCAATATAGGGAGCTACTGTTACATGGGGGCTATCCCAAAATGTGGACTTGCACAGGCAATTTTCTGCCTTAGGCTGCAGTATCCATTGCGAACTTCAAATACCAAATTTGAAACAATGAATATAGGGAGGTACCGTTATATAGGGGCTATACGAAGACGTGGACCTGCACGACAATTTTCTGTCATAGGCTGTAGTATTAATTTTGAACTTCGAATAACAAAATTGAAACAATTTCGTTAAAATCATCAAAATACCGAATATCAGGATGTACGTGGACCTGCACAGGTCTCCACATAATGGTACCTCCCGATATTCGGTATTTTGATGATTTTAGCAACGTTATTAACCGGATTTGTTTAAACTTGGTATTTGAAGTTCGTAATGGATACTACAGCCTAAGACAGAAATTTGTCTGTGCAAATTCAGGTCTTCGTATAGCTCCGATATATATTCCGATATTCCGTTTTTTTTTTTTTTTGATTTTAGCGACATTCACCGGATTTGTCTCAAATTTAGTATTTGAATTTTATAATGGATACTACAGCCTATGACAAAAAGTTGTCTGTGCAGGTCCACGTTTTAGTATAGCCCTCATATAATGGAACCTAACTATATTCGGTATTTTGATGATGGAAAACACTCTAGCTTCCAAACAAAATGAAGTAGATTGATAAAATATTACTCAGATGTGTGTTTGGTATTGAAAATAGGCTACATAGGTCCACGAACAGATTTAAGGTTTTTTGGCTGCTTTAGTCACAATTTTTACCCAAAATTTATGTAAATTGGCAGCATATGTTCCCATTAAATTTCGAAAATCGAAAAGCTTTTACAAAACTAGAGTTGTACCAAATCATTATAATGCATTTCCGTAAAATTTCATAAAAAAAAGGCTAGCTTTTTTATATTAAAAATGGAATTATATCATAAATCGTCATATTGAATTTATCAACTGTGTTACCATGGTACAATGAAGAGAAGGTAGGTCAACTTTGAAAAAATTGCAAGTATAGAGGTCTGCCTGTTTGGCTTGTAATGTCAGAATTAGTATTAAAACAATAAAAAATCAAACAACTTGTTGCATTTATTTTGAATAAATAATTTCAAACCGCGAAAAATGAATGAAAGGTCAAAATTTCTTTTCAAAATTATGTTCTATATATCTCTTATGGTTTATTTCGCAACAAAAACTGTAGATTTTGTCGAGGTATACGTTGCAATAAGCATTTTGAAAACACCCAAATTTGAATATTTCCTGAACAATTTTTTTATTATTGAAAAAATACACATACATAAACAAATGAAGTTGACATATTAAGCCAGAAAAATGAAAAAATTGAAATCATATGGTTGTTCTGCCCTACCTTGAATTCATTGTACCATGTGTGTTACCATACATTTAAATCAGCTGGGTTTTACTGCTACCATGTAATTGTATCATGGTCTGTAAACAAACAATCGGATCAGCTGTTGTTCTTTCTCAGTTGTTTGTGTTTGTTTTGCCTTTTCCTTCATATTATCGTGAGTTTTAGAAATCGAATAAATCGAACAATCGATAACATTTTTGTGTCATTCTTATTTTGTCTTCTTCGTTTTATTAGTCAAAAGTCGACCTGTGTATCCCTATATAGGAGAGCATACTGAACACAAGAGACCTCAGCGAATCTTTATTGTCGTTAACTATTGGAATTTACTTAAATTTTTTACTTAAACTCTTTGAATTACCAGGAGTCCTCAATAAAATTAACAATTCGTGAATCTTGGAATAAGATTCCTAGTGTCGAATACAACTCGTGCCTGTGAACACCCACAACAGTCGTTTAAACGGTGGAGACAACACCAATCTACCAGCAACACATTTAGAAGCACATCGCAGCCGCTGACGACCAAGTGACGGAGAATAAAGCAAACCAGCGTCCAAAGGAGCTATCAACCAATAAATCCACAAGTGTTCAACACACATTTTTATCCAAGGGATACGTTTTTCAAACAGTGCTTTGGCGGAAGAACTTTAAGTAGAAGCCCCCAACAAACAACACCATCTACTACTCACTCACGATAATGGAAAAAGTGTCAGCAAAACAAAATGAAAAGTAAGTGGAGCAGCTGATGTCTATGGCTGATGCTGCTGCTGGGTAGCCACCAAGGCTGACCACCGGGTTGCAGGCGCATTATGACAGACAAATAGACCAATGTCCGGACTGTCAATTGGGCAAAACGCCAACTTTATTACTAAACCCCTGCCCCTGTCGGTTAATGATCGTAGTTTTTCAGCTCTTCTATGTTCTTTCGCTGCCTGCCTGCGACCAGTATGTTAGGTTATGTTATTCTGTGCGAAGTGAGTGCAAGTGTAGGAACGTGTGTGTGCGTGTGTGAGTGTTTTGATATAAAATTTGGGTCTACGTTTACGGCCTAACATATCAAAATGCAAATTCTAAGTGGAAATTTTGTTGAATTTATCAATAAAGTGAACAATCTTGCCATATTCCTTTAGGAGGTTTTGAAGATAAATTGGAAAATTCATTCTAAAAGTGAAATACCTGTTGAATAATGTTGTACACCCAACAGTTTGCGGGTGCTGATGTTTTTCAAATTGAAGGAAACACTACGCACACACACACTTACACCAGCGCATTCAGATTCTAGTTAGGATAGGGCAGTTAATTTTGTGTGCTGTTGACATGCCATCCATCTATCCTATAAGAACTCACAGAATAGAAAACCAATAAGATGATTATACATAGAACAGCAATCACAACTAGTTTTAGCGCAGGTTATTAGAAAACATGTTTCCGTGTGTATGCATGTGAATGATCTTGTTTTGGGCAATAGTAGCATATGAAAAAATACGTTTGTTGTTATTATTGTTGTTTATTTTTGGAAAACAGATTAAAAGATTTATTGTAATAATTTATCATTCTTCTTCGTTTTAGTTCAAAACTATCGTCTACTACTGCCGCTAAGACGAAAAAGCAGCAGCAGAAACAAAATAAGCAAGAGCAAAAATTGCAACAGCAGAAGGAGCTTCAGCAGCAGCAGCAAAAGCAAAGTAAGCAACAACCACCACAACCCAAACCAAATCCCCAGCAGCAAAAACAACAACAAAAGCAAAAAGAAAAAGATAAGCAGCAGCAACAACAGCAGCAGCAATCTAAAGCGAAAGAGCAACAAAAACAAAAAGAGCAACAATCGACTCAAAAGCAAAGTAAGAAACAGCAAAAGAAGCAACAGAAACTGTTGCAGCTCGATCAAAATGGCCAGAATGATGATGGCGATATGTCCGAGTTGGATTCCCAAAACCAACTCTCAAACTCACCATCGCAGAATGACTTTGGTGGGGATTCGTCGTCACAAAATGACGATGGAACCGATGCCTATGGGAACAATCAGGCATCGCATTCTCTTTATGAGTTACAGGGTTTGCCACCGCTGTCCCAATACGAACTCCCCGAGGGAATGTCCACCAAAGCACCGTCGTTTTGGCAATACGAGTTGCCCCGGGAACAATCGTTTTGGCAATATAAACGAACCGAGGCTCTTACGACACAAAATCCACCGCCATCAACAAAACCACCATCCCAGCCTCAGCAGTACGAACTGCCTTTGGAACCGTCTGTAGCTTTCCCGGAGCTACCAACGTCTTCATCGCAGTCGCAACATGCTGCTCCCAAGGTGCCATCCGTGTGGCAGTATGGCTTGCCAATTGCTCAGCAACATGAGCAGCCAAAGCCTACACCGCCTCCACCAACTCATGAAGAGTTTCCAAGTATCTTGCCGCATAATGCACAGAACGAGGTACCACCAAGGAATCTGCCTTTGCCTCATATTGAGTATGCAAAGGCAGTACTATCGGCTCAGAAACTGCAACAACAGCAGCAACAGCATCATCAACAGCAGATGCAGCAGCAACAACAACAACATGTAAAAGCAAAAGAGCAACAAGAACAAAATATTAAACAAGAAAAACAAAAAGAGCAGCAACAAGCCATGGCAAAATCTAAGGAACAACCACAGCCTCAACAACAGCAACAGCAGTCTAAGGCTACTAAACAAAGTAAAAAACAACAAAAACAGCAACAAAAAAGCCAGCAAAAGCCGGAACAACAACAAGAAAATCAACAAAGTAAACCAAATCAACAGCCACAACAAGTTGGACAAAATGACAATAAAGATGAGGTAGAGCAACGAACGGACTCACAAATGCAGCAACAAAGCCATCAAATCACGAGTTCCCAAACGACTACTGGAGAACTGTCCGAGTCCTCTTCGCAAAATGAGTTGGAAAAGTCGATTTCAAACTCGCCTGTGGGTAATCAGCTGCACGGTTCAGTAGAAATATCAGGACCACAAGAAAATGAAATGCCTCCTGTTTCCATGGCAACACAGGGCGAAATGACTCTTCAGCAACTAGAACAACAGCAACAACAGCATCAGCAGCAGCAACAACAACAACAACTACAACACCAACAGCAAGAGCAACATCAACAACAACCACCAAATGATATTCCTCAAATACCATCTCAGATGGCGTCCTATGGCTTACCGATTCCCCCATCGCTGCAGCAAATGTTCGATTTACAATTCGAACAAGCAAAAATGCAGCAACAGCAGCAGCAACCACAATCGATGTACGATGTTCCCCGACCTATGCCTATTCAGCCGTTTGATTTGCCTAGAACACAATCGGTTTGGCAATATGAACAACCGGATGGTGCCATGCAGTCACAATATCCTTTGCCGAAAGGACCTTCAATGTCGCCCTTTGAGCAGATCCAACGACCACCACAATCTCTGTGGCAGTACGAATTACCAAAGGCGCCATCGCGCTCGCTTTACGATATGCCCGAGTCTCCTTCGCTGTCGCAGTATGAGTTACCTAGAGCTCCATCACAGCCTCAGCCATTTGATTTGCAAGAACCCTCGCCCCAATCACAATATGAACTACCTAAGATACCATCTCGATCCCTATATGAAATGGCCAATGCTTCTATGATGTATAGATACGAAATGCAAAAGGCTGCTGCCTTATCGCATAACGATATATCGAAGATGCCTCCTAACCCAATGCAATCGGACCTACCAAAGGTGCCCCCACGCTCTCTCTACGAGATGGCCGATTCATCGCCACAATCGCCATATGAACTATCCCAATCGCCATCACGATCGCAATATGAATTGGCTAAGGCCACGCTGCAGGCTCAGTTATTGCTGCGAGAAGCGTCGACGCTGTCACCACAAGACTTGCAAAAGTTGCCGCCACAAACCATTTACGAACTTCAGAGAGCTTTGCTCTTGACCCAATACAGTGAGATGACGCAGGCTCAGCAGTTGGCGGCGGCCCAGGCACAGGCACAATTACAAGCCCAGCAATTATCCCAGGCCCAGCAACTATCCCAGGCTCAACAAATGGCACAACAGATCCAACAACTATCCCAGGCTCAAGAAATTGCATCGCATTTCTCCATGCAGAATGCCCACTCAAGATCGCTGTATGAACAACAACAACAGCAGCAGCAACAGCAACAGCAACAACAGCAGTCCCAAAAGGATGGTCCAACGCTTGTGCCCTTCGATATGACTGAAAACCAGCAACAAGCACAACAGGCACAATATCAAGAGTTGCAGAAATCGGCTTCACTTTCGCAATTTGAGATTTCAAAACCAACATCTCCACCGCAATTCGATTTGACAAAGACACCATCTCTGACACAGTTTGAAATGCCAAAATCATCGACACCGCCGCAATATGATATTTCCAAGTCCTCATCCTATGAGGCGCCCAAAGCAGAAGCATCGCCCTCGCAATTTGACCAATCCAAGCCATCGAACAACTCGCAATACGATATGACAGATGCATCAGAAACTCAACAACAGCCACCGAATGAGCAGCCTTCAAAATCTGATTCGCCCACAAATCAAGACGAGGAACCAAAAACACCTTCGCAATCGTCTCAAAACGAAATGACAAAGTCAACTTCACCCTCACAATTTGAATTGCAAAAGGCATCATCCCGTTTGCTGTATGAACTACCAAAGGGTCCATCGCGTCTGCTTTATGAATTGCCAAAGGGGCCTAAAAGTGCCGAAAAACATGATATCTCCGAGAAACGCGAAAATCATGTCAAGTCGGAAAGTCTCGCCGAGAAGCCAGACCGTTGGGAGCGGGCTGATCGTTTCGACAAAAGTGATCGTTTCTTTGACAGAAACGATAGGTGGGAGAGAAGTGACAGTAGATTTGATAAATCTGATCGTTTCTTCGATAGAACCGAAAAATGGGAGCGCGGCGATAGTTTTATAAGAAGCGACAGTAGATTCGATAAAAGTGATCGTTTCGAAAGAAGCGACAGTCGTTTCGACAGAAGTGAACGATTCGGTCTACGCGACGATAGATTCGACCGAGGCGATAAGCTTGAAAGGAGCGATAGATTTGAAAGAAGTGATCGCTTTGACCGCAGTGATCGTTTTGAACGAAACGAGAGATGGGAAAGAAATGTTATTGCCGACAGTCCCGGCAAGCTAGAGAAATCTGAAAGGCCATTCGATTTTCATAGTCGACAATTTAATACGTATCGTTTGTACGCTTCTAAAAAGGACAATTCTTTGACAGAGACTACTGGTTTGTCGTCCAAAAATCATACTTCATTGGACACATCGAGTTCGGATAGCAACAAGCCGACTCTCAAAGCAAGGTAAGCAAAGATGATAATTAACATTTAGGTTGTTAAATAAATGCAAAATTTAAGTATTTACCTAATTCTTGGTTTAGATATTCTTTTAACACAGAGTTTTAATTATTCAAATTGTCTTCCTATCTGTGGAAGGATTTCATCGATGTTAACTAATTTTCCATTTTATATGGCCAAAGGGTGCTATAGAAATAACGGCTTTAGTGTTTTCATGTGTTTATTTCATATTAGCCAATTGCCAGGACAGCTGATGTTCAAGTGCCACTATTTCTACTTTAAAAGTGGTTCAGATAGTCTTGTGTGTTAACTGTGATCCCAGGTAGATATTCAGTAAAACGATTTCCTTCGTCAGTAAATATAAAAAAATTGAAATTTCTCGATAATCAATATATCCAATCCACTTCTTTCTACATTGTTAAACCGAACTAGATATATTTCAATTTACTTGGGGATCTATTTAACCATGCCGAAGCAAAACACAAATTCTGAAGGTCTGTTCCAGAACTGCAGGAATGTAAAAATGTTTACTACGATAGCCGATTTTCCGTTTATGATAACGATTCTTGTGGCTGCTGGAACGAAGCATCGGAGTTCGTTGAACATTTTGGATTTTAATTCAATTGAAAAATGGAAAACAAAAACATTTTCTCTTGACTGTGATAAGACTGTCTTTTCATATTTTTGCCTTACAATTAAATTTCTATTAATTTTCATTTCAAATGAGTATAACGTACTAAATTTAAACTGATTCAATTATCTAAAAACAAAGTCTAACACAGTGAGAGGACTTCCGTGATAATATTTTTTATTCTGCCAATCTTTTGAAAACTTTGCTGAAAGATTTCATTTGGAAGATGAAATGCTTCGCTTCTCACAATGTAGTTAACCTTAACTTCAACAGTTGCTTATTTTAACAAATTTATTTTCTTTATTTTATTACAGTCACAATTTCAGTAATTATCGACATAGCTCGGAAATTTTCGAGAGCGACGAAGACGATATGGATGATTATGATGCCGACAAGATGCCACCCATGGAGGTGGATCCCGATGATCATCCATTGCAACATGAATACTGGTTATGGTATTCACGCAAAGGTGCACACCGTGCCACCGATTATAGTAAATCATTGCGCATGGTTGGACGCTGTGCCACCATTGAACATTGGTTGTCACTCTATTGTAAATTGAGACGCCCCACAGCCTTAAATCCCTTCCGTGAGTTGAGTCTCTTCAAAAAGGGTATTCGGCCCATGTGGGAAGATCCGGCCAATTCGAAGGGCGGACAATGGTTGATACGTTTACGTAAAAATCAAATTGACAGAGCGTGGGAGGATATTTGTATGGCCATGTTGGGTGAGCAGTTTATGGTTGACGATGAGATTTGCGGTGTAGTATTGACTACAAAGATTCCGGTAAGTCGATTTATTTTTCCAATTCTTTTGTATCTCTAACCAAGATGATGATGATGTCAATTAAGAGCCAGGGAAAATGAAATTGCGGTAAATTTTGAAAAAAATGTGAATTAAGCAATTAATTGATAAAAAATGAAGTGTAAAAGATTCTAAAACTTAAAAGAAGCAACTACTCCAAAAACCAAACTTGTTTTAAAATGTCTTTTGCAGGAAATTTTGGTAAATGACAGTTTTTTAAACAAACATTAAAATGAGGTGATTAAAAATTTTATTAGTAAAGTTTATTAAGATATACTGTAGAAACATTTCCAATTTTTATTATTATTTGTATACTTTTTACAATGAATTAATAAGTATTGTTTTACTATTTTTAAGGAGCTTACATTGTAAATATTCAGGGAAACTACATAGACTTGTTTTAACTAATGATATTTACAGCTGTATGTTATGAATGCTCTGTTCCAAAACCTGCAAGAACCTAACAGCATTATATCATAAATGGAAATTGGCATATCGTAGTTATGCATTTACATTATTGCAAAGACTGTTTCTCAATCACGTTGAACCCAAGGTATAATTATCAATTTCGATACATATCATTGCGTTGTTGCTTGTTCAAAAATGGTTGAAGTGCAACTCTTACAGCTATGAACATTTTGTTCAAAATTGCTCTTTTCCAGTATCTGTAAGAATATACCACTTTTGCATTTGTTCGATATTATAAAGGGAAAATCGTAGTAAAAACTTTATGCTATTATTATTATTTTTTCTGAAAACTTTACCTCTTTTGTTTCCGGTCTTCTGTGAAAATTTCAACTCGTGGACAAAATGCCCAGCACGGATGAGAGAGAAAACAAAATTTACTTTCGTTTGAATGTACATACGCCACTCAACATTGTAGTTTTCATTCATAATTTTCCGTCTTCCTGAAAAATTTTTAAATTTCATAAAATTTTTCTATTTTGAATTTTAAGATGTCTTAATTTATTTGTTCAATAAATGCTCTCATTTGTTAGGGATGACACATATTTTATCCTATTTCTGTAAATGATTTGAATGGAACAAAAAACAAAAATATTTTTTCGCTCAGCAAATTTTTTGTGATTCCCCAAATCATGGTAGAATAAAACAGGTATCAGCAAGTGTTGTTTTACAGAATTCAGAAGCAAAGCTTTCATATCATTCCCCTGAATGTATAGTTGTTAGCTGTAAATCCAAATCTCTCAACTCTACAAGCAGTCACCAGAAAATCACATTACTTTCAAATTGAAACTAAACTGCATACATACATAAAGTATTCTACATTTTGCTATTTTAGGAAAAATGAAATATACGACAATGTTACCTAATGTTGTGTCGCTGCTTTTTAACCGCGAAAAAAGTTTTCGCACATTCGCCGTTGGAGATTTGTTGAGTACAATGGAGATTTTTTCTATTATTAGGTTAAAAATATTATATTTAGTAAAAAATATTATCATTAGTATAAAGTTTATATCAAAAAATGGTATACCCATTGTATATCAAGAAATGGAATTAAATCACAAAACGTCATATCGAGCATGACACTAGTATTACTGTAGAATCAAATCAGCTGGGGCAGCAAACCTGTAATAATTATACCATGGTGGAGAATTAAGACGATATTTAATAATTAATGGTTGAACAACTAATAGAGAACTTAGCATAACATTCTTACCATAAACAGAACAAATATGTCAAGTCTCTGTTTGTTAGAGAGAGGGTAAGAGGAATGGAAATGATGACAACTGGCAATTTTCTAGCAATTCTTTTTGTGTTATTTTTATACAAAATTTCAAATAATAATGACAGAAAAAGTAATAATGAAGAACCAAATTGCTAAAATCAAATTGCCTTCTATACATGCAGAGGACGAGTTTAAGGGAGAACAATAAAAATTGTAACAAGAAAACTCGACCAATCTAAATTGGGACTTATATTAATTTTTTTAATATATCAGCGCTCCTTAAAATTCAGCCCAGCGTACCCAAATGTTTAAGATCCAATTTATGGTAAAATGTTTTATACGCACGTATTATCCAAATACGCCAAGTCCACATAATTACAGAAGATAGAACAAAGCTACCCCTAAATACATTTTTTCCTTTTTGTATCCTTATTCTGTCAAAACATATACACATTTTGTGTATGTGTATTGTTTTGAATAAAAAATACAATAATTTGAAATTATTTCAAATTTGGTTGCAAAATAAATGCAAATTTTAATCGAAATTAGTAACAAGTTGTACAATTTTGTGATAAAACTGTATTGTACTACTATTTTCCATTCCATTCTTGCATTGGTGTTTTTCCCCAATAAAAGAATTTTGTTAAAAAAATAAAAATAAAGACAATGTTGCATATTTGAAAGTCTATTTGACACTATAAGACTCCAGCACAGAGTTGCATTTTTCTAGTTTCTTTAAAATTGAACAAACTTTCTTATTGAACCATGTTAATAACGCTGTAAGATGTGATCATTTTTAAAATACATACAATTGTTATATTATCCATTTTCAAACATACACAATGTTTTGTTTATTACTATTCATATCTATTTTCAACATACAAAAAAAAAGAAAATATACAATTGTCAATGTTGAAAATATTCAACTTTGAAATTTTTGTACTCCCGACGTTTTTGTGTAATATTCATATAAAAAAATTTGTGGTGAAATACGTCGACCGAGTACGACGAATTTTTTGGTAACGCTATAAATAGTTAACCGCTAAAATAGCAAAATTGATAAGTAATCTGTTCCAAACTTGATTTCTTATTTCTTTCAACTGGCAATACTGTATCAATTCTCTCAACTTCACCTCTCGTTCTTTCATATTTTTATTTTGACATTTAATGTTGTGCCTTTTTGGGTAATGAACAGTTGCTTAACATGGCACTTTTTCTTGTAAATACGTACGTAAACAACTGTCACCCAACAAACACAAGGGCACACACACACTCAGACAAATCAAAGTGACATAAAATTTTTGACGTAATGGTTGGAAGCAAATAAAAATCCACAGTGAAAACAAAAAATCGCCCTGCCGAGTAAATAAATTGTGTTAAATTTTGTTTACAAACGAAATAACGACGGCCAGCAGTGAATGCAATGCAAGAAAAGTGCAATATTTAATTGTGCATACCAATTTGATACGACCGGAAAATTTTCCGTTTTTCTTCCTGTGGAAAGGGGTTAAAACAAAAAAGGTTAAAGAGGAAAATTGCAAAAAAAAAAGTGTCAGTGGTTTTCTGCTTGCTGCACAGAAAAAAAGAGAATTTCGTAAACACTCCCTCGCTTTTTAAGAGTGTTTTTAACGCACGCTCTTTGTGAGATACGGTTTTTATTATTGTTTTTGTGGGGCCATCACTCTGGCGTTTGTCTGGCACAGCTCCCCAATTTAGTCGAGAGTAAACCTTTGCGACGAGAGCAACGTTGTTTCCCACGTAGCGTTATCCCCAAGCAAACGGGTGTAGCAATGTGAAAAATTCCAAAATTACACAGTGAAAAAGGAAAAACCCATTTCTACAAGAAAATCAAACGAAAAATTCAGTGAATTGCTTAGATTCAGAAGCCAATAATTGCATATTATAAAAATAAATTCTTGTGATCTTTTTGAAATTTTTTGAAAAAAAAAAAAAAATAAAAATAAAAAAATACACACCCACCGTTTGTTAAATTGGAGACAACCGACCAAAAGTCAAATCAAATAGCCTACGCGCGTGAATAAGCAAAAGTGTGCTATTAAAAACCTTACCCCCGGAACGAAAACTCAAGTCTCTTTCTATTACGGCCGCCTGACGAAACAAAAGTCTTTTTTTGCTTTAATACGTTTACGGTAGGCTTTGCGCAGAAAAATCGATATTTTTACATTGATTAAAAATCCCCCCTTCAAACGACAAGCAACAATAGAAGCAGCAGGCTTTTCAAGGCGTGTGAATCAAGTGATTGTCCATGAAAATTGAAATTTATATCCTCCCCCTATTTATTGAAGGAAATGAAAATCAATTAATGAGTTTTGTGCAACAAAATAAGAAAAGTAGCCCATAACTGAATGTGTGTGAGTGTTGAACGAAAAGAAGAAAAAAATATTTGTAATCAAGTGTTGAACACGAACAACGGCCAGAAGAAGAAGAAAAACCAGTGGCATTGTGTGGATACCAAAGAACCAACAACAACATCATCACCATACCAAGCTAAAACCTTTAAACAATTGATATAAACGGGATTTCCAAAAACGCCCTGCTGCCTAATATTCCATCCTTGACTGTTTTATCTTCATCAAGGTTACGAAGGAATAACATTCCATAAGAAATCAAAAAAACAAAATAATATAGAAAGTTTATTGTTTCTCCAAATAGGAAATAAAATAAAACTATCAACTTAGTATTTGGTGCGTAAACGTCAAAGGAAATTCATAATTAAAAAAACCAAAAGCAATACACACAAAATACCTTAAATCAGTCTCTTTCCATACAGTGAAATAAAGAGAAGAGAACAAAATTCCCTTACACAGTGAGAGAGTTAACAAAACCAAAGAGCACAAGTGTTGTCAGTAAATAAAAAAAGTAGGAATTGCTTCGTGTTGCAAAATTATCAATTGTTTCCCACAAAATTTTATTAAAAAATAAAACCATTTTTAAGAAAGTGTCGAATTTTATAATATAAACGCATTACAACAAACATATTTTTGTTACAAAATTTCATTCACCAAAAAGTGAGTCACGTTTCGAGCCATATCAAATCAACGAGATAGCAGCAAACCAAAAAAGAAGAAGAAGAAGCAAGAATACATTCTCTCTCTCTATACGTGTTTGTGTGCCCGGCTACCATCCCCCAAACCCCGACCACAACGTTTGATATCAGTCATCAGTACACGCTACTCCACAAGCAAAAAAATATACACACCACCAACAACAACCATACTAAACAAGGGGGAGACCAACATATTTTTGATGCTCTCCAATCTGAAACAAAAAAAAAAAATGCCAGTGTATAATCATTAAGTGGATTTTATGTTAGAGTGGCATTGAAAAATCTTATTGGAAAAAGAATTGAAATAAAAAAGAACAAAGCGAAAAAAACACGACAATTAATAAATGCGACAAAAAATTAACCAAAAGATCAACGACAGAAAAGAAATCACGAAATCAAACACTAATATTCAACAAATGCCAGTTAATAAAACAAGTATTGGACAGCATAGAAGTATTGAAATTTAAATACCTATACTAGTTAGGAGAGAACCTTGGAAAATTTTCAACGCAAATCAGCTAGAGGCTATTAAACCTTAAAAGAAGCAACAACAAAAAACAAGCCGATCAACACTACCAGTAGTTTTACTTAACTAAATTTTAATACCGCCGCCGCAACCACAAGAAGTAAAACCAGCATCATGACAAAAGACAGATTAGCCGCTTTACATGCCGCCCAATCGGACGATGAGGAAACCGAGGAGGTGGCCGTCAATGTTGACGCCACCCATGACTCCTATATGGATGACTTCTTTGCTCAAGTTGAGGAGATACGTAATATGATAGAAAAAGTCCAAGAAAATGTCGAAGAGGTAAAGAAAAAACACTCGGCCATCCTCTCGGCTCCCCAGTCCGATGAAAAAACCAAGCAGGAGCTTGAAGATCTCATGGCGGACATCAAGAAGAATGCCAACCGTGTGCGAGGCAAACTAAAAGGCATCGAACAAAACATCGAACAGGAAGAACAACAGAATAAATCCTCTGCTGATTTGCGTATTCGCAAAACGCAGCATTCGACATTGTCGCGAAAATTCGTCGAAGTAATGACCGAATACAATCGCACACAGACCGATTATCGTGAACGTTGCAAGGGTAGAATACAGCGTCAATTGGAAATCACTGGCCGTGCCACAACCAACGATGAACTCGAAGACATGTTGGAACAGGGCAATCCGGCCGTTTTCACGCAGGGCATTATCATGGAAACGCAACAGGCCAAACAGACATTGGCCGATATTGAAGCTCGTCACGCCGATATCATGAAACTGGAGACATCAATTAAGGAGTTGCACGACATGTTCATGGACATGGCTATGTTGGTGGAGTCGCAGGGCGAAATGATTGATCGCATTGAATACCATGTGGAGCACGCTATGGACTACGTGCAGACAGCAACTCAGGATACAAAGAAAGCTTTGAAATACCAGAGTAAAGCTCGCCGGAAGAAGATTATGATTCTGCTTTGCTTGACTGTGTTGGGTATCATAGTTGCTGCATATGTTAGCAGTTATTTCATGTAAATGCCATAAATTCTATATAATTCTATTTAAAGCGTATTATAATTTCAATTTTTATTAAATTTATTATTAATTATATATAATATACATTAAAACAAAATTAATTAGACAAAACAAAGAAATCAATGAAAACTTGCAATCCCCAAAATAGCAACAAAAAATATAAATGTAGCAGCAGCAGGAGAGGAAGTAATTGTTTAAACAACGTTTTGAAATATTGCAAGAGAAGAGAATATTATTCTTAATATAAACTACCTTACCTACCTACCTTATCCCTTCTACTACTACAACAACAACTACTCCTACCATACATATTATAAATATTTATCTCTGACAAAGCAAAAACAAAACAAAATTTACTACCTACCTACCTATATATAAAACCCCAAAAATATAATAATTATATATCTCATATATTTATTAAAAAATATTTAAAAAGATCAACAACAACAACAAGCAGAAGAAGGAAAGAAAAGAAAAGCAAAACAAAACCGTAGTAACAATTTCTCTAAACACAAAAAAAAAACATTAACTACTTTACATAATAATGTACGGAGTGAAAAAAAGAAAAAATATCCAAAAGATATATAAAAATATGGGAAGGATAGAAACATAAGATTAATAATAATGATGAAGAAGAGAAATAACAAATTGTTGCTAGATTATTAATTACCAAAACCAAAGCAAAACAATTGTATGACAACAAACCACAACAATGAAACGAAATATAACAAAATCAGAAAAATACCAAACAGAACAGTTTTCAAATTTTCATTATCAGGCCTTAAGCCTTAAATAAGCAATTATTGAAATTAACAACAAAGAAAAAAACAATTACTTTTAATTAAACAAAGAAAAAAAAAAAACAAATTAAAAACAAACACTAAACAAATACCAACCTGCCACAAAAAGGCCTTAAAATCATTATTCTTCTTCTAAGTCGAAATTTTTCCCAATGGCTGCTTTTTAATTCTATTCATTTTTTTCCAGAAACAGAACTCTTCCAACTCCCACAGCAGCAGCTAATCAAAACATTTTAAGGCCTTTGTTTTATGTTCTCTTCTTCATTAGTTAGTTTCTTCTTCTATTTTTATGATAGAATTTTTGTTACTTAAAAAGAAAAAAAGAACAGTGTACTACTATAACAGAATTTCCTGAGACCAATTATGGTTCTAAGTAGGCCACCATGAGAAATATTAATTTGTTGATTTTATTCTGATGTTTTGAATATTTAGACAGCAAACTAATTTTAGTTTTTTTTGCCATACAAAATCAAACTCTCTTTCCTACCTGTTCCCCTTTATTCAAAACCACAAAATAATCTTCTTGTAATTAAAACTAGTTTCAATTTATAGTTATATACAAAAATATACATATGTGTCTAAAGTAAATTTCCCATATATTTCCTCTATCTCTTGTTATTCTATACTTTTCACTTGGAAAAGACAAAATTTATTAAAATAATAATTAATTAATTTTTTAATTTTACAATTAAGAAGCTATTATGTATTTTTCACCTATTTATTGTTATAAACATAAAAAGTAGAATCTCTATAAGACACAAAATATTGGAATTTAATGTTTTTGTTGTAGTTCATTGATATATAAATTCTTATTTGTTGTTAGTTCTTTTCAGTTGACATTTGTCTTGTTCAATTTTGTAAGACCCGAGAGAGGGCGTTATTTTCTGAAATTATTTGGAATCTTTTATACACACATGAGTATAATTAAAAATATTGAATAGATCACCCAACTTCTCAATTAAATTACAATATTTTCCGTTTTACTAATTGTTATTGAAATACCTATGTGAACAACGGAGTTGAATCATGTTCAATATCTAATAATAATTTCAATTCAATTTCTAAGATAATGTGAGGACCTGAATTCATGTCAAGTTTTATTTCCCTACGTGTCCATTGGGCACACATCACACCGCCAAATGAATCTATTTATAAGTCAAATCTTTAAAACAGCATGAAATTCTAATATTTGCTGAATAGATGTTGATGTTTGTTTTTAATTGACATTCTATATTTCGATGTGTACCACTACTTGTTATAACAATTACAACTAATATCAATACACTTATAAATTCATTTGGCAATTTTTGTTTAAATATGCCATTGACTGACTTTGTTGTGATGTGTTGATTCTTTTTCAGAGAATGACGTACCTCTCACCGGTCTTTGATATTTATTTTTGTATTGTTTCTTTTTTGTTTAAATATTTGTTTGTATGAGATATACTCATTCATATTCAACAGTTTCAAGCCAAGTAAAAGCAACGAAGAATGAATGACAGCCAAAATTATTAGCATACAGTCATGTTTCTATATATTTAGTGTTAAAATACAATATAGGCATAAATAAGTGGATATAGTCTGCTCGATTTGACATTTTCAAAACCTCTTTAAGAATTTTGCAAATATACATGAATAGTATAAGTCGATTTCCAATGAAGGGCTATTGAGAGTAGCATTATTTACAAATGAATATACCATGTATTCGGAGTAGTGTGATTTTAGAATAACTCTCATCTTAATAATTACTAATTGATTTGTAACAACTCCCATTTGTACATGAGAACAAAGTAGAAAAGTTTAATTTGTTGGATTCGATAAACAATATTCCCGAAAATATGCCAATAAAATTCAGCGCGCATTGTTGCATTTCTAATCCGATTAGATTGCTACAAATCGTAAATATTAAAACGTATATCCGAAAAAAGCAATATCTTTCTTGATCTTAATTGCCACTTAACGAGATCGATGCTGTAAATGCATCGGGTGACTGGACCACTCTAAGTGGCTTTCCATTACCTTTTGGCATACTCACAACGATTTTTTGAAATCAGAATTGTTCTCTTATTTTGGCGTAAAACAAGTTGTCAAATTCGTTGTTGCTTTTTATTCCGACTTGAAATGAAGTTTTTTCTGTAGATATGATAAAAATAATTTACACTCATTTTTCAATGTGATTTTCCTTTGTATGTATATCTCGTACCTGTAATTTTTAGATTTTCTGTAAACTAAGTTAATAACAAGAAAAACATGTAAAAATGCATTTACTTTTTTGTATCATAGAAAGGTTATTTTTTGTTAGTTTTTCTTTTCTATTGTAACCTGTTTAGTTATTTAAAATAAATAATATTTTTTTATCTGTTACATATACATAAACATAGAAGACATATGAGGTCATTTCCTAGGACATACTTAACCAAACGGCTACAAAAAATAAATCACAAAACAAACAATTATTAACTATAATGTATATTAATAATAATAGCAACATATAACAATGCAAACAATTATTAGCAAAGCAAAAAAAAATCACAAATACTTAGAGACAACAAGAAACACCTAAAAAATAAAAAAAAAACACAATCACCCAAAACATGTAGAGAATTTGTTTTTTTTGTTTTATATTTTTTTGAATTCTTTTTCTATTGCTTATATGTATAGAATTTGTGTCACTTTTTTTCTATGAATCTCTGGTTTTGCTCTTCAATCCATTTATTGAATTTATATACTGTTTTGTTTGTTAATCACTTTATCTTACCTCCTCTTTTTCTCTGGTACAATTTTAAGAGAAAATTTTGTTTTGTTTTGCCTTGTGTTATCTTTGTACAATAATTTATTTTATTTTTTTTTTATATTGTATTTTTTTATTATTATTTATTGTTTTTATATATTTGTATATCAAGTTAGTTTATAAGTTTATATTTAACAAACCAACAAAAAATAAAAACAACAAGAAAGCTGCATATGTGTGATTAGATTGTGTGTTAAATTGTAGTTATCACCAATTTGGTTTTTTTCTCTATAAATATTATAAAACAAATTATTACGTATACAGAGTGTTTCAATGTGAATTGATGAAAGTGACAAAGTGCGGTAAAAAATAAAAAAAAAACAAATCAGTTGTGAGAAAAAATCACTAATTTATCCAATTTTTGATAAAAAATACTTCTTAGCTTAGAACATAGATGGTCTGTCAGAAATGCTGACTTATAAAACATACGTATGATAAACCTTGGCAAATAATAAGAGTTTTTGACAGAAACGTGGTGGTTGAATACAAAGGAAAATAAAAAAATGGGACATTTCATTGCTGCGTTAATTCAATAGATGGCGTTGGTAGTAGAAAAAATATGATAATATTTTGAAATATGACAAATTATGACACCAAATCATAACATACTATGTTACATGTTTAATAGGATTTTCGCTGATTTTTATATACATATTTGGGTCCATATCTATCATATCTTATGCTTTTCTGCACAGCTTAACGTAATTTTTTCGCGATGTCGGAATAACATATTTTTGTAAATTTTCTAATGCATTTTTTCAATATCGTCTTCAATCTATTGCCCGATCTTGTTCAATCTTTACAGTTTTATATCTTTGGAACAAAACGCCAGCCTCAGGTTTTAAGCTCTCTGAAGTAACTTTGCCATATTTGGAAGACTTACACAAGGAAACTGTCCTGTTTAAAATCAGCGAGGTTTCAATAATACGTCCTAAGCGTTTATCAAATAACTTGTGATGTATTACGTGGGATATTACAGTATTTTAAAAATTTATGACGTTTTATACTTTTTCTACGTTTTGTACACGTTTACAACTTTTCGGCAGTCAAAAACCTAAAAAACTGTCAAACAGACCATCCCTGACTTAGAGTGTCTGGGAATTATATTTTTTTTAGCACTTGCGCGGTTCAGAGATGTACTTAGAATTGGCTTCGGATATCTTTACCATTATTTTTAGTTGTCCTAAAAAAACTTTTGACAAACTCTGAACTCAATTCGATGTTTAGGCAAGAGGGATTAACGACCATTCCTGATTATTATACTTTCTAAAGATTTGACCCATAACTTTGTAAATGCTTAATTCCTTGTGTTTATGCTTTTTTAGGAAGAATAATAGCGATAGTGTATTGGTGAAGAACTTTGCTGTGAACTGTTCCAAACCTGAGTATAGAGCATCAGCCACTAAAGTAATTTGTAAAGTTGTAGTACAAGATTGGAACACATGCAAAATTTGTCCCTATTTCTTTCTCATGTTCACATTACCAGTAGTTGTTTTCGGGCTGATAGGCTATTTTGAAATTACTGAACATTAGTCTAAAATTGTATCCCCTATGACTAACAACTTGCAGCAATTTTGAATAAAGAGAGAATTTTTTTAAAACGTTGTTCAGATCGAACTTCATGGACATATTGTACTTGTAGATATCGGCCATTTAAGAATTTTTCCTCTCTGAATATAGCTAATGTTATCAAAATAAAGCAGAGAGGGCAACAGTTTCTCAAATGCAAAATATCATTAGAGTTTTAATATTCCAAATATTTCCCCGCTTCAAGCAAACAACTGATATATGAATTCATTTTGCAACACCCTGTATATATAGCAGTGCGATAAAACCAAAATAAAAATCTCAAGTAACAAAATGATGCTAAAATGCTTCCTTTTGATAAGCATATTCTAATATTCTTGAAAAAGAAAAATATCCAATTACAAAAAACAACAACAACAAAAAAACTTAATATTATATAAATTTCATTAACGAAAATAAAAACAAAAACACAGCAACAAAAAGCAAATAAACAAATATTGTAAACTAGTTTTTAGTAGTAGTTAATTTAAAATTCATAGAATTTTTAATTGTTTTCTTTTTCCCCCCCCGAAAAAAAATTGAAACAAACAAAAAAAAACATTGTTTAAAAAATTATACTCAAAAACAAAATCACTAAACAAAAAAAAAAACATTTTTCCAAAAAAAAAAAAAAAAAAAAAAATATTTAAAAAATAAAACAAAAAATTATATATTAAAATAATGAAAATTAATTATATACAACAACAAGCAAAAAATGCATAATTCTCGATATTTCAATAAAGTTTTAAAACGGACGTTTTTTATTGTTAAAATAAAACGAAAAGTAATAAAGTATTCCTCCATCCATTGGTTTTATTTCATTCATTTTGGATTCACGATCACGAAAGAAACTCACAGCCAATCAGTGAAAGAAAAGTTCAGATCCAGGTAATCAAAAAAAAAAAAAAAAAAAAAAAAATCCATTTCAAAACATTTGTTTTAGATTCTTGCTTTGTATTTTTTTCGACACATTACAGTCTTGTTAGATGTCATCGATGTCGATGTTGTTGTTTTTTCTCTTCTTAGCTCCTCTGAAGTGTAGTTCCATGTTTGTTGTCAACCGACCAAGTCGTGACCAATCCCAGTTTCTTCTCGTATATAAGTTTAGTTAACATGTATTATTTTTGTTGTATTTTTTAAATAACCGATTTTTTTGTTGTGTGTATGTGTATGTAATATACTAATTGGACATCGATTAACACTGATATGTGTGTTTTTTTCTTTTCATTTTTTTTTTTGTTTCACAAAACATGAGCTCGACTGACCTTATTTTGAAACACAACAAAGAAAAAATCAGCAACATGATTTCTCGATTGCATGTCGATTCTTTCAACTCATCATTCGCTTACATTTTACAACACAATAACAAGTAGGAATTTTTTTACAACCAGAGGACGTTTGACATAAAACTAGTGTCACATATACATGCACGATTTGTGTAGTGAAAATTACAACATTTTTAGAAATTATTCAAAATTATTAAAGGGCCTGACAACAGTCTCTTGGAAGATTCCGGCCATGTCCATGTGTTGCCGTGTTGTCAAATTCCGAAAGTTTTTAGACTTGCAGTAGTACATGACATATGTATTAGTAAAATATTCAGATCTTTGTGTGCTGCATTTTTCTCAGTCTGAGTATATTGGGTTCCATTTATTTTTAAGACTCCGACTGCTAAAAAAATATTTTGCAATATGTGTAAAATGCACAGTCAAACGCCATAATTTTTACATTTTTTTTATTTTATTGAATTAAAACAAAAAATGTCGGAAATAGCATCACATTTTAGAATACGTTTAGATTTATTCGAATTGTTAACCTTTGGCAAGAATTATGGCCTTCAAACGGTCAATGAAACCGTCACACGCTACCCGAATGTTGCTCTGCGGTATTTTGGTCCATTACCGGCGAAGCGCTTGCTTGAGGTGATCGACACTTTGGTATTTTTTAGTGCCAACCTTGCTTTCCAAAATACTCCAGATATAATAGTCCAACGGATTGGTATTCAGGGATTTTGGTGGTCATTGTGCACTGGAAATGAAGCGAGGAGCCTCATTTTGTAACCATTCTTGGGTGGCGCGTACTTAGAGTGATGGTGCTGAATCCTGTTGGAATGTCCAAGGTCTGCGGACATAATGTTTGCGTGGCCATGGCCTTAATATACCCTCCAGAATATTTTCGCGATAATATTCAGCATATTTTCTGATGCCACGGTATATTAATACGAGCGAAGAATATCACGGTAACGACCGATGGTACGAGACACAAAAGATTTATTCACATTTAAATGCTGGAGTGCTCTAACGATAACCACTTGTGATTTTCCAGCCGAATATAAAGAAATCACACTATCACGCTTGAATTCCATCACGAATAACTTTTTTTCTGAAAAATTCTCATGAAAATGTTTTTGTACGCTTGTAAACAATATAATGAGCTGTCACTGGAATAATTTTAACTGCTGTCGGACTAGTGGCTAAGAAATGACAGCTGTCTGAAGTTGTTTGCAGTTTTTTTTATTTCACCCTATACCACTGATACTTCGTAAGCTCATTATTTTAGGTTACGTTTCCATGAGAGTTTGATATCTTAGATGCTTCTATGTACTTGGTATAATCTGATTAAAATAAGACTTTATCTTTTGGTCCCTTGAACGATATCATATCGGTTTCCCAGCATTTATTCCAATGTCTTAACAATGAATTCCTTGATGACAAAAATGTATACCCATAGTCTAAACAACAAGATTTATGATCCTGCTACTCTGCAGCAGGGGAATGTTAAAAGATTGTGGCTCTTAGATTATTGACATTGGACAAGGTCTTAACCAGAAAATAAGTTCCTTCCATATATAATTAAATTTATTCATTGTATTTTTTCGGTATCAAAACTACATCTGGCTCAAATGCAAATCTATATTCATTTTTAGATATTCACTAATGACCTATTACAGAAACTTATTTCATCACTCGTTTAAACACTAATCTTCCATTATTTGACTAACTCAATGACTGCCAAGACTTTATTAAAAATCATCCATTCAGATTTTTTTCAAACTGAGAAGATAAATCAATTACTACGTAAAAATCATCGATTGTAAATCAAAGCTAACATGATTTGATTTAAAAAAAAATTAACATGATTTTGTTTTGAAATTTATTTTACTTCTTAATTTATTTTTTCTCGTTACTCATTTAACGCCATCACATACATTTAATTAAAATATTTATAAATACCATAACTACTACTAATACTTTTACAAAAAAAAAAAAAAATAATAATAAATAAATAAAATAAATAACCATTGTTACTAACATTAGTTGTAAATTTAACAAAAAGAAAATGTTTAATGTTGTGAAATAATTAAAAAAAAAAACAATATTAAAAAAAATAAAATAACAAAACAAATTACTAACTACAAATTAACACACAATAATATAGTTTCAATGATTTTTATGATTTAAATAATTCTATTAAAACAAATCTAATTTTACTTATATACATTTGTAAATTATACACTTTATGTAAATATGTATTATATCCTTTTATTTATTTTTGATATTAAGTTGTTATATCGCTCTGTCTATCTCTCTCTCTCCACTTTGTAAATAATATTTTCGAATCCGTGTAAGAAGTAATTTTAAAAACTGAAATTGTGTTTTTAACTGCATTTTACAGAATATTTTCATTCGGCTTGGGAGAATGCAGCAAAAATCCAATACCAACAAAGTCTATTTCAATGACCAATACAGCCCCTCTTTTCTATAAATATCCAGCCCTAGCTTTCCTATAAATATCCATTTCTATTTAAAATATAAGGAAATTATCTGCAGTTTTCTTGTAAAAAAATTAAACAAAGACCTATTTTTTTGACATTGACCCGCCGTCGAATTTCTAATCTGGAGATGGTTGGTTTGAGGATGCGCAGCTACACTTCAAAGACCTTTGGTCCATTGTGTTCATCCTAGGAAGAATAAAATTGATGATTATAGGAGACAGAATTGTTTATGATAGAGAAAGAGAAGGAAGGATATAAAGCGAGATTTATCGTTAGTAGGTTGGTCTGCTTAGCTTTACACAAATTTGTAGACGATAATGGGATCTATGTTTCAGAAGAACATTAGAATTTCTATCTCCCACCTGTGCTTAGTAGGTGTTAAATTGCCTCAACCTCTTCTTTATATTCACATAGACTACAGTAGTTAAGTACGCTGTTATCCCATGTTAAAGTCAGATATCTGATACTGCAGCGGCCAGTCACTACGCCCACTGCGATTTTTAGAGCAGACCAACCCATTGGACCCATTACTATGCCATGGTTGGTAAGCACTTCAATGTCTTGGAGAATTATCAATTACCATTCCGCTTACCAGGTAATACAAAAGGTCACTTAAATACAAAACATTTGTGGCAGTAAGTTTCTATTTGTTGGATTCAAAGCAAAACTGATTATTTGCATAAAATGACTCATTACCATGTAATGGTGCTATAGCATTTTAATATTTTAGATAATTAACAATGCAAGAGGTAACTTATAAATATTACCTTGTAATGAATTTGTGGCAGAAAATTTTCTTTTTGTTTTATTTCACAAATATCTGGTAAATTCGACAGAAAACTTAGATTTCAAAAACTGTTTTAATATTTTTGAGAATTACTAATTACCATTCATCTTACCGGTAATGCGAAAGAGAACTTATATGTTTTATCAAGTATTGATTTTGTGACAGCAATTTTCCTTTTTTCTAGATTGAAAAATTTGCAATTTGGATACAAGCCTATATAAATCACTGTTAATGAGTTTGTGGTAGCAATTTTCTTCCTGGATTTTACAAAAATTTTGTAATTTGGACAAAAAAGTACATTTAAATGACTGTTATTCGTAGGTTAGGTTAAAGGATGCGTGGTTGTGTAAACACTCCACTCGGTGACCTATTGGTCCATTGTGTTCATCCGAATTTAGAGAAGATGGAAGAATAGAGTAATAAGATGGAAGGAAACGAATAGTGAAGAAGCGTGAACTTGAAGATAGGAATGGAGAAGTTAGTAGGTTTGTATCTACGGTGTAATCAGTGTGTCGTCCTTAGCCATTTTTGTCTTCTGGCTAACTTAAGAATAACCGCTGGCTCGGTATCGGAGAGGAAGGACAAGTCGGGCAGAATCTGCTTACCCAGTAGCGTATGTCTCACTCCGATAAGAGTTGGGCAGTGGCAGAGTAAGTGCTCCACCGTCTCAGTTTCCTCCTCGTCCTCCACCAGGAACCCCCACCCCCAACTTGGAACTCTTGGCCTTCATGTTGCAATGTCCTGTAATTCAGCCCACCACAAGCTTCAAATCCAACTTCGTCATGGATATGTTATTCATAACTTTGTAATGATTCTAAAGCCTTTTAGTATTTTTGAGAATTGACAATGTTAACTTAGTAATTTTGACAAAAAAAGTCAACATTAATCATTACCATGCAATGAGCCTTTTAAAGAAGTACTCATAACTCTTTATCTTACCGGTAATGTAAACATTTCACATAAATATCTTACCTTGTAGTGATATTTTATTTTTTAATAAATTAGTTCAATGGCTGCAATATTTCAATATTTTTGTAAAACCCACATTTAACTACAATTTTAAAATTTTTAGAACCTGGTAGATGTTTTCGGTAATTTTAAAGAGAGATTTTTTAGTTTTCAAGATAAAATATTGACTTCTCTTTACATAGTTATGAAGAATTCAATATAACCCTGTAACATCAAAAACTGCCGCCGATTAGGTATTGTAACAGCCCAGGAAAATACATGCAACATAGAATTGACTCTCGTCGATCCAATTTTGGCTCAAATCCATTTGCCAATTGTATTAACGTTTGTCTGTCTGCTTTTCTCAAAGCAGTAATTTCCAGTATCGACTGGATGTAATGTAATCTCATTTAATTTCATTTATTTTCTTTCTATTCTCGTTTTGTTTTTGTTTTATATGTATTTTGACCCTAATGACTTTTTCTGCTTAGAGACATAATGGCAATTCTGTTTTCTATGTTGTCGGGTAGGTGGCAACATATAAAGACCGATACAATGTATGAGAGAGTGAGAGAGAGCGATAACAGCGTTTATTTTTTATTGATTATTTTTAAATCTGTAATTGGCTTTATAACAATTGCTTGTTAATAACCAACATCCTCAACTTTCCACCCAAGTTGCAGTTATTAATCTATTATTTTTCCTTTTTTTCCACATTCTTTTTTCTTTCTTTTCTTTATTTTTTCATTGCATTTATGATTTTTTGCTTTTTCATTTTGTGTTCATATATTTATGTTGTTGTTGTTCAACATCATTTTCCATCTCCACCTTTGACCGTTTTGTTTTCCTATTGCTACGAATACAATTAAATACATAAACTATTCTTGCATGCTGTTGTTGACATTTCAATTTTCTTGCTATTCCACCACCCCCTTTTTTCTTCTCCATATTGGCTAACAATAATTTATTTACCAACACAAAAACATAAAATTATGTTTGCTGCAATTAATTAATGCATTAATTGAAAAAATGTTGTGGTAACCCCACCAACAAAAACTTTTGTACAATTATGGAAAATCTTGTTTCCATATTATAGCATGTTATCCAAATAAAATAGTACAATTATCATTAATAGTTATAGGCGATGTCCAACACATTCCTCCTCCTCCTTGAGCCTTGAAATATTTATACATATTTATTCCAGCTAATGTCTGTTTTTGTCGAGAGAAAAAAAAAGAATAATAAACCAAAGAATTGTTTTTAATTTAAAACGAATTTTGTTTTTTTTTTATTTTATTTTTTGCAAGACATTTTCAGTATTTTATCTATTAATTTCAATGATTGGGATTTTTTTATTTCTCTGTTTAACACTTGGCAAGTTTTATTATCAATATAACATGTTGTAGCATATATGTACCTTTCACAATCCGGTTTAATATCAAGATTGCACTGTGAGTGCAACAACACCGCAGTGGGAATGCAACGTATGTTTGTTTGTCCTTTTCCCCAAGCAAAGCAACAACAGCAACATGCAACTTCATTTGAAAAAGAAGCCAACGTAAGCAACACAACCAACTCAAACTTAAACGTCAAACGCCTGGGAATGCGCAACACCTTTGTTGGACCAAATGCAATGTTTGGGTTTCCGACAAGTTTTCTGTTTTTTTTTTTTTTTTTCTTATTTCCTTTTCTTAGCACTTTTCTTTCCCACCACCGAACACACACACAAGTTCCTCCTAATACGCCCTCTGTTGCACGGTCATAATAAATGGCTTTAACACCATCTACACCGAAAGCGTGACAAAAAAAAACCAAACCACACCACAGCA
Source organism: Musca domestica (assembly GCF_030504385.1). Lineage (NCBI taxonomy): Eukaryota > Metazoa > Arthropoda > Insecta > Diptera > Muscidae > Musca > Musca domestica. The sequence goes on along the minus strand of NW_026712328.1, from coordinate 19,140,424 downwards.
ACAACAACAACAACAGTTGACACCTACTTTTTTCGTACAACTCTCTGTCTGTGATTCGCATACACACATCCACACATTTGTTTGTCTTGTAAATTGTCCTTTGTCAAGGATAACAACACACGAACTCACAACACCCAACACCTACCCATATATTACTACTACTAACCACATTAACAACAGACTCTCAGCAGCGTGCACACTGTACAAAATGAATGCAAGACAGATGACAAGCACAGGTTGCTATTCCATGAACTACAACAACAACACCACATATCCATACCACTACTACTACTACTACTCCTACTTCTACTTTATGTTATAACAATAAATGGGGGAAAAGCTTTAACTGCAATGCGATTCAAACGCGGGTGTTGCTAACTAAAAAAAAACGAGGAGCAACTCTTCATAACCACCACCAACATGGCTTAGCCAAATGGCCAGCAAAAAAACCGCAAGAAATGAACAAATGTCACCAGTAAAATGTCTATGTCCAATGTTTTCTACGCATTCTCATCAAATCCTTACTACTAATACAAAATTTCGCCAGGAATCAGGTCCGAACTAACAACTACCACCAACTACCATATCTAACGTAACATCCTTTCTACAACATTTGCTTACTCCTACTTGACTAATCCATCAAGCCAAGACTAATTTAGACTGCAAAATAAGAATATGGGAATAGAGGCCATGGATATAGATTTGCATCAAGAGGTAAGTAGATTATATTCTATAGCCCACAAAAATTCGTAAAATATTTCTTTTGATGAAGCCGTTTTAAATTGTGTGAATCTTTTTGTACAACAAACCAACTTTAGAGCGTAATTTGCTTCTATTTATATTAAAAAAAACATATACTTTTTAAACAAATTTCCCTCATCGGGAAATATTTAACTGTAAATTAATAATTACACCAAATTAATGTTTAATTTATGTATGAAATATTTGGGGTATTTGGGAAATATAAATATAAATTTAATAAAAATAGATAAAATTAAAGCAATCAACTGATTAAATTGTCACAAAAACCCGAGGAGACGCTTGAGTAAGTCCTGACCATAAAATGGAAGAAATGCTCGATGAACTTTCTTAACAGAGCACGCATTTTGATAATAAAATTCAATGATTTGCAAGTGCTTTTCGTTCCATGCTTTTCAATTCATGGCTAAATTTTAGACCAAACTGAAGATATTTTACACGGAGAAAAGAGTTGCCAAAAAGATAATATATATCGCTATATCTTCTACATTCTTCTGTAGTATACCGCCTACATAGAATGATTTAAGGCACATTTTTATACCCACAGCCATATGGCTACAGAGGCTACATAGGCCAAAAATGCCTCATTCAAATAACGGTTTTAGACTCTAGGTCTCTTTAGACCAAATCCGCTTCAGGATATTTGGAGTCGATCTAGCGATGTCCGTTCGTCTGTCTGGCTGGTGCGCACTATACCTTTAGAACGGAGTATCTGATTTGATGCCAAACTTAGATCGAGTTCAGAGATGGGCAATATCGGTCCACTCCTTCTGGTACCTCCCCCACAAAATTTCATCATTTTCAAAGAAAATAATTTACTGCACAGAAAGAGAAAGAATAATCCGAATTTGCTCCAACTTGGGATATCCTAATATTTGCATTAGTGTTAGGTCAGGTACGAAAATGGGCAATATCTGTCTTCTCCATCAAGTACCTCCCCCACAAACTGTCAAAATTTATAACTCTTATAAAATGTGATGTAAGAGTCCAATCGTCTTCATATTACACACATCAAAATATTTTTATTACTCCAAGGTCTTTTGTGAAGATGGAATTTATTGGTCCACTTCTTCTGGTACCTCCCCCGCAAAGTTTTGAAAAAGCAAAACGATTATAAAATCCGAAATTAGCATCCGGTTCTCTTCAAATTACACATATCGCAATATTTTTATAAATCCACTATCTGGTCTGAAGATGGGATATATCGGTCCACCCCCTATTATACCTCCTCCATAAAGGGTCAACATTTTGAGTACCCATGAGGCTCATAAAACACGAAATTAACAACCGATTCCATTCAAACTTTCAATATTTTCATCAACACAAGATCTGTTATAACAATGGTAGATATTGGACCATTTCTTCTGGTACCTTCACACATCCAAATATGTTTGCTAACGCAAGATCTGTTGTGAAGATGATATATATCTGCCACTCCCTAACCCACAAAGTGTCACAATTTCCAATAATTATAGTTGTCATAAATTTCGAAAAAAGTCGGTGATGCTTTACAATTGGCTATATCTAAATATTTCTCTTAGCCAGAAATCTGATATGAATATGTAATTTATCGGAATTTATGATTTCAAGTGTTCGAATTCCTTCAAATTTTGCACATACCAATATATTAATCTGTATTAGATGAAGTATGAAAATGGAGTACTTCGCTCCGCATATTTCCACATTTTCCAAAAATTTGCACATATCTCATATAAAGTATAAGAAGTACTCGAAATAGGCCAAATCTGCCACGTTGTAATATTTATATTAGGTCAGATACGTATTGTTAAATATTGGGCAGCTGCTTTGGAATCTCTCCCATAAAGGGTCCACACTTTGAATAAGCACAACTCAAGGCTGGGGGTATACATCTGTCGGAAAAATCGACTGATACTTTTTTACTTGTTAATAGTTTAACTTGTAGAAGAGAGAAATGTGAGAGAACTTCGTTGCCCAAAAATTACGGGAACGAAACGCTATTAAAAAAGGCAAAAATAAATCGCAATCCTTCAAAATCAACGTTTCAGTCAATGGCAGTAATGATACAATTCTGTACTTAGCCAGTTTAAAAAAAAATAATTCGTCATTTTACCCTTTCTCTTTTTCCCTGGGAACAGAACTGTATGAGTTTTGTGGACATTAATTATTTTGTGCCAAAGTGCCCTCCTACTTATTACCTTCCTTATAAAAAAGTTGTTCGTTTTCCTTCAGATAATTATAAAACTTTCGGCGTCGCCTAATTGAACGTATTTATGTGTGCCGATTCATCTTTCAACATATTATATTTTAAGTATTTCCCTTTAGAATTCTTATGATATCAGATTTATACGATACTGACTGAAATCTTTAAGACTATGCAGTTTTTAGCAGTTGTTACTACTTACAAATCAACCTACTAATTCATTATTTTTAAAAGGGCATGTCACCCGAAGAATGTAGTTATACTTTGGTCATTTAAACACGTTTTGTTTTATTTTATGAATTAATGTGGCTATCCTCTTTTTTACTGCTGGTATGAACTCGCAATTTTCTGATTTTAAGTAAAATACACTATACGCCACGGTTGCAAACATTGAGGGCTGTTTCAAATCTTACATTAAAAGCTCATCGTATTTTATAATGTTTTTTCCGGCATTGAGTTTGAACTCACAACCTTAGGTTTTGTGCTGACTTCACTTATTACTTGGTAATGAGGATTTGATACACAACTCTCTATTTTCAATCTATTGAATATACAGAAGGTATTTTGTTTACATTACCTGGTAATCGATTCGTCGTCTCATATAGCTTTCATAAAACTGTGGAGCATATTTACTTAAGGACCTATCGAATGTTTTGAAAGCATACAATTCCCATTGAAATCTTTAGAAAAAAGGGATTATCTTAGGTGTGCGTGGAGAAGTTTTTTTATATGATTTATATGTACAAAATATATAATCTATAGTGTATAAAACCTACATACACACGGTCTTTTACACATTGGAATTCTAAACCATCACAATACACCTAATATTGTCAATATTTGAAAGCAAAGTTGAAGTCATATTTGATTTCAATTTATTATTACATTTTATTTGCCCAGACAATTCATTTCACTTTTCCAGATAATTTATGTGTGAGTCATAAAATAAAACCAGTTTCTCCTCTTAGATGTACAAAAAAGTTGATTTTAATTGAATTTGCATTTAATTCGTTTAGCACAAATTCTATTGAACTTGTGTGTGCTCATTCGTACGTAATTGATGGTTAATAACTTGATCGTTGCTGCCGTTCTAATGAGAAAGAGAAACAAGAGAGGCGGTGGACACAGTCATATGCGATGACAGACCATGTTTACATCTGAACGACATTAGGTGTGTTCGCTATATTTTCCATTAAATAATACTCAGTAATATGTTCTGAGAGTATACTCTCTCTCTCACGTAGAAATATTATGAAGGTTCGATTACTTTTCCGACCTATTTCATTTGTACTGACCTATTGAGTAAACGAACATCCGTAAAATTCGTACAAATTATCGAGTAAACAAAAACTCCTTTTGCAAAAATTTATCGATCGCCATTCGATAAAAAACCTGCTAGAAAACAGCTTCTCAAAAAAAAAAAAAAAACAGCAATAATTTGCAAACTCTCTCTGACTCAACTGACAAATTCGCTCTCTTGACTCTTTTTCCCTTACTGAGCTTTAAGGTTATGAAACAGCATTTGGCAATCATCTGTAAAAACATATTACAAATTATTGGATAAACGTACACACCTATTGTTCGGAATTCGAATTGTATTTGACCATTATATTTCAAACAAGTGGGTTAATAATTTTGTGTAATTGGGATTATTTGAATTAATGAACGGGAGCGATATACAACAAGTGAATGAAAAGTATTCTTTACAATAATACCAATTGGATTTTATTACTTTTCCCTGGAATGTCGCTATTATGAAATCAATGTTTTTGTAGACGCTAATTTCTTTCACGAAATTCCGCTAAAATCTAAAGGCTTCCCCTTGCAGTATACATTTCGGACTGTTTATTTTTATTCTAAAATTTCAAAATGATTAATTAGTTGCTATCAATGGGGTTTTCGCAAATTTTAAAACTTTTTGTCCATTTCAAAGCCAAAAAGTTCATTAAAACTTCTAAGACTTGACTAATTAATGACTTTTCATTGTACATGAAGAACTGAAGGAGGAGTAAGTGGGATATTAGAAAAGATACATTAAATGAATTACTCATTACAAATAAAACCAAAAATGTTTTGTTTTATGAACCAAGCTAATGATGAATCATCCGGGGATGGCATGATTAGTTTTTTTTCCATGGATCCTCTACGAAAGATGAACAATGACGGAGGGAGGCAATGTACTTCAAGCGTAAAAGACAAATAGCAACAACAACATCATCATCATCCTCATCGATGACAACAATCTCAATTGAGAGAACGAATTCACTTAACCCTATGCCAAATTCCATTGACGTCGAAGTTTTTTTTCTGTGAAACGTTGGCAAAACTTGCCGAACATCGGACCATTGTTTGCATTTTGAAGTTGATAATTTAATCAGAAAACAAAAATAAAACGGATGAAGTTTTGTTTTTATTTTTGCACTTGACGTTGATGCGAAGAGGGGAGATAACAATTTGTTTATTGAACAGAGAACGAGCGACAAGTAACTCTGCGTTACTTGTTAAAGGTTGCTAGCAATATTGAGTTATTGAAATGTATGTGGATGTGTCAATTAAGACATCTAGAGAGAGAGAGAGAAAGAGAATTATGAATATACACTCTATATACAGGGTGAGATAAAAAAAACTGCAACAAAGTCAAACGCCATAATTTTTACATTTTTATAGCTGTATTGAATGAAAGCCAAAAATATCGGAAAAAATCATCAAATTTTAGAATAATTTTAGATTTGTTCGAATTGGTCACCTTTGGCAAGAATTATGGCCTTCAAACGGCGAATGAAACCGTCACACCCTGTCCGAATGTTGCTCTGCGGTATTTTGACCCATTTCCAACGAAGCGCTTGCTTAAGTTGATCGACACTTCGGTATTTTTTAATGCCAACCTTGCTTTCCAAAATACTCCTGACACAATAGTCCAACGGATTGGTATCCGGAGATTTTGGTGGCTATTTTGCGCTTGAAATGAAGCGAGGAACCTCATTTTGTAACCATTCTTGGGTGGCGCGTGCTGAGTACGATGTTGCTGATGCGATTTTTCGGCCACTGAGTCTCTTTTCTTTTTCTTGCGGTGTAAGTTCTTGTACTTTTTGGAATTTCAATGGCTTTGCCACGAGCTCATTTTTCAATATTTGCCGTATGGAATAATGCGATATGTTAAGGTCACCAGCCATTTTTCAGCCACTGCGACGCGGGTTTCGATCAATTCGCTTCTTTACTTTTCTAACAATTTCTGTTGATGTTGCGGTTTTCCTCCGTCCACTTCCTTGACGTCGGGCTACGTTATCACTATCAAGCTTGAATTCCATCACGAATAACTTTTTTCTGGAAAAATCTGACCAAAATGCTTTTGTTCGCTTGTAAACAATATAATGAGCTGTCACTGGAATAATTTTAACAGCTGTCGGACGAGTAGCTTAGAAATGACAGTAGTCTGAAGTTAGTTGCAGTTTTTTCATCGCCTCCGTAGTGTGTGATAGTGTGATAGTCGGTCACTTTTAAGTAGTTACGATTTCCCAAAATTTATAAGAAACTCATTATTTGGTAATAAATTGAAGCCAATTGTCCCGGTATTTACTCCAATCCTTCCCGGTATTTACTCCAGATTTTTTTACTTTGTTGGATATACTTCTTACCTTATTCAGCCAATCCCTTCTCACCGTAACCAGACTAAATTTTAAACTCTAGTCACCGCCTTAGTACCATGTACAAGTGACAACATCAATTAGCCACTACATATATCAATTGTGTTTTTGCTATCTTTTGTAATCCAGACCAAACTAGAGCAAAAAAAAAACTATTTTTATCAAACAAGAAAAAAAAAAACAAAATAAAATACCACAAACAACTTTTGCAATGAATTTTGTGTGGCTGTGATTTGCTCACAGTCATCGTTGGGTGTCATCATCGCCAGCCAAAAACCAACAGCTAAAAGCAAAGTGATGTAAAGGGCGTTAACAGCCGACGTGAGTTGCACACACATACACACACAATATGAATTACACAAAAAGAGCTATGAGGTGATTGAATATTGAGTTCATTTAGTTCACACGATGCCGATAAACATATTCTTCGCACAGATTAAGGTCAAATTGTATGAATTATGAAAAGTAAAAATTGTGAACGGTTGGTTTACAGAATTACAAAACTGGAATAACCAGTTTTACTTTTCGAAAAGTAATACTCTGTCACGAAGTCATCATGTATTTCGTACAAAGTTCGTAATCCACTGCTTCTCAGTTCTTCGATTTGACACAACAAGTAAAAAAGCCGTAAGGGCAGGGCCGAACTTTGAATACCCTCCATCATTTGCAACGAATTTGGCAAATATCTATTACGAACTTTAAATACCAAATTTGAAACAATTCCGGTGAATAATTTCGCTAAAATCATCAAAATACCAAATATCGGGAGATATCGTTGTATGGAGGCTATACGAAGACGTGGGCCTGCACAGACAATTTTCTGTCATAGGCTGAAGTATTCATTACAAATTTCAAATACCAAATTTGAAACAATTCCGGTGATTAATGTCGCTAAAATCATCAAAATACGGAATATGAGGGCTATACGAATACATGGGTCTGCACAGACAATTTTCTGTCATTGACTGTAGTATTTATTACAAACTTCAAATACCAAATTTGAAACAATTCCGGTAAATAATGTCCCTAAAATCGTGAAAATACCGAATATTGGGAGATGCCGTTATATGGGGGCTATACGAAGACATGGACCTGCACAAACAATTTTCTGTCATAGGCTGTGGTATCCATTGCGAACTTCAAACACCAAATTTGAAACGATTCCGGTGAATAGTGTCGCTAAAATCGTCAAAATACCGAATATCTGGAGGTACTGTTATATGGGGGCTATACGAAGACATGGACCTGCACAAACAAGTTTCTGTCATAAGCTGTAGTATCCATTACGAACTTCCTGAAAAAAAAATTGAAAAAATGCGGTGAAAAATGCTTTGGAAATAAAATTGCCAATGTAAGTCGGCATTTTTGAATAGCTCCTGTCAATTATGGACGTCTGAAGACCCTATCCACATTTTAAATCTGATTGGAGTTAAATTTAGATTTTGAAAGATTTTTATTTATGACCCAATCGCCAAATTTTAAGGATTTCAGCTCTGCCTATCAGAATCTAGCGCCGTTTTATACTTGTTCGAAGATAAAATTTCTATTTTTATCAAGATCTAATCAGTACAATATACACATCACATAATATGGTTTAATCATGAATCAGATTTATGATTTTCTTTTATCTAAATAGACTTACTATAGAACAGGAATGTGGTATTACTCATTCGTATTCGAATTTGTGTGTATAAATGTAATATGTACATTTGTTCGATGAAATAACATTATACGTATCACAAGAATACATTTAGAGAAATATTTTTTTTTTTTTAGAAATTTTGAATTCATAATTTCTTTAATAAGAATAACTTTTATTCAAGGGAATTAATGATTCACACATTTTGGCCTATGATTAAGATAATAAACTTTCGCAAAAACTTTTAATATTTTAGAAAATTTAAATTCTGTATTTCCATTATCTCAGCTACATACATAATAGCATTTATTTGTTTTGATTCATTTGCTGCAAATTTTTTGTTTATCACTTAATTGCACACTTCACATGTGATATATTATCTCTCTCCGTTTTCTTTTTTTTTTGCCGTTGATTATTCATTCACCTGTTTTCGATAAGATGGTTTATTTATTGTTTTATCAACATTCATGCCTACGTATTTCAATATCTCAAATTTCCAAAGTCATATTTCCAAGCCCATGTTATTTACATATGACAGCTAGCCATCCGTATGTATGCTCAACACTGACGTATGCAAAACATCGACAAAGATAAAATACCAACCAATGGCAACTCGCTATGATGGGGCAAATTGGCAATAAACGTGGTTGGTTGCTTGCCCACTTCCATAGTGTGGGTGAAATGACAATGGACAACGGTATCGTGTAAACACACAAAAATAGGTTAATGCCACCAAATAAATAAAAACAGCAACAACAGAAAATGTTTAAAACATTGTCATTCAAGTGTGTATACAATTAGTCATATGTTTCAATGTTTGTTGACTAGTTTTGAGCGATAAAAGAGAACCCACATGGAAAAATTATGATAACTGAAGAAATTAAAGTTGTTTGACTGGGTTGGAACTTGTGTAAACACAACTTAAAAATTACTGTGAATTCTTCGAATTCTAACAGGTGTAATACCTAATTGTTGTAATTCTGAAGGGGAAATCTATTCATTGTCATTCCGTTTGTAACACCTCGAAATATACATTTTAGAACCCACAAAGTACATATATTCTTGATCAGCATAAAATTCTATGTCGATTTAGGGACGTTTGTCCGTCTGTGGAAATCACTCTAGCTTTCAAACGAACTGTAGTAGATTGGTAAAATTTTACTCAAATGTATATTATGTCTGCAGTACTTTTGGTATTGAAAGTGGGGCATGTAGGTCCACATTTTTGTATAGCCCCCATATAACGGTACCTCCCGACATTCGGTTTTTTTTTTGAAAATTTTAGCGACATTACTCACCGCAATTGTTTCAAATTTGGTATTTGAAGTTCGTAATGGATACAACAGTCTAAAACAGAAAATTGTCCGTGCAGGTCCACAAATTCATATAGCCCCCATATAACGGTACCTCCCGATATTTGGGATTTTGATGATTTTAGCGACATTATTAACGGGAATTGTTTAAAATTTGGTGTTTGAAGTTCGTAATGCAGCCTATGACAGGAGATTGTCTGTGCAGGTCCACGTCTTCTTATAGCCCCCATATAACGTTACCTCCCGATATTCGGTATTTTGATGATTTTAGCGACATTATTCATCGGAATTGTTTCAAATTTGGTATTAGAAGTTCGTAAAGAATACTTTCAGCCTAAGGCAGGAAAGTTGTAGTGCAGATCCATATTTTGGTATATCCCCCATATAATTGTACTTCCCTATATTAATGATTTTAGTCACATTATTTACCGATTTTTTTTTTTCTTAATGGAAAAGTTGCCTATGCAGTTCCACGTCATCGTTTTGACCCTAATATGACGGCTACATTTGGTATTTTTAAGATTTTTAACGGATTTTTTTTGAAAATTGCCAAATTCGTTCCAAATGGTGGAGGGTACTCAAAGTTCGGCCGGGTCGAACTTACAACTTTTTTATTTATTATTAATGTGCATTTTGATAACCGGTAGGATTTTGTAACATTATTACACCATAGTCCCAAAAAGATATATATTTTATTAATTTAAAAATTAAGTTCAGTTTCAAATGATGTATGAATTCCATTAAAGAAAAAAAAAACTAAATAATAACCAGTTTTGTCTTCTCCTTATGCATCCAGCAGTACGTTGTTTTTGTTTTGCTTCCTCTTCTTCTCCTTCACGCTGGCACCACTACATCATGAAGTAGTGGTCTCTGGCGTTACGCTAAACTTCACATAACACCGCTTATTGTTTATGTTATGGCATTTTTTTGTTGATGTCTGCTGTTGATGTAATACTTACACGCAAAACCAACAACAACAACAACAATATCACTCGAATACATATCCGACGAAGAAATGTTTAAATTTAAGCTTCATTTCTTATGTTGTGAATTTGTTTCTTTTTTTCATTTCATTTTTCTCCCAAACGATTTTGTAAAAAATACAAATTTTGTCTAGGTAAACTTACTACGCGTTTATTGTTGTGGCGGGGAATGGTATTGTTTATGTTTTTTTTTTCTTTATTTCCATTATTTTTTTATTCATGTGTCTGGTCTTCGTGTTTTCAATGGTGGGTATCTATGGGAATTAATCATTCGCATACTTGCACATGTGTAGCCATGGCTATGACTCAGTTTTCTTGATTAGACAATGAAAATACAACAACCAAAGCAGCAACAACAACACCATAAAGATTCCATTTGCGAGTTTTTTAACACTCTTTACAAACAATACTCCATTTTTTGTTTTGGCTTACTGCTTTGTTTGATTAGAGGAAACATTATAATTTCTATTATTCTCTTTCTTTCTCTCACTCTCTGTCTTTTTGACAATCTCATTCTCAGAGATCCACATAAATCCCCCGTTTTTTATGACTTCGTATGCAAAAACAAATCAGGCGTCATTGTTTATCCACATTTCTTGTTAGTACTGGTGTTGTTTTATTGTCTTGGCCATGTATTTGTTTATAAATGAAGGCATTTATTTATTTACTTTTTTTAATAACAATTTACAGTGTTGAGATTGTTTATTTCGTTTTGTAGGTATTTCTGACTTGAATTTGTTTATTTATCTTTAATGGTTGTCATAGTATTGTTGGCAAACAAAATCTCTGCATTTGTTAACTCTTGCTCCCTCATAATCTTCTTATTAAAAAAGAGACCACACAAACAAAAATTAAATGCCGCAGACAAGTGTTAAAAATTTATAGACAAATAAATGATTTTGCAAAATGTTGAGGAGCTGTTTTTACACATTTTTTATTGTCGTTGTTTAAATGGCGAATAACAAATGAAGTCATCTTTGAAATGTTTTGGGAGTCGTCATGTCGGTACTTTAACATTTGTTTAAGTGTTGATTTGCAATGATCTCATTTGTAAATGTGCTCTCGTTGTCTCTCGAAATAACTCTCTGGCCATTGAGTAGGGATTTACAGGAACACTGACAATATTTGGTATTAGGTTATTTGAATGAAGCTATAATGTATGCCATTTTGCCAATATGAAAATTCAAAAATGTTGAGTTCTAGTGACAAATGAGTAAAAAATTGCGATAAACCAAATAAACCTTTAAAAAGTAATGCACCTTGCGCATTGCTAGTAGGGTAACAATGGATAATTCGTATAAAGCAAAATAATATACCAAATAATGAGTAACGCCGGCAGAGAGCATGCGCGTCCCACCACAAACCCGAAGCCTGTGAATTTGTTATTCAATGTCGACAATTAAAGAAAAAAATAATAAAATACGATGAGCTGTAGATACTGTTGTCAGACCTTTGACAACTTTTATGCTTGCAACAAAAGAACAGAGTATAGTTGCTTAACTACAAATCGTAAGGTTGCAAGCTCAATGCCAGCAGGGGGTTATTACAGTTATGAGATATTTATAACGTAGCCTATCCAACATGTACCTTTCTATGGATCTGTCACCTGGAAATTCCACATTTTAGGTATAGACCGCGGGCACTGCGATGCTCCCACCAGGGTGCCAACACCAACTACTAGGCTACATCCAGGGGTACTAGGGGTATCTGGCACCCGCGGTACCAGAATATAGCTTCCTCGTAGCATCGCTACCATTAGTTGGTCTCTAAACAGTCCGGGACGCACAGCTACACATGAAACAAAAAAATCATTTTGGATTAAAATCGAGCAAATCTGAGTCGAAGAGGGTATCCGATTTGGCTAAAACTTGGCACAACGTTATATTTTTGAAAAATTTTTGTCATACTTCTTCCATCTCAATATTTTTACACATATATTATGCGAATATGAGATCTATATCTACATCTATATATGATGAGATCTATATCTTCATATAAAGTGCTGGGTGTGGTCGAAGCTACTCGGTATTTTATTATTGCCCTAGTGAACCTTTGCCTTATATCTAATGCTGCAGCTCTGTCTGGGAAACGAAGAGAGCTAGTCATTAGAAAGTTATCTATACGAGGGATGTCAATGGATCCATCTTGTTGGCAGTTGGGCGCCATGTTCCATCTTCTCCTCGAGCTGGTCCGAGACTTGAATACATAAATGACACGCATTTCAAGAAGTGGCTCATACTGTCTGGCTCTGTGGTATACGAATTTGTTCTTATCCTTGAAGGTAATCGTTTTCCTTTGGAAGTATTCGGAGAATTGCTCCTAATATGTATCAAACGTGAGTTAGTGTTCACTGCATGTATTCCAGCGGTGGCGATAAATATATCGTCCACATATGCCAAAAGCAGGTGATTTTTGGCCGCATGTGGCGTATCTCTAGGAAATGTAATGAAATTGAAAGGATCAATGAGATACCTTTATGGCATCCCGGCATTTTCAGGCTTCTCTGAACAAAGGTCCTCTTCAGATTTTACCCTGAAGATGCTTGGCGTTAGGAAACTTGTCTCAAGCCTACATATATTGAAATCGAAACTAAGCCTTCTCATTTTAGATTAGATTGCGTTTTGCCAAAAGTTTTAAAATGCTTTCACAGAATCTAAACTAACCTTAATTGTGATATGTCTGTTGTGTGAAGTGCACTAGTAACAAAAGCCCTTAAGGTCATAAGGGATAGTGATGTTAAGTGGCCCGACTTTAAGCCAAATGGACCCGTCCAATTGTCTTTTATCACACAAAGAAAAAAAACTGCCTCGCTATTACCATTCCGCAATGGCTTTAAAGTCTTACATGTTGCCATTGCTACTACAATTCATTTACACATTTTTTTCACACAAACTGACGACTGTTATTGTTTATTAATTATGCAAAAATATCATTTACAATTTCAATTCATTCATTTCGCTTTTTATGAGCTCATATTTCTGCAAATACAAAAAAAAAAACAATAACTGCAAAATCCGCAGTTTATTTAATATTCGGAAGTTCATTCGAATTATCATTCATTAATCCAAAGCAAAAACAATAGCCGAAATTTATCAAGCTCATTGAAATGTGCATTCATGCGTTCATATTGCAAATTTTCCAAAACCTTGAGTAGTAGTTTTTTTTCGTAACATGACTGGCTGAATGTCGGTTTTTTATTTCTTTATGCTGGAAATTGAATATCATTGTTGATTTGTTTGTTTGTTTCTCTCTGTGTTTTTTCAACATCTTTCAATTTGCAATGAAAACAATGGTTGCTATGTCTTGATGACTCACTCATTCCACTGTGTGTGTGGCCCTAACTTACCATAGCCATGAACTCCAGAGTTTACTATTTTTTCTTTTGCCTTCACCAAAAAATTGTATTTGGAAAAAATGTTGTTTCCAAACAAAACTTTCATTTTTTAGTGTTGGGTTTTCTTTTTCAACAACATTATTAACATAAGCTGCTGGAACAGCGTTAAGCGTCATGAAGTGCAAGCAAGCGGCCAAGTACCAACGTTATCCGGCAGCATCGAAGTTTGTTTTGCCATATTTTAAGTGTGTGCAATCTTTTTTTTTTGCAATTAACCTTGTGTTACGTGTTGTGTATTTGTGTGTTTGTGTGTTTATTTTGACTTTTGAGTGTTTCTTTTTTGTTTCGTTTTTTCGGATTTCTACAGAAGAAAATATTTAGTTCCAGAGCAAAGGAAATGAGAAATATAACAACTTTTTTTCTGGGCAGGTTTTGCGAACTCCGCACCCTTTTACAGGTGAAAAATTCACAAAGACTTGTCAGACTTGTCAGCATTGAAGTCGCGTCAAGTGTCAACAATTTCACAAGAACAAAACATTGGATTTTTCGCACACTTGATTCGCCGAGTTCAAGTGTTGGAATTAGATGTGTGTTTGCGTTGAGGCCCCAACAACGTTTGAAGTGAAATTCACAGTAATTAGTTAAAATTATCAAGAGGTTTCCAAATGGTTTTAAAGAAAAAAAAAATAACTTAATTGTTGCTGCATTAAAATGTAAATTCCCTCCCCCCACAAAGGGACAAACTTTTCAAAGAAAATAGTTAACTGCATAAAAAGCAAAAAAAAATAAATGTATCCAATTTTGTTCAGACTTTGCACATCTAAGCATTAAATCAGCTTGAGGCCAGGTGAGAAATCGGTCCACTCTTTCTAGCATGGATTAACATTGAAATATTCCTTCCTCATGTCATTATTTTCCTATATAAAAACATGGGTGAAAAGGATTAAACTGGTCTGGTACCATCACCAAAAGACTTGAAAAACTTAGCAAAAAAAAAGAAGGTTGGACCCGATATAGTTCAAACTTTGTGCATAGTAATATTTATTTAATAGTGAGGTGCGAAAATGGACAATGAGAAATTGTTGTACCAAAAAAGACCGGAAATAAATCTTACATAGACCGAAATTGGAAAATGTTAGTCGAAACCTTCTTATCCCTCCACCAAAAAGTTCAACATTTGGAATATTAATAATTTTCGTAAATGTGAAATCAATGTCCGGTTATCTTAAAACTTAGAATTTCCAAATGTTTTGATCAAGCTCGAGTACCCGACATTGTTAAAGTTCTTTATCAGACTTGGGCCAGGTGTAAACAAGGAAAATATTGCATCAGTGTTTCTCATACCCTAAGGTGTTTTCGTACCCTCTCAAATTGTCACATTTTTCGCATGATCAGATGTTGGTTCACTTCTACTGGTACCTCTTTTTTTGAAGATTTGTGTGTTTAGTGCACTGACGCACTGGGACAGTCGTGCGGGGCCGACCATGTGATATCCAACAAGACTACAATATGTTCGAAGTCCCCTTATGTCCAAATCGATTTTGGAAGTTTTCTTTATTCAAATAATGTCAAAGAGCCCAGATGTCCAGATGTTACCTTTAGTTTTTTTGACCCGGGGAATTTGGCCAATATTTCTTAGGTATTCAGAGCAATTTCACATGAAAGTTGTGGTCCATGTTACAGCTAAAGATAATCCAATGGGCATCCATAATGCTACACTTCTTCCCTATCTATAACTCTTTTCTGATGCGAAATTCCGTGCCGATGGGGTTTCAATTGTGGCCTATAGGGCGACTACAAAATTGGAAATTTTAAAATGTTTTAGTCCACTTGAACCCTTAAATGTACATCTTAAGAACAATAGTATTTAATTCCGACCCTAACCCTACCCCCATACAAAGTTTCGGAACATAAGATATTTACTTTTTTATTGGTATATTTTCCGCCATTTTCTTAGAGTTTATCCTTTTTTGGCAAAATACCATTCCGAATTGATGGGAATGTGAAAATCGGCCCAGCGGTTCTCTTCTTGGTCCGATTTCTATGGCTATTAGCATTAGTTTAATGGTCAGAAGTGACTTAAAAGTGAAGTGAATTAAAAATATCCGCGGTTTAGTGGAAATTTTCGTATTTTGTTACGTAAAATTTGCGGTTTTTTTTACCCATTAAATATTGCCCGATGACGGCACAAATTCTTAGGCTTCTGTCCAGTCCTAAATTTTCGCGTCGATTGGTTCATAATTGTGGCCTATAGAGCCACTGCGAAATCAGGAAAACTTTCTGTTTTTGATCCATTTCAACCCCTAAATATTGTGCGATCATTTCCAAAAACAATAGGGTTCTGTTCTGACTAACTTACCCCACTTCCATTTTCAATTTCGTGATTGCGGACCCACAGACGGACATACATAACTAGATCGACTCAGCTCGGTGAGATAGAAAGATCCTTATATAGTTCCCTATGTGGGGTAACATTATTTTTAGGTGTTATAAAATTTTTGGCTCAATCAAACTTATAATACCCCCAAAACATAGTGTTGTAGGGTATAAAAACTAAAATGGGTATTCGGCAAGAGTATAAACTGCTCGACTTCTAACGTATTTTAATCCCCCTCGAAACTGAGCAAACGATTTTCTCGTAATTTTATAGTCCAAACCTGGCACGTCCCAATATTGAAATCATATTTATTTAGGTCCGATACGAAATGGACAATGATGGCCCATTCCTTCGGAATCTACTCCATAGAGAGTCCACAATTTGAATAATCATAACAGAAGTCAAAATACATTAAAGTATTTGAACATTGGCTGAGGGTATACATCTGTCGACAAACCCGACTGATACTTTTTAACTTGTTTTTTAAATACCCGGATTTATGACATTATTTGGAATCGCCATCTTTTAAATGCAAGCAATAGCTTGTGAAAACTGCGTATGATTTATATTGAGACCCAATCAATCATACGTTATCCCCGCCCATTTTAAGTATTGTTACTTATACGCTCCAAAATAAGTTAATTTCCTCAAGGCTCAAAATCTTGAATTCCATCGATGATTAAGAACTCAAAATAATAAAAAAAAAAATAATTGAAATATGCCCAAGGGTTGGGTAATGTAATCTGAAATTCTGTAGCAATCTTAAATTGTAAGCCATTGGAGAATATTTCCATGACCATGATTGGCCAAGCAAATTTTCCATCTCTGTCATGTTTACGCAAATGAGAAGGAAGGGAATGAACGTGCTCTATTTGACTTTGTTTCAATCAAATTTCTGGTTAGTTAAGCAATTTCTTTTGTCTTTTTAACTTTCTTTTTTATGTTCGCCTTGCTTTTTTCAAGACGGCATTGCCATTTCATGGACATCCTGTCTTCAATAGCCATTTTTTCGATTCGAATACATTGAAAGTTATTACTTTGTGTCTTGTTTGTAAATTCCCGTATTTGTTTTGATTTAAAGGCAAACAACAACATTGACGATATTGCCAATTTAATTTATTTAAAGTTGCAAGATTTTCAATTTTATTACCCAAAATATACACATCGAGTAGTAGTTCGGTTACACATACGCTCTGTCGATTTGCTGCTAGTGGAAGTACAAAACGTTTCATGGCAGAAATTGTGTCATAAAATTCCCATATAAAACATCAATGCACAAACGATGAAAATGTTTATGCTGAACGGATGGAATGTTAACGCCATATCTTTTATGTTTTCACCGAACCATCCAATCATCATTCTCTAACCCCCCAATCTTCTCCCTCCTACATCCTTCAGTTGGGACTATTTGTGTTATGAAATACTTACATGCTCACAACTCCTTTTTTTGGGTTTGCTAGCTTCGAGGAGATATGACCCCCAACGAAGCAAGCTAGCTGTGTGTTGTTAGTTAGTGATTACTATATGAATGAACTGGCGTCAGATGGCAGAGAATCCTGTGCGTTTGGTATTTTTTGGCTACTACACATACTTGACCCATTTCTTTTCAAGTCTTTTTTTGTTTTTGGTATTTTACCCCAACCCTATTCAAACATAAAGCAAATTCCCTGTCAAGAAAGAAGAAGAAGAACAACAACATAAAAAAGGTTCATTCGCCTTGTACCAAATTTTGTAGTTTGGCATCCTTCATGATTTACATGAGAAAACATTTAGGAGCATGTAAGGCTCTTTATAATCGTAATGTTTTTCTTCTGCTTCTTCCTCTTATTTTGGGGAAGAGAGAAAAGAGAATGAGGTCGGAAATAAAGGTTTTTGGAATGTTCCAAAAATATTACAGCTAAATGTTTACGACATTACAGTAGCTACTGTACTCTTTGGTAGCAAAAAAAGAAGAAGAAGAAGAAAAACGCTTACACATTCTGCCTCATTGACTACAGCCAATAGAGGAATTACATCACACACATACCTAACTGCAAAAGGGGTAATAATGTGTCCTTGTGCTGTACCCTCCACTACTACTTAGGCAGCAGTTGTGTACAGAAAATTAGCACACAGTTTTTTGTAGAAAGTTTTAAGTGGTTCACAATGAACAAAACCTCTTTGAACATTAAGAATTCGTATTCAAAAAATCGTACAGTAATTTAATATGACTGTATTATTGTGGATCGAAAATAAGTCAGCATGTTGGTAGGTGTATGCACAAATAACTATTATGTTTTATCAAATAGATTAAAAAGCAATGGAATATCGCAAAAAAAAAAAAAAAAACAAAAATATTATTGACGTATGATCAATATGGAAACCTCACGGCGTATGAGCATAACCATTACACGCTGGAAATAATTTGAACGAATGAATATAGGACCGGATCTAGGCTTTTTATACTCTTGAATTTTCTAAAGATGTCAAAAAGTTTGGTATAGCGTTACTTAAACTGTGAGATAGAACCTGTAAAAATCCTTGAATGGCATCTCATATGGTTTTGAACACTGACTAGACCTTCGAAAGATCATTTTACACTTTTTACGAGAATGTGTTTTCTACCACATTAGATTACAGAATATGAAATTAATATCATTACCAAATGTTGGATCTATATTGGAAGATTTCTACAATGAGAGAGAGCGAACTTTTTTCGTCGACTTACAGCATGTTTTGTTGTAAAGTGCATTCGAAACCTTCATGAGTCAAATTACAGATGGCTCTGTTAAAAAAAATGCGACTGAAAACCTAGAAATATCGAAAATTGGGAGGTTCCGTCTTATAGGGATTATACCCAAATGTAGAGGGCTCAGCCTATTTTTAAAACCAGTCATATAAACATTTTTGCCACATCTTAAACCTCAACGAAACAAAAATGGGCTCTTTCCAGATTTAAACTGATTTAAATAGCCATAGTTCAATCGAAAAATCAGAAATATTTACAATTTATGGGGTCGTAAACGATTAATATCACTTCTGGGAACACAATGGCGTATGAGTAACAATTTCTTGTAACATCAATTATACGACTGAAATAATTTCGTTGAGAGATATTTATTTAACGTTAGTTAAAACTCGTAATAAATTAAGACAAAACAAACCTCTTCGAAATAATGATTTCACACCTTTTTTGACAGTTTGACATTTGAAGAAAAAAATTATTCGATTTGAAATACTCCTATCAAATTAAAATGCAGTTTTATGGGTAATATCAGCCCATTTCTCCTGTTACCGCACAGATTGTCAAATATCATAGCTTTATGTCATAGTACTTTCGCACATCTTTGCAAACATATCAGGTGCGAACATTGAAAATCTTAGTTCTCTCTTGTTGGTGCTTTCTCACAATGGAAAATAAATTTAAATTTAATGCCCAAGTTTCTTCAAATTTTGCCTATAAAAATGTTCTTTATTATAAGAACCATCGTGAAGCTGGTAAATATCTACCTACTTCTGCTGGTCTTACAGCTCGAGGAAAGGCTATATCGGCTCTCTCCATTCGATGTATCTGCTCAATTTTGATATCCTTGAGCGGCATATGTGTTTAGAGCTAGAGATATGAAAAAAAAATGAACCGAGTTGTTTTATGTAGATGTTCTTAGCTCCATCCACTCGACAGATTGAGATGCAGCGTAGCCCTGAATTTTGTTCTATGAATTGTTCAGATAATTATAATCTCAGCTAACAAAATCTTCTACTTCGAAATAACTGTGTCAAACCTGTTTTATGGAATTTGCAGTACTTCCTCACAAAAGGTCAAAAAAGTCGAAATTTTCAAATACAATAATTTAACAATAGATTTAATTAAAACCCTCATAACATGCGACATAAGTAAGTAATTTTTCAATTCCGCACTTTGAAGTACCTTTTGCTGAATTAGACCTAGTGTCAATAAGGTAGTTATTGCCTCGAACTTTTAGGTACATCTGTATTAGAGGGTCAACATTTTGAATACTAATACAATTTTGAAATGAAATTTATGAGTCTGTCACTTATTTCGAATTTCATTGGAATCGGTCATACATATCGTATTTGGTGCATAAAATATTTGTAATTGGCCGAAAATATATATGGGGGCTTTATCCAAATCTAAACCGATTTCAATTTAATTTGGCAAATTTATTTTTGTACCAAATGCTGTCGCTTACTTCGAATTTCATTGGAATCGGATGTACATATCGTTTTTGGCGCATCAAATATACTTTCGTATACTTTCTGGTACCTCCTTCACAATACTTCAACACTTTTGCAAAAAAAAAAGGAAAAAAATATCATATTCAGTAAAGGAAGTAGCCCATATAGTTCAAAGTTTGCACATCGTTGTATTGAGATAGACCAAGGACAACACTGCGTTATTCATAATTTTACCCTCTCCACAAATTTTCAACAATTTACCATATAAATAAATATATGGTTCTATGTGTCTGCGGATAGATTTGACTGAAAATTTCTAACTTGCTTCTTTTTCTAATTTCACATATTTCTACAACTAATTCGCAAACACTCATCGATATTATTATTTTACTATATAACTCTTGTTTCGATAGTGTTACATTCTACATTCCAACAAATAAATGCTGCACATCTTTATTGCTAATTTCATCTACTTCTTAGCTAATTTTCAATAAAACTTTTTTATTTCGAAATTATTACCGACATATCTCAATATTCATAATCACACGCCATGGGTTACAAAAACAAATATTTATCATACGCACATTTCTAATATAATTTATCTTGTTTTCCTACTTTTCTGACGACACCCGCACAGTATAGAACTTTTCAACATAAAGTTCCTATTTTTCTGTAATTAACCTCATACACTTCGTTTTTAAAACTATTTTTTGGGGCAAAACTGTTGCCATTTTTTATTGTACTGAACCATTAAATGCTACCGGGCTGCCTAGAAACCCCTACCTACATGCTGACTTATTTCCGGTCTCCCTCTTTGCTGAAACTGCAATAATATATGTGCCATAAAATTAACATATCCGTGTAATTTTATGGATACCCTGTGAAACATTGTATGTGTGTGTGTATGCAAAAGACGAAGAAGGCCCCGTCATTGTTGTTATTTAAAATTCCTTGGTCGTTTGTTCTATATTTAAATGTCTTAAAGTTATTATTAACAACTCATTTGCTGAGAAAGGAGAAAATATAAAAGTGTGCTACTTGAAGTTTCTAGAAATTCTTGGAGAAAATTATTTGCATTAATTAAAAAAAAGATGGCATTTTGCCACTTCAACGACATGTGCTGTAGGGGGCACTTTCATAAATATGTCTTTACCAATACCAAAGAAGCAGGTTGTGAAGCACTCCTCTTTTCACATGACAATCAAAATCGATACCTGTTCTTGGAATTATGTACAATTTGTCCATGTAGGACTTTTTATCGAACTCATGTACATCAACTGTATTATTATATGTTAAAAAGAAGCGGGCAATTGTCTGGTTAATCCAGCAGACTTCAGGTTTCATATAATTGCTTTTAATCCTTTTAAACAACAATTGAAAAATTTATTTATTTTTAAATTACAGCAAAAACTATGTAGATTATAAAGTACAACTAAAATATATGACACGTGTATCGGCGTTTTGAAATCTTACATCACAAAGTAACCCAAGTTCCCCTCTCTCCCACATTTTTAAAATCTTCCTTGGAATCCTTGCATTTTAGGTATATAGTGTCTGTCCATATTACTGATCACAATACAAGGATTATTTTGAGAATTAATTCTCCAGGCAATCACCAGCCGCACTTCTGGATCATTTTTTCAAAGAATGGTCCAAAGCTTTCATTGAATGGAATCATAACAGGTCAAAACTTATTTGCCTTGAAATTCTATGCTTGGTCTCAGGATACATTAGAACTCTAAGTTTTATCTAAGCCAAAAGAATTTATAAAAATTAAAAACACATTTACGTGACATGAGCTCATGGAATATTTTACTACAAAATATTATTTAAAAAAATGACGTCAGATACAATAATAGAACGTTAGTCTATATTTCAGTTTTTTGTCAAGAAAATGTGTGTTTTAGTTTTGCCAAAAAGAAAATGCGAAAAAAATCGATTCGAAGCCACGAAACGGCCTATCTTCGGTCTATTTTCAAGTTGATGCATGAAAGTTACATAAAACTTAATTTTAGTCAAAAAGTCTCAAAAGAGGAAATAAAGGGTGAGATAAAAAAAAACTGCAACAAAGTCAAACGCCATAATTTTTACATTTTTTTAATTTTATTGAATGAAAGCAAAAAATGTCGGAAGTAGTATCAAATTTTAGAATAAGTTTAGATTTGTTTAAATTATGGCACGAAATATGGCCTTCAAACGGCCAATGAAACCGTCACACGCGGCCCCATTGTTGCTATGCGCTATTTCGGCCCATTTCAGGCGAAGCGCTTGCTTGAGGTGATCGACACTTTGGTATTTTTTAGTGCCAACCTTTCTTTCCAAAATACTCCCGACACAATAGTCCAACTGATCGGTATCCGGAGATTTTGGTGGCCATTGTGCGCTGGAAATTAAGCGAGGAACCTCATTTTGTAATCATTTTCGGGTGGCGCGTGCTGAGTGCGATGGTGCCGAGTCCTGTTGGAAAAATTTTGTATCATTTTGTTTGTTTACAAACTGCTGGACAACAAATGTTTTCTCATCGGATAAAACCAATTTCGGCAGTTTACCACTTTCGGCCAAGCGAAGTAGCTCTTTTGAGTCTATTTCCTTTCTTTTGCGGTGTAAGTTCTTGCACTTTTTGGAATTTCAATGGTTTTACCCCGAGCTCATTTTTCAATATTTGCCGAATGAAATATTGCGATATGTTCAGCCACTGCGAGGCGTGTTTCGAGCAAGTCGCTTCTTTACATTTCGAACCATTTCTGCTGATGTTGATGTTTTCTTCCGTCCACTTCCTTGATTCTTTCCCACAGTGGAATCGTATAAAATTAACAACAAAAGCTGGGACATAATTTGTGATGTATGATTCATTTTTTTTATTAATTGAAGAATAATTCATACGCACCACAATTTATAGAATTATTAAAATTCATACGCCACCGAATATTTTACTATAACTTCTATGGAGTTTCGTTTATTTTCCATTGCCAATTCTCTTAAATTTCCTTCAATTTAATTGTCCCAAAATCGATTTAAATAAAACTAACCTCAACTTCTGCAGTAGTTCAACGCCACCATTTATTTACGACATAATGACGAATGTAATTGCGAAAAAATAAATACTTCAGAAAACACGCAAAGTCGAGCAATTAAATAAACTTGGCGGCGTCAACGACAGGGCTGCGAAAGAAAAGAAAACCAACAATGAGACAAGTAGGCAAACAACAAGTGAACGAACGAAGCTAGGGCGCAAGAGAAAACAGTAAAAAAATTTTCAATTATATTTGTACAAGAGCCAAAGCCACCGCAAAAAGGACATGCCTTCCAAACAGGAGCAGCAGCAACAACAACTGCAACACCATAACCACAAGAGTTTCTTACTGATGACATATTTACGTTGCTATTCTCTCGTTTTTTTGTGTGGAAGGAAGACATTCTCACAATAGTCTTGGCAGTGATGCAGCCAAATGTCTGGTAAACTGCAGATGCAGACATTTTTAGCTGCTTGGCTGCCATCAAGGGCTGGGTGGCTGGCACTACCATGGAGAAACAATGTTTCACTTCAAAGGATGCTGCGTGTTTGCACACTGTGTGTGTGTGTGTGTGTGTGTGTGTGTTTGTGTGCGAGTGACACATAATAATGCATTTTCTATTTTAGTTTATTCAATTGCATTTCAGTTCTGGCATTCATGCTGCTTGTTCACGGTAAAATCGAAAATGAGAAAATAAAAACAAACACACTCACGGGGGGATAGAGAGAGAAAAGCAAAGCGATGATAGTCATATTTACCCAGATAGTACGTGAATCGAAAAGGAATTATACAGGACTTAATGACATATAAGAAGACACACACACATTCTCTTCCATACAATGTATATAATGAAGGACATGGCGTTTTCTTTTTGTGTGTATTTATTGTTACAAATTGTTGCACACGGAGAAATTTGATCGCGGGCCAGTGTGTGTGTGCGCGCGTTTGTCCACTAATAATGTCATCCCTTAAAGCAGCCACAATTTCACATACAATGTGTTGCTGAGTGAATGTGTGTGTGTGTGAATGTGCAAATTCGCCTTTAATAATGCACAAAGGAACTGTGGAATATGTATCACATGGCACAGATAAGGCGATGACAAAAAAGCTATTTACGCTTCTCCTCTTTTTTTGCTTCTGTGTTTCTTTATTCTGCTTTCCTTCTCTGTGCTTCATAAAGCCAATAAACCATAAATTTAATTATACGCTGCAACAATAAGAGAATTTGTATAGTCTTTATATCGGAATTTACGCTCTAAAATAAAAATAGTTGTCCTCCATTTTTTTCTCTCTTCTAAAACATCCTTAGTATCCATTGCAGTCCAACATTGTGGGTAGCAGCAGCAAGCGAATGCATTGCATTGGAGCACAAAATGTTCGTCGTGTCACCAACATCCCGTTATGCGAAGGCCATAAAATGGAGAGAACATTTAATTTTGTTGGTGTAGTTGTTTCACATACACTTTTTTAAACAAGTAAATGGCGTGAGGATATCTGGCATAAAGTTTGTGGAAAGGATTTGTTAATTAATTTTATGATAGATTTTTAACCCAAGCGGCGGTGTTATTAGCAATCGTTGAGGGAAATCAATTCCAATTAAATGTCCACTAAATTTATTTTACATTTTTTTTTGATGAGGGTCTTTACCGCACTTACGAGACGAAATAGCTGTTATTTGATCTTTTGAAAACCTAATGAGTAGAAAAGTCACATTCTGGTTAGATTTAAATTTTCAATACCATCTCATCAGGCCATTAATAGCTCAACTTGAAGGAGATAATATTAAAAAAAAAATATTGATTCAGATTTGGGAATTTATGTCAAATTACAATAGATCCAAATTGGCTGGTTTTAACTACATAGTTATACTGAATTAAATTAATTACATTGGGGTCACCCTTCATAGTCCTGGTGGTCCGCGAAATTATTCACCTATGAATCTGGTGGTCGTTATAAGTGACAATTATGTATTTGGTGTTTTCATTGCTCTGTTGGTCACTTCAAAATTTAGGATTATAGCTTCGTAGACTCTTTAAATTAAAATTCTAGCAGGTCTTTGCAAAAATCCCAG
Organism: Musca domestica; assembly: GCF_030504385.1. Classification (NCBI taxonomy): domain Eukaryota; kingdom Metazoa; phylum Arthropoda; class Insecta; order Diptera; family Muscidae; genus Musca; species Musca domestica. The sequence goes on along the minus strand of NW_026712328.1, from coordinate 19,114,932 downwards.
ATTATAGCTCTGGTGATCGTTAAAAAAATCAGGAGCATAGCCTCGGATGTTCTAAAAAAAATCTACTATTACAGCATTGTCTACGGTAAATAGCTCTGGTGTTCCAAAAAAATTCTACTATTATAGCCCTGGTAGCGTGTTAAAAATCCCAGATGACAACTCTGGTGGTCGTTAGTCTATTAATCATTTAGGATTTCGGCTTTGTTGCTGTTTCAAAAATCCAGCTCTGTTTGCCCTTTTAAAATCTACGATTATAGCTCTGCTGGTCCTTTTAGCAATATAAATTATAATTCTCGTGGTCCTTTTTATAATCAACAATTAAAGAACTGACTTTTCTGTAAATATCTTAGATTATAACTCTTTGAAAAAAATGCAGGATTATAGTTTTGGGGGGCTCTTAAAAAATAGACGATTACATCTTTGGTTCTCCCTTACTACCTAGGGTAATTACAAAATTTGTGATAATAGCCAAGGCTAATAAAGAAAATCAGGGTTCACAATATGGTGGTTCTTTTTAAATTCTCGATTATAAGTCAGGAATAATTCCAAAAACTCTACGATTATAGTTTAGGTACAGCCATGTCTTGATAACCCTACGATTATACTATCTCTGACGTCAAAGTTTTAATTACTTATCTCAATCTTACTTCCCGTAAAACGTTATTTTTTGTGACCTAGCATTTAATAATCAGGATTATCTTCAAGACTTGGTGCTACATTGAAGCATACCGTATTTATTGTCTTAAAGTCTAAATTTCCATTAAAGATATTAATATCGGCTATACGTCACTTGAAATGATATTTTTCCAAGCGGAAAATATAGCTACAAAATCTTTTAATTTCTTGTTAATTAAAAAAAATATATATAAAAATGTTGCCTACATTTGAAATTTCCCTTTCTCAACAATTGAAATTTTCTTGAAATCATCTGTGACTTAACATTTGTTTTTATTTTATTTTATGCTAATGACAATGCTTTCGCTTCGGCAGAAAAGTCTTTTTGAAATTCAAATTAAATTATCAATCTCTTGAATTATATGACCGTTTTATTGGTCTCTTTTTATTGGAACACGTGCCCAATTTGTTTAACGTCAACATTTGTTGAATATTTCAATTTTGAACAATCTTCTGTTCTTCTCGGCTTTTTGCCACTTATTTTGTGTAATGGTCAAAATAATCACTTCCGGCTACAATTTTTATTCTTTATAAGGACATTTTTAATTAAGATTTTTGTTGTTGTAAAGTGTGTTTGTTGTTTTTGGCTTTTGGTCTTTTCTTCATTCTATAATTTTTAATTCTATTTGCTTTCCTCATTTAAGTAGAATATAATGATATAGCTTTTGCAGGAACAAACTAAAACAGAGAGAGAGAGAGAGAGAGAGAAGGAGAGTGAGTCGAAGAGGTAGAAAAAACAATGTCCACGAGCTGTTCCAAAGAGGTATGCTGCTCATACTTGCTTGTCAGCCTTAGGGATATTGCTTTTCACTCCTTGCTTTTTGGTTTGCTACCATAGTTTTTTTTCAACAAAATGGAAAAAATTGAGAAAGTGTGAGTGTAATGTTCATGCTAGATACCCAAACATTTAGTGTTTATTAGGGTTGATGATAAAAAATATTGTAAATGGCCATTGAACGTATGAAAAATATTAATTAGCAATCATACGCCGACTTGAACTTGGAAAATTACCTATTATCATAAATGAATTTAAAACTGTTTCCCATTTCAATGCTTATAATAAAAATGGGATACGCCTCACTTAATTCCCCTTGATTATCGAAATTAATTCAATGTGTTTGTCTGTGCATTTTAAAGGGTTTATTGTTTTAATGTTTGTCCTTAGGGATATTTGATTAATTATGGCGCCCAATTAAATCTCCTCATTATCATCAATTCCACCCCAATATTTATGATTTCGCATTCTTTCATGCACTGAATTTATTGCTTTTAGCATTGTGGAAGTAAAATTTTGTTTAATAGTTTTCTCTTCTCATTACACATAACTTGCAACACTTACCACAAATTGTTGGACCATAAAAATTTCAAGAGAAAATTGCGGAAAAGACACCCAATTTTCCTCAAGCTACCATTGCCAAAAAACCTTTGCATTAGTTTTATTTTAATTTTGCCATTGTTGGTTTTATGATTCTTTAAAGTTGATTTCCGTGATAATGACTTTGCTGCGACTTTGGGGGTTTTGTGGGACGAAAAAATAAAAAACAACAACAAAACTTGAAATGTCATAAAAACGTATTAATTAAATCACATCCATTGTGATTGTGGCGGTGTTTGGGGAGGGGTGTTTCGATTTCAAGGATAACTTCAAACACGTGTCGAAATACCACAAACAGAAATAGAAAAGAAAATAAACATTAAAAGATAATGATGTTGGAAGGTGGGGGAGAAAAAGGAAGGAAAACTTTTCATTATCCTTATTAGTATGACAAATTCAAATTAATTGGGAGTGTTGAACCAATATTCGTTAGTTGTTAATTTTTTTTCGTAAGCATTTGTTTAACTTAGCGAAAATGTTTCGATTTATGTATTGTAGACGAAGTAAATCAGAAGATAAAAATTCTGTAAAATTTAAAACTTATTTGTGACAGTTTCCAATTTTTTGTTTATATCAGAAAACCCCTATGCAGGAAAACATTAAATTTTCTAAGAAACACCAGTGCTTCTGTATTCAACTTTTAATTTGTAAAGAAAAATCTTTAATCATTAGAATTGCGGGTGAGTATTTGTAAGGAGTGAGTATTTTTGTCCAGCTGACGATCCATTTTTCGGTCACTGCGACGCGGGTTTCGATCAAGACGTTTCTTTACTTTTCGAACCATTTCTACTGATGTTGCTGTTTTCTTCCGTCTACTTCCAGGGACAGGGTCGGGCTACGCTACCAGTATCACGGTAACGAGTGACGGTACGTAACACAACACACAGGTTCTCGGCTTCGTATAGGCCCCATATAACGATACCTCCCTATATTCGGTATTTTGATGATTTTAGAATTGTTTCAAATTTCGTAAACGAAGTTCGTAGTGGATTTCACAGCCTATGACAAAAAAACTTGAAGGAAAACGTATTCGTACATTCCTTCAAAATAGTGCAGGGTATTAAAAGTTCCTGGCTTTGTTATATGTTTTTTTTTTAACTCTCAGAGCCATCACGATATTTCTTAATGGCTCTTCTAAAGCATTTTAATTTTTTTTTTTTTAATTTTTAATTCTCAACTCTTTAACGTTGATGTTCAAGCCCTACATATGGACTTGATCAGCCTTCCCACGAGAATAATGTCAAGACCTACCATTTGGAGAGACATATTGCCCTTCTTCCTCCTCCCTATCGAGGTATTGTTCTTCCACGTTGGTATTGTCCTAGAGACCGAAAATTTCGAACATCTCTCATGGAGAATATTTCTTATATTGTGAAATTTCCCTACTCTCCAAACAGCTTCATTTCGACGCTCGGAAAAGAGACGGCTAAGCATGAACTTTTTTCTTAAGGGCCTCTGGAAAGCGAGGTGAAATTTACGATGACAACTTACTTATAGTTCATTAAAGAATTTTAATAAAAATCAATTTAGCAACGATAATTCAAATAAATTGTGTTTGAAGTCGTAACTTCTGGCCTCTTTGAGTAAGTAAGTTAACTATAGCAAAGTTTTTGTACGGCCTAAATATATGCCATAACTTTGTGTATGTTAAAAAATATACTTGTAAATAGAAACATAGTTTTCAGGATATTAACATTTAAATAAAAGACAATTCAAAGTAGAAAATTAAGAACATTTTGATCAATACCTCTTAAACATCATTTACTGATTTATGGCTATGTGCATAAATGGCGCCTAAAAGTATGCCCAAATGTTTGTATATTTGTAGTCTCTATAGAACCCCTTGTACAAAATATCCCAAAATATGTGGAACCACAAGAACTTTTTCAATTATCTTCAATTTCGCAATCCTCCCATCTTTTTTTTCCTTATCTCAATGCGAATTGCATTTACTTTTGACATTATATCACATTGGCTGACAACAATCTCATCGTTACAAATATAGAATATGATAGTGCAAATAAATCTTTTATTTCCTTATCACATTTATCACTGTTATTATCTCGCAGTGTGTTTTTTATTTTGTTTTTGTTTCAACGAAAAAATGCGAAATATCCAAAAATAAATTATACGATGCAAAATTATCTCTATACTGGCAGGCTGGCTGGCTGGCTAGCTATCCCAACAACCGACCACCTACAAATAACGCCTACAAGCCATAGTCGTTGGCGCTGCTATTTTTGATTCCAAATACAAAGGCAACAAAAAAACAGCAACACAACTTTCAATTTGGTATTGTGTCACAGAAATTGTTGCTAGCGGCAAATAATTTGTTAATGTTGTCATGGAAGCTTTAGCTCCAGCACTTAATATTCAGCACCCACTAGTCGGTACTCGAACGCACTCACACACGCACACTACTACTACACAAGCAATTGTCCTTATTTACGCAAACGATAGTCAATTGCTTCTGTTGCTGTTGTGACGGTTCAGGCGATAAGAGTGCCACCTACATTGACATTATCATCGTCGTCAGTTATTGTCTATCAATGAGGGTGTTTGTTTGCTTGGTTTGGGTTTTTTGTTTGTTTGCTGGTTTGCGTGGGATGTTGTGCGTGGTGGTGGCGGTGGTGTTCGATGTCCTTAAAAATGCAAATATTAGACATGGTTTAAATGACCCGATCTGTGTGTGTTCATATTTTCCATTTAATGCCTGTTTGGCTGGCTCCATTATCCTGGAATGACAACTGCAAAAAAGAAGGCGTTCCAAAAGGGAAGCGATGACAGTAGCCAACCAGCCAGCCAACCATTCACATTGTTAGTTAAAGTTAGCTAAATGTAACGATGTTCAAACAACAACAGCAGCAGCAACAATGACAAAAGCACCAAACTAATCCTGATGGTGATGATAAAGTTTTTTGAAAATCCTGACTGCAATAATACCCATCGTCATCGTCAAAGCGCCAAACAATAAAGGATATGCTCTTATTGTCCTGTCCTTTAAGGAATGTTCACACACACAGTAGCAGCAGCAGAAGTACGTTGGAGCAGCATCATCCTTGTGGTTGTCCTCTGTGCATGCACACGATGTGCGTGAATTCGATGTATGTACATATGTATGCATGTGGATTTGTATTTCATGTGTGGGTAGTTCCATTTGTTGCCGAAGACGCTTTGTTGCATTTCCCTTCTTGGGTTTCCTTTGTTTGCCATTCACGGTAGCCTGGCAGCCATCTTTTACAAGTTTCTGTTACGGCTAGTTTAACCACTGAATGAATGATGTTGGCGAACAAAATAAAAGGCATTCAAGGGAAAGTTTTTTTGTATGAGATTAGAATTGTAACACTGCAAAAGGCATACGTGATAAAGGGATGTGGAAACATGTGGGGACTACATGGGATAAGTTCCTAAATTCCAATAGTCTTGAAACATTTTAAAGTTCGCACTCGAAAAACAAGTGATGTGACACTGATTTTTGACGGAGTTTAAATGACTATGTCCGTAATGCTAACTCTAACTTGCAAAAGGAAAGGAAGGAGGCACTCAGCAAAAAAATGTCATTACCAAATAATGAATTAAATAGGGATATTTCCAAAAAAAAAAAAAAAAAAAAACAAAATCTCATTACCAAATAATGGCTTTTAAAGCATTTTGGCACCAATAACTACTTACAATACAGCATCCTCACCCACCCTTATTTTAACATAGACATGTCATACAAGGTAGTTACCAAAATGCCTCCAAGAGCCAATAAATAAGTTCAAAAAAATATTTTTTCTATTTTTAAAACATTAGGGTTGAATTTGTGTTTAATTCTACCACGCTTTATTTTTACACCCTTAACCTTACGGCTATAGACTTTATATATCATTGACACTGATTTTTTAAAGAGTTCAAATGACAATTTCCGTAATGCTATTTCTAATTCGCAAAAGTAAAGGAAGGGGCTTACAGCACAAAATATCATTACCAAATAATGAATTTATTAAGGACATTTCCAACAAAAAATCTCATAACCAAATAATGGCTTTTTAAACGCATTTTGGCACCAGACGGTAAATATCATTTGATGTGGCCAAAACATGCCTAATCGAAATAACAGGTTTTGACTAGGTCTCTTTGGAAGAACTCCATTTCAGGGCACTTGGAGTCGATCTAGCAGTGTCCGTTCATCCGTCCGTCTGTCTATATGGCTGGCTGGGTCGCACGATAATTGTCGAAGGTACATCGTAATATTAAAATCAAACTTAGATCGAGTGCGGAGATGGGCAAAATCGGTTCACTCGTTCTGGTACGTACCTCCAATAAGATCAACATTTTCATAGAAAATAATGTACCTCATAGAAAAAGAAAGTTTCATCGAATGTGTTCGAACTTTGCAAATCCTAATTTCGTATCAGTTCCAGGTCAGGTGTAAAAATTGACAATATCGGCCCACTCCATCAAATAGGAGTCAAAATAAAAAATAAGGTCAAAATTGTGAATTAGTTTGAATAACACTGTCAAATAAGAGTCCGATTGCCTTCAAGTTACGAGCATCTTGATATTTTTACCAACACAAGATCTGTTGTGAAGATGGTAGATATCGTACCACTCCTTTTGGTACTTCCCCCACAAAGGGGGGATAAATGTGAAATAAGCATCCGATTCTTATTAAATTTCACACATTTCAAATTTTTCAAAAAAAAAATTGTGGGTGGGGTGCATTGATCTACTCCTTCTGGTACCCCCCCCCCATAAAAGGTCAACAGTTTGAATAATTATAACTCCTATAAGATTTGAAATCTTAGTCCGTTTGTCTACAAGTTTTGCACATCCCAATGCTTTTCCCAACACAAGATCTGGTATAAAGATGAAAGATATCGGACCACCCCCGACAACGAGTCAAAATTGTACATAATTGTATCTGTCATTAAATTCCAAATCAACATCTGTTTCTTTGCCCTTTCGAATATATCTATCTATATCGGTCCCCTCCTTCTGGTACCTGTCCCACAAAGGATCACAATTTTCAATACTTATATCTCTCATAATTTGCGAAACAAGTCAGCGATTCCTTTCAAACTTGGTATATCTAAATATATATCTCAGCCAGGGATCAGATGTAAATATGGAATCTATCGATACAGTCCAAATATGGCACGTTGTAATATTAATATACTTGGGTCAGATACAAAATGGACAATATTGTCCCTCTTTTTCGGAACCTCCAACGCGAGTCTGAGGGTATACATCTGTCGACAAAACCGAATGATGTTTTTTATATTGTTTTGTTTCTTGTTGGCGTGGATACTCGCTGTTGTAGTCGGGCATGCTACCTCTGGGCAGCCAATACTCATTACATTTAGCCCTGTAAATTATTTATTTAGTAATTCAGAGGGTATGTTGTGGTTGTAGCAGCTGCTATTGGCGTATTTATTCTAATTCTACTTAATTTGGTTCAGTTTTTTCCTCCAAAATCAAAAGAAAGTAAACTGTATAGGTTGGGTCCATAGTGACATAGGAGTTAAGTGATTAGGTCTGGTTGGACGGTGAAAGTTGTGCAGCGCGTCATGTGGCCCTGCACAACACACTACTTTTAATTCGAGCCCAATGCAAATAGAGTCGTCTGATCCAACCGGATCTCAATTGTGCCAAAACTACTCCGGTTTGTCGTGGCAGCTCTCGTTCTTATGCTGCAATGGGAATGAAGTTATCTCCGAGTACGGTATTCAGTCTGTAATCCTCCATGACTTCACAGAGTGAATTCCATTCAGTCCTGCTTGATGAGCCTTCTATTCATTATTTCTCTAGATCGTGGAGATCTTTCCTTACGTTTCCTGGGCGGAGGTTGCCAGAGGGTGTAGTTGTCATTTTTGTACGCCTTCCATAATGTTGCTGGCTAATTTGACATTTTTTAAATCTTGTTGAATGCGAATCCAATTTACGAACAGTTTTCAATATCGACACAACTTTTTGACAAAAGTCTCAAAACAAGTTTGATTTAAGGGTATGGACCAACAGCTAAGGTAAATGTACTTTTTTCTGTAGAACACATTCTGCCGAAAAATGTTCATCTCCACATTTTCAGTACCTCCTGAAATAGTTCTGCAACATAAATTTACAAATTCTTGTTTTAAGTACCCGTTCTTGAAAAAATTGTTCAAGTCCACAATTAGGAATTGCACTTTGGTATGGAAGGTTTTGAAAGGTCTAGTCACATTTTCAAACTAAATGAGTGCCTGTTTCCGCACTTCAATAGATTCTGGCATATGACACAAAGAATGGCAATTTCTGAATTTTAAGCCTACCAGTTTGTACACAATTAAGTTTAAGTTTTAAGTTTTCGCATAATGGAGGTCATAAACCACTTTAGAATCTATAGCAGCCCTCTTTATTGCAATTGATGTGCAATAAATTATTTCTATGTGATTTCGAGTCTAAGCCACTAGTTGTATTTTTTTCACGTTCGCCAAAAATAGCTGATAAGAATAAATTTTTCCACATTATCATAATTAGTCATGCAAATCAGCTACAAATTACATTTGCCGAACATTCATTTGTTTTCTTTATCGCTTTACATGAATCAATGCCTGACCTGAGTAGCGGCGGCAGCAGCAGCAGCAATAATTTCCGTTTGCAAGTTATAGTCGTTGAAAATGGTAATAAAATAGTTCTCGGCAGCAGCTATAAGTTGGTGTTGAAAATTGTGAATGAGTTATTTTTCTTTATCAGGTGGAATTTAATTGAAAAAAATCGTAAGTAGCTTAAAATGCAGCTTCTTGTCATTACTTTGTTATGACAATATTTGTTGAAGTAACTAAAATGAAATACGAGTAGTCGTATGAACATACGTCACTGCTGCAGCGTGCGTTGACTACTTTGAAAGTGTCTCTGGAGGAAGATGAGTGATTTTAATTGAGTGGCTGAAGAGATGCAGCACGTCATATTTAGCATCCCAGCATTGATCTAGTTATCTTGACTTTAATTAGGACCCAACAACATGTAAATCGGTCTGCACCATCTCTCGGAGTTTTATACCCGTTGCATCTATATTTGTCCTGGATTTAATGTATATCTCTTTAGATATTATTGGTAGAAGTAATAAAAGAGCAGAATCGCAAGCCTTTAAATCCCGTTTTCGGATGTAAAATAGAATATCTTTGTATTTTTTAAATGGGTTTGAGCAGTTGACAATGAAGTAAAGCTGAAAATCTTGTCAATTTGTTATGTCGCTCATTTTCCTTCCAACACCCTTCGTCCCCTCATTCTCCTACCACCATTCAAATATTTAAGGATATGCCAACAAATGCAATAGCCGTGTATAATTTTACGCTTTTATCACTTTAAAGTCATTTGGATGTGTTTAAAATAATCACCAGGATCATTATGGTGGAAATAAAGCGCGCACACACACAACGCCTACGCTGCCGTTACGGTTGTCTACGTTTCAACGGGGTCATTTTGTGGAGGTTGGCCTTGTAATGTGTAATGAAAGAACATTGACAACAAAATATGATTATTTGTTGTTGTTGTCGTCGTTGTCCCGGGTAACAACCTTTTTTTGTTCCTCTTCGCGGAGGTGTTTTCCTTCCTTTGTTACTTTCTTAATGAATAAATCTCTACGAAAATATCATTTGTTACTTTATTTCTTTAGGTTTTCCTTCTTTTTTTTATCGGGATGAGGGTTTAAATTCGATTTATTTTAATTTTAAAAATTAATTTTGGATGTTTTTAAATTGCTATGTCGTTGAGTTTGGTTTGTAGAGTTCTTTTTTTCTTGATATTTTCCCCAAAAATATTGGTGAATATAAAGTGAGGTAAAAATTAATAAAATCGCCGGCCATTATCCTGAAGGACTTGTACACTTCATTTGTTTAATTTGCTTGCAGAGAAACAATTACATAGCCTCCACAAAAGTGTTTTTTTTTTTTTAATTAAGGGCTGACAAACATATATTTTTATTAAATAGATCTTATTCTCGAATGTTTTATTTTTGGGAAATACGTGAATGACTCACAGGTCAATTCCGAATTTAAATTTTAAAGACATAAACCACATGTTTAGCACATATTTAGCTAAAAAAATAGTAAATCGTAAATCTTATGTGTCAGATTAATGACCAACAATATATTTCAGTACAATTAAGATGAGAACTACTTAGTGGAAATATAAAAAGGTTATAATGTTCGGACACCAGAACATTTCTGTGGATAATGCTCCAAAATATATAAGCAATTCATCACTTTTTCTTCCAGGACAAATTTGCTGACCCATTATCCATTAAAAATGTATGAATTGGCGTAATCAAAATGATAGGTTCCGAAGTATTCTGCAGAAATCCTTAGAAAAGGATAATTCATTGGCCATTGCGCCTTCCAGGACATTTCCATCGGCTGAACATGCCTTACAATGGATAACTTTTGAAAAGTACTATACATTGGTATTATACAATTGATAAGAAGTTCGAACCGATTCCGAGGCATATGGTAGTCTTTGTAGAAATCCTTTGAAAAGAATAGCTCAATCGGACATCGTAACTTGTACGCGTCCAACATGGGTACCGATTGAAAGAGTTCTCTCCATTGGCATTGTCCTTTCAAGACAATTCTGCAAGCCCATTGATACCTCCCAGTGGAAAGCTTATACAGGAAAAAATTATCCACTAACATTATGAAAAGGTTTTAAGTGGGGACCGAGTCCCACGTATATGACCATTCCTGGAATAATCATTTGAAACCTTTAATTCAATCTTTCACCATGCATCTTTAAAAATTCTTCCGGTCTAATATAGGTACCATTGGAAAGCTTATGAAACTACTATCCACTGACATTATAAAATGATAAGTTCGAACAAATAACGACGTTTTTGGCTATTTCTGGGAAAATATTTTAAAAGAATAATTCAATTTGCCGCTGTGCCTTCCAGGATAATTCGGCCGATTCATTATTACCTATCAATTGGAAACTTATGATGAGAACTAAGTATCGTTACAATGGTAATTTCTTTAATAATGATAATTCAATTGGCCACTATGACATCATTACAAGTTTTTAAAAAGTCCAATGGGTCACATGAAAAAGTTACGACATAAATGGCCATGTCTGGTAAAATCCTCTAAAAGGTTACTTCAATTGGCAACTTTGGTTTCACTTCAATTCCGCCTATATCAATACAAATCTGCCCATTTGTATTATGAACAAGTAAGCAAAAGCTACAGTCGAGCGGGGCCGACCGTTGAATACCCTACAACACTACAATAAACGATACAGTTTATATAGGCGAGATACTCGAAAGAATTCCACAAGATATTGTGGCAAATAATAAAAGAAACCATCAGGTTTCGTTCTCTAATTTTCGAATAATAGCAACTTAAACTAACGAAATAGTCAGAAGTGCGTCTTTCCTGTATTTGTGAATTCTCCAAGAAGTCACTGTAATGGACATTTTCGTATTTTGTCCATAAAAATTGGCAAACTATTTCACACATTGAATATTTTTGGATGGCCATCCAAAACTGCTTGGCTTTTGCAATGTCCGGTAACCCCCATTCAAATGTGTCTGAAGATCGGGCGATAATTACGACCTGCTGACAATTTTGCAGTTTTTTGGTCCATTTCAACCCCTAAATATATGGCGATCATCTCCAAAAAGAGTAGGCTTCTATTCTGACCCTCATCTTATACCCATGCGAAATATCGTAAGGATCGGGCCATAAATGCGATCTGTATATGATATTCTGATGTCATAACTACTTAGTTTTGTTAGCTGTAGAAATATTTCAAAATATTTAATTCAAAATGAAAATATGCCAAAAATATGACAAAATTGAAAAAATATGAGAAAATTTTAGAAAATCAATATTTTCATCTTTAGAGAGATATTTTTATGCGATTTTTTAGACGTTTTTTCTTTCCTGCCAAGAGGCCATTCTGAATTAATGAGAACTGTCGAAATCAGTTCAGCCGTCCTCGACATATAAGAGATCTTTCAAGCATATCTTCTTTGATAGACATATATTGCACATATTTTGCTATATATCCGATTTGTTGGATGTTAACATCAATGTAAAGGTCAGAAGTAACCTTGTCATGGCTTTGGGATTTCGCCGGGATTTAAAATATTCGCGGTTTAATGAAAAATTTTGAATTTTTTCAACACAAAAGATATGGTCTATTTTACCTGCTAAATATTATCTGATGACCACCCAAATTGGTAGGCTTCTTCCCAGCCCTAAAATCTAGCTACATGCGAAATTCCGCGTCGATTGGTCTATAATTGCGACCTGTATAGCTACTGCAAAATCCGACATTTTTTCAGTATTTGGTCCATTTCAACCCCTAAACATTTGGCGATCATCTCAAAAAGAAATAGGGTTCTATTCTGGCCCAACCCCGACCTCCATTCCAAATTTCGTGAAGATCGGGCCATAATTGCGACCTGTAGAGTGATTACAAATTAACATGGACAGACGGACAGACGGACAGACGGACAGACGGACAGACGGACGGACGGACATACATAGCTAGATCGACTCAGCTCGGCGAGCTAGGATGATCCATATATACTTTCCTATATGGGAAACCAATATTTCGTGGTGTTACATAATTTTTGGCCCAATCAAACTTATAATACCCCCAACACATAGTGTTGTAGGGTATAAAAAGGTAGGACATTTGGATTGATTCCGAAGTATATAGAAATCCTTTAAAGAGGATAAGGATTGACAATAAAAAGGATAATTCCGCCGGTCCATTTGGTTATAAACGGGAAGCACATGGAGAGTACTACCCGTTGGTAGAAGATATCCTTCCAGGAAATTCTGCTGGCCCATTTTGAGTATCAATACCAAACTTGTGAATAGTACTGCCCATTGGCATTATAAAAAAGGTAGTACATTTGGACTGATTCCGAGGTATATTGTCATTTCTGGAGAAAATCTTTGGAAAGGATAATGATTGGCATTATAAAAAGGATAGGAAGTTCGGCCGATTTCAATATATATGTATATTAATAGATATCCAAAACAGGGCCACTCGGCTTCTAATTGGATAGATTTCCTCTCGATCCACTTTTTGATACCTCCTTCTTTTTAGTATTTTTCATGTCTCGATCCCATGTCTCATCCCAATTTCGCATTTTTTAACATTTAGTATGACTTAATGCATCTACACTTTTTGGTACCTACTGATTTTCAGTATCTCGAAGGTTTCGGTCCCAACTTCCAGCTAAATCAGCTGTGTTCGAATCTTAGTGGGTAGTTTAACTCCTGACAAAATATATTCACCCTATATATGGGTGCGAATATATGTTCCATGTTTTGAAGAATTTATTTTTATGGGTAGATTAACTGCTCTCAATAAAATATTGAATATAGTTATGTCCTCCATATAACGGAACGTCTAAAATTTGGAAACTTGGCCGATTTGACCATATGTAATTCCATATACCTCGAGTTTCAAAACTGTGGGAGCGCCTAAAATTATGCCATAAAAATGCTAACGATATTTTTCAAAAATCATGTGTAATGTAGTCTTTTATAATACTTTGCATAAAGTCTTTAGATCGGATTTGTGAGCCAGTTTCCTCCATCACTCCCTTTTTTAAGAGCTTTCAGAATATCATCTGTCATATTAACTCCTATCAAGGATGTCTTCCATGAAATCGTTACCCTTAATGTACAAATATTTCGTAAATTATCATTTTTGGTCTGATGACAAATCATGTTGCCATTTTTTATAGAAAAGTGGCTTCATTCAACCTCCCATTGACAATGCAGCAGAACATAAATATTAATTCTAGAACATTAAACATTAGAATTTAAGCTGCAAATATATATCGTCTTTTTTGTATTTTAGATATGTTGCTGTTGTCGTTTTTATTGTTGCTACCCAGAGTGTCCACAAGTCATGTAAGGCAAAAACCCACACACACACACAAACGAGGACATAAATACACTCAGAAAGGACATTCATAAATTATAATGCCATACACATACATTTTTGGGGGTTTTTATTTATTTATATTTTTGCCATCTAGTCGCCTTTTACCTACCCCCGCCCGACAAAACCATTTTTTGCAGTGGCTGTTGTTATGGCTTGTTTTTGTAGCAAATATGGGAATTTGTTGTAATATTTTTTCCATATAGAAAATATTAAATATTTTCCCATATATTTCTTACAAAAAGCCAGACACAAACACATACAAGTTCATTCTTCGCGTCGAACGGCAGCCGGCAACAATTGCTACAGCAACATAAAATGTTACAAAAAGCGGCATGTTGGCGACCATGCAGTTGATGTCAGCACATCAGGATTCCATTCATGTACAACTGACTAGTTCGGAAAGAGGCGGCCGGCAGCCAGTGAATGAATGTGAACGAGAGCCAAAGTTATTTACAACTGTAACTAACACACAAACACGTTCACATACACACACACTCTCATGGATATGTAGAATATGCTGGACTTTAACAAATAAGCAACAGCTTCCGATAGTTACCAACCAGTATTGCCTTCTTCCTCGCCTTAAGTCTGAGAATGAAAAATGTGCTTGTCTTGTGTAGACCCAGTGGGGATTTCTTCCCCAATGGGAAATCTCCGACACATGGTCACAATGGAGGTAATAACAGTGGTGTGTAAAAAATGAAATATTGGGGATGAGGGTTTTACATTTTTTCCCATGGCAGTAAAAACACTAGTGCCCAATTTTATAAAGCAAAGGTTTTTTAGCCTTTTAGGGTCCACAATATTAAATTGGAGTGAGGGGGTTTTCTTTTTACACATGTTTCATTTGTAAATAGAATAATTTTTGATTTATTTCGAAACATATCATTTGTAATTCGAGATTTCCATTTGTAATTCAAATTATTTCAGTTGTAATTCGTATGATTCAAATTTGTATTTCCAATTATTCTATTTGTAATTCGAATTATTCCTCACATGGACTGGACTTTTTAATGCACTCTTTATACCCTCAGCCATATGGCTAGAGAGGGTATATATCATTTGATAAGGCCAAAACGTGCCTCATCCAAATAACGGTTTTAGACCCGTTTCAGGACATTTGGAGTCGATCTATCGATGTCCGTCCGTCTGACTGGCTGGTGCGAACAATAACTCTCGAAGGAAGTATTCGATTTGGTCCAAATTTGGTACATCGCAATGTTATAGACAAACATAGATCGAGTTCGGAAATGGACAATATCTCCTTCTAGAATCTTCCCACAAAAGGTCTAAATTTTCAAAACAAATATTTTACTGCGCAGAAAGAGAAAGGATAATTCGATTTTGCTCTAACTTCGCAAATCCTAATATTTGCATCAGTGCTAGGTCAGGTGCGAAAATGGAAAATATCGGTCCACTCAAGTATCTCCCCCACAAGAGGTGAACATTTTGAATATCCATGAAGCTCATAAAACGCAAAATTAACATCCGATTCCCTTCAGACTTGACAAATCTCAATATTTCTATCAACACAAGATCTGTTATAAAGATGTAAGAGACTATTCATTTTGGTACCTCCCTCACAAAGGGTCAAAGTTTTGAATAACAGAAAACGATAATAAAATCCTAAATAAGCATCAGGTTCTCTTTATATTTCTCACATCCCATTATTTCCACCAAAAAAAGATCTGTTGTGAAGATGGAACATATCCGTTCACTCTTTCTGGAACCTCTCCCAAAAAGGGTCAACATTTTGGATATCCATGAAGCTCATAAAACGCGAAATTAACATTCAGATTTGAAACATCTCAATATTTCCACCAACAAAAGATCTCTAATAAAAATGGAAGAGATCAAATGGTACGTCCATCATATAGGGTCCAAGATTTGGAAAAACATAACACTTAAAGAAATGTGTAGAAATAAGCATCGAACTCTCTTCAAATTTCACACATACAAACATTTTTTCTAACACAAGATCTGTTGTGAAGATGATATATATCTGCCAACTCCTTCTGGTACCTAACCCAATACTATTACCTGTCATAACTTGCGACGTCGCAATATTTATATCGTATTTAGGGACAAATTTGGTCATTCCTTCGGAATCCAATGGTTTTTGTTTCTAAATAAATTCATTCTTCTAGACTTTTGTTTTAAAGGAATAGGGATTTAGAATTGAATCCAATTTTTAAGCAGTTATAATTACTAAATAAAAGAAAATTTTTAGAAACTCCTGATCTGGCAGTGGATTTTTTTTTAGAATATCATGGCAAAAACAAAAATCAAAATCGCCATAATAACCCAATGGACATTAATTCCTTTAACTCCTTTACCAAAGTGATGGGATGCATAACGATTCTCTCTGTCTCACTGTCTCTCCAGTATGGCAATTGAAGTTTTTATTCACATGGCTTCTGTCACTTCTCCATGTTTTTGCTTCACACAATCATATCCTGTGTCATCTTTTACAGAGAACTACTTAGTCTTGGAACAAAAAATTGAAATTTTCCTATTCTGTTTACCACGAAGTGTAGTGTGGTTTATGGCAATGTCCTCATCCTCCTTCTATTACGCCCAACCCACCCATATACAATAGAACAATGCTGGTGAAACAACCAACATGACATGTTTCCTCATCGTATTTGGTGAGCGTTAGTAGGGCTTAAAACCAAACAACAACAACAACAACAACGACAACAAAAATGGAACATCAAAACTCATTTCATTCATGAAAGACACACATACACAGACAACACACAAAAATATGAAAGTAAAAGAAATATAAATTTCTATAACATACCAAGCGGATTAGGAGATTTTGTGGTGCAATGCGATGATCGGTGGTAAGTTTTAAGGTATGAGAAATTTAGCAATAATTGCATTTCTCTGTACAACGACAAAACGACTGTTGAAGTATTCAGAATATTAAGACAAAGCTTTTGAAAATATGATACGGATGCTAGCGATGAAAAGAAAATGCAGGATAAAAGATCTAAACATATTTAGAAAAAAAAAAAATAAAAGCATAAAACTTTCAGTTCCCAAAAAAAGATAATTTTTGCTATAGAATGAATATTACATCATTTTGCGCTGAAAATTTGATCTTCAGAGAAAATCTATATTCTTGAACTGAGAAGGTATTTATCTTTTTTCCTTTTAGATCTATATTTGATTGCTTTATCTGATCTCTATGAATCAGACGCCGAAGTTACGAAGCTTTTCCTTAATTTACACATACGAGCAGCTCAAAAGTGAGAGTTTTGATTTTAGCATTTAGCAAATGTTATACAACTTTCACAGCGATTGAATGCTAGAAACCTCATGCATGCTCTCTTGGCCATCCTGAATATAGACGAGAGTTTGGCAAAGTAGTGTTCGCAAGTAAAAATAATCGGGGAGCACTACTGAAGTCAAATCTACTTTTTCTATTAAAAAATACTCAAAAAGATGGTTGCAAAGCCTTTAATGTTTCTCATCTCGAAGAGAAGGGAAGTTTACCCTCATATCACATTAGAAAGATAGTGAAAAAGGAAAAATCGATGAATTTTTTTCATCGTAGGTTTTGTAGTCTAAAGTGCTCACTCTATGTCGATGTTACTCATTACTTGGTTTGATAAAAGTAATAGAATATTAGGGTCTATACGACGACATGGACTTGCATACGTAACTTTTGTCATAAGCCATTACAATATTCAAATGCGAAACTTAAAAAAACAATCGGTGAATAATGTCGCTAAAATCATCAAAGCGCCGAATAACGGGAGGTACCGTCATAGGGGGGCTATACGAAGACGTGGACCTGCACAGAAAATTTTCTGTCATAGGCTGTAAAATCCATTAAGAATTTCAAATATCACATTTGAAACAATTTCGGCGAATAATGTCGCTAAAATCATCAAAATACCGAATATAGGGAGGTACTGTTAAATGGGAGCTATACGAAGACGTGGACCTGCACAGACCATTTTTTGTCATAGGCTGTAGTATCCATTTCGAACTTCAAATACCAAATTTAAAATATTTTCGGTGAATAATGTCGCTTGAATCACCAAAATACCGAAAATAGGGAGGTACTATTTTATGGTGGCTATACCATAACGTAGACATTTTAAATACCAAAAGTCCTGCAGACATAATATACCTTCGTCATTTCTTTAGGAACCTAGAGTTATTTCCACAGACGGATGCACTGATGGACATCGCTAAATCGACATAGAATTTTATGCTGATCAAGAATATATACACTTTCAGGATCTAAAATGTATATTTCGGAATGACAAACTAGTATACCATCCATACTATGGTGGAGGGTATAAAAATTAAGCACATAAGAGCTTGAATTTTTCACAGAAAAAAAATCAGTCCTGAACTTTTAGGTATTTTCTAATTTTCTCTGTGACAGTCAGTTCCAAAAAAAAAATGTTGAAACTTGTTCTAATGGGAAATAAAGGAACACGCATTTTTGAGAATTTTGAAGTTGGAGAAAGACTTAGACCTCTTGGACCTTGTATTGGATTACATATTTTTTCCAATTAACAAAGGAAAACATCAGTCCCTGTTTTTTTTCCTGAAAAAAAATCTCCAAGGATTTTAATATTTGTCTATATAAAATTCATTTTTCAAGACTTGAGATTTTCTTTCCATCCGCAACAACTTGGACTTTTTTACATGAAAAATCAGCCCTCTGGGGCTGGATATTCAATTTTATTTATTTATTTTTTAACCACAAGGAATGTTGATTTTCCTCCTCAAGTGATCGGTTTTTTTATTGGAAAATATCAGTCCTTTGATTTTTGTATAGAAAAAGCTTATTCCCCAGGGATTCTGGGGTTTTATGTATACAAAACCATTCATAAAGACGTTGGATTTTTATTCTGTAAAAAAATTGTTAATAGCCTTGAGGTCTTTAAATTTAAAAAATTTGCCTCTATAACTTGGGATTATAAAAAAATCTAATTGTTTTGATAAAACAATACTCCTATGACTCCTATATGACTGAATACTTTCTATATAAAACATCAGTCCTCCAGGGTTTGTGTTTGTGGATTTGGAAGTATCTAATTAGGGTTTGAAATAGTTTTTACTCAGGACTTTTTTATAGGTTTCTAATCAGAATTGGAATTTGGGCCAAAAATTATTCTTTATGACCTCCAAACTCTGTCTCCATGAACAAATTAGTTTTCGGAGACCAATCTCTTTCGAAGCTGGGATTGCCTTATTTTGAAAAAAATAGACTATTTTGAATATATAATTTTTTTAAACCCATTGAAATGTTATTAGTAAACACTTTCAAAATGTCTGTTTCTTTCTCTCACCACATCTGATAACTTTAAATACACACCCGTTTCCAAGAATGATCCACAAACCGTAATACTGCTAATCTCTATTTGATTATCCTTCCAACCATAATTCCCACTTATTTGTTGAAATCTTCCACACTTGTCTTTGACATGGGCTGTGCAATCATCAACTTTAGTCCACAGAAGTGGTTTCACATGCATACCCATACATAGTAAATACATACACCTACCCAGCCCAGCCCACACACACATACCTTCAACATGATGTCTAACATTTCAATTGTCAAAAGGTCAAAGTGTTATTGGACTGCTAGACTTGTAGTTCCTGGAAATTGTTGCCTCTTCGATAGCAGCCCAACAACTGGATGTTACCTCTCGATATGTATGTAGGTGGAGTTATTCGCCGAGCCTTGTACACATGTTGCCGATAAAAGAACGAATGAAAAAAAAAGAAAATATAACAAAACGTGTTTAACAGCCGAGTGATTAGCGGAATTTAAGACACGTTTTGAGTTTGGAAATTTTTTTTCGCTTAAAAGCCCTCAAGTCTCAGGTTAATTTTGTTCAAATTTGTAAAAACCAATAGAGAGAGACACACAAATTATTAAATTTTTCTGAAAATAATAAAAAAAACCCTCTTCAAACATGTTGGCATCTCAGGAATGTTGTTTCGAAAAATTACAGAATTTATTTTGCCCCATATTAAAGATGCCTTTCCCAACACAAATATTTTGAGGGCAACTGGGTTTTTGTGTTAATTTTTTGTGTATGCCTTGCACTAACACACCAGTGAGTCAGTCACTCACTCATTCAGCCAGCCAGCACACTCACCAACACATTGGCATGCTTACATTTCCAAAGGCGCGCAGATAAATGACATAAATACATTGCTAACACACATTCGGCTTGAATCAGAGGGTCATCTCCCGATTTTGATGGTGTTGTTGCTGCAAATGTTTCCTTCATTTGATGGGGGTGCCTATTCAAAGCACACAGGGGTAGGGAGGATTTTATGTTAGTGCAGGATTTTTAAAGTGTGTTTGCTGAGCCTCTTTTCGGTGTGTGTGTGTGTGTGTGTGCGTGCGTGTGTTAATGTGACATGGCTTGTGCGCATGTATGTTATTTTCAAAAGGACACACTCACAAACACACAGGTCCTTAGACAATTTCATTTTATTTCTCTCGTGTTTGGTACGTTTTTTTTCTACTACTTCCTCTTTCGTTTTCATTTCTATTTTGAACCTCTGTGCAAATGTGTGTGTGTGTGTGCGTGTTTAACGTCCTTTGTGCGTGCTTGTATTTTTCGGCACGTTGTTTGCCAAATTTCATTTTGTTTTTGGTAGCGCTCTATATTTTGTTTCGCTTGTATTTCGCTTTTCCAAAGATTTCCTCCAGCGACAAGCCAAAGGGAAATGAATTAAGACGACCATCAATCGGATAAATACGTAGGGGAACGAATGGATGTCGAAATAAAATCGTAAAATGTTACAACGGCCATGGCGGGAGGTGGTTCTGCAGCGGTAGGAAATGTGTGTGGCTCAAAGTGTGTGTATGTGTGCGTTTGTTGGTTAAATACAATTTCCCAAAATGCAAATACAGGGTTAAGATAATAAAAATGCTTGTCTTTGGTTAACATCATCTCCGGTTTGACTAATTTTTGCTGGCTTTCATTCCATTGTCTAATTTATATTCATTATGTCTGTGCACAATGGGCAGAATTTGTGTCGTTGAGTTTTTATTCCATTGTTATTGGAATTTTAATAATTATTTGTGCATCCAAAAAAATCCATCAGATTTTTGTTTAATTCTCAATTATCCAAGATTATAGCACTGAAATTTCTTTGGGAATATTTTTAAAGTTTCTCCCTACTTCAATGAAATTATTTTGAAATATTCACCGTCATAGCTGGAATAGACTTCCAGAACATCTAGAAATACAAAATATTAATAAAAACAAAGGAATTGCTTTAAATAATCCAAGATAATAGAGCTAACGAATCTTCTGAAAATCTTCAAAATAAACTGTAGTTCTTCTTAAAAAATTAAACCAATAAATTTTCTAGCTTTCACACGATCTAAGCGTCCAATTGACCGGTCCCGAACGTGATATAAAATGTTCACCGACCTCGCCTCACCATATGTCCTTTCCTAGTGAATCAAACTGTCCGAGTTCGGTCCGCCTTCTAACCGAAAGTCGGAATAAAACTTTCGATTTCGGACGCATATTCGGTCCGATTTCAAACCGAAAGTTATATGGAGTGGTTGACGTGTTGTCGGACCGAAGGATCGGATAAAAGTCTTAGCCAATTTTCGAACCCAAGCCGGACCGAATTCGCAAGGATATTCATAGGAAAATGGAAAGCAAAATTATGGTGATCGGACTGAAGTCGAAAGTTATATCGGGCGGATTTCTGATTTTTTACCTAATTTCTAATAGTTTTTGGACCGAAGAGAGAGAATTAATGTACAGGGTGAGATAAAAAAACTGCAACAAATTTTTACATACTTTTTTAAATTTTATAGCATGAAAGCAAAAAATGTCGGAAATAGCATCAAATTTTACAATAAGTTTAGATTTGTTCGAATCGGTCACCTTTGGCACGAATTATGGCCTTCAAACGACCAATGAAACCGTCACACGCTGCCTGAATGTTGCTCTGTAGTATTTTGATCCATTCCCGGCGAAGCGCTTGCTTGAGGTGATCGAGACTTTGGTATTTCTTAGTGCCAACCTTGCTTTCCAAAATTCCAACGGATTGGTATCCGGAGATTTTGGTGGCCATTGTGTGCTGGAAATTAAGTGAGGAACCTCATTTTGTAACCATTCTTGTAACACATCATCACCATGGCCGGCGCTTGAGTTCTGGTGGTCAACCGAAGGTGCAGATTTTCAGCTGACCTCTTTGGCAGATAAACACGATCCTTTTGTTTGTTTACAAACTGCTGGACCACGAATGTTTTCTCATCGGAGAAAACAAAATTCGGCAGTTCATCACTTTCGGCCAAGCGAAGCAACTCTTTAGCTCTTTTGAGTCTATTTTCTTTCTGTTAAGTTCTTCCACTTTTTGGAATTTCGATAGCTTTACCCGGAGCTCATTTTTCAATATTTGCCGAACGGAATATTGCGATGTGTTGACCTCACGAGCCATTTTACGGCCACTACGACGCGTGTTTCCATCAAGTCGCTTCTTAACTTTTCGAACCATTTCTGCTAATGTTGCTTCCGCCCACTTCCTTGACGTTGGGCTACGGTACCAGTATCACGGTAACGAGCGATGGTACGAGACACAAAAGATTTATTCTCATTAAAATGCTGGAGTGCTCTAATAATTCCAATGGCCCATTGTGCGTGACCCATCATGTTTGTTTGTGCTAACATTCTTTAGTGTGTTTTGTTTTTTTTTTTCTTCGGATAATTATTTTTACAAGACAGCAAAAGCTAATTTATTTGTTTGTTTGTTATTAGAATACATTACTAATTAGAGTGGCCAGATTGGGTAGAATAACAAAGAGCTAAAACCCAAACACTAAGGAATGTCAGCATGGAGTTGCCGCCTCAGATAACTTTGTCATATTCCTACTTGACATTGATGCTGAACGTATATTTAGCTAACGAAAAGAACTGAAGCTCAGCAAATTTTAGGCAGCAGACTGTTAGAATACACTTCTACGTCTGATGTTGTGGCAGGCAGCTATTGTCAAAAAGGTTTCCGTAATCCCTTTGAATACAAAAAAAAAATGTTTGTTATTGTATTTATTATTGTCTTATGTTATTAAATGGCTTAGGATTCTCATGATAATTTTGCCGTTTTTTTTTTCATTGTATGAAATATGAAGCAAATATTTTGTTTTTGCTGACTTTGAAAAATTGGTTTCTGTTTTTTTTTCCTCTCAAGTAGGTATTGCCTACATAACAGATTATGCTAAATAAGGAATATGTTCTATATAAACTACCTCGTCCTTGAGAGTCTCTGAAAACATAGCATACCTCACTACTTGGAAGATATTAGGAATTATTTTCCAAGAATGATGCCAACACGTTTCCTGTTTTTCTTTTGCTAGCAATCTGTTACCTCTTTCGGGTAGAGATCATCAATTAGTACCACCTCTCAGAACACTCCAAAACAAGTAAAAGCATTTTACAGTTTTATTAATTTTTATTGTGATTTAAGTGCAAATCAGCATTTGATGAACGTAAAGAAATTAAAATTTCTAGCAAATGCAATAAAGCATCCTTGCTTTTATGCTTCCCCCCACCCCTTTTTTTCAAACATCAAGGACATTAATACATCGGCGTCGTCTTCGCCGTCATCATCGACCTTACCATCACAATGGCAACGACTGACATTGCAACACGAATAAATACAACTGTAACGGGACAAGGATAAAAACGACTGCTGCAGTAGCAACAGCAACAACAACAATAGGAAAAACAAAAGAGAACAATAATAACAACTCATTTGAGACAATTATTGAAATGATGGCTCATGTTGATGTTAAAAGCAAAATGTTGCTAAGCCAGATAACTGTTTCTTCCACCCACTTGTAGCAGTAGATGTGGAAAACTATTTTCATGTTATTAAATTAAAAATAAAATCCTATTTTTAAATTTTCCATGAATTTTTTTTTTTTTATTTAAAAATGGATGCATTGCTTTCACATTGATGGCAATCTTATAGCCTCGAAAATCCTTGAAGAATTATAAAAAATGGTTATGTGGGTTCTCGGAAAATATACTTTAACAACAATATATTTCGAATAATTTTTGAACAAATATTCAGAAATTATTAATATTTTTGATTAATTATTAATCAAAAATTACAGTTTTAAGATTCCTCAGAAAAATTATTTTAGAACCAACAATTATTCCTCAAATAGTTCAAGAAATGTGCAAAATTAACCACTATAGCTATAATCAACATGGACATGGTTCCAAGAGTCCTTGAAGAAATATTAAAAATTTACTATTTTGGCCTTGAAAAAGATATTTAGGAAAATCATTGATTATGGCGTTGATGGTTCTGGAACAAAATATTAAATACAGCAATAACACAAAAAAAAATTAAAAAAGCTGAATGTGCGGCCGAGCCAAACTTTGAATACCCTCCACCATTTGGAACGAATTTGGCAATTCTCAAAAACAATAAAATCCGTTAAAAATTCTGTTAAATTTTTAAAAATACAGAATGTAGCTGTTATATTAGTCTATACGACGACATGAACCTGCATAGGCAACATTTGTCATAAGCCATTTCAATATTCAAATGCGAAACTTAAAAAAATCGATGAATAATGTCGCTAAAATCAACAAAGTACCGAATATCGGGAGGTACCGTTATATGGGGGCTATACGAAGACGTGGACCTGCACGCACAATTTTCTGTCTTAGGCTGAAGTATCCATTACAAACTTCAAATATCAAATTTGAAACAATTCCGGTGAATATTGTCGCTAAAATCATCAAAATACCGAATATCGGGAAGTACCGTTATATGGGGGCTGTTCGATGACGTGGACCTGCACAGGCAATCTCCTGTCATAGGCTGTAGCATCCATAACGAACAACAAATACCAAATTTGTAACAATTCCTGTGAATAATGTCGCTTAAAAAAAATAAATAAAAAAATACAGAATATCGGGAGGTACCGTTATAAGGGAGCTATACGAAGACGTGGACCTGCACAGACGAACTTCAAATACCAAATTTAAAACATTTCCGGTGAAAATGTCGCTTAAATAGCCAAAATACCGAAAATAGGGAGTTACCATTATGTGGGGGTATACCAAAACGTGAACCTACATGTCCCATTTTCAGTACCAAAAGTCCTGCAGACATAATATACATTTGACTAAAATTTTATCAATCTACTTCATTTCGTTCGTAAGCTAGTGTGATTTCTACAGACGGACCGACGTGGCTATATCGACGTAGAATTTTATGCTGATGAATATTTCGAGGTGTTACAAACGGAATGACAAACTTAATATACCCTCCATACTATGGTTGTGGGTATAAAAACAAATACCTAAGAAAAGAGCATTGAAATAACTGACTGGCCGACAAACGACGCCCAGAGGAAACAGGTGAAGCTATAATCTTGAAATTTCGACCTTGATGCATAGGCGTGTTATAAGACTGGGTATGTATTAAAAATTGAATACTTTGTATTAGACAAACGGAATCCTCATATTAGATATTGAGTTCTTTGTTGGTATCTGGAATTGAGATATGGAAGTTGTTTTGGAAAAGTGTACCATAATTGTACGAAAAGTACTAAGTCGTACCAAATTTGGTATTGGGTTAGGGCTGGAATCCTAAAATTTGATATGGATGTCACTGTTGGGGTCTGTGGTTAAAATATGGATGTGGTTTTGGAAATGTGTCCTATATTTGTACGAAGATTGCTAAATATAACTAAATTTGGTATTGAGCCAAGGGCCAAGGCTGTTATTCTTGGTAAGGAGACGGAGCCGGAGTATTGAGTTCTTTGTTGATATCTGAAATCGAGATATGGAGGTGGTTTTGGAAATGTGTACTTTAAATGTACGAAAAGTACCAAGTGGTACTAAATTTGGTATTGGGTAAGAACTGAATCCTAACATTTTATACGGATGTCACTGTTGGGGTCAGTTGTTAAAGTATAGATGTGGTTTTGGAAATGCGTCCTATATTTGTACGAAAATTACTAAATGTAACTGAATTTGGAATTGAGCCAAGGACCAGGGCTGTTATCCTCAAATATGATATTAAGGTCTCTCTTGGTATCTGGAATTGAGGTACGAACGTGGTTTTTGAAAAGTACGAAAAGTACTAACTAATACTAAATCTAGTATTGGGTGAAGGAATAAAGTTGAAAGTCTGAAATTTGATATGGATGTCACTGTTGGTGTCTGAGAGAAGGAGTTGGTTTTGGATATCAGTAATATAATTGCACTTAATGATAAGTACAGACACCAACAGTCACATTCATATCAAATTTTAGGATTTCAGCTTTTTTCCTACTGCATTTTGTAATAGCGGTAATAAAAGAGCTTAAATCCTGAAATTTGATATTAACGTCACTCTTGGTATCTGCCTTTTTATATATGTATACTAAATGTTACTAAATTTGGTATTGGGGATAGGACTGAAATTGTGAAAATTGATAATGAGGTCACTGCTTGGTTCGATGGCTTACATATGGGGACATTGAAATTGTTTTAAAAAAAAATGGATGTGGGTCCATTGCGCGATGTGTTTACTAATATCCTCCTCAGTTAGTTAATCAAAATGAACGATTTTGAAGATTTTTTTGGTGTAAAAGGTATATATTATTTCAAAGAAGGAAAACTTGAAAATCGTTGAAAGGCTGAAAATTGTGTTCGATGTATGAAGTTTTGTTTAAAAAAAGTTGTCAAACTGAACAAATTGAGATTTTTGAGTGATAAACAAGTAAAATAGCAGCTGAGTTCGGCCGGGCCGAACCTTTAATATACTTCATCTAATTTCATACTTCATCTAATTTATTTATTTAATCTATTAGTCTATGGATAATTCCTTACAGACTATATTTGTACATAACTAATAATTGTATAATTAAAATTAAGAATTTAAAAACATTATTATTTTACTTTTTATAGTATTAATATCCATTGTAAAATCGATAAAATTATAAAACGCGTTAAAATCTTTTGAAATTCTTGTTAAAGGATCAGCGTTTGCATAGCTCATCCTGGAGAATTGAATTGCTAGTGGTGCATAGTGGCGGGTAGTACGTTGAGGAACATTGAAATTTATGTTGTTAACAAGAAAGCTAGCAGAAATATCACCCATAATCACATTATAAAGAAATGAGACATTTAGCATTTTTCTACGGCTTTCCAGAGTTGGCAGCTTGATCAGTGAGAGTCTATCAGTGTATGGTGGAAGATTATCATATGAAAAGTTCAAACTTCGTAGACAGAAAAGTAGGAATTGTTTTTGAACAGACTCGATCCGGTCGCTGTGTGTTTTATAAATTGGATCCCATATGACCGAAGAGTATTCCAAAATTGGGCGAACAATTGACATGTATAAATTTTTTGAAACATAAGGATCCTTAAACTCTTTACTCCAACGTTTCACAAAACCAAGAACTGATTTTGCTTTGTTTATAGAAACAGAAATATGAGATTTAAAGTTAAGTTTACAATCCAATACAACTCCAAGATCAACGAATGTATCAACTTTTTCCAGAGAATAATCACCGAGGGTGTAACAAGTATCAAATAATTTTTTTCTTGTGAATCTCTTAAGTTTGCATTTCGAATAATTAATTTCCATAAGATTAAAGTTGCACCAGTTAACAAACGAATTCAAATCATTTTGAAGCAGCTGATTCTTACATATCTCCGAAATGCTAAGAAATATTTTCACATCGTCGGCATACATCAAAATATTTGAAAATTTTATAGATGAAGGTAGGTCGTTTATAAATAAAGAAAATAGGATTGGTCCTAGATGACTTCCTTGTGGGACTCCAGAAGAAACCATAATACTCTTCGAAATGGCGTTTTTAAAACATACTTTTTGTGTTCTATTTTGTAGATATGAAAAAATCCATTCGGAACTTCTATTTGTAAATCCAATGTTTTTAAGTTTTAATCGTAATAATTTATGATTAACTTTATCGAATGCTGAAATCTGTGTAAATTACATCAGTTTGCTTTCCTTGAAAAAATCCTCGATTTATAACTGTAGTGAACTGAATGAGGTTTGTTGTTGTAGAACACTTCCTCTGAAATCCGTGCTGATAGGGTGAAACAATAGAACTAATGCAATGGATAAGGTTTTCAGTAATCAGACCGTGCTACAGAATATCTTCCGTAGTCAATGGAAGATCCTGTCTTTTATATTTCTTATATTGTCTATTTTTCACATTTTTAGCCTTTGCCAAAGCTGTAGAGTTCCATGGTGGCCCAGAAAGCTTCTTAATTACATATTTCGGTACGCTAATATCAATAAAATCGTATAGCTTTTTGTAAAAAATATCGATAGCACCATTTAAATCGTAAGTGCTAGACAAAAGGATATCCCAGTCTGTGTTATGCATAAGTTCACGTAGGAGGTACATCATTAACGGAAGTACTGTATGAACTAATTGGATTATTTGACGTAGAGGGATTGGATGAAGGAAGATTAGGTATAGGTGATGAATTGTTGGAAGTAGAATCAAGCATTGGCACGGAAGGGGTGTTTGATAATGATGTACTATAGTTATTTTCAGAGCGTTTTTCTTTGTTTGCATTCCTAGCTGATTTTCGACGCTTCGGAGATGATTGTGGTGAATTCATATTCTCTTACAGCTTATAATTTTCAAATAATTTACCGTAGTCATTTATTCGATTAGAGAGTTTAGCTGAATCTTCTAGAATCTGCATATCCTCCACCATTTGAAAGGAACTTGAACAATTGCTAAAAATTCCGAATAACACCACTTAAATTAAAACCGTTCTATGGGGACTATACGCAGAAGTGGATCTGCTTACGAAGTTTTTTTTGTCGTATGTTGTAGTACCCATTACGAACTTCAAATACGAAATTTGAAACAGTTACAGTGAATAATGTCACTAAAATTATTAAAATATCGAATATTACATAGTTATATAGGGGCTATAAGAAAACGTGGACCTGCATACAAAATTTTTTATCATAGGCTAGATCGTCTTAGAATTTTACGCTAGTCAAGAATATACTTTGTGGCGTCTAAAATGTATATTTCAAGGTATTACAAACGGAATGACAATGTTAATATACCCTCCATAGAATGGTTGAGGGTATAAAAAAGCCTAACACGAACTGTTAGAAAGAATCTGAAATTTTAAGGTGGACTTTTCACTTGCTAATTCTACATAAATTGACAAAAAATACATGTCCACTCTTTAAGATATCTACACCCAAATTTAATTGTTAGCTTAGTTCTAACATGTTTACAATCGAAATCATTTCATTTTTAGGGATCATTAATGGCCTGGAAAATCGAATCCTGCATTACTGTGTGGCATTAGATTTACCAAGTATTAATAACAATTACGATGTTCGCCCTTATGGTTCTCATCAAAGTCAAGGATTTCAGCAATGACAGTCCTTCAAAACATTCTTAAGAAAATTCAACATTTAAGAGTTTTTCAAAAATCGTCAATCAAACTTACACAAATGTTTGTGATAGTCCTTCAGGAAATTGCTAAAAAAGTAGCATCTACGTAATTAGAAATCGCATACTCTGTGTGCGTAAACTTATTTCAATTTCAAAGCCTACAACTTCTTCCAAGAAATAGATCTTCAAATTTCAATTATTTTTGAAAATAATTGATATTTTGTAAACAAATTATGAGATTATCTTTCTAAACAATATTGTCACTTTCATCCATCCATCCGTACAAGTCTTTGTAATCATTTAATTGGGTTGAAATGTCGAAATATGAATTGTACATTATATACATACATACACAAACCAACTCACACAAACACAATATTCTAGGCTGCTGCTGCTCCCCTACTTTAATAAATAAATCTAAATTCCAGCCCAGAGATGGTCATTGTTCGGTTCGGTTGGTGTTCAACGTGACTTTACAATAATAATAAATTTGCATTGTGCAGCATTTCTATTAAAAAGAAGAGAGAAAAAAACCAAGAAATCGAATACAATTTGTATACCTCCACAACAGTTATTTTTAATCATCAGAAGGGTGTTTGAATCTTTCCTACAATGTCCCCCATTCTCTCCCTGCTCTTCTGTTATGATTTGTGGTTCGACAATGATAAATCCCTACTTGACAAGAAAAATAATTTGTATTGGTCGATGCTCGATGGCTTGTGGTTGGTAGACACCCTCTTTTGAATAACCCTCAATACAGATTTACACACCAAGGGGGGCGAAGGCATCAAATCATTTACAAAGTCCAGAAGTGCTTTTCAACCGCATTTCTTTAGAAGCATGAACTTCTTGCCTTTCTGTTTCTTCTTCTTCTTCTTCTCGATGGTCTTCATCATTGTTTTGCGGTTGCATAATAATCACCAACGTATTATTGTCATTTTTAGCAGGGGAAGAATTAATGCTGTTGTTGTTGTTGTTGTTCTTGCTACCGTTGCCATTAGAGGGAGAGCAAGCTTGAATTGTAACGAGTGCTACACAATGCTAAGGAGCTGTTTATGGCGTTCATAAGCTGAGCTGTGCTTTGTTGTGGTGTGGCGTGGCGTGCAGCTGTTGCCTCCTTTGCCTTTGAATATAAATTGTTCATTTGATGCACATTTCAGATTTGTTTGAATACTTTTGATGATGAGTTTAGGGGGAGAAGAGAGGTTGGGGGGCGGTGGCGTTGCGAGAAGTTTGTACATAATTGGACATTCAAGACAAATGATAATAAAGTTGTCATCGGTTTGATTATAATATTGTTATTTTAATAAATCAAAGTAATATATATTTGTCATCAAAGCGTGGTAAAAGATTTGGACAATATTCAAATAAATAGCACATTTGAGGACATTGAATTGAAAATTGTCGATTATTGTTATACAAAATATCGATATCGACTAATAATTACAATTACTATAAGGAGCAAAACAAATACAAACAAGTAAGCAACGGCTATAGTCGTGCGGTCCGAACATGTTATAGCCCCCTTACGTCCAAATCCATTTTGGAGGATTTCGCTTTTGAAATTATGAATTGAATTATGGAGCACTGCCCAGATATTAACCTTAGCTTTTTGACCAGAAATATTTGCTCAATATTCACGCATTCCGTCTTGCTGCTTTTTGCTGTAGTCCAGCTTAATATAATAAAATGGTCATCCCATTAGACTCATCTATATGATTTGTTTGTCTACGATATTTGGCTGTATTCGTCAGCGAAATCAGCATAAAAAGCCAGAAGTTCGCCTTTTGTGTATTTTGGATATCGCCTGTAAGTTATTTTCAGCGTTTCGGTAGAATGGAAATGTTTGGTATTTTTCATACAAAATTGTGGTCCATTCTGCCCGCTGTCCTAAACTCTAACTTCATGCGGGATGTCGTGTCCTTTCGTTTCTATTTGTGACCTTTATTACGGCTACAAAATCAGGAAAATTTCTAGTTGTTAGTCCATTTCAACCCCTAAATACATCATTAAAAACAGTAGATTTAGCCCTTCTGAGCCTGACCCTACCCTTATGAAAATTTTCGTGAGGATCGGACAATAATTGCAATATAACCCCAACCTGTGTTGTAAGGTGAAAAAATATTACATAAAATACCCTTCAATTTATAAGTCAAATTGAAAAAATAGCATGCTTTAAAAAATAAGGAAAAACATATCGCATATTACTACAAAATCTATAATAACTAAACTCATTATTAGGACCTTTTTTAGATTTTATGCCAAGATGGTATTCTGAATTGACAAAATTTGTCAAAATCCGTCCAGCCATTCTTGAGATATAAGCATTCTAGCTGAAATCCCTTTCCTTTGTATGTACACATTGTATATATTTCGCTATACATATATCCGATATATTTACTATCGACATCAAAGTAACGGTCAGAATTGACCTTTTCGACTATTTGTGATTTCGCCGAGATTAGAAATATTCGCGGTTTAATGGAAAATTTAACTTTTATTTAACACGAATGTCATGGTATATTTCACCCACTAAATATTACCCGATGACCATCCAAATTGCAAGGCTTCTGCCCAGCCCTAAGCTCTTCCGCGTAGACTGGTCTGTAAAAGCAATAGGCTTCTATTCTGACCATAATTCTACTTCCATACAAAATTTCGTTAGTATCGGGCCGTAAATTCGACCTGTAGAGTGATTACAAATTAACATGGACAGACGGAAGGACATATATAGCTTGGCGAGATAGGTAGATCTATATATACTTTCCTTAGTGGGAAACCAATATTTCGAGGTGTTACACAATTTTTGGCCCAATCAAACTTATAACATAAACCCAACACATAGTGTTGTAGGGTATAATTAACGCACTCCCTTCGCTGACCATAGCCAGCTGGTTTCAGTACCTGGGTCAATTGAACTTGGTATGCATGAAGACGCAAATCTGTCGTCAAAATTCGCTGAATAGTGAATTTGGGGATTCCTATTTGCAGAGCTCGGTGTAGAACTGAGGTAGATGGAGTTTGAGAGACAAAATCACGCACAGCTGGGATATTTTCGGTCGATCGAACTGTTTGCTTTCGACCCAATTTCGGCAAGTTTATCCATTAACATCTTTGCAGTTGACCCTTTTGGGTCAATGTGACCACAAATTGATCGCAATTTGCGAACTGTAGCTACAAAACAATCACCATCTTTCGGGAAAATGTCTCATACCTCTCTCCAACGGAATATTGTGAAGAGGTTTTTAATCTCCTTACTTGTATTGAAAATCGATCACTCCTTTAACATGCATTTAAAAAGTAGAAAACTGATCCTGCGGAGACCTTTACTATAATCTTTCAGATTTTATAGGTGATTGGACTTAAGATGTTCACCCAGGACCAGAATATCATTTACTAGAAGCGGCACTTGATTATAAATTGCCCCTATTTGTCCTTCACATTAAAAAAGCTGCGAAATTACCTTAAGAAATAATCTTTAATATCAATCTTAAATATTTAAAATTAAACACAAACTCTCAACTCCCATAAAATATCCCAAAAATATATATTTTTAAAAATTCCTCTTCAAAATTAATATGAAAACTTTCCAAATTTAATCTTTGCCTGCTTTCGGATTCAATTCTATTCCCTTAATTGCTTCTGTGGAATAACAGAATCATTCTACCTTTGTGAGAAGAAATATCCTTATTTTCTAATGTCTTTTTCTACAAGTCCATGGGTTTGTGTGTGTGCGTGTGGTTATTCTCTTTAATCTAGAATTAATTAAAAACTTGTAACCATTTAGTTCCAAACACAAACAGACACACACACACTCACACACTTCCCCAAAAATACTTTTCAATGACATCAATTGTCTGTTTGGTGACGTCCGTGACACCATGGCAGGAAAACAAGTATTTATGTGTTGTGGGATGGATGTTTTCAGTTTTATAAATAGTTTGAAATAAAAAAGGATTGCCAAAAAGTTTTTGCGTAAAAAGAGTGGGCAGGTTTAGAAAGACGCCTTCGGCTATAACGATCGTGTTCATGAACTATTGTAAAAATCTGCTTGTACTGACGCTTCAAACGCGGTGACATCTCTGTCAAAAGTTATGGCGTTGCCAGATGGGTCCGTCGAATATGGGCAACCCTGTAGTCGCTTCTTTACTCTTCGAACCATTTCTGCTGATGTTGATGTTTTCTTCTGGCCACTTCCTTGACGTCGAGCAACGCTACCAATATCACAGTAACGAGCGATGGTGCGAGACTCAAAAGATTTATTCACATTTAAATGCTGGAGTGCTCTAACGATAGCCACTTGTGTTTTTGCGGCCAAATATAAAGAAATCACACTATCACGCTTGAATTCCATCACCAATAACTTTTTTTTTTCTGGGAAATTCTCACCAAAATGCTTTTGTAACCTTGTAATAAAATATAATGTGCTGTCACTGGAATAATTTTTACAGCTGCCGAACGAGCGGCTTCGAAATGACAGCAGTCTGAAATTGGTTGCGGTTTTTTTTATCTCACCCTGTAGATCATGAACTATTTTATAAAAGATTCTACAGTCAATAACCATACGCCCCATAATGATCCTCTACCAGCCATTTCAACAACATTTTGCTAAATATGTTCATTTAAAGATGTCCAGTTTATATTCAAATCTCGTTCAGAGTATTTCTAAGTATTTTTTTTATAAATTGATAGCTCGAAATATTTTCCACATTACCATCATTGCTATTATTTCCCATTTGCATTTTTCTCACTTCCAAAAACAGAGACTCACTTCAATTGTCCAATATCGCACGTGTTTATTACCCCCAAGAAGACATTATTCCATTTTTTTTTCAAGTCATATTTAAGACTTTTATAAGTTGCAAAATTGCTTTGGCGCCCATTATTATAATTTCTTTTTCTCGTTCAATGCTTTCCAAATCTTCCCACTCAAGTTAATTTTCATAAAGTATGCAGGTAACCCTAGAATGAAAAATTGTTCACCAGCAATTACCGTCGTCTTCAATAGGCATAACAAGGTGTTTAAAATAGAAAATATGTAAAGGCTACGTTTTGTTGGCTGGCTGCCTGCCTGCCTGCGTGCCGTTCCGTTCAAGCATCCAAGGGTGGTAGAGGAGGGGTTCAAAAAGTTCATTCATTAAATGAAGGTTTAAAATCTAGCGTATTATCTTTTTCGGGGGGTTTACAGTGTATCCGTTAAACGAGAGAAAATTTAAACATGTGCTTCAAAAAAGAAAAAAATCTTTGTAAGATCCAAATTACAAAAGTTTTTTGAGATATTCCGAAAATTGGGTTACAGTAGCGTCTACCCAACGACAACAAGTATACCCCACGAGGAACTATTTTAATTGTAAGTTTTTTTATTTTATTTTTGAATGTGAATTGAATTTCAAGAATAGCATATCAGAAATTGATCAGAGCCTAACGACCGTAATTATACTTACTGAGAGACTCGCCCGATTTAAAAAATAAGAATTTGTGTATACTCTATTTGAATAAGAGCGTGTATGCTTTGCTGTTTATCGAGAGAGAGAGAGAGAGAGAGAGAGATAAAGAGAGTAAAGTTCGCTCGAAATCGATTTCTACAAATTCTACTCCTGTCGAGTACTATTTTAGGTTTTGTTAAACTACCGTTGTTTTATTTGTAAACATGTGCAATTTTTTTAACCCACAGATGTCTTATTTTTTAAAGAATTAAACTAACTCCCAGTTATTCTCCCCAAAACACTGTGCAACATGCCTGCCCTTAATACCCTCAACTGTACACATTTAAATATTTTTTTTTTTTGCTAAAAACGACAAAGGGAAACTTTCTAAATTACAATAGATAAAAATTAATGCCACCCACCCACTTCTCCTTGGGCCACCGAGACAAAACATTAACCCCCCGGGGAGAGTCAAATACAAGCCGAAAAATAGCAACAAAAACAAAGGACTATGACAATGGCGACGAAGGCAACGAAGGCGGTGAGACAACAATACAAGGAACGCCAACAACAACAACAGCACCAAACTTGAGCTTGTTTGTTGTTAAAGTCTCCAGATACTCTAAAAATACGTAACCCAAAATTTGTACAAGATATGGAAATTTCTCTTTTTTATGTGTTAAAGATAACACAGATGGCAGGGAAAACAGTGGGCATGAAGAGAGAGAGAGAGAGAGAGAGACCGCGATGTCGGTGAATAGCGGGGGAAATGTGTAAGCAATATTTTTATACAAGTAGAAAAAGAAACAAACATTGAGAACACACATCGGGACCCATATATTTTGTGTGTGTGTCTGTGTGCAGTACAAACAAACAGGAGCAGGGCATACAATCAAACGTACACACACAGAACCTACGGCCGACGACCGACCCACATACCTAGTACCACTAGCCTCCTGATGACGACGACACAAACACACACACACACAACACAAATGAAAAACAAACAAATGTACAAAAGTGCAGAACATGTTGGTCGAACAATAACAACAACAACATCACAAAGAATGGAAAAGAAATATGTAACATTTTGAAAATGTATAAATATATTAGAATGTAATGGAAAGATCGCTTCTATACGCACTAAGAGTATCTATTTATAAAATACGGTAACTTTGTTTAAAATATGTATATAAGTGCCGAAGTCCAATATTCGAGCGTTGCATGTAATTTGTGTTCTAAGGAACTTGCGATATCAAGGCAATGCACACAATTAAAACTGTATAGAAAATTTGGATCCAACAGAGATGGTAACCATTAAAATCCCTTGAATATGAAATTTCAAACGATTCTAACGAACGATTTTATATTAGAAATAATTTCAAATGGAGCATAGTTCAAAAATATTATCAAATATTGGTATGAAGGACAGCTCTTTACAAGGTTGTTTTTTGCCCACTGAGAACACAAACTGCGAACTTACAATATGAAAACAAGTAAGAAACGGCTATAGTCATGCCGTGCGAACCATGTAATACTCTACAACACTAAAATATGTTAGAAGCCCCCTTATGTCCACATCCATTTTGGAAGATTTCGCTTTTGAAATTATGTCATGGAACACTGCCAAGATATTACCCTTAGCATTTTGACCAGAGACATTTGCCCGATATTTTCGCACACTGTCGTGCTGTTAGTACTTGTGGTCCATTTTACAGCTACATTTTACTCTCTTCTCATGCAAAATACCGCATCGATTGGTTTCAATTGTGTGATCGGGAACATTTTTCTGTTTGAACCGCTAAATATTTTACAATCATCTCCAAATGCAAGAGGCCCCTCTGTATTTCCAAATTTAGACTCATCTATATGATTTGCTTGTCTACAATATTTGGCTATTTTGTGTGCTGAGTGCGATGGTGCTGGGTCCTGCTGGAATGTCCCAGGTCTGCGGCCAAAATGTTTGCGTGCCCAAGGCTTTTATACACCCTCCAGAATATTTTCGAGATCATATTCGGCATTTATTCTGATTAATACGAGAGGAGAGCGACCATCGGCTGTTATGGCGGCCCACACCATCACCATGGCCGGCGCTTGAGCTCTGGTGGCCAGCCGAAGGTGCACATTTTCAGCTGACCTCTTTGACAAGTAAACACGATCATTTTGTTTGTTTGCAAACTGCTGGACAACGAATGTTTTGTTATCGGAGAAATCCAAATTCGGCAGTTCACCACTTTTGGCCAAGCGAAGCAACTCTTAAGCTCTGTCTGTTGCGATGTAACCCAAATATAAAGATATCATGCTTGAATTCCATCACAAATAACTTTTTTCTGGAAAATTCTCACAAAATGCTTTTGTACGCTTTTAAACAATATAATGCACTGTCACTGGAATAATTTTAAGAGCTGTCGGACGAGTGGCTTAGAAATTACAGCATTCTGAAATTGGTTACAGTTGTTTTTATCTCACCCTATACAATATAAAAAGTTTTTATGAAACCTGACACGTTTTAATATTTTTTCCAATATTGAAATTTCTCACATAAACATAGGATACTTGATATAGTTCAAACTTGAGACATTGTAATATTTATATCAGACTAGAGTGACGTGCGAGAAGGGACAATGTTGGACGACTCCTGTTGATACTCGCCCACAATAACTCACATTTTAAGTAATTATTACTTTCTTAAAATGGGAGATCATTATCCGATTTCCATCCCTATTTTCGGTCTATATTAGACCAAGTCTGAAAAGAAATATATTGGCCCACTCTTTTTTGTACACACCCACACAAAAGTTCAATTATTTGGAATAAATTAAACACACCTATATCGCATATAAAACGGGTCGAGTACCCAATGTTGTCCAAGCCTGGCACTAAATAATGATGCTGTCATATTTAGGTCAGGAGTGAACGAGGAAAATATAGGTCCACTGTATCTCACACCTTTCCCAGCCAAAGGAAAAAATATTTCTAGGAGTATAAATTAATATAAAGTCAATTGATAAGGGTATGCACCGGTCGGAACACTGTCTGAAACGTTCATTATTCTTGTAATAAATTTGTAAGTAATTTAATTTATTATCATTTAAATAATAAGGAAAATATCGTAAACACGTTATTTGAAATATTTAATATTTCCTGTGTAAAAATGCTCCAACACATTCTGTTTTTGTTTCCTCTGTAGGCTTCAGCTTAACCTAATATCAGTATTAATTTAGCCCTCGCACAATCTGACACTGACACATTTGCAATTGTAGAGAAAACAATCGCATATTATACTCGCTAAAGAGGAGGGAGAGAGAGAGGGTGGAGATTAATCTTAAGTCGTTAAATGAGCTTAAGGCTGCTAAGGGGTCTCTTTAGAAAAATGAGAGAAATGGGCTGGAGGCTACATAAATTGTAATTCAAAAAAAAAAATATATATATATATGAGACACAAACATCAGAAGATAACAAATGAACAGATCTAATCATACATATTGTGGCGATAAAATGTAGGTAAAAATAATTCACCAAATTTGTTCCAATCTCCTCTGTCACAATCATCTACAAAAGTGTTTGATGGCATTTTCAGATTGCTTTGCTCTGCGAACGGAAAATATGTTAATGAATTCTTGTTGTGGGGTATACATACACGTCCGTCGCACACGGCAGACTGCCAACTCTAACATAAAGACATCAAACATGAATTAAAAATCTTGTAAAATCAGAATGAGTCAAAAAAGATTCTACTCTTCAAGGACTTCTCTTTACACTCTTAAACCCTAGAATACAAACTCTTAGGTTTTTGAGCAAAGCAAAAGAGTGCGTTATTTTTCCACTCTTCATCTTTTACACATTTCACATTTCTCAAGGCGGCAAAGCCTTAACCGCCTTCCCATTATTAAAGACTCCTTGGGTTACCACACAAACATTATTTCATCGTTTCATTACTTATGCGAGAGCTGGCAAATGTGGTTATTGCCAACCAACACTAATTTACTAATACAACAACATGTTTGAATCGAACCACCACACTTAACAGTTCGAACACTGTAAGGCAGTGGTGCTTCTTGTGTAAATATGTGTGTGTGTGTACCAAGACGAGAATTTTAAAAATAGCGTAAATAGGGTTTTTGCTTGTCCCGCCACGTCTTCCTTCTTCCATGTCTTTTTCCTTTTTTGTCTTACAATATAAAACGAACATGACAAACAAAAACATTAACAAAGGCAACATTTCAAGCAATTCTTGTTTCATAGGACCTACCTAACCAACACCAGGCAAGCCGCCCCCCCCCCCCCCCCCCTACATGGCACATGTTAAATGCCTTTGGGGGTGGTAATGGTTGTATGCCGCCTTTTCTTCGTCATCTTGTTTTGCTTCTTCTTGGTTTTGTCTACCCTCATCCTGGATGGCTGGCTGGCTGATTCGGCTTATGTGGCCTTAAGCGAATGAAGCGTAAAACGTAAGCTTGTAATGAAATACAATACCACGAGGACACATTGAAGGGCCGACGAAAGTCGTGTGCTAAATAACAAAATAGGCTAACACCATCAATCAAAGGTGTTGGGAGAGTGTGCCAAAGAAACCGTACACACAAATTTAAACCAATACATGGCAAAAGGGTTGAGTGTTTTATGGCGGTAGGTTAAGCCTTTTTATGTGTGAAAATGATATTCATTGCCGTCTTATCTTCGGGAAAGTAAAGTTGGTTTCTTTTGAAAGATATTTACTTTTTGCAATTCAGCGACGACTTATATCAATTTATGTGATACTTAGGATGCTTTTATGATAGAATGTAATGAAAAATGAAAATTGATTTATTCTTGGAAATATCCCCTATTCTTGGCATTCCTCATAGCTTGGAAATAATTTCCACAAGGTTGCACAATTGGTTAAATTTAGTTATGTTGATGTTGAGCTAGTACTCTTCATTTTGAATTAAATATTAATAAACCTTTTAGACATTGGAGCGTATGCTTTATGACAATATTCATACGCACCGATAGGTAAAGTTTGAAAGTATTAAAATAAACATTCAAGTTAAAAAACTGTTCTATGGGTCGAATATCAACGCAACTATAAAATCCCTCCTATGTTATATTATCTATAAGATCTGACGGCATGGATGACACCTCTGTTTCTCCAAGGCCCAAAGGCGTGGAATTTTTAAAGATTTTTTCTAGACTGTCCCAAGGACTAAAGGCGTGGAATTTTTAAAGATTTTTTTCTTGACTCCTCCAAGACCCATCGGTGTGGAATTTTTAAAGAATTTTATTGTACCCTTCCAAGCCCCAAAGGCGTATAATTTCATAGATTTTTTTCCTAATGCATCCAAGGCGTGATTTTTTAAAGAATTTTTCCAGAAGCATCCAAGGTGCATAGGCATGATTTTTGTAAAGATTTTGTTAGACTCCTTTAAAGCTCAAAGACGTCGATTTTTTAGATTACTTTGAAGCCCCATAGCGTAGATTTTTTCAAGAATCCTCCAAGGCCCAAGGGCGTCAATTTTTTTAAAGATTTTTTTCAGACTCCTCCAAGACCCAAAGGCGTGGAATTTTTAAAGATTTTTTCTAGACTCCTCCAAGGATCAAAGGCGTGGAATTTTTAAAGATTTTTTTCTTGACTCCTCCAAGACCCAACGACATGGAATTTTTAAAGATTTTTTCTTGACTCCTCCAAGACCCAAGGGCGTGGAATTTTTAAAGATTTTTTCTTGACTCCTCCAAGACCCAAGGCGTGGAATTTTTAAAGATTTTTTTCTTGACCGTTGATTTTTCTAAAGATTTTTTTCTTGACTCCTCCAAGGCCCAATACCGTCGATTTTTCTAAAGATTTTGTAAGAATCCTTTAAATCTCACAGACGTGGACTTTTAAGATTGCTTCAAAGGCCCAAAGCGTGAGTTTTTTTCAAAAATTCTCCAAGGCCCAAAGGCGTCAGTTTTTAAAGATTTTTTTCAAGACTGCTCCAGTCGTGATTTTTTTTAAGGATTTTTCTAGACTACTCCAAGGCTACAAGACGTGGGATTTTCAAGACTCCACCAAGGCAAAAGGCGTAATTTTTTTTAAAGATTTTTCTAGACTACACCATGGACCAAGGCATGGGGGTTTTCAAGACTCGTCCAAAACCGAACGGCGTGAATATTTTAAGGATTTTTCTAGACTATCCAGGGCCCCAAGGCGTGGGGTTTTTAAAGAACTTGAACTATTTTCTACCATTCAGTGCTTTCGTTTTGTTAAGTTTCAGAAATCATGACGTTTTCCACTTCTTTGCATAAAATAAGAGCCTAGCCACTATATTGGTGCTTAAAACCTTTAAAATATATCAAAATCTAGAGTTGGTGTTACATGGAAAGCTATACGTAAACGTGAGAGGATATGAGCCCATTTTCGACGTTCCAAATTTCAAGGCTGTTGTTGTTCGGATTTCAAAAAATTAGCCGGGTAAAGTCGAATGACCTTAGAATTATATGCATATCATGAAAACATATGCTTATCATCAATATATTTCGAGGTGTAACAGGGGGGATTGACAAATCTAAAATTTCCCCCTTCTCATGGTGAAAGTTATAAAAATAAATATGGCGTATGATTGCCGAACTTATACGCACCCGAGTACCAATTCATAATACATTTCCAAAATTTATTTTTCACAGAAATTTTTTTCCTTTGAAGATATGTTTAAACTACTAAAGTTCCTTGTTCTTCATTTCTCAAAAAAACATGACACATCCTTAATTAATATTAATTTGAATTGGATGACGATCTCTAGATATGGAATTCTAATTGATTGATTTAATATTATATCAAGTTTTACCTTTGGGAAATATTTTCTTACAATTTTTGACAATTAACAGTTCGCCACTGGAGTAAACAAACACATTATCCTTACACCAAAAAAACCGCTTACAATTAAATTCCCATCCCATTCTCAACGACATTTTTGGAAAATTACGAAAAACGCTTTCCTTGATATTTACGTCATAGTCGAAAACCTAAAAACAAAACAAAAGAAAAAATATTACAACACCGTCAATAGCCGGTAGAAATGCAAATATTTGGCTTCCACACCTATTTAATGGCGCCCCAAAAGAAAAGGTGTGTATTACACTCGAATTTCAAGAAAGGAAACCCCTGTCCAAGGAGGCATACTGTAATTTTCTAATAACAAATGACAAAATCTATTTTGAATTATAGGTTGTTATGACAAGAAATATTTCACACACAATCACATACAATCACATTCCAATACGATACCAGACAACAACTATTCAGGACTACAACAGATAAACATTCTATCGTCACCAAAAGCAAACAATGCCAATATGACAACAAACTCTGCTTCCAATGATGTCGCTGGCGATGGCGATGATTATTGTGGCGGTGGTGGTGGAGGTAGTAAAACAACGAGGATAATAGCCCAGAAAGAAACCGAAGATGACTAAGAAATGACTCGAATGACCTCACATAATAACAAACACCACACACAGGCACACACCCAGCTCAGTCAGCCCAGCAACACCTCATAACACACTTACCGAACAACAACACATGTACAGCCCCAAGGAGCTTCGCTTTGTGTTAAGAAGAAAGGACGACTAGAATACCATTGCAAACCTAAGACCATTAAAAAATTATATTTCTGATAAGGTTTTTTTGCTTTCCTCATTTCCCCGCGATAGCTAGGAGGGTTCCAACCTTTTCGGTTGCCCACCAATATTCTGTTGCTTTAGGCCAAAGTATTTCCCTTCTACCACACTTGTGGAAGTTGCCGTTGTCGTCATCGGTGAGACCATGTGGCCGGATTATTTTTATTGTTGTACACATACACACATGTCTGCCTACCTAGCTAGCTACAACACAACCTAGTCACAATAAAACAATGAGCAGCAACCTAGCTCCTCTCCCTTGCAACGCCAAACATACAAACAAACAAACGAACGAACAATAACAACAGAATATGTACATATTTAAGCAGGGATTTATATAGCTTATTATGAATGTCTCAGGACCGACCTGAAGAAAGAAAACAAAGACTAAAACGTAACCCCCAAACACCAATTTGTCATAAAAGAGGCAACCAACATTCATTGGCATTGGCGAAGAGAGAGAGAAAGAGAGAGCGAGAGCAAATGTGATTGTACGAAATGCGTGCATGTGTGTGTTGAAAGCTGAATTTCCTATGGGAAACGTTTAAGGTTTTCTTTGGAAAATTTAATGAAATCTTAACAAGAATTTCCTAAGAAATGCCATTTTTCTCTTTTCTTGTTCGGGGTTTTGTTTGGCAAATGTATTTTGTACATTTTTTCTGTTTTATCAAGAAGGGCATATTTTTTTCATATGAATTTTCTGAAAATTATTTTGTAAAACTTTTTTATAAATTATCAAAAAGGCTCCATTTTTCCACGAATTAAAAAAAATTATGCAACATTCAAAAGAACATATTTTTGAAGTAGAGTGACAATAGTTATACGCATAAGTGGCGAAGAACGCGAAAATTGCAAGTCAATTTTACGATGTGTTTAGAGGTATCCGTAAATGAGTGCCAAAAAGTGATTTCGAAATAATCAATTTATCACAAAAAAAAAAAGGAAAAAATCATTATTCTCGGGACCCGTAATTTGATACGGTCAAAATGTCTGCCGAATTTGGTATAAACTTTGGATATCTCAATTTTATTGTCAAAACTTAGATCGAGTTTGAATGTGGAAAAGATCGGCCCACTCTTCCCATTCTGATACCCAACAAATGGTAAAAATGGACACAATTTTAAAAATTAAGTATCTTAGATGAATATAATACAGCGTTCTATTTCGTCCAAACTTGGCACACGGCAATATTTATAACAGGCTTAGGTTAGCTTTAAATATGGACGAAAAGAATGTTTACATTTTTTTTTAATTTTATTGAATGAAAGCATAAATATCGGAAATAGCATCAAATTTTAGAGTAAGTTTAGATTTGTTCGAGTCCTGTTGGAATGTCCGTGTCTGCGGCCAAAATGCTTGCGTGCCCAAGGCCTTAATACAACCTCCAGAATATTTTCGCTATAATATTCGGCCGCGGTCGATTAATATGAGCGGAGAGCGACCATCGGCTGTTATGCCAGCCCATACCATCACCACGGCTGGCGCTTGAGTTCTGGTGGCCAACCGAAAGTGCACATTTTCAGCTGACCTCTTTGGAAAGTAAACACGATAATTTTGTTTGTTTACAAACTGCTGGACAACGAATTTTTTCTCATCGGAGAAAACCAAATTCGGCAGTTCACCACTTTCGGCCAAGCGAAGCAACTCTTTAGCTCTTTTTAATACATTTTATTTCTGTTGCGATGTAAATTCTTGCTCTTTTTGGAATTTCAATGGCTCTACCCCGAGCTCATTTTTCAATATTTGCCGAATGGAATATTGCGATATGTTTACCGCACGAGCCATTTTTCGGCCACTGTGAAGCGGGTTTCTATGAAGTCACTTCTTTACTTTTCGAACCATTTCTGCGGATGTTGCTGTTTTCTTCTGTCCACTTCCTTGACGTCGTGCTACGCTACCTGTATCACAGTTACGAGCGATGGTACGAGACACAAAAGATTTATTCACATTTAAATGCCGGAGTGCCCTAACGATAGCCACTTGTGGTTTTCCAGCCAAATATAAAGAAATCACACTGTTACGCTTGAATTCCATCACGATTAACTTTTTTTCTGGAAAATTCCCACCAAAACGCTTTTGTACGCTTGTAAATAATATAATGAGCTGTTCCTGGAATAATTTTAACAGTTGTCGGACGAGTGGCTTAAAAAATGACAGCAGTCGGAAGTTGGTTGCAGTTTTTTCATCTCACCCTGTACAGCTGCAAAGCTTACTGATTTATTATAACTCGACTTGAGAGGATAACGACTGGAGCGGATATAAAGTTTTACCGTCTTTTGTATAGACCGTCTCGCCAAAAACTTCAGTTTAAGTTTGAATTGTAAGAGATAAATCTATGATCTGTT
This sequence comes from Musca domestica, assembly GCF_030504385.1. Lineage (NCBI taxonomy): Eukaryota > Metazoa > Arthropoda > Insecta > Diptera > Muscidae > Musca > Musca domestica. Next base: position 19,070,133 of record NW_026712328.1, on the reverse strand, counting down.
TGAATCTCTTCAGGCGTGCTAGTCTTGAATATCGTCATAGGTCAGTCAAATTAGAGATATTTAAATAAATAAATTAATATCCCTCGTAAATTATAAACTATTACTGGAAGTTATGTTTGAGACTACAAAAGGGTCCTAAACTATTCTTCAGCTGCTGGTCAATCCAATCGAAAAATTTACGATAAAACTGGGAAAATTGCCATTAATATTGACTTTATCCCATATAATAACTGTTGCCTTTAGCATATTTAAACCATACTGGCGTATACATAATATTAACTCTTATACTAACCGGTCTACCCAAATATTTTTCTAATTTCGCAGGATTTTAATTAAACTAATGCAATTCGTAAAAACACATTTTTAAAAATTTGTATTTATAACAAATTATTTCTAGATCCTCCCATTCGTATTTATAGGATTATATGAATTTCCAAGCATTTTATTTTCATAAAACAATGAATAAATGTCAGTGTCATACACACATCCACTTTAAGTTTCCAATTTCGTAGGACTTATTTCTTTGTGTGTCAAAGAAATTTTAGAAGACAATATGACTTTTTTATTGAATACAAAAATAAACGTTTTTTCTTTCTTATTTGCCGAGAGAAAAGTTCATTCACTAAAATGCCAAAGACACTGTAAAGCATGTGTGCGTGTGTGTGTGTAACTCAATATTATTTATATATTTACAAAACAAAAACAGGCTATATATAAATATAACTCTGTGACTGTATTAGATTGCAAATAACACAACAACTACATAAAAAAAAGAATAAAATAAATTGTTTTCTTGTTCTGGAGATTCATTTATGTCCTTGTTTTGAAACGTTTACCAGGAGGAAAGGCGAGCTAAACAATTTTTTTTGTTTACTAAACGCAATATATTTATGGTTTATGTTAATTTTCTTAGAAAACATTTATGTATTTATTTATGAATACGAATTTGTACTAAGATAAATATTTTTTATTGGAATTATAAGAAAACACAGAACTAAAACAAAAGAAAAATTTACTTTGTTCTTAATATATGACCGACCCCTAATTCACAATTTTCTTCGTCGTTTGCCCTGTCTCCCTTATCTTGATGACTGATAAAATTAACTGCCAAAAACGTTCCGAAAAATGTGTATGAAAGGGAACAGACAATTTGTTTCTTTTCTTTTGTCCCCTTTGGCAAATTAGTACGTTCATTCTTGCCCCAATATAATGGGGATATTAGCAATTTTTCTTGCAACGTCGATAACATATTCCATATTGAACCATAAAAAGAAAATATTCCAAAGTGTTTTATTTTTTTTTTTTTTAATGTTGGTGCCTTTTAAAACTTTTTGTGGGGCATTGTGGCTTCGATGCTTTTAAGACTCATTGATAATTTAGCAAGAACATTTTGTGCTAACATTTTGCGAGCAATTTTGAAAGTCATTGATGAGATTGGTTTTGCTCATATTCTTGATGGTATTGCAATGTGGTTGTTGCAGTATTATCGTCATGTTCTTCTGAAGTTTTTACCAAGGATGCGTATACTTTACGACAACACTCACACCAAATGGTGTACTTCGATAACGTGAATGTTTTTAACCTCAATCGAAGGATAAAGGGAACATTGTTTTGGCTTAAGTATATCTAACCAGGAAGAGCAATGCAAAAACAATTTCATAGATCTCTTGGCATAAAAATAAATTTCGACCATTATAAAAAATGAGGAATTTTGACTTGGACATAGATCTTGATTAATAAAAATGCATATATCTCTTACTCTCGTATTCTGAAACATTGTACTTTTAATTCGATACCAAACAACTCTACAGACGTCCCATCGTGGTTATGCCTTCTACCAATGCAGCTACCTTACTAAACTGTCATCATCATCAGTAATTCTGGCCAGAGTTATTATTCTCCTCACCTTGAAAGACTTGCCTTTTTTTGTACTCTATGAGAATTCCTCTTAATCTTTTATTTAAAGGAATGTATCTTCGTCCTCTATTAAAAAATATCCCTTGGTGCTCTATAAGAAGATATTATGGTTTTCTTTAAGAAGACCTCATGGAAGACCATGAGAAGACTTCAAGATCTTCTATAAAAAGATCTCATGGTCTTCTATAAGAAGACCTCATGGTCTTCTATTAGAAGACCTCATGGTCTTCTATTAGAAGACCTCATGGTCTTCTATAAGAAGATCTAGTGGTCTTTTATATGAAGATCTAATGGTCCCTTATAAGAAGACCTCATGGTCTGTAAAAGACCCCATTGTCTTTTATAAGAAGACATGATGGTCTTCTATAGAAGACCTCTGTTAGCCCTCTATAAATAGATCTTTTGGTACTCAATAAGAAGACCTAATGATCTTCTATAAGAAGATCTAATGGTCTTATATAATAAGATCTAATGGTCTTTTATAATAAGACCTCATGGTCTTTTATAAGAAGACTCCATGGTCTTTTATAAGTAGACCTCATGGTCTTTTACAAGAAGACCTCCATAAAAAGACCTCATGGTCTTCTATAAGAAGGTCTCACGATCTTTTATAAGAAAACCTCTTGGTCTTTTATGAGAAGACCTCTTTGTCTTCTGTGAAAATCCTCTGTCTTCTTTGTTTTTGCGTAAGAAGACCGACTTCTTGACTTTTTTGAAAGACTTTCTTGAAAGATTTCTTCTATGAGAAGACCTCTTGGTCTTTTATTAGAAGACCTGTTCGTCTTTTATAAGAAGACCTCTTGGCCTTGTATGAGAAGACCTCTTTGTCTTCTTCGAAAATCCTCTATGTCTTGTTTGTTTTTCTATAAGAAGACCGACCTCCTCACTTTTTTTAGAAGACCTCTTGGTCTTTTATGGAAGACCTGTTCGTCTTTTATGAGAAGACCTCTTGGTCTTTTATGAGAAGACCTGTTCGTCTTTTATGAGAAGACCTCTTGGCCTTGTATGAGAAGACCTCTTTGTCTTCTTCGAAAATCCTCTATGTCTTGTTTGTTTTTCTATAAGAAGACCGACTTCTTGACTTTTTTGAAAGACTTCTTGGTCTTCTATGAGAAGACCTCTTGGTCTTTTATGAGAAAACCTGTTCGTCTTTTATGAGAAGCCCTCTTGTCCTTGTAGGAGAAGACCTCTTTGTCTTCTTCGAAAATCCTCTATGTCTAGTTTGTTTTTGTATAAGAAGACCGACTTCTTGACTTTTTTGAAAGACTTCTTGGTCTTCTATGAGAAGACCTCTTGGTCTTTTATGAGAAGACCTGTTCGTCCTTTATGAGAAAACCTCTTTGTCTTCTTCGAAAATCCTCTATTTCTTGTTTGTTTTTCTATAAGAAGACCGACCTCTTGACATTTTTGAGAAGACCCCTTGGTCTTTTATGAGAAGACCTGTTTGTCTTTTATGAGAAGACCTCTTGGCCTTGTATGAGAAGACCTCTTTGTCTTCTTCGAAAATCCTCTATGTCTTGTTTGTTTTTCTATAAGAAGACCGACCTCTTGACTTTTTTGAGAAGACTTCTTGGTCTTCTATGAGAACACCTCTTTGTCTGAGACCTCTGAGAAAACCTGTTTGTCCTTTGTGATAATACCTAAGATTTCTTTCATCTCTTCCGTTTCCTTCCATGGAATTAACGCATTTTATGCTTTTTTTTCTCCGATTTCAAACCACTTATTAAAAATTAGATTTGCATAAGATTTGTATAAGTGATGACGGTATATATACGCCACGTAGAAAACAATTCATTTCTGCCTAAATTAAATACCAAAAATTGTAAAACTGACAGTATCAAATGGAATATTCATCGACAATTTCCCACATGCAATGTTATTTCGATTATTCTAATTTTTCACATGGTGAAAAAAAGTTCCCAACTTAAGTTCTTACATCACGTGGGAAATCGGCAATTTTTATTTACTTCCCCATTTTTCAAATGTTAATTAATATTCTCTCCACTTTTAAATTTAAACAAAAACTCAACAAAGCAACAATTTCGCTACCTTGATTTCAAAGCGTTTAAAGTTTTAAATAACATCAGCAATTTTTTTCGAAAATGTGTTACACACAAGGGAACCGCCAACTGGTGAGAGGCCTACAAAAATAAATGCCTATGGAATGTTTTATTTCATTATTGGATACTATTAATATTTTTCATATTTATTTTCATACAACGGCAGACATGCTGTTATTTTTCCAATTCTTTTGGGTTATATCTAAATTAAGTTTTCCATATCACTCGCCATCCCTTGCTCCTCGGTTCAGTTTTTTCCTCCCTATCCGCATGGTTTATTTTGGGTCAATAAATTTCATTGATTGTTGCCGGAGCCAAGTTTGAAGAATTTGAAATTTGTTTGGTTTGCTGAAATTCATTGGTGCTTTGCACTTTTATGGCTCCAATTTAAATGGACCAGTAATCCTGACAATGGTCATGGATGTTCATCTCCTACCAACGCCACTACGACCAACAATACGAACACACACACAAGGGTATTGTAACAAGAAATGAAATACATTTTTTTTGTATGCTGATGATAGCAGGAGCTTAAGGGTTGGCTGACTGCTGCCACCACAGAACCGAGTGGGTTTTGTAAGCGGCTGCCATGTTGATTTGGTTTCATCCTCCCAACTGTTTCTTTTTTGTTGCTTTGTTAGTTAGTGGATACGATTAAATTAAACCAAATCAATAAATTCCAATTAAACCCATTTAAATCATGAACTCCTGGCTGTGGCATGCCTTTTGTGTGATGGATGGCTGTATAGCTCGAAATAGATGTATTTTGGGTTCCTAGAAATTTGTAAACCTGTCATTACTAGTTTTTTGAGTATTAACCCAACAATAATTTATATGTGGTTAAATTTTGTTAAAAAACTAGTTTCTGTATAAAAAAAATTGTTTTTATACTCCCTCTAAAAAAAGGTAAAAGTAATAAAAAGTCCTAATATCCAACAACAACTAATACACTTTTTTATTATTTAACAATTAACGCTGTTTTATTCAAAAGCAAATTTTAAACACATAACCAGCTACAAAAATTAATTCCATTTACTTATAAACTTAATGTAAATATATGCTATTATATTATCATTATTTAATTTCCTGGAAAAATCCTCAACCAGGCAGAACGACCACCAATAAAAAAAACAATTGAATTTTAAATGCTGTAAATGTGCTACAAATGAAAAGCCGCCGCACAATTGCTTTGACCTATCAAATAAAATTACTTTATAAATAAATAATTAACAGCAATTCAATTGTGAAATCCAATAAAAAGCGACAGACATGGCATGCACGCAATTTAAGCCTAAATATTAACCAATTCCGTCTTATGTAGGTGTGGGTGGAGGTTTGCATAGGAATTTATAAATGGCTTTTGTGTGAACAATTTCGTTCCAAAAGGGTATTATTTTTATGTCACTGAACCATTTCTTGGTCGCAGAAAAAAAAATATAAAATAAATTTAAAAAAAATATTCCAGTTACTTTAACAACCATCTCCAAGTTGACAAAAAAAAACTTTATATAACTCTAGCTCTGCTAAGGTGAAAAACGTGAGAACCCATTGGCGCATGAGTGCTGACAACTATCATACGCCTCACATAACGATTTAATATTTTATATATTTTTTATATCCTCAGCCATATGTCTAGAGATCATTTGATACGGTCAAAACGTGCCTAGTCGACAGTTTTAGACCCTAGGTCTCTTTGGACGAAATCCGTTTCAGGACATTTGGAGTCGATCTAGCGATGTCCGTCCGTCTGTATGTCTGGCTGGCTGGCGCGTACGATAACTATCGAAAGGATTATCCGATTTGGGCCAAACTTGGTACATCGTAATAATTTTGTCATATCGGTCCATTCTTCTAGTACCTCCCCGCAAGAGGTCGATATTTTCAAAAAATATATTTTCTGCACAGAAAGAAAAACGATAATCTGGTTTTGCTCCAACTTTGCAAATCCAAACATTTGCGTCAGTGCTAGGTCAGGTGGGAAAATGGACAGTACCGGTCCACTCTATCATGTACCTCCCCCACAAAGGTTCAACATTTTAAATAATTACAATTCTTATAAAATGTGATGTAAGAGTCCGCTTGTCTTCAAATTTCACACATCCCATTAAGATGAAATATATCGGTCCACTCCTTCTGGTACCCCACAAAAGGTCGAAATTTTCAAAAAATATTCTTTCTGCGCAGAAATATAAACGATAATCCGATTTTGATCAAAATCCAAATATTTGCGTCAGTGCTAGGTCAGGAGAAAAAAGGGAAAATATCGGTCCATTCTATCAAGTACCTCCTCAAAGGGTCAAAATTTTGAATAATTACAACTGTTATAAAAAGTTTTGTAAGGGCCCGATTGTCTTCAAATTTCACACATCCCAATAATTTTATTAACCCAAGGCCTGGTGTTAAGATGCAATGTATCGGTCCACTCTTTCTGGTACCTCCCCACATAAAACGGAAAATAAACATCCGATTTCATTTAGACTGGACACATCTGAATATTTCTATCAACACAGGATCGGCTACAAAGGCGGTAGAGATCGGACCATTCCTTCTGGTACCTCCCCCACAAAGGGTCAAAGTTTTGACTCTTTTGACGGTTAAAAAATCCGAAATAAGCATCAGGTTTTCTTTATATTTTACACATTCCATTATTTCTACTAACACAAGATCTCTTGTGAAGATGGGATATATCGGTCCACTCCTTCTGGTACCTCCACCACAAAGGGTCAAAGTTTTGACTCTTTTGACGGTTATAAAATCCGAAATAAGCATCAGGTGTTCTTTATATTTTACATATTCCATTATTTCTACCAACACAAGATCTGTTGTAAAGATGGGATAAATCGGTCCACTCCTTCTGGTACCTCCACCACAAAGGGTCACAATTTTGAATATCCATGGAACTCATAAAACGCGAAATTAACATCGGATTCCATTCAGGTTTGGCACATCTCAATATTTCCATCAACACAAGATCTGTTATAAAGATGGTGGAGATCGGACCATTCCTTTTGGTACCTCCCCCACATAGGATTCAAGACAAATATGCATTCAACTCTCTTCAAATTACACACATACAAACATTTTTGCTAAAACAAGATCTGTTGTGAAGATGATATATGGCTGTGAACCCTTTCTGGTACCTCAGACATAAAAAGCGATTCTTAGAACTTGTCATATCTAATGTTTTCTCTCAACCAGAAACTTGGGATGAATATGAATTTTATGATGATGTTACCAATATAGACCAAACCTGGTACGTCGTAATTTTTATTTCATATTTGTTTAGATCCGATATGAAATGGACAATATTGGTCCATTCCTTCAGAATCCACTCCATAGAGAGTCAAGAGTTTGAATAATCATAACTGAAGTCAACATATTTTTAAATAATCGAACATTGGCTGAATCGAACATTGTTAACTTGTTTTTGTTATCATTTCTTTTTATTTTGTATTGAATCAATCAATGCTTATTGCTCAAATCCTAATTTTTTATAAATATTAACATAATTTTTTTCTACATATTCTAATAAAAAATAGCTTAACCTCCAGGCTTAATAAGTATTGACGACTATCATACTCCTTGAATATTAACTTCATCTTTTATACATCAATTTCATCAATTGTTAATTCAGTGTTGATTGTTCAAATCCTCATTTTTTTCCAAATATTTAGAAGTTTTTAGTCTGTGTCGTCTTATAAAATGTCTGTTTGAGCTCCAGCCGTATAAGTTTTGATAGCAATCATACGCCACATATTTTAATATTAAATTTTTAGATTTTTCTACATTTTTTCTGATCGACCGTATTTTGCAGATAATCTTTTATGTATTTAAATCAATTTTAACTTTTTGATCTTGATATTTTTATAATTTCTAATTCAAAATCACATTGCAAATTCATTTTGAGGTCACAGCCGTTGCCATTTTTTTTTTGGCAAACTAGCAAATTTATCAATATATCTAAATTGTCGGTTCGTTATTTGTTATTAAGAAGTTTGTGGGCCTTCATAATGGCTCTATTATGGCAAAATGTGTCAATGTATTCGTATATACACACATGCATAGATTCCAAAGGCAAACAAATGTGGCTGGCCGCATGAAAAATGATACAAACATATTAAGTCGCTTTGTTTCTGCCACAGGATAAAGAAAAGATGAAAACCCCATTAATATGGTAAATGGGAAATGTTGATGTGGCAAATGACTAGAAAAATAAGCAGATACATTCAAGTTATTTTAAAGGTATTCTCTTGAATGTGTTCTGAATAGAGGTGAACTTTAATAGGTTCCCTCAACAAAGGGAATTTTCCTACACCTTTGTATTTATTTAAGTTTTACGGACATTTTTGCACTTTCATGTGTCTCCATGTTGTCTTCCTACCTCTTGTAGCTTGGCTGTATGAAAAATGAAATGTAGCCCCCAAAGGTCAAAATCAAAATTGCCAAGCTCAAGCATAAATCAATTAACACAGAGACGTCAAAACTCCCTTACATCTCTGAGTCGTAGGTGTCAATTTGTCAATTGACGTCCTTAATTGTAAAGTCATTGTCTAGTGATCTCTTTCTCTCTCACACTTTTTCCTCCCCTCCGCCAGTTATTGGATCAAAATTTCATAGAAAATAGTTCTTCGCCGGAATGACTTCTGCCAACTTTGAGGTTGACATCCATCACAATGACTGTCAAGTAATGTAAAAAATAAAGAATGAATAAAATAGAGAAAATCTATCAACACAAAGATATGTATGTTTTTTGTAAGGATGTTTACGACAGATGTCAGCTTGGGGTATTTACAGTTGTCAATAATCGCAAAATAAATTCTAAATCAAAATAAAATCAAACAATAGCACAGACGAGGGGTAGAAAGTGTATACATACGTATGTGATTTTTGTGTGAACCCTTATACACATCTTCCACATAAATCCTTTACGTAGAATTGCCACCCTAGCTTCGTTTTAAGAAGACATTAAGTCTATAGATATCCCAAGTTGTGACACTATATCCGGTAATTTTAAATTTTGCTTGGCTCTCGGGTCCACCTGAGTAAATGAGTAAACAAAGAGTTAATGAGTGAAAATAAAATAACTGCTAGTACTATCGATATCATCTAGTGTTTCGCAAGTCTTGTTAATAAGCCCTTCTTAAATTTCAGTAAGATGTTTGAGGTAGTTTCCATAAGAAACCCTACCTATGACCAGCACTTTGCATAACATTTTCTCCTTTCAGTGACGGATGAGTAGAGCGTCCATCCCAAGTCGATATTTGGTTTACCTCTACAATACCTTGAGTCTTTCTCTCCCTACTTATTCGGGCCACCCTGCTATCAAGGACTCCGTTCTCTCCAGTAACATACGCTTTATATCCTCGTGAAGTCCTTGATTCGAAGCTCCCGAAGCATTCTTTTTATAATTCTCGATTGTAATTTCTAAGGAAAGAGATTTTTTTGAAAAATGGTGTTCGTTTCACACAGGAGGCTTTTAGTCGATTTTTTTGGCCATGTTGCTAATATTGCTTCTTATCCAAATGCTTGGGCGTAAAAATCGCCGTGAGTTCGAGAACAAATTACATTTCAGGACATTTTGAGATATTCATGTCTGTCCACTCACCAAACAATAACTTCCGATAGACGTTTCCGATTTGTTCCACCCTTGTCCCTTCATCGAGCTTTTTACCAAAATAAGATTGAGATCCGCTCTTTCCGATATCTACACCACAAACGATCAAAACTTTGAAAAGTAAAATGTTTGCATCTTTTAGACAGCAATGTGTTTGGTTGACACTTTGTACATTGGCTATATTTTTTATCAGACTTAGGTTAGGTACGATAGTGGATATATCTTCTACAATGGGTGTACTTTTTAAGATCCCTTACTAAATTATGAAAGTGGAGCAAAAAATGGAAGACTGAAAGAATGGAGGAAATATCCCTTTCAATGGATTCACATTTTAAGAACCCCTATTAGATTATGAAAGTGGAACTAAAAAAATGGAAGACACGTGTATCGGCATTTTCATAATTTACATCGCAACGTAACTTAAAACGAAGTCCCCCTCATTTCCATTTTCTTATTAATTTTCAGCCTAAAATGCCTTCAGATTACTGATATCAGTACGAGGATTATTTTAACCCTCAAATAATTTACCTAAGGGATGTGTTGAGTGTTTGATCACCAATTGGAATTTTTTACACTCTTGCACAGTTTTACACTCTTGCAAGAAATTCTCCAGCGAAACATGAAAATTCATTGATACCGTATAATGTCAGCGGAGTTGCTATTTGTTAACTTAACATGTTACCCAAATTTCGGCCAAGTTCTGCAGGTGCAAATTTCGTATATTGCGAAGAGTATCCAACTTATCTCATCGACATTTTTTAAACCAATCATATATGTTATTTTATAGATAGACTATATTGCCACATACTTTTTAGACCCCCACATTCTCGATATCCATAAATTATAGTTATTTCGTGGTTCGAAATTTCCTACGATCTTGGAATTTAAACTAGTAAAAATGCAGCTAAGTTCGGCCGGACCGAACTTTTATTACCCTTCACCATTTGGAAGGAACTTCAAAATTGAAAAAAAAATCCGAAAACTAACCCTTATATGAGGACTATACGAACATTGACCTGCATACAAAAATTGTTGTCATAGGCTGAAGTACCCATTACGAACTTCAAATACGAAATTAGAAATAATTCCGGTAAATAATGTCGCTGAAATCATGAAAATACCGAAATATACAAAAACGTGGGCCGACATGGACTTGACGAACTTAACCTACTGGTAAACCATTGATGTGTGCAAAATTTTAGCATTCTATCTGAATTCGTTCGAAAGATAGCCTGATTACAACAGGCAGACAGACGGGCATCGCTATGTCGTCTTAGAATTTTAAGCTGATCCTATACTTTGTAGGGTCTATTATGAATATTTCAAAGAGTTACAAACGCAATGACAAAGCTAATATACCCTCCATAGAATGGTGGAGTGTATGAAAAGGATTTTTTTCTTTGAAAGGATTTCACGATTTAAAAAAGATTGACTTATAGATGTCTGCCTTTGTGTGTTCTCACTTGTAATCCATTATTCCTCAAGAGTATGAATAGGAATATTGACCTGATTATCTCCGATTTATGCTGATTTTCAGTCATTTATTATGTATGACAGTTTTTAAAAAAATAATCCAGGTCTATGCAAATCCATGAACATAATTGTTCAGCAAACTGTACCCTAGAGAAAAAAGTTTTATTCAATGTTTGTCCTCCCTTACCTTTTTTAATGGCTGTTCTAAATATTTGAATTCACATACATCCTTTTCCAGCCACCTCCCTCTCACTCTCTCCTTTTACCACCACCTTCAACTCGATGTAGTCTTTACTCTATTATATTTATAGTCCTAATATTTTATATATTTTTACTTTTCTTCAGTTAGTTCAACAACGCTTGAGCATTACCAAAGGCAAGTGAAGAGGGAGAGCCAACTTGGATGCAAAGTTTGTTTGCCTTGCTTGTTGGCTTCTTAAGTAACATGTTGCATGTGTTTGTATTTTGAAACCACCAACACACATACAAACACGCACTTGCACTTGTTTGAACATAACAAATTCTTGTGAAATTTTCTCTGCTGCGTGTGAATGTATTGGTGTTGGTTGGTTGTTATTCTTTTCTTGGCTTAGAATTTCTGTTGCTTTTTCCAGTCATTTTTCTTGAAGCTGTTATTCTTGTCGTCATCCTCGTTGTTGTTGTTCTATATTAAAAATGTCAACAGCATATTTGTAAATTAATTGTGTAGTTTGACAAGTGACATTGCCGAAAAGCAAGCTTTATAATTTCTATGCTTTTCACAACCATACGTAGGGGCTGGAAAGAGAGAGGAGAAGAGAAATAGAGAGTTGGAAACAGACATACTGTCTCAACTCAAACAGTATCATTCTCACAAGAGTATCAACAGCATCAGCTTCCAGCATTGTTGTTGTGTCACTCGATTTATTGCCATTGATGAAATTTTAGATTTCCCTCCATACCAAATAAATCTTCTTAAGTAAATTGGACAAGTGGTTAATGATTTTGGTCCTAAACAAAACAAAAACTCTTCTGGGCAGAATTTGCAAGGATAAAACGATGCTGGGGCTCTGAACAAATAAAAGCAGTGTAAGATTTTAAAATAACCAATAAAATTTATGGCTGTATACAAACGTCCATTTGTTTCCATGTCTGCAATTAGTGAAAAAGTATTAATTGAAAGTTTATTTTAAAGCAAGTTCTTAAGAACGTCTGTCAATCAGGAGTAGATGAAAGGACTTAAAATTTGTTTATTGGTTTACAAAGGAAATTTGTTCAATTGAATGATACATTTCAATATTAATTGGTATCATTTGATTTTAAAAATATTTTCTTAGTACTGTGCAACAAAAGGAAGCTCAATTTATGGGGGATTGAAAACCTCTTTTGGGATTGCTAGACTTTGTGAGTATAATAGCGAAGATATAACAATTAGCAATGAATTGACAATTCTATAGCCCTTTCATAGTCGAAAAGTATATGTACGATATATGGTGAAAAGGCGACCTCACACCGATCCTCAACAGAAAGATAAACTTCTGACAGCCTTTAATTAAATACATAAGTCAATCTGGAAGGGGAGGATCAAAACCCTAAAAGGTTCTTCAATATTTTGTTCTATACTTCGCAAAATTTAAGATAGAGCTTTGCTAAATTTCGTCGAAATCTATGGATTAGATCTAAAATCATTAGTACAAATACGTCCTATCGGCCTACTTTCTGATATAGCCCCCATACGTGGGTATATCCCGATTTAAAGTATTTTTGTGTTTCAGTCAATTAATTTCGATAAGTTTTTGTATTTTTCATTTTTATACCCTTCACCATGTGATGGTGGGGATATTAGCGTTATCATTCCGTTTGTAACTCGTCGAAATATTCATAATAGACCCTAAAAAGTATATATATTCTGGATCAGCATAAAACTCTAAAACGATCTAGCGATGTCCGTCTTTCTGTCTGTTCGTCTGTTCTAATCACGCTATCTTTCGAACGAATTGAGATAGAAGGCTAAAATACATGCATAGTTTACCAGTAGGCAGGTTAAGTTCGTAAATGGGCCATGTCGATCCACGTTTTCATATAGCCCCCATATAACAGTACCTCCCGATAGTTGGCATTTTGTTATTTCAGCAACATTATCCACCGGAATAGTTTTGGAAGATCTTAATGGGTACTACAAACTATGGCAAAAAAAATTTGGAATGCAGGTCCACGTCTTCGTATAGCCCCCATATAACGATTTTCATTTGAGTGAGAATGAAAATTTTTCAAGTTTCAAATTGTGGATTTTAGGAATTTTGCGAGGCTGGGGCTCTGGTTTGGTATTATGGTTTCTCAGGGAGTTAAGCACCTCCTCGCAGAAAATTTTCAATGTAGGTCAACGTATGGGAGCAACCGTCATATGAAGCTATATTTCTTTCGCTATTTCAAGTATCTTGGGAGAATTTGCCAACTTCATTAGATTTGTATTTCGCTTTCATTGGGAGTAAACAGCCTTTCTGCAGAAAATTTGCATTATAGGTATAAGGAATACCCTAGTTGAAATTGTGTGGCGGTGAAAAAAATCAAATGCTTATGTTGGTATTAGGCAGACCTCCGATTTTCACTCTCTACTTGAATACGAGCGGTAGTATTCCCGTGGGCTCCCAAGCCCACGTTCCCAGTCGATATTGTCTGGGAGGGGACATTTTTAAAGGCAGGTGTTTATGTTAGGCGGACCTCCGAAGTTCAACCTCTACTCGAATACAAGCTGCAATACTCCTGCCGGTAAATACCCCATTTCCTATGCCACTCAAATAAGAGCGGGTATTCTTTGCACGTTTTCGGGGGAGTAAAATTCAATACAAATCCTGTATTCCTTTACGGCCATACCATTTTTTTTATTTTTTAAGCAGAAATAGCTTGCGAGCGTTCGCACATCCAATAAAATTGTGGAGAGTAAAATGTAAAACCCGGCCTCTTTGAGCATTCTCGAGTATTTTCCTTTTGCGAGTAAAATGGAGCAAATCTGAGCAAAACACTTTAGGAAAACTGCAACTAGATTTTGAATTCCTCTGTCTATTTTTTATTTTTTGGGAAATATGTTATGTTTTGTGCAGTATATATATATTTTTCGTATTAAATTTTGCCCAAATTCCTTTCTATTGAAAAATTGTCCAAGTCAAACTTTTTTTATTGTAGCCCATGAACGTATACGTGCTGTTATTACACATACGACACATAAAATTCAAATCTAAATATTCTTAAAACTTACAAACTTCATTTAAATTATTGTAATTTGGTTGTCATGTTAACTTTTCAATGAGGATATTTCAGCAAATATAAAACAGTGCACTTCTTCCTGTGTGTATTTCTTCATTTTCTTCAAAATTAGATCAAACAAATTACAAAAGAAGATTGACACACAAAAAAAAACTTTAAAACATTCTCAAATACCCACACTTGTATGTACGGAAATGTATTGTTAGACATCGTTGGCTGGTTTTTGTGTCGCTCCTTCATTGCAAAATAAACTTTTTTCTATTCCAATGGGGGGTAAGTTGGACAAAAAAAAAAAACTTTAGAGAATGTTGAAACAAGAAAACCACTGTTGCATTCGGCCATTCTTCGAAAGTTTCCAAATGCAGACATTGAACAAATTGTAAGTGCGTTAAACATGTCTCCCACACATGTTGTGTGTCGGAAGAGGCATGTCCCACATAAAGATTTTTTTTACTTCCGATGCAATCGCATCTTATCAGTGAAAACTTAACAGAAAATCGTTACAACTCAACTCAAGAATGGACTACAAGTAGTAGTTGTAGCTATTTTTCCTTTTTCATACAGGTACTTCTTAATTTTGTTAGAATTTTCTGTTGAGTACATCAATCATTTGTGGTCTATTTAAACACAACAGCATTTTAATATATTTTAATTTCTTTATTAACATGAAAAGGAACTCGTGTCTATCCCAATGAAGACAACTGTTTGTGCATATGTACATCTATCATACCGCACACATCGATTTTCGATGATGATTAATGAATAACAGTTTAGTTGGATTAGAAGTAAGAACCAGCTATGACTTTTATGACGCTAATGCCTTGTCGAAACAAAAAAAGGGTATTTCAAAAAAAAAAAAAAAAAGAAATAAATAAATAAATGTATATATTTATATATATATATATATATATATATATATATATATATATATATAAATGGGATCCTAGAGAGGTAAATCGTACAGTATTTTTTACCGGGACTTCCGACAATAAGGGTTTTTGTTGTAAATGAAAACTAGAAGGAACTCCAAAAGTCGTAAATTGTATTACAGGGTACCAAACCCAAAATGGAACTTCTTTACTCCTCTCTTAATTATATCCTACACCACAAAGTGGTAAGGGTATTATGTCTTTGTACATTTGTTTGTAACATTGAGAAGGAAGCGAGATAGACTCATAGTTACTTTTTGAGAAAATCGGTTCAGATATAGCTGTAGCCCCCATATTAAGTTTTGTCCGATTTAAGGTTAAAAGTCCCTCACAAGCGTAATATATATTCGACAACAATGACATTTGGTACCAGTTATCAGATACAGCCCAGAAAAACCTCTGCCAAATTTTATCAAGATCGGTTCAGATTTGGTTATAGCTTCCATGTACATGTTTTATCCGATTTGGGGTTTAAAGTCCCTGACAAGCGTAATATTCATTCCACAACAATGATCTTTGGTATCTGGTACATATCCTCAACCAATTTCGGGTTAATTGTGCACCAAATCGCCAATATCTGTCCAAAAGTCCTTAATTTTGGTACATCCGACCGAATTCAGTCTAGAAGCAAATACGTCGAATCGGAGAAAATCGGTTCAGATATAGCTTTAGCTCCCATATATATGTTTCATCTGATTTGGTGTTTAAGTCCCTCACATTCGTAATATGCTTTCGACAACAATGACATTTGGTACCATGGTTCTTATAAAGCTCGGAAATACCTTTGACAAATTTTATCGAGAACGGCTAACATATATATATATATATTTAAATATAATCTTTCTCCAAGTGATATCATGCACTCTATTGCGAACTATAACTGCTCTAATGCCAAATGTTGATACTTGAAATAAATTCTTTTATTACGGGAGCTCTTCTAAAGATGCATAGTAGTAAGGTAGTATCAAGTCGGGCGGGGCCGACTTAACTTTTAACTTTTCCTTACTGGTTTTGTGTCTGATAGTGGGGTTGAACTTGCGATATTCTGATTAGTAATACGAATATATGTTGTTTTTATTTTTGTTTACATTGGTAACACTTTTTTCGGACACGCTCACTGTGTGTCACCTCATTACATAATGTGATAAAAGTAAGGAATAACTCATTATTTTTTAGCGTTCTGGTAATTCAGAGGGTACGTAGTTGTCCCTACTCTTGGTTAACTGCCAACGAAAAGGGTATATGGTTGTCTTTACTACTAATCCTGAAAGTCGTACATACATACATTATGATTCCATTGATTCTGCATCAAATAAATGAAGTATCTTCCTGATATGCGTAATGTACGTGTCTTTGTAAATTACTATCAATATTGTCGTGTTAGCATGTGTTTATCCACGTGGTGTGATATTCTAACAACTCCCTTCTTTCTAAATTACACACATGTGGATGTAATATACGTACGTATGCGTATACTTGCTATCATCGATCATACGCCACATTGAACTAAAATGATTGATGTGTTTAGACGAAGACAAACTGTAGACTAATTTATTGCACGACGAATCACTTGTCATTGCCGATGACATTAAATAAAATTTAAATTATATTAAAATAAAACTTAAAATTCTTTACAGGAATTGTAGATAAACGGCAACTTATATCCTCCAAAAATGCAGCTTGTTTTGTGGTGTAAAATTTCTCTGCTTATTTTCTGAATGCATTCAGCGTCTTAAGGCTTCCATAGACAAGAGATTTTAAGATATGGGTTTTTGAAAAGTTTCAAATTATTTGTACCCTGGTACAAAAAATATTTTCCACACAGTAATTACAAGAAATGTCAGAAAAGTACCCAAGTTCCCACATGTTTTGAGGGTATTATAAATTTGATTGGGCCAAAAAATTTGTAAAGTATCAAATATTGGTCCCAGAGTCATAATATTATTTATTGATCTTTCTATCTCGCGAGCTGAGTCAATTTAGCAATTTATGTATTCCGGCCGTCCGTCTGACCATGATTATTTTTAAACACACACTCAATTTTGCATGGAGTTAGGGCTAGGACCAAAATGGAAGCTTATTGTTAGCGGAGTTGATCGCAAATATTGAGGGAATGATGTGAATCATCCATCGACCGATTTTGCAGTCGCTCTGTAGGCCAAAATCAAAGATCGATGGAAGCGTAATTTTGCATACTATTTTCGATCATCATCGAATAATATTTAGCGGGTGAAATGGATCCTAATTTTTGTGCGAAAAATTTCAACATTTCCTATTAACCACGAATATTTTTAAAACTAAATGTCACTTTCCGACGAAAACAAATGTTATGTATATGTAACAAATTTGGTCATTTAATTGATGCTGATTTCGTAAACTCATATAGTTAGAAATCGGACACATATCATAATATACACATGAATCTAAATTTTCAAAACTTTTTCCGAACTTCTATAAGCACGATCGAGGGCATTGTCTTGTGGCTCTGGTCAAGTTTAAAAGGAGTAGTGTAATCATGACAACAATGTTCTTAAAACAGAAATTTATTAAATTAATTGCAACCCATGAAGAATCAAATCTGATATTTTGAATGATCTTTAATCCAATTATGTATTCCAATATTTTGAGGATTTTGTTCTTTCCCGTCCAAATGGGTTTCAGATCTTCAGAAACTTTGACGTTAGCTATAGTATGGTAGGGTACACCATGGATAGCCCGCCTTACTTGGTATACCCTACAACACTATGTGTTTATGTAACACCTCGAAATATTGGGCCCCGACATAGGAAACTAAATATGGATCTTCCTATCTCGCCGAGCTGAATCGATCTATGCTATGTCCATGTTAAATTATAATCAAGCTTCATGACCCTCACGAAATGAAAAATGGAGGAATTAAAAATGTTGACCTTTTTGAGTGAGGTAGAAGAAGTGGGCCAATATTGTCTATTTTTGAGCCTGATCTACGCCTTATATAAACAACACGATGTCCTAAGTTTGGCTTATAATAGATACTCTCTTCACTTAACATGCGTTTTTTTATTTTTAAAATATTTGAACATTTGTGGTGAAAAAATGGCCATGTATCATATTTGGACCTATTCGGATACTCCTGTCGAAAATGATCTAGCGTATTAGCCGGCTAGGCGGGCGGACATAGCTAGATCAACTCCGACTACCCTAAAACTGACTCTATCCCAAGAGACCTGGGGTCTTCAATCACTATTTCGATGAAGCACTTTTTGGCCGTAATAAATGATTAATCCCTAATCTGTAGTCACAAGGCTAAATTTTACAAAATATTTAACAACAGCTTGTATTTGTTGTATTGCACAGAGATAATGTTGCCACGCCACTCGCATTTCATGATTTACATTTCCATGTAAAGCTTGACCTATTTTTCGAAGAAAACCGCAATAACACAAGTAACAACATTCATACATGGGTCATGGTGGCGTATATATATATATGCTAGCATGTATACGTCCACCACTACTCATTTAAATGCCGTATTCAACGGTTAACATGGCTTCAACAAATGTATCCTTTGCATTAACTAATTTGCAGTTTGAAACCGTTTCTAATGTTGCTAACCACAAATGTACAAAAATGCTAGAATTGCATTCCATTTTTTTTTTGTGTTTGGTAACACACACCAATTTGCTGATTGCATTCTGTTCTGGCCAATGGGGACATGATACACATTTTCATTAGACAATGTTTTTTAATTTATAAAACCATGGTTTAGAAAAAACAAGTAAGCAAAGGCTACAGTCGAGCGGGGCCGACCGTTAAATACCCTACAACACTATAATAAATGATACAGTTTATATAGGCGAGATACTCGAAAGAATTCCACAAGATATTGTGCCAAATAATAAAGAAAACCATCAGGTTTCGTTCTCTAATTTTCGAATTATAGCAACTTAAACTAATTTGCTCATTTCCAATTTGGCTTTTGCAATGTCCGGTAACCCCCATTCAAATGTGCGTGAGGATCGGTTGATAATTACGACCTGCTGACAATTTTGCAGTTTTTGGGTCCATTTCAACCCCTAAATATATGGCGATCATCTCCAAAAAGAGTAGGCTTCTATTCTGACCCTCATCTTATCCCCATGCAAAATTTCGTAAGGATCGGGCTATAAATGCGATCTGTATATGATATCCTGATATCCTAACTACTTAGTTTTGTTAGCCGTAGAAATATTACCAAATGTTTAATTCAAAATGAAAATATGCCAAAAATATGACAAAATTGAAAAAATATGAGAAAATTTTAAAAAATCAATATTTTCATCTTCATAGAGATATTTTTATGCGATTTTTTTAGAGGTTTTTTCTTTCCTGCCAAGAGGCCATTCTGAATTAATGAGAACTGTCGAAATCAGTTCAGCCGTTCTCGACATATAAGAGATCTTTCAAGCATATCTTCTTTGATAGACATATATATCGCACATATTTCGCTATATATCCGATTTGTTGGATGTTAACATAAATGTGAAGGTCAGAAGTAACCTTGTCATGGCTTTGTGATTTCGCCGATATTTAAAATATTGGCGGTTTAATGAAAAATTTTGAATTTTTTCAACACAAAAGATATGGTATATTTTACCCGCTAAATATTATCCGATGACCACCCAAATTGGTAGGCTTCTTCCCCGCCCTAAAAGGTCTATAATTGCGACCTGTATAGCTACTGCAAAATCCGACATTTTTTCAGTATTTGGTCCATTTCAACCCCTAAATATTATGCGATCATCTCCAAAAGAAATAGGGTTCTATTCTGACCTAAGACCCACCTCCATTCTAAATTTCGTGAAGATCGGGCCATAATTGCGACCTGTAGAGTGATTACAAATTAACATGGACAGACGGACAGACGGACGGACGGACATACATAGCTAGATCGACTCAGCTCGGCGAGCTAGGAAGATCCATATATACTTTCCTATATGGGAAACCAATATTTCGAGGTGTTACATAAATTCTGGCCCAATCAAACTTATAATACCCCCAACACATAGTGTTGTAGGGTATAAAAATAAACAAAACAAATAAATTTATTTTTAATTCAGTTAAAAAATAAAAGCACAATCGAAATTATCTGCATTGACAACAAGGGACGTATACATGTTGTCATGATTCATACGCCAAGGTGGCGAAAGTCGCAATTATTTTTTTTCGCATGAAATACAGAAATTGTGGCAACAATTGCCATACTTGTGGCTATGAAGTGCAAATGCACCAAGAGAACCACCTTCTGCTGGCATTTTTTTAGTTACTTGACTTTTACCTTACATTACTGCAATGTCTGTTTATTTCCCTTCTCCTAATGGGCCACAAATAAAATTATATTTAAATTAAATATAAAGTTCATTGAATATTGAGTTTTCTGCATAATCGAATATATAAAGGGCCCACAATACAAGAGAAAAAATACTCGTCGTCGTTTTCCTTTATTGATGGATTCCTCCCTACCCATAAGCCAAACAGATGCACATCCCCCTAATAATATGCATTTGTAATATTTTCTATAGAGAAAATATTCAAGAACTCATCTTCATCGTCGGAAAGTTTAAAGCCATTTATGCTGATCCCAAACTGTTATGGAAAAATGAAAAACTTTGTTTTTTCTTCGCTTTCCATCTGGGTAATCTTTAAATACGCACATCAAAGAGGCAAATGACACTAGCGTATACTTTATTTCTTTATTTTACTTGAGCGATGCCGGCTGGATGGATGGTGGAAAGTTTTATGGAATATGGAAAATCTACAAAGTAACAACAAAACTTTTGCCATTTATATCTTTACTAAAGATGATTTATTTCTTTGTCATATTACCGGGACGGATAACTGAGAGACATTTTATATTATTTTGCCTAGTATGTGCGTGTGTGTACGTTTGCCTAGAAGAACATCAACTTGCAAAGTGTCAACATGTGCTTAAACTGCCAGTTCAACAAAACTTCTCATGGATTCCTGCTCATCATAAAGGACATGAAAACGGAACGGAATGATTTATTGTTATTTCATAAAGAAATGCCATTCCTTTTTTTCTTTTGTACATAGTCTACATGACTTATTTTAATTAAATTGGATATATCAATTTGTTATTTTTCTACACATTTAGTTGTCACTGAGAACCGAGAGACATGAGCTAAAAATCTCCTCAAATATGCAATGATATTATTTTTTCACATTCTTTGCATTTCATGAATAAAAAAATCCATAAATATTTTTGGATTATTGACAATTTTACAGTTACAGAATCAATATTTTGTTTTATATATTGTGCCATCGTGAAGTATACATTTTATTAATTGGCCAAACGCTTCAATTGGTGAGTGGGCGCGTATACGTTATGTTCATTTTGTTGAACGGAAATCACGTATACGACATCAGCGCCGCACGTTTCATGCATGGCAATGATAAGGTGAAATGTATTTTTGGAGGAAATATATTTTCGCCGTAACAGCAATTTTATTAGCATTTCAAAAATAAAATGACACATAAATTGCGATTATCGTGTAGGGTATATTTTTGTAGGTTGTGTTACAACAATTTTTTTGGGCAAATTAAATTCTCTTGGGCAAATTTTGCAACAAAAAATCGTAAAACATTATCCTTTGATATTTTTAAAAATATTTTTTTTTTAATTTTAGCTAACCAGTAGAAACTGTGTTGAAATTTACTCTTTAAAATGTCCTTAAGTAATGTTCTTAAAGAATTACATTTGATTGTCATTACATAATATTTTTACTAGCAATCTACATGGATGTTTTTTAAAAACATTTGTACAAAATCCAGGTAGATTGCACTTGAAAAATATCCACGACGATTGTCTTTGAAAAAATATTTACGCAAAACAAAGCACGTCTTAACAAATATTTCTTTAATAATCCTTAAAAAATATTTTAAAAAGTTTCACGCCAATAATTTTTTAAAAAAATACGATTTTTGTAAAAAATCCACACGGCATTTTTAAAATGCTCATGTCATGTTAAAAAAATATTCTAGTATATTCTATTCTAAATTATTATTATTATTATTAAAATTATTCTAAAATATTTTTTTCTTCAAAATCTGAATCCATACCCAAAAAAAATTATTTTTAAAAAAGCACACAGTTTCAAAGATCTGCAAAATATTATTTGTTGAAAAATCCCCGGATTTAGAATGTCTTAAAAATATTCTGCAAAAAAAAAAAACATTTTTAACAAATTCTTACAAAAAATACAGGATGAGATAAAAAAACTACAACATAATTTGGACATTTTTTTTAATTTTATTGAATGAAAGCAAAAAATGTCGGAAATAGTATCAAATTTTTTTTGTCAGACGGATACCAATCTGTTATCCGGAGATTTTGGTGGCCATTGTACGCTGAAAATGAAGCGAGAAACCTCTTTTTGTAACCATGTTTGGGTGGCTCGTGCAGAGTGCGATGGTGCTGAGTACTGTTGGAATGTTCAAGTTCTGCGGCCAAAATGTTGCGAGCCCAAGGCTTTATAACACCCTTCAGAATATTTTCGCGATAATATTCGGCATTTATTCTGATGCCACGGTCGATTAATACGAGCGACCATCGGCTGTTATGGCGGCCCACGCCATCACCATGGCCGGCGCTTGAGTTCTGGTGGCCAACCGAAGGTGCACATTTTCAGCTGACCTCTTTGGCAAGCAAACACGATCATTTGTTTGTTTACAAACTGCTAGACAACGAATGTTTTCGCATCTAAGAAAACCAAATTCGGCATTTCACCACTTTTGGCCAAGCGAAGCAACTCTTTAGCTCTTTTGAGTCTATTTACATTCTGTTGCGGTGTAAGTTCTTGAACTTTTTGGAATTTCAATGGCTTTACCCCGAGCTCATTTTTCAATATATGCTTAATGGAATATTGCTATATGTTTAGCTCACAAGCCATTTTTCGGCACCTGCGACGCGGGTTTCGGTCAAGTCGCTTCTTTATTTTTCGAACCATTCCTGCTGATGTTTTGTTCCGTCCACTTCCTTGACCTCGTGCTACGCTACGTGCTGCGTATCACGGTAACGAGCGATGGTACGAGACACAAAAGATTTAGTTACATTTAAATGCTGGAGTGCTCTAACGATAGCCAATTGTGGATTTCCAGACAAATATAAAGAAATCACAGTATCACGCTTGAATTTTGTACGCTTGTAAACAATATAATGAGCTGTCGCTGAAATAATTTTAACAGCTGACAAGTGGCTTAGAAATGACAGCAGTCTAAATTTTTTGCAGTTTGTTCATCTCACCCTGTATATTATTTTGTATGCTGATTTGTGTGTGCGTGTGTGTGGGAAAGGGGGTGGGGGTATCGTGTAAAATCCAAGAAGAGTAAAACAGTACAAGCAAGGGGTACCAAAGCGACAACGTTATATTATATGCTTCATTGATACATATTAGCGACAATGCTTTACAATTTAGTTTGAAATCGAGAATAATTGAAATGTTCACGTTTTTACCTCTCTTAAAAATAATTTGAAAAAAATCCACATATCTGAAAATCTTTAAAAAAAAAATTGAAAAATCTACTTTTTAGAAATACTAAAAAGTATCCGCGGTTTAGAATTTAAAAAAATCCAATGTTCTAAAATTAATCAAATTTTTTTTTTTAAAATTGCACCTATTACTTATAAGACGTATGTTATGTTCAAATTAGCCACCTACGATGCCAAATTGAAATTATCTTTCAAGGACAAAGGACTATTGGAATAAAAATGCAAAAATTGAGTCAAGCAATAGCTATTGGCAAGAATTATATTCAATTGGGTTAGATGTGGTCATAGAATTGTTTAGAGACATGAAGTCTTTCTGATTTGTAAAATCATTCATCTACCTCGGCATATGTAGTCTGACTCAAAAAAAGTGAGAATCCCCAACAAAGGATAGTATACTTGATGACACATCTTATACGTCATGGTACACTTATTTAAAAAGTAGCCAGAAAAGATGAATTTTTTTTATTTAAAATCAAAAATAAGTTTTATTAAATTTGTATTTAATATTTACATTGTGCCTTGCCTTGCTTAAATAAAACAAATATTTCCACCCACACACACTCATCTCCTCAACAGTCATTACCAATTAATTTCGCAAATATCTTGTAAGCACAGCTTGCTTCTTCTTCTCCCTGCATTATTTTAAATTTGGAATATTCATAATTCATCGTCTACTTCGCCTCAACAGGGTTTACTTAACAGACAACAAAAAGTTTTAATTTAATGCAAATAAGACAAGGATTCAAGGATGAGAAGCAACTACCATGTCCCACAGCTCAGGCTAAAAGCCATACAAGGTGCCAGAAAAACTTTACAGATATTTCATGCCCTCCTTCAGATCATTAGCGCCATGTTCTTTTCCTCTACACGATGTGGAACAGTGCGAATAGGATGCAGCTAACAATTCATTGGAGTGCAGGCAATATTTCATTTCACAGTCTAATTAAGAACTGGTGGAGGAAGGATGGAAGATGGTACACGAGCGCACTCACACACACAAACACTTGCATCCATTTTGTTGAGAGTTGCTACCACTTGCCCTCAACAAGTTTTTTAGTTTTTTTTCTTCTGAGATTTTTTTTTGTTTTACGCCTCGTCTCAAAGGCAAATAATAGCAAAAAATTTGCTTAGCAACTTCATGGCATGGCATTTGGATGCAGTTTTTGTTAATTAAGATGGAGTGCAAGGAGCTGTAAAAGAAACGAGCACGAAAACCTGTAGATGTTTAATTTGTTTAGAGGGCAAACCAGGGATTTTTTTGAAAATCGTTTGTAGTTTCTGTTCTACGGTAAAAGCGATGCGAAAGGGATAAAAGTTCCCACAGTTATACGAAAAAAATTTGAAAGCGTGGGATACTATGCAAATCAAACAGCCTTTCACGAAGTAGAAACTATTCTTAAGAGGGCAAAATTGTATTTAAGGTTTGATGACATAAGCAAAACATGTATTGTTTTTTTTTTTTTTTTTTTTTTTTTTTTGCAAAACTGTACCCACTATTTAAACAATTTGACATATCCCACTGATATTTTAATCCAAAGCTATGCATGCGTATTTTTATACCCATATGGCTAGAGAAGGTAGATATCAATTGATACGGTCAAAAAGGCTTTAGACCCTAGGTCCAAAGAGCCAAATCCACCTCAGAACATTTGCAGTCGATTAAGGCGAGATGTTCGTCCGTCTGTCTCTCCGTCAGGAGTAGACGATAACTCTCGAAGGGAGTGTCCTATGTGGTCCATACTTGGTACATCGTAATATTATTGTCAAACTTTGATTAGGCTCGGAGATGGGAAATAAAGGTCAACTTTTCCAAAGAAAAATTATTTACCCCATAGAAAGTGGAAGGATCATTAGATTTTGTAGAAACTTTGCAAATATAATTTCGTCGGTGCTAGGTCAGGTATACGCCAACAAGTACCTCCCCCACAAAGAGTCAATTTCGAATATTTCTAACTCCTGTAAAATGTTAAATAAGAGCCCGATAAATTTCGCACCTCCCAATATTTCTACCAACACAAGGTTATTGGACCACTTCTTGTACCACCCCCACAAAGGGTCGAAATTTGTTGTAATTATAACTCCTATAAAATGAGATATAAGAGTGCGATTATCTTCAAAATTCACACATCCTAATATTACCGTCAGTGCTAGGTTAGATGAGGAAATGGACAATATTGACCCACTCTATCAAGTACCTCCCCCACAAGGGACAAAATGCTCGGAATAATTAAAAATCTTATAAAATGTAAAATAAGGGTTTTTGTTAACACAAAATCTGGTGTGATGTTGCGATATATCGGCTAACTCCTTTTGGTACCTCCTACATAACGGGTCAAAATTTTGTGTATTCATGGAGCTCATAAAACGCTCATAATTATATCTCTCATTAAATGCGAAAGCATATATCTTTACTTTATCTCTCAACCAGAGATGTTCTTCCCACTTCTTCTGGTGCGCTCATAACTCTAGACTGAAGGTATACATCTGTCGGCATAACCGACTGCTCCTTTTTTGATTGTTTTTTTTTCTGGTTTCGTAACTACGTTGAATGCTAATACAACATTATTTTTTTATATCATCTACAGAACACGAAGGATATCTAAAGCTATTTATTCGATTTATTAATTCTGGAAACAATCGCTGTGAAGTTAAAAATAATACATGATTTGTCATCGTAAACTTATGGTTATTCTTGCCCTAACATTAAATGGTAAAAAGTGTATAAAAAGCAGCATGTGTTCCACTATTCTGATTTTGGATCTGACTCTAAATTGAACAAGTAAGCAAAGGCTATAGTCGTGCGGGGCCGACCATGTGATACCCTACAACACTACAATATGTTAGAAGCCCCGTTATGTCCAAATCCATTTTGGAAGATTTCGCTTTTGAAATTATGTCACGGAGCACTGCACAGATATTATCCTTAGCATTTTGACCGGGGACATTTGTCCAATATTTGAACTCATAAATACTTTGCGATCATCTCCAATTGCCAGAGGCCCCTCTGTATCTCCAATTTTAGACTCATCTATATGATTTACTTGTCTACGATTGGCTATATTCGTCAACGAAATCAGCATAAAAAGGCAGAAGTTCGCCTTTTGTGTATTTCGGATATCATCTGTAAGCAATGTTGGTATTTTTTCACACGAAAGTCTACCCGTTGTCCTAAACACTAACTTCATGCCAGATTTCGTGTCCTTTGGTTTCTACTTGTGGCCTTTATAACGGCTGAAAAATCCGGAACATGTTTAGTTGTTGGTCTATTTCAATACCTAAATATATGGCGGACATATTTAAAAAAATTGGCCTAGCCCTTCTAAGCCTAACCCTACCCCTATTAAAATTTTCATGAGGATCGGACGATAATTGCAATATGAATATAATAACCCCAACATGTGTTGTAAGGTGAAAAAATATTACAAAATAGTATACATTTTATATTTCAAGTCAAAATGAAAAAATCGCATGCAATAAAAAGTATGAAAAAATAAAAAATGTCACAAAATACTACAAAACCTATATTAACATCATTATTGGCACCTTTTTATGCGATATTTTTAGATTTTATACTTTTATGCCAAGAGGACATTCTGAATTGACACAATTTGTCAAAATCTGTCCAGCCATTCTTGAGATATAAGCATTCTAAATAACATCCCCTTCCTTTGTAAATACACATTGTATATATTTCGCTATATAGAACCGATATATTTACTATCGGCATATACGTAACGGTCAGAATTGACCTGTTTGTCTGTTTGAGATTTCGCAGGGATTAAGAATATTGGCGGTTTAATAGAAAATTTGACTTTTATTTCACACAAATGTTGTGGCCTATTTCACCCACTAAATATTACCCGATGACCATCAAAATTGGAAGGGTTCTGCCCAGCCCTAAGCTCTAGCCCCATGCTAACTTCCGCTTTGATTGGTTTATAATTGCGACCTGTAGAGCAACTTCAAAATCAGGATTTTTTTCAGTTTTTGGTCCATTTCAACCCCTAAATATTATGCGATTATCTCCAAAAGAAATAGGGTTCTATTCTGACCCTAGCCCCACTTCCATTCTAAAGATCGGGCTATAATTGCGACCTGTAGAGCGATTACAAATTAACATGGACAGACGGACAGACGGACGGACGGACATACATAGCTAGATCGACTCAGCTCGGCGAGCTAGGAAGATCCATATATACTTTCCTATGTGGGAAATCAATATTTCGTGGTGTTACATAATTTTTGGCCCAATCAAACTTATAATACCCCCAACACAAAGTGTTGTAGGGTATAAAAATCAGGTCCGTATTTCGTTTAATTCGTTTTTTTTTTTCTATTAGAAAAATGTTTCAATTTTAATATACTTTTCTAATATGGTTGAATATCCATTAATTATTTCGCTCTAAAAAACAAAGCATTCACAAAAAAAAACAAGTAAGCAAAGGCTACAGTCGAGCGGGGCCGACCGTTGAATACCCTACAACACTATAATATACGATACAATTTATATAAGGGTAAGGTTAGAAAATCAATATTTTAATCTTTAGAGAGATATTTTTATGCGATTTTTTAGACGTTTTTTCTTTCCTGCCAAGAGGCCATTCGAAATTAATGAGAACTATCGAAATCAGTTCAGCCGTTCTCGACATATAAGAGATTTTTCAAGCATATCTTCTTTGATAGACATATATGTCGCACATATTTTGCTATATATTCGATTTGTTGGATCTTAACGTCAATGTAAAGATCAGAAGTAACCTTGTCATGGCTTTGTGATTTCGCAGGGATTTAAAATATTCGCTGCTTAATGAAAA
Source organism: Musca domestica (assembly GCF_030504385.1). Lineage (NCBI taxonomy): Eukaryota > Metazoa > Arthropoda > Insecta > Diptera > Muscidae > Musca > Musca domestica. The sequence goes on along the minus strand of NW_026712328.1, from coordinate 19,041,556 downwards.
ATTTTGAATTTTTGTCAACAAAAAAGATATGGTCTATTTTAGCCGCTAAATATTATCCGATGACCACCCAAATTGGTAGGCTTCTTCCCCGCCCTAAACTCTAGCTACATGCGAAATTCCGCATCGATTGGTCTATAATTGCGACCTGTATAGCTACTGCAAAATCCGACATTTTTTCAGTATTTGGTCCATTTCAACCCCTAAACATTTGGCGATCATCTCCAAAAGAAATAGGGTTCTATTCTGACCTTAACCCCACCTACATTTTAAATTTCGTGAAGCTCGGGCCATAATTGCGACCTGTAGAGTGATTACAAATTAACATGGACAGACGGACGGACGGACATACATAGCTAGATCGACTCAGCTCGGCGAGCTAGGAAGATCCATATATACTTTCCTATATGGGAAACCAATATTTCGAGGTGTTACATAAATTCTGGCCCAATCAAACTTATAATACCCCCAACACATAGTGTTGTAGAGTATAAAAACAGAATACAAGTCAAAAGTTATTCAACACACACTTGTAAGGTGGCAATGGAAAATGAAACGCAGAACTTAAACATTGAAACACAGCTACTCTTCACGAATTCTCCTCTTTTCGTTTCTTTATGGGTTTTCAGTTTCAAAGGAAACAAAGAATATATTTGTTTTTCATCCATTGCCTAACGACGATTCCTTATATATTTTGTTTGTTTTGTTTCGTTTCGTAAGTTTTGTGTTCTTTTTCGGCATTTGCTTTATTGTTGTTGTTTCTGGTTGCCTATTCTGGTTTTCTTGCGATATTTTACATTGGTATTGTTGTTGAGTAATATTTGCCTATGTAAAAGTTTATCCATACTGCTAGTTTTGTCATTGATAATGCTTTTGGAAATGGAACTAGTTGGAGCGTCACTAATATATTTAGTGCATGGAGTTTCTTTAACACTTTTTTTAATGATACTACTCTCATTTTGTTATTATTTAATTTTATGGGCTTAGATATTAACAAAATAAACATAAAATACTGTTGCCATTACTTCCTAGAAATTTAAAGGTTAATATTCCATTGGTTTTTACTATTAATATGACTTACGATTTTTGACTGGTTAATAACGTACAGTCGAAAAGGATAAAAGTGGATGTTAAAATTTTGCCAATTCAATTTTTGAGAAATTTGTTCCAGAAAGTTAGAAACTTCTAAAAATATTTATAATATTGTTTTATACATTGTTATAAACGCCATGTATACTTCAAATTCAACAACGTTATTAAACAACTTTTTTTGAATGGTGCATACTTTTAGGTGCTAAATATGTATGATGTAGTAGAATTATTATTATTATTATATTATTATTGTTATTAACTACTAACACAGGATAATTAGATGGAATTAACATGTATTAAAGCAGAATTTAAGCATTAAGTTTTTTTGTTTACTTTTTTATAATTGGCCGATGGGTATCAACAAATAATAAAACTAATTTTTTTTAAATTTGTCGTAGAATGCTATGAAACTTGCAATAATATCTCCGATATTATCGTATATCTTGTAATGAACGGCCTCTATTCGTCAATTCCAATAACAGTCTTCAACGACTTTTTATGAGTGGTGCATACTTTTAGGAACCAAATAGAAAGCAGCAATAGAATTGTTCTTCAGAACTCATCCCCGATAGTATTTACAGCTAAGCACACAGAATTTTAACCAAATACTATAACCTTTATTTTCATGAAATTCACAGGATATATGTCTATAACTATAAATATATAGTCGTAAATGGACTAGATTAAAACCAGGGCCAGAAAATGACCCTCATTTGTATAACTTTATAATATGTATATAATATGGAAACTATTGTCACTTCGAATTCACTAAAAACTTAGCATTTATGTGCAGAAATGTACATATTTATTATATCCACTTGGTACATATTGTTTGCCTTACTCTATTTATTTGTTGTTGTTGTTTACGCATTTGATTTATGCACAAAATGTGCGTTGAACCGTAAAAAGGCATAACAGCAAAAACCAAATACTCACTCACACATACATAAGTGTGTATGCGTATGACTAAGGTTTTTTTTGTACATTTACAACAGTCATGGTCGCATGTACATATCCCTATGTTGTATAGAATACCGAATATTTCGAACGTGTTGCATGTTTGGCTTGCTAATTTTATATTTGCATAGCTTCCTAAACATTCATATTAGTAAAAATGGAAAACAACAACCGAAATCCTCTACTTTTCCTGCAGACCGTCGACTTTTTTGGGTGTGGTACAATGGAAATTGTTAAAGCGCCGAAGTGGTAGGATTAAGGGACTTTCTGGAACAAAAGAGGGCCCTTTTAAAAGAACTTAAGTATGTGGCAATATGGGTATATATAACGTATATAACGTCCAAAACGAGTCTCATCGATATTACGATTTTAGAGCTTAGGTTTATTTGGACGAAATTCATTTAAGGACATTTGGAATCGATCTAGCGGTGACCCTCCGTCTCTCTGACTGGCTGGAACGCACGATAATTGCGTTAAAACTTGGCATATCGCAATATTGTTATTAAACTTAGATCAAGTTCGATGATGAGCAACATAAAAACTCATAAAAATCTTCAAATTTCGCACATCTTAATATTTATGCCAATTCTAGATCTGGTATGAAGATAGGATTGGCCCCAACAAAGTTTCAACACGAATTTATTCATTTCATTTTTACCTTTTTTTGTTTAATTTTATTGAATGAAAGCAAAATGTCGGAAAAAGCATCAAATTTTAGAATAAGTTTAGATTTGTTCGAATTGGTCACCTTTAGCACGAATTATAGCCTTCGAACGGCCAATGAAACCGTCACACGCTGCCCGAATGTTGCTCTGCGGTATTTTGGGCCTTTCCCGACGAAGCGCTTGCTTGAGGTGATCGACCCCCTCCAGAATATTTTTGCGATAATATTCGGCATTTATTCTGATGCCACGGTCGAGCGGAGAGCGACCATCGGCTGTTATGGCGGCCCAATATTGGTCCACTCCATCAAGTACCTCCCCACAAAGAATCATAATTTTGAATAATTATAACTCTTATAAAATGTGATGTAAGAGTCTGATTGTCTTCCACTTCTTCTGGTACCTCCTCCACAAAGGGTCAAAATTTTGAATATCTTCGAAGCTCATAAAACACGAAATTCAAACACATCCGATTCCATTCAGACTTGGTACATCTCAATATTTTCATGAGCACATGTTCTATTATAAAGATGGTAGACATCAAACCATTTGTTCTGGTACCTCCCCCATACATTGGGTTCAAGATTCTGAAAAACATAACACTCAAAGAAAGCGAAATAGGCATCAAACTTTCTTCAAATGTCACACATACAAATATTTTTTGCTAACACAAAATCTGTTGTGAAGACGAAGTATATCTGCAAACCCCTTCTGGAACCTCACCCACAAAGGGTCATAATTTTCAATATTTTTATCTATCATAACTTGCGAAACATGTCAGCGATTCTTTACAACTTTTTGTATCCAAATAATTCTCTCAACTAGAAACTTGAGATGAGTATGGAATTTATGATTTCGCATTAAATTGGATATAAATGATCGATTTTTTTTTTTTTTGCAATTTTGCCCATACCAATATTTTTATCTGTATTAGGTGAAGTATCCCAACATACCAAAATGGCTTGAGAATAATATTACAATAAGCTTATGAACATAAGCCTTAAGCTTGAGAAAATCTTGAGAAAACATTGAAAAATGTTTGTGTAACAAGTATAGAATAATCGAAACGGAACCCTTATTTATAAGCTTATACTTGAAATTGTAGAATAAGCTTACAAAAATAATATTATAATAAGCTTATTTTTGTAATAGTATATAATATTATTATTTTTTTAATTTTTAATCATTTTTCACATTTTTTTCTTGATGGACATCCCAGTAGTCACTGCCTCATGTGGCCTTGATACCCTGACGCTTTCTTCTCCCTTATTTGAACTTCTGCATCTCTTCCACTAAGACTACATATCTATTGAATTCCTTCAACTTTTTTGATGCTTCCAATCTGAAATGGGATTGGAATAATTTATGTGAAAGATTCCCGGATTTATTATTCATGCATACCTTAAGGGTTCGGTCCAGAAATGGGTCCTAAATTCGCGTGATTTTGTTTTCTGCCAAAGAAAATAATTTCTTGCTGACAATTTTCACAAGAAATCAAAACTAATTTGTCAACAAAGGACAGATTTGAGAAATGTTTGTGGAACATAAGTGTTTCTCAAGCATTGTTGAAAAATTATATTTTTATAATATTGTTCTCATGTTCTCATTTTTGGTATGTTGGGATGAAAATGGAATACCTCGGTCGACTATATTCACATTTTCAAAAAATTATCACATATCTCATGTAAAGCGAAAGAAGTAACCAAAATAGTCCAAATCTGGCACGTCTAAATGTTTATATAATATTTATTTAGATCCCATACAAAATGGACAATATTGGTCCATTCCTTTGGAACACACTCCATATCTGGGTAGAATAAGTTTTATGAAAATAACATTCAAAAATTATGGACTAAAAGTGAAATTTATGCCTTTGCTCTTTTGCGGTTAATTTAATACGTAACAAATTCGAGTTTAAATCCTTTATAATTTATTTTTTTTTTTTAATGAAATTGTATTGTCAGTCTCTGAGCATGAATATGCATCTTAAAAATAGCATTAAGTGATGAAAAAAAATCTCTCACATTATTTAAGTCGAAATCTCTCGAACCTTATTCCAACCCTGTCCCTTTTTGAATTCGTTAGAGAATTTTGTATGTGTTTTGTTTTCTGTTTTTATGCCACCTCCCCCAATTTGAGTGATGTAATATGCACACCAACGTTCTATATTCTCTTCGTGTTTGCATTTATGCCTCATCGTAGTTTTTTTCTGTTTGTGGCCTTTTGCCTTAGTCCGATTTGATTATTTAGTGCGTAACACTAACGCATTAATATGTTTTGGTTTTCTCATTGCTATGGTTGGCGCATACAAATGGCAACAACAAAAATAACAAATGACGCTCCCGCTAAGTGAAGCTTATATTGAAGCACAGTGTTTTAAATACAAATCAAACTGCAATAAAAATTAAACAAAAACAAGTAAGCAAAGGCTAAGGTCGTGCGGGCCCGACCATGTTATACCCTATGATATGATATGATGTCATAAAGCCCTACCCTTAGCACTCCGGGATATTTACGCACTCCGTCGTGTTGTTAGGTATTCAATTTGGTTTTTAATAGTCACCTGTAAAGCGACTGCAAAATCAGGAAAATTTAATTTTTTTGGGTAGATTTTAACCCCTAAATGCACATCTTCAAACGCTATAGGATTTAATTTTTGCTTTTAGGTATTCAAAACAATTCCACACGAAAGTTGTGGTTCATTTTACAGCTAACAATAATCCAATGGTCATCCAAAATGCTAGACTTCTTCCCTGTACACTACCCTCTTCTCATTCAAAATCCGTGTCGATTGGTTTTTAATTGAAACCTGTAGAGCGACTGTAAAATCAGGAAAATGTTAATTTTTTGGTCCATTTGAACCCCTAAATGAACATCTTCAAACACACTGGGATTTAATTCTGACCCTAATCCTAACCCCATGCAAAATTTCGTGAGCATGGTACGATAATTGCGACCTGTATATAATACCTTCAACTCATAGTGTTGCAAGGTGTAGAAAATATTTAGAAAATGTATAATTCAATATTCTAAGTCAAATTAATACAAGTAAGCAAAGACTATAGTCGCGAGGGGCCGACCATGTGATACCCTACAACACCACAACATGTTAGAAGCACCCTTATGTCCAAATCCATTTGGGAAGATTTCGCTTTTGATATTTTGACCCGGGACATTTGTCCACTATTTACGCTCTCCGTCGTGCTGTTAGTTGTTGTGATCCATTTTACAGCTAAATATAATCCTATGGTCATGCAAGATGCTAGAATTCTTCCCCGTTCTTAACTCTCTTCTCAGGCGTGTCGATTGGTTTCAATTGTGTGATCAGAAATTTTTTTCTGTTTTTGGTTCATTGAAACCCTAACTATTTTAAGACCATCTCCAAAAAGCAAAAGGCCCATCTGTATCTCCAATTTTAGACTCATCTATATGATTTGCTTGTCTACGATATTTGACGATATTTGAAGTAATGTTGGTATTTTTTTCACACAAAAATATTGGTCCTAAACTCTAACTTCGTGCGAGATTTCGTGTCGTTTGGTATCTATTTATGACCTTTATAACGGCTGCAAAATCAGGAACATTTTTAGTTGCTGGTCCATTTCAACCCCTAAATATATTGTGGGCATCTTTGAAAACAATAGGCCTAGCCCTTCTGAGCCTAACCCTATCCTTATACAAATTTTCGTGAGGATCGGGCGATAATTACAATCTGTATATAATAACCCCAACCTGTGTTGTAAGGTGAACAAATTTTACAAAATATACATTTCAATATTATAAGTCAAATTGAAAAATATGCCACACAAATACTACAAAATCTATTAACATCATTATTGGCATCTTTTTGTGCGATTTTTTATTATCTGTCCAGCCATTCTTGAGATATTAGCATTCCAGCTAACATACCTTTCCTTTGTATATACATTGCATATATTTCGCTATATATCCGATATATTTAGTATCGGCGTCTATGTAACTGTCAGAATTGACCAGTTCGTCTATTTGTGATTTCGCCGGGATTAAAAATATTCGCGGTTTAATGGAAAATTTGACTTTTATTTAACACAAATGTCATGGCCTTTTTCACCCACTAAATATTACCCGATGACCACCAAAATTGGAAGACTTCTGCCCAGTCTGAAGCTGTAGCCCCATGCTAACTTTCGCTTCGATTGGTCTATAATTGTGACCTGTAGAGCAACTGCAAAATCAGGAAATTTTTCAGTTTTTGGTCCATTTCAACCCCTAAATATTACGCGATCATCTCCAAAGGAAATAGTGTTCTATTCTAACATTAACCCCACTTACATTTTAAATTTCGTCAAGATCGGGTCATAATTGCGACCTGTAGAGTGATTACAAATTAACATGGACAGTCGGACGGACGGACATACATAGCTAGATCGACTCAGATCGGCGAGATAGGAAGATCCATATATACTTTCCTATGTGGGAAATCAATATTTCGAGGTGTTACATAATTTTTGGCCCAATCAAACTTATAATACCCCCAACACAAAGTGTTGTAGGGTATAAAAATCGCATGCGATAACAAATATGACAAAAATTGAAAAAATTTAACAAAAAAATATTCGGTTTTTTATTGTCATATATTTACGCGATTTTCTTAGATATTATCATTTTCTGCCAAGAAACCATTCTGAATTGAAGAGAATTGTGCAAATCTATCCAGCGATTCTTGACTTATAAGAAGCATAACTAAGAGCTATTAACATCGCTGTAATGATTAGAAGTGACCTTTTAATGTATTTGTAATTTGACCAGGATTAAAAATATTCGCGGTCTAGTGGAATTTTTTATATTTTTTTGACAAAAAAGTATGGTTAATTTTACCCGCTAAATATTGTCCGATTACCATCCAAGTTTCCTAGCTTCTTTCCAGCCCTCAACTCTAACTACATGCAAATTTCCGCGTCGATAGATCTATAATTGCGACCTGTAGATCAACTGCAAAATCAGCAAATTTTTTAGTTGTTGGTCCATTCCAACCCCTTAATATTATGCGATCATCTCAAAAAGCAATAGGCTTATATTCTGACCATAACCCCACAATAAAAAATTTCGTGAGGATTGAGTTATAACTTCGACCTGTTGCGTGATTACAAATTAACATACATACATTGCTAGGTCGACTCAGCTCGGCGAGATAGGAAGATCCATATATACTTTCCTAAGTGGAAACCCCTTCACGGTCTGTATGGTCAGTGACCATACTTTTGGTCGCTACTGTGCGTTTGAATTTTAAATTTTTCGGCTAGCGGTACACAATATGTACATTGGTGCATATTAACAAATACATGCATACGTGCTGCCGCTAGCCAAGCACTTTCCAATAAATCCTGGAATATTCAACAGCTCTGGCAGCCCAAAGCCAGAATATTCCCGGTCAGTTCGTCAACCATCTTTAGAGCGACAACATAAAAATCATCGAGTGCCCCGTGAAGCGACAAGTGCCCGCGAAAATCATCGACAAGTGCCCAGTGAAGAAAGAAGTGACATTTTAGTTTATTTTTTAAAATTACATTACACAACATTACATTATAAAAAAAAACAACATTAACATTGTACAAACACCAAACAAATTGAATTACAAAATTGTACATAATTAACATAAAATAAATTCTAAATTAGACAAATCAATTTACAACAAACAAAAATTATACATTAAACGAATGAAACAATTGTACATACACACAAACAACAAAGAATTGAATACCAATAAAACAACACATGAAATAAAATTACAATTAAATATCCAATAAATTATACAAAAAGGTTAAAGGTAAAGTCAAAAACATTTGGTCCTTGACGAGCCAGATTGTGTTTTTTAATAAATAAATTAAAAAAAGTGCAAGTGAAGTGAAATTAAAATACAATATAAAAATTTCATAATAAGTGAACTGACTCATAAGTGAACGGTACTCATAAGTGAACAATAAAAATTGAACAACAAAAAGAAACCAAAGCAAACAGTGAGTGAACAATAAATCAAAAAATGAAAATACATTCAACAAAAGTGTTATAACAAAAAACAAAGTGGAAAAAAAAAGACATCCAAAAAAGAACAAAAAATAAGTGTTTCAACAAAACAGTAGACCCTGGCAAAACACACACACATGCATACGAATACAGAACAGTGATCAGTGGAAAGCAATAGTGATAAAGCAACAATGTACGAATGAGAGACCAGTGGAAAAATTAAAAAGAAAAAAAAAATAAACCACAGTGGGTCCAAACAGAAAAAATATATAAAATTTATTAATTTTATAATTAAAAAATAATAATAAAAATAGTGAATAATAAATTTATTATATCCACAGAAAAATAACAAGCAGCAAGCAAAACGACAATTAAAAAGACACAACGGTTCGGGTATAACAAACAAAAACCAACAAAACAACCCAGACTCAACAGAAGGAAGAAGAAGAACCGAGGGGTAACACAACACATTCCCAACTTTACAAAGAGAGGCAAAGTGAGTACGAATGACATTTTTTTGTGCTTTTGAGCGTGAAATCGAGAAAGGATTGCAGTGTGCGGCTAAATTTGACACCGACACTGTGCCTTTAGATGATAGAAACGCTGTTTTCTACATATAATTTGACACCCATTGACACAATTGACCCAAACTCAGCGTTATTTGGGATCTTGGACTGATGTTGACCCTTTATTTAGACCTGGGGAATACACAAATACGTCCTTATTTACACATACACACAAACATCTAGATTTCTCTCAAAAAATAGTTGGAAATTGTGGAAAATAGTTTCCAAATTATGGAAACTAACCCGTAAATTGTTAAATTGAGAACATTTTATGGAAAATTTGGAATTTCTCTCCGTCGTTTTGTGGAAAGCTGGAAAGTTAAGACTCTCTTTTGAAACTTATTTGTCTGTCCGTTTACAGTGGGACCTTTGACAAATCAACACACCCTTATTAAATATAAAATTTTGGGGCCATTTTGAAAAAAAAACTTATTTATTTACATGTTTTGGAAAAATCAATGCTTGTTTTTGGAAACTTGCCCTCTCGTTTTGTGAAATAATCCATTTACATTTAACTTGCGATCTTTGGAAACCAATTTTGGCGCAAATTATGGCGTCATAATTGCGGTACAACAACATAGAAAAATTATCAGACATTTTGCTAAATATTTTACATACCAAAAACAACACGAAATCTACGTGGAATATTATGGCGCAATTTTTTGGCGTCATAATTTACCAATACAAATAACCTTGCTATCGTACATATTTTGTGTGGAAATTTTCTTTTGAAAAATTGCTGGTTACCCCCTGACACATACATACATCCACAAGAAATATTTTGCATCAACACAGACACATCGGAATATCACTAAATAATTATAAACGCCATTTTGAGAAAAAGTTATTTTGGGAATTCTTGGAAATAAGACCTGTCTTTTAAACATACAAGAAGTTATCATAAACTTCTTTTGGCGGAAAAGCACCAACATTTTTAAGGTTAACTAACCTTAAAAATTGCAAAGTCAAATTTTTTAATCTTACATATGAACATAATTACTTATGAGGCTGTGAATACATCGTCTTATCTTTTCTGGTATTTTTTCTCAAAATTTTTTGAAAAAAAAAAAAAAAAATCCATATCACTTTTAAATCATACATTTCATCTTGGGGTACATAGAAAAATTTCTGGAGAGACACTTTTACATTTATGTATATTTTTTTTGGATTTTCGACAAAATTATCTACTTTTTGGAATTTTGATTGAATGAACAAATTTGAAAACTTAAGATACGATTTCTGACTCAACAGTTTTTACGAATAAGTCATTTTTGTCGAAGTCTCAAAAAATATATTTTTTAAACAATTTTTTAAATATTTTTGGAAACGTTTTGGAATTTTTATTCTGGTGAACGGCTGGCACTTGACCCAAAAATATTTGCTGATTCTCTATAATATTCTAAAAAATCGGTGCTGCGATAATCTAATCTGCGACCCACAATATTTCTTTTTATGAAAGAAAAAAAATGTATCTAAAATTTTAAACAATTTGGAAACCTATTTGCCGCATAAATTACTAAATATATCACAATTCTGTGGAATTACAATTTTTGAAGAAACTTGGAAGAAGAAATTGCCAAAAAAATTATTTATCCAAATCTAGCGTTTATAGAGTATTTGTTGACTCAGACAAATATTCAAAAGTTTTTTATATTTGGATAATTTACAATTGAATTTGCTAAAAAAGTGAACCCTCGCTTGCAAAAAAATAAATTTTTTGACCCAAATTTTTTTTATTGGCAAACATTTTGCTGGGAAACTCCAATACTTGTAAATCCTTTTTGGTTAACCCTTTTATTAAAAAATTTTGTTTCTACACAAAATAAAATCTTCCTAGAATTGGAATTCAGCGATTTTATTGTAAATTTTTTGATTTTTCTCTTTGAAAATGGGTACTTTTTCGTGGCAACCCAGCACACATTTTTTCTGCGATTATTTTTTGAAAAATTTTAAATAGTAAAAACGGATATTTTGTTTGAATCTGGCCATTATATCGTCGATTTGACTGACCCTTCTACGCAATACTTGCTATTTTCAGAAATAATAATATAAATGCTTATTGATTTGCCGAACTTGGATTCTCAATTTATTTTGTCGAAATTTTTAATATTCTTCTGACCTCTTGAAACGTATTTGCTAGCAAGTATTGTAAAATTTCCGCATTCGAAAGCGCGATTCCCCATTAAAAATCACTTGTCGTTAAAATTATATTTGGAAAGTAACATTCAAGGTTTTGCCAAGAAAAATCATTGATTTGTTTGTATCCAAATACAAGAAAGATCTGTCCTTAATCGGCCAATTTTGTCAAATTCTTGTCATACAAAAATTTGTTCTAAAGTCTGGCCCTTGATACAACAAAGATGTCTAAACTCAACCGTGAGAAATTTGCAAATTGCGTGAATGATCTGAAGGATTACGCATCAATTGTGAGCATCGCAGGCACAGATGACGACATACACACATTGGAGGCATCGAGAGTGGAGCTAAATTCATTTTATGACCAAGTAAAAAAGGCGTATTTAGAATGCCGAGATTTTATTCCAGAGGAAGGAGAAAAGCCGGTTGATAAAAATAAACTGAGGACCCACTACTTAGAGGCAATCGACACTTACAAAAAGGCGATAGGAATAATCAATGGACAAATCCAAAATCTCAAAGAAAATGAAGCAAAGGAAAAACTCAGAATCGAGACCCAATTTTCTCAAAAGGAAACTGAATTTACCCCACCTTCGAGATTACCACCCTGCGACACGGATACTTTCGAAGGAAGTTACAATACTTGGCCAACTTTTCGGGATTTATTTACCGCCATTTACATCCAGAACTCCAAATTGAGCAATGTTGAAAAACTTTTTCATTTGACTCAGAAAACAACTGGTGAAGCTAGAGAAGTTATAAGCCATGTTCCTCTAACAAATGAGGGATTTGAGTTAGCCTGGAGGAATTTAACCGACAGATACGAGAATAAGAGAATGCAGGTGAACGAGCAATTAAAAATACTATTTAATTTACCAAACGTTTCAACTGATTCGAGTTACAGCATACAGAAATTACAGCGAACAGTAAATAGCTGCATTCAAATTTTGGAGACACAAAATGTTGAAGTAGCAGGCTGGGATCCTATATTAATATATCTTTGTTCCAGCAAACTTCCAAGAACTTTTTTAGAAGAATTCGAAAATACTATAGAAGATTGCAAGACTCTACCATCGTGGAAAGCTTTTAACAATTTTTTGACCCACAAATTCAAAACGCTTGAATCAGTAGGGAACATAAAACCAAACTTGTCAAAACCAAATCAGCAGACTCAGAGCAGAAACGATTATACAAAGAAAATGAGATTTACAAGCAGTTTTCAAGCGAATATTAACCAGAAAGCCCAAAATTACAAGGGTAAAAATGCAAACATTCAGCAGCAATCCCAGACTCAGTACCAAAATACGTGCCAAATTTGCAAATCTAATCATTTCATACGAGATTGTCCACAATTTATCGCTAAAAACGTAAATGACCGGATTCATGTGGTCAAAATGGCACACCTGTGCTACAATTGTTTATCGTCTAACCATGGCGTGAAAGATTGCAAAAGTCGTTTTGGATGCAGAACATGTAATTTGAAGCACCATACTATGTTACATAAGGGAACTACAACACAAGAGGAAGCACGCCCTAGCACCAGTGCTGCCGCTCTCACAACACTAATACAGTCCACATCAAATGAAGAAACAGCGAATATAACAACTTTGACACTACAGGATGACGGTAAAGTTAATCCTCGTCCAGGAGACACCCTACTTTTTACAGCCATGGTTCAAATCGAAGCGAATGGTCATTATTACGACGCACGAGCTATAATCGACTCTGGATCACAATCTACCTTTGTTACTGAGAAATTAAAGAATCGTTTAAGGTTGCCCACTAAACGAAACCTAGTGCATGTTACAGGAATTAATCGACTCATTTCTGAAACTTCGGCTAAAGCTTGCGTATTTAAATTACGTTCCAGACTTGACCCAAATTTCAAGTTAGAAGTTTGGGCACCTGTTTTGAAATCGCTTCCGTCAAACTTGCCATCATATACCCTTGAAAGAACACAGATGCATGACGCTACGAACTTGGAATTAGCCGACCCGAAGTTCTACATCAGCCAACCAGTTGATCTCCTAATAGGGATGGACATAGGCCCACTCATCTTTACAGTTGGAACACCTATGAAATCGATTGGTACCTTATTAGCTCAAAAAACTGTGTTTGGATGGATAATTGGCGGACCCTTACAGGATGAATCACAAAAGAAGAGACAAATATCACTTTGCAATACTACATCGATGGAAAAAATATTAACACGTTTTTGGGAGGTGGAAGAGACCCCAAAACAGGTTTTGAGATCAGATGAAGACGTATTATGTGAACAAAATTACTTGAAAACTACCAAAAGGAATTCGGAAGGGCGATATATTGTGACCCTCCCATTCAAAAAATGCGAAGAAATTGGAGAATCAAGAAATATTGCTTTAGCCCAATTTTATAGAATGGAAAGAAAGCTTATGAAAAGTCCGGAGATAAAGGAATTATACGATAACACGATCCTTGAATATCTAGAACTCGGGCATATGAGAAAAATATCTTCAAATGACATAAACAAGACTCCAAACTATTATCTGCCACACCACGCAGTCATAAGACCTGAAAAGATTACATCAAAATTACGAGTTGTTTTCAATGCATCGAGTCCAACGTCAAACAAGCGAAGTCTCAATGACAACCTATATGCAGGTCCGGTTTTACAGCAAGATATTGTATTACAAGTACTAAAGTGGAGATTTTTCAGACACGTTTATAATGCTGACGTTACAAAGATGTACAGGCAAATTTTATTGGACCCTAGTCAAACAAAGTTTCAACGAATATTATTCAGAAAATCTTCGTCTGACCCTATACAAGATTATGAATTGTTAACGGTAACATTTGGGGTTAATTGTGCACCTTTCCTGGCTCTTCGAACTCTCATTCAATTAGCTGAAGACATAAAAGACACTTATCCACTAGCATCGAAAGTAATTTTGGAAAACCTTTATGTTGATGACGTCTTAGCGGGAGGTCATTCGATCGAAGAGACCATAAAATCTCGCAAGGAATTAGCAGCTGCTATGGAATCCGCTGGATTTGAGCTAATGAAGTGGACTGCTAATGATCCAAAATTAATAAATGACCTGCCCAAAGAAAAGCTTAGCCCAGTGAATTCTCTGGATATTTCCGATGACGCCTCGACAAAAACACTTGGAATACGTTGGAACATTGCTGGAGACTTTTTCAATTTCACTCCACCCTCAATGGACATTAAAAGAGCTTATACAAAAAGGGAAGTTCTCTCAACAATTGCCAAATTATTCGACCCATGTGGGTGGCTTGCTCCCGTTGTAGTAACCGCCAAACTAGTTATGCAACAAATTTGGCTTGATAAGATAAACTGGGATGACACTCTGAAAACAATGACACTTCTGAACTGGCAAAACTTTGTTAAACATAGCGCAGATATTAAGCATTTAAAAGTCCCAAGGTGGATAAATTACTCCAAAAATAGTGTTGTAGAAATTCATGGATTCTGCGATGCCTCGGAAAAAGCATATGCAGCAGCATTATATATCCGACTACAGAATGAAGACAACGAAATCAAAACGTCATTGCTTACTGCAAAAACAAGAGTTGCTCCAATCAAAAAAATTTCACTTCCCAGATTAGAACTTTGTGGAGCCGTCCTATTGGCGAAGTTAGCATCAACAATATTGAACAATCTCCAGATATCAAACTTTTCGGTTCATTACTGGACAGACTCAACAATCGTGCTGGCTTGGTTGAAAAAACCACCTTGCCATTGGTCAGCCTTTGTGGGAAATCGTACATCTGATATCTTAGAAAATAGTGGAGCCGAACAATGGAATCACGTAGACTCTGAGGATAACCCCGCAGACATTGCCAGTCGCGGATGCCCACCCAGCGAACTTATAAACAACACACTCTGGTGGCATGGACCGCAATGGCTCAAAATTCCTAAAGTTCGTTGGCCAGCACATAAAATTCCCGATGATACTAACTTAGAAGCAAAAACACTAAAAGCACTGACTCTATTCGAAGAAGAAAGTGACCCTCTAAAAAATTACTCATCTTTGACAAGGGTTTACAGATCATATGCATATGCGTTAAGATTTTGGAAAAACACTGGAATAAATAGACGAAATCTTAGAACCTCTTCAATGGAACTCACCGCAGAAGAAATTCAGGATGGTAAACGTGCTTGCATAATTCATACCCAGAAATTCTTTTACGCAGCCGACTATGAATCACTTGAAAGGAAAGTTCGAATATCGTCTTCTAGTCCATTACTGACACTCAATCCTTTTTTGGACTCAAAAGGGATCATGAGATCTAATGGCCGATTAGTACAATCGCCTGCGCTAACTTACAATGAACGGCATCCAATAATACTCCCACACGGAGCTATATTAAGCAAACTATTAGTAGATTTTGCTCACAAGATCACATTGCACGGCGGTAATCAGTTGGTGACCAGATTATTAAGGTCCGAGTTCTGGATATTCGGACTAAAATCGTTGGTTAAACAAACAATACATAATTGCAAAATATGCTTAATTTACAAGAAACGCACACAGAATCAAATAATGGCATCACTACCTCCTGAACGAACTCTCTTGGCAAGACCCTTTATGAATACAGGCGTAGATTTTGCGGGACCCTTCAATATTAAAAGTTATTCTGGCAGAGCATGCTTCATTACGAGAGGTTATGTCTGTTTGTTTGTTTGCTTCGCTACCAAAGCCATTCATTTGGAACCCACAAGTGACTTGTCGACATATGCCTTTCTTGCCGCTTTTTATAGATTTATTAGCCGACGGGGCTGTCCGTCGTGTATCTACTCCGATAACGGGACCAATTTTGTGGGAGCAGTTGATCTGTTAAAGCGGGATCGACTAGCCTTCATGAAAAATATACAAAATAGTACAGTTCAAAACAATTTTCATCAAAATATTAGTTGGAAATTTATCCCGCCTGGCGCTCCGCACATGGGTGGCTTGTGGGAGGCCGGGGTTAAATCCTTTAAAAATCATTTAAGAAAAAGCATGCCAAAAATGAACTTTACTTTCGAAGAATTCACTACAATTTTAACCCGCATAGAGGCATGTCTTAACTCTAGACCCTTGAGTCCAGCTAGCGAAGATCCTAACGATTTGGCGCCTTTAACCCCAGGTCATTTCTTAATCGGTACCGCGATTTTAGCTCCGCCCGAACCCGACGTTTCTGATCAAGATATTAGTCTGGTTAATAGATGGAAAAGGTTAAAAATAATCTCCCAATATTTGTGTAATCGATGGAAGGTTGAATATTTACATGAGCTTCATCGACGTACGAAATGGAAATATCAAAAGGATAACCTTAAAGAAGGTGACTTAGTTGTGATTAAAGACGAACGTTTGGCACCAAATGAGTGGAAACTCGGGAGAATTATCAAGACCCATCAGGGAACAGATCAAAATGTTAGAGTAGTAGACATAAAAACTGCTGGTGGCAACATCAGCCGACCCATAACGAAGGTTGTCAAGTTATTTTCCGACTAATTAGTCGGACCCCTCCTTTCAAAAGAATTAGTACTCCTTCTTCTCTTTTTCACAGATGGCAGCATATTTACCAGTCCAGAATTGGAGAGACGAAGAGAGCCCAAGACGCCCTGAAAGGAGAGAATCCCGTCGCTTAATTGCAGAAAGAAGCCCGCAACGCCCCGACCGCAACCCACATCCACCAGAAGCCCACCCAGCCCGCGAACCAGCACCAGTACCCAATAGAAGCAACCCAGCCCGACACTTCGAACGCCGCCCGAGTCCTGATCGCAGTCACCGTAGCCGTTCTGAAAATAGACCAGCCCCCAGAGCTAGAGGAGCACGGCCAGGCCATTGGCAATACTCCTGCGGACTGTGTCAGCAGGACCATGCTCTGAGCTCGTGCCAGCGGTTTAAAGACCAAACTCCGTATCAGAGATACGAAACCACTGAGCGGCGGGGATACTGTCGAAACTGTCTGGCACGATCGCATTTGGCCCCCGATTGTCCATGCATTACGGGTTGCCGACGATGCGATTATCGACACCACACCATGCTACATGGGGCGCCACAACTCGAGGATAGCCTACAGCCCGCTCAAATAAACGAGCCGCCTTTTTCGTGGGATCTCGTCTTTGTACCCACTGTCATGCTGCGAGTTACCACCGAAGATATAGACACCCACTATACGATACGGGCGTTGCTGAGTAAGTCAGCTGTAATGTCCCGCATAGGGTACTCTACCTTCCAACGGATGGGTCTGAGGTCATTTTTATACCAAGATCGTCGATTTACGACCTTCAAAATAATGAGCCGGCGATCTAATTCAACATGGGCGCTGAAGGTCAATGCTCTTGTGACAGATGAGCTGCCGAGACGAATTTATTCAGACCCCATACTAGATGACCCAACCTCATATTTTACAGAGCAAGCACTTGCGGACCCAGACCCTAGAAGCAATGTACCCATAGACTTGGAATTAGGCGCAGACACGTATTCTGCCATAAGAAAAGATGGATGTACCGCGGCTGGAGTGGGTGATGTTCAGGCGTACAACACTAACCTGGGATATGTCTTCGCTGGACCAATTAGGAACATGCCATCGATGTGAAAAGACGCATATTAGCACGGAGTCATGGGGGCGGAGAATGTATGGTCAGTGACCATACTTTTGGTCGCTACTGTGCGTTTGAATTTTAAATTTTTCGGCTAGCGGTACACAATATGTACATTGGTGCATATTAACAAATACATGCATACGTGCTGCCGCTAGCCAAGCACTTTCCAATAAATCCTGGAATATTCAACAGCTCTGGCAGCCCAAAGCCAGAATATTCCCGGTCAGTTCGTCAACCATCTTTAGAGCGACAACATAAAAATCATCGAGTGCCCCGTGAAGCGACAAGTGCCCGCGAAAATCATCGACAAGTGCCCAGTGAAGAAAGAAGTGACATTTTAGTTTATTTTTTAAAATTACATTACACAACATTACATTATAAAAAAAAACAACATTAACATTGTACAAACACCAAACAAATTGAATTACAAAATTGTACATAATTAACATAAAATAAATTCTAAATTAGACAAATCAATTTACAACAAACAAAAATTATACATTAAACGAATGAAACAATTGTACATACACACAAACAACAAAGAATTGAATACCAATAAAACAACACATGAAATAAAATTACAATTAAATATCCAATAAATTATACAAAAAGGTTAAAGGTAAAGTCAAAAACACGGTCATTTGAAAAAAGTATTTGAAGACTGGTATTAACGAATATGTGCGCTCCAATTGAAATGAGGGAAAACATTTTCTTTAGTTATTCCTCAAATAACTTTTGGTCTCAATAACGTCTTTCTGACTTTTTTGCTGTTGCTTAGATAATATTTGCTACAAATTAATTTGTACACAAATTGTTTTTAACACCAAAAACAACAAAGGCCACCAACAAAATAAAAACCTCTCAAAGTTGTTTGTTATCTTTTATTCTGTTGGCTTAATTAACCTTTGTGTTTTTGTTGTATTTTATAAAACAAATTTTGCGGACCTAAGTTTTTTTTGTGATTGTCATTGGTAAGAGTTTTGACTTTGTGGGGTTAAATGTTTTGCATTTTTCGTTGTTGTTGTTGCTACGTGTGTAAGGCGTACATATATATTTTTGTTTCTATTCATCGGTTCATCGGCAACAGTTTTGTGTTTTTCGTTTTCTGTTAACCTTGTCCTTCACAGGCATATTGACATTTTAATTTTTCACCAAAAAGATAATAAGTCAGAGGGAAAACCCTGACGACAGCCAGGGCCATTGTCATGTAGCAAAACTGCTATTGCTGCCTGCATGCCTTCTGGTATATAATTTGAGGCCTACTACCATGTCTACACGACCCATCGATGAACACCACCCACATTGTTGCCAATACAAGCTCAGCTGTTGTCTTGTTGTTTGTTTTATCAAAAATAACTACAACAACTTCCAAGAATAAAATTCAATTGTTGCTTTTTCATCAAAGCTCTTGTTTCAAGCCATTATTGTCATCATCAGCAGCAGTATTGTCGTCATTAGTTGTCAGCCATTCGCCCAGATATTTGGTATAAGAAAAGTTAAAAATAATAATAATAATGTAAATGATGATAAATGTCATTATTATTTTTGGATGTGAAGATTGTGTTGTTATTTGAGCAGCATAAATCAGTTTGATCTTGACTATAATCTGCTTATTTTAAAAGGAAAATATTTATTTGGAAAAACGATTCATGTTTTGTGCAATACATTAATGAGGGGAGGGAACAGGGAGTGATGTGAATATATTGCGTTTCTAGAAAAATGAAATATATTTAAAAACTGCAATTGAATCATAACACACCTACTAAGGCTCGGTGCGAACAAAAATACACACTTTTTCATTTTGTATTACCC
Organism: Musca domestica; assembly: GCF_030504385.1. Lineage (NCBI taxonomy): Eukaryota > Metazoa > Arthropoda > Insecta > Diptera > Muscidae > Musca > Musca domestica. Next base: position 19,021,736 of record NW_026712328.1, on the reverse strand, counting down.
AAATGCGTAGGAAAATATGTCCTTTCAAATCAACTGAAGTTTAAAGCCTTTTGAGAGATATTGAATTTCTTGTACAAAAAATTAAATTTTCTCTTTTTTTCAATGCTTTTTTTATACTCTACAACACTATGTGTTGAGGGTATTATAATTTTGATTGGGCTAAAAATTATTGAACACCTCGAAATAATGGTTTCCGACATAGGAATCTCCCTATCTCGCCGAGCTGAGTCGATCTAGCTATGTATGTCCCTCCGTCCTTCCGTCTATCCATGTTAAGTTGTTATCACGCTACAGGTCGCAATTGTGGCCCGACCCGAACGAAATTTAAAATGGATGTGGGGTTAGGGTCAAAATAGAACCCTGATTTTGCAGTTGCTCTATATGTCACAATTATGAATCGATCGATGCGCAAATTTGCATGGAGTTAGAGTTCAGGGCTGGGCAGAAGCTAATCAATTTGGAACGTAATCGGACAACATTTAACGGGTAAAATGAACCATAACTTTTATGTAAAAAATACTCAAATTTTCACTAAATCGCGAATATTCACAAATCACAAAAGCATTGAAAAGTCACTTCTGGCCATTACAGTGATGCAAATAGTCCTGATATCGGATATGTAGCAAAACATATATATAAAAGAAAAAATCTTAGTTATTCTGCTTATAAGTCAAGAACCGCTGAACAGATTTGCAAAATTCTCATCAATTCGGAATGGCCTCTTGCCGAAAAAGGATAATATCTAGAAAAATCGCAGAAAAATATGACAACAAAAAGTAAATATATTTGTTTTCAATTTTTGTCATATTTTTTATCGCATGCGATTATTTTAATTTAACTCAAAATTTTGAATTGTACATATTCTAAAATTTTTCTGCACCCTGCAACACTATGTGTTGGAGTATTATATACAGGTCGCAATTATCGTGTAAAGCTCACGAAATTTTCCATGGGGTTAGGGTCAGAAGAAAAGCCTATTGTTTTTTAAATGGACAAAAAAAATTAAAATTTCCTGACTTTGCAGTCGCTCTACAGATCACAATTAAAAAGCAATCGACACGGAATTTTGCATGAGAAGAGAGTTAAGGACAGGAAAGGAGTCTTGCATTTTGCATGGCCATTGGATTATATTTTTCTTGGAAAATGGACCACAACTTTCTTATGTAATTTTTTTTATACCCAATAAAAAAAAGCTAAGGGCAGGTCTCTATGACATCATATCAAAAACGAAAGAAGAGACAAAACGCAGACAAGTTTGTCTCATAAAAGACAAAGTTGCTCTTCCCAATGAAGGCTATATGATCATCTCAAAGAAGACCAGACGTTCCGCTCAAAGATATACATTTATTCTTCTGTGAGAAGACCATAAGAAGATCTCTTCAAGAAGACTCTTTCCAAGAAAGCCTAGACGGTTTTCTCCAAAAGGGTCAGATGGTTATCTCAAAGAAGACTAGATATTTCTCTGAAAGAAGACTGGACGGCATACTTAAAGAAGATCGGCTGGTTTTCTCACAGAAGATGTGTAGGGACCTTCTCATTGAAGACCGGTGATTTTTAAAATTTGATATGTTCAAAATGTACCTCAGCGAAGTAACGGTTTTGGACCCCAGAAGTAGGAATCTTTTACTAATTTTTCGACAAAATTAAATTGCGTAATTATGCATGAAAAGCCTTAATTAAAGTTGGCAGCACTGTTGCTTTTAGGTAGGACTTAGCGACTACTTTTTATTTTGGTGGCTTACTTTCCAAAAAATTTTGTTAATTACTGAAATTATAAGCATTTTATTATAACGATTTTTGTCGGCAACTCAAACATAGAGTTAGAAAATCGGAGTCGGTTGTAATGTGGTGCTTGCCATCATTTGCTTTCCAAATATAGATCATTTATTTGTTTTCCAATGCATCAAATGTTACTGGTAATTATCTTCAACGCCACCTACAGTTGCAGTTCACATCTGGCCAACAGCCTATTTATCACATTGCGGGTACTTACACTATTTTTATTGGCTTTTTCTGTTACTCACAAAAACTTATGGAGGGAACTTGATTAAAGCAAGCCTCCGTTTTCTCGGCCATTTTGTCGCAAACCGTTCAAGGCTTCAGTTCTTTATAATAATATTTTCAATCTAATAATTTCAAAAAGTTTCATTACTGTGATCAATTGATATTATCTAATGTTTTGAGAACCGAAGCTACAAAATTTTATTGCTGAAACTGGTAAGTTTTTTTTGTCGGAATATAAATCATTAGGACTTATTCTGATTAAATGCATCCCATATTTAGATCGTTTTAATCAACATTTAACCATCCAGCCAAAATTATACTTTATGGTCGACAAAATCCATTTTATTCTATCACCCCAATTTGGAAGGGAATCCCTTTAAAATTATTTATTCGCTGTTATTACGCCCATGCGGTAAGGAATTTGTTTTATATCAATCTCAAGTTAATTGAGAGTTGAATATTTTCTATTTCTTTTTATGCGATAGGCACCATCTGCCGTTGGAATAGCTCTCAACAAACATAGAATCAAACCAACAAAATACTGGTTTTCTTCTGCAATTGTGATAAACTCACTCAACAGGTTGATCATATTGTCGCATTCAATTGTTGTGCGACCTCTGAGCTGTAAGAAGTGATCATCCAAAATTGTGAAAAAAAAACCTTCGTATTGTGAGCTAAATATCTATCGCAAAGAAACCCCTTACTATTTTATATAGACGAGTGCCAGAAGTTTCTTATGAAGTTGGTTCGAAACGTCCAAGGCAGAGTCCTAAAAAAGGGAAAAAATTGTCGGAGTCGATTTCATTAATATTGCTGCAAAAACCATTTTAATAAATCAATCAAAGGAAACGATGATACTTGTGCAAACAACGACAAATTGGTGAAACGAAATTTTTTCATAGATCTTACAAAACAGAATAAGTATACATTAAGAAAAAATATGTACGTTAACTTGTGTTATTTTAAGTGTTAACTTTTAAGGCAACAGAGCTACAATTACTTAAATCCACCTTCGAATTTGAAAGTTAATTAATTGTCAAGTGATAAACAAAATTAAAGTAAAAAAAAGCTGATCTGCATGTCTATCGATATGTCATGTGAAATCAACTCAATATAATTTCTTTCGAAGACTTCCTCATTGTCTCAATTCAAGTGTTGTAACTCTGCTGTCTAAAGTTATTTAAACTGTGCAGTGATCTCCGACATTGTCCACACGGGTTTTTTTTACATTCGTGTATTTCCAACAACATTGTTAAGAACAAAGCCCAACTACACAATTCTACGCACTTATATCAATTGCTGACATATTTACATTACATTAATGCAGTAAAAAAATATTGGGTTGTGGTCTTAAATAAATGTTGCTGGATGTATGTTTCTTACCCTACTAAGCGTGTAATTTGTAAGCGTGTTGCAGGTTTAATGTTGCTAGACGATTGGCAACATTGTTGCTGAGCGAGCAAACAACCAGATAATGTAAAACCATCTAACTCTCTCATCACCATACACCTTCTCAAAACGGCTATTCTCATCGAAAGATCTTTCGGCGTGGGAGCAGTCATAAAACGAGTAAGTGAACAATAATTATATTCCCTTAAATTGTACGCTCTTTTACTTACAATGTGTGAAGGGCATTGATATTTTTTGTTGTTGTTTTTATTTACATTCTCTTGGTTGGTCGCAATCATCATCTAAATTTGTATACTCTGCAAACGCTATACATTAACGTGGGTAACATTACTTGTTGTTTTTAATATGATGAATTGCTAAATTTAAAGAAAGAATATTTTAAGAAAACTCCACTTAAAAAAAAAAAAAAATGATGGAAAAAATTGAATTCATATACAAAGGTTTACTATTAATTTTAAGACAGTTAGTATTACTAATTATTATTTTAAGCTCATTTTAATGAATTTGCATGTTAGTTTTTTTTATGAACACGGTTTGGAATTATGAATAATAAATCAAATATGTCTCGCTTTGAGTAAAGCCTTTTGGTTTGATTCCATAGTGATGTAAGGTAGAAAGGTTACCCTGATGTTGGGAATCACAAGTTTTTTTCTTATGTTTACTAGGAAGGTAGTATCTGTGATTAGGATGGGAGGGTATACGGGACGCAAAAATCACCTCGTCGTCCTGTCTTTCAACAGTCGCAAAAGTTAGAAATATCCTCAAATCTCTTTTATTTTTCCCTCTTCTAACTATCATTACAATGAGCACGTAAATTTAATAATCAGATGTAGCTAAAAAGAAGGCCAGAAGTTATGAACCCACCCCATTGCGGCGAGCGATAAGGCCGGTCATTGACGTGCTCCTACTTCTGCAATGTGCCTTTTATACCACCTCCTTCATGAGCTGTACGTTGTATGCTACATTATAGATTATTTTGGCGCCCAACGTGGGGCCCGAACAATAATTATTTAACAAAAACACCATCATCTGTTTTTTATTCTTCTTGAGAATGCTTTCAGACTTTTCTTTGTTCGGCCTCATAAACTAAATTCATTTTAAAATTTTTTTCAACTGTCCTATCAATTTGTCTGTATCTTTTCATTATGTTTAGAGATTTCTAAAGAAATTCTGGATTATAGGCGAATCAAAATTTTAGAATTATTTCGTCTCTACCAAATTCTGGAGAAATTTCCCTTCATCTCATTTTTGATATATTAATAGTTCTACCTTCAGTTTGAATGGAATGCTGATTCTGGTTGCATAAGTCGGATCAGACCGCAAAATGAACAGATTTATTAATATTGACCTTCGCATGATTAGGAAAAATTGGAACAAAATTTGTTACCATTCCTACTTGTATCTTAATCTGTACCTAGACTATATTCTTTGTATTTTTCTATTCTCTTTGATGACTGTTATTTTTAGTAACCAATCTCGCCTGAACACTATGGAGTCAAACTGAGTATATATTTGTTTCGTTTTCTTTATTATTTAACATTCATTATTATTAACATTCAATATTTATTTTTATATAACGTATATACATTTTTGTTGTTTTCATACGAATAATTAATTATAGCTAAAAAAAAAAAAAAAAAAAAAATTATGAGAGTTGAATTTCATAGGAATTGGGAGAAATATTGCTCGTAACAAAATAAGTGCTTTAGAGATGACGAAAATTCGTCAATTCTGAGTAATTATTTCCAAATTGCGAAAAAGTTTGTCCTAATAACTCTCCAATAGGTCAGTAGGATAATAATAGGAAACTGATTCAACAACATTACTAAGGATATAATTCAATTTTAACTTTAGTATACGATACGATTAATTTAGTATACGATTTTTTTTAGATTCGGTTCACTAGTGATCCGATTTCTTCACAGAAAATATATATTTTCAAATATAATTGTTGGAATAATCTTGCTGTAACATTTAATTGAAATATTTAGTTATTGAAACTTCCAAAATCCAGCAGCTTGCTATTCTACATTTTTACCTTTTCTGCATATTTTGAAGGTTTTTTTTATTTGTGGGAAACTATAGAAAAATTCGTTTAATGAATCCGGCCGTTGGAGAAGTGATGTTCAGGTTTTTATTGGAATTGTTGACAGAATCTAATCAAGGCTGCGATTTACACATTTAACTCTGCTTCCATTTGGTAGCAACCTTATTGCTTCAGTCGTGAGCGAGATCCGGTTATCTCCTTCATTTTTATACGGCTTTATACATTTACTCTTTCGTTATGGCAACCAATACCACGGAGAAATCTCTTCCTTCAGAAGGTGGAGCTTGTCCAACCTGTAATGCGTGTGGTGAAAGTATCTTATCAGGCAATGCGTTGCAGAAAACTGCCTGTAACCACGTTTTTCACAAAGCTTGTCTGGACATTTGCGTTAAATCTAGGCCTTTTTGTCCAATTTGCAACACCCGAATATCTTCCGAGCCACAGGCTCAAAGCAAGTCTCAATGTAGAACCAGGTCACAGTCTCGAAGCGTCGTCAATCCTACATCTGAAGACGCCACGACAAGTCCGAGAGTGGATAATACGCAAGCTCCAATAGCGAATCCTAACGCAGAAAGAATTCAGGAGATGGTTACCACTATGGTTACAGCCCAACTGTCTACATTTAGTGCACAGATATCAGAGCTCATTGAGAGAAATATAGCAGCCAGTATGGCGAGACTTAGGACGAATAACTCACCCCGTGGTCTGCATAGACAGCCAGGGACATCACCCCAACAAATTCAGACGCTTCCTGCAGTAGAGGATAGAACTTTTAGAGAGCTGTTCGGTATTTCCACACATAATGAACAAACGGAGGGCATATCAAACAGACCACCTTTGAATAATGTTAATTCGGGTTTGAATATGTCGGGATTTGGAACAAATGCATCCTCAGATCTTCTCGCCCGGCCAGATAAGGTGCTACAAGTTATGTCCAACTGGAAGCTAAAGTTCAATGGTGGACACAACGGGTTGACAGTTGACAACTTTATATACAGAGTTGAGGCATTGACGGCTCAAACCTTACAGGGTAATTTTGATATATTGTGTGGAAATGCTAGTTCTCTATTCGATGGGAAAGCCAATGATTGGTTTTGGCGGTACCATCGCTCTGTCAGAGTCATACGCTGGAGTGAATTGTGCAAAGCTCTTAGGGAGCAATATCAGGACTCACGGACCGACATTGATGTTAGAGAACTGATCAGGGATCGTAAGCAGAAACCAAATGAATCATTCGACAGCTTCTATGAATCAATTGTTGCTCTCACGGATCGCCTTCAGACCCCTCTTTCCGAAAACGTCTTAGTGGAAATTCTACGTAGGAATCTCCTCCCTGAGATACAGCATGAGATGCTTAATTTAGAAGTAAAGTCATTGCAGTTTCTCAGGGACACATGCCGACGCCGCGAGTTTTTCTTGCAGGACATGCGTCGGAGACACGGATTTGCAGGGATGAAACCAATCCCTAAAAGAGTCTCAGAAATAGACGTCGAAGATGGGGATGTTTTGGACAGGCAGGATTTACCATTAGAGGAAATATCTGCCATTAATTTGGTGTGTTGGAACTGTCAAAAGAAAGGTCATAGATATCAGGATTGCCTTTCGGATCGCACCATTTTTTGCTACGGCTGTGGTGCTCCTGATACATATAAACCAAATTGCCTTAATTGCAAGTCAAAAAACTTGAAGGTAATAGCACCGAAGAGTGCAGCAAACCCACCCAGATCACCGAATCTGGAGTAAGAATCCTGCAGAAACCCGCTAATAATATAACCTGCTGTGACAAATCCATGAAATCATACATGGATTCAACAACTATTAAATGTGACAATTCTTTTGATCAACCTCTGAATATAGACTCGAAAACCCAACTCCGTTTTAAGCCATTCCATATTCGTTTGCGGGAATACGAAAAAGCCCGAGAGAGAATATTTGAGCAAACTAATCGGAAAACATCCAGATCTTCAAATCGGATGAAATCATTTTGGAAGAATGTCAAAAATATCAAACGAAAACTGGTTTGCTCAATATTAGATAACCCATCAGACGTGAGACCATATGCCGAAGTTGAGCTATTTGGACACAGAATGTTGGGGCTATTGGACACAGGGGCATCCATTAGTTGTATAGGCGCTGGTGCTGCTCAGAAATTCTTGGAGTCCAAGGCACTCTACAAAAAATTAAAGTCGGGGGTTAGAACTGCTGATGGCAAGATACAGGATGTTTTGGGGTTCGTGGAAACCTTGATAACATTCAAAAAGATCGAAATGCCAATAACTATTTTCATTATACCCAGTTTAGATAGGGATCTTTTCCTGGGAATAGATTTCTGGGAAAAATTTAATTTGCTACCCCCTGAATTGTGTTGCAAAAATTCGAAATTGGGGCCAGGAATATCAGAAATCTTTGATCAAATCCCTCTCTCAGACGTGCAAAAACAACGTTTAGAGCAAGTAATCAGTCTCTTTCCCTCATATTCAAAAGAAGGTCTTGGGAGAACTAATATTATCTGCCATGCTATTGATACGGGAGAAGCTAAGCCAATTAAGCAGCGCCATTTCCCTGTATCTCCAGCTATTGAGAGATTAATTTATGAAGAGTTGGACAGAATGTTGGCTCTAGATGTGATAGAGGAATCTAATAGTCCTTGGTCATCTCCTGTTGTCCTACACAGGAAACCGGGGAAAAATAGACTGTGTTTGGACAGCAGGAAAATAAACTCGGTTACCGTAGGAGATGCATATCCTCTACCCCAGATCGATGGGATTTTAAGCCGACTACCGAAAGCCCAATATATAACTAGTCTGGACCTGAAGGATGCCTTTTGGCAGATTCCTTTGGACCAGAAATCCCGAGAGAAGACAGCATTTACCGTCCCTGGGAGGCCCCTGTATCACTTCAAGGTCATGCCTTTCGGGTTATGTAATGCCCCCCAGACCATGTCACGGCTAATGGACAGGGTGATACCGGCGGATCTCAGGACGGAAGTGTTTGTCTATCTTGACGATCTTCTGGTCATATCGGAATCTTTTGAAAGGCACCTCGATGTGCTCAGACTAGTGGCGAGGAAGATACGGGAATCTGGTCTCACAATTAATGTAGAGAAAAGTCATTTCTGTGTCCCTGAAGTAAAATATTTGGGTCACATTGTGGGGAACGGCGTTATTCGTACGGATCCAGAAAAAGTTTCAGCGATCACTGAATTTCCTCCTCCTCGATCAATTAAACAGATTCGCAGATTCTTGGGAATGACCGGTTGGTACCGGAAGTTTATTAGGGATTATGCTTCAATTACCACCCCGATGACAGATTTATTGCAAGGAAAAAGAAGATTTGTGTGGACCAATGAGGCCCAAGAGTCCTTTGAAATTTTAAAGTCTCGCCTGAGCACAGCCCCTGTCCTGCACAGCCCAAATTTTTCACAGCCATTCTATATACACTGTGATGCTAGCAGGACAGGAATAGGAAGCGTATTGGTACAGAAGAATGCGGAGGGTGAAGAAGTTCCCATCGCCTTTATGTCGAGGAAACTCAATAAAGCCCAACGCAATTATTCGGTTACCGAACAAGAATGCTTAGCAGCAATGCTAAGTGTTAAAAAGTTTAGACCTTATGTCGAGGGACATAATTTCACTATAATTACTGATCATGCGTCATTAAAGTGGCTTATGTCCCAGACAGATCTTAGTACGAGGCTGGCTCGGTGGGCTTTAAAATTGCAAGGGTATAAATTTAGCATTCAGCATAGGCGTGGTAGTTTGAACATAGTCCCTGATACCCTTTCAAGGGCCAATACGGACGATCTCTCTGCTCTGTGCGGTGTTTATGCGATTGAGAAGGATGGTGGGTTGTTCGTAGACTTAAGTTCTAACCACTTTAAATCCAAAGAATACTTGGAACTGCTCGGTAAAATAGAGAAGAATTTGGATAACATGCCAGATCTCAAAATCATAGATGGTTACTTATATCGCCGTACCGAACATGCTATCGGTGACCAAACTTACGATGACTTAGCTTGGAAATTGTGGGTCCCACGGGAATTGATACCGGACGTTTTAAGCAAAGCTCATGACCACCCTATGTCCTCACATGGGGGTATAAACAAGACCCTGGCTAGGATTCGAAGATATTATTATTGGCCGAATTTGGCTGTTGACGTTAAAGAGTATGTCAATAGTTGTGAAGTCTGCAAGTCCACGAAGCACCCCAATACAGTTCTAAGAACTCCAATGGGCAAGGTCTCTGATACTTGCAGGTTCTTCCAAAAATTGTACGTCGATTTCCTTGGTCCATACCCGAGGTCGAGATCCGGACATATTGGCATATTTATAGTGCTTGATCACTATTCTAAATTTCCCTTCTTGAAGCCCGTGAAAAAATTTACTGCGGATGTAATATCTAACTATATGGAAAGTGATCTCTTCCATACATTCGGAGTCCCGGAGTCTATTGTATCAGACAATGGGTCACAGTTCCGTTCCAACATTTTCAATCAACTTCTCAAACGTTATGGCATACAACATGTCTATACTGCTGTGCATGCACCTCAATCGAACGCGTCCGAGAGAGTTAATAGATCAGTTTTAGCTGCTATAAAGTCATATGTTAAGCCGGACCAAAAAAACTGGGATGAGTACCTTAGCAGCATTTGTTCTTCTTTACGTTCTTCCGTCCATTCCGCAATTGGTACTACTCCTTACTATATGGCCTTTGGTCAACATATGTTAACCCATGGTTCCACCTATCCTCTGCTCAGACAATTGGAAATGTTGGAGGACCGTACTGTGAGATTCAGTAAAAGCGACTCTAGGGACATAATGGCACAACGAGCATCTGAGATGATAAAAAAACAGTTTTCCAGAAATGAAAAAGTTTACAATTTACGTTCGAGGGAAGTTTCGTATAAAGTAGGGCAGGAAGTCTTCAGGCGCAACTTCAAACAAAGCAGTTTCGAAAAAGGTTATAACGCCAAGTTAGCTCCAACATTCTTAAAGGCCCGAATAAAGAAGCAAATCGGAAACTCTTATTATGAATTGGAAGACCTACAGGGTAACATAGTTGGCACATACCATGCCAAAGATATCCGCCAATAGATAAGATTTGTTGGTGTTGCTTTTGGCAAGCTTGATCAGATTCGTGTATGCAGGTCATCCCCGAAGTCTGATTTTGGTTGGGGGGAATGTAATGTGGTGCTTGCCATCATTTGCTTTCCAAATATAGATCATTTATTTGTTTTCCAATGCATCAAATGTTACTGGTAATTATCTTCAACGCCACCTACAGTTGCAGTTCACATCTGGCCAACAGCCTATTTATCACATTGCGGGTACTTACACTATTTTTATTGGCTTTTTCTGTTACTCACAAAAACTTATGGAGGGAACTTGATTAAAGCAAGCCTCCGTTTTCTCGGCCATTTTGTCGCAAACCGTTCAAGGCTTCAGTTCTTTATAATAATATTTTCAATCTAATAATTTCAAAAAGTTTCATTACTGTGATCAATTGATATTATCTAATGTTTTGAGAACCGAAGCTACAAAATTTTATTGCTGAAACTGGTAAGTTTTTTTGTCGGAATATAAATCATTAGGACTTATTCTGATTAAATGCATCCCATATTTAGATCGTTTTAATCAACATTTAACCATCCAGCCAAAATTATACTTTATGGTCGACAAAATCCATTTTATTCTATCACCCCAATTTGAAAGGGAATCCCTTTAAAATTATTTATTCGCTGTTATTACGCCCATGCGGTAAGGAATTTGTTTTATATCAATCTCAAGTTAATTGAGAGTTGAATATTTTCTATTTCTTTTTATGCGATAGGCACCATCTGCCGTTGGAATAGCTCTCAACAAACATAGAATCAAACCAACAAAATACTGGTTTTCTTCTGCAATTGTGATAAACTCACTCAACAGGTTGATCATATTGTCGCATTCAATTGTTGTGCGACCTCTGAGCTGTAAGAAGTGATCAGCCAAAATTGTGAAAAAAAAACCTTCGTATTGTGAGCTAAATATCTATCGCAAAGAAACCCCTTACTATTTTATATAGACGAGTGCCAGAAGTTTCTTATGAAGTTGGTTCGAAACGTCCAAGGCAGAGTCCTAAAAAAGGGAAAAAATTGTCGGAGTCGAGTTCATTAATATTGCTGCAAAAACCATTTTAATAAATCAATCAAAGGAAACGATGATACTTGTGCAAACAACGACAAATTGGTGAAACGAAATTTTTTCATAGATCTTACAAAACAGAATAAGTATACATTAAGAAAAAAATATGTACGTTAACTTGTGTTATTTTAAGTGTTAACTTTTAAGGCAACAGAGCTACAATTACTTAAATCCACCTTCGAATTTGAAAGTTAATTAATTGTCAAGTGATAAACAAAATTAAAGTAAAAAAAGCTGATCTGCATGTCTATCGATATGTCATGTGAAATCAATTCAATATAATTTCTTTCGAGGACTTCCTCATTGTCTCAATTCAAGTGTTGTAACTCTGCTGTCTAAAGTTATTTAAACTGTGCAGTGATCTCCGACATTGTCCACACGGGTTTTTTTTACATTCGTGTATTTCCAACAACATTGTTAAGAACAAAGCCCAACTACACAATTCTACGCACTTATATCAATTGCTGACATATTTACATTACATTAATGCAGTAAAAAAATATTGGGTTGTGGTCTTAAATAAATGTTGCTGGATGTATGTTTCTTACCCTACTAAGCGTGTAATTTGTAAGCGTGTTGCAGGTTTAATGTTGCTAGACGATTGGCAACATTGTTGCTGAGCGAGCAAACAACCAGATAATGTAAAACCATCTAACTCTCTCATCACCATACACCTTCTCAAAACGGCTATTCTCATCGAAAGATCTTTCGGCGTGGGAGCAGTCATAAAACGAGTAAGTGAACAATAATTATATTCCCTTAAATTGTACGCTCTTTTACTTACAATGTGTGAAGGGCATTGATATTTTTTGTTGTTGTTTTTATTTACATTCTCTTGGTTGGTCGCAATCATCATCTAAATTTGTATACTCTGCAAACGCTATACATTAACGTGGGTAACATTACTTGTTGTTTTTAATATGATGAATTGCTAAATTTAAAGAAAGAATATTTTAAGAAAACTCCACTTAAAAAAAAAAAAAAATGATGGAAAAAATTGAATTCATATACAAAGGTTTACTATTAATTTTAAGACAGTTAGTATTACTAATTATTATTTTAAGCTCATTTTAATGAATTTGCATGTTAGTTTTTTTTATGAACACGGTTTGGAATTATGAATAATAAATCAAATATGTCTCGCTTTGAGTAAAGCCTTTTGGTTTGATTCCATAGTGATGTAAGGTAGAAAGGTTACCCTGATGTTGGGAATCACAAGTTTTTTTCTTATGTTTACTAGGAAGGTAGTATCTGTGATTAGGATGGGAGGGTATACGGGACGCAAAAATCACCTCGTCGTCCTGTCTTTCAACAGTCGCAAAAGTTAGAAATATCCTCAAATCTCTTTTATTTTTCCCTCTTCTAACTATCATTACAATGAGCACGTAAATTTAATAATCAGATGTAGCTAAAAAGAAGGCCAGAAGTTATGAACCCACCCCATTGCGGCGAGCGATAAGGCCGGTCATTGACGTGCTCCTACTTCTGCAATGTGCCTTTTATACCACCTCCTTCATGAGCTGTACGTTGTATGCTACACGGTCTAGCGACCGTTTGTCAGTCTATCTATCTATCTTCACTGGGAGTATCTGATTTGGACCAAACTTCTTACTAATATCTTAACCAAACTTAGAAGTTCAGAATAAGGAAATATCAATTCACTTTTTCTGGTACCTATCTCACAAACCTTGAGATAATATAAAAAAATTATTATTAAACAGAGGGAGGACCGAAGTAGTTTAAACCTGGCAAATGGTTATATTAAAATTAGACTCATGTCAGGAGCAATGGTGGAAGACATGGGTCCACACATTCTGGCACCTCCTCCATAAAGCCTAAAAAATAATATTAAACGGAGGGAGGTCCGAAGTAGTTTAAACCTGGCAAATGGTTATATTAAAATTAGACTCATGTCATGAGCAATAGTGGCACCTCCTCCATAAAGCCTAAAATGTTGAATAATAATAAATCCCTTTACTGTTTTCAAAGGTCGTCGATTGGGCGCCATAGTTGTTTCAATCACACAAACCCAATATTCCCTATACTATATTACACAAAATGTTAATCGAAAATTTATATCAGCTTTTATCTAGGATTTATTTTTGTTTTATTTGAAATGTGAAATTTCATTAAAATACTCTCAGCCATTTGACACTTTGATCGGATTTTATTTATTGCAGAGCTTTAACACAATAATTGCTGATATCTATTACCTAAGGGCAGCCAAATAACGAACCAACCAACCAACCAGTCAGTCTGTCAGTCAGCAGTCATCGACCCTCTGCTCCACAGCTGCCGTTGCGTTGAAAATGACTAACTATAATGCACGTTATCTTTTATCGTTTTCAAATGTTGGCTGGCGTATTGTGGCTGAGCAATTTAAAGCTTTTAATCGTTTGTCTCAATTGCCATGTACAACGACTACGATGAAAACGACTACGACGACGACGCTGATGACGATTTGTTGGTTTGATTTGCCATGAATTTTTTGCTTTGCTCACTCTATGAGTTCGCTTATAGTGAGCGTTATTTTTTTCGCTGCCACATAGATAACTTTTATTGGCATTTACAAATTTCCAACGTTTTAGCAAAGTTCCACAGAGGGGTAGATGAATGTCTATGTATTTGCAGGAATATATGGATATGTTTCATAGTATGTGTGTCTGTTTGTTACATTTTATTGATATCACCAGACTTAACAGAAATTTAGAACATGCGTTTGTTTCAAGTTTTGCCTTTTTTATGGACTTTTCCATAACAATCTTGTGAATCATCAGCACTGTACTACATGTCTACGAAGGGATGGGGAGGGGGTATGAGTGGGTAGGTATGTATGTGTGAAAAGAAAAGAAAAAACACTTTCAAATATTGATTTGAAAAGAAAAAAAGATTTCCTATAATCTACTCCACTGTTTGTTTTTATTTGAAATTGGCAGCAGACATGGAGTGTGGTATTGATGATATATGAATATTCTTCATTGAAAGTTTATCACTGTCAGTCGTAGTGAATTAATTTTAAAGATAAAATTGCTTGAAAACATCAATCATGCGGGTGTAGAGAGTGAAATCGTAGTAGAAAAGTAAATTCGACGGCGTAAGATCGACGAATTCGTCTTTAGGATTTATAAAGTAGAATTTCAAGAGCAAAGCTATAGAAATTTGTATATATGGCGCAATTTTCTAGTCCACTATTTCCCAAAGTATGGGAGAAAATATTTTGTGAGCCCAGAAATTGGAACGGATTAGAACCATATTTGTGGGCACTAAAATTAGATGTTATGAAGAGTAGTTGGTAGTATATACAGGGTTGCACATATTCGACGGACCCATCTGGCAACGCCATAACTATTGACAGAGATGTCACATCGCTTAATGACATACCGCGTTTGAAGCGTCAGTCCAAGCAGATTTTTACCATGAACCAATACGCGCCACACGAGCGCTCTGAAATAGTCAATTGTGTCAATTGAAGTCAATTGTGAAAACTCAACGTACTTTTAAAACATTAAAAAATGTGAAAAGTGCGCCTTCTAAGAACAGCATTAAGCGTTTATACGAAAAATTTAAGGTAAGGCTCTTTCTAATCCGAAGAGGCCATATAAAAGTCGACCAAGGCGATCCGCCGAGAATATCGCTGCCGTACGAGCCAGTGTTGAGAGGTCCCCAAGAACATCACAAAAACGCCGTTTTCAGCAGTTGGGCATGGCTCGGTCCACTTTACAACGGATTATTCGCATTGATTTGCATTTGTTCCCGTACAAAATTCAATTGACGCAAAGAATGTTGCCTGCGGACAAGCCTCGTCGATTGGAATGACCCAAAGGGCCCCAGGTCCGTCGAATATGGGCAACCCTGTATTAGCAGCTGTACTGTACAATTATATGATTCTACCGACGTTTGCAGCCTGTCTTAACTACTTGTTTTTTATACCCTCAGCCATATGGCTACAGAGGGTATATATCATTTGATACGTTCAAAACGTGCCTAGTCGAAATAACGGTTTTAGACCCTAGGTTTCTTTGGACCAAATCCGTTTCAGAACATTTGGAGTCGATCTAGCGATGTCCGTCCGTCCGTCCGTCTGTCTGTCTGGCTGGCTGGTGCGCACGATAACTCTCGAAGGGAGTATCCGATTTGGTCCAAACTTGGTACATCGTAATATTTTTGTCAAACTTAGATCGAGTTCGGAGATGGGCAAGATCGGTCCACTCCTTCTGGTACCTCCCCCACAAAAGGTCGAAATTTGCAAAAATTTATTCTTTGCAGAGAAAGAGAAGGGATAATCCGATTTTGCTCCAACTTTGCAAATCCTAATATTTGCATCAGTTCTAGGTCAAGTGTGAAAATGGACAATATCGATCCACTCCATCAAGTACCTCCCCCACAAATGGTCAAAATTTTGAATAATTACAACTCTCATAAAATGTGATTTAAGAGTCCGATTGTCTTCAAATTTTACACATCCCAACATTTATATTAACCCAAGGTCTGATGTTAAGATGGAATATATCGGTCCATTCCTTCTGGTACCTCCCCCACAAATGGTCGAATTTTTCAAAAATAAAATATATTTTTTGCACAGAAAGAGAAATAATTATCCGATTTTGCTCCAACTTTGCAAATCCTAACATTTGCATCAGTGCTAGGTCTGGTGCTAAAATGGACAATATTGGTCCACTCCTTCTGGTACCTCCCCCACAAAGGGTCAACATTTTAAATAATTACAACTCTCATAAAATGTGATGTAAGAGTCCAATTGCCTTAAAAGTGCATACATCCAAATATTTATATTAACCCAAGGTCTGGTGTTAAAATGGGCAATATCGGTCCACTACTTCTAGTACCTCCCCCACAAAAGGTCGACATTTGCAAAACATATATTCTTTGCACAGAAAGAGAAGGGATAATCCAATTTTGCTCCAACTTTGCAAATCCTAATAATTGCAACAGTGCTAGGTCTGGTCCGAAAATGGGCAATATCGGTTCACTCCTTCAAGAACCTCCCCCACAAATGGTCAAAATGTTGAATGATTACAACTCTCATAAAGTGTGATTTAAGAGTTCGATTGTCTTCAAATTTCACCCATCCCAATCATTTTATTAGCCATGGTCTGGTGTTAAGATGGAGTATATCGGTCCACTTCTTCTGGTGACTCCTCCACAAATGGTCGAAATATTTTCTGCACAGAAAGGAAGCAATAATCTAATTTTGAAAAACATAACAGTCAAAGAAAGCGAAATAAGGATCCAACTCTCTTCAAATTTCACACATACAATAATTTTTGCTAACACCAGATCTCTTGTGAAGATGCTATATATTCGCGAACACCTTCTGGTACCTCTCCCACAAAGGGACACAATTTTCAATATTTTTATCTATCATAAATTGCGAAGCAACTCAGCGATTCTTTACAATTGCTATATCCATCTGCTATACTTTATTTTTATATATATAATTATTTTTATATATAATAATATTTATATAATATTTATTTAGGTGGGATACGAAATGTTCAATATTGACCGTTCCTTTCAAAACCCACTCCGTAGAGGGTGAAGAGGGCTGAGGGTATACATCTGTCGGCAAAACCGACCGATACTTTTTCACTTGTTGTGGGTTATAAATAGCTTGAAGTTGTGGAAGGGAGTCCGGGAACGAGGAAAAAATTCTTCACATAGAAGTACTAGTTACAAACGCATTACCCAATGATTTGAAGACAGCTGTAAAATGTTTAAATTAAAACAAAACAAGACCTTAACAAGCACGTTCCTCCATACCGAGATACTTTGGTTATATAGGGGAAAGGTACTGATACTATTAGTGGAACTACTGTACTTGAAACTTCATCAATATACTTAGAAGTAAAACCCTAAAAGTAGAAAACCAAGTGCAATCGTTCAACATAGCCCGATAACGCAACGGTCACTCCTTGCTCATTTCCGAAGTAAAATGGTCCAATTATGACTCTGGACCAAAACAACAACTCTGGGCCGCAACAGTGACTCGTTGTATGTACATCGACATTTTCAATTATTCGTGCGGGTTTTCTGTGCCCCAAATGCGACAATTTAGCTTGTACGCAATTTCGGAAATATTACGCAGATTCGGAAATATTACCATGATTTTCTAACAATGTCGCAATATTTTCCAGCGTTTTTCAAGTGTATACACAACCATATTCGTTCAGCGGAGGGATAAAGTCCTCCTTCCCTTTATCTAGGTAGGACAGTTTTTCGACTATCGTAAATAAAACCAGTAAGGAAAGGCGGGACCGACTATATGATACCCTACACTACCACTATGCGTATTTCGTAGAGCTCCCGTAACAACCTTGGATGAATGCATATAATGGCTTTGGAGTAGTCACAATTTAGGAACTATATCCAACTATCAATCGATTTTCAACAAATTTGGCGGAGTATCTTGTGCATGATATGACTTCGATAAGAAATATATATTTAAAATGGTTATTGGAGAATATATATATACCGGACCAAATTTCACCAAATTGAAAAATTGGGTTGAATATGACATTATGACGAGCTGTATCTGATGTCCGGTATCAATTATCACTGTTGTGGAGTGCATATTACGAATGTGAGGGACTAAAATATCAAATCTTTCGAAACAAATATATGGGAGTCATAGCTATATGTGAACCGATTTTCTCCAAACTTTATGTAATTGTTTTTAGGCTGAATTCGGTCGGCCATATGGGCTGACATTGACTAATTGGTGCACAATAAATCCGGAATCGGTTGAAGATATATATGGGAGCTATATCCAAATCTGAACCGATCTTGACAAAATTTGATACACTTATTTGAGAGCGCTATCTGAAATCTGGTACCAAATATCATTCTTGTGGAGTGCATATTACGCATGTGAGGGACTTAAAAGCCCAAATCGGATGAAACACATATATGGGAGCTATAGCTAGATCTGAACCGATTTTCACCAAATTTGATGTATTTGCTTCTAAACGGAATTCGATCGGATATAATCGATCGGACTAAAATATCAAATCTTTCGAAACAAATATATGGGAGTCATAGCTATATGTGAACCGATTTTCTCCAAACTTTATGTAATTGTTTTTAGGCTGAATTCGGTCGGCCATATGGGCTGACATTGACTAATTGGTGCACAATAAATCCGGAATCGGTTGAAGATATATATGGGAGCTATATCCAAATCTGAACCGATCTTGACAAAATTTGATACACTTATTTGAGAGCGCTATCTGAAATCTGGTACCAAATATCATTCTTGTGGAGTGCATATTACGCATGTGAGGGACTTAAAAGCCCAAATCGGATGAAACACATATATGGGAGCTATAGCTAGATCTGAACCGATTTTCACCAAATTTGATGTATTTGCTTCTAAACGGAATTCGATCGGATATGCCAAAATTCAGGCCATTTATACTAATATTGACCATTTGGTGCACAATTAACCTGAAATTGGTTGAAGATATATATGAGAACACATGGTATAACCAATAGATGGGTCACAGTTTTTTAAGTATTTGATGTATCGTCATCCATTAAACTTTGGAAACTTTGTGATGCCCAAATATTTTATTGTTAAAAAAATAATCTGCCCTAAATAACAGATTTTAACATTATGAAATATTCTTTTTCCACTTATTTAAATTTCTTATGCAGCTTTACCCAAGTTTACCTCTCGGCCCGTTAAACTCTGAGACGTCCTTGTGAACGATTTGTGGCTGGCATTTAAATCAATTCAAGTATAAGCCGTGGACAAGCTCCTTTGCCAAGTCTTGGCCTCGTTAATGAGCATTTGGACAATGGCAAAATAAAATGAAAAAAAAAATACATAACAAAAATGACCTAGTTTCCAGCTCTTAAATATAGTTTTTGTTGCTTGGCGAAGACAGCTTTTTAATTTATTTGGCAACTGACCAAATTGAATTTATTTTTATCTTGCACAGCACATTTTTACAAAACAGATACTGTATGTTGATTGCCTTTAAGCATTTGTTTATTTACAATTGTTAAATTCAATTTTTACACAAAATACATGAATGTGGGATTACAAGTCAAGAAAATATAGTGGAAGTCGTAGATTCCATAACTTCGTTCAAAATATGGTTTAGGGACTTTAGGTGGCAAATAAGAATTTATGGAGAAATAAAGACGAATTGAAATACGGATCTCTTTTTTGGCACTAATTTGGTGTCGGACTGAAAATTCTTAATTTCACCGTGGCCCCCAAGAAAACGAAAATTTAGATTTCTCAGAAGATAAGAAAAATTAAGAAAATGTGCCAAATTAACGTAAAGTCAATATTAAAAGGAAAGTCAAAATTAGAAAAAGCTAATTAAGCTAAATTGTTCCAATTTAGTACATTTTGCTAAGATCTCATTATTAACATAACAAAAGAAACAAAATTATGTCTTTTCAAAAAAGTACTGCAATAATTTTTTCCGCTTTGGTCTTTTGACATGACAAGACTTCCCAAAATTTTACAACCGGAGTCTAAATTTACTCCTTGTTTAACAGAATTTAAACATTGTTACTTTGTTAGAAAAAACTTTACACCAAATTTTAGGAATCTAACTCTTACGGTACAAAATTTAGTACCTTCTAGTACGGATTTCCAACAACTCCGCATTATATCATAATTCGCACCTACAGGGTGAGATAAAAAAAAACTGCAACAAAGTCAAACGCCATAATTTTTAGCATCAAATTTTAGAGTAAGTTTAGATTTGTTCGAAGTGGTCACCTTTGTCACGAAATATGGCATTCAAACGGCCAATGAAACCGTCACACGCTGCCAGAATGTTGCTCTGCGTTATTTTCGCCCTTTCCCGCCGAAACGTTTGCTTAGGGTGATCGACACTTTGGTATTTTTTAGTGCCAACCTTGCATTCCAAAATACTCCAGACACAATAGTCCAACGGATTGGTATCCGGAGATTTTGGTGGTCATTTTTCGCTGGAAATGAAGCGAGGGACCTCATTTTGTAGCCATTCTTGGGTGGCGCGTGCTAAGTGCGATGGTGCTGAGTCCTGTTTGAATGTCCAAGGTCTGCGGCCAAAATGTTTGCGTGCCCAAGGCCTTAATACATCCTCCAGAATATTTTCGAGCGGAAAGCGACCATCGGCAGAACAACGAATGTTTTCTCATCGGAGAAAGCCAAATTCGGCAGTTCACCATTTTCGGCCAAGCGATGCAACTCTTTAGCTCTTTTGAGTCTATTTTCTTTCTGTTGCCGTGTAAATTCTTGAACTTTTTGGAATTTCAATGGCTTTACCCCGAGCTCATTTTTCAATAGCTACCGAATGGAATATTGCGATACGTTCAGCTCACGAGCCATTTTTCGGCCACTGCGACGCGGGTTTCGATTAAGTCGCTTCTTTACTTTTCGAACCATTTCTGCTGATGTTGCTGTTTCTTCCGTCGGTAACGAGCAATGGTACAAGTCATAAAAGATTTATTCACATTTAAATGCTGGAGTGTTCTAACGATAGCCAAAGAAGTCACACTATCACGCTAGAATTCCATCACGAATAACTTTGTTCTGAAAATTCTCACCGAAATGCTTTTGTACGCTTGTAAACAATATAATGACCTGTCACTGGAATAACTTTAACACCTGTCGGACGATTGGCTTGGAAATGTCTGAAGTTGGTTGTAGTTTTTTCATTTCACCCTGTATTGTGACCTAAGTCGAAAAGTACACTTTGCCATACACTCGTATGCTTTTGATTCTATTACACTAGAAGTAACCCCATGTCAAGCGTCAGAGTTGTAACTAATTTTCCTTCGCATTGCGTTCGATACACTTCTTAGTCCCAAAAGAGTGATATTAGAATTGTAATTCGACACTTTATCTCATATTTCAAGATTCTAGATTTTTAAGTACAGAATGTTAACCGGTTACCTGCTGCCGTAACCGTTGCCGCTGCCAAAGTTCCTGAGAACTTTTTTCTACTGAATTCCTGAGGAAAATTTTTTCTATTGAAAAATGTCTCCTGAGTAATTTTTTTCCATTGAAAAAGTCCCCTCTGTTCTTGAGGTCGCAGTCGCATCTGTTCCTGAGGTTTTTTTAATTTTTTTTTTTTTTTTCAATTAAAAAAGACCCCTCAATTCCTGAGAATGATTTTTATTATTGAAAAAAGTCTCCTCACTTTCCCGGGCATGTTTCTCTTTTGAAAAAAGTCTCCCCAGTTCCTAAGGGCGATTTTTTTTATTGTGGAGTCTCCTAAGTTCTTAAAGAATATATTTTCCTTTCAGAAATGTCACTCCTGCGAACTATTTTTCTTCTATTGAAAAGCCTTTCTCTGGACGATATTTTCCTGAAAAAGGCACCTTTAGCTCCTGAGGACGGCGTTTTCTTTAAACTTCGAAAAATTCTTAATTCTAACTCCAACTCTACAATTCATAGTAATTATTTGTACCTTATAGTTTGGATTCCTTATGGAACCAAAACAGATACATATGCAGATATGCCATAAACCAAATTCTAGAAAAATACCTTAAAACTCCTTTCCCATGCTTCTTCCCAAAAACAAATATATCTTTTAGGTTCAATGTCTTTTCCAAAACTGATGAAAAAAATAATGTCTACTCGCCAAATTTAATAAGCCGACATTATTCAAAAACACAGACAGTAGTCATCAGACACAACAATTCCATTAACCCATTTACTACAAAGAGCTTCAAGAAGGCAAAGCAACAACAACCACAATGCCAAGAATATAAGGAGTACGTCGTACAAAAGCCATTTTCGCTAGACATGAGTGGCTTTTTGATATGCATTGTAATCTAATCAAATTCATTTTTATTCATTGCAAAGACACATTATTGCCCCTGCCCCTCTCCAATCCACAGCTGCAGGCAAATTTTTCATTGCCCCCACTTGCCTTACACATCCTTTTAGCAATTTTTTCTCATTTTGTTGCTCAGAGCACAAATCTCAGACAGACTTATAATCAGGGACAAGAAAAGGCCACGGAATAACAGGTACAACGGTGTGGAGGTGGCACACGTTCATTTTCACATGGAATTTGGATGTAGTATTGCTCAGGGGTAGTTGGTGTATCGGTGTGGATGCCATTGACTGCAGTGCTCTTTCCGCAATGCTCTTATTTCCGTTTCCGTTTTGAAAGGTAAAGCCAGTACTACCTCAAACCACGCATCCACTAAATCACATGTGTTCTCGCTCTTGACTGCATGGAAAAGTGGATACAAAAGAGGAATGCGATAACAACAACAAAATCAAAAGAATATTAACGGAAAATATAAAATTCAAATCTGGTATTCGGGAAAACTGAGAATTCATATTCACAGCGCACACAATGTAGAGGGGAAATGTTAAACGTGGTTACCTATAGGGATTTAAATATTACTTGATCAGCATAAATTGAACAGTTTGTTTTTTTGATTTATGGTGAAAATAATGGATATGAAATTTCATTTTGAAAAAAGCATTTTTACCATGGACAATTTGAAAAAAAAATCCATCATAAATCCGTGTTGGTTTTAAGTGGGAACTTAAAGCATCCCACTACCATCTTACTGTTCATTTATCCATTCAGTGTCACATTTCATCCATTTCCGTGCCAATTTACATTGACATTCGTCTTCAGCTCGAAATTTCTAATATTGTCCAGCACGAGCATGACACAAGATATACGTTTATGGCTCTAGCCAGTGTCCGGAGCAAATTGTTGCCAATCGAAGAGTTGATGTGACTAAACCGTCTTTCAAACCTAGTTGGCACATCACTTGTTGTGCCGTTGAGGATTCCCTAAAATCAATGGCCACTATTTTGTCGGAGAAAGAAGGATTTACCACACATTGAAGGTGTGCCATCGAACGCCTAGGGATTTACTTATCAATGACTGCCTGTCTCTTTGTCACATGCACAGAGTGTGCATGAAGCTTAGAGCATAAACACGACAACGACAGAAGAGAGGAAATAAAAATGGCCTGGAAAGAGCGGCAACGATTCAAACTATAAAAAATCCCTTAGCAACAGAGGATACGATTTTTCGATAGAAAAATTTGGCCTCAGTAATTGAAGGACATTTTTATGGAAAAAGTCAGCTGACGCCACTTTTTCTATAGAGAAGTAGACCTTTTTTAATAGAAAAATCGTCCTTCGGAACTGGGTCGACTTTTATATGAAAAGGAATTTATTCAAAAAATCCGCGGAACATAGGAGACTATTCATTAGAAAAAAATCCTTAGGAACTGAGGAGACTTTTTCTAAAGAACAAAATTGTCCTGAGGAGCTGAAGAATCTTTCTATAGATTTTTTTCTCAGCAACTGCGCAGACTTTTTTAATATAAACATCGTCCTCAGGAACTGAGGAGACATTTTTCTATAGAACAATATTGTCCTCAGTAATCGAGTAGACTTTTTCAATAGAAAAACATGTCCTCAGTAACTTAGGGGGCTTTTTTCTATAGAACAAAATTGTTCTCAGAAACTGGGGAGACTTTCTTCAATAGAAAAACTTGTCCTCAGTAACTGAGGAGACTTCTTCAATAGTAAAACAGGTCCAGGAAAAAATCTTTAGGGACTGAGGAGACTTT
Source organism: Musca domestica (assembly GCF_030504385.1). Taxonomy (NCBI): domain Eukaryota; kingdom Metazoa; phylum Arthropoda; class Insecta; order Diptera; family Muscidae; genus Musca; species Musca domestica. Next base: position 18,997,520 of record NW_026712328.1, on the reverse strand, counting down.
TTTTATAGAACAAAATTGTCCTCAGGAACTGAGGAGACTTTTTTCTACAGAAATAATTCTTGTCCTCATTAATCGAGGAGACTTTTCAATAGAAAATCATGCCCTCAGTAACTGAGGAGACTTTTTTCTATAGAACAAAATTGTTCTCAGGAACTGAGGAGTCTTTCTTCAATATAAAAGCTTATCCTTAGTAACTAGGTGATTTCTTCAATAGAAAATCTTGTCTCAGTAACTGAGGAGACTCTTTTCAATAGATAAACTTGTCCTCAGTAACTGAGCGGTTTTTTTTTTCAATAGAAAATAAAAATTTACTTACTAACTGAGGAGTACGGAAAAGTTTTAAAATCTGATCTGTCTAGGTGGGTATTGATCACACCGAGCAGGTAAAAACATAGTATGATTAAAAAAATTGCATTCGCTGTGTAAGGTAAAATTATTGAAAAAAAAAACTTTAATAACCACGTCTCAAAACCGCAGAATTTAATTTATGCGAAACATTATGTTGCAGCTGGTACTAAGACTGGCAAAACATACAAACCCCATACTCGTAAAGTGTAATTATTATGTTCACATACAAAGTCATATATAGAAAATATGTGGAATATATTTGTTCGGAGATACACTCTCAAAAATACGATAATACGAATTAGATGAGAAAAATATTTTTCAGAATGTTTAGGAAAATACGCAGAATCTAGCAAGAGTACTACTCATTGTTTGGAAAATTGCATTCTTTATGTGCCAACTGTTAAGCTATGAATTTCTTCGAGTGTATTATATCTACACATACATATCACACACACATACACATACAAATTCACACTCTGAATGTTATACTATGTTTAAAAATGCTATTGAGGAAGAAATCCTTGAATACTGCTGCCGAATGCACTGCACTCTTGGGCTTGGTAATTATAGACTGCAGGGTGTATGACGCGGCTGCTGCCTCTGCAAGCAGGGAGGAAAGTTGCTTCAATTAAAATGTGAAAAATCAATAAAACCTGCTTTCCTGTTATGCAAAAATTTAAGAAGCCGATTAAAAATATAAATTGCTTAATTACACAACAGCCTGAGAAACGGGAAAGCGGCGAGAATTAACAACAATTATGAAAATGCGGTTAAGAGAATTTAGGAAGTTAGTTAGGTCAATTATGTGCAAGTGGTAATTAACAAGTAAAATAAATAAAGCAGACAACATGGCTTTATCTAAAAATTAGAGGAATAAATGGGGGAAATTTTAAGCTTTTAAATTTGAAGTGAAATGAAAATCTTTTCATAAGGGAATCCTTATAATACAAGATACCGTCAAATGATGTTCTATAGAAAAAAGTCTCCTCAGTTCCTGAGCACATGAAAAATTCTGTCACTTTGAAAGATCTTAGATTCAGGAGAAAATTCCTGGATTTATGTGACTACTTTCCCTCATATCCTTGTGAGATTTCCATGGGCTCAGTAAATATTCAACATTTAAAATGAATGAAAACATGAACTGACATGCGTATGAGTTATATGGATAAAATAAATCACTCATACGCTGACAATGTACCAGTGGCATTGTTCTTGAATAAATAGTTACACAGCCGCCTTTTGTCATTTGGTTGGTCCTTGTAGTTTCAGACCATGACGACATGACAATGTTGATGTTACTGCTACTGTTTGACACACATTCTGCCACTCGCTTATTTGTACATGTATTCTCCGAAAAGGAGAGAAAACATCATCATTATCGCACACTTACGTTTTTCCTGCTGTTTTCACTCAAATTTGCATTAAATACAAGTTTTCCCGGGACAAAAAAAATAAAACTAAAGAAAGATCAGCAAGAAGTATCAGCCAGCAGATGGTTTTGGACAAAAAAAACGTGATGACACACTTCCATCTCAGGCAAGCATTAAACTTTGCATGACATCGAAATGCATTACATATTTGCATATTTCATGGATTTGTTGTTGTTCTTCTTTGCCCTGCCTTAAGCCACTTTTCAGGGAACAGATTTTGTTATTCAAGTAGCAAACGGTATGTGGTGGCATGAATGAAGCTGCAAAAATGTATTGTGGCATAAAGTTGAGATTGTTTTTGAGGGAATTTTAGCTCGTGGGGAAATTCTTTGATTAAGTTTTCTTAAAAATCATTAAAATGTGAAAACTTTATTTTTATGAAAAACATAACGGTAATTTAGATGTGAAAATTTACCTAATAGAAAATGTCCACGCAAAAATCAGATCCATGTAGATTGTTCATAAAATCTATATACATCACAATTATTTATAGCTAGTTTCAAATAAGTATGTAAGAAGCACTGATGAAATGAAACTGTTTGGGGCGTCTATGGAAAGCAGTGTTTACAGAGTGAGATAAGAAAAATGCAACAATGTAAAACGCCATAATTTGAATTTTTTTTTTTTTTTTTTTTTCAATTTTATAGAATGCTTGAGTTGATCGACGCTTTGGTATTTCTTAGTACCAACCTTGCTTTCCAAAATACTCTAGACACAATAGTCTAACGGATTGGCTTTAATACACCCTCCAGAATATTTTCGTGTACAGGCATTCGGCATTTATTCTGATGCCACTTTTTGGAATATTTTCCGAATGGAATATTGCGATATATTCAGCTCACGAGCAATTCTTCGGCCACTGCGACGCAGATTTCGATCAAGTCGCTTCTTTACTTTTCGAACCATTTCTGCTGATGTTGCTGTTTGATTCCGTCCACTTCCTTGACGTCGAGCTACGCTACCAGTATCACGGTAACGAGCGATGGTAAGAGACACAAAAGATTTATTCACATGTAAATGCTGGAGTGCTCTAACGATAGTCACTTGTTGTTTTCAAGCCAAATATAAAGAAATCACGCTTGAATTCCATCACGAATAAAAATTTTTCTGGAAAATTCTCACCAAAATGCTTTTGTACGCTTGTAAACAATATAATGAGCTGTAACTGGAACAATTTAAACAGTTGTCTACAACTAAACAGTCTACAGTTAAACAGTTTAGAAATGACAACAGTCTGAAGTTTGTTTGGAGCTTTCATTTCACCCTTTTTTGTGCTAAAATAACCTTATTTATAAATAAACTAATTATTTGACCATAAATCTCTGATATTTTAAATTATATAGTTCATAATGAATTGTAAACCATAAAGAGTGGCCTAAACTTTCTCTAAAGAAACGATTTTTCAAAATAACATCAACCCCCCACCACAAGAAGTTATTATTATTATTTTTTTTTTTTTTTTGTTCTATTAACTTTTTTTTTTTGTATGGAAATACCTTTATTGATTTCCATTTAATTTAAACAAAACAATTAGCAACATAGCAATTAGCTTATTTCTTTTTCGAGTTGAGAAAATTTCCATAAAGTAATTTTCCATTATTTTCCCCTCATAGGCATTTTGAAATTCCACAGAATTTCATTTTCAAACTACACTCACACTCAAATGTTTTGTTTAGGCTGCCTGGCAACGCTGTCGGCTAGTTGATTTCACTTCTCTAGAATCATAAAATATTTACAAAACACTTCTATGAGAGTTTTCATTCAGTTGATAAAATTCATACGGAACAAGTGCTCCGAAAACTACCCGCGTTATACATTTTCACACCTGACTGAATTTACTGCACGTATTGTCAACAAAATTTCTGGCTGTTTGCTTTACATACATATTGTTAACTTGGCAACAATGGATGTGAAAATTGTTTCATTTCTAAAACAAAGAAAGAAAAACAAAAATTACCAACGAATTTAAAAACATGGAAAGTAGGTTGGATGTTTTTCGCAGACCTATTATATATATCGTACTATATTACACCGAAAGAATTTATAAAGGGAAATGTTTTCTATATAAGTTGGAAGTTGGTACAAGATATCACCAACAATAAAATATGTTTCATAAAGTTAGAAAAAAATTAGGTTTTCTAACAGAAACTTAAATTTGCTTTTTTGAAAATTTCATCTATTGGGCAGGTAGCCGTATATCCCATTTTGATACCAGATTTTATGTGGGCAGAAATCGTAAGAAATCGTTTCGCATTTCTAAAAAAATTATTGCCAATATTATACTCGAATGTATAGTATGTCTGCAGGACTTTTAGTATTGAAAATGGGCCATGTAGGTCCATATAATGGTAAATCCCTATTTGGTATTTGAAGTTTGTAATGGATACTACAGCCTATGACAGAAAATGGTCTGCGCAGGTCCACGTTTTCGTATAGCCACCATATAACGGTACCTCCCGATATTCGGTATTTTGATGATTTAGCTAAAATTCACCGATTTTTTTTTTTCAATTTTCGCATTCGAATATTTTAATGCCATATGACAAAAGTTGCCTATGCAGGGTCACGTAGTCGTATAGACCCTAATATAATGTCTACATTTGGTATTTTTAAGATTTTAACAGAATTTTTAACAGATTTTATTTTTTTGAAAATTGTCAAATTCGTTCCAAATGGTGGTGGGTATTCAAAGTTCGGCCCGGCCGAGCTTCAGCTTTTTTACTTGTTTTTAAATATTTTAAAATTTGTGGAGAATGTCCCTAGGCCCTAGAAGATAGGGCCCATCTTTGCCTTATATCTGGTTTGACTAAAATATTGGAATACACAATTTTTTAAAAATATCCGTAATTCATTTCACATTTTAGGGAGAAGCCAATTAGTTCATATTTTAACCTAACCTACGATGTGCCAACTTTAAACGAAACCAGATACTCTATTCATAATCAGTCGAAAGAGTGAGCCGATATTACTCTTCTCTTCGAAATTGAATTAATTTAAACAAAAAATATTAGTATCTGAAAGTCTTCTATACCTAGAAGATCTTCTGTGGGTCCCAATACGTTGAAGATTGTCCGGAGATTTTGTATACGTTAGAGGCCTTGTGGAGGTCTTTTATACGTTAAAAACGTACACATACAATACTATCTGTGCATAAAGAACCTTCTGAAGATCTATATATGGAAGATTGTCTAGAAATCGTGTATTCATGAAAAATGTTCAAAAGATCCATTCGGTCTTCAATCCATAGAAGTATTTTTAGGTGTTTCATAGGAAAATGCCTTTCTACGATCTACTAAATAATGAAACGTTTCAAGAGTTATTTTATACGTTGATGATATCTTTCAAATCAAAGAAGGTCTTAGATAAGACCTTTTGCTTTTTAAGTTCTTTTTGAGATCTTTTGTACAAGGGAGGCCTTGCCACTTTCCACGTAGAACGTTTTATGGATGTCTTTTATAAAGGATGATCTGTTTCAAATCAAAGTAAAACTTCGGGGTATATTTTACATAGCAGAGCTACGGAAAATCTTTAATATAACGAAGAAATTCTGGAGATCTGCTAAGACACCTTTTTTTTGGTAATGCCTCTGCTGGTTGAGGGAAGGCTCCCCAACACAAATCACACTCACGAACACTGAAATCAGCAAACAATATAACTTTCTCCACCCGATTAAACCGCAAGAAAGAAGGTGTTTCGAGCATTTTGACTCCCATTGTTACATTTTCCTTAGGTGTAAGTCATGAGCGCTTTCACCAAAAAAAAAGAAAAACAAGAGAGTGGAGATTAAACTTCGCGATAACTCTTGCTGTTCGAGTACTCCCGTGCGCGAGCATGTTTAACTCGCTAGTAAAATCAAGCAAATTCGAGCTCAAATTTAAACATAGATGACTTTAGACAAGGCTTCTTATATAGAAGGACCCCTAAATGTTTGCTAAAATTTCTTAAGATCTGCCAAGCCTATGGAAGATATGGAAAAATAACATAAATAGAGTACAATGTGGAGAGTCTTCCGTATGCATTAGCCAAATAACCCGTTAAAAGCAAAGACACCATACAAGAATGGGCATCTGACTTCAATATCAACTCGGCGCCCGCAGACAGAGAAAAATAATATAATACGATGAATTGTTGATGTAAAGCTTTAAACAACTCTTTATGCTCGAAACACAGTCAAATATCGCTAGTCATGTAACAGTTGAGGGCAAAACTAAAAATTGGGTTCTAAAAATAAAAATATGTTTTCTTGCTGCTGAGTAAGTAGTTCGATTTATTAAACTCATTATTTGGTAATGGTCATAATTAGAGTTGTGCCAATCTAGATCATAGTTAAGTACACCAGTTTCTAAAAGTATGAGTGTTGTCATATATTTAATATCACTCATACGCGGAATTTTCATACAAACGACTGGAGTCCACTGAACTAGATAAGGAACTAGTTCGTTCGAACTAGATTGACACAACTTCAGTCATAATCAACCATAAGCTGTTCTATGTAAAAATGTTTTTTCTATGCATAAAAAACTTTCTACGATTTTTCAAACATATATAAATAAAAGACTTGTAAATAATAAATAGCAGACCTAATGGAACTCTACATTGCACTGATGCTCTTCTGATGGGTTTATATTCATACAATATTTCCTTTTTGCTTAATAAAATCTGATGTGACATAATACAATTTACATCTATGAAAAATCCACATAAATCTCTTAAAAATGTATATTCGAATAAAAAAGATATACTTTTATACGAACTATTTTCCATTTCATTCATATTCAATTTGACTCGTTTCTGTGTCCGCTATATTTTTTTCGTCATTTTTGGAAATTTGCAAAAAAAAAAGAGTGAAAAATCTGCTTCATGCCAACCATGTCAGCTGAATACAAAACAGGTGAATGCATAATTTAATAATAATAAATATATAAATAAATAAATATAATAAATTTTACTACACTTGCAAATGGGGGGAAAACTCTCCACTACCTGTTACTGATTCGCAAACAAAGTGAGATACTATCGACAGTACTATAGTCTCTCTGTATCTGTATGTGTGTGTTTGATAATGGTGGGATATTATTTGCGTTACTGTAATTGCTGAAAAAGTCATGAGGGCGTTTTAAGCGTTTTAAATGCACCGAAAGCTAGCACAATATAAACGACAGTAAAAATACAAGTCGATTTATAATGGATTTTAATGGTCGCATACAAAAAAAAAAGGAAAATCATGACAGAGACCAACTGAAGGATTCACTTGACATTGTTGACAGTTCATGTCGAAAGAAATTATCATAAGGATTTACTGATTGAGATATTTTTCTCAAATTCCATTTTTAATAAATTTATAATAATTTTTATTTATGGAAGTGATGGCATGACAATTGTCATCAATTCATCTGAGATGTGATTTGCATTAAGACATTAATAATAACTAACGAGAACTTTAACAAAATTTCACAAGCTCTATTGGGAATGCATAGCTAGATCATCATAATTTTTGCCTTTGCTAAATGTAAATTTACAAATAATTAAAGCATTTGTTTAACATTTATAGTTCGGCAGCAGCAACAGTGGCGTTGGCGGTTGTGGCCTTTCATTCCGATTAACACAATAATACTATGCATTACAACTAAGTCATTAGACAAAACAGCAGACCATATGTCGACACAAATTTGCTTTCATAATGAGAATAACAGAATTTTTAATGTACCGTGTTTTGAAGTGAATATTTTTGTAAACTAATGAGATTTATATGAGAGACTAACAATTGAGTTACACTTATAAGGAAGCAAATTTTTAAATAAAGTAACCAGTTCAAGCAAATGAGTTCCATCAGATTGTAAAACAAACCTTTTTGGTGTACTCAGCGACAGTCATAAATATAAACGCCATAATTTTTATTTTTTTTTTTTTTTAAATTTATTGAATGATATCAGAAAATGTCGGAAATGTCATCAAATTTTAGAATAAGTTTAGATTTGTTCGAATTGGCACGAATTATGGCCTTCAAACGGCCAATGAAACCATCACATGCTGCCCGAATGTTGCTCTGCGGCATTTTGGCCCATTCCCGGCGAAGCGCTTGCTTGAGGTGAGCAACACTTTGGAATTTTTTAGTGCCAACCTTTCTTTCCAAAATACTCCAGACACAATAGTCCATTCTTGGTTGGCGCGTGCCAAGTGAAATAATTTTAACAGCTGTCGGACGAGTGGCTTAGAAATTACAGCAGTCTGAATTTGGTTGCAGTTTTTTCATATCACCCTGTATTGTGTAAATCCATTATCAGATTATGCAAATGGCAACTTGTTTTAGATCAATTGCAAATATGTTCGGCGTAGTTTTCAGGAAGTGGCCAACATTTTGAAAGAATTATCATTCCCCTGTCAGACGAAGTACCCGTAGGTCTGGAATATTTATAAATATCTTTTTTCAAATATTTGTAGACAATATATGTCCTCATGAACAAAACACCTTTTGTGTAGTTCCCTTTGATTAAACGCCTCGACCATCTCGATGGGAAAATGAAATCCTTAAGAGCGAGTTTTCTTTTGTTGTCGAAAAATAGATAGGCTTAATCCCTTAGTTGTTGTTTTTATAAAAACAACGTTTGTTTATTAGTTTTAAAGTTTTCTGTATAATAAGGAAGAACTCAGAAATGCGTGTTTCGAGCAGGAGTACTCCTACGAGTACAAAAATAAATCGAGTATTTTCTATTTGTCTACAGAACTCGTATAAGTGCGAGTGTATTCGTCTAAATTTCGATCAAAATCGAGCATATTCGACTTTTGGTCATTCGATTTTTGTCATACCGTTGTTCCTAAATGACAACGCTCACTTTCCACTCGATTTCAATTTTATGTTAAACTCTCATTTTTTCTGGAACATTTTGACACCCATTCTTATTTTAAAAAGTAGGACACGCGACTTAAACAAAAGAGTGAAGAGTAAATTTACTGTAAGACTCGCACGCGCTCCTCCAGCACACCCGAGTACCTTTCACTCGCAAGTAAAATCGAACAAGTCAAAGTTCCGAATAAGGACCTATGAAATTGTTGGTGTTTGCTTCTCTCCACTGTACAAAACCAACCGACGACCCTCCTCAGTGTCAATATCATTGACAACTCCTGACATTTTTGATTGGCTAATTTAATTGAAATGCTTGAAATGATATGTTAAAGATCAGATGGATGGATGGATGTATTGCTAATACCCATGTGATGCGATGTGCGACAATGCAATGCAATGCTGGGTGATGTTGATGGAGCTGATGATGATGATGATAGACAATCTGTTTTCCGCCATAACCAAAAGCGTACGCCTGCAGCAGGCATATGATACTGAGCTGATGAAAAATTAAACACAGATTTTAATTGAAATGATAAAAAAAGAGATACATGCTGCGGCTGTCATAATCATCTGAAACAAAAACAAAAAAAAACCTAACAGAGAGCAGACAAAGCCAAGCCAATATCGTAATGACGAAGTGAACAGTAATGAAAATATGAATCATTTATTCTCAGCTACTTATATTTGTTGTCACAACACAGATTTCCAAACGAACGAGGAAAAACATACAAGCTTTCTTCGTAGTTGTTTTTGTCGGTTTTTGGTTGTTAAGAGATTCATATTTACATCACGTCTGTAATCGATTTGTTGTTGTTGTTGTTTTTTTTTTTTTTTTCTATTCAAAGTAGTTGGATTGTTTTTCGTTTTAACGTCTGTCTCTGCAGATGGATGCAACGGACAAATTGCATGACATGACATTGCGCATTGTTAGCATTGAAATTATAGGCTGCTTTGTTGTTATTGTTGTTTTATTTTAGCATCAAACAGAAACTGGGGTTTTTAATTGACATCAAATACGTATGCCGGATTGGTAGGTCGTCTCTGTCTCTCACTTATCTCATATGGAATGGATACGACATGTATATATATTTACAACTTAGATATCTTATGATGGTTGCCATGCATCTGTTTGTGAATGTGGGTGTGTTTCGCAACTTGTTGTAATAACAATTGAAATAATTTAATGATAAATCATCTATAGGGCGGCATACTAAATCAATGCCAGACGACATGATCGCTATCTATTTTTGGTTTGAAAAAACATCGGCAGTGTGTAGTCTGGCATTGTCGTACATCTAAATGCAAAACAATACAGTTTGTCGGCAAATACATATTTCAATCAATACATTTTGTAATTGAGAGAATATTGTTGGGTTTGGACCAAATCGCATAGATCGAGCGATATATTAAGTATGTCATTCCGTTTCCAACATCTCGAAATACACATTTTATGCCCGCAAAGTACATATATATTCTTGATCAGCATAAAATTCTATGTCGATTTAGTGATGTACGTCCGTCTGTGGAAATCACACTACCTTCCGAACGAAATGAAGTAGATTGATAAAATGTTACTCAAATGTGTATCATGTCATGTATCACGTTTTCGAATAGCCTTCATATAACGGTACCTCCCCATATTCGGTACTTTAATTATTTTAGTGACATTATTCTCCGGAATTGTTTCAAATTTAGTATTTGAAGTTCGTAATGGATACTACAGCCTAAGACAGAAAATTGTCTATGAAGGACCACGTCTTCGTATAGCCCTCATATAACGGTACCTCCCGATATTCGGTACTTTGATAATTTTAGCGACATTATTCCCCAGAATTGTTTCAAATTTGGTATTTGAAGTTCGTGTAGCCTCAATATACCGGTACCTCCATATATTCGGCATTTTAATGATTTTAGCTACATTATTCAACGAATTTCTTTTCAAGTTTATTATTTGAATATTGTAATGGCTTATGAGAAAAGTTGCTTATGGAGGTCCACGTCGTTGTATTGACCCTAATATACCGGATACATTCGATATTTTTAAGTTGTTAACAGAATTTTTAACGGCGTTTATTATTATTATTATTATTATTATTATTATTATTATTATTATTATTATTATTATTATTATTATTATTATTATTATTATTATTATTATTATTATTATTATTATTATTATTATTATTATTATTATTATTATTATTATTATTATTATTATTATTATTATTATTATTATTATTATTATTATTATTATTATTATTATTATTATTATTATTATTATTATTATTATTATTATTATTATTATTATTATTATTATTATTATTATTATTATTATTATTATTATTATTATTATTATTATTATTATTATTATTATTATTATTATTATTATTATTATTATTATTATTATTATTATTATTATTATTATTATTATTATTATTATTATTATTATTATTATTATTATTATTATTATTATTATTATTATTATTATTATTATTATTATTATCATTATTATTATCATTATTATTATTATTATTATTATTATTATTATTATTATTATTATTATTATTATTATTATTATTATTATTATTATTATTATTATTATTATTATTATTATTATTATTATTATTATTATTATTATTATTATTATTATTATTATTATTATTATTATTATTATTATTACTATTATTATTATTATTATTATTATTATTATTATTATTATTATTATTATTATTATTATTATTATTATTATATTTTTAAATTGCCAAATTCATTCCAAATGGTGGATGGTAATTAAAGATCGGCCCGGCCGAACTTACGGTATTTTTACTTGTTTTAGTAATATTTTTAATTTCCCTAAATATTCATTTGTATTACGTTTGGCTCATGAATGGATTAAGCAATTATTCATTCTGGAGAATAAAACTTTTCTTGCAATCAAACAAAAAATCAAAATTGTCTACAAAAATTTAAAACAAATCCCCAAATGAACTTTGGGGCCAACAAATTTTCTGCAACTGAATTTACAAGTGGCTGCTAAAGTTTCAAACGATAAGGAATTAATTAAAATGCAAAATAAATTTAAGCAATTATGTCCAAGAGTACTTTTAACCAACACTAACAAAATATAAAAAATAATAAACCACATGGCATGCAACAACAAAAACTCAATTTACAATTTAGTTGCAACAAAACTCCGGCATGGTGTTTGAACTAGTTAAGCCACAAAATGGAACAAATTTCTAAGGTATAAAACATGTTGTAACACCCCCCTAGGCTATTACAATTTGTTGGCCATTCACTGCAACGACACCTGAAACCAAGGGCTGGGTTGGACACAAGGGTGTTCCTTTTTTTTGTGAAAATTATGACATCTCGCTCTTTGCTCCACTAATGGCCAATTGGCATGATAGAAATTTTAAAAATTGAAAACAACACAAGATATATTGCCAAATGACTGTCATTGCTTGCTGGTCACATTGTGGTTGGCGGCAATTATCATCAGCTCTTGATCTAAAAATAAACTCAAACATATGTTTTCCATGTAATTACTACATTGTGCATTTTTTCGTGTTGTTGTTTGTTTGTCATGAAATTTCCCAGAAATATTCTCTCATTATTGCCCCTTCAAGCCAACAAAAACTATATACTCGAAAAGAATGCATTTCGAACAAAGCAACAAAAATGTAAATTCATCTCATTTCAGTTTCAGTGAGAACCAACTTTCCATGAAATTATTGTGTCATGAGTAAGCGTGCAATGGCTACCGGCCGTAATGGTTTCCGGATATACATATGTATGTATACTTGAATGATGTATATAACATGATATTGGCAGGTAGTTGGTGGTTGTGGTGTCTGTGTTAAAGTATCCCAAAAATGACGTCATAACTACCATTTTAATCTGTTGTTGCTCCATTGATACCAGTTTACCTTTGATGGCATCAACATCAATCTTCGAACGGAAACCGGTAACTTAAAATGTCATGACACTATAACAACAAAGTCATAGCTTGAAATAAATGTGTCAACGAAAATGGGTAAAATTATTGTGTGCTCAGGTGTTAAGAAAACGTTGGAATCAATTATTTTGGGGAAAAGGTTGATTGGTTATAGGTCTTATGTCTAAGAGAATTAACGGTTTTAAACCTTAGGCCTCCTTAGATGAAAACCATTTTATGACAATTGAAGTCGATCTAGCCATGTCTCTCGAAGGGAATATCCGATGCGGTCCAAACTTGGAACATGGCAATAGTTTTAACAAACCTAAATCGACTCTGGATGTGCATAATAAAATATCTATCTTTCTGTTACCTCCCACGCCATAAACGACTCAAAATTTAGCCAAAAAAATATAAAAAGTCACATTGAAAATTGGAAAATTGGAAAATATTAGCTCACTGCTTCTCGTAAATCCCCACTAAATATCAAAAGTTTGAATACAATCGTAAAATGTGAAATTAATGCCGGAACAAACTGCACACGTCCCAATTAGACAATATTAGATTTAAAATGAAGATTTGATGTGGCGGCCAACTCCTTTTGGTACTGCTGACTGTAGATACAGGATGAGATGCAAAAAACTGCAACAAAGTCAAACGCCATAATTTTTAAATTTTATTGAATGAAAGCTAAAAATGTCGGAAATAGCATCAAATTTAGAATAAAATTAGACTTGTTCGAATTGGTCACCTTTAGCACGAATTATGGCCTTCAAACGGCCAATGAAACCTTCACAAACTTCCCGAATGTTGCTCTGCGGTATTTTGACTCATTCCCGGCACAGCGCTTGCTTGAGGTGATCGACACTTTGGTATTTTTTAGTGCCAACCTTGCTTTCCAAAATACTCCAGACACAATAGTCCAACGAATTGGTATCCGCAGATTTTGGTGGCCATTGTGCGCTGGAAATGAAGCGAGAAACCTCATTTTGTAACCATTCTTGGGCGGTGCGTGCTGAGCGGCAGTCTTCCTCCAAACTGTTTAATACACCCTCCAGAATATTTTCGCTATAATATTCGGCATTTGTTCTGATGACACGGTCGATTAATACGAGCGGAGAGCGACCATCGGCTGTTATGGCTTCCCACACCGTCACCATGGCCAGCGCTTGAGTTCTGGTGGCCAACCGAATAGACACATTTTCAGCTGACCTCTTTGTCAAATAAACACGATCATTTTGTTTGTTTACAAACTGCTGGACAACGAATGTTTTCCCATCGGAGAAAACCAAATTCGGCAGTTCACCACTTTCGGCCAAGCGAAGCAACTCCTTAGCTCTTTTGAGTCTATTTTCTTTCTGTTGCGATATACGTTTTTGCACTTTTTGGAATTTCAATAGCTTTATATTTGCCGAATGGAATATTGAGATATGTTCAGCTCACAAGCCATTCTTCGGCCACTGCGACGCGGTTTTCGATCAAGTCGCTTCTTTATATAAAGAAATCAAATATAAAGAAATCACACTATCACGCTTGAATTATATCACGAATAACTCTTTTCTGGAAAATTCTCACCAAAATGCTTTTGTACGCTTTAATGAACTGTCACTGGAATACATTTAACAGCTGTGGGATAGGTGGCTTAGAAATGACAGCAGTCAGTTGGTTTCAGTTTTTTCATCTCACCCTGTATATTTCTATATTTTTTACATAAATTCTATAGTTTTGGAAGTCAAACTGTTATTTGAAAGAATTATCCAACATCTTGACTTACCATCTTGACCATCATTGAAATCTGCAATTGAAGAGAATATAATTCAACCAGTGTTATTTACCTTCTCAACTCCCTCCCCTACATATTGGCAAACATAAATCACTCTTGGTACTTAACCGATATTAGATTCCTTAAAACTTTTTTCTTCTTCTGTTCTCTTTTATTGTGCAATTTAATGTTGTTGGTAACTAAATTTCCCAGAGATTTCTATCGCACGAAGAAACAAACGAAAAAAAGAAATTTGCGTTAGCAACAACAACAACAGAAACAGCAACCAGACAATTTCCAACAAGTTACGTGTATTCATTTTTCTCTGCTCTCATTCCATTTTTCTTTTTCTTTCTTTTGCAATGAATTTGCCTGCCGTGTATATCCTGCAGCAGGACATTGTTGTAATGTTACCGCATAAGATAGATATTTTACAGGTTTATAGGGATATCATTATCAGCGAAGAGGAAACAGCAAATGCGGAGATAGAGAGAGAGAGAAAGCAAGAGGCAACATTCCATTTTGCAAATGTTCTTTTTTTATACCCTCCACCATAGTATGGAGGGCTAATTAAGTTTGTCATTCCGTTTGAAACATCTCGAAATATATATTTTAGACCCCACAAAGTACATATATTCTTGATCAGCATACAATTCTATGTCGATTTAGCGATGTCCGTCCGTCTGTGGAAATCACTCTAGCTTCCGAATGAAATGAAGTAAGTCGATAAAATTTTACTCAAATATATATTATGTTTGCAGAACTTTTGGTATTGAAAATGGGTGAATATTACAGCCTGAGACAGAAGATTGTCTGTGCAGGTCCGCGTCTTCGTATAGCCCCTAAATATAGGTACCTCTTGATTTTCAGTTTTTGATGATTTTAGCGACATTATTCACCGGAATTGTTTCAAATTTGGCATTTGAAGTTCGTGTGCAGGTCCACGCCTTCATATAGCCGCCATATAGCGGTATCTCCCGATATTCAGTATTTTGAAGATTTTAGCGAAAATTTTCTAAGAATGACAGAAAATTTTCTGTGAGGGTCCACGTTTTGATATAGCCCCCATATAATGGTACCTCCCTATATTCGGTATTTTAATGATTTTAGCTACATTATTCACCGATTTTTTTTTTCAAGTTTCGAATTTGAATATTATAATGGCTTATGACAAAGGTTGCCTATGCAGCTCCACGTCGTCGTATAGACCCTAATATAACGGCTACATTCGATATTTCAAGAGTTTAACGAAATTTTTAACGAATTTTATTTTTTCGAAAATTGCTAAAATTGTTCCAATTGGTGGAGGGTATTCAAAGTTCGATTCGTTCGAACTTACAGCTTTTCTACTTGTTTGTGTTTTCGTTTTAGTTTTTCTTGGGGTAGTGGGGTTTCTGTTGTGTGAGATTTATCCTGCCCCTACATCCTTATCCTTATCGGTATCGGTTTATTTTCTTGTTTTTAGTATTCTTTTTTTTTTTTTTTTCTTTTCTTAACTAAAAATAAATAGCCCACTAAGTATGTATGTTGTAATTGTTGTTGTTTTCATTTTATTATTTTTTTCGTTTTCTTGTTGATGATAATAGTTTGTTGGTATTGTTGTAATACAGTCTAAGGATTTTGGTGTTCTTGTTGTTGCCCTTTGAGGTCGTTGCTATGGATGGAGAAGAAAACATACCCATTGTTGGTAATTAAAGTTGGCTGTGTTTAATGCAAGTTAAGCGATTAAATATTCCATTTGTGGCCTATTTTTGTGTCAGAGTGTGTGTATGTGTGTTTGTTTGTGTCATACCAATTATATTTTTTGCAAAACAAAAAGAAAACTGGGGACCCAGAAATAGCAGAAGTTTTTTCATCATGGATTGTGGCGCCACCAAACACGCAAGTAATTGTGCCATAAATATGCGACTAGATACGTCACTAACTAAGTAATCGATGTTAATCTTATTTTTGGTGTTGCTAATTAATGGTGGTATATAAGGTGGGGGATGAAACGAACATCTCACTGTGAGCCAGAAAATATCGGTTGCCCCAAACCCAAAAAAAAAAAAATTGTAAAAATGAAGAAGCAGAAAATGTCAAGTGAGAAAAGCTTGGTTTTTTAGAGAGGCAAAGGAAAATAGATTTTTTCATTTTGATCTGTGTGTGACCATATATAGCTGTCCATCACCTGCTCTGACTTCTATTCTCAATTTATTTGTAAATCAAAAAATAAATTAATAATACATCATATTTTAATAAATTGGAAATTTTCCACTCAGTAACACTTATAACTCTCTTAAATCTAACAAATGTTAATTATGTTGTAAACCAAGATACCGGCTGCCTGGATTTTGGTGGATTTCCCACCAACTTCATTTATTGCTGCAACAGACGTTTAGATATGCGGGGTGTGTGTGTGTGTTCGGTTGTGCGGGTGTTGTGTGCTAATAATTGCAAACCGCAGACAAGCACTTTGCATACAAATGCTGTTGATGCACTTTTAGACCAGCCCTAAAAGAGCTGTCAAAGAGAGCTTAGTTGGACGAGACACCAACCAACACCACAGCGCCAGCCAGAACCGTTTGTTGCGGTTCAGGACAGTTATACTTAACCTGATTGCAGTTAAAGGTATGTGCAAGATAAAGAGAGAGAGTGCGAGTAAAAGAGACATAAAACGTTTCGAACATTAACATTATACTGTATATAACGGTAAACAAGGATATTAGGTTGTGCTGAAAATAAAAAAACGTGTTCGAACTAGGAAAAAAATTAAACACAAAATTTTAATGAAAGGCGGCTGACCATAAGCCTTTAAAAGAGGGACAGGAAATACGTCTTTGAACGTTTTGAAAAAGCCAGCCTTGAATTGTATCCCACCTTATCCTTTTTTCCTTCCCCCACCCATTCACATATTCACAAAGAAAAACTATTTGTCGTTGTGTGTTTGAGTTGCAATTTGTAATTGCACGTGACAAACACAGATAACGTGGTTGGTGGATGTCTACATTTACAAATGCTTTTGGGTGCTGCATAGTGGGTTACATGGAAATGTTCTGAGGGAGTACCTTTAATGTACTTTCCAGCTATTGATATTAACCATCTTCAGATCACCATTATCCTCATCGTCATAGCTCTGGTACAGCACATCAGTATTTTTTCAAATTGCCGACTCGATAATCAAGTGCCAACTGTATTTGCACTTGCAGTTGTTGTTGTTGTTGTTGCTATTGTTGTTCTTGGTCGTGTGCATTATTGCTGCCATCGTAACGAACACCACATTTGAAATGTCATCGTTTACATTGATGATATTTTTTCCACATTTTGAGGTTTTAGGTTAGGTTGACTGACTGAAATACATCCACGTACAACATTTCGTTCGTCACACGCTATGCAGACAACTGCCACGATTTGCGCTGGCATTTTCAATGTGGAGATGGAATTTTCGCAGAATTGCCATGCCATGCAGCATCAATCACAAGTCTTCGTTCCGTTCACAACCCAGCAGGCGGTAGGGAATGCAATTTTTCCAGAGTACAACAAATATTTGCAATGTAATTATGAAAATTAAAATGTCAGTTAAAGCAACAAAACAGGGGGAAAATGTGTGATGTGTCCCTTAACGGGAAGTTAGATGAAACCTGAAATGTTGCATCAGTCAATCAACTGGAGTGTTAAACCACAACAAATTGATTCGATTAAATTCTGCTGAATATAATCTGGAAAAAAATGTTACGATTGAAATTCGTTATTGTTTTGTGAAGGATAGGATATTGTATATTTGAAATTAATATCAACCATAGCGTCGTATGATTGTTTAAAGGTATAAGTAGGGGATTGTTAATTATACACCATGGTGGTTGAGACTCGGGTTTTACATGGCAAAAATTTTGCAATCTTGGAACAAATAATGAATTTTTCATAATTATTTTTCTTCTTCAAATTTTTAGCAATAATTTTTTAAAAAATTAGGAACGTCTGTACATTTTTTTCCTGAGAAATTTAAGGTCAAAGTCCAAACTTAAGTATTTTTATACCCTACACCACATAGTGGCAGGGGTATTATGTCTTTGTGCCTATGTTTTTAACATGGAGAAGGAGCGCGATAGACCCATAGTTACTTTTGAGGATCTTCATAGATTCACTTTATGAGTCGATTTATGCATGTCAGTCCGTCTGTACGTTCGTCCGTCGATCCATGTATATTGGTGAACAAAATGCAGGTCGTATTTATTATCCGATTTCGGGTTAATTGTGAACCAAATGGCCAATATCAGTCCAAATTACCTGAATTTTGGCACATCCGACCAAATTTAGTCTATGAGTAATATATACTCCACAAGAATGATATTTGGCACCAGATATCAGATACAATCCAGAAATTCCTCTTTAAAATTTTTATCGAGATCAGATCAGATTAGGTTTGGATATTGCTCCCATATATCTTTTTGTCCGATATTAGGTTTATTGCGCCACCAAATGGTTAATATTGGCCCAAATAAACTGAATTTTGGCAATTCCGACTGAATTTATCCTAGAAACAAGTGCTTCAAATTTGGTAAAAATCGATTCAGATATTGTTATAGCTCCCATATATATGTTTCATCCGATTTTGGGGTATTAAGTCCCTCACATGCGAAACACGCACTCCACAACAATGGCATTTGATACCCGTCATCAGATACTGCTCGAAAATACTTCGAGATCGGTTTAGATTTTCTATAGCTTCGATATACATCTTCGTCCGATTTTACCGTTATTGTCCACCAAAATATCAGCCCAAATTGAATATATTTTTTCATATTCAACCGAAATTTTCCATGTAGTGAAACTCGGTCCGGTATATCTATTCATCCAATAAATATTTTTTAATAAGATTTCATCGAAGTCATATCATGCAATATACAGCAATGTTATTTGGTACTAAAGGTGCAGTAGAGGAGCCTCCCTCATATTTTTGAAAACCGAATCAGAGTTGGATATAGTTCCCAAATTGTGACTACGATACGCGATACGCTTTCAAATAATGTTCGTAGTTGGTAATATCTGTTTTACATAAATACCCAATATAAACATTATTTTACCGTAGCTCTATTAAATACGCATAGTGCTGTAGGGTATCATATAGTCGGCTCCGCTCGATTTATGACCTTTCCTTACTGGTTCTTTCTAAATTTTTCGTCACAAACGCGGCACACCAAGAAGCGTCTGACAGTCTGAAAGTTCTCTTTTTTCCCGCCAACATTAATTCAGAATCACTTTTTTTTTTTTTTTGCCCAGAAGTCTCTAAGACAATTGTAAATATTTTTGGAAAATAATTTTTAAGAAGTTTAATTTGAAAAAGGAGGAGTTCCGTTTCGTTCGGGAAGACTTTGTAAAATTATTTGTAAGACAAAGTTTTGTAAACAAGGTTTTCTATAGAACATCTTGTCGATAAAATAACTTTCTAAAGAAAATCATGTTGATAAGTATATTTTCTTAAAAAGATAATGTCGATAACATAATTTAAAAAAGACTTATTGACATTTTACAACAACATTTTAATGAATTTTGTGGATATCAACATTTTAATAAAAGAAATTCTTATTGGTAACTAAATTAATAAACTTGTCCATAACAAAATTTAATAAAAATCTTGCCATTAGCAACCTCGGCAGATTGTGATTTTTTAGAAAAACAATCATTTGCCGATAACAATAAACGATGTAGAGTTAGATTTTATATAGCTTGGTAGGTAGGATAGTTGTATTGCAGAAACTGTATTATTTTTACTGTACTGCTTACACTTGGCGTGCAGTTGGATGTTGGCTCTTGTGCTATTTTTAGTTGAAAATCAAACTTTACTGAGCCAGAGCCAAAAGTGATATTTCCTGACTTGTTGATTGTTGAGAAAGTTCACTTTCTTTCCATATGTAATTTTATACCCACAACGATGAGTTTTGACTATCACTCAATTCCCCCTTTAGTATAAACCTTTTGTTCACTCACCCATTGAAAAAATATGTTTATTGGTTTTCCCCATTTCAAGTCATTTCAGTATATGTAAATCATTAATATTTCCAATTAATGAAACTAATCCGATTAAAATTATATATCATATTTTTAATTAAAAAAGAAAACTAATGAATTTTATAACATCATTAACAGAGTTGTAGTTGTTTCTACGCCGCAAAACCATTGGGTCGTATAAGTATTGAACATTATGTATACTACAGCCAGCCAGCCAGACCAAAGCAATTATTTTTATATTTGCAAATTTATATTGCAAATATAAAAATAATTGCTTTCGTCTTTCGTCTTAGACTGGCCACAGCAAATATGATTCATCAAATGCTGAAATATGATTTTATTTAATGGACATTTGGACAATAATGATACTTAATAAAATGAAATATTAACAGCCTGTTCCACGATATCGAAAGAATACGTTCGCACAACTTTTACACGACAAACAGCTGATTTCCGTTCCACTAAAATCCATCAGAACGAAAATTTGCACGAAAATCAAAGCGAACGAAAACGTAAGCGTTTCAGTGTAATTTTGCGTTCCACTATCTTTTTTCTTTCGTACGCATGCGAACACAAATGTCAAAATCAGTCACTTGTGTGTTTGCTGTCGAATGATAAAAATTAAGGAAAATTGTTTTAACATAAACATTCCTTGATTGAAAATGGAAAGAAAAATGTAAGTAAAAATAATAAATGCAATTTAATCTGTGAACAACAAATATATATTTTTTTATTTTCTCAATTCCAGCACGAAAAAACTACACAGCTGTGGGCACTAGTTGAGTATATGGAGGAGAATCCTAAGTTCGCCAGAGGAGTGCCAATTTTTGGAAGCAGCAGGCAATCACTTGAAGACCACTGGAAGACACAAACCTAGAAAAATTCATTTTTTATTATTTCAAAAATGTAAAAATACAATCATACTTACTGGTTGTTAGGTACTTCAAATAAATTCGAAGCATCTCTTAAATGCCTCCGTGGCACATTTTGAACCTCCTCCTCATCATCCATAAAAAATAGGGCTACAGAAATATTCATTTTTTTTTTAATTTTTTAAGGACACAAATAGTTTGAAAACAATCACTAGAAATTTTATTTTGTTTGTTTATTTACAATTTGTTTGTTTACAACTGAACTGTCAGTTGAGACAGAGCCACTGCTGCTTTTTCGCGTTTAAATTAGACATTTGGCGCTTTTTTGCCTTATTTCGCGATTAATTTTTCCAAATAATATTTAGCAACACTGAATCACGTAAGGCTATGCGAAAGAAAGAACGAAAGTTAGTGGAACGCATTCTTATACGAAAGTGAGTGAGTAGCCTTCGTTCGCACAAATTTTCTTTCGAGATCGTGGAACAGGCTGTAACACTCAATTCCAGCTTAATATATTTGCTAGAAATAGAAGTAGAAATGTAAAAGAATTGTTCTTCAAAAAATCCTCTGTAAAGGATCTAAACCCGCCACTCACAACTGATATCATTATGGAACTTGTAATAAACGCAATTTTGAAATTAAATATCAATCAAGCATGTGTGGCAGTCAGAGACATGCTTGCTGACTTGGCATGTCTTCTTATTGTCCTCTTTATTTTATTTCCCAGTAAATTTTATTAAAGCTTTAATGATATCAACTATTGTCATAACAAAGACATAAACAAATTATTGTGTTTCCCCGTTGTTAGTCTTATGCTTTGTCGTTTGTTTTGCTTTTGTTAAAACTCCCGAGTGTTATGAATTATTAACAGTGTTTACTGTCACTTAAAGCAGCGGAAACAGAAACGTTGTTATAAATTTAATTTTGTTTTCCTTTCATTCGACATTTGTTCATCTTTTGTTTGTATTTTAAAACCTTACATGAAACTGAAAAACAACACACACACAAATGTTGGTTTGTATGTGTTGCATAGGAGAATGTCTGACATGGAAACCCTGCTGTGAGTTAGTGTAAAAATCAACATTGTCTAATAGCAGGTGGTGTATATGTCAAAAGGGCATGAATGATGATAACAGGTGAAAAATAAACGATGACTACAATTTTTTTTCTTTTTTTTTTTTGTGGATAAATAAATTTACCAGAAAAACATAAGCGAATACTGACCAAGGATAAACATGGTTATTATTCCAAGACAACATTATCCATGGCAAAATTCCACAAATTCGAAAAATATTTGTCGATAGCAACGTTTTTCTCCACCATTTGCAACGAATTTTGCAATTTTCAAAAAAAATAAATAAAATTTGTTAAGAATTCTGTAAAAATCTGAAAAATAACGAATATAGGGAGGTGTCGATATATAGATGCTATAAGAAGACGTGGATCTGCGCAGGCAGTTTTCTGTCATAGGCTGAAGTATCCATTACGAACTTCAAATATCAAATTTGAAACAATTACGGTGAATAATGTAGCTAAAATCATCAAAATACCGAATATATGGAGGTGCCTCTATATAGGGGCTAAACGAAGACGTGGATCTGCACAGACATTTTTCTGTCTTCGGCTGTAGTATCCATTACTAACTTCAAATACCACATTTGAAACAATTCCGATGGATAATGTCGTTAGAATCATCAAAGTACCGAATAAGGGGGAGTACCGTTATATGGGAGCTATACGAAGACGTGGACCTACAGAGACTATTTTCTGCCATAGGCTGTTGTATCCATTACAAACTTCAAATACCACATTTGAAACAATTCCGATGGATAATGTCGTTAGAATCTTCACCGAATAAGGGGGAGTACCGTTATATGGGAGCTATACGAAGACGTGGACCTACAAAGACTATTTTCTGTCATAGGCTGTTGTATCCTTTACGAGCTTCAAATGCTTTGAGACAATTCCGGTGAATAATGTCGCTAAAATCATCAAAATACCGAATATCGGGAGGTGCCGATATTTTGGGGTTATACCAAGACGTGGACCTGCACAGACAATTTTCTGTCTCAGGCTGTAATATCCATTACGAACTTCAAATATCAAATTTGAAGCAATTCCGGTGAACATCAGGAGGTTCCGTTATATGGGGGCTCTACGAAAACATGGACCTGAACGGACTGTAATATCCATTACGAACTTCAAATACTAAATTTTGAAAAAATCCTGTGAATAATGTCGCTAAACTCGTCAAAATACCGAATATGAGGAGGTACCGTTATATGGGGGCTATACGAAGACGTAGACATGCACAGACCAAAACATGGACCTACATATCCCATTTTCAATATCAGTTCAGTCCTGCAGACATAATATACATTTAGTATAATTTTATCAACCTACTTCATTTCGTTCGGAAGCCAAATCGAAATAGAATTAAATGGTGATCAAGAATATATATATATATATATATATATATATATATATATATATATATATATATATATATATATATTTGTGTGAACTAAAATGTATATTTCGAGGTGTTACAAACGGAATGACAAACTTAAGAAAATCGAGTTGATAATGACGATATCTGTTTATCCGTGAACATTTTTCGCGATAGCAGTATTTTCTATGAACAATTTCCCCGATAACTGTATTTTTTGTAGACAGCATTATTTTTATAGAAATTGTTGGTAAAAGTATTTTTTTTTTTTTCAGATTTCATTTTATTATGGATATTTTTTTTTTTCTTGAAAATGTTATTTTATATATTTTTTTCGAAAATCTATCGTTTGTCTGTCTCACCATGCCCTAAGTATCATGGATTATTCTTCATTTGAATTCATCTAATATGCTTCGCGTGATAACAAATTGAAGTATTCTTGACATGTTTCAATTATTAATATCAATAAAAGAGAGCTGACAAAATAAAACAACAAATATATACTTTTTACTCTACCATCATTTCAACTCATTCACATGATTTATCAACCTAACACTCCTCTTCAATTTCCTCACAGAGTAGCAACAAAAAAAAAGAAAACATTGATAGAAATCATAAAATTTATCAAATTTAAATATAAATATTGCATGATGGCAGCTTAATGTCAAAACTCGATGGCAAAACGAAATAAAAAACAACTACTAAAGCTGTTGCAAAAATAGCAACACTAACAAAAACTTCCGTTTCCTGACGCCGGCATGTTTCTGCTTTGTTGCTGACCCACTCCTTGCCTCCTCAAATGGCTTCATAAGCAGCCTGTGAATGTTATGACCCGAAACTACTCTCTACGGCATTTTGAAATAGGCTAGTTAAAATGAGACTTCATCTGAGGAGGAGCGGAGTGAGTGGAGTGAGCTACAAATGAGAAATGACTTCTAATAATGATACGGCAACAGCAATAACAATAATAATGCCCAGGATGAATCATAATGGCAATTTCAGTGGGCCCCACTCTCCTCCTTTCACAGAATTCTTTTTCGTTGCCATTTCAAGAACTCGAACGTTTTGCACCGCAAGCAGTGTCCTGCCATTGTCGTTAGAATCATTAAACTGTTATAAACACTCACATAAAAATGAATTGTATTTTTCTCTGGTTTATTTATGTTAAGATTGAATGTATATTTTTAAGTGAGTGTGTGTGTGTATGTTTGGTGTTCTCATAATTCTCTGGAGTTGTTTTCCATAAAATCGCACCACTGTTGAATATTAACAGGAAAGCATATAATCACATTTGGTTAAGAGATGTTTTGGGAAGGCGTCGATTGTTGCTGCTTTAAATACCACATAACAACGTCCGCTATCGATGGCAACACCTGACAATAATGAACTGCAAATTGTAAATGGGAATCATTTACGTTTCTACGATTAATTTACTGCAATTTTTCTCATTGCTACGGCAAGAAACTGTACGAGCCTATTAAAACCAATTTAGAGCCATTAAATGAACTTCTTTTTCCATTACTAGTTGGAGGAAAATAATGGGTTATTCATTAAAAATTACAAAGCAAAGAACTTACTTTCCTTATTACTAAATAATTAGTAACTTCCGAAAAGTGTGTGCCCGTTCGGATACAAAACTGTGCATTGTGAAGAATCAAACGATAAACAACGATGGTATAAATTTAAGCCTAAAAAAAACCGTTACGTTCGCAACAGTGGCACAGTCGGCAGTGTATTTAACTGCAATTCATAAAATTAAACCAAGTGGATTCTAAAAATTCTAATTCTTTTAATTTTGTATTTTTAATTAACATCTTAAAAATATTATAAAATGATTTTTATTTTCAAGTACCTGTATCTTTGCGAATCCTCAAAAAAGCTTTTTTGGGATCTTGGAAAAAAATCCACAGTTCCCAAAAAAGTTGATCGTAGTTGGCAAAATTTATTCTATTTTTCTTTTTTGGCATCACAAAGGGAATATCGGTTATCATAATAACATTATTTACATTCTTGCAGTTCTGGAACAAAGCAATGATATATTTTAGTACTTCCGATTTATTTATTTATTTTATTTTTTATTTTTTATTTATTTTTTGGGCTTTTGGTCTATTTTTTTCATGTGTTTTTTTTTTTTTCTGGTAGGTTTTGCATCAATTTGAATTGAAAAAAAACAGTTGGAATAAAGGGTTATTATAGGTGAAAAAGGTCAAAGGTATGGGGGATACAGGAAATCTTGGACCGATTGTCCTATGTTTTTGTGTGGAGGATCCATACTCCATACCTAGGGCAATAGGTCCATGTTTTCCTGCAACCCCCATATATCACCACCGCTTGCTTTGACCTTTTTCACTGACAACTCAAACAACTATAGTGCAAAGTAGATTAAAATGCTGAATTCAAATAAAATATGTTAGAAAAAAGAGCATAACCTAGGAAATGGGTCAAGCCAGTAATGCAATATAGGACTATGAGCCTAAATTCTTTATAATGAGGTCCCTATCAACAGACAACTCCAAACAAGCAAACAAACAAGTGATTTATTCAAACAAGTTAGAAAGCTTCAGGCCTTCCTCCTCCCCTCGCTCAATATGACGTTGTGATGCTTTTATCGGAAAATTTTTGAACTTTTGGAGGGGGGAGGTTTCCGGAAAAGTTTACCAATATATTTGATTTATGCCGTTGCTCCAATATAGGACAAAATATTGGAAAGTGCTACGTTTGAACAAAATCGAACATCGATTCCACATAATACGATAGTTATTACTTTTTATACATTTTGTGAGAGACTTAATAGAAATAGAAAATACAGGGTGAGATAAAAAAACTGCAACAAAGCCAAATGTCATAATTTTTACTTTTTTTAATTATATTGAATAAAAGAAAAAAATGTCGGAAATAGCATCAACTTTTAGAATAAGTTTAGATTTGTTCGAATCGGCCACCTTTGGCCTTCATACGACCAATGAAACCGTCACCATGGCCTGCGTTTGCGTTCTGTTGGCCAACCCAAGGTGCACATTTCCAGCTGATCTATTTGGCAAGTAAACACGACAACTTTGTTTGTTTACAAACTGCTGGACAACGAATGTTTTCTCATCGGAGAAACGATTCACCAAATTCGGCAGTTCACCACTTTCGGCCAAGCGAAGCAACTCTTTAGCTCTTTTGAGTCTATTTTCTTTCTGTTGCGATGTATGTTCTTGCACTTTTTGGAATTTCAATGGCTTTACCCCGGGCTCATTTTTCAATATTTGCCGAATGGAATTTTTTTCGGCCACTGCGATGGGTTTCGATCAAGTCGCTTCTATACTTTTCGAACCATTTCTTCTGTTTTCTTCCGCCCAGTTCCTTGACGTCGGGCTACGCTACCAATATCGAGGTAACGAGCGATGGTACGAGACAAAAAAGATTTATTCACATTTAAATGCTGGAGTGTTCTAACGATAGCCACTTGTGGTTTTCCAACCAAATATAAAGAAATCACAATATCGGACGAGTGGCTGAGAAATGACAGCAGACTGAAGTTGGTTGCAGATTTTTCATCTCACACTGTCATGCGCATTTTCGAATCTTACCTTAGTCTTTTACAATATACGAAGTCTAATTTCGTTCAAAGAGATCTGGGTTCCGATATATCGATGTATACCCTCTGTAGCCATAAGGCTGGGGTTGTAAAAATGTGGCTAAAACCATCAATTTACCCATATATGATCTATGATTTTTCATTTCATTTAGGACTTTAAGTCGTTGTGTGTCTTTACCTTGTCGAACCTATCTTAAAATTTGTAGTAAACACAATAAACCTCTGTTCAAAATATCACATTTTTTTTTTGTTTTTTTTTTTTCGCAACTTTCCATACTTTAGCACAGTGCTCTGTTATTCGATTTATGTTTTCTATATAATATTAGTATATGTGTTTTTCTATAGAAAATATTGTTTAGGAACAAAATCGAGTTATACGCCTTCTTTTCTGCCAAATTTTTTGCAATTCCCAACGTTTTCCGTGGCATACGAAACACTTTCTTTACAAATTATATTATTCACAACATATTCTATGTGTGCGTATTGTATAAAATGTTATATGCCTCCCCTAGTTCCACTCCAACTAACAAACATTATAATTCCATGCGCCAATCTTCAATATAAGTCATTCATGTTCGCTCCATACCATTATTGAAATCCACATCAAATTGCACGCATACTTGACGTGCCTAACAGCTGATGTAGATATGTATGTGTGTGTGATAGTGGTTGTATCGCCACTGATGACGATGACTGATCCCTGACGTTATTCAACATTTTTTGTTTTTGGGATATGAGAAATGGGAGTTGGCATAACTGTTTCGATGATTTACGATGTGACAGACGGCGCCTGCATTGCCATTTCGTTTTAATGTTCTCCAACACACTCGAGCAAATTCCACTACACGCACGCATAATTTCACATTAAAACTAAGAATGTAATCCTGTTGCGGTGTGTGGTGGTGTACACGTGCTATACTCAAATTGGCACACGATTCGTAATGTTTCGTTGTTGTCAGTGGATGTAATGCAGCTTTCTTTACAACAACTCAAGTTCATCCATAAATTAGAAATCTCTTCTGCTCTCAGTCATAACCGTAAGAAATACGACCCCTAAGAAAAAGGAAAAAACAATAACCGAGCTATCACCAAGCACACACACTACTGGGATTTTGTTAGACTCTTCTTTTTCAGGTGGTTAAATTGACTAAGTTTCCAATGTTTTTTTTTTTTTTTTTTTTTTTTGCTTGTTATTACACTTTTCCATGTTATTGTTATGTTTTGTTGTTATTGGATATGTTGCGAAAATTGCTTGAAGACACGATAGCACATTACGTGAATCACAAATATTTGCTGTTCAGTTAGGGAGGCATTCGTCGTATTGGGTAAGGATTGCTGTGATGTGTTTATGTGTGTGAGTTTCATTTTGGATGGTTTTTCTTTACTACATGTAGCATATTTTTAGGCGTCAAGTATTTCTTATCCATTTTATGTTTAACAATATTTTCAATAGAAATAAAAATATTTTTATAGAAACTCGTACGGATAACGATATTTTCAATAGAAAATATTGTCCATAACAGAATTTTCAATAGAAAATATGGCGGATAGTTGAATTTTCAATGGAAAATATTGTGGATAAAAATATTTTTTGATACAGAAAATTTAATTGATAACAGTATTTTCCACAAAAATTGTATTAATTCCAATATTGTGTATGGAAAAATATGAGGTAACACGATTTTCGATCCAAAATAACAATTTCGTATTTTTCAATTTCCAACGACAAATACAAAGCGTTACAAAAACTATGTTTTGATAGACTGCAATCATTTACACAATAAAACTTACCCCTCCACCAACCCAACAGTTTCTACTATTTGTTTTTATTAAGTTCTAAAAAAAGAATAGTGCAAAAAGTCCATAAACAAATATTTTTTCTAACAATGGCAGACTCAACAACAACAAAAAAATACAGAACTGCCTCAACTATAAAACTCATTTAATATTTGAAAAAAAAAACTTCAGTGCCAGACATAAAAAACCGGCCGCCTGGGCTTCCTAGGAAAAAGCAAAGCACAATATTAGAAATGACTGACGCTCACGCAAACAAAACGAGGAAAAATAAGTGAATTAATACTCGTACGAATATTATGGTGCTATTGCGTGACAGACATGCACAAATACGTATATATTTGCGTATATGTGTTGCACATAAACACAATTATATATATCAAATATTTGTTCAAGTATATCCTGACTCAAATCCTGGGATGTATGGAAAATCCAAGAAAATGTGGCAAAAATTGTAAACCAGGCTAGATGTATACTATGGTGACATATAGTTATTAATTTCTAGCTCATTCCCTCTGGTCGAGTTGTACATCTGCCTAGAAGTATACTTGTTATTACAAAGATGCTGTAGTATGAATCAGCTGATTTATGATCAAAAATTAATATTTGACTTCTTCCGGTCTATAAATAACTTAAAATTAAAATTTACTTATAAAATTTCGTATCGATTTAGCTTTTTGCCTGTTTTGTAAAAATCATGGATCTGTGAATTTAACGAAAAAATAATATATTTTTGCTTCTTCTTCTTTTTGCTTCTAGTATCTTATTTGCTGTCGTAAAAAAAGGCAATGACATAAATTTCATGTTATAGTTAAAAAATAGAAATACAACAAGAACAGAACAAAGCAAAAAATTCATTGCATACTTTTAGAACTTTATTGGCGACGTGCTCTATGTTATGCATACTTTATGGCGGCGAGTTTATGTATGTGTTTTGTAAGCTGTTCCCCCAACCGTTTACTTCATATTAACGCACAACACAAAGTTCATTCAACGCCACAACCCACACGCTGTTGGCATTAATTTCTCAACAACTTTGCAGCGAACAGATGACGTACTTACATTAAATCTGGAAATTGTCTTTAAGTATGAGCAGATTTGACTTGACGCTATTCTCTATAAAGATAATGGTGCTAAGATAGATATAACGTCTATTTCTCTGTCGTTTTCTATGATTGGGATTCCTACATTTTTCTCCGTAAGTGTGTGTGTTAGTATGCTCGCAATAGCATGGACTTGAATAAATATCTTATCCTCCTAAAGAGGGTATTTATTTTTCTAATCCTTAGTGCCTTAGCAATGTTAGTAGTGGTGGGCTGCAGTGACAAGGAACTTTTTGAAATTTTTGATGAACGTTTAAACACATTAAGTTCTACGAAATTGCTAGTGTTTATACGCAACATAGTCTATCGATCACACATAACACATGTATAAGTCTAATTTTCTTCCATATCTTTGTCAAGCGTCTCTAGGATTATCTAGTTAACATAGTAAGCTAAATCTTCTACAGGGTGAGATAAAAAAACAGCAACAAAGTCAAGGGCCACAATTTTTACATATCTTTTAAGTTTTATTGAATGAAATTTACGAAAAACGTCGGAAATAGCATCAAATTTTAGAATAAGTTTATATTTGTTCAAATTGTTCACCTTTGGCACGAATTATGACCTTCAAAAGGCCAATGAAACCGTCACACGCAACCCGAATGTTGCCCTGCGGTATTTTGGCCCATTCCCGGCGAAGCGATTGCTTGAGGTGATGGACACTTTGGTATTTTTTAGTGCCAACCTTGCTTACCAAAATACTCCAGACACAATAGTCCAACGGATTGGTATCCGGAGATTTTGGTGGCCATTGTGCGCTGGAAATGAAGCAAGGAACCTCATTTTTTAACCCTTCTTGGGTGGCGAGTGCTGAGTACGATGGTGCTGAGTCCTGTTGGAATGTCCAAGGTCTGTGGCCAAAATGTTTGCGTGCCCAAGGCTTTAATACACCCTCCAGAATATGTTCGCGATATCTTTCGGCATTTATTCTGATGCCACGGTCGATTAATACGAGCGGAGAGCGACCATCGGCTGTTATGGCGGTCCATACCATCACCATGACCGGCGCTTTAGTTCTGGTGGCAAACCGAAGGTGCACATTTTCAGCTGACCTCTTTGGCAAGTAAACACGATCATTTTGTTTGTTTACAAACTGCTGGATAACGAATATTTTCTCATCGGTGAAAACCAAATTCGGTAGTTCACCACTTTCGAACAGACAAAGCAACTCTATAGCTCATTTCAGTCTATTTTCTTTCTGTTGCTGTGTAAGTTCTTGCCATTTTTGGAATTTCAATGGCTTTACCTCGACCTCAATTTTCAAAATTTTCCGAATGGAATATTGCGATATGTTCAGCTCACGAGCCACTTTTTGGCAACTGCAACGCGGGTTTCGATCAAGTCGCTTCTTTACTTACGAACAAAATTTCATTTAAAATTTTACAAAAAAGGCTTTATAGATACTTAAACTATTTTCTCTCTCCCTCCAAATGATTCCTAAATTTTGCACTCTCAAAACTCAAAAATTAATAGCATCAATTTTTACCCACCTCTCCTAGAAATTGTTATGATATGCATCAGCACACAAACATGATGTATGCTCTCATGAAAATTTACTATAATTTCCAAAACAAAAACGTTATAAATATGCAAATTACTCGCATTTATTATATGTCCTTCTCTTTGTCTCTCTCTGTCTCTCTCTCATTCACAAAAATTTTATTCTCATCGACCCATCCATTCATCCATTTGCATTATAAATAATGATGTCGTTATTTTTAAATTGATGCATGAATATTTTTAAATGGCCTTGTTGTTGTTTGTCCACCATATGAATTGTTTGCTGCTATTAATAAACAGGAAAATATTTCAAAATCTATCCAGTCTCCTGTCCAGAAGCCATGACATTTGCAGAACACAACAACAGCAGCAGCATCATGGGCAGCGACAAAAGCATAAAATTATTATAAAATTATTATTATCCATGTCCTTGTCCGCAACGTCAAATGATGAAACTAAACTAAAGGATAATTTAATTTATGTGTGCGTGTTCGTGCATGTATTGGTTTTGTCTATCAAATTGAATGGATATATATGTACATACATATTTATTATTCGCTGGATGGTTGGTTGGTTGTTTGGTGTGTGTAAACACATTAACATGTCTAGTAAACATACATATGTAAATATGTATTCATCTGCATATGTGTACATAAAGGTCAACAATGGACGACTACCAGCTAAATACTGGTTATGTTTATGAAATGCTCTATATTCATCTAATGACATTAAAAGCATGCTATTATTTGTCATTGTGTTCGTTGACATTATTAATTCTATTATAAAGTTTGTTAAAGTTCGTTAAATTTCAAATGTTTTTATTAAATTTTAACTTCCTCTTTAAAAGCCTTACAAAAACAATTTTATGAAAATTGTTTCCTAATGGTGTTTTTTGTGGCATAAACATTTGTTACATTCGACAGCTGTACATAACGTCGTAAAATATTTCTTTGATAGTGCCTAACAATAGGCAACAGATTCTTTTGCTTTCTTAGTTGCATTGTTTAGTAAAATGCATTTAATTCTGTTGATATAATTTAAATGCTAGTGATATCAAGAACTACATTTGTGTCATCATAATAAGATACAATACAATAATCTGTTTCAAATCCCGGTTTAATAAAATAAAAGCATAAGTGAGAATGAAATATAAAAACATGTGTTTGAAAATAGTCAAAGATTAATTTCTTAATCCATAGTTTAAGGCTGTGATAAAATAAAATTATAATTTACATAAAACCAGTAAAATAACATTAAGTTCGGCCGGGCGGAACTTTTAATACCCTCCACCATTGGGTAAAGATAACATTTTTTATGAAAGTATATGAATTCAAACATGTATTACTTTAAACTACTGTAAGACTGTTTTGATAATGCTTTTAAACTTTCCAAACAACCGTACAGTGGGTGAGGCTGTTATATTGGGGCAATACCAAAACGGGAACCTATACAGGGTGAGATAAAATAAAAACTGCAATAAAGTCAAACTCCATAATTTTTCCATTTTTTTTTTTTTAATTATATTGAATGAAAGCTAAAAATGTCGGAAATAGCATTAAATTTTGGAGCCAGTTTAGATTTGTTCGAATTGGTCGCCTTTGGCATGAATTATGGCCTTCAAACGGCCGATGAAACCGTCACACGCTGCCCGAAAGTTGCTTTCCGTTATTTTGGTCTATTCCTGGCGATGCGCTTGCTTGAGGTGATCGACACTTTGGTATTTTTGAGTGCCAACCTTGCTTCCCAAAATACTCCAGACATAATAATCCAACGGATTGGTATCCGGAGATTTTGGTGGCCATTGTGCGCTGGAAATGATGCGAGGAACCTTATTTTGTAACCATTCTTGGGTGGCGCGTGCTGAGTGCGATGGTGCTGAGTCCTGTTGGAATGTCCAGGTTCTACAGCCAAAATGTTTGTGTGCCCAAAGCTTTAATACACTATTTTTGCGACAATATTCGGCATTTATTCTGATGCATCGGTCGATTAATACGAGCGGATCACCATGGCGGCTCTTGGTGGCCAACCCAAGGTGCAAATATTGAGCTGACCCCTTTGGCAAGTAAACACGATCATTTTGGCTGTTTACAACGAATGTTTTCTCATCAGAGATAACCAAATTCGGCAGTTCACCACTTCCGGCCAAGCGAAGCGACTCTTTAGCTCTTTTTATTTTATTTTCTTTCTGTTGCGATTCTTGCACTTTTTGGTATTTCAATGGCTTTACCCCGAGCTAATTTTTCAATATTTGGCAATGGAATATTGCTGTGTGTTCAGCTCACGAGCCATTTTTCAGCCACTGCGATGCGGGTTTCTTTGATCTAGTCGCTTCTTTACTTTTTGAAACATTTCTGCTAATGTTGCTGGGAGGGATGGTACGAGTCACAAAAGATTTATTCACATTTAAATGCTGGAGTGATCTAACGATAGCCACTTGTGGTTTTCCAGGCAAAAATAAAGAAATCACACTATCACGCCTAAATTCTATCACAAATAACTTTTTGTCTGGAAAATTCCCACCAAAATGCTTTTGTAGGCCTGTAAACAAAAAATGAGCTGTCAGTGGAATAATTTAACAGCTGTCGGACGAGTGGCTTGGAAATGACAGCAGTCTGTATTTGGTTGCAGTTTTTTTACCTCACCCTGTATATTGATGCAAAATCTATTACCAGCAAATATCGAATTGGAATTTTATATTCAAATCAAAAATCGATTTATCGATATGCTGAGTTACACAACCCCAAAAAATATATATATATATATAATCTTATCAATATTTTTTAGGAGTCTTCTGAAAAATCAAGTTTAATTATTTCCCTATGAACAGAATCCTAAAAAACAAAAAAAAAATATTCTGCAAATTCCTATTAAAAAGTCATTAAAATAATTCACATAATTTCTTATATAAAAACACCAATTCCGTTTATTTGTCAATAATTACCAGGAATTATATAAGATTTTTTTCAACTCATAATTGTCAATATTCTCTTTAACATGGCAATTCTATGAATATGGATATGATACATAAAAAATCACAATTTGCATAAACACATATACACATAATATCACTTTGCATATTTACATATAATCTTTCGATTATGGCCACTTTCATACAACACACTCCTCCCCCACCACAACTTTGGTATTTCCATTAGCTTTGTCGGATTTTTCATTTGCAACAATTGACACAAGGGATTAGTTTCCATTTATTTGGACAGAATTGTAAATTAATATTTAAAAATAAATGCATTCTGCTGTGGACAAGGAATTGCTGCGGTCAACTCCTAGCTCAGAATTACGAGATAATGAGCTAAAATAATTGCATAATTTTAGGTTAACTTCAGAGGGAATTTATTTAAAGTTGATTTGTAAACTGCGCATAGATAATTGGTTACGATGAAAGGTATTATGTGGATTGCTGCAGTGATTAGAAAATGAGTTTTAATATTCCTTTTGTGATGGAACGTACGTGTAGTTATGAAATTAATTCCTTACACAAGAGTGGAAAATAACTTCATTTGGCTGGTTATATATCGAGTAAAACATGTGATTATAATCCTTAAAAGTCAGGCTAATTGGAGATTAATACATTTCACATACGAAGTCTTGTGGAAGCCCCACAGCCATTTAATATTTAAACATTGCATTTTTCTATTGTTTTCAGAGATTTGTATATATAGAAATATAAACCATATTTTTTTTTGTTCCAGTTAAGGCTAGATGTTAGTCATATATAAAATGACTTTTCCTCAATTATTTGAAGGATTTTTAAAGCCTACTTTTTGTCGCTTTCTAGAATTTTTAATGCAAAAAGAAAAATTTTACAGTATAGTATAGTATAAATTTATATACTTATACTACAAGTATATAATATATAAAATACAAGAATATTTGTAGTAAAAAATGGTACATCGTACAGTGTTACTTTTAAGATAAAACAATTGTTGAGCGCTCCTCAAAGTATGCTATAAAAATGTAATGTACAACATATGAAGAAGTCACTTTCCAAATTACACTACCATCATGTGTAATCGGGCCTCTGGTAATTTTTGCAATCAAAGAAGCACACTATCAACTATTATTGACAAGACTGTATATTCTTGACACGATATATCAATGAACATAGGATTCGACTCAGTCACATTTTTTATGGTAGGAAAAGAAACGTACATAATTCGCAAAACACAGGGAAACTATTATTTTAGAAAGACATCCCAGTCATCTCCTTAAGGTTTTGTTATCAATCCTGGTTAAAATATTTCCATACAAAATATTGGCATTCGGATAATCTCGCCAGCATATATACTGGGTTAGATAAATTTCTTATTAGAACTGCAACAAAGTCAAACGCCATAATTTTTACATTTTTTTTAATTTTTTTTAATGAAAGCAAAAAATATCGAAAATTCCATTTAATTTTAGAATAACTTTAGATTTGTTCGAATTGGTCACCTTTGGCACGAATTATGGCCTTGAAACGGCCAATCAAGCAGTCACACGGTATTTTGGCCCATTCCCGGCGAAGCGCTTGCTTGAGGTGATCGACACTTTGGTATTTTTTAGTGCCAACCTTGCGTTCTAAAATACTCCAGACACAATAGTCCAACGAATTGGTATCCGGAGATTTTGGTGGCCATTGAGTGCTGGAAATTAAGCGAGGAACCTCATTTTGTAACAATTCTTGGGTGGCGCGTGCTGAGTGCAATGGTGCTGAATCCTGTTGGAATGTCCAAGGTCTGCGGCCAAAATGTTTGCGTGCCCAAGGCTTTAATACACCCTCCAGAATATTTTCGCTATAATAATTGGCATTTATTCTGATGCCACGGTCGCGTAATACGAGCCGAGAGCGACCATCGGCTGTTATGGCGGCCCACACCATCACCTTGAATTCTGGTGGCCATCCGAAGGTGCACATTTTCAGCTGACCACTTTGGCAAGTAAACACGATCATTTTATTTGTTTACAAATTGCCGGACAACGAAAGTTTTTTCATCGGAGAAAACCAAATTCGGCAGTTCACCATTTTCGGCCAAGCGAAGTCTTTAACTCTTTTGAGTCTATTTTCTTTATGTTGCGGTGTAAGTTCTTGTACTTTTTTAAATTTCAATGGCTTTACCCAAGCTCATTTTTCAATATTTGCCGAATGGAATATTGCGGTATGTTCAGCTCTCTAGCAACTTTTCGGCCATTGTGACGCGAATTTCGATCAAGTCGCTTCTTTACTTTTCGAACCATTCCTGCTGATGTTGCAGTTTTCTTCCGTCCACTTCCTTGACGTCGGGCTACGCTACCAGTATCACAGTAACGAGCGATGGTACGAGACACAAAAGATTTATTCACATTTAAATGCTGGTGTGCTTTAACAATAGCCACTTGTGGTTTTCCAGACATATATAAAGAAATCACACTATCACGCTTGAATTCCATCACGAATAACATTTTTTCTGGAAAATTTCACCAAAATGCTTTTGTACGCTTGTAAACAATATAATGGCCTGTCACTGGAATAATTTAAACAGCTGTCGGATGAGTGGCTTACAATCACCCTGTATATTCTTGATCAGCGTTAAATTCTAAGTCGATTTAGCGTTGTCCGTCTGTCTATTGCAATTACGGTAGGCTAACATTTTGAATACATGTATATTTTGCCAGTAGGCAAGTTAAGTTTGTTAATGGGCCGTGTCGGTCCACGTTTTCGTTTAGCCCACATATAACGGTACCTCCATTTGTTCGGTATTTTGAAGATTTTAGCAACATTTTTACCGGAATTGTTTCAATTTTTTTTGAAAATTTTTAATTTCTTGCCGAACTTAACTGGTTATTATTATTCCAAAGAATTATGGAACGTGGTATTTTTGAAATATATACTCTCAAGTAAATTAAATTTTTTATTGTTCGACGTAAATGAAATGATTGGTTAGAGCCTAGGATGTTTTAAATATATTTACTCTGCAGTAGAATTCAGTTTCGTTCATTCACATCTGTATGATTTAAAATCCTACCTCAATCATATGAAGGACAAACTGTCTGATATTTCATTCAAATATTAAAGAACTCTTGAACCACACACATTACTACCCCCTAAAGCAACATTTCACCAGTCTATCGAAATCATTTAATTTAAATTCATGTATTGTTTTATTTGAAATAGAATAACCCATGGCTTAGTATATATTTTGTGCTTGTATGTGATTTAATTTCCGACTACATATGTTTTACATTGAATTAATTTGTTGTTGAGACTTTCATCTCCATCCTTCAACTGGACTATGGATCGTTTTTGTAGATAATCAACAGTTTCGAAAACTAAAAGTAGATTAGAAAAAAAAACAATGCATTTTGTTCTTAGTTTACAAACAATTTACTTTGTAATCTCAGAGCAATTTAAATTGTTTGTATCATGTGTGGGTGTGTGTGTGGATGTTCAGTTTGTTAGAATGTAAATGTAATTTTACATTTGTTAAACTCCAAAGCCATAATGAATAGCATTGCATACATCCATAAAATTATTAAAAAAAATAAATTAAATATTCGTAAAAAAATGCAAAATATTTTCTGCAGCATTTTATTTCCCAAAGCAAATTCTCTTTTGTTTTTCAATTATTTGTTTTTTTCGTTTGCTCTTCATTAATACGTGGGGACATATATGCATGTTCTTTCTCTTGCATACATACACACTCATACTCACACATGGCTTTAATCTTAAACCCCATGACTAAAAACTATGTAGTTCAAAGTGTTGAGAGTCATCATGGCCGGAAGGAAGTGTTGGTGTGGCACTGCGACAATACCAAAAACAACAACAGCTACTCTAACAACTGAAATTGTTCGCCATAAATACTAGTCGATGAGTTCTGGAAACGACATAACCATATATGCACAATTATATATACATATGACAGAGATCAGGGGGGATATTGAGGTGAACCGATAAGTTAATTGTTAAATATTTTTCTGTAATCTTGTATTAGATTTGGGAGTGTAAATTTGAATGCCTAGCTTTTTTATGGAAGTATAATTTGTTTCTTTAATTTTTTGGATAACTGCATTATGGTCTCCCCTAATGTCCAGCCCATTAATCCAAGGAATAAATAGTCATTTTTGCTCCACAATCAAAAACAAAAGATATAACGTATGTATGTTTGCATGTGTATCTTCCCTTCTTGCAAGCATTGCTAGGATATCGTCCTTACGGACACTGCACACATCTGTTCATTTAATATGAGCACGGAAACGAAATTGTATCCGGTCAATTTTATTCATTCACTTAGTTAATGTATGTTGCGCTGGTGTGCGCCGTACCAACAACATCATCGTCCTCGTCATCATCATCAGCATTGCCAACATGACTATAATACAGCTGCTAACAAACTTGAAGCTGCTGTCCCATTATTCCTCTTGTTTTTTTTCTTGTATTGCATTTTATTCAGAAGCTCCATTGAAATGAAATTTTAAGAGATTAATTTAATTTATCATTTATATACATACATACATCTCTACAAGGATAGTTGGATTTAACAAAAAGTGGTTATTTCTGATAAATACTTGAAGAATGGAAAATTTCCAACATATTTCCGTTTGTGGTATGTTAAGTTTTTAAAAAAAGTGTCCACAGAGTTTTTATGTATTTTGGCATTTAGGTTAGTCATTGGCTACTTTATACAAAATTTTTAAACCAATATGTGAGTGCAAAGGAAAATTACAAAATTGCAATACAAGGATTATGAAATAGTAATTAAAGATAGACGTAACATACCTCGAATCTCAAATTATATTACAATACCAACTTAAACCCAAATCCTAACTATAAATATTCAAATCACATTTTAGAGACCGAATTTGGACCCCTTTCCACATTATATAGGGGGGGAGGGGCAAATTATTCGACAAACTTTGTTGTCATGAAATTTCTAGCATATAACTGAATATGGGAAAACACTAGGTCCTAACTCAAATTTCTTAAAACTCATTTTAGAACAAAATTATACAATTTGTTTCTCCGTTTTCAGTTACCCCACAGAACGTAATTTTTATACCCTCAGCCATTGACTAGAGAGGGTATATATCATTTGATACGTTCAAAACGCGCCAAGTCGAAATAACGGTGTTAGACCCTAGGTCTCTTTTGACCAAATCCGTTTCAGGACATTTGGAGTCGATCTAGCGATGTCAGTCCGTCTGTCTGTCTGGCTGGTGCGCACGACAAACCTCAAAGGGAGTATCCGATTTGGTTCAAACTTGGTACATCTTAATATTTTTGCAAAACTTAGATCGAGTTCGGAGATGGACAATATTGATCCACTCCTTCTGGTAACTCCCCCACAAAGGACAAAATTTTCAAAAAAAATACATTTTCTGCATAAAAAAAGAAACGATAACCCGGTTCACTCCATCAAGTACCTACTCCAAAAAGGGTCAACATTTTGAATAATTTCAACTCTCATAAAATGTGATGTAAGTGGTCCGATTGTCTTCAAATTTCACACATCTCAATATTTTTACTAACCCAAAGTCTGGTGTGAAGATGGAATATACCGATCCACTCCTTCTGGTACCTCCACCAAAAAAGGTCAAAGTTAAAAAAAAAATATTTTCTGCAAAGAAAGAGAAGCGATAATCCGATTTTCAACATTGCAAATCCTAATATTTGCGTCAGTTCTAGGTCAGTGGCAAAAATATCGGTCCACTTCATAAAGTACCTCCCCCACAAAGGGGAGAATAATTACAACATTTATAGAATGCGAAGTAAGAGTCCGATTGACTTCAAATTTCACACATTTAATATTTTTATTACAAGATCTGGTGTTAAGATGGAATATGTCGGTCCACTCCCACACTCCCCCACAAAAGGTCGAAAGCTCATAAAAATCGAAATTAATATCCAATTTCATTTAGACTTTGCACATCTGAATATTTCTATAAACACAGGATCTGTTATAAAAACGGTAGAGATCGGACCATTCCTTCTGGTACCTCCCCCACAAAAGATAAATAACCAAAACGTTTATAAAATTCGAAATAAGCTTTAGGTTCTCTTTATATTTAACACATCCCATTATTTCTACTAACACAAGGTCTGTTGTGAAGATGGAATATATCAGTCAACTCCGTCTGGTACCTCCCTATTAGATGAGGAATGAAAATGGAATACGTCGGTCGACTATATGTGGCACCTCGCGCACTCTTTTAACATTTTCTAAAAATTAGCACATACATCATATAAAGTGAAGGAAGTAACCAATATAATCCAAACCTGACACGTCGCAATATTTATATCATATTTATTTAGGTCCGATACGAAATGGCAAAAAGTTTTTTGAATAATTATAACAGAAGTCAAAATATATTTAAATAATCGAACATTGGTTGAGGGTATAATTCTGTCGGCAAAACCGACTGAAATTTTCTAACTTGTTTTTCTTACATTTTATGTTGTTATATTCTAGGTATATTTCGAACTTCATTTTAGTTAAGAAATATTCAAATAGTTTCAAAAGCAATATTAACTAATGGTACATTCCAAAGACTGCTGTATCGATTCCATTTTACCCCACCAAAAACTCTCACAAACCTCTCCGATCAATAAAATCAACTTTTTGCATAATAATTTAGGGAACAAAGTTTTGTGAACGAATTCACAAAAAACTACATTGCAATTGAATTGTCTAAATTTGATTTCAACATTTTCGTTGGGGGAATATTTGTTTTTTCTTGTTTCCCTGAATACAATTTTCAAATGGAAATATAAAAAAAGACTATATTTAATAATATATATCAGAAAAACAAAATGTTTTTTTTTTTTAATTCTTTTGCAAAACTTACGTTTTTTTTTACTCTTCTAACGTAAGTTTTGTTGTTACTAACAGTTTTTTACTTTACTTACACTGACTTTTGTGTGCTCACGTTTGTGTGTGTGCGCCTTATAGTTACCATATCCATATTTGCGTCTACACATCAGTTTCTTATACAAAACCTTGAACTGTCAACAATTTGGGTCAAGTTTTTTTGTTTTGTTTTTTCTTCCGACGTGCCGCCAAACTGCCATTTTAAGTGCTGTGGTAGTAAAAGTCCGTATACGTTTGTGTTACGCGAAAATATTTAAAATTTCCGTTTGGTTGTAAATTTCCATACAAAGCTATTTATAAATGCTTATGAATATCTAATATTTTAATTGAAATACCGTAATATGGTTAAATTAGGGTGTAATGAGGGGTAACCAAGAAAGTTTAATTTATTTATTTTTAATTAATTAAATGTAAAATATTTTTCTCAATCTAGACACCATAAAATGGGATTTATAAGGTATGTATATGATATGTTGGTTTGATTCAGAAGTATTCCCAATAGACACACAAGAACGAAATTTCTCATAACCATTCCGATTATACGAATAATTTTGTCTATTTTTTGGGTGATTCGAAAGCGATAATAAAGGTTATGGCCCATATTTACAGGTCGCTTAAATAAAGGGGAAACAAATTCTTCCAATTTTATGTGAAATGTTAGAGTGAAACAGATAAGAATTATTATTTTGGCGTCCGATTAAAGGCCCGATCACACATGATGTTGGAGACATATGTAAAGTGACTTTGCATAATTATCGGTAGTGTCTTTGTAGCATAATCTTAATCTGTGTTTATGCATAGTTTATAAAAAAAACGCTAAAATTAAGTTTGAAAATTGTTGGGAGTTCCCTAAATTATGCTATAAAAATGCTTCAGATAATTGTGGGAACTTTACATATGACTCTAA
This sequence comes from Musca domestica, assembly GCF_030504385.1. Taxonomy (NCBI): domain Eukaryota; kingdom Metazoa; phylum Arthropoda; class Insecta; order Diptera; family Muscidae; genus Musca; species Musca domestica. The sequence goes on along the minus strand of NW_026712328.1, from coordinate 18,955,158 downwards.
CATGACGTGCAATCGACCCTTAAAATTGATTTGTTTAGCATTTTTTTTATGAAAAAAATAGACTAAAATTGACAGAAATTTCAATCAGATCATCAAAGCACGAAAGACCAAAAGATAAGAAGAAAAATGCCTCCCAATTTCTCTTCTTATCTTTTGGTTCGGATAGAATTGGGTATTCAATTGAATTGGATGGTATTATTCCTTTTATTTTGAAATATACAACAATTAATCTGAATCAAAGTATCCGCATTTTAATTAAAAAAGAAAAGCAAAGAATATTTTCATGAACATTTCATAGGGGCCAAGGGCTTTTAAGGAAATAGTTATTTTGCAGCTAAAATAGCTATTTTTTTGTCTTTTTCTTCACCGTAGCCCGACCATAATGCACAAAAGGAATTATATCGTTCGCTTTTGCATTTTGCTATCATTGATTTTCGGGCAATTGCTGGTTTTCGTAAAAGCCAAAAAAAATGAGCAACGATCGTTAGACTGGAATGTCAAGTTTTGCCAAAGGTAAATTTTTTTTCTTGACTGTTTATACCAGCTGTTTCATATTCTAAATATCAATCAGATGAATCCCAAACTTTTTAATGAATTCCTGTGCGATTTTCTTCTTTATTCTATGGACTTTCGTTGATTCGCAAATTAGGTAGAATGTTTTGGATTTGATTGGTAAAATATAATATTCTCTACAAATAGAATGAAACAAAAAAATACTCGGCATCTTTTCGTTACACTCTAATATATATTAAATTATAAGCCATATAAAATTGTAAACCAAGATATTTAAATTGTGATACGAATTTGAATTGCTTCGACTTGAATTTTGTTGATACTTTTTGTGAGAAACTTCAGAATGGCATAACTAACGTTTAATATGAGGGACATTTTCATAAAATGAACCTTATCGCTCATTTACTCCAAGAGTGGCAAAGTAAGTAAGTAAGTTTTCTTCCTCAGATGCAACTTTATTTTTCAATCAAATTTTCTGTAGCACTCAACGAGTTAGATATTTTACCTTAAGTTTGACATAAATCAACAGTATATTGCGTTTATGCGTTTATGGAGCACTCGTGGTAGAAGAATATAGATAGACTCGTCGACACAGCTGCTGGTACAATGAACTGTCAAACAAATTTTGAAATTGAAAATGTTGAATGAAAATTTATTTAAATTTGTTAAAATTGTTGAAAAACGCGAATTATAATAGCCTCCGAATGACGTAGTATAAGAAAACATATAAAAATCTACTTATATTAAAAAAAACATTTAAATTTTTTGACATATCAATGCTCCCAAGCGTTAATGCATCTACCTGTATTCTTCTGCCATGGGAGCACTTAAATACTTCAAACCATGCTTGATATTGTCCAGAACTTCAGCAGTGACATCTAGTGATTTTTTCTCCAAATTACATTCTTTGTGACGTGACACTTTTGAAAAAATTAGAGATATGACTATGAGTACACGTTCAAAAACTGAGCAGATCGAAATATGTTTATCCTTTTTCCGATGAACCGTACCTATAATAACTTTTTTTGTACGTCTGTATTCTCACCAATTTCAATAGGTTTCGCCCTTGGGCCAAACAAATATTTTTTTTTTGGAAAATATAATCTCAATTTTTTTTTTTTTTTTTTTTTTTGGGTTTCATCATTATTCATTCATTATTACTCATTTTTATTATTTTTTACATACAAATACCAAAATAAGTTCTGTCTACTTTTAAATTGATCAACTTTTAATTTTTGTACGCTCAACCTATTTCGGTAACATTCTTATAAATGCGATTCTCTAATACATTTTTCGAGTTACCGACAAAAATCGGTAAAATTAAACAGTTTATAATGTCGGTAATTGAAGGAATTTGTCCGTAAGTTAGCGACGCAATGAAAGTAGTCGCTAAGATCTACCGATAGATACCAATGTTGTCAACTTTAACTTCTTTTTATACCCTACAACACTATGTGTTGGGGGTATTATAAGTTTGATTGGGGCAGAATTTATGTAACACCTCGAAATATTGGTTTCCCATATAAGAAAGTATATATGGATCGTCCTAGCTCGCCGAGCTGAGTCGATCTAGCTATGTATGTCCGTCCGTCCGTCCGTCTGTCCGTCTGTCCATGTTAATTTGTAATCACTCTACAGGTCGCAATTATGGCCCGATCTTCACGAAATTTAAAATGTAGGTGGGGTTAATGTCAGAATAGAACCCTATTTCTTTTGGAGATGATCGCCAAATGTTTAGGGGTTGAAATGGACCAAATACTGAAAAAATGTCGGATTTTGCAGTAGCTATTCGCATGTAGCTAGAGTTTAGGGCGGGGAAGAAGCCTACCAATTTGGGTGGTCATCGGATTATATTTAGCGGGTAAAATAGACCATATCTTTTGTATTGAAAAAATTCGAAATTTTTCATTAAACCGCGAATATTTTAAATCCCGGCGAAATCACAAAGCCATGACAGGGTTACTTCTGATCTTTACATTGATGTTAAAATCCAACAAATCGGATATATAGCAAAATATGTGCGACATATATGTCTATCAAAGAAGATATGCTTGAAAGATCTCTTTTATGTCGAGAACGGCTGAACTGATTTCGACAGTTCTCATTAATTCAGAATGACCTCTTGGCAGAAAAGAAAAAAACGCCTAAAAAATCGCATAAAAATATCTCTCTAAAGCTGAAAATATTGATTTTGTAACATTTTCTCATATTTTTTCAATTTTGTCATATTTTTGTGGCATATTTTCATTTTGAATTAAACGTTTGGTAATATTTCTACAGCTAACAAAACTAAGTAGTTAGGATATCAGGATATTATATACAGATCGCATTTATGGCCCGATCCTTACGAAATTTTGCATGGGGATTTTGGAGATGATCGCTATATATTCAGGGGTTGAAATGGACAAAAAAACTGCAAAATTGTCAGCAGGTCGTAATTATCGCCCGATCCTCAGGCACATTTGAATGGGGGTTACCGGACATTGCAAAAGCCAAGCAGTTTTGGATGGCCATCCAAAAATATTCAATGTGTGAAATATCCATTACAAAATGTCCACACAGTGACACTATAATAAACTGTATCGTTTATTATAGTGTTGTGGTATTCAACGGTCGGCCCCGCTCGACTGTAGCCTTTGCTTACTTGTTATATCATAATTTTGAGTTTCAAAATTACCGATTTTTGTCGGTATAGAGAATACCACTTTTGGTAGGCTTGCTAAGAGTAAAATAGAATATTTAAAATAGGTTCAGTTTAAATGATTTTTAAATAATTTATCATGTGCATTTTTATAGTTTAAATAATCATTTACATGTACAAATTTCTGACTTAGGTTCATTTGTAATTTACCTGTAGAAACCATACTGCAAAATTTAATACTTTTATCTGAATGCATCAGCATTTGTAGCTACAAAGTTTTATGACATTTCATTTTGATAGTTGTCCTAAAGTGAAATAACACGTATATTTAGGTGGAGAGGCATAGGCGGAAATATTGCTGTCATACAAGACATAATGTCTAAATGTGTCATGCATACAAATCAATGTACTTTTGTGTCATACAAAGCGTTAAAGTTTTCAGTTGACAAAAGGTGCGTCTGCTTAGAGCTTCGGTAACAGAAAATAAAGCATAAAAATTTAAAGATGTCATAAAATGCAATATATAAAATAGGTTAAGTCGAAATCTAGAGGATGCGTCACCATAGGCAAGGTTATGTAAAATTTGTTACACTAAATTTTGTTAATCTAAGTAGTTAGATACCCCTAATAATAGGCACATTATCAAAATTGCAAAAAGCTTTTGTAGCATGAGCAATATTATTTATTATTTTAATCAAACATAAAATGTAATGCAACTAAAACTAATTTAATGCAATTCCATTATGTTATCAAATTTTATTGAAAATACAAAATAAACACATTTTTTTAATTGCATTAATACACCGAGCAATTGACCATGAATTTTGCCTTCAGCTAAATGTGCTGCATTGAAATACTTGCATTTCAGTGTGAGCACAATGTTGTCAACAATTTGGGGGGGAGAGCGTGAAGCTGACGCCAGTAGCTGCTGCCTCAATGGAATAAATCAATTAAATTGTTAGATTGTATAAATTTCGTTGGAAATTTATGGCATATTTTTAGGGGTTAATGGAATTTAGATATTGCATTTTTATAATTTGACAAACATAAAGAAAAAAGTTGTACAAAATTGTAATAAATGAATATTTATTTTTTAATGGAAATAATAATTAAAAAAAATAATAGTTCTTCTTTGCATATTTTTTTAAATTATCATTGGTTAGTTAATTATTAGAATAATGCAAGGATTATCGTATGTCCATAAAAAAGTTGAATTTATTTTGGCTGTCATTTACCTGCCATTTATGTATTTATGAATTTGTTTGTAACAGGCAAAAAGGAAACGAGATAGACCCAGAGTGCCATTTGATGATCTGTATAGAATCACATTCTGAGTCGATTTATGCATGTCCGCCCGTCTCTCTGTCCATGTATTTTTGTAAACAAGGTCGCATTTATTGCCCGATCCAGATGAAATTATGCACAAGTTATTTATTTGACCCAAGGACGAAACCTTTTGAAATTGGAGATAATCGGTCACAATTTATCCCATATATATATATATATATATATATATATATATATTCGTCCGAATATTGTGCACCCAACGTGTAATATCAGTATCAGTTAGTATGGAATTTTGCACACACGACCAAATCAGATATTGAAATCGGTTCAGATATAGCTATAGCTCCCACATATATTGTTCATCTGATTTGATATTTTTGTCCTTTTCAGCCGTAATATTCACTCTGTAACAACTATATTTGGGATAACATATTAAATACAGAACAGAAATACCTTACCCAAATTTTATCGAGATCGGTTCAGATTTGGATATAGCCCCCATATATACGTGGTGAGATAAAAAACTGCAACAAAGTCAAACGCCGTAATTTTTTACTCTCTTTAATTTTATTGAATGAAGGCAAAACATGTCGAAAATAGCATCGAATTTTAGAATACGTTTAGATTTGTTCGAATTGGCCACCTTTGGCACGAATTATGGCCTTCAAACGGCAAATGAGACCGTCACACGCTGACCGAATGTTGCTCTGCGGTACTTTGTCCCATTCCCGGCAAAACGCTTGCTTGAGGTGATCAACACTTTGGTGTTTTGTAGTGCCAACTTTCTTTCAAACATACTCCAGACAAAATAATCCAACGGATTGGTATCCGGAGATTTTGGTGGCCATTGTGCGCTGGAAATGAAACGAGGAACCTTATTTTGTAACCATTCTGGGGTGGCGGTGAAACCATTCTGTGGCCAAAATGTTTGCTTGCCCAAGGTTTTAATACACCCTCCAGAATATTTTCGCGATACTATTCGGCATTTATTCTGATGTCACGGTCGAATTATACGAGCGGAGAGTGACCGTCGGCTGTTATGGTGGCCCACACCATCACCATGGCGACGCTTGAGTTCTGATGACTAAGCGAAGTTGCACATTTTCAGCTGACCTCTTTGGCAAGTAAACACGATCATTTTGTTTGTTTACAAACTGCTGGACAACGAATGTTTTCCCATCGGAAAAAACCAAATTCGGCAGTTCAACACTTACGACCAAGCGAAGCAACTCTTTAGCTCTTTTGAGTCTATTTGCTTTCAGTTGCGTTGTAAGTTCTTGCACTTTTTGAAATTTCAATGGCTTCAATGGCGAATGGAATATTACGATGTATTTAGCTCACGAGCCGCATCTTTACTTTTCGAACAATTTCTGCTGATGTAGTTATTTTCTTCCGTCCACTTCCTTGACGTCGGGCTACGCTACCAGTATCACGGTAACGAGCGATGGTACGAGTCACAAGAGATTTATTCACTTTTAAATGCTGGAGTACTCTAACGATAGCTACTTGTGGTTTTCCAGCCAAATATAAACAAATCACACTATCACGCTTGAATTCCATCACGAATAAATTTTTTTCTCGAAAATTCTCACCAAAATGCTTTTGTACTCTTGTAAACAATATAATTAGCTGTCACTGGAATAATTTTAACAGTTGTCGGACGAGTGGATTGGAAATGACAGCAGTCTGAATTTGGTTGCAGTTTTTTCATCTCACCCTGTATATGGCATACTTTTATACCAAGAAATATGAAACTAAAACGAAACGCTGTGTAGTATGTAGTAAAAACTAAAAAATAAATATAGTAAAAAATATATAATATAGTACTGTATAGTAAACATCTTCTTCTTTTAAATTTATAAATAGTTTGGAGCGCTTTAAAATGTGGTATAAAAATCTAAAAAATATAAGGTTTTTACCTCTTTATTTCACTGTTTATATTACTCTAACGTAATGTGAAATCTGGCCTTCAATATTTTATGACTGACTTTATGGACATCTCTGACAAAATGCTAAAATTTATTTATCCTTTAAATTTTGCCATGGAGGATATTAAAACAATTCCATTTATTTGTTTACCAAATAAACATTAAAAAATATACTTTCTCCAATTAACACCTCATGAAAATATATTAAATTAATTCACCTTCGCTCAAATTTACATAATTTTCATACAGAACATATATTTGTTGTAACAAATTTATTGCATACTTAAAGGCTCACTTGTTAGGCCATGTCAAATATACTTTACGACTCCGAACAAAAATGATAATTACATTAAACGCATGAGTACGACGAACGAAAAGAGAAAGGTTTTTTTTTGTTGTTGTTTGCCAAAATACTAAAAGCATTTCGCTTTTTAAATGGAACAAATTAAAATATGAAAAATCACAATGGAACGTGAGGTAATAAGAAGAAAGAGTCCTCAACCAAAACAACAGAGCATCGAAAATGGTTTGTTATAAAAGATTCACACAATCCGAACGCGCGCGCTCTTCAACACAATAATTTCATTTTAACGTGAACTCTTTGTACAGTTGTACCATATGGTTTTTTCCTTTTTTTATTGTTTCAGCCCGGTAACCAGAAATGGAATCTGAGCAAAGATGGAGGAGTAGCAACCAAGTGTTGGCAACAATTTCAGCAACAAAGTGCCAAAAGAGGAGCTGGCTAAATTATTAAACAATTTTACAGAAGCAGAACAAACAAAAAAGTGTTGAAAGTCACATTACCTTCCACCTCTCGGTTCTGCTATGCTGCACGCCTGCCAGAATGTGGTATTGTTTAAGCAAATAATATCAAGGGCAGCAACATGCCATAAAGCAACAAAAAAAATCATGGAAACTGTTCTCCAACAATAATGTGAAAAGTTTGATTGCCAAAATTTAATTTAGATTTGTTGCTTTTTATTACACTTTTAAGAAAAATATTAAATATTTGTTATTTAAAAATATGAAAAAAGATTTTTAGGCGATATAATAAAAGAAATTTGTAAGTTCAACTTACAAATGGGGCTTAGATCCAAAATCATAGCTATTTTGGATTACCCAAAAATTTGTGAGTAATTGAATATTTGGTAATATTTTCACATTAGGTTTTAAAATTAACTTTCAAAAAATAAACTTGTCACCAATCCGCGACTATAGATCTACAAGTTTTTGTAGAGAGAAACAAAATGAGAGTTACAAAGAAGATTTACAATAGTTTCGATAATTTTCTCATTCTTCCATATCCGCTTTAAGTTTAAATACTTCTTTCGGGGATCTTCCGGTCCTGAAAAATAAAAAAACCAAACTTTCAAAATAAACCTGTCACCAATCCGCGATTCTAGATCTACAAGTTTTTATAAAGTGAAAAAAAATGAGAGATACAAAGGAGATTTACACTAGTTTCGATCATTTTCTCTTTCTTCCATATCCGCTTTAAGTTTTAATACTTCTATCGGAGATCTTCCGGTCCTGAGCCTCAATTCTTGTTCTATGAAAATGAAATGAAAACTTTTATAAAGGAAAGAAATGCCAAATGAAAAATTTTATAAAGGAAATATTTTTCCTTTCATATTTTCATGGAACAAGAATCCAGCCTCTGAAAGAGAAAAAACCCTAAACAATATCGGTAGAAAAAATCACTCATTTAGGCAGTGGCATTCATTTATACCAGAGATTGGGTAATCGCTACTACAAAATATTATTTTCGTCTTTATCTGTCACTTTATTGTTCTAGTAGTTGTCATAATCTTGAGCTTTATAAAGGATTAATGCTAATACTTAAATTGAACGTCATGACCATTGATCAGGGTGGCCCAAATAGAATAGACCAAAATAGAAGTGTGTGAAAACGATTCAAAACGATTGAATTTGGAAATTAAATTGTGTGCTATAGTCGGCCAATGAATCATCGTTGAACAATCATTTTCCCAGATACTTAAATGTTTTCCAAAACAATAAATCGATTCTGTGTGGTAGTATATTAAATTTATGATTTTTTATTCTCATATTATTTGATTAACATTATTACTTTTTTTAATGAATACAAGTGTAATAATTTTTTTAATATATAAAATAAAATTTGTAAATTTATATAAAATACAAGAGCGAAGAAGAAGATTTGAAATGATCTATGTGTACATGTAAATAACTGTTACTTCCCTTTCCAATTATTCCAGTTTTTTCCAAGAAATTTCGTTATAAATTATCCAAAAAAAAAAAAAAAATAAACAATTAAATCATACCTCCACCCATGGAAATAAATAGCTTGCAATTCTTTATGTCTTAAATAAAAAATCAAGAAAAATCCATACAAAATTAGAACTAGATTTATATAATTTTAGGTAAAAAGTAATTCTAAAGCTATTTTCTTCTCAGTGTCTATGTTAATGTGTAATTATTATTATAATTTTAATATAAAAGATTTGCTTTTAAAATAAAACATAAAAAACAAGGAAAATAATGCCACGTGTTTTGGGGAAATTTGAAAAAAAAAACGAATAAACTTATAGGTAATTGTGTATTCATATATTTAAAAGAAAAAAATTAAAAATGTCATTGATAACAAAAAAATAATAATAAAACCAAAAAACACACACAAAAGATCAATTAATACATTTAGATTTAAAACTAATAATAACAACAGTTAAAAATTAAATCTAACCCACAAAATGTCATCTTAATATTATGCAAATCAAATTGCATATTCGAAATCTTTAGTATTATGCCAATTTAATTGTAATAAATTTTACAAAAAACAAAAACCCAAGAGAAAACCGCAAAAAATGTACCCAGCAAACAGTTAGCATCAACAAAATAGCACAATGTTATGATATAATATTACCAAAAAACCAAAGGAAATACTTTATTTTAGATTGACAGGCAAGAAAACATGAAAAATAAATATTGATTTATGCCATTATGTTAGTGTTACTTTAAATATTTCGTTTCTAAAAAATAGTCCTTTTCCAATATTTGGAATTGAATATTTGCCAATTCGATTCTCTGTATTCCGAAAAAAATATGGATAGAATGGTTTTTTCTATTAGTTTTCCTCTTTTGTTTTTGCCTTTTTCTTTAACCCTTTTATCTTCTTGAAATTTGTGTTTGAGTAAAGAACCAACTTGTATTGACCCCACTGTGCAGTATGTAGCCAAACAAAAGCATATCAAATATTTCAAAAAAAGCTAGTTTTATGTGGGGTCGAATATATATCAATAAATTAAAAATATGGTTTCTTTACAGTAAAGCAAAACAAAAATGAAAACATAACATTTCGACATTTCGTTCAGAATCTTTATTTCTCTACAACTAAAACATGCAAAATTCCATATTACGAAAAAAAACCTATATATGTGTATGTGAAAACTGAGTCAAGGATCGAACACCAACAATAACCCCACTGAGAATACAACAATAAAACAAAAACACATTAAAAATATTTAGGAAAATCTAATGGGAACTTTCAAAACAAGATATGTATTTGTTTCTATTAAATTTCAATCCAGCAAATTTAAATTTACTACATATTTTTATTAAATTTTCAAACTCTTGTGAGATGTTACCCATATCTAACACACCCACACACCTACACACACAAACACAAATCATAACGTTTATATCGGAAAATAAGCAATAATAGTCTTTTTCAAATTTAAATTGAATATTAAAGTGAATCATATATAATTATATACACATGTATGTAAATACAGTTATATGTGTGTATGTAAAATTATATGCATACATATATTTAAAAGAAGCAAAAACAAATAAAAAACAAATTTACATAAAAAACAACAAACTTATAAAAAATATATATACATATGAAATATTTTAAATAATATATACAAAATAAAATCAAAACACAACAACAAACAACAAATGACGAAGCAACTTTAGCCTATATACAATATTATACATATATATGTACTGCAAACTCAAACATACCAAATACCATACAAAACCCGAACCACAACAAACGACAGATAACCGAGTAAAAATCAATTAAAATTTTAGCAAATACAACAACAACAACATAAATTATGTATTCAAACGAATAACAACAAACAATGTGCAATTTCAATTGTTTACCATTCAAAAGCAAGAACAATAACAAGAAGATGCTAAGCCACAACAATAAAAGTGTTACACTTGTCATTTAACACATCGGCCACTTCCTCGTGTATGTGGTAGTTGATGGAGTTAACCACAGGATATGTAAATTAAAATTGGTTTATTTGTCTAATTTCTAATTGTATTCCATAATCAAGAAGAACAACAATTATATGTTTAGGACAAAACAAAAACCTCCAATCATAAATATTTTCATACATATACAGGGTGAGATAAAAAAAAATTGCAACAAAGTCCAACGCCATAATTTTTACATTTTTTTAAATGTTATTGAATGAAAGCAAAAACTGTCGGAAATAGCATCAAATCTAAGAATAAATTTAGATTTGTTCAAATTGGTCACCATTGGCACCAATTATGGCCTTGAAACCATGGCCAATGAAACCATCACACGCTGCCCGAATGTTGCTCTGCGGTATTTTGGCCCATTCCCGGCGAAGCGCTTGCTTGAGGTGATCAACACTTTGGTATTTTTTAGTGCCAGCCTTGCTTTTCAAAATACTGCAGACACAGTAGACCAACGGATTGATATTCGGAGATTTTGGTGGCCATTGTGCGCTGGAAATGAAGCGAAGAACCTCATTTTGTAACCATTCTTTTCATTCATTTTTTTGGTTACAAACTGCTGTACAACGAATGTTTTCTCATCGGATAAAACCAAATTCGGCAGTTCACCACTTTCGGCCAAGCGAAGCAACCCTTTAGCTCTTTTGAGTCTATTTTCTTTCTGTTGCGGTGTAAGTTCTTGCACTTTTTGGAATTTCAATGGTTTTACCCCGAGCTCATTTTTCAATATTTGCCGAATGGAATATTGCGATATGTTCAGCTCACAGCCATTTTTCAGCCACTGCGATGCGGGTTTCGATCAAGTCGCTTCTTTACTTTTCGAACCATTTCTGCTGATGTTGCTGTTTTCTTCCGTCCACTTCCTTGACGTCGGGTTACGCTACCCGTATCACGGTAACGAGGGATGGTACGAGAAACAAAAGATTTATTCACATTTAAATGCTGGAGTGCTCTTACGTTAGCCATTTGTGGTTTTCCAGCCAAATATAAAGAAATCACACTATCACGCTTGAATTCCATCACGAATAACTTTTTTTCTGGAAAATTCTCACCAAAATGCTTTTATACGCTTGTAAACAATATAATGAGCTGTCAGTGGAATAATTTCAACAGCTGTCGGGCGAGTGGCTTGGAAATGACAGCAGTCTGAAATTTTTTTTAACTCTCCCTGTATATGCATATAAATTTATGCAATACAAAAATAATAGAAAAGGACGACCATGACAACAAACCAATAATCAAAACCGCTATTAAATATTATTTTGATGGAGAGAGTTGCTTCATCGAATCTTAAATTGGATGAAATTCTTAAACATTTTTTCCTTAAATTTCCCTATACATGATTAGCCCACAACCTTTTCTATTATAATTATCTAACATGTATTCTATGATCGTATCTAGTCTTTTAATCTATGAACAACAACTACTGATCATAAAATTTATGACCCAAAAAAAAGTAATACATTTATCACAGCTGATAATTACCTTGGGTGTCAAAATTCTTGTTCTTAAATAGTTAACAAAACGTAAAAAGTTTGACATATTGAAAATCTCCTCTTTATTGAGCGATTGCACAGTTCAACGCGAAGAACGCCAACCATTGTGATTGAAATAACTTCAATTATCTGTTTATTTTCGATTTTGACAGTTCGAGGAAAAGTAGGTGCTATTTTCATTATCCATAGATCTACCCTAGTTGTCAAAATACTTGTTGTGAAATAGTTAACAAAACGTAGACTAATTTTGACATTTTAAAAATTTAACAACTCGTGAAAAACTGCTGTTATTTTTTATGATATATGGCGCTATAATATTTGTCTATTTGTTCATCTTTTGTACTGCGATTTCATTCACAACAATGTATTTTACTTTTGGCAAATTGTCTAGTCATCAGCTGAGGTAAATGGATATCAGGATATCAGGGCATAATAATTAGACACAGTTTACCATCAGACTAGTTGTCAAAACAAATGTCTTTATTTGAGATCTGTCAAAGATATACCCTAAGCAAAAAGCGAATAATTTTTTAAAATAAATTCGATTATGTAGATCTGATGAAACACCTTATTATTTTGCCATGTTCCGCATATTGCCATTATTGGACCATCGGCTGACTATTCCAACAATCAAAAAGAATACCTTTCTATAATAGCTACAAGTGGGTTCTAAGCATGTCTGTAATTTTGCTGCATTTTCTAAAGCACATTTCTCCTAGTCTTCTCTACATAAGTAAAACACACACACACACATACAGTCTTTTTTCTCGAGTGTATACATTTCATAATTTACAAACACAACAAAATAAAATCACAATACTATTATTGCAACAACAAAAACATAATTAAATAAATTAGCGAAAATAATACTCATTTATTGTTAAAAGAATTAAATAAATATATATTTAACAAAAAATTTAATTAAAAATATATATAAAAATTTGAAAAAAAAACATTCTTAAATGAAATTAACAGAAACAAAATAACTCTTATATATTTTTCTCTTTCCTTAGACAAAATATAAATTAAAAAACAAAAAATGAAAAACAAAATAATATATATTAAAAATTTACAAATATTAATGAAAACAAACAACAAAATATATTAGTTATTTATTGAATTACAAGTTAAGTGTTAGTAATAAAAGAAAATATATAAACATGCAGAAACGTGAGTAAAATTAACAAAAACAACAACAACAATTTATATTAATTACATTAGTATTTCCTTTTTTATTTGGATTGATTAAAAAAACAACAACAAAAACAAACTGCAATTAATTGGTCTAATACAAAAACAAAAAAAAAGAAAACAACCAACAAAAAAAAAACAAATGAAATAATAACAACAAATATTAATTTCAATAAATATTCAATTGATGAAGGTAATAAAAATTATTAAATAAAGAAAAAAGAAAACAAAACAACAGTTTTTTTACTTTTTTTCTCTAAAGAGACAGCTATAGAATAAAAATGGTAAGAGAATTATCCAATGGTTTCGTTGACATCATCATCATCATCATCGTCGTGGTATTCTTGTCAAATCTATGATTTATTTCCAATCTCCTTTTAAAATTGAAATCATTAATTATATATTTTCATCTTTTCATTGTCACATACAGGAATGCACCTTATCCGTTTGGAATCGCACTGCCTCTGATTATTTCAGTACGACACGTATCCGTGATACACTCCGGAGGATATTAAATTTACCTGCTTCTGTGCCAATGGAGTATAAGATACACTGTGATAGCCTTAAATATATAGCAATGTAAGTAAGTTATGATAATATAATTTCGTACCCATAAATATTAAAGCACACGTGTGTGAGGGTTTATGCTACAGGTGCATTATTTATTCTTTTTATACCCTCCACCATAGTATGGAGGGTATATTAAGTTTGTCATTCCATTTGTAACACTTCGAAATATAGATTTTAGACCCCACAAAGTATATATATTCTTGATCAGCATAAAATTCTATGTCGATTTAGCGACGTCCGTCCGCTGTCCGTCTGTGGAAATCACTCTAGCTTTCGAACGAAATGAAGTAGGTTGATAAAATTTTACTCAAATTTATATAATGTCTGCAGGACTTTTGGTATTGAAAATGGGATATGTATGTCGACGTTTTGATCTGTGCATAGCTACATTCGGTATTTTAAATATTTTAACAAAATTTTTAACGGATTTTATTTTTTTGAAAATTGCAATATTCGTTCTTAATGGTGGAGGGTATTCAAAGTTCGGCCCGGCCGAACTTACAGATTATTTACTTGTTTTTTTTTTTGTTTTTACTAAAGTTAAAGATTTTCTTGAATTATAATGGCTGTGTTCCAGTTCCAGTAAGAAGCTGCTACTTTTGTCATTCTTACAAAATTTCTTACTAGAAACCTTTTAATTTTTTTCTGTATAAACATGTGCTTTGCCATAGCCAAACAAAAGAATAGTCTAAAGGCGTTAAATCGCACGATCTGGGCGGTAAATTTTGTTTCACGTTCGGGAACAGTCAGAAAGAGCACTAAGTCAAGTTCTCGGAAGCTCTCATCACTCACAGTTACGTAGAGTATCTTTGAAGAACCAAAGCATTTGGTTTGATCTTGGTTTTCTCATGGTTCGATGTGCAATTCTGACTAATATTACGATATTCGAAGTTAGGATAATACATTTCATCGCCTATAGTCTTAGTAGCTTTCCTAGAGGTTTGTGGTACCAAAAGATGTACGCCGATATATACCAATTCACGAATGGCAGTAGGATTCTCTGATTTTTGTTATCGTTTTCGACAAAAATCGTTTTCCAAAAAAAAAAACAAATTTTTCATGCACGAGAAAAAGCAAAAAATTCTAATTTTGTAGGTGTGACGAATACAAACAAATTTTAACTAACGCCACAAAATTGCTTGCCATGCATTTTGTACAGGACGCTTAAAAACGAAATTAAAAGTTTACGACATTGTTTCTCTCGTTAGGCCTATACTGTACTATATCAAAGACATAGAATTATAAAGACTATATTTTTATCACTAACATACGGACAAATTTCGTTAATTACCGAAATTATAAGCAATTGCCAATCCATATCTCATTATTGTTAGAGGACAATGTTCTTCTTTCAAAATAATATAATTTCATAGACAAAACGTCTGTGGCACCAAGGAAGATGTCACGTGTGCAGGCACTATTTCTTGACTTCCATCGGATCGATAGTTTATAATTATTTACGAATTTAACAAAAGTAAGTCTATATTCTATCTGAGGATTATGTGATGCTGTGGTGCAGTGATAAGAATGCTCGCTATGCTCTCTTCTCTATACACAGAAGTAACGATGTATTCGCTTATTTAGTCACACTTTAAATTATCGCGGGCGTGGTTCATTTCTTTCCGAAGGATGCAACTTCCGCGATGAATTACATTGTTTGGTCTGACTTCTAAGTGACTTCCGGAATATTTTTTGCTTGCAGGGAAAGGCTGTATTTAAACCATCGATGGCCAAGTATGCACGCTAGCGTTCGGGTCACGATTGCAACATAAATAGCCAGATATATTCAAATAATTTTCAACAATTAGTTCCATAAAATAGTTTTTGAATTTTTATTACCGCCACCATAGTTTGAAGGATATATTAAATTTGCCATTCCGTCGTAATATATATATTACATAAATATTTAATATATACATTCTTGATCAGCATAAAACGTTATGTCGATTTAGGGATGTCCGTCGGTCTGTGGAAATCACTCTAGCTTCCGAACGAAATGAAGTAGATTGATAAAATTTTACCCAAATGTACATTATGTCTGCAGGACTTTTGGTATTGGAAATGGATCATGTAGGTCCACGTTTTGGTACAGCCCCCATATAATGGTACATCCATATTTTCGGTATTTTGGTGATTTAAGCTACATTATTCACCGGAAATGTTTAAAATTTGGTATTTAAAGTTCGTAATGGATACTACAGCCTATGACCGAAAATTGTACGTGCAGGTCCACGCCTTCGTATAGCCCCCATATAACACCACCTCCCGATATTCGGTATTTTGATGATTTTAGCGACATTATTCACCTGAATTATGAAGCTCGTAACGGAATTTTTAAAATTTGCTATTTGAAGTTCGTAATGGATACTACAGCCCATGACAGAAAATTGTCTGTGCTGGTCCACGTCTTCGGTATTTTAATTATTTTAGCCACATTATTTAACGATTCAAGTTTCGCATTTGAATGTTGTAATGGCTTATGACAAAAGTTGCTTATGCAGGTCCACGCCGTCGTATAGACCCTAATATAACGGCTACATTCGGTAATTTTTAGATTTTAGCAGAATTTTTAACGGATTTTTTTTTTTTGAAAATTGCCAAATTCGTTCTAAATGGTGGAGGGTATTTAATGTTAGGCCTGGCCGAACTTACAGCTTTTTTTACTTGTTTTGTTTTAAAATTATTAAATCAGTAGGCATTCGACACAGGAAATTTACTGGATTTAGTAAATCCAGTGGTTTAATCTTCAAGAGTAAAATTGCGCTATAACTCATCTAAATACCGAGTTTTATGAAAATGGGCTTGGTTCGATTTCAGGTGAAATTGAGGAACTGTGTATACTTCGCCTCATCGTTTTATTTAGAAATAAAATAAAAAACTTGAAAATTAAATATAAAAGTTTGCCGAAATAAAATAATAATACTTCAAACATTATTGACATTAAATTAAAAAAAAAAACAGCAAAACAAAATAATTTATTCTCAAATCTAGTCTATTTAGATTTAAATGATTTTATCAAATTTGTATGTTTTTTTTAATAATAATAATAATATTTATGTGTTTTTTCTCTATTTCAGAAATAACAAAGGGACTGCAAAAAGCTGAAATTTGATGAATTTGTGTTATAACAATAAATAAAAAAAGAAACAAACAAAAAAAAAACAGAAAACACTTTAAAACGAAACTTCAGAAAACCAACAACAAAATATCAAGATGTAAGGACTAAAGAGACAACAAAAATAAACATGCAACATGATGTTTACCCAATAAAAGTTATGTAAAAAAGTTACAAAAAAATTCAAATTGATTATTGTAAATCAAAACATTCAAATGTTACAAAAACAATAAAAACGTGTAAACAGCTAAATAGTGTTTTATTTTCTCTACTTCTGTATGGACAGAGGAAAAGTCTATTGGAAATACAAATTTCGAATTTGTGGAAATACGAGTCTTTGAGTATTTAAAAATTGGAACAAAAAGTTATTTAACAGCACTTAAGAAATAATTCTAATAATTGGACTGTGTGGAACAGTTGGTGTGTATGGGTTATTTATTTTGGGAATTCAAACAAGGAGTGTTCTAAAACGTACCAGATTTTCCCCACGGAGTATAAAGCTTCAATTCAAAATGTTCGAATGTGAGTCAATATTGGTTTGAGAGTAATATAGTTTTTAGAAATATTTTCTATATGGAGCTATAAGTTCAGTATGAAAGTAACTGATGGGAGTACATAATGATTATACTAAAGACTACTATATGTACTTCGTACCCTGGTATTGGATGACTACTTAGTATTACAATACGAAAATACGAAACACTACCCTGCAAGCATTTGGAAGTGAGTCACTCACTTCCTTTTTAAGATGCCACTTCTGCGACGCTTCTAATCCTAATAAATGCGATAGCAGGTACATTTACAAGAACAAAATTACTGTTGTCTACTTTGCATCGTCAGGGAGTTACTGCGTAGGAAGATAAAATAAGGTGTCGCATGTGCAGACACTATTTTGTGAGTTCCATCGGATGAAACATTGATAGTTTACAATTACTTACGAATTGAACAAAAATAAGACATTATTCTATCTAAGAAATGTAAGACATTGTGGCGCAGTGATAAGCATATCAGTTGTGCTCTCTGAACACCGATTTCGATTCCTAAGCCATACATCACATTTTTTAAATACCAAAAAAAATTACGTATGAGTATTTCAAATAATTAGTAACTTATACTTGTAAACCTACATTGGAAAAGTACAAATAACAATACAAAACAAGTAAGCAAAGGCTATAGGCCGACCATGTGATACCATACAACACTACAATATGTTGGAAGCCTCCTTATGTCCAAATCCATTTTGGAAGATTTCGCTTTTGAAATTATGTCACGGTGTACTGCCCAGATATTACCCTTAGCATTTTGACCAGGGTCATTTGCCCATTATTTACGCACTCCGTCATGCTGTTAATTATTGTGGTCCATTTTACAGCTAAATATAAGCCAATGGTCATTCAAAATGCTAGAATTCTTCCCTGTCCTTAACTCTCTTCTCAGGCGTGTCGATTGGTTTTAATTGTGTGATCAGGACATTTTTTCTGTTTTTGGTTCATTTGAACCCCTAAATATTTTGCGATTATCTCCAAAAGCAAGAGTATCAAGTATCTCCAAATTTAGACTCATTTATATGATTGGCTTGTCTACGATATTTGGCTATCAGCATAAAAAAGCCAGAAGTTCGCTTTTTATGTATTTCAGATATCGCCCGTAAGTAATATTGGTATTTTTTCACACAAAAGTAGTGGTCCATTCTACCCGCTGTCCTAAACTCTAACTTCTTGCGAGATGTCGTGTTCTTTGGTTTCTATTTGTGACCTTTATAACGGCTGCAAAATCAGGAACATTTTTAGTTGTTGGTCCATTTCAACCCCTAAATATATTGCGAACATCTTTGAAAACAATAGGCCTAGCCCTTCTGAGCCTAACCCCACCTTGTAAAAATTTTCGTGAGGATCGGAAGATAATTGCAATCTATAACTATAACCCCAACCTGTGTTGTAAGGTGAAAGAATTTTACAAAATATACACTTCAATATTATAAGTCAAATTGAAAAAATCACAAAAAATTTTAAAAAAGTAAAAATATATCACAAAATATTATAAAATCTATATTAACATCATTATTGGCATCTTTTTATGCGATTTTTTTTACATTTTATTCTTTTATGCCAGGAAGACATTTGAATTGACAAAATTTGTCAAAATCGGTTCAGCCATTCTAGAGATATTAGCATTCTAGCTAGCAACCCCTTCCTTTGTATATACCAGAGGGCTGCAACGAGTATGCAAAAATTCAAGCACACTCGGTTTCTTACATGATTTTTGTTGATGCTGTCGTTTAGTTTGATCTGAATGAAATGACCGTTTTCGCTTCGGATCGAATCGAACGCTCAGTTTGAATCACTTCACTCATAATCAAATATGAGTGTTCGAGACGGTTTGATGTGTTCAGCGAAATGAGTTGATCGAACACATGATTGTAAATGAGCAATCACAACCGTGATTGTCTTCTTTGAATCGAGTTCGCTCAGCGTCATTGTTTATTCAACCATTCAATTAAGTTGGGGCAGTTTATTTTGACTTTTTTAATATTTGAAATAGAAGAATATTGTGGTAGTGTGACCGAAATTGATGCAAGTAGAAACTACACACGAAAAGGTCGAAATTTGTGAAAAATCTTGACCAATATTGTAACAAAAAAAAAATATTTAAACATTTTTAGTTTACTAAATACCAATGATGTGTTTCTTTATTAAAAATATTAATTTTGTTTTTTTAATAAGTTACTGAAGTCTAACATACCAAAAACCCAAATAAAATGAAAAAATTGTATGCTTATTAAATATAATTTGCACCAATTTCTTTAATGGGAACAGCTTTTAGTTATGAAATCCTTTGTAAAATTACAATCATGATTTCGCTCAGATTCGAACATTTGTGTTTTAATCAAATCAAATCACTCACTTAACTAGGATAAACAAAACCGATCAGACTCATCATACATGATCGACCCGTTTTGAACAATTCAACATAAGTTCGTAAACAAATAACTGATGTGAGCTGTTTGATTGTGAACACAAAACTTCGATCAATACATGTTTGATCACAACTTTATCGTATGACTTGAGCAACTCGAATGAACATGTTACATCTGACCGACTGATTGAGTTTGATTGTATTTCCACTGTGTGTGATCAAGCCTACTCAATCATACTCATTGCAGCCCTCTGATATATACACATTGTATATATTTCGCTATATATATCCGATATATTTACTATCGGTATCTACGTAACGGTCACAATGGACCTTTTCGTCTGTTTGTGATTTCGCCGGGATTACAAATATTCGCTGTTTAATGAAAAATTGACTTTTATTTAAAACAAATGTTATGGTCTATTTCACTCACTAAATATTAACCGATGACCATCAAAATTGAAATGCTTCTGCCGAGCCCTAAGTTCTAGTCCCATGCTAACTTCTATTGGTCTATATTTGCATCGTGTAGAGCAACTGCAAAATCAGGAATTTTCCATTTCAACTCCTAAATATTATGCGATGCCCCATTTCCTTTCTAAATTTCGTAAAGATTGGGACATAATTGCGATCTTAGAGTGATTAAAAATTAATATGGACAGACGGACGGACGGACATACATAGTTAGATCTCGGCTCGGCGAGATAGGAAGATCCATATATACTTTCCTATGTGGGAAACTAATATTTCGAGGTGTTACATAATTTTTGGCCCAATCAAACTTATAATACCCCCAACACATAATGTTGTAGGGTAATAAAAATAATTGTTAAGGCTGGAGTAAAAAATATAATTTTTGTTCACTTCCAATAACTGTCGAGGAAGTGACTTCCACATTTATTAGAAGATAAGCTGTATACGCTATTTAGTCACGCTTAAAAATATCGCGAGCGTGGTTCATTTCTTCCCGAAGGATGCTCCTTTCAGGGTGAGAAAGCGATATCAAACGCAATGATTTGGTGTGACTTCTAAGTGATTTGTGGGATATTTATTGCTTGCAAGGTATTGATAAGTTGAGTTGAGATAGCAATTACAAAGGTAATCCCACGCAATCCTACGATTACATCATGGTAGAAGAATAGATGCATCACAGCTGTGGAACATTGATATGTCATAAAAAATTTTTTAATTTTTTTTTCTTTTTTTCAAAAATAAAAAGATTTATATATGTTTTCCTATACGTCGCCTATCAGGTTGCTAAGATAGACATTTTTTTACAATTTTTAAAAATTTTAATAATATTTCATTAAAAAATTTCGATTCCAAAATAGCTTTGACAGTTTGACAGTCTCAGAAGCTGTTTCGATGCGACTACCTGTATTCTTCTATTACATAGATTACATTTTTATACCCACCGCCACACATAGTATTTTGTGTATGTATTTGTTGTTTTGAAAAATAAAAGCAAAATATTTTCAAAATCATTGAATGGAAGAAACTTATATTGCGGGGCGCGCATTAATAATATTAACCAGATTTGCCATGGAATTGAAAGATTGAACTCTTAGAATCATATTTATGAGAGATCCTTCAAGCATTTCATTCATCATTCACCTTATTTTTGAAATGAACAAATAATGCCAAATAAATGAAAACAACTTTTTGCCTATAATTTTGAATAATTCTGATAAGAAGCGGGCATAGCCTCGGAGCTGTATTTCTGTATTTTTACAAATCTGTTCTACCTCCTTGTTGTACCATGGTATGTACGGTATACAAGGCTCGTCATTCCGTTTTTAATTCATCGAACATCCAATATTCTTGATCAGCGAAAATTATAAGACAATTTAGCGCCTTTCGTTCGTCCGTCAGCTTTAATTAAGCTAGAGTGAAAACGAATGAAGATAGAAAGCTACAATTTTACACAGATCAGTCTTTTGTCAGCAGGCAGGTCAAGTTCGAAGACGGACTATATCGGTCCACGATGTCGTATAGCCCCCATAAAACGGTACCCCCTATATTCAGTACTTTGATGTTTGCAGCCAAATTTTTAAATGAAATTGCCTGAAAATCCATACTAGAAGTTCCCTCTGAATACTTTACCCCCTAGAAGAGTATTTTCTTTATAGGTCCACGAGATCGTATATCCCCCATATAACGGCACCTCTCAATATTCGGTATTTTGACGATTTTAGGGACAATATTCACCGGAGTTGTTTCAAATTTAGAATTCGTAATGGGTACTACAGCCTATGACAAAGTATTGTAAATGCAGGCCCACGCCTTCGTATAGCGTCCATATAACGGTACCTCCCAATATTCGGTATTTTAATAATTTTAGCGTCTTTATTAAACGGAGTTGTTTCTAATTACGTATTTAGAGTTCGTAAAATTGTCTATGCTGTTCCAGGTCTTCTTATAGGTCCCATATATCAGTAGCTCAATATATTCGGTATTTTAACTATTTAAGATGTCGTATTCGATGTTCCTAATGGAAAATGCAGCCTGTGACAGAACATTGTTTATGAAGGTCCAGGTCTTCATATAGCTACCTCTCTATATACGGTATTTTGATGAATTTAGCTATATTATTCGCCGTTTTTTCAAGTTTGTTTGAAGTTTATTTGAAAATGGTAATGACTTGTGACAAACAATGCCTATGTAGGTCCACGCCTTCGTATAGACCCCAATATAACGGATATATTCGGTATTTTTAATATTTTAACAGATTTTTTTTTATTTATTTATTTATGTTTTTTTTTTTTTTTTTTTTGAAAATTTCTAACTTTGTTCCAAATGGTGGAAGGTATTCAAAGTTCGGGTTGGTCAAATTTACTGCTTTTTACTTGTTTTACTTGATATCAATTCATTGTCAAATTTATATGTTGTAGTTCTTTCTTAAATATGGGCGCACAACTTTGTAATAAATGTACATCGATTTCTGAGCAAATATTTTATAAATTTCACGCCTTTTAGGGGGTATAAAAGTCAAGGAAGAATATTATCTAAAGAGATAACTAAAATATTAGTATTATAAGTCATAAAATATTTAATTATGAGATTTCTGAATTTTGCTTCAAAGTCTAATTATATTGCAGCTAGGACAAGTATGAAGATCGACAATATCGCGCATTGTTTTGCTATAAAACATGCCGCATTTTCAACCGAACTGGCCTTAAATTTATTTGTCAGCGTAAGTTTTCGTTTTTATACATACATTTAATTCAATAAAATACCTAGCAGTGAAGATTTTGGAAAAAAATTTAGTCGGCTATTCTGGGGGTTGGATCCTTAAGAACTGACTTAAAATAAAAGGTCAAAACAGCACCCAGAACGTTTTCCTAAGATATAGGGTTAAAATCTCCATTTCTATATATGTTTAAGCCTAAGACAGATTAAATATTGTTCCTAAGATGCGGAACATTAAACTGTATGTGCCGAGTAAGATAATACGCCACTCGTCACATGTAAATATTTTAGGTATGATGATAATTTTTATTTGAAACCAGTAAGGAAAGGTCAAAAGTCGGGCGGGGCCGACTATATGATACCCTACACCACTATGTGTATTTAGTAGAGCTCCCGTAACAAAAAAAATATATTGGGAATTTTTGTGAAGTAGATCATACCAACTATGATCCAAATAACATTGATGTATACTGCATTATATGACTTTGATCCTCATTAAAAAAAATATTGGAGAAATATATATATCGGACTGATTTTCACCAAATAGAAAAATTCGGTTGAATATGAAAACATCTATTCAATTTGGGTTGATATTACATATATGGTGAGAAATAACCGTAAAATCGGATGAAGATGTATATCGAATCTGTATAAAAATCTGGACGGATCTCGATATAATTTGGCAGAGGTACTTCCGAGCAGTATCTGATGCCCGGTGTCAAATATCATTGTCGTGGAGTGCTTACTACGCATGTGAGGGACTATAACAACAAATTGAATAAAACATATATATGGGAGCTATAGCTATATCTGAAACGATTTTCACTAAATTTTAAGATCTTGTTTCTAGGAAGAATTGAGTCGAAATTGCCAAAATTCAGTCCATTTGGGCTAAAATTATATATCTTATCTTCTTCTTCTTCTATATATATATAAATCAATTGTTGTTTGTTGGTAACCGAATCAGTTGAAAACGGCTGGACCGATTTACATAATTTTTTGTACAAACGTTCGTCATACCCCGAGTTAGGTTTTTAAAGAAAAAAATATTGGCCACGCCTACTTTTACACCCACTATCTTGATTTATCTAAAATCTTTACATTTGCCAGATAATGAAGATATCGGCTTGAAAATTATTACACGAGATACTGTTGACTTTCCCTTAAAACTTAGGAATTTATTTGGGCGCCAGGGAACTGACCACGCATACTTCTAATCTGTCTATATATATAATGAAAGTTGTGTTAGTTACTACGCTTATAACTTAAGAACCGCTAATCTGATTTTAACGATTTACACAAATTCGGAATTGTCTCTTGGCAGAAAAGGATAAAAACCAAAAAAATCGCGTAAAAATGTGAAATTTTTAAATTTTCATTTTGACTTTTGAAGTGTACAATAGTAATGTTTTATTTTGCATGATTTTTTTCCATTTAGACTTACTATTTCGGAATGTACATTTGTAGTGTTTTTTTTTTTTTTTTTGAATTCTAATATGATGTGTAGTCTTTTTGGGTAGTAGAAAGCGACGAAAATTATGGAGTGGCGGAACTGAATAGATAATGTCAAAATAATTTAACGTGGTCAAACCAAAATTGCTAAAAAATCAAAAAAGAGCATATTGCACTGCAAAAACTCTAAAATAGGGAAAAACTGAACATTTTTTCAATGGAATCAAATTTCAAAATAATATTAAGGACCAAACTTCGTAAGGACCTTTAAATATTGGCTGTAAAAAACCAGCGAACAAGTTGAAGATTTTTTCAATTTGTTTATTAGTTACTATGCTTATAACTCAAGAACGTTTTGACGGATTTTCACAATTCATACAATTTCGGAATGGAATCCTGCAAAAAAATTGCGTAGAATATGCCAATAAAAATATAAAAGAAGAAATCCTTTTGGCGTGAAATTTTTTCAATTTAAAAACTATATAGAAGTGTACATTTTTTATTGTTTTGAATTCTGAATGAATAATATCAAGTTTGAAATAGTACGCAATAAGATGTTAAATGGCGATCTTTCATGTCAGAAATTGGCATTTAACTTTCAACTCCAGGATCTACATCGTGCTTCAGCTGGAAGATGCGAACACATTTAAATAAGCAAAAATAACCGACAAAACGTTATGGGGCTCATTCCAACACGTGGACCTACCTACTTCTATCACATGACAATAATTTGTCCAAAGAGAACTCATTATGCAAAATTCATTGGGACTGCAATCAGTGAAATACCGAATATAAAAGGAAAAGGATTTCTATTCTTTCAGAAATTCTTCCTAAACTTTCACGATACCTTAAATCACTTTTGCAGTTCATGATATGGGCCATAACCCCCGGATAAGGATACAACCCGATTTCAAGTCTATCTTACATTTTAACCATATTTTCATACTAATTTCGGCAAATGTTGGTAATTTGGGAAGAAACCATCTATGCAAAAACTGATCACGTTTTGTATAACCATCATATGATTTAAGGAACCGGATTTAATTTATTTAATCGTCTTTGAATTATACTATGATAAAAGATATGGAAATTATTGGGTCTCCAACGCACAATTTCAATGACAAATAATTCATATTACTTTAAAAACAAGTAAACAAATTAAGTTTGGGCGGGGCAGAATTATTACTATCATCCATCTGAGGGTAAACATTTTTATATAAAAGTATCTAAATTCAAGCGTGTTTCACTTTAAACTTCATTTACCAGTAAGACTGTTTGGATAATGCAGTTAACTTATCAAAAAACCATAAAGTGAATGAGGCCGTTATATGGGGCCATACCAAAACGGGAACCTCTGTGGACAATTTTATACTTCAAGGATTGTCTCCTTCTAAAATACCAAATTTGAAACAATTATACGCGTAAATGTGTGGATTATCAAAATACCCAATATAGGTAGGTATCGTTATATGTGTTAGACAAATCCGAGGAGAAATTTGGCAAAAATCATCAAAATACCGAATTATGAGAGATACCGTTATATGGGGACTATACCAAAACGTGAACCGATAGGTCATTTTCAATACCAACCATCCTATACACAATACAAAATTTTCACCTAAATTTTGACGCTATATGTCAAATAATGTGGGCTGTATCGTAATTTAAACAAACAGACATACAGACGGACAAAACGACTTAGAGTTTTATGCTGATTATGAATATATATGCATATTTAATGGGGTCTATGACGAACATTTATATAGCATCGTTTCTGTAGATGATTGAGAAAATGTTCTTATTACAATTTGCTGAGTAATATTAACTGGGACACTATCACACACCTATTGGAAGACAATATTTCCTAATTTTTAAATCACTTCTCCATGTTTGAAACTGGGCGAAAAAATCGCATTATTCAAAATAGAGGACAGTTTCGATCTAACTTTACCATCACACAAGATAACGGGACGTTAGTAGTAAATCGAAACAGGGTGTTCGCCAACACGACTAGGCGAATCTTTGACAGATGAGGGTATCTATTTTTTGTTTCCCCCCATACATTAGCTTCAATCTAATCTCCAAAATTCAAATTGCAATGTCACATCAGATTTCCGGCACAGGATTCAAAATTATACAGATTCGGTTTTTGTCTGGTAGCTCTTTGTCGATTGGTTAAACGTAGCCGGCCCACCTCCAAGGATGACGTACTATCTTAATTTAATTGCTTGGTATTTGGTTTTCAATCGCCCTACAGCTGTTTTTAAGACCCTCATCAATTTCAACATAAAAACTAATATAACATTAAATATACCTGCAATATCCATTTAATGTTAACCGCACAGTCTTAATAAAAAGAAAACAGTGCAGACCATTTTGAAGTTTGTTTGGAATCTTAAATTTGTATTATACATTTTTACATAATATATTGTAGTAAAAAACTTTTGATTTCTTTATTACTTAAATGGTAGTTTTGTGCATTAATCTATGTTGCTTCTAAATATTAAAAATACGTCACACTGGAAAGGAAAAATTTATATCTGAAAGTCTACAAAATCATAATTATGAAATAATATATAAAATGTAATTGTGAAACTCGAATCTAATATTAAGGGTTGCAATGATTACTTATCCACAAAACGAGTCAAATCAAACATATAAACGTTGGAAACCAAACAATCGCCATCCTAAAATAAACAGAAAAATATTATTTATCGGTTAATAAACAACATATAATCAACTTACACCCGGCGTGATGCCGACTAAAGCATCGGCATGCCCATAAAATTCCTCTTTCAATGAAATAACGATGGTTTGCAAGTTTGTGGTATGGTCTCGAATGTATGAGGCCACCTTGCCAATATTTGTATTATCCAACGCGGCATCGATTTCGTCAAGTACAAAGAATGGAGCAGGTTGATAACTAAAATGAAGAAAATCAGAATTATAATGATATAAGAACTTTAATATGATATAAGAACTTTTCTCTGTCATACTTATGAATGGAAAATAGTAATGCTAAAGCTGCTATTGTCTTTTCGCCACCACTCAAATTACTCATGGGCTGGAAACGTTTGCCCGGTGCTACACAATTATAATTTATACCATCTAAATAAGGCTCTTCTGGATTATCGGGACCCAAATATGCCTGGGCTGCTTCATTGCGTGCAAGTTTCTTATAAATCCCATCAATGGCATCTGATATATGGTTACAACACTGAATAAAGCGCTCGGAGCGTTCATTTTTCACACGTTCAAATGCAGCTTTAGCCTTTTTCGCTTTACGGCGTGCGGTTTCAAATTCTTCATTTGTCAGCTGCACCTTCTCTGTAACAGCATCAAGTTTCTGTACTGCCTTCAAATTGGGAGTTTGTATACGCTCCAAAACATCCAATTTCGCCTGCAGGTCTTTTTGTAATGTTTCGTTCATTTTCTTGAAACTCGAATCGTCTTTGAGTTTGCAAATATCGCGTGGTAGACTTGAGTAATCGACTTCAATGCTGTAAAAAATAGCAAGTTGTTATAAGAATGATGTAATATTGATATTCAAATGTTGTGTTTTACTTGGTTTCCTTATCTACAACGGCATTTGCAGAAGTTGAGGGGGTATTACTGTCAATTTCACCACCTTGACCGACACAATCGTCCAGCGATCCTCTCAATAGTGGAATAGCAATACAATCCATCTGTAAATAATAAAAAATATTATTAATCATCTTTCGATTCTTTCATCAAATCAGGGCTTACGATGAGCATTAAATCAATTCATGCTTAAAGAATGGCTAAGGATAATCAATTCTAATATAATCTATAAAGTGATTGAAACCTTAAAAATACCTTAAGTCAGTCGCTATGGATATATGGGTACACTGACAAAGGTTGACTACTCAAAACGTAACTAAGTTTAACTTAGAAATTCCTATTCTATGTATTCTTTTCAACCCACCTTTGCCTGCATCAGCAAATTGTGACGTTCATTTTTCTTTGTTTCAATTTTCGATTCAATCGATGACACCATTGAGCCCACATTGTGAATTTCCTTAGCCAAATTGGCGACATCTTTCCTTGCTTTGGAAATTTCTTCTTCCATATCATCGACAGCCTGCTTCTTTTCAGCTTTAAGTTGTTTTAGTTTCTCCATTTTCTCTTTGTCCTCATCAATTTCACTTAAATATCGTTTCTCGGCGGCTCTCAACTTTTCCAATGCATCTTCCTCATCCTGTACACTACGCTCCCAGCGATCAACATTTTCTGCAAAAGTTCAATACATCGATAATATTTATACACAATACACAAATAAGAGTATACTTCTTGTGTCTTTCTGCTTCTCAAAGTCCAGCTGAGTGTTAATAGCGTCAATCTGTTGTTCAAATTCGGCACGTTTGCGAGCCCTTTCCTGTTGCATTACTAATTCACGTTCTTCGTATTGTCGTATATTTTTGACGCCCAAACGGCGACAAAATGCAGCAAATACTTTATCTTCTACATTATTCATATTCTCTTTGATTTCCTGGATATGTTCTTCTCTCTTTTCCATGCGTCTCTCGATCTCGGTTATTTTTGGCTGCGAAAAGAATAAAATAAATTAAATGTTGTTATCTTTCAATACATATTTCTAATAACTTACCCCAAACGCATCTAATTGACTTTGAACTTGTTGCAGCTGTTTGTCGAATTGTTGTATAGATTTCTTCGATGACTCCAAATCTACCATACTATATTTCAATCGATTTTCCAGACCCTAGAAAAGAATTGGTTTTAATATGTGCGCGTTGCAAGCAAACTGGTATCGCCCTCTTGAAATTAATGGTAAATTAACTTTTTACCTTTATTTGAGATTCCACAGTGGCCAATTCACTTTGCTTGCGGGATTTCTTAACCAATTCCTTAAGCTCTTCACTCAATTTTTCCTTTTGCATTTTAAGTTGGGCCATGTGCTTCTCGTCCCATCTCTTAGCTTTGCGTGCCAAATCATGACTACCGCCGGATATGAGTCCAGATTTTTGGTAAAATGTACCATCCAATGCTAAAGCATCATAACGTGAACGATCCAACTCATATGCCACTTTCATGGCATCTTCAGGTGTTTCGCAGACTAAAGCATTGCCAGTGGCAAAAAGTACTGCTCGTTCAATTTCTTTGGGCTCGAATTTTAAAACGTCAAATACAAGTTTAACGTTGCGTGGTTCACTTATGTTTCTGAATAATAATGTAATTATTAAATATGTTATTGGAAAACACATATACATACACATAGAATAGAAAAACTACTTACCTTAGGCGTTCTTTAAGGGGCTTAACTTGCAAATAATCCAGCGGCAAGAATGTTTCCACTTCCAACATTTGTTCTTTAAGTATCTGATTATTGAAAAGAAGGATAATTTATGAATGCATTATAATATAGATGTCAATTACCTGAATACATTGGCGGGCAGTTTTTTCGGTATCGACTATTATTGCTTCCATAAATTTGCCCAAAACTTTGGTAACGGCCACATTGTAACGTTTATGTGTAGGTTGACACATATTTATCATTCGATCATACTGAAAGGAGATAAACTATTAACATATTCATCATAAAAAACATGAAAAACATACCACGCCCGGTACTTGTTTTTTAAACAGCTCGACAACTTCTTGCTTCTTTTTTCGACGGGCATCTTCGTGTTTGTCGCTCCTTGCATCACCTAATTGATCTCGAACATCTTCCAATATACTTTGTATTTCAGCAATTTTTTCCTTAGAACTACCCACATCACGTTTCAGCTCATCTTTGATGCGATTCTGTTCCTCCAAGGCTGCTTCTGACGATTTGATATGATCCATTAATTTATCTCGTCTCTTTATGGCCTCCTCACGTTGCAATGTTAACTTCTTTAGGGCTTCTTCCACCGATGCTCGGCGATTTGTTTCTCCATCGAGTAAATCCTGATCAGATTTCTGTTCTCGATTAACAGAATCCAGCTGCGAACGGTATTTAGTAGCGGTTGCTTCTGCTTCTTGTTTGAGACTATCATATTCCTGTACCAGACCTTCTTCCATGTGTACACTTTTGCCACGTCGCGTTGATTCATTTGCTATTTCGTCCTCGAATCTTTTTTTCAGCTGTTCAACTTCGTTTAGTTGTTTCTCAAGCTTCCGTATGTCTTGTTGATGTGCATTGTCAGCTTCTCTTGCCGTTTCAAGTGTTTTTGCCAATGATTTTAACTTTTTCTGACAATGTGCAACCTTTTCTTTGGCTTTGATGTATAGCGGATGCTTTTTATTCATCTGCGTTTCAAATTCACGTATTTCCTGATCAACTTTTGCCAAATCACGATTGAATTTGCCGGATTCTTTCTTCTTTTCCTTCAGCACCTCGTCTACAGCAGCTTTACGACTTTCAACTTCTTTGACATCCTTTTGTTTTATTTCCAACTCGTCATTAAGTTTTTGTATATCTTTCTCGACATGATAAAGTCGGAACAGCTGATATTCGACTTTCTTCTCATTCTGAAATTTTAAGCAGATAATGTTAATCAATGATAAGCGTAAATGTTAATCATTGATTTCGAAAAAACTCTTAGTAGGTGTAATATCTTACATATTCATTTTTTAAACGAGCATAGCGGTCAGCCTCCATTTTCTCATGTTTAGCTTCTTTTCTTTCAGCCGCAATACCCTTTTTCTTTTGATATGTGAATTGTGTCTCCTCTTCTGCCAGTATCATTTCTTGTTTAAGACGATTATAGTCTTCCTTTAATAAACCAGAACTGTAATAAAATTGAACAGTAAACATTTATAATAGATTCTATAAATAAAAGGCACTGGAGGCTACCGTAAGTATTCTTATGTATTTTATTCAACACATAGTTACATACCCACTTATTTCTTCGAATAAGGCGGTTCTTTCTTTTGGAGTTTTCATGGCTATATTTTCGACAGCACCTTGAAAAACTAAGAAATTTTTGGCTTTGACATTTATGCCCATCTTCTCTAACCTGGCCAAATAGGATGCACTGGAAACGCTATTACCATTAATCCTATACTCAGAAGAACCGCCAATAACTGCGCGTTGAAAATCCAACTGGTAGTCACCATTAACAATAAATTTGGCCGTAACATAACAACTACGCGCCACAGGTCGACCAATCGAAGATCCATGTATTAGATCGTTTAGACGTTTTACACGCAAACTGGTCGTTTTTTCACCCATAACAAAACTGATGGCATCCATAAAGTTAGACTTGCCTGCAATGCAAGAGAGTAAAACAATAACCCGCCGAAATTCTCAAAATTTACATTTCGACTTACCAGAACCATTCGGACCTATTACTGCCGTAAATTGCTTTAGTGGACCCACTAGAACGTGACCACGGTAGGACTTGAAATTTTCCATTTCGATGTATTGGAGAAATGAGGCCTCAATTTCATTGGGCGGTGTGGTTTGATTGACAACAGATGTTAGTGTCACATCAGCTGCATTCTCCTCGTCTGCCATGGTGGCGGGATTTTATGTCACCAGGTTGCACAATTTACTACCGGTTGTACAATGCTGCAGAGTATGCCTTGTTTATTTATATGGAAAGTTACAAGAAAAAAGGTAATTGTCGCACTTTTACAAAGCGATTAAACGATTGTTATGGATAGAGGTGATAGACAATTGATATCAATAACGATAGTATCGATACTTTTTAAAACAGGATATCGATTGATAGTTTTTCTATCGATATTATCGGTCGAAATGGATGTACTATGGTAGAAGAATTCAGGTAGTCGCATCGACACAGATGCAGGGACAATGAACCGTCAAACAAATTTTGTAATTTAAATTTTTGAATGAAAAATTCATGGTAAAATTAAGGTAAAGTCACGCAATCATATGTTCACAATTTTTTTTTCAAACTGATGCATTTGACAACATTTCATTGTGCATACACAATTCAGAGATGGGAACCTGTTTTCTACGCATTGAAATTAGATAAGGTAAATTACAGAAAATGCAGAGATGGGAATACTAATTTGAAATGAGGTTACCTTTAGTTCATTGCACCATGGGATTTATAAATACATAATTTAATAATGAGATGTTTTCCAATGAATGATTTTGAAAAAATTGTAAACATATGATGGCTTTACTTTCCTTATTCTACCATGGAAGTTGTGAAGGTTCCAGATCCTGCATTTTTTATATTTCCAAATATTTTTCGGCTATATAACGTTTGTGGAGTTTTAAGGATAGTTTTTAAAATGCATTCCTGGAAAAATTCACGAGTGTTTGTTCGTACGTATGTCCATCTGTGAAGCACCAAAAAAAAAAAACGGAATATACAAATTAGAAGTTTGAACCCAGATTTCCCATATACGACTGCTGGTTATTGATGACTTCTTCTAAAGAAGTAGTCGTATTCTTCTAATACTGAATCAGTGTTAGATGCCCAATCTATATCAGCAAGCCTTTTTACTTTCAAAATTATATTCCTATTCTAGCGATAAGTATTTCCGACATTACAAGCCAAACAGGTAGACCTCTATACTTGCAAAGTCTTCGTTGTATCATACAACAAAGCTACTTTTATCGGAACTTGATGTGTCAAAATTGCAAGCATGGCGAATTTAATTGCCATATAAAATATGAGTTAAATTGTTTTGCACCAATCACAACGTTTCATTTTGAAATGTTGAATAAGTTTGTTTTGGTTTATTGAAACTTCAAAAATTTAATGTTTACAAAAACAATTTGTGGTTTTGTGAGTTTAAATGGTACCCATTGTTTATCTCGAAAACTTCAACAAATAGCTCTTAAATAAAAGTCCACGCCGAATATTTCACTGGTTCTTTATGTATAAAATTGGTTTGGTTTGTATGAGTACTATCCTGGTACAATAAAAGGTAAGGTAGAGCTACCAGCTGATTAAACTTTTTTCTAAGTGTGTTTTTTGTTTTTTGTTTTGAAAAATAAAAACAGAATATTTTCCAAATCAATGATTGAAAGACGCGTAAATTGCGAGACGCGCATTAAAGTTATTCACCAGTTTGCCATGGAATTTAAAGATAGAACTGTTTAGATCATGGTAGAACTAAGAAGGTAAAGTCATGTAATCATATGTTTACAATTTTTTCAAATTTATACATTTGACAACATCCCATTATCAAAATCTATATTCCATTGTATACACACAACATCCGAGATGGGACCTTTTTTTTGCACTGAAAATTGACAATGTAAATTTCAAAAAAATGCAGAGCTGAGAATGCTAATTTGAAATGATGTTACCTTTATTTCATTGTACCATGGTTTAGATCATATTTTTGAAAGAAAATCTAGGTGTTTCATTCATTTGTCCCGCTGTTTAACTGATTTTAGATGCATCAACGCTTGGGAGCATTGATATGTCAAAAAAAATTAAATGTTTTTTTTTTTTAAATAAAAGTAGATTTTTACATGTTTTCTTATACTACGTCATTCGGAGGCTACTATAATTCGCGTTTTTCAACAAATTTAAATAATTCTTCATTCAACATTTTCAATTCCAAAATTGGTTTGACAGTTCATTGTCCCAGCAGCTGTGTCGACGACCATGGAATAAGAAATATTACAAGATATTTTCTTTATAAATCAGAAAGTAAAAAGTATCTGTTACGAAATGTTGAAGAGTTTGATCCATGGTACAATGATATCAAGGTAGGGCTATGATACCATATGGTTTTAATTTTTTTATTTTCTTGGTTTAATATGTCATCTTTATTTGTTTACGTATGTGTTTTCTTTTCAATAACAAAAATATTGTTCAGAAAATATTCAAATTCGGATGTTTTCAAAATGTTTATTTCAAAGTATGCATCGACAAAATCTAGAGTTTTTGTAGCGAAATAATCCTTCAGAGATATATAGTACATGATTTTGAAAAGAAGTGTTGACCTTTCATTCAGTTATCGCGTTTTTCAATTATTTATTCAAAATAAATGCAACAAGTTGTTTGATTTTTTATTGTTTTGATACTAATTCTGACATTACAAGCCAAACAGGTAGACCTCTATACTTGCAATTTTTTCAAAGTTGACCTACCTTCTTTTCATTGTACCATGATTCATACTATGCTACCACAACTGTTATACTACGTCATATAGCTTTTTTATTAACAAAACACATAGTGGGGTTTCCCTAAAAGTTTCGTCATCGAATAGTTATGGCAAGCCAACAAAAAACAAGAACGGACATTCATGAGCATTGACGTTCGAAAACAAATTATAAGATAAACCCGAAATTAACAAACGTTACGGCTATGTACGCGTTACACATCTTGATGTGTGAATAGACGCTGAATAGATTTTCCTGAAAAAATTCCAAATATACTACAGCATCGTCTGAAAATAACATAGGCTATATAAATTTTTGAAATTCCACCTGAAACTGGAGATATAGCATCAGAATCGGAGGTACTTCCAAAAATTTTTGATATGTATGCACACATGGTACCATGGTACAATGAAGAGAAGGTAGGTCAACTTTGAAAAAATTGCAAGTATAGAGGTCTACCTGTTTGGCTTGTAATGTCAGAATTAGTATCAAAACAATAAAAAAGCAAACAACTTGTTGCTTTTATTTTGAATAAATAATTGAAAACCGCGAAAACTGAATGAAAGGTCAACACTTCTTTTCAAAACCAGGTTCTATATATCTCTAAAGGATTATTTCGCTACAAAAACTCTAGATTTTGTCGATGCATACGATGAAATAAACATTTTGGGAACATCCGAATTTGAATGTTTTCTTAACAATTTTTTTGTTATTGAAAAGAAAACACATACATAAACAAATAAAGATGACATATTAAGCCAAGAAAATAAAAAAATTGAAATCATATGGTATCATAGCCCTACCTTGATATCATTGTACCATGCATGGTACAATGAAGAGAAGGTAGGTCAACTTTGAAAAAATTGCAAGTATAGAGGTCTACCTGTTTGGTTTGTAATGGCAGAATTAGTATCAAAACAATAAAAAATCAAACAACTTGTTGCATTTATTTTGAATAAATAATTGAAAAAACGCGATAACTGAATGAAAGGTCAACATTTCTTTTCAAAATCGTGTACTATATATCTCTTAAGGATTATTTCGCTACAAAAACTCTAGATTTTGTCGATGCATACGTTGAAATAAAAATTTTGAAAACACCCGAATTTGAATATTTTCTGAATAATTTTTTGTTATTGAAAATAAAACAAATACATAAACAAATAAAGATGACATATTAAGCCAAGAATATAAAAAAAAATTAAATCATATGGTATCATAGCCCTACCTTGATATCATTGTACCATGTATGCACATATCTATTGATCGGCCAGTCTTTAAATTTGGAATGTGTAACAAAAATAAATTTATATATATTTTTTCCACCGATTTCATTTATTTGTAGCACGATAAGTATCTCAAATTTCAATGAAATTTGGAATGGAATTTAGTCTAAAAATAAATTCATTATCATTATATTGAAATCGCTTCGGATGTACCTTCCATACATGGTACAATGAAGAGAAGGTAGGTCAACTTTGAAAAAATTGCAAGTATAGAGGTCTACCTGTTTGGCTTGTAATGTCAGAATTACTATCAAAACCATAAAAAAGCAAACAACTTGTTGCATTGATTTTGAATAAATAATTTAAAACCGCGAAAACTGAATGAATGGTCAAAATTTCTTTTCAATATCATGTTCTATATATCTCTTATGGTTTATTTCGCCACAAAAACTGTAGATTTTGTCGATGCATTCGTTGCAATAAGCATTTTGAAAACACCCGAATTTGAATATTTTCTCAACAATTTTTTATTATTGAAAAGAAATCACACACATAAGCAAATGAAGTTGACATATTAAGCCAGAAAAATAAAAAAATTTAAATCATATGGTAGTTCTGCCCTACCTTGAATTCATTGTACCATGCTTCCATATATGTTTTCGGCCGATTTCACATATTTGATGCACCAAACAATTCCCATGAAATTTGAAATTTATAACGGAATTTTGTTACATAACAAAATTTGCCAAATGATATTAAAATTAGCTCAAATTTGGATATAGCTCCGATATATATTTTCGGCCGATTTCATATATTTGATGCACCAAAGACGCTATGTATCTCCAATGTCAATGAAATTGAGAATGTGTGACTGAATTTGATCCACAAACAAATTCGTCAAATTATTATGAAATCGGTTCAGATTTGGATATACATTTTCACCCGATTTCGTGTATTTAATGCACAAAACCTGCTACGTTTGTCAAATTTCATTGACGTTTTAAATATGTGACCGACTTTGGTTTAAAAATATTTTTTTTTTCAAATTATATTCAAATCGGTTAAGATATGGACACAATTTTATTCAGAAACATAGACCCACCACGCTTTTGCAATGGTATTAGGCTAACGGTACAAATCTACACAAGAATTTAACAGATAATAGCAACAGAAATTTCGTTCAACTTTAAAATAATGCAATAAAAAACTCTTGAAGTAAGGAAAAAATACATTGTATATCCTCAAGTATTACTATAAATACTTTTTTATACCCTCCACCTTAGAAAGGAGGGTATATTAACTTTGTCATTTCGTTTGTAACATCCTTAAATAATCGTCTTAGACCCCATAAAGTATATATATTCATAATCAGCATAAAATTCTAAGTCGATTTTACGATGTCCGTCTGTCTGTCTGTCCGTCTGTCTGTCTTATTTGACGTAGAGCACCCAAATTTAGCAGAGCTATTTGCATTGTGTCTAGGATGGTTGGTATTGAAAATGAGATATATCGGTCCACGTTCTGGTATAGTCCCCATATAACGGTACCTCCCGATATTCAGTATTTTGATGATTTATGCCACATTTTTTCACGGATTTGTCTGGAAATTGGTATTTGTAGATCGTAACGGGTCCCTGAGCGTGTGACAAAACATTGCATGTATAGGTCCACGTTGTGGTATAGCCCCCATATAAAGGTACCTCCCGATATTCGGTATTTTAGTTTTTTTGCCACATTTTTTTACGGATTTGTCTAAAAATTGGTATTTGTGGGTCATATTGGTTTCCAGCTCCGGTGGCGAAACGTTGCATGTATGGGTCCATGATTTGGTATAGCCCCCATATAACGGTACCTCCCGATATTCGGTAATTTGATGATTTTTGCAACCTTTTTTCACGGATTTGTCTGAAAATTGGTATTTGTTGGTCATAATGGGTTCCAGCTCCGGTGGCGAAACATTGCATGCATGGGTCCATAGCACCTGATATAGCACCCATATAACGGTAAATCCCGATATTCGGTATTTTTATGGTTTTTTGCCACATTTTTTCACTGATTTGTCTAAAAATTGGTATTTGTGGGTCATAATGGGTCCTAGTTCGTGTAGCGAAACATTGTAATTATAGGTCCACGTTTTGGTATAGCCCCCATATAACGGTACCTCCCGATATTCGGTAATTTAATGGTTTTTGCCACATTTCTTCTAATGTTTCTTTTACTCTAAGGCGGAGGGTATTAAAAGTTTGGCCTGGCCGAACTTAATGTTTTTTTACTTGTTATATTATTGAATTTGTTTTATTAAAAAATTATCAATTTTCGTATATAAAATTTTAAAATTTCACCGGGCTCAGCTAGTTGTAGTAAAAAAATAAAATTGTTCCAGCCATTACCGTTACGCTATGTTAACGATTTGTACGCATACTTTTCTATAACTTAATTTGAAATATTTTTCAATGCTGAGAAAAATCATGCGAATGAAACCTTTTTCCGATGGGTGACAGTGTTGTTGTTTATGATTTAACAGAACGCTCAACTAACATCCAAATCAGTTCTATTTGTAACATTGCCGGCGAAAGTCACTTAAGTAGTCGGGTAAAATAATTATTAAAATATGAAAATCAGTTTTACATTTGTCGTAATTTTCAAAATAAAAAACAGTCGTAAAATATTATTAAATTTGAAAATTTGAAATCGCAAATATTTCTAATATAAATCCGTTGTTTAAAAAATTTCGAAATATCTATAAAGATTATATTAGCAAAAAAAAGTTTGTGCCAAAACATTCCCAATGGATCATTGTAATGGAAACACTAAATCATTAGATTTTGCCCCTCGTGATCGCCAAGGACTATGGAGCGCAAATGGTGACAATGAAGTTCCTGGCAGTGTGTCGGGCCTCCAGCGTTTGCAACAAAAAAAGTTTAACAAGGTGAGTAGGCAAGTGGAAAATGCAATTGTTTGCATTTTAGCAATTGAGCATTAATTGTGTATTAATGTGGGTCGTTTGTTATTGTGATCGCACGTCAATAGACTTATTTTGGTCGGAAAGAAGGTGTATGTACAAGGTGAC
Source organism: Musca domestica (assembly GCF_030504385.1). Lineage (NCBI taxonomy): Eukaryota > Metazoa > Arthropoda > Insecta > Diptera > Muscidae > Musca > Musca domestica. Next base: position 18,916,247 of record NW_026712328.1, on the reverse strand, counting down.
AAAGTTAGCCCATCTGGTCTAGAGTTGTGTCAATCTAGTTCCTAAACTCATAGTTCATAACACTCATACGTCGAGTCGGACGGAGTCCACGGAACTAGATACGGAAACAGTTCGTTCGATCGAACTAGATTGACACAATTCTAATGCGGTCACTTCTTTTGCTATCAAAGCCCAGCTTTTTATTTGAAAATATGCAAAGAATGCTGTAACTGTATTGTGGGAAGATTCGACATATATTTCAGCCGGTTATTATGGAGTTTTGATCCTTAAAATAAAAATTACAAGTTGGAGTTCGTTAGAAACGGGTCGCCATATTCAATTTAGGAGCTGAGTACATGCATAAAATCTTTTCTTATGGTGGTTTAATAACAAAATACAGGGTGAGATGAAAAACTGCAACCAACTTCAGACTGATGTCATTTCTAAGCCACTTGTCCGACAGCTGTTAAAATTATTCCAGTGAGAATTTTTCAGAAAATTCCACCAAGAATAACTTCGTGACGGAATTCAAGCATGATAGTATGATTTCCTTATATTTGGCTGGAAAACCACAATTGGCTATCGTTAGAGCACTCCAGCATTTAAATGTCAAGAAATCTTTTGTGTCTCGTACCATCGCTCGTTACCGTGATACTGGTAGCGTAGCCCGACGTCAAGGAAGTGGACGGAAGAAAACAGGAACGACTTGATCAAAACCCGCGTCGTAGCGGCCGAAAAATTGCTCGTGAGCTGAACACATTGCAATATTCCATTCGACAAAGCCATTGATATTCCAAAAAGTGAAAGAGCTTACACCGCAACAGAAAGAAAATAGACTCAAAAGAGCTAAAGAGTTGTTCCGCTTGGCCGAAAGTGGTGAACTGCCGAAATTGGTTTTCTCCGATGAGAAAACATTCGTTGTACAGCAGTTTGTAAACAATCAAAATGATCGTGTTTACTTGCCAAAGAGGTCAGCTGAAAATGTGCACTTTCGGTTGGTCACCAGAACTCAAGCACCGGCAATGGTGATGGTGTGTGCCGCCATAACAACCGATGGTCGCTTTCCGCTCGTATTAATTGACCGTGGCATCAGAATAAATGGCGAATACTATCGCGAAAATATTCTGGAAGTGTATTAAAGCCTTGGGTAAGCAAACAAGCGCTTCGCCGGAAATGGGTCAAAATACCGCAAAGCAACATTCGGGCAGCGTGCGACGGTTTCATTGGCCGTTTGAATGCCATAATTCGTCCTAAAGATGACCAATTCGAACAAATCTAAACTTATTCTAAAATTTGATGCTATTTCCGACATTTTTTGCTTTCATTCAATAAAATTTAAAAAAAAAATGTCAAAATTATGGCGTTGATTTTGTTGCTGTTTTTTATCTTACCCTGTATATACACAGTTTTTGTATGTGTATGTATTGTTTTGAATTATTTACAAAGTAATCGAGTTTGCCAAAACGGTAATTTTTTTAATCTATCATTTTTAAATAATTTCAATTTTTTCCCATAAATATTTACGCAAACAAGTATCATAATTTTTCTTTTATAATTTAAAAATAAAAGTAAAATTTTGCTTTATATATTGTTTTCGCGATTTATCACTTAATGTTTCAATTTTCTTTTTATAGTACATATATGCCCGCTAATTTTAAACCATAAACAATATTTAATTTTCTATACCCTCCATCATACATAGGGTATGACGATTTAGCCCTGTCCGTCTGTTGTAATCATGTTAGAGTCAAAACGAAAAAATATAGGAAGCTAAAACTTTTCACAGATCAGTCTTTTGTCTGCAGGCAGGTCAAGTTCAAAGTTGGGCTATATCGATCTACGATATTTGATATTTTGATGATTTTAGGGACATTATTCACCGGAGTTGTTTCAAATTCCGTATTAAGAATTTGTAATGGGTACTACAGTCTATGACAAAAAATTGGTACCTCCCAATATTCGGCATTTTGATGATTTTGGCGACATTATTCAGCAGAGTTGTTTCAAATTTCGTATTTAGAGTTCGTAATGGGAACTACAGTCTGTGGCAGAAAATTATCTATGCAGGTCCAGGTCTTCGTATAGTCCCGATATAACGGTACCTTCCTATATTCCGTATTTTGATGATTTTAACCACATTAAACACCGGAATTTTTTAAGTTTCGTTTTTTAAATATTTTAATAGCTTATGAAAAAAGTTGCCTATGCAGGCCCACGTCTTCGTATAGACCCCAATATAACGGTGATATTCGGTATTTATAAGATTTTAACAGAATTTTAACGGATTTTATTTTTTTGAAAATTTTCAAATTCATTCCAAATAGTGGAGATTATTTATGTATATATATATTTTGCTTTATGCGCACATTTCAGATTCTTCAATATTTCTGCTGCTTGTGGGTAAGGCCTACCCGATCTTCACTATATATTTAAAATTGTTAATGATATTGAGAAAACAGGCGACACGTTTCAGACTTCAATGCGCTAAAGCTTTAAAAAATTGTGATACTAATAAAAGTATATATTTGATGTCGAAAATTTTTTCTGTCCCCTAATAAGATTAGAATTAGTTGATGAAAGCTTTTTTTTGGAAAATTTATTTTCGGAATTGTTTCTATTTCAGTAAACATAGCTGTAACTCACTCTATAACGTCAGTGGTGGCCTTCACGGTTTGATCACTCAGTAACTTATCACCTAGCTCTTGTAAAAATATATGAAAAAATTAATTGTATATAAATTCTTATCCTAGCCTGTGTGTGAAATATTGCATATTTTTGATTAGCTAAAACCTGTCAGAATTCAAAACTGCTACAATTAATTCCGAATTTCCAAATAGGAAACAACTGTTATCTTCACACTAACATTAATCATATACTTAATAACAATTTCCACTACATTTTTTCCATAGCAATTTGTCATAAATTAATGTTCCCATTTTTTTTATCTTGTCGAATAAACAAAAAATATATATTATTTTTTCTGCTTCTAAGCTTTGCGGATATGGTTCTAATATGATAATCACTCAATGGATGTTATTAATTAAAGCGTTAAATGAAATGCATAAGGAAATATTTTAAGTGGGTGTAGGTTATGCAGTTATGGATAAATGTCGTTAAAAATAAAGAGCGAAAGTTGCATGAAGCAGATAAGTAAAAATTGGGAACTTTTTCTATTGCTAGAACATAGCAACTATTTTCATTTGGTCGCTAGCATGGTAGATAAATAAGGTAGTCGCATCGACAAAGCTGCTGGAACAATGTCAACTGTCAAACCAATTTTGGAATTGAAAGCGTTGAATGAAAAATTATTGAAATTATTAAAAAATGCAAATCATAACAACCTCCGATTTACGTTGTATGAGAAAACATAAAAAAATCTATTTATTTTTGACAAAACGTTTTAGAAATGTTGACGTTTCAATTTCCCAAACATTGATATGTCAGAAATATTTTAAACCAGTAGAAAAGGTCAAAAGTCGGACGTGGCCGACTATATGATAGCCTACACCACTATGCTTACTTAGTAGAGCTCACGCTATAAAAAAGTTTATATTGCGAATTAATGAGAAGTAGAGCTTACCAACTATGATCCAAATAACATTGCTTTAAGTGCATGGCATGACTTCGATTAAAATGTATTTATTGAAGGGATAGTCATACCGGACCAAGTTTCACCATATTGTAAAATTCGGTTGAATATAAAAAAAATATATTCAATTTGGACTGATGTTACATATACAGGGTAAAATGAAAAAACTGCAACCAAGTTCAGACTGCTGGCATTTCTATGCCGCTCTAGTGACAGCTCATTATATTGTTTACAAGAGTACAAAAGCATTTTGGTGAGAATTTTCCAGAAAAAAAGTTATTCGTGATGGAATTCAAGCGTGATAGTGTGATTTCTTTACATTTGGCTGGAAAACCACAAATGGCTATCGTTAGAGCTCTCCAGCATTTAAATGTGAATAAATCTTTTGTGTCTCATACCATTGCTCCCTACCGTGATACTGGTAGAGAGAAAACATTCGTTCTCTAGTTTGTTAACAAACAAAATTATCGTGTTTACTTGCCAAAGAGGTCAGCTGAAAATGTGCACTTTCGGTTGGCCACCAGAACTCAAGCACCGGCAATAATGGTGACGTGGGCCGCCATAACAACCGATGGTCGCTCTCCGCCCGTATTAATCAATGTTGCACCAGAACAAATGTATTTTTGGAAAGCAAAGTTGGCACTAAAAAAGCGCTTCGTCGGGAATGGGCCAAAATATAACAGAGCAACATTCGTGCAGCGTGTGACGGTTTCATTGGCCGTTTGAAGGCCAACAAATCTTAACTCTTTCTAAAATTTGATGATATTTCCGACATGTTTTGCATTCATTCAATAAAATTTAAAAAAAAATGTAAAATTTTTTTATTGAAAAAATTATTTTTTTTTATATTATTTTTATGGCGTTTGACTTTGTTGCAGTTGTTTTATCTCACCCTGTATGCTGAGCGAAAACCTAAAATCGGATGAAGATGTATATCGAAGCTACATAAAAATCTGAACCGATCTCGATAAAATTTGGCAGAGGTTTTTTCGAGCAGTATCTGATGCCCTGTATCCAATATCATTGTTGTGGAGTGTATATTACTCATATGAGGAAATTTAACACCAAATCGGATGAAACATATCTATGGGAGTTACAGCTATATCTGAAACGCTTTCGCCAAATTTGAAATACTTGTTACATTGCCAAAATTCAGTCCATTTGGGCTGATATAAGCCCTTTGATGCACAATAAACCTGATATCGTATAAAGATATATATAGAGATATATAGGAAATGCTCTGGAATAGATTTTTGAGAGCATGTCAATCATACCTGATATTTTTTTTCCGTGTATTTCCGCCATTATTTTCGATCATGTAATAGCCATCGACATGGTGCCTCTCGTATACGAGATTATATATGAAACCTACGGGGTGAGATAAAAAACCTGCAACAAAGTCAAACGTCATATTTTTTATATACATATTTTTAAATTTTTATTGAATGAAGGCAAAAAAGGTCGGCAATAGCTTCAAATTTTAGATTAAGTTCAGATTTGTTCGAATTGGTCACCTTTGGCACGAATATTGGCCTTAAAAGGGCCAATGAAACTGTCACACGCTGCCCGAATGTTGTTCTGCGGTATTTTGATCCGTTCCCGGCGAAGCGCTTGCTTAAGATGATCGACACTTTGATATTTTTTAGTGCCAACCTCGCTTTCCAAAATACTCCAAACACAATAGTCCAACGTATTGGTATCCGGAGATTTTGGTGGCCAATGTGAGCTGGTAATGAAGCGAGGAACCTCATTTTGTAACTATTCTTGGGTGGCGCGTGCTAAGTGCGATGATGCTGAGTCTTGTTGGAGTGTCCTAGGTCTGCGGCCAAAATGTTTTCGTGGCCATGGCCCCCTCCAAATTATTTTCGCGATAATATTCGACATTTATTCTGATGCCACGGTCGATTAATACGGGCGGAGAGCGACCATCGGCTGTTATGGCGACCCACACCATCACCATGGCTGGCACTTGAGTTCTGGTTGCCAATCGAAAGTGCACATTTTCAGCTGACCTCTTTGGCAAGTAAACACGATCATTTTGTTTATTTACAAACTGTTTTCTTATCGGAGAAAACCAAATTCAGCAGTCACCATTTTCGGCCAAGCGAAGCAACTCTTTAGCTCTTTTGAACCTAGTTTCTTTCTGTTGCGGTGTAAGTTCTTGAACTTTTTGGAATTTCAATGGCTTTACCCCGAGCTCGTTTTTCAATATTTGCCGAATGGAATATTCCGATATTTTAAGCTCATAGCCATTTTTCGCCCACTGCGACGCGGGGTTCGATCAAGTCCCTTCTTTACTTTTCGAACCATTTATGCTAATGTTGCTGTTTTCTTCCGTTCACTTCCTTGACGTCGGGCTACGCTTCCAGTATCACGGTAACGAGCGATGGTAAGAGACACAAAAGATTTATTCACATTTAAATGCTGGAGTGCTCTAACGATAGGCACTTGTGGTTTTCAGCCAAATATAAAGAAATGACACTATCACGCTTGAATTCTATCACGAATAACTTTTTTTCTGGAAAATTCTCACCAAAAGGCTTTTTTACGCTTGTATACAATATAAAGAGCTGTCACTGGAATAATTTTAGCAGCTGTCGGGCGAGTGGCTTAGAAATGACAGCAGTCTGCAGTTTTATCATCCCACCCTGTATATCAAACATTTGTAAATTGAGTTGATTTATTAATTTTTGTTTTCATTCCATTTTCAGGGTCTTGCATTTACATTGGAAGAACGCCAACTTTTAGGCATCCATGGCCTATTACCTGCCGTGGTGAAATCAGAGGAACAACAAATTCAACATTGTTTGTTGTTGTTGGATCGTCTGGAGTCTGATTTGGACAAATATATATACTTGAATAGTCTTGCCGAACGTAATGAACGACTATTTTATAAAATTTTGGCAACAGATATATCTAAAATGATGCCACTAGTTTACACGCCAACCGTCGGTTTGGCTTGTCAGAAGTTTAGTTTGATATTCCAATACCCCAAAGGTCTATATATCACAATCAAGGACAGGGGTCATGTTTATGAAGTACTAAAGGTAATATATACGTAGATTTACATTACATGTCTACATGTTTATTGTATTTTTCTGCAGAATTGGCCAGAATTTGATGTTCGAGCTATTGTTGTCACTGATGGGGAGCGTATTTTGGGTTTGGGCGATTTGGGTGCCAACGGAATGGGCATACCAGTTGGTAAACTATCCCTGTACACAGCTCTGGCCGGTATTAAACCAAGCCAATGCTTGCCCATTACCTTGGATGTTGGTACCAATACTGAAAGTCTTATCAACGACCCCCTTTACATTGGATTACGACACAAGAGAATAGTAGGCAAACAATATGATGAGTTCATCGACGAATTCATGCATGCTGCCGTACGACGATTTGGACAAAATTGCCTCATACAATTCGAGGATTTTGCCAATGCTAATGCATTCCGGTTTTTGGCTAAATATCGCAACGACTTTTGCACATTCAATGATGATATCCAGGGCACTGCTTCGGTGGCCGTGGCTGGTCTGTTGGCTTCGCTGAAAATCAAGAACACAAAACTAAAAGAGAACAAGATTTTATTCCTAGGTGCTGGTGAAGCTGCCCTAGGCATTGCTAGTCTATGCCTTATGGCTTTGATCAAGGAAGGCCTGACCGAAGCTGAAGCAAAGAAACTTATCTGGATGGTGGATAGCAAGGGTTTAATTGTACAAAACCGTCCGGCCGGAGGTATAACGGAACACAAACAAAATTTTGCCCAAGCTCATGCATCCATTGATTCGTTGGAAGAGGCTGTTAAAAGAATTAAGCCTACAGTATTAATAGGAGCAGCTGCAATTGGTGGAGCCTTTACTAAATCTATTCTCGAAATGATGGCAGACTACAACGAAAACCCCATAATATTTGCCCTTTCTAACCCCACTAGTAAAGCCGAATGCACTGCAGAGCAGGCGTATCAGTATACAAAAGGAAAATGTATTTTTGCTGCAGGTTCTCCCTTTAAGCCGGTGCTATACGATAGTAAAACATATTATCCTGGACAAGGAAACAATTCGTATATTTTCCCAGGAGTAGCGTTAGGTGTTCTCTGTACCGGTATGTTGACCATACCTGAAGAGGTGTTCCTGATGTCAGCTGAATGTCTAGCCAATCTATGTAAACCTGAAGATTTAGCCAAAGGATCTTTGTACCCGCCTTTAAATCGTATTACAGGCTGTTCGGTCGAAATTGCGGCCTACATTATGGAATATGCGTATAAAAATGGTTAATATGATATTGTAAACCAAATTTAAACAAATTTCTATATTGACTGAGTGAGTTGTTATGGACACATGTATTTTATACAGCCACGCCAAAATTTTCTAGTTTTACATAAAATCTGAGTGCGGTTTGACTCAGATTTTATGCAATTTTAGTTTTTTTCTTGCCACATTGCCGTTGAATTTAACTTTTTTTGGTAATCTACCAATCTAGCTTTCTGGTTGGGTTCACATTTGTAGTGGTGCTGCAGGATTTCAAATATTTTGAAAGAATAATCCACATTCTCAGATTGGATATGCCTTAGTCCTGCTTAGCCACACTCTTTCTTTTACCGTTATCATCTCACCGTATTGCTCACAATTCGCAGCATCTTTGATAAGGCATGGTGCATTGATGCCACCGTCCATAAACTGCACCAGATGCATTGGTAGCTTTTGTAGTGTTTCGGTCTGATCTTCATTTCAAAATCAAAAATTCTGCTTATTTGCGAATCCATTGAGCCAAAAAATGAGTTTCGACAATAAACACAAATTCCCAATAAACGATATTTTTAAAAGAGCTCGCAATTAGATAATGAACTTCAGTGATTTGCAAGCGTTGTTCGTTTTAAATGCAATTCATGATTAAATTCTAGACCAAACTGAAGACGCTTGAACATGAAATATCACACGAATCGTTGGTCGTTAGTGAGCTATAATAGCAAAAAAGTAGAATAGCTGTAAGTTCCGCCGGGCCGATCTTTGAATACACTCCACCATTTGAAACGGACTTGGCGATTTTCAAAAAAATAAAATCCGTTAAAAACTCTGTTAAAATCTTAAAAATACCGAATGTAACCGTTATATTAGGGACAACGTGGACATGCATAGTCAACTTTTGTCATAAGCCATTATAATATTCAAAAACCAAATTTAAAAGAATATCGGTGAATAATGTGTAATGTCATCAAAATTTCCAATATAGGGAGGTACCGTTATATTGGGGCTATACGAAGACGTGGACCTGAACAGACAATATTTTGTCATAGGCTGTATTATTCATTACGAACTTCAAATACCAATAATTCCGGTGAATAATGTCGCTAAAATCACCAAAATACCGAAAATAGGGAGGTACCATTATATGGGGGCTATACCAAAACGTGGCCAATTTTCAATACCAAAAGTTCTACAGACAAAATACACATTTGAATAAAATTTTATCAATCTACTTAATTTCGTTCGGAAACTAGAGTGATATCTACAGGCGGACAGATGGACAGATATCGCTTAATCGGCATAGAATTTTATGCTGATCAAGAATATATATACTTTGTGGGGTGTTACAAACGGAATGACAAACTTAATATACCCTTCCAAAATATTTGAAGTTTATAACAAGTTGTTTTCATTTTTCCAAACTGTCCATTCCATGGCAAACAGGTTAATATCATAAAAATCACTAGATTGAAAATTTTATACCTCCACCATTCTATTAACTTTGTCATTTCGTGTGTTACTCCTCGAAATAATCATAGTAGACCCTATTAAGTATATATATATATATATATATTATGGAGCGTAAAATTCTAAGACGATATATCGATGTCCGTCCGTCTTTCTGTCTGTCTGTCCGACTGTCTATCCGTTTGTTGTAATTACACTATCTTCCTATCGAAGTGAGATATAAGGCTAAAATTTTGCATACATGCATAGTTTACCAGTAGACAGGTTAAATTTGTAAATTGATTATGTCGGTCTACGTTTTCGTATAGCCCCCATATAACGGTACCTCCCGATATTCGGTATTTTCATGATTTTAAAGACATTATTTCCTATAATTATTTTAAATTTCGTATTTAAAGTTCGTAATAGGTACTACAGCCTATGACAACCTTTTTTGTATGCAGGTCTACGTCTTCGTATAGCCCCCATACAACGGTACCTCCCGATATTCGGTATTTTGATGATTTCAGCAACATTATTCATCGGAATCGTTTCAAATTTCTTACTAGAAGATCCTAATGGGTAGTACAGCCTATGTCAAAAATGTTGTATGCAGGTCCACGTTTTCGTATAGCCCCCATATAACGGTACCACCCGATATTCGGTATTTTCATGATTTTAAAGACATTATTTGCCTTAATTATTTCAAATTTCTTATTTAAAGTTCGTAATAGGTACTACAGCCCATGACAACCTTTTTTGTATGCAGGTCTACGTCTTCGTATAGCGCCCATATAACGGTACCTCCCGATAGTCGGTATCTTGACGATCTCAGCAACATTATTCACAGGAATCATTTCAAATTTCGAATCTTAATGGGTACTAAAACTTATGGAAAAAATTCGTGTGCAGGTCCACGTCTTCGTATAGCCCCCATATGACGGTACCTCCCGAAATTCGGTATTTTGATGATTTTAGCGACATTATTCACCGCATGTGGAGTTCGTAATTTCGTATGCAGGTCCACGCCTTCGTATAGTCCCCATATTACGGTTTTCATTTAAGTGGTAGTTTTCGGTTTTTTTTAATTTTTTCAATTTCGTTCGAAATGGTGGTAGTAACTTTACCATTACCTTATTATTTTACCTTGACCGAAAACAGTTGTATGATAATAGCCCAGTCCAGTGTAAACAAATCTGGTACATTTATGTATATATAAAGAATGAACTACTTTTTGTTTGTATCATTTCAGGTTTGGCTACGGTACGTCCTGAACCAAATGACAAGAGAGCATTCATAAGATCACAGATGTACGACTTATCATATCCACCTGCAGTTCCCGAGGTCTATATGTGGGAACAAAAGTTATGAACCGATACTACTATGTAAATTAAGTTAATTAATTGCGTCTATCACGAAACGTTTATTTTATTTTAACTCATAAATAATATTCTATACTTATAAAAGAGGAAAATGTCTGTACGTATGGTTCCTTGTTTGTTTGTAATTTTTAGACTCAAAACAAGTAAAAAAGACGGGCCGAGCTTTGAATACCCTCCACAATTTGGAACGAATTAGAAAATTTTCAAAAAAATAAAATCCATTAAAAATTCTATTAAAAAGTTTAAATACCTAATATCGGAAGGTGCCAAAATATGGGGGGATATGCGATATTGTGGACCTATATAGACAAATGTACGTCAGGGGGTAAAGTGCCTTCACAGAACCCCTTGTGTACAATTTCAAACAATTCCGTTGAAAAATATGGTTAAAGTCATCAAAATACCGAATATCGGGGGGTACCCTTATATGGGGAATATACGGTATCGTGGACCTACGTAGACAATTTCTTTCAGAGGATAAAGTACTCACAAAGAACTCTTTGTGTAAAATTTCAGACAATTCCATTGAAAAATGTGGTTAAAATCATCAAAATACCGAATAAAGGGGGGGGGGGGGCGTTTTATGGGGGCTATACGATATCGTGGACCGCTATAGCCCATCTTCGAATTTGACCTGCCTGCAGACAAAAGAGAAATCTGTGCAAAATTTTAGCTTCCTATCTTAATTCGTTTTGACTGTAGCGGACAGAATTAGAATTTTACGCTGATCAATAATATATATACTTTGTTGGGTCTAAAATGATTATGTCGATGAGTTACAAACGGAATGATGAACTTAATATACCCTCCATACTATGTATGGTGGAGGGTATAAAAAAGCTAAACTGATTTTCGGAATCGGAGATAACTCCAAAAATTTAAATTTTGTATGCACATATTGATCGGTTGTAGATACAGTCTTCAAGTATGAAACGTATAAAGATACAAAATAAATTCGCCAAATTACATTGAAATCGGTTAAGATTTGGATGTAGCTATTTGCCAAACACGATTTGTACGTCCGCTTCCAATGAAATTCGGAATGAATGACGGAATTTGGTACAAAAATGAATTTGCCATATACATTTTCGACTGATATCGTGTATTTAATGTACTAAACACGATATGTATTTATAGCAATTTATCCAAAATATTGCTGGATGTTGACTTGTTACTAAAAAGGATAGTTAAAACAAGTAAAAAAGCAGTAAGTTCGGCCCGGCCCTCCACCATTCGGACGAATTAAGATATTTTCAAAAAATAAAATCCATTAAACATTCTCTTAAAATCTTAAAAATACGGAATATCGGAAGTTGCCGATATATGGGGGATATATGATATCGTGGACTTATATAGACAATTCTCTGTCAGGGGGTAAAGTACTCATAAAGAACTCCTTGTGTACAATTTCAAACAATTCCATTGAAAAATGTGGCTAAAATCATCAAAATACCGAATATCGGGGGTTACCGTTATATGGGGGCTATATTATATCGTGGACCTATATAGATAATACTCTTTCAAGGGATAAGTACTCCCAAGGAACTCCTTGTGTGGATTTTCAGACAATTCCATTGGAAAATGTAGCTAAAATCATCAAAACACCCAATATCGGGGTTATAGTTATATGGAGATATACGATATTGTGGACCTATATACACAATTCTCTTTCATGGGGTAAAGTACTCACAAAGAACTCCTTGTGTGGAATTTCAGACAATTCCATTGAAAAATGTGGCTAAAATCATCAAAATACCGAATATCGGGGTCACCGTTATATGGGGGGATACATGATATCGTGGACCTATATGGACAATTCTCTTTCAGGACAATTCTTTTTCAAATACCGCTCTACAAATTGTAATTAAGTTGGTAGTTTTCTATTATCTTCTTTTATTATATTAAAGTGGTAGAAATGGTCTTCGCATATACACGATTTCATAGACAATTCAAACCCGCATATTTGAGTCCAACCTCGTCTTCAACATTCGTTCTTTGGGACAAAAATAAAGGTCCCATTTAATACACTTTCGCATTGTGATTAATTGAATATAAATGCAAGTTATTGTGTTGAGTTCAAAAAACAAAAAAATCATATTTTTATTGTGAAAAAGTAACGTTCAAAGCAAGGTAATGTGAAAACTTATATTTGACAATTTTATTAAAATTATTAAAATGTTAGAAACCATATGATTGTCAATTACACCTTGATTTTAACTTACTATTTTTGAATGTATATTTGTAGTGTATTTTTTTTTAAATTCCAGTACGATGGTAGCTCTTCAGTTTTTTTGGGTGGTCGATTTTATACTGGTGCGCTTCGTTTCCCCCTTTGATCATTTCGTTATAGGGACCATCATTTCGGTATAACCCCATATAACTGCAACACAAGCTATTCGGAAATTTTTAAAATTATAGCGGCAATTATAACTTTTTTTATTTTAAGTATAACAAATTCATTCCAAATGGTGGCGACTATTAAAAGCTCGGACCGGTCGAACATAGTGTCTTTTTATTTGTTTTGTTTATTTTTGTTTCAAGATACGTGAAAATATGGTCCATAAATATCGTTCCATTGTAGGGATATTTCTTTACGGCACGTCGGGTATTAGGTAAGGTCCAATTTCTGTCACTCAAGATGTGGCAGATTTTCATCAGTTTTCCGTCATGTTTCCAAATCCTGTGTCAGACACAGAGATATTTCAGGAGAAACAAAGGTCGTATTTATATCGAAGTTATGGCAATAACCAACAATAGCACCAATTATAAAGGCGTTCTCAACGTTTTTACAGCTTTAGTTTAATGAAACATCTGCATGATTTTTTAGATTTATGCAGTGCCGCACAAAGCTCACATAACCGCAATATATAATGTTTACAAACGCTGGTTTTGTAGTTAATTATAAGTTTTGAGTAATCCGAACGAAAATAATTGAAATAATTTTTATTGCAAATCATACCGCAATAAACTGTCATACGGTGCAAACGACTCGGGGAAAAGGCGAAATTTTGAAATATTCGACAGGATTTGATCGCAGAATGTTTTGTTGCTACTGTTTTTTAAGTGATGCTGATATCCAGAACAAAAAGATTAATAACGAAATCAAGCGGAGCAAACGCGATGAAGGGACCAAGTTCAAGCTTTTACTATTGGGTACCGGAGAATCGGGAAAATCAACATTTATACGACAAATGCAAATTATCTACAAAGATGGGTTTACTGACGAGCAACGACGTGATTATATTCACAGCATTAAACAGAACATTTTAAACGCAATGCAAACAATGGTCGCAGCTATGCGAACCCTAAACATAGAGTATGAAAATAAGGCCAATAAACGAAATGCCGAGATAATTGCTTCTGCTGATTTTGACACGTTCTCCTGTTCTCTGGAAACGTATCTATTGTATATAAAGGAATTATGGCAAGATGGCGGAATTCAAGAATGTTTTCGGAATCGTAACAAGTATCAACTAATTGACTCGGCCAGATATTTTATAGAAAATGTAGACCGCATAGCGGAACCATCTTATCTGCCAACCGATAGCGATATCCTAAATGTGAGAATAAAAACAACTGGTCTGATTGATTACTTTTTCAGGGTGGAGAAAGTACAATTTCAAATTACCGACGTCGGTGGACAGCGTTCGGAACGTAAGAAGTGGATGCATTGTTTCGACACCGTGAAAGCTATCATATTTTTGACAGCTATTTCCGAGTATGACCAAGTGTTGCGAGAAACTGATCAACTAAATCGTCTCACTGAATCGAGAAATGTCTTTCATAAAATTTCCAACAGCCAGTGGTTCCACGATACGGCCATTGTAGTGTTTTTCAATAAAATTGACTTGCTGAACGAGAAAATAATGTACTCGGATCTGGATGCGTACTTTCCTGAATTTACCGGACCCAAGAAGAACTATGAAGCTGCGAAGGATTTCATAGCAAATATGTTCCTGAAAGATTTGCCGCGGCAGAAAACCTTTAAACATTTCACGTGTGCCACCGACACAAATAATATTAAAGTTGTATTCGATGTTGTACGTGATTCAATATTAAGCGATAACTTAAATAAAATTGGCTTGTATTAGTCACTTTCATGTTTAATTTTATTTCTATACCCTCCACCATAGTATGGAGGGTACATTAAGTTTGTCATTCCGTTTGTAACACCTCGAAATATACATTTTAGACTCCACAATGTTTATATATTCTTGATCAGCATAAAATTCTATGTCGATTTAGCGATGTCCGTCCGTCTATGGAAAACACTCTAATTTCCGAACGAAATAAAGTAGGTTGATAAAATTTTACTCAAATTTATATTATGTCTGCAGGACTTTTGGTATTGAAAATGGTCATGTAGGTCCAAGTTTTGGTATAGCCCCTATATAATGGTATCTCAAATTTTTCGGTATTTCGGTGATTTAAGCGACATTATTTACCGGAATCGTTTCAAATTCGGTATATGAAGTTCGTAATGGATACTACAGTCTATGACAGAAAATTGTCTGTGTAGGTCCACGTCTTCGTGTAGCCCCAATATAACAGTACCTCCCTATATTCACTGATTTTTTTATTCAAGTTTAGCATTTGAGTATTGTAATGGTTTATGACAAAAGTTGCCTGTGCACGTCCACGTCGTCGTATAGACCCTAATCTAACGGCTACATTCGGTATTTTTAAGATCTTAAAAGGCTTTTTAACGGGTTTTTTTTAACAAGTAAAAAAGCTGTAAGTTCGGCCGAAATTTTGAATACCCTCCACCAATTGGAACGAATTTGGCAATTCTCAAAAACAATAAAATCCGTTAAAACTTCTGCTAAATCTTAAAAATACCGAATGTAGCTATTATATTAGGGTCTATACGACGACACGAACCTACGTAGGTAACATTTGTCATAATCCATTACAATATTGAAATGCGAAACTTAAAAAAACGGTTATAATGTCGATAAAATCAAAATACCGAATATCGGGAGGTACCGTTATATGGGGGCTATACGAAGACGTGGACCTGCACAGACAATTTTCTGTCGTAGGCTGTTGTATCCATTACGAACGAACGAAAGAAAATTGAAACAATTCTGGTGAAAAATGTCTCTAAAATCATTAAAATACCGAATATCGGGAGGTACCGTTATATGGGGGCTATACGAAGAGGTGAACCTGCACAGCAATTTTCTGTCTTAGGCTGTAGTATTCATTACGAACGAACGAAAGAAATTTGAAACAATTCTGGTGAAAAATGTCTCTAAAATCATTAAAATACCGAATATTGGGAGGTACAGTTATATGGGGGCTATACCAAAACGTGGACCTACATGCCCAAATACTATGCAGACATAACATACATTTGAGCAAAATTTTATCAATCTACTTCAATTCGTTCGGAAGCTAGAGTGATTTCCACAGACGGACAGACGGCATAGAATTTTATGCTGATCAAGAATATAGAATATCATCAAAATACCGAATATCGGGAGGTACAGTTATATGGGGGCTATACGAAGACGTGGACCTACATGGCCCTTTTTCAATACCAAAAGTCCTGCAGACTACATTTGAGCAAAATTTTATCAATCTACTTCAATTTGTTCGGAAGCTGGAGTGATTTCCACAGACGGACGGACATCGTTAAATCGACATAGAATTTTTTGTGACCAAGAATATATATACTTTGTGGTGTCTAAAATGTGTATTTCGAGGTGTTACAAACGGAATGACAAACTTAATACACCCTCCATGCTATGGTGGAGGGTATAAAAATTGCCAAAATCGTTCCAAATGGTGGAGGTTATTCAAAGATCGGCCCGGTCGAACTTACAGTTTTTTTACTTGTTTATATATGTGTATTGGATATTGAAATGAGATTTGTTCAATTTTCTTTGGCGATAAACACGATCATTTTGTTTGTTTACAAACTGCTGGACAACGAATGTTTTCTCATCGGAGAAAACAAAATTCGTCAGTTCACCACTTTCGACCAAGCGAAGCAACTCTTTAGCTCTTTTAAGTCTATTTTCTTTCTGTTGTGGTGTAAGTTCTTTTTTTCAATGGCTTTACCCTGAGCTCATTTTTCAATATTTGCCGAATGGAATATTGCGATGTGTTTAGCTTACAATCGGTTTTTTTTTTTGTATATAAAAAGTTTAATAAAAATATATGGGTACATTCCGACCAATTTTGATGAGCGGAGGTGTATGCCTTTTTATACAAGGACTTCTCAATATGCAGCTAAAAAAATAAGTTCTCGCCAGCGTCAGTCTTCTTGTATATGGTTTTGAAAAAATTTTAACATTTAATGAGGTAAAAATCACATAATAACAATACATACGCTGGTCAACGATCTAAAATGGTAAAGACTAGACAAAATGCATTTTGAACAAATGGTTTGTGTCTACAATACATAGAGTAACATTTCTGTATTTTCTGTAATTTACCTTGTCAAATTTTACAGGATAAAAACTAGGTCTCCATCCCCGAGGCACTAAAGGAACAAAGAAGTTTTAGGTTGATTTAGTTCAATTGCGGCCCATAATATATACTTGTAGGTTTTGGAAAGGAGCAAACATGGTACAATGAATACAAGGTAGGTTAACTTTGAAAATATTGCAAGTATGGAGGTCTACCTGTTTGGCTTGTAATGTCAGAATTACTATCAAAACAATAAAAAAGCAAACAACTTGTTGCATTGATTATGAATAAATAATTTAAAACCGCGAAAACTGAATGAAAAGTCAAAATTTCTTTTCAAAATCATGTCCTATATATCTCTTATTGTTTATTTCGCGACAAAAACTGTAGATTTTGTCGATGCATACGTCGCAATAAGCATTTTGAAAACACCCGAATTTGAATATTTTCTGAACAATTTTTTTATTATTGAAAAGAATACGCACACATAAACAAATGAAGTTGACATATTAAGCCAGAAAAATAAAAAAATTAAAATCATATGGTAGTTATGCCCTACCTTGAATTCATTGTATCATGGGAGCAAGAGTTTTGAACTTAACTGAAAACAAATTTTTTTCATTCATTCGCACTTTTAATAAACTGAAAAGAACGACTTTGGCTGACCTAGTTCAGTCGCTCCATTGAGTGAATCGTTCAATTGAACCAGGAACTGCACGACTACAAAGAGAGAGCGAACAACGTGATTGAAATTGCAATGAGAACATAGCATAAGTCGAAAAATCGACTATGAGTAACCGAGTACTTGGTTTTGCACCCAAGTCCTTAGTCGAGTTTGAGAACTTTGAGTACTAAAAGTCGATTATTCAATTAATCGGAAGTCGACTTACCTATCCCTAGACTCGACAAAATAATGAAGATTCTAATAATAAATGAAAAACATTAAAATACTACCTGATACGCACATAAACAAATACACAAAATAATTATGAAGGTGAATAAGTCGCTAGTATTTACATAACATTTGCAGGTGCCGATTTACATTTCTTTGCTTCTGCATTTTATAGGTTGAGCACCTTAGTCGCCAACTGTCGGAAGAGCTAAAGCAAAAACAGGTAAGGACACATTGATAATGATATATGTATGTGCGAAATATTCTACATTATTTTTGTCTGAAATACTTTGCAGGCGGCGACCGACAGCTTAATTAATAAAATTCTATACTCTAAAAGATTGCTGGTCGATCATGTTGAAGCTCTGGAACAATGCATGGCCTACATGCAAGAGAGGTCGTTTGAGACAATTGAATCTTCTGCCGGCGCCGATGCAACAGATTCGAATGCACAAACAAGTAACGCGTTGCGAATAGGAGCACAATGGCCAGAAATATTTACAGCACGCAATACTTGCCTGTTATTAGGTTCCACTGTTTTGGAACATTTTATAACACCACGTGCACTGCGTCTTCTCTTGGTGCCCTCGGCAGTTGTTGCTGGCAGTTTTAGCGCTTTGTATGCTGTGAAAAAAGTTTTCGGTTTTCGCAATAAAATCGTGGAACGTGAATTTGAGAATCTCATACGCACAATTGATGACTTTGGAAATTGTATACGACGTAATATGACTTATTTCAATGAGATAATTATAATGAAACAACAAGAACTGATAGAGTATGTGATTTGCAAAATAATTTCAACACAAATCTGCATACATATATAACCTTTTTTATTTACAAATTAGGTCCCGTCAAATTGAAAGGGCTTGGGATTGTATTACGGCAGCCAAGGAAGTGACTGAAATTTTGTTTGAAGCGACCCGAAAATTAGAATCACAATATCCATTACCAGCGCGATTTTCACAGTATTATGCTCCAATGGAAGACTTAAAAGAATGCGACTATTTTAAAACTAACGTTACTGACTATAGTCCAAAGCATATTAAAGTAAGTGGGAATATTTAAAAAGTAAGAATATTTGAATCCCGATTACATATAATATTTAGAACCAAGAAATTTTCGTATCCTATTGGCAGATTCTTTTTTTTTTTTTGAAAACATAAATCATATTTTAAAGATTTTATAATTTGTAAATTTTATCTGATCATCCAAATGGGATGAAAGAGACAAGTTAGTTAATTTTTATATTCCGAAATAGGAGGTTGTTTCCGAAGAAATTGAGATTTAATAATATACATAGGTAAGCGTGATAAATAGAAAATCTTGGTTCGATTTAGCAATATTCTTTTTACAGAGCACGGAAAAGGGCATTGCCCCTTTGAATTTGTTTTTATGTGCTAAGGGAAACGAGACTAGTTCCTTATGAGTCCATTTCTTGATGCCCATCCCTGTGTTTTTTTGAGCAAAGTAAAAATAACATTTAATGTCCAATTGATATAACATTGGGCGCAGTTCACTTGTCTGCCTCAAGGAATAATCTGTAAGATTTGGATTAAGCTTGAATGTATGAATATTTCCAATTTCATCTATATTATGCACGTCAATTAGGACGAATAAAATCTATAAGAAATTGACATTTTTCCTCATTGGAAACCGATAATATCCCCTCGATAGCAATGGTATTTAGTACAAGTAACTACAAACAGTCTAGAAATTATTAAGTTGAACTTAATTATAATTTAGATGTACATGTTCAATTCAATCAGTTTTTATACATATAATGCATTCGATAACGATAAATTTGATTTGAAGAGTGGTGTATGGATGGTGTCACCCGATTTTTGCATCTTTAACTGGTTATTTCTGTACATATTGATTGCGGGTTTTTGCTTTTGAATTGATTTTGAAACCAGCCTTATTAAAACAAATTTTTATTATAACTATAACTTACATAACTTTATATTTTTTTTAGGATTTTCATAATATCTTCGCCTACGTTCAATCACAGTTCCTTCTACGTTTAGCTTTAACCATTTACACAAAACCATCGTTGAGCCGTCTAAATGAAGAATTGGCTAAAATCGAATGCCTTATCAGACAGTTAGTGTTGGAAGAAGAAAACCACTTCAAAAATCTTGCCATAGAGCAAAACAAGAAAAAATCTCTAGAATTAGAAGAGCTCAATGCAAACAGAGCTTTAAGGACAAGAAATGATCCGGTTGGAATTTTGCAAGATTCATCGTTGAAGCTCAGCGCATGTATGGTGGCAGTGGCAGCAGAATGTCAAGCTTTGGACATAACCCTACAGAGGCTCACAGAAACGGAAAATGTCAAAAAGGATAATGCAAAGCATATGGTAGAAGTTGCCAATAACATGCGCAGTATTGAGAACGCTTTGTCATTATGTTTCGATGATTTCCAGCGTCTTATGTTGGTCTATAACAAGTTCTTGAATAGCAAACTGGATTTGAAGGAACCGAGCGAAAAGAGTGAAACCAAATCTCTGGATACCGATGAAGAATTTCCCGAAAGCTTCCTACGTGTAGAAATTTCACAAAACCCCAACGATGCAGAAAAGACAGATGACTTTTATGCCTATATGTTTGACGAAAAACAGGCTAAACTTGAGCAGGAACAATTAGAGAAGGAACAGCTGGAACAGCGTAAAGAAGACTTGGAAATATTAAATTTCGAGAAACGGATAACCAAAGGGCGTTTTAAACCAGTTTTGAAACAGCTTAAGGGACGCATTGATCCGATACGTAAGGTCATGTTGCAAAAGGAACGTGAAGTCTTGGCCGCAAAGGGAATAAATGTCGATGAGCTGTTTGACAATGAAGATTGTGAAAGTTTTGAGGAAAAGTGTAATTCTACTGAAAAACAAGTTGACGATGATGTTTCAGATGAGGGCAGCGAGGGCAGTGCCGATTTAGAGTATGAACGCCGTACCAAGAAATTAAAAGAACGTGATAACTTTGCTGAAATGCGCAACTTTTTGGCTCAAAAACCTGCAATTAATCTATTTAAGTTGGATGTTCCGCCCACTCCATCTAATGCGTTGGGTGAAGAAGACATTTTGGAAAGCGAGTGTTAAACATTCTCGGAGCTTTTGCTGCATTGCTTTTAAAGTGTATTTAAAATTAGCGTTAATAACAGCAATGTTAAATATTTTTTTTCTTTTTTATAATTTATAAGACAACGTTTATAATTGGCCTTAAAAAGATGTAACCAAAAAAGAAAAGAAAAGATAAAACGATTTTATTATGTTAATACTTTTGATGTTAAAATATACAATGTCTTATATAACTTAATAGGTGCTCCGTATTCATTTAGCTTAGTAATAGAAATAACTGACTGACTGAGTTAGTGAGAATCAACGACCAGACGAAACGGCTGAAGTTAGAATCGTGAAATTTTGCACGACTGTCAGGCTTGGTGCGTAGCCGTGTAATGAAATTTGGAATGAGAATCAAGGTTGGAAAGTAAAT
The DNA here is from genome assembly GCF_030504385.1 of Musca domestica. NCBI lineage: Eukaryota > Metazoa > Arthropoda > Insecta > Diptera > Muscidae > Musca > Musca domestica. Next base: position 18,894,813 of record NW_026712328.1, on the reverse strand, counting down.
TTGTTATATGAAGGAGGTTTTGGGAATGAGTACTAACTGTGCGAACTACAGGGTGAGATAAAAAAAACTGCAACAAAGTCAAACGCCATAATTTTTACATTTTTTTAAATTTTGTTGAATCAATCACACGCTGTCCGAATGTTGTTCTGCGGTATTTTGGCCCATTCCCGGCTTAACGCTTGCTTGAGGTGATCGACACTTTGGTATTTTTTAGTACCAATCTTGCTTTCCAAAATACTCCAGACAAAATAGTTAAACGGATTGGTATCCGGAGATTTTGGTGGCCATTGTGCGCTGGAAAAGAAGCTAAGAACCTCATTTTGTAACCATTACTGTGGGACGCGAGCTGAGTGCGATGGTGCTGAGTCCAGTTGGAATGTTTGTATACCCAAGGCTTTAATACACCCTCCAGAATATTTTCGCTATAATATTCGGCATTTATTCTAATGTCACGATCGATTAATACGAGCGTAGAGCGACCATCGCTTGTTATGGCGGCCCACGCCATAACCATGGCCGGCGCTTGAGTTCTGGTGGCCAACCGAAGGGGCACATTTTCAGCTGGCAAGTAAACGCTATCATTTTGTTTGTTTACAAACTGCTGGACAACGAATGTTTTCTCATCGGAGAAAACCAAATTCGGCAGTTCACCACTTTCGGCCAAGCGAAGCAACTCTTTAGCTCTTTTGAGTCTATTTTCTTTCTGTTGTAGTGTAAGTTCTTGCACTTTTTGAAATTTCAATGGCTTTACCCCGAGCTCATTTTCCAATATTTGCCGAATGGAATATTGCGATATGTTAAGTCTTGAGCCATTTCTCGGCCACTGCGACGCGGGATTCGATTAAGTCGATTCTTTACTTTTTGAACCATTTCTGCTGATGTTGCTGTTTTCTTCTGTCCACTTCCTTGGCGTCGGGCTACGCTACCAGTATCACGGTAACGAGCGATGGTACGAGACACAAAAGATTTATTCACATTTAAATGCTGTAGTGCTCTAACGATAGTTACTTGTGGTTTTCAGTCAAATATAAAGAAATTACCCTTTAATTCCATCACAATTAACTTTTTTCTCGAAAATTCTCACCAAAATGCTTTTGTACGCTTGTAAACAATAAATGAGCTGTCACTTGAATAATTTTAACAGCTGTCGCAGTAATGGCTTAGAAATGACAATAGTCTAAAGTTTGTTGAAGTTGTTTCATCTCACCCTGTATACAAAATTTGGAACAGTTTGATGTAGGTGAACGAATAAAGCTGAAATTTTGTCTTGGTAGGTTTGTGATAAAGAGGTCGTTTCGGAAATGTGTACTATAATTGTAAGAAAAAATTATGCTAATTTTCGATCACTGTAGATGTCTAGGATGGAGAGATGTAGATTGTTTTGAATATGCGTACTAAATGTTACTAAATTCGGTATCGGAAATTTGTCCATGCATGTGTAAAGTACTGATCTTATTTTGACAGCAAACTTATTTTTGAAATTGAAAGTTTTTAAAGGAAAACTGTGTAAATTATACTAAATTGTTTAAAAACACATATAGGAACATGGTGTTAAATAAGAAAACATTCAAAAATCGGAATCAAACATTCAAAGCGTTAATTGTGTCTACCTGTATTCTACCATGGGTACCATTCCAATAAATACATTGTATTCACCTCCAGTGGTGAAAACCGTCGAAGGCAACAAAAAAACATTTCAGTTTCCTTTGGAGACAGTATAAACTGATCTCATTGAGCAAAGCTTATTTCGGTGCCTGACAGTAGTATATATTAGATATATAGTGGAAAATAAATTCTAAAAAAATATGTAATTTTACATTTTATTTCAAAAATTGTTATTAAATTTTACACGGCAGTTTTTCAATAGTAAAATATTCATAAACTTTTTATACAATTAATATAATTTATAGTGGCAATATAATATATAATAATCGAAGTATAAAAAAATCATGTACTTATTCGTAAATAAAATCTCTAAGCACTACTTTATGGCAAGGAGGTTACATTTCGAAACCTTAATTTCCAATACAGCATTTTGTGACTTAACCTATGGGGTAAAAATATACAAATAAATTAAGCACTATTCATTTAGGTAAGTATGCCTTCAAATCAATGCTATTGACAGGATATACCAATAAGCACACACGCACAATTTAACAAAAAAAAATCTTTGGCCAACAATTCATATAAAATCGTACAATAATACAATCATACATCATTAAAATACAATTTACATGGTTTGTGAAAATCATCAGACTTAAATTCTAATTAGGATTTTTTTCTATAAAAATTAAACAAAGAAAAATACATAGTTCTTCATTTGGAATTTCATACACCCGAGGTTCTTGTACCTGCCGAACCATTAGTACCATTGCCATTCGCTTGACCGTGTGAAAATGCCGATAAATTGCTACTCCTGACACTGGTATAGCGTATGGGTTCCACACCATAATCGTCGCGTTTTAAGCGTCTTCGTATACACACTACTATTAGCCCAATGATTAGACCCATGACGACGACAACCGATGCTGTTATCACGGTCAGAATTATATAACGCTTACGACGAAAACGTGGCGGTGCATTTTCATCGACAATTTGATATTTGGCAGGTATTCGCATCGAACAGACTTGAGATGCTGTCAGATTGGACAGTTTGACACCGGCCAAAATGAATGGCATGTCACAACGACTCTGATCACCCTCCAAACGATGATGGGAGCCAGCATACTCCAATACTTGTAGAAGGTTGCAGTCGCACGTCCATGGATTGCCAGCTATTAGGAATGTTTTAAGTCTGGGCCAAGGACTGGGCGCCGTTATATTTGTATTATTCAATATTGGTGACAGATCCATGTTTAATGTTAGCGATGTTAGGTGACAGTGTGAGATATCCAACTGAAAATAATTATTAGAAGGTTTACATTAAACAAAATTCCAAAGCAAATATTTAGGAATCCACAACTAAATTACAATTAATTCATAATTCATACTTACATAAGTGAGATTAACACAATGCATTAAACTGTCAAAGTCAAATGTATCCAGCCTGGTGTTATGGGAACTATCCAAATGCGTTAAATGCTCCAAACGAGTGAATGTATTGTACTTAACAACTTTCAATGTGGGCATTCCACTGATATTGAGATGTGTCAACACTTTAAGGCCCAAAAAGCTTGTTTCTTCAAAGGCTGTAAATCTGTTACCAGCCAAGTTCAGAGATTTCAGCGACTGACCAATCAATTGGAAATTCTCTGGCAATGCAATAAATTCGTTGCCAGCCAAATTAAGGATTTCCAGAGATGTAAGCTTTTCAAATATCACAGACGGTATTGTTTTTAGACCGGTATAGGATAAATCTAAATTCTAAAAAAAATTGAGAAAAACAAAACATAAAATATTTATTACCTAACTCTAAAATAGACCAACCTTTAAAAGTGTAACAGATGACAATGCCGCCGTTGTGGGATAATCCAAAATTTGCAAATTGTTGTGCGCCAAATTCAATTTGGTTAGATTGGGTGTATGTTGGAACAGCAGGCGGTCTAAAGACTGCAAATGATTGTGACTTAAATCCAATTCGGCCAATGCAATGGGTTCATAACTGCTAATGTGATAGGGCCCCCTAAATACATCCGGTATCAATTCTTCAGTGGTTATAGCATTATAGGCTAAGTCCAGTGAAATAATATTCGGTACATCCATAAATGTAGGCGATTGCAGATATTTAATAGAGCAATGACGACAAGCGAAACTCAGTGTGGCATTGGTGGTAGGTAGCTGCTGTAATAATTCGATTGTGTTACCCGAAAAGCTGGCCACAATGACATTATCTAGACGAGGTAATATAGTATCAAGAAAGTTATTACATTTTTTTAAGTCAGTGTGTGGAAAAATGATCAGTTTTTATACCCCTAACCATTCTATGGAGGATATATTAGTTTTGTCATTCCGTTTGTAACTCCTCAACATATTCATAATAGACCCTACAAAGTATATATATTCTGCATCAGCGTAAAATTCTAAGACGATTTGGCGATGTCCGTCCGCCCGTCTGTGTTTCTGCTGTCTGTCTGTCCATCTGTCTGTTGTAATCAAGCTACCTTTTGAGAGAATGGAGATAAAAGGCTAAAAGTTAACATATAAGCATAGTTTACCAGTAGGCAGTTTAAATTTGTACGGTCCACGTTTTCGTATTGCCCCTATATAACGGTACCTCCCAATATTCGGTATTTTCATAATATCAGCAACATTATTCATTGGAATCATTTCTAAACTTGTATTGGAAGATCTTAATGGGTATTACAACCTATGGCAAAAAATTTAGTATACAGGTCCACGTCTTCGTATAGCCCCCATATAACAGTACCTTCCGATATTCGGTATTTTCACGATTTTAGCGACATTATTTACCGGAATTATTTGAAGTTCGTAATGAGTACTACAGCCTATGACAAAAATTTTTGTATGCAGGTCCATGTCTTCGTAAAGCCCCCATAAAGCGGTACCACCCGATAGTCGGTATTTCATGATTTCAGCAGCATTAATCACCAGAATAGTTTCAAATTTCGTATTGGAAGATATTACAACCTATGACGAAAAAAAACGCAAGCAGGTCCACGTCTTCGTATAGTCCCCATATAACGGTTTTCATTTAAGTGGTAGTTTTTCGGAATTTTGTTGAAATTTTTCAAGTTCCATTCAAATGGCAAAGGGTATTAAAAGTTCCGCCCGATCGAATTTAGGTTTTTTTTTACTTGTTTTCTTTCAAATCATTTTAATGCGTGCTTACCTTTCTGATGAGCGTTAAACTCTTCAGGCCATCTGGCTAGTATGTGTTTGAATCCTTTGACAGTGCAACTTAAGAGATGATGTGCCACTTGATTGGTTTTCGGATCGGCCGGTTTATCGATGCAAACACATTTTTCACAAATCTTCTCAACATTCTCATAGGGAATATCTTCATGTTGGGCGCCACCAATTTGTATCCAAAATATTGCGATGCAAAATGTTATATACTGCAATTTAAATAAAAAAAAAAGAATTTTAGGTGAGAAATTGATACAATTGCTGTATATTTTAAATTGTTTAGAGATCAAGCCCTTTACATGGTCAAACCCGATAAAAATTTAAAAATCCTAGAAAAGCTAATTTCATTAAAATATTCCGTTGACTATACAACGCAAATGATTAAAAGGATGATATTGAAGAGCTTATATTGTAAATAAGTATTTACTCATTTTTGTGAGAGTCTGCATGGAAAAAAATGGATGTTGCAAAGTATCACCATGATGGTCAGATTACTCGTTATATGTAAAACGACTATTTCTACATATATCTTTACTCTATTACATAGTATTTTGTTTGTATATTAAACCAATTACAAATGTAATCTCATGCAATCGTTATTTGATATTCATGCATTGTCAAATGTATATTTTGTACTTCTTCTATAGATATGGGCAAAAGATTGTTTGAATTTTGCTTCAAAGTATCATTTCACTGCAGCTAGGACAGTCGATCTGTATCGACAATATCGAGCTTTGTAGTACTATTATACTGGTATCCCGCATTTTCAGTCGAACTGGCATTAAATTCATTACAGGAAATTCTAATGGTAACTTTTCGTTTTACGACAGAATAGTGGTATAGTGAAGATTACGGCAACATGTTCCTGTTGGCTACTCTGGGGTTTGGATTTATTATTTCGTTTGTAACTCCTCGAAATATTTATAATAGACCCTACAAAGTATATATATTCTGGATGAGCGTAAAATTCCAAGACGATCTAACGATGTTGTAGAAGGCTAAAATTTTGCATACATGCATAGTTTACCTGTAGGCAGGTTAAATAGGCCATGTCGGTCCACGTCTTCGTATAGCCCCCATATAACGGTCCGATATTCCATATTTTCATGATTTTTGCGACATTATTTACCGGAATTATTTCAAATTTCATATTTGAAGTTCGTTATGTGTGCTACAGCCTATGACAAAAATTTTCGTATGCAGGTCCACGTCTTCGTATAGCCCCCATATGACGATACCTTCCAATACTCGGTATTTTTATGATTTCAGCAACATTATTCACATGAATTGTAACAAATTTCAACAACAGGCTATAACAAAAAACTCGTATTTAGGTTCACGTTTCCTTTTATACAGAATCAATTGGCAATATGCCCTTTTATACAGTGCAGGCATTGTGAAGATTTTGCCAACATTTAATGTCGGGTTTTCTGGTGGTTTTATCCTTAGAGGCTGGCTTAAAATAAAACGTTATTCGAGATCTACGCAAGAACTAACTGCGCCGAGAATTTTTCTTTAAGATGAAGGGTTTAACATCTCTATTTTTACAAGTTTACGCTCAAGACAAGATAAATAAAATTCGCCTTCCTCAGAACATATAACAGTTTTATTATGTATTATTTTTGTAAAATATGCCGCTCGTGATATTTAAATATTATTATATTATTAAAATATATGAAAATAAATTTAATTTGAGAAACCATGTAGAGTACTTCAGAAAAGGATTGCCATATTCGATTTAGTAAATGACTCCATTTCTCTTGTTTTGCCATGCATCGTTTCACGATTCATCTTGCGATTCATCCAATTAGTATCCGAAAGACTTAAAGCTCGTGTTCAGGGTTGTCAACCATATCCTTCAATTTTCTAAAATCTACTCGCCTGTTACATGGTAGAATTAGGAAGGTAAGGTCATGCAATCATATGTTTACAATTTTTTCAAAATTATTTATTTGACAACATCTCATTGTCATTTATGAATATATTTATGAATTTATTGTACATACAGGAATCAGAGATGGGAAACTGTTTCCTATGCAGAAATTTAACAAGGAAAATAACAGAAAATACAGAGATGGATATGCATATTTAAAATAACTTTACATTCTTAATTTACCATGGCCTGTTATAACTTTTGAAAACATTCATTCAGTTGAACAAATTTGAAAAAATCGTTGAATTAGAAATTAAATAAAAATTTGCGCATAAAGTCACAGGACCTATTTCTGAGTGCTACCATTATGTGGAACCAATATAAAAGTAGCAGTGTGTAAAGACGACTACGACTACGACAGAGGATAAAGTGATAAATAATTAATTGTGCAGAATATATAAAAATGAAAATCCATTTTTGCACTTTTCCCTAGAATCCCATCCCTAAATTTTGGGAGGAATCTAATTTGACCGATTTAAGAATATATCATGGTAATAATTTTCCCTCAATAATTATATATAATGTATATAAGGATACAGTTTAAAATTTCCATTAAAAAGGTATAAATTCAATGTAAAAACCATCTCTAATTTCAATACATAAAATAATTTTTAATATTGGCATGTACGCCAGAAGGGTCAAGAGGGGATGTAGCTCAGTGGTAGAGCGCTCGCTTCGCATGTGAGAAGTCCCGGGTTCAACCCCCGGCATCTCCAGTCTCTCTAATTCAATTTTTAAGAAATTGAATAATTTTAGGAGTAATGGAGAAGTTTTAGTTTGACTGAAGACAAGATATAGGAGGAGAAATCCCTTAGACCACACTGGGCTCATTCTAAAGAAAGTTGTCCTCTAAACATTAAAAGCTGTAGAATTCTTACGTAGTTTGTATTTAAATACTTAATTCTTTATATAAAATAATTGATTTATGGCGAAACAAATGGACAATGGTATATATTTTAAGATTTACGAATATCCGCCTTAAACTTCAGATAATGAATATTTTGTCTCTTAATGTAAACATCCGTAGAGTTTTGAATTACTTTAAATTGATTGTATCAGGAAAAAAAGCTCTCCAAATGTCAAATTTGTCAATTGCAACCAAAACTGAAAATAATCATGGGACTAAAGAGGAGAGCATATAAAAGGTTTTTCTTGACTATCTTAATTCATCAGCTGGCTTCTTCGTAAAAGAACAAAGAATTTTTCGATTTTGATCCATTTATTGTTCGCCAACCGAGTCCTTGCTATTTTAAGAAAAAGTCAGCCGATGAGTTAAGCCAATAAGGAAAAGTTCTTTATGGACATGTACCTTAATTCCAAATTGGCTACCTTTTTACAACTTGATAGAGCTTGACCAAAACTGGTACCAAACCTATACAAGGTCGGCTAGTAAGCCCGACCAAATTTCCTGTCAAAAAATGTTATAATTTTATTGTCCAATAAGAGGTGATTTTTTAACTATTCCCTTTTTTGCCAGCACTGGTTTAAACAGCTCACACACGGTTCGGGTTTTATTTCACTATCAAAAATCTCTAGTTTGGTCTATAATTTAATCATGGATCGTCTTTCAAGCGAACAACGATTGCAAGACATTGAATTTTACTATCAACATGTATTTTCTGTTAATAGAGTTCATCGCGCGCAAAGCTCATTTTTGTCTCAATTGGTACGTAAATAACATAAATTGTGGTTTTTGGAGTGAATATAAGCCAGAAGCATTGAAAAAGCTTCCAATTTATCAAGAAAAAGTCACCGTTTAGTGAGATTTATATGCTGGTGACAAAATTGAACCGTACTTTATTACAGATACTGCGAATCGTGATTGCATTTGGTGAACGCTACCGTGAAATTATATCCAACTTGTTTTGCTCTAATGCATGAGCTTCACTTGCATGACATGTGGTTTCAACAAGACGGTGTCTCAGGCAGCACAGTACTTGTAACAATGACCTTATTGGTAGGCGAGTTCTGGAAAAATTTAACGTTCGGAACCTGTCAATTGGCCCCCTATATCGAGGGTTTTAGACTATTTTTGTGATGTAATTTTAAGGCTCATTTCTATACAGCAAGGCCGTTTCAATATTGACGCATTGGAAGGCAATATTGAAATATTTATTCGTGAGATATCGACCGAAATGTTGAAAAGAGTGTGACAAAATTAAACCATTGGAGGCGAAGTCTAAAATATTATATTATATCTACCGTATTATCAACTCAAATAAAGATTTCATGATTTTGGTATTTAAATTAAGGAGCAAATCGGTGAAAGATATGTCAACAAAAATTTAGCCCCTGTAGTAAAATCTCAGATTTTAACAACAACAAAAAATCGTATTGGGTAAATATGTGGTCTGTTACAGAACTGCAAAAAGTACAACTTTTTACTAAGATAACCGATTTTTCCTTTATGATATCGTAAAAAAATTCAAAAGTAGTAGATTCTTGCAGGTTCTGTAACAGAACAATATTTGACAAAAAAATGTCAATTTTGATTTTGTTTTGTATATTTTTTTTCTTAATTTGCAGTGCACCATGATTATGCAAATTCTATTATATGTAACTCCAAATGCATAAATTCTCACTGCATCGTATTCATTGTGGCTAAAATAAAATTTTTACTTCTATATACGTACTTAAGGTGAGAGTACATAACACACTGTTTTGAGTGGCTTAAGTCGTTGGCTGATCGAAAATTGAACTAAATCATCATAAAACTCCTTTGTTCTTTTACGAAGAAGCCAGCCGATGACTTAAGCCAGTCAAAAATGCAAAATATCGGTGCAGCCCAATTACTGCTAGGCTTTTCCAAGGGCATTACTTCCCTTCTGATTAACAAGGCCGAAATATTCCCGACAAACTCATTGTCCTTTCATAAGTAATTGTGGCATAACAGCAATCTACCGCATTGGAAATGGGGGGATGTAGCTCAGTGGTAGAGCGCTCGCTTCGCATGTGAGAAGTCCCGGGTTCAAACCCCGGCATCTCCATGTAGCATTGAATAACTACGCTCAGTGCTGCCTAGTTGGTCATTTTTTTGGCTTATCATTTATATTAAAAATCGAAAATTAATTAAATTTCTAATTTAAACATCTACAGGTGTAAATGTCAGTCTGAAATAATACAAAATAAATTATGTTATAAAAAATGTATAATCTATTGTAATTTTACAATAAATTTAAAACATTATTAGCTTTATTAAATTAGCTTTAATTAAATTAAAAAATATATATTTATAAATTGTTTAATGTTTTAAATTTTTGTTTTTTTTTTTTTCTTTAAAATAAATTGTACTCTGCTCTATACCTTTAACACAACATTACAGTAAAGCATTATGCGTATAAATCGGAATAAAGTTTGTGTACAACTCTATTATTTAATAATAAATACTCTTTGTATCACGCGCCGGCTCATTAGGGGATGTAGCTCAGTGGTAGAGCGCTCGCTTCGCATGTGAGAAGTCCCGGGTTCAAACCCCGGCATCTCCAGTAGCTAAACAATAGCGATTGCCGTATTTTTGGATGACATTTAGGTCTAAATTATAAAGAAACGTGCGGTGATTTTGTTAAACAAAATCCTCTGAACGAAAAACTTCCACACAACTCAGTATTTGCTTTGCGTGAGATTTGAACCGACAACCTGGCAGTTTTTGTTCCGCAACACTAACGCTGTGCCAAAAACACGGCTCGACAAATGTGTGGAATACGTGATATAAGAAAGTGCTAAACGACACACTACTCAACCTTATCGTGATTAAATGTTAAAAATAGATAGACTCGCGGAGTAAGTTACGATGACTCACGAATTGATGAAGTCTTTATATGTTTTTCGTATACGATGCTTGTACATATACATACCTACCTACCTACAATCAGACCTAACAAACATTCAATATGTGTATCGCAATGTTGGTCTGAATGGATGGATTTGCAAATGTTTTAAGTTTTTGTTGGAAGTATTTAGCAAAATTGATAGCATATTTTAAGGGATCCATTTGAGTTTCCAACTGAAAACAACAGGGAATGCAGTGTTTTTAAAATTTTAAAGAATAAGGTGAATAAGAGGGAGGAAAGGAAACTAGTAGTGTTGCAAGAAGATAAAAAAATCCCACCAAAATTTCCCCAAAATCCGACCAAAATGACAGACCTCCGAAAAAATTACTGAACAGTTTTAAATCAATTATATAAATAAACAAACATACAATTGAAGTTCAGCATTTGTATTATATACGCTTTACAAAAATTATATTTATTAAAAAAAAAAAAACATATTTAGTCATTAATTATACCCTACAACACTATGCGTTGGGGGTATTATAAGTTTGATTGGGCCAAAAATTATGTAACACCACATAGGAAAGTATATATGGATCTTCCTATCTCGCCGGGCTGAGTCGATCTAGCTATGTATGTCCATCCGTCCGTCTGTCCATGTTAATTTGTAATCACTTTACAGGTCGCAATTATTTTCCGATCTTAACGAAATTTAGGCTAGAACCAGAATAGAACCCTATTGCTTTTGGGAATAATCGCATAATATTTAGGGGTCGAAATGGACCAAAAACTGAAAAATTTCCTGATTTTGCAGTTGCTCTACAGGTCGCAAATATAGACCAATCGAATTTAGCATGGGGCTAGAGCTTAGGGCTGGGCAGAAGTCTTCCAATTTTGGTCATCGGGTAATATTTAGTGGGTGAAATAGACCATAACATTTGTGTTAAATAAAAGTCACATTTTCCATTAAACCGCGAATATTTTTAATCCCAACGAAATCGCAAATAGACGAACAATCCTGACCGTTACGTAGATGCCGATAGTAAATATATCGGATATATATAGCGTAATATATACAATGTATATATGCACAAAGGAAAGGGGGTGTTGCTTATATCTCAAGAATGGCTGGACTGATTTTGACAAATTTGTCAATTCAGAATGCCCTCTTGGCATAATAGAATAAAATCTAAAAATCGCATAAAAAGATGCCAATAATGATGTTAATATAGACTTTATAGTATTTGGTAACATATTTTTATTATTTAATATTTTTTATCGCATGCGATTTTTTCAATTTGACTTATAATAGTGAAGTGTTTGTTTTGTAATATTTAGTATTGTAATTATCGTCCGATCCTCACGAAAATTTTTACAAGGATAAGGTTAGGTTCAGAAGGGCTAGACCGATTGTTTTCAAAGATGTCCGCAATATATTTAGAGGTTGAAATGGACCAACAACCAAAAATGTTCCTGATTTTGAAACCGTTAAAAAAGGTCATAAATAGAAACCAAAAGACAAGAAACTTCGCACGAAGTTAGAGTTTAGGACAGTGGGTTTACGGAAAATCTGAAAATAACTTGCAGGCGAAATGCAAAATATACCAGCGGTGAAATTCTGAGTTTTTTTGCTGATTTCGTTGACGAGTATAGCCAAATATCGTAGACGAGCAAATAGATGAGTCTAAGTTTGGAGATACAGAGGGGCCTCTTGCATTTGGAGATGATCGCAAAATATTTAGGGGTTGAGCGGATGGAATTTTGCATGAGAAGAGTGGAAAGGACAGGGAAGAAGCGAAATTTTCCATATATTGTAGTGTTGTAGGGTATACATGGTCGGCCCCGCACGGCTATAGACTTTGCTTACTTGTTTTTGTTATAGACTTGTTTTTATATTCAAGTCTTTTTGCTATTTCTAATCAGTATTTGTTTCTAGATTATTTCTTAGCCTTGTCTTTAATAGTAAAAACGTAGAAAAGTTACGTTCTGGTGCGGCAGAACTATGTGATAAAGAAAGCAAATTAACAAGTAAAAAAGCAGTAAGTTCGGCCGGGCCGAACTTTAAATACCCTCCACCATTTTTAACGAATTAGAAAATATTCAAAAAATAAAATCCATTGAAAATTCTGTTAAAATCTTTAAAATAAAATAAATCTATGTCTGGGGGTAAAGACCTCACAAGGAACTCCTTGTGTGGATTTTCAGATAATTCAATTGGGAAATGTGGCTAAAATCCTCAAAATACCGATTATCGGGGGGTACAGTTATATGGGGGATATACGATATCGTGGACCTATATAGACAATTCTTTTTGAGGGGGTAAAATGCCCACAAGGGACTCCTTTTGTGGAATTTCAGACAATTCCATTTAAAAATATGGATAAAATCATCAAAATACCAAATATCGGGGGTACCGTTATATGGAGGCTATACGATATTGTGGACCTATATAGATAATTCTCTGCCGAGGTATAAAGTACCCACAAGGAATTAGTTGTGTGGATTTTCAGACAATTCCATTGAAAAATTTGGCTAACATCATCAAAATACCGAATATCGAGGGTACCGTTATATGGGGGCTATACGATATCGTGGACCGATATACCCCATCTTCAAACTTGACCTGCCTGCAGACAAAAGAGAGATCTGTGCAAATTTTTAGCTTCCTATCTTAATTCGTTTAGACTGTAGCGTGATTACAACAGACGGACAGACGGACGGACAGGGCTAAATCGTCTTAGAATTTTACGCTGATCAAGAATATATATACTTTGTTGGGTCTAAAATGATTATTTCGATGAGTTACAAACGGAATGACGAACTTAATATACCCTCCATACTTTTTTTGGTGGAGGGTATAAAAACAAAGTTGGCGAGATCACGAAAACAGTTTTTATTCAATCCATTTTTAATTTTTTAGAAACCTTTTCCCAAAATAAATCGGATATGAATGATCTGTTTCACCCAGTCGTAATAAATTCCAGTTGGCTATTATTGAATCAGGTTCGCATTCTATAAGCTTTGCAAATTTTGAAACGAGAGGAAATGGATAAGTCTTCATCTGAAATAACTTTATTTGGTGTTATCAAAGTAAATATTTTTAAGTATTCACGTGCAAAAACAAATATATTGTTTATTTGGTCCAAAAATTCAGCAAAGAATTTTAAAATATCATATTTACCTACTACTATTTCTGATTGTGTCCATTTTTGTACCTATAAATTTCTTTGAAACATCAATCTGATTCGCATTATTTTTATATCCTACTTCCATTTTATCAACAATCAGATATTTTTAATACAATTTCTTACAATTTTAAGATAATTCTAGTTCATGCTCAAGACAATCGCGAAATCTCGGATTGAAACTATTTATTTAGTTTGTTAATAAGGGTAGAATGTAAGATAACAAGTAAAAAATTATCGGTCGGTTTTGCCGACATATGTATACCCTCAGCCAATGTTCGATTATTTAAAAATATTTTGACTTCTGTTATGATTATTCAAACTCTTGACCCTCTATGGAGTGGGTTTTGAAAGAATGGGCCAATATTGTCCGTTTCGTATCGGACGTAAATAAGTATGATATAAATATTGCAACGTACAAGGTTTGGACTATATTGGTAACTTCCTTCAATTTTCATGAGATATGTAATAATTTTTAGTTAACATGTGTGTGAGGTATTAGATATAGTTGACCGAAGTATTCCATTTTTATGCTTCAGGTAAAATATTGGTATGACAAAAATTATAAGAACATTTATATCCAATTTATGGGAAATCATAAGGAGTGGACCAATATATTTCATCTTAACACTAGATCTTGAGTATATAAAAATATTGGGGTGTGTCAAATTTTAAAGACAATCGGATTCTCACATCACATTTTATAAAAGTTGTTATTATTCAAAATTTTGACCCTTTTTGGCCCTTGATGGAGTGGACCGATATTGTTCATTTTCGCACCTTACCTAGCACTGACGCAAAAAGTAGGTTTTGCAAAGCTGGAGCAACATCGGATTATTCTCTTTCTGTGCAGAAAACATATTTTTTGAAAATTTCGACCTTTTGTTGGGGAGGTACCAGAAGGTGTAAACCGATATATTTCATTTTAATGCCAGACCTTGGGATTATATATATTGAGGTTTGTGAAATTTGAAGACAATCGGACACTTACAACACATTTTATAAGAGTTATAATTTTTCAAAATTTTGACTCTTTGTGGGGGACGTACTTGATGAAGTGGACCGATATTTTCCATTTTCGCACCTGACCCAGCACTGATGGAAATAGTAGGATTTGCAAAGTTGGAGCAAAATCGGTTCATCCATTCTCTTCCTGTGTAATAAAATATTGTCTTTGAAAATGTCGACAGAAGGAGTGGACCGATATTGCCCATCTTCGAACTCGATCTAAGTTTGACAAAAATATTACCATGTACCAAGTTTGGACCAAATCGAATACTCCCTTCGAGAGTTATCGTGCGAACCAGTCAGCCAAACTGACGGCCGGACGGACGGTCATTGCTAGATCGACTCCAAAAGTCCTGAAACGGATTTGGTCCAAAGAGACTTGGGGTCTAAAACCGTTATTTCGACGAGGCACGTTTTGGCCGTATCAAATGATATAGGGTAAGTGTACCAGTAGTCGGCATTTTAGGATTTTCGCGTGTTTAATCGCTCACCATTCTGAGTGGAACTTTTCAATTATTACAAAGTTAATTTATTCAGATTCGAAATTTTTTATAGTTTTTGCAATAATAAATAAAGTTTTTATATATTTTTAGTAAATTTCATAAATTTATAGTTTATTAAAACAATGTTTTTTTTTTGCCAGTAGTTGGCACCACTTGCCAATAGTCGGTATGGCATGTTCCAACAATCGGCAAACCAATTTTTTTGTAAGAATAATTAATAATAATAATAAATTAATTCATTAAAATATAATATTTTTGTTTAATTAAACTGATTCGACGTCTTTATTGTACTTTTCTTAAGAATATGGATTGTTGAGGACCTTCACAGACAAAAATTTAATTTTTATTAGAATAAATCATCTTTTCTTAGCGAAATTGTACACAAAGATAGCTGACAATATATTTGAAGTAAACAATGTACATTTAGTTATAATAGTTTCATTTATTTGGGCTTAAAAATAAAAAGGTGCCGACTGCTGGGACATGCCGAACTTAGGCACACTTACCCTATACCGTCTCTAGCCATATGGCTGAGAGTATAATTACTATTGCTAGAATTTATTATAATTTTCGATTCACATTGAAAAAAAAATGTTTGATGTCAAACAATTTGAAATCTAATGTCAATAAAGTATTTTGACAGAAAAATTACTTGAACGAAATCATTCAGCTTCTCAACTTTTGACCGCGAAGAAGCTTTCGACCGCTTAAAAAATCATAAAAGAGGGTCTACTTCGCTAGAGTGTTTTGGATATAATTATGTAAATCGTTTAAGAGCACATGGATATAAATAATTTTTTGATTTCCATATTCTTGCGAAATATATAGACAACTCGCCAAAAATAACTAACTAATAAAAAAATAACTAACTAATAAATAAGTTTGGCCAAGCTACAGGAGGTAGAACCAATCATGAACTCAAATACGAAATATCGGTAGATACGAAAATATGGAGATTATAGGAAAACGTGTAACTATATAGAAAATATTCTTTGGGGTCATTCGCCAAAATACGGAATATAGGGAGGTATAAATATGTGGTGGCCATTTTTGTATAGCGTGGACCTGAATAGACAATTTTCTGCTACAGGAGGTAGAAATGCTCTATCACATGCTGTTTGGACGTGATTACAACAGACGCATGGACATGGTTATATCGGTTTTGATTTTTACGTAGATCAATAATATATATACTTTCATGGGTCTGAAATGGTTGTATCGATGAGCTAAAAAAAGGACATTTTAAAACTATGTATAGTGGAGGACATAAAAAATTATTGTAAATTTAATAAATATCCAAAAATTGACCACTAAATATACAAAAAACAAATATCAAAATAAAAACTATCCCAATATCTTAGAAGTTGTTCCATTTTAATTCAGTTGCGGGACTAAACCCGGCGTGAAACTCTGCCGCATAAAATAGTGTTCCATTTATCGCCCTGAGGCAAAAAAAAACTATGTTTATATACGCGTAAAACTTCTTTACCTCGACTTTAACAAGTATAACCTTCTCACATCGTTTAATATAGCAATCCAGGTCGCGATCATCCACATGGATTTCTATATAACACGCCATGACCCCATAAAACTGTTTAATTGCTACTTTCCTAAAATTCCTTGCAGGATATATCGCATATACAGAAAAGACCCATAGAAGAGAATAAAAGTCAGACTTTGGATGTGGACTATATTTCCAATATAAACAATGGCTTCAATAACTGTTTGCTGTACATTACTAAATTAATTGGTACTTGAGATATATCTAAGTGTAATTGTTTCCACACTTTCTATTTCTATTCGCATTCTGAGCACAGGCGCCCAAGCATTAATGGCATGTTGTATATGTAAGTCAAATTATTACTAATATTGATCAATCAATTATATCACCAGACTGGCTAAAAGCTTACTGATAACACCATAAAAACATTCTCTACAAGTGTGACAAAAATTCATACAACGGCTATTCAAAATATTATTATACTTGGGTATAAATGTTTGTCAATGCGATCTGATCCGATTATCACCAATTTCAATAGAGACCAAACAAATATTGTTTGCAAAATTTCATCTCAATCGAATTTTGTTCACAAGAATGCAAGGACGAAGGTCTGGCATGCGTAAATTGACTCAGAAATTAATTCTATGAATATCCTCAAGTATGCGTCTTTTTCGCTTCCTTCTCCATGTTACAAACAAATGCACAGAAACATAATACCCTTACCACTTTGTGGTGTAGGGTATTATAATAGCATGTTTGGCTGCAAATGTGGTTTTAAAAGATTGTCATGATATGTTAACATTTTTACCAGTTTCTGGGGAAGTACCTTATTTTAGTCAGATTTTGATAGGTAAA
Source organism: Musca domestica (assembly GCF_030504385.1). NCBI lineage: Eukaryota > Metazoa > Arthropoda > Insecta > Diptera > Muscidae > Musca > Musca domestica. The sequence goes on along the minus strand of NW_026712328.1, from coordinate 18,877,252 downwards.
GTACGTTGACAGTATAAAAAATTAATCTACTGGGTTCAATAGATCTAGTGGATAAACCTTGCGTGTTTTCATACACCATTAGGAGGATATAAATCCTGCAGAAGATAGCAGAAAATATATAGCGAAAAAAGCTATGCTATGCAGAAAAATGAAAAGCTAATATGGATCGAAATGACAAGCGTTTCTTCACATTGGTGAACGTCTTAAGGTGAATAATACATCTTCAAAGGCAAATACAATTTGAAGTTGTTTGCTCAAAGTCAAGTGATTCGATCACACAGAACACACTTCTGATCGCGCAAATACGGAGAATGGGAGATTTTACGGAGTCTACATTTGTTGTCTGTGGCAGCGCTCCCGAATCACTCCTGTTTGGCCAATTAGAGTGGCAGCAGAATCCCTGAAAATAGATCAAAAGTTCGAGTGAAAATGAGTAGAAAAAATATTTTGTTTGCTGAATTGTGTGTGCGTGTGTGTAACAGCAAACCGGTTTTGATGTTGGTGTGCGCTGTAGAAACCCAGAAAGCATTTGGAAGATTGTTTTCGAAAAAAAAAAACACTTTGCTGAGTCTCCTTCGAGTCCTTTTGATCGGAAAAAGATTCGAAAAAGAGTAAAAAGAGCTCAATTAAATAAACAATAACAAAATGTATGGGAATTACAAATTAATTAATTATTAATTGAACCCAGTAAAACGTGATTATTTTCCCGTTATTTATTATCGTATTGCGATATAAAGTGTATAAAGTTGGAAAAATTATTAGTCTTAAAAAGATCATGCAAATTTTTGAAAAGTGGTCACAGTAGCGTATTTTTAATCATATTTTGCACAGATTAAATACAGCTTGTTTTGCCGTTTTTGTCCAAGTAAAACGGGGATTTTGTTGTGTTTCTGGAGTGGCTATCAAAAAATTGAACTGTTCATTTTTCAGAAATTTTGCTGTCAATACAGCTGGAAGGGGACAAGTGCAAAGCATAGCATAAAAAAGTTTCTTTAGTGGCGATAATACAAAGTATGTAAGTTTCCATACATACTCCTGAAATTAATTTTTATTTTAAATAAACTTTTATGTAAACACATACGAATATTCACAAATCACGTAAGAGATTTGTAGAATCATAAACACTTAAATTTTACACAAAAGTGACTAAAAAACTCTTCATTGAACATATAGAAGAGTGATACATATGTGACAATAAAAAGACTAATAAATTACTCTCCTGGGACTCGTAAACAATCATAAAATAACTCGAAAAAGACTCGAAAAAGATTCACAAACTAAGTGAAATAGTACAATAAATGATAAAAACGCGATTCCAAAAAGACTAGATAAACTATCAGAAAATGGTCAAAGCAGATTCCTAAATTATGTAGAAGAAAACTCATATGTGATTTATTTAGAAGAGTCGCGGGAGGTCACATTTTTCTGACGACAAAATTATCTTTTATAATCAGAAAATACGCTCATATTCCAGCTTTTTAATCGCGCAAACAGGAAAACATGCTCCTATTCGAGCGACATCGAAAAATGAGTTTGCTTGATTTTTTCCCGCTCTCACGAGTGCATCCGCTCGAATTCAAATGAGTTTCACTTTTTGTACAAATTCGAGCACTCTCACCAAATTGGCTAATTTTATGTATCCGCGATTGGTTATATCTTCTAGCTATATCTTCCTCTCTTTCACATTTTACAAACAAATTAGAGGCTTTTTTCTATAAAAATATTACTTTCTTTTTTACTTACCAATATATTTTTATATAAATCCATTTTTCAATATTTCCTTTATTGTGTGTCTTATTCTTTTTCAGTAAAATGAATTGTCATATCTTCGCACCTTCTATTTAGAAATTACTTATATGGCACATAAGTAAGTTCGTATGTGTGTGATAAAGAAGTATTTTGTTTCTTTTCGATTTATTAACTTGGTTAAATATTTACTGAACACGTCACATTCGTATATTAAATGTGTTTGGTTAAATCAACATTCTAGAGGTAAGAAAAAATTAATTTGTTTTATTTTATTTTGTTTTCACTTTGGTACACCGATAAGTTATCGCAACCGTTTCTTTGTCAGTTGTTTTTAATCGAACTCGTTTCTAAAGATATTTTCAATTTTACCGACCTCCTTTTGGATGTTTTTAATTTATTATTTGTTTGGGTTTGGAAAAGTGTGTTTTTCGAACTTCGCGCAACAGTTGCACAATATTTCGCCGTTAACGGCTAGTTGGGTAAGAACGTTTTCGATAGACTAAAAGTGAGAGGGAACCATGAAATTCCCCCAACATACTATGGCGTGGAACAGTGGAGGTAGAATAATGTTCTCTTTCCTTGATTGGGGCTAGCATACTGGAATGATTAGATAAGAACATTTGTATATATTGTGCACAAGATATTATCTATTATTGGGAGCCAGATAAGATAACCACTTGTTCATTTATTTTTGGAGCAGTGTAGTAGCAATGATTTTTAAACATACTATTCTCCGTATGACAAATTCGAGGAAAGTATTTGTTGGGTACATATATTGACAAATTGTTTTTTTTTTCGTTATCGAATAGAGAAATGAACACTTTTCACATGCGTGAATGCACTTGCGAAAAAAAAAACGAAATTAACCGAAACAAGTTAAAAAGCAGTAAGTTTGGCCGGGCCGAACTTTGAATACCCTCCACCATTTGGAACGAATTTGGAAATAAAATCCTTAAAAAATTCTGTTAAAATTTTAAAAATACCGAATTTTCTGTCTTGGGCTGTAGTATCCATTTCGAACTTCAAATACCAAATTTGAAACAATTTCGTTGAATAATGTCGCCAACTTTATCAAAATACCGAATATCGGGAGGTACCGTTATATGGGGGCTATATGAAAACGAATATTTCGAATATTTACGAACTTTATCTGCCTACTGAAAAATAAACATATGTGCTAAATTTCGAAAAAAAAATCGACTTAGAGTTTTTCGCTGATCAGGAATATATATACTTTGTTGGGTCTGACACGAGTATTACGAGGAGTTACAAGCGGAATGACAAAGTTAATATACCCTCCATAGTATGGTGAAGAGTATAAAAAATTCTACACAGGTGAATGTGATGGGGAAAACTGTTCGCAAATGCAAGCTAAACGATTGATACACCTAACGCTGCGGTCTTGCTTTTTCCCATGGAAATAAAATCAAAGCTTACACACTGGATTAGTTTAGTCCGCAATTTAGGATTTATAAGGATGTTAAGGACGATGTATTACCTATTATCTTTTTGGCAACACTCGCTTAAACAGCTCACGCACGTTTCGTGTTTTATTTCAGTTCAAAACATCTTCAGTTTGGTTTAAAATTGAATTGAAAAGCATGAAACGAAAAGAAAGTTCTTCGGGCGCTTCTTCCATTTTATGGTAATTTTAATCGATCCACTGAAGAAAATTTACATTGTTGGACATTAAACCACCAACACGCCATCAATTGGGTTTCTGTTACTCATTTAACCAACGTGAAAATTTTGCGGAAGGATTTCGGCATTGCAAAACAATAGAGGCAGACACAGAATATGTCAATACTTTTCTGAAGTACTCGATGTTGTTATTTTTTAAATAAAGTCTATTCTCATATTTAAAATTGTTACGTATGACTAGTAGCATATTTTACAAAAATAATAAATAACCTATTATTTTCGGCGGTCCTTGGCACGTGAAAACAGTTATATGTTCCATATCTTTGGAAGACGAACTTTATTTATCATTTCTGGGCTTAAACATATAAAAATGGGAGTTTAAAGCACCCATTTTAATGAAACTTTATCGGTGCTGTTAGTTCTGGCATAGTCATCGAATGTTGTTTTATTTTAAGTCAGTCTTTATGAATCAAAACCCCATAAAACCGAGTGTAAATGTTGCTAAAATCTTCACAATTCCAGTATATAGTTTCTGTACAATTGACAACTGAATATTTTTTTTGTATGTTGGAAATAAAAACATATAATAAACAAGTAAAAAAGCAGCTAAGTTCGATCGGGGCTAACTTTTAATACCCTCCATTTTGAAGGAACTTGAAATTTTCAAAAAAAAAAAAACAGTAAGGAAAGCTCAAAAGTTTGAAGTACTTATTTCTATACTAAATTCGGTCGGAAGTGCCAAAATTCACACCATTTGGACTGATATTAGCCATTTGGCGCAAAAGAAACCTAAAATCGGATGAAGATATATATATGGGAGCTATATCTAATTTTGGACCGATTTTCACCAATTTCAATAGGGTTCGTCATTGAGCCAAACAAATGTTATTTAGAAAATTTCAATCTCAATCGAATAATAAATGCGACTTGCATTTTGTTTACAAGAATACATGGACAGACGGACGGACATGCATAAATCGACTCAAAAAAGGGTATAAAAATTCGTAAAAAAATACTTTTCATAAGTTATTTTTTTGTCATAGGCTGTAGTACCCATAACAAACATCATTTACGAAATTTGAAACAATTCTGGTGTATAATACCGCTAAAAGCATCAAAATACCGAATATAGGTATCGTCATATGAGGGCTATACGAAGACGAGAACCTGCATAGGGGAGAAAATTTTAGATAATTCTGGTAAAAAATGTCGCTAAAATCATCAAAATACCGAATATTGGGAGATACCATTGTATGGGGGCTATATGAAAACGTGGACCTACATGGCCCATTTACGAACTTAACCAGCCTACTGGCTGCTTGCAAGTTTTTGCAGGAATTCCGTCTCTTTACTTTTCTCAGTTTTCTTGTAGAGAATAAAACTAACTTACTCTCTCAGACAGAAGTTGCTGGACAATTCCTGGGGGAAAAGTAAGCAGACACACCTGTTTTAAGCTAGTAGATTTTAAAATATGGACCTGGCAAATTTAAAATTTTTGTGTACGTTGCATCGAATTTTAGGTAACGCTGTAGCATTTCCCAAGAACAAATGCCGCCCTCACTTTCAATATAAGTTTATTTCGATTGAATCAAATTGTATTTTTCTCTTCGATGTGTTTCGCACCAATACGAAGATTGATTCATTCAACATTATTTTTTATTGTCTTTATTAATTTCAAACCGAAGTTTGCTTTTCAACATTTCAAAATGCTGGCCCCTCTCCTTCGTGTTAATCAGTTAAGAAAACATGTGAACATATGTATGTATTTCGGAAGTTGAGAGCACATTTTTTCTTACAAACATTCATTGTCCAACGTAGTGATGACTAAGAGCGGCAGCGATTAACCATTCCGTTGAATGAATTTAATTTTTTTGAAAAAAATTCGGGGAATAATTTATCATACACATAACAGCTATTTATATGAGACATTGACAATGTGATGCGTCCATCAGGGGACTAACGTGTGTCTAGGCATTACCGAAAAAAATGTCAAATTGAGATTGATTTGGCAAATATAATTACAATTTAATTAACATTTGAATATACAGACAGATAGATAGCGGTTATAACCAGAAACAACTGCAAAGTCATGCACTTTCGGACTGAAATGCCATTAAACCAAATTATTAGAAGTCGTTGATTGACAGATGAACAAATATTCAAGATGTTTCTGGCACGTGAGAATGGTGTGAAGATTAGTTGTGCTAAACATTTTACAAATCGAGACTTATATACTTGTGTCAATGACAACGTCTAAAACCTTCAACTCACATACAAAACCACGTGTACAGTAAAGAAAGTCCTAAAGTCGGGCGGGGCCGACTTTATGATACCCTACACCAATTTGCTAATTTTGTAGAGCTCCACATAACAATTAAAACATTTTATGGGAGAAAAAAAGGACTAAATATGCCGAAACATTTGTATCTTTTAAATTCGGACTTGTATTGCCTATTTGGTTCAAAATTAATTTGAAATCAGATAAAGATATATATGGGATCTATATCCAAATCTGAACCGATCTCGATAAAATTTGGCAAAAATATTTCTGACCTGTATTTGATATATTTCCCTGAATATCGTTGTTACGGAGTGCATATTATGTCTGTGTGTAACAAATACAACAAATCGGATGTACAATATATATGGGAGCTATAGCTATATCTGAACCGATCTTCACCAAATTTGGCATACTAGCTTCTATACTCAATTCGGTCGTATGTGCCAAATTCCGTCCTATTTGGGCAAATATTAGATATTTGGCGCACAAAAAAAGGACGATGTTATATATGGGAGCTATATCCAAATCTGAACCGATCTCGATAAAATTTAGCAAAGGTATTTCTAAGCTGCATTTGATATATTTCCCTAACTATTGTTGTTACAGAGTGCATATTACGTCTGCGGAGGACAAAAATGACAAATCGGATGAACAATATATATGGGAGCTATAGCTATATCTGAACCGATTTCGATCAAATTTGGCATACTTATTTTAAGTCCTAATTTGGTTGTATGTGCAAAATTCCATACTATTCGGGCTTATATTACACGTTTGGTGCACAATTAAACGCAAATCGGACGAAGATATATATGGGAGCTTATCTAATTTTTTACCGATTATCTCCAATTTCAATAGGGTTCGTCCTGCGGCCAAACAAATGTTGTTTGGAAAATTTCATCTCAATCGGATAATAAATGCGACCTGCATTTTGTTCACAAGAATACATGGACAGACGGACTGACATGCGTAAATCAACTCAGAAAGTGATTCTATGGAGATCCTCAAAAGTAACTATGGGTATATCTTGCTTCCTTCTCCATGTTACAAACAAATGCACAAAGACATAATACCCTTACCACTATGTGGTGTAGGGTATAAAAAGGTGTCTAACCCAATGTTTTCTAATAAATTGTGCAAAATATTAGAACATTTTGTTCTATAACCCAAAAGTTTAGTAAATGAGAGTGAAAGTAGGGAGCAATTGTTCAATTTGCTTGCGTAGAGTTTGCAAATTCGTCGTGTCTAATTTTTTACACATATAAACCGAATCACTTAATGTGTTATAAGGTGAATAAAAACTCTGAAGGTGAGAATGCATAGAACGCTTTTTTGATCGGCTTAATTCATCGGCTGGTTTCTTCGGAAAAGAATAAAGGAGCGTAGGTCCAAAATCGAACTAATTCAACCTAGAACTCCTTTGTTCGTCTACGAAGAAGAAATATGTTTTATGTATTGCGTTTTATGTATTCTCACATTTATCCTTGGTACAAGTAAAGCATACTTGGTGCGGTTGAGTGTGTAAGTAGGGATCCTTATCGTTATGTCTGGATTGGGACACTTATGTATTATATTTGCAGAACTCCGATAAGATGCATTTTACTCGTGAGTGAAAGATTTTTGAAAAGTGGTAGTACTCGAAGAGTACGAATTTTACATGAAAATTACCCTACATTTGTATACCCTCCACCTTGAAAGGAGGGTATATTAACATTGTTATTCCTTTGTAACATCCCTAAATATTCGTCGTAGATTCTATAAAGTATATATATTCATAATCAGCATAAAATGCTCAGTCGATTTAACGATGTCCGCCTGTCTGTTAAATTAACAAACAGCTTATATTATTTGACGTAGAACTTCAATATAACGGTACCTAACGATATTCGGTATTTTGTTGATTTTTGCCTTGTTTTCCACTGATTAGTCTAAAAATTGGTATTTGTAGGTCATAATGAGTTCTAGCTCCGGTGGCGAAACAATGTATGTTAAGGTCTACGTTTTTAATAGCCCCCATACAAGGGTACATCCCGATATTCGGTATATTGATGGTTTTTGCCAAATTTTTCACGGATTTTTTTAAAAGTTGGCAGTCAGTTGTAGGTCATAATAGGTTCTATCGTTTTTGTATAGCCCCTATATTCGGTATTTTGATGATTGTTTACACATTTTCCACGGATTTGTTAAAAAATTGGTATTTGTTGTCCGTAATCTAGCTAGCGAAACGTTTTCGTATAGCCCCCACACAATAGTACCTCCAGATACTCAGTATTTTGCTGATTTTCCCTAAATTTTTCCCGGATTTGTCAAAAAATTGTATTTGTAGTTCATAATGGCTCCAGTAGTAGGACATTGAATGTTTAGGTCCATGTTTCCATATTTAAAGTGGAACACATTTGAATTCAGATACTTTTATATAAAAATGTATTTTTTACCTAATGGTGGAGGGTATTAAAAGTTCGTCCCGACGGAACTTAATGTTTTTTACTTGTGTTGTTCAATATGTGAGCTCCCACGAGTACTCGGGTTGGAAAAATTTGAATGCGAGTCAAAATGTTGAAAATAGAGTAAGCGTTTATATTTTAAATTGAAATTTAGTAATTAATTTTAACTTTGCGTAGTCGTGTAGAAAAACAGCAGAATGTATTGGAAAGGGGCGGGTGATTTTAGTGTGCAAAAGCAACCACGCTATCATATAGTTTGTTGGTACAGATTTGTGACAATGCTCTTCAACAAGTTTCTTCGTTATTTATTGTTTTTTGGAGCTGAAGCTTGAAAATATATCCCTACTTAGAAATTAAACAACGGTATGACAAAAACTAAAAGAGTACCAGACAAGAGTATTATCTACTTTTTTAGGTACTTTTTTTTATTTATGTTATGTTCTAGAGTCCGTAATAAAGAACAATATTTTTCTTGAAAATCGTTTTCGTATCAGAAAGCTTAGTAACATTTGCATTTCTACCACTTTTTACTTGTTATAAGATGGCGGGGCCTACTTTATGATTCCCTACGCTCTTTTGCATATATAAAGGGTATATTTTTAAGCTAGACAGAACTTTGAATTGTAAAAAGTAACACAAAAAATTAAATTTTGATGAAACTTTTTTATTTGTTTCAGTATACTCTGACAAATCATCATGAATAGACTCACGCTTGAACAACGCTACGAAAATTGTCGCGAAATTGTTTTTAGCGATGAAGCGCATTTTTGCCTTAACGGGTTTGTTAATAAGCAAAATTGCCGCATATGGAGTGAGACCAATCCACAAGAGATCCTACAGACTCCATTACATCTAGAAAAATGCACCGTATGGTGCGGTTTTCACGCTGGTGGCATCATCGGACCTTATTTCTTTAAAAATGAGGCCGGAGCTCGCGTTACGGCCAATGGTGATCGTTACCGATTTTTTGATTTTTTGTTTAAAAATATGAATTTGTTTAAAAATATGGACATTGATCCGGATGAGTCGCAACCATCGACTTATTGAAATCAAAATTTGGCGATAAGTTGATTTCGAGAAGTGCAATTTGACACCTCTCGTGACTACGTGAAGTCACTGGTTCTGGCTGGCTCGAAAAAGTGGCCAAAAATTGGACGTCCAGAATGCACTTCGTCAAGAACAGCCCCGGTTAATGTCATATATTGATCTTTCGAATAAAAAAAAATTGATTAAAATTTAATTTTTTGTGTTATTTTTTACAATTTCAAGTTCTATTGGGCTTAAAAAAACCCTATAGTAGAGCTTCACATAACAAATTAAGATTTGTATGGGGAATTTCCGAGATTTAAATCATACCAACTATTGGTCTGTTCCAGAACTGCAAGAATGTAAAAGTTTTTTTTGCAAAAACAAATTTTAGATTCTTGCAGGTTCTGGAACAGACCATATGATTATAGTTATAACTTAAAGTCTAAAGGAACTAATACATGAGGGGAATATCCTCCTCTGAATCGATTTCTATTAAATTTGCCGAGGCATTTGTGCCTTTTCAATTCAGGCTTATATGTGAATATATTTGGTCACAATTAACTTGAAATCGGATAAAGATTATATAAAATCTGAACAGATCTCGATAAAATGTGTCGAAGGTATTTCTGAGCTGTATTTCATATATTTCCCCGAATGTCGTTGTTAAGGAGTGCATATTACGGCTGTGGAGAACAAATATAACAAATCGGATGAACAATATATATGGGACCGATGAACCCATGGTACAATGATATCAAGGTAGGTCTATGATACCATATGATTTTAATTTTTTTATTTTCTTGGCTTAATATGTCATCTTCATTTGTTTATGTATGTGTTTTCTTTTCAATAACAAAAAAAATGTTCAGAAAATATTCAAATTCGGATGTTTTCAAAATGTTTATTTCAACGTATGCATCGACAAAATCTAGAGTTTTTGTAGAAAAATAATCCTTTAGAGATATATAGTACATGATTTTGGAAAGAAGTTTTGACCTTTCATTCAGTTATCGCGGTTTTCAATTATTTATTCAAAATAAATGCAACAAGTTGTTTGATTTTTTATTGTTTTGATACTAATTTTGACATTACAAGTCAAACAGGTAGACCTCTATACTTGCAGTTTTTTCAAAGTTGACCTACCTTCTCTTCATTGTACCATGGATGAACCGTTTTTTACCAAATTTGACATACTTGTTTCTATGCTCTATTCGGTCGTATGTGCATCCATGGTACAATGAATTCAAGGTAGGGCAGAACTACCATATGATTTAAATTTTTTTATTTTTCTGGCTTAATATGTCAACTTCATTTGCTTATGTGTGTGTCTTCTTTTCAATAATAAAAAATTGTTCAGAAAATATTCAAATTCGGGTGTTTTCAAAATGCTTATTGCAACAAATGCATCGACAAAATCTACAGTTTTTGTCGCGAAATAAACCATAAGAGATATATAGAACATGATATTGAAAAAAAAATTGACCATTCATTCAGTTTTCGCGGTTTTAAATTATTTATTCAAAATCAATGCAACAAGTTGTTTGCTTTTTTATTGTTTTGATAGTAATTCTGACATTACAAGCCAAACAGGTAGATCTCTATACTTGCAATTTTTTCAAAGTTGACCTACCTTCTCTTCATTGTACCATGTGTGCATCCATCCCATTTGGGCTATTATCACACGTTTGGTGCACAATAAAAGGCAAATCGGATGAAAACATACAGGATGAGAAGAAAAAACTGCAACCAACTTCAAACTGTTGTCATTTCAAAGCCACTCGTTTGACAGCTGTTAAAATTATTCCAGTGACAGCTTATTATATTGTTTACAAGCGTACAAAAGCATGGAATTCAAGCGTAATAGTGTGATCTCTTTATATTTGGCTGGAAACCCACAAGTGGCTATCGATAGGGCACAGCATTTAAATTTGAATAAATCTGTTGAAATAGTCGTGTCTCGTACCATCGCTCGTTACCGTGATACTGGTAGCGTAGCCCGACGTCAAGGAAGTGGATGGAAGAAAACAGCAACATCAGTAGAAATGTTTCGAAAAGTAAAGAAGCGACTTGATCGAAATCCGCGTCACAGTGGCCGAAAAATGGCTCGTGAGCTGAACATATCGCAAAATTCCATTCGGCACATATTGAAAAAGTGAAAAAGTCATTGAAATTCCAAAAAGTGCAAGAACTTACACCGCAAAATTAAAAAAATAGACTCAAAAGAACTAAAGGCTTTCTTCGCTTGGCCGAAAGTGGTAAACTGCCGAATTTGGTTTTCTCCGATGAGAAAAACCTTCGTTATCCAGCAGTTTGTAAACAAAGAAAATGATCGTATTTAGTTGCCAAAGAAGTCAGCTGAAAATGTGCACATTCGGTTGGACACCAGAACTCAAGCGCCGGTCATGGTGATGGTGTGGTCCGCCATAACAGCCGATGGTCGCTCTCCGCTCGTATTAATCGACCGAGCATTATGGCGAAAATATTCTGGAGGGTGTATTAAAACATTGGACAAGCAAACATTTTGGCTGCAGTCCTTGGACATTCCAATAGGACTCAGCACCAACGCACTCAGCACGCGCCACCCAAGAATGGTTACAAGTTGAGATTCCTCGCTTCGTTTCCAGCGCACAATGGCCACCAAAATCTCTGGATACCAATCCGTTGGACTATTATGTCTGGAGTATTTTGGAAAGCAAGGTTGTGGGAGCGATATCTAAATTTTGACCGATTATCTCCAATTTCAATAGGGTTCGTCCTTCGGTCAAACAAATGATTTGTGCAAAATTTCATCTGTTTTTTATTACAAAAATACGTGGACAGACGGACGGACGGACATGCATGCAAGAAACGACTAAGAATGTGATTCTATGACGATCTTCAAAAGGGTCTATCTCGTTTCCTTTGGATGTTACAAACAAATGCACAAAGATATAATACCCTGTGTTGTTTCATTTTGACAATATAGGTGAAATCATTTTGACAATGCAGATTGACGTTATAAATATGTCATGACCTCATTATTGCGCCATGGCTTATATTTTCAAATATTGTCATTTAACTTTCTGTTCAATTCAGTTCTCTCAGAGACAATATAAAATTCTCTCTGTTACTAGAAGAAAAATACTGAACGCAGGAAGTTTATTTAAAAATTATGTTAAGCATTTCTTTTTCACTATTTTGCCCATCTATACATTATAGCACAAAACAATGCGTTTAAGTTTCTGTCCCATACGTTCCATGGTAGAAGAATACAGGTAGATGCATCAACACATGGGAACACTGATATGTCAAAAAAATTTAAAAAGTTTCTTCAAAAATAAGTAGATTTATATATATTTTCCTATACGACGCCAATCGTAGGTTATTATGGCATGCATTTTTATAAAAATTTTTACAAATTTAAATATTAATCAATTGTTCATTCCAAAATTTCTATTGTAAATAACAGCTCATTGTCCAAGCAGCTGTGTCGATGCGATAAACGGGAAATTACTATCATTTTTCTTTAGTGTAATTATATTACTAAATGTTTACTATATTTGAAAAATTTATGATGTCTAGTCGTAGAAGAATGGGGAAACACATATCAAAACTCGTCCTTGCTCTTACTCGTAAAGGAGCTACCATAAATTATAGAGTTTCCTCTATTTCTCTTTGCGCTCGAATTCGAGAAGAGAGTGAAACTCGTTCGAATATCGAGCATTTTAGAGCTCTGGATATTAGTTACTTTACAAAAAAATGCAAGGCGTCTGAATATGCCATAACATGACAACCCCATAAGGCGTCTAAAGATCCCATAAGATCCACAAATTTGCTGAGTCAAAGACAAAAAACTGTGATAGTAAATGTAAATTACAAAACTTCTCGCCTTGCTTTAGTATTGCAAAATATTAGCAGTTGGACATTACTGGAATGTCTCATATAAACATTAATATGGCTGTCATCCAGCTTTTGTTGTATGCAACGTACATTCATCTGAATGCATATGTTTATATACCTACATATATACATGCAACATTTTGTTTACTATAGAAACCGTTTTATTGGTGGTCGTCGTTCGAACATTTACTTTCATTGAACTTTGTATTTTTCGTCTTCCACTTCTTTGTACACAAATTGATTCATTCGCACACGGTCGTTAATTTTTATTGCAAACAAAAGATAAGTAATATTTGAGTATACTCACACCAGGGCAAGACGTACACTAGGATTAGTCATTTTTCTTAAAAAAATCAACATAATACGCATTATACCGCAAGAATTCGGAACAACTCAAATGGTTAAAAGTAAGAACAAATTTAAATGCGATCGTTATTTATTTTAAGTCGGCAGACATGTCTATATACCCAGCACCCAGTTTTATTATTAAATAGCTATAAATAGCATTTATATATAAAAAGTTGGATCGGTCATTTCTTTGTTAAAACATTTAAATTGTGTGTAATGCACTTATTCGCAAACTTTGTAAGCTATTAATTTAAAACATTTAGGATAGATTAAAGATTATTTTAAGAAAGGTAGCACAGGTCTGACAAATTTTGGAAAACACAACTCTGAAGCTAGAGTCTTGTTCTTTAGAAATCCATTTATATATAAATCAATTGTTGTTCATTGGTAATGGAATCAGTTGAAAACGGCTGGACCGATTTGCATAATTTTTTGTACAAACATTCGTCATACCCCGAGTTATGTTTTTAAAGAAAAAATATCGATTAATCGAATCGATTTATCTAAAATCCTTATATTTCCAAACAATGAAGATATTGGTTTAAAAATTATTACACGAGATACTGTTGACCTTCCCTCCAACTCTAAGTATTTGTTTGGGGGCTGAGGAACTGACCACGCCTACTTCTTAATCTATCTATAGATCTTTATATATAAAAGAATGTTGTGTTACTACACTTATAACTTAAGAACCGCTGAACTGATTTTAATGATTCATACAAATTCGGTATTGTCTCCTATGCGAAAAGGATAGTATCCAAAAAAATCGCGTAAAAATGTGATACATTAACATTTTCATTTTGACTTTTGAAATGTACAATAGTAATGTTTTATTTATCATGATTTTTTTCCATTTTGACTTACTTTTTTCTAATGTACATTTGTAGTGTTTTTTATATTTTATTTTTGAATTCGAATATTAATGCCAATTTATTTAATTGACTTGATTTCTTGAGAACTGAAATTGATGGCGAGTTACATAGAAGTGTAGTACCAAATTATGTGGTGGCGAAACGATATAAATGATATAGAAATAATTTAACGCGATCACACCAAAGTTAAAAGATAATTAGTTTTTCAAAATCGCTAAAAAATCACGAAAAAGAGATCTCATTGTAAAAATTTTCAAATCGGGAAAATATCGAAAAAAAAATTCAATGGAATTGATTTTTAAAATAAAAGTACATTCTATTGACAAACTTTGTAAGGATCTTTAAACGGTTGCTGTAAAAAATCAGCGAACAAGTTGAAGATTTTTTCAATTTGTTATTCTTCTTTTGTCAATTTTTTTCAATTTGTATTATCATATCAGTGGATTTTTTGTGAACAAAATAAAGAATAATTTTTCACTATATACAATTTTTCACCAACAAATGAAATAAGTCCGAAATACGATGTTAACTGACATCTACCTTTTAACTCCAGGTCCTACATCATACTTCAGCTGGAAGATGCGCACACATTTAAACAAACAAAAATGACCGAAAAAGACAAATTGGGCTCATTTCAAAGCGTGGACCTACTTCTTTCATGTGACAATAATCCGTCCAATGAGAGCTCAAAATGCAAATTTTTTTGGGAGTACAATCAGTAAAATACCAAATATAAAGGGATCAAAATAGTAGAGCGAATGGGACTTTGAGTAAGAAAAAAGATTTCTATCCTTCCAGAAATTCTTCCCGAACATTCAAGATACCTTAAATCGCTTTTGCAGGTCATGATATCGATCATATATAACATCGTATGATTTAAGCTATTTTTGGGGTCTTTGCCACTTTCTTCTATTTTTGGCCCTTATTTGGCATCTTTGTTTCTAAGGAGGTAGAGAACCTCTTCGCATAAAATTTTCAGAGTAGGGCCCATATTGGTCTTGTGTATTTGAGGGGTGAAAATCTTACACAAAAATTTCAACATATGTCAAATTTTAGAATTTTCTCCATGTCAAGTTCACCAAGACAAACAGACCGACATGGTTAGGGGGACTTATGAGGACTCTAATGCACAATCTGAGGTGCTAATGGGTTTAAAATAGTAATTAACTTTGGCTATTCTTAAATCATTCAGCCCTCAATTCTGAGGTGTACAAAATACAGTAAATTCGAAATTACTGATCATTTGACTAAAAATTAATCGACCAGTACGTGAACACTTATAACAGTCATATCTGTGAATAATTATGCTTTGACAAATATGCATAATAGACAAAAACTACGGGCCGGAAACGCGGACCGGGCCAGCTAGTAACTTATAATAATTTCAAAAAGTTCCGTAGTTTGTTTTTTATATTTTCAGAGAGAATTACGACGTCCGTCCGCCTGTCCACGTATTCTTGTGAAAAAGGCAGGTTGCATTCATTATCCGATTGATATGAAATTTTGCAAAAAAATATAGCTCCCATACATATCTTCAATCGATTTCCGATTAATTGTGCACCAAATGTCTAATATCAATCTAAATGACACATCCGACCGAATTCAGTCAAGAAGAAAGTACATTAAATTTGGAGAAAACGGTTCAGGTATAACTATAGATCATATATATATATATAAAAGGTTTTAAAACCCTCATATGCTAAATATGCCCTCCACAAGAATGATATTTGGCACCAGATAACTTATGGGGCTCAAAAATACCTCTGTCAAATTTTATCGAGATCGGTTCAGATGTTTTTTTAGCTTCGATAAACATCTTCATCCGGTTTTACGGGTATTGCTCACCATGTATGTTATATCAGCAAAAATTTGATAGATTTTTTAATATTCAACCGGATGTCACAATTTGGAGAAACTCGATCCGGTATATCTATTGTTCCAATAAATATTCTAATACCCTCCACCATACATAGTAAGGAGGGTATATTAAATTCGTCATTCCGTTTGTATCTCATCGAAATAATAATTTTAGACCCAAGAAAGTATATATATTCTCGATCAGCGTAAAATTCTAAGACGATTCACCCCTGTCCGTCCGTCCGTCCGTCTGTTGTTTTCGCGCTACAGTCAAAACGAATTAAGATAGGAAGCTAACATTTTGCACAGATCTGTCTTTTGTCTGCAGGCAGGCCAAGTTTGAAGATGGGCTATATCGGTCCACGATATCGTATAGCCCCCATATAACGGTACCACCCGAAATTCGGGATTCTGATGGTTTTAGCACCTCCCGATATTTGGTATTTTGACAATTTTAGCCAATTTTTTAACGGAATTGTCTGAAAAATCACACAAGGAGTTCCTTGTGAGTACTTTATCCCTGGAAGAGAATTACCTACATAGGTCCACGATATGGTATAGCCCCCATATTCGGTATTTTGATGATTTCAGACAAATTTTTCAATGGAATAGTCTTAAAATCCACAAAAGGGGTTCCTTGTGAGTACACTACCCCCTGGAAGAGAATTGTCTACATAGGTCCACGATATCATATATCCCCTATGTAACGGTTCCTCCCGATAGTCGGTATTTTGATGATTTTTGCGACGTTATTCACCGGAATTGTTTCAAATTTCGTATATAAAGTTCGGAAAATTTACTACAGCCTATGACACAAATTACTTATGCAGGACCTCGTCTTCGTATAGCTCCCATATAACGGTTTTTATTGAGCGGTATATTTTTTTTGCAAGTATCTAGACTGTAGACTGTAAAATTGTAAATTATATATACATTGAAACCATCAACATACCAAAAATTGATAGATGCCTTTATACAAGATTTACTGTCGCTGGCTTGTTTGTGTATATATGTAATAATTTGAAATATGAACGTGGTTTCCAGTTCATTGGAGTATTGTAGAACATCCTGGTTTGGAATTCCCGTATATAGATGAGAAGCTATAAATACGAGGGAGAAGGAGACCAGTCAGATCAGTATTGAAAAACGACTTGTAATCCTGTGTTATTAAAGCAGTATTGTAAAGCTGTGTACTAAGTACTGTATAGAGCTATGGTAGTAGGGTGTGAACTATGTAAAGTGAAGTCGAGTGTGAACTATTGAAGAAAGCATAGTAAGTCTCGTATTCTAAACAAAAGTTCCTTAGCTGTAACGGATGGAGGGTGTATTTGACACGCCTGGGTGGGGGAGTTTTATTCACCATATGATGGTTTTAATGACTCCCACAATAGCACCCAAGCAGGTACTGCGAATAAAGCAGTAAAGGAAGATTGTGCTAACAGAGCTTACTGGGCCGCATTGCTGATGACAGACCGGCTAGCACCTTAAGGACTTGTTACTACTTTTCATTTTGTCGCAGATGGATGTGGCTTGCACGGACGACACGAACATAATGTCAAATGTAAACCCTGGGATCTTGAGATCGTGGTTGGAATTAAATGTCCAAGACCAAGTAGAAAGAGTGTGGTCGTCGATTTAGTTGTTTGGGAAACTCCGTGAGATATGTGTTCTTCCTTACACATATGTAATCAACAACAGGGTCCGACGCTATGCTCTTACAATCATCCTCATGCATTATGATATTTATGCCCTCTGGAGGGTGAAGAATTCCGGAAAGGTATAGGTTAAACAATTAGGGAAATAAAAACCCATCTTGTGGAACTCCCTGTTTCACTCTACGGGCTTTGAACTTCTTGTTCCGAAATTCCACGTACGACTGGCATGTGGCACCGTCTTGTTGGAACCACATGTCATGCAAGTCAAGCTCTTGCATTTTTGGCAAAAAAAAGTTGGATATTATCTCACGGTAGCGCACACCATTTACAGTAACGTTACAATTTGGTCCAATGACTGGATGCCTTGGTAGCTTTTGCAATGCTCCTGGCTGATCTTCACTCTAAAATAGAGAATTCTGCTTATTTACTTACTTATTGAGTCAAAAATGAGCTCACAATAAAATGGAAGCGCGCACGATGAACTTTTCTAACAGAGAACCATTTTTTTAACAACATTCAATTATTTCCAAGCGTTGTTCGTTTAGAAGACGATACATGACAGTGACACTAAACACGAAACGTAGGTGAGCTGTTTAGACAAGTGTTCTCAAAAACATAATTGATAAAAAATCACCTTTTATATGACGAATCTTCATAAAATCCACAATTTAGTTGTCAGTCTAGTGTACTCTGTATATGCATGCTTTTTCCGAGGGTTTACAACGGTATGATAAATTTGAAATATAGTTCATGATGAGGTGATTTTAATGTTGTATTTCATAATATTAAATTAATACATTTTATCCACATATTCTTATAAGTACCTATCCGAGGCAGATTATCACTAGTTTGTTTACATTTCACGGGGTGAGTAGCTAAATAGAAGACCTTTTTTTAAATCAATTAAATGTCAAATCAATAATTTCAGTTTTGGCCACAAGACATATTTAAGTGTGGGAAACAATTTTTATTATCACCATAAGCAGGTAGCTAAAACTTTTATGTTTTCACATTTCATTGGTGTTTGCACACAACTCTTAAAAATATAGGTATGTATGTGTGCATGTACAACTTGAACGATTTTTTAACACTGGCGGCAGTTGGTTTTCTTATTTATTTTCATGGGTCATTGCTTTATTCAACAAACGTATCCACATTGCCGTAATAATTGTAAAATCATTTTTAATTAATTCACACTCAATGAAATGATGGAGAAAAAGCAACACCAATCAAAAGATCTTCTCACAACCGGTTCAAGTGTTGTATGCACTGACTGACATATTTTCTTGTAATTTCAATATGCCAAACATTTCCTCCCATTTCAAATGTTAGCACTACTCTTGGTTAGAAACGGGCGCGAAGGGAGTTCAACGGATGGATAAATCATTACAGAGATAGACTCCGACAGATATGTATGTACATATACCACCACTCAAAACCGACGACCATACAACATGTTTGATCGAAACACTCAATGGCATAAATGTGATTGATAATAAATTCACATTCGTTGTTTGAATTGCACCGTGTTGTTCCGTAAAAAGCCCTAATGAAACGCTTCATTAAAAACACAAAAGGTTTCAAGTTCTCAATGATTTTGGGATTTCGAAATGGGAAACACGACACGCTAACGATCGACGACAACGGTCAGTACCATGAAAACGCGTTTTATTTATCTATGTTTTTGCTGCTGCTCCATGAATTCGTTGGGGAATGCATCCATAGAAAAAATAAAAACAAAAACGGCAACAAAAAAGCACGAACACGATATTCAAAAGCCACACCGCACAAAGCTAACCAACCGCATACGTCCGTTGTCTTTAAAGTTACAATTTGAACTGAAAACTTTGAAGAAAACTGGAATTGAGTACCGAAGATAGTAGGCATTGACAAAAAAAAAACACATTGCATTTGCTTCTGTAGTGTGAGAGTTGTAGAATGGTAGATCTGACATGGCTCCAAATAATAACAAAAAAAATAAGATCTGTTTGCTTTCTTATTGAAAGCATAAGCGAGCGACACAGAATTAAAAGAGATTCCAATATGCTCGCAACGTTACGTGAAAAATTACAGAAAACGTTTTGACTTATAAACCAATGCTGGGTACGAAAATGAATAAAACATAAATTTACATTAAAGTTATTACCCACACCCTAAACATTTCTAAGGTCAGCTTTAAATTACATTGACATTTGATTAGCTTGCAAGTTACAACAATGCTTGATTTTTTCCAATATTCAAAGTGTTTCGCATGTGCATCAAAGTATGAGAATATGAAAACTACCTATAAATAACTAATAAAACTTATGTTCCGGAATCTGAAAGAATCTACTAGTTTTGCAATTCATTAGGGAAGATCGGTCATTATTGCAGGTTCTAGAACCGAGCAATAAATATAGATCCAACAATTCATGACATTTTAATTGTAATTTGACAATTCCATTAGAATATCGTTTTATTCCATTTAAAATTCACATAATTAATTAATTCGATTTTTATGCCCTCCACCTTGAAAAGAAGCAGCATAAAATTCTATGATCACCATAAAATTCTAAGTCGATTTACCGATGTCCGTCTGTCTGTTGAAATCACGATACAGCCCACATTATCTGACGTAGAGCTTCAAAATTTGGCAGAACAATTTGTATTGTGTCTAGGATGGTTGGTATTGAAAATGAGATATATCGGTCCACGTTTTGGTATAGACGAGATATAACGGTACCACCCGATATTTGGTATTTTGATGATTATGCCACATTCGCAGATTTGTCTAAAAATGGTATTTGTAGGTCATAATGGATTCTATCCCCGGTGGCGAAACATTGTATATATATAGGTCCACGATGAACCAAATTTTAGACAAAACCGTGGAAAAATGTGGCAAAAAGCATTAAAATACCGTATATCGGGAGGTACCGTTATATGAGGCTATACCAAACCCCATGTAACGGTACCTCCCGATATTCGGTATTTTGATGCTTTTTGCCACATTTTTCCACGGTTTTGTCTAAAAATTGTTATTTGTAGTTCCAATCAATTGTTTTAAAATTTGTTTTTAAGAAGATTTGGTAAGTGACAATCCTTGATGTATAAAACTGTCTATAGAGGTTCCTGTTTTGGTATGGCCCCCATATAACGGCCTCACTCGTTTTTTTTCGAAAAGATTAACATTTCAACGTGGAACACGTTTAAATTCAGATATCTATATATATAAAAATCAATTGTTGTTTGTTGGTAACGGAATCAGTTGAAAACGGCTGGACCGATTTGCATAATTTTTTGTACAAACGTTCGTCATACCCCGAGTTAGGTTTTTAAAGAAAAAAATATTGACCACACCTTCTTTTACGCCCACAATCTTGATTAATCTAAAATCTTTATATTTGCCGGATAATGAAGATATCGGTTTGAAAATTATTACACGAGATACTGTTGACTTTCCCTCCAAACTTAGGAATTTATGTGGGCGCCAGGGAACTGACCTCGCATTCTTCCAATCTGTCTATATATATAAGGAAGTTGTGTTAGTTACTACGCTTATAACTCAAGAACCGCTGATCTGATTTTAACAATTTACACAAATTCGGAATTGTCTCTTGGCAGAAAAGGATAAAATCCAAAAACATCGCGTAAAAATGTGAAATTTTAAAATTTTCATTTTGACTTTTGAAATGTACAATAGTAATGTTGTATTTTGCATGATTTTTTTTTCCATTTAGACTTACTATTTCGGAATGTACATTTGTAGTGTTTTTTTTTTTTTTTTGAATTCTAATATGATGTGTAGTCTTTTTGGGTAGTAGAAAGCGACGAAAATTATGGAGTGGCGGAACTGAATAGATGATGTCAAAATAATTTAACGTGGTCAAACCAAAATTGCTAAAAAACCAAAAAAGAGCATATTGCACTGCAAAAACTCTAAAATAGGGAAAAACTGAGAACATTTTTTCAATGGAATCAAATTTCAGAATAATAGTAAGGACCAAACTTCGTAAGGACCTTTAAATATTGGCTTTAAAAAAACAGCGAACAAGTTGAAGATTTTTTCAATTTGTTTATTAGTTACTATACTTATAACTCAAGAACGTTTTGACGGATTTTCACAACTCATACAACTTCGGAGTGGAATCTTGCAAAAAAAATTGCGTAAAAGTTGCAATAAAAATATAAAAGAAGAAATCCTTTTGGCGTGAAATTTTTTCTATTTAAAAACTATATAGAAGACTAAATTTTTTATTGTTTTGAATTCTGAATGAATAATATCAAAAATGAAATAGTACGCAATAAAATGTTAAATGGCGATCTTTCATGTCTGAAACTGGCATTTAGCTTTCAACTCCAGAATCTTCCTAAACTTTCACGATACCTTAAATCACTTTTGCAGTTCATGATATGGGCCATAACCCCCGGATAAGGATACAACCCGATTTAAAGTATATCTTACATTTTAAACATATTTTCATACTAATTTCGGCAAATGTTGGTAATTTGGGAAGAAACCATCCATGCAAAAACTGGTCACGTTTTGTATAACCATCATATGATTTAAGGAACCGGACATATGTTTAATCGTCTTTGAATTATACTATGATAAAAGATATGGAAATTATGGGGTCTCCAACGCACAATTTCAATGACAAATAATTCATATTACTTTAAAAAAAAGTAAAAAAATTAAGTTCGGCCGGGCAGAATTATTTCTATCATCCATCTGAGGGTAAAGGAAACATTTTTATATAAAAGTATCTAAATTCAAGCGTGTTTCACTTTAAACTTCATATACCAGTAAGACTGTTTGGATAATGCAGTTAACTTATCAAAAAACCATAAAGTGAATGAGGCCGTTATATGGGGCCATTCCAAAACGGGAACCTCTGTGGACAATTTTATACTTCAAGGATTGTCACCTTCTAAAATACCAAATTTAAAACAATTATACGCGTAAATGTGTGGATTATCAACATACCCAATATAGGTAGGTATCGTTATATGTGTTAGACAAATCCGAGGAGAAATGTGGCAAAAATCATCAAAATACCGAATTTCGAGAGATATCGTTATATGGGGACTATACCAAAACGTGAACCGATAGATCATTTTCAATACCAACCATCCTATACACATTACAAATTTTTCAGCTAAATTTTGACGCTATACGTCAAATAATGTGGGCTGTATCGTAATTTAAACAAACAGACATACAGACGGACAAATCGACTTAGAGTTTTATGCTGATTATGAATATATATGCATATTTAATGGGGTCTATGACGAACATTTAGTGATGTTACAAATGGAATGAAAAGTTAATATACCCTCCTTTCCAAGGTGGATGATATAATAGCATTAAAGACTAAAATTGCGGGCCGGCAACGCGGACCGGGCCAGCTAGTTTTTATATAAAAATGTTTCTTTATCCAGAGGTGGAGGGTATTAAAAATTCGGCCCAGTCGAACTTAATGTTTTTTTACTTGTTTTATTTGTAATTCAGATTATTCCATTTGAAATTCAAATTACTTAATTTGTAATTCGAATTATTCCATTTAAAATTTGAAACATTTTGCTAAAACATCTAAAATGCCTTAAATCGATGCAGTTATATAGGGTCCTCAATAAATCGTGGACCTATATGCCCCAAACACACCAAAAACTCTATCAACATACGTAGTTT
The DNA here is from genome assembly GCF_030504385.1 of Musca domestica. Lineage (NCBI taxonomy): Eukaryota > Metazoa > Arthropoda > Insecta > Diptera > Muscidae > Musca > Musca domestica. The sequence goes on along the minus strand of NW_026712328.1, from coordinate 18,853,826 downwards.
GACTGATTTACACAGACGGACGGACGACATGGCTAAATCAACTTAGAACACATGACACTTATGCTGATGATAAATATATAGGGCGTTTTATGAAGTTTTTTTTAATATGAATCACTCTGTTGTCTGACAGCTGTTTTGACAAATCATCATGAACAGGTTAACTCCAAAACAACGCTTCCAAATCAATCAGATGGTAATTTCGACATGAACAGCGAGAGAGACACCTATAGGTAGATCGAATTGAGTCGATCTAGATACGGTGCTAAGTAGTTTTGAATCTCTTAATTTCCGAAAACTGGGGAATACTATACAAATGCAGATACGAATGGGTAAACCGATGGCGAAGTCGCCAACAAGGTAGTGCATGTTATTCTAAAAAAAAACTACCGCGGACCCTCAAAAACAAAATGGTGTACCTGTTCCATAAATCTTTAAGAAACTCATATCGACAGCAGAGAAGCAATCCCCTGTTGATTTTTATAAAGATAGGCCACAGAGCTTCAGAAAGGTTGGACAGTTTACTGAAACGAACGTCGATGATCTCTCTGAATTCAATGCAATGATCTTTCACTGAGTTAAGAAAGGGGTGGAGTTTATATGTTATAAAATAAGAAAATCAGCTGATGATTTAGGCTTGGCAAGTAAAGTCATTCCCCTTTATTGTATTTAACGTGAAGCAAACAATTGGCTGTACCAGCGAATATTCCTTTGGTCAGTACCTACGACAAAATACAACAGGTTATGATTGATATTTAATTCTCTTTATACCAAGCATCTATAGCCTTCTGACTTGTGCGATTCTAATGGAATGTCCTATTTAAAGGGAAAAGCTGAATGAACGTGTCTTGTCAACCACTAGGGCATAAATACTTAACTACATACACTGAACACTGCTCTGCATCCATATCCCAGTTCCCCTGAAATTGATGATGAAAACAGACGCTACGCGTTCATACTGCTTGGCTTCTCAACGATGCCTTGGCAAAATGAGAATCGTACAGACCGATCTCACTTTTGTCGCTAGATGCGAAGAATCTTGAGACATTAATCCGCTTTAACATCGGAGATAGCCCTTGCCGACCAGCAAAACGACTTCATCTTAGTACTACAAGAACATAGCATTTTACATCCACACACATCAGGACTAAGGCAGAACTAGTTTGGATGCCAGTCGTAAGTGGACAGTAACAATAATTTAATGCTACGAAGAGTGAAAAAGGGAGCTAGTCCTGTTGGGTAGATATCTTCAGAGTGGTTTAACGTCTACATTTATGGAATTTCACGGACTCCAGACGGCATAAAGATCGTTACGATCATAGTCAGGTCCTACCGTTGAAAGACATATCGGAAACAAACGGCCAATAAAACCGTCACAAGCTGCCCGAAAGTTGCTCTGCGGTATTTTGGCCAATTCCCGGAAACGCGCTTGCTTGAGGTGATCGACACTTTGTATTTTTTAGTGCCTACCTTCTTTCCAAAATACCCCAGACACAATAGTCCAACGGATTGGTATCCGGAGATTTTGGTGGCCATTATGCACTGGAAATGAAGCTGGGAACCTCATTTTGTACCATTCTTGGGGGGCGCGTGTTGAGTGCGATGGTGCTAAGTCCTATTGGAATGTCAAAGGTCTGCGGCCAAAATGTTTGCGTGCCCAAGGCTTTAATACACGCTCCAGAATATTTCCGCGATAATATTCTGCATGTATTCTGATGCCACGGTCGATTAATACGAGCGGAGAGCGACCATCGGCTGTTATGGCGGCCCACACCATCACCATGGCCGGCGCTTGAGTTCTGGTGGCAAACCGAAGATGCACATTGTCAGCTGACCTCTTTGGCAAGTAAACACGATCATTTTGTTTGTTTACAAACTGCTGGATAACGAATGTTTTTTCATCGGAGAAAATCAAATTCGGCCAAAAGTCTATTTTCTTTCTGTTGTGGTGTAAGTTCTTGCGCTTTTTGGAATTTCAATGTCTTTATCCCGAGTTTATTTTTCAATATTTGCCGAATGGAATATTGCGATTTGTTCAGCTAACGAGCCATTTTTCCACCACTGTGACGCGGGGTTCGATCAAGTCGCTTCTTTACTTTTGAACCATTTCTGCTGATGTTGCTGTTTTGTTCCGTCCACTTCCTTGACGTCGGGCTATATTACCAGTATGATGGTAACGAGTGATGGTACGAGACACAAAAAATGTATTCACATTTAAATGCTAGAGTGCTCTAACGATAGCCACTTGTGGTTTTCCAGTCAAATATAAAGAAATCGCACTATCACGCTTGAATTTCATCACGAATAACTATTTTTGTGGAAAATTCTCACCAAAATGCTGTAAACAATATAATGAGCTGTCACTGGAATAATGTTAACAGCTGTCGGACGAGTGGCTTAGATGTGGCAGCAGTCTGAAGTTGGTTGCAGTTTTTTCATCTCACCCTGTATATGTTACTAAGCTAGAGAACATATATTTACAGTAACTAATTTTTTGTTACTCGCAGTTAAAAACCTTTCTTAATTCGTTCTCATTTATTAACATTTTGAGTGAAAATACTAAATTACTACAACACAACGCCAAGTACGCAGACACACTAATTATAAAGCACTGTCCCAAATTATATTATCCGAAGAGTATCCCACGCAAAAATTAATAATTCGTGGAAGCACCAATGTTAATAAATATATGTATATCTTTGTATGTATATTGTTTTGATTTACTTTTCCGACATCCTGCCAGAAACAGCACCTGCCCTATCGTTACATTAAAGCACCTGCACATCATCCTTTAGATATTTTCTAAAGCCAAATGTCTCTAAGGACTGTTGCAGAAGAGTAAGCTGTGTGTCACGACATGTTGTATACTTTCTTGCGGCAAACAGTTCTTGCCTCAACAGTTCTTATTGGCCAACTTAATGTGATCTACAGCATCCGCTGATCTCCATCTACACATACCTACCTACACTTATATTTAAAATGAATCATCCACCTCACAGCCATATGCTTACCTTTCTGTGGCAAAAGGTTAATACTGAAAGGAATTGAAAAAAAAATACAAAATAACAGCACCTTTAACAACAACAGCAACAAAAGAAATGCCATGATGCTGAAAAATAAAGCACAAACATCAACTTAGTTTGGGACACGGCTGAATGGCCATGTATTAGACATGACAAAAAAATAGCTTTAGCTCCCACAAACAGAAGCGTCGAAGGCAATGGGGGAATATTTGGAATTTTCCATAATTTAAATTGTTTATTTGAAAAGACACTATATTCTTAATGAATGAAGGACATATTGCATATATATCTATTTTAGAGATAATATTATTTTAGATAATAATTACTGAAATGAGTAAGTGTTTATTACTTATAGATTCCAGGCACATGGCTTTAGCTTGATTAGCTTGATACTTGGAAATCTAATGGGTAACAGCTAAATTCCCAATAATTTCAATTGTTTATTTGAAAAGACTCTATATTCTTAATAAATGAAGGACATTTTGCATATATCACTACATATTTATGTATTTTCGTTATTTTGGAGTTGTCGTTCACCGAATCCATAATAATTCCTGAAATAAAATAAACACTTACGGCAAAAATGTCAGTATAGATTCCAGGAACATGGCTTTAGCTTGGAACTTCGAAATCTAACAGCTAAATTATCAGTATTGTAAAGTTCATAAAACTAAGGATTTAGTTTTGTACCCCTCAAACTGTTTATGACCCCAAAACGACATTTAAGAAGAGTCTTTGCACAGACGCTTATATTATTCCTTGGATGATTGATACTAAACAAGTTAAAAAAAAAAAACAAGTAAGCAAAGGCTATAGTTGTGCGGGACCGACCATGTGATACCCTACAACACTACAATATGTTAGAAGCCCCCTCATGTCCAAATCCATTTTCGAAGATTTTCGTCACGGAGCACTGTCCAGATATTACCTTAGCATTTTGACCAGGGACATTTTCCCAATATTTATGCACTCCGTCGTGCTGTTAGTTACTGTGGTCCATTTTACGGCTAAATATAATCCAATGGTCATCCAAAATGCCAGAATTCTTCCCTGTGCTTAACTATCTTCTCAGGCGTGTCGATTGGCTTCAATTGTGTGATGAGGAGTTTTTTTCTGTTTTGGTTCATTTAAACCCCGAAAAATTTTGGGATCATCTCCAAAAGCAAGAGGCCCCTCTGAATCTCCAGATTTAGACTCCTCTATATGATTTAGTTGTCTACGATATTTGGCTATATTCGTCAACGAAATCAGCATAAAAAAGTCAGAAGTTCGCCTATTGTGTATTTCGGATATGGCCTGCAAGTAATGTTGGTATTTTTTCACACAAAGGTAGTGGTCCATTCTACCCGCTGTCTTAAATTCTAACTTCATGCGAGATTTCATGTCCTTTGGTTTCTATTTGTGAACTTTATAACGGCTGCAAAATCAGGAACATTTTGAGTTGCTGGTCCATTTCGACCCCTAAATATATTGCGGACATCTTTGAAAACAATAGGCTTAGCCCTTCTGAACCTAAGCCTACCTTTGTGAACGATTCTGGAGATATAAGCATTCTAGCTAGCATCCCCTTCCTTTGTATATATATAGGGTTCTATTCTGACCTTAATTGATCGGGCCATAATTGCGACCTGTAGAGTAATAACAAGTTAAAATGGACAGACGGACGACGGACATACATAGCTAGATCGACTCAGCTCGGCGAGATAGGAAGATCCATATATACTTTCCAATGTGGGAAACCAATATTTCGAGGTGTTACATAATTTTTGGCCCAATCAAACTCATAATACCCCCAACACATAGTGTTGTAGGGTATAACAATTATGTTCGGCCAGGCGAACTTTTTATACCCTCCAAATTTGCCATACGCTGAATCTGCCATTTGAGTAACATAGAATGTCATAGTGGATTCTTCCAACTGAAGTCACTACACATTCATATAAGTTACTATACATTGATATTCTTAGAACGGAATTCTAGTGATAATTAGGAAAGGGCACCATTTAGGTTTAATGTCACAATTGCCTTCATATTGTTTTATTCTGAATTTCAAAACAAAATATATATAAAATCTACAATACATTATGTCGATTTGGAAAAAGTTTATAGAATACCAAAAACACCACAAAGAATTACAAATATATTTATTAGAAATTTGTTTTTATTCACATTTTTATGCATGGGAAAAGTTACAACGCATGTCCCGAAGTTGCTTATATTTACAGAAACATTATTTTAATTTTTTTTTTATCGTTCCTAAAGCCACTCTCACGCGCCCCAGACGACGGAAGTGGCCCCTAGCATATAGGTAATTACGTACACCCCATAGTCCGAACTATGGAGGGTTAGTAGGCTAGGGAAACCAGCTACAGCTAGACATCAGCCGGTTAAACAAATTCTCAAATAAAGAGTCAACGTCTTCATATAGCCCCCGTATAACCGTACCTCCCATTAATCGGTATATTTATGAATTTAGAGATATTATAGTTGGTAATTGTTTCAAATATCGTATTTGAAGTTCACAATGGGAACTACAACCTATGACAGCAAATTGTCTACATAGGTCCACGCGGTATTTTTTGACATTTTTCATATTCATTCCAAATGATATTAAAAGTTCGGTCCGGCCGAACTTAGCTACTTTTTTACTTGTTCTTGTTTGATCTTCATTTTATTCTCTCGTTTATCAAATTATGCACAACTCTGCTTTTTTTTTTGGGTTTACATACATTTGTATCTACCTTCAATCGTTCCTATAAATACATTCATATATTTCATAATAAGTTTATAGAACTGGTTTATTAAATTGTATTCGTTTGTGTTTTTAGGGAGATTAAGCGCATATAAATACACACATATACTTACGAATTATATCTGTAGTACGCTATGGTCATTACATCCATTGCTCCTTAAATCCATGTTAAACGTGGGAATAAAAATAGTGTGAGTGCAAGTGAACCACTATTTTTGTTCAGCGACCAAACTAAATTAAGTACATGCAGCATCGGAAAATAAATTTGAAAGGTCGTAGTTTAATAGGAAAATTCTTGATAAGCGATTCGCTACGCTCTTTATGTAAACAATTAACTATAAAATGATATAAATACAAAGATGGTACATTTAACCCAAGTTTCAAAATCGACTGGAGTTATATATTTCCTGGGGTTCTTTGGATAGGTTTTACTGAGCTAGACAGATGCAATGCAGCAAACTTTCTTCAACAAATAGATTTCCTAACCTTTTTTTTTCAGTTGTAACTGCTCTAAAATTTATTGCCGTTATATGTGCGGTATATGAAGGCGAGGACCTGCATGGACAATTTTCTGTAACAAGTTGAAGTATCTATTGCGAACTTCAAATAGGAAATTTAAAACAATTTCGGGGAATAACGTCACTAAAAACATTAAAATACCTAATATCGGGAGGTGGCTATACAAAGGCGAGGACCTGCATATGCAATATTTTGTCATAGGCTGTAGTATCCATTACGAACATTAA